>NC_090927.1:668334818-670834818 GCF_040938575.1 Ambystoma mexicanum | reverse complement strand
GATAGAGCCAGTAAAGATCATCTTGAAAGAAGGTGTTACCCTACCACAAATACCTCAATACAGAGTTTCGGCTGAAGGTGAGAAAGGATTGAAGAGTATTGTTACAGATTTGGTGAAATTAGGGGTAATCGAGGAAATTACAGGCAGTACATGCAACAGCCTGATTCTTCCGGTTTATAAAAAAGGAGGCAATGAGGTACCATACCGTTTTATAATTGATTTACGCGCATTGAATAAGGTAGTAGATCCACAATTTCTTCTAGTGCCAGATGTCACTACAATATTGACAATGATACCTGTTTCAGCAGAATATTTTAATGTAGTGGATTTGAAAAACGCGTTCTTCAGTCTTCCAGTGGACAAGGACAGCAGATATTTGTTCACGTTCACATTAGGAGGACGATCATTTACATTTACGCGGATTCCGCAAGGTTACACGGAAAGTCCAAGTATTTACAGTAGAGCATTAAAAGAGCAGCTAGACATGCTGGAATTACCCGTGGGTTGTGTACTCTTGCAATACATAGACGATCTATTGCTAGCTGCAGACACAGAGGAGATTTGTAAAGAAAGCACTGTATTACTTCTGTCACACCTAGCGGCACATGGCCATAAAGCTAGTTTGAAGAAATTTCAATATAATCGAAAGGCGGTGGCCTATTTGGGCTACCTTCTTTCGAAAGGAGGGAGAAGACTAACGCCAGAACGCATAGAAAGTATTTCTTGTATGCCTATTCCAAAGACACAAAAAGGAGTCAGAGCCATAATAGGCATGGCTTCATATTGCCGACAATGGATTGGTAATTTTGCGTTAATTGTGAAGCCGTTGGTGAATTTAACTAGAAAGGATGCGGTTATGCCTTTGCAGTGGGATGAGGAATGTCAGAAAGCATTTGATGGATTGAAAACTGCATTATGCTCGGCTCCAGTTTTGGGTATGCCGAACTATGAGAACATTTTTAGACTATTTGTGTGTGAAAGTGAAGGATGTGCATTGGCGGTTTTGACACAGGAACAAGGTGGAAGAAATAGGCCGTGCGGCTATTTTTCTTCTGCGCTGGACCCTGTAGCGCGCGCACTACCACGATGTTTGCGATCTGTCATGGCGGCTGCTGTGTCAGTGAAACAAACGGAAGGGATGGTATTGGGGCACACTTTAATTTTGATGGTGCCACATGCCATAGACGTTCTATTAAATAGGACACAGACGCAACACCTCACCTCTGCTAGATTGACAAGATATGAGATTATCTTCTTCGCGCCCCATATCCAAATTATGAGGTGTAGCGCTTTGAATCCTGCAGAGGGAATGCCACCAACCATAAAAGAAATTGGGAAGAATGAATCACCCCCCCACGATTGCTTAATGGTCACTGAGGAAGAAACCAAGGGGAGGGTTGATTTAAGTGATATCCCACAGAAAGAGCCAGATGGAGAGTTATTTTGTGACGGCTCATGTTTTAAATTACCAGATGGCATGACAACTGCCGCATATGCTATCACTACCCTAGAGAGCATTGTAGAAAGCAAAAGAATTCCCTATAATTCAGCACAAGCCGCAGAAATAATAGCATTAACCAGAGCCTGTGAGATTTCTGAAAATTTGAATGTGAATATATATACTGATAGTCAGTATGCTTTTGGAGTGGTTCATAACTTTGGTCGACTCTGGGCTGAGAGAGGGTTTTTGACATCACATGGCGCCACTATTCAACATGGCCCTTTGATTGTACGATTGCTGTCTGCACTCACGTTTCCAAAGCACCTAGCAATAGTGAAATGCGCGGCACGTAAAAAAGTAACATGCAAAGTACGAGAGGGAAACGTGTTTGCAGACAGAATTGCGAATCAAACTGCCACTGATTTGAATACCAAAATGATGACGATTCAGACGGATGAAGTACCCTGTATGATAGAAAATGGAGTTGCCACTGTCAAAGAAATGCAGGCCGAAGCTACGGCCGATGAAATACAGGGGTGGGCAGAGGGATTTGCGGAGTTGGATCTGGAGGGTTGTTGGGTGGACAAGAGAACTAGAAACTGGATGTTGCCAAATTCGTACGTGACTGCAATGGTGACAATGGCCCACAGCCCTACGCACATCTGTGCGAAGAATATAATACAGCACCTTTCTACAGTTTGGCAGAATGTAAACATAAAAAAGAATGCAGAGAGGTTGGTGCAGAACTGTATCACGTGTTTGCAACACAATGTAGGGAAGGGAACAGTGACTCCAACAGGCAGTTTTGACCCGCCCTCTATGCCATTTGAGGTGATCCATTTTGATTTCATAGAGATGGAGAGGTGCCAAAACTTAAAATACGTCTTGGTGGCGATCTGTGCATTCAGTAAGTGGGTGGAGGCATATCCCTTGAAGGACTGCACAGCAATGAGCACAGCAAAAGTAATGTTGAAGGAGTACTTTTCCAGATTTGGCTTGCCCCGTGTCCTATAGTCTGATAATGGACCACATTTTGTGGGTGCAGTGGTATTACATATATGTGCTGGTCTTCAGATTGATAAGAGATTCCATAGTACATGTTAGGCAGAAACCTGTGCAGTTCCCTCTGGGACCACTGCAAAAGATTTAAGACTACAGGTGTTTGGCAGTAAACCCACTTGGTAGCAGTCTGTACCACACAGGTTCACTTGGTAGCTGTGGCTGAGCAGTCAGACTTCCCTCAAGAAGAGTTAGGCAGTATACAGATTATTCACAATAGGTCACAAGAACACAGTAGAACAAGCAAACACTGACCAGAGCTTGGTGTAAAAGAGATATAATTATTTATTTAAAACCACATCTAATAAAACACACAGGCACTAATATTAAGCAGTTCAAAAACACGGTCACTAAAAGATATACACTCCCTTAAAAGAATATTAGACAAGTCTTTAAGTAAAGCCCCACTTATTTTCAGACAGCGGTGAGCGCTTAACGCAGATGGCACTCTAATGATTCAATTTAAAAGGGAGAGAAAGGCAGAGTATAAATTGAAACAGATCCCAACACTTTCACAAGAACACAGCAAGAGAGGAAGGCAGAATCAAACCGTGAAGTTAGAGTTCAGAAAGCCGGATCCACTTTAAGAGGATCAGAACAAAATGTGTCCAAGGTCACACGGTTGAAAAGTGCACAAAAGTCTCAAAGAGGTTCAGAAGGAGTTGGACCAACAGAAAGGGACCAGTTAGATGGTCAAGGCGGCCAGCCCAGTCCAGAAGGTTAAGAGATTATTGTTACCTTGTAGCAATCTTTAGAAAGGGAGGCCTGGCGGACACGGTACCTTAAAGTGGTGAGAATACTCCAGCGGGGGCAGTTGTTCCTGGCAGCGGATGCAAGTCGGTGCTTCGTCCGGGGGAAGAGAGGATCTCGTCGGGGAGGAAGACAGGAGTCCGTTGCACTGCCAGGGAAGAAACCAGCTGCGGAGTTCTTAGTTAAAAGGAGCGGTCCTTTTATTCGCGGTCCAGTGGTAAATGGCTATCCGGTTGCCGGGGTGCTTGGCATGGGCAATTCGACCACAAGACGTCCTGGGATGCGAGGAAAAGAAGGTAAAGTGGTTGTGCCCACCAGTCAGCGGAAGAAGACTCTCCAGCAGGGAGATCTTCTCTGTCGTTGGGAAGTGGCGAGTCGGTTCCGTAGGGCTCCACCGGTGGTGTCGTCGTAGCAGGTCGGCTCAGCTTCTCCCCCGTTGGATTCTCAGGTCCTGTGGTGACTTCTAAAGTTCCAGTCCCCAAAGCCCTGCTTTTATGCAGCACACCCCTGTTCACTCAGCCTAGCTGTCTGGGCCAATCACACAAAGAGTGCGACTTGAGTTACCAAGGTAACTCAGTCCAGGGTGCCTAAACCCCCTCCCACGCCCCCTGTGGTACCCAGACAGAGAGGCACCACTTTTGGAGGCTTCTGTGGAGAAGCCCGCCAAAAGTGGAACAAAGGGCTCGACTTGGGTTGGAGTCACTGAAGAGAACACAAACGCCATTTTAGAATCGAATCTTGGCAAAAAATACCAACCGGCGAATTAATATTAAATAAATAAACCGGCGGTATGTTCGAGGCTATGAGAATTAAATAATTAAAGTTGGTAGCCTCGAACAATGGGAAAATCCCATAGGGATATATTCGCGGTCGAATATAAAAAGTAGTATCCACTGCCACCAGCCAAAACTCGATCAGGGGGGACGGAGACGTGCCCCCTCGACTAACAGACCCCGGGGCAATCGAATTGCCCCGACCAGTACGTCCACAATATGATGGTTTGTACTGGTTTCTGTTCATAATTTGGGACAGTAGTCAGTCCCAGGGTATGGAGTCTATGGTGGGGTGTCACTATGACACCCCTGTGTCACTGCACGGAGGGTGCTGTGTAACACTCATAGTAAAAACACATGAGACTCTATGGAGTAAAGGACCCCATAGCCCATAAAACACATTAACAGTCAAACGAACACCATAAATCATGTCCAAGAGTGGGAGAAAAAGAGTCTCACTCTTGGCAGGAGAAAAAAACAAACTCCAGAAATCCAGCAAAGCTGCTGGGGGACTCACTAGGTTAGGAAATTCAGCCTAAACAGAGAATTCTCCCTAACACTACAAGGCATCCGAGTTCTGCCGGTCTTGTGGAGAGGCACAACGGGATTCCTAAATCAAAGATTAGCAAGATTTGTGCGGGAAGCAAGTTGAGTTGGGTGGATGCATTATCAATAGCACTATTATGCATGCGTACGTCTGTACAGGCTAAAACTGGACTCTCCCTGTACGAGATCGTGATGGGGAGGCCGGCAAATGTATGGTGCGCACCACAGCCAAAACGACTTAGTGAAGTAGAGCATCCTGTGCTTAGTACTTATTGTGGCCTTTTAATGCAGAAATTGCGTTTGATTCATCAGCAGGTGCAGGAGGCGTTACCAGTGAGATACACCGGTCCGGGGCACGCGCTGGAGCCAGGCGACTGGGTGCTGCTAAACATTTTTGAAAGAAAGTCATCATTAGCACCCAGGTGTCGCGGGCCCTATTAAGTACTCTTGGCGACGCAGACGGCAATATACGAGTGGATGGAAGGAAGTCGTGGATCCATGCCACCCATGCCAAGAAGATTCCAACTGCACTGAAAGACTTGCCTGACACTGATGACCGGAAAGAGACAGTGGTCCCAGAAACTAAAGAAACTGTTGCCAGTAAACAGCCACCTAATCTGCCAAAACGAGAAGTGAAACTCGAAACAAAGCCTGAGACGATTGCCAAAGAGGGGGAAGGGCAAAGAGTGCCCCAACGTTGCCCAGCAGAATCGAAATCACTGCTGGCCGAAACGAAATCTGCCTTGCAAATACCAGCAGAAACAAATCGTGTACCCCTTTGGCGCCCACCAGCACTTGCCAGCATGCCAAAGAACGGACCTGCGTCTTTGGCGCGGTGCACATCAGCACCTGCAGTAGCGCCACAGGTTGACTTTGAGCCTGAATCTGGAAATGCACCGGCACTGTTCACGGATCACACGATACCAGGAGTGAGGCGATACAACTTGCAGCCTCGAAAGACAAAGTGATCCGCAGTTCTTTTTGGTGTTTATGTCAACCTCTGGTTCAGCTCATGGACGGAGAAGGAACTAGAGGTGTAGAGGAGAGAAGCGTGAGAATTGTACAATCGGACAATTCAAGACTCGCGGCTCCTCGGTGCGATCATAAAAGTACATGTGTCAGGAACCAGAGCGGACAAGCTGGGCGCACATGGTACTATGGCAAATGAGATAACTGATTAAAAGTACATGTGTCAGGAACCAGAGCGGACAAGCTGGGCGCACATGGTACTAAGGCGATAAGATAACTGATCAAAGGTCCTCTGAGCAGTATAAGAAAGGACAAGTGATCTCGCCTAAAAACGAATAATCGAATCCAGGCTAAAAAAGGACAGGCAGAACTGAACTGTGACAATTCCGTTGAACTTATTGACATCAGAGCAAGCGCGAAGAGAGATATCCACAACGAACTGTGATAAGAAAGAAGGACGACGACGACGAGAAACATGCCGGGACCAGTTCCAGCCTCCTCCTGCACCACCACCGCTGAGAATGAATCAATTATAAAGACTGTAAGCTTAAGAAAAACGCATGGTAAAACAAATTTGACAATAATAATGTGCTTTATGAGCATGGTAGGACCAATATCGACAGCCCTAATATTATGGTGGGTGGAAACAATACACCCATTAGAAATGTTTTTACCAATAATTAATATATCCACTACTGAAAGCCTGGTTCAGGTGATCACTCATACCCTGCCCCCAATGGAAGAAAGACACAGGGAAGGTTTTGGAAATAATACTTTGCTATTGATCATGAACATGACACATGCAATTCTGAAGAAAACAAATTGCTGGGTATGTACCCATTTACCACAGCATGCTGGGAAAGGAATAGGGTGGTATGTGCAGCCACTACCATTAAGTTCTGCATGTAGTGCATCTTTAGGTGCAATGTTCTATGGGAAATGGAATGAGAGTAATATGGGTCAATTAGACAGAATCAACATGAATGAGTTTAAGGAGATAATAATGAAGCCTGTGGGTTGTTCCATTTTCCATAAAGCACAAGTAATAGCCCCAGAGCCCATGAGGAAAAGTACACGAAAGATAACACGACAAAATAGACCAGATACATTGTCCCCACCAGAAAAAACATCTGTAATGACGTTTCGTGTAAGAACAGAAGGGGACAAAGATGCAATCCCCTCCCCATTTTACACTGTGAATTATAGCCCAAGAACTGTCCCTTTTTGTCTAAAAAAGAAAGGCTCTTTTTCAGTCGGAACATATACTGGTTGCATGAATACAGTGGTATTAAAATGGGAAATAGAACCAGTATATGTAGGTGATCCAGTTTATTTTTTATATGTGGAGAGAAAGCATATCCTTGGTTGCCCAGAAACTGGGGAGCTACATGTTACCTAGGACTACTGTTCCCAGAAGTATTCCTCTTAGAAACAGCAGCCATGGCCAGATTATCCAGAACTAGAGTCAAAAGGACTGATGAGGGTGTTTTAATAGCAACTGATGTAGCAAAATCATTCATTCCATTCTTAGGGCAGATAGTGAACTCCTATAATATAAGGCAACTGTCCAGAATCCTAAAAAATACAATAAACACAACAACAGATATACTATTTAACATGACGTTGGAAGAAAGAGGAATCAGGTTAATGACGCTGCAAAATAGAATGGCTCTCGATGTGATCCTGGTTGATCGTGGGGGAATTTGCAAAATAGTGGGATCAGCGTGTTGCGTTTATGTCGATGACAATTCCCCCACGATCTTTGAAGCAATAAAGAAAATGCACGTCCTAAGCTCTGAACTCCCTACTGGAGAAGGGAGCTGGGGAATAGGATCTTGGTTTTGGGGAATACTACGTTCCTGGGGATGGAAGTTGATCTCAATATTAGTAGTGATGTTTGGAATATTCCTAACGTGCTGTTGTTGTATACATTGTCTACCCAAAGTTTGCGCTGAGGTAACTGAGGGATGTACGGAAGCGTGTATGCATATGATGACAACGAAAAAACAACCTCATGGTCGAACTGACCCAGACCCAGATGAGATGAGAGCAGTAAAAGAGTTGATGGCAATAGATATTGATAAAGACGATGATGTTTTCTAACCATTGCTCATTGCTTTCTGTTCCTATTGCTTCGCAGTATATTTTCCGCTTACACTGCTCGACTGTAAAACATTGTTGTCTGTATGTGAAAAGGACAAGGCCGCAGGGCCGAGAGGATAACAAGAGTTCGTTGAAACACAAACATAGGCAGTGCCAGGAAGAATGCCCAGCTCCCTCCCGAATGTAGCCTTGAAGCAGAGCTGCAGGGCATTTAATCATTTCACAGCTGCCAGCCAGTCTCGTTATATGGTAGAATATGCTAGAATAATACCGCTAGAATTATGCTTTTCTTACGGCCACCCTTTGCTGAGCCCGCTAGAGCGTGTCGGCTCCCAGGACACGAATAGCACCTAATAGATAGCAAGGTCCGGAATGCAACTCTTCCCTCCCGTATGTAGCTCGCTTCCAAGAACAGAAGCGCTGTGTTCTATTCAACAACTGAAAGATGCCTTCGCACTCACAAATTGCAAATTGTTACTAGAATAGATTTTTGAAGGTGTCATAGTTGTCGGAGATGTCCATCATCACACCAAGTTCAAAGAAACCCAATAAAAGGGGGGGTGTTAAACATGTCATAGCTGATTGTTTGATATGCGTTTTGTATATATGTAACTGATGTACGTAATTCACTCTCTTGCGTCCCTCGAGGTCTAGAGATACACGTCGCGGGGCGTGAGGCCGAGTTGGCCAACTGAGACCTTTGCTTTGCAATAAACCCTAGCTTTGGGAATACAACCTCGTGTCTGGCGTATCGTGTGTGGTGACTTGCCTTGTTTCCATAGACGTCAGGGTCCCCTAGGGGCCCCTTTCAGCGCGAGCTTTCCAGCGACACCTGGGTATTGCAGGCAGTGGGAGGTATGCGCATAGAGTTCATGCAGCTTCCCGTGCAGGAGCGCAGGCCCCACCAGCAGCGGTTGGAGCGCGTAGAACAGAGCCTCCTAGATCAGGAACTGCGCCTGCTAGCGGCAAAGAACGCTATAGAAAGATGTCCGGGAGACCCTGCGTTCATAAGCAACATGTTCCTGGTGCACAGAAAAGATAAAGTGCGTCCAGTCATAAACTTGAAAGAGTTGAACGGGTGGATAGTATTCCGCCACTTCATGATGGAGGGCATCCACCAGCTCCGAGACTCGCTCCGAGAAAAGGACTGGCTGACGAGGCTAGACCTGAAGGATGCATACCGGACTATCCCGATGGCAGAGGAGTTCAGAACCTTCAAAGCTTTTCGTTGAAAAGGACAGCTTTGGCGATTCAAGACCTTCACCAAAGTGATGAGGCCAGTAGCTGCGGCTATAAGGGAGAAAGGGATAAGGATGATCATTTATCTGGACGATCTCCTGCTTCTAGCCGAAGAGCGAGAAACCCTCAAGTATCAGACGAAATGGGTTCTAGACCTGTTATCGTCCCTAGGGTTCTTGGTGAACAAGGAGAAATCAGACACCATACCGGCACAGAGACTAGACTTTCTGGGTTTCATACTGGATACCAGAAAAGCAACGCTCGAGCTTCCAGCTCGAAAAATCCGCCACATCAAGAGGGAGATCGGAGGATGTCTGCGGAGTCAGATAGTGTCGCTGCAGACTCTTGCGGGGATTGTAGGGCTGTTAGCGGCTTCGATCCAAGCCATTTTTCCAGGTCCGCTCCACTACCGAGCGCTGCAAAGGTTGAAGCTAAAACACCTGCAGCAAGGCCTGAGATATCACCAATCGGTCCAGCTGGATCAGGAATCCAGGACGGAACTGGAATGGTGGTTGCAGAATATGGACACCTGGAATGGACGTGCCATTTTCGGAGGCAGATTGGATTTGGTCATAGAATCCGACGTCAGCCGGCTAGGCTGGGGCGCAAGGTGCAGAGACCTGCAGACAGGAGGGAAATGGAGCGAGGAGGAGCTCCAGTTGCATATAAATTGCCTAGAGCTACTAGCAGGGTCCTTTGCGTTCAGAGCCTTCACGAAAGGGAGGTTAAAATCTTGTGTCCTGTTGAAGATGGACAACATATCGGCAGTCCGGTACATAAATCACCTGGGCGGTACCAGATCCAGGATGCTAGCCGAACTAGCGAAGGACTTCTGGCACTTTTGCCTGCAGTCAGAGACGTCCGTCACAGCGGAATATCTTCCCGGGACGCTGAACGTCATAGCGGACTGGAACTTTCGATACCTCACGGATTCCAGCGATTGGAGGCTGGATCCAGCGATATTTCGGAGGATGAGCGAGAGATGGGGACCGATGCACATAGACCTCTTTGCATCGCGACTGAATTAACGGAGTACTTCAGCTGGAGACTAGACCCGGGAGCTCTAGGGACAGATGCGTTCCTGCAGGATTGGGGCAGAGGTCCACACTACGCGTTTCCCCCGTTTATGATGCTGAGCAGCGTTCTAGCGAAGTGTCCGAGGGAGACGGCGGAGTTGCTATTAGTAGCGCTGTGTTGGAAGTCACAAGTGTGGTTCCCGGCTCTCATGGAGCTAGTAGTAGATTACCCGAGGATCCTCCCAGAGGAGGAGCACCTGCTCACGCACCCAGCTGGGTCGTATCACCCTCAGAGTGAAGGGGGCTCTCCCGCTTGTCGCGTGCAGGATATCAGGAGATGCTGGGCGTTGCCAGGCATTTCGTCTCAAGCTGCACAGCTCATCGCTGAGTCCTGGGCACCATCCACTAGGAGGAGCTACGACACGGCTTGGGCCAAGTGAACGAGCTGGTGCAGAGGGAGAAGTGTTCATCCCGTTTCTGCGCCTGTAGTGATGATTCTGAACTTTTTATCTCAATTGTTGCAAGACGGGAAGGCGTTCCGCACCATAGGAGTGTACAGTTCCGCTATATCCGCAGGGCACCTTCGTATCAAAGGAGTGCCGGCAGGCGAGCACCCAGTAGTAATCCGGCTTATTCGAGGAGCAAAGTTTAGAGTGCCTCCGGAGCCTCGGTATAGGACTGTCTGGGATGTTCTAAAGGTGAGTAAGCTATTGGAGAGTTTGCCTAGCAACAAATATTTATCGTTGAAACAGTTATCAGGGAAGTCGACTATGTTATTATGCTTAGTGTCTTGTAAACGAGTGTCCGACGTGAAAGCGCTGGATATTGATAGGAGGTCATTTGGGCCACAGGGTGTGACATTCGCTATAGTGGGAAGAACGAAGACGGGAACTTCGTCAGTGCACTACCCAAATTTCCCGAGCAGAGCCAAATGGTGCGTAGCAAGCTGCGTGAAGGAATACAAGGGTAGGACAGCAGAATTCAGAGCAGTGGGGACGAAGCAGTTACTGATAGCGCGTAGAAGTCCCTTCAAAGGGGTAGCCACAGCCACGATAGCCTGATGGGTTAAGGAAGTCATGCTGGCAGCAGGGGTAGATGTAAAGAAATATGGAGCGCATTCAGTGCGAGGGGCTATGGCATCTAAAGCCTTTACGACAGGGTATCACTCAGAGATATCATGTTAGCAGGGGACTGGTCAAATGACCAAACGTTTAAAGAATTTTATTTTAAGCCTACCGAGAATTTAGCAGTCACAGTGTTGGGAAGCTTTGAACAAGCATAATGCTCGCCTCCAGTCTTGTCATCGAATAAAGATTACCCCTGCTATCTGCGCAGGGAGTATTGATTCTATTAAAGACTAGGAGGCGAGCATTAATTTCCCGCCCGATTGATGTATTGAATAAGAAATTTTGAGATTCTATGAAGTAATAATATGATGATAGTGTCAATACATGAACGCCACCCTGATTTTTCTGCTTTCTTTATGCCTAGGAGAGGAGCAGGAGAACTTATGTAAGAGTTTAGCGACAGTGGTCGTCTGGAATCGAGGAAGTTCGATGTTTGGTTGGAGTGCTTCGAGCCGTTGCCAGTTGCAGGGCTTGGTGTGATGTTCGCAATAAAACTTTCAGAGCAAGTAAAAGAGAGGAGGAGCCCAGGAACAGGAAGTAGTTATTACTGGGCATGGAGTATGATGGACTACAGAGACTATGGGGATTGTAGTTCGAAAAGAGGAAAAGTCTGTTCAGACTGTTTTCAGTGTTAGTTATGGTTTTAAAGTTTTGTTGAAACTGCTGAAGAGTAGTGAATTAAAGAAGTTGAAGCATAATGCTTGCCTCCTAGTCTTTAATAGAATTAATACTCCCTGCGCAGATAGCAGGGGTATTCTTTATTGCCATCTAAAATAGCCACTGGTCCATAATTTGCTGGGTTTGAACGATCGCCTTTAAACAAAAATTGGGATGATAAATGACATTTTCCAGGACTGAGGAAGCTTATTTGTTTGCAGAATTTCCATAAATAAGGGAAACAAAATTTCGGACCAAATATCCAGAGCATTTTTTATGAAGCGAGACCTAGAAGGCTTGATCTTATAAATCACTTGTTGAATATCCTCCTGTGACCATGATGGTTGAAATTATTGTATGTCATTTTCATTGGGAAAAGGGATTGGAGTCTCATTCTTATGTTTAGCATACATTTTGGATAAAACTGTACCCAGGTGTTTTCTTCAATGCAACAGCAATCACTCGAGGAATGGTTTCCTGTTACCAGATTCGTCAAATCCCCACATTTAGACACATTGGAGGTTTTCATTAAGTATTGCAGAGTGGTCTGGCCATCTTTTATATGTAACTGTATTTTCAAACTTTTTGTATAGTTCCTGTACAGTTGACAAATCTTTTTTTTTAGTACCATAATAGCTTCAGTATCAAAATCTGTCCTCCGTAAAAGGGCTCTAGTATGCTTTCTGTTGAATCTTTTGGCAGTTGCAATCCTGATTTGATAGGTAAGCTCTAGTCTAAGGAGCTGACAAGTACCTTTAGTAGTCAAGCTCTTTAAACATGGAAGAACATTCTCATTGATGCTATTAAAAGAAAAGATACTGTGATTTTATTTGTCGTTGTTGTTGATAAAAAAAAGGTGCTCATCACACCAGTAAACCTGTTCCATTCCATATCACTGATAGCCCTCCTCTTTGTTGGCCCACAAAGGCTAAACTATGCAGCACGTTGTGTAACTGAGTGGGGAAGGAGATGATACATTTGACAATCAAGTGGTCGCTCAACCCTGAGTTTTCAATAGTTAAAAGGAAACATAATGATAATAGATTAGAAGATACAAACACATTATCAATCCTAGAGGGGCAAAGTCCTATTCTCCAGGTATTGATATCCTTAAGGGGTATCAAACCATCTGCGACTAGTCCATATAAAACCTCCATAATGTCCATCTATTTTTAGTAATTGATGATACGGGTCGAACAGATACCACAGTTAAACACCAGATCGTCAGCACAGGAGAAATTGATATCGCCCCAAATAAATATATTTTTAGCATTACCTTTCACCAACTATTCTACAATGATCTCATCTAATGCAGATTGCATTACGTAAGATTGACATTTCACGGGATTCTAGCCATGTTGATTACAAGCATTTGTAACAGATTCATCAAAGACAATGCCAACTACTAATAGACCATCACTCGATGTATGAATCAAATGGGAATGCACTTTAAGATTTAAATCTATTGCAATAGCCAGGCCCAGCGAAGGCCGACCACAGACTTCTAATCGCAGGTTTGGAAAAAGCTTATAGCCCTCTATAAATAAAGGGTCTAATAACATTGTCTCCTACAGCAACAAGATTTCATAGCCCATAAATATAGATTTAAGTTAAGTCGCATTTGCAATTTTTAGGAAACCCCAACTATTCCACCTCAAAATATGTAGGGAGGCAGAGCTAAAGATTGTTAAATAAATCGTTTGACTTTGCATTTTTATTAAGAGTGGTGGGTAACCATGACCAATCCTGATGTGACGTGACAGTTTTATCTTGAACCAAGTGTTAGTGACAGATCTGGTAGAGTGAGATAATACTTTTTTATTATCAGCAGAGGAGGACCTGGAGGAGTACCCAAACCCACTTTCTTGGTGATTCGACAAGTAGGGAATTATGAGATCAGGACTCACAAAATATAATAGGTTTTAAACAACAGACCTAAACGTGCGCCTCTGTTTCCATACCAGTCGAGTCACAATATGGGAATAGAAATGAGCAACTTGTCTGTCCGAGCCTTGGTCTGGGATTTCCACCCAGTCAACGTCCCCTGAATGCAACAAACGAAGGGCAGGAATCTTCAAAAAGATATGCAATAACCCTTCCCTGTTTAGATGTTTAGATGTATTGCACCATTCAATTTGGTTATGTTCTCCAACCCTTACACTTTATCATCATAGCTCTTAGCTGAGTTTACTTCAAGCTGACAAACTTCTGAGTGAGGTTGATTGAATACATCCCCCAATTCCCTATGGTCAAAAGAAGATTCCGTTTGTTTGCATCCTTACGTCGGCAGAACCCAGAGTTTGACAATGGAATATTGGAAGAACAGGAGAGTGGTAATGTCTCCTGATTGACAATAACCCAGATAAATCCTCCATCTGGTCAACTTTGTCCTTAGGGAAAAATGTAGTAATCCATTTTTTGAGATATCGACTTGGCTGACTTTTTTTTCTGTCCTTTGGTTCAGTGATGTTAATCACTGGGGAAGTATAATTAAGTCAGTCTACGGCACAGGACTCCTCTATTGGTTGAGTGTGCAAATACATTCTTTTGTCCTCTACTGGTAATGACCATAACATTTTTCTTGAAGACTTGCTCTTGTTGGTGGTAATAGTAGGTACATTTTTGGACTTTTTCTTTGGATGCAACTTGCTCTGCCTTTGCCGCCTTTGCTTCCTAGCAGGACTAACTGCCACCTCTGGGTATTCTAACGTGTTATCAGCTTCTGCGCTGATTATTGAGCGGCCGAGTCCCTAGCAGATGCAAATAAGTCAAGCAAAGCACTTAATCTTGGCTGACACTCCATGAGAGGAGAGGCCTATTGGCCACAGACTCCAACAGAGCATCAGAGTGTGTCTTGCCCAATGAAAGGCCAACCCTGCATAGTCTACTTTTGCATGGTTTCCTCCGAGACTCATTAAATGTATTTAATTTCTTTTCAATTGTAGCTAATTTATATGAATAGTCCTGGAGAATGTCCTTGATGTTGTCGTAATGTCTCAGTTTCCAGAACAAGATGAAGAGCTGAAATAGACAATGGCCAAAAGTGTACCCAGATTAGGCAGCACATTAGAATTGCTTTGTAGTTGGACATTTTCAGGCATTAAGAAATCAAGTTGTGGAGAATGCCTTTGATGAACTGGACGTGATGGGGCTTGATTTGATACAAGGAAATCACTGTTCTAGAAACATGAGATGCGGTCTGCTGGTAAAGCATTTGTGAGACAACACTTAGTTCATGACATATTTGCATAAACGATTCATCTAATATTAAAGAATCTATGCACTCTTTGTGAACGTCCACTGTTTCACGGTTCACAACTGAAGTCATTACCTGTTGCCTTTCCTCGTTGGGTACATTCAACGGACAGATTAAGTGATTTTTACTTGTTTGCGCTTAAATGGTTGTCCAACATCAGGTGATGGGGCATTTAAAGGGGGCTGCTGGGTATTCAAATGAACAGTGAGTATTCTGATCCATGTTAACAATGTTAGTAGTGCTTCAAAGGTTATAAGTTGTGTTAGGAGCAGGAGACATGTAAACCTTCTAATAATAGATCAAAATTACACATGCCGATTTATTGTGCAGTTATATGACCGTTACACACTGTCAAAAAACGATGACAGTTTAGGGTTGAACTATTCGATGTTAGAAGAATAAGGCTTACTTAAATCCACTTGTGTCAGTGACAGTTTAGGTCTCCTCATCCCTGCACGGAACACCGCAAACCATACACTTTCGCACACTTCCACGCAGCAAGTGTGTTTTTGTAGAAAATGGCTTCCTCTTCCTGTTGGTGTCACAATGCTCACAGTCCAAATCCAATCACAAATTCATCTGTCTGTTTTCCCTACTGCCTGGAGTACTGCACTTAGCAGTACTTTGTGCCCTTGCCATGGTTTTGAAGGGTCTCTGTCATGAATGTCCAAACCCCCGTCCACACACAACAACGAGAATAGATGCAAAAGCTGCACAGCAGCTGACTTGTTCTCAGTGTCAGCAGGACTCGCTCCGAGCAATTCACTGTTGCCAAATTCAAAAGGGTAAGCAGAATTCTGCACTCCAGCAGCCCATCTCAGCCGCCCCCAGCAGGACTGCAATTAGTGGTACTTCAAAACATTGCACAATACTGTCTGAACCACTTTTGAATCTGTCCTTGTCTGTGTATCTAGCGGTGGTGTTTTCAGAAATAATGCACTTAAATCCACAATGCTGCCTTGCATATTGTGTCTAGGGGAACACTGGCTATGAATACAAAGGAAGCCTCCCATCCCTTCTGTCGAGTGTGAACTTGGTTTTGACAGCAAAGGTTTCTGTGCAATAGTGTATCACTCTCAGGGATGTCAACTGTGATGAATCCATTGGAGACCTCACTGATTCCCCAGCGGTAACCTCCTCCCATGTGGCCAGGGGACGGCGCCACTACCGGATCCAGACCATTGGGGTGGCTATATGAGGGAGGATCAAATGGGAGGAGACAGCCTTTGGGGAGAGGTCATGAATTCATTGGATGAGACATGGTATCCCCCATTTGTCCATGAAGAAAACCCATTGATACCCAATACCCTAATGGCCTATTGTCATACATGTATACCCCACTTTAGGGAAAATAGAGAAACCTTTGCCTAAAACCTTGTAGCCCAAACTTCCATCCCTGGTCTAACATATAAACCCCTCCAAACGTACCCTTTCCAGTTCAATCTATCCATCCATCATTTAGAACTGGCTCATCATTGAGAACCATTGAAAGTGATTTTCCGAGTAATCTGTATCAATCAACATCAAGGGACCCATTTTTCCACAATCATCCAAATCCGAGGAGGAACAAAAGAACAATGCAGAGCAGAGGGAGGCCTGAAGCTCAATGAGCGTTCCAGCTTTTTTCAGAATGCACCTATGCGCGGGACATTTAAAGATCAAAGACTTGTCTTTGATCTTTAAATGTCCCACTAAGAGGCTGCTGCTGTTTGGGAGAAGTCGTTGCACATCTCCACGAAGCTTGTTGAGCTTGGAAGTACGAACCAGTGTGGCAGAGCTGAGCCAGCGAGGAAGCAGAGGAACGCTGCGACAGGAGGACACACCACAGGCATGGCAGGAGCCAGTGGAAGACTCCTGGGCATTTGGCAACCGAACAAAGCAGCATTTCACCTCCCAGGGCCTGGAGTACGACAGGCGTGCAGAAGCGAAGCAGCTAGAGAGACCAGAAAGATGCAGGAGCAGCCCAGACTGGAACGCAGGTGGCAAACCCTTGCAGCATAAGCCCAAACAGGACTGAAGATGCCACACAGAGCCGTTGAGTCAACCCAGGCGTAGTGGGAATCCTGGGGTGTTTTTTGGCAATTGCGCCAAGTATAACATTTACAACCACAGAAACAGAGGCAATAAAGAGACCGACTGAAAAACAAGAAGGCATATTGCCAATAAGGACACCAGCCATATATGAATGTATGGAATGCAAAAAGGAGGGGAACCTGAAACGAATGAGAAATCAAGGAGATGTACGATACCAAAAGAGAGATAACCACATGTGAAATTAAGAGGTCCTGGCAGGTGAGCAGATTCCATGTAACAATGTCGCCACAAAAATCTCGCCATTCAAAAATGTTGCCGAAAAATGGCAGTTTTTTGTGGCGACATTATTGCATGGAACATGCGGGGGACACCCCCGCAACCCCCAAACTTCTTTTTTCTTTTTTTAATTTTTTTTTATTTTTATTGCCCCTGTCCCCATATATATGGTCACCCATATAATATCGCAGCAACCTTTTCCCAGAGATATTATTTACGGCGACCATATATATGGGGATAATATTACCTGATACCGGTGAGCACACCAGGGAATCACAAATGCACAAGAAGTTCTGGCAGGGGAGTATACTAGGCAGTTGCAAAGCTAAAGAAAGTCACAAGAAAGGATATAAAACTTTGCTAAACAAGAAGGAACTTTTGAAAGAAGTTGAACTACAAGGCTAAACAGCTTTGTAAATAACAGTACTGGGGAGCCGCCATGAGTGGCATGGCTTCTTAGAAGCTCCTGGCTGGCTCGATACAACAAGTGCAAATTTGGCGGCTTCTCGCTCCGTTATGCCATAAAAGTTACATGGCTGGAATGATGAAGGAAAAGAGCTGCAATTGCTGAAGAGTCGGTGCGGAATAACACCGGGATTGCTGAGTACAGGCGATTCCAAGCCATCGGTCCGGCGTGAAATCAGCGAGAAAATGGCAGTCATTTCTTTCTGGAGTTCCACAGATGCAGAGACTACGCGGAGGGGGAGCCGTTCCACGTAAGCAGCCTCCTGGGTCTGGCGTGGATGCGGTGCATGCACACAGCGACAGACCGACACTAGCAGCAGTGGCAGCGACTTCCCCGGGCATCCTCCTCTAACATGGCAACACCGATCCCTGTGGGTCTCCGGACCCGCTCAGCTTGATCCGGCGTCCTCGATTTTGGAGCTGCAATTCCTGGTGGCAAACAGGGCTTCTCCAACGCCTCATCCGGTTTCCCGCTCTGCACTCTGGAGGGGCGCGGGACTCTCACCGGGCAGACCTCAGAACTCAAAGCAAAAACAAAGGGGTGATGGCTGGAAGGTTTAGACTGAATCTTAACCACTTGCACTGCTCGGTGCAACCCTCCAGACCATCGTTCTTCGCCTGCCAAGCCATTACAGAAGGGGAAAGACCATATGCAAATCAGGCATGGCCCCACACCAAAAGGGGCAGTCCAGCCCGAACTGCTGGGTCACATCCCTTCTGCACGAGACCACAAGCATCCCCAAACATGTTTCGCCCTTGTTGGGGCTCATCAGTGAGGAGTAGCTTGGGTCTCTAGGCCCAGCAGGCACGGGGCCCACGTCTGGGCATACCCGTCCCACTCGGGGTGACAAAGCAAAAACAAAGGGGTGATGGCTGGAAGGTTTAGACTGAATCTTAACCACTGGCATTGCTCGGGGCAACCCTCCAGACCATCGTTCTTCGCCTGCCAAGCCATTACAGAAGGGGAAAGACCATATGCAACTCCTACAGCAAGCACCTCTGCCCCAGCCACAAGAGCCTGAGGGTTTCGTGGTGCCCTCTGCGCTCCTGCGCGACTCCATCAGATCTACACTTGCCTTATCAGCTCCAGGCGCAGGGTGCAGCCCCTGCCACAGTGCCTGCAACAAGTACGTTTCTGCCCGATGTTTGACGCGGTGCTCTGGTGCCATTCCGGGGTGGAAGACTGGTGGGTTGACTATTCCCTGCAAGCTCTTTAAGGTGTATGGGCCTGATCCCTGCTTGCCTGAGGCAGAGGCATGGCGGGCCCGCTGGGATTGGCCCCCGCAGACGTCTTCCCACCAGACCCCTCCTGCAATAACTGGGCTGAACTGCCATAGGAGTTGTGCGAGTGGCTTGCGGAGGGGCACCTGCCCCCAGGAACGCTTTAGTCTTTCATTAGCTGCTGTACCGCAGCCCTGCCATCACCCCTGCAAGGGTTGCTATGCTACTGTCCCGCTCGGCAGCCATCTTATTGGGAATCCTTGTTGCTGTATCCTGCAGACAGTCCCCTTTTTGGTCTCCTGCCCACGCAGTCCCGTCATCAGACCAGCCATCATGTCTTGGGCAGAGGGGAGGCTCCAGTGATAACATCTCATTGATGGACCTTACCAACATTGCCTGAATTTATCCCCAGGAATTCCCTAGGCCCCTACTCGGGCTCCCAGTATCACAGTGGCTCTGAGCAAACAGCTTCTCTAGTCACGCATTGGATCACGGGCGACGGAGGTCTGTTGGGGGCGGGAGCTTTCAACGGCGGATCCCCCCGGAGCTGTAGTGTGGTTCACGCTCCAGCCTGATTGTCCGGACCCCAGGCTCACTACTGTGGGGCATCCCAGCAGATCATACTGAGTGGGGAGCGCACAGTGTACGCAGCGCCAGGCAATCCTCAGACATCAGGCTACAATGGCTAAGAGCAGCAAGGCCACGAAACAAATGGGCATCACCTCACTGATGGGGAACAACGCCCCCGAGAGGCCAGGGAAGAGGGATCCCCCATGGGAGCAGGCATGAGGCTCTAACCCCATTAAAGAAGCCCCAGACTCAGAGCACCTGGCTACAAAATCCGACCTGAGGGACTTACTCTCAAGCCCTAACTAAAGAAATCCAAAGGAGAACTGAAGAAGTTATGAAGAAGATCAACTCCCTTGATAAAAGGGTTGAGGCAGTGGAGAGTCGCACAGCGGAAGTGGAAAATGCTCTATGTGAGTAAGCCTTTGAATGGAAAAATGGCCAGGAGAGGTTGTCGGCCTGTGAAGCACTTGAGGCGATGCAGAGAATAGATCGAGAAGGAATAACATTCGCCTGAGAGGAATCCCGTCCTCGGTCT
Organism: Ambystoma mexicanum; assembly: GCF_040938575.1. Classification (NCBI taxonomy): domain Eukaryota; kingdom Metazoa; phylum Chordata; class Amphibia; order Caudata; family Ambystomatidae; genus Ambystoma; species Ambystoma mexicanum. Next base: position 670,814,781 of record NC_090927.1, on the reverse strand, counting down.
CCGATGCAGATCTGAAGGGCTTTGTATCGGACCTATTTACATTTATAATAAGGCTCCCAGATGAGTATCTGCTAGAGTTAGACCGGGTGCATAGAACGATCCCGAGACAGTCTGCCACAGAACCTCCCAATGTCCTTGCCAGAGTCCACTTCTTTAGAATAAAAGAGGAAATCATGCGCAAAGGCAGGTCAATGCAGCAAATCTCCTTCAGAGGGTCCAATATCCTCTTATACCAAGATCTCGCAATCTCCACTCTTCAGAAAAGGAAAGCACTCAAGCTGCTCACTGAATGGCTTCACGAAAGAAAGGTTCTTTACCACTGGGGTTCCCTACCTCTGGTCTTCCATAGTCCCAGTGTAGTTGGGGGTTGGGCAGGGCGGAATTGTGGGCTCTACCTCGTTCGCGGGCTGGAGTGAGTGTAACAAAGATATACCGCTTCCCAATTCTATATTTCATTACGTCTTTGGGCTGTTGCTGTGTCTGGCTGCTCTCACATTGGCCCAGTTGGCCATTGGAGCACGTTGTTGGAGCTCTTCCAGTTGCCCCGTTGCTCCAAAGTTGTATCGCAAGATTGGGGTGGAGGATGGGGGAGGGGGAGAGGGTTGGGTCCAGCCTATCTGTGTGGTGGCTTCTCCCCTCTCCTCTCTCCCAAGTCGGGGAGGCAACACATCACACTGACTCCTACAACCATCCCAGGAACAAATCGTCAGGGCATTTACCCTACAGCTGCATCCGAGGTGGCCAGTATGACACTTTCTGAAGCCAAACTCAATACCTTACTGCATGGGGCAGGATGATGTAAATACACACAAACTCCTCTCATGGAATGTGCAAGGTCTCAATTACCCGGGGAAGTGTAGGTCTGTGGAGCACAAGCTCGGACTGTTATTAGGGGAAATAGTACTCCTTCAGGAGACTCACCTGCTGCAAGCTGACGAAAAGCGAATTAGATTTAAGAGATCCAAAAAGTCATTTTTTGCCACATCCGGGTCAAAGAAGAGGGGAGTAGCTATCCTGTTGAGTGAAAGGGTCCCCCTATATAGAATTATAATCAGAAAAGACCCAAACGAGAGATACCTTCTAGTGAAGGGACTGTTGGTAGAACGCCCGATTACTATAGCCGCGATCTATTGTCCTAACTCGGCCCAGGATAAGTTTATAACCAACTTGATTCCGACCATCCTCGCTTTCGCTGAGGGGGTCCTCATTTTGGGTGGGGATTTTAATCTGGTCCCGGATCCTCTACTGGACAAAACTCTCCCCCCAAATAAATCAGACTACACCCAAGCTCTGTCTTTCGCTAGGCTCCTTAGAGAAACGGGAAAGGTAGACACATGGAGATTGTCCAATGCTGGGGAGAGTGATTACTCGCACTACTCACATGCACACAGGGGCTTCTCCCGTATAGACCTTGTACTAGTCTCAAGCGATATCTACCCATGCCTGGACAATGTGGAGATTCTCACTCAAACAATCTCGGATCACGCCCCAGTGTCTGCAACCCTTAGCATATCAGGCTATACCCAACCCCACCCCAACGTTTTTGGAAGCTGTATGACCCCATCTTATTGGATGATAGAGTCAGAAGAGAAATCAAGGAGGCACTCGCTTACTATTTTGCTGAAAATACCACCTCCGAGATAGCAGTAGCTACTGTTTGGGATGCCATGAAGGCTTTAGTGAGAGGTACAATAATCAGTGTAGGAGCTGAACAGAGCTGGATAAAATTAGAGGCAGAAGTGACAGTCTTGGAAAAAGAGTTACAATCCCATAGGACACGGAAAGTAGAAAGGGCCTTAGTGAAAGCCAAGACAGTACTTGAAATGCACTGGGCGTGTAAAGACCAGAGGGGGGTTCTGTACTCCTGCTCTCTATATGGCAGAGGAGAGGCACAGAGGACCCCAGCCAAGATTCTCTATCAATCAAGGCCTAGCTTCTCAGGAGGTGATGCAGGCTGGTCCTTAAGTACAGTGTAGTCCCCAAGCACCCACAAAGGAATGTCCGCACGCTGTATTAGTTAAAACACAGTATTGAGAGCCCTCCCTTTAAGGCAGGAGTCACTGGTCGTCGAATGTCCGGCGAAGAACAGGGTGAACTACGGCGGTGAAGTGGCAGCTTCTTTTCTAGCGGTGCTCGTCGACGGGGAAGCGTAAATGTCCTGCCAGGAAGAGGCGTGCGGGGCACCTCAATGTCGATAGTTCTGGACCGCAAATAGTTTGAGGAACTGTGGCCCAGCAAGGGCGTCGAGTCGTCAGAGTCTCTGTGCTCTTTGGGTGGCGGGAAATCCACTGGCGGATGCTCCTCGGTGCGTCGACGGCCTGGCCTTCTCCGGCGGGATAAGGCGGGCGGCGGTGCGGACGAGCGTGTCCATGAATCGAAAGTTCTTAGGGAACGGGAGCACGACGGCTCCGGTCGCAACAGTGGTCATCGACGGTGGCGGACAACAGTCTGAGCGCTTCTCTTTGGGATTCCGCGGCAGTCCCAGTCTCTGGGTCGGCAGCCTTTCGTAGGTCTGTCTACCAGGGAGCTTTGGCAAAAATCAGCTGGTGCACGATGGTCCCTCGTAGCCCGGGAAGAGGGCGCCTTACCAGATCCTCTCTGGGTCAGTCCTTGGAGACACAGCAGCTTTCAGATTGATGAAGAAGAGCAACGGCAATTCTTCTCTTCCTCTCTTCAAGGTCAAGCTTCAGTTTCACTCCAGTTACTCTTCGTAGTTTGAACTTCAGCTTCTGAACACGATTCCTAGCAGTGAGAGGTCCCCAGATATACTGTTGATCTCCCATTCATTCTTCTGGATCACACTTAAGCAGCCAATCACTACGAAGGGCATTCAGCAGTTAGTCAGCCAATCAGGCGCACAGGGCATTCAGGCCATTCTTCTCCATCCAGACACTCACAACACAGAATGTGGATTCGGACAAGTACCACGCCATTCAACACTACACACTGCATTCATACCAGTTTCGGGCAGAGCTGTCTCAGTCACTGTGTCAAACACCAGATACCAGACATCCACAACAAGAAGTGTAGATTTGTCACACACGCCATTCACCCAGCTCCCACCCACAGATGTACCCACAACATACGGTCGTTGGGAAAGCTCCAGCCAGTCTGGTCGGCACTTGCCCACACTACCATATATAGAACTTCCACCCAACAGCTAGTCAGGATGAAGGGACAGAGTCAGGGCTTCCCAGGACAAGATCAAGTTAACAGGCGATGCAAGGCAATGGAAGGCAAGAGGCCACAGGGGCCATCTTGTCTCCATCAAGAATCTACCGTTTCCAATGACAGGGCTTGGGCATCCCAAAATGGAGGATGCTCTGGGCACCAGTCAATTCAGCACAGAGCTGCCACCAGCCCGTACAATGCTCTGTGGACCACACACAGGTGCCCAAAAACATACACTAGGGGCACAGGGTTGTACCCCCACCCATGGGTGCCTAAGGGTATTCCATGGGTCTGTACACCAAACCACAAGAGAGCTGCACCGTCAGGAGTCCCACATGAACTCCTGCGTGGGAAACACGACAGAACACATGATAAAAAGCAGTAAAGGACAAGGATACGGAGGCCCTGTCCCTCCGATGCATTTCCAGCATCATAGCGGATCGATCCGCCAAATTTCGAGCTTTCACAAAGCAATTTTACTACAGTAAAGGCAAGAAAGCGAACTGAATACGTGCATACAAGCTTAAAAAGATACATTGCAGGAATAACACATTGCGCTTCATAGGTGCTGACGATAGAGCCCGATATACGGAGGCAGACAAATTGGCAGAGCTTGTGGATCAGCACAAAGCTGTTATGTCCAGACCGCCCACAGCCTCTGAGAAATTGCCCTCATACTTATTCCACAGCGGCCCCAGAACTGTAGCCCATTTATCAGCCCTGGAAAATCCGATCACAGCAGAGGAAATAGTCGAGACTATTAAGTCCCTAAAGAGTACTGCGCCGGGGCCTGACAGGCTCACCGCTAAATTCTATAAAACCTATGCACACATCTTGGTCCCTCAACTTACCATCCTGTTGAATTCTTTCCTATCGACAGGCCCAATTACCAAATCAATGGTGGAATCGTTAACAATTCTGGTTCATAAGCCGGGGAAAGATCCCGAGCAGGCCTCCTCCTACAGGCCAATTTCCCTTATGAACAACAATGGGAAAATATTTTCAAAAATTCTAGCGACCAGACTATAAGCGCATCTCCAGGATATTATAGCCCAAGACCAAACAGGGTTCATTCCAGGGAGAGGGACACAAAATCATATCAGGCGGACCATAGATATTACAGAGAGTGCACACAGGATGGGGGAGAGCATGGTGGTTCTGTCTTTGGAGCACACAAAGCGTTTGATCTGGTGGACTGGGGTTATATCGGAGCGGTGCTTTCACATTTTGGGTTTGGGCCAAACTTTACTAAGTGGACAATGGCTAATTACCAGTACCCCACTACGCAATTACGGGTTAATGGCATCAGATCCGAGACAATCAGAATAACCAGGGGAACAAGGCAGGGCTGCCCCATATCTCCATTGGTCTTTGCCCTGTCAATGGAGCCCATTGCGAATAGGATCCGGAGTAACCCGGAGATGAAAGGACTCATAGTGGGGAAGCATGAATATAAGATTGCGTTATATGCCGACGATGTACTTCTAACCTTGACTACACCAAACTCATGCCTGGATCCTTTATGGGAGGAGATTGAGGAATTTGGGCAGGTCTCTGGGTTTCAGGTCAATCTAGGCAAATCTTTGGCGCTAGCAATTAATCTCAACAAAACGCAAAAGACAGAGCTTGGCCCCTTGATATCAGTCCCCTGGGCAGATTCTGCGATTGAATATCTCGGGGTGCAGATTCCCAATGACATCTCCCGGTTATACCGATGCAACTTCCCTCAGCTACGGGATGAATTCCGAAAAGAGTTAAAGCATTGGGAGAACCAAGAGGTCTCCTGGTTCGGGCAAATTGCTGCTGTGAAAATGTGCCTGCTCCCTAGATTGCTCTACCAATGCACGGCACCCCCGGTCAACATTCCAGTAAAATAACTGCACATCCTGTAGAGGAATATATTAAGATTTGTTTGGAGGGGGGGGGAAGAATCCCAGAATATCAAGGAAGATCATGTTGCGAGGGAGGTACACGGGTGGACTGGGGGTCCCTGATGTGACTAGATACGTGCTTGCAGCCCAATTATCCCATGCATACACCTGGGCCCAATCCACCAACCAGCCACTATGGAAGCAGCTGGAAGAAGCCTGGCGTCATACCCCCCTATCGGGGCTACCTCACCTGCCCTCTGTTAGAGCCCAGACAAACCAAGGGCTACTCACAGCCACAGCAGCTACTGTTAGTGGCTGGAAGACCGCAGCGCGGAAATGGGGCTGCAGAAGCACCAGGGGTCCACTTACTCCTATTTGGTATAACCCTGAATTCACTCCAGGTAATCCCCCACACAGCTTCATACTATGGAAAGAGGGTGGTCTGGAAAAGTTGTCAGATTTCTTAGTAGGGGGCTCGCCCATAACCTTTGAAAGATGCAAGGAGAGAGTCTGGTTGGGAGAGGCTGAGCGGTTCCACTACGCCCAGCTCCGTCACTGGGTCTCCCATAGAATGGTTAGGGAAAGCGAGGCTAGAGGCCTAACTGCACTGGAAATCTTCTCAACATCAGCAGCACCCAGGGGAAGGATCTCTACTCTCTATCGCCTCTTGGACAGGACAGACCCTGGGAAAAAAGAAAAGTACATGCTGGACTGGGAGAAGGACCTTGGCAGGGAAATTGAGCTGGAGGACTGGGGAAAGATATGGGAGAGGCTACACCAGAGCACGCAATGCATTACAAACAGGGAAGGAGGATATAAGCTCTGTTACATGTACTATGTCACCCCAGCCCAACTGAACAAATCCAACACAGACATTTCCCCAACGTGCTGGAGAGGGTGCTCATCCAGGGGCACTCTATTCCATTTGGTGTGGTCCTGCCCCAAAGCAGAGATATATTGGAGGGAGGTGACAAGCCACATAAAGGCATTCACTGGACTTACATTCCTGCGGGACCCTGGAATTATACTCTTGGGGGAAACCAGGGGAGGGGAATTTCCACTAACGGGGCAGGTTCCTCGACTCTGCACACATCTCCTATTAGCGGCAAAAGTAGCAATGGCTCGACTTTGGAAACCTGCAGGCGGCACCTCAGTCCCACTGTGGTGGTCTAAATGTTGGGAGATTACGGTGGCGGAAAAAGTTACAGCCATTCGTTCAGGTAACAAACTACTTCCTGAACACCTGGGCTCCCTTTATGGACTATTCAGAATAATTCCCGGGCCTCACTAAAAGACCTCCATTAACCCTTTAGCTACAAGACTGAGCTGAATCGATGGGGAGGGAGTAGTGGGCAACAACTGACACCATGTAGTTCTGCTTCTGGCCACGTGATAGTGTGTATAATGTTGAAAATTGCTGTGATGTTGTTTCATTGTGTTCCATTTCAGTATATGCTAATAAAATGTTCAATTGGAAAAAAACAGTACTGTTGTGGGCCAAGAAAAAGACAGAACTGGAGCCAAGGCTTTTTGACCTTGGAGACCTTTTGTGTTGAAGAATCGTTTGTACTGAAGAAGTACCCAGGGGAAGAAAGCCACCCTCTGGAACCAAGGCTCTTTTACCTGCGAGAACTTTTCAAAAAAGCTATTAAAATTTCCATTATGAACTCTTTTTGCAATCAACTAAGGTTAAAGACATTTCCCTTTTAATCTTCTAGTTTGGTTTATAGTGTGAGGGTCAGAATATAACTTTTGGAAACAAGGACAGTTTTGATTTTGGCATTCTGACACAGAGCGATCCTTAGTTTTTGGTTTTAGGTAGGGAATTCCTCTTATAGCAGGGTCAGAGAGGCCTTTTCCCAATCCTTTTGTTTTAAAAAAAAGTATTTAACCAAAAAACATGCCATCCTTGTGTCCTGGTTTCATTCCTGACTCTTCACACAATTCACCAAAATGTCAGGGGTAGCGGAGGGGAAATCACAGCAAGTGGCCTAACATGACCTTTGACCACCCCCCAATGACATCACAGCAAGAGAGGCAGTGAAGTATTGCCAGCAGCTGGTGGGAGTTAGAAAGTCCAATTTAGTTTTGAATTTTAATAAATCAAATAATTAGGGTAAGCCATCTCTGAAAGCGTGGTCTGCTGTTCACAACCCTCTAACCCCCCCTTTCAAAAAGCTCCATGCCAAAAGCATGGTGTATACACATGCTCTGCTGCATCAGTCTCCTGACATCTTCCACACCTGCTCTTCAGTGGCACAACGCAGGTTCACAGGCCATGCACATATTCTCACAGTGGCCCAATGTCACTGCGGACATCGGCTGCATTTAAGGTCTGCCCCTCAGATCCAAAACATAACAATTGTGGCCCTATCAGTCTGGTGGCAGGGTAAACTCCAAGAATAAGTAATACCTGGTTTTGGAGCTGTGATTGTTAAGAGCCCACAATTATTAAAGCCATATAAAATTGGTATTATACAAGTACCAATTCTGTGAGCCAGGTCATATATGTGATGGCTATATGGATTCACAGTTAGCCTGCCCGTCTCCACTATTGTCCACTATGAGACAATAGCAGAAAGCAGCCCTCCTTTGATGCTCTGGGTGGTAGGCAACATCTTCACTTTAAGCCCAAGAGCTCTATCACTAGGAGATATCCTGTAAACCATACTTGAACGATTGTCCTTTTTACATATGCGAGGCATTCCACCATTGCAGAGCAAACACATTTTTTTAACCTTTACATTTTCAGAGCCCCCTGCTGCTTTTGACTATTCTGCACTGAGCCATTCACGGAATGGTCATGTGAAATCTTGTACGTGGTGCTAGATAAATATACAAATGTTGGCCACAATGGCATTGTGTAACATTTCTAACTGTGTCCGACACTGATGGCTGATAAAGGAGAACCAGCACCTGGACCAAAGAGCATTTAAAGTTACAGGGCTGAGAAGGGGGCAGGGTCACAATAGCCAGCGAGCACAGCAGGGGAACTGAGGTGGGTTTCACCATCTTGCTTTTCTCTGGGGCTCTCTTTCCTGCCTGTCCACTTTTGTCCAATCCTCTTTGGCTCTTTACCTTCATAAGGAAGGGGTCTCCCACTCCTGCTCGATTCATTTTAGACTCACAAAAAGACTAGAAAATTTCAATGGACCTCTATTGGAAGAGCAGCCCATACCAAAGTCCTCCAACAGTGAGCTGAAGATAGAATGCATCCAAGACAGCGGTGAGCTCAACCCCTTACCTTCCCCACAGAACATTGGTGAACCTCTGTGGACCAATGCCTGCACATTGCACTAGAACCAGGCTCCTCACTGGATGCGAAGGAAACCCTGAAAGTGCCGCCCAACCTTCATGGACTGGTAGTGGAGTACAAAGGACACACCTTGCCCTACAGCCCCTCCAGGGGGAATACTGCACCCAGAGTAGCCTAAATAAGCTTGGACTCCTGTGTCAACACTTTAAACCATCCTCAAAATGACTTGACTGCGTTTCTACCCTTTGATCCACAGTGCTGCCTTTGGCCCTATAACTTCTAACTGCGACTTGCATACTTCAACCTGGCTCAACACCATATTGCACCATCAGCACTCATCATTGCCTCAGCTCAGACAACAGTGCACTGCTGTGATAGCCTTCAAGCCGAGGCTGCATCGATGCCCCTGGACCTTGACTGGAAGCATTGTCCTGCATCGACTCAACCCAGTGGTATCATGTCATCTTGACCCGCGCAGCCATCAAACCGACCCGGCTGGACTCATCGAAGTGCACCAGTCGAACGCTGTATCGAACCACAAAGCTTCACAGTGGAATCAGCTGCTAAATCGAGTTGTAGTTCTGCAGGAGATACTTCTTGGGATACACTATTAGCTGGTGTGCTTTTGCTTCAACATTTCAACGTGCGAGTCTGATCCTCAACTCGCTCTGCGAATCCACTAATCACGTCTGGGAGCAGCAGGTGCTCAGCATGCAACTTCGGTGGCTGGAAGATTCTTAAGCCGTAGTACAGCACGAAAGCGAACATGAAGTCGGATGTGAAGTCGAGTTACATTTCAGCAGTGCACAGGGCAGTCAGCATTTATTTTAAGTACTGACCTCTCTGAATTTGGGGAGATGTATACGCTTCTTAGCTTGTACAAACACGAAGACAAATCAATAGCAGAGAAAATATTTGAAATGGCTCGAGCGCTGCCCATGGCGGCATCTCCGGGTGGAATGGCAGAGCCGGCTAGTCCTCATATGTTAACTCATGCTAGTGCTTGAGGAACAGAAGTTGACATGCCCATGAGACCTTTCAAATCACAAACACTGTGACAAGTGAGGCTGTGCATAGTTCTCTAGTGATAGATGCAGTGACTGAAGACGTCTTGGACAATGGAGGGGTAATGTCTATGATCAAAAACATCTTAGTCGCCCTCATTTTACACCGATTCAGAGGAAGACCAGATTGAATCCGATATATCAATTTCCTCTTATGTTTTGACTCCCCTTCCAAAAAGAAGAAAGAATATTTGTTCTCCCCCTTCCCAGAATGAGACAGAAAATGTCACTCTGCTAATACAACGTAGGGACGAAGTGAATTCAGAAAAAAGTTCTCATTGCTTTGAACTATGTTCCTTCCTCGGTTGTCTCACTGTTTGAATGCCTAAAAGCAGAAGTTCAAAGTAATTTGATTATCTTGGGGTTAATTCAGGAAAAAAACTGGCAACAGTAACAAATGAGGCGGAACTCTGTTCCTTATTGGTTTCCAAGTCTTCTCAACAACTGGGGCAGTCTGATTTGTTACAAGCTGTCTGGATGATACAAAACTCTGAAAAATATTTTGCTTCCAGGACAAAGCCAGTAGATGAAATCCATTCTAACAAAGCATCCACTAGAAATACAGTGGCGGCCTCCAGATCTACTGGCGAAACCTTAGTGACGGTACAAGTATGAGGGGAAATGTCAGCGGCTCACCAGGGAGCCGGGTAACTAGTTTTCTGGTCAGATGACATCTCCCCCTCAAGGATAGGATACACTTGGAATCAACGTGTTGTACCGGAAAAGGTTTTTACCAGAGAAAGGGGCTATGCTGCCTATAAAATATACTAGAAAACAGAAAACTAATAAATTCAAAATCAATGTATGTGAATAATTCTTCCTCTAGGCAGTTTTTACAGAACCTGCCCATTAAAGATGCATTAGCTAATATGAATCAATGTCCCGCAAAGGAAAGACTTAAGATGACCCCGGCTTAACTGCCCCTGCAAGCTAGTGAATCACACTAGGAGGCTATAGTGGACAGTTTATCAGAGGAGGGGGACACCAATGAACCTGTTGTTCACTTTGTAAAGGGGGTCATATCTAATTGTAATTTAGAGCCAATGATACATCCTGTTACAATCTAATTGTCAACACAATGGGAACCGCAACAAAATCAGGCATGTGGCAGTGACATTGCAGGTCCCATTAGTATGTTAATAATGTTATTAATATATATTGTATCTCAATACAGAAACCTTTGTTGTTAGCCTCTTCTGCTATGGCAAATTTTCCCATGTTCACTAAACCAAAGGTTATAATTGACTGAACAAGTATTGGCAATCATGATGAGTAGCAACACAAACACGCACAGACCAAGCACACACGTTGCAGCCTCAAAAGATCTACCTATCTATGATAGACTGTTCGTCCACTCATCCGCTTTGGCTTCTAGGCTGCACACACCCAAGAATATGGGGAAACCCAACGCCTACAGCATTCTGAGGGGTGCTTGCAGTAGAGATGTTATCGAGGAAATGGGTGGTGTTCAGCTACCAGATTGTGAAACAGGGGGGCATGTGGGGGCCAGATATCATTAGGTTGTACCCACACATAAATCAAAGGTATACAGTATACGGAGGGAGGCATACGGCAACGATGCAAAAGTGGAAGCCACCGGCACTCGGATGTCAGATTATACCATTGGCATTACAAAGTATTCTTATTCAGAGGAGATTGGTTCATACCAAGCAACTAATTGCTGGAAGTTCCTAATAGAGTTGTTTTGAGGATGATGTTGCTATGGTGAGTAACCAGCAGTGGGTATATATCGAGTTGAATTCCATAAACTCCCATGTACATGTTCGATAATTATACATGTGGGGGTCTAACTTCATCGCAGAAGCAGAACAGAAATGAATAACACGAGGAGCTTGGGTTTTGTGGTTACTGAAGTAAGTTCATTAGAAAATGTGCTTAACAGTAGAACTATGGATAAAAAGCACTGGAAAACTGGAAGTGAAATTAAGATGTCTATACAGGACAGGGATTGGGTTAAACACTGTGTTAGATCCACCAAATCCCTTAGATTGGGTAGAGCCAAGGGGCAGGATTGGTCCTGGTTATCAGGGACTCTTGCTTCAACTACATCCCACACAAATAGGTGCAGGTCACAACGCTTTGTGTAATAACACAATTAAATTAATATTTACGCAAATTGGATGTAGTGTGTATTCAGGAACACTCACTCACAACACCATTAAGTATGGAAGGATATTACACTTGCTTCCAAATGGCATAAAAAAAAAAATCAGCTGGTGCAGTCAGTGGGGGAGGAAGGGACTAATGTTAAAATTGTAAAATTTAAAAAAAGGTTACTTGGCAGTGAAATTTTCCCCCGAAAATGTGGGACGTGAGAACAGTGTTCTACTAACTAATGTTTACTGGCATGAGGGCTTCTCCCATTTGGGTTATTTTTTTTAGAGAAATTTCCGACTGCGTTGAAGACTGGCTGAGTCAATCTAGTTCAGGTCATGTGATATTATTGGGTGATCTTAATTCAAAATGTCCTTGGATGGAAATTGGTAGAATTGAAAATTGTTTGCCCCTAATTGAAAAGTCAGGGGCTGAAATGGATGAATTCTATGTGCTCCTTGAGATTATTTAAACTGAATGGTGCTGTTAAGGGTGCCATACCACGGAAACATACCTGCCCAACTCTTTACAACATCTTTTTGGATACCTTTTTATTCAATAGATGTAGAAATTTGAATGTGATAAACACTCAATGGAGTGATCACTGCTTTCTCAGCTTCAACGTGGATCTGCAGCTAACTCATAATGCCAGTTTGTATCCTGATGTACTTCAATCCAATTTGAAAGGAAATAGAATGTTTTGGGGGAAGGGGAATACTAAAAGTTCCTTTGCTGGCAGGCTTGGTGTCTGTTCCAGGCCACTGGGATAAAGGAGGGTCCTGTGTGTGCTTTGCGTGTGCAACTGAAAAATATATTGGCCTCAAAGTTAGTGAACACTGTTTTCGGTAGGAGGACACTGCAACTCTCATGGGGGCGGGGAGGAGGAGCAGATTAATAAAAATGATTGTTGCATCCAACATTAATTACATCTTGACAATGCTGCCAATGGCTGTGCCAGGGAGGATAGCCAAGCAACTAAACTGCTTGTGCGTATATTCCTGTGTGTTGACAAGTATCATGAGGCATTTGCAGATACATGTGACTCATGCAGGTTTCCGCTTACCAGATTTCAAATAATTTCTCAAAACCTAGGAAGCTGGCTGGCAAAGCTGGGCTCACAGGAAGAGAGATGGGCGGCAGATGAGGCAAATGATGAAGGGCCTTTTGCAGCATAAAGAGTGCTGGCATATGTAACCCCTTCAAAAAATAACAGGAGGCGGCCCAGTTACTGGCTTGCCGAGGTCTGCATAGCAGAAGATCTGCAAACTGCAATGTGCAGAACCCTGCTATTCTGGAAACCCTCAATCTAGCTCAAACCCACCATTAATGCTAGAGGGGAAGACGCTATTCTCACTAAACTGTTATCTGGCCAGTGTGAAACTCGTTGAGGATCTGCGCAAGAGTGATAGATGGCTGACTCTCAAATTGAAGGATAGATACAGGATGGAGGTCTGCAGCTTTGGGGAGTGTTCATGCTTTGGGGGGCCCTCCCAGGACTCAAATTGGACAAAGACATGGAGGAGCAAATTTAAGAAGTCATGGATCATCTGGAGACGCTGTTGAGAACACATGATGGCTCCATAACATATGCAATGCTGAAGGTGGGAAATAAAGTGGATGAAGGACATACTGGCAGAATCTGGGATGAGAGGCGGTCTGCAGCGAGTGCTTCTCCTGGTATCTTCGGATTAAGAATGTCGCTAGACATGGGCATCAGTCTAATTTCCCATTTGTGAAACCAGTAAGGGCGTTTAAGTGAGGCTTGTCAGAAGCAGATACATGTTGGGTCTGCAAACATGGTAGGGTCAGACTACTACACATGATGTGCAAGTGCAAGAGGGTCATCAAATTCGACAATGGAGTGAGACGTCACATCTGCAGGGCTCTGTTAGGCACCCACCTGCTCCCCAGAGGACCCGTGCCATGGAATCGCCATCCCTGCATTCACTGCAGAAGGCATTACATCCCGGAGCCTGTACCCAAGATGGCGGTTCGGGGGACAGCGCAGGCCCAGAAACATACGGACATGCACTAAGCATCCTGATGTAACTGGAAGTACAGAGAAGGAGGGGGCAGGAGTCCCATTGAGGAAGATCTTGGTCTTACTGGCAATTAAGGAAGAGATGGCTAGCAGCATACCATGCCTGAATAGCAGTCAGCCAATCGGGAAGGAGAGGAGGTAGAAGAGGGAAGCTTAAAGGAGAGCAGTGTGCCATCAGCATAACACTGGAAATGAGGAGAGAAGGTGGAGATCAAGTGGGCAAGACAGGCAAGATAGATGTTGAAGAGCCGTGAGGTGCGCCGCAAGCAGATAGTGAGTTGGAGGAAAGAAAAGAACCCAGTTGAACCTTGGAGGGCCGATCAGAAAAAAAAGAGGTCAACCAATCCAGTGCCCAGTCTGTGATGCCCAGGTTATCAAAGAGCCAATTTATGAGGGTGGCATGATTGACCGTGTCAAAGGCAGAGGAAAGATCGAGGAGGATAAGAACAGAGGGAGAGTTGGAATCGAGGTTTAAGAGCAAGTCATAACGGGTGTTCAGGAGAGCAGTTTCCCTGCCTCTGGCTGCTTTGAAGCCAGACTGGTGGTCGCGGAGACAGAAAACAGATTCAGTGTGATGGATTAGTTGGGAGATGACCAACATCTCCAAGAGTTTGCCGAAGAAGGTGGTAGAAGAGGGAAACTTAAAAGAGAGCCGTTTCAAACAGATAAGCTGGCAGCAGCAGTCATCCACTCAGGAGATCACCTGTTTCTGGCTTGGAGGCAGGGGCATCAAGTTGTGTCATTGGCAGCAGTTTGTCCTGAAGACTTTACTTGATAAAACGTTCCCTGAACCAGGTTGCTTTGTATTTAAATTGGGAGGAAATTACATGGTGCACTTAGCAAAGCCTCCTACAGCCCTGCCTCCATGAGTGAATTTGCACGGATGTGCTCCTGTTTAACAGTCAGTACTTCATTTTGGTCTGAGATCATTCATGTACTGACTGGCGAGTAGGCACTCTGCATGCATCAGTTAAAAAATGTAACATTGGAGGCCACCAGGGGGCGCGCAGTCAATGGCTGCCTGATCGTACTGCTCCCGCTAAAGCCGGGCAGAACAAGGGGATTGAGCCCCCCCGAACCCCCCCCAGGCGGACCCAGCACGACGGCGCTGTGTGGTGACACCCCCGGGCACCTAGTGAGCAAAAAAGCGACGCTCGAGGTCCCCGGGAAGCACGAGAACGGGACCTGTGACATCTGCCCGGGACGAATCCGCGCAGGGCCTCAGGAGCTGCGGCACGGGAGAGTGGAGAGGAGCCCCGCGGACGCCGCGCAGGCACGGTGTGGAGTCCCCCTCCCCCCGCCTCACCCGATTGATCCCTGATCCTGCTGCACGGTCGGCCACGACGGGACGAGGGGGTTTCCCCCCGGGTTGTGGAACAGATCCTCTCCCCTCCCCCCAGCTTCCGTGGAGCAGTGGGCCACGGGCCTAGCCCGGCGGGCAGAGAAAATACGTAGAGGAGCCGAAACCCAGCGCACCTCAGAGCTAGCCCCGAAACACTTTGAGGATCGCCAGGCAGGAGGCCCCCAACAAGGCAGTAGGACCCGCATCCCGGCAAAGGGGGCCCAGGCCAGGCAAGGAGCCAGACTTTGTCTGTCACGGAGGCGGAGGGTCCGGGTGGGGAAAACGAGTCGACAGTCCTGTGCGGACCCCGGGTGCAAGGCCCCCGCCGGGCGTTGGTGGGGCGTGTGCCCGCCCGGGGACGGCCTTGGACCCCCCCCCCCGGAGATCAGAGAGCGGAGGATTGGGGGGCAGGGACCATGGACCCAGTTGCCGACATAGATACAACTGGACGGACCATCGACAACTTAAGCAGGCCGCGGCGACCGTGGTCCGGGTGAGGGCCCCACTTGGAAACGGTGGGGCGTGTGCCCGCCCAATAAAGACCCCCTTGCAACGGCATATTACAGCTAGGTGGGGGTGTGCCCCGTCCCGGGCCCCCTCCCAATTTTTCGCGGCCCCCCCACTGAGAGCCCCAGGAAGGAAACCACTGGCGGATCCAGAAGGGGGCGGCCAGATGAACTGGTGGAAAACCTTACAGGAATTTCGCTTTCAGGAGATGGCGAGCGGCAAGAGAAGCCCAAGCCCCACTAATGGAATGGCCCAGTCGGAGGCCCCGGTACCCTCCACGACGGCCATGGAAAGAGGTTTTGCCTCAATATTACTGGAAATCAGGGACATGCGGTCTGACATTGCCCAGAAATTTGAGAAAATTGATCAAAGGGTGGACAAGGTCGAGGATAGACTGTTGCAGGTGGAGACCAATCAAACATCATCAGCGTCCCTAGAGTTGGAGGTAGGGCTGAGGCTAGCGGCCCTGGAGAAAAGGGATGAGGAGAGGTCCAGGCAGATGGACGACTTTGAAAACAGGGAAAGGAGGAACAACCTCAGAATTTTTGGGGTACCCGAAGTGGAAGGGGAAACGGAGAGAGACATTATCCGAACGGAGAGAGACATCATCACCCTCCTATTCGCTGAAGAAATGACTACGGAGCTCACATTTGATAGGGTGCATAGGGCCGGGGGCCCCCGATCCATTCTGGTTCGGTTTCACTACTATTCGGAAAAAACAAAGGTGTTGGAGGAAGCCAGGAAGGCTCGGGAGATCACTTACAACAATGCTCAGATCGCAATCTACCAAGATCTCTTCGCCTACACTCTGGCCAAACGCAGGATGTGTCGCCCCCTAACACTGCTGCTTAAGGAAAAGGGGGCCCGCTACCATTGGGGCTATCCATTCTCCCTGACTTTCGAGTATATGGGCCAGCGGTCAACTCTGATCACGGAAGACGGCATACGAGGAGCCATCCAGGACTAAGTAGTGGTCTCGAATCCCCGGAGGGGCCCGTCGGGGCCGGAGAGGGATACTCCGGGGGGCCCAGGCCCATCGAGAGACAGGAGAAGAAAAGCAGGCGCGAGGAAATATAGAAAAATGAATACTCCGTCGCCAGTTAAGGAGGGAGAATGGAACGACTCCGAGGACTGCGGACGGGGGAAGCCTGCCGAATCTCGCAATGTGAAGCAAAAAAATCAGTGGATTTGCCATTATCAGCGTCCCTACGAACAGCAAGTATGGGGGAGTCATGTGGGGGATGACGCTGCAGGGAGGGAGGGGGGCTCATAAGGACGAGCATTACATGGAGCGCCTGGTCGAAGCGGGCAGGCTGGTGGTTCGGCCAAAAGCCAGCGATGGCAGAACTACTTGGCTGGACGCCTGGGTGGGGGGAGGGGGGACATGAGACTGTTGGGGTTGTTCAGTTAGGGGTTGGGACTAGGGGGGCAGTTGGAGAAATGTTTTAGGCCCTCCAGGGGGGAGGGGAAGGGTGGGGGGGGGAAAGGGGGAGCACAATATGACACTAAGGGAGCGCACGAGGAGGGGTGAGGTGACGAGGTGGTCGGCGAAAAAAGAATACTTAGATAATGGCTGACAGTCTACCGTCCCTGGGAGTGGGCTGCCTAAACGTCCGGGGTCTAAACACTCCTACAAAGAGGTCCCTGGTTTGCAGGGAATTTAGAAGGGCTAACCTTGACCTTCTTTTCGTGCAAGAGACTCACTGGGCCCGGGGGAAGGAGTCCAAAATGCGGGGTGGTGTAATTGGGGAGGTCTTCTGTGCATCCCATAAGGGCAAGAAAAGAGGAGTGGCCATGTTAATATTAAGGAATGTGGGTTTCGAGAAAGAGGCCATACTGAAAGATCCAGAAGGCCGTTACTTGTTGGTCCGGGGTCCCTGCAGGGTATCCCACTAACCTTAGCGGTAGTATACGGGCCGAATGAAGGTCAAACTCAATTCTGGGAAGAGGTGAGGGATAAACTTAAGCTCTTCGTCCAGGGCCCGATGGTGGTAGGGGGGGGATTTCAATATGGTTCTAGACCCGTCCAGAGATAGGAAACGGGTGGGCCCCCAGATTTCCAGGGTGGCAGACGAGACCATGGCAAGAAATTTCCAGAGAGTCAACTCAGAACTAGGCCTGATGGACACAATCTCCCCCCCCCCCGGGTCGGGCGCCCCCCTCTTCACATACTACTCAGCCATCCACACTTCCTTTTCCAGAATAGACTACATCCTAGTGGATGAGACCCTACGTCCATTTGTCACTGGCCATTGGGTGCACCCTGTTCCCTGGTCGGACCACGATCTGGTACGAGTCACCGTAGCAAGGGGATGGTCCATCGACTGCAGGGGTAGATGGAAATGCAACGACTCCTTGCTGAAGGACGAGGTCCACACGCAGGAGGTGCTAGACGCCATAACAGACTTCTTCAAGATCAATGACAATGGGGAGGTCGGCCCGCACAACCTATGGGATGCTTTCAAGGCAACCCTAAGGGGGGTTCTCATTAAGAAGGGAGCCCAGAATAAAAGAGTGAGGGATGCCCAAGAAAGGTCCCTGAGGGAAAAAATAGCCCATCTCCAGCCGGAGGGCTCCCCAATGGTGCCCTTAGACCGCAAACAGGTAATCGCCCTGGACGACTACAGGCTCCAGTTGAAGGACCTCCTCCTACACAAAACAGAAAGGAGTCTCCAGCTGGTTAAGCAGAAATACTATGAAAAGGGGGGCAGGGCAGATAGGATCCTAGCCTGGAAACTGAGGGAGGTGCAAAGAAGTAGAATGGTGAAAGCCGTGAAGAACGATGTGGGGTCAATAGAAAATGAAGCGTCCCACATAGGAGAGGCCTTCCGCCGATACTATGAACAATTATACTCATCTGAATATACTGGGGGCGAGACCGAGATAGAAAGGTTTTTGAATTCCATACAAGTCCCGGCCCTGACTAGGGAAATGGCTGACAGGTTGGAGATCCAGTGCAGGAAGACAAGGTCGAACAGGTGATTAGTGGGATGAGGGTGGGCACTTCCCCGGGTGAGGACGGCTTCTCGGTATACTTTTACAAAAGGTTTCGCTCGACCCTGGCCCCACATTTAGTAAAGGTGTTCAATGCAGTCCTAGAGGGAGGAACTCTTCCGGACTCTATGATGGAAGCCATAATCGTAGTATTACCCACGGAAGGCAAGGACCCCACGGAGTGCTCCTCCTACCGCCCAATATCCCTAATAAACATCGATGTCAAGATCCTAGCCAAGGTAATTGGGAGGCGGATGGAGGAGATACTACCAAAACTGGTCCATGGAGACCAGGTAGGATTCATAAGAGGCAGCCAGGGCTCGGATAATATCCGCAAAACCATAGATCTATTCCACTATGCTCAGGGATCGGATCTCGACGCGAGTGTCCTCTCTCTGTACTCGGAAAAGGCATTCGACAGCCCAATGGGCATTGGGGTACACATCAGGGAATGGGTGGCAGCACTGTACAGAGCCCCGCGGGCAAGAGTCCAAGTGAATGGCAGGCTGTCGGAATCATTCACCCTCTCCCGGGGAACGAAACAGGGATGCCCGCTTTCTCCCCTGATATACGTCCTAACAATGGAGCCCCTGGCCATAGCAGTAAGAGCACACCCGGGGGATTAGGAGAGGAGAAGTAGAATTCAAACTGTCCCTGTTCGCGGACGATATTCTGGCCTATCTGGTGGACCCGAGCTACTCGCTCCCCCCTCTCCCGTCTCCGATGTCCGCTTTCGGGCGCTTCTCGGGATTGAAGATCAACACTTCCAAATCAGTTCTACTCCCCATGAGGACCACTCTAAACGGCCTCAGTCCTGGGCCCAGCCACTCTCCACTTGCACGGATGCCCTGGAACCCCTCTGCACTGCGGGACTGTCTCTGTATCCCTACAGCCCCCCCCCCTTCCCCAGCACTTGTTCTGCACTTATCTTGCACTTGCCACCAGCTGGCCCTGTTTATTTATTACTTTACGCCACTTACCTTGTACTGCACTTCCCCCCCCCTCCCCTTCCCCTTGCACTTTTCCCCCTCCCTCACCCCTGCACTTGCGCGATCTGAATGACACCTGGCCTAGTAGGATCGTTGTCTGTCCTCCCCTTGTTCCTCCCCTCCCTGCCTCGTCGCGCCTTGAAACACCTGTGTATAGGCGCGTTACAAATACCATATCATATCATACGTGACCCAGGCCTGGACCCCTTGGACAGACTCAATGGAATAACAGTGGGGAAGGCCTCTATCCGATACCTGGGCGTCCTCCTTACCAGGGACCTATCCAACCTCACCCCCGCCAATTATGATCCTGTTCTGGCGGGAATCTCCGCTGACCTCAGGAGATGGGGCTCGATGTTCCTGTCCTGGTACGGCCGCATGCCAATTGTACTTTCGTGCAGCCCAATTGCGCGTCCTACTGGAGCACATGAAAGAGGGGATGGGAATTTACTGGTCTTACCTGGAAGACATGGATGCTCACCCCATGAAAGTTCGAGACCTCCTATGGGCCCCACATAGGTCGATCCCGAGTAGACTTAAATCCCATCCTACATTGGCGGTCCTCTGGGCAATCTGGAAAGAGGGCCCCCAGACTGCACATTTGACATCATGGCCGTCCCAGATGTCCTCACTCTAGGGCCACCCCCTCAAACTGGGGAGCAGGGGGTTCAAAAAGGCTCAGACCTGGTCCGACTTGGGAATGTAATGGGCGGGCCAACTATTTAAAGAAGGGGAATTCCTATCATATGAGGATTTAAGAGGCGCTCTGGGGCAGGGGTCTCTTTCCATATTTGAATATCTCCGCCTGAAAAGTATCCTCTGTGATCAGTCATGGGGTCAGAACTTAAAAAGGCAGCTGACCCCTTTTGAGAAATTTCTTGATTCAGCGACCTCAAGGAAGGGGGCGGTGTCTGGGATATACAAGATTCTTAACACCATTAATTTGGCAGAGAGGAGGGGGTTCTGTTCATTCTGGAACGATCTGGCAGGGGAGGTGATCTCAGAGGACGCCTGGTCGAGGATATTTTAAATTGCATTCCATGGAAACTTGTTCACGGCAGATATAGAACATAACTTTAAAATTTTACAGGGGTGGCACAGAGACCTGGTGAGTCTGTCAAAAATGTTTTCAGGAGTGTCCCCCGAATGCCCAAGGGGTTGCGGTCAGGTCGGATTGAGGGGGCATTGTCCGAAAGTGCAGGCGTACTGGGAGAGGGTAAGGGGTTGGATCGCGGAAGTCTCAGAGGAACTGCTTCCCCAGAACCCCCTGACGGTGCTGCTGGGTCTCCCCCCAGAAGACATGGACACATATAGATACCCCAGAATGTGGTAAAAAACAATGCCAAGGGCGGGGAGGGTGGCCTTGGCCCAGAAATGGAAGAGTCCGGAGACCCCCTCAAAGGAGGACTGGCTAAAGAAGGTGAAGCAGATGTTCTTGATGGACAAATTGACAGCAATGGTAAACAATGACTCTGGCTCATTCCAAGCGAACTGGTACGGGGTGCAGGAGTCCTGGGGATGGGATGTTCATTGAAGCCCGGTGGGGGAGTGAGGGGAACGGCCAGGAGCTCGGAGGAGGGCGGATTCCCACGGCCCGGGGAACGGTGATCGAACAACAGTCATGGAATACTTCAGCGTCCACAGTCACTTCCAAGCTCTGGTTACATATGTGCACAAAGTGTCTCCCAGTTATTTTACACTAGTTGAAATGTGTTTTTTTTTCCCTCTGTTTCTTTTTTTTTTTCTTATTTTCATTTTGGGGGGGGGAGGAGGAGGGGCTGGGGTTGCAGGGCGTACCGATTGTCTATTCTTTGATCATGCTTTGACCCTGTTTGTTGTACCATGAAAATGTTAATAAAACCAAAGTTTAAAAAAATAAAAAAAATGTAACATTAAGTTATCAAAATTGACTCGTGGCCCTCGTTTACTGAACATCAGGCATGGGTTGTTGTCATTGTCTGCAAACAACTTTTTTCATTCTGATGTGGTTAAATTACCTCAGGAGGGCACTGATGTTTTTCTGGAAACCACCTTTGGGCAGATATGCCTGTTTGATAGTAGCTACAACGGGGGAGTGCGTGCCGGCCATTAGGTGACCCACACTTGGGCGGATGTTCATGGGACATCTTCTTAAATTATCGGGGATGGAAGAAGACTACAGTATGGAACCTTCTTAAATTAATCTCCTCGGTTGTGGGTGTCGGGTGTGCAAGGCTCATGGTAGGCCTACTGGTCATACCCCTCAGTTTCCCACTGCGTGCCAGATGAAGGTATCCATGGATGTTCATGGCTGATCCCCATTGTAAGCAAGATGGTATGAGGGCTCGTGCGGTAGGTGCCACGCTTGGTGCCGGGTGACATTTCACCAATGAAAACATGCTTTGCCTGAAGGAAGGGGTCCTATTATCCAATGTATATTATGTCGTGTTTTGAATAAAAGTGGCCAAGGCCTTTTTCTCCTATGCACAAGTGTTTGTTTTCTGTGGCGCTGTGATGGCCTCTTGCGTCACCTATGAGCAGATCTGTATTTTTAACCTACTATGACTAAGTTATTTTGGGATATTGGTGGTTTCTTTTCGTATTTTCTTTATTTTTACGGTGTTTGGTTTGTTTAATAATAAACCTTTCAGATATACAAAAAGCATATAAAATGATGAATACAAGTGCACAAATACAGAATGTTAAAAATCAAGTTGAAAATACATCAATTTCACATTCTTAAAAAGGCACATCAAAATTATTACATATTAATTAACCTATAGTGTAGCATTTGTTCATATGTAAACCAATTGGTCCCATGTTCAAAGTCCAGTGTTAAACTCACCCAAAACATCTTTAAAGAGTTGAATCAATGCAATTACCATAGGAACATTTTTCCCCATATTGAACAACATCCACCAATCATATAAGCTATTAGTTTTGCATCTTTCAAGAACTTTCCCAAGATACTGTGTTGGATTAGCAGTCAGACCCTTGCAGGTCAACAACATGTTACGCAGTATTTCATTGGAGACTTTGCTGTTGCAATACCTACAACACAGGTCTGACCTGTCCCACTGTCTCCTAAATATTAAAACCTCTTTAGCCGGGTACAAATTTAGGCAAAAACGTAAAAACTGTGTTCTACAGAAGCCACATGGGAATTCTTTAAGGTATTTTGGAAGAGTATTGTATGCTCCACTTTCCATCAAGGAATCACAATTAGTTTTTAATTGTCCCCTCTGGGATAGGGTTTCCTCCCAGTCTCTTCTCCAAAGTTTGAGCGCAACCGATTATTGCATAACATTTCTTCAGTTAAGCCCACATCTTTTAGTGTTTTTTTGACATGCCTCTATCCATTTTCACTATAAAGAAGTCTTCTGTATAAAGAAAGGGACTTCCATGTCACCCTGGCATGCATGGAGGTCCCTTGTGGTAAATGCAAGATTCTCCTCCAGAAGAGAGCCTAAAACATTATCTCAACTGAGAATGCAGTCGCGAAATAAATGTCAGAGCCTTAGGTCAAAATAGCTATTTTCATTTTGTAAAGATTGGGCAGCCACGTTTTGAATTTTTGTCCTCCGCTGCGAAATTCACAGTGCATCGCTCATACTAGTTTTTAACAACATGCCCAAGTAGATAAATGAATGTACGATATCTATTTTTTTCTCCCCTCTAATAAACCAAATTGGGGCTTTAGCGCTCCTGCCTTGCGCCCTTTGTAAAATCAGAATCTTTGTCTTGGAGTCATTGATCTTCAAATGGCGGTCTTCCAGGTATGATTGTAAAGCTTCCAGATCGCCGACAATAAGTAGATGACCAACCCAAGCCCCATTTAAGCTTGGCGAAAATTAGCTCGGCTTCTCCAAAGCCAGAGAGACAACTGATAAAAAAAGATTATGAAGCGCTTGCGGTAATGGACACCCTTATTTTAGATCCCATGCCATTCCAATGGGGTTTGATGGACACCCCCACCCCCATGTTTAGCCGTACCCTCAGATTGCGTTTAGTAAATCAAGCGGGCAACCCCATATTTTTTTGTTTCAACCATAGAAGGTCCCTATCAACGGAATCAAACTCCTGTTCCAGGTCCACAAATGCCACATATATTTTAGCCCTCCCATTAAATGAACATGTCTTAAAGATGTTCAAGATAAACATGTTCAAGCTGGTACCAATACCCCTTAGAAACTCAGAATGAAAAAAATCCTAGTGCCCGGTGGAAGTGGCCCAAACCATCAGTCTTGACAACAACAGAGTAGCAAAAATGTTACCCAAAACTTCAAGAAGCGTGATCGGGCGATCAAGTCTTTGGATCCTCTGTAACTCCCTTAATATAGATGGGGACCACTATCGAAACCTTCCATGAGGCTGGTATAGCTCTAGATCTGGAAATCTCTGAGCAACAGCGTTAAAAAGTCAACACATATGTTAGGGTTTGCATTGAGCATCATGTTTGCCTGGGGCACTTCAAGTGCTTGCCTTTCTAATTGAATGGTACAAGGCTTCTCTATCGAATTTTGTGTGCCATTCCCACTAATGCTTTATCTCTCCCTCACTATTAGGTGCATGTGGGAAGTCCAACAAAACCGAAGGGAGGCTCACTCATTTAGCTTCCGGTGCTGCATTCACCAATAGAGCTTCTTTCGGTGTCCCTGCACTATTTAAAAGCTGCCAAACCTCACTCACATTTTTTGTGCCTATTTTTAGCAACATATTCTGTGCATCTTTTAAAAGGATAGCGCGCTTGAAAACCTTCAACCAGTTTTTATATTTCTGCCTCCTCATTTTCAAGAGGGAGACCATACCACTGCCTCCTGCTGGTTGGTTTGATTTTTTAAAATTCAACCCACAGGCCTCTTTTTTGAGAGACCACCTCCAGGCTGTACGTATGTTTGTGAACATACTCAATGC
Organism: Ambystoma mexicanum; assembly: GCF_040938575.1. Classification (NCBI taxonomy): domain Eukaryota; kingdom Metazoa; phylum Chordata; class Amphibia; order Caudata; family Ambystomatidae; genus Ambystoma; species Ambystoma mexicanum. Next base: position 670,790,538 of record NC_090927.1, on the reverse strand, counting down.
GCTTAGATGTGGAAACAAAATCTGTTAGGAGAGGTATGTATTCAATAGAACAACTGCCATTCTTTTTTTTTTATCATGTACTTTGCCCGTTAAGCCTTGCCTTAGTTTAATTACACTCGGGCGATGGCAGACTTGAACAATGTTTGTTTAGGTCAAAATGATTTACTGATAGTGAGGAAGTATTACAAATCGACCATGTCAATTGCAGTATATCGTGGTCACTGCTAAGTGATGGGAAGACCTCAAAATGACTGACCTGTGACAAGAAGTTGCTACTAACGAAGATGTAATCCAGAACTGTGCTCTTACTAGTAGAGTTCCACGTAGTGCGGCACGGGATATCACCCTCGATTTTTCCATTCATCATGTGCAAATTCATGTTAGAAGCAACTCCCCCTAATTATTTTCTTTTGTCCAAAGCTTTCTGTCTTGTTGCCTGTAAAGACTGGTAGGGGGTGTCTGTACTTCCGCTCTCTATATGGTAGAGGAGAGGCACAGAGGACCCCAGCCAAGATTCTCTATTATTGGTAACGTAGTTGAGCAATCAAGGCCTAGCTTCTCAGGAGGTGATGCAGGCTGGTTCTTAAGTACAGTGTAGTCCCCGAACCCCCACAAAGGAATGTCCACACACTGTATTACTGAAAACACAGTCTTTATATAATTAATATTCAAAGGTATGTACACGATCACAATAACGCACTTTGTACTCGGAAGTCAATAATGATAAATATATACAATTCTAAAGTGGTACCACTAATGTTATCGAATCTCATTAAAGTGCATCAACTGTACGGTTAAAATGTCACCCAGATTAATAACGAGGAAACCAGCAATAGAGATAGGCAGGAACGTAAAATGGTTGAAACAATAAGCAGAATGCTGACCCCTACCCCTAGGCACAGTTCTGTGTGGAGATCCACCCCCCCCCCGCACCTGGGCAACCTGTAAAATAAGGATATATCGCACAAGCCCAGTCCATATGTTCAATAGTCTCACTTCTTCCTATTAAGGTTTTACCCCCCCCCCCCAGTGTACCTGGTGGAGTAGAGTTCTCCGACGATGCGTTGACCGATCCTTTTGAGTGCCTCCCTTTCAGGCGGGAGCCACGGATCGTCGAGAGGTGTCGGGGAACTGGGCGTTCAGTGTCGGGGAATCGACGGCCCTTCTTGAGTGCCCTCCCTTTAAGGCAGGAGTCGCGGGTCGTCGAACATCCGACGGTGAACAGGGTGAACTACGGCAGGGAAGTGGCAGCTTCGTTCCTAGCGGTGCTCGTCGATGACAGAGCGTTGGCGTCCTGCAAGGAAGAGGTGTGCGCGGCACCTCGGTGACGATAGTTCTGGACCGCAAAGAGATAATCAAGAACTGTGGCTCAGCAAGGGCGTCGCGTCGTCGGCATCTCTGTGGTCCTTAGGTGGCCGGAAACCCACCAGTGGATGCTCCTTGGCGTGTCGACGGTCGGGCCTTCTCCAGCGGGAGACAAGTGGGTGACGATGCAGACGAGAGCGTCCGATGATCAATGGAAGTTCTTAGGCAAACGGGAGCACGGCGGCTCCGGTCGGCGACGGCGGTCGTCGACAGTGGCGGACAACAATCTGAGTGCTTCTCCTTGGAGTTCCGCAGCAGTCCCTGTATCGGGTCGGCAGCCTGTCGAAGGTCTGTCTACCAGGGAGCGTTGGCAAAGATCAGCTGTGCACGAGGGTCCCTCGTAGCTCGGGAAGAGGTCGCCTTACCAGGTCCTCTCTGGGTCAGTCCTTGGAGGCACAGCAGCTTTCAGATTGCAAAGGAGAGCAACAGCAATCCTTCTCGTCCAGCAGGGCTTCAAGGTCAAGCGTCAGTTACTCCAGTTACTCGTCATAGTGGACTTCAGCTTCTGAACACGATTCCTAGCAGTGAGAGGTCCCCAGATATACTGTTGATCTCCCATTCATTCCGCTGGGTCACACTCAAGCATCCAATCACGACTACGGGTATTCATGCAGGCAGGCAGGCAGGCAGCCAATCAGGCACACGAGGTATTCAGGCCATTCACTTCTCTCCAGACACTCACAACAAGTTATGTGTATTGGCACAAGTACCGAGCCATTCAACACTCCAAGCTGTATTCATACCGGTTTCGGGCAGGGCTGTCTCAGTCATTGAGTCAACCACCAGATACTAGACACCCACAACACAGAATGCATATTCGTCATACACTCTATTCACCCAGGTCCCACCCACAGGAGGTACCCACAACATACATCACCGGGAAGGCTCCAGCGAGTCTGGCCGGGCCTTCACAACAACACCATATATAGCATGTCCACCCAACAGTCAGTCAGGGGGAAGGGACAGAGTCAGGGTTTCCCAGGACTTTGGGAAAACAAGGTAATGGGTAATAGAAAGCAAGAGGCCACCGGGGCCATCTTGTTTTCCATCAGGAATCAACTGATCCCAATGGCAGGGCCGGAGTATCCCAAAATGGAGGATACTCCGCGCACCTGTCAAATTCAGCATGGAGCTGCCACCAGCCCATACCCTGTTCTGCGGGCCACCCACAGGTGCCCAAAAACATACAGTAGGGGCATAGGGTTGTACCCCCACCCATGGGTGCCATAAGGGTATCCCACGGGTCCGTTCACCAAACCAAAAAAAAGAGCTGCACCGCCAGGAGTCCCACATGAACTCCTGTGCGGAAAACATGACAGAACACACAATAAAAAGCAGTAAAGAACAAGGATACGGAGGCCCCCGATGCATTTCCAGCATCACATTGCCCCCCCCCCTCCTTTTTGTACTGAGACCACTAGACTGGGAATATTAAAATCACCACAGACCATCACAGAAAACTCCTGCAAGGACTCACAAAAGTCAATCAGTGTATTGAGGAGAGCGTCAATTAGATCTTGATCTTTAACCCCCATTGGGTTCCAATATAGGTTGCACACCACAAGGTGACCCGGAGTTGGTTGCCCTTCAGAGAGCCTGGCAATGACCAGTATTTGAACATATGGGTTAGGGCATATTTCCTCCACAACCTGGAGATCCACACCACCTTTGACAGCTATCAGGAGCCTGGAAGAAGGGTGCCCGCTTGCACCCTTAAGCGCACTAGTCAAGTAAATAGAGTAGCCATCCTGCAGGCACCTGATCCCGAAGGATTCAAACTGAAGGCCCCCCTTTGCAAAAAAACTGCTTTGAGCCTCTACAATTCCACAACGCTAACTTAAATACTCCCTGCTTTGCTGGGACCTTTGGCTAATCCTCCCTCCTCTTTAGGTCGAGTGCCCTGGGGGACCATGCCCATGAACTCTGTTGATCTTGATGGTCAGTTACTTGTTTTCATGCATTCCACTCTCCTTCTTGTACCCTTCATTCCATCCACTGTTATTTTGTAAGCGAGAGGTTTAGGTACCAAATGCACCTGGTGTAAGTTTCGACTCCTGTGGTCGTCCCTGTAAGAATAAACCGAGGCTCTAACCACTCGTTCCCCAAGGTTTGAGTTTAGGATGACTTCGATCACCAGATTTATTAACCAAGAAAGGGCTAGTGATAGGGCCCAGGTATGATTGGTTCAACAACCTTGGTGCACACCGAGCATCCACTTCCATGACCCTAGAGGTAGGTGGCATCACCCTAGGCCGCTTTACTCGACTATTTGCTCCACTCTCATCCGGTCTTGTCAATTGCTCTAGTTGGTCTTCTATTGAGTACACTGTTAAGTTCATCAAAGAGTGTTCTGATGCAAATGTAGAATGTTCTCGGTGGTGTTCCTCATCAAGAATGGCCATAGCAACTCCAGAAATGAGGTCTTCCTCGTCCCTGGATTCAAATGTCACTGTATTAGGCTTGCACTTGAAACGAGCAGCCACTACTTCTGGATTTAGGGGAATATTCAAGTTCTTTAGGAATTTTCTGGAATCGTTGGATTTAACTTTTATGCCAATGGCCAATTTTTTTTAAATTTTTTTTTTTTAGGTAGAGTTTGTATGTGCTTCCCAGATTGTTGGTTCTTTCTGGAAAAAATTGGGTAGTCTGTAATGACAGAAGTACTCAACAAGGGTGGACACAATCAAACCAAATCAGTAGCCTCAAGTACTACCTCACCAGTTGGATAATTACATTCTGGGCCAAAGTTGGTGCAACTGATAGGGTGCGTGTCAAGTCGATCATAAGTGAGGCTAGTGCAGGAGTAACTAGTAGAGGGCTCATAGGCGGTTGTGTTGACTCCAGGGAGGTGCTTGTTAGATGTTGAACTGTTTCATACAGATGACCTAGGTGTTTAAAGTTTTCCTGAAATCCTTGGAGAACTAGTAAATCGACATGGCAGGCCATGTCAACCCCTTTCACTCCATCTTTCATTATGCACTCGTTTTGATGCAGCCTTCCCCTTCTCCGTTTGTCTCTTGCTTGTAGTAGAGGTTGCAATACAGATCTCAACGGGTAAGGGGAGAAGTCAGTAGGCTTCTCCTGATTGTCTTTAGATGCCGTTACAAACCCTTCAATGAAGATTAGTTTTGAATGTAGCATAGCCAGCTTAGTTGCATGATCATTCAATCATTTAGGGCTTCGTACAAATTAATAAACAAAGACAAATCAATTGTTAATGCTGACATAGTAGCTAAGTCGATAATGCTGCTTTAGTCTTGTTAAAGTTATTTTTGTGACGGGCGTGCTAAGTTGCCCTACTAAGTCAACGTGGCTGCAGTGGAGAGCCTTCCTCAACCGAGTCAGACGATGATGAAGTTGATGTTTCTCTGCACCTGCCCCTTAACGTCAAGCTTTTAAGAGCTGCTTCCCCAACAAACGTACAGGGGCCGGGTATAACATTAAAGGCAGGTCTAACCTCGCCACATGTAGAACTGTGGTCAATAGTAGATGAAGAGACTAGTTTCATGTGACACGTCACTAAAAGGTAAAACAGTCACATTGCTAGCCTGAGGTTTGCCTGTTTCAATGTAGCCCCCCAGGTAAGAAGAAATAAGTGGGACAGCCACCAACTCCCCAGTAGCTGCACTATTGGGGTCCTTTACAGAGTTCTTTTCAGCCTCCATTTTATGTGTAATGAAGGCTATTTCGTCCCTCAAAGTTGCAGCCAGAGCACTGTTGTCCACAGAGTGGCCTGACTTAGAAAATCCTGGGCACTGATCGTCTTGGACCAAGGTTACCAAGCCAAACTGAGGAATCGCTAATGAAGAGCTGCTCGTTGCTGATGGTGCCTTTGGCAGAGACACCTCCTCATTGGCCCTGATAAGGGACTCAAAGAGCTGTGTCAATGTTAATAAGTCATTATCCGGTACTTCATCCTCTAGAACACCATCCGCTGGTCTTTTTGCTAAAGGAGCAGCCAGGCTTACGTCTATGTTTTTTCGTTTAGCTGTGTTTTTACTATCTGCCCCATTAAAGAAGAATCAATTGCCTCTTAGACAACTACTCGGTAGCCTTGAATGGTGCCAATGGACCTTTTGACACCCATGAGGACTGCAGAGTGTATAAAGACACAGAGGGCTTAGAGGAAAGTTGAATAGAACATTCCAGTCTCTCCACCTCTTTCGAGCTATAATGATTGCAATCAGGAAACATTGTACGCGGGGAGCCCATTAAACACGGCATGCTCTCGTTGCCCACAGTAGTAAGCAAGTGGTGAGCATTAAAACTTTGAGGGTCAACCAGCAAAAGACAATTATTTGGGTGCTCTCCTTAGCACCACTCTGTGACACACTTAAGCGTTTGACCCCTTCAGACACTGTACCAAAGTTAGAAGAGGCAAGAAGCTCCTCTTGCCCCAAAACCTCCGCTGCCAGCTTCAAGTCACACTGCAAGGTTGCGTTGTTCCCCAACTCTTCCTCCTGAATTCCTGAGGCCAAATTAATTGAGCCCCGTTTGAATTTGCGGCTTGACGGTTGGCAGGAATCTTTTCACAAAGGCCGGCCTCCTGTAAAGGACTAGTAAGTTCCTCAGGTGCAAGAGCCGAGTTGCAGACAGGCTGGTACACCCTGCGACCGTCTGTCAAACATGCAAAAGATATGTGTTTTTTAAACGCACCCACATCAGTACAAAGCAGGCTTGCCATTTTTGCCTAGCGTGTTCTCTTCCTCCATTAGACCTGTTAACAAGGGCCTAGGTATGGGCAAGTATACAAAATGGCAATAACCAAGCTTTCCAGACCTTAAATAATTTGCGTTTATCAGACTTTTCAGGCGTTTCAAATAGCAATAGTTCTATAGTTCTATTGTGCAATTTTAAAATTAGTTTATTAGATAGCGTTAACTGACCTTCTTGATCCAGTACAGGTAGTAGTCCTGGCGTTCACAGCGTCGTAAACTTTGTGCCCCAAAAACACCAAAGATCAGCACAAGAGGCCAGTCTCCTCCCAACTCCCAAACACGCCAGAACACAATAGAACACTTTCGGAAAACACTTTGCATTCTCGCAATGGTTTTTAAAGATGAGTTGTTAAAGGGACGGTGTCCCTGCCCGTTCCCCAACAGCGCAAAGCAGCAAACAAGGCTTCCACAGCAGAGAGTCTCACACAATAGAACACTTTGGTTTTATGTGCATGGCTTAAATGACTAAGCCTTGTTTCTCTGAAATCACCATGCACATACCACAGACCACAAGAGTTATTCACATAGTTTTCCAGTACAGTACTCAGACACATAGTTGACAGTAACAATTGTTTCTGCTTTGCTTGGGGAAGAGTATTTATTCTTTCCTCCTTCATGCAGGTGGATGCGTCTTGACGCTGCCAAGAGCGTAGGTTATGCTGTTCTATGTATGCTGCATTTATATGATTTTATCAGAAGCTATGTCATTCACAAAGACATGAGCATTGGTTAGGGGAACCTTGTATATTTTCTTGGGACAGGTTTTGCTCTATTCAATTACATCTGTTGTGGAGAAAGAAAAATGTTCACCAAGTCGTCACCTTCTCAGGGATTTTAAAGATGTTCATTTTTTGTGACATTTCATTCTCCCAACTCAACTACATTTTTATTTTTAGAAAGTGAGCTATGACAATGCCTGTGTTAAAACTTTACACGCTTCCCAGTTTAGGTGCTACATTATGCTGGGGATTACCTATGTCCTCCAGAAATTCTGGTATGCCACTACTGTAGCAGTGTATTAGTCTCCTGCGTAAGTTCATCATTTACAAGTTGCTTTCCATTTGATTTATGTTTTATCATGTGCAGTCCTCGGTTCCAATGATCCTCATAGTACATATATCACATAGTGCCCAGAAGCGCAAAACAGCAACCATGCACTTTTCACTTTCCTAAATGCTGGCTGTGCATGTTATCTCTGTTGGAGAAGAGCATTTATCCTTGAGTTACAGTGCATGAACTATTAGATATCCCATCTTAAGAAAGGTTCAGATAGTTCTTCCTTCTACTCCTATCAGACTTTGCTCATTGGATGTCAACTCAGCAAATCCCAACAGGGGTATTTCCATTAGTCAAGCTCGCCTGTGCATGGTATAGCTGGGCTTTCCTTTCTGACCCACAGGACTGCAACTTTCAGCCAAAGGGCCAAAAACAACATACGAAGCAGTGGTTCAGCCTCCATGGTTGATCTTTCAGATTTGTTTCTCTGAAATTATCGTCATTATTATTATAGCATGTATTGCGCAGGGACGTAGCTTTGGTAAGCAAAGGAGCTCTTTTTTACAGGTCATAGGGGAGAGTGAACAGTTAGGCAAGCAGATCGTAAGGGATCAATACAAGGGAGCTGTGAGCTGATAGGGCAGGCAATTTGAAAGCAGGGGATCTGCATGCAACTGAGGGAAGAAGCACCGGTGGGAGGACAGATCTCCCAGTCTCAGGTTCGGTGGGTGGGTTTAGGAGGAGTGCAATGTAGCCGTCTCTTGGAAAGGATGTGTTGTGATGTTTCTCCATCAACGATATTCACAATCCAGTTTTCAATCTTGTTAAGATATATACAAGGACCAATGCTGCCCGATACCTGTGACATCAGTTTACAGCAGTCAAATTGGTTGTGCTCATCTGCTACCAATGGATGCACTCCAATATTTTTACAGGGATGGGAATTGTTGCAAAGTGTACAGAAATGATAACCCACACATCCCACCATTTATCTTCTAATGGGCCCGTACAACTGTCGGAGCAAAAACACAAAAGACTATTTGTATTCTTAGAACACCTCACAGTGCTCAATATTTAATGCTGAGTCTGTGCGATAATGTGCATATTGTGACTGGACAAGATTCGGATCACTGTATTGTGCTAGTTTAGCGCTAGTAGTGCATTCTGAAAGCACTGTTAGACAATTAACAGATACCCATGCACCAAATAAACATCTTCAGCAATGCATATTTGATAGTTTATAACTTTAATATTTAAAATTTGAAAACAGACTAAGCCATTTGAGCCAAGTCACACTGGCCGCAGCTCCACACAGTAATCATTGGAAGTTCACCTGCAGTTCATAGCTACATGTGCAAGCCATTATGGGTATGCAAATTAGTTCAAATGCAAGTCTTTTGCTCTAGACAATTGTCCTTTGTCTTACAGTGGAATTGGAGAAACATATTTGAAACATTTTCTAAACGCTATGTCCACCTTTTGTTGTTAACAAAAGTGCTATCAATTTAAATACCTGGTTTCTTTCTGACATGAGAAAATCTATTCGGCCTGCGGGTATTCCAAGTTCAATATACGTTTTCAGTAAGCGGAGGTCTGCACTGTTGCCTGAAAAGGAAAAATAACAGAACCATGATTTCAAAAAGCCAAGATACTGACTCCAATATAAAACAGAAATATAAAACAGTTTGGGGTGGCATTCTAAAAAATTGAAAAAGCACTGCACATTTGAACAAAAGGGAATTACTATGGTTATAAAATATATATATACTTATCTTCCGGGCAACAATGGTGGTAAATGGAGAAGGTAGGGTGACATCAATAGCGACAGCATCATTTTTTGACCAAGTGGTTTGGCATGCTGAACATGATGCACTTTCAAAGCGAGTAAAACAGTATGTGTACCAAGGAATATTTATTTTCTTGACTTATTAAACTTTTGATTAAAAGCAACAACAAAAAATTGGCTGTGACCGAACATGGACCTCACACTGTGAACCCACGCATCAGTCTTAAAATAGTACACGTGCAGGTGGAAGACTGGATGATGGCTTAGTTGGTTAAGGTAATGGCTCCAAAACTAAGCACAGATAATATGCTTGACATTAATAGCCCAATCCCTTTTAAGTATTAAGGCTTCAAAAAATGAGACGCAATAGGAGTGAAAAACATTATATAAAATATGTATACATACAAAGCACATTCAAGATAGACTGTGATGCTAGAGACGAATTCCATTTTAAGGCTCTGTTAAATAGTACTTTTTGCAATGCCATCACCAGCTAATTTGCTGTCTTTTAAGCCTTACTCTTAAAACAAAAACAATGAACTGCCCCTAAAAAATATGACATTGTTTTACCGGATGAATCATATTTGTACAATTCTATTTTAAAAATATAGCTGTGCATTAAGTGTATTTGTTTTGTTGTTTTTTTTACAACTATTTTTATTAATCGGCCGGAAACATGGAAAAAATTACAATATGAAGAGAAGATACAGGTAACATTATTCAGCATAAATAATACTGCATGCACTATTCCGGATGGACAAACACCCCCACCCGTGTATACCTGCATGCATATAACTCCCTCCCAAGAAAGTCAAACACTACTTGGTATCCCCCAGATCATAGGTAGAGTCTTGCCAAGCTGGGTTTAAATGTTAAAGCTGGGTAAATCTGACTGTAGTCCAATAAGGGAGCCCACATGTTCATAAATTGGTGAAGTTTTCCCTCCTTTGCAGCCTTAACTTTTTCCGCCACTATCACGTTCCATACTTAAATCCACCACAAAGAGAGAACTGGCACCTCTGGAGATTTCCAGCGGCGAGCAATTGTAATGCGTGCAGCCAGCAATAGTTGTGTAATTAGTCTTGCTCGCTCCCCAGATTTGGGATATACCTCTTTCTTGGGGCCCCCGAAAGGAGAGTTTTAGGACACATCAGAAGTGTGGTGCCGGTGATGTATTCTATGACAGCAACAATGCTGTCCCAGAAGGAGTGAATAAGTGGGCAATCCCACCACATATATGAACCTTGCACCCCACAATTTCGCCAGCAAGGGGATGACTGAAAGTGGTGTTGCTGTACTGGGGAACAATACCAGCAGAATAGGGGTCTTAAGGCACATTCGTTGTTGGTCACACATCTGAAGGAAGAGTGGTTTCTGGCCAAAATATTTAGCCACAATTGATCCTCCAGAGGGTGGCCCAAGTCGGTCTCCCAGCTGCTCATGTAAGATGGACGCCTGGCTAGCAAATCGTCCTTGAGGAGTTTATACAGTTTGGAGACCCCTGCAGGCCCGGACCGTCCAGGACAGTTAGTTCAATCTGACTCAAGGCTCGTGTTGCATTTTGCCTTGTCTCTGGGTGTGTGATCCAATGCCGTAGCTGTACAAATGAAAATCTATCTGGCTCCGAGAGTTTGAATGCCACTTTACAGCTATCAAACGTGCATGGTTGATCCCCCCTCAAATACTAGGCTAATGTTTGAAGATAGCCCGCCTCCAATTTCTAGATGCTTCTGGATGCATGCCAGAGAAGGCCGGGTTGTGAAAAATTGCGGAAGTGGGCCCATTCCTCTAGGAATCTTTTTCCATTTCAGAGCCCCATCCCATGACTTCAAGGTAACTGTTGAGGAGGAGAGCAGATTCTGCCATTGTTTTCATATCGTGTGGTGGAGGAAGGGCAGAAAACTAAGGGGGAGAGGGAGTTTGGCCTGTTCAATCTCAACCCATTTCGGTAGAGGAGAGTGGGACATCCACGTTAGGAGGTGTGAAATTTGTGCAGCCTCTGAATATTTATGTAAATTTGGAACACGTACCCCACCCAACCAGACGTCTCCAATCATCACCTTCCTAGGGATCCTAAACTTCTTACCCCGCCAAATAAATCGAAAGGTTTTACGCTGGAGACGGTCTAACAAGTTTTTCGGGATTTCCACCAGAAGGGACGAACAGAAATAAAGGAGGCGAGGGAGTACGTTTATTTTAACTGCCGTAATGCGACCCATCAAGGAAATCTCCCGATTCACCCATTTTTCCAGTTCTGTTAACCGCAAATAGGTCTCTAGGTGAGGCCATGATCCAAACCCCCAAGTATTCAATGGATTTGGTGTCCCACCGGATTGGACAGAGGGATTGGATGGAGAGAATATGCTGTGGGGACAGTCCCACCCCCAATGCTACAGATTTCCCATAATTTATTTAAAATCCTGCTGCTTGACCAAAAGACCGGAGTTCCTGAAGGACCGCTTGGAGGGAGGGAGGAATATTAGTTATCGAGAGTAACACATCGTCAGCATAGAGAGACATCTTGTGTTGAGAGCCCCGAATCATGATCCCTTGGATTTCCAGATTACCACGTATGCACTGAGCAAGAGGCTCTATAATTAGGGCGAATAAGAGAGGGGAGAGAGGACATCCTTGTTGTGTCCCACACATGAGGGGGACCAGGGATGTTTTTTCAAGGTTTACCGGGAACAAAGTATTTGGGGAAACATAGATGGCCGAGATCATTCTTCAGAAACAGGGCCCAAAATGAAAAGCCTCCAAGGTTGATTGCATAAAGGTCCAATCCACCTTATCAAATCCCTTAGTGGCATCTAGTGACAGAAAGGCTAGTTTTCCCTGGTTCATAGTGGTTGTCTCTATCAAATTCAGTGCTCGCTTAATGTTATCCCCAGTTTTCCTCCCCAGAACAAAACCTGTTTGATCAGCATTGATCAATGCTGGAAGAAGGTGAGCCAAGTGATTTGCCAATACTTTTGAGTAAATATTTGCATAGATTTTTAACAGGGAGATTGGCTTATAAGAGGCACCATCCTTTGGGTCTTTCCCAGGTTTCAAGAATGAGATATTGGTGGAGGTTTGCATAGAGGGAGTTATATTACCCACTTCTCTGAAAGAGTTAAAGAGGACCGTCAGAAGGGACAACAACTGTCTTCTAAAGAGTTTATAAAATTTAGTTGAGAACCCATCGCGGCCCGCGGCTCTAGATTCTAATTACCACGTCCACCTCTTTATGCTGAATTGGTGTCAGGAATCGGCCCGGGAGCCGCAGGGGTCTAAATAGGCTAGCGCCGCCCCCGCCGTCTCACAGAAAACGGGATCAGGCTACATTGCATCAGCGGTTGCGATCCATTCGGTAACCTCATATTAAAGGCTTAATCCACGGCCACAAGAACTTGGTACAACCTCGTCCTTCAGGGTTTTTGCATTGGCGGTACCATGGAGATTAGGGCAGCGACGTGGACCCGCACCACGGCTGCCGCACGTACAGGTCATGTGATCACGACTTGATAAAACTCTAGCCTGCAGTAAACTCGTTGCTTCTGATTTTGAATTTGGAGTCTGCTACGTGCCTTGCGAAAATTCTTGTCTCCGTGTTCTTTGTACCCTTGTTTTCCCGTCTGGCCCTGCTACCTTGCACTCTGAGTACCTCTTGTCGGGGCAATTCCCCCTCGCTTTCTGCTTACCCGCTCCTGTCTTCTTTCCAGCCCTCCTGCGGAACCAACCCCGTTCTGCCTCACTGCTAATTGTTGCCGGACCGGACCCCGCCCAGGATTTGCCTTTGTCTCATGTTTTTGCCTTCGGAACTTTTCTCAACTACCGACCTGGATTGTCTTATGGATTGCCACTGCCTCTCAACTTGATCAACCTGGTTTATCCTCGCGCGTGGACATTAGGAATACCTCCCGCTTTGGATCCACCTGACCAGTGCTCCTCATCAAGACTGCCGGTACACTACTCCTCTCCGTTCCCCGGTACGGACTAGAGACTGCCGTGGTACCATCAGGGGCGGAGGTAGGGGCGTCCTCGTTTCGTCGGGGATTGTACTGCCGACCCTTAGGCGTACGCGTGCCGGCGGGAATAGTCCTACATCCCTGTACATTGGCGGTCTTACTGGAGCATTGGTTGCCCATGGAATTCTTGTCAACAATCCCATGGTAAGAGTGTCTGTCCTATTTTCATGTTTCTGTTCTTGATGTCCCTGGTATAAGTATTAAGGATTGTTTTTATTGTATGTTGTAACAGTTATTTCTGCTCCTTGTGACGTCGACACAAAAAGGCTTTTCTGTTTTCAACTGGCATACTGTCGCACACGAGGGAGTTTGCTGCCACGCGCCGTTTGGGTCCATTCTTCCAAACAATAGATCCCTGGTGCTGGTTTATTTTATATCCAGACACAGGGTTACATTGTAGGGTAGAATTCTTCGTCTACACTACGAGGGCAACCTAAGAAGGCGATCCTGACAATTGGGGATTCTAAGGCGTCTAATCTCCTCCCGGGGAAAGTGTGGCAAAGCAGCTCCTTCAATATACCTTTTTTGGACCTGAGGTGACCAGGCCCGTTCTGCCATTATTTACATCAGATGAGCCTTTGCTAACTGCAGCTTAGCCTGTCCTTCATATTACGTTACTCCTCGCTGATCCTTACGTCCTATAATAGTGTTGTGTTTTTTTAGATTGTGCTAACTTCCTCGACAAGAATTGGTTGGCCTTATCGCTTTTGGTATAATACCCTTAGTTCTTCATTAACAGGGAATGTGCTGTCTCTTCGGCATAAAGCGCCTCCACTTTGTTTCGGGCAATACGAAGGGCTAGGTGGAGTTTAAGGGACCAACCATTCTTATATTTTCCCTCAATCTCTGATACTTCTTGTTCTAGTTAAGCTCAGGTCTGTTTTTTCTGCTTATAATAGGCCGCCGTGTGGGCTATTAAGATTCCCCTAATAACTGCCTTCATGGCATCCCAGGTAGTAGGCGGGGGCATGAGATCAGTAGGGCTCTCTTCCGAAATAGTCACGTATTGCTTTCGCAACTTATCCCTCAGGGCCATATCATTTAAGATTGGGTCATACAGTCGCCATTGAGGTCTGGAAAGGGTGGTTGGATCCCAAATTCTAACCCGCAGGAGGACCGGGGCATGATCTGAGAGAATTCTGGGGGCAATAGACACACTGTCAATAAATGGCATAAATTGAGGGGATACTAAGATTAGATCTATACAGGAGGAGGAGGAGCGGTGGACATGAGCGAAAAAAGTAAAGCTGCGCTCTTCTGGATGTAACACTCCAAGAGTCCACCAACCCCAAGGACTTGAAAAAATGGCGAATACTCAAGGCGATCTTGAAGTCTTTAGTTGAGGGGTCATGTGTTTTGTCCTTGATGGGGTCTGGGGCCCTGTTAAAGTCTCCCCCAATAACGACCTGGCCCTCCAAGAACAGAAGGAGTGTTGTCTCTAGCTCTCTGAAAAATCGGTGCTGTCCTTCGTTAGGGGCATACATCGAGATTAGAGAGTACAACTGCCCCAACAACATACCCTTTACTCCAATATATCGGCCTCCCGGGTCGCTTATGGTGTCCAGTTCCTCAAACTGCGAGTCCTTCGCCAATAAGATCGCTGTTCCCCCCGCTTTAATGGCGCTAGAGGTCAGGAATTGTTTAGGGAAGTCTCTGCTCCGTCGCAAGACAGACTTTCGTTTCACTGGTGAGTTAAAATCTTTCACATTCAGTGACACAAATCCCAAGTTCAGTTGATGTAATGTAGAATCTCCCGCGATATCATTTTGCATAGCGGGGGAGGGGGTTAGGTGACACTTCGTCGCCATCCTGTGTTAGAATGTATCCGAAGCCATGTTCCAATCTAGGTTTTAACTGAAAAAACCAAAAGAAACAAAAATAGAAGCACAAAAAAAGAACTAAAAAATATAGGGCGTAACACTCTACAAGAGTCCACCACGCCCCAACGACCATCAGGTGACCACTCACTTGAGTTTGTGCATGGACAGCATGTTGCCCATTCTTAACTCAGTGTTGCTTGATGCTTCTATGGTGTTTATCGCTAATTTGCCTCCCATGCCGGGACGTTTTGTTTGGTGAAGATGGAGCGGAATGTTTCTTTGAACGTAAACTGCAGAGGTGGAAAATAGCCATAAATAGTTTATGTTCTGATTCTGCAAAAATAAGGTCAGTGGCCTGAGAGCTCTTTGTTTTTTGAATTGGGACAGTTGCTAGGTCTAGAAAGATTTCTAGAGCAGAGCCTTGGAACGTCTGTTCATCCGGGTACGACCCACTGCCAGAATTTCTTGCTTGGTAGTAAAGAAATGGATCTGGGTGATGACATTGGGAGGGGAAACTGGGATCAAACCACTAGGCGTGTGCAATCTATGGGTGCGATACAGTAGGAGCATCGATTTGTTGAGGTGTGGCAAGAGAGCATGAAAGACGTAGGGCTTGCTCCGGGACCGACGTGGGCACTCCTCTGATGTGCAAGTTGTTGCTCCGGGACCTATTCTCCATGTCTTCCACCTTGTTTTCCAGCATATCACTTCTTCTCTTTAAGATTCAGATCTTTTGCTGTATGTCCATCAGTGTTGTCGAGTGATCCAACCGCTCTAGTTGGCGGATAACTGATATGCAGCTCTGGAACTCTGATTTGATGTCTAGCGTGAAGGATTGAATATCCTCCTTGGTGGCCAGCTGACCAGTAGGACGCTCTTGGGTTTGAGGCCAAGATTTCGTCAAGTCCACCTTCTTCCCCTTATCTGATGGCAATAGCATTGTGGATATATGCGCATTTTAGGGGATTTAGATTGCTTGGACATGGTCTTTCACGACACGGGGTAGGGGGGGCTGCACGGCCTGTGCGGAATCCGATAAGTATTGACGGCCCACCTTAATTTCCAGTTAGCCAAGTTGCCTTGGAGAGACCTGGGGTCCAGGTGGTTGTAGGATCTAAAATAATTGGGAGGGTCGCTGAATGAGGATCCCAAATGAGTGTGCTTCCAGCAGAAGAATGCGCTTTTGCCGCTAAGCCCCCATAGAGCCTCCCCAGCATGCAAGAAACAGGGCAAGCTATTGATGAGGAGAGGGGGGGTCCCCACTCCACCCACCAGAATTCTGGCAGGACTCTCCCTTCGGCACACAATGTCCTCACATCCAAAGCAGGATAGAGTTTCCTTCACTAATGGCCCCCTGCTGTGATAACGCAATGTTCCAATTAGTGGCCGGCAGATTTGAGGGGAGAGGGTGCTTACCCCAAAAAATCCTGGCTCCAGTCCTGCTGTCGTCGTTTGAGGAATTTGCCGAGCTCTGGTGCACCCTGGAGGAGGAGCGCAAAGAAGAAAGAAGGAGGAGCGGGCTCACCGCAAGCAGTGACAGCAGCAAAACGCTTAATTGATCTGCACTCTGCTTGCCTGTGGGAAGCTAAAGGATGACGGGTCTACTAGGTGTGTATCAGCGCTATTTTGGATTTTTATTGAGTCGGCCAGGGTCCTGCTGCAGCTCCAGCGTGTCACAACTCTCAGGCGAGGTCCCGGTCTCCAAATCGCTTCACCTGTCCCTCAAAACATCCCCTGCTTTGTCCCAGACAAATGGACCGAAGCGAGAAGCGGGAATCGCCTAAATCTTACTTATAGCCTGGGCTTTATGCAGAGGCCATTAGCAGAGTGAAACTCCTCATATAGAAAACCCCTTATCTGAAAAAAGAGAGAGATTTAGTTTCTCTGCCGTCACTGAGGAGGAACTATGTCTGGTGTTGTCCAAAATGAAGCCAACAAGTGCGGAAAACACCCTCCCTACTAAGATCATATTAGACAACAAAGAACTCTTTGCACCCACATTGACCAGGATAGTCAACGCTTCTGTCACATAGGGATTAGTTCCAGAAGCTATTAAGGATGTAACGATAACCCCCCCTAGTCAAGAAGGCGGGTCTAGACCCTAAGGATCCAAGCAACCTACGTCCCATTACCAACTCGAACTTCATTCTGAAGAGCTTAGATAAAATTGCTACAAATCAGTTGCAAAAACACGTGGAGGCATCTGACACTCCACAAACCGCAATCAGGCTTTAAGGCAGCTCACAGCACCGAGTCAGCCATGTTGGACCTACAGTCTCACATGCTGGAGCTGATAGATGAGGGCAAACCCAGGTTGCTCATGCTACTTGATCTCAGTGCGGCGTTCGATTTGGTAGATCATCAGTTACTCCAATCAGCGCTCGATAAAATCGCTGGGTGTTCCATAACAGCATTGGCATGGCTAGCCTCCTTCCTGAGCGACAGGAAGGCAAGAATACACTGGGGCGATAAATTCTCAGAGGCAGCCCCAATCTTGTTTGGAGTTTCTCAGGGAGCCAGTTTGTCCCCATTGTTATTCAACCTATACATGGGAAGCCTTTGCGACCTGCTGGAAAACATTGGTGGATTTTTTACAAATTATGCTGATGACACACTGTTTATTTTTGATCTGACAGGAGATTTTGTCACAGACAGCGCTAAAACAGAGGAGGTTTATAATGTCATAGACATCTGGATGCAGAGACACTGGATGTGTCTGAACAGTACCAATAGAGAACTAATGATTTTTGGATCCCGTCAGGCAAGATCTAAACTGGGAGCACTATATAAGGCTTTCTCTATTAAAGAAGCCACCATACTAGTATCACCCCAAGTTAAAACATTGGGGATGATGGTGGAAGCGTCAGTTGGCGCTGAAGCTCAAGTCAACTATCTAAAAATAATGCGTACTACCTACGCCTACTAAGAGCCATCCGACCCTTCATTAATGAAGTGAACACCGCAACCATCGTGAGGGCAATTTTACTGTCACGCCTAGATTTTGGAAACGCCTTGCTGCTGGGAGTCACTAAGAGTGCTACAAAGGTGTCAGGTCATGCAGAATGATGTAGTTCGTATAATTAAGAAAATAAATCACAGAGAGCATATATCGGCAGAAAGAAAGGATCTACACTGGTTCAGAATAGAAGACAGAGTTAATTTTAAGGCTATGACGATAGTCCAGAGATGCCTTTTTGGAGAGGCGCCGATCTACTTCAAAAAATCAATTTTCACTATATGCGCCCCAGAGATGCCTAAGATCAGCAGACGCAGGTCTCCTGAATGTTCCAGATGCTAAACGGGCATCTGGACGAGGCAGAGCTTTCCCGGCCAAGGCCACTAAACATTGGAACAAGCTTCCAGCTGCCCTGAGACAAGAAGGAAGCTACCTTATTTTTAGGAAATCATTGAAAACGCTCCTTTTCCAATAACTCTTAAAGAATGAGGGTATCCTCGGGACGCTGCTTGGGTACTTTAGAAGCTGGAAACTCTCCAATTTTGTGAATCTTAAATCATTGGTTCTCCGCGCCCTGATGCCTGCGGGCTTATGGCGCGTTATAAGCGCATCGACATAGACATAAACGGAGTGTCCGCATCGACGGCGCTGCAGGCCACGCCCCTATTAAGTGTATTTTTTGAAGATTTCACTCACACAGAGGCATAATAAGAAATTTCAATCTCACTGGGCTGTTGTAATGTTATTGAACTGAATGATGTGGGACGTTTTTGGGGTTTGATGCAAAATACACCTCAAACACAGTCTCCTGTGTGTTCTAATGTAAAACTCATGAGCTTTTCTTTATTGCTTCTGGTGAGTAGGGCACTATTGACATACTTCTTGGGCTAAGCAGTGGTCGTTGATATGGGGCAAGCCTGTATTTTGCAAGCTAAAATACACAGCGGGACGACTCAGCCTTCGTTGGATGATGAACTGGGTTACCATTAAACTGGGTACTAATTGCTATTCCAGTGGTTAACCGTGGAAGGAATCCAGCATAAGTGCTATATCAAATTTGAAATCATTATTATACAGTGCATATTGAGGGCAAATTGGCCTTTGAATTCTGTCAACTCAGCTCTTTCATGAGGTGGTCCAAGGATTTATTTTTTACATCCTATGTGCTTTTTTACTCCCTCTCTATTGTTTTGGTGTAAAATGGCTCTCCTAGTTTCCTGCTGCCCTGTTCGTAGGGTACTAGGAAGCTATCCTGGTCTATAACTTTAGCACAATTTGGCTACTTCTACTTTCCGCTTTTCACTTACGACAACCAAACACTGCACTACCCAACTTCTTTGTGCTTCAGAGACAGAAAGCAGATTTTTGTCTATCCCAATGCTTCCTTAACTGACTGTCCACGCACTATTACTGTTGCACTATAGTTTTGCAAAGAATAAACAAGGTCATAAAGGCTTAGGTACCATCAAGGCCATGAACGCAGACAATGAGGTGTATTCCTTCCTCCGATCCTTCATCCTCCTCCATGCTGAAATAAGGTACTGTAGAAGCCAATTGGGGAACATCACTGTACAAAAATCCAGGGAGTTTCAGCTGCTTTAGTTCCTCTTTTGCCTGGAGGAAACTGGAAGTAAATAATACTGCCATTAGCCATCATTGCCTAAAATGAACAATACTTTCAAAATACAAAATAAAAGTAATGACTAAATTATGAGTTTTGGGCAGTACATATATTAAGGTGAGTGCCAAAAGATCCATTGATACAAGTCTGCATTGATAACATGCTGTTTCTCTCGTTTGAGTGTGTGTTTTTTAAACAGTTTCATGAGCTCTCGTGTGTCATCTGGTATTTGTCATACGAATACAAGTCATCTTGCAACCCATGTAAATTCTTTACATTTTTTAGACTGGATGGAAAAGTAGGATCAAGCAAGTCAAGCGGGTGGGTTGTAAACTCTGCAAGACAGTGTCATCTGTACGCCTCAGTGTAAGGATGATGAATTGTGTAACCTTGGAAAAGGAAGGATTTCCTTTTAGCTAACTGTTCCAATTGTAATTATCCTTTTACACTGCAATTCTCTCTCCCTACCACTGGACACATGTTTAATTACATTGAGATCTGAAGAGGGAAGTTTAGAAAGCAGAAGAAAGTTGGCTCATTAATTTGCACTGTAGGTTTCCACCCACTCATTCCCAAATCTTGCTTACAAAGAATAAAGACTTTAAAGAGATTCCTCAAAGAGGCCGCTATAGCTTAGTGATGACCAGGATGTCTCGCCTCCAAGCAAACACATATCAAACCCCTCCTGTTAATGATTCAAGGTGTTTCAAAGATTTGGCTTCCATGCTATGGAAATAACCACTCAAGTAAAAAAGTTAAACTTTTCACTGTAGTGTATTCTACTCTGAATCCAAGGTGCCCCTTCTTCCGCAATAACAAGGTTATCTGCTTCTCTGGAACAGGACCAGTGCATGAAGTTCAGCATTCTTTACAAATGTAAGCAGACATGCCTGAGCCCAAGCGGGCCAGCTCCATCCAGGGTCCACCCTCGATCATGCAACCAGGACCACCTCTTAGTCCTTTTCAAATTACTGCATCTAAATAGGTGGTATTTTAGATGCCTCTATTCTGGAGATGGAAAAAATCATCCTCTCCCTCAAACCTTCAAACTGCCAGGGAGATAAATGCCCATCTCAAATCATCAGAGATGCCGCAAGAGATTTGGCACCTTTTATAGCGAAGTTAATCAATGCCTCGTTCTCTACTGGCACCATCCCTAGCAACTTAAATGAGTCCTGGGTACTCCCCCCTCCTAATAAAACAGACACTAGACCCGACTAATAAAACCAACTATAGGCCCATCACAACAGTGCCATATTTAGTTAAAATCTTAGACAGAGTGGCCTATCGCCAGACACAGGAGTATCTGGAGCTTAACCACCTCCTTGGATCATGTCAATCAGGCTTCAGGCTGAAACACGGCACCGAAACCGCTCTAATTGATCTCAAGGCCCAAATAGACAAGCTCAGAGACAAAGGGAAATCGGCCCTACTACTTCTTCTAGATATCTCAGCGGCGTTCGATTTGGTGGACCACAAGGTCCTTTGCAACCACCTAGACTCAGCAGCTCACTTCTCTCAGGAGGCTATAATCTGGATCCAATCCTTTTTGAGTAACAGAACTATGAGGGTCTTCTCGCCTTCAGCAGCAGCAGACCCTATTCCAATCACATGTGTAGTGCCACAGGGTTCCTGTGTATCACCCACTATGTACAACATTTTTACTAAGCCCCTTTTCGATGATCTGGACCATCTTGGTATCACCTACACTAACTATGCAGATGATAACCAGATTCTCATACCACTTACTGGGGATTACGACAAGGATTTGGCCTTGGTAAATAAAATCTATATCATCATCCATGCATGGATGGCTACTCATGGTCTATGCCTGAATGATGACAAAACCGCACTTATCATCTTGGGAACTACCTTTAATCTCAATAAACTTGGCCACAAATATACCTCCTTTAATATTGATGGCAACACCATTAAAGTTGCTAAAGAGGTAATAACCTTAGGTTTTTTACATAGACGCCACCATCACCTTTCCCAAACAGGTCAACTCCATGGCCTCTGCCTCTGCATACACATGCAAGCTAATTAGAGCAGGTGAACCATTCTTATCGAAGAGCAGCTGTACCATTCTGGCCAGGGCCTTAATATTGTCGAAATTGGACTATTGTAACTCCCTATACCTAGGTGCTAATAAGTACATAATCGACAAAATCCAAATCCTCCAGAATAATGCCCTTTGGAGCATCACTAGACATAGCTAGAAAGGAGCACATCTCTGAGGTAAGAAGACAGAATAACGGTCTTTCTACCAGTGACAAAATCTTGCTCAAAACCGTATCATTTACACACAAGTGCCTTAACAACGCTGCACCTCGTTATCTTATAGATAGAATTAATTGAAAATCTACCAGCAGACCAACTAGGACTGCCAACACAAACTGCTTAGTGTTAACTAGCTTCAAACTGACTACAGTTGGAGGGATCAGTTTTCCAGTGAAAGCTGCTAAGACCTGGAATTCCCCCCCCCTCTTTGAGAGCGGACCAACGCTATTTGAACGACAGACACAATATCATTAACTGGCTCAGAGAAAATGACCACTAATGCACCCAGCCATTGTACAAGCATCTTTATCCTGCAAGGTAAACAGTCTCTACATAGCCTAGATGAACTATGCTGAACCTCAACTTTGTATATTACGTGATGTTTTATTCATTATTCTGATTGTATGTATTTACCTGTAAATAGTTTACTGAGGCTGTCCTCGCTGTTTGTAAAAATGTAACCTCTTTGAAAATGTATAACTAAGCCGAAAGTATTCATGTATCCTCTGCACCCAGATACCCTTGGGTCTGGTGCGCATAACAAATAAACGAACAAACAAATAGTACCAATTTTAATGGGGACTGAGTAAGCAAAGGCCTTGCCTGGGGAAAAGGAAACTGGAGCAGTAGAGGATTAGTCACTACAGAGAGCAACTTTTACTTACACCTATGTCCCGTCCCCTTTCCCAATTTCTAATTAGAGATTAACAATCACAACATCAGATGGGATGTAGAGTCTGAAATAAAGAACTTCGGAAGACACATTGACAAACAATTCTGAGAGAATCAGCCAAAAATGTTCTGAATGATCGATTGGCCAAATAAAAGCATCTAACCCTTAAGCTCGAATCCATCGAGTAATATTTACAAACGTTGTGAGGAGTAGACCATGTGGCTGCCCTGCAGCTATCCCCTAAAGGTACTGGTCTTTGAAAGGCTCCTGAAGCACTCTTTGCCAAGACTAAATGAGAATTCAGTGCCTTAGGCAGGGTATGTTTTGCTTCCTTGTAAGTCTCCATAATACAGATTACTATCCAATAAGCAACAAACCAAAGAGCCCCTCGAAGGTTACAAAAATCTGATGCGAACACCTAAAGGTTTATATTAAGTATTAGCCCCAGCCGTGCTCATAGAATGAAGGACCCACTTCTCCACAGAGGAAGGGTCCAGGAAAAACTCTGGAAGGCATAAGTCCTGGTTTATATGAAACCACCTTTTTCTTATGGAAAACAAAGAGGTTCAGAAAAGAGTGGGTACAGCTCACTGATCCTACCAGCCAATGTAAAAGCCACCAAGAAGCACATTTTCCATGAAAGAAGCTTCAAGTCCACATATGCCTCGGGCTAAAAGGACGTATGCAGAAGGGCTGAAAGAACCACATTTAAATTCCAAACGGGGTAGGAAAGCTTCGACTGCGGGAACAGCTGTTTCAGGCCACTGAAAAACTGTAACAGAGAAAGATCCCCCCCCTATGAAATCCTGTATGCTCGGATAGCTGACAAATATTTTCAACAAGAGTCCAGCTTCATGCAAGACCTGCCAAATCGAACATAAAGGAAAGATCACTATTTTCTTTATTGTAGTTAAAGAGAAAATTATCTTTTTTACAATTTCCTTACATACAATTCATGAAAACTTCATCAATTAACCCGTTAATGTTAATGTCCATATTTATACCTTTAAACTAAGCTCACAGTTAATCTGACAATCATGTTTGGCATACCGCTTTAACTGATTATCAGTTTCACCATCGGCCAGTTCATTTCTAGCACTTTATCTAAAAAGTCAATTCCTGCACTTAGACAGGTCATGTTCCTCCCTTGGAGGTACATCATCCACCATTCATCAGCTGACAATAGGGGGGCATTATTTACAAACTTAACCAAGTAGTTTGGTCTTAGCCTTCTTAGTCCTTTACAGCTGGTCAATAGATGTTTGACTGATTCACACGTAGCCACATCTTCGCAATTCCTGAATATTTTGTCCAAATGACCGCCCTGTTGTCTGGAAAATAACACCCCTTTAGTTTTGTAGAGGTTAAATTTTAGTTGTAGCAATTGATTACAGTGATAGGGACTTGTACATTTCATCAAATAGTCCTGCAGTTTATTTAAGGATTTTGGTGACCATGGCAGTAGCATCATCGATTTATACCGATTCCTGATATTCTGGGTTTCAATCCAATCATTGTCTTTGAGTCTAGATTTTACTGCATTTGGGTTTGATATCAGCAAATCTGCTGTGACGTCCAGTTCTTTGAGGGTGTTCCAACATTGCTCATATCATTCATCCAAAGTTTTGCTTTGTGTTTTTGTTTCCTTGTACCGTAGGAGCTTATATGATAGAGCTGCATTGGTCATCAATGCTTTTCTGAATAATGCTGGTCTTTTCCACAATAGCACCGAGATAAGTGACTAAAGTGCTAATTCACATCCTATTACTACAACAGGTAACCCTTTTGGTAAATGCAGCACTTTTCACCAAAACATACCTTCAAGTAAATTCCAATTAGTTTTTTTGATTCTCAGGCCCGCTTTACTACTGTATGTCACTGTTGGTATTGTCTTTTGTTTGTAGAAGTTAACCATCGTACAAAATGCAAATTTCCCATTGGGACATGTATAATTGACGCTTGTGATGCTAGCACCTTTGTTTGTGCTATAAGTTTATGTATCCACTGTGTTGCATTATTTAAATTTGAAAATTGAATGCCCAGTTATCTTATGGCTTTCACTTTTTCGAGTTGTTCATATCCTAGCGACCCTCTAAACCTGATTTTCTTTAGCTCTTCCATTCTTTTGCGTTAGATTCAAAATGTGTGTTTTTTTAATGTTAATTCTAAGCTTATTTTTGTCAGTGTATTGTAGCTTGTTCAATTGCCGCTGTAAACTAATTTGCGTTTGATCTAGTACAACTTGATCATCTGCATAGATAATCCATGAAACTTTCATTTGTTTTATTTTAGGCGGGAAATCTTTCGCTTCCGTCAACAATGTTGGAATATCTGTCAGATACAGATGAAATAGTGCTTTGCGGCCAAGGGTGCATCCTTGTTTTACTCCCCTATTGGTCATTAGCTTAAACGATAAAATTCCATGGTTTTCAAGTCTCATTTGTATTGATGTACATGAATACAATGCTTTTATGGGCTCTAAAAGATTCTTCGGACAGTGTCAGCTTGTTAATTTGTCCCATAAATTTCTTTATCAACCGTCAATGAATTCTAAATATAGATTTCCTTTAATGGACTGCCTTTGAGTTTTCAGGATGTTTAAAATGAAAAGATTTAATTCCGTCACTACCCCTTTGGTGAATCCAGTTTGTGATCGTGAATATTACTTTTGTCAGCCCATTTTACCAAACTTTTTTGTAGTTGCGAAGCATATATTTTTCCTATGACGTCTAGTAATGTTATAGGCCTGCAATTCTTTGGATCTTCTTTTGCTTCTTGTTTGAAGATAGACTTGACCATGATTCCGGGATCTTTTTACATTCGGTTATTTGATTAAATAATATCGCGATGAATTACATTTTTTTCAGTAAATTGTTAGGCCATCTGTGCTTGCCGCATTTGATGATTTTAATTTGTTAACTGTCTCCAAAAGCTTGTGTGGATCACCATTTATTTTCCAAAGGGTTTCAGGCAACTCATCTGTTTATTTTTTTTGGAGAATGTTATTGCTGGAGACTGTAGTATAATGGGCTATCCATGTCTCTTCTGCCACTCCACTACTCAACCATGCATCTTGGTTAAATATAGTTTTGTTAATTAATGCCCATATTTCTGTCGTATTCTTTCCCCATATTGCTTTTAACATTTCTTAAATTCTTATTGGCCATGGTCCTTTTTGCCAATTTCTATAACGCTGTCTCCTTTGCTTGGTTGCTGTTTCTTTGTCATCTATTTGACTTTTCTGGATTATTTTGAGATCTGCTTTCAAAAGCTTTTTAGCGTTGTCCATAATTTTGCTGTATGGAAATTTGTGCAGTCTATGTGGATGAGCGCTACCTGATTCAACGTCTTTATAGATAGCTAAAAAGGGGGTTGAATTCAAGCTCTTCTCGTTTTTTTTAATCATGTATTCAAGATTGCTTTCTGTTTATTTTAAGCCGATTCTTGCCTTGGTTTACTTGCAGTTGGCCCAAGGTGTGCATGTTCTTAGCAGTTCCCCGTATGACCCATGTTAATTTTAACATCTTGTGGTCGCTCTCTCCTTTATGTAAGATTTCAAATCAATCAATAAGGTGTAGTTTCATGAAAACCATATATAATCGATGGTTGCATTTGTAACTTGTAATTTTATTTATTTGTAAAGCGCAGCCGAGCCCTGAGGCATCTGGGCGCTAATCTTACAGGTTACGCAGGCATGAATATAAGCAATTTTCAATTACATAGCCATGAATATACAGGCAGAACAAGTGGACATAGATATGGTGCAAAAAATACAGATATTATAATACAGGCAGATATTATACAAATTAATACATACATAGACATGCAATGGCCCGTGAATAGCAAGCTAATTATTTGCTCAATTTGTTTTATGGTGTGGACAGGTTGGGGGTCCTGCTCATGGAACCAAGTTTTAACTTTCCTGCAGAAAAGTGAGAAGGAAGGTTCCTCTCTTATGGAGATAAGGAGAGCATTCAATTTCTTTGCAGCAGGGACTGGGAAGTTGACTCCACCAGCACGTTGTTGGTTGAAACATGGGATGGCGACGCAGTGCGATTGCGCTGTTCTAGTGGGTCACATTGATGTATGCCGTGAAAAGGTGTTGGAGAGGTATGTGCCTGGTTGTGTAGGCACTTGTGGGTGAGTGAAAGTGACTTTAAGTCTATTCTTTGCTTGATGTTAAGCCGATTTATGTTCTGTCTTGTTGAAGTGATGTGCCGTTTCCTAGGAATGTTACATGTTTATCTGATTGCGTTATTTTGCATAACTTGCATTTTGTTAATGTTTTATTGGGAAGTGCCCAAATAGAGCACATTACAATAATCCAGCTTTGATGAGACTAAAGCTCTTGCTACTGAGATGCAGTTAGTTGTCGTCAGGTAAGGGCGGCAGGCTGTAATGATCTTGCATGTATAGGCTGTGGATGCTGCTAAGGCATTGGTTTGTCTCGTAAGTGAGACTACTGAATTAATGTAAATTCTTAACGTTTTCACATCATTGGCTACTTTAATGATATTGCCGTCGATGTTGAAGGATTTGAATAGGGTCCCTAGTTTGTTCAGTTTAGTTGGAGAACCAAGAAGTAGTAATTCAGTTTTTTCGTCATTTAAACATAAACTGCGCTTTGCCATCCATATTTGTATGTTGCTGTAGATATCATTAAGGGTTTTACGGTCTACAATGCGGTCACCAATGATAGGGATGAGTATCTGGGTGTCATCCGCATAGTAGGTGTACGTGACACCCAGACAGTCAAGTATATCAAATGGAGGTTTGGTAAACACATTGTAGAGGGTTGGGAAAATACAAGATCCTTGTTAGACTCCGCAAGTTACTGGCGATAGTAGGGCAGATGCAGAGGGTGCAAAGACCCTCATGGATTTGTTGCTGAGGAATCATTTAATCACAGTATTAGCTTGATCGAAGAAGTGTGCAACAAGTGTTTACATAGAATTCCATGGTTCACTAAGTCACATGCCGCTGATAAGTTCAGTAGTAAGAGTAAGGCAGATTTACCCTTGTCTTTTAGAATCTGAATTTGTGTCTTCAGGTCAATGAGCGCTGTCTCTGTCCCATGTTTAGGTCTAAATCCTGGCTGTTTCAATCCTAGCAGATTGTTTCCAGATACTGCTGTATCTGGAGGTAGGCTGTGCAGTCCAGTATCTTTAATAGAAAAGGGACCGTTGTAATAGGTCTGTAATTAGAAGGGTTATTAGAGTCTAGGGAAGGTTTGTTTTGAAAGTACCCATGCGGCTTTCAGATTAATAGGTACGGTGCTAAGTCAAATGAAGCATTGATAAAGGATGTAATGAAAGGGGCAAGTGCATTGGCTGCCGCCTTGATAAGCATGGCCGGACATATGTCGCCCTGGAAGTTGGATGGTTTAAGTTTTAGAATAATCATCACCACTTCTTTAAATGGTGAGAGGCTTGAAGTTGAATTGTGGCATATTGGGTGAAGGGGGGAGAAGGCAGGTCCTATGGGAAGGCCTTATCTATGAGGTTTGTCTTAGTTTTTATTTTATTTAATAGCAAGGTATTTTTATCTTGGAGGGCATTCTGTATGTTGGTGCACCATAAGGTAGCTTTCGTGCATGTATCAGGTACAGGTGCAGGAGATTCAAGTTCATTCAGGATGTTAAATAATTCCTTTGTACTGGAATTAGCTTTGGCTATGCGATCATCAAAGTTATCTTTTTTTGCCTGGACAATGGCTGTCTTGTAATTGAATGAGGCTGCAGTAAAGTTGTCCTCGTTAGATTCTGAAGGGGAATTTTTCCATCAGATTCCGCTATTCTTTTCACTTTCCTAAGAGTCTTCCGATGGGGAGTGTACCACTTGTTGATGTGAGCGCGGGGTTTAGGTTTCTGCAGTTTAAGTGGTGCTATGGTGTTAATAGCCTTGAGGATGGTTTTATTATATAAATCCACTAATACTGATGGGTCCAAATGCAATATACCTGGTTCAATGATCGGGAGTAGTAGGGATAATAAGTTCCCTAATGTGAGATTCTGTTTGCTTCTCATCATCATGGCAGGAGCTTGAGTTTGTGGCGTAGGTGGAGCTGCCTTGTCGATGGTGACCGTGACTAGATGATGGTCAGTCCACACGCAAGGGGTATTAGAAAGTACATTGATGCTGCAATTAAAGTCTGCTAGCCAGTCTAGCGTTCTTCCTTTGTGATGGGTGGTGTCATTTATACGGTGTGTGAACCATAGCTCAGTGATGGCATCTTTAAGGGCAGAAGCTTTTGGGTCTTTAGGATTGTGGAGGCCTAAATTAAAGTCTCCCAGAAAAATGACTTGGGAGTTACTTTTAGTATTGGCAGACAATAAGTGTGATACAATGTTTTCAAAGGTAGAGGTTGTACCAGGCGGTCGGTAAATCAAATGCATAGTGATAGTGGATGTGGTGCATGTGGATAGTTTGATGGATAGTAGTTCAGCGGATGGTAAGTGTTGCTGGGTGATCATTCTTGGATCTAGCGCTGTTTTGTGGATGAATGCGATTCCTCCTCCCTTGGAAGTATTGCCATCTCTGTCCGAATGTAGTATAGTGTAGCTGTCTGGTATGGCCAATGCTAGTGAGGGGCCTGATGTTGGATTCAGCCAAGTTTCCGTGATGGCAGTGAAGTCAAGGTCGTGGAGTGTTATGATGCCAGATATGTCCAAAGCATGTGATTGAAGTGATCTGGCATTAATGAGTCTGGATTTGATAGTGTTAGCATGGCTGCTGGGTGTGGGCATCTGTAGTTTATGGTTGATCACTGGTTTCGTGGGTCTCGAGGTCGAGTTGTCATTAGAAGAGGTGGCTGTAGTGTTAACTTTGCTACCCCGTGTGTGTAGGCGTGATGATCTAGAGCAAAGTATGTAGTTTCTCAGTGGTATAGGACAAGAGAAGGTGATGCTAGGTGTGGATGAACATACAGATGATTGGACTGACTTGGTAGTGGAGTCAACTAGAGGCAATGTAGCATGTGATTTAGCCTCTATGGCATGGGGCAATACAGAATTAGGTTGATGGTCAATGTAATCCGGATTAAGGATTAGAGAAGGGAGTTTCTGTGGGTGGCACAGAACCGTGTTGAGGCAGGGTTGTAGACATTTTGAAGGCATTATCTTGTCTGGTGGTGGAAGACTGGCTGTCATAGTGAGACTTGTGGTGAGTACATTGTGATCCAGAAGGGTGTCCATGGGTTTACAGTGAGGAGAGGCTAACCGTAGTGTTGTTTTGGATGTATGAATATAGGTATTGACATAAAAGAGGAATAGGAGCGCTAGTTGTATGGGCAGCATGGCTAATGTCAAAGTAAATTAATCATTAGGCATATACTTTTTGTGGGCAAGTATAGACTATATTGTATGTGAGAGAGTTGGGGAGTGGGAGATGGTATAGACTTTCGGGAGGTATACCTGTAGTACCTTCTATGTGAATATGGTTTGGGAGCTGGTGGGTCATTTTCAGTAGTGTGGATCGTAACGAAAGGCAACAACCTAACTGCTACTGTAAGTAAATATCTATGTTAGTCAGATCTTCAGATCAGTAACGAGCAATCAAAGGGCATACAAGGTAGAACACAGAGCAGTTTGCAGTAGAGGCCGAGGCCACGGCTAGAGCAGGTACGTTTAACATGGTCATATTGGCAGGGCGATTTGTGAACAGACAAGGTGTATACAAATTGGACTACAAGCAGTTTGAAATGCAGGCTAGGGCTAAGCCAGCAAGTTTTCTAAAGTGACCGCGTAAACAGGGGCAGAGAGCATGCAATGCAGAATAAGAAACAGTTTGCAGTAAGGGCCTAGGCCACGGCTAATGCCGGTAAGGTAGCATGACCATATGTGCAGCGGAATTTCTGATCAAATAAAGGAGCATACAAAGCGGACAACAAGGCAATTAACAATGCAGGCGTAGACTAAGGCTGGTAACTTTAAAATGACCACCTGGGCAGGGGGTTAAGTGAGCAATCAATAAACATACCAAGCAGAGAGTAAAATCAATTTGCAGTACGGGCGTAGTCCACAGCTGTAGTGTAGGAGTTAACAATGTCCGTAGGATATTTCTATTGAGTCCGCAGCTGGCACACGGCTTGGGGAGCATGATGATTATTATTGTACTGCGTGGGAGGGACAAGCATCCACGGAGTAAAACCGCAGTGTGTTGTAGAGTGAAGGCACAGGTAGGCTGGGTGTATAGATTGGATGTCTAGATTGTCACAGTTGGAGCAATGCTCAAATAAGTGAGAGAAGGAGAAATCTCACCCAACGCTTCTGTCTTAACATACATGTGCGGTGTAAGAAAGCACAGCGGCGAAGATTCCAGGCAGCTTGCAGCGCGGCACGCTCGATCAGCTCAGTCAGGAGCCTTTTTTCATGTGCCTTATTTCGTGGGCCGGCGCTCGCCTGCCGGCAAGATGGGATTGGCTTGATAAATATGTTGCAGCCAATCTGGATGATTTTGTACTCAATGGCTCAAGATGAAGAAGGTTGCATTGCGAAGGGGGCGGCCAAGTTTGAAAGAGGGGATCCTCGTGTTGCTTAATAACGGATGTGTCTTAAATAGGCAAATAAACAAAAATCTGTAGTTTTTTCACAAATATAAGCAGATTCTTGATGGGATATGGGCGGAGCTGCAAATAAGGCGATGATTGAATCACGGGTACAGCGCATCTGCGAAAAAGCTTGGGCTGAAGGTAGATTTGCCCCACCCAGCAGGGTGAAGGTGATGATGGAACTGCTCCTGCAGCCAGGACGAATGCGGCCAGAGCTCCAGCTCTGGTAAGGAATGCTTGTTTGTTTGCATGCTTGTTCTCACTCACCCAGGATGTTTCTCCAGGGATATCACTGGCTGTCTGCCCATTTAACATACAACAATTTAGGTCATTCATACTGGAAACCCAACTAGCAATACTTTGTAGTTTTAATGTTTTCTGGCTTACGTCAAAATCAATTGGGACTCCTTCTGGATCCAAGCAGTGTATCTTCAAGTCTCTGCAGATGATTACATAAACATTTTCATTCTCGGAGTTACATTTATCCACCACCTTAGTGATTTCTGTTGTAAGCTCTCTTGTTGCAATTGTTTTGGGGTTCCAATAAGTATTTATAATTACTGTACTTTTAGGAAATCCCATTGTTGGATTATTTTGTTGTAGTGCAGTGACCTGGATATATGAGTTCACGTTCCATGCTTCTTTGATTGTGAACCCTGCATTAATTTTGATGCTTGTTAATAGACGCCCAAAGGGTCTTCCTTTTAATCCTTTCTTAGCTGGGTTTATAAAGGTTACATAGCCTATCCTTTCTAGGGTCCCACGCAGCTATGTCTCTTGTAGGCATATCACAGCTATATTGCCCAAGTCCACTGCATTAGGTTGACATAAATGGCAAAAGCCTCTGGTATTCCAAGATATCAACAAACCCTCACTATCCAAAAGGGTAAACATGTTTCATTTCCCCATCGAGGCACCAGTGGCAGAATCTCACCATAGACACTTTAATAATGTCCAGATTTAACTGTAACAAGTTCAGGTGCCTACAAATCAGGGCAGCTGGTAGCAGGTTAAGTTAAGTAATTGGGGGGAGTAGTGCATTATCATCCAGTCCTGCGGAGACACCAGGTCCCTGTGAAGAGACACATGCCACAGAGGGCAACAAGCTAGCTCCAATCACTCAAAAAATCAAATCCTACCAGGCCACTAGTCTCAAAGGCACTAAACAATCTTAAGTTTGTGCACCATCTTCAGTAACAGAGGCAGATGGAGGGTGAGGGGGTAGATGTCACGCTGTCCCCTCATTCTGTCCCTTTTTCACAAACATCTAGGTCAGACAATACTCACACTCTATCTACGACAGGCAACACTCACAATACACCAGTTACCCCAGTGAGGTTTCCACTCCATGTCCCTCACAGTGGACGGGTGTCAAGTGAGCGGGTTTACCCCAAGGGCCACATATGCAGACTCAAGGGTTCCCCGTTCCTTCACTGGCGTCTGCAAGACGGAGCTCGCAGGCACCGGCTACAGGACGCCGCAAGCAGAAAGTGAATTTCGCGATCATGGAGACCATTGAGATCAAAACAACGCTCACGTGTCGCGTCTGCGGGTCACGTGACACGTTCATCCATCTCACTCGCGGATCAGGTGACGCGGAAGCCT
This sequence comes from Ambystoma mexicanum, assembly GCF_040938575.1. Lineage (NCBI taxonomy): Eukaryota > Metazoa > Chordata > Amphibia > Caudata > Ambystomatidae > Ambystoma > Ambystoma mexicanum. The sequence continues at coordinate 670,758,161 of NC_090927.1, read as the reverse complement.
CCGCTATTTAAGCACTGAACTTCCGCACGTCCGCGCTTCACAGCTGTTCTTTAGAGGACTCTGTATGGCGTTTTGATACCTTGTGTTTCACGGCTCTTGACTCTTGGACTGTTTTTGGATTTGCTTTGCTCACGTCTTTGGCTCTGTTTGCTGGATCATCTCGAACTCGGAACGCCTTTTGGACTGTCTTGGATTACCCTGAATTGGACTTGGCATTTTTTCCTCTTCACTGCATTACATTATCAAGTACTTTGGATTTTGGTCCTTTTGTTTCATCAAGTTACAGGAGGGCAATTTGGGTTTTAACCCAGCCTACTGTTCTTCTCCCTACTGTCATCGGGGAAACCAGCTCACGTGCCCCTCCACATAATTATCAACCATCATAGGTTCTGGGCTTCCTCACCCATCAGTTTAGGTAAGCCCTGCTCTTTATTCTGCTTGTTTGCTTGTACTGTGCTCAATTGATTGCTAATAAAGGTTTTCCTTTACAGCTGCCTTGGGTTTCAACATTTTCAGTGGATCCGAGCTTCAAGAACTACCCACCTGTGGCCTCAATGATCGCATAGGGAGTAATCTTGTATTCTCTCTCTGTGGTACTTGGGGACGGAGGTTTCAATACTCTTCAAGACAATCAAGCAACCTGACAGACTGTCTAGCCATTCTTTGTTGTGCGGAGTATGCAGGGTGCCGCGGACGACCCCATGGCAGCTATGATTCAAGCGATCACAGTACTAAGAGCGGACATGGCTGCAGCCACGACAGCCCTTCACCAGCGTTTAGACGCTATTCAGAGTACCCGCAACCCATTACCTGCAGATGCAAAGTTCGGGGACGCGGCATCACCTGCCCCAGTTCCCCAGGCCCAACCACTCCTGCTCCCGTGATTCTACCCACTCCTTTCCCATTGGCTGCACCTGAAAGATTCCAGGGGGATCCCACCAAGTACCGCACATTCATAAATCAGTGCAAGTTACACTTCCTGTGTCGACCTACCTACTTCCCCGATCCTACGTCTAAGGCTGCCTTTCTGTTATCACATTTATCTGGTACAGCCGCTGCCTGGGCCAACCCACTTCTTGAGAATAATAACCCAGCATTATACGACTTCGACCTCCTGGTGACAGAAATGTCATATGTCTTTGACACCCGCCACAAAGCCCAGTCCAGGGATCTAGAACTATTAGAATTACATCAAGGCAGGGGAACACTCATTGAATATATCACAAAATTCAACCAACTGTCAGCCGAGACTTCATGGCTTGAGAGCAAGAGGGCTGTGGTATTCTACAAGGGTCTGAACAACTCTATGAAGGATGCATCATCAGTAGTTCCTTCCTTGCCATCAGCGTTCTCCGATTTAGTAGATCTGGCTCTCCAGGTCGATGCCAGGCGCTCAGAACGGGAAGCTGAAGCTGGGTTTTCTGGTTCTAGCCCTTCTGCAGGATCATCTCATTCCGAGTCTGTTTCAGAACCTATGCAAGTGGGAGGTCTACGTAGTCCTTTAACTTCCACAGAAAGGGAACGCAGGAGGGTGGACAATGCTTGCTATTATTGTGGGTTGATTGGTCACTTTGTGAAAGAATGTCCATGTCGACCAAAGGCTAAAGCTCAGGGTTTTCGGGCAGCTCGACCATAGATCCGGGGGTGGGTTCGAGCGCTATAAGTCAACTCCCCGGACCAGGTACCTGCGTTTGGCACCATCAGACCTGTAATGGTACATGCATTGTTACAAACCAATATTAAGATCTCACATTCAGTAACTGTCATCATCGATTCTGGTGCCACTGGCAATTATATCGATATCAATATGGCCCACACACTTAATCTCCCTCTTATCACCAAGACCCGACCAGAACCCGTACAGACCATAGATGGGAGTTCGTTAGTTTCTGGCCCAGTTAAACAGCAGACAGCACCTCTCACTTTGGTCATACAAACTAACCACAAAGAAACCATTAGCTTTGACCTGATCTCCATGCCTCAATACGGCCTTATTTTAGGCATCCCTTGGTTGCGTATGCATAACCCTTTGATCAATTGGAAGACAGGTTCTGTGTTTTTTGAGTCAGAAGTTTGCCAGGAGTTTTGCCTTACTACACCTCCTACTGAGAGCACTCCAGCCCAACTTCTCAGTACTGTTTCACAACTCACGTTGGAACCTTCTTCCGTCCCCTTGGCAGACATGCACATTGTTGGTCTTGTAGCAGAGACAATTCCGGAGCCTTATCGGGACTACCTGGACGTCTTTGATAAGGGATCATCAGAAATCCTTCCACCTCATAGGTTGTACGATTGCCCTATTGAATTACTACCAGATTCTGTAGTCCCAAAGGGTCGTGTATATTTGCTATCTCCCACTGATGAACAAGCCTTGAAAACTTACCTTCAAGAGTCCCTACGTAAGGGTCACATACGTCCATCTTCGTCTCCAGCAGCCAGCCCTATCTTCTTTGTCCCAAAGAAGGAGGGAGACCTTCGCCCATGTGTTGACTACCGACGTCTAAATGCCATCACTAAAAAGGACAGGTATCCTATAACTCTCATCACGCCCCTATTAGATCGCCTCCCGCATGCCTCAGTATACACTAAGTTGGATCTCAGGGGTGCGTATAATCTAGTACGTGTGAGAAAGGGTGATGAGTGGAAAACGGCCTTTTGCACTCATTACGGGTTATCTGAATATTTGGTCATGCCTTTCGGCCTTTGCAATCCGCCTGCTACATTCCAACGCTTCATGAATGAAATATTTAGCGATATTCTAGATGTATTCATGGTGGTCTATCTGAATGACATTCTCATTTTTTCACGTTCTCAAGAGGAACACATCCGACATGTAAGGAAGGTACTAAAACGTTTACGCATGTTCTCCCTTTTTGCAAAACCCGAAAAATGTCAATTCCACACTGACATTGAATTTTTAGGGTTCCACATCACTCCTGATGGTCTCACTATGAACCATGCCAAAGTCAAAGCGGTATTGGAGTGGCCGACTCCCACCAATCTTAAAGCATTGCAGTCTTTTTTGGGTTTTGCAAACTATTATAGAAGATTCATTTCTGGATTTTCTTCCATAGCAGCACCTCTTACTCTTTTGACCAGTCCACTAGTTCCATTAATTTGGTCCAATGATCAACAGCTTGCATTTGATACCCTAAAAGCTGCGTTTACCACTGCTCCTGTCCTCCAACACCCTGACAGTGATCTCCCTTTTATAGTTGAGGCGGACGCGTCCTCGTTCACCTTAGGGGCAATGCTGTCTCAAGAATGTGTCTCTACTGGACGCTTGCATCCAGTCGCCTTTCATTCCCAGAAGTTTACACCCACAGAGTGTCACTATACGGTGACCGAAAAAGAACTTCTGGCTGTCAAAGAAGCTTTCCAAGTCTGGCGTCACCATCTCCTGGGTGTAAAACATAGTATGACGGTCTTCTCGGACCATCAGAATCTCCTCGATTTAGCTTCTCTGAAATGCTCAAATAGCAGACATGTTAGGTGGCATCTGTTTATTTCTGCTTACGATTTCCAGATCATGCATCGTCCTGGTACCATTCATGGAAAGGCTGATGCTTTGTCTCACTCTCCTGGGGGGGTTTCATTGCCAGTCTATCCAGAGACCCTGTTAGATAAGAAACATGTGATATGTCTCTGTACTCCTTCTCTGACTCTGCTGGATATGGTCCGTAAGTGGGTTACCACTCACCCATCCTTACTTTCAGATTGGGATTTGGTATTACAAGACGGTCTGCCTTTCTTTCAGAACAAGTTGTTTCTACCTACCACTGATGTTCACAATCTGGCTCTCGAATGGTCCCATGATCTCCCTGTTCATGCACATCCTGGGCAGCGAAGAATACTTTCGCTTCTACAACGTTGGTGTTGGTGGCCTTCCATGAGAAGGGATGTGGAATGCTATGTTAACACTTGCTCTGTTTGTGCCCAATCCAAAACATAGGAAAGGACGACCGTTGGGTCTCCTGCAGCCTCTTTCCATACCTCCGAGGCCCTGGCATACCGTGACGATGGATTTCGTGACGGACCTTCCCAGGGTTCAGGGTTTTGATTCCATCTGGGTTGTGGTAGACTCGTTCACCAAAATGGCACGATTTATTCCATGCTCGGGCATTCCCTCGGCTCCTGTTCTGGCAGGATTGTTTTTCAAGTCCATCGTATGCCTTTTTGGTTTATCATCAGTGTTGGTGTCCGACAGGGGTCCTCAGTTCACTTCTCGTTTCTGGCGTGCCTTGACTAGATTAGTGGGGATCGATTCCCGTTACTCTTCGGCCTACCATCCGGAGACGGATGGACAGACCGAGAGGGTTAATGAAACCATGGAGCAGTATCTGCGTTGTCCGATTCTCCAGCATCAACAGTCCTGGTTTCGTATCTTGCATATGGCTGAATTCGCCTATAACAACGCGGTGCACTCCTCCACTGGTTTCTCTCCCTTCTATGTCTTGTATGGTCAGCACCCTAAAATCCTGCCCATCCCGGATTTCTCGCTTTCTGGTAATCCAGCTGCCTCTTCTTCAATCAGAGACATCTCGGCTGTCCGCGCGCAGACCTTGCTGCACCTCAAAGCAGCCCAGGATTCCATGAAGGCTGCCGCGGACCGGAAAGCGTTCTGTGGCCCCTTTGTTTGCTGTGGGGGATAGAGTTTGGCTTTCTTCTCGCCATCTGCATCTACAGGGTTGCCGCAAGTTGTTGGCCCGTTTCGTTGGTCCTTTTGTGGTCTCCTGGGTGATCAACCCCGTGGCCTATCGCCTTCGAGTCCCGGTTTCATGGCGGCTTCACCCGGTCATTCATGTCTCTCTTCTCAAACCTTGCCCTGGTCCTACTCGTCTTCGTTCCCCTGGAGCTCCGGTTTCCCCTTCCTCCCCGGATGGCTTTGAAGTGTCTGCTATTCTGGGTTCTCGTTTCTTCAAAGGGTTTTTGCAGTACCTAGTGGATTGGAAGGGTTTTGGCCCGGAGGAGCGCTCATGGATTCCTGCGGGTGATGTTCATGCCCCTCGTTTGGTTTCCAGTTTCCTTAGGGACAATCCGTTGTGCCCTCGGGGTCGTGGGCCTTTGGGGGGGGGGGGCTCTGTCACGCTGTCCCCTCATTCTGTCCCTTTTTCACAAACTTCTAGGTCAGACAATACTCACACTCTATCTAGGACAGGCAACACTCACAATACACCAGTTACCCCAGTCAGGTTTCCATTCCATGTCCCTCACAGTGGACAGGTGTCACGTGAGCGGGTTTACCCCAAGGGCCACATATGCAGACTCAAGGGTTCCCCGTTCCTTCACTGGCGTCTGCCATGGCGTCTGCAAGAGGGAGCTCGCAGGCGCCGGCTACAGGACGCTGCCCGCAGAAAGTCAATTCCGCGATCATGGAGACCATTGAGATCAAAACAACGCTCACGTGTCGCGTCTGCGGATCAGGTGACGCGGAAGCCTCCGCTATTTAAGCGCTGAACTTCCGCACGTCCGCGCTTCACAGCTGTTCTTTGGAGGACTCTGTACAGCGTTTTGATACCTTGTGTTTCACGGCTCTTGACTCTTGGACTGTTTTCGGATTTGCTTTGCTCACGTCTTTGGCTCTGTTTGCTGGATCATCTCGAACTCGGAACGCCTTTTGGACTGTCTTGGATTACCCTGAATTGGACTTGGCATTTTTTCCTCTTCATGCATTACGTTATTAAGTACTTTGGATTTTGGTCCTTTTGTTTCATCAAGTTACAAGAGGGCAAGTTGGGTTTTAACCCAGCCTACAGTTCTTCTCCCTACTGTCATCGGGGAAACCAGCTCACGTGCCCCTCCACGGAATTATCAACCATCATAGGTCCTGGGCTTCCTCACCCATCAGTTTAGGTAAGCCCTGCTCTTTATTCTGCTTGTTTGCTTGTAATGTGCTCAGTTGATTGCTAATAAAGGTTTTCCTTTACAGCTGCCTTGGGTTTCAACATTTTCCGTGGATCCGAGCTTCAAGAACTACCCACCTGTGGCCTCAATGATCGCATATGGAGTAATCTTGTATTCTCTCTCTGTGGTACTTGGGGACGGAGGTTTCAATACGCTTCACGACAATCAAGCAACCTGACAGTAGAGCAGCATACTCTTAGACTCTCAATAATATATAAATGAAAGTACTCACAGAACTCAGTGTCTTTCTCCTTTGGATCCTTTGTTCGTCCTTTTGGTATAGAAGTTGTGGTGTGCCTCCCACAAGGCGCTGAAGAGAACAGTGACTGGGCTCCAAGCGCCTCGTGGGCGACACCCTTGGGAAACCCTCCGGTGAATAAAACCCGATGATGTTCAGGGATCCTCCAATATAGATGATCTGGTATGGTGAAGGCTTCTAGTTAAAGTCCTTAGATCCGGTGCCATGAAATAGAAGAGTCCATCTGTGACAGTAATAACACTGTAACGGGAAGCCGTATACCAGGAAACTGGGGAAGTAGCTGCACGGCACTGGAGGAGATGCTGCTGTTTAGGAGGAATCTGAAGGAAATTCAGCTCGGAAATGGAATCCGGGAATCGTGCACAAACAGGACGCTCAACGGGGCAGCACGGCACCCGGAGAGGAGGCAGAGCAATCGTGCACGAACAGGATGCTCAATGGGGCTGCACGGCACCCGGAGAGGAGGCAGAGCAATCGTGCACGAACAGAACGCTTAACGGGGCAGCACGGCACCCAGTGAGGTTTGCTGAGCGGAAAGGAGAGAAGCGGCTGAGGAAGGTAGCAGCCGCGGAGAAAGGGAAGGAAATAAAAAAAGGAAGGCGGATGGAACGGAGGAAAAGGAAAGGAGAGACCGTAGTCTGGAATAGGAAAAAAGAAAGGCTTACAATAAGCAGGAGCGAAAGCTGCTAAAGTGCTGCACAAGGTGTGGAGCGAGTAGCGACGCACCTACCTGTTTCTTAACAACACAGATATAGCGTTTGGCATGGGGAGGTCGCCATCTTGAGAAAAACTAGACCTGCTCTTGGAAGTGGAATAAAGGGAACCAAATAGGCGCCATCTTGGTTTCTGTTGCATGTAGTATGGATGGTGCACTTTCCATGTTCTCCAGTACGATCGCTGGGTTTTCCTAACACATACAGGAATTGGCCATCCCCAGACAAGGCAGAAGTCAACCTTCCAGAAAGCCTGCCTCTGATAGCACTAAGAAGCAAAATGCGTGAATTTCCTGTTTGTTTCTGTCGCAAACAGGTCCATTCATGTGGAACCCCATTGCCAGTAGATGAGGCCCGTTACCACCTGAGAGAGATCTTGCCCATTATGAGCGTAAGCAAGCCTGCTAAGCCTGTCAGCTTGTGTGCCGAGTGACTGCCAGCTGAGAGGTGAATCACATCCTGGGTGCAACATTTCTAAAAGAAGATCTGTGCCTCCCCCCAGCCCACGGTTTGTTCTAGTAGAAGAGAGTTGTAGTGTCTGGGTCCTTGATCCTGAGGAGGAAGGCCTTCATTGCTAGGAAACTGGCTATCAGTTCCATAAGGTTAATATGCTTCCCTTGTTCTATGGAGAACCACACCTCGTGGAGCCAGAGGCAACACAGAGTTGCCCTCCAGTCAATAAGGGAGGAATCCATAGAAATCATCAAAGTTGGATCATTCTGTTAGACAGCAGAGCACACCAAGATATTCTCCTCCTGCTTCCAACAATACAAATCTCTTCACTTGAAGTCGTACTGATACCAGCATAGACTGAGGATGCCACTCCTGCTTCTAATAGGCTGCCAATCAGAAGCAGGAGTGGCCCCCTCAGCCAATGCTGAGAGGAGACCGGAATGGAGGACTCTGGATTGCGAGTGCCCTTGTGGCAAACTGTAAGTAATTTCTGTGTGCAGGCCATATGGAAATAAGCATTTAGGCATTTTGAAGTTCTATGGCAAAAAGCCAATTCCCTACGCATAAAGCCTCACATATCTGGTCTAGTGTCACCATTTTGAACTTTACCGTGGGTAAAAACTGATTGAACCCAGAGACGTCCCGGATGACATGAACGTCTGCCTTGTCCTTCTTTGGAATGGTAAGGAAACTAAAAGTTACGCTGAGTACATAGTTCCTTTCCTTCTTACTTATGGGTCGGCCAACAGAACAAGATCAAGACCAGAGCCTGTTGCTCAGTAGCAGATAAAGTGATTTGCCAGTGTGCCGCTCGCTAGAAATGCCCCACTTGGGACCTCCTAGACACCCTTTGCCAAACCGTTTCCCCCTTTATCCAATAGACATTGTGTGATTGTTAAGTGGGGCAGGCGGGAGGACATATGGTGAAAAGGAAGCCATAGACTTAGAGTACCGTGGTCACTGTGGTGAGTAGCTTTTTTGTCCTCATTACCCATCCTTTTTTCTAAATAGTTATGAGAGATTCCAAAGGATTTGTACACTCAACAGGAGGATGGAAATTAGTGATCATTGCCAAAAATGTTGCACCGCACAGCCTGACCAAAGCTGCCACCTGCTCTTCAGCTGGAGTACAGGCAAGTAGTATGTGTAGAAGGTGTGAGGGTTCACTTAGGTTGAGACCTACCGGATATCCGCTATGTCTTTAAAATATATCAGATGAATGTTGTTTTAGCCCTTAGGAGATGGGCATGTAAACCTTCGTTCCCGAACCTGTATGCCTCAATAATGGCAGTGATAAGCCACCAAGCTACAGCAACCATGCTGCTGAGCCTGGGGAGCTTCCACCAAAGGTAACAAATATTTGTCTTGATTTCCTGACCTCCTGAGTTCTCTCTGCCTGCGTTGGAGATGGGTTTGTGATGAATATTGCCTATGAGATTTCTTGGTTCAAAAAAGCTTGAGACAACCTTAGGCAGGAACGAGATTGATTCTTTAGGGCAACTTGTTCCCTTCGATATCAGATAGGGATCTTCTGAACATAGAGATAGTAATTCCCCAATATAACATGCAGAGGTAATCGCCACTCAGCACAGTCTTCAAGGAGTCACACTTCTGATCTGCCATGACCATAGGCTCAAATGGTCTTTGCATAAGAGCAGAGAGGACAACGTTGAAAGCCCATGCAGACAGTGGTCTTCTCATTGGACGGAGCAGTTAAGAAGGCAGTGTAAGTGTCTCTTGACAATGATGTTTGACAGTCACAAATAACAACCTGGCATTAGGTAAGCTCTGATAGCCAAAAGGTATGTCCTGCAGGTCTCCACTGAGATGCCTTTTCCGGCAATAAAGGTAGTAAAGGAAAGGACATTATCCACAGAGGCATCCAGAGGACCTCAAAGACTGGGTCCAACACTTCTTTTTGGAGAGCCCATTTGTGAGGGGCCTGGGAATCCACACTCAGGGAGTTGTGAAGGCATCATGAGTCAGTGTCACGGCCCTCGCCCAAAACCCCCTCTTGCAAACCCATTTGCCAGGTGGAGTCAGGACTCAGGCCTCTAGAGCCTGGCACCTCTTCAAAAGCCCTCATGGGGCCAGTCCTGGCGCCTATGGTGCCAGGCTCATACACCATGAAAAACAATGTGCGTTGGAACTACTTTATTGTATTGTGAGCCAACATGGAGGCATCCACATAGCTTGGTTCCAAAGAACCAAGCTATGCGGTCTAGTGTTTTGGGTGTGGTAGCCTAGGGACTACTTTACCTGGACTATTTTGTTGGGGCTATTTAAACCACACCCGAGCAAGACAACACGCTTCGCGTTACTTTGCAGCTTGCAACGTGACGCTCACCGTGTCCAGCTATTCCCTCGAACCTCGGAGAAGCAGAACCTGCAAGGAGACAAAGGAACATCATTAGCAGCAGCATCTTACCTGCAGTCTTCATCTTTAAACACTCGCAGCTACTGAGAACAGCTTCCTCGAATCTGCACTCCTCTCGGATAGAATGACCTGAAAGAGGATGAGGCAACATTAAAGAAAGCAGTAGAGACATTTACAAATGACGAACTGCTCAAAAGGCTTACCTGGCTGGTCGCCTCTCGGCTGGCACCACTCCGGACATTCCACTCGCGCAGAACCTACAAGGAAAGAAAACACAGGTTAGCAAAGGCAAGACTTCGCAGCGCTGCGCATAGCGCTTACTTACCACATCATAGTGCTCTTAATGCGACATCATTTACCAGCAGGGCTCAACCAAGCCAGTTCGCCGCGCTGAAGCTCCGCATACCTAAGGGAGAAAAAAGAGACATTTTAAACAAAGAAAGGCATGCAGGATAGCAACAAAACTAAAGAACAGCAACAAGACCTACCTGAACAATATCAAACGGGCCGGTGTCAGTAAAGTAACTGGACCGCAGCCGCCCATGAAAGACAATGCGCCCCTGCAAAGAAGACAGGACGGAGAGCACGCCTAATTCTACCACAAGGTGAGGAGAGGGCGCCAGAGGGACTAAAATCATACGGGGGTGGAGGGAGGATACTTACCCCAGTCGGTCAGTATTGAACACAGTCCTCCTGTATTTTCAGGCAGAACCTTCCCCGCAGACCACATGAGGGCAAAGCTGAGAAGCATACCAGCGAGTAACCCGGCTGGGTGTCGTCCCTGTGGATACCAGGTGAGCGTAACAGTCAGACACAGACAACAGGTACAAGTTTGTTTCACAAAATTGTATTAACTCAAAAGGCAGGATGGAGTAATGCCTAACTTTCCCTATTTTAAGGTGGGATTTCCCTATCTAAAGAAAACTAAGGTTAGTCTGCGTCACAAAGTCAAAAATAATGATCTCTCTGCGTCCAAAACCTATACTTGTCCTCATACCTAATTGCAAACAATGTGTAGGGAGGTCGGCATCAAAATGAATAGTGTTCAAAATAAAGTTCAGATCCTCTGCTGGCTCCTGGCTTTTACTCAGCTTCCCCTTCCCTACATTCAGAATAGTTCATAAAGCACAGGCGTTCCCTTCCCCCAGAGTTCAAATCTTCCAGCTTTCAAAACAACATATGGGTTCCCTTCCCCAAGAGTTCAAATCTTCCAGCTTTCAAAACAACACTTGACTTCAAAATCACCTAAAAGGTTATGGCAAAAGGAACAAGTTACTAACCTGTAACTGTTGTTCTCCAGCATGGGTCTGGCATGGATACACATGCTCATGAATATTCCCCGTCGTCAGGCCGGGAATCCTCGGTATAGAAAAAAATCAGTATCAGTTTCGTTTCTGATCTGTCTTTCTCTGTAGTAAGCAATCACTGTTCTCTGGGTCATACTGCCCCCAGCCAATGACTGCCCTCTCCCTAAGCCCCGCCCCTGGCAGCCATCCTCAGATTTGGTAGCACGTGAAGTGGCAGTATGACCAAGTGAAGAGCCGCAGAGGGGTAGGCGGGAGGGTTCGCATGTGAATCCATGCCAGACCCATGCTGGAGAACAACAGTTACAGGTAAGTAACTTGTTCCTTGTCTGGCATGGATTCACATGCTCATGAATATAAGAATACATAGCAGTATAAACATGCACAACCAGGGGTGGTGGCAAAAGGCTCAATATCAAGCAATACAACAACTCAACATTAAGCAACTCTTACCTCCTCATCAGGCTCACGTTAGGCGAACAGGTTGCGCAGCAATGCCTGGCCGACTCTGGACTCCTCCCTGGAATCCTGGTCAACGCAGTAGAATCTCGTGAAGGTGTGCGTCGACCTCCACGTAGCAGCCCTGCAGATGTCGAGCAGGGGCACACCAGACAGGAACGCCGTAGTAGCAGCGATCGCTCTGGTCGAATGGGCCCTCGGACGGCCTGGCAAAGGTCGGTTTGCCAACCGGTGACAGTGCATGATGCAGCCGGAGAGCCATCTGGAAATGGAAGTCTTAGAGAGAGCCTTCCCTTAATTCACAGGTCCAAAGTTCACAAACAGCTGTGATGTCTTCCGAAAACACTTCGTGCGGTCCACGTAGAAATTCAGCGCTCTAGCTACATCCAGCGAGTGCAGAGTCCTCTCAGTCGGCAACGAAGGCGACGGGAAGAAAACTGGCAACACCAAGGGCTCATTGAGGTGGAAGTCCGACGGCACCTTGGGCATGAAGGAGCGGTGCGTCCTTAGCACCACCCTCGTGTCGTGAAAAGTCAAGTATGGAGGCTTGCAAGACAGGGCCTGGATCTCTCCCACTCGTCGTGCAGAGGTGATGGCCTCGAGGAATGCTGTCTTCCACGACAGAAACTTCAACGGCACTGAATGGATAGGCTCGAATGGGGCCCCCATGAGCCTGGTCAGCACCACGTTGAGCTCCCACGCCGGGGCAGGGGCCTTCACCGGCGGGAATGATCGGAACAGTCCTTTCATAAATTCCTTCACCAGTCGATGAGACCACAAGGAAGCCCGTCCTGTAGTTCTGGTGTAACGTGAGACGGCAGCCAGATGTACCTTGATGGAAGCGTGAGACAGGCCAGCCTTGGTCAAGGACAATAGGTACGGCAATACTTGAGGGGCCGTAATCCGCAGAGGGTTAATCTTCTGTGCACTGCACCAGACAGAGAACCTCTTCCATTTGTGTCCGTAGCACTTGAGAGTTGAGGATGCCCTGGCCTTCGCAAGAACCTCTATGCAGTCGGCCGGGATGTCGTATCCTCCAAACTCCAGTGCTGCAGGAGCCAGGCCTGCAAGTTCAGCGACTCTGGTTCGTGATGAAGAATGGCGCCTCCTTCTCTGGAGAGAAGATCCTCGTCCGTCGGCAGCTTGACTGGTGTGGACGCTGACAAGTCCAGAAGGTCCGGGAACCAGATCTGCCTCGGCCACGCCGGTGCGACGAGGATCATCCTGCACTGGGACCTCTTGAGCTGGTTGACGAGCCGGAGTAGCAACGGCAACGGCGGGAACGCATAAAGGAACAGGCCGTCCCAAGGGAACGAGAAAGCATCACCCATGCTCCTCGGTTGGGGAAACCTGCTGGCGAACCTCCGGCACTTGGAGTTCGCCGCCGTCGCGAAGAGATCGATCTGGGGTTCACCCCATCGTCGGAAGAGTCGGTCCACTTCATCCTGGCGCAGTTCCCACTCGTGGCACGAGCGCAGCTCCCTGCTGAGTGAGTCGGCGATGGTGTTTTTTATCCCTGCCAGATGAAAGGGTACCAGAAACCTCTCTTGGGCGACGGCCCAATGCCACAGATCCTGGGCTTCCTTGGATAGGGCAGGGGATCTGGTTCTGCCCTGCTTCCGAATGTAAAACATTGTGGTGGTGTTGTCGGTGAAGATCCTCACCACCTTGCCCTTGAGGGACGGAAGGAAGGACCTGAGGGCGCAGAACACTGCACGGAGCTCCAAGATGTTGATGTGGAGAGTCTTCTCCTCTGGGAGCCAAAGGCCTCTCGCGTGGAGACCCCCGGTGTGCGCTCCCCAACCTTCCAGGGAGGCATCCGTCGTTACCGTCACCTGGTGGGCCAGGGCTAGGGCTAGGAAACCTGTTCCTGCCGTCAGATGAGAGCGGACAACCCACCATCGTATCGCCTGACGGAACGCTTCGTCGAGCGGGATCCTGTCCTCGAAGCTGCCCGTCGTTTGGATCCAGTGGCCGTCGAGGAATTCTTGCAAGGGCCGCATCCGAAGTCTGCAGTGGTGCACCAGATAAATGCAGGAGGACATCATTCCGAGGAGGGACTTGATAGACCTCACTCTGGCCACGTCCGTGGCCAGCAGACGTTGCACCTTTCCCAGGATGGTCCTTATCCTTTCCTCAGACGGTGAGGCCCGCTGCGCCACTGTGTCGAGCTGTGCTCCCAGAAACAGGGCGACTTGCGACGGGACCAGGTGGGATTTTGGAAAGTTGATGGAGAACCCCAGGTCCGTGAGCAGCTGGACGGTCTTCGCAGTGTGTTCCACGGCGAGCTCCCTTGTCCTTGCCCGTATGAGCCAGTCGTCCAGGTAGGGGTAGACGTGGATCCCGTGCAGGTGCAGCCACGCCGCCACCGGTGCTAAGCACTTGGTGTCTCTTTAGAATAGGGATGTGGAATTATGCATCCTCCAAGTCCAACGACGACAGGAAATCGTCCCAGCACGTGCTGGAGGGTGACCATCCGGAACTTCTGTGCCTTGATGTATTTGTTCAGTCGCCGCAGGTCCAGGATGGGACGCCATCCTCCTGTCTTCTTCTTTACGAGGAAGTATCTTGAGTAAACTCCGGAGCCCCGAAGCCTCTTTGGAACGAGCTCGATGGCACCTTTCCTGAGCATCGCCCTTACTTCGAACAGCAGTTGAGGAACTCGATTTTCCTTCCTGGCCATGGGAGGAATGCAGGGGCACCTCTTGTGGAACTCGAGGGCGTGCCCCAGGGCCAGGGCATCCAGCACCCAACGGTCGGTGGAGATGGACTCCCACACGCCGACGAACTTAGTCAGCCGGCCTCCCACCGGGGTGCTTCGGCGGGGGCCCGACCCGACGGTCGGTTCAATCTTGCTTGGAGGCCGCTTTGCCTCCTTGACCACCTTGGCGACGACGGCGGGATCCACCTGACTTGCCGCATCCCCTGTAGGCCTCCTGCGACGAAGATCTTGCTGATTGACGGCACGTAGAGGAGCTGCTGCCTCCGGAGCTCCGAAAGGACGGCCGTCGCTGTTGGAGCACACCCAGTGCACGGGCCGTCTTGATCGCCTGAAGGGACTCGTCAACCACCTTGCCAAAAAAGTTGTTCCCATCGAAGGGCATGTCCAAAACCTTGGTCTGTACGTCCTGGCGGAAATCCGTCGCCTTGAGCCATCCTCGTCGTCTCAGGCAAACGCTGTTGCCAAACTGACGGAAACCGGTGTCAGCGATGTCCGTAGCCACCGTAATGGCGTGGTCTGAGGCAATCTCACCTTACTGTAAGATTTCCAGGGCTTCAGTACTCTTGGCGTCCGGAAGGAAGTCCAACAGAGGGGCGATCTTGATCAGAGGGGCGGGCTACGATGGCCAGGGCGTTGGCCGCCTTGATGGTCGTCGCTGCAGATGAGATGACCCGTCGTCCCATCGCATCCAGCTTCCTACCCTCGCCGTCCGGCGGGGAGATTGAAGTCGAGGCCGATGCCCCCCCCCGCTTTCTTCTTGGCCGCCGCCGAAACGACCGAATCCGGGGTAGGTTGCGCCCTAAGGCACAAGGGGGCAGCGTCGGGAACCCGGTACTTCTTCTCATACCGGTCCCTCTTCGCAGGAGCCGTGGCAGGGTTCTTGAGGAGGGCGAGCCCCTCATCCCAGATGTCATCAAGAAGCGGTACGGCGAGGACCGTCTTCCTTTTAGCCTCGCGCCGTTGGTAAAGGAACCCTTCCTTCTTCTTTTCTTCGGGGCAGAGGTGGAAGAGCTCGGATGCCCAGGAAATCATAGCATGGAAGGAGCCAATCTCGTTGGGTGGGGACGCCCGGGCAGGGGGCGACGGGGGACACGTCCCGTCATCGCCTCCGTCGTCATCCGTACCCGTCGTAGTCGTATCCATGCCTAGTATCATCCCCGTGGGTAGTGGACCGGGGGGAAGGCAGAGAAGGTCGCAGAGGCGGGAGAGGAGCCCTAGGATGCGTCCTCCTCCTCTTAAGTGGTGGGCTCTCCGAAGGTCCTGGCTCCGGTTCCCCCGTCGGGTCTGGCTCAGGTACCTCCGTCGGGGGAAGGGGCAACCTAGTCCTCATTTCCGAGCATAAGGACTGGATGGCTGACAAAATGGCCGCCGAGGTGTCCTGCGGCGCTGGAAACGACGGGAGCGAGGGCTCTTGAGGAGCCTCGTCTGCGTCGCCGTCGCCCTCGTCGTCGCCCTCGTCGGGTTCCCTCCCGATGGGCTGGGCCTCCTCCACGACTTGGATGAGCTCCTCTTCAGAGGTCGTGTCCGTATCCACAACAGCCACCAACCCCTCCCCCACCCTTTCCAACGAGGACTTCGTGGGGGTCTTCTCGATGGGCCTGAAAGACGACTCCCTCCGCGGTGGCAGGGAGACTCTGGTACCTGAGGGAGTCTCCACTGGTGTAGCCTCCACAGGCTGAGTCAGGGCCGCGGCGACATCCTCAATCGAGGTCTTAGCAGGGTGAATTAAGGCCAACGTCACCTTCTGTACGCCTGGGGCCTTCACCTTGAGGGGAGGGTCCGAGCCTCGCTCCCCCTCTGCCGGAATCTTCGAGATCGACCGGGGCCTCTCCAGAAGCTTCGCCGGGTTCTCGGACTTCCTCTTACCCGAGCCAGAGCGTTGGCTCGTGGTCGATGGCGCCGGGGAGGATGCGCCCTGCCTGGCAGCCAAGGAGCCCGACCGTTCGACGCTCCCGGTGCCCGCGGACTCGCAGTGCTTAGCCTTTTGTTGGGCCCCCGTCGCCGGAGCACCCTCACAGGACTTAGAAGACCGCTCGGATTTCTTTTTCTTCTTCTCGCCTGGCGGGCTCTTACCTTCCAGTCAGTTGGCGAGACGGAGGTGGCGATCCTTCATGGTCCGCTCTGACATGTTCCCACAAAACGCGCAGTCCTTTTCCTTGTGCGTCTTGTCCTCATGGAGACAGTAGAGGCATAACGAATGCTCGTCCTCCTTGAAAACGTTCTGAAGCTGGCATCCAGGGCAGGTCCTGAATAGCTTCCCGGGCGTCAAGCTCCATTTCTCTTGGGCCTTGTCCGGCCTTGAAAAAAACACAGCAAAAGCTCGCGAGCTAAGCACGAGGACTCCCAACACTTGAACGTGCGGTAAAAATCTGAGGATGGCTGCCAGGGGCGGGGCTTAGGGAGAGGGCAGTCATTGGCTGGGGGCAGTATGACCCAGAGACCAGTGATTGGTTACTACTGAGAAAGACAGATCAGAAACGAAACTGATACTGATTTTTTCTATACCGAGGATTCCCGGCCTGACGACGGGGAATATTCATGAGCTTGTGAATCCATGCCAGACCCCAGGCTGGAGAATACAAGCTTCTTTATTTCAGTGGCTTTTCCATTCAGGGGCACCCGGTCTAGGTGCAGTTGTCGGACCACAAGGTGCACCCATTACAGGTCATGCAACCGGTACCCTTTCTTGACTGCTTTTCCATCAACACCAGTCCACTGCTTCTCCTAACAGTGATGCTTGCTTCATTCACATGTGTCAGACTCTCCTGACAATGTACCGTAACTGGGTTGGTCACCATGCACTTGTTACACTTACTTATGTTCTCTTGGCTCTTGCCAATTCTTGTTTCCTTATATATTTCCTTGAACTCACTTGGCTTTGGTTAATGCTGTATTTCTCATATCATATCTATTTATGCTTGCTTGGCTTTGCTAGCACTTGTTTCTCAGGTAATACATTCCCTTGTAATTTGGCTATTGCCAATGCTTGGCTTCCTATATAATGCAGTTCATTGTTTTAGTACAGTTCACAAACGTCATTTAATTAAGATTTACAATCTGTCTTTCACTCCGCTCGAGGTTCAAGAGTGTTCACAACTTGCTTTCATTTTTTTCCGTATTCAAATTGCCTTATATCTGCTTTGATTCAAATAGCAATGTGTGCTTCCGTCTAAATCATTGTCCATTACTCGGTTTCTATGTCAGCCTACAGCCCGGTGTTCCCCCTTCTGGTTACACTCACTGGTTGGAACTTATGGCTTCTTACAAGGTCCTCCGCTGCCGTGGGTTCCTTTCTCTCGGTGTGGTACATTGCGTCTTCTCCTAGCAGTCCTCTGCGGCTCGCGCTCACCCAGCTGTGCTTCTTCTGTGACACAGGACTCGAACTACTGTTTCCTCTGGTCACAGTGGTCTTCTGCCTACGGCTTGCCACCGGCCACCAGCGTCCTATACCTTTGCTTCCTGCTGCACAAACTCTGCTATTTTCCACGGGTCTCAAGCACACCTCTGCCACACCGGAGAAGTCTGCCTGCACCCGGCAGTTTGTGGGCGTTCTCCCACAGATGACCCTGTTTCCATCTTCATTCCGGCTTTTAAAGCTCCCACTCTATGCTTATTCCAAAAAGGACCAGACCACTCACCACTAAAGCGGTAGTCCTGCTTTACTCTTGTTGTCCTCCACCTCGTCTCAGTACCCAAATGAGATGGCTATGTGTCTGCATTCATAAAATGGGGATCTTTTGTTCTAATTGTCCTCTTCTTCGTCCCAGCCTACTGGTGTGTTTTGGGGAATGTTTTAGGGGAAAAACAAGAAAAGGGTTGACAAAAGTCTATAAAGGCTTTAGGGATGGTGGGTTCGTTGTGAAAGGAAAATGGGGGATACCACGTCTCACCCCATTCCCCAAGTCTCCTCCACCCAGGTGATCCTCCCTCGCATATCCACCCCCCAGGTTCAAGATACAAAAGTGATTGCTTTTCCCTGGCCACCCGAGAAGAGGATACTGAGGGAAAAGAAGTGAGGATGCACTCAGGTTCCTCACAGACTCCTCCTGTACACTCTCTTTCCCAGCTAAATGTGAAACTATTGGCAAGATGGCGAGGAAATCCGACCCAGATCTCAAATGCAAAATGACAAAGCTCTCAAGACCATGTCTCCCCACCCCCACCTCTTTAAATAGAACATTACTGTCATTTGGTCTGTGTAGATAAATACCCCCTTCCATTGCAGTGTGAAGGAAAATGGTTTGTCTGCTAAATGGCTTTTAACTTAAGGACACGTGCTGCAGCGCTTCCTCATTCCAGAAGTCATGTACTTCCGATTACTTTATAACTGCTCCCAAGTCAGGTCTCCTAACCGGACTCCTTGTCCGACTCGTGGGTTGCACACCGCTCAGCTGATTGCTGCTCTCTCGGTTGTGCTTGGCCTGCGTCTCTGCGAGCTCCAAGTTAGGAGACCTGATAAATACCTGAGGCTGACTCACTACACCAGTATGCTTCCTCAGCAAAACTTAACCCTTTGAGTCTTCTAAAAGAGGCCACTACAGTCTGCTTTAATCAACTAAGTGACTCACCCTCTGTCCCTGCGTCGCTCACCACTAAAGAAAGAAGAGAAGTATCACACGGGACAAATGACTGCAGAAGCCCTTTAGACAATTAACTCCCCGTCCTGATGAAGGCCCGGCACCAGTAAAGGAGAAGACCACGGGTGTATGCAGTCTATCTTATGCCATAGGTGCCGAAACGCACTGCGTTGACATGATTATCTAGCAGCTTCATCTACTGCCCATTAGTACCCCTCAGAGGAGAGAGGTGAAGAGAAAACCTTAAAAAAACACCAACTCCGAAAGCTGTCAGAACTTTGAGCTATCGATATAGAATATATGTGTTTCAAGTGGCACTTCACCCAACCCATGTTGATACATTTTTTATAATTTGTATATTAATATATGTCCTGATTTAGATGTTATGTGTTAGTTTGGTCTTTTATGTGAAATGGTGTCTCAAAGAGTGAGTCATTTTTTTATCCTGTGATGAATAGGAACCAAATGTAGACAGGTTAATAAAAATTCTATGTACCCTACATGCTCCTATGATTCGCATAATTTTTGCTCTTCTGTACAACAAACAGGCCAGGGCTGTTTTCCCCGACATGGTTTCTAGAGACTAATAACAGATGTTAGTTTGCACACATTGCAGGAGCAGGAGGCAGTTTGTGTTCCCTTTGTCCCCCCACAGTTGTATTAACCCTATTGTAACACAAACCCCTCGTGAAAAAAAATTGTTGGGTTCACCTGTCGTATAAACAAAATTGATTAGAACCTAGCAAAAAATAAGCTCAAA
This sequence comes from Ambystoma mexicanum, assembly GCF_040938575.1. Classification (NCBI taxonomy): domain Eukaryota; kingdom Metazoa; phylum Chordata; class Amphibia; order Caudata; family Ambystomatidae; genus Ambystoma; species Ambystoma mexicanum. Next base: position 670,738,633 of record NC_090927.1, on the reverse strand, counting down.
TATTTTCCGAAAGTACTGAACAATGAAATAATATTGCTGCAGCATACTGTGACGAATCTGGACAAATTGTCCCTTCTCCCCAGAGGGGAGCCACCCCTGTAAGGCCAAGGAGGTAAGCCGCTAAGCAATACCCTCCGTAGGGGTCTAGGTAAGTGGGACATAACCAGGAGGGATTCCCCTCTTGGGGACCAGGACTCTCATTCTGATCAGTCAAAAACACAATTCCTGCATATACGCGTACTGGAAAGACTTTGGTATCTCATCTTGTGACTATAACAAACAAGGACCTTCCTTTCATTCCTTTGGCTTCAGGCAATGCTGAACGTCGTCGGAATGCCATGATCAAAGAAGGCGGACACACTTAATTTGTGCACTTATGATTACGGACATAAGAGTCGAGTGGACTACAAACCAAGGAGAGACCACTATGGAGGGAGGAGGGAAATCCCTACGCAGAGGCAAGCCTGTGGATAGATGTCATCCTGGAAGGGCGCAGCCATGTTAAGTTATGGAACCAACGGTGGCGTAGAAGAAGAGGGGACCGCTAGCTGGAGGGTACTAGGCGGTCCTCCTGACCGAGCGAGAGGCTCTGGTTGGGAGAAAGACAGATGGAAGCACAACAACCTAGGCTGGTGGCGCGATCCCATGAGAGCAGTGGTGGCCCTGGCAAACACCGAGACCAGCAGAACGAAGAGAGTCCTTGTCCCCGAGCTCCACATGGCAAGAGCAGTTGCCACCAATACGAACACCAACAAACAAACGCTCCCGAAGTAAAAACACCACAGACCGCTACATGAACTTTTGTTCCAAAATCGGCAGAACCAACAAGGTTACGGAGATTGGAGAATCACAGCTGGGAAAGCCGACAAAAGTAAGAGAGCCTAATAGAGCTGAATAGGTGTGCAGTCAAAATGTCGAAAAAATAAAGTCGAAAGACAAAAATGTCGAAAAAAAAAAGTCGAAGGTTTTATTTTTTTATTTATATGTATTTGTTGGGTTTAGTAAGTAAAAAAAAGGGGTAAAATAAATGTTTTTATTAAAATAGAAAAAAAGGGGTTTGGGGGGAACCCCCCCATTTCGAATAAAAAACGTAATGAAAAAGAAATTGAACATTTTTTTTCTATTTTTTGACTTTCGACATTATTGTTTTCGATATAATGACTATAAACCAGTTGAATACTTTATATGACGTCTGGAAAAACCGACAATGACACAAGAGTTTGAGAGAACGGAATGGCCACATGCCCCATTTAAAACAGAATGAAAGCTATACAAACACTTTATCCCAAGATTGGAAAACCTGACAAGAGATATGAGGGCTTGAAAGAACGGATCAGTCTCACGCCTTATACCAATCAGAGAGAAAGTGATACGAAAATCTATACCAGGGTTGAGGAAGCAGACAAAAGTGTGAGAATTTGAGAGAGCTGAACATGCGCCTGCCCTACGTAAAACAGAGTGAAAGACAAACATGTGTTTATGTCAAGGCTGGGAAAACCTATGCAGAACAGATTGAAAGGAGTACTAAAACTCTGCAAAAAAGCTGGAAAAGCCACTAAGTTATGCGAGCCTATAATGCCCGAGTGTACAGATGTCCCAGGTGTATTAAGTTGACTGCGAGTTTGTAGGCCTACCAAGGAGTCTTAAAACATTGTGGCGTCAAAGTTCTACGACGGTTGGGCATAAATAATGTGTTTAAGAATGATCGTGGAGGGAGGGGAATACTTAATAAAGAGACTGAACTACGACTAAAAACAAGTCATCCAACTGCTGGGCCAGGCAGAAGCCAATAACGGAAGCCATTGCTACAGCCTTCATTTGTGTGTGCAAGTTTTCCTTAAAGTGGTAAGGTCAGTTAGTTGTTAGGATTTGGACTGAAGACTATTTTCTTTTGGGACTTGACAAGCACTATTAGTTTTAGTTTGCTATGCAGGGAATGTCCCTCATAGCGGTAGGGCCAAATAGGAATTATTCTTTTATTTAAATAAAGACCCTTGATTTATGACCCATTGTAGGAGTTTGGGCTGCCCCGGGTGGAGTGGCTGACGCCAGCTTGACCCCAATATAGAGCAAGTGTCTGCTGAATACCCAGGTCAGAGCCCTGAGGGGTTTTAAATAAAACATGAAGTACCTGGTCCAACTCCCAAGATTCGAACCGGAAGGTGTGCGTGTCTAGAACCAGTGTTTATCTAGCGGAAACGCTGCTGCTTCGATTTTGATGAAATGCACAAATATCCAGACAACCGGTGATGGAAATAAAGAGCCCATGGTGAACTTAAATATTGAGGTGGGGGTGTTGGCACACACAGAACGTTGAATGTCCTCTAGTCTCTGTTGTACCACTTCTTTAAATAAAACAGTAAAAAGTAGTCATTGTTTCCCGGCCTTTTCACATACATATTCTTTCTGGGGAGAGCAGTTCTGGTAAAGTCGGTTGTCCTCTGGTTCTAGGTTGCTTCTTTCACTTTTTGCTGTTGAGGGTTCCCAGGGCCTTTTGTCAAGGAGGGGGCTCATTGAAAAACAACGATCAAGATTAACCAACTAATAGCCACAAATTGTGCTCGAGGACTAAAGGTACTGTATAGAAACCCAGTGCTCACGGAGTGTAGTAAAAGAGCAGCTGTGTAAAGCATTTTTTGCAGACTTGGTGTACCATCCGTGGGGGAGCAGTGAAAAGTGGCAGAGCGGCTTGAATCCTGCCTTCGGCAGGGGGTTGTTTAAATCATGTGCACAGATCCACTGTGCACTCTACACAACGGAGAGGGGCGTTATGTGACTCTCACCTAAGTAAGATATAGGTGAATATTAAACTATTCCTAGGCACGCATGAACACGTGGTGTGCTTAATTCTGAATGATTTTTGCAAGACAGCCAGCCACATAAAACAGTACTCAATACGAAAGACAGTAATGTCGACTAACCAGAAGATCACTGGCCACACAGCTTACAAAACGTGGCATCCGTGAACATGTGTTGTTTTTGGATCAGGTCTCTGGGGCTGGGGAAGCAGGTACTGCTACAGCACTGTCCACATGACATAGAACAAAGACGTAAGCTGGTATGTATTCAAGTAACTGAAAACCAAATCGTATCGATTTGTGTGATGTCTTTTTAAATGTAAGGACGTAGGGGTTAAAATTGTACTGCAATTTACTTTGCAGGAAGAATATCGAAAACACAAGTGAATCTTTGAACTGCATTGTCACAATTGCGGTGCTAAATAGCCATTATTACGAAGATCAGAAAGAATATAGGCTTCTCCAACACTTAATTCAGCAATGAGGGACATGTCTGCCTTGTGTAACTGCAAAACAACTGTAAATCAAGAGCACGTAAAAAAAAAAAAACACATTAACTGCTCATAGCACCAGGTGTAAGAGATCCTGCATTACTTTGAGAAAAGATGTTTGTCTTGCTCCTAGAGAGACCAAATGACAGTTTTCTTATTAAGAGGCCAAATGCACTATGTGCCTTCTCAGACTAAAAATTAAGGAGTACCATAGGGGCGTCTTTTTACAACTGATGCCTTTGTGCTTACCCGAACCACTGAACAACATTTACAAAAATAAACCACCACTTTTTTTTTTTTTGAGAATTATGGAATGCCGACTAGGCCATGAAATTTGGATTTCAAATGCAGAAAAATAATGTATTCACTTTTTTGAGGCACTGAACCTATACATGGAAATAAGTCTGAATCAAATAATTACTAAAAGCAGGTTACTATCTCGCAGAGGCTCAACTGGACGTGTTCTTTACATCGGAAAAGTAGAAAAACCTATAATAAAGTTTATAGCAAGTTCAAGTTATCCAAATCAGGTGTGAAAATAAGCAAGTCCTAGCGTTTCAGCTTGTTCCGTACTTTTAGTGTTGCATTTATAATGTGAACAATTTACAAGTATAGTTCAAGAATGCAAAGAACAAGTTACTTTCTTACCTGGTAACGTTCTTTCGATGGGATGGTCCGACGACGTATTCCATATCTATGACATGTAATCACCACAGCTGTGCTGCTTCGGAAACTTTTTCGGCGTCTGCGTCCTGCGTCGATGACGTCGATGCGCCGTCGTCGAGGACCTCCTCCGACGTCATCCGATGTGATAAGTAGGACGCACGACGCCCATAGCCTCAGTTGTAGTTTTTTCCCCCAGAACGTGTGACATAAGTCAACTGCCAGTCAGACACAAAGCCTTGCGGAACGTAAGCTGCAATCGCAAAAGAAATTCTGCAGCGGGGAAGGCCGGGCGGGAGCGATATGGAATACGTCGTCGGACCATCCCATCGAAAGAACGTTACCAGGTAAGAAAGTAACTTGTTCTTCGAGGGGATTGGGTCCTCCGACGTATTCCATATCTATGACAGACTCCCAAAGCAGTACCAAAGCAAGGAGGAGGGAAAGAATTTAGAATCAAAATGTAGAATAGCCAATCAAATAGCAGAGCAAAGGACCGCCTTGCCAAAGGCCAGATCCTGTGCTCGGATTGAATCAAGGGAATAGTGACGTACAAATGTATGTACTGAAGCCCAGGTGGCTGCATCACAGATGTTGCGAATAGGAACACCCCTCTGCAGGGCAGTAGACGCAGCCATACCCCTGGTAGAATGGGCCCGCAAGCCAGCCGGTGGGTCCTTACCCGCCAAACGGTAGCACTCCGAGATGGCCAAAACAATCCAGCGAGACAAAGTCTGTTTCGTCACAGCTTGCCCCAAACGCTTACCAGCGTAACCAATAAAGAGTTGATCATCCACTCTGACCCGGGACATGCGCGAAACATAAAAGCTTAAAGCTCTCCTAGGATCAAGCCTATGGAGCCTCTCCTCTTCCTTACCAGGATGCGGAGGAGGATAGAATGCCGGAAGAACAACCTTCTGGGCCAAATGAAATTCCGTCACTACCTTCGGAAGAAAAGAAGGACAAACTCTAAGGACAACCCTGTCCTTGTGAAATACAGTGAAGGGAGGCTTAACTGAAAGTGCCTGTAACTCACTCACTCTGCGAGCGGAAGTAACCGCAACTAAAAACACAGTTTACAGAGTCAACAGCCTCAAAGGGCAAGAATGTAAAGGCTCAAACGGAGCACCCATAAGAAACTTAAGAACCAGGTTTAAATCCCAACCGGGCACCAGGAAAGGTGACGGAGGGAACACATTAGTGAGCCCTTTCAGGAACTGTGAAATCAAAGGGATTTTAAAGTAAGAACACTCTTCAGACGAGCGCTTAAAGACGGACAGCGCCGCCAGGTAACCCTTAACGGTACCCACTTGCAAGCCCCTGTGGGCCAAAGAAAGTAAAAAGGACAGAACCATGGGGATGTCACATGCAAAAGGATCCACATTCTGAACTCTGCACCAGTCGCAGAACTTACGCCAACGGCAACGGTACAGAGACTTTGTTGCCGGCCTTCGGGCCGAAAGCAACACCTCCATCACGTCCTCAGGGAGGACCCAATCCTTATACCTCAACCTTTCAGAAACCAAGCGTGAAGGTTGAGGGATCTGACCTCTGGATGGAGAACCTGACCCCCCTCCCGTGAGAGCAGATCGTCTCGGTAGGGAAGACGACGTGGAGGGCAGATGGATAAGTCGAGAAGGTCCGGGTACCACGTCCTCCGAGCCCACGCCGGGGCAATGAGGATCATCCGGGAACCGAACTTCCGTAACCTCCGCAGCACTTGCGGGATGACGGGGACTGGAGGAAACGCGTACAGCAGCGGGAATGACCACTCCACCACGAACGCGTCTCCCAAGGCACCTTTCGGAGGAAATTCCCGCGAGCAAAACCTTTCGCACTTCCGGTTGACACTGGAGGCGAAGAGATCCACTTGAGGGGTCCCCCAAAGGGCGAAGATCTCCAGGAGAATCTCCTGAGCCAACTCCCACTCGTGAGAGATCGCGCTCTGCCTGCTCAGAGCGTCCGCCGTCACGTTTTCGGCACCGGCCAGATGAACTGCCGAGATCGAAACTTCCTGCTGGATGGCCCAGAACTCGAGCTGCATCGCCTCTCTGCACAGAGGAAGTGACCCTGCCCCCCCCTTTTTGTTGAGGTAGTGCATGGCCACTGTGTTGTCCGTCAGGATCAGGACATTTTTCCCTCGCACAGACGGCAGAAAAGCCATCAGGGCTAGCCTGACGGCCCTCAGCTCCAACAGATTGATATGGAGTCTGGACTCCGACGGAGACCAACGACCGCTGACTGTCAGCCCGTTGGCATGAGCTCCCCATCCCGTGAGGGATGCATCCGTCACGATCGTCACCTCCGGCCAGGGAAGCCAAAATGGAGCCCCCTTCATCAAGTTGCCTTCGACGGCCCACCACAGAAGGTCCCGGGCGACCGAGGACGGCACCTGAATCGAGTCCGACATCCTGCCGGAGGAGAGCGACCATTGCGTCTTGAGTGCCCACTGCAAAGATCTCATCCGCAGGCGAGCCTCTGGCACCAGAAGAATGCAGGATGCCATGAGGCCGAGCAACCTCAAGAACTCGAACGCTGGGAGCGTCTGGGCATGCTGAAACTTGTGCACCATCTGCTGAATGTGAAGAGCCCTCACCTGGGGAGGAAAACACTGCCCCAGGGAAGTGTCGAGCACTGCTCCTATGTACTGGAGCCGCTGCGTCGGCGTCAAATGGGACTTCTTTAAATTGAGGGAGAAGCCCAGTCTGTGAAGGGAGCGACAGGCGATCGATAGATGATCCAGGACTTGCTCGGGAGAGCTCCCCCTGATCAACCAATCGTCCAGGTAGGGGCAGACGTGAATCCCCCCTTGCCTGAGATGCGCTGCCACCACCACCATGAGCCTGGTGAAAACCCTCGGGGCGGAGGTCAATCCGAACGGCAGGACCCGAAACTGAAAGTGCGAGTCGCCAACCGCGAACCTCAGGTACTTCTTGTGCTTGGGATGGATCGGCACATGGAAGTAAGCATCCTTGAGGTCGAGTGACACCAACCAGTCCTGAAGCTGAAGGGCCTGGAGGACTTGAGAGAGAGTAACCATCTTGAACTTGTCCTTCCTGAGGAGTTTGTTCAAATCGCGCAAGTCCATGATGGGTCTCAATCCCCCGTCTTTCTTCGAAACCAAAAAATAAGGGGAATACCATCCCTAGTTCCTCTCCGCTACAGGCACCAGTTCTATGGCGCCTTTCTCCAGCAGGGCTTGAATTTCCTGCGCAAGGAGCGGATCCGGACTCTGCAAAGAGAGGTTCCCCGGCGGATTGTCGCGAGGCCTGTGCCGAAAAGGAAGACAGTAGCCGTGGGTTATGATCTCCAGAACCCACACATCTGAAGTAATGGCTTGCCACTCTACAAGATGCTGCGCCAGCCTTCCCCCAACCGGCGAACCATGGGACATGGCCACACGACTGAATGGGAGCGGCTGCGGCGTTACCTGAGGGCAAAGAGGCAACTGCCCGAGCGGCCTTGGCACCACGGGTACCCTGTAACGACTTTGCTGCAGCTTTCGAGGTCTGCAACCTCTCAAGGCTCTCGTCAGCCTTGCTGCCAAAAAGGTGTTCACCATCAAAGGGCATGTTGAGGAGCCGGGACTGCACATCAGGAGCAAACCCCGACTTCCGCAACCACGCAAACCTGCGTATCACGGTGCTCGCCGCCATGGACCTACTGACGCATTCAGCCAAGTCCAGACCCGACTGAACGGACTCACACATGGCATCCTTACCATCCTGGACCATAGCAAGGAAACCATCCCGTTCAACCCCTTCGGGAATATGGTCAGCCGCTAACGCAACACAGTTCCACAGAGTGTGCGTGAAACGTGAAAAGGCACAAATGGAGTTGGCCGCCTGAAGCGCCATACCACCAGAAGAAAACACTTTCTCCGCCCAGCCATCAAAACGTTTGTCGTCCCTATCAGGAGGGATGGTAGGGTACGACGCCTGCTTTGCCGGGGCCGTGGCCGCCTGCACCACCAAACTTTCCGGAGTGGGGTGCCTGGTCAAGTAGCAGGGGTCGCTACTGGCTGGACGGTATTTACGCAACAAGGTACTGCCCACCGCCGGGAGACTCTCCGGAGCAGTCCAAGCCGCCGCCACCCTTCTCTGTAAAGCCATATGGAACGGCAGTACCGGGTTAGTTGGGGGACCAACATCAAGGATGTCCGTCAGATCATCCTGCACAAACTCCCCTGGGGGAGCAGACCATCCCAGATACTCAGACACCCTAGCCATAAGGCGCCGGTACGAGGAATCGGCATGGGAGCCAGGCTCAGGCCTACAAAATTCCACTTCCGGAGAGGTGTCCAGTCCACTGGCATCATGCAGTGACTGCCTCAAATCGTCAAACTGACTATGGCCCGAGACAATTTCATCTGGCACCAGACTAGGAACCAGGCCATCAGAATCCTCATCCGCCTCCGAAATATATTCCAGGTGGCGAAAAGGCACCCGAGAGTGCTTGCTCTTAACCAGAGCCTTCCTAGGGGGTACACCCGTGACACGGGGCACCCCCGACACGAAAGGCGTCGAGCGAATCGGCGCCGACGCCGAGAAAACCGGCAACGGCGCCGAGAGGATCAGCGTCGACGTCAGATGCAGCGCCTCCAGTATCGGCGGCGTCGACACAGCCCTCGAAGCCGGAGCCCCGAGCGTGTCCCTCGACGACCTGATCGTCGACGGCGTCGACGAGGCCCTCGAAGCCGGAGCCTCGAGAAAGCCTGTCGACGCCCTCGACGCCTCAGACGTCGATGTCTTCCTCGAAGACTTCACAGGAGCACACGGTCTCGAACGCGTCGAGGACCGGGACCTGGAACGGGTACGGCGAGAACAAGCCTCCTTGTCCGAACGGGACCGCTCCCGTGACTCGTGCCGACCACTCTTGCGAGCGGCGTCTCTCGACCTCACACGGCCGACCCCACTCCGGGGCGCGGACGGCTGAGTACCCTGCGACTCAAGAATCGCCAACATTTTCTTCCCGAAGGAAGCCCATTCTTCCGGCGTCGCACGGCTGGTGGGGCAACCGACGAGCCGGGCAGAATCCTCGGAAGAGGACCTGGAAGGCGACCGGTGACGGCGCTTCCGAGAAGGCCTCGAAGAGGCCGAGGAGTGGCGAGACCCACTCCTAGAAGAAGACCGACGAGACTTCCGACGATGACGCGGAGAGTCACCCCTCGAATCATCCGTCGAAAGCCCCGCCGACTTTGACTTCCGGGGCTTGGACACCCGACCTACCGACAACAACTTCTTACGTTCGCGTAAGGCTTTGGACGTGAGCGACTGGCAGTCGACACAGTCATCCGTGTCGTGGGCCTCCCCGAGGCACCAGAGGCAGGCGTCGTGCGAGTCAGTCACCGACATCTTGGACCCACACTCCCCGCACTTCTTAAAGCCCGGACGCGGGGTTGAAGACGAAGTGGAAGACATCGCCGAAGGAAATTCACAAACGAACAGGTTCGAAGAACCAGAAAGAACAGAACTCCAAAGAGTCGAGGCTTAGAACCGAGAAACACGAAGCAACACGTTCGCGGAAAAATCAGAACTGAGGCTATGGGCGTCGTGCGTCCTACTTATCACATCGGATGACGTCGGAGGAGGTCATCGACGCAGGACGCAGACGCCGAAAAAGTTTCCGAAGCAGCACAGCTGTGGTGATTACATGTCATAGATATGGAATACGTCGGAGGACCCAATCCCCTCGAAATTAAGTTACCTAAAAGGAGCCAATGCTGCACAATTGATCGATTCATGCAAGACAATTGGGCACTATTTTTTCGCAGAGCAGACAAGGTTGGCACAATGCTTCCAGGTATGCAGTAAAAATGCTGTGGTTTGACCCGTTAAAGGTGTATCCCATTACACAATTTAAGGAGACCTGGGGTGTCCCCCGGACCCTTTAAATGGTATAATGGGTACAGGGGTTGCAGGGGTGTCCCCCGCATCCTTTACAGGATTGTGGAGGCAAAACCACATTTATTTTGCCACAATATTTTGTGTCCACAGCCATTTTTGCAGCAATTTTAACACATGGAACCTGCTTCCAAGCACCAGGAAGATTTTTCCAAATATTGGGACTCGTTAATTAACTAAATCCCCTGCTCCCAAGGCAACACGTCTAATCCCCGGAAGTGCCAAAAGTTCAGCATCCACGGAACGTAAGGTTTTCTGGGGCAGATATTTAATCAGCTAGGAAGACATATATTGTGGGCCGTGCTTGCCAAATATTTGACTTGGAATCCAATTTTAAAGTCAGCTCTTTTCTTGACCAGGAGCCAACGTAATGAACACCTAAGCAAAGCGATGTGGATCCCCCTATGCATCTTGAAGATCATGAGAATGGCAGTATTCAGGGATATTTGTACCTGTCGCGAAAGTGTCAACAGTACTCCAAGCAAAAGGGCTTTTCTGTAACCTAGCCGAAAATTAGTAAGAGCGCCCACTAAGAGCATGGCCCTTAGGATAAAAAGTAGACCTTCCTTGAGTCCTAGCAAATTAAAGAATACCGAATTCCCAGTGGGTTGGACATATGAACTTTAAGACAGGTTCTAATACCACAAATACCCTAGGTTTATCAACTTGATATGGATATCACCCATGATTCGATTACATTGAGACAGTCCTCCAAGACCTCTCTTTCTGATCCAGTACTCCAACTGTGATGTTAAGTGGGGATTTGTCTGTGCAAGAATGGCAGTTCACACTATAGGAGTCAATCAGAAAAAAAGAGGGCTTATGTAGATGTTAAAGAACATCAGTGAGAGAGGGGATGCTTGAAGGAGCCCACAATTACTAAATGACCATTTGTAATAAAATTCCTAGAGGACAACTGTCGAACACTGCTCTAAGAAGGATGAGAAACACTGGCTAGCTTCAGGAAGTGCTTCTGCAATGTCTGACAATTGCAGCAAAAGAATCCTGAAGTTCATGATCTTGAATGCCACAAAGGTCCAAGAGCACCAGCAGTGTATGTTTTCCTTCATCATTAGCACCCGGCATGGAGGAACCAGCCAATCGGGTGTCTAGAAATGCAGGCTGAAACCTTCAATCTCAGCCCGCGTTCCAAGCCGCCTCACGGCTGGTTCGCCCAGCCACCCTCTTCACCCCACCCTCCGTCCCCTTATTTGATTTTTCTTCCATTTCACACCCCTCTGCCTACCCCAACTCCACTTACATGTTGGTTGCGCCTGCGCAGGTATGGAGCCCTACCTTCCCTTTCCAGTGGGGCCATTTTAGCATAGTATTTTCAGTCATGGAATGGGACGCGCAAGGTTTCCCGTTCAATGACGGAAAAAACTAGCACCCCGGGTTACTGCTTTGGTAACCCGGGTGCTAAGGGCATTAAGGCCCGTTCCAAGGGCTGGCATCGGGGGTAATGGCCCAGAGCCCTCGTTAATGTCCCTCGCAAAGGGTAATGGCCCAGAGCCCTCATAAATGGCCCTTGCTTTGCTTGCGCCGTTAACTTGGACTGTCTGGCAGTTACTCAATCCCCCCGTGCCAGTCCTTGGAATGGGGGCTTAACGCCACAATATTACTAAGACTGCTATCCTGACTTCCAGAAAGGTGTTCTCAGTGCCAGGGTGTGGTCTGAATCCAGATGTGATGGCCCCTAAGAGCCCTGCTCTGTTCATATGACCCTGAAGCTGTTGAAAAACGTTTGAGATCTTCGCTAAGTGCGAATTAAGCTGGTGACTGGTCAATAGTTACAGTACATCTGGTTCTAAAGTCTGTTCTTCAGTAGGGACTTAAACCATTGTTAAAGCCAAAGGGGATTCTAGAGAGAGCTGTTAAACAGAAAAAAGGGTACATAGTTTCTGCAATCATCTAAAATACCCACGTAGTATTAATGTCCACACTTGATTCAGTAGGTTTTAGTGCTTTGTGGCATGTGTGAGAAACCAGACGGTATTCTCTGACCCACCCTTCCATTCCAGTGGCTAGGGAAGGGCCATCGCTTTTGTATCCTGACCCTGGGGGTGGACAAGCGAGGGAGGATCACCTAAGTGGAGGGTTACGAGGGATTGGGAGGAGGATACCCAAGGGTGGGACATGGTATTCCCCCAGTCCCAAAAATACCCCAACTTACTCTCCCTCAGCCTTCATGGGGTATCTCCAATCTCACTCCATCTCCCCATCTCTCCCTCCCCATTTCCAACAAATACTGAGACGAGGAAGCGGCACCTAAGATCAGTAAGGATTACCCATTGGAATAACATGGGGAAGGTAAGTGCAACTTACAATAGAAAGAACGCGAGTTGTCCCACTAATAGTGTCAGGCAGGGTGAGGCAGTTAATCATGATCATTTACACCTGACTCCACTTGACTGGTTTTTCACTATACAAGGTGTGATTTCACACAGATGGATGAACAAGCTGGAGAGGCACTTTGGACCAGAGAAGACACAAAGCTGGGAGCGCAGGAAAGAGAATCCGGAGGAGAGCAGTGTGCTGCAACGCTGGCCCAGTGTGTAAGGAGGGCTGCAGCGTGGCTGGGGAGCTGTGTCTCCTGTGAGACGGAGGGAGGAAGCTGGGACCCTGCTGTCAGTCAGGGTATTTGTTTGTTCCCTTGGGCCGTGTGCTGGGCCCAACAGTGTCTGAGGAGCAGGTGGTGAGACCCTGACCTCGACCCAAAGCATCTCACAGAAACCATTCGCCAACGCTGGGCTAATGAATAGTTCTTTCCCTAGGGAACAATTTTCAGCTGGCATAAAGAATGGGATGTTCTAGCCCATCATGGATCTGGGACACTACTGCACCTAAACCAGTTAATGAAGCATTGGTTTGTAATATAAATTCCTTAGAAAAGTCTGCTACCTTGAGAATAGGGCTTTGACATAATGTCTGTTTGAGGACCTGATAACATATTTTGTCCTCCTTATCCCACTTAAGTTTCTAGGGTTCAGTGTTTCGTAGTTTGTCGGTCAATCTGGTTATTTTATTGGAAAAACTAGGTATAAATATTTGATAGTATCCAATCAACCCTAGGAAAGATCTTAAATCCTTTTTAGTCTTGGGCGTAGAGGACTAAGATAGCTCTAACCTTTTCTTCTTGAGGTCGAATACTTCCATTCCCGACAAAGAACCGTGAATATTTTACAGCGAGTTGAGCTGGCTTTCATTTTCTCATGTTAGCCGTTAAGCCGGCTTTTCCTAAGGCTCTTATTACAGTGTAGAGATGGTACAAATGGTCTTCCCAGGTTGGACTGTGAATTGCAATGTTGATGTATGCCCCGCAAAATTCCGAATAAGGTTGGAGAATCTTATCCATCAGCCTTTGGAAAGTTGCTAGGGCACCATGCAACCTAAAGGTTAAGACCTTAAACTGATATAGTCCTAGCGGGACAGCCTTTCCCTTATGTGGCCTGTTTAGAGGAACTTGTCAGTACCCTTTCGTTAAATCTAGGGTGGAAAAATAGACCGCACTACCCCATTTGTCAATAAAATCGTCAATACGAGGCATTGGGTAGGTGTCGAAGGCTGAGATGTTATTCAACTTTCGGAAGTCTATACAGAACCTCCAATTTTTGTCTGCCATTTCTACTAAGACGATGAGGGAGAACAAGGGACTGGTAGATGGCTTAATTATGTTGGCCTGAAGCATTTTCTCTACTTCTTTGATGACAACATTCCTACGGGCCTCAGGTAGCCGATACGGTTTAAGATGTACTATCTTGTCTGCAGGGGTGTAGATGCAATCGTGTATTCCTCTCACCCTGCCAGGCTCCTCAAGGAACACATCAGGGAATTGCTCTAACAATTCAAGAAGATGTTTCTGTTGTGTCTCAGTGATATCAGAGGGAATTAGGGTAGTTTTGTTCACCTATTCTGGTATAAGACAAGATAAGACAGTGGCATTAGACTCTGAGGTGTTCTCCTTCCACTCTTTTATAAGGTTGATATGGTAAATTTGCATCTTCTGGCGACGATCTGGCTGTCAGATTTTATAATTACAGGGTCCAGTCCTGTCCAATACCTCATATGGCCCAGGCCATTTAGAAATAAGTTTGTTATCTGAGGTAGAGAGAAGCACAAGGAATATTTGCCGATGGAAAAAAACCTGAGTGACACTTTATCATATGATGCTTTCTGTTGACTTTGGGTTTTACCAAGATAATCTTGAACCAGAAAGTGAACGAGTGCCACATGCTTTTTACCAGGAGGCTGTCTGGGACAATGGTATTGAAGCTTCCTCCCTTTCCGTCCATGTTTCTCGAAGCATAGCTAAGACATCTCTGGTTTCTCGCCCATGCAATAATTCTAAGGGTGAGAAACCAGTGGAGGCTTGAGGTGTTTTTCTTATGGCCTTATGGCAAAAAGAGCCCACAAAATCATCTGATCCCAATTGGATCTGTCCTTGTCAACCAGCTTCTTAAGAATGGTCTTAAGGGTCTTATTAAACCATTCAACTAATCCATCCATTTCGGGGTGGTAAATGGACGTCCTTAAGGTGGTTATATTAAGTAGCTCTTACTTCCCCCATGAGCTGACTCAAAGGTGATACCCATGTCCATTAAAATGTCCTTAGGGAAAACCCACTTGAGATAAGGGAAGTCAATTCTTAAGTATCTGTTCAGTGGTGTTATTACGCAGAAGAAATGCCTCTGGGTATCGGGTGGCATAATCAAGTACTACAAACACGTATTTGTTCTCTAGCTGAGATTTTTCAAGGGAGCTAATGAGGTCCATCAGATGAAAATGCAGCTGTCGTTTCAGAACAGGAGCAGGTATTTGTCAGGATCGAGGTTAAGTTTGCTGCAATTCGAGCAGCACAGATCATTAGGGACACCAGGGTCGGTTCGATAGTGAAGATACTGGTGACTGGATGTGCAGTTTGAATCAGAAGGTTCAATCGAGCATTCAAGGGTAACGGGTCGATGAGGACACCAGGGTCCCTTCGACAGTCGTTTTAAATTGGTAAAGTAGAGGCTGGCAGTTTGAAAAAAAGCTGCTAAAACACAGAGTTGCAGCAATGAGTGCCTAGTTCGAGCTGGGACAACAGCATGCTTGGTTGATGCAGTGCAGGGGAAAACTGGTTGAATGTGTGGCACAACAGCTCAACAATCAAGCGAGTGCCAAAAGGTACCTCCGGGGGCCATGTTGATTTAACTGTGTCAAACAGGTCCAAACACAACTATAAGCGGCTCGGCCAGCAAAAAAACAGGGATCCTGGCTGGTCTGGCTCTCAAATAGTTGTGAGTCCCAATGCAGGGGCTTAGGGACAAAAAAGGCTCTGGTTCCTGTTCTCCCAAAGACAGGGTGGGGGGGGCTGGCAAACACCTGTAAGAGTCCTTCACCTCCACTGAGGTCCTGATACTGGTGCAGCTGGCAGAGAGGGAGGTCTTGCTTCAGCAGGTAAACTTCTGTGGTGTTCCCCAGTGGTCTTCTCTGTCCCCTACTGTATTTAATCTCTAAATCCATCCGCTTCTGGCTATAATTCACGCATTTGCTCTGTTGTATTATTCTTATGCCGATGATACCCAGATCATCGTGAGGCTGAATCTCACCAAATATGAAACAGCTGGCCAATTGAAAAACTGTTTACTAGCCATTGGTGAGTGAATGGCACAAATCTGGCTGAAGCTCAATGGTGGAAAAACAGTGGTGTTGGTGGCTAGTTCTGCTTCTCCATCCCTGTTTTGGACCCCAGCATTTTTGGCCTGTGAGCCATGGCCATTTTCCTCAGCCGGTCTCATCAGTAAAGAACCTTGGTGTAAAAATCTCGGCTTCCTTTTCTATGGCTGACCAGATCTCTTCTGTATGCCAAGAAGCGCATTTTAAACTACAAATTCTCCATAAAGTGCTTCTGTACATTCCAGACAAGTTTCATGCCCCCGTTGTGTCCTCATTAGTCTTTAGTCACATCGACTACTGTAATGCCCTCTCTGGCCCTCCCCAAACATCTTTTGTGCCGACTTCAGCCGTTATAAAATGCGGCTTCTAGGGCCATACTTTGCCCTTCTTGGGGTGTTCATGTGACCCCGTTGCTGCAACAACTCCATTGGCTCCCAGTCAAGCAATGTGTCAGGTTTAAAGCACTGTGCATTGTGCACAGGGCTGTCTACGGTCTGGGTGCTGAATTTCTTCAGAGCAAATTTGTTCTGTATATTCCTTCTAGGCCTCTCCGTTCTCAGGATCTCCTAACCCTACAACCTCCAAGGTTCAGGCTTGCTCGCATGGGTGGGCGTGCATTCTCGGTGGCGGCTGTAAGGCCTGGAACCAGCTTCCTGTTTCTCTGTGTAGTACCAAGTCTCATTCGCTGTTTCATTGTGCACTGAAGACTTTTGTGTTTTAGTTCTGTGTAAAAAGAACTAATGGACCAGGGTACCATCTTTATGAGTCAGCTCATGGGGGAAGTAAAAGAGCTACTTCATATAACCACCTTAAGGACGTTTATTTACCACCCCAAAACGGATGGATTAGTTGAATGGTTTAATAAGACCCTTAAGACCATTCGTAAGAAGCTGGTTGTCAAGGACGGATCCAATTGGGAGCCGTATTGTTAGTGCCAAGTTGCCTTCGGGCGTATGTTGCACTCTACAAATTTCTTTAAGGTAAGATAAGCAGGTCACTCCCAATGTGCCCTAGGGATATTAGGGAGCAGACGGAGGGCTCTGGAAAGGTCAACTCCCCAAAAGAGGTCCAATTAATTCTTGCTTAAGCCTTGAAGTCCAAATGTGAATCAAAGGAGGAGTGGGAAAACCCCTCTTTAATAGGCCTAAATCGACTGGTTGCCATCCCTGTCCTTGAGACAAGTGGCCTTTGCCTTCCAACATCATACCCAAAGTGCTTTATGCTTAAGGAAGTGGTGGCAACAGGAAAGAAAGAGGTAGAGAGAGAAACAAGATGGTGGAACCTTTGCCCACTTGTGCTGTGCGCCCTCTGGCTACCCTAATCCCGCCCCCTTCTCAGACCCATAGCATCAAATGCCCTTTGGTATGCAACACCCTGGTCTGGGGCTGGTGCTTCTGTGTAGAATGGGCTCTTTGATGCTGGTTTGCCAGGACAACCCTTGCTGATGGACTGAAGAGAGGTGTTACCCGACCTCACAAAGGATCAAAGGAGAGGCACAGCCATCCAATCTCTTGCCCTGCCAGCTGGAAAGAACAAGCAGTCTGACAAGAATACAAACAATCCTTCTACAGCTGGCCTGGGCTCACAGTGCTGACACATGTATGACATAAATTAAATGTGGCTTCTTATAGTTATGTGAATTACTGTCTGCCATACCCTGAACTCTGGGATGGTTTTATGTTTAAAAATTAAACTGCCACCAGAAGTAATTCCTCATGACTACGTGGTTTTGGAACCGAGGCTCTAAAATCAGGGTTGTCCAACTCCAGGCCTCGGGGGCCGGAAACATGTTGGGTTTTCATTAATAGTTTCTATGTGATATGACCCTATTTTAAAGGTCTCAAGTGAAAAAGACTGATTTGCAATGACGAATTTTGTTTTGATCTTAAAACCGGCATTGTTATGGTCTTTTTCCCTTGAGAGCTTTACAGTGATTTCTTTTTTTTTTCAATATTAAGGGGGTTCCCCGTCAAGCTCTTCTTTGTTCCTGGAGTTAGACAATCATGAAACAAGCCAGATGGCGATTCCTCATTACAGGTGAAAGATGACACCAAGAGTCTGGGCAGATGAAGAAAGTGAAAGAGAGCTGAGAGGGTAAAGAATAAAAGGAGTGGCTGGGCAGTGATAAGGGAAGGAGCAGAAAAAAAGTGAATGTTGGTTTTGGTAGAGCATAGGTGAAGAGAGTGGGACAGCATCCAAACTGGGGGGGGACTGAGAACCAAAAGGGCCCTTAGAAATATTTTACTGACTGAAAGTGGTTGGACTTTATCAGTCCAAGACATTTTGGAAAATAAACTGTTCCAAATAAGGAATTCTTCATTTTTTAACATTATTTTTATTGGCTTTTCTCATATGCATCCTTGTTTGGTTCCCCGTTGTAGATATATAGGGGTGAATGTAAGACCATTTATTAGTAATCGTGCGATAGAGTTATTATATTTGTTTATGATCATCGCCATACATTTTGGACCAAATCCCATCCTAGACAAAGTTAAGAAAAGACCATTCCACATGGTCAAAAGCCTTTCCGGCATCTATAGAGACAAGGACTGCAGGGATCCGCTTCTTTTCCACTTTCTCTATGACATGGCATACTCTGTGGATGTTGTCATTTGTCTGTCAGAATTTTATAAAGCCTGTCTGGTCTGGATGTACGAGTGTAGGCATATGGTCTACTAACCAGTTGGCCAGAATCTTAGTGAAGATTTTTGCATCAATGTTGATCAATGCTATTGGGCTGTAGGACACGCAAATAGTTGGGCCTTTACCAGGTTTGGGGAAAATCATTATTTGTGCTTCTTCCATAGAAGGAGTAATTTGGCCTGTATGTGTAAAATAGTCATATAATTTAGTCAATATTGGGGCTAATAAATTGATAAATGTTTTGTAGAACCTGGCTGGGTATCTGTCTGGGCCTGGTGATTTGTTTAAGGGAAGTTCCCTGGTGACCAGAGTCACCTCGTCTTAAGTTATGGCTCCTTCCAATGCTTGAATGTCTGTTGATCCGAGTTGTGGAAGATTAACCCCATCTAAATAAACTTTCTGTAGGAGTGGTAGCGGAGCTTCAGATTTATATAGATTGGTGTAAAAGGAATGAAACTGTGCAAGAATGCTCAAGGATTCAGATGTAGTCTCCCCGAGGGTAATTTGATCTGTTGTGTAGTCCTTGAGGCTGCATGTTGTCGCAACTTGGATGCCAATCCATTTTATTTTCTTTTATATAATATATAAGTAAGGGTTTTTCGGTGATCTTAGCTATGTGAAGATTTAATTTACCAGCTAATGTTCTATGCGTTTTCCGAATCGTGGGACCCGAGTCAGTTTCCATCTTTTTCAGTACTGAAGCTAGTTCCTCTTCTAGTTCCAATTCCAAGTCCATACTTTGCTTATATTTCTGAGCTTCAGCTGCTGTAAGAAAACTCTCAATGTTGCCTTAAAACGCATGCCAGACAGTATTCAGCAGCGTTTCCGCTTCTTGGTTTAGATAGAAATATTCTTTTATTTGTTGCGCAATTTCTCCCCTGGCCACTTGGTCCTGTTTTAATGTAAGTGGAAACCTCCAAGACCAGAGGTTTTGTCTCTCTTTCACAATATTAAGATCTACGGTAATTGGGGCATGATCAGAGAAGGAGATGGTGTGGGCCTTTATTTGCGGCATAGAGCCTACGAATGAGGTGGAGATCCATACATAGTCTATTCGAGAAAATATCCTATGAGTAAAAGGTATAGCCTTTCTCTTCTCCATTCAAGATAAGCCAAACATCTACTATGGAAAGATCTGCAAACTGTTTTTTCAGAGCCTTCGAGGGGAAAGCTGTGACATATCTAGTTAACCTACTTCGATCTCGGTCTGGATCTCACGCTAAATTGAAATCCCCCAATAACATTAATTCTCCTTCCATGAAAGATTCCAGTTGCCCGGGGACATGTTTCAGAAAGCCATCCTGGCCTGTATTTGGAGCAAACGAGACTACTGTGAGTTTCCTTGTCCCATACAAACACCTATCTACACTCCTTCTGAGTCTTAGTGCAAATGATTTGGCACTCTGACCCTTTTTTCAATGCTAGAAGTACCCCTGACACCTTGCATTCGGCTTTTGCTTTTATTATTTCCGAGTACTGGCGCAGCCGAAGTCTACCCCCGTCTGCCTTTCGGATATGGGTTTCTTGAAATGCCACCAAATCCGGTTGGTGACGCCTCAAGGAGGACTCTACTTTCCTACACTTCTGCTGGGTATTAAGCCCCCTTACATTCCATTACAGGCACTTGAATTGCATTTCATTTTTACATTATACCATAAAATCAGCACATTGAGGTACATTTGTTTTGCAACATCAAATCATCTTTCTGCAGAATGATCAGTTCCCCCCTCCCTTATCAACTTGTCTCCCCCTTACCCCTTCTATTCCCATAACTTCCCCACCAATTTCTTTAACCTTCTCCCCACTCTTCCCATTACCCTTCGCTAAAACTATTCCCTGGTGTGAGACACAGTACCTATTGTATCCCGGGATCCCCAGTCCCGGCTGCGGCTCACCCACTGTCCCAGGGTTATATGCAGAGAGTCGTAACTCTCCCATCTGTTACCCGAACAGATAGAAACCAAGATGTCGCTGTCCTTCCGTTCTTCTTGTCTGATGTTTTTTGACCAAGTCTTTGTTCCTTGTGAAATGGTATTATGCCATGAATTTTTCTTCCTATAATGTGCCAGGCTTGTAGATTGGTCCTCTAAGTCAAGCTCTCCAGTCTTCTGTTCGTAGACCCCTGCAAATCCTCTTTTGTTGCTCCTTGGAAGACCATTCCCCTTTGTTCAAAAGCGCCAACTGCTGTTCCACGGAAATGTGTTCCCCTTCTTGGAGCCCTGCCTGAATATCTTCCTCAATGTGCAGTAGTGCCAGGCCCGATTCCCTGGAAGTGATTCTTTGTTGCCTGCCATCCAGATTAAAGAGTAGTGCAAATGGAAAAGTCCACCTGTATCTTTTGCCCCGTGCCTGCAAAGTTTTTACTATGGGGTACATAGCTCAGTGTTTTTGAAGAGTCAACCTAGATAAATCTTGGTAAAGTTGAATTTCTGCCCCGTTGTGTGATTGAGGCCATAGTTCTCGCTTCCCTTAATAGTTGTTCCTTTTGAGAATATATAGCGCATAGGCAATTAATACGTCCCTGGGGCGGGTGTCTGGTTCCAGTCGCTTATGCCCTGTTCCGTATACCCTGTCCAGGAGAATGTTGGCATGAAGACTTTAATTTATAAGGTCTACGAATAATCCAGTATTTGTTTCTTCAATTCTGCCTCCCCACTGATTCTGGAAGATTTTTGACTCTTGTTAGAGCGACGTGAACGATTCTCCAGGTCTTCCTATTGCATTTCCAGGTTGTGTGCCATGCTGGATAGATCTTCCAAGGCAATGTCTGGAAGTTTACTCCCTTCTGTCAATTTCTGTATGGCTCATTCATTGGTGTCCACCCTTTCCGCCACAGTAGATATTTCTTTGCTAAATTCAGCTAGCGAATTTCTCATTTCAGAGGTGAAGGTAAAAAATGGCAGCTGAAAAGAAGAGGTAAATTTGCCTTGGAATTGCTGGGAGCTTTAGATAAAGTCATCTTTAGACGCTGCCATGTCTGGTGCCCACTGCTGTGTCTTAGATGTATCTTGTAGTTTAGATTTCATCAAGGGCCCAGATGGGTTTTTACTACTTGCCCAAAGCATATCCATGGATTTGGGTTGCTTTTTCAGGGAGTCCATGTGTCCTGGTTGTGTGGATTTCTTCCTGCCGCCAGACACAGATCTCTTTTAGTCAGCTATCGGCTATTCACTTGCTGTAGATACAAGCCGATCTTTGGCTCACTCTATATTGAGGTGAACACAGTGATACAATAACTGTTCCTTATTTTTGGCACATAGAGGGGTCAAAAGAAGCTGCAAAGTGAGAAACCTTTGTTTCTCTGTTTTATTAATCATCCTTCACCTCTTAGGTAGTATCTCTTATTTTGTAGATTTTTTACGAGTCCCTGGAATATCTCCCCTCTTATTGTCACATCTGGCTAAAATAAGTTAGTTTTGTTTGCCGTGTTTCGCTTACCTTATGTTTGTCATTTGGGTGTGGAGAATCTATTCCCCCCACTTGCGGCAATGACACAGTCCCGCTAAACCCCCTTCTGTGCTGCTTACCAGTTGAGTGTTGTGGTGTGGGTTAAAGCCTGTTCGATATCCGATTTTGATAACAGATGCCTTCAAAGCCTATGTGATTCGTGTATGGGAGGATAGATCCAAGAGACCCCCCCCTCCCCTGCAGCCCCCTACCTTGTTGAGTCCATGGCTCGTCTGGGGTTCTCCCTGCCACCAGGGCCCAGGTGGCGGGTGGGCCACTGGCTGACACATTGACCAAACGTGCTATATTAAGCTAGGCCCTGGAAACCATTTTTGTGAAACCAGAATGACATGAGCTCCTGTGCGCCGCAGCGCAGCCCCCACCCTTGGAGAGTTCTCACTTGTCCCTGCGGCCGCAGCTCCCTGGCAGATCCGCTGAGAACCCGTTCCCACGAACAGACGGACATGAGCTAGTGTTAGAAACAAATACTGTAACATTCACCTTCCGCAGTGTATCACTGTCCTCAGTATCACCCGGCCAGCAGGGCCGGGGTGAAAAAAGAACTGTAAAATGGTCTCCCGACAAAAAGTGGAGACCCCAAATACTAATATGCAGACTGCCTGTGATGAAACTCTTCTCTCCATGACCTTTTTGATAAAATATGCAAACTCCATGAAGATGGCAGAATGTGTGTTCATGTGGCATTCTGGTTGAAATCCCCATATCCCCGTAGCTATACGCAAATGGTAGAAGTGTCCCGGGTTTTATGTTATATGTTTCCTTGAGAAGACTGTACTCCAAGGCCCTATGCCATAACTAAACTAATGCTGCTAGAGTGCAACGGAAGACAAGTGCAACCGCGTTGGGAGCCCATATAAATCGTGTACAAAAACGCATAGAATGTATTCGAATGTTCAGGCTCACCATGTGTCACTGCCATCAGTCTCAGTGGCCAGTTGTTCCTGCGTGCTCCACCAACCTTAATGCTACCTCGCTTATCGTGCATACATAGAGTGTAACAAAATGTCGTGGCTGTTAAATGCCCAACATATAGGTAACAATAGTAACATTGGTATAGGTAACATTTTTGAAATGACCATGTAAAGGCAATAGCAATGTAGACATGTAAGCTGTGAAGAAAAAGCTCAATGAGTATTGTACAGGATATGAATTGTGATGTCTTTTTGTATAACCTGCGAACACACAAGGAAAATACCATTGTGGGCATATCCAAGGCCGCTTCCCCTCCCTCCCCAGTGAAGCAGGCCAGATGAAAGACAGAGGCCCGGGCTGCTCTGCCTCACCTCCCCCAATTCGGCTGGAGCCGCTTCAAGCATCCACGTTCCCCCGCAGCTCCCATGGCCGCAACCAGCCACCTGAATTATTTACAACCCAGCAGTAAACCCTGGCCATAAACACAGGCCAAAAGGTGCCCTCTCTTAGGCTCCACGACCCACCAGCTCACCCCAGGTTAATGGCCCCTGTAAAATTAGGACACCCAATATTATAGCAACACTGTAGGAACCCATTCATAATGACTTCTAACGAGACACGAAAACTTGGACAGCTCACCCCTTGCCCTGAGACCCAACATTGTGACCTATGATACCCGACCAACAGGATGATGGTAACCATTTATTGATATATCACCAAAAGACCCCACTCTAGGTGCATTCCTCCTGTGTAGCGTTAACCTGTAGAATAACCTATTGTAGGATTTACAGGGGAAGATAATATTGCGGTATTGAATGAATGTGGTGTGCGTTGACACTGGCCACGCCTGGCACAACAGCACCTCCCGGATGAGCCCAGCTGACCTGCCCGGCCCACGTTGGCAACCAGCGACGTCCACCAACCACGGCGTACCACATCACAGTTGCACCTATAGTCAGTCATCGCCACCCAATCCCCACGAACATGTGCCCCGTATAGTGTGTAGGTTCTTGTGACGTATTTTGTAAATATATACGCCTGTCTTTGCTAATGTCAGACAGAGCGCTCTCGGAGTTTGCAGAGTTCTTTGCATGCCCTATTTTCAACTTAGATAAACTCCCATTAAGCTCACTCGCACTTTGTCTTAGCCTTATTCCCATGTTGGGAGAGTCCATTATTGTCTCTCATTGCGGGGAGGATCGTGCTATCAGGGGACGCTCGCCTTCATCCGCCACAAAACGAGATGTTGATGATCAACCCCACAACCCCATACTGCTGATAGGCTGAGATGTGTGATCTTGCAGCTGGTCTCAAACTTCATCAGCAGCAACAGCGAGAGATTGGCATGCTTTGAAGGGAGGGAAGCTGTGGCTACTAACTTCCCTGGGAATCAGTCAGCTGTAGCGAGGAGTCAGGATGTGTCCGTCACACTGTCACGCTCACCTGGTCTCCACGGGGGTGTGCTCGTGTGCGTAGGGTGTTGTCTGTCCTGATATTAACTACCGAAGGGAGCTGGTCAGTGGTTTCACCTCCTTCCGGTCTATCCTTCACTTCTTCTGGCTCACCTCTGTTTTTTTAATGGCCGAGCTCTCCGCCCTGCACACTCTGGCAGGGGCGCGGTTCACAGTCTTTCCTGGATCGAGTTATGTCACTGATCCGAAGGAAGTTGCTGAAGTAGAAGGCCCGGGAGTAAGCAGGTAAGTCTCTATTCCAATAACTGCTTGGAATGACTGCCTTTAAGTCTTTCTGTTCAAGATAACTAATGTGTGTTATTGTCTTACAGGTGCGGCGTTAAGCGACCTTCGGATGATGGATGACCCTCCTGACAATGATGCTCAGGATTCCTGTCGGTAAGTATAGCGCTGTGCTGGGCCCGCAAATGTTCGCCTCTGTAGCTTTCCTTTGCTACGTGCGACTAACCTGTTTGTCCTTTTCTGTTCAGCAGGTACGGCGCGAGTCCAGGAAGAAGAATAGAAGATCCGTGTGGCGGTGTCGAGCTGCGGCGCGCTGCTGAGTGAAGAACTGTCCGATGAAGTTCCTGGAGCGGGCCGATCAGGTGAGTAGCTACCCGAGAGGGTGCTTTTCGTTCTGTTCTGCAGATGCGGCAGTCTGTGGGAAAGCAGGAGATGAGATCTGGATGTACTGCAGGTAAGGCCTTCGATGCTTAAATAACTCCTGTAATTCTCTGTTCGCAGGTGCCGATGGATGGAAGACTCTGGACGGGCGTGGCAGAAGGAAGCAAGAACTGATCTGACACGGTGAGCGTTACGCTGCAGGAGTGCAGAGTAACGCGAAGCGTGTTCAGATTGTTGGGTGCGGTTTAAATAGCCTTGCAAGTAGTTCCAAGAAAATAGTCCTCTTCTCCGTATCCCTTCTCTCAGGTAAAAAAGTTCCAAGCCACACCCTGAACTGAATGGCTCAGCCTCTCGGAGCCAAGTCAATGGACCATGTAACTAACACCTCCATGAGCCTGGCGCCAGCGGCGCCAGGACTGAGTCCAGGTGAGCCTGGCTGGGGCCTGATAAGCCCCTAAGGGGGCCAAAGTCTGGGATGGCCCCACCAGTTTCAGGGTTTTGGGTGCCTGCACCATGACACACACTCCGCGCTCCTGCCACTACAAAGTTCTTGCAATTCCCATGTTGGGAATTAGAGATGGGGTGAGGGGGATACTGCTGATGCATTGGCGGGATTTTATGAGTCAAGGGGGAGGTTTCTTCACCCATTGCTGCTTGACTTGGTCGCGTTTTCAGGACGGAGGGAGCTCGTGTACGTCCTGCTTAGGCGGTGGTCATCTTTGAATCAGAAATAGTGAATTTTAATGCATTTCATTCCCGAGATATGGATAATAAAAAAATAAAACATTTTTAAAATCGAGGAAAAACATATTGCTAGCTCTATGACAAATTTGTTACTTGAAAGGGATACTGGGGATAGGGTGAGATGGAAGGAGTGGATGATGGAATAGATGGAACCAGGCTACACAGACAAAAGAGTCCCAGGTCGCACAGGCCCACAAGGAAATGTCCAGCGTTCCCTGTGGACCACTCCACTCCTGCATTCAATGTTTAATGGCAGAAAGACAAGTGCAGAGGGACAGATGGAGTTAGTCAGAAAAGGTAGAGAAGGAGAGAATGTTGTGAAAATTATCATCATATAAATGACAGTGAAAGCCAAATGAGAGAATGGAATGCCAGAGTTGTGAATCTATGTCAGTAATAGAGTAGAATGGCGTGTTTGGCATCTAGCACCATCCACATTTAGCATTTTTCGAAGAGCTTCCAACTTCAGCTGATAAAATAACAGTGGTACAAGGGGATAGTGGAACCCCCACGTTCACACGCCTTTGTCAAGTACCCATTAGTTAGCTGTAATGTTCTACCGACTGCAGAAAGAATTTGAGACGGAGAAGATCAGCTGCTGTCTATTTCAGGAGAAGATGGGGACATCCATCTTAGCCTCTTTTGTTAGCTAATTTTAGCACTTCTTTGGCACAAAATCCATCTCACATCATTGGTGTTACCCCCATGAAGACGTCTCATCTACGGCGTTAAGAAAAGACAGAGATAGAGTGATAACACTTGCATGGGTGTTTGCAATATGACTGAAGGAGAAGGAGGGTTCCATCATAAGTCAATAAAGTGCAATGAAGTAGGCCTCCCGCAGACCTAGAAGGCACGCCAATCATATTCATAGAAAGCCTGCTAAATCTAGAAGAGGATTACCATTTTGAAGCTTTCCTTCAGCAGCTGTGGAATGGGCACGCAGCCTTCTCCATAATTTGATTATCTGGAGGTCTCAATATGCCTGATCATTCTTGTCCTCAAGCCCCCAACCAGAGATCAGTGTTTGTTTGTTTTTTTATTTGTAATGCACACTAGACCCAAGGGTATCAGGACGCAACAGATACAAGAATATGCAAAGCTTAGTTACAGTGAGTCATAAAATGCAATACATTACTATACATTATTATACAAAGCAGGATATATATTTACAGATATTACAGGTATTGTACATAGAGGTGAAGTTACCGCCATGGAATTAGAAGGTAGGAGTTACAAGTTGCATTTCGGTTACACAATCGTGCAGTTAGTGGTCAGTGGAATTTAACCACGAGATAGTATTGGCTCTGAAATTCTGGTAGGACTGGTCTACTCTTAGGGAGGGAGGTAGGTAGGGACTTCCAAAGTTTGGCCGCTTTAACAGGGAAGCTGTTGCCACTAATCGTAGATCGTTTGAATTTGGGGATGGACAAGCAGTACAGGTTTACTGATCTAGTTGGTCTTGGGGATGTCCGTTTGTGGAACCTCTCAGAGAGGTAGATGGGTGTGGCGTTGTTAAGAGATTTGTGGGTGAGCGAAGCAGTTTTTAGTAGGATTTTGCCATTTGTCCGGAGCCAGTTGTTCTGTCGTGTACTCTCAGAGATGTGCTCTCTTCTGGAGATACCTAAGGCTGCTCTAAGGGCATTGTTTTGTAAGGTTTGGATTCTAGTAATGATGGATTTGTTGGAGCCTATGTATAGGGCGTTGCAATAGTCCAGACGGGACAGGGTGAGGGCTCTGGCCAGGATGGTACAGCTATTGTTCGCGAGAAATGGCATACCGATTCTAATGAGTTTGCACGTCTATGCCGTGGAGGACGCTAGCGTGTTGACCTGTTTAGAGAAGGATAGGGTGGAGTCGAGGTAGAAACCTAATGTTTTTACCTCCTGTGCTACCTTAATGAGGTTGCCGTCAATTATGACGGAGGTGTTGTCGGGTCCTAATTTTTTTAGGTTAGTGGGGGTACCCAAGATGATGAGTTCCGTTTTATCATCATTCAGGCATAGACTGTGCATGGCCATCCATGCCTGGATGATAATGTACTCTCTATTTACCGAGGCCAAATCCTTGTCGTAATACCCTGTAAGTGGGAGGAGGATCTGAGTATCATCTGCATAGTTGGTGTAGGTGATACCAAGATGGTCCAGATCGTCGAAAAGGGGCTTGATAAAGATATTGTACAGTGTGGGCGAGACGCAGGACCCTTGTGGCACCACTTAGGTGATAGGTATGGGGTCTGCCGCTGCTGAGGACGAGAAGACCCTCATTGTTCTGCCGCTTAGGGAAGATCTAATCCAAGTTATGGCATCTTTGGAGAAGTGTGCTGCTGTGTCGAGAGGGTTGCATAGGATTGCATGATTTACCAAGTCGAAAGCAACCGACAGTTCCAACAGTAGTAGCAAAGCTGATCTGCCACTGACTTGGGTTTTGAGATCGATGAGGGCAGTCTCAGTTCCATGTTGTGGGTGGAAGCCTGACTGTCTGGCTCCTAGCAGGTGGAAAGATGTTTTGTTTATAGGGGCTTCTGGACCTTAAGGGGCGGTAAACATGGTCGAGGTTTGCTGTCAACCATATGTAGGACACTGTTCTTGCCCCTATGCTTCACTTGAAAAGTAGGTTCTAAAAAGATCCTGTGTTTTCTGAAATGGAGGAGTGTAGAGACTGTTTGTCCAGTGACCCTTCTACTTTTGACCTTTACAGATCAGAGATCATGTTGAACAGTTTTGCTAACACATCACTGAATAAATCAGATGAATCTTTCGAAGAATGCTACCCTATGTATGACGACAATGGCCATTAAAAATGTTATAAACACATTTGCCACATGCAAGTCTGTCTTAAAGTAGGCTTTGAGGCCTCCGTTCATTTGCAAACCATCTGGCATGCATCATACTTATCTGGTGGAAGAAACGCACCATGTCAAAAATAATGAACATCTGAATCCCTGGCATCGTTCACCAGCACTCCAATCAAGCTAAAAGCTCTTCCCAGATTCTAACATTTCAACAAATGTAATAACATCACTTTATTGAAGCTAGCTTATAAAAATATTCTTAAATGTTTTTCCCACCATTTTCATTCTCAAACGTCTATCAAATAATCCTCTGAAAACAACGTCCATAATAATTTCTAACATGTTGGTACTAGAAATTCAGACAATAATGCAACTTTTCTTCAAATCTCTGATTTTTGTTCGTAAGAATGATACCAGCCTGTTTCGATATCCTTTGTAGTCGGTTCCATGTGTTAAAATCGCGGCTAAAAGGCTGTGGTTTTGCCGCCGCAATGCATGTAAAGGATGCGGGGGACACCCCCGCATCCCCCAGACCCATTATACCATTTAAGGGGAGCGGGGGACACCCCCGCTCCTCATAAATGGTATAATGGGGTACACCTTTACCGGGTCAAATCACAGCATTTTTGACGCAATTATTTGTCAAGAGACATTTTTGCCGCAATTTTATTACTGCATACCTTATAGTCTATGTGAAAAACAGGCATTGATGTGTGCCTGTTGCAACACAAAGTGAGCCTCAAGATCCATACATTAATGACACTGTCTAGTAAGAGGTGTCTTGACGTGGACCCATTTCGTTTTTATTCATGCCAAAGCAGTTGTATTTCTGAAATCTAAAGTAGTAGGGGCCACGGTTTTATCATTTGCCAGGTGGAGGACCACATTGAAGTTCCCCTCCTCCACCCCAAATAAAATGGCATAGCCTGTGCAGAACCCAACTGCCCATTAAAGTGGGTCAGAAAAAATGATTTTATAAATTGGGCTGAGGACCGAAAGAAGAGTCAAATAACAGGGAACAATAACACTGTGGGGAAATATCTACCATACTTTGCCCAATATGTCATGTTAGTCAACTCTTTCAATACAGGTTAGCAGTGCACACATACCTGGTAATAGTCTGCACATTTTGAATGGGACAGTAGATGGTGCCATTCCGGGTCATGCTACCTGGCAGAGAGGGAGTACATTTTTGTTGACTGTTTTCTGTATAATCGTTGTAACCAATTTAAGGTAGTCCATAGTGAATTCAGCGATCACAAAACACTGGCAGGAGTTTTTTTACCTGTAATTAGGGGACAGATGGGACCACCTGTTAACCTAATTATGACAATGCCAACCAACATATATGGTCATACATTTGACTGGCTTGGAAGTCTAAATATAGATTGCAGCAATGTTGCTGCCAGCCCATGTCCTTGGTCTGATCATTCATTTGTGCATTTCACTTTGCACGTGCCCTTTCCAGTAAAATCTTTGAGCAAGCCACCCAAAGTATGGCTAAGGAATCTTAAACGTATTACGTCAGACAATATTGACCCATTGCTTAACAATAATCTCCTCAATATTCATACAGAACGGTCCCCTCAGGTTATGCCGACAATTCTGATAGACAATCTATCCTGCATATCTGAGAGGTTAGCGCCGCTTAAATTAAAAAATATAAAGTCACCAGAACATAAAAGTAAGGCCTGGTTCTCAAACCGAAGTTAGTAAAGCATTTTTTGCTTGGAAAAAGGAAGGTACCCCCGTATGTCTAGTAAGGTACAAGAACCTAATATGTGAGTATAAAAAATCAATTGTTGAAACAAAAAGAGAATTTCACAGCAACCGGATTAATACAGCTAAATCTAACACATGGGACATTTTCGGGATCTTAAAAGAACAAGAAAGTACCCCAGCTCCTCAAGACAACTTAGCGAAAGATGACGCTATTCGGTGCCAATTAATACAAGATGGCTTATTCAACAAGCTACACAATATCCGACTAACAATGTTAGAGAAAAAACAAAAATCCTCCAGCCCGGCATGCAAAGCCTCTAATATGGGTTTCAGTCATGACCCATCGGTTCCTCAATTTGATTTTCATCCCATTAAGGTGAGTAAGCTTCATAAAATCATCGAACACATGAAATCCTCTCAATGCAGAGGAGATGCCTGCTCCTCGATGATCATAAAGACATGTCCCTGCAGCTCCTAGACGCACTATGTACATTCATAAATACGTCCTTAAAGGAAAATAGCGTCCCAGATGATATTAAATCATCTATGGTTACTCCTATTCTTAAAAAACCGGGACTGCCAATGGACAACCCGCTTAATTTTCGACCCATATCCAATACTCCTTTTCATTGAAAATCTTAGATAGGGTGGCATACGGCCAGCTGGCAGAACATCTGGAGAAATACCCCATTCTCCACCCTAAGCAGTCAGGTTTCTGAAAAAAATTTGGGACGGAAACAGCTCTTTTGGAGCTTAAAACTAAACTCTTGGGAAATATGGATAGAAGGGGCCTGTCATTAATAATCTCCTTAGAACAATCAGCAGCATTTGATCTTATTGAACACTCCATTCTCATTCCAAGATTACAAGAAGTGGCTAATCTCTCTGCCTCAGCAGCTCAATGGGTTCAGTCCTTCCTTGAGCATAGAAGCAGTAGAGTCTGCTCAGCCTAGGCGGAAGCCACTCCCATATCGGTGTTATACGGAGTTCCTCAAGGGGCAAGCATGTGACCTTGTCTATATAATCTTTTTATGGCGCCCTTTTTCTTCATGCTTGAGGAGGAGAGGGTCATATTCTCAAATTATGCAGATGACACTCAATGTGTCATCTCATTAACAGGACATCACGAGAGGGATGAGCTCGAGGTAAATAGAATTTTCACATTAACTGAAAGGTGGATGTTGGAAAACTTCCTTGCGCTGAACCGAAGTAAGACAGAGCTTTTGATTTTTGGTAGCTGAAAGGCTCTAGAAAATCTTGATCAAGCATATAGCTCCTTCAAACTTGGAGATGTCATCTCTCCTTTACCGAAAACAAAAATTTTAGGGGTAACTTTGGATTCGACTCTGAGTATGAAGGCTCATGTTTCTACAGTAGTGGCGGGAATAGCGTATTATGTTAAGCTACTTTCTAACCTGAGGCCTATGATATCTCAGGAATGCGCCGAGACTATTGCAAGGGCAATAATCTGGGCAAGGTTGAACTATTGCTGCAGTCTTCTGCTAGGCATTAATCAACTGGAATTATGCCGATTGCAGATCGCTCAGAACTGGCTGGTCAGAGTGGTTCTCAGACTCCCCAAGTATAGTCACATAACATAGGTTAGGAGATCTCTTCACTGGCTTCCGATAGAAGCCCGGATAGCCTTCTACAAAATCACATAAAAGAGAAATGCAACCAGTGATCCCTCAGATCCAGAACACATAACTTGATTGTGCAGCCTAGAAGCAGGGCTGCAAAGGCAGAAAATGGGGCTTTCAACGTCAGGGCTCCTTTTCTATGGAATAATCTTCCAGCTAGATTAAGGAGTCTGAACTCTTTGCAAGTCTTTAAGAAAGAACTTAAAACCCACCTCTTCGCTTAATTCCCTCAACAAAAAACAAAAAAGAGAGACTCCTCGCTATAACCTCTCTCGCTATCACTCGTCAATGTTCTAATATCACTTGCGATTTGATATCTAGGGTTGACCCAGCTGTACACATTCTGGTTGTCCCCTTATGCCTCTTTCTCACCTGTCTCTGCGTGGAAGATGGTTCTTTTTTGTCTCACAGTTGTATATTACCTGTCCTTGTCTTGTCTGCGCCTTTATGCCTGAAAGCCAATAGTGTGCATTACAAATGTAATGTAACCTCACCTCATTGTGAAAACTGGAAATAATAGAATTGCATGGCATACTGGGGTTGTGGATCATTTTAATCGAAAGAGGTCGTCGGTTATCAATGAAGCTGCTTTTATTTGGAAACGAAGAACCCTCAGTTTAGATAATTGTACTTGTTTTTTTCGATTATAGTATGAGGGATGTGCTTTGTAATATTAACTGCCCTAATTATAAGGGGAAACCCATAAAATGTACTCATGCCTTTCACCCTATTGTCGCAAATGAAATAAGGGTCATGAGTTCTCATATTCAAGCTGTTAAAAAAGAGCAATCTGAGGAACTGGAGGGGGTCTTGTGGAAGCCAAAACAGGACAGGCCACCTCGGATGTATAAAAGTGCAATTCTTGCCCTAGTAGCCAATAACAGGGACGAGGCTGTGCAACAGGCCCACTTAACGGCCCATCTATCGCCCTTCACCCCCCTTTTTAATAACCCGCAGTTCACTCCTGGGCAAAACACGACGGCTTTTCAGCAATGGCATCAAGGGGGCTGTAGGATGGTACGTGATATGTTCGAGGGGGGCCAGGTTAAGCTCTTTGAACAATGTAAGACGGACTTTGCGATGGATGAAAGGGAAAGGTACCAATATTGCCAGCTTAGACACTGGCTCACCCATCCCACCCTAAAGCAAGCCGCTACCTGGGAACGAACCCCCCAAAGATGTGGTCCGTGGTGGCGCTGGAGTGGCTCACATACTCAATACAGGGCGATCATTTGAAGATCAGGTCAGTCTGGGACTCTAATTGCATTCCTGGTGGATGGCACAAGGCAGCGGTGGTGTCCACGAAGCATGCAACTCTTGGGCATAATAGACACCTCTGAGGAGGCAGATTAAGCATGGGGCAGGACAACTGACTACAGCCCAATTGAAAGGGGAGCAGCAGCGGGCGAGCTGGACAATCGTTGAGGGGCGAGGTAACTTTGAATCTCTCGTGAACCTTGGGTTGGGGAGGAGGGAAGAAAGGGGGGGGAGTTGGGGTATCCGTTACACGTTTTGTTGTTGTTTGCCTACGAAAATGCCAATAAAAATTAAGTTTAAAAAAAAAAGAGCAATCTGTCATAGCTGAAGCATTATCCGAAATGAGGAGATTAGACTTCATTATAAAAATTGGAGTAAACGGCAGAGTCGCCGCATTCTGCAGCAGGGCACATGCTGAACATCCTAAAGAAAAAATGATTCAAGTAGCTTTTGGAGCATAATTCATTCCCTGGATTGTGATTAATCAGAAAAATAAATAAATACCTTTTCAGAGGATTAGTGGGTCTGCCATTATGAAGAACAGTGCCAGTTTGTGGATGCAATCTCCCTCTTTTTTGATATATTGCAGCTATCATGTAAGTAAAAGATATTAACTTTGATCAGGATTTGGTGCACAATCTCATTATGCGATCCAGTAACTCAAGGAGCCAGGCTGTAATAGATTTTGCAACAGGTTGTTTAAGAGTACCTGTGTTTATGGGCAATTATCTTTACAATCTTATTTTGGAAAGTGGTGGACAAGGAGTTTTCTAGACTCTTGGCAAACTCTCTACATTATACCTGTGTATAAGAGGTGGTCTAAATCAGATCCTAAAAACTACCATCCGTCCGATCTTAATCCTCGGACAGTAAGGCGTTTGCTTAGATTTTGCTACAACATCTTGAGGGTTGAGCCCTGGGGGTGGGCAGACAAAACTCTGAATGGTTTTGTCCTGAGGTGTCAGCAGGAGCAGGTATGGACTAAAAATATATATGTGGCCTCGATTGACTTGACTTCTGCTTTTGATTTGGTCAACCGCAAACACCTCTGGACCAAGCTTAGTAAGTGGGGAATTGCGCTAGGCCTCCTTGAGTTGATAGTTGGTTTACACGAGCAGTCCAACATACAAGTACGGTTGGATCAGGAGGGCTCCCTTTCAAGGAAAATTCCCCCAGGAAGAGGTTTGAGGAAGGGGTGTATATTGCCCCCTGCCTTTTTAATCTAGATGTGTAAGAAACAATTGAGCAATCTTCATTTGTCACTCCGAAGTTGGGTCCTCATAAGTTCATATGGCTATCATGCGTCGATGATTTTCTGTTTGATCAAACCCCTTTAGGTCTCCAGCACCCGATTACTGCATTTGCACAGTATGCAGGGGTTAGCTCATTAGTTACTAACTCTAAGAAAACTAAGGTGCTGCAAATTAACTCAGGTAAAAAAACGGAGCTCATTTACATGGAAGTTGAATCAAGAAATCCTGGGAATAGTTGATCATTTGATCTATCTGGGATTTCCTTCAACAGGAAATTTGGGTAAAGGTCAATTGAGGAACATATTTTTTGAAAGGTTAAAGCACTTTCAGCTCAGATGACATGTATTCGGAACAAACACTGTAGGTTTTTTTATTGCTCTTTTAACATTATATGACTGTAAAACAATCCCCCAAGTTTTTTTGCGGCATAGAACATTGGAAGGATCCATTTGGGCTGCCTACGGTTTTGCGTATTCCTAATGCTGTTCCAACACCTTCCATTAGATTTTAGTGTCACAATTATACAGTCCGGGTCTTATCTTGTCTTTTGAGGAAGCGGTTTCAGATGGGTGACCCGAAGTGAGTTCACTATGCTCAATTACAGCACTCGATTTTGAATAGTAGGGTTCGATCTGCAGGCACTAGAGAGGTTGTGGTCAATAAACTCGCCCTTGCATAGGGTATGCATTTGAGACGTCTCTCCAAGCTCTAACTCACTCCCCGGCACAAGGGGTTCTCAAAAACAAACTGCTCAACAATAACATGGGAAGAAGAGTTGGGTAATGAAGTAGGATTAGAATCCAGGTCCCCAAGGTTTCACAACCGCTAAGGAATGTGCCTACAAGATCAGGTTTTGGTAACATATTCCCACGTAACAGACATATATAGATTCAATCTTACTCCCAGTTATGTTGGCAGAAGTGTGGGGAAGTGGGCACCTTTGGACACGTGGTAGTCATGTCAAAGGACTAAACTTTACTAGAAGGCGTTTCATTCAAGGAAAGTGGAGATTTGTGGCATTCAATTACCTTGGGACCAGCTGGCTCTGTTCCTGCGTGACTGGTGGGGGAGGGTCAAACCAGATGTTGAGTAACCTAGCATTCCTCCTCACTCGTCTCCTCAAAGCGGGCATGCTGACCTTGGCAGCCCCCTATTATTAATTTGGTGATGAAGGTTTGGGAGACTTTGGAAGTGGTGGATCTTCAGTACATCAAAACCCGAAAACCGTTCGCTTTTTGTAACAATAATGAATTTAGAATGATCAGGCCTAGTTTGCTTAAATGCTTTCCTATATTCAGAGGATCTTGAATAGAGGGGTGTTCTATGAGGGTGGGTGGCCGAGGCCTAGTTTTGCAGTTTGTCCATGAAGCATGTCAGCGTGTATTTTGTTTTGAGTTGTTACAAGATGGGTCTCAAATGTGCAGATTGCCTTGTTAAGCTCTGCATCTAACACTAGTTAATGCATTTCTCTCTGGAGTTTTAGGTTCAAATATTGACATATAAACCGTGATTGTTAAAAAATAACATTCATATGCTGCTTTTGACAGGGCATGTGTGTTTAAAGTTTCAGCTATGTTACTTTCTGATTTAAAAGATATGGTATGTTGTGGTTCTTCATCTCCTTGTAGGATTATTCCACTGCATCGGTCCTCTCAAAGCACATTCGCTGACAGCACAATTACCTGATCATGGCAGAGATGCATACACTACCGAAGAGTCGGGAGCTGAGTCTTTGGCAACTGACTCTATTCCCAGTGTTGTGCATGTCAGAGGCCAGTGAAACTGACACTGAAGTCTTCTCTTGCTTTCTGAGAGGTGGAGCTACGTGTTCAAAACCCCTGACTCAACGGCGAGCGTTTCGCGGAGTCAGGAGCTGAGTCGTTGGGTCTTTGGCTTTGTGGCAGAGTGTAAATGCAAGTACAGATTGCTCGAAGAGGCTCGCAGATCTTCAAATAAGAAAGTATGTGGATTCTGATACTCAACTCACCGACAGTTTGCATGGTATATGATGAATGGGACCTTGATCAGAAGGCCACATGTTGTGGTGTGTAGTTAAGAACGGTTCCTTGGTAATGACTACACTGAAGAATATTCAAAGAAATCAGCAGGGTGAAACTTTAGGAGTAGCAAAGACCAATACCGATCAGTCTCTGTGAGCGTGTCCCCTCTGTTAACACAGGAGGGGAGAGCGCAGTGCAGCCTATGATTGGAACAACATTACTGACTTTGAGGAGACAAAACCCCCAACACTTACATAATAGGCAGTTCTAGTTGGGGCCATACGGCAAGGACGATTGCATAACAGCCCTAAATATTCTAAGGACTGTAGCTGTTTCATACAACGTGCAAAGTTTCGATCAACCCAAATAATTGGAATAAAAAGTAAATTAGAGCATTAATAATTGAAGAATCAAAAATACCAGCAACCTCAATTAGCGCAGTCTTGCTTTAGTCATTATAGCGAAGATTCAAGCAAATGGCAAAGTATAACCCGCGCAGTGGTGCAAAGACAGATGACATCAGAGCTCCTGAATGGGACGGGTCTTATACCGAAGCAGTAAAAATTCCAGGAGAAACTGAGTTAATTCAACATTCGGAGCACCAGACTACAAATTCGAAAGTAATGGTGAACGCCCAAATCCACTGCCAGGAGTCTAATCAGGAAAGTTTGAAAAAAGGCAGAGAGGCCCTTTTACACCCGAATCTTCTACTAAAGCAACGACTAGAATACAGCATAACCACCTAAAATTCTAAAGAAAATTGAGGACTGCTTTGGAAAGAAAAGACACAGAAGCCTGGGTGAAGTGGATTGGGAGAAGAGAGCGATCGAGAAGACTCCTAGCCGGTGACTGCAGAATGAGCTAGAGTTAGCTCTCAGCGGGGAACTGTAATAAATGAAGAGACGCAAGCAATTCGAACGACAAGTGAGTGGTGAACAGTTAACACCAGAAGTCTTAGGACTAGACTACCAGCTAATAGTGGCATCCTCTTTGTCTCGGGAGGATAGCTCAGGGGAAACGTGCTCGCCTTGGAAGCAAGACGACACAGAGCACCACAGGTTCGATCCCCGGTTCCGCGCTTAGAAACCTCTGGGTATTAAGCGCGTTATAAATAACATATATCAAGCCCAAGGGAAATACTTCAAGACAAAAGAGACCAGGAAACACAAAAAGCTGGTTCTAATAATCAGCACGGTAGTGTGGCGACGCTCTCAGCATTGAACTTCGTACTGAACTCTCTAGTAACAGTGTTTGATTTATTGAAGCGTGCGGTTCAGTCCCATGCAGGATTTCTACTGGAATTGACGAGAGAAGCAGCAAACTGTGATGCATCCATTGTTGGAATAAGCAATGCAATTAACACAGTAACATCACCAGCCCTCAGTGACATAAAAATGGAAGTCACTAAATAGGGACTGTATATAACTGCCAATTTGGAAACCCTACAAATTATGAGGAAGGATGGAATTGAGTCCCATCAAACGATGAGGGAACTCACAACTCAGTTTAAGGGTCAAAGTGTCCCTGTAGAAAAGATGAGCCACACATTTGATGATACCCCTCTTTTGGAATCAATTCTGGAAGAATTTATAAGAATGGCTCAAGTAGCGGAGGGGGAGGGAGAAGGGGATGAGTTAGAGCCTCAACAAGACCAAGCACCAAAACTGGTTGTATTCATAGAGGGAAAAGAAAACTGGGATAGATGGCGTACATCAGAACTATAAAAATTTAAAGAAAATGCGCAAGGAAAGAGGTTAAAAACCTTGTCGCCAATGAGCAAAAAAGAAACAAAAAAAAAGTAAAAACCAAATACATCAAAAATAAGAAATACTGGATTAACAACTTTCATCAAAGTACTATCATTACCAGCAGCGGATAATTTGATCTCAACAAGACAGGTGTCTAGACAACCGACTCAAGATCCATCAGGCACATGGGAGATCTACACCGCGGAACAGGAAGAAAAGTGCGCCCAAATGCGAAAGAGGAAGCATCAAAAGGGAATCATGGTCGAGCCCTCTGAAGGTATGGAGGTTGTTCGAGTGAGTATTGGGTTGCAAACAGAGATGTTAAACGAAGGTGCAGCCCAGAATCAAATAAGAGAGGGGCTTGTTGGGACATAATTGAACCAAAAGGGCAGGACAAGTGCAGCGACAAATGATAATAAATCTATGCAGGAAAATATGCCATCTAAGTCAGTAACATAGGCACCCATTTTCCTTCGGGGTAAAATAAAACAACAAAAACATTGATGAATCTTACTACAACGATGAACCCTATATATAGGAAAGATGTGAAATTGGCTCCAATCTTTCTACAGAGAGGAAAGCATACTAACACAGAAACACAAGAGAATAATACAACACCCAGTAATCTCACCGTCCCACAGGAAAGGCAGATCCTGGTTCCCACAAGGGCCCACAGGAGAAGTCGAGGAGATGAGCTGGGGGCCGAAATTCACAATGATCCTCGAGTGGTCGAACAACAGGAGGAAGACTCAACATCGAAGTGCCAGGCCTCTAATATGGAAGAAGAAGTGGAAACTCTCGTCGCTATCCCAAAACTTTGGCTAAAAAACTCAAAGGCCACAAAGTACAAATCTTTGAACCGAGGCGTTACATTGTCCTTTTTTTAAAAATAAAAAAAATCCAAACCTATATCTTTTTTCCACCGAAGATATGGAGTTTATCCGTTTTCCAGTGGAGCAAAATGTTCACATCGCAGAAGTAGGTTGAAAATCAAAAATGGGGGCAAAGGCAATTCTTGCAGCAGCAAAAGACCTCCAGAAGCAGGGCTTGGAGGTTTATACAGCTCTGCCAGAGATGACGTAAAAGACTGGGTCATGCCATTGTGGGGGGGACAAAATCCAGGTAAAACATCTAGTGCTTTGAGATCAGAGGAGAATGGGGTCCGTTCGGGCAGGGCTGATTGGCAGGGGGGATCACCAGAACAGCGTTTTATCTATGCTCGCTGAGATTTTGACTCGGGGGGTAGGTGTCATGATGCCCGCTCCCGGGGAGCCGGTTCAAGCCCTGCGTCCCCGAAAGCGGACATCCAGTCCCCAAGGAAGGACCCAGCAACCCCATATAGGGGCCCTTTGGACAGTGTCCTGGCGCCCATGGCGCCAGGCTCATAAAAGACATCAGTCCTGGCGCCATAGGCGCCAGGCTCATTATGGGAGTGCTTGGGTGCACTTACCTGATGCAGACCATGCTGCAGGATCCCGGCCTCCTTGAGGCCTGAAAGGAACTACTTTACCTGTGGGACTAATTTACCATCTGGGCGTGGTCGGGGAAGGATACATACCTGATTGGAGGAAGGATACATACCTGGAACTTCTTCCAAGGCTATTTAAACCCCACCCGAACAGCCACACGTGCTTCGCGTTGTTATGCATCTAGCAGCTGGACGCTCACCGTGTCTGCTCCTGCATCCTGACTTCTGCCACGCCTGCCAGCATCCTGGATCACCTGCAAAGGAAGAGAAGAAGAGAACAGAAGAAG
Organism: Ambystoma mexicanum; assembly: GCF_040938575.1. Taxonomy (NCBI): domain Eukaryota; kingdom Metazoa; phylum Chordata; class Amphibia; order Caudata; family Ambystomatidae; genus Ambystoma; species Ambystoma mexicanum. Next base: position 670,699,109 of record NC_090927.1, on the reverse strand, counting down.
GAAAAGTCCTTACCTGCTAAATCCGCATCCCGGAGACATCTCGCCGACAATCCTGAAAAGGATAACTTATTTAAAAGCTCATCGCGTCGATCGCTGCAGCGCCGCATTCCACTCACCTTTACAGGGCGCCTCCATGTTCAGCAGCGATCATCCGGATTGGCAGTCACGCCCCAGCGCCTAGGGAGAAAAAGACCAGAACAAAAGGTGAGAGAGAGAAGGGAATAAGGAAAGCTAAATCTCCATGTTAAGACTTACCTGTTGATTCATTCCCTCTTCATTTTGGGTCCGCGCCGCATCCTGGCATTTCCGGACCCCGGCCCCTAAGGGGAAAAAGAGACATCAGCGTTAATGAGCGAATGAAAAGACATTACCAAAAAACGCTCATTAAAGACTTACCTGATTTTTACAAGGATTTCACCTCTCATCTCGGGTCGGTGCCTGTACCCCGGCATTCCGTACCCCGGCCCCTATAGGGAAAAAGACACTAGCATTAGTACATTAATGCATGGACACAAGGGGAACCTCTTATCAAAAAACGTACCTGGAAGCCAAGCAAGTTTGGTTCTCACCAATCCGAAAATCCAGTGAAGTAACTGGATACCAACGCGCCCCTGCATCAGAAGCAGGATGGAGAGCTCGTCCTTCCAGACCCTAAGGTGAGACGCTACGAGGAATCACAGAAGGGTTTCGAGGAGGGTGAGAGGGGAAAGTGGGAGGCCGATTGCATTACCCCGCAGACAGTTAATCCCCTATTTTCGCCTACAGAAGGATACTTCTGCGAGCCAGACAAGCCAGATTTGGGGGCCCGGTCCAGTCCGTCTTCCGAACCCTGCGCATCACCTTAGAAGAGGTCACAGCAGCGCGAACCAGGCCAGCGCCTCCGTGGGAGTCAGGTGAGCGTAACAGTAGGAGCACAATCTCTTTAGTCAGAACGAGTGTCGGTTAGCGAGCTGGAACACGTGGGTGGGTTCCTGTTCCTTTAAAAAAAATAAAAAATGTATTTGTGTTTGGTTTACAAAATATAAACCTTTACAAAAAGAACACAAGATACATTTTTTTACAAAAGGAAAAGATTCAAGATCAGTTAAAACAATTAAAACCGTATATCTAACACAAAATATACATCCAAGCTGATGTTATGCCATTCCTATCTGAAACATACAAACATTTACATACATACATATAGAAATTATCTCTTCAGACAAGTTTTCCTTTTTACATTTGTTCAATTGTAGGAATTATTTGGCTGCAGGCAGATTACAGACTCCGGTCAAGAATTTCGCAGTAACCAATTTCAATGCATTCAGTTTACCATTAAGCATATTCCACCAAAAATCTTCAATATCTACTCTGGACGGATCATGAACAAATCTACCAAATTGCAAGTCTTTGGATTACCAGTGCCTGACAGTTTAATAACAAATGCTTCAATGTTTCAGGTACATCTTTACTGTGACGAAAACGACAGTTAATTCTCTGTGTAGTACCTGAGCGAATTTCTAAAATTTCCCATACCAGCAAAACGTTGAAGCGGAATCTCATATAGGCAGCCCTCCTTTTAGGGTCAGGGAATTTAATTAGATATGACTCCGGTGTACCCATTTTTTTTTCCATCATAAATGATCTGATTATAGATCCTGGAGGACTCCACTCTTTCCATAGACTGCATCCAATCCAAGGATTGAAGTTTTTCCTTAACTCTCAAGGGGTTAAGGATCAAAGTCTCCAATGTTAGACAAACTGAATCAAGACAATTCAAACAATCTATTTGAAGGTTCAACAACCACTTTGAAGTCGAAGAACCGGTTCTCAATCTACAACCCATCAGTGCGTATAAGGTGTTCTCTTTAGCAATGATTACATTCCGATAGAGGTTTAGCCTTTTCAGCTTGATTTTATTGTCTAGTGACAGAATACCCAAGTCAAAGCAGATAGCTGACATTGGAACTCCCTTCGGTAGACAGTACAGTATTTTCCACCAGATTTTGGATTCCAGTTTGGTGGCCAGTTGGTGTGTTGGAAATGGTAAGATTTCAAAGCCATGTAGTAATTTAGGTAAGACTTTAAGAGTGTAAAACTTGATTACCGGGGTCACTGAATACTTACAGTATTTAGCAGCAACCTTTTGCATTTGATAGATCAATTTGTCTGCTTTATCAAGGTAGTAATTCCAATACATGTGGAGCCACTGAAGATCGGGAAGCCCAGATAAAGTGATCTAACTTTAAGCAATGGGTATCCCTCTATCTTCCATCTGAAAGTGGGGAGTTTTTTCCGATTAGTTAGTGTAATTACAACAGATTTTTTCCCATTAATAGACAGGCCATTATTATCCACATATTTTGAAAACGCCAGCAGTTTCTGCTGGAGACCCACAGGGGTAGAATCGATCAAGAGTATATCGTCTGCATAGGCTGTCCAAGATATTTTCCCACCCTCAATCCTCGGTGTGACAAGTGATGCTGCTGTTATAGGCCCATCCACATCTCTTATGTATAGGTTAAAGAGAGTGGGTCCAAACAGGCACCCCTGTCGCAAACAATTACCTGTTTGTATAAGCCGTGACAAATCCCCTGAAAGGTTTAATCGAATTTGAATGGAAGAGTCTTCATGTAAATTAATGAGTATGGTCAGGAATTCAGACGGAATACCCATTGACGCCAACTTGGACCACAGTCTTACCCGATCCACCTTGTCAAAAGCAAGGGAAAGATCGATTGAGGCAAGATATATTGGGGTGGTGGCTTTCTTACACGCCTTTTCCAAAAAAAAAACAAAAAAAAAAACAAAAAAAATGTAAAAATTAAGCCTCCTATTTCGGTGCCCATCCCTTTTCGGAAACCAAATTGCTGCATGCAAAGTATCATATTTTCTACCATCCATTCCTCGATTTTCAGAAGGACTATTCCTGCAAATACTTTTGAATCCGCATCCATGATAGATATCGGGCGGTAATTATATGGGCATCTTCTGTCCCCTTTTTTGTATATCGGGACAATATAGGAGATCCTCCAGGAGGAAGGGATGGTGCGTGTCAGCATGATGGCTGAGAACAATATATAAAGAGCCTTAGCCCACAGTTCTGGGTTTCTCTTGAGTACTGTTAGTAAGCCCATTAGGGCCTGCAGCTCGAGAGGGATTAGAAGCCTTAATCTGTTTTTCTATGTCTTCGACATCAAAATTACATAGCCTAGAAACAATTAAAATGGGAAACTGGCTATCTGTCATAGCGAACTTTCCTTCGTACAAGGTGGAAAAATGAGTGGCCCAGATATCCTCTTGGAAAAAACACAACCTGTGTTTTTTCCAACGAGTTTATTAACGTCCAGAAATGCCGGGCAGATGGATCCCTTAACGCGGTTAGCATTGCTGTATTGTCTATCTCCAGCATATACATCCTATGGCATTTCAACCAGGTTTTTTTTGCTCGTTTAATAGACCTGATTGCCATTAACTTTATATCCTGTTGGTTGGATTTTTGGATTGCTCCAATTTGTTGATTAGTGTTGTTTTTTTCGCCCTAACCATGGGATGGTAAATATGAAAATGTTGGGGTCTTATATTTCCAGTTTTTTTAGGTTTTATGGAACTGTCAATTAGACATTTAACATATTCACAAAAAAAGGGAACCGAAAATAGTGTTTGTCTTGTGGAAAGTGTCATACAGTGGTGCTCATAGAGAAAGATGGAATTTAATTTTCCTATGTTACCATCATGCCATCTAATCCTATTCCCCCTCCCTGCATGACGCTATCATAGGAGTTGGGAGGGAATCCTGGATCTGTTTGCCAGAGTTACAATACAATTTAGCCTCCAAGGTTCTATGATCGCTTGAGTAAGATGTCTTGTGGAAAGTGTCATACAGTGGTGCTCATAGAGAAAGATGGAATTTAATTTTCCTATGTTACCATCATGCCATCTAATCCTATTCCCCCTGCATGACGCTATCATAGGAGTTGGGAGGGAATCCTGGATCTGTTTGCCAGAGTTACAATACAATTTAGCCTCCAAGGTTCTATGATCGCTTGAGTAAGATTCATCCACACAAAAGTCAACACAGCGAGCTGCAAGTCGATCTGATAGAAACATATAATCTATTGTTGATTTTTGTATGCCATTCAACCATGTATGCTCATTTGCTGAGGTTTCAAATAGAGTTCATATGAGTGAGTCCCCAGGAATGGAAAAGTTTGGACCAGATGTGCCCCTGCATACTTTTACGAGAAGTGGAAAAGGGAGCCCCATCTATCGGTCCCGAAATTCCCATAGATCTAATGGAAATAGAACCCATTCTCTTAAGCATTCCCACGCCATATTTGATTTCTGAGTTAAGATCACCCAATATTATGATATCAAGACCTCTATATTTGAACAACATGTTCAAAAGGCAAGTATTAATGGATGGCAAGATTTTTTCCGTTGCATTCTTTAGCGGATTATAGTAAATGTTCATTACTAACATAAGACTCAAACAATTCAAATTCCCATATTCCAGTATAGTCACCAAGATACCGCTCACAATATTTAGAGATTCCATTATACGCGTCCCATTTGCCATTTTTACTGCTGTTAATAGGCCAGATGGTCTACCAAGGGGCCCAATTGTAGCGTATTGGTATCTACATTCAAAACCGTCCAAATGAAGCAGAACTCTCAACCAGGTTTCTTGGATACAAATTACATCCATGAACTTAAATTTGGTACATACCACATTTGAGGTCATCAAAATTGAATGACCCCTAGAGTTCCATGAAAGAATTTGCCAGCTCTGCTTAAGGTCTATACAACTAAAGTTTCTTTTGCATGGTTTGGATTTGAGAGATAGATTCTTGCAAGGATAGTGCTAACCATCTCCAATCTTGGTCATCTCCTCCTCTTGTCGGGATATTTACATCCCTACTCATACGACCCTCCTCCCACCTTGGTGGCGTGATGGGTTTCTGATCTTTGGTGTCCCTATCGCTATCCCAACCATAACTAAAGATAAGGATATCGTACCCCATCTTGTTAAAGTGCTCCATCTCCTGGATTATGAGGTCAAAGATGTTTTAAGACCTCGGGACTATTCTCACATAATCCGTCCGCAAAGGGTGAATAAAGTCCACCAGACAGATATCTGCCGAGGAGATTAGTCTCAATTTTGGAATCTCATTAAACAGTGAGAGGACACAAGCCCTATTTAGGGAGGGTGGACCACCAATATCACAGATTATATAGCAAAATGCTTGGATAATCTGGAAGTGCTGGTAGCCGCCAGTTCATATTACGCAAGTCACTATCTTTAATGTGGATTGGTGGTATTGGCTGTTGGATAGAACTAGCATCCCCATCCTGATAATGTTTTGTTTGACTATTACTGGAATTAAAGGGTTGTTCAGATAAGTTCCCTTGGACCCTTTGTGAGTTCTCCCCCGTACTTGGTTGGATTATCCGAGTATGTTATTTCAGAGACTGCTCGCCTTGCATATTAGTGGGGGAGGCCTCCTCGTGGTCCTGGTGGAAGTTACTGTTTCCTTCCTCCTGACTTTCCCATTGATCCTGATTTTTAAGCTTAGATGCATCTGGTAACAGATCCAATAAAATGTTCTTAATAATCGTTGGGAGGTCACTATTATCTTTCCTCAGTACTTCTGCTAATTGTTGTGGAACAGTTTTTAACCCCAGTGATACTTGGTCCATGTCCTCCCTTTTCTTTATGTTAGCTGGTTCCGTTTCTAAATTTGGAGCCTTGACCGGCAGAAGCCAGGAGACCACCTCCCTTGTTAGTAGGGGATCCAGATTGCCGACCCGTGGTTGAGAGGTAAAGCCCAATCTATTAGATTCCAAAGATGTTGTTGGGACTTCCTCTTTCTGATTTCGGATCTGCTGCGGTAGGATTTGACTTGAGGTAGATTTTTCCAGTACTGTGTAAAAGCTAGATAATTGGAGCTGTTTTACTTCTTCAGTGTCCTCCCCCTTCAAACTGGGCGGGAGTGATTTGTTTTCAGGCCCAGAAGTTGTATTTCCACCTGTAACACTCTTCCTCCCCCCTTGTTTTATCTTTGTATTTTTTGTTTTTTGTGATTTTTTATTTTTTTTATTATCCAGGACAGGACTTGGAGGGTTTAGGACAGGGCTAACATTATGCACCTACAAAGACATTCGACTTTCTTCATTAAGCTGCATCAAGTCTGACAGAGCCACCTCTTTTGTCAAACCTTTGCATTCTTTGGTTTTTATTTGTAGCTTGTCCGGAAATTGGTTTTTCTTTAGCTGCCTTTTTTTTGCTTTCAGAGCCAATCGTTTTTGGCGTCTTGAAAGCGAATAGCCCTCACATTCTTGCATTGATACATCTTCTGTATTTTGAGAGCCCGCAAGTGAGTTCTTTACATCTTTGGACTTTTCCAGAAGATCTGTTGAGACTGATGGGCTATCTGGAGGATCATGAGGGGATTTTAGTATCACCATGTTCTTTTCATCCTCCCGCCAGTTGTTTTGAGGGAAGAGGACTGAATCAGAGTAGATACTCCCTGTTCTACTTTATTCATTTTTTGATAAGAGTTCTTTCATTATCGTTAGAATTTGTTTTTCCCCTTCATCACATGTTTTTAGAATGTTATTTGCAGAAGCAAAATCAGTCATTGTTGATTTAGTTGTTGTTACTGCTAAACTATGGCTTGGTCGATTGTTCAAGGATACACAAGTCTGAGAACTCTGGGATTTAGCTGTCACATGGAAGGGTAGAGTAGGTTTCCCCACTCCTGGGATATCGGTACCGATTTTGCCCATTAGGAAACCTTCCACCCGATTGAGTTTGGCTTGTGAGTCTAATACAACCCGTTTCAGATCTCTGATTTCCCAGTGAGTCAATTCATGTCCCTTATCCAGGAGATTTAATATCCTAGAGATTACTGGCAAGGATTCCTCAAAGTGGTCGTCGTTCCCCGGATTTGGGGAACTAGTCAAAGAACCCCTAGGTGGAGGTGAATGATTTCTGGGCTCGGAAGTAAACATTTCATTATGCACCCTTGGACCCGTCTCACCCTCTTGTGTAAGCAAGTCTGTATTTTCCTCCAAAGACCATTTTTGCCCCCAGTCCTCACAGAAAATTGATGCTGAGGGGAGAGGGAATTTCGCATTGGCAGAGAATATTCTGTGTGGAGTTAGGGTCTGTATTCGAGGAAGGGTATTAAAGAGATGAACCTTGTCAACACCATTACGTGCTGCGTTGACTGGGGTGGAAGGTCCTCTTGAGAGCATTACACGTTTGCTCAGTTCTAATTTCACAGTTTGTGACATCATTGATACATCCAGTTTTGTATCCTCCGACTCCACCAGTTGCTCCACAGACTGTTGTTCAGAATGAGTCTCTCGAATACTCAAGAAACTTGTCTGAATGGGAACTTGTGAGTCAAACGATAAACCCACTGGAGTAAATTTGTCATAATCATCCTCTGACTCATTTCCCCTGTCCCTTGCATGTACCTGTGCGATCATGTGAGTTAGTTCCACCTCCTGTATAATGGCAGTTTTTATGTGATTGTTTACTGCCGCATTCCCAAAAAGGTCACTGTCTGCCCCCACCTCCCGACTCACGTCCTTAAAGCTCTCTTTTTGTTCATTTGTTGTATCACATTCTATCTCCCTCTCAGCCTCGAGTTTAGCCATATCACTTCCGTTATTTAATACCGGGGAGCATTTGGCCTCATTTGATGGATCAATGTTAGGGTTTTTTGGAATTGGGGTCGGAAGACAAATTTTCCCATTCTTAAGACTGTGGCCATGTCGGAAATTTACAGAAAAAACACTTTTCCCATTAACCGGCACCTCACCTCCACACAGCCGCCCAAAGCCCTCACCTCTAAGTTCAAGCAGTGCCTATAACATGGGGAGGGCTGGGAGCGAAAACAGTGAGGGGGGAATTCTATGAAATCAATGAATGGAAGGGAAAAAAGAGGGAAAGCAGAAGAAAAAAGGCTCACACTAACAACAATGGCGCTCTGAGAGAAAACTAATCGTGCGCCAGCAGGAAATCAATGAAAGAGTTGCTAATGGATGTATTTACCCGAGTTGTTTAGCCCACTCACCGCGCCTCACCCTCCCACGCGAACAGCCAAACAGCACACTTGGTGACACTTGGATGCGCGCGCAGGATGTGCGTTCATGGAGGTTTTATAGGTATTTCTGGGAGTAGTTTGGTGAAGGTGCGTGTCTATGACACGCCGTGTATCTAGGAAAAAAAAAAGAAACTTGTCAGAGGGCGGATGTTTAGAATCTAAGGGGCTTACGGGCGGGAAGGAGTCAACAGCTCAGCCCAGCCCAAACTCACTACTAGCACACTAAAGCCCAGCCCAGCCCACAGGCACGTAACAACACAGACTTATAATTGCTTGTATGGATAATTACTGTTGTTGCTGAAGTCCAAGAAGCAGCGTTTCGCCGCATGAGAAGAAAAAGGCTTCCTCTTGTGCATACAGCCTTTTTGCTGATAGGAAAGTCAGGTTATTCACAAAGTCCCATCAGAGTCCGGTCCAAACGGCAAACAGCACACTTGGCGACACTTGGATGTTCCTTTAAAACTAAATCTATGAAAGAAAAAATATTTGGTCGCAATGATATCATAATATTCCAGGAAACATGGTTGGTAAACTCTCTGCAAATAGAGGGCTTTACAATTTTTCATCAACCAGTGGTGCAAAAACTAAAAGACAGGCCTTCGGGTGGACTAATGATAAACCCCCCCCCCCCGTAATACCATAGTAAGTGAATCAGAAGTAATCTACAGCAACAATACGGGTATACTGGCGTGCAAACTAAAACATAGAACCAGTGAGCCTCAATTAAAAATCATTGCGATCAGTATTTATTGGAACCCTGCCTGTATCGGTCTCTCAGTCTTTCTGGAATATTTGGCAGCATTATTAGTCAAAGTTAATCTAGAACACTCAGGGAATCATGGAATTATTGCAGGAGATTTAAATACTCAATGCATCCAGACCCCATGCAACAAGGAAAGTTCCAGACAGAAAAGGATTGCCACCATGGGAAGGCGATGGGTGGAGTTCTTGACTGACTGGAATGTAAAAATGCTAAATAGAACAGTGGAGGGTGATGTTCCCCCAGTAGCACCATGGCATCAAGGTAAATCATCCTCCACGATGGACTACATCTTTCTTTCTCCCTTATTATTTATTTCTAACTTATATAGCGCAGCCACTGACCCGGGGGCTAAAGGGCGCTAGACAAACAAGACATATACAACAAATAACACCTCTAAATGACAGAATCAGTATGTCAGCGAGATCTGGCAACAAACAAGAGCATTAGTTAAACAAAATAGTTTTTAAACCCTTTCTGGATACTCTAATGGAAGTCTCTTCTCTTAAGATTGACAGGCAGGCCATTCCAAGTGGCTGGAGCAGCAGAGAAGGCAGAAGTTTAATGTAATATGCTGAGGAGGCAACAAGGCTGCTGACCTGTGCCTTCATGCTCAGGTTGCAATCCAAGAAAACCCCTAGCGTTTTTACCTTCTTTTTGACCTCTATAATACAAGCCCCAATTCCGAGTTGTGTGTACTGACCTTCCAGTTTACGGGTTTTTGGTTCTGTCCCTACTAGCATTAACTCTGTTTTGCTCGTATTCAGCGACAGACCATTGGCACACATCCATTTTTGGTTAAGATCATAAATCCTGTTAATATTAGTTTCATCTTCTGAAAAGACACCAGTGAGAGGGATGACACATGGAGTGTCATCGGCATAATTTGTAAACTCAAAACCATTGGTGTCCAAGAAGTCCAGGAACGGGACAGTAAAACTATTATAAAATATAGGGGAAGAGGCAAGCTCCCTGCGGTACTACCTGTGTCAGTTCTTTAGGAATAGCATCTGGTATGGCACTGCTCACTCCCCAGAAATGTCCCCCTAAGTACGATTTAACCCATTGAGCTGCCAAAGTCATGAATCCCTCATCAAACCTGGCGACCAAGGCAGTGTGGTCCAAAAGGTCGAAGGCGGCAGAGAGATCCAACAGCATCAACATACTCGTTTTTCCTTGGTCCATATGTTGGAGGAGTCTAGATTTTAAATCCAGCATGGCCATTTCTGTCCCATGCTTTTCTCTAAAGCCAGATTGCCTCTGATTCAAATTGTTGACAGTTCTCAGGTGGGCAAGTACTTGTGTGTATGACACTCTAAGATCTTCAGCAAAAATGGCGAATTAGAAATAGGGCAGTAGTTTAGAGGATCACTAGGTGAGAGGTTAGATTTCTTCAGCAGCGGGGTAACCCACGACTGCTTAATGCAACCCGGCACCGAGCAATCTCTGAAAGATGCATTTATGAACCTACAAAGAGTGGTAATCCTAGAAGTTGAGCATGCTTTAATAGCTAATGCAGGACATATATGATCCTTGCGCTTAGAGGGTTTAAGTTTCTCTATGATCGCCATGAGGTTGGCTTCACCTATAGGTTTAAAAGAGAAAAACTCTCTGGTTTCCAGATCTTAGGATTTGGCATATTAGAGTTTTGTTCTTTTTGTATGTCAATTTTATTGGATCGTGAGATTCCATCTTCTATTTTACTAAGTATTACGTCCATGGCCTCTTGCACCAGATTGCACCAATTAGCATCTCTGGTGATAGTATACTCGTTATTTTTTTTTGTTTCCGGCTCCCTGAAAACTAAAGCTCTTTGGGTTGAGACTGAGTTTTGGCAATACGATCATCAAGATAGACTCTCTTAGCCATAATAACAGCCTTTTTATAATTTTTAAACGTGAGTTTTATATGTTTCTTTATCACAGTCCAGTAGCAAGTTTTTCCATTTGTATAGGGATTTAGTTTTATTGCTTTTCATTTCTTGCAGGCCTTCGGAGAACCAACTATTAATCTCTCTCTTTATTACCTTTTTATTACGCCAGGGTCCTATAGTATCTACAGCTTTCTGAATAGTATCCTGATAGCAGGCTGTAATTTCTTGGGCTGACCACTCATCGTTAGTTTTCTCCTGCAAAACACAGATCCATGGATCTAGGGCTGCTGTGGTCAGCTTTTTATGGTTTCTACAACAAATAATGCTGGTGGGGAGTTTTTTATTTATACACAGTTTTTTCGGCGGGAATCTCGAACGGGATAAAAAAATGGTCAGACAAGGGACAAGGGCTAATAATCAGACTGGTGGGGGTTAAATTGAGTCCCAACAACCAGTCAAGGGCATTCCCCTTTCACATGAGTGGGTGCGTAAATATATTGAGAAAAACCCAAATGTGAAAGGGCCCTAATCAAGTAATTTAGCTTGAAGGTCACTGGTAGCTCCAAGCCAATAATTAAAATCGGCAAGCAGTAAAACTTTGGCTAACGGTTTAAAAAAAGAGAAGATCAGATAGCCGATTAATAAAATCCTTCATTAAAATTGGTGGCGATAAATAAGTATGATGCTCACACTATTCCAGCAGGTAAATAACTGCCCAAAAAGAGCACAAATTGGTCTTGCATATACTAATCCCAACATCAGCTCTCCATCTCTTTGGAGGCAGAACATATGGTGACAACGTGACCAGTTTTTGTGCTCCCTTTTTAGTTTTGTGGTTTTCATGTTATAGGTCAGAGGATTCAAAATGGACTTTCCTAATTTTCTTAGATTTTTTCTCGGGGCTCTTTTCCTCACCAGAATTCTTCGTCAAATACATAATGAATCACTGGCTTCCCTGTTTGGTGCTAAAGGGGGATTTGTTGACCATAAGAACTTCCCAAGGGAGTCAAAGGGTGGCATATTTCCTCTAACACTGTTTCTGGAATCTCTTAATTTGTCATTTAGTTGTTTACCATCATTTTAATATTTTACCAGCCTGTTTTACCCTTGGTTAACTATTACTGGTTATAGGTGTCAATCGATAGCTGTTATAGATATTCCAGAAAGAACCACTACTAATCGAGCATGGTTGCTTGTGCCTCCATTTTCTACAACGCTTTTAATCTAGCAAACAGAGATCGCCTGTGGAATAAATTGGAAGGCTGGGGTATACCAAAGCACATTCTGGCAATGCTATTAGATCTCCACTTAGACACTACCATAAGAGTAAGATTAGATGTACAGGGCCATCCGTCAGACCACATAAAGGTGGAGAGGGGAGTAAGACAAGGATGCATGGCTGCTCCCCTTTTATTCAATCTTTACCTGGCAGACATAGGGATAACATTGGACTTAGTGGCATTGGCCAGCGCTAGAATTAACGATTGTAAGATCAGTTGGTTGGCCTATGCGGATGATATCGTCCTATTAGACAAAACAGCAGTAGGTTTTACAGGGCCTGTTAAACACAGTGGGCAAATACGTCAAAGATAATGATCTATCAATTAACCCAGGCACATCAAAAGTAGTGGTTTTCAAAAGAGCGGGTAGAAGGATCCAGAAATTCCAATGGACGCTGGAAGGTCAAACGACCCCGATAGTGGAGGAAGTGACTTAACTGGGTTTTATTATCTATGCATCACCAACAATTGCCCAAATTAGTATAGCTTCCAGAGAGAAGATCCTGCAATTAACATCCCAAATGAAAAAATTACTGGTAAAATATTGTAATTATTCTTTCATTCCAGTAATTAAATTCTATACAGCCAAAGTAATCCTAGTGATCCTCTATGTTCTAAAGGCTAAACCATTAGCATGGAATTCCAACTAGCAAAAGAGGGAAGCCCTAATTAGGAAGAATGTCTTTGGTCTCCCCCAGAATCTATCAACATGCTGTTTGAGATACAAACTTGGTTTGAGATCATTGAGATCTCACGCGGAATGGAAGTTGGTATCCATCACCTAATAATAACATCTGAGGCGGATACACTATGTGGACATAAAAGATCACCTCAAACAGTCCAAATCGGTGGTGCTAGAAAATCTCAACTCCATGGTACATGGGATATTGAAGGAAGCAGAAAGTGATGTAGAAACATTACTTAACAATCCACAGAAAGTAAAAAAGAAAATAGAAAGATTGGATTGAATCACAACCATAGAAGCTATGCGTAAAGCAACTTTGGCTGGATCGCACTACATTTTTGACAAAATAACTCTTTCTGCCTAAATACCCCAGACAATTTCCGGTTTGGAGGGCAAAACAGATCTTCCTTAGAATTCGCTTGAATCTAATCCACACAGGAGAAGTACTCACCAAATGGGAGAATGATGCACACAAACTGTGTAGGTTATGTAACGATCCCAGGAGTCAGACCATCAGACATCTATTAATGGACTGCAAAGGAACTTGGGATGTTAGAGTGAAACTCCGGAAATCGGAAATGTTTTGGGACAGAGTGATCGCAGGCCATGAGACAGCACTTACGTTGAATGTGGTACAAGTACTACAAATGTATGGCTTAATAGAGAAGTAATGACAAGGGGAGGTAGTGAATAAGAAACTCCAAACTATGAAAGGAGTTTAATTCTTAGTATGTTTTACTTAAACTGACGGGTAGGGATGAATTGTATCAATGTCTTGTTGACTTTATTTTCTTCATTTTTGGTGTTTTTTTAAATCTTTGTAGATTATAACTATGTTATTAAGCATTAATTGGATAAAAATGTGTAAAAAACCCAAAGATGTTCGAACACAATAAAAAAAATAAAAAAAGATGCATAGAATACATTTCCTGGAGGCGTAAAACATAGCTACTAATAGTGAACTTGGGTCACCTAGCCACTCATGGGTCATTTATTACATCAGCAAAGGCAGCTTAGATTGGGTCCTCTCTTTTAGTGCCCATCATAAAAATATAATTCACAAATTTGCAACTTAGTTATATTTCATCGGCAATTTAGTGATAGATTCATAGGTCCTAGAAGCACCGGCAATATTTTATTGAGGCACTGTATAAAGCATATGAAGTAGGTTAATGATCTTTAGATTGTCAATGTCACCATAATGAGTGATGTCAAGATAATACGATTACATATAATACTAAAAGTAAAACGTAACATGTACACATTTCATTCTGATTTTCATATCATTGTTTAAAAACAGATCTACTTACGCCAGCATTTGCATTTTTGGAGAGCTTTCATACCAGGAAAGACATGACGTGGAACTTAGGGTTGTGCTGCTGGGTTGTTTTGTAATTGTGTCTTGTTTGCTCCTGGAAGGAATGGCAGTGTTACAAGAAGAATCCCTATGTGCAGAGGAAAAAGACAAACAACCTGGTGTGCACACACCAGGCATATTCAGCCCATCCTTTAAATGTTCACTGCTGATCAGCTCAGATCTGAGAATATTCTCTGTAAGAACATGTTGAAACTGATACTCTGCAGCTGTTGTTCCATTTAAGGAGTGCTCTGTTTCCTCATAGAAGCCATTTTCAATCATTTCTTGATCTTGTTCTTCTTCATCCTCCTCCCCTTCCTTGGGTGGAAGGGAAATCAGCTTATTATCACAGAGGACTTTCTGGGGATTTATGAAATTGCTATTTTCAGCAGTGCTAAAGTCCAAAATGTCTGTGCTGCTTCTGGAGCCAAAATAGTTTTCTATGAGCCCTTGCTTAACCACATCTGTGCTAATGGAAGAGGAAATGTTAGTGAGAGCAATGGGATGTTCACTTTCAATTTCATAGAGGCCTTCAGTAATGACTAGTTTTCGTTCAAAGGCATCATAAACGTCCTCAACTCTGTTCTTGTCCAAACAGATATCTGCATTGCTTGAAACAGAACCAGAAATGACGCACGGTTCTCCAAAGTGAATAGCCTCAGAATTCAAGTGGACCAAACCCCCTGAAGCCTTCAAATATCGGTCCATGTTCTGGGACTCTCTACTAATAATGCCAATCTTTGACAATGGGGTGGGGACACTTTTAACCTCATTTGTCGTATCTTCGTCAGAAGGGGCAAACTGAAAGAGATCTCGGATACTTGGGTGTGAGGGGTGCAGCGGTAAGGATTCCTTCTCGGCCAAGCCAGAAAACACTACACACTGTGGCTGTACAAGTAGACTTGATTTTTTGTCATCACATTTTGGCAAGTCTGCAGCTCCCAAATCGAGTACAGTTTTGCTGTCACTCAACTGGAATTCAGGCACAATCGAAATCTTTGAATTTTCATCAGGTGACAGATCATCATCAGAAGGAAGGGAATTTATGGATGTCAAGGATGACTGTATTTCACTTAGTGCGCTGGTGCTCTCTGTAAAATGGCTTTCTCTTGCAGTTCTTATGGTGCAATCTGGTTTTAGCAAAAGGTGAGGAAATGTTTTGTCATTGCTGTGGGAACCTGACTCCAGCACTGTGTCACAAGCAGCCTCCAGGTTGGGATGCATCGCAAAAGAACTGGGTTCACTCTCCACTCCTGAATCAGAGAACCTTGAGGAGGCACATGTGACACTTCCATCAGGAATCTTAATCGTGTCCCCAGTGACCACAATGTGAAAGTCCTTATTAAAGTGAGAAGGATGGCTGTTTTTTATTCGTGGCAATCGATCCCCATCCACTATTAGTTTAATATTTGAATCATGGCCAGCCTCCTTTTCAAATACTGAGTCCTGTTCTGTTCTGAGAGTTTCTCCTTTTGCAGGTTGAAAGTTTGTCACCTTAAAATCTTCTCTGAAGACCACGTCTTGCTGATGATCTATCCTTGAACCAATCATGACAGTTACTTTCTCTCCGATGTAAGGGTTTGTGTTACTTGGTTTGACCTCAATTGTTCGCACTCCTAATGGAGATGGTTGATGGCCATGGCAGTCTTCAGCTTGTCTTGTAGATGGCAGAATGTTACTCACATGAACAAATCCAGGACCTGCCTGAGATGTGCAACTAGCACTTACAATAGAAGTGTCTGACACTGGACTTATCCTGCTCGTATTGCAGGAGGCATTCAAACTTTGTTGATTACTGTCCTTTATTGTGCACAGCTTTTCAGTTCTTGCTGCATTAGAGGGCAAAGACTGGTGATCATTCTGAATTGTTTGTACCGGATAGGCGGGAACATCCACAGCAAACTCCTGTAGAAAGGGATCCAGCCCTCCCCCTCTCTCACTGATTGAAGGCCTGCCTTCACAAGATTTGGAAGTGTCCTCTAATGTTGCACTTTTCAAACATTTATAACCCACCAAAACTACAGTGTCTTTGGAGTTTTGTTTTACTAGCTTTTTTGAGTTCTCAGCTTTCATAGTTCTCATGAGTTTAGCTTTCGCTTTGGATTTGTTAGCCTCATCGTTCTTCCCTTTCAGAGGCCATGCAAGCTGTTTATCGCACTCCATAGACCAAACATTGGCTACGCCAGCAGGTCTCATTTTTGAGTCCACGTTTGAAAATCCACCTTCAGGGTTTTCATCATTTTCAAGCTTATCCGACTTAATGGAATCTAATCGCTGCATATTCTGCACTCCGAACCAGGGGCCATCAAGATCTTAACAAAAGAAAGGAAAAAAAATAATCATACTCACACCAGCAGGCAATTAACATATGCAAACTAATTCAATTCAAAACACAATAAGAAACATTTAATTGTAACATAACAAAGTTAACCTTTTTCTTAAATCTAACTTTTATCATTGTCCAAGTGGGAGTATGCATAGCACTTGTATTTACTGATCTTTACAATGTTAGCTGACTGGTTTGGACTCCCTTCACCAGAGAAAAGAGTACAACAAAGAAAGTAAGTTAATTAAGTGAATGTACATACATGCACATTTACAAGGCGTATGTGTTAGGATGTTGCTCTGCATGTGTTTCCTTGGCCCTTCCAAGATGGCCGAACTGAACTGATCCACCATTCTACCTGGTCTGGCCAGTCTCTCTCTCCCACTGGTTGCCAGGCATAGATGGGCCAATAGCAGCAACCGGGAGGCGGGAGCCGGCAAAGATCACTAAAGGCCCTCAACAAAGGCCCCTGTCAGCTTACATGGCGCTTCACGAGTCTCCTTACACAGCCTATACCCTCCTAGAGGCTGCTACCGTTTGGACTATTAGACAACCATGTCTCTTGTACTGCATTTTACATGGATTAGCCCCTCCTCCTGAATTCACTTGGTCTTCCTTCATTGCTGTCTCTCTCAGTTCACCTTGTTATGTACTCAATTCCTATTCATTTCTGCATTCACCTTTACCTCTAACTCCCACCTTATTCCTTAACTACAGGCCCTCTATTGTTAATTTGAAAGTCAAACTTGGGTGTTTTCTGCATTGAATCTTTGAAAGCAAAACTTAGGTGAATTTTGTATTGTACCTTTGCCTATTGATTGTAACTTAGCCCATTGACTACTACTTACCGTTGTGCTTCATACCTCTCCCTCTGCCTCCTCCCTCTACTCACCCATGGCGCGCTCTGTTTCTCCCATCTATTTCAACTGCTTCACTATCAACTATCCTTCCCTTCTCACCAAGTCTGGTAAAAAAAAGTTTAAAAAGGATATCTTGGCCTCTAACCCTGGTCTCCCTATCGCAGATACCTATTCCAGCGCCTCTTCCAGACTGACCCTCACCGACATTCTCTTTGTCGTTCCTTTGCCAGATCTATGGAGCCCTCATATGATCTCTGTGCTCTGTCCGGTCTCCTCCTCCTCTCCCATGGTGGCACTCGCTGGGAAGTTCTCATGGGTCACTTTGACTCCTCCAGAGTCTTCCTTAATGCCTACCTAAATGGCACTGTCATGGTCCAAGGTCCTCAGGCCAATATCCTCCTCTTCGGTAGGCGCTTCCTTCGCCTCATCAACTTCCTTTCATCTCCTGCTGTCCCTTCCTCTCATTCCTTGGCCATTTCATCCACTCCTACCCTTCCTCTGCCCCACTTCAGGCTACCTCCACTCCTCTGCAGGGCGTACCTCTGATCTGCACCCCTCCCCGGAAGGTCTTTAAGGCTGGCAACATTCTTCATCTTGCCACTCTCAACTCTCGGTCTGCTGTCAAGCACGCCTCTGACATCTGTGATCTCCTCGAAGAACTGGACCTCAAAGTCCTCTGTCTAACTGAGTCATGGTTCACGGCCAGCTCTGTCACTAGCTTTGACACTCTCCTCCCGGAGGGCTACAAGATCCTCTCTGCACCTGGACTCTCCCGACCCAGAGGTGGTGTAGCCTTGATCTTTCCTGAGTGTATTCCTGCCACTATCATCCCCACTCAGATCTACCCTTCCTTCGAATGCCTTGTCTGCAGGCTCTTAATCTCTCCTAGCCACTCTCTTACTGTTGCTACTCTCTATCAGCCCCCTGGTCAAATCACCTCTTTTCTGTCCGAGTGGGCTGACCTCTCCTCCTCCCTCCTGGCCTCAACCACTCAACTCCTCTTCCTTGGTGATCTCAACATCCACCTCGATTCTCCCTGTCCCTCATCTTTGCTTTTGCGTGACCTCTGCGATTCCCTCTCTCTCTTTATCCTCCCCTCCGGCTCGACTCACTCTGCAGGGCACACACTTTATGTCTTGATCTCCACCGGCCTCCCCTTCTCTACCCCTTCGACAACTCCTCTCTCTTGGAGCGACCACTGCCTCCTCTCCTCTCATCTCTCACTTCCTTCCCACCAAGCTAAGTCTACACCAACACTGCCACCAAACTTCTCTGACATCCGGCCCATGAAGCACATGTCAGTTGAGGCCTATGAGGCCACCTTCTCTCCCCTACTTCCTCCTCTGGCTGACTCACACCCTGACAAAGTCTTATCCCTACTATACTCTTCCATTTCTGATACTCTTGATGCTCTTGCCCCTGTCCTGAGGATCCGTCTGAAGTCCAAATCCAAGTGCAATTCCTGGTTTGATTCTGACCTAGCTACACTTAAAAGTAAGTGTAGGGTGGCTGAGAGGAATTGGAGGGCTTCTTGCTCATCTTGTGACAAACTAGCCCGTCGCCTGCTCCAAAGGCAATTTCGACTGTTCTCACCGAGATGAGAATCCACATTCAAGCCCATGTCTCCACGCCATCCAACAACTCGGCCGAACTCTTTAAAATCTGTAAGGAGCTGGCCAACCTTGCTGCAGTCTCTACCTCTCCTGTTGCCTCCCAAGCTCTCTGCAATGCCCTTGCCTCTCACTATCTCAAAAACTCAGGACATCCTGTCCACCCTCTACCCCTTTCCCTCCCTTCTCTGCCGTTGCCTGCTGACCCCGACTGGTGTGAGCGCAGGGAACAAGGGCTGAACTGGGGCTGGGGCCTGTACCACAGTCGGAGCATGTCTTTGATGACCCCCCCTGAGGATGGTGCCCATCTGCTGTGATTTCATGAGGTTAAGGAACTTTTTGAAGAACCTATCCTTGTATTACAAGAGAAGAGCCTGGCGGCATAGTGGCAGGCCCTGTAGTTACTGAGATCTTGATGGCCCTTGTTGCACCGCGCTGGGACCTGCTTACTGCCCCTGTGAAGGTGTGGTTGGGTATGATGTGGACCATGTCACTGGAGTGGTCCAATCCCACCTAGACGTGCGTTTCCATGCCTGCTCTCCAGAAGGAGGCGGCACTGAGTGAGCTGCCATCTTGTCTGGCCAGGCCATTTTGTCATGCCCCATGCCACGTGCCTGCTGCCTCAAGAACCGGGCCCAGTCTCCGCCTGCATGCTTCAAAACGAAGGCTCTGACCTCCCCTGCACCTCAGGTAGCGACCTGGGAGGCGGAGTGCCCTCGGCCATGACACTGGTAGTGCTGCATATAGGCGCCCCCACAGGCACAGGCCTGGTAGTAGGGCAAAGCTCCTCGGGGATGTCCCTGGTAGCATATCTTGCGGCCCCTCAGCGGTGGAACCGGGTGTATCTTGTGACCCCTCGGCCTGTTGGTCGGTAGTTCTGAGACCCTCGGTCTCTTTGCTGGTCTTAGGACCTGGAAGGCCCCTCCCACTCGGTCACCCTTGCGGGGTGCGGAGGAGAACAGCGCACCTACCATGGACCTAGTCTTCCCCCTCACGTAATTCTTGATGTCCTCTGGAGGTGATCTCTCGAACAGCTCCCTCCACCGGGCCAAACGATTCTTGAGAGCTTGCGGGGTCAACGTATCACGCGCAGAACAGCCGTCCCAGCCATAGTCGGGGCCAAGGCACCAGAGGCAGAGCGCGTGGGGATCCAACGTGGGGAAGGAACCCTTGCAGACTGCACGCCTGCTGAAACCCACCATCGTCGACATGCACCGGTTTGAAGCGTGGCACCAGAGGACAGAGTCTTCTCTGGCAATTGCTAGGATAGAAAACAAAAGGAGAAAAAACAGAAAGCTTACGGGGAAGAGCATGTGGAATTACAAGACCGGAAGCCTAACCCAGGAGCGCTGGTGAAGCGGTCGGTTCCCGTCGACATGGAAAAGAAGTCTGAGGAGTGGCGAGTCAGGGGAGCCCATCTAAAAAGGAGAAGACAATTTTTTCTGATGAAAAACGTTCTGTTTTCCGTCCCTAGCGAGTGACGCCCATACAGTATGGAGGAAAGGGGACGGGGCATAGGAGTACATAATAGATCTCAAAGTGAATACAATACAAATAACAGCTAAACACTTACTAACACTTTGGATTTAAACACCTACCCCATATGCCAGAAAGAGCTGGATCTCCACCCTGAAATCTTTTTGTCTCATTCTAGTAACAGTACAAAGCTTGCTTTACCTACAGGAAATGTGAAGATTGCTAAGGAAGCAATGACGGACTGTAAAAGAATACTTGCATATGTGCATGTTGTTTAACATGAAAATCATATGCAACCATGGGTAACATTCCTAAATACACGTGAATAGCTAAGTCCCAAGTTTGTAATGCTGTGAAAGGGATACTGTCTGCAAAATACTGAATCGCATCACTAACTAATAGCTATACACCTCTTTGCTGTGTATGAGATCAAAGGAACCCCAATCTATTTTGAAGTACTGACAGTAAGCTCACAAATCACAGTTAATTCATGAAGCTGTGAACACTACCCTTGAAAGTGTCTTCAGGAGACGAAGGTGGATTAAAAAGTAGCACTTGCTTTTCTTAATAGGCCATAATTGTAAGCAGGTAGCTTCCATAGACAGAGCTTTAAATAAATGTAACCGGCAAGAGGCTACACTCTCCTCATCGACAGAAAAGATTTAGATAATCTATTATCACCTATTACAATAACAAAATAATAATGTATACATTCATGTAACATATACATAAGACATCATTAAAACCAATTAAGAATACTTTACAAAAAACATCCATTTAAGTAAAAAGACACCTACATCATTTAACAGGATTTACTTATTAACTCCGCTCTGATTTTTATCCAAAATGATGTTATTGCCAGTGCAAGAAAAATCTGTAATCCATTTAAAATCCTCTCTCAAAAAGATTCTGGTTTTAAAACTGTTGGATCAAACTGTCAACATTTGGATGCGACAGAGGTTTAGCTTGTCACAATAAATCATCAAGTGCTTCACAGTTTCCACTTCTCCCTTTGCTTTACAAAGTCTACCAATTTGGTCTTGTCTAGGTACCCCACTCCAAGCATCATCAACGTCTCGAATCTGCAATCGATTAAAGCGCAGTAGCGTACATGTTCTCCTTTTGGCCTGATCAGGAATACAAATCTAATATCTTAGCATCCATATATAATCAGGAAGTGATTTTATATACTCACTTGAAAGACTGTACATTTCTTTTGTCTGTCGTACAGATAGGACTTCTGTTTGCATGTAATCATAATCTAATTGAGCTGTTCCAACCCACTTTCACTCAGATTTCAGAGAGACAGTTTTCTGTTGCCGGAGCAAACAAAAGTAATTCCCTACAATTATTTTGTGTTGAGCGAGTAAGAAATGTCTCCTGCAATGTTTTGCTGTTAAGTTTTTGAATGGGTAAGTATAGATGTACTTTCTTTAACATACACAATATTTTAAAAGACTGAAGGAGTTCTTTCCTTTAAAGTAGTGCACATGTTCCTTTAGGTAAATCTAGTCAACACCACCACAGTTTACTCACAACCATCATAAGCAATGTGTTTTAGTACTTATGGAGCATTCTGGGCCATATAAAAGTTTGGCCTTATAGGCTTTCATAAAGGGAAACTACAAAAAAAATGTGTTGCCCAACGAGTGAAAGGAGGATAGCACAGGGGCAATGTGTTGGTCTTGGAAGCAAGACCACGCAGAGCAAGAGGTTTGTATCCCGGATCCGTGCTTAGAAACCAAACTCAGGTATTTAGCACGTTAAAAACTATTAAATAATTAACGGCTTCAGCACCTTTGAGGCCATCTGTTCCTATAGTATCATAATATCAAGGCGCACTCTAACTTTTGTGTTTGAATCAAGTAGGATTAAAAGATTTAATAATCCTTCATCAATCCATCACCTCTTTAGTTTATTCCAGAGCAGATGTCCATCTACCATATCGAAAGCAGCAGAAGAATTTAAAAAAAGCTGAAAATAGAGGGGGATTGCCTGAAGCCAGCACCTTTGAATTAACAAATTTATACGCAAAGTGTAGTGACTAGGAGACCGACCTTTCAGGAAAACCGTTCGAAAATAGGGTATAATTCCTGCTGATCTCACTCAATGTTCTAGTTCACACACTAACATAGGGGGAACATTTTACTAGAGGTATCCAACAGTGCAATCAACAAGTAGTTGCTGGGGAAAACCTGGCAACCTTTTTTGTAAATTGTGATTAATACTGCTTTCATACAGGTTACTGGTATGGTTAGCAATTCTATTACCCTAATAAACAAACGTAACAATATAGAAGGCCAGAGACCGAGTTCTCTTTTTAATCAGACTATTTGGAACACCGTCTGGCCAAGTTAGTCAAGCTTTTTGCCCTCAGTAAAATATCAATTATGCATTTTTCTGAGATATCCCCCTTGCCATTTAACTTTGAATTCCTGAGTTGATTTGCTCAATTCTTTTGTAGTGATGGGGCACATATTAGAAATAAAGGATTCCCATTCTTGGGCAGTTATGGAATTTATTTGATGAGCGTTTAATTGAATTTGTCTTTTATTCATTATATCCCAAAAAATTTGACTCTCACCTAAAAATGGTAGATAGCAGAATTCTCCATTGATGTTACAGAGCAAGACTTTTAGATCTCTAAAACCAGTTTGTAAACCGGCACCAAGCTTTTAATTGTTCAAGTTACATTATCTTTACCATATTTCATAGCAGTTTGACTGCTCTAAACTGTTGCCTACATTTCCCCCTTTTCTTCTCTAATAAGTGAGCCATTTTTCTCATAGTTATTTCCCAGCCTCGATATAACAGACAGTCCTAGAAAATAAGCCCTGCTGTCAAAGACATCATCCAATTTGATAACGACCCTGGACTCATACATGTAATGGGGAGATAAAGCATCCAAGATACTCATTACTATATTCCGAGTTAGTCAACACCAATTTGATATGGTTTCCCTGTTTATTAAACAACCATGTCACCTACCTTTACTTTAGAACTTAATGTCACGCCTAATACACCATTTAATACTAATAAACAAATATCACTTACCAAACTCTGCTTTATGCAAATGGTTTTTAATCATAGAAAGAATTGCTTAAGAAACAAATATATATATATTCACTGAAAAAACATTAGTTAAGTTGCACAGAATTAATGCAACAAAACCCTGTCCCCCATAACGCCATGTCCCCCATAATGCCATTTTGTATGTCATTGTGAATCCCTTCTCTTATATATGTATGTGCTCATGGGCTTTGCAATGGGAACGCACTGAGTTAAGCTGGTCATGGGTTCTCATATCTGCTGAATTTCAAGGGTTGTGTTGCATTAAATCTGCACAACTTAACAGCACCTTAACTAAGGTTTTTGTCGGTGAATTTCAAGGGTATTGTTACACCAGCATTTTTTTTACAGGCCACTGGCCAGTCGGCCATGGCCACTCTACATGTTACCCCAATATGTTTCTTTTGTACCCACTAGGTGGCCATGGCCACTATGCATGTCTTTCGAGCTCACTACCCAGTGAGCACAGCCTTTGGCCGTGCCCACTGTATATTTATAAGCACTACCGGGCCAGTGGCGATGGCTTTCGGCCGTACCCACTGTACATGTTCCCCCAATATGTTTCTTTTGGACCCACTAGGTGGCCACTGTCTTCGGCCATGGCTACTATCAGGCCAACTAGCCAGGCCCTTTGGGCCTGGCCGGAGAGCACAGCCCTTGGCAATGCCCACTGTATATTATAAAACACTACTGAGCCACTATACATGTCTTTCGGGCCCACTAAGCAGGGTCTTCGGCCCTGGAAAATGAGAAAGGCTTTCAAGCTCACTGGCCAGGGTCATATAGCACTCCTTAACATGTTGCCACAATAGGTTAACCCACACCGCACTGTAGCGGTGCAATTCCATTTTTTTGTGTTCATCTCAACTTTTTTTCCCTTTTTTTTCCCTTGTTCCCATAATTGTGGTTATATTAGCAAAAAGACTACAAATAACCCTGAATATTTAGAAAATATTTCTGGTTATTATACGTGACACTTTAATTCCTGAACCCGTTTTCTACCATAACCGCGAATATGCAAAACATTAACCCTGAATATGAAAAATAACCCCATATGCAAAACATACCCCAAATATGCGAAAACATCCAAGCTCTGAACTTGGTCCCCAGACTCCCCCATATCCCCAATTTCATATACTGTCCTTTTTCCCCAGCTTCACCTCCACTATGGTGCCATTTAATTCTTTTTCCTCCTTCACCATGCATTTTCCCAACTTTTGCTACCCCTGACACCTTGCTATCCCTCCCATCGGATGAATCAAAAGTAATGCATGATTATGTATTAATAACCGATAATAAAACAAAGGGACAAGTACATTTGGTGGATTCTACAAATGTTAAACCTATTTGTAGATGGTTAGTGTTTTAAATTGCAAAATGGTACTACCACAGCAGCATATGCTATTACAACATTGAAAACCTTTGTTGAGGCTTGTAGGATATCTCAGCATATGATATGATAGTTTTTTTTTTATATAGCGCCTATACACAATGTGTTTCAAAGCACTTCAAGGCAAGGGAGGGAACAAGGGAAAATACAATGACATTCTTACAGGCCATGAACAGTAAGGATGTGAAATTAACTATTGTACTGGGCCTGACGACATTTCAGATAGTGCAAGAGCTAAGACATAGATGGGAGGGGGAGAGTGGGAAGGAAACGGAAACAGACAGGTGACTACCGTACTAGGCCTGACGACATTTATGGTAGAGCCGGAGAAAAACAAAAGGTGAGGGAGAGGGGTGCAGAAAGGGAGGGGAGGAACAAAACAAGCGACTATCGTACTAGGCCTGACAACATTTCAGATAGTGCTTGGGTGAGAGGGGGAGGAAAAAAACAAATAAGGGGAGGGGGGAGGAGACAGACGAGGTTGCTATCATACTGGGTCCAGGGACAATTCTGATAGAGTAAGTGCATAGAAGAAAGTAAGGGGAGTAGGGCAGCACAAGCAGCTGAAATGATTGCCTTTACCCGAGCCTGTGAGTTGAGCACCGGTATTGTAGTTAATATTTTTACTGACAGCCAATATGCATTTGGAGTAGCTCACACCTTTGACCGCTTATGGGCTGAGAGAGGATTTTTAACTTCACATGGGACAAAAATACAGCACAGTACCTTCATTTCGAATTTATTGAATGCACTGATCCTGACAAAGAAATTGGTTGTCATGAGAGGTAGAATACACAAGGCCATTGTAAGTGATATGGGGAAAGGTAATGCTTTTGCTGATAAAATTGCAAAAGCAAAGGCACAGTCCCCTGTAGCACTTCTGTATATTACACACATGATACAGTCAGATAATAACATGCTTGCTGTTGCTTTAAGCCTGCCTGGAGGCGGTGCCAGTATTCTGTTTGAACTCTGGGAGACTTCCTTTTAAAATGCTCACTACTGCAAAAGCGGCCGCAAAAGTGGTCAGTAAGTGGTGTTGTCTGGTGGCTGGAGGTACCCCTACTTGCTGTTGCTTTAAGCCTGCCTGGAGGCGGTGTTAGTATTCTGTTTGAACTCTGGGAGACTTCCTTTTAAAATGCTCACTACCGAGAAAGCGGCCACGAAAGTGGTCAGTAAGTGGTGCTGTCTAGTGTTTGCTGGTGGGAACTGGCCGGGCCCCTCAGCCTCTACTGTGGTGGCCACTTGAGGTTCATTATATCTGAGAGGAGCTGCACAACGTGGGATGAAGAAGCCTGCAGGTGAGCCCCATGAAGCAGTTGGGGAACCAACAGGCTCTCAGACTAGGCTCCAGATGAGGCAGCGCTGCGCCTCGCACCATTCAAAACCTCCCTGCGCTCTGTTATCCAAAATATGAACTCGACATTGAAGCAGACTTGTTTACCCTATGGCGCCCGTGAGTTGGTGGTGATAGATTTAACAGACAAGTCTGCTGTTGCAATGCCGCTGCCAAAGAGCCGACTAGCTAAAGAGAGAAATCAGCAGAAAATGAAAGATTCCCCCTTCCTAAATGCAGCTGACTGCCAAATGGGAGAGAGAGCAGAGATATTAACTCCTACCTTTATAGGTAGGTCTGACTCGCAGGGATGGTGTGGAGACAAAGGAAGCCGGGAGGGGGCTAAGGTCAATATAAGCGAAGAACAAGGGCCTCATTCTGAGAAAAGACTATCGTGCTCAAGCTCAAGCAATAACTCTAAAGGCACCGAAAGAAAATCATTAAAAAAAGGTGCAGGTGGCCCTCACCTTAGGTGTAGAGACTCTTGTGGCGTTTGTGGCAGAGCCGGAAGCTGTGGGGAGCGCGGCAAGGATGGGGATCTTGGATGTGACGGACCAGGTGACGAGGAGGAGCACCCGAGGGGATCTCCGCATTTGGTGCTGGGGCTCGGCTATGTCGCGTCTCCCCTCAGGCAGATGGCGTTGCAGGAGGGGAGTGGTGAGAGTGAAGCGGGAGTGGCCTGTTCACCAGGGGCCGACTCCAGTAAGCCTCCCCTTCAGCAGTCAGCGTCGCAAGAGGGGAGGGGTGGGAATGAAATGGAAACGGCCTTCCTGCCTCCATATAATCAAATGCTGTACTTAACGAAACTTAAAACGAAACAAGGAAAAAGTGCAAAAGGGCATGCAATGATTTTAATGAACCAGCCTCCAATATGCAGATACTTAGAGATGGCCTCCCAGTGGAAAATATGAGGGAAAAAAATTGAAAAAAACCAAGAAAAAGGACTACAGCAAAAAGTGGGCTGTATACAGGAAGACTTGCATCGAGTTTTACAATCTCCGGTAGGGAAACTTATATAGAGGGGAAGGTAATAATGGAAGACCTAACAGTAGGCCACTGGGAAGAAATGGAAGATTGCGAGGTTTTTGAGGAAACCCCAGTGTCGGGACATTCTCAGGAGGGAGGGATGAAAATGATTACCCCAAATAGGGTGGATGGGAAAAGTATTGACCACAGCCCTAAGACGATGGATACAAGCGGCGATTTGAATGAGGGAAATGACAGTTATATTGTCTAAACCTCTTAAATTCAAAACCGCCGCGAGATTCAATTACTAAAGATTTGAGTAATTCAACATTGGCAGAAAAATTAAAGATATTTCTACTCTAACTGGTAAAACAATGCAAGAGAAACGCAAAAGTCTATCCTTTATTAAGGACAAGATTGCAATACTGGACAAGGTCCCTCTGCCTGACCCGTGGGCTGAGGAAGCTCGGATGGCGGAGATCATCAATGAAAGTCTGCATATACCAGGAAGTGCAAATCTTGAACGTGAGCCTCTAATTGATTTACACAATCAAAATATGCCTGAAAAGATGGCGGAAAAATCTGCCATTTTTACATTAGAGGAAAAGCTTAAAAATGAGAGGGCAGCGGGCTTACCACATATACAAAACACAGTAATGGCAGCATTAACTATCGCAATAGCCCAGTTTCTTAAATGATATGAGAACATAAATGATTCCCTGCAGGATCTTTTAACGCTCAATTTGAAATCGAAGGACCAGATAAATGACCTGGATAATTGGACGAAAATAATCGAACGGAGGCTAGAATTGGAAGCAGAGAAATCAAATCTATGGCAAAATAGATTATATGACGTGGCTAGAAGTGAAGCAAATGATAAAACACTTTTAATGGAAGCAGTCATAGAAGACTGCAAGTGGATGAGAAATGTACATAAAACGGAAAAGGGTGATCCCAATCAACATCAATGTCGAGGTAAATGGTGCTTAGCTGCAAAGAAGGACAATACCAATGATGGTGAACAAGGCAGCAATAAAAGTACCTTGAAAAGTGGCCCACTCCAACTGTTAAAGATTGTATTTGGCTAATGGAGAAAAAGAAACCGATAAGTACAAGGCCGTAAACCCGCTACTAACAATAGCAGAGAGTTTAGGGAAAGCTAGTTTTCCGATCTTCCAATCATCCGATGTGCCAGCGAAATTTTATGAAGATCGACCTATGGATCCGAAGAGGGGTAAAAAAAAAAATCTAAAAACCAAGGGAAAACACAGAAGCAAAATGGATCCAGGTCATTTTTAAGGAACATAAGATCACCTCCCAATCTAGAGGATCTGCAAGTGGTGGAAAAAATCTAGAAGAGAAATGGTCTTGGGGAAAAAATGTGCAGGACTTGTCAATAAACGAGGCTTCGGAAAACCATACTAGGATCCGAAGTGACGATGAGTCAGTGGTCTCAGAATCATGCTTGAGTGATCGGATCGAGCTCTTGGAAGAAAATAACAAAGACGAGGCATAGGATAGTAGTAGCCCTTCTGAATGGCAGGAAATTGAAAAGCAGGTTGATGCTCTTCCAATAGAGAATAGAGCTGATGACCCCCTGCCGAGAGCTACGGAAAATAATATAAATGAAGGAAACAAGGGCAAAAAGATGCCTGAAGAGAGGAGACCAAAAATTAGCTTGGATAAAGAAGAAAATTGAAAGTCAGACACTTTCAGAAAATTAGAAGACAAAAAGGAAAGGATGTGACATGGAAAGTAGATCAAAATATAATAATAAAGATAAGAATCTGAAGAGTCGTGAACAGAGACCAGAAAAGAGTGCCAATAATAAGCCTCAGAAAGAAAAGACCCAGAAGGTCTTCAAAGTGAAATTAGAAAAAGTGTTAAAGGACCCAAGGAGGAAGCTCTTAAATCGTGAAAAAGTGATGGTACTTCTCTGGCAGGTACCAGTGTTGCGCCACATAACATCGGATGATATTGGAATAGTTGTGTTTGTTAATGAAAAGAGACTAGAGGTAATACTGCACCTTAGA
This sequence comes from Ambystoma mexicanum, assembly GCF_040938575.1. NCBI lineage: Eukaryota > Metazoa > Chordata > Amphibia > Caudata > Ambystomatidae > Ambystoma > Ambystoma mexicanum. The sequence continues at coordinate 670,669,992 of NC_090927.1, read as the reverse complement.
TCTAGTTTGATCATGGATTCAATTCTGGAAATAAAAGATAAGTTCGCCCGGCTGGGTTTTGGGATGATGACTTATCTCCTAGATCAAAGAATACAGGCCGTGAAAATCCAGTAAAAGAAGAGCGAATGAAAACACGCTTAGAAGAAAGGGAAAGAGAGGTCAAGAAAACAACAAATGGTGCATCAGTAAATTCACATGACAAGGAAAATAAGAAGAAAGTAATAATGGAGAAAAATGAGGGGATAATAAAGCAGCAGAAGAAAGTAGTATCGGCAGAGTAAATCGACACAGCATTAAAAATGGAAGTACAAAAGATAAGCTTTACAATAGATAATTCTATGAAAAAGCTGGAAACGGCAAGACCCTCACAGAAAAAAACTGAAAAAGAAATGGATTGGTCATGGATGGCTAAAGTGCTTGCATTAAAGAAGAAGCAATAGACTGAAAAGGTGCGCGAGGCAAAGAAAGTTCAAGTTGCCTCATGGAACACTCTGGGATTTAAACATCTCTTCACTGGCGAAAATGGTTTCTTGGGGCAATATGAGATCATCTGCCTTCAAGAGACCTGGATAAGGAATACACCAGTGTGTGAAGATTACAAGGTCTATATAAACCCTTCAAGGAAAGGAGAAAAGGGGAGGCAGTATGCAGGCCTTTTAACTATGATAAGAATTGATAGTGATCTTGAAGTCCTGGACCATAGTATTATGAATCCTTTCGTACAAACACTAACAATCAGGAAAGGCCTGCTGATAAATGATGTAAGAATCCTACTAATTAACATCTATTGGAGTGAAAAGAACTGTCAAACTAATACGTTTATTAAGGACATTATGGAAATCATTGATAAATCAATGATTGAAGAACCAAACCAGCTAATATTACTTTGTGGAGACCTGAGTATTAAATTACTAAATAAGGACGGAACCCCAAAGAAAGAATCACAACTGGAACCGAAAGAACAACGCTGGAAGACAGAGATGGAAATCCGTTCAATGAAGATGCTAAATGTTTCAATTGAAGGAGATCTAGGAGGAGATAGGGGCAGACACATGGTTCTCAGGGACTAATCGTGCCTGTCTAGACTACTGCTTTGTGGCAGGTAATACAATGCAATATATCAATTCGCTAACAGTGAGAAAACAGTTAGTTAGTGATCATGCACTATTAGACATTGAAATGATCCTGTCGGGTGGAAGAGAAAAGAGGACCAGAATAACTCTAGTTGAAGTACCATGGGGTCGAAATAAATTACGAATAAAACAGGGGTCTCTACCAAAGCTGGTGGGACGCTACGATCTCCATGTGGTGGACAATCCAGAGAAGGTCGACTATAGATGGCTCCTGAAAGACTTCGAATTAAAACATGATTAAAAAAAGTGGACAAAGATAAACAGAAAACATGCTTATAGAAAGGAGCTGGTGGAGAAAAGAAGAGTACATAGAGCTGAAATACAGAGGCTCCAAAGGAGTGTTCAATCAGGGAAAGAGGAGAATATCAGAAGATTGAAACAAACATATAAAAACTGGCTAAGGTCCACAAAAGCCGGAGGAGCACAGCATGATGCAGAAAAAATGCTAGCAGTGGTACGAGTGTGCAACCCAAAACATCTAAGGGACATAATAAATAAGGGGGAGGATTTACAAGCGGCGACAGCTACAAATCAGGTGTCAGAGGAAAGATGGATCAAACATTACACAACGCTCTTTGAAGGTAAGACAGCTAAAAGCCTTGTAGAGAATAACTATTGCTTGCATAAATGGAAAATTGAATTAGATCATTAAGAAATACTATGGAGAATTAACAAGCTCAGCTCGTCAAGGGCAGCGGGCCCTGATGATATCTCAAATCAAATGTTAAAGGCAAATAAAGAGAGTTGGGCCTATTTAATATATTCTTTATTCAATCAAGTAAAGAAGATAAATTCTGTACCATCCTTGTGGAAGGAAGGCATTATAGTCCCAATTTTTAAAAAAAGGAGACCGCAGTGACCCTAAGAACTATAGGCCAATAGCCTTGCTTGATTCTACTGGCAAAATCTTCGCAGCAATTCTCCTAAGAGATCTGAAAAGTTGTCCATCATAGACAAACGGCAAACAGCCTTCAAAAGCGGAGTTGGCACATCCCTTAACTTATTCATCTTAAATCTCCTGAAACAGCGAGCATTAGAATCCAAGGGCAAAGTTTATCTAGGATTTGTTGACCTAGAGCAAGCCTTTGATGGCATAAGCCGCAAATTGTTATGGACCAAGTTAATGGTCTGGAACCGCCCGGAAGATCTTTTGGAGGCAATACAAGCACTATACTCTGATACGACAGTACAGATCCAACTATCCAGAGATGGATCCATAACTAGGAAGATCCACACCTTTCATGGGATAAAGCAGGTTTGTGCACTGGCACCATTCTTATTTGCATTTTACCTGGCAGATTTGATAAACTCTCAAAAAGAGATCTGGGCCTTCCCTCCTAAGATTGAAAAAAGCGAAATCCTCTGGATCCTCTATGCGGATGACCTGGTCTTTACTGACCAGACCGCTATAGGGCTCCAGAGGTGATTACAAGCTTTTAAAATCTATTTGGAGGGTAATCATATGAAGATTAACATCAATAAATTAAATGTCCTAATAAAGAAATCTGCAAGCAGTAAATTGAGGAAACGAAAAGAATTCAACTGGACCATTGATAATCAACCTCTGGAAGTTGTGGAATCAATAACTTACCTTGGGGTCCGAATTAAAATATTGATGAGTCGGGCACCTATTTGTCGATCAAGGAAAAGTTATTGAAGCTAACAAATGAAGGCAGAGCATTGCATCATCGTTATGGAGTATTCTCGCTACTGCCTATTGTCATCTTTTATAAGCAGAAGGTGTCAGCAGTATTATATGGAGCAGAGACACAGATGAACCTCTCCTGGAAAATATGGGATACATGTGAAGCATACTTCTGGAGGAAAATTCTTAGATTACCCAACTCACTGCCAGTAGCGACAATTAGGTTTGAGCTAAGACTACAATCACTAACATCTATAGTTATGTGGAAGACAATTGCCCTCTTTCGGAAATGTGTTCTCGACTCTCCATCTGAACCATGTGAGATGTTAATGGGATCGACGTCAGAAAAAGACAAGAATCTTGGGAGATGGAAGGAGCGTTGTAGAGAATTTCTAGATAGCTTAAATATTGATTTGGAAACTCTGAAAGCAAATCCAAATAAAGTTAAATAAATTCTGCAAGAAAAAGACTGGGTCGAAACAGTTGAATTGAAGAGATTAAACAAGCTATGTTATGACATTGTATGGGAGCGCAAGAAAATAATGAATTGCCCGTACACTTAACTAAATTCCCATCGACCCATTACAGAGACTTATTACTACGATGCAGATTCAACATACTGGGATCGAGAGAAGTACTGCTGCGAAGGAAACAAATAGGCCCTGAAGATGCAATGTGTCGCTTCTGCAAAGAGGTGGACTCCATAGAAAAAAACAGGCATCTGATGCTATCGTGCCCCGCTATAAATGAGCGAAGGAGAGAAGTAATGGGGATCGAGGGGCAGGTAGCAGGTTCCACTGAGGAAGAGCTGATGTGGGAGGAAATTCTAATGACTAGAAAACTCAGACGCAAGATCAGCGCCTTAAAGTTGGTGGAGACACTGTTGATGGTTACAGACAGGACCAAATTTCGGAACTAGGAGATGAGAGAGAAATCAAATAGGAAACCGAACTGTGGTATAAGCACTGGATGGAAAAGAAAATTGTGTGATGAACTGATGATAATGTCATGACATGCTAAAGGCTTATGGTAAAGGTTGAAAGCTAATTAACCAATAAAACATTTAGAAAAAAAATAAAAATAATGCAAGCTATTTAGGCTGAGGCCACTGAGCAAGCGCTTCAGGAATGGAAACAGACTGGAAAATATGTAGATGTGTATTGGCTAGATATGCAAATGGGAATTACCACATATGTATTTACCTTTAATGTTGTCCTATGCTCATGGCCCGTCTCATGTAGGTGCAGAAGGAATGTGTAGAGTTGCTCACTACAGCATGGAGTAACATTAAACTAAGATCAGCCTTGGTTACTTTTTGTAAAACTGTTTAGAATATGCATCCTATAACATTGGGAAGAGTGAAGGAGCCCCAAAGGGACATTTTTAGCCACCTTTGTCTCCTCTGAAGCATTCCAGCTAGAGTTTATTAGAATTACCTCCCTGTCAAAGAAAAATGTATTATTGATAGTATGTATGTTTAGCAAATAGGTAAAAGCATTCCCCAGAGAAGACAGTACAGCATTAGACATTGTTAAAATACTTGTAAAGGAGTATTTACCCCGATTTGGACTGCCTTACACTCAGTGGAGCAACAGTAATGAGCATATTGTTAAATTCCACAATATAAATTAATGCACTTAGGTGTTGGGATTGTTTCTTTACAAATTAGTCATGAGTCGCCCAGCAAATGTATGGGGTGTGAAAAAATTCCAAGACATTTTGTCATTGCCGCCGTTAACCGACTACTGTAAAGAATTAGCTAAAACACCTGTCCATTCTCTGCAAACCGGTCACTGACAAATTACCAAATAACCATTGGCGGGCCAGGACACAGCATCCACGCAGAAGACTGGGTACCTATCAAGTATCAGGACTACAGCCCAGGTGAAAAGGACTGTCGCAGGTATTGCTCTTTTTAAAAAAAAAAAAAACGTTTATTTATTAAAGTGCTTGACAAAACAATACAGAGCAGTCGTGGCAGCAGTACTCAGCGTAGCAATTTAACACACTGGTCAACAACAGAGTTGGGATAGTAGCATAGCGAGGCCAACACCGGCAATCATTTGCATTAAATATGACTGGAACGGGAGCCAACCGGTTTACATCCTGCTGGCTGTAACGAGGCCCATTGTTCCTCCTGATCTGAGGCAAACCTCACAGCCCGCGTCCACTGTGCAATGGATGGGCTGGCAGGTTTCAACCAGAGCAATAGTATACATCGGACTGCTAATAACAAGCAGAGGCTCGCCAATCTATGGAAACATCGTTGTAACGTGTCAAACCTATGAAATAAACATTGCAGTGGGGTAACCTCGATATCACAATTTCACATATTTAACATAAATTCACATACCCCACACCACAAATCCCTCAGTCCCAGGCGGACCCATAACATATGGAAGTATCGTGCTTCATCTGAATGACACCTAGAACAGAGTGCAGCGTTTGCTTGGGAAAACAAGTATAACCTGGCTGGGGTATAATGATACCTGTGAAGCACCATGAATTGTATTAAGCGGAATCTAGAAAGAGAAACCTTGCGAGACTGTACACATGTATCCTCCCAGACTTCATCTGTAATATGTATATTCAGGTCTCTCGTCCAGTCACTTCATATCTTGGCCAAGGGCCCATTCCCAAGACTTTGCAACAGGTAGTACAGACTTGACACCTTGCCATGAGTATTGCTCGCTTTCATAATGAAGCTTAACATTGGCTCATCAGGTGGAAAAACTGGAAATCCCTCCCACGTTCCCTTAACAGCTCTACGTAGTCCCCAATATTGCAACCAATGTGAAGATTGTCTCCACTGGCGACCTGGCACCTCCTGAGGAGCAATGAAGTTCCACATAAAATATACATCTTTCGGAGACACAAAGCCATCTAGGGCCCAATTTGTACAGCATTATTGCTCACTTTTGGTAGTGATGGGACACAGCTCCATATTGGGAGATCATCATGAAATGGCCAAGAGACCCCAAGCAACTTCCATATTCCACACAAACGCAGTCACACTCATGCATGCATGGCTATTACCGCAGCGCGGGCAACACAAGTGAACGGACATTCTGATCCCCTGCTGCGTATCAGCGAACCAGTAAGATGCATAATGCGCCTGAGCAGCCGTCCAATATTTCTCGAAGTCTGGGGCTTCGAGGCCCCCTGAGAGTATGGTCTAGCCAGTGTATCCCACTTGAGACAGACTGCTCCTGCATTCCACAAAGTTATCAATCACTGACCTCAACTCGTTGAATAACTCTCCCATGGTGTAAGGAAGGCATGGCATCAACAGTAAGACAGACACAAGTCGCCACAGTTCAAGGGTTTTTAATGAACTTCAAAAAGGGTTCGGAAAACGCTTATCCAATACTAAATCTACAGATGGGAGCAAGCAATAACGATCAAATAATAACGCAGTCCTAGTGGTGTCTTGTCAAAACGAAAGGGCCTATACTAAAAACCTATTGCCAATCCTTACCTCTAAATACAAATAGTGTGGGAAACAATGTTATGTAAAAGAAAGAAATGAGAAAAGATATGTTAGGATGTTCAGGCCGTTGCCCTCCCTTGCCCACGTTTTCAGCACGGGATAAGGTAGTGCACTCGAGTTTAGCACAGTCTCTGGCTTTTTGTGCCCAAGTCTCTTAGCCTTCCAAAATCTCTTCTGGCAGAGAGCCTGATGCGACAATCCAACAATAAGTTATTTTCCTATTCAGATTTCACAGATAGTCAATTTCATCTTGGATCCCCCTCAGCCAGGCTCAGATCCCTTGAACACAATGCTCGTAGGATTTTCACGTTTCCAATTTCTCAGGGGATTCTCGGTTCACCCCGGATCCTCCTCACCCAGGCTCAGATCAGTTTCATCAGAAGGTTCAATCAGTCTCCCTCCTCCGGGCTCGGACCAATGTAATTTAACATAAACTTGATATAAACCAAAGCTTTCACTTGATCTCCCTCATTCGGGCTCGGACCAACTTAATTCTACTTTGTCATCAACTTTCTTGGCAGTATCAACATCGAAGACTTTCGATTGTGCACATGATTTTGCTTGATTCGTTGCAGAATCACTTCGATGCACAGTTCTTTGACACACTCACCTTTGTCAACTCACAGTTGGATATCATACAGAGACCTTCGAATGAGCACCCACGCGGTGCCGGATCACTGTCAAGGGTATCATATCTTGGTTTCAAAGTTCAATTACTCATCTATTGTTCAATTTTTACTTGCGTTGGTCATGACATGCGTTTCATACACTGTTCGCTTCAGCGCTCACCATACAATGTTGCTGCTTGCAACCTTGGCTTCAACACAGACCGGTCTGGTATCAGTCTCTCCGACTCACCGGCTGTGTTGATTTCACTGGCAATGCTTTGATGTAGGAGCAAAGGACATTACCACATCGGCAAGCAATTCTGCCCACCTTGATTATCTACGCAGGAGGGCCCCGGGTACCTCCGACACACAATGCAGGATTCTTCAGCCTGGTTTCCTGGTCTTACGTTCTCTATTTGCAAGGGTTCATAAAAGTAACAGCTTCTCGTTGAAAAGGTCAAGGGGTACTTCCCTCCTTGCGATCCCCTTCTGTTTTGCCGTCTTTTTCCTTGTGTTAAACTGCCATCCTGAAACTGCTGCTTCCTTGTGTGTTTGCCTTGGTCAGAGTGTACTCTAGCTTTCTGCCTTTCATCCGTGGGGGGAAGTGTAATGTAAGTCAGGTGTGTGTGATGGTCAGTAATTGCCTGACCATTGTATTGGGACATGTCAGGTATACTGCTCGGGTGTTAGTCCGTTTTCTCTTATAGCGAGCTGTCCGTGAGAAAGTGTTTGTGTCGGGGAAAGGGGGTGGGGGGTGGAGTTCCTAAGTATCCTACCTGGTAGGATGGGGTAAAGGTGTTACAGGGAAAGGGGATACTGCCTCTCGCCATCCGGTGTCCCACTCCCACAAGACCCCTCACCCAGGTGATCCTTCCGCACTAGTCCACCCCCAAGAAATGGATCCAAAAGCGATGGCCATGTCCTGGCTCCCTGGATGACAGATCCCCACGGACTAGCGGGGGTGAGACCTTCAGGTTTCTCGCACTGGCCACAGCGGTATATTTAGGAAATAATACATGTTTTTCAGGACGATAATCATTTTAAGTAGCGCTACTCTACCTGCCATAGTGAGCGGCAATCTAGCCCAGTTTTGAAGCTTATTCTTCAGTTTGTGCATGTATGCATCGTAATTGCGTTCCTTTACGATAGTTGAGTGCCTAGCTACCACCACTTCTAAGTATTTCATCTCCGACAGCAACCAAGCAAACCCCAATAGGTCTTGCAGTGCTGATATTGCATCCATTAATGGTAACTGTTCAGATTTGGAAAATTAACACAGAGCCGCGATAGGTCACAAAAGGACAGAACGTCACACATAATTGGGGCCAAATCTGATCAGGGATTTCGCACATATATTATTGCACCGTCAGCATACAACAATATAATCCCAGCCTCCCCAGACATGCATGCCTGTGGTGGGTCAAGTCTGCCAACGGCTCGATTACAATGGCAAATAGCAGGGGTGACAGCGGGCACCCCTTTCGGGTTCCCCTAGCAATGTCAATGGGGGATGAAAGTAGACCATTTGTTCTGACTTTAGCAGACATGGATGCATATAGTAATTGAACAACGTTAGAAATCTCGGTCCAAAGTTGCATTTACGTAGGAGCGCTAACATGAACTGCCAGGACACTGAATCAAAAGCTTTTTGAATATCGAGTGCCACTGCAACTGCATGGACGTCTGGATCTATCTGAGCGAGAACATTAAAGAGGCCCCTCAGATGGAGCGCTGTGGAACATCCAGGAATAAAGTCCGATTGATCAGCGTGGATTATATACCTCATGTAGGGCGCTAACTTGGAGGCTACGACCGTGGCAAACTTTTTTACATCTGAATTAATCAGCAAGAGGGCCCTGTAATATCTGCATTGCTCAGCCAGTTTATTAGGCTTCAATAGGACCATGATCAATGCCTCTCTCAATGTGCAGGGGGGAGTGAGGAAGTACTCCTCGGCTACATGCCTCCTCCCACATCTCAGAGAGTTGGGGGACCAAATGCGCCTTGAATTGCTTATAGAACTCTATTGACAGGCCGTCCGGCCCTGAGGCCTTCTCATAGGGAGGGCATCTATAGCGCAGGAAATTTCGTCTGATGTCATGGGTAACTCCAGTATTTCCCTGGCCTCATTCCATAGTTTGGTTAGTGGTAATTCGTTTAGGAACACCTCTATATCTGGGGGGGGGGCACATCTGCATTTGTCTACAGCTTGGCATAAAAGGTATGGAACGCCCGATTCACTCCGGCTGCAGTGTGTACTAATACACCAGAGTCGTCCTGCACATACAGAATGTGGTGACTATCGCCCGCCTGCCATACACCATTGGCCAATAGCCTACCAGGGTGTTCCCCCCTCCCCATATCTACTCGCTGACCTTGTGCCCTCAAAGAATTTTAACTCTGTTTTGGCATGCGCTCTGAAGCTATCCAGTTCCGACTATGTCCCCCAGAAAAGCAGTGCAGGGCGACGTAGCATATAGTTGCTCCAAGCTGCGCAGTGTGGCCTCGCTGGTTCTAATAAGCTGCCATACTATTTTACCCCCATGCCCCAAGTTCTGTTGCCATGGAAATCCCACAAATGTATGCTTTAAAGGCTTCCTAAAGTACAGCCAGGAGTCTACTGGACCTGAGTTTTCCTCAAAATACAATTTAATGCGACTCTTCAAGTCTGTTCTGATAACCAAATACAACAATGTTTGGGACTTAAAATCTCCACACCGGTCTAGTCCTCGGCAGTCCTAGTCGCCGCTTGTCAAATAAAAAGGGCCTATTCTAAAAAAAAATATATATATATTGCCAACCCTTACTACTAAATTTCAAAAAGCGTGATGGATAATATTCACCAGAAAAGAAAGAAGTGTTCACAAAATGAAAGTTAGGATGGTAAGGCTGGGTCTCCCTTCCCCACGTTTGAAGCACGGGACAAGGCGGGACTCTCGAGCAGAGCACACTCAGTGGCCTCGTTAGCACGAGGTTGACAGTTCCGTTTAGCGATATCAAAAACCTTCACAGACTAAGTCTCCTTCTTGCCAAAAGTGCCTTGTCTTAGAAGGCTGGCTGTTTCAAAGAAACAAAACAGAAAAGCAAAAAGTTACTTTGGTGCTCCTCGAACCTTGGCCGGTTGCTCTTTGCCCCTTGGATCTCCATCCGCCAGTATCGAAACCTTCCTGAAACTTGGCCCTCCCTCGGGTTCAATACAGCCTTTCAAATGTTGCCTGTATGAGTCAAATGTCCTTTTAAACAATTCCCCACTGCGGACAACCCTCGATTGGGTTTACTCTTTGTCGACACAATGTTCACGAGTGTATGACTCATGCAAAATAATCAAACAAAAGTTCTCTTGGTGATCTTGCACCTTGGGTGATTGCCTCTCGCCCCTAGAATCTCCCTATGTCGGGCTTGCACCCTCCTTGCCTTTTTTCTTAGGATCTGCCTCTGTCAGGCTCGGATCCTTCTCACAGTTTGGGCCTCCCTCCGTCAGGTTCACTACGGCCTTTCTTTAACACAGTTCATGTATTTTAACACAGTTCATGCATTGCTCATTTTCATCAGAAAGCAAGGTTTTCCTTCTCCTAGCTTTCTCTCAGCATCCCTCTGTCGAGTTCATACTTGCCACAATTCATAGTTCACATCCTTCTTGAAAAGCTGGGTTCCCTTCCCCTAGATTTCCTCTGGCCACGGGTCAGAGACTTCGATTGTATAAGCTATTTGAGCTAACCCTTATAGGACCACCCTGATGCCTCATGCCACCCATTCCTAGGGCTTCTGGTTCTTGTAGTTTCAAAGAATAGGTCCCAGTCAGAGTCTTTTGAATGAGGACCCACTAGGCGCCGGACCCCTCCGCACCCGGACCTCACTTGACTTTCTTTAAAGTTCAATCATATACACAAGTAATTTGGCTTTCAGAGTCCTAGTGTTAGAAAAACATTGCCACTTGCAACCTTGGGCTCAAAACAGTTCGGTTTGCTATCAGACTCCGACTCATCGGCTGTGCTGAACCCGTTGGCTTCTTTGTACTCTGGTGTCAAGGATAGTTCGATGGGCGCATTATCAAAGCGGATGGGCTCCTGTGTACCATTGATGTCTGCTGCTTCGCACGCCAGCTGTAGCTACTGGTCTTATAATTTCCTTTCAGAGGCTTTGCGGGTCTCAGGGGAAAAGGCAAGGGAACTCCCCCTTTGTCGTCCTTCCAGGTCTCACCACCTTTGTTCTCCGTTTGGACTCCTGGTTTGGTCTAGCCATCTCCTCGTGCGTTCAGCCTTGCTCGAAGTGTGCATTTGTGCTCCGGCTTTATCCCTGTGGGGAAGGTAAAGGGCCGTCAGGTGTGTGTAATTATTGTTAATTGCCTGACCCGTGTATTGGGACATGCCAGGTAAACAGCTCTGGTGTTAGTCCATTGTCTTTTACTGTGTAAGAATGTGTTTATGTGGGAAAAAAGGGGGTAGAGGGTAGAGTTTCTAAGTATTCTTCTGGGTAGGATGGGCGAAAGGTGTCATGAGGAATCATTCTTCATCCTAGTGGGGGTCGGTGAATTTCGGAAGGGTGAGTCGAGTCTGGTAGGGTTTGTGAAATGAATAGGATGGGTGGTGGTGTTATGTCATGTAACGCTCACCTGATTCCCGTAGAGGCGCCGGTCTTGACTGGGCGTATACCGCATCTTCAAAGGTGATGTGTAACACACGGCTGGCTCTTTGGACTGGACCTCTGTGCACTGTATGTCTGACTCGAAGGGTAAGATGTCTGCAGATAGAAAATATGGGATTAATGAACTGGTTTATTGAATGTCTCTCTTCTTCCCTTTCTCTTCTCCTGTAGAACCCCAAAGGTTAACGCTCTCACCTTAGGTAAGTGAACGCCGTGCTCTCCATCTGCCTCGGGGCACGGTGCTGTAACCAGTTTCTTCACTGGATAAGGGGAGCAGGCCTCTTGACTTCAGAGGACTGCTGTCCGTCGTTTACTGCACGAACGGTAAGTTTCGAGTAATTCTAATGTCTTTAAAAGTCTTTAGTAATGATGTCTCTTGTTTTGCAGGGTTCCGGCGATGGCGGATGACGGGCTGAAGTGAGTTGAAGATGGAGCCCGTGTGATGAATAGAAGCGCCTGGAAGCACGTAAGTAAGCGCTTGTTGCCTGCTTCACGATGCGCTCTAACTGTCTTTTTATTTTGCAGGTACAAGTTCGGAGCGGCTGCAGGGTGCCGGAATACCCACTGGGTTAGATGTGGATAGGAGTAATGGCACGTGAGTATTAAAGTTCCCCAATGTCTTTAAACGCACCTTGTTTTGTCTTTCAGATGCGGGATGCAGCGCCGAAGGCCTCCGGAGCGTGCAAAGAGTTGGTAAGCTTTTGTCTTTCAGATGCCGGAATGCAGTGCGAAGACCTCCGGAGCGCACGAAGAGTAGGTAAGCCTTTGTCTTTCAGATGCCGGAATGCAGCGCGAGGCGTTGGTGACAGCCGATGGACCAGGTAAGTGAAGCGCTGTCACTGAAGACCGTAATGCTAACCTGTTCTTTCTTGTCTTTATAGGTGTTGCTGAAGACTGGATTCAGGATGGTAAGCCTTTTTCCTTAGGCCCAGGATCAGATGCAGAAGACACAATGAGCGTTCTGCTGCAGAGGATGCAGAATAACGCAAAGCAAGATTCATCCATCGGGTGTGGTTTAAATAGCCTCCTGTAGTGCTTAGGTGTCTCCTTCCACAGCCACGCCTAGGTAAGAAAAGCGTTCCTGCTTTCCAGAAGAGTTCCAGTGTTCTGAACCTAGGGAGTGGCTCCTGCCCCACCCAACAGGAAAAGTAGTTCCAAACAGAAGAGGATCAGAGGCTCAACTGGCAGGCAAGTAAGCAGCACGGTCTGCTGCAGGTAAGTCCACCCAAGCATTATGAGCCCGGCGCTTCCAGCGCTGGGACTGGGCATATTTATGAGCCTGGTGCCACTGGCGCCAGGACTGGGTCCAAAAGGTCCCAATTGGGACTGGTTGGCACTCGGAACCTGGGTTATGGATCTGCTTCCAAGGGAGTTGGGAAAACCCTGACATTTTTGGAAGCAGAGATCATGACATGTCAAAGCAGATTGTGAGCTCAGGAAATAATCAAAGGGATGTGGAGGAGAACGACTGGGAGTATTCGGGTAGGACACATGGAAATAGGGATTCTGGGAGAGATAGTTTACATGTGCAATGAGGTTTGGGTTTCTAGGTAATTTGCCATATTGAGAGGGTTTGTTGGATCCAGGTAAGAGTTTTATTGTGAGGAAGGGAGACAAATGTGGTACAGCCTACAAAGGTCTCTGGGATCTCATCATCATCTCCTTCTTCCGTGGTATAGTACCGCGTCTCACCTGGGCATTTCCCCAAGCATAACCCCGGGTTCCCCTACCCAGGTGATCCTCCCTCGCTCATCCACCGGCAGGGTTGGGATTTGAGAGCGCCAGCCCTTCCCAGGCCACCTAAATAAGGGATTCTCTAGTCTACTCTGGAGAATGCCTTGAGGTTGCTCACATTGGGGAATGGTCAGAAATGTTTCAAGGCAATAGGTCAGCTTCACAATCATCCCCGACAAGGGATTCAGATATAAACCACATATCTATGTGAGAGTGGGAATCATGTGCCCAAGAGTACAAGGAGTATGCCTTATTGGGTTAAGCAACCTAAAAGCATCCACTACTCTCAGCTCAGATATACCACTCTATCACTTGGCAGTTCTAGTGAGTTGCCTGGCGCTGCGTCCGACCTATCAAGACCCGTATCTAGGATTGTGTTAAAATATCCCCCCACAGAACAGGCACCAGGCGATACAAAGCCAGCGAAGCCACTATATCTGCGTAGAATTCCGGATCATCTACATTAGGCCAGTAAATGTTCATCAACACCATCTCTTTGCCCTCCAATACCCTGTATAGCATCACATAGCATCCAAGGGGTTCCACATGTGCTTTCCTATCCACATATTGTACCAACTTATGGATCAAGGTCATCACCCCCTCTACTCTGTGTAAAATATGCAGCAAAGGAACTGTGAGCACCCCAGCTTCTGGCAAATCTCTCAGCCAACGTTCATCGTATGTGTTTCTTGCATGAACAGTATGTGCGCTTTGTGTCGCTCCACAATTCGTATTATTCGCTGGTTATTAGGCCTCAATCGAGATTCCAATTCATGTTTTTTCCTGCCGGTGGCTAATACCTGCTTCGAAAGAGGTGACATCCGCTCTCAGGGCTGTTATCTCATCTTCCGCTGCCCCCACCCTTTTGTCATTGTAATTGGTTATTTATAATTTGCTTAATACCCAGAGGTTTCCAAGCACGGACCCAGGTGCTCCTCGTCTTGCTTCCAAGGCGAGCGCGTTGCCCATGAGTTATCCTCCCGGCCACCCTTGTTTCTGTTTCCATGATACAGAATTCTGTCTTTTCCATTCAGGACTTAATGGAGCTGATAGTGCCGCTCATATCATCCAGTTTGGCGTGAATTGGAGTGAATATCTAATTCATACAGTCCATCATACTGTTCAGATCGCTGGGCTCGCCATGTTCCAGTTTTCCCCCTGTGGTGCTTTCTGCCCCCTATCTTGATTTAGGCGTGGCTTTAGTAACCATGTTTATAGAGCTCTGCTTTCTGCCCACGCCTTTCGTCATGTTGTCACCCTCTGCTAATGCATGCACTACAGATAGTGCAGAATCAAACAATATGGGGAGGGGAGTTGGGAGGGTGTAAGGGGCCAGGAGCAGCGTTGTGACACAACATATTGGGTTATATCCCCCGACCTGTCCCACCTTTCCGAGTAATGAGCTTCAAGTGCATGAATTGTGCCAGATTCAGAAAAGAGCCTCCCACGGTGCTCCACCTCTGCTAATACGCCATCCGCCACCACTCCATGCCGTTATTGAACAACGGAGGCCCGGCCGCAGGTCCCACCGGGGGAAAAGCACCTGCCAGCCATGTCCGGCACGTCCCAGCCAGCGCACTAGGCCAACCAGGCACACCGCTGCCGGTAAGCACAGCAACGGCACCAGCGAAGTGTTGAAGACACAATGTCAAGCACAGACCCGTGGCCTAGGTTGCACCGGCAGCTACTATGGGTGTCTGTAAAACTGCAGCTGTGAATGCAGCTGTCAATCAGTGAGCACTTACAAAGACTGTCCCCGTTCACACCGATATCGAACATCACTGGTCAGGATAGTTCCACTGCACACTACGTCCTAAGCTCTCCTGCGATATTGTTGCCAATGCAGCTGTTCACATAATCTGTGCCGGCTCGTGCCTCTCCTACCCCCCCGGTACGTGTGCAGCCGGGTCTCCAACTCCCAGCACTTCCCGCCAAAGGACTACGCGGGTGCCCAGGCAGTAGTAGCCTCTCTCTGCCTGGGGCTTCTCTACTTCTCAGTTGATATCAATACTCTCCTGCCTCGCCCCACATGGGCCGGCAGCCACCACGTTGGACACCTCCCGGCCTTGTTGGTATCCTCCGGATGCAGCGCTGCAGCTAGGGCAAATCGATCATAGTCAGTCCCAATCGATAGCTCAGGAGTTCGACCCAGTTATCACCAGTTTCTAATCGATGCACACCCATTAAACAAAGTCTTTGGTCGCACAAAATGTCCCGGGCTGCGGAGCTCCCAGTTCAAGCAGCCATCTTGAACCGTGCCAAAAGCGCCCCCCAGGTATTGCTCATTTTCTTTGTTACCCACACCATTGCCTGCTGTGTCTGGTACTAAAAGCACCCCTTCTGCTGACACATTGGACATTTGCATCATTATTTTCGGGTTCCTAAGGACATGCTGGACCAACAGAGGAACTGCGATATAACTTGAGATCCGGGAAACTTTTAACTGAACTACAAACTACGAAGAGGAATCCCTTTCCGTAAGGCACAGCTAACAGGTGGGCAAGCCCACCATCTTTAATGGACTACTTGAGGGGAGACACTCCAAGGAGCGATTAGGCTCCATGAAACCTGTCCTAATGGGATTTCTTTTTGCTTTGCTCCATACACAAGCTATGCCAAACCATGTGCATGGCTATTTCATCCATGCACATGAGGATCCATGCACAGAGGATCCATGCATCTTTATGCTTCCATCGGAGAGAAAAAAAAAACAACAAAGGCATTGTGCCAAGGGGTTTGTATATGCACTACTATTAGGATTGAATGTTTATGTGTTAGGTAGGTTATTATCACAGGAATGTTATGTAACCTATCCTTGTTCGGTATAGTAATCAGTGTCCCCAATGCCACCCTGTCTGAGATCACATGCAACTTCAAAATCCACCACAAATGTTTTATTATGCAAGAGAACATAATTCGAGATATGCTGGCCATGGATGAAGCAAATTGATTTTACTGAGATATATATAAGTATACAACTATGTTAAAAAAAAGACTGATTGTGAAAATGATGTACTAATATTGTGGGTGCTTTGGAAATTGTATGAACATAGGTTCTCTAATTAGCTGGCTGGGCATATGTTTGAAGACTTCTTGCCTTGCAAGAAAAGGCAAGCCCTTTTACGGGTCACTTGTACACGTGTATTCTTCGAACAGACCCCAGGAGTAGAATAGACAGCTGCACCAATGAAAGCTGAGACTCTGGCCAGTATCCACAATTTACCCTGTGATTTAATGACCTGTCATGAAGCAATGTGTACCAAATGTACATACGCTGTTTATTTTGAGAAGCACTTCAGATGTAAAACGAAGCAAGCAGCTGTCGTTCACTCTCTGCTTGAAGCACATTTAAAAAAAATAAACTATGTGCCATTGGAAAAATATTCTGTGCTGTTGATTCATTAGGAAATGATGGGCACAGGCAGGTATGAATTAAATGTATTGACCACAGTGCTTAATCTTGCAGATGACCATGAGCACTTATGTTTGTGGAGACTTAACTATGTTTGTATAATTCATGAGAATTCTGTGACCATCCACACAAGGGGTTACCCACTCAGGGTGTAGCAGTGGTTACTCTACCGCAGAGATCGAACTGACCTTGCTCATTCGTTTGTTAATACAATGTCAAAGTGATTCAGCTAAGATAGGGCTGACGAATAAAAAGGGCGTTTCCAAATCTAGGATTTGCGTATGGTCATGAGTGCACTAATCATGTTAAGTGAGTGAACAGGATACAGTCATTCAAAGCTGCCTTATAGGATAACTTCTGAAAACGGTCAGAGGTTTTAACTTGTGAGTGTAGACTCGACTCCTTTGGCTGACTTGATAATACTGGAGATCCACTTTAACTGAAAAAGATTTTAGTATGTGCCTGAAGTATAAGTCCTAATATTGACTAATGACATATCAACCAGCAAGTTGTTTGTATGGTTTGTTTTTATATTATGTACAGAGAGAGAGAGGGGATATTACTTACATGATCTGAAAATCTTTTTAGAGTTGCATTCTTTGCTTTGAATAGGCTGCGATCTAGTGGTTGGTCCGAGCTGTACAAGGTGTTTCATTCACAAGTAAAAATGGCACCGTCAGTGGTGTTCCTGTCACAGAATCCTGACCCTGCGTGCACAGGAATGCATGACCGCACAACCTCATCAGATTGTTTCTTTTTCTGACATGAACAGCAAAATATGAGTGTGCTACTCCGCTTCCATGTGGACAGCCTGGGTGTGTGCATGTGACTAAAGATATAGGTCACAGGAAGACAAATACAGGGTAAGTAATGTCTACTTTTGAGGCTTGTGAATCAGTTTACGTTCACATGCTTTGCACAGACTAGTGAGCAGTACCAGCGGTAAGTGGTGGATAGTTGAAACAACAGTAGAAAATAGATGCCTAAGTATAGCCTGTCCCATATGTGAGTATGATCTCATTATTATCTCTAAACAATGCGATTGTGCAGAAATATGCACAGAACTTCAAGTACCTGTCCTGCAAATAACGCCCACAATGGGACATTCCCAATGAACGCTAAAGTGGCTCCCCTGATTCTTGGTGAATTAACTTTAGGAGTGAAAAGAAGAGGTTTGTGTGCCAATGTGTAGCAGAGCTGCAAACATCGTACAATTTATCTTACAATTGTAGACTTAGTGACTCGACACCCGTCTGTTCCAGTTGCAAAAGAAACAAACAACAGACTGGATTTACGCAGTGATTTTGTTTTCTCTATATAGGACATTTCCGCTCCATGCCTATCAAGTGCCTGAAATGCCTTCCTTGTTTTAAGGTTTTGAAAGAACACAGATAATTATATTGACTTACTGACATGAACTTTGGAAATTCACGTTTGAGAAAACAATGGCGAGTTGTAAGTGATTTCAATCCGGCACTTCACCCAAGTCAATGCCTAGAGTGTAAAGCACAACTGAAACCCTTAATTATTTATTTGAACGACGTATCACTTATATCATGCCCCTCTCTTGGAAAAGCTATTTTACATGTTATAGATTTTGCCAAAACGAAAATCTGCGGCAAACTTTTCTGTGCAGGGTAATCACAATCGCGGGGGAATTATAAAGCTTAGGATGTTAGCTACCAGCAGACATTTGAATTTTGTTTCTAGCATAAAATGTGAAGAAGTTACAGACGTTTTCGTGGAGGTTTTTTTCAGATAGAGGCAAATTGTAAAACAAGGATGCAAGGATGCGCTTTTAAAAAGACAAACAGGATTTCTTTACACTCAGGATGGACTATGAAGAAGCAATTGCTACACGGAAGCTCAGCTACTTCATCAAGGCAACTGCCAGCAGAGACGCATGCCTTCTTCAGATGCAATATATCAGCTCAAAGATAATTTTAACAATATCAGCACAGAAGGAATATAGGATAAGATGCAGTTTACAGGCAATTCAAAAAGATTTCTAACAATGCAGGTTTCTAAAGATGAGATAGGATGTATTTAGATAGGGATTACTATGGACAGTATATATGATAGTGACACAGTCCTATCTATTGATACTCACTATATAGGTTTGAACAGAAGGATTCAGGTCAGGGATTCAAGGATTCTGCTCGGCACACCGGACTGGACAGCAAAGTGCTCTGGTCTGCAACCAGCAAGACGCTCTTGTCACTGCACGGTAGGACTGGACTGGATCTGCAATGGCTCTCTGGTCACAGCACAGCACGGCATGGCACAAGACTGGGTTTAATCTACCCTTCTGGTTCTGAAGATAATTAGCAGGCAAGCAGTACAGCACAGCCTGGCTGTTTCTTTTGTTTCCCCCTTAAGTTTGTGGGATGGGTTCTGGAAGTTAAGGCCCAGCTGAAAGTGGTTCAGCTATGCAATGAGCCTTTCTGCTTGCAAAGTTTCTGGAATATGGATAGTTCTTCTTCAGGATGCTTCTCCAAGACCTGGATGGTGGGTGGATCTGTGTGTCTTCTAAGTCCTCAGCTGTCTCTATTTATGCATTTGATAAAGAGGTGTGTATGCTGAATTATCCTAAGCGCACACCCTAGGTTGGCTATAGGCTACAATCTCCCCTCTCCCTTGATTGGAGGAGAAAACAGGGTGTCACCATGATGATGTGGTTTTATGAGTCAGTGAATCCTCCCCCTGGCTTTTGAACATGAAATCTACTTTTAGTATAATACATATTTACAATTTTACAAACTTTATAACAACATATCTAGATCACATATTTTGTGGAGCAAGTGCTCTTCCAAGCCCCGTCATTTTAGGATCTTGTGTCGGCTTTTGACAGAAATTCGCACTTTTTGTTCGGGACACAATATCTAGTTTGTCCAAAAATGTGTACACATGTGCGCATTGTATATGGGCATAAGCGTGTGAAGTTTCATACTTCTGACATAAATACATTTGGTATAAAACCACAATTTCTAGAGTTATGTCCCAGAAGATAGCACAGAATTCTGGCTCCTCTTAAAATGTGCAGCAAAAATTTAGGTTCAGAAGTCTGGGGTTTACATATTTTTTACAATTGTCCACAGTCAATTATCAGTCTTTTTAGAAATATGCTTTCTGTGCATTGTGAATCAACAAAAGTTGTCTGTCCCCGCCTCCTTTTCCTCTTGGCAGGTCTGAAGCAATCCGCCCCCTTTCTTCTGGAAGAGGCCATTTTTGACACTTCACAATCTGCATATCCTTTCAGCCAGAGACAGTCTATTGTCCCCTTCACAGAGCAGCCCCAGGGCTCGTCCCCTGATCCAATTCTCACAAAGGTGTGATTTCCTGGCCTTGGTGGGAAGCAGAAGGGAGATGCCTTTTGTTGGGGGAAGCTGGGGAACTGGTTTGGTGGCTTTGAGTTCAGCTTAAATTCAATGTCATTTTATTACATTTTTCTTGGTTTAAAACAAAACTTGCAATTTTCTAACAAGCAGCTAGAACTCTAGCAGCTTCTAAACCATGGAAATTAAATAGTTACAACCTAGGTTGCTCTTAATAACAGGTCACTTAGTTTCCAGATATTTGATTTCAATTGCACAAGTTTAAACTTCTGATGCAACTACTGACAGCTGTCATACAGGCGTCCGCTGGTACTGCCCCCATATTTTGACAGATTTCAAAGGCAGGCACCTTTTTGCTGTGGATATTTTGATGACAGATTCCGCTTTTCATGACATGGTATGTTCATAAAATGTTTTTAAATGAAGTGACAGGTAACACCCAGCAAGGATATTGGATGTTTTATGGTGTTTTGGACCGGCATTCTGTATTTTCAGCAACCAAGAAAAGGTTTATCTGTAAGATTTCAGATTTCTTTCAGCAAGCACTGCTTTTCATCTGTGCTCCATTTTTACATGTTGGGCAGCCCAATGATATGTTTCAGAAGTGAGGTCTCCATTCCACCACTGACAACATGAATGGTAGATTTGGCAGCCATCTTTTTGTGCTTTGTAGGGCACAATTTCCATAGGTTTTGGCGCGCATAGAGGTTTTGCGGCCATTTTGATAATTCTTGCACCACCAGGACACAGGGATGTCGCAGGGCAGAGCAGAGTGGGTTAATACATCCCACAAAGTCACCCCTCGCGACTTGACTTTTGACCGCCCGTCAAGGGGAAGTCGGGAGATTGGGATGTTCAGTTTTCATTTCAGTCCAAGTGGGAAAAAATGTGTCTGCTTCTCCCATCAGTGGTGGATCGACAGGTTCTCCTCGCCGGTTCCAGATGGAAGTGTATGGAGCGATACCCCGGGCCCCTTGGGTCTTTCCTCCTGGCCCCAGAGTGGTCCTCCTTGGGCTTAGGATCCATCGTTTCAGTCCTAGGAGGACAAAACAGAGCATATTTGTAGACATTTCCCCACAACTATTCATGTAGTGGGGCAGACGCATACATTTGATAGATACATGACAATCTTTCCCGCTTATACTTATTACTGATTTTAGCAGATGGAATAGTTTTTACAATCAGAATTTTCTAGGGAGCTGGAATGTCCCCCTCTGGGTTTCCAGAAGAATCCTCTAGTTGCTGCAAAGTGTGCCGAGGATGGCAACACTTCAGCTGGTTGATGTGGACCCAATTATCTTCCCCTTCTGCCAAACTGCCTTTGGGGATACAGATTTTGTAGGCGACTGGTGAGATTCGGTCTACAATTTCAAAAGGTCCCCGCCAGCTAGGAAGAAATGTGCAGTGTTTGGCCTGGTTCCTTTGGAAATTGTACAAGTAGACCCGGTCTCCTACTTGATATTCTTTTCTAGTTGTCTTAAGGTCATAGTGGGTCTTCATACCATCTGCAGATCTTTCTAGATTCCGCTGAGCATAGGCAAAAGCATGTTGAAGGTGTTTTCTCAGATTTTCAAAATACTCATGAGTTGTGGAGGCATTTATCAAGGTCTGCTCTTGGGTTCTGTAGAGCAGATGCTGGGGAAGCACCATCCTTCGTCCAGTCATCAGCTCAAACGGTGACATTTTAGTTGCAGAAGAAGGGGGTTTCCAGGGGCTTTCTACAAGCGGGGAAGGAAGCTTCCTCCAAGGCTTTACACCCTCGCTTCCCTTGTGCCTCCTCCCTGGGAACCAGTGGG
This sequence comes from Ambystoma mexicanum, assembly GCF_040938575.1. NCBI lineage: Eukaryota > Metazoa > Chordata > Amphibia > Caudata > Ambystomatidae > Ambystoma > Ambystoma mexicanum. Next base: position 670,648,195 of record NC_090927.1, on the reverse strand, counting down.
TTGTCGGGGTTCTTCCCCGTCATTGCTCTGGAGCAACAGGTCCTGGATTTGAGGCATTCTGCGCTGCCATGCTCATCTGAGGGTTCTGTTGAGCCCTCAGCATGCAACCCAGATCCTGTGCCATATTCTGGACCTGGCGCTCTAGTCGGGACACCCGCTCTGGCTGGTACGGGCTCGTCATGTCTCCCCTGGGCTGATCCCAGGAAGGGCAGCTATCCCTTCTTTCAAAATACCCCGGGTTAGGAAAGTTTGGGTACCCCTCCACCCTTGGCCTCCCCTCTCCCGGATTGTGCTGTCTGGGCTCAGGAAAGTGGGGAAAGAAGGATGGATTGTTTTGGGGGTTAAAGTTTGGCGGGTACCTCAGAAGGAAATTTTGTCCAGTATTTGGGGGATTACAACTTGGGCTGGAGGAGTCCATACATAATCCAGGATGGGTCTATTGCCCTTGTAGCGTGGGCTGATGTAGTCAGGGGAATTCGGGGTCCCATTTGTGGGATTGCCTCCCTGGCTCCCTGTTTGTGATTGGGCCGAGGGCCTTCTGGGTTGTTTTGATTCTGTGCGGGCAGGTTTTTAGGCCCCCCATCTCTAAGTCTAAAATGGGGGCAACCTTCACCTCCGCCACTTTAGCAGCAGCAGGGGTGTTGGTTGTTTTGGGGCTTTTGGGATTATTTTTCTTTTCCACTGGCTTTTGCACCTCATAAATGCGCGTGGCTTGTTCAATGACCCAGTCTAGTGATCTTTTCTTGTGAAAGTCCCTCACTAGCTGGGTCATGATATACTTAGGGAGAGCATGAAAGAAAGTGTTTACAAACTCTTTGCTGTCAGTGCGCACCCTTCTAGTGGTCTGCGCAAAGGCACGTTTTAACTCTTGAACCAGTTATAGGCTGCCTTGCAAGCCTCCTGAGGATTCCTGTGAATAGAAAAATGTTTCAGGATGGCCGCCCTATAGGTGGACCATCTGGAATGATTCTGGTCCTCCAGCCCCACAAAGAAGCTGGAGTACTCGGGAGAAAAGGTCCACTTTACATATTGAATACAGCTTTGGCTGTCCTTCAAATGGAAAGTTTCCATCATTTGTTCAAATAGCTCAAGGTGCTCCCAAACCGAATATTTTGCATTCTTATGATAGGGTGTGATGGCACTCCTAAAGGCTTTTATTTGTTTTAGGGGATCCTTGAGCAAGGCCCTCTTGACCTTGTTGGCTTTTTTAGTTGACCTTGTTGGCTTTTTTAGTTTGGGTCACCCTGGTCCACTCATCCACTGACTCAGAGGCACTGCTACCAGAGGTGCCTGTCTGGTCTTCTAGGCCCTCCCGGATTCTGCGAGCTAGGGAATGGCTGGCAGAATGTGGGAGCCTAGTTTGAGTCCTGTGGTGCTCAGAAGAGTCTTCTGATTCTTCCTTGCTCCCAGGATTGGCTGAGTACCCCCCCCCCACCACTGTCCTAGCTGGGAAGAGGTTTTCAGGATGCCCTTAGTGGGCCTACTCTCATGGAGTTCCCCACTAAATTTTACCATCTGGTCTCTGGGTAAATTATATTTTTGAGGATCCATTTCTCTGACCCTCCCCTCATTGGAGTCTCCCTGGTCAGAGAATATGGCCCAGCACTTGGGAACCCATACAAAATGTCCGCCCATCCGTTCCTGGGAGGTGCTGATCTATGAGCCCCATATTCCTCATTGGATTGTAGTCTGCCATCCCTGTGGCCCTTGGCTCATGTGCGCCACTGGACATGGGGGTGGCAGAGTCAATGGAGTTGAAGAGATGAAAGTCTCTGGTACAGGGGTTCCTGAGGTTATGGTCAGGTGTTTCCCTCTCCCAGCGGACCTCATCTCTCTCAGGCCCTACTCCCGGTTGCCATGCAAGAATCTGGCCCTTTTGCTCTTCTATCAATGCCTTACTAGTCTCTATTAGTTGTTCCTGCATGGCCACCGATCTATGGAGCCTGTCGTTTTTCTCACAGAGAGCCTCATTGTCCCTCTGTGCTTCCTGGGTAATTTTAGTATATTGGGCCAATTTTTGCTGCAGGAGGGTTACCTCCTGAGTCCTGTCCTTACTGGCCTGGTCCTTCTTTGCGAGAGCATCTTCCATTTTCCTGGCGTGCTCTAACAGTTTTCCGTGGTCTTTTTGGAGTTCACCCAGTCCCTGAAGGGCCAGGTGATTTTCTTCCATTTTGGCTTTTAAATAACTGGCCTCCTGGTGTTCCTTTCCTGAATGAGAGTACCCCTCTGTGCAGCCAGGTCGTCCCTTTGTCTTTGGAGTGCACCAGCTTTCTGGCGCTCCTCATCAAATTCTGTCTGGGTGTCAAGGTCTTTGAGAATTAATTCATTATTTTCTTTTTTCTTGTCTAGGCGGTTTTGCAGGGTGACTATCTGCTCTGCACATACTCACATCGGCATATTTTTCCTGTATTGCTCCAATATGGAGGTACAGATGTGCCGCTATTCTGGCAATTTTACTTTGCTCTTCTTTTACCTTAGGGGCCATGTACAGTTCACTCAGTGCCACGTGTAATGGACCCTGATCCTGCCATATATCTAATCCTGTGGCAGTGGCCTGTTCTTTAATTTCTTGCAACCAAACAATCTGATCCTGTTCTGTCCATTCACCCCTGACAAATAATTTGTGCAGTGGGTGTTCCCTTGCCATATTAACTTCTACTAGGGTCGCCATTCCAGAAATATTAATTTCCTTTCTGACTTACAGAAGTTATTTTATTTTTGCAAACAGACCAAATTCCTTAGAGTGTTCTTATTGAAGGGTGCTTTTCACAATCTAGCACAGTGTGGTAGCCCTACAGGGTTTATGTACCCCCGTCAGTTAGCACGCTGTATTAGGCTGTCACAAGTGGTATGTCTAATTCAGATATCTTGTGACGAGCCCCGAATCTTGTAAGTGATTTCAATCCGGCACTTCACCCAAGTCAATGCCTAGCGTGTAATGCACAACTGAAACCCTTAATTATTTGTGTCTATAAGTTCTTTTATTCTGAATGATGTACCACTTATATCACGCCCCTCTCTTGGAACCCCCCCGGTCACACAGGAATCGGGCTGGTTTGCAAAGTTAAAATATTTATCTATATATTTCACAATATAATCACACTATTTTTAATGGGTATACAATAATCACCAATGGGGTGATGTCACACTAAGCAAACTCTTTAATCACAAGGAGTAATGATGAGCAAAAACAATAACACAGAAATAATATTTTTGGGTGTATATTCAAATCAAATAGCAGTGTGGTTACTATTTCCCCCTGCACACCCCTCAACCCCCCAATATGCAATATAAAGGGATAGGAGGAGAGAGAACAGGTTTCAGGAATGCAGAATTCAAGCAAATTTATCAATCCCAATTTCCCCCCAGCAAACACAAGAAAGAAACAGAACTGATTGGCAAATTGTCAAAATAGTTTTAAAGTTGGCTTTGAATGGAATGGGTAAAACCCTAAAAAGGTGCTAAATCACTGACATTGTTTAAATTGTAATGGGAGTTGCTTTGTATGGTTGCAGACAAACACTAGCAATGATTTGAGAGTAATAAGCAATGGGAAAACTTAAATTTGAGGTTGGGTGCAATGAAAAGCTATTTTACACGTTATAGATTTTGCCAAAACGAAAATTCACGGCAAACTTTTCTGCGCGCGTTAATCGCGATCGCTAGAGAACTATAAGGATTTGAGATGCGGTTTTGGGTTCTCTGGAAAGCTTAGGGAGTTAGCTACCAGCAGAAATTATGTTTCTAGCGTACAATTTGAAATAGTTATGGACGTTTTCGTGGAGGTGGTTTTTTTCAGATAGTGGCAAATTGTAAAACAAGGATGCGCTTTTAAAAAGACAAACAGGATTTCTTTACATTAGGGATGGACTACGAAAGAAGCAATTGCTACACGGAAGCTCAGCTACTTGATCAAGGCAACTGCCAGCCGAGACGCTTGCCTTCTTCAGATGCAATATATCAGCGCAAAGATAATTTTAACAATATCAGTATAGAAGGAATATAGGATAAGATGGAGATTTCAGGCAATTCAAAAAGATTTCTAACAATGCAGGTTTCTAAAGATGAGATAGGATGGATTTAGATAGGGATTACTATGGACAGTATATACGATAATGACAGTCCTATCCATGGCTACTCACTATATAGGTTTGAACAGATCTGTCAGGGATTCAGGTCAGGGATTCTAGGATTCTGCTGGGCATAACGGACTGGACAGCAAGGCGCTCTGGTCTGCAATCAGCAAGGCGCTCTGGTCATCGCACGGTAGGACTGGGCTGGAAATGCAATGGCTCTATGGTCACAGCAGGGCACGGCACAAGACTGTGTTTAATCTGCCCTTCTGGTTTTTAAGATAATTATTTAGCAGGCAAGCAGCACAGCACAGCCTGGCTGCTTCTTTTGTTTCCCCTTTAAGTTTGTGGGATGGGTTCTGGAAGTTAAGGCCCAGCTGAAAGTGGTTAAGCTATGCAATGAGCCTTTCTGCTTGCAAAGTTTCTGGAGTCTGAAATATGGAAAGTTCTCCTTCAGGGAGCTTCGCCAAGATCAGGATGGTGGGTGGATCTGTGTGTCTTCTAAGTCCTCATCTGTCTCTATTTATGCATTTGATAAAGGGGTGTGTATGCTGAATTATCCTAAGCGCACCCCCTAGGTTGGCTATAGGCTAGAATCTCCCCTCTCCCTTGATTAGAGGAGAAAACCGGGAGTCACCATGATGATGTGGTTTTATGAGTCAGAGAATCCTCCCCTTGGCTTTTGAACATGAAAGCTACTTTTAGTATAATACATATTTACAATTTTACAAGCTTTATAACAACAACATATCTAGATGACATATTTTGTGGAGCAAGTGCTCTTCCAAGCCCCGTCATTTTAGGATCTTGTGTCGGCTTTTGACAGAATTTTGCACATTTTGTTCGGGACACAATATCTAGTTCGTCCAGAAATGTGCACACATGTGCGCCTTGTATATGGGCATAAGCATGTGAAGTTTCATACTTCTGACAAATACATTTGGTATAAGACCACAATTTCTACTGTTACGTCCCAGAATTTCTACTGTTACGTCACAGAGTTCTGGCTCCTCCTAAAATGTGCAGCAAAAATGTTGGTTCAAAAGTCCGGGGTTTACATATTTTTTACAATTGTCCACAGTCAATTTTCAGTCTTTTTAGAAATATGCTTTCTGTCCATTGTGAATCAACAAAAGTTGTCTGTCCCCCGCCTCCTTTTCCTTTTGGGGGAACTGGTTTGGTGGCTTTGAGTTCAGCTTAAATTCAATGTCATTTTATTACATTTTTCTTGGTTTAAAACAAAACTTGCAATTTTCTAACAAGCAGCTAGAACTCTAGCAGCTTCTAAACCATGGAAATTAAACCTAGGTTGCTCTTAATAACAGGTCACTTAGTTTCCAGACATTTAATTTCAATTGCACAAGTTTAAACCTCTGATGCAACTACTGACAGCTGTCATACAGGCGTCCGCTGGTACTGCCCCCATATTTTGACAGATTTCAAAGGCAGGCACCTTTTTGCTGTGGATATTTTGATGACAGATTCTGCTTTTCATGACATGTTATGTTCATAATAATTTCTTAAATGAAGTGACAGGTAACACCCAGCAACGATATTGGATGTTTTATGGTGTTTTGGACCGGCATTCTGTATTTTCAGCAACCAAGAAAAGATTTAATAGCAAGATTTCAGATTTCTTTCAGCAAGCACTGCTTTCCATCTGTGCTCCATTTTTACATGTTGGGCAGCCCAATGACATATTTCAGAAGTGAGGTCTCCATTCCACCACTGACAACATGCATGGTAGATTTGGCAGCCTTCTTTTTGTGCTTTTTAGAGCGCAATTTCCATAGGTTTTGGCACGCATAGAGGTTTTGCGGCCATTTTGATAATTCTTGCACCATCAGGACACAGGGATGTCGCAGGGCAGAGCAGAGTGGGTTAATGCATCCCACAGAGTCATAAAAACGACCTTATGTTTGAAAATAGAGAGAAAGGGTTTGTATACTGAGAGTGCTTGAAGTTCACTTGCATGCCTTATTGATATAATTGCAATAAGGAAAGCTACCCTGTAAGTGATGTGTTTAGGGAAGCTTTGTGCGTAGGTTCTAAGGGGGGATACCCATTAGTCTATGTAATACTGTATTTAGGTCCCAACATTGTGGTTGGTGAAAGATGGGTCGGATATATGAATTGACCACTGGTACTATCCACCAGGATACCATGTGTTGCGAGGGAGTGTATGCTGCCAGGACTGCTAAAGGTACTTAAAGCAAATTGAATAATCCTGACACTAAAGGTACCAGGAGGTAGGTAACCATGCCTGCTGGAGAGCAACTGATTGGTTAGATCTGTTTCTTTGTGAACATATTACAAAACATTTCCATTTATTGAAATAGCAGTGTCTTGTAATTGGTTTCCTGGCCTCAGGTGATATATTCATGCATCGTTCAGGCAGGTTTAAATGACAAAACGGTCACCTGAGGAGCCAGGCTGCCAAGTTCATAAAATGTGGTTTGGGTGGCTTCATCTGCTGACTTTTTTGGGGCCAATAGGTTGTGTACTGTATTTAATTTGATTGGTCGTTGAAGCAACAAGTTAAGAGGGGTGGCTAACATACTTGCCATGCCCATGTTGGAGCAATGAGTACTATCATCAAACTGGAGTAATTTGTTAATTACTTTGTCTAGAAGAGGAAGTGGGGGTGTAAGCCTACCTCCTTGACCAATTCATCTATAGTCTGTTGCTCAGGAATCCTGGTTGTGGGTATATGGACATGAAGAACGGATATTTTCCATTTGTACTTATCGTAAACTATGTCTGGATGCCCCAGGTTTTGAAGATCTGTTTGAATACCTTTGTGTTAAGTTCCCACTCATGTTCCTGAATCATTCTCCCTAGGGTGTCTGTGAGACACCTGTGCACTCATTGTACGTGTTGTACTTATATGAACATTTGGCAGTGCATCCACCATCAACATATTTGTTAAGTTACTAGCAACTGCAGTGAATGCCTTCCGCCCTGTTTGTTTACTTAGAAAAGGCAGTTGTAATGTCTGTGTTTATGAGGACACTTGTTATCGGTTAGTATTTGAAAGCTGCATAACAAAACTTGATTAATCACCAGCGCTCATGTGCAGGGAAGCTTACTGAGGGGGTCTGTATGCCCTGTGGTGTGAGAACCTGGCAGTATGCACACCAACATTGATGCAGCTTTTATTGTCGCTTGCACTGGCAGATTCACAAATGATTTTTCTTTTAACATGTTTATGAGAGTCCAGCACCTTAAGGCCATTACCACCTTGTGAGAAACAACCACCAATTTATGTAGTTGCTTGTGATCATTGGTTTGACAGCCACTCCACAGGGGATGCAAACAGGAGGAATGAGGAAAATGCAGGATGCCATCATTCCTAGCAGTCTTATTACTGTGTGAACAGCTATGGTTTGGCTGGCTTGACAAAAAGGGAGTTGCAATCTGGGACTGGATTCCTTTGGTGTGATGGGTGCATACATGCTTTGTGTCCAGAATTGGCACTTGGAACCTTTTATATTTACTTGGAACTAAGCTTGACTTTTCAAGCTTAGTTTCGGGAGTATAGCTCACGGGCAACGTGCTCGCCTTTGAAGCAAGATGATGCGCAGCAGCAACACAGGTTCGATCCCCGGGTCAGCGCTTAGAAACCTCTGGGTATTAATTGCGTTATATATAACCAATTGCAAATCTATTGATAACCAACTTTGATGAAGCAGATGGATTGTCCTTGGGGTTTTTTCTTGGTATTTCTTGGCGCTTTGACCTGTTATAAGCGAATTATTCAGATACAGATCTACTGTGATTTATTTCCTGAGCGAGTGTGCTGCGACTACTGCTAACACCTTTGACAGCACACAGCATGCCTATGCAATCGCAAAAACAAAGTACTTTAAATTGATAATGCTTTGCATCTATTTTGGACCCGAGGGATTTCTGATAACTCTGGAACATGAAATAAAAAAATATGCAGCTTTCATGCTTGGAGTTACTACAAAATCCCTCTTTTCTAGCAGTGTGATTATTGTTGCAGTGTTGTCATTTTGTGGTTTGACAAATTTGTTTGGTGGATTGTGGGTCGAATATTGATTTTACTCATCTCATTTAATGGTAGAAGGAAATAAAATCAGAAAATACCATTGTTTCGTTGTTATTTGGGCTCCTCGTTGATTGCCAATTTCTGAGGACTCTCTTCATTCACATCGTCTTGAAGAAGTTGAAGATGATGGCCCAGCAACCTTCTGTGGCATGGTGGTACATCATGCAGTTTTCCTACATGTTTGATACAGTAGCCCTGCTAAACTGTGCTGAATGCCCACCTGTCATCCCTGCTAATGGTTTGATAAACAGTGTTAATCTACCTATTAATGGATATTCATGGGAAGGGACTGTGACAAATTGGATTCTGCTCTAGAGGAGTACAAGAATGAGTAGGGACGAAATGCCCACTCAGCCCTCACAGTTTTACAAACCAAGAGCCAACGCAATCATAAAGCTAAAACAGGAACGGTTAAGAGATATATATCTTTCGCCTTTTGTGATAGCATGGGGCGAGGGAAGGATATGCTCTTAATGGGGGTGTGAATGTGATCCAGTAATGACCCAAACAACACAATAATAGAGTCCAAGTAAAGGGAATGCTCAATGAAGGCTTTATAAAAAATATACTGTGACAAATCTAGCAACATAGTCACTGATTCTCTGAAGGGAAGTTTCTCCCAGCGTGGCTAGGGAAAGGCAGAAACTACCCGACTCTGACCCTGGGGGTGGCTATCTGCGGGAGGATCATGTAGGGGAAGACAAACACCAGAGGGAAAAGAAAATATTAAACCGAAATAATCTTGCAGCCATTTGTTCTAATGACAACCATGTGCCCATACAACATACCCATAAGGCTTAGTGATTTAGATGAAGAAGATCCAAATATTCCCAGTCAATCACCTGATCCGTCTCTCTTCCTCCCCCTTTTTAGTTCTGAGACAAGGAAGAGGGATGGACCAATGAAGATGACCAGAAGAGGTAAGCCAACGCCGCAGTCTAGTCTATGGAAATTGCTACACCATCCTGGGGAGTTATGTCTGTCAGCCACATCTGACAGACTGAAGAAAGGAAGAAACAGAGTTTGATGGCAACTTGGTCTGACGCCGGACCGAACGCTGGAGGTCGAACAAGCCGTTCGAAGCAGCACAGAGGTTGACCCGAAAGACACACAGAGAAACCGGAATGCAGGAAGCTCACTGCTAGAGAGCCTGCGGCTGCGGGAACTGTATGCAGCAGAAGAAAGCAAAACGAGAGCCAGCAGACTAACGAGTTACCAGAACGTCTCATGTCACAGAAACAGTACGAGAGAGGCAAAGTGAAACAGTTGAAGGAATTGGAATATTTGCCAACATAATTGAAAACACGTCTGCTACACAATGCTTCAAAAGAGAAGTTGCTATAAACACAAACCGTATTGAAAAAGGGTCAGAAGCCCAACGTTTGAAAGGAAAAGTGGAAACTCAGAAACTTTGCTTAACAAGGGTCAGTGACCCAATATTGGTCAAATATAATATTGTGGATAAAAAGAAAGTGATTCGAGAAAGGAGAAGCCCTGACAAGTTAGTTAACCAGGTGCACAGAGTGTCTGGGACTCGCACCCATGAGAGAAAGACGAAGAGACTTACTAATTAAACATCCTGGCAGGAGAGTAAACTAGGAGTAAGAAGCAAAGGGAATCTGGAATTGTGAAACTACGAGAAACAAGTATAAAAGGGAGTAATCATACCCCTTGTTGGAGGACTAATGAGACAGTCGCAAATACCCCCGGTGGTAGCACTGACATTTGTTTATGGTATGCATCCTCATCCCCAAAAATTCACTTGAAATCGAGGCAATGTGCTTTTCCCTATTTTCAAGGAAAAAGGGTGCCGTTTTTTCACCCTCGCCATGTTTTTGGTGTTTATGGGTGGGGCGGACCTAGCGGTGTGCAAACACTGCAGTGTCTGTAGGCCCAGGCTGTAGGCTCCTCTGCATAACGCATATTAACAGAATTTACGAATTTTCATTGGCCATTTGTCAGTCATAGTGGGGGTTGGGTGATGGGCGCGCACACACGCTTGGTCACCCTCTCACTGTTCTTCAGCATAGAGCCAGGGCATGGTTGGCCCAGAGGTGAGCCTAGATGCCTGAGCCAGAGCGTATAGCAGCAGAGGCACGTGCGCAGTGTGGCCTTGCTTTATTTTGAGGACTGCCACCCGGCTTGAGCGAGTCCGAAGTCAGTAAGTAGAAACATAGCCTCTCCCAACATTTAAAGGTCACCCCCCCCTGCCCACACCCCTCTGAAATTGTAACATTGGTGCAACCCTGCAGGCAGGCAGTGAGGTTTGCAAAATAGCTCAGCATGGTGAGCTGCTGTTGGGACGACTCAGTCTTTCATCCCTTTTGAATTCCGCATATCACTGAGCTGCGTTTCCCACGAACATTACGCTTGTTATTCATGTATAAGGAAATTCACCTTTTGGTCAATATTCAAAACAAAGTGTTTTTTTAAAATCGCATTTATATCACTATGCTTCACATACAATTAATGTCATCTGAATTAAAAACCTACCATTTTTTTTTTATCAGTTTATAGCTGGCCCTGAAAATGGCAACATACCCATCCCAGCAGCGGTCGCACAATTCTGTAAATGTGCTCCCATTCGCAGAAAAAAACACCAACTTAACCCATTTGTATCACACATATGTGCCTTCGTCCTTGAATACTTCTGGGATGAAAGCATTGTGAAAATGTTGTGCCCCATCAAGTACCCTAAATATGCAAAAGCGCACATCTTCAGTCTACCCGCATTTCAAACCTGCTCCCTTACGCTCTCAATCACTTTTCTTGAGTTCTGTCCCTCATTTAAACACGTGCCACTACACAAACCCATATCCTTTAGATACCCTCCGCGCCAGAATTCAAAGACAGGGACTCAACCATTGCACCACGGCTCTTGCACAATCAATGTATATTCCTCGTGGGGCTTTGCAGGTCTTATGGAGTCAATGAACAGCTGTGGGGTACCTGGTCAGAGGTAAGCACAGATCGGGGTGCAGATCTTTGGCGGGGTCAAAGCATGGCGCAGGTCCCTGCGGTGTCCAGAGAAAGGTGCAAGTTTTATGAGGTCTGTAGAATGCTGCGGGTCATGCAGGGGCCAGTGCAGCAAGATGCATGCCCTCGGGACATTTCTGTAAGCTCCCTCTCTAGTTGCATATTGCAGCCAGGACAAAACAGGTTCTGGTGGTAGTGTGTGGTGGAGGGTGACAGGGTATGGTTCTTCTACCCTCTCCTGGGGCACTGGCAGCACACGTGCACTGGTTGGCTGTACTTACATACACGGGTACAGACTGCGCTTTATTGGCTCGTCAACTGCCGCCTGTTAATTGAAGAGAATAGCAGTTTCTAACCCAGAGAAGAAGCGCCCTCCATGGCACTTAAAAACACCGACCTGTGCCCACAGATGAGGTAGGTGCTGTGTCTTCTTCTGAACCAGGTTTACAAGCGTATCCAGTCTTCAAAGACCAGGAACCCATCATTTCCAAATGCCAGTTAATGCTGTGGGGGACCTATTTCCTGTGCACCTTTCCAATGAGTGGTTGTTTGTGTGTTAAAAGATTTTGTGATGTTGAAAGTGCAGTACCTGTTCTGTCAATAAGGTAAGCTTACACGTCTACTGGCCATGTGTACCTGCTGTAAAGGAAGCTTGCACTTTTGATTTCCAGGCTGTTCCTAATTGTAATGTGTCACCCCTCCTGGGAGCGTGGTATCTCCCAAAGCTCATGCTGTCAGTGACCTAAGCAATAAAAGTAATGAGCGGCTTCCCGCTAGATCCAACCGCTACCCGCGGCCCATCACTGCGAAGACCCTGTGAAACCAGCCCTACTGTGACAAGACCACACAGACCAAGAAGAATACAAACCCACGACTACACATTCAACCCGAGAAGATGGAGTAATGAGGCTCAAGCCTCGGTATCCAACAATCACAGCTGATGGATAAAAATCTATCAGCAAGAGGAAGGAGGAGCCGCTCATTTAGTCTCAGAGTAACTACAGATGGTGCCCCGTGGTGTCCCCCGTGTTGTTATTCAGCAGCACCATGCTGGTGCTGCGTAGCTGACAGAGGACCTGCCCTGCAGGGCCCTCCACCATGACAGTGCCCCAGCCGGGCAACGCTGTCGCTCATGGCTGTCCGCCATGCATGTAGAGCCCCTGCTGGGCAACTATACCATTGGAGGCCGGCGCCCCTGCTGGGCAACACCGGCATCATCTGGCCTTGTAGGCCTGGGTGCCCCCAGGCCACGCAGGAGCCCGTCTGCTCACAAAATGACTGGGTGCCACCAGTCTGGAGTCATTGGCTGGCTGCCCCCATCCTGAATGTCATGTCGGGTGATCCTGACACAAGAAGGGTGATCCCTGCATACTGGTCTGCTGCGCGACAGAAGTTCATGTGTCGCTAGGTGCCCCCAGCATGTCGGCTGGGTGCCCCCCCAGCCTTCTTTGGTCTTCTCCTTTCTTTTTTAGGGTGGGAGGGTTCTGGGAAAAGACGAGAGGTGGAAGTCACTGAGTGAACAGTGAACTTCCAGGCTGTTTGGGACCCCGTTCAGGGTCGACAGATTGTGGTTTGTGTGAGCTGTGCTGCTGTTTTTATAAGACCCAGGGGTAGCCCAGGGTCTTTGAAATGTGTCAGTGGGGGCTGAAGTCCAACCCCCGGCCGGCAGCAGCCGACTCTCTGCCCCCCTTGCATTGTGTTTCCGCTGCCACTTGTTGTTTCCTCTAGGTGCTTAGCACCTTGTTGCTTTGTGGGAAGGTGGGGTGATGTTCACACCTCACCCTTCCCTTCCTTCGTGGGGACAGAGACTGCATGTCTCTGTGTGTGATGGGGAGAGGGCCAGGCAAGTGGGGGGAAGGAGCTGCCCCTCTCCAGGGCTCATAGATGGTACCAACAGTCACCCTGCCTTGCTTTGGGAGGCCTTGCAGCATTGCCCAGAAGTTGTGCGTGAGAGAGTAGGAGAGCAAGGCAAGAGTTCCGGGTGCGAATGGAAGAAGAGGGTAGGTCTGGGTCCGTTGTCACAAATTAAGGGGCATTTGACAAAGATGTGAAAACATTGAGGGCTGTAAGAATAAAGGTAAGAAAATAATAAGGCTAAGAGTTTAGCAAGGAACAGGATGGTGACGGAGTGGTTATAAGAGTTGGTGAGCGAGAGAGGAAGAGGTGATGGTGCGTGCAAGAGGATTGGAAGGGAGCGTTTGAAAGAGTACACAGGGGTGCCAAATAAGTAGACACGCCAATATCATCCAAAATAGTCAGTAATGCTTTGTAATGAGGCAAAGTCAGTTTGGGATAGGTGACGTGGCAAGCATGAGGTGGAAGGAGACAGGTGTGGCAACTAAGTGAGTGGGCAGTTGGAGGCATGCAAGGAAGCAAGGAGATTGAGATATGTTTCGGGGAGAAGGAATAAAAAGGGGGGCAAAAGTGAGCAGGGTGGCAAGAGAAAGCAGGATGGGTGGGACACGTGAGCAGAAGTAAGGAAAATAGGAGTTTTGGCAGGTGGGTATGAGAGTGATGGGGCAAAAGGGTAGCGGGAAATATAACATGCGCTGAGATGTAAGGGTGACCGATAACGAAATGGAGAAAAAAAGAATGACTATAAACACTTTTTTAAATGGAGGATGGTGGTAAGAAATAGGTTCATACTCAGCCATCACACCCCGACAGCGGCACCACCGGCAGGCTTATTCCATGACCAATGAGTGAAGAGAGGTGGCTGGACACATTAATTGGGGGACGGGGTGTCCTCAAGGTTATCACTCTATGCAGGAGGCAGGGGAGCCGATTTATGAATTTCCTGGGGGGTTCCCAAATATAGGAAGTGACATCACCAGCGGTTATATGACCGCATTTGCACATAGTCGCCAACTAGGTGCGAGGGGATTCAGGTGGCGCTGAACACGGGAAACACTGGCTAGCATGTACTGCATATACTAAAGTCAAGTAAGAAGGAGGTTTAAACCTTCCAGTTGCATTCCAGCAGGCCAACACTGCCCCTACTCCACCCCTCTATAATCATCTAGGTTGTAGTAGCCCTCAAAATGCAGAGCAACAAAACTTGGATGGGAGAAGGAAATGCCACCCCATCCTGTGAGTGTGTCAAACCTCAGAGCAAAGACTGTGCATGTGCCTCCTACCTTGGAGTACAATCTCACTAATTTGGTGCAAATCTCGCAAGTGGGTGCATGGGAATCCCACGCCTGTGTGTGGGCTGCAGACCCCGGATCGCATTCTCACTACTTCAATGTGAAAAGGCTCTTTGGGCAAGCATTCATGATGGGTCTCACATCTCTAAACAGTGTGATATATTGAGTGGGCACCTTACTCCTTGGAGCATAGTATACCGTTGCTGGTAATCTCACAACTGAACGTACAGTTTCACTCTTGGTCATCTCAGTGACCCCATGTATATTAATGGAGACAGTCTCCGATCTGAGAAGACCATTATATTTCTGTTAAAACACTTGTGTCTGAGAGAGCGCATTCTTTCATTCAGGAGAGATAAAGGGGTAACAACCCCCTGTATGTGGGATCAGGCTCATTTTGCCCCATGGCCCCTCACACCTGAATGAGTGAGCAGGTTTCAAAATCCTTCTAATTCTGCTATCCTACAGGCTCGAGCCTTCTATCCCTTGCCCCATCACAGCTTCCAACATTCTGAGCGGCAACTTATGTACAGCAGGCAGCTCGGGACATGCCTGTTCCCAATTGAATGTAGCCAGATCCACTATTTGTACACTGGGAGAGTGCCATGAACCCACATTGGTGGTGAAGAAGCACTCAACATACAGAACACAATGGTATAGCGTTGCAGTCCTGCTGAGAAATGACAATTTGGTCTGTTTAAACGTAAAGCAGAGTGGCTGAGAAGTACACGCACTGTGCCATTAAAAATAAAGCAGCTGTGGTGGGTGGAAATGCTGCTTCGGTGGCATCAAGAGTAGGAAATTCCCTGCGGGGTAGTGTTGGTCATTTCCTATTGAAGTATAGCAGCCCTATGGAGAGAAGTGCCATTAAAAGTGAAGTTGTCCAGTAGGCTGGATCAGTGCTGCCCCATAAAAGGTGCAGAAGCCTCTGTGAGAAGTGGCAATACTGTCCCAATGGTGAGAAGTGTAGTATTTTCACATTAACCATGCGTAAGCAGAGAGGGGCGTGACTAAGCAGCCATGACATAAGACGTGCTTTAGACCGTCTCCTGCCGATCCTTGACGATCCTGCGGCATATGGACACCTAAACTGGAGTATTTGCAACTGGCATAACACCTAAAGCTGTGCGAACCTTTGCAGCACGGAACGAACGCATCCCGGCTGAAATCTGAAAGGTAGCTATATAGCTACGGCAGAAACTGTAACGAGAGTGAAAGACGGCACTCCCAGGGGGAATATGCCGGCCGGGCCCGTCCGCCGAACAAAGGAGGGAGAAGGTCGAAGAAGAGGAGGGCTCGCTGAGTGCCTTGAGTGGAAGCACCCACGATCAGCTAGGAATGCGGCAAAGGCAGTGAAAATAAGGCGCACACATCCCGGGAACGCTAACGGCTGGTGGAGAGAAGCAGACGCTGCAACCAAAGCCCCGGATTCGAAAAGAGACAATGCACACCCAGTTCTTCATAGCAGCGCGCCCCGGAGAAGAGGAAGCGAGCAGGCAGCAGGATTGGGAGCTTATAGTTGCTCCACAAGCTCGTTGGGACGCTCGAGGAGCAGAGCGCAAGCGGACGGGCAGTACAGGACAACGACAGGAGGGGGGGAAGTCGGATCCACCCCTGCGCGAACGGCCGCCTAATACAGGGTAGCACTTCAGAAGCCACGCTGCCCCAGCCGTAAAAGGAGGCACAACAAAGGTGGGCTGCATGGGGGACACATGCCTTTACACTAAGGTGCACCTATAACCCACACACAAGGGAACAAGAAATCCCTGAACGAGAGACAGTGCGAACAAACGAAGTGGGCGGGACTGGTGCTGCCCAACACATCAGAGTGCCGATTGCCACCGGCGAGGGACAGGGACCGGTGGCGAGGCACAGTTGGCGGGGGACCGTACCAGAAGCTCGGACGCAGCAGCAGGGACACGAGACCCAGTAACGACTACCTGGCAGGCGGTGGACTTGTAGGTCGCGGCACCCAGCCCTGACCCGGGAGGTAGCCGGCGCCAAGGTGCAGCAACCGGCACACGACCCTGACACCCTGTCCGGGAAATTGGGCTGGAAGGGGGCAGAGCCACAACGCCAGGCGGACACAGCGTGGTGCAGAGTGCACATAAAATAACAGATGAAAGCGCCAGTGGGCAGGCAGTGAGTGGAGCAGAAGAACTACAAGGGTGCCCCACCGGAGTGGACTGGAGGGGCAAACCACGGTGGGACAAGGCTTCGAAGACTAGAGAGCGCATAGAGCCTTAACCAGGAGGCTGGCAGCAGGCGCTCCCCCAAAACCGATAATAGCCAAAATCCTGAACTATCGAGAAGATCCTTGAACATTTCTGGAAAGGAGGCACGATACAAAGGGCATCGGCGAACATCACCGCGTACCCGGACTATACACTCCTGGTGAGGAGAGAAAGCATGAACTATGGGGCTGTGAAGCGAAGATTGCGAGAGGCGGGCTACAAATACTTGTTGATGTACCAGGCGAAGCTGAAGGTGTACCATAACAATAGAGCCCCATTCTTCGACTCTCCTGGGGATGCAACGGAGTGGCTGGATGTCCAGAACTGCCCATCGGAATCAGATAACCAGAAGGAAGCCGGAGCAGATAAGTAGAATTAAGGCGGCAGGCCATGGGGTGCTGCTCAACCGGACACTGGGACTGGAATTGGAATATAAGATAGTGTGTTGCCAGCTGTGATAGTTAAGCAATGGGTGGCATATGCAGTGGGGCCCAGGTTGGGAGAAATACAGCAAATTGCAGGAAGCCCGAGGAGCTTGCTCTTATACCCCCATAACTAGTTTAGTTGGGCCGCCGTTAGAACGGCAACCCCCTGCTGGGTTCTTGAGACAGGCATTGCTGAGTTAAAGAACCAAATGCGGGCAAGCCTCAGATCCAGGGATGGAGCTGGGTTCACAGGTGGGAGGGGGAGTTTAGGGGGGTGTGCTGTGTTAGTTGGGAAGAACGGGGGAAGGGAGGTAGTTGGGGAGTTTATGTTGAAAAGGCACGGGGAACGAGCTAACACTCAGGCCAAGTTAACTGGAAGAGGACGACGAGAGGGGCGGAGAGAAGGGGACAAATATGGATGACGATGGGAGACCTTAGAATAGTAATCGAGAATGTCAGAGGCCTCAACAGCTACCTAAAGAGGAACAAGGTTATGATGTACCCGAGAAGGCAAAAAATAGATATAGCCCTGCTGCAAGAAACCCACCTCACTAGAGAGAGACAAGAGGTGGTGGCGAAAAAGTGGAGCGGGACTACCACAGGCGTGACATATTCAGCTTACGCTAGGGGGGGTGATCACCTGGGTGGCACCACATGTGCCCTTCCAACTGCTCCAAACCACGGTAGACCCAGATGGGAGGATGGTAGCGATGCAGGGGCTGCTAGAGAACAGAGAACTGTGCATCAAACACATATGCCCCCAACCAAGACACAGTGGCCAATTTCAAAACACTATACCACAAAATTAGCCCCCACTTAGGAGGCGCGGTTATATGGGGAGGGGACTTTAATTGTACGTTGCTCCACAAAATGCACAGGTCATATACCAAATTAGACAAAACCACCCCTGCGGCGAGTACATTACAGGCCTTGTTGAGAGATTTTGGTCTAGTAGATATATGGTGGCAGCGACACCCAAATGATGGGCACTACTCGCACTATGCTGCCCCACACAACCTGCACACGAGACTGGATTATATGTTCACCACCCAGGAACTTGTCGGGGAAACGACTGGCTCAGAATACAAGGCGCGCATATTATCGGACCATTCCGCTCTGGTCCTGGACTGGCGACACCAGCCTCCCAGAGCTAGAATTCCTACGTGGAGGATTAAGGCCGAAGCATTGAAGGATACTGCTTTCCGAGAGGACCTCAGGGAGGAAATAACCGGGTATTTCGACAACAACACGGGGAGTGTGAAGTCAGAGGGAACCCTATGGGAGGCCTTTAAGGTGGTAGTTAGAGGGGCAGCCATATCTAAATCCAGAGGGCTCCAGGGGGGCGTAGAGGGAGAGCTGCAGGAGACAGAGGAAACTAGAAGGAATCATGCAGAAAGGTAGCACCACACAGGAGGACGCTGAACAGGTCGGCCAATTACAACAGGCGTGCGTGGGACTCTGGGAGCGGCTTTGTAATCTGAACTACAAAAAATATGTTGAGAGGCAGCACGCAAGGGCGGACAAGCCGGGGAGGCTGCTTGCATGGTTATATAAGAACGAGACACCAAGGCCAGCGATCAGGGAGATACTGGGGGAAGAGGGCCAGGTCTGGAATACCAATGAGGGATTCTATAGATTTTATAAACGTCTGTACGAAGACGCAGGAGAGACCGCAGCACAGGAGATACAGGAAACGCTGGAAGATATTGGCTTACCAAAACAGTGGGGAAGAAAGGGAGAATCTGGACGCCCCCATAACTCTAGAGGAATTAGAGACGGTGGTGTTACACCTGCCTACGTGCAAGGCCCCGGGGACGGATGGCCTCCCCAGCGAATTCTACAAAACATATAGGCAGGAAGTGCTCCCTCCACTGCTGGCAATGTTAAACGAGGCCTTTGAGAAGGGGAGTCTGCCGGAATCCCTAAGGGAGGCGATAATCATCCAGCTTATTAAACCTGAATAGCCAAGCACGGATTACGGGTTGTACAGACCCCTATCCATGTTAAATCAGGATAGCAAAATCCTAACGACAGTTTTGGCTAACAGATTGAAAAAGGTGATTACCAAACTCATACACCCTGACCAAACGGGCTATGTCCCAGGCAGGAGCATAACGGATAACCACAGAAGGCTGCACTATGTCATAGAACAGGCAAAGAACGACCCTGGCGAAATAGCAATAGTCTCACTAGACGCAGTGAAAGCCTTCGACTCGGTAAGGTGGCCATGGATGCTGGTGGCCCTGAAAGAGTATGAGATGGGACAAGGGAACCTGCGATGGTTGAAGATGGTGTACAGCTCCACAATAGCCAGGGTCAAAACAGGGGCAATAATATCGGACAAATGGCAGCTCAGCAGAGGCACGAGACGGGAATGCCCATGGTCCCCGATGCTGTATATCCTGGCTCTGGAACCGTTAGCAATCTGCCTAAGGCAGCCATACGAGGAAATAGGGGTACACACCAAAGGGGGACCGCACTTGATATCGCTGTACGCTGACGATATGCTGTTATACCCGTGCTTCCCTGAGAACTTGCAATACGTCCTGGAGCTGATGGAGAACTATGTTACCCTCTCAGGCATAGCAGTAAACCCCAAAATGTCATGCACGTTTCCTCTAGGCAGGTACACGGGAGCCCCACAGGGTAGTTTGCCCATCTTCCGGATACCATGGCAGACCACAACATTCCGCTACTTGGGGATTAATATATACCACACGACCGCAGATGAGCACAAATATAACACAGACAGGGTGGTGGAAGGTATTAAGAGCAGCACGCAGTTCTGGGCAAAACTCCTCCTAGCCATGGTGGGGAGGGCGGCCCTACTCAAGATGGTGGTCCTACCCAGGCTGTTACACTACTTCGCAAATATCCCGTGCATGCTCCCCAAACGTTTCTTCACCAAACTCCAGAGTCTATGTAGAGGTTTCCTATGGCATAACTCCAGGAACAGAATAGCCTTATGGACATTGCAGAATACATATCATAGAGCGGGCATTAATCTGCCGAACTTCGAGATATACCACTTGGCAGGGCTACTACAATATGTGGCTAGATGGCTGTCGGAAGACAAGACGGCAGAATCCAGACTACTTAAGGGCAGATGCGAACCCTACTTCCTAAAAGAACTAATATGGTTACCTAAATCAGAGCTGCAGGGGCGTTCGGGATTGCTGGTACTGGGTTAGAAGACGTGGCGCAAGGCGTGCCGGACAGTGGGGAACCCGGCCACTAGCTCCCTGAAGTTATGCGGGGTGGATTAGCAACTAAGGAGAGGGATCCGGAAATACTGGGAACCAGTGGGCCTGGCGACCCTGGGAGATATATGGCAAGAGGGGGAGGCACCGGATTTTCATACGATAGTTGAGGATACGGTGGTACACAGTGGGCAATACATTACGTACACCAGAATAATTAAACGGGTAAAGGAGACATGGTCCGAGGCAGCACTAGCAGAGCAACCGGACACTGCCATAGAGACGATGTATGATATCTCAGAGGGAGGGCATGAAATCTCTCGGATATATGAAGTAGTGATGTCCAGAGTGAGCAAGGAGCTGACCCAATTGAGAAAAGAGTGGGAGGAGGATGCGGGAGAACCCATGCAAGACAGACAGTGGGAAAGAGCACTGAGATATCACAAAAAGGTGTCTAGGAATGCCAGGCTGCAACAGATGCAGTTATATGTCACGCACAGGTCATACATGACTCCCCCTAAGGATTGCCAGATTTGGGGGTCCAGGCGTACAAAAATGCCCCAAGTGTGGGGAGGTGGATGCCGGATTAATCCATATGTTCTGGGCCTGCCCGGAGGTGGGGAGATTTTAGTGTGAGGTCAAGCTACGATTATCTGAGAAGGGGATTAAGTTAGAGGTGAAATCTGTATGGGCATGCATGTTGGGGGGGATTTGTCAGACCACAGATTTTAAAACACGTCTGTAAACTCAAGGACCTGGCATACATCCTGGCCAAAAGGAGAATAGCCATGGGGTGGAAAGTGGCCCACAGACCCAGACTGGAAGTATGGTGGAACGACCTCCTGAAATGGGCTGACGCTGAAACCATCGCGTGGTATGAGGCAGTCAGTGGGGGGGGGGGGGGGGGCAGTGGGTCCACTTATGACATGTAGGTAAATGGTTGCTACACTGGCGGGATCTTCCATCGTCAAATCCAACGAAAGTGATACTATTGAGAATGACAAAGGGGACTAGCCCCCGGATTAAAGAAACCTGAGGTACTGAGGGGAAGCTCAAGTTAAAGGGATGGGAGGGGGGGGGGGGATGACTAATATATAACATGAAACGTGTGCCATGCTGGAAGAAACTGCGAAAGTCGGGTGTGTTAGTTTTGTTTTGTATGTTGTGAAAATCAATAAAAAATGTGTCAACAAAAAAAAAACTATGCTTAAGCACTTTGAGTTATTGAAAAGTGCTGCTACATTCTGAATAATTCCATCCCATTAAATATATTAGCTCTTGTATAACCACAACAGTGTTGAGTTATTCTGAAGGTGATGATGAAGATGATATCAGACGTGCTCAATAGTTCTGGTTCTCTATCATTAAATGTACTTCAGTTCTTCAGAGTCTCGGGAGGATAGCTCAGGGGCAACGTGCTCGCCTTGGAAGCAAGACGGCATGGAGCAACACAGGTTCGGTCCCTCGGTCCGCGCAACACAGATTCGATCCCTCGGTCCGCGCTTAGAAACCTCAGAGTATTACGTGCATTATAAATAACCAATAAAAATCAAAATAAATAAATCTGCTGAGAAGTGCTGGGGCCTTGTCAATAAGAGTGTAGCAGCTCAACTGAGAAGTGCTGATGTTGTCCCATCAAAAGTATAGCAGCCCCACTAAGATGAACTAGCATTGCCTCAACAAAAGTATAGTATTACAATTATAGAAGCCCTGTTGCCAAGAGGGGTGCAGAGATGTACAAATACATCCAACCCAAAACGATTTTTAGAAATTGAGGGACATACGTGCTTTACATCTGTGCCTCCATTTCTAAAAATCGTTTTGGGTTGGGTGTACCTCTACATCCGTGCACCCGGGTGTATCCCTTACAATACTTTAATCAAACACGCCCTCTGCAATAGAAATATGTAGAAAACACTGTACACCATCGTGGAAAGAACAGAGAAGATGAAACAGAAAGAAGAATGTGGAGTAAGAATACAGGGGGGTAGGCAAATTGTTAACCTCAAAAAGGATATTTTTTTTGGGTGAAAAAAGGTGCAAAAGATGCCTAACCAGTCTCTATGGTCCAAATGGACCAACGGGGCAGTTATTAGTCGTCAGTACCTCGTTTCGGGTCATTGGCATGTTAACTATGTTGAGCCCCGCTTCGAGCAGTGACGTGAGCGGATCAAGCGCAGATCGCACAGTGGATCGTGTGGGCCCAAGCAGCAAGCGGGAGTTGAGCAGGTTCAAATGTGCTAGATATGCTGCTCGAATGCAGCTTTTGTCAATGCAGATCAGGTTGCTCCCCAGGATATCTTCGAGGTGGGGCCGAGTCAAGTTGTAACTGCCTGGAAGGGTCGATGAGTGACGCTCCAGCGCTGCCGAGCGGCGGTGGTTGAAATGGTGATCCTGTTGCTCTGATGTGCACTTCAGCAAAGCGGTAGTTTGAGGGGTGAGTCAAGTAATGATATGATATATGATATGGCATTTGAAACACGCCTATACACAAGTGTTTCAAGGCGTGACAAGGCAAGGAAGGGGAACATTGGGAGGACAGAGACAACGATCTTACTAGGCCAAGTGAAATTGAGACCGTGCAAGTGCAGGGGAGAGGTGAGGGGAAAAGTGCCAAGGGGAAAGGGGAGGGGGCAGTGCTGTACAGGGGATCAAAACAATAAGAAGTGCAGACAGCAGGTGTCCAAAAGTGCAGGTTGGGGGACTGTAGGGTTACAGATACAGACCCAAGTGCAAGGGTTGCCGGGAGGCAGTGCAGGTGTTTAACTGGGCATGTAGGGACCTGGGCAGCCAGGTGACCAGTGCAGTATCAGACAGGAAGTCAGCAGTGGAGAGGATGAGAGAATGCAGAAGCAAAGAGGAATGTCTTGAGGTGCTTCCAGAACCGGGGATGGTTCTCCACGAGTTTCAGAGGCAGGGAGGTTATTCCAGAGGGAGGCCCCAGCCGAAGAAAGAGAGCTACCACCAACTTGTTGCTTGGAGAAGCGACTGACCCTGGGGGAAGTGGAGGTGGAGGAGCGAAGAGCTAGAGTAGAAGGTATTACGAAGAGAGTTGGAGGTATTGAGGACCCAGGCCCCAGAAGGCCTTGTGGACAATGCAGAGGGTCTTGAACTTAATCCTTGCAGCCACTAGGAGCCAATGCAGAGATTTCAGTGCTGGAGAGATACGATCCCTGGGCTTGAAGCCAAGGACAAGTCTCGCAGTCTTGTTCTGGATGAGTTGCAGAGGACGGAGAGTAGAAGAAGGCAGATTTAGAAAGAGACTGTTACTGTAGTCCAGCCTAGAGAGAACCAGAGCTCTAGAGACAGTGAGCTTCTGGGGGAAGGAGAGGAAAGGAAGAATACCTCTGAAGTGGTGCAGTTGGTAGTTTGACTTCTTAGAGACATCAGAGATGTGAGGAGAGAAGGAGAGTGTGGAGTCGATGACCCAGAGGTTCTTAGCCTCACATGTGGGAGCAGCAAGAGGGCCAAGGGAGGCCGGCCAGAGTGACAGGAAAAGAGGGTGCAGGTGTGCCAATGAGGAGAATCTCTGTCTTACTGGCATTAAGGCAGAGATTGGTGGCTGCACTCCACTACTGGATAGCAGACAGACAGAGATGAGAGAAGGCGAAGAGGTGGCAGTTGGGAGCCTGAAAACGAGCTGAGTGTCATCCGCATAGCACTGAAAGTTGGCAATCTCAGCCCATCTGGAAACAATACACAACCTTCCAGAGCTGAGCTGATTTACAGGAGCAGACATGTGTAATATCAAATTGGATGTTGCTGCAATGATTATAAGTAGTGACATGAACCATGCCTTAACTCAGGAATAGCTTTATTTAGACCTTATCCTGCCACCATCATGGGCTACTTATGATCAGAGTTTTAGTTCAGGGGGCATATCTTAAATGCAGCCCATGTGCCTCAGAGCCCTGGCAGTCAATGCCATTGTGAAATGGGCAACTGTGCCATTTGAGAGGAAGCATAGCAAATCATGATACTGATGCAGCAAGACACATATACATACTATGCTTTTGGCACGGAGTTCATGAAAGCGGAATATGATCAGCAGATAATCCTTTCAGAGATGGAATTACCTGTATCATTTTACACCCTTGCCAAATGACAATCTGTCACAGGGACCCATACCTTGGAGTCACTTATTTGAGGAGAATGCCATTCCTCATGGTGAAGCACCTTTCCTCTTTCCTCTACCACTGCGTTGGCCTCTGAGGGGAGTAACACACGCTAGTTTGACCTGCTGATGTGCTCTGCTCCCAAACCCTGTAGGTATTTCAGGGATACTGTAGGGGAATATAATTGAAGCATTGGGCATGAAATGTTCACCTAGAGAAGTGTGATCCTCTCCACTGAAATCTAGCCAAGAGCCTTTAGGGGTTTTTGCTTTTTTGTTGCCTTTTCAAATACCTGGTCTTTTACTTGGCTGTCTAGTAGGGCATACTTTAAAGGTTAATTGATCAGAATCGGCTGTGTCTTGGTTATGAACCCTGCGCTCCGAGCCAGGCATATCTTAACCACTGTGACTCATGCTATTTGGTTTGCATCCGTCTCTGCAGCATCCAAGGTGTTTTTAATGGCAGCATTTTCTTATTGCTGTCCCTCTACAATCCCTTGTACCCTTGCTTGCAAGGGGCCTGGTACATCATTGATGATTGTTTTGAGCTTGTCACATTGCTCCCTATTCTACCTGGCCATTCGGACCATTTCTTTGGCCACTCGTATGCAGTGCACAGCTGTGGTTACCATTTGCCTCACCATTGCATAAATGTCAGAAATCGAGAGGGAGCAGAACCTCTCTTCCTGAGTTGTCATGACCAACGAATAAGCATTGGCTAGCCCTGAATATGTAAGAAGTATGAAGCTCCTGGATTGTATTTTCATATCCTCCACCCAAGTCTTCCTCCTGGTCATCATCCTTTGGTCCTCGGAGTGCATACAATCTACCTTTTGTTTTTTGGATGGTTTAGGCTGCAACATAATTACGGGCCCTTTCTTTAATGTTTTCTCCCTTTCCTTCCATAATTCAGACATTTGTAACATGGTAGTGTGGAAGAGGCCTTCACGTCCCAGATAGCCTTTTGAGTGGGACAGTAGACCCTGTTTGAATATTGGGTGCTTACTCTGGTTCCTCTTCTTGGGAGGATACTTCCAGTTCCTCCTCTAAAGAGAACACGACAATACCTTTTTGTTGTAGTGTTTTGGTTGAAGACAGACCCACTTCAGTGAAAGTGTTCTGTGGGCTTTTTTTGGTGTGAAAGGAGATGTTTTGGGTCTGGCAGGGATTTTGCATATGAGGGCCTTATCTTCCCGGGGGTACCGTTCTTTCTTTTATGTGCCCTTTTTTAAGGTCTATGCAGAGGACTTTGTAGATAGATCTATGTTTTTAGGCCTGAAGAAGCTCCCACCTAAGCAAGCGCCGAGGTTTTTCATCACTTAATGCAGAGACATATTTACAATAACACCAACTACGCCCTGGACTAGTGCACCAGATAGCCACAAGAACAGCATTTTATAGCAGCTTATTTTCAATCTACTTGATATCACTTTTTAACTATGGCGGTAGTTTTGCTTACAGCAGTCCGCCAGATCCACACCAATGTGTGGGTGATTCGGAGCTGTTAGCTGTCATTCCACTCTTAAAGTACTTTTGGGCAAACCTGTATATATGCTATTTACAAAAGTCGTATTGTTTCCGGTAACTTTTCTTGATTTAAAAAAAGAAAAAGAAAAAAGAAATGCGAACCAAACTCAGCATGGATTAGGCATTGATTCAGCCCTACTACTCTCACAAACATATATATCAGATATTAAGCTCTTTGGGCATTCATAAATAACCAAAATGCTCTTTAATATACAAAAAACAGCCAGACTTTCATTGATTATATTGGTGCCCCTCCCCATTATCATTGAAGTTCTTTCTAATCAGCACACATTTTTACTGTGTTAAGAAATCACTTTTATGTTCAAATACACATGCCATGGCATTTTCAAACCATTGCAAAAACTATAGTTTTTCTTTCAGAAAAGTAAAAGTTAAAAATAATGCATAATTGCTCAATATTAAGCAGATGCCTATGCTTTGGTCAAGCACGGAGATCCCACAGGTGGCCGCTAAAATGTTCAGATGCAACCACTACTTCCTATCCCTGGCCCCACATTTTGGCGGTCTATGGCAGCCCAAAAGGTGCAGGCATGAAATAGACCATACAGAAGTTAAAATGGTGTAAAGTAAATGTATATGTGCAAGTACATCAAGAAACCATCGAAAAGATACCCAAAGCCATAGAAGGAGAAGTTGCCTTACCGTAATGTTCTTTCTATGGATTATTCTCCCACAGATTCCTCATCTTGATAGACATCCATCTTCCAGCTCTGCTGCTCTGAAATGTTCTGAACAGGGGGTGTAGTGGACCCTGACTCGGTCTCCTATCGGTCTTGCGTGGTGGTCAACGGTCGGCTCCAGAAGTGACATCAGGCGCCATTCATATACCACGTCACTACGCCTCATATTTCAGTTCCTCTCACTTTTTCCCCCCAAGCTCAAACGCTGCATAGGAAAACAGAAGGAGGCTAACCAGCCTTAAAAAGCAACTATGGAATAGAAACCAACAGGTTAAAAACATTCCAATTAGAAAACCTTATGGGTGTGAATTTAAGTAACTGAGATGAGCACTCCAAAGCCATTGCCAACGCACTTCATGAAATCAAAAGCGAAGAGCCACAACAGTTTCTGAGCTTGAACGGCTGGCAGGAGTGATGAGGAATCTGCGGGAGAAGAATCCATAGAAAGAACATTACTGTAAGGTAATTTCTCCTTAAATGGATTGCTTTTCTCCCGAAGATTCCTCATCTTGATAAACTTCCCAAGCAGTAAGCTAAAGGAGGAGGGCAGAAAAGATTACACACGCAGGTTCTGCAGAACCGCTCTGCCAAAACGTGCATCAGCCCCACGTGCAACGTCCAAAGCATAATGCTTTGTAAAAGCACATAATGAAGACCACGTGGCAGCACGGCAAATGTCCCGAACAGGAACCCCCTTTTGAAGGGCCGTGGAAGCAGAGACTCCCCTGGTGGAATGAGCCCTGATTCCCGTTGGGACTTCTTTTCCCGTCGACTGGTAGCACTCAGTGATGCATAAACTGATCCAGCGTGAGATGGTTTGTTTAGTAATCACAAGAACTTTGCGAGAAAGAGAATAGGCGACAAACAACTGGTCCATCTTCCTGAACTCTGCTGGGCAGGCAACATAAAAACCCAACGCTCTTTTCGGATTGAGGCGGTAGAAGCGCTCTTCCTCCTTTAAGGGGTGAGGAGGGTATAACACAGACAAGTCAATAGACAGTGAAAGGTGGAAACCCCGAAACAATCTTTGGAAGGGTCTGACCATAAGAGATGCCTTCTCTCTGAAAAAATGCAAAAAAGGGGGCTTGCAGCATAATGCCAGCAGCTCGCTAACCCTCCTGGCCGATGTGATGGCAATCAAAGAACCTTGATCTGGGGACCTTTCAAAACACAGAAAGGGCTGCCAAATAACCCTTGACCGTTGCAACCTGAAGGTCTGCAGAGGCTAGGGATTGAAGTAACTCCATCACCGCCGTGGTGGGGCAAGAGATAGGATCAACCTCGCGCTCCTTACACCATGCCTCAAATCTTCGCCACCTGCACGCATACAGAGATCTTGTAGACTGTCTGCGTGCAGCCGGCAACACCTCAAAAACTTCCTCAGAGGTGTCCCGTTCTTTGTACCTCATTCGCTCAAGAGCCACTCATGTAGGTTGAGGGAATCTGGGGTCGGGTGCAATACCCGACCCTCCGACTTGGTAAGGAGATCCGGCCACCGAGGCAACCAGTGAGGTGGACAGATGGACAGATCCAAGAGGTCGGTTTTGAAGATCATGGTAGCTCGAAACCTCTTCAACCTCCTGAGAATTCACGGAATGACGGGGATCGGAGGGAACGCATAATGGAGAGGGAAAGTCCAATCCATCAGAAACGCGTCCCCCAGTGCATCGTTCGCTGGGAATTCCCTAGAGTAAAACTATGTGCACATCCTGTTAGCTTCCGTGGCAAACAGATCCAGTGATGGGGTACCCCAGAGAGCGAAGACCTCTTCCAGGACTTCCTGGCACACTTCCCCACTCGTGTGCGACCGAACTTTGCCCGCACAGAGCATCCGCCAAACTGTTTTCTACCCCGCCAGATGAACCACAGAGACCGAGATTTGATTCTCTAGCAACCAGAACCACAGCTGCATCACTTCTGTGCAGAGGGGATGGGAATGCACTCCACATTGCTTGTTAAGGTAGTGCATGGCCACTGTGTTTTCAGTCAGAATCAGGACATGCTTCCCCTTGAGCAATGGGGCGAAGGCCTTCAGGGCTAGCCTGATGGCTCGCAACTCCAGCCTGTTGATACGCCACCTGGGTTCCGACGCAGTGCAGAGGCCGCTCACCTGCAAATCCTCACAGTGAGCGCCCCAACTCTTGAAGGACGCATCCGAGGCCAGAAGGGTTCTGCTGCCATAAGATTCCTGCGCGTATCCCACCAGCCGAGTCCGCAAACTACCTGCCTGGACAACCTGAGAGGATCCGAGAGAGCTCCCAGATATTGAGAACACTGGTCTCGTAAGATCCACTGAAGGGATCTCACGCACAGTCTGGCCTCTAGCACCAGGAAAATGCAGGATGCCATGAGGCCCAAACAGCGAGGAAAGGGAGCCACGGTTTTATGTTGTTGGCTCTCTCCTCGGGAAGGAAGGCCTTTAGTGGCTGAGTGTCTAGGACTGGCCGATGAACTGGAGCCTTTGGACCGGTGTCATGTGGGACTTCTTTACATTCAGGGAGAAGCCCAGCCTGTGCATAAGCAGACAGGTGTCTTGCAGGTGAGTCAAACCCTATCCTGCTGACTTCCCCCGGATCAGCCAGTCATACAGGTACAGGGATTCATGGACTCCTGATCTCCTGAGGTGAGCCGCTACTACCGCCATGAGCTTGGTGAAGACCCTTGGACCGGCGGTCAACCCAAAGGGCAGCACTTTGAGCTGAAAATGCTTGTCCGCAATGAGGAACCGCATGAATTTCCTGGCTTCTGATGTATGGGCACATGGAAATAGGCATCCTGCAGGTCTATGGACACCAGCCATAGAGAATTTTTCTCAACGTCACCATCCTGAATCTGTCTCTTCTCAAGAACTTGTTTAGAGCCCTGAGGTCCAGAATGAGACGGAGACCTCCTCCTTTTTTTTGACAACTTTATTTACATTTTCTTAAAAGAAATATAATTCCAAAACAATATATATGAGAAACAATAGAAATACAAATAAAACCGTAGATCATTAAGTAATGTTGATATAAGTAGGATCAATAAGTAAAAGCATTCAAACATCCCCAATAAAATGTAACAAATACAATTTGAAATGACTCAAAGCCAAAAAATAAGAGAAAAGTCAAATATGAAAAGAAGCACAAAACCCAATACAATACCAAACGAGACCAAAAAATAAAAATCCTCCTCCGATTAACCACTCTAAATTTGATTGTAAAACAAACCAAAGTCTGCTAAAACTCATTTCAAGCGTAAGAGTTCATTAAAAGCTTCCCATTGCTCATTATAAAATTCTTCTCTATTTAAAGCTCCATATTGAATCTTTTCAAACCGTGACAGTAACTGTACCTGTAACAACCATTCATCAATACATGGCTTTTTCCTCGTCTTCCCGAGGCGCAAAATTTGCTGTGTCGCCACCAGAACTACTTTGGTAACACAACACAGTCGCATAACTCAAATGACGAATGTCAATTGGTGATTTCAAAAGCACTGATAACGGTGTCTTAGGAAAAGATATGTTCCAAAACAGGTCAACTCTATCCAAAACAATTCCAAAAATCTCTAACCCTTATACAATCCCATACCATATGAAGCATAGTACCCTCTTCCTTAGAACAACTCCAGCATTTATTATCCTCTCTCAAACCAAATCTATGCATTCTAACCAGAGTCCAAAAAAGCCGTCCTAGAATTCTCTGCTGAACATACCGTAGATTCAGATCAATCTTCATTCTAACTGGGACTTTCCATAAACCTTCCCAATCCTTCATAGAAATGTCCCCACCCAATAAAGATTTTCTACAATAACTTACTAGAAAGAAATATCCTCACCCAGTTCATCACACCACGCAAGGTGCAGAGCATTCCATGAAAATTTGATCCTTTCTTCTTTCGGAAACAACTTTAAATAACTAGACACTTCACAAGGCGCAACTGCAATAAAACGACACCTTTCTGGTCTTGGTAACAAAGGACCATCAAACATTAATAACATCTCAGATATCAAACCTTTCAACAAGTTATACCTCCTCAGCGCCCTATCATGGAGTGCAAACTTCTCTTTCAGAGTCTCAAATGATAACATATCCTCCTCGCCCCCTTATAAACAATATACCTTTATTCATCCAACTTCTCCAACATATCTTATTATCGATCTGCAACCCCGGATTCTGCCAAATGGAGGCCTCCTCATATAAATAGAGCCTCTTAAATAGAGCCTCTGTCCCCCACCCACAATCAGCGATGTGATTGCATCTTTAGTAGAAAGCACCGTCTGCAAATTACTGACCGCTTTAGGTAATTTACCAAGAGAGAACAAAGATTCAATTCGGAAGGGTCTCAATACAAACTCTTCCATCTGAGCCCATAATGGAATCCCTGCCTCACTCATCGAGAAGTAGGAAATTGATTTTTTAATCAAGAAACCTTTATAATAACTTTCAATGATAGGGTAACCAAAACCCCCATCCTGTACAATCCTAATCATCAAATATCGGGGTATCCTAGGTTCCTCCCCAACTCCCCATAAGAACTCTTGAAAAATCCGATCTACACGACCCAGAACTTTTTTTGTGAATTTTAGAGGTAGAGACTGAATAATATATAGAACTTTAGGTAAGAGGACCATTTTGATAGCGTTAACCTTAGCCCAGATGGATAACGGGAGCCTACTTCATTTATGAACAGTATTCCTTGTTTTCCAAAACCTTATCGATATTGAACACAGTCATTTTTTTTATGTCCCTGGACAAAAACACTCCTAAATATTTCACCTGAAAATGTTCCCATTTACAATTCCAATCGAATAACTGCCTACGCACCGGAGTATCCCGTGCCGGAAATAAGACAGTCTTCTCCCAATTAATTTTGTAACCTGAAAGTCTGCCAAACTCAGTTATCATATTCTTTAAAATGTCACCCCCTACATCGGGATTATCAAGAACAATTACTACATCATCTGCATAAGCTAGAATTTTAACTTCAATCTCGCCAATTTTAAAGCCTGTTAGACAGTATGATTGCCGAATATATATTAAAAACGGTTCAAGAGCTAGGTTAAACAAATAAGACGATAAGGGACACCACTGACGTGTACCTTTAAATAATCTAAATGAAGTCGAAAGAACCCCATTTACCCAGACCCTGGCACTGATACCTGACTGTAATGCCCCAAACCCATTTATGAATAAGGGACCAAAACCCATTTTTACCAAAGTAAAATTTAAAAAAGCCGAAGTCACACTATCAAATGCCTTCTCGGCATCCAAAAATATAAAAAGTAAATCATCCCATCCCTTTGATGACAAATTTAAAATATCCAAGAGGGTCCTAATATTATAACCATAACGTTGATTCATAAAACCCACTTGAGTTTTATTAAGTAACATAGCAATATGCTTATCCAGCCTGGAAGTCAAAATTTTTGTAAACATTTTCGCATCCACATTCAAAAGTGATATAGGGCGATAATTGCAGCAATTCGATGCATCTTTCCCATCTTTGGGATCACTGAAATCACTGGCTCTCTCATTGAGGGACATGAGGTACCCAGAAACCGATTGTAGAGTGCACATAACTCCGGTGCCAATTGCTCAGTAAAAGTTTGATAAAACTCAGTCGGTAATCCATCTGGGCCAGGTGACTTCCCATATTTTAAGTTTTTAATAGCCTCTTTCACCTCCTCTATCAATATTGCAGCATCTAGAAACGCCCTGGCTTCATCAGACAGACATGGAACCTCAATCTTGTCAAAGAATTCTACCAAGTCACTTTCCAACAGATCATGTTCTTCAGTATACAAAGATTCATAATAACTACGAAAACATTCACTAATTTCCTTTTTTCTTTTTTTTTTTTTTTAACAACAATTCCACCAGACTCATTTTTAACTTTTTGAACAAAGGACCTCTCACACAAACCTTTCAATCTATTTGCAAGTAATTTACCCCCAAGTCCCCTTCCTCCCAAAAGCGTTGTTTAGAATAAAATGTTCCATGGTCAGCTTGAATCTCAGATTCTAGCTGTAATTGCTCACACAACCTATTCATTCTTAAACGATCTTTCACAGATCCAATATGTGCATAAACTGACTGTGATTTCCCCAGTTAAAGCTCAAGATCTCTCATTCTAGCTTCTCCTTCTTTCCTTACTCTAGCTGTCCAATTCATCAGTTTACCCCTAGCTGAGGCCTTAAATGCATCCCCCACCACTAAACCATCAGCCGAATCTTCATTATCAAAATAGCTAGATACAAAACCAGAAAGTGACTAATGCTTTTTCCTCCTTAAGAATAAATGGTTTCAGTCTCCATCTAGCAGTATCCAGAGAACGTGGAGCAAGACAAAACCAGGGAATGATCTGAAAGATGTCGTTCACACATTCTAACTTCAGTTATTGTCTCAACCAATCGATCCAATGCGAGTAAGTAGTCAAACCTTGAAAAGGAATTGTGAACTGGAGAATAAAATGAGAATTCCTTCACATTTGGATGCAAAAATCTCCAAGAGTATTAAATCAAAACTTTCCACAAAATCTCGGAGTTCTCTACTAGATTTGTGGCCAGTAAAAGAGCATGCCAAAGACCTATCCAATTTGAAGTCCATAACACAATTGAAATCACCTCCTAAAATGATTACTTCGCCCCTCATATCAGCCAAATGTTTAGTCAGAGAGGCAAAAAAAAGGCTTCACATAGCACATGGACCATAAACAGAGCCGAAAGTAAACATTCTATCTTCAAACTTCAGATCAACTAAAATGACTCGACCTGCATCATCCATAGCTATCTTATCCACACATATACCCAACCCCCTTCTAATCATGATCCCAACACCTCTTGAATTCGTAGAGTAACAGTTAAGCCACACTTTTGTATATCTAGAATTAGTAAGGAGGTTCTCAGTGGGATCTTCTAAGTGCGTCTCTTGTAATAGAATCACATCAATCCTTTCTCTCCAAATCCTAGCCAGAATTGTCTTCCTTTTAGAAGTGCAGTTCATACCCCTGACATTCCAAGTACCTACCGTGAACAAACCCATATTATAGCACTTTCTAATTTAAATATCACCATTTCCTAACATCTATGTAACACATACAAAATGTACTGTATAAAAAAAAAAGGACAAACAATAATCGAGTGGTAAAAAATTGAATCAAAGCAGAGCAAATTATAACCTCTACCAGACAAATACACAATAAAAACAAAAAGATGAAAACATACAAAGGAATTGACCAAAAAGAACCCAATAATAATGATCAGGCTCAATAAGAGTTACTATATTTATAAAACTAGACTTATTCATAACCACCCTCCAGAAATATGTGCCCATATTCAAAAGATATAGATTATCTAGTCAGTACATCTAAAACAGATTACCAACCATAAGCAATATTCCCATACTAATAACAGTATTCAAGATAACCCTAATAATACCCCAGCTGACCCGTTATTATGCAAAACCAAACCTAACAAACTATTTCCCCCTTAAACAACCTACCCCAAACAACATTTGTCCATTACCCATATGGGCTACCAATGAAAAGAAGACTAAACTGAAATGTTTGAGAACAATGATACCCTGTTATTGCAACCAAACTTCCCATCCCCCAGAGTCTCACACAAAATAAAACTCGATTCTAAGAAGCATCAACAATGTTCCACCCCAATTTGCATACTAATAGGAGACAGCAAAATCTTTTTTTTTTTCCTTTTTCCCCACAACTCCATTTCCTACCACTAATAATCAGGACTGTCCATACCGAATAAAATTACAAAGTAAGGTCCAAGGTAAAAAACAATTCCAGATGACATCCAGCAACGGAAGCACATAAACCCATTTAAAATTTATTTCCCTCATTCAAGCGCATAAAAGTGCAGAGTGAATCTATCCCAGATATTAGACCTATCCACTATTTCCTCATTTTTCAATCCATCCCCAGTAACAAATACAAATTAAGCTTTTTCACAACCTCCACGCCATCACCCCCCGCATGACACACAAGACCAAACCAAAACCAACAAAACTTAAAAATGTTATCAGTACTATAGCAACACATACCATTTATCCAATTAGGGCGCAACCATGAAACAGCACATGTGCATACTATTAGCCACCTATACATAGCCCCAACCAGACAGTGTCAACCCATAAGGTATTAAGACTTCCCAATGTTGGATAAGTTGTTATGCATTATGTCTGTAAATGTACAAGGACCCATATAAAAGAGATAGGTCCATTAGCCCAATCGCAACCACTTCGATTTTGATATTGTATATGCTATGTCAGAGTGCAGCCACCAGTTCAACCCATCAACCCTTTCCTTTCTTGCAAAACATGTTGCAGAGCTCGAACAACACGTCAAAGCGCTGGAATGGTCATCTGTACAGCATTTTTCAAAAGCAATCAGAAGACTTTGCCCCTTCGATTATCCAATCACAATGCTCAACTGCCATAGGCATTTGCTCCTCAAGGAGTGTCAACATGACAGTTGAACCTGATTCAGCGTAATGACACAAAACCCCAGAGAAGAAATATCAACCAAGTAATTAATGGCAGTGACCATAACTCCACAAGTTAAAAAACAATGTTTAAAGAGTACTTAAGGGAAAGACAGTTGCCAATATACAGGTCGATATTCAGCATATGTATGCAGTACAAAAGTGACAACTGACAAATTCGCATTATAAGACTTACAGTGACAAGAAAAAACAAACGTGGTACACATGTCTTTACTTTGCAAAATTTCATATTGAAGACCAGCCTTCAATGAAATCCGTCAGTGCGGATGAAAGCAATGAAGGACTTCCCATGGCCCAGTAAACAATGGCAATGGCCGTTAACCAGTATCTAGGAAGCTCTGCAGTGGAATTCAAGCAAGTCATGCAGGGTGCCGTGTTACGCCAGTCCGGTGGCAGTGGGGAGTTGCCTCAGATTTGCCTCATGAATAGCCGCTATTGTTTAAGGCCGGAGAGCGGGCTACTACGGCTGCAGGTAATTGGATCACAGCCCCCTGGATGAGGCTAGTCCAGAACCCACGCTGCAGAAGGTACCATTGTCTATGGCATACGGAGCACAATAGATGGTTATGATTTTACAACTGTCACCAAATAAGTGACAGAAATACAAGTTCTTTGTAAGGTTGCTGCCCGTAGTGAAGATTATTGTGAATGCACCACATTTCTACACATTTTCTCAGGCCGTGTTCTGACCTTTGAGTAGGGCATTAGTGAGGAAGTCAGGCTTCGTATAGGGAGCAGTGCAAGCTACATCACATTCAGCGGTGCTCCAGTCAACAAAAGTTCCCGACTTAGGACGGCGCCTTTAGAAGTATCTTCCCAAATGGCAGATCGCTTGTAAATATTATTTCCATGTATTCTATTTGTGTCGCACTTACAATCAATCTATTTTTATGCGCTATCGACAGATCTGCAGGCATGAGAGTGCAAAATAGAAAAGTCAAACTCGTCCAATCATTCTGCTAGAGGTTGGGCGGGAGAGTCAACAAAACAACGTGAATAATGCCCATGTGAGTTTTATGAAATCGTAAATGCATGCAATGAAAAATTACTGCGCAGATAAACAGTTGAGTCTGACCTGAAACTCTGGCAAATGGTGAACGAACCTCAGAGGCTGGACTTTACCACCGGGAAGGAGGCTCTCAATCAATCAACCGGGAAAGGGTTCAGTACACTAGCAGCTGCACATTCCACACATCGGGCAAATGTACGAACCCAACTCAGATCGCCGCACAACAAAGCCTCCTCCAACACCAGCAGCACAACTACAGGAGCCTCGCCATCCCGATCAGACCCTGTGCGCCACACAATGAGTACGATACGAAACAGCGCACCGTCTGGTCAGTGAAATCCATCCTCACATGGAAGCCTCCATGACAGTTAGTGCATAATACGTACATGCGCACTACATCTTTGGGTGCATTCCTCTGATACGAATCTACGGCATCATCGAAAAACAACAATGCAGGAGCAGAACCATTTGAATTTTAACGTTAAAATAAAAACATGAATAATAATAAAAAAACCTAGGAACATTATGTAATACAACTTAATAAACAGTAATTAAGAAAAACAATTCAGAAATTATTTATCCCTTTTCTTCTTTTGCTGAAATGGCTTTTGAGACGACAGGCTAGAGGTAGAGCTGATTTCCATGGGTTCAACATCCAAATTAGTCAAAAAGGCTTCAGCTTGTTTGCAGTCCACAAATGAATGAACTTGGCCTTCCACTATAATCCGGAGTATATCAGGATAAATCATATAGTATTTAAGATGTTTATTCCTAGCCTTCTCCTTAGCCATTTGAAAACATCTTTTTTTCATAATGTCCTTGCTCAGGTCAGCAAAAATCATTATTTTATTTCCTCCCCAGGCAAGATCTCCATTTTCACGGGATTTCTTCAGAATGAGCTCTCTACTTGGGTATCTAAAAAAACTTCCCAATAAAGTGTCTAGGTCTCTGACCCAAAGCTGGTTTTTGGCCAAGTGACCTGTGTGCTCTTTCAATTTCAAGCGGTGTCTTCGGGTCTAAGTTAGGCATTGAGGTTAGCACCTTCCCCAAGAAAGAAATAGGATTACCATGTTCAGCATTTTCAGGAGACCCTGCAATCCGCACATTGTTGCGCCTAGAAACATTTTCTTGCTCAGAGAGCTTTGAAGATAATCTTTCATTCACCATTTCCAGATGCCTGATTTGATCTGCTATCCGTACAACTTGATCATCCACTGCTGTAAGGTGTTTTTTCCGCAGAAACTACCTTTGTGGTGAGATCCAAATATCTATCCTCTGAAGTGATCAACTTAGCCTTGATATCAGCCATTTCTGCCATCATTTTGGTAAGCAAGTCCAAAATCTTGTCATCTCTTCCTTCCTCCTCTCCTTTTTGTCTTTTGGCTGGTTGAACAGTTTCAATAGCACATGAATCCTCAGCCATAATGATAGATAGCAGTTTTCAGTAGTTGGCACAGGAGCTCATCACCTAAGCAGCCATTCCTGAAGCTGGCAGTTCTAGAATCTCTCCTCCTTTTTTGGGTACCAGGAAATACAGGGAGTACCAGTCCGACCCTCTCTGATCGGGAGGCACCTCTTCCATGGCACCCTTTGACAACAGGGATCTCAGTTCTTCCTGGAGCTCCTGTCCTAGTTGTATCGGTGAAATGGGGGTCTGTCCGGAGGTTTACTTGCAAAGGGCAGACAATAACCCCACCGAATTAACTGCACGGCCCAGGCATTGTAGGTTATCTCCTACCACCGGGACCAATACTCTGCCAAAAGTCCATCAACCAGTACGTCGCGGGAGGGGAAAATCAAAGCGGCTTCGAAAGTGAAGTCGCCCGGGCACAGCTGCTGTCTGCTGGCCCTTAGATGCTCCACTGCACCTTCTGGGACGCGAGAAATGCCTCTGCCCCTGCCTGGCTTGTGGGAGCTGCTCTTTCCTGCCATAAGGCATATAGCACCTATAGCCTCTGCCTCTAGAGGCAAAGCTGAAAGCAGGCTTAACAGACTGCGCAGCAACTTCGCAGCAATTTTAGACACATTACAATTCTCCAAAGAGTCAGAAGAGCATCTCCCCTCAAAAGGCATGTCTAGAAGGCAATTTTGTACATTGGGGGAGAAGCCGGAAGTTTTCAAATAGGCCTGCCTTCTCATAAGTACTGCTGACCCCATGGAGCGGCCAACACAGTCAGCTATATACAGGCCGGTTTGCAAGGGCTGCATGGCAGTTTCCATCCAATCCTCCACCAGCTGTATAAATCAGTCCCGCATAGGACCTTCCGGGATGTATTCTACTGCATGCTCGACAGCCTTTCACAAACTGTAGGAGAATTTAGCAAAACCGCAGGCTACGTTTGTGTCCTTCAGAGGCATGCTGGCGGAGGTAAAAACCTGCTTGGCCAAACTATCTATCCCTTTCCCTTCCCTGTCTGTAGGAAGATTTGACGTGGATGCCACAGGCCTGGAGGATATAGTGGCAGCCTGAACTACCAGCCCTTCCGGGGGAAGGGTGTGTTGAGAGGAAGGAAGGGCCCCCTATCGCCGGCCTGTACTTCCCTGTGACACTGGTCTTCACGGCATGGGTTTGGGGGGGAGGTGCAAAGTGCATGGATTTCGCCAGATGGAAGCCAAAGGGTCAGCTATGGCCTGATTGAAGGGCATATTGTGCTCAATAGCTGGGCCCTCATCCAGGATATCTGTACGGTCATACCCTTGATGGGGAGTGGCGGATGACTTGAGGCTTATGGTGTCGACCACTTTCTCTACTAATGTCCTAAACAGGACATGAAAGTGATTGTAGGGTTGTTTCTGTTGCATCTCAAGGTCTGGAGATGTGTTCGACCCAAAGGCATCTTGCAGGTCCTGAGCAAGTGCCACAAAATTGTCTCGGTCTTCGAAATAGTTGAACACCGCCTGATCCCACAAAGATGGGGTCGACCTCTTCGTACGCCTCGGCCTGATCAGCGCCAGAAATCGACTGCATTGAGTCAAAAAAGCCTGCCCACGATAGAGGTTGAAATGCGCCGATGTCGCTGGTCTCAGTTGACAGCCAGCTTATGTTCTGATCACTTCCTCTAAAAATTGTTTTCTGACCCAACTGAAAGTAGACAATTGGTCTCAACAAGTACCTCTAGTGCAATCAACTATAGAAAACAATGCCTTCTCCAAATCTTGGGCAGCAGGGATCTGAAAACACTCTTTCAACTATCATCACATAGAAGATAACAGCCTTGAATTAATAGCGTGGAAGCAATAACTTTATAATCCCTGCAGCCTTAAAAAACATCCTTATGTTGGGGTGAAGAGGTATGTGACGAATCAACTTCTGGGGCACCAGGTGTTCCAGGGATGAATATCAGTTACTAAGCCATTAATCAATACCACACCTCTCGTACAAACTGGAATAAAGACCTCCTTGTCCAATTTTAGTAACATGGACGGAACAACAGGCTCATCTCTGCAAGGTCGTGGATCCTTGGTTAGTTGCAACACAGCAAAAATACAATTATTACCCAATGATAAAAGGGACTGTCCATTTAAGGTTGTATAAAATGATCTACTTTATTATTACTACAACAGACAGTTCTAGCACACTACAAAATACAACCCACCCTGTAAAGGAACACAGAGGACAGACAGTTTCACAAAGAAAAGGTATGCACTCTGGATACTGAAAGGAGGGTAGTTGGTAAAGTAATCAGTCTTACTGTTCAAGGTCACTTGGTTTCAGCACCAAGGGGGCAAAGAGTCGTATCTGTCTCTTGGAGCCTTCAGAGAAGGACCGTGGGTGAGGGTGGGGGGTGGGGGGCCGAACCACAATGTAACAGGTGAAGAAGTTCTTGTTGCTCGACAGCGTTGAGGCAGTTCCAAGGTGCTTTGCAGCCCTTGAGACAGAGTTGGTGGTGGGAGATAGCTGCGGGTACCAGGCAGTTCAGCAAGCGAGGCTGGACGGACGTCTGAAGGCTGTCCTGCACGGTGGCTCGGGGGCAAGAATCATTGTCTCTGTGCTGGTTGGCTGACCTGGAATGCTGGTCGAGGTGTCTCGGATGGCTCTGGTGACTGCGATGTGACAACAGTCAGTGGTGCAGCCGGATGCGGTTCAAGGACTCGGCTGTCTCGAAAATGTCCTTAAAAGATGGATGCTGGATGATGCTTGTATGGCACTCCTCCTAGCTTCTTCGTAGGGCTTGTGTCCTTTCAAGGCGGACGGCTCAAAGCTCCGGAGAGTGTTTGCAGGCAACGGCCTTGTCCTTAGTTCAGATACTCTCCGGCACATCCCACCTAGGAAGCTTTTTGGCAGAACCTAGCAGGGCATGCTTTGTGCTGGCTGGAGTCCTCTGAGTTTGGTATCTCCCTCTGTTCCCTGGGAGATATTTAGGGGAGTGAACTTGCTTCCCTCTTGTAACTCCTTGGCTTCCTTCAGTGGCAGAAGATGTAAGGTAGACTGTACCTTCAGCTTGGGTCCAAATGAGTCATTCTTACTCCTTTCATTGTCTTCAGATGATTTGCTAAGTGATGGGTTCAGCCCTCTATAAAAGCCAAATGGTCCCCAGTGATTGGTGCAGGCTAAGCCCACCTTAATGAACCAATCCTGGATCCCCACCAAAAATCTTCTGTTATGCATGAGGCCAGGACCAGAGTGCTCTGCAACAGGACAGACAAGGGGGTGACAACATACCTAAGTCTCACCCATCTCCCCGTCTGTTGTAGATCAAAGTGTCTCTCTGGCCAATTCAGCCCTCTGTGACTCTTGATTAAAGCGCAAGCTTCCTTTGAAGTATGTGTTGGAAGCAGACTTCCTGTCTCTCCCAAATCACATCTTTTGTCCCTGTGAAAGGGGTCTGCTCTGCAGGGACACCTGCAGTAACTGCTGAACCCAGACAGGTTATTATCTCCCTTTCATACAAAGAGGTGGTAACTAGCTTCAAGATGACACATTCATACCAAAGGGGTGTTAGTCCCGCCTTCCTGTGTTCTCTTCCGGCAACCAAGCCTCTCCTCTAGGCTTGCTTCAATTATCTCGTTAGTATGCACTGCCACCAGCCGGAGTACAAAAGGAAGGCTGATCCATGGAGACTGATATTTAAATTAGCCTGCCCATGCTGTGCCTTCCCCCACCTAGAGATGCTTTGATGTACCAGGGGCTGTCACATTCCAGCTGAATATGACAGGGGAAGACGGCGCCTGTACATGTGACTATGCGTTTTGTGCAGGAAGCAGATGGACTGTGTGTGGAATGGCTTCACACAGTCATCAGAGGTTGGTCTCCCTTAATTCCTTTTCAATATCAAAAAAGTCAAAAAAGGCCAGGCGAGTGCACTCTCCCCATGCGGATGGCCGAATTCCTTACAGGGTATAGATGGCCAAGGCAGAGAGAGAGTCTATTGAAGGGGCGGAATCTGGTCCAGATGCAGTCTAGCAAAAGTGGAGTAAAGTTGGGGATAGGGGCGCATGCACTTAGTTGGGCCAAGGGCAGCAGAAAGCCTAAATACATCACTGCCAAGAAGCGTCCAAAACATTTGGGCACTGACCCAATTTCCTTGCCACACGTGTGTGGGTGTGGTCTATGTGCCTTGGGTTTTGAGGTTTTTGTTTGTTTTGAAGCCATATGGTCGTTAGGAGATATAGCCTTAGGCCTGCCAACAGCTGACCCTTTGGAGCAGAGGTCTGACAGTGAGGGTTTTAAACCTTCTTTTGGAGACTGCCTGGGATAACGTCCTTTTTTTTTCAATAATACCTTTTACTTTTATTGGCATTTATAAATAACAAGAGCTTCATCATTCTAAATGACATGTTGCAAAGGTATCATGTAAACAAACAAAAATCAACTTAGCCGCCACTGAGGCGAACAGGGATGGGGGTTCACAGGGGTGGATCGCTGCAGTCTCGGGACATTGTTACAGGGGCTGCGTTCAATGATGGCTGTGAGTTCGACAGCTATTGTCACAGACTGGGGGTTCTAGTCCATTTGTAACAGCCAGCAGAGCGACGGTGGTTGTCTGGCTACTATGGGGAATTTCTCTACATAGTCTAGGAATGGGGACCAAACGCTGTAAAACTTACTTCTGTTGCCGAAGCGGAGGGCAGTGATTTTCTCAGCTGCTGCAATGTCCCAGCACTTTACCCACCACACGGGGATCGCCGGGAGCTTCCACAGCCTGGCGATTGAGATTTTGGCTGCGGTGAGTAAATGCGTGCACAGAACCGCCAGATTGCCTGACATCGGGAATTGTCCCTCTCCGTGTCACCCAATAGGACAATTCCTGGATCCCACGGGATCGTTAGGCCTGTGATGAGTCGGATCTGTTCCAGGACTTCCCTCCAAAACCTTTCCGCTGTTGGGTATGACCAAAGAAGGTGGAACAGTGTTCCTGTGTCCGCACAGCCTCTCCAACAGTGTGGCAGTATGGAGGGGTTGCAGTTATGGAGGATTTCCGGTGTGATGTACCACCTAAAACAGATCTTAATTGCCCCCACTTTGTTTGTGACACACTTGGGAAGTCTTGTGGGTTCTCGCCCAAATGCGATTCCAGCTGGTCATGTCTAGTTCTCTGCGGATGTCTCGCTCCCACCGATCCATGTAGGGTTCCTTCGAGTCCAAGGCTACCTGGCCTAGTAACCCGACAGGGTCAAGATCTTTCACGTGGGCGGGGTTGCTGTTAGTGTCCGTTCCAGTGCTGTGAGTTCTCTGTATCTTCATATTCTCATCGGGTCATGTGATAACCAATGTCGAAGTTGGACGTATCGGAACCTCTCACTTTCCGGGACCTGGAATTTTCTTTTGCAGTCCTCGAAAGTGAGGAGGGTGTCCGCTTCAAAAAAGTCCACCACTAGCTTCAGGCCGCCCGCCCGCCTTCCATTTGAGGAAGACCCCCTGCCCTATCCCAGGAGTGAAGTCCGGGTTCTTCCAGATCAGGGAGAGCGGACCCACCGTGCTCTTGCAGTTCCACCTCCTGGCCGCTTGCTTCCAGCTGTTCACCGTGTTCCTGGTTAACAAGAGAGGCCCAGAGTTTAGAGGGTGCTTGGGCCATGTGATATGTAGAAGGGATTCCAATGGGTAGCGGCACCAGTCCTCCTCCAACTTCAGCCATCGGTGTTTGTTAGAGTCCGATTGACATGTGAACGCCGTTGAAAGCTCGGCAGCGAGGCAGTACCTCTCAACCTCAGGGGCCCCCAGGCTACCAGAACCGGGCCTTCTGAGCAGGACCCTCATGGCAACTCGTGGCTTCTTGCCTCCCCCCATATGAATTTCAGCATGCTTCGTTGAAGTTTCTGCCTGGCTTTCTTGGGGATTGTCACTGGGAGAGCTTGACAATGGTAGAGCAGTCTGGAGATCAGGTTCATCTTTAGTGCCATGATCCTCCCCATCCAGGATATCTGCTGGTTTTGCCAGCGGGACATATCCAATTGCAAGTCCTCGAATAGGGACGGGAAATTTAATTTGTAGGTGCGTTCCACTAGCTTGGGTAGTCGGATCCCCAGGTAGCTTAGGTGTGATTTGACCCACGGGATCGGGAGGCTGGCCGACAGTCTAGCTTTGCGTTAGGAATGTTGATGCCCGGTGCTACAGACTTCTTGGGATGGAT
Organism: Ambystoma mexicanum; assembly: GCF_040938575.1. Classification (NCBI taxonomy): domain Eukaryota; kingdom Metazoa; phylum Chordata; class Amphibia; order Caudata; family Ambystomatidae; genus Ambystoma; species Ambystoma mexicanum. Next base: position 670,604,644 of record NC_090927.1, on the reverse strand, counting down.
TGTGAACCCGGAGGCAGCTTTGAAGCTATCCGCTTCTCCCCTAGCACAGCAGCACATGATCTGCGTACAGGGCTGCCTTATACATTGCATTCTTTAACTTAAGACCCCGGACCACAGAGCTCTGGCGGATCCTGGAAGCAAACGGCTCCATCGACAATGCAAAGATGAGAGGTGACAGGGGGCATCCCTGGCGGGTGCCCCTGGGGATCTCTATTTTGGGGGATATAGTCCCAGTGATTCTAAGGGTTCTGGTGGGGTGCTGGTAATTTGCCATTGTCCATTTCCGGAATTTGGATCACACCCCGTAATGTCGGAGCGTTTCTCCCATTAAGCCCCAATCCAGCATGTCTAAAGCCTTGTGTGCGTCAAGCGACACCACTGCTAATTCCACTCCAGTACTTTTGGCCGTCTCAATGACGTTTAGGGTCCGTCTAATGTTGTCCTGGGTGTTGCGGCCCGGGATGAAGCCCGTCTGGTCTAGGTGTATGAGATCTGGGAGTAGTCCGGCGAGCCTGCATGCCAGGAGATTTGCCCCTGGTTTCGGGATAAGGACCGTAACAGATTCCTCCATGGAGGGGGTGACCAAGCCCGTCTCCAGGAGAACAGAGAGGCCAGGTGGGGGGCCAGGAGGTGGACAAACTTCTTATAGAATGGTGCGGGCAAACTGCCCGGGCCTGGGGCTGTGTTCTTCATGGATCAGATCACTTGGATCACCTCCTCCGGGGATATCGGATCTTACAGGGAGTCCATCTGTTGATGGCGAATCAGCTTCGGGACCACTTGCAGATACTCAGCGTGTAATCCCGCGCCCGTGGGCTTCCCGGACATCACGTTCCTATGGTGCTCGGTCAAGATGGCTAACTTTTCTGAGTCCAGGCAGCGGGGTTTCCCCTCTCAATCCTGTAGGACTGTGATGTTGTTCCTGGTATGCAGTTTCTTCAGCTTGTGCACAAGCAGACGGTTGGCCTTGGTGCTGTTCAGGTAGTAATACTGCTTCGTGTATGTTAGCGCTCGGGCTGTCCGGTCCGCCAGGTGCATTTCGAGGACTACTTTAGCTTTACATAGATTGTTCCATGACTTGGCCGATTGGTGCTTTTTGTGGACTGCTTCTTTCTCTGCCACCTCTCTTTCTAGTTCCCCTAGCCTAAGCTGATGTCTGCGCCTGTGTGCCGCTGAGCAGTTTATGGCAATGGCTCAGATGACGGGCTTCATAGCGTCCCATACCATCATATCCGTGGAGCCTTTACCCATGTTTTCTGTGAAGTAGTTGACCATGGCTTCCGATAGTTCCTGGCTATCGGCTATGTCCGAGAGGAGGTAGTCCTGTAACTTCCAGGGCCTTTGCAGAGGCTTTGGTAGGCCTTCCGTCTAGAGTTGCGCAACACGTGGGGCATGGTCAGAAATTACCCTCAACCCTACGTGGATGTCTACGATGCAGAGGAACAGCACAATCGAGATCAGAAGGAGGTCTATCCTGGAAAGACCCCTGTGGACATGTGAGAAGAAGGTGTAATCACGTGCTTTGTCGTTCGCCAGCCTTCATGCGTCGATTGCCCCCGTCTCTCTCAGGAATTCCGCAAGCCCCAGTGCCTTCAAAAAGTCTGATCCAGTGGGCGGCAGGGTCTCGTCAATGGTGGGGTTCGGGGTGAGGTTAAAGTCCCCCCCGATCAACAGTTTGCCTTCGACAAAGGTGCTTATGACTTGGAGAACCCTGCGTAAGAAGCGCTCCTGGGTTCATTTGGGCAGTAGATGGCCACAATGGTGATTGGAAGTTCGACTAGGAGGCCCTTGATCAATACGAATCTGCCCTCTGGGTCTCGTTTAACTGACTTTAGACAGAGCCGCCACTTGGCTGAGCAGGATTGCCACCCCTCCCTTCTTCTGTCCGGAGGATGCGAAATACCTTCTGGGGAATCTGCGGTACCCGATTCTCTGCTCATCTGAAACCAAGAGATGGGTTTCTTGTAGGCACACAATATCTGCCTCCAGTTGGGCTAGGCGATGTTCCACAGACTTCCTTTTCCTGGGGAAATTCAGGCCCTGGACATTCCATGTAATCATGGTGAAGTTTTTAGTGGGTGACCCCATCCAAGGGAGCTAAGATTGCTGATTATTGCTGCCTTCTCCCTTCTCCACCACTCCATGTGGGTGGCTGTCGACGCAGCTGGGCCCTGTATTGATAGTTTGAGACCCCCTTCAGTTCTGCCCCCTCTTCTCCCCTTGAAACAACAAAACTTGGTAATCTGGGCCAGCCTTCGACCAACGGCGGCTCCGGCTGGGCCAACGCTGCCTTCTAAGGTTGAGGCACACTGGCCTTAGCTGCTAGGAGATGAAAGCTGAATGCGTGTTTAGTTCATCGGTCTACTGCGTGGGTTTTGCTATATGGTGGAGCCTATAGCTGGCATCAAGTCCTCTAGGTGACGCTTTTCGGATCTGCGGTGCCGTTGGTCACCTTAGCCATCTTTGGTGGGTCATTTACTTTTGTGCGGGGGGCCTCTGATCCTCCGACAGAGCCTCTCCACTCGAGCCCAGGATTGGTGAGAGTCTTTCGTTCCTCCTGTTCAGAGGGTGCCTCTTCATTATCGTTTCCCTCCCCTGCGTCTGGGTGGAGTAGCTTCTCTGCCTCGTGAACATTACATATGTGACGGGTTCACCCGTTCCAGTGGAATATCAGAGAAGTGGGAAACCCACAGTTGTACGAGACGCCTTTCTCCCTCAGCCATTCCGTGACTGGTTTCAACGCCTTCCTCTTCAGTAGCGTCACAGCCGTAAGATCCTGGTACAGGGAAATAGAGGCATCCCTGAACAGTACTCGAGGAGAACTTCTAGCTTCCAACATGATTTCTTCCTTCACTTTGAAGTAGTGCAGTCTCGCAAGGACATTCAGTGGGACCGACGAGTTAGATCTGGCCCTCGTTCTGTGTACCCTGTCGATCACCAGGGGGGAGCCATCCGCCAGGGTCAGGATGAAATGGAAGAGGTTGCTTACATATTTCTCCAGATCGGCGTCCGGGACTGAGGTGGGGATGCCTCTCAGTTGAATGTTTTTGTGGCGGGAGCGATTCTCTGCGTCCTCTTGTTTCAACTCGAGGGCCTCACACCTGGCCTCCAGCGCAGCCAGTCTGCCTGTTCCCTTCTCAATCTCATAGTCATGCTCGCATAGGGGGGTCTCCACTTCTGCTGTCCTGGTTTCCAGTTCCTCCACTCTTGTGCCAGCGTTGTAATTGTCCCTTTAGCCTCCTCAGTGCCCCTCTGGAACTCTTTGGTTAAAGCCGATGGCAGATCCTGGAGGTCCGACAGCTTGTGACTGGCCTCCCTGGGGTTTAACCCCGTGTATGTTCTCGGCGCTTGCTTCCCCTAGCTCCAGGCGATCCCCTCTCCGGGATATGTCCATTGCTGGGGTGGATAATAAAGTTGCAATGTCAGTTTGTTTGCTAGATTTTTTATCCATAGTGGTTTTGGGTCGTGCCCCAGACTGGGGTACGGCGTTCTGCTGACTTGGGGTTGCAGGACAAAAGAAGAGCAAAATCCAGCAGGTCTGCAGCCCCTGGTAGAAGGCTAGGTGATTCAGCTGCTAAAGGTAGGGCTGAAGGTGGGGCCCAGTTCAGCCAATTCAGGAGGGTGCTCAGGGGCCAGCCTCCATAGTCTGTTGCTGCCCAGCGGGGGCGATTATCACCACTGAGGGGTGGTGCGCCCTTGCCTTGCGCTGGGTGAAATGGGGTCGCCTCCGGGCAATGCGCTGGTTGGGCGCCGCTGTTTGACTCCCTGGGCTCCAATGTACAATGCGATGTGGGCCCGCAGTGTGCTGGTGGATGGCCTTCCCAGGGGACTGTCTCACACATGGTATGTTGGGCAGCTCCTCAGCCTGGGTTTTACTCCAGCTGCTCTGCTGCCTGTGAAGGCCACCTTGCTGGGCCAAGGTGTGTAGTGCGGCGCAGGCTTGGCAGCTGCTGATGACTGGGTCCCTCCAGAGACCTCCGCACTCCTCACAGCCCTCTGACAGGGTCCGATGCCCCCCTGTGAGGAGGGGGTTCCCCCGTGCAGGTCCAGGGGAGGGGGGGGTAGGCATCCCCGACGGCCCGCCTCCCCAGGTGGTCATGAGTAATATAGCTTGGTTACTGAGGCTCCCGCTTCAGGGCTGAGCTGCCCGGCCCCTCAGGTCTCTGTATCGCTTCTGGCTGCCAGCCAGGGTCTGCCTCAACCCACGAGGTGGGGGTTCCATGAGGGGGGGAATGGGTTTCGTGTGGAAATGGGTCGTACTGCTGCTCAGCTCCGCAGCAGCCACGCCGCACACCCGGACCCAGGCCCGGGATGCATGTGCCCCCAGTGAGGTGAAGACTTCGAGGGGAGACTCGGATGGCGTCTGCTGTTGTGCCGATCCTCATATCGTGCAGGCCCAGGTGGGGGGGGGGGAGGGTGGTGCGGAGCGTGGCTGTGTCACGGAAGTCCTCAGTGGCCGGCTGTCCCAGGAGGCTGCCACATCTGTTTCGGTCTCGGGCTCCCCGGCCCCCCGGGTCTCCGTTTCCCTTCTGGCTACCATCCGGGGTCTGTATCCTCAGTTGGAGAGGGGATGCTGTGAGGGGTCGCGGGCCCCGTGTGATGATGGGCCATTCCGCTGCAGCTGCCTCACTTGGTGGCGGACCTCTCATTCGCCTGAACACCGACTCGGGACGTGTATGCTTCTCGGCTGCGTCTCAGCCTCGCTTGGTGCCTGCCGGCTATGTTGTCTTCCCGGGGCTCAGGACCCTCCGGGGCTTGGGCCGCGTATGACTCGGCAGCCTCTCAGTGGCGCTACTGTAGGGCACAGGGGAGTCCCACCATCTCTTGGCCTGCGTTCAGGTTGGTGAATGTGCCCAGGCCGAGTGCCAGCAGTCCTTCACAGCCCTTCGGGCTCCAACCTCCTCGAGTCAGTTTTGCAGCGTCCACTTTCTCCCCAGCCATCTTGCCGTACGCGGCCTCTCCAACCTGCCGCATGGCTCACTCCCTGTAAAGGCTGTCTCAAGGGCTAAGAGTTAACCGGAATCGGGCGTATAAAGTCAGCCACCCGATCTAGAGCAAACCGATGCTTCAAATGGATTCTCACCAGAGCTTTATGAAATGGCACGTGGCACCAGCCGGGAGCTCTCACAGAGCCGTTCCGACTGCCATGGCTCCAAGCCCCGCCGCCAACATCATCCCTTTTACCAGATTCCATGACTGATTACCTCTGGAGCGGTTGAAGCCTTGTTCTGCACCACCTTGGCATGCATCACTTTGGTCTCTCAGCATTTCACTCAATGGTCTTTGAGTGCTATCGGCTTGAAGCTGTTAGCAAGCCGAGCAAGTGTCGTTGGCGTGGTCCCTCGGAATGTAATAGTTACCCACAGGAAGTGTAGCACAGGGAACTTGTGCTACACTTGGGGCAGTGGGCCATGAACCCTTAATGGGGGGAAAAACCACATGGCACCTGGCTTACAAACATACTGATACCATTGAATGTGGCATCTTTCTCTCCATGGGTGCCCCCTTCTGCAAGACAGCATTGGCTCCACTTCTTCCTGTCCCACGGAGCAAGTCTTCTTGGATTTTCAGAATACATGTAGGCTGGAGAGAACCTGTGATTCTCTTAGGCTCGAGCAAATAGGTAATGAGGCTTTGCATGCAGAGAACCATGCTTGCCAGAACTTGCTCTATGTCCCTCACTAATCTTAGACTTGTCACACTCCATTTGAGGTTTTCTTAAAGGGAAAGAGGGTCTCAGTGTCTAAACAGGAGTCCCTACCTACTCCATCTAGCATTTTTGGGTTAGCCAGGGGAACCTGCCCACGTTGCCTACAGGCCCAGCATCACAGCTGGTGGCAGCACCCTTCCCCTTCCCCGTGGGGCACTGGACGGAAACTGTTCGCCACATGGAACGTTTATTCAAGCAGAGTACATAGTGACATAGGAGAATGTGCTAGTGATCATCTTCACTTCTACAAGTTCAATGTGTATGGTGTTGGTTGTGGAGAGATTAGGGCATTTCCCTCTATATAAGTCAAGTAGTGAGAGCTGGGTTCATATCCTACCTCCTCTAACGCCTTTCTGAATTTGCCTGTTTTAATGTTTTCTAGTTTATTTCCTTTCATTGCTTTATCCATTGTTTATCCTTTAACAAGTAGTACAAAACAGACAATATTAGGTTGAAGCCTAATATTGTAGGCGTATTGGCAGAATTAGCCTCACGGCTTGGTGGCCAAATCAAGTGTCTAAACTGTGTAACAACGAAGGACAACGAAGGACAGGTTTAAGTAATCCCTCAATGAGATCAAAGCAATTCCAGATTTATAGTGCAGAGGTTGGGCGCCGCTCGACATCCAATGCTGATTTTTATTTCCCTCTGCATAAGCAGCTGCACTATTTAATTACAGAAATGCAGAATTAAAATAGCACTTCTATATTGAAATGTGCAGTATTCTTTTGCCCATTATTTTGGATTTCTAAAAATGTGGTTAGTGCTGGTCTTCGAGAGGTTCATCTGAAATGTGATTTACTCTTCCTTAGCCCAATTACTCTCATGGCTTGGTATTTAATTACTACCAGAGCCATGATAATCTTGGGCCCACCAACAGTGTATATTAGATTTCAAGTCAATTCTGGACTGGGTTGCTGCAGGATCACATCAAATTCCTTAATATATTATATTGTGATTCATTCATATAGTGTGCCAAGGCTCAGTTAGTGTGAACAGCCATGTGTATTCTCTTTATTTAAATATTGTTCATTTGAACTTTGGGCTGGGTTGCTGTGGGGTGGGTGCGCTCCACAGATTTGAGCTGTTAACCCGATACTGCCTCTGGCCTCTTGCAAAGTGTTTGCACCTTTTCATGTGGTCGATTTGTATCTGCTGAGGATGCAAAATGTCAATACGCCCTCAACGCGCCAATCACTGATGGATACAAACAGCATACTTTTAAACACCTCACCCCATTTGAAGGAGCCGGTTTTGAAGACAATCATATAGTTATTCATTATGCATTGCAACTGAGCTACATAATATACTGTTTGTGCAATGCCTAGAATCATTGACCCAAAGATGAGTGCCAAACTAAGAAAGCTTGTTTGAGCTGGGGGTTCCCTGTACAGAAATGGCTTCTTACTAGATGGCAGACCATATGAAGGAAATACCAAGAGTATCACACAAGTGGGAAAGTGAATCCTTAGAAAAAGAGAAATAAGCATGAGGACGTATAAGTGTTGTACAGAAAGGTCTAGAGTAGTTTGCGGGAGTGCCCATACATACCTATTTGCATTAGGAGAGAAGAATCCAGATTTGTGTTTTCGCTCTCTTTTTGCCCTCTGATATATCAATCAACCCAATGCTAGGCAATGGGCATATTCAGTTCTCGCTCCTAAAATGACCCAAAAATCATTTACATGCTTCTGAACACCAATATTTATATAGGTTACTTTATGATGCACTTTTAGCAACCTGCGTGAGATTTCTGACTCTGATTAAGGATGAGTGAACTATGACCAAGCTCAAATCTCTACTGTCTTCTACTAACAGGATAAACGTTATAGATGAAGTCATCTACTAAGCTTGGCGAGCTCTCATTTGGAAACGGTGGACCGCCGAAGGATTTAGATTTTTTTCTTTCCCTGAGCTGAGGGGGATTTTGTGTGGGGGCAAGGTTGTGCATGTCAACATTGCCCCCGCAGCATTTCATTCCAATCTATTAGTCATTATCCAGGGCCAGTAGTGCTTTGCATTCTGGGACTGAGGACCCCATGTATTTTAATGGAAGAAATTGTAACCTTTGTGGTGGGACTGTAACCTGAGGGGGTAAAAAGCAACCTTTAATTTTCTGCTGTGTTTACATGAAAAAGTTGTGTGTGGAAAGTCCAGTAATCACAAACTTTTAATACATTCAATGCTGTCGCCTATGATAGTAGTTGCTGCATGCATGACAGCGGATCGAGACGGAACAAAGGGAACCCGTTGAGAAATCCATTGGTAAAGCACCGGATTAAAGTCCATGTCTGGAGGGCCATAGCCATGAATGGCCCGGGCCTCTTATCATTTTTAGGGTATAATGGTTATGGGCCTGCAAGCAACACATTTTCTGTGAGGTGCTGGTCCCACATAAGTATTATGGACAGGACACCCACAATTTAAGAATTGATGACACTGATCCCCATGCATTCCTATGGTGCAGGATTTAGAGCACCAGGGACTTAATGTGGTACAGACTCTGCCCCACTCACCAGGCTTAAATGAAATCCAAATGTTGTGGCCACACCTTAAGGGATATTTAAAGTGGGCTCAGACACATGAACAGGGAAGAGCTAACTGATAGCATGTACAAGTTTTGCTGTCAAGTACTTACACAAAAAATTCATTGGCAGGCAGTTGCCCAAATTAAAAAGATGATACCAGTGGTTGTCGAAAAGAATGGAGCAGTGGCAAATATTAAATGCATGTGTAGATTGTGGAAATTAAAATATACTGTACAGTTCCGTTTGTTTTTCTTTAGATACAGCATCAATGAAATAAAACAAATGTGGGACCCTGTATCATTCTCACTTTGGACATTATTTCTTGGGCTCACTCCCAGCTCAGTACTTAGAATAGAATAGATATGGGAGGGGAGGCCGTTTTCAGCTCAAAAGAGATTTTTAAAAAGCTGGTGGGAAATCCCACAATTCATAATCAGCTTTACCGAAATTGGGCATTAGACACAGTAGTGTCACAATTTAATGTCCACCAGTAATTCAGGTCCAAAAAAGCAGGGAATATTAAAAATAATACATTTACCAGTATTGTTAAGCCCCACGCCCGTGGTGCAAACACACACATGGAGATAAAGATGTTCTATTTCTAAAGCAATGCAAGGAAAACAATTGTTATCATTTGCTGCTTCTCAGATGATTGATAAACATCAGAGTCTTACAAGAATATTTAGGGGATGATGCTTCTAAACCAGTATGCTGATCCGAAGGCAGGTGACATAGGAAAAGTCCAAAAGATTTCAGAATGCCTGTGTACCATTTCTATACTGTGAAAAAATGATGTTTTCATCATAAGATGTGGTTAGTTCCTTTTTTTCAAAAGCTCAAGGTATTTAGCACTCAGTTGTGAACAGGTGGAGGGCAGGGGAGGTTCAGATGGAAAGAGATTGTGAAGAAACTGGTGGTGTGGGATTCATTGTTAGTGTGGACGGTGTATGTACGGTAGTACATGTCAATGTGCCCCATGAATTCTGGAACACGTTGTCCAAGACCTTCAATGGCCACTAAATCAAATTCCAAGGACAAATTACAGCAAAATGTGGGCTGCCATCGATGTTATATGTACCCTTGTGGTGGAAAGTCACACACTTCAATGACAGCCATCCAAAAAAGCAGAAGATAAGTAAATAACTAAGTTAATAAGTAAATAACTAAGTTAATAATTAAAAACAATAAATAATACATTCACAGATCTAAAGTTTATTTGCCAACCCTGAAGTGCATAATATGGAAACAAACGTTTTTAATTTCTCCACATGCAGCATAACTTTCAAACAAGCAGATTTGCGTGGTGCCATTTGTTTTATTTTTTATTAACCATATGATAACAGTAGTGCTAGATGACATTTTTATCAGACAACACTAGACATTGAAAAAATAGCCATAAATAAGGAACAAGTTACTTACCTGTAATTCACTTTCTCCAGAATTGGTATCGTCATAAATTTGCATGCTCTATGAATATTCTCTGTCGCCAAGCTGGGAATCCTCGGTATCAGAGCCGTTTGGGCCTCATTTCAAGTTTGGCGGTATTCCAGATGTAAATCTGCCAGAATACCACCAGCAATCACTGTTACTGCCACTTTATTTTGTTTGTAGTGTGCAATGACAAGGCCCTCAGGCATAATAGCGCAAAGACACACATATAGAAACAAAACAGATTAGGACAGGCAGGGCAAGTGTGGGCCTAAGTAACTAGCGTTAAACGGAGTGTCTTAAGTGCCTGTGTGAATTTCAAAAAGCTGCTACAGTCCCTCAGGTCAGACGGAAGATCAATTCATAGCCTGCGGGTTTTGTGGATAAAGGAGTTCTGTGCAGCCATGGCCAGTCTTGCCTTGGGAATGAGCAGAAAATTAGAGTTGTTGGATCTCAGAACCCTTCTCTCTGGCAGCCGGGCCAGTTTCTGGTCGAGATAAATAGGAACGTTTCTGTGGAGACATTGGTGTGTAATACAGAGTGTCTGAAAGATGTTTCCTGGCAGTGGAGATGTGATCTGATCGTTTGAGACCCTCCGCCAGTCTCACTGCATTGTTTTGGATGACCTGGAGTCTTGCCAGTTCCCCTTTCCAAAGCCCTGAAGAAGGATAGAGCAGTAGACAATGCGGGCCCCAATAATCGCTCTTGGGATCGCTGCACAGTTGGATCTACTAAGGAACGGCCTAATTTGGGCCAACAATTTCAAGTAGTAGCCAATACTTGGTAGCAGGCCACTGATGAGCGCTTTCATGGAAAGCTCCTGGTCCAGTACCACCCCCACGACTGTTGACTGTCTTAATTTCGCAGCCTGCAATGTCAAAAGCTTGATATTCATCCCCCAGTTTCCTGGTCTGGCCAGCAGTCCCTGCAATCATCAACTCAGTCTTCCTGGCATTTAGTGCTAGCCCATTATCCTTCATGCAGGATTTGATGAGACCAAACACATGGTTAGCAGAGATGGTATCTTTGGTGTAGTCCCCAGTGAGGAGGATCAGACACTGAGTGTCATCAGCGTAGTTAGCTTACAGGGTGCCCTCCCTATCCAGCATGTTAAAGAGGGGAGTAGTAAAGATGTTAAACAGATGTTGGCAGATTTAATTCCGGATTACAAGTGGTGGTAGGCAGTGTTATTCCCCATTTATTGCATTCCATAGAACTCCATGGGGATTTTGGCAAAATCGGCTAAATTACAGCCAGAAGTAATTGTGTCGATTTTCGACAGTAAATCAGCGGATTAACCAACAGATTTATTCTGGACGTAAATCTTCCACTTCACCACTGATCTTGTAGTATGGCGGTGCAGTAATGCAGCAGTAACAGAATTACCACTCTGTTACCACCATTTTTTGCCGTACCTCTGTACAGCCAATAGAAGGAGTCCCTTAGCTCGACCTCTGGAGGCCATCTTCAGATTTGGCACAGCGCACGTAAAGTGTCAATATGAGCCAAGAAGAGCCAAGCAGGGTAGGTGGGAGGTTTGCATGTGAATCTATGAACAATATCAATGCTGGAGAACAGGAATTACAGTAATTTATTCCTTATCCAGCATTGGATCTTTGCTAGATTTAAATGCTGTAGGAATAGACAAAGCAGTACCACATAGCAATAATGGGCAGAGGTAAGCTCCTTGTAGAAATACTTACCACAGGAGAAACTGACCTTATGCAAAGAGTTTACGCAGAACCGCCTGGCCGACCATGGACTCTGCTGTGGAATCCCTGTTGACACAGTAAAACCTTGTATATGTGTGTACAGATCTCCAGGTTGTGGCTCTGCAGATGTCCAGCAGGGGAACCCCGGAGAGGAAAGCTGTTGGGGCAGCAGTGGCTATTATAGAATGAGCCCTGGACTTGCTAGGGAGAGCGCTGCCAGATTGCTGATGACAGAAGGAGATGCAGGAGGAAATCTACTGGGCAATTGATGATTTGGAAAGTGCATTTCCCATTCCAGAGGGACTAAAAGTCACAAAGAGCTGAAATGTCTTCCGGAACGACTGCGCAGGAGATGTAATATTTCAAAGCATACACAACATCCAGGGAATGCAAAGAGTGTTCTGCAGGTGAAGGTGAGCCAAAGAAGAGAGGTAGCACCATTGGCTAATTGAGGTGAAACACTGAAGGAACCAAAGGCACACATGATGGGTTAGTGTGTAGCACCACCTTGGAATTGTGAAAAACCAGTTAGGGGGCTTTGCAGGAAAAAGCCTGAATCTCATTTGAAGTCTAGCTGATGTGATGGCGACCAGTAGAGCAGTCTTCCAGGACAGGAACTTGAGCAAAGCCTTATGCGTAGGCTCGAGGGGAGGTCTCATTAGTCTGGAGAGGACAACATTTAGCTCCCGGGGTCGGCCGCTAGATCAGAGGGAAGGAATTGAACAGGCCCCATATAAATTCTTTGACCAAGCGGTTGTGACCACAGAGAAGGTGAGGAGGAGTAGCGGGTATAGCACGAGATAGCCACAAATTGCACATTTATGGAGGAATGCGCCAGGCCCGACTTAGCCAAGGAGAGCAGGTATTTCAAGAGGTCCTTTGGCTGAATGCTAAAAGAGTCAAGGCCCCATGCTGTACACCAGTGGGAAAAACATGAAAATGTACATGCTCTAGCAAGAATGTCCTTACAGTGCTGTGGCGGTGGGGTATCACTGAATTCTAGGAGTGTAGGAGCCAGGCCATCAAGTTTAGAAGGCCGGGTAGTGGTGCAACACTGCACTGTCGCTCCTGGAAAGAAGATTACACAAAGGAGGCAGGTGGGGCGGTGGACAGGGTGAGGTCATCAGAGTACCAGAACTGTCTCAGGCAGGCAAGGTCCACTAAGATCAGTCTGGACTGATGTGGCCTAAAGCCTTTTAACACCCGTGCCACTAGGGGGATCAGGGGAAAGGCGTAAAGAAACTTCCTCTCCCAGGGGAATGTGAAGACATCTCCAAGGCTCTCGGGATGAGGGAACCTGCTAGTAAAGGCCATGCACCACTTGCTGGCGTGGGTGACGAAGAAGTCTATTTCCGGGGTGCCCCATCAACAGAAAATCCCATTCATGGCAGGAGCTGAGTTCCCTGCTGAGAGAATCCGCCATAGTATTCTGAACACCCAGTAGCTGGAAAAGAATGAGGCACATGTGTGCCAGTGCCCAGTACCACAGAGTCTGTGCTTGCGTAAACAGAGAGAAACCTGGTGCCCCCCTGCTTGAGGATATAAAAACTTGGCGGTATTAAGAGTTGTCACCTCATGCACCCCAGCCCTCCGTTGTGTTGGTGACTTAATGCAGGGGTGGACAAAATTGAAAGCCTTGGAGGAGATCAGCCCGGACTGACCAGCAGAGCAGAACATCTTTGAATTTCCTCGTTAGAGGGATCTTGTCCTCCCAGGAACCAGAGGCCTGCCGTCAGCATATATCGAGGAACTCCTGGGGTGGTTGTATGCAAAGCCAGCAATGTTGAAGTAGAGGAGTGCATGAGGACATCATCCCTCATAGGGACTTCAGGAGACGAACTGAGGCCCTCAACATCAGGGAGAGTAATAGGAGTTTGGCAAGTAGAGCTTGCACGCTCTCCTCCAAGGGAGTGGCCATACAAGAATATGAGTCCAGGTGATACCCCAAATAGAGCGCTCGCAGATGCTTGTCCATACAGGATTTCAGAAAGTTACATAGAATCCTAGAGACTGTAAGCATTGGATAGTCCTTGCAGTATGGCAGGTAGCCAGGGGAAAGGGTGCTTCCCGTGCCAGCCAGCCATTGCAGTATGGGTAGATGCATGCACCTGAGCGAAGAAGGGGCTTTGCATTTGGTGAATACCCTCGGGGCTGGCCCCTTGTACTCGAAATGGACACCTGCCACTGTGAAGCGCAGATAGTGGAGGTATGTTTGATGATTAGGGATGAGGAGATACGCATCCTCTAAATCCAAAGATGCCAGAAAACCACCTTTTTGAAGCTGAGATGAGACATTGCAGAGTCACTACCCTGAAAGTTCTGGCTTGAGGAATTTGTTGAGGACCCGAAAGTCGAGGATGAGACTCCAACACTAATAAGTACCTGGAGTACACTCCTTGTCCTTGCTGATGGGGTGGAACTCGTTTGATGGCTCCATTTGACAGGAGAGATTGAACTTCTTGTAGTACTAGAGGTAAGTACTTCTCTACCGTTTGCAGGGGAGGAATCGCTGCTGGTCTCTTTACAAACTCCAGCATGTGGCCCTGCTGGATGAGGGATAAGGAACAAGTTACTTACATGTAACTGTTGTTCTCCAGCATGGGTCTGGCATGGATTCACATGCTCATGAATATTCCCCATCGTCAGGCTGGGAATCCTCGGTAAAAGAAAACAAAATCAGTTTCAGTTTCATTTCTGAACTGTCTTTCTACTAATAAACAATCACTAGTCTCTGGGTCATACTGCCCCCAGCCAATGACTGCCCTCTACCTAAGGGCCTCCTCTGGCAGCCATCTTCAGATTTCGTAGCATGTAAAGTGGCAGTAGGACCAAGAGAAGAGCCGCAGAGGAGTTGGAGGGAGGGTTCGCATGTGAATCCATGCCAGACCCATGCTGGAGAACAACAGTTACAGGTAAGTAACTTGTTCCTTCTCCAGCATGGGTTCTGGCATGGATTCACATTCTCATGAATACAAGAATACATAGCAGTACACACATGCACAACCACGGGAGGTGGCAAGGCTCAAAATTAAGCATTTCAACAACTCAACATTAAGCATCTCTTACCTCCTCACCAGGCTCACCTTCAAGCGAACAGGTTGCGCAGTACTGCTTAGCGACTCTGGACTCCTCCCTGGAAACCTGGTCGACGCAGTAGAACTTTGTGAAGGTGTGCGTCGACCTCCACATAGCCGCCCTGCAGATGTCCAGCAGGGGCACACCAGACAGGAACGCTGTAGTAGCAGCGGTCGCTCTGGTCGAATGGGCTCTTGGACGGCCGGACAACGGTCGGTTTGCCAACTGGTGATAGTGCATGATGCAGCCGGAGAGCCATCTGGAAATGAAAGCCTTGGAGAGGGCCTTCCCTTGGTTCACAGGGCCAAAGTTCAGAAACAGCTGCGATTTCTTCCGGAAACTCTGTGTGGTCCATGTAGAACTTCAGCGCTCTAGCTACATCCAGCGAGTGCAAAGTCCTCTCAGCCGACGACAAAGGCGATGAAAGAAAACAGGCAGCACCAAGGGCTCGTTGAGGTGGAAGTCCGACGGCACCTTAGGCATGAAGGAGGGGTGCATCCTCAGCACTACCCTCGTCTGGTGGAATTTCAGGTACGGCGGTTTACACGAGAGGGCCTGGGTCTCTCCCACTCGCCTTGCGGAGGTGATGGCCACAAGAAACGCCGTCTTCCACGAAAGGAATTTCAGAGGTGTTGAATGCAACGGCTCGAATGGCGGACCCATGAGCCTGGCCAGCACCATGTTGAGCTCCCACGCCGGGGCCTTCACTGGCGGGAATGAGCTAAACAGTCCTTTCATGAACTCCTTCACCAGGTGGTGGGACCACAGTGATGACCACCCCATAGTTCTGGTGTAGCGGGAGATAGCCGCCAGATGAATTGTGATGGAGGCATGGGCCAGCCCTGCCTTGGCCAACGACAGCAAGTACGGCAGCACTTGAGGGGCCGTAATCCGTAGAGGGTTGATCTTCAGTCCCCGGCACCAGACAGAGAACCTCTTCCACTTATGTCCGTAGCACTTAAGAGTTGATGATGCCCTGGCCTTGGCAAGTACCTCCTTGCAGTCTGCCGGGATATCGTAGCCTTCAAACTGTAGTGCTGCAGGAACCAGGCCTGCAGGTTCAGTGATCCTGGGTCGTGATGCAGGATTGCGCCTTCTTCCCTGGCAAGCAGATCCGCGTCCGTCGGAAGCTTGGCTGGAGGGGATGCTGACATGTCCAGAAGGTCCGGGAACCATATTTGCCTCGGTCACGCCAGTGCGACGAGGATCATCCTGCACCGGGACCGCCTGAGTTTACTGATGAGTTGCAGTAACAGCGGAAACGGCAGGAATGCATAGAGGAACAGGCCATCCCAGGGGAAGGAGAAGGCATCCCCCATGCTCCCCGGCTGGGGAAACCTGCTGGCGAACCTCTGGCACTTGGCATTCGTCACTGTCACAAACAGATCGATCTGGGGACTGCCCCACCCTTGGAATAGAAGATCCACTTGATCCCACCAAAGCTCCCACTCGTGACAAGAGCGAAGCTCCCTGCTGAGTGAGGCGGCGATGGTGTTTTTCACTCCTGCCAGGTGAAAGGGTACCAGGAACATCGCCTGGGATATGGCCCAGTGGCACAGATCTTGCACTTCCTTGGATCCCCGGTGTGTGCGCCCCATCCCTCCAGGGAGGCATCCGTGATCACTGTTTCCTGATGGGCAGGGGGTCTGGAAGTCCATACCCGCTGCGAGCTGCACACGGACCCCCCACAACTGGATCGCTTGACAGAAAGTCTCATTAAGGGAGATCTTGTCTTCAAAGCTTCCTGCCACTTGTATCCAACGGGCGTCGAGGAATTCCTGCAGTGGCCGCATCGGCAACCTGCACGAGGCAGATGCATGACGAAATCATGCCGAGCAGAGACTTGATGGACCTCTCCCTGGCTACTTCCATGGTCAACAGCCGTTGTACCTTGCCCAGGATGCCCTTTATCCTCTCCTCCGACGGTGAAGCTAGCCGCGCCACTGTTTTGAGCCTGGCCCCTAGGAATAGGGCGTCTTGCGTTGGCACCAAGCAGGACTTCGCATAGTTCATCGAGAACCCCAGCTCCGTGAGCAGGCGTACGGTCTTCGCTGTGTGGTCAACGCAAGTTCCCTTGACTTCGCTCGGATGAGCCAGTCGTCCAGATAGAGGTAGACGTGGATCCCCTGCAGGCGCAACCGTGCCGCCACCGGCGCCAGGCACTTGGTGAAGATCCTTGGCACTGACTTCAACCCGAAGGGCAGTGCCTTCAACTGATAGTGTCTCCCCCGGACCACGAAGCTCAAAAAAATCAATGTCCTTTGTGTATGGGGATGTGGAAGTATGCATCCTCCAGGTCCAGCGATGACAGGAAGTCCCCTTCTTCCAGCTGTCCCAGCACGTGTTGAAGGGTGAATGTTAACTGGCACATTTCTGATTCTGCACTTTCTTTTGGTTTGAGATAAATCACATCTGAAGCAGGAAGACTGGCCTAAACATCTAACAGCCATGAAAGCAGATGTTGCAGAGAACCACCAGAGCACAACCGGCCGAGCTAGCTGTGGAATGTCTGCCAGCCAAGCCTTGTAGATGGGCATCAACAGCCCTCCCTTCGAGAAGTACACAGTGCTGAAGCTGCTAGTCCCAAGGTCGATAAGAGCCTGCCTTGCAGAGACAATCTGATGTTACGAAATATGTTTCTCTCTCTCTGTTATTGCCATTTGTACTTAAGGATGAGCCAGGCCTGGGAGGGGTCAGAGTTGATGCAGCCCTCCAGAGCCTGGTGTATATGTTAACATTACAGCTTTAACACACAAACTTCTGGCTTTGCGTATTATTTGTGCCAAGTGCTTGGAATGCATGAGACAGTGTGAGGGAGCTAGATGAGCACTAGTATCGGGGGGGAGCAGGACGAACGAATATAACAGTGACCATCCAGAATTTTGGGGATTTTATGCACCTGTTGAGGCGGCGGAGATCCAGGATAGGCCGTCAGCTGCCGGTCTTCTTTCGGACAAGGAAGTACTGCGAGTATACTCCAGAGCCCCGGAGCCTCTTCGGGACGAGTTCTATCGCGCCCTTTGCCGTCATTGCTCCAACTTCAGGAAGTAGTTGTGGGATGTGGTGGTCTTTCCCGGTCACCGGTGGAAAGTTTGGGCACCTCCTTTGGAACTCCAGAGTGTGCCCATGGGCCAGGGCATCCAGCACCCAACGGTCGGTGGAGATGGATTCCCACACGCTGATGAATTTCGCCAACCGGCCTCCCACCGGGGTGCTTGGGTGGGGGCTCAACATCAGGACCGGTTCAGTCCTGCTTTGCCAATGCCTTGCCCCCTTGCGCCCCTTGGTGACGGCGTCAATGTCCACCGGCCTTGCTGCGGCCTCTGTAGGCTCCTTGTGATGAAGAGCGGGCCGCCTGGGTGGATGACGAAGAGCTGCTGCCGAATCCTTTGGAGGCACCTTGGGACTTGCCTCAGGAGGTCCGAAAGGACGGCCTTTGCTGATGAAGAGTGCCCAAGGCACGGCCCGTCTCGGTGTCCGTCTTGATGGCATGTAGTGACTCGTCCACTGCCTTGCCGAACAGGTTGCTTTCGTCGAAGGGCATGTCCAGTACCCTGGTCTGTACGTCCCGATGGAAATCGGTGGCCCTGAGCCACCCACACCGGCGAAGGCAAGCACAGTTGCCCATCCGGCAAAAACCGGTGTCAGCGATATCTGTGGCTACCGTGATGGCGTGATTGGAAGCCATCTTGCTCTCCTGCGGGATCTTGAGGGCCTCTGCTCTCTTGTCGTCCGTGAGGAAGCCCAGGAAGGGGGCAATTTTAAACCACAGCTCCCTATCGTGGCAGGCCATGATAGCGAGAGCATTGGCCGCCTTAATGGTCATCGCCGGCGACGACGAGATGATCCGCCGCCCCATGGTGTCCAGCTTCTTCCCCTCGTCATCCGGTGGGGAAGTGGAAGTAGATGCTGTCGCCACTGCCGATTTCTTCTTTGCCGCTGCAGAGACCACTGAGTCCGGGGACGGCTGCGCCCTGAGGCAAATAGGATCTTAATCTGGGACCCGGTACTTCTTCTCATAACGGTCTCTCTTCGCAGGGGCCGTGGACGGGTTCTTCAGAAGGGCCAGTCCCTCGTCCCAGATGTCATCTAACAGTGGTACCGAGAGTACGGTCTTCCTCTTGGCCTCTCGTCGTGATAAAGGAATCCTTCCTTCCTTCTGCTCTTCGGGGCATAGCTGAAAAAGCTCTGAGGCCCCGGCGATCATGGCATGAAACGAGCCAATTTCGTTGGGAGGGGAAGCCCGGGTAGGGGTCGATGGGAGATCCGTTCCGTTGTCTCCGCCGTCGTCTGTTCCCGTCGTAGCCGTCTCCGTCTCGTCCCTCAGTGGAGGGGATGGAGGTGAAGGATGGAAAGGTGGGGGGTGGACTCCCCTTCGTTTGGGTGCAGGGCTCCCCAAAGGCCCAGGCACCGTTGGATCGTCTGCTTGTGGTAAGGGTAACCATGTCCTTATCTCTGTGCACAGGGTCTGCAGTGCCACCAAGATGTGTTCCGTCCTGTCCGGCGGTGTTGGTATCGGTAGCGACAGGGGTGTCAGCAGAGGTCCCTCCAGTTCCTCGTCGGCTCCACCCTCGCTCTACACGTCCGCCTCGTCGGGATCCTTCCCGCAGGCCTTGACCTCGTGGAACCTCTTGTCCAGGACCGCCTTGACGACCGACAGTTCGTCCTCGGAGGAGGTATCCGCTAGGGCTACCACGCAACCCTCTTTCTCAGTCCGGGGCTTCACAGGGGTCTTTTCAATTGGCTGGAAAGACGATTCCCTCTGGGATGGCAGGAAAACTCTAGGCCTGGAGGGCGTCTCCACTGGGGTCACCTCCACGGGCTTTGCCAGGGATGCCACGACTCCTTCAATCGAGACCTTAGCCGGGTAAATCTGGGCCTTCACAACCTTAGGTGCGTCGGAGGCCTTCACTGTGGGGGGAGGGTCACCACCTCGCTCCCTCTTGGCTTTTTCCATCGGGATCGACCAGGGCTTGTCCGACTTCCTTTTCACCGAGCTGGAGCGTTGGCTCGTGGTTCACGGCATCGGTGACATTGCAACCAGCCTGGCAGCCGAGGATCCCGAACCAACAGCGCTCCCGGTGCCTGTGGACTCATGGTGCTTTGCCTTACTGTTGGGCCCCCGTCACCGGAGCGCCCTCAAAGGTCTTAGAAGACCGCTCAGACCTCTTCTTCTCGCCTGCTGCTGGGCTCTTCGCCTCCAGCCAGTTAGCGAGTCATGTACGACGGTCCTTCATGGCCCTGGCGGACATATTCTTGGAGAACGCACAGTTCTCCTCCATGTTCGGCTTGTCAGAGTGCAGGCAGTAGAGGCACCAGGAGTGTTCATCTTCCTTGAAGACGTTCTGCATTCCACATCCTGGGCAGATCCTAAACAGCTTGGATCCAAGGGGCGTCAAGTCTCCTTTGTCCTGGGCCATGCCCACGTGGGGTAGTCCTCAAAGATTTTCCGGAATCCTCCAAGAAGTAAAATTCAATGAAAAATCACCCTTGAGGGGCGTAGAAATTTCCAAAACGGGTCCCTGTTAATCAGAAGAAGAATCGGTGGAGCATGAGGCTCGAATTGACCGAAAAATTTGAGTAAAACTCTTTGAAAAAAAACGCAACACGCAGTAAAAGCTCGAGAACTATAGCAGGAGGACTCCCAACACGTGAAAGTGCAGTAAAAATCTGAAGATGGCTGCCAGAGGAGGGGCTTAGGTAGAGGGCAGTCATTGGCTGGGGCTAGTATGACCCAGAGACTAGTGATTGGTTATAAGTAGAAAGACAGTTCAGAAACGAAACTGAAACTGATTCTTTCACCGGAGATTCCCAGCCTGATGACTGGGAATATTCATGAGCATGTGAATACATACCAGACCCCATGCTGCAGAACAACCATTCATGGTGATGGATTACCACTGGTCGACAAATTAGGAAAGCCTAGTTCCCACTGGGGTGTGAAAGGTGGGGAGGCTGCACCCAAGCCTGGTCAAGTTTGTTTGGTTGTTTGGCACCTGGTGTGCAAGGATCCGCAGTGGCACTGGTTTCCTCAGTAAGATTGGGACTTCGATTTATAAGTATCCACAGCAGAGTATGATGGGGACAGGTACGATGGGGAGTGGTGAGGGTCAGTAGTCCCTTGAAGTGCTGGTGAAGCCGGATTTGCTCGACCAAAGAACTTGCAGGGTTGTTGTAGCATACTGAGAGAATACACAGTCTCCAGGTCTACCTTCATGATCAACTCCCTCTCCTCCCCCACCTCTTCCCTCTCCCCTTTCTACCCCCCCTCAGTTAATTGCTCTTTGCACTATTTTGTTGAATGATTCAAGATGTAAATGTTGCTCCCATTGTTAAGTTTGCTGGTTTTTTGTAATCGGTTGTTCCATTGTACAGCGCCTTGGTGTAAAGCGCTCTATAAATAAATAAATCAAAGTATTGTCCACTTTCTTGCCAAAGAGGTCTACACCATTAAAGGGCATGTCCACCACCTTCGCTTCGACTTCCAGACGGAAGTCGGTGGTCCTTGAGCCAGCCTTGTCTGCATGGGACAGCACTGTTAACAAGTTGTCTGAAGCCGGTGTCCGCGATGTCCACCAAGGTGGAAATTGCATTGTCAGAAGACGCCTCTCCATCACGACGTAGGGAAACGGCTCCTCTTTCTCATCGTCCAGAAGGAATTCAAGAACCAGGCCCATCTGAACCAAAGTACTTAGACAGAATGGCCACTGCATTAACTGCCTTGATGGTTGTTAGCAGCTGTCAAAATGATGCATTTCCCAAAGGCATACAGATGCTTGCCCTCCTTGTCGCCAGGAACAGAGCAAGGTCAGGAGGGGTTGAACTAATGTTTGCGGGCTGCTGCAGACAATACAGAGTCAGGGCTGGGGTGCGACCAGAGACCTTTTGGAGCCGGGTCCGGCATCCTATACATTTTATCGAACCTCTCCTTCTTGGGGGGTGCAGAGGATGGATTGTTAATGGTCAACAGAATGTTCTCCCACATGTCTTCCAAAATAGGAATCACAACAATCGATTTTCTGGGCTGTTCTCGATGCTGGTAGAGGAAACCTTCTTTTCTCTGTTCCTCTGGAATCCAGCCAAACATCTTTGTGATCCTTGACATTAGAGCATGGAAGGATCCGATTTCATCTGGTGGAGAATCGTAGAGGGAAACATCATCTGGTTCACAATCCCCCGGCATTAAATCATCAAGCCCATCCGCGCCGTGGCGTGCCTGGAGGCATCCCCTTGTGGCACATTATCATTTGATTCCATGTCTGTAAGGTTGTGCACTGGCACAGGTGATCCCAGGGCAGAGGGGGAGGAGCAGCATGTGACCCACTCAGGCCTTGTTGTGGTGTGAATGGGGGTCAGGCAGCCTGTGTTGACGCTCTGACACGAAGGACTGCAAGGTGGTAAGAATGTCTGTGGAGACATCTCTCGGAGGCTCCGCCATCGGAGGTAGGGTGGCACGGAATGGTAGGGGGAACCACTGCTGGTACTGGAGCTGTCCTCGGGGGAAGGGTATGGCCGACTTGGGGATAGACTGAACCACCTCCATCTCATCTTCGAAGACTCCCACAGGGCCTTTGAGGCCCGAGTCAAGGGTGTCTTGAAGAATTAGCTTGATGTAGGTGGAGCGACACCCAGGGTCAGTGGAAATGGGTGCAGAGGTCTGGATAAGGCAGCCAGGGCTGACAGGTGAGCCGATCAAGGCGTAGAAGGTGTAGCAGGTTTAGCCTTGTGGCTAGTCGACGGAGTACTGGTGGAAGACTTGTGCATGGTCGTTGATGGGGTTGGCATTGATGGTTTGTGCACGGTCGACAACAGGGATTTGGCATGACCAGTAGATGAAGACTTGGCCCCCTAGCTCCTCGTTGATTGTATGGCTCCCTGGCTTGTCAGTGATTTTCTGTGGATCATCGGAGGAGTAATCGACGAGAAAGTAGACTTGCCCCGACTGGGTCTTCCAAGACTTCCTAGCCCAGGATGCATCTTCATGCATTCTCAACCTCTTGGTAGAGGGAGTATGCTGGATGGGTCTGCTCTGCTCGAGTGAGGCATGACTTCAGACTGAGGCCGAGTCAGAGGCCCCAACAGCGTCATCAAGCCTGGTCACTGACAAGGGGTGGCAGTCACGGAGCATTTTGAAGCAATGCTTGACTCTATACGGAAGATCTTTGCGACTGTCTTATTGAGAGATCTAAAAGTTTGAGCCCTAAAGAGTGGTATACTAGACACGCGGCAAACAAGGTTTGTGAAGGGGCTGGGTACATCCCCGAATCTCTTTATTATAAATTTGCTGAAAGCAACGCATTGAAGTCTGATAAAACTCTATCTTGCTTTCATGGACCTCCAACAGGCCTTTGATGGCGTTATCAGGCAGCTACTATGGGCCAAGTTGAAGAAATAGGCGTGTCCGTTAGATCTGGTTGAAGCCATAGAAGCCCTCTATACGAACACCTCGGTTCAGATCCGCTTATCAAGTAGAGGGCTACTCTCTGAGAGAATAAACACCTTCAGTGGGTTAAAGCAGGGATGCGCTCTGCCCCTTTCCTATTCTGTTTATACATTCAGGACCTGGCAGATTCGCAAGTGGAAGTTAGGGCCTTTCTACCAAAGTTAAATGGCTGGCAGATACCATGGGTCCTCTTTGCGGACGATCTAGTCTTTCTTGGTCTGACGCAGATCGGTTTGCAAAGGAGACCGAGTGCCTTAAGTCCTACCTGCTGGTGAATCAGTTAGGATGTTGGAAATTGAAAGTGGAGAAAATCTTGAAGGGAAGGGATATCAAAGTAACCAAATTAATGTGTAACCTATATAGGGTCAAGAAGAAGCTCCTGGAATGGGACTGGATTGATACGATTGAGAGATGTGCGAAGGCTAAACTGGGGCATATACAAATTGAAGATGGTAAGGGGCTTAATGTGCTTCCTGGGTACCTTCGAAAGCTTTCTTCGTCAAAAATCAGAGATATGCTTCTTCGATGTTGTTTAAACATTCTGAACACGAGGGAGGTGCAGTGGAGAAGGAAGATTTCAGGGGTACTAAACCCGCAGTGCAGATTCTGTAAGGCTGATGTTTCAGTGGAATCGCCCATGCATCTAATAATGATCTGTGAAGCCCTGTTTAATGTGAGGAGCTTCTTTCTAAAAGGTTGTTTGGATTTGGGGAAAACCCCCTCAACCCTGGATAGGTGGAAATGGGTGATCAAATTGGTTTAGTAATTGCAACCATGAAAATGTTGCAATATCTTTTAGAGGAGCATGGAAGGGAGGAACATTGAATTATCTCTCAAAAATGTCTATGGTGAAGGTAGTCTGTGGAATGGTATGAACTATATGTCCAGGACGCTCAAGATGAGGTGGGTGATTGGACACTGTAAAAATCCTGTTTTTTGTTTTTTTTCTCTGTATCCTTTCTTCTTTTAAATATGGATTAAATTGTGGATATGACTATATGTTCATATGTTAAAGGTTTATTTGTATCTTGTAAACAACTTATTGGTTTCATGATCAGAAAACAAACAAAACATACATTTTATTGAAGCAATCATCGTGGAGGTCTTCCACGTACACATTCTTGAGGTCACACCTGTCACTGCCTTGAAAAGGCTCTTTCTCTTGGTCGCTGCCATTTCTGGATGTAGGTCTAAGCGTCAAAGATAAGAATCTGCTCCAACGGGGCAATGGAACAGGAGCAACCACAGATGTCGCCTGAGTAAAGGATTCAATAAACTTCGGTAAAATGAGAAACCAGTATCAGAGAGGTTGCCAAGCACTACCAACACACAACGTGCTGTAAGAAAATCTGAAGATGGCCTCCACGGGTGGAGTTAACGGCACCCTTCATATTGACTGCATGCAATAAGACCAAAAATGACTATACTAGTGAGTGAAGTTTCAGTTTATGTTACAGAGGATCCAGAGCCTGGCGACAGGGAATATTCATACAGCATGTGAATCTATGAAGGATCCAACACTGGAGAAAATTAATAAAATCAGCACCCCAGGCTTATTTCCTGCATGCAAAAACAGAGTATTCAATATCAAGAGGGTACATTAAAACAAAGAAATACAGAAATTACACAGAAGATTAATGTACAGTTTACCGAATGCACTGAAACTAACAATGGAGGAGCAGATCACAAGTGGCGACCTACTGGATCTAGTTGATGAGGTACACACCAAGTTCTGACCCTGGTCAGCATTCTTTCAGATCCTGATCCCTTGTCTATCAAGGGCACCAGTCAGGTACTCCACCCTGCATCCCCCTATGTTACAGTGAACAACTGGAGCCTACACCAAGAATGCTTGATGAGCCCAAACCTCTACTGCTTGGCACTCAGTATTCTCAATACATCATCACTTTTATTACAAATTGGTATTATTTCACATTTAAGTGTGAGGTCACAAAGGATTGATGTACATACACAGTAAACGTGACAAAACCATCAAACTCAATGATTACTGATACTGTAAATTGGGATTTAACAATATGAGAAAAGACCGATGACATACAGATTATGATATGCAAAACAGGCCAATCTGTTTAATGTTGGTTTGATTGTGCCACGCCTTGATAAAGCCTGGTAACGGGAGAAACATTTGAATGTGCAACCATTAGGAAAATGTTAGTTTAAGACAGGTTTCTAATAAGGACTAGTAAGACTTAGGACTGCGACTCAGTACCTAATGAATCTAGCTAGGTAACTAATACATCTATTTTATTATTTTAAAAAAATGTTATTGAACTCCTATTATCGTCGGCTCAGCACTCCACCTAACTACTCTGGACCGTTATAAAGGCGTTTGCAACACGTCACATCTAGTTGGCGGCTCCCAAATGAGCATTTAACACACAAACAATAGAGAAATATATTGTACATCGTCATTCAGCCTAAAAATATCGAGATATGAATCTTGGTCCAGATCGCCCAGCTCCAATTCATAGGCTCATCCCAATATATGGCTAAATTGAAAATGTGGGGCATCTACAACGAGCAGTTAGAAAACAAATACTTTTTCTTTTCAAATCTTCAAAGGACAATACAAGCTAAAATGCACAGGCATTCAAAATGAGAATAAGACAGAAAATTATAAATTAAGATGATAAAATGTAGATCACAAAAACCTCCAAGTTATTTATGTGCATTCATGTTTCCTGTAGTCTAAATAATAGAATGAGATATCATCCGAAGAATAGAATTACACCTAACAAACATGCCATTTCTTAGGTTATTATTTGTTTGTTTGTTTTATTTCTATAGTGCTCCGGACCCGGGAGTAAAAGGGCGCTTAGTACAGGTTACAAGGCACAGTACATAGTAACAACAATAACAGTAGGGCAGCAGATATATACAGAATATACAGACAGTAGAGGTAATAGCAACCAGATAAAGACAAAATGAGACCTATGCAATATGTACAATTTATAGCTAAGTCTAACTTAACGGTTGACTTTTTGTCAGAAGCCAACCAATGGCAAGCTTCCTGAACGACTGGAAGGATTTGGAAGACTTAATATTCAGTGGCAGGGAGTTCCAGAGTTGGGAGGCGAGGACAGTGAAGCTCGGGCCTCCGGCTCTTTTAGCGGTAAATCTAGGTACTGTGAGACATAAGGTATTGGACAATCTCGTGGTTCTGATGGAAGATTTCATGGTGAATTTATCTGTAAGGTAGGGGAGGGCTAGATGGTTGAGAGCTTTGCAAGTAAGGCAGAGGGTTTTGAGATCAATTTTATGTTGGATGGTAAGCTATTTACATGTAGTTCTATTGGCAGAGATGTGCTCACGCCTAGGAATGTTTAGCGCTGCCCGTAACGCATTATTTTGGAGGACTTGGAGTTTACTTATTATCGCTTGGTTGGCACCTAAGTAGAGGCTGTTGCAGTAGTCTAACTTAGATTGTATAAGAGCTCTAGCTAGCGTGAGGCAACTGTTGGAGGAAAGAAATGGTCTACAAGCTCTAATTAGTTTACCTGTATAGGCAGTGGCTGAAGCAGTTGAGTTGACTTGTTTAATGAGGTTAATATTGGCATCGAGATAGAAGCCAAGTGTTTTCACATTTTTGGTGACCGGGATGGTATTGCCATCAATTATGATGTTGGAGAAGTTGGGACTTAGTTTTTGTAAATTGTTCGGAGAACCAACAATGAGCAGTTCGGTCTTCTCGTCATTCAGGCAGAGGCCATGTGTGGCCATCCATGCCTGAATGACAGAGAAAATGTCATTGATCCTGGCTACATCAGTATTGTAATTGCCCGAGATGGTGAGGAGTATCAGCGTAGTTTGTGTAGGTGACACCCAGACGGTCCAGTTTATCAAAGAGGGGCTTTGTAAAGATATTGTATAGGGTCGGTGAAACACAAGAGCCTTGTGGGGCACCGCAAGTGATAGGGTCTGCTGCAGCCACCGGAGAGAAGACTCATGGTTCTATTGGCCAGGTAGGACTGTATCCACGAGACAGCAGAGGGGGAAAAGTGGGCGGCAAAGGAGAGGTGGTTGCAGAGTATCTTATGGTCAACCAGGTCGAAGGCTGCTGAAAGGTCTAAGAGGAGTAGGATGGCAGCCTTGCCCTTATCTTTAATTTCGTCAATCTGACTTTTAAGATCAACAAGGGCAGTTTCTGTTCCATGTTGAGGTTGGAAGCCAGACTGACGCAATCCGAGTTATTGGTTGGCCTCTAGGTTATGCTGAATTCGTAAGTAAGCAACTCTGTCAAGGAAGGGAACGGTAGTGATAGGCCTGTAATTAGTAGGGATGGCTGGGTCCAGGGTCTGTTTTTTTAGTAGCGGGAGGACCCATGACTGTTTCAAATTATTGGGTACCGAATTGGTAGAGAATGACACATTTATGAGCTTAGAAATGAAGGGGGCGAGGTCTCTTGTTGCATCTTTTATAATCTGTGCAGGGCAACTGTCCCCTTTGCAGTTTGACGGTTTGAGTGAAGTTATGATTTTTTTGCACTTCTAGTGCGGTTACTTTTTTGAAGGTGAAGCCATAGTTAGTGTTCGAGGTGGTGGGTGGGCTAGGGATAGGGGGGCTAGAGGTGGGGCTACTATTGGAAAGTTGTAGTCTTATTTTCAATTTGAATGACTAAAGGCAACAGGCACAGCACAAGAGTCAAACATTTTTCAACACATTCATTCTTCTAGAGGAAAATGTCAAAATAGCAGGAAACTGGAGAGCCATAGCAAAATGCTAACCTACATTTTCACAGAAAGAGAAGGAACTGAGCAACTTTAATGCTGAAGTAGTGCAAACACAAATAAGCTAGCCAGCAAGCACAAGAATGGCACTTAAAAGCAAGGGTTAAGTTGCTATCTTTTAGGTTGCGCATTAAGAGTAAGCATAACGAATTGGCCATCACATTATGTTTATACGTGTGTGTGTTCGTTCCAGAGAAAGGACAAAGCTTTTCAATCACACACCCCTTTAGGAGTTCAGAATCTCCTTTTGATTCATATTGCCTAGAACAATTTGAACATTTTTAATACTCATTCCATCTTCTAATAAAGATCACCAAAAATGCTACATCAACTGTAGCAGCTCCTCTTCTCTGCTTTGGTCTAGCAGCAATGATTAACAAGCAGCGGCAATAGCAGCCTTTAATTATTTTCTTCATCACCTCATTTCTTTTTCCCAGTGGTCCACGTCCATGCTTGGTCTGCTTCCACAAAAGATATTTGTTAATTTGTTGCAGCCAACGTAGACAAGCCACTGGAATTCCATAAATAAATGTTTATGAAGTACAACCATACCGTTCAACACATAAGAACAGTGTCTGGGTGCGATTAATGATACAGTAAGCATGAATGTATCCAAGTTGTTTTCTTTGTTGGACATTCGTGGAAACATTTTCATGGGCACAGACCACTAATTTTGCTGTGAAAAAGGTCGATTACAAAAGACAAGCTGCTATTTTGGATGAAACAGATTTTCAATTACTGCTAAATGCTGAATAAAATAGCAATTTAGGTGGTCTTGTTAAGTCAGTCAATTTAGAATGGTGTACCAAAATCAGTTCACATTAAAAACTAAGATTGTCAATTTTCAAACACTGTTAGAATATCGGGTTTGAAGTGTGCTTCCTTTTCAGACTATAGACATGAACAAAATTCCTTTTTCATCTACTAAATAAGGAAGTTTTCAACACAACTGAAAGGTAAATGCACACCTACCTTCTGTAACAGAATCTAAATACCGGTCTTCGAAGATAATAGGCAGTGAATTAAAGTCTCCATCCAGTTCACAACATTCAATAGGGAGAGGTGGAAGAGAACTGAAGTACGTCGAATTCTTGATGGCTGTCGACATTTGCAGATGACTTTGAGCACTGTGAAAACACATTTGGGTTAACGCTATTGAAAGTGAAATAATGTATCGCTATTGCATTGGCATTAAGAACTTAAAACACTGAAAAGAAATTCACATAAATCCCAATTCTGAATTGTCGTAAACAAGTTGGGAGAACTGTTTTACAAAATCAAGTGTTGCATAAACATTCACCACAACTATGGGCTGGCTAGCTATCAATCACCATTCAATTCTTTATGCAGTAAAATTCCAATCCAGCATAATAGAAACAACAAACTTAGCCCACGTCGACTCAAAGACAATCTACTCAGCATGCTGAGAAAGATGAGCAGAAATACAGAGAAAATCAGAAATTAAACAGACCTGCTAAGAAGTGGCACAAACGCCAGAAGACATACTAATGATAATTGGAGCAGGAGACCCAAGATTGTAATAAAAATAATCAATCACAAGAACTCTTAACAAAAAAATGTCCTTTAATTATTAAAACCAAGGATAAAACAAGGTAAACTCAACCTTTGATTTTGAGATATTCAATAGAAGCAAACATCCTTCATTGATATAAAACAATTCATTATAACAATACTGAATGACAGCATGCTAAAACATATAAAGGAGAACCATTCCAAATGCTCATAGCAACTAGCTCCAGCATTTTACTGCACATTGTAGTCGGCTTTCTCAATGTTTACACATCAGGAAATCACCTTCTCTACAGTTTAGAAATATAAAGCCGTACACAGAAGGATTCTCCTTCATATGAAGTGTGAACATTAGCATGATTACTGCAATGCACAGAAATCAGCACAACTATTTCCAAATTCGAAAACGTGGCCACCTAAAGGTGATGTATAAAGTATATATGTATTCCTTTGTATGGTTATCTTTCAATTCAAGATGGCATCAAAAACACACCAAATTGGTTTTCAATAAAGTGATCACAGCAATTATTCTGTTTATATAGGGAGTTTATCAGTATAAGGACACTTTTTTAAATAAGGATTTCGTAAGTAACAGGTGTTCTAAAGACCAGAAGGAAAGAAAAGATGCTGTGGAGCGGAGAGGTTAGAGATGGTGTTAGAATGGGGTGATGCGGAAAATGTGCCTAGGTCTAGAAACTTTCACAAGTAATGCTAATACTATGGAAAAATAAAAGTTAAATTACACTTATTCGAAAATAGAAGTGGAGTAGAATATTAAAACCCTTGCACAGGTTAAAAATAATATCTCAGGGGGGCCAGAGCACGCAACATGGCTCCCTGATAGCTCCCGGCCCTAGCACGACAACCAGATGGCTAACAGCAGTAAAAGCACGCGGGTTGCCCTAAAACTGCCCACCCGGACGGAGGACAGGATAGAGACCATCATACCGGAGCGGGACCCCCCCAGGTTACCGTGTTCTCACACACCGGGCCGCAGTATCACACTACCGCCTTCCCAACGTGGCTCTCAAAATGGCAGACGGGACTTGAGAGGTCGGTCCCCCAGGCTAATGAGGGACTGTTAAAGCGCTCTCAGCGCTAATTGCTGACCCACTTAGGAACCGCTGCCCCCACCTTCCAGCACTGTCTCCATCCTACAACAGCAACCCTCATGGGAACCGTGAGGGAGAGCGAACCAGCAATACCACGCAGCAGCTCCCCCATTAAAGAAGGCGCAGCAAACGAGGACTGCACTGTAAGACCAGCCACCGGAGGCGAGACCCAGCACAGTGCCCAAAGTGACACCCCCTTTATTGGTTCAACTCGAAGTTCTGATCAGAGGGCACTGGTCCATATAGATATGTCTGTGACCGATCATTGCAAAAAATGTGCCATTTCGGGGCTAACAGCTACACAACCTTGACAGATTTGCATTGCCTCCCGGCGTAGCCATTGTCT
Organism: Ambystoma mexicanum; assembly: GCF_040938575.1. NCBI lineage: Eukaryota > Metazoa > Chordata > Amphibia > Caudata > Ambystomatidae > Ambystoma > Ambystoma mexicanum. The sequence goes on along the minus strand of NC_090927.1, from coordinate 670,574,012 downwards.
CAGGCCCAGACAGGGAATGCCTACCTAGAAAAAAGTTCCAGGAGTGGGAAAATCACTTCGCGCCTACTTTTGGTCTGGTCACCCTGCTGTAGCCGACATAGGCCTCCTGCGCCCCCCCCCCCCGACCTCCTCCTGGAACAAAGACAATATGCTGGGGATTCGGCCAATAGGGCAGCTGGGTTCAGTGTGCGACCCCTACAATAATCTCTGACACTCCACTCTTCAGGGCGAACGCTGCACCTTGTCACCAAGCCACCTAACAGTCTCCGAAATGGCCGCGCACTGAAACCTGTGCCTCAAATGCGCAAGGCCACCTCAAAACGCAGCTACCTGGGGCAAACTGTGCAACATAATTGATCTACAGGAGCTCAAAGGAGACTGAGCCGACCGCCTTCCGGGATACGCAACATACCCCACACAACACTGAGAAGTGGCAGAGAGACAGCACGCTAAAAGCCAGCCTCATAGGATCCTACAAACCTCCTGTGAAGCTCACCTAAGCAAGCAAATAAGTGGGAGCAACAGAATTGCACAAGGCACAGCCACTTCGAGGTGGACACAACCTGATCCACTGCCATAAAGTGAGGACGCAAGGTACGATCTCACATCGGATGGAGGGAGCGCTCCGACACAGATAGGAGAGATGGCAGAAAACCCCTAAAGAAGTGGACATCTCCACCTGGCTCTCAGTGACTACCATGAAGAATTCCAAAAGGGGTGGGGGAACGGGCTGAGGCACTGACCCAAGGAGAACTCTGAGCTCGCCAACCCTCCTTCAGCTCAAGTTGTAACTAAGCAGACCCTTCAGGACCTCCTGGTAGCTATGACCAAAGAATAACAAAAAGGCACTTATGAAGAAAACCACCAGTCTTGACAAACACATGTATGAGGTCGAAAGCAGAACTACCGAAATTGAAACCATACTGTGCTACCAGTTTTACACGACTGGTGAGGCAGCAGACAGGATCACTGCACTGGAGGTCAGATGCGAGGCCCTGGAACTGAAACAGGAGGACTCAGAAAACTGCTCCCGGCACAATAACATCTGCCAGCTTGGAATCCCAAATACCATTATGGATGCGGAGTTAGGCATCTTCACCCAAGACCTCGTTCGATTTATCCTGATGCTTCCCGACAGTGCCCCACTGGAACTGGACAGGGTGCACCGAACCAGATGAAGACAAGCACTAGCTACTCTACCAGATGTCCTAGCGAGAGTCTACAGGGTCAAAGAAGAGATAATGCAAGAAGCCAGGAACTCCTCTTACATCCAATTTAGAGACTCCTCGATCACACTGTACCAGGATCTGGCAGCAACCACGCTGCTGAATTTCAACCTTAAGGGCAAGCAATGGTAATACGTACCACAAACGAGGCGGAAAACTCCCGAATCCGGCCGGGGAGGACGACAGCAGCGAGGGTGGTGCAGCATCCAGTGAGGCTCCACTGAAAGGCACCACAAAATGCTGGATCCGAGTGGACAGGTGGCAACGGATCAGGGGCCCACCACACAAAAGCAAGAAAAGCTGCAAAGACTGAGACAGAGTAACTCACCTAAAAGGGAGACCTACTTAGTCCAAGGGCTGCAGTACCGAACTCCCAGGACACACCTCTGGTGCTCCTCACTGAACGGCAGCAACGCGTCCTGCAGGGGACAGACAAGCCGTCCCCTGGACTGAAACTATTGAACACTCGCAAGGGGGACACGAACAGGAACAGACGTAATCCTGTAGTTCACCTAGAGCTGGCGTTCAGCGAAATGATAAGCAGTACTGGCGCAACTGTAGCGTTTACTTGGGTCAACAAGAGGCACTAGCTGTCTCTATTAAGGTTGGTTGTCGGGCTCTGAGCTGGTTGCCCCGAGGATAGTAGGCTGTGCTCATGTGCTCTATGTTTGTTGAGGTGGGGGGAGGTTGTTGGGGAGAAGCTTAAGAGGAAGGAGCAGCAACAGGGAATCACAGATAGTGATACAGGATGAAAATCAATATGGGGCGTTCTAATTTCTACCCACGGGGCAGAGGTACATGTTGGGGGCAGATGGGCTTGGCACCACGGAACATACATGGCAGTTGACTCTACTAAAAAACGATGCATGGTGACCTGGAACAGGCAGGGCCTTAACTTTCCCGGGAAGCGAAATTCGGTAGAGCGCAGACTATCCAAGCTCTCCGCCAATATAGTCTGGCTGCAGGAAACACACCACCTTGCGCCGGACGACAAGCGCATACACTTTAGCTGATTCACTATGCACTATTTCACCACTGTGGGTGGGGGGGAAGAGGAGGGTTGCCTTACTTTTTAGCCGGGAGATACCACCGACACAAGTTACTGTGAAGCGAGATCCAATGGAGAGATATTTATTAGTAAATGGTTATCTGCTTGAGGAACCCCTAACCTTTGCCTCCATATACTGATCAAACAGTGCAAAAGACCGCTTCCTCCGCACCATCATACCAGACATCATCATGTTCGTGGAGGGCTGACTCCTCATAGGAGGAGGCTTCAACCTGGTCCCTAACCCAAACAATGACAAAACTCTGTCACCTTCAAGGGAGGATTACACACAAGCAATAGGTTTGGCCGAATTTTTTAGGGAAACTGGGCAAGTAGACTTATGGAGACTGTCTAATGAAGGAGTCCATGACTACACATTTTACTCCCTCGTCCACAAAGGCCTCTCTGGGATATACTTGATTCTTATGACCAGTGAGCTGTTCACCTGCCTTGAAGAGGTTAAAATTCAACCAAGGGTACTATTAGGCCATGTCCCAGTGCTAACCTGGGTGCGAGTGCAGGGCCTGGCAAAGCAGCCGCAAAGGCACTGGAAGTTGTAAGACTCATTACTTCAAGATGCAGTAATTAAGGATGAAATATCGAAGGCCCTAGTTTGTTATTTCAGGCAAAATTCCTCGGTGGGGTGCTCTGAGGAAGTGATCTGGGACGTCATAAAGCCAGTGGTGCGGGGGTTCTGATCAAATGTGCCACAGCACAAAGGAGAGCCAGGCAACCACAACAAACTAGGCTAGAGGATAGAGAAACACAACTGGAAAAGGTATTCAAGAGGTACCAGACCACAAAAACAGGTGGAGTGCTCAAAAAAGCAACATCCGCCCTGGAAATCGGCTGAGCGGCACTCGCCTGGCATTTCACCTGCTAGAATGGGGGTACATAAGCGAGACGTTAACCCACATCCCTGGGAATAAACGGTGCAAGGTCCTTGAAACTCACTATCTCCAGAGGCACACATCATGGCTGGACCCTGTCGCCTTTAATATTTTCACTTTCCATGGAAACGTTTGCGGCAGGAATCCACGACAACCCAGGAATCCACAACAGCCCATGAATCCACAACAGCCCATGAATCCAAGGCCTGCGGGTGGGCGGTAACTGCTATAGGTCTCCATGTATGCGGACAACGTCCTCCTCTCCCTAACCCAGATTGATGACTCCCTGGCTGCTCTCTGGCAGGAGGTCTCGTCTCAGCATTTGGAGAGGCGTCGGGCTTTAGGGTCAACTACACAAAGTCATGGGTCTTGGGGGTAAATTTCTCTCAGGGGCGCAGACAAACACAGGTCCTATCCCCTGGACTAGATCCCACATCACCTACTTAGGGTTTCAGATACCAAACAAAATCGTGTAAGGAGACCAGGCTAATTTCCCACAGCTATTCAGTGACCTAATGAATGACCTGGAGCACTGGCACAAACAAGAAGTATCATGGCTTGGGAGAATTACCACCCTGAAAAAGAACTTCGTTCCAAGGCTGATCTGCCAAAGCCTTGCCCTACCAGTCACCATCCCAGAGGGAGAGTTCCAAAAGTTACAAAAGGGGTTAATGAGATACATATGGGGCAGTAAAAAAACATGAATAGCCAGGAAAGTCATGCTGCGGGGCACGGCGGTGGGGGGGCCTTGGTGTTCCAGAAGTTTCTAAGTATTGTCTAGCAGCGCAACTCTCACACTCCTTTGCCTGGCAGGTCACCAATAACCAACCTCGTGGAAGCAAATCGAGGAAGCATGGAGCCCTGTTAGGCAGAAACCTGTGCAGTTCCCTTAGGGACCACTGCAAAAGATTTAAGACTACAGGTGTTCGCAGTAAACCCACTTGGTAGCAGTCTGTACCACCCAGATTTACCTGGTAGCTGTGGCTGAGCAGTCAGACTTCCCTCAAGAAGAGTTAGGCAGTATGCAAAGTATACTCAGTAGGCACTCAGATACAATAATACAAGCAAACACTGACCAGAGCTTTGGTATCAAAGTATATAATTATTTATTTATAAACACACAGTTGAAACACTCTAGCACTCTTATTGAAAAATATTCTAAACAGTTACTATTATGATATATACACCCCTTTTTCCCTTATTAGAAAATCACAGTAAGACAGCACTTATTTTCATACAGAGATGAGCGCTTAACTAGATTGCACTCTACTAAGGTTGTGAAAAAGGGAGGGAAAAAGACAGAATATGCAGGGTTACACCACTCTACGATTCAGGAACACTATTAGCAAGGCAGAGAGCAAAAAGTCACTGGTGAGCCAAAGTCCAAAGGCTGGGCCCACTCTTAGAGAGAGCAGAGCACAAATGCGCCCAAGATCACACAGTTACACTAGGCTTAGAAAGTCTTGCAGAGGGTTCAGAAAAGAGTTTAGAGAGGCTTAGAAAAGTTTAGCCAAGGTGTCCCAGGCTAACCCAGGTTCGAAAGCCGGGGGCTAAATCTACCTCGTACAGTCGGTTGCAAGGGAAGCCAGGCGGGACACGGTACCTTAAGTGGGAAGGATCCTCCAGCGGTGGCAGTTGTTCCTGGTAGTGCTTGCAAGTTGCGTCGTCTTCCAGGGGAAGAGAAGATCTCGACGTGGAGGAAAGATGCAGGTCGTTGCACTACCAGGGCAGAAACCAGCCGCAGAGTTTTCCGGTAAAAGGTGGTACCTTTATCTCGCGGTCGTGGTAAAACGTGGTATCCTGGTTGCCGGGGTGCTTAGCACGGGCAAGGCGGCCACGAGATACGTCGGGAAAGTGAAAAGACGGTGAAACTGGTTATCCCCACCAGTCAAAGGAAGAAGACTCTCCGGCGGGAGATCTCCTCTGTCGTTGGGAAAAGTGGTGAGACGGTCCAGCAGGGCTCCACCGGTCGTGGTGTCGTGGCAGGTCGGCTCAGCTTCTCCCTCGTCGGATTCTTAGGTCCTGTGGCGACTTCTGAAGTTCCAGTCCCCAAAGCCCTGCTTTTATGCAACAAACCCCCATTCACTCAGTCTAGCTGTCACTCAAACATGCTAAGTGGTGAGCCGGCCGGCTCACCAATTGGGCCAATCAGGACGGAGTGCGACTTGAGTTGCCTAGACAACTCAGTCCAGGGTGCCTAAATTCCCCTCCACCCCTCCTAAGTACCCCAGACATAGTGGCACCACTTTGGAGGGCTTCTGTGGAGAAGCCTGCCAAAAAGTGGAACAAAGGGCTCGACTTGGGTTGGAGTCACAGAAGAGAACACAAACGCCATTTTAGAATCAAGTTTTGGCAAAAAATACCACCCAGAGAATTAATATTAATTAAATAAACCGGCGGTATGTTTGAGGCTACCTTAAATAATTAAATAAAGATAGTAGCCTAAAACTATGGGAAATCCCATAGGAAAATATTTGCGGTTGAATATAAAAAGTAGTATCCACTGCCACCAGCCAAAACTCGATCAGGGGGGACGGAGACGTGCCCCCTCGACTAACAGACCCTGGGGCAATCGAATTGCCCCAGCCAGTACGTCCACAATATGATGGTTTGTACTGGTTCTGTTCAGAATTTAAGACTAGTAAAGTCAATGGTGACTTTACATGCCCTGGGAGACAGTAGTCAGTCCCAGGGTATGGAGTCTATACTGGGGGGTCACTATGACACCCCTGTGTTACTGCACGGAGGGTGCTGTGTAACACACATCACAAAAACACATGAAACCCTATGGAGTAAAAGACGCCATAGCCCATTAAACACATCTAGATTCAAAGAAACACACTCAAATCATGTCCAAGAGTGAGGGTAAAAGAGTCTCACTCTTGGCAGGAGAGAAAAAAAAACGCAAAAATCCAGCAAAGCTGCTGGGGGACTCACTAGGTTAGGAAATTCAGCCTAAACAGAGAATTCTCCCTAACACGCCCCATCTCCGCTCGCAGCCCTACCACACTTCGCCACATCGCGCGGAACCACGGCCGACCAACATACAACAAAAACACGGATCAGTGCTGGAGTAAGGCAGCGCGTCGTTGAAGCAACAGAGGCTCAATGGAGCCTCTTACCTCAGTATGGAACAACGCTGAATTCACACCTGGGATTAATCCAGCAGGGTTCCGTAAATGGCGGGAAGGGGGACTAAGACAAATCGTTGATTTCTTCACCAACGGGAACCCACTATCCTTTGAGGAATGCAAAGCAAAATAGGCGCCAGGCTCATAGACTAAAACTTACCTGATGCAGACCATGCTGCAAACTTACCTGATGCAGACCATGCTGCAAGAGCTCCAAGCCAAAAGAGGCTTGGAAGGGACTACTTTACTTAGGGACTATTTTTACTCGGGCGGGGCTGGGGAGCAATACTTACCTGGGACTACTTTGGATGCTATTTAAACCACGCGCGAAGAGCAGCACACGCTTCGCGTTATTCTGCATCCAGCAGCATAACGCTCACCGTGCCTGCAAGTCTGCATCCAGCCTTCTGCCACGCCCGCCTCGAGTTTGGAGCTCCTAGAAAAAGGGAGAAAGAAGGAGAAAAGGTTAGAACAAGAGCAATATCTTTAATCCTTACCTGAATTCCCGATCCATCGCGCCTTCGAGCTGGAAGAAAGAAGTTATTTTATGCGCGTCGCCTCGCCTGCTGCAGCGCCGCGCTGAACTCACCGGCCTTTGCAGCATCTTCACATTCCACCGCATCCTCCTGCATGTTCCCGCCGCACTCCCGCCGCACTCCGGCACCTAAGGAGAAGACAAGAACAGCAAGGTGAGCTAAGGGAATACACAGAGGAATATTAGTTACTCCCCCCATAGACTTACCTGATTTTACCACCGGGGGTACTATTCCTCTTCACGGGTCAGCGCAGCTTCCACTGCATCTTCGCCGAATCCCGGCCCCTAAGGGGAAACAAAGGACAGCAAGGTGAAACAAAGGGACTAACAAGGGGAACCCTCCTCACCACAATAGACTTACCTGATTTTACCGCTGGAGGCATTATTCCCCAAGACTTCATACTTTCTCTCAGCGCCTGAATAAGGGAGAAAGCAACAGGTTACATATTGACTTTATTTTATCGAACTGTGTTGGAAAATACAAATCCTTACCAGAATACTACCGGTTGCCACAAGGAACTCTTCACTAGGGTCAAGCTGCAACCTGCAAGGAATCGCACAAGAGTGAAAGTCAGGCATTTGAACTCTTACGAACTTTATACTTACGGCGTCTTGCTGGGAATCTCGGAATCAATATAGTTCTGGAACTCACCAATTCCTTCGAGCCAGTGAAGCAACTGGTTATCAACGCGCCCCTGCGCTCAAAGCAGGATGGAGAGCTCATTTTTTCAAACCATCAAGTGAGACTATAAGAGGGGACATCAAAGGCGATCTGTGGGGAGAACAGCAGGGGTGGGGGGATTTACGCTCAACTCCACGGGTGGTTAATTCCCTTTCTCCATTTGCAGAAGAATATTCCTACGGGCCAAGCAAACAAAGCCAGGTGGGCCAGTCCAGTCCGTCATCTCGGCCCTACGCGTCACATTGGTGGAGACCGCAGCTGTCCAGTTCCGATCGACGCCTCTGTGGGAGCCAGGTGAGCGTAACAGATACACCCGACTCAGGCACTGGATGGCACAACACAGATCAAGAACTCATGGGGGTAGGGAACTTAACACTCTAGAACCCACTAACATCAGCGGACCGAGGGGGAAAATCTCACTCCTCTACAGACTCCTAGAAAAAGGTGACCCCACCAAGAAGGAGAACTATATGCTTAAATGGGAAAGGGACTTGGGAAGAGAGCTGGGGATGGAGGAGTGGGGACGCATCTGGTACTGCATGCATAGGCGCTCCAAATGTGTTAGGAAAAAGGAGGGGGCTGTGAAGGTACATTACAGATGGTATATCACCCCAGAAATCTTGAACAAGAGCAACCCGGCACTATTGCCACAGTGCTGGAGGGGAGGTAAAGCAACGGGCTTGCTACTCCACCTCCTGTGGATCTGCCAGAAGTCAACCCAATTTTGGAGCGAGGTCCTAGAAGAGATCTGATTGATTACGGGGCAGACAATACCATGGGATCCAGGAATTGTACTACTGGGGGACACTGGTGATGGGGCATTCCCACTAACGTGAAATCTAGCTGACCTAATCACACACACACACACACCTAATCAAGGCAGCCAAAATCACCATTGCCCAACTGTGGAAGCAAACTGAATGCCATGTGGTCACTATGTGGTGGGCGAAATGTTGGGACACAGCAGTTGCAGAGAAAATATCTGCCTCCTGTCTGGGAAACATGGGGAGGTTCTACAGCACCTGGTCACCCCTTTTTGACTATGCTGAACAATTCCCAGGGATTGTCTGCCTACCACCCGTACTTCATTGGTGCACGAAGAACTGATCTCCCCCATCCCCTCACCAAGCGCAGATAACCGCATGCTTCAGTCATGCAGCGCAAACGAGGCCCTCTAGCATGGCTCCATCTCTACTGTCACACTAAGCTTAAAATCATGCATTAGAAGCCATCAACGTCAGCCCATCACCAATTCCTGGCAATGAAGGAACAAGTTACTTACCTGTAACTGTTGTTCTCCAGCATGGGTCTGGCATGGATTCACATGCTCATGAATATTCCCCGTCGTCAGGCTGGGAATACTTGGTAAAGAAAAAACTCAGTATCAGTTTCGTTTCTGATCCGACTTTCGTAGTAGTAACCAATCGCTGATTTCCACGTCATACTGACCACAGCCAATGACTGCCCTCTCCCTAAGCCCCGCCTCTGGCAGCCATCCTCAGATTTGGTAGCACGTGAAGTGGCAGTATGACCAAGTGAAGAGCCGCAGAAGGGTAGGAGGGAGGGTTTGCATGTGAATCCATGCCAGACCCATGCTGGAGAACAACAGTTACAGGTAAGTAACTTGTTCCTTCTCCAGCATGGGGTCTGGCATGGATTCACATGCTCATGAATAAGAGAATACATAGCAGTACACACATGCACAACCACGGGAGGCGGCAACAGGCTCAACATTAAGCAATACAACAACTCAACATTAAGTGTCTCTTACCTCCTCACCAGGCTCACCTTAGGCGAACAGGTTGCGCAGCACTGCTTGGCCGACCCTGGACTCCTCCCTGGAATCCTGGTCGACGCAGTAGAATTTTGTGAAGGTGTGCGTCGACCTCCACGTAGCAGCCCTGCAGATGTCCGGCAGGGGCACACCAGATAGGAACGCCGTGGTAGCTGCGATCGCTCTGGTGGAATGGGCTCTCGGACGGCCGGGCAGCAGTCAGTTTGCCAACCGATGACAGTACATGATACAGCCGAGAGCCATCTGGAAATGGAAGCCTTTGAAAGAGCCTTCCCCTGATTGACAGGTCCAAAGTTCACAAAAAGTTGTGACGTCTTCCGAAAACTCTTTGTGCGGTCCATGTAGAACTTCAGCGCTCTAGCCACATCCAGCGAGTGCAAAGTCCTTTCAGCCGGCGACGAAGGCGACGGGAAGAAAACAGGCAACACCAAGGGTTCGTTGAGGTGGAAGTCCGACGGCACCCTGGGCATGAAAGAGGGGTGCGCCCTGAGCACTACCCTTGTGTCGTGAAAAGTCAAGTACGGGGGCTTGCAGGAAAGGGCCTGGATCTCTCCCACTCGTCGTGCGGAGGTGATGGCCACAAGGAACGCTGTTTTCTACGACAAGAACTTCAAAGAAGCTGAGTGCAGAGACTCGAACGGAGGTCCCATGAGCTTGGTCAGCACCACGTTGAGCTCCCACGCCCGGGCCGGCTCCTTCACCGGCAGGAACCATCTGAACAGTCCCTTCATGAACTCCTTCACCAGACGATGAGTCCACAAGGACGTCCGTCCCATGGTTCTGGTGTATCGGGAGATCACAGCAAGATGAATCTTGATGGAAGCGTGCGCTAGTCAAGCCTTGGCCAGCGTCAGTAGGTACGGCAGAACCTGCGGAGCCGTAATCCGTAGAGGGTTAATCTTCTGTGCGTGGCACCAGACAGAGAACCTCTTCCATTTGTGTTCGTAGCATTTAAGAGTTGAGGAAGCCCTGGCCTTTGCAAGAACCTCTCTGCAGTTGACCGGTATGTCATAACCTCCAATCTCTAGCGCTGCAGGAGCCAGGCCTGCAAGTTCAGCGACTTCGGGTGGTGATGGAGGATGCCGCCTCCTTCCCTGGAGAGAAGATCCGCGTTCACTGGAAGCTTGATTGACGGGGATGCTGACAAGTCCAGAAGGTCCGGGAACCATATCTGCCTCGGCCACGCGGGTGCAACGAGTATCATCCTGCACCGTGACCTCTTGAGCTGGTTGATGAGCCGGATCAGCAACGGTAAAGGAGGGAACGCGTACAGGAATAGGCCCTCCCAGGGGAACGAGAAAGCATCACCCATGCTCCTCGGCTGGGGAAACCTGCTGGCGAACCTCTGGCACTTGGAGTTTGTCGCCGTCGCGAACAGATCGATCTGGGGTGTGCCCCAGCGTCGGAAGAGGCGGTCCACTAGGTCCTGTCGTAGTTCTCACTCGTGGCACGAGCGCAGCTCTCTTCTGAGCGAGTCGGCGATGGTGTTTTTTATTCCTGCCAGATGAAACGGCACCAGGAACATCCCTTGGGCGACGGCCCAATGCCACAGATCCTGCGCCTCCTTGGACAGGGCTGGGGATCTGGTACCGCCCTGCTTCCTGATGTAGAACATGGTGGTGGTGTTGTCGGTGAAGATCCTCACCATCTTGCCCTTGAGGGACGGAAGGAAGGACCTGAGGGCCCAAAACACTGCACGGAGTTCCAGGACGTTGATATGGAGGGATTTCTCCGTCGGAAGCCAAAGGCCTCTCGCGTGCAGATTTTCGGTGTGCGCTCCCCACCCTTCCAGGGAGGCATCCGTGGTCACTGTCTTCTGGTGGCCCGGGGTCTGGAAGTCCATGCCCGCCGTCAGATGCGCGCGGGTGCCCCACCACCGGATCGCTCGTCGGAAACTCTCGGCGAGTGTGATCCTGTCCTCGAAGCTGCCCGTCGTCTGGAACCCAGCGAGCGTCCAGGAACTCCTGCAACGGGCGCATCCGAAGCCTGCACAGGCGGATGAGATAAATGCAAGAAGACATCATTCCGAGGAGGGACTTGATGGACCTCACCTTGGCCGCGTCCGCAACCAGCATCCGCTGCACCTTGCCGAAGATGGCCCTCGTTCTTTCCTCCGACGGCGAGGCCAGAAGCGCCACTGTGTCGAGTTTCGCTCCCAGAAACAGTGCGTCTTGCGCGGGCACCAGGTGGGACTTGGCGTAGTTTATGGAGAATCCCAGGTCCGTGAGTAGTAGGACGGTCCTCGCCGTGTGTTCCGCGGCGAGCTCCCTTGTCTTTGCTCGGATGAGCCAGTCGTCCAGGTAGGGGTAGACGTGGATCCCCTCCAGGCGCAGCCGCGCCGCCACCGGTGCGAGGCACTTGGTGAACACCCTGGGTGCCGACCTCAATCCGAAGGGAAGGGCTCTGAACCGGTAGTGCCGCCCTTGGACCACGAATCTGAGAAACTTTCGGTGTCCCTTTAGGATGGGGATATGGAAGTAGGCATCCTCCAAGTCCAACGACGACAGGAAATCACCCTCCTCCAGCTGACCCAGGACGTGCTGGAGGGTGACCATCCAGAACTTCTGTGCCTTGATGAATTTGTTCAGTCGTCGTAGGTCCAGGATGGGATGCCATCCTCCTGTCTTCTTCTTCACGAGGAAGTATCTTGAGTAAACTCCAGAGCCTCGAAGCCTCTTTGGGACGAGCTCAATGGCACCTTTCTTGAGCATCGCCTTTACCTCCAAGAGAAGTTGAGGGACGTGATGTTCCTTCCTGGCCACGGGGGGGACACGCGGGCACTTCTTTAGAAACTCAAGCGCGTGACCCTGGGCCAGGGCGTCCAGCACCCAACGCTCGGTGGAGATGGACTCCCACACGCCGACGAAGTTCGCCAGCCGGCCTCCCACCGGGGTGCTTCGGTGGGGGCCCGACCCCACGGCCGGTTCAGTCCTGCTTCGACGAGGCTTTGCCGCCTTGTCCTCCCTGGAGACGACGGCGGGGTCCGCCCGACTTGCCTCGTCGCCTGTAGGCTTCTTGTGACGACGAACGGGCCGCTTGACGGTAGGTGGAATATCTGCCGCCGGAACCTTTGGAGGCACCCTGCTTGCCTCCGGTGCTCCGAAAGGGCGGCCGTCGTTGCTGGAGAACACCAAGAGCCCGGGCCGTCTCCGTGTCCGCCTTGATGGCTTGCAGGGAATCGTCCACTGTTTTCCCAAACAGGTTGTTCCCGTCGAACGGCATGTCCAAAACTCTGGTCTGCACGTCCTGCCGGAAGTCCGTTGCCTTGAGCCATCCACGCCGTCTAAGGCACACGCTGTTGCTCAACTGGCCAAAACCAGTATCAGCGATGTCCGTCGCTACCGTAATGGTGTGGTCCGACGCCACTTCCCCTTCCTGCAAGATCTCCAGGGCCTCAGCCCTCTTGTCGTCCGGTAGGAGGTCCAGCAGGGGGTCGATCTTGTACCACAACTCCCTGTCGTAGCGAGCTACGATAGCCAAGGCGTTGGCAGCCTTAATCGTCGCCGCTGCCGATGAGATGACTCTGCGTCCCATCGTGTCCAATTTCTTTCCCTCGCCGTCCGGGGGGCAAGTTGACGTGGAGGCGATGCCCCCCCCGCTTTCTTCCTGGCCGCTGCGGAGACGACCGAGTCCGGGGTCGGCTGTGCCCGAAGCCACAAGGGGGCCGCGTCCGGGACCCGGTACTACTTCTCGTACCGATCCCTTCTCGCAGGCGTTGTGGATGGGTTCTTGAGGAGGGAGAGACCCTCATCCCAGATATCGTCCAGTAGGGGTACGGCGAGGACAGTCTTCCTCTTGGTCTCGTGCCGTTGATAAAGGAAGCCTTCCTTCTTCTCTTCCGGGCAGAGCTGGAAAAGCTTGGATGCCCTGGCGATCATGGCATGAAACGATCCAATCTCGTTGGGCGGGGAAGCCCAGGGAGGAGGTGACGACGGAGAATCCTCGCCGTAAACCTCGTCTGTACCCGTCACGGCCGTGTCCGTCCCCGTGTCATCCCCCCGGGTCGTGGACGGGGAGGAGGGCTGAGACGGGCGCGATGGTTGAAAAGGAGGTGGAGGATGAATCCTTCTTCTCTTAGGAGGAGGGCTCCCAGAAGGGCCCCGCTCCGGGTCCCCCGTCGGGAGCGGTTCCTCCGTCGGTGGTAACGGCAATCTCGTCCTTATCTCCGAGCATAAGGACTGTATAGCCAACAAAATGGCCGCCGAGTTGTCTTGCGGCACTGGTTGAGGGGGTTCTGACGGGCAGACAGGAACCTCGTCGGTACCCTCGACGTTCTCGACGTCCCCCTCATCGGGGTCCCTCCCGATGGGCTGGTCTTCCTCCACCCCAATGCCGTGGCTTAAGACTTCGATCAGCTCCTCTTCAGAGGTTGAGGCCGAATCCACGATGGCCTCCTGCCCCCCCTTCTTCTCCGTCGGAGGTTTCACGGGTGTCCTGTCGATGGGCTTGAAAGAGGACTCCCTCCGCGGTGGCAGGGAGACTCTGGGCCCCGAGGTCGCCTCCACTGGTGTAGCCTCCTCAGGCTGAGCCAGGGCCGCCGCGACTGTCTCGATAGAGGCCTTGGCCGGGTGGATCAAGACTTTCTTCACCTTAGGTGCGCTCACCGCCTTCTCCTTAGGGGGAGGGGGGGTCACCGCCTCGCTCCCCCTCCGAATTGGCATTCGAGCTCGACCGGGGCCTCTCCAGAAGCTTCGCCGGGTGCTCGGACTTCCTCTTACCCGAGCCAGAGCATTGGCTCGTGGTTGATGGTGCCGGGGAGGCTGCGCCCTGCCTGGCAACCGAAGAGCCCGACCGTTTGGCGCTCCCGGTGCCCGCGGACTCGCGGTGCTTGGCCTTCTGTTGGGCCCCTGTCGCCGGGGCGCCCTCAAAAGGTCTTAGACGACCGCTCAGACGACTTCTTCTTTTTCTCGCCTGACAGGCTCTTCCCTTCAAGCCAGTTGGCGAGACGCAGATGGCGGTCCGTTATGGTCCGCTCCGACATGTTCCCGCAAAACGCACAGTCCTTCTCCACGTGTGTCTTGTCCTCATGCAGGCAGTAGAGGCAAAGGGAGGGTTTGTCCTCCTTGAAGACATTCTGAAGCTGGCATGCAGGGCAGACCCTGAACAGCTTCCCGGGCGTCGAGCTTCCCTTCTCCTGGGCCATGTCCGAGATGGGCCTGAGAAAGTTCTGAGTCCTCCAAAGCGTGGCTCGACGAAATCTTCACCCTTGTGGGGCGTAGAAGAATCCGACATGGATCCCCGTTGATCGGATATAGAAACGGTGGAGCTTGAGGCTCTTTGACCGAAAAAAGAGAACATTTTCCTATGAAAAAAGCGCGAAAACGCACTAAAGCTCGAGAGCAATAGCACGAGGATCCTAACACTTGAACGTGCAGTAAAAATCTGAGGAAGGCTGCCAGAGGCGGGGCTTAGGGAGAGGGCAGTCATTGGCTGTGGTCAGTATGACGCAGAAATCAGTGATTGGTTACTACTACGAAAGTCAGATCAGAAACGAAACGGATACTGAGTTTTTTCTTTACCGAGGATTCCCAGCCTGACGACGGGGAATATTCATGAGCATGTGAATCCATGCTAGACCCCATGCTGGAGAAATGTAATGATTAACATACTGTGTATAATGCGGTTTTCCTCCCTGATGTACTGTTTGAATTGTTTGATTTTTATGGTATCATCGTTTTAATACATGTTGCGAAATACCAATGACATACATTATTGAAAAAATATATATATCTCAGGCCACAATGTCCATACATAATAGTCTGACCCATGGATATGCACCCCTCATGAGGTGGGGCACTAGTTAAAGACACAATGAATAGAGGAAGGCTTGTTGTGACTAACGAGAAGTGGCATTTCTCTGTTTAATGTCACTACAGGTAAAGAATAAAGAAGAATAGTGTCTGCAAAATTAGAACACAAAGAACAATTCTTATTTTTTTTTTATCTGCCAAATATTTATTTAGTAGATCTTTTTGCAATTTAAAGCACTTCGACCCAATGGAAATCCAAGCAGGAGGAATCCTAGAAGTCTGTATGCAGACTGAATCCTATTACTACAAACACTTTTGTATTTCAACTGCAAAAGCCAGCGCTGCACCCAGCATAACCATTAGATGTCCACCAATGATGTTGTATAGACATGGGCATTTTCAGCGTACATCATAAAGCCATGGTGCAATTGCATTCATTTTATAATAGTACATAGGACTAGTGCTCTTTAGGATTTTGTGCTAAATGGGCAGCATGTTAGGCTGTTCTCTGGCTGCCATTTGAGTCAGTGCAGTCCTTGTAATGTAGTAGAGGTTGCCTCACATTATCTGGCGAGGTATAGCGCCTTGGAAAAGAAATAGATTTATTCTAATGCACAGAAAAAAGGTTTGTGGTAACCTCAGTTGCTGGGTTGCAGGTTTCCTGTACCTAACCTGTCCACTAAGCCGGCATGTCTCCCAATATTGGCATTTCAAACCCCCCTTCCCCCCCAATCACTGTGTCCTTTACCACGTGTCTTGCAGTGCTGCCTCTTTCCTCTTTTTGTGCAGCAACTAGAGTAGCTGTCATACACATGGGCATCCTTCAGACTGCCTCCTGCTTATAAAGAACTAGGACCAAGGACCCAGTCCCAAATCAGAAAGCTATACTAAAGATTGGAAAGGAATTTACCAATCCCCAGGCTGGATACATATGTAGGGAAGATGTAAAGTATATAGAAGTGGATAATTAATAGAGAAGCATCCACGTCCATCTCTTGGAAATTAGGGCTATCAAACTCACCCTTGCTGTCTTACAGTTCCACCTGTTTTTTGTCCCCGAGAGATAGGTTTCCTCCTGGGTGGCCCATCTGAAAGGAGAAGGTTCGACGGATGCCCTAAGCAGGCAGAAGGAGACTTCAATGAATGGACATTTCTCAAAACCTCACAACATAGCGCCATCCTTTGGTTGATCTGTCCAGCCAGAACTGCAAAAGGCCCCTGTTGTGAACCAGTGAGGTTAACCTTACAAGGTCTATGGGGCATGCTCTGGTTATGGACAGACCCTTGGAACATGTGTATGGCTGTCCACCTGTTCCACAGACTAATTTTTCCCATGAGGCAATCATGGTATCTGTGCCTCCAGACTGGATGAGAAGGGAAAAGTTTCTTACCTGTGTGATGCTGTAAATGCATCGGAGGGACAGGGCCTCTGTATCCTTGTCCTTTACTGCCTTTTATCGTGTGTTCGGTCATGTTTTCCGCGCAGGAGTTGATGTGGGACTCCTGGCAGTGCAGCTCTCTCTTTTGGTTTTGGTGAACAGACCCACGGGATACCCTTATGGCACCCATGGGTGGGGGTACAACCCTGTGCCCCTAGTGTATGGTTTTGGGTACCTGTGTGTGGCCCACAGAGCAAGGTACGGGCTGGTGGCAGCTCTGTGCTGAATTGACTGGTGCCCTGAGCGTCCTCCATTTTGGGAAGCCCAGGCCCTGTCTTTGGAATCGGTAGATTCCTGATGGAGAGGAGATGGCCCCCGTGGCCTCTTGCCCTCCATCGCCTGTAACCTTGATCTTTCCTAAGTCCTGGGAAGCCCCGACTCTGTCCCTTCCCCCTGACTGGCTGTTGGGTGGAAGTTACATATATGGTAGTGTGTGGAAGTGCTGAACAGACTGGCTGGAGCCTTCCCAACGACCATATGTTGTGGGTACGCCTGTGGGTGGGACCTGGGTGAATGGAGTGTGTGACGAATATGCACTTCTTGTTGTGGATGTCTGGTTTCTGGTGTTTGCCACAACGACTGAGACAGCCCTGCCCGAAACTGGTATGAATGCAGTGTGTAGTGTTGAATGGCGTGGTACTTGTCCAAATCCACATTCTGTGTTGTGAGTGTCTGGATGGAGAAGAATGGCCTGAATGCACCGCGCGCCTGATTGGCTGACAGACTGCTGAATGCCCTTCGTAGTGATTGGATGCTCTAGTGTGACCCAGCGGAATGAATGGGAGATCAACAGTATATCTGGGGACCTCTCACTGCTAGGAATCATGTTCAGAAGTGTTCAGAGCTGTAGTCCAAACTACGAACAGTAACTGGAGTGAAACTGACGCTTGACCTTGAAGCCCTGCTGGAAGAGAAGAATTGCTGTTGCTCTCATTCATCGATCTGAAAGCTGCTGTCTCCCCAAGGACTGACTTGGTAAGGCACCCTCTTCCCGAGCTAGGAGGGACCATCGTGCAACAGCTGATCTTTGCCAAAGCTCCCTGGTAGATAGACCTACGACAGGCTGCCAACCGGAGAAAAGGACTGCCACGGAACCCCAAAGAGAAGCGCCCGGACTGTTGTCCACCACCGTCGATGACCGCCGTCACCGACTGGAGCTGCCAAGATCCCGTTGCCTAAGAACTTAATTTGATCCAAGGACGCTCTCGCCTGCACCGCAGCCCACCTTATCCCGCCAGAGAAGGCTAGGCTGTCAACACGCCGAGGAGCATCCACCGGTTTCCCGCCACCCAAATACCACAGAGATGCCGACGACTTGACGCCCGTGCTGGGCCACAGTTCTTCAAACTCTTTGCGGTCCAGAACTATCGACATCGAGGTGCCCTCACGCCTCTTCCGTGCAGGACGTTTACGCTTCCCTGACGACGAACACCGCTAGGAACGAAGCTGCCACTTCACCGCCATAGTTCACCCGGTTCTCGGTCAGACGTTCGACGACCCGTGACTCCTGCCTTAAAGGGAGGGCACTCAAGAAGGGTTGTCGATTCCCCGACGAGGAACGCTACAATGCCAGGTACTTTGGGGTTGCAGAACTATTGGAAAGTCTCTTGTGAACAATACATGGACCGGGCTTGTGAGAGATCTTTATTCTACAGGTTGCCCAGGTGGGGGGGATCTCCACACATAATTGTGTCTAGGTATCAGGGCCAGTATTCTGCCAATTGTTCTAACCAACTGCTTTCCTCTTATATCTACTGTTGGTTTCTGTTACGAACTGATTTGTGTGCCATTTAACCGTACAGTTGATGCACTTTAATGAGATCTAATAGTAATAGTGGTACCACGTAGACCTGTATATTTGCCATTGTAGATAACCAAGTACAAAGTGAGTTATCGTGATATTGTACATAACCTTGAATATTAATTATATAAAGACTGTTTTAACTAATACAGTGTGCGGACTTTCCTTTGTGGGTGCTTGGGGACTACACGGTACTTAGGAACCAGCCTGCATCACCTCCTGAGAAGCTAGGCCTTGATTGCTCGACCACGTACCAATAATAGAGAATCTTGGCTGGGGTCCTCTGTGCCTCTCCTGTGTCATATAGAGAGAAGTACAGACCCCCCCCCCAGTCTTTACAACCTGTATCTCCATTTCTCCAGCGTTGGTATCTTTCATGGATTCCCATGCTATGAATATTCCTTGTCAGGCTGGGAATCCCTGTTTTTTTTTTATTTTGTACCTTTCCTATGGAAAACTTTGACACCTTGAGTGTCCCATCAACGTAGTCGTAGGTGCTTTTGGTCCCCAACAATAGGACGTCGAGTGTATAGGTCCGCCCAGCAGCTTCCCCTCGGATTCTAACCACTCCAGCTGGAGGATCCACCCCTTACAGAGGAAGTTTGTAAAGGGAAACAGACTCCAGCACTAAAGTGAGTAATAAGGTTACGAAAAGGTGCTGGGGGCAGAACTGGAAGGCATCCCAGTAAGCGAGGCAGGAAAGCAACAAAAGGGAGGCCAGGGCCCCCAGGAGGACCGAGACAACGGCGCTCAGCAAGGAAGACCTGAGGAACTGCCTGAAGGGTATGGAGGACAGGATGACGGCGACCTTTCAGGACCAGATGGCAAGCTTGAAAGAAGAACTGAAAAACTCCCTGAAAGAGGTTAGGGAAGATAGCAACACCCTGGGAAACTATGTGGACAACGCGGAACAGGGTCAGTCCAAAATGTCCAATGAGGTCCGGCAGAACTCTGACAAAACTCCGACCTGTTAGAACAAATAGCCACGGCAACGCACAATCTTGACATACAAGCAGAAGACCTTGAGAACCGGTCTAGAAGGTCAAATATAAAAATTAAAGGTCTAGCAGAGTCAAACGCAGATGCAGACCCGAGACCAGTTATTCAGCAATGCTTCGCGACCCTCCTGACGGATTCTGCTCCAGAGGAAATTCATATTGACCGCATTTATAGGGTCGGCCCTAAGAGATCTGGACCTGGACATATGATATGATATGATGGGTTATTTATAACGCGCTTAAAACCCAGAGTTTTCTAAGCACGGACCTGGGGATCGAACCTGTGTTGCTCCGTTTCATCTTGCTTTGAAGGCGAGCACTTTGCCGCTGAGCTATCCTCCCGAGACAGACCAAGAGAAGTGCTGGCAGCTCTGGCCTCCTACGAAGAGAAGGAAATGATTCTCCAAGCAGCTAATGATCAGACGTCCATCACAACAAAACTGATCACAGGTCCTCCTGTACCAAGACATGGCAACCTCTATATTGCAGAAAAGAAGGTCAATGGGTCCAGTGTCAAAGGCACTAATTTTTTTAGTTTTTATTTTTTTTAGGTTAAATAAACCTTTACAAAAAAATATTCATATTCATTTTCACATTTCATATATTAAAATTGTCATTTAAGCAATTCTCATTAAAATCTTATTAAACAATTTTGCATCTTATCAAGTTTCACAATTATCAGTTGTAATCAGGTATCTATTATACACTATTAAAAGATGTTGGTAGCGCTAAAATTAATGGGTTATGAACACCGTACATAAGTCTATTCCATAAAACTTCAGTACAATCCACAAATTCAATATTTACATCTAATAATACATCTGTGCAAGTAAAATGTACGTGTTCTTGTAAAATGACAGCATTCCAACGCCAAGTGTTTTAATGTTTTGTTTGCTTCTTGGCAGTGGGGAAATCTGCATTGCATTGATTGCATACATAATGACATACCAGACCAATGCTGACAGCGTTCCTTGGTGTGGAATTGATTCATTTTAAAACGCATATACAAGCCTCTAATAACAGAGCAGGGAAATATGGCAACATATGGAATGCATGGTAGACGTTTCCTCAAGTATTTTGCGTACTCTGAGTACGTTGAGTAAAAGTTTAGTTGATCCATTGTGCGAATCCAGTCATCCTCGAACAGTTTCTTTTTGACAAAGGCAGGTCGAATGCATAGATCATTATGCGTTACACTAAGTTTGTCTAATATCGCATTCATCCTAGCTTCAAACCTCTTAATTGTATCCACTGAGTCGTTTACCATTGCATTTTGAAGATCTTTATATAAGCAATTTTTCGGTGGATTTAAGAATTTGGCATAGTTTGATAGCATACGCCATACTACTCTGTAGGATAAAGAGATGAGACTAAATTCGTGCCTGATCACGCAATTCGGAATTGACATTGCCATGTTCAAGGCACTTTTGATTAATCAACCTTGCAAGGTGTCCAAGAAGTCGCTTAAATTAAAAGGACACAAGTCAAGAATGTAGATGGGCGTAGCTTGCACTTTCATTGTTAAGTCGTCGCAAAAGGGGAAAGAACAAGTTACTTTCTTACCTGGTAACTTTCTTTCGATGGGATGGTCCGACGACGTATTCCATATCTATGACATGTAATCACCACAGCTGTGCTGCTTCGGAAACTTTTTCGGCGTCTGCGTCCTGCGTCGATGACGTCGATGCGCCGTCGTCGAGG
Organism: Ambystoma mexicanum; assembly: GCF_040938575.1. NCBI lineage: Eukaryota > Metazoa > Chordata > Amphibia > Caudata > Ambystomatidae > Ambystoma > Ambystoma mexicanum. The sequence goes on along the minus strand of NC_090927.1, from coordinate 670,553,016 downwards.
ACCTCCTCCGACGTCATCCGATGTGATAAGTAGGACGCACGACGCCCATAGCCTCAGTTGTAGTTCTAGTTTTTTCCCCCAGAACGTGTGACATAAGTCAACTGCCAGTCAGACACAAAGCCTTGCGGAACGTAAGCTGCAATCGCAAAAGAAATTCTGCAGCGGGGAAGGCCGGGCGGGAGCGATATGGAATACGTCGTCGGACCATCCCATCGAAAGAACGTTACCAGGTAAGAAAGTAACTTGTTCTTCGAGGGGATTGGGTCCTCCGACGTATTCCATATCTATGACAGACTCCCAAAGCAGTACCAAAGCAAGGAGGAGGGAAAGAATTTAGAATCAAAATGTAGAATAGCCAATCAAATAGCAGAGCAAAGGACCGCCTTGCCAAAGGCCAGATCCTGTGCTCGGATGGAATCAAGGGAATAGTGACGTACAAATGTATGTACTGAAGCCCAGGTGGCTGCATCACAGATGTTGCGAATAGGAACACCCCTCTGCAGGGCAGTAGACGCAGCCATACCCCTGGTAGAATGGGCCCGCAAGCCAGCCGGTGGGTCCTTACCCGCCAAACGGTAGCACTCCGAGATGGCCAAAATAATCCAGCGAGACAAAGTCTGTTTCGTCACAGCTTGCCCCAAACGCTTACCAGCGTAACCAATAAAGAGTTGATCATCCACTCTGACCCGGGACATGCGTGAAACATAAAAGCTTAAAGCTCTCCTAGGATCAAGCCTATGGAGCCTCTCCTCTTCCTTACCAGGATGCGGAGGAGGATAGAATGCCGGAAGAACAACCTTCTGGGCCAAATGAAATTCCGTCACTACCTTCGGAAGAAAAGAAGGACGAACTCTAAGGACAACCCTGTCCTTGTGAAATACAGTGAAGGGAGGCTTAACTGAAAGTGCCTGTAACTCACTCACTCTGCGAGCGGAAGTAACCGCAACTAAAAACACAGTTTTCAGAGTCAACAGCCTCAAAGGGCAAGAATGTAAAGGCTCAAACGGAGCACCCATAAGAAACTTAAGAACCAGGTTTAAATCCCAACCGGGCACCAGGAAAGGTGACGGAGGGAACACATTAGTGAGCCCTTTCAGGAACTGTGAAATCAAAGGGATTTTAAAGTAAGAACACTCTTCAGACGAGCGCTTAAAGATGGACAGCGCCGCCAGGTAACCCTTAACGGTACCCACTTGCAAGCCCCTGTGGGCCAAAGAAAGTAAAAAGGACAGAACCATGGGGATGTCACATGCAAAAGGATCCACATTCTGAACTCTGCACCAGTCGCAGAACTTACGCCAACGGCAACGGTACAGAGACTTTGTTGCCGGCCTTCGGGCCGAAAGCAACACCTCCATCACGTCCTCAGGGAGGTCCCAATCCTTATACCTCAACCTTTCAGAAACCAAGAGTGAAGGTTGAGGGATCTGACCTCTGGATGGAGAACCTGACCCCCCTCCCGTGAGAGCAGATCGTCTCGGTAGGGAAGACTACGTGGAGGGCAGATGGATAAGTCGAGAAGGTCCGGGTACCACGTCCTCCGAGCCCACGCCGGGGCAATGAGGATCATCCGGGAACCGAACTTCCGTAACCTCCGCAGCACTTGCGGGATGACGGGGACTGGAGGAAACGCGTACAGCAGCGGGAATGACCACCCCACCACGAACGCGTCTCCCAAGGCTCCTTTCGGAGGAAATTCCCGCGAGCAAAACCTTTCGCACTTCCGGTTGACACTGGAGGCGAAGAGATCCACTTGAGGGGTCCCCCAAAAGGCGAAGATCTCCAGGAGAATCTCCTGAGCCAACTCCCACTCGTGAGAGATCGCGCTCTGCCTGCTCAGAGCGTCCGCCGTCACGTTTTCGGCACCGGCCAGATGAACTGCCGAGATCGAAACTTCCTGCTGGATGGCCCAGAACTCGAGCTGCATCGCCTCTCTGCACAGAGGAAGTGACCCTGCCCCCCCCTTTTTGTTGAAGTAGTGCATGGCCACTGTGTTGTCCGTCAGGATCAGGACATTCTTCCCTCGCACAGACGGCAGAAAAGCCTTCAGGGCTAGCCGGACGGCCCTCAGCTCCAACAGATTGATATGGAGTCTGGACTCCGACGGAGACCAACGACCGCTGACTGTCAGCCCGTTGGCATGAGCTCCCCATCCCGTGAGGGATGCATCCGTCACGATCGTCACCTCCGGCCAGGGAAGCCAAAATGGAGCCCCCTTCATCAAGTTGCCTTCGACGGCCCACCACAGAAGGTCTCGGGCGACCGAGGACGGCACCTGAATCGAGTCCGACATCCTGCCGGAGGACTGCGACCATTGCGTCTTGAGTGCCCACTGCAAAGATCTCATCCGCAGGCGAGCCTCTGGCACCAGAAGAATGCAGGATGCCATGAGGCCGAGCAACCTCAACGCTGGGAGCGTCTGGGCATGCTGAAACTTGTGCACCATCTGCTGAATGTGAAGAGCCCTCACCTGGGGAGGAAAACACTGCCCCAGGGAAGTGTCGAGCACTGCTCCGATGTACTGGAGCCGCTGCGTTGGCGTCAAATGGGACTTCTTTAAATTGAGGGAGAAGCCCAGCCTGTGAAGGGAGCGACAGGCGATCGATAGATGATCCAGGACTTGCTCGGGAGAGCTCCCCCTGATCAACCAATCGTCCAGGTAGGGGTAGACGTGAATCCCCCCTTGCCTGAGATGCGCTGCCACCACCACCATGAGCTTGGTGAAAACCCTCGGGGCGGAGGTCAATACGAACAGCAGGACCCGAAACTGAAAGTGCGAGTCGCCAACCGCGAACCTCAGGTACTTCTTGTGCTTGGGATGGATCGGCACATGGAAGTAAGCATCCTTGAGGTCGAGTGACACCAACCAGTCCTGAAGCTGAAGGGCCTGGAGGACTTGAGAGTAACCATCTTGAACTTGTCCTTCCTGAGGAGTTTGTTCAAATCGCGCAAGTCCATGATGGGTCTCAATCCCCCGTCTTTCTTCGAAACCAAAAAATAAGGGGAATACCATCCCTTGTACCTCTCCGCTACAGGCACCAGTTCTATGGCGCCTTTCTCCAGCAGGGCTTGAATTTCCTGCGCAAGGAGCGGATCCGGACTCTGCAAAGAGAGGTTCCCCGGCGGATTGTCGCGAGGCCTGTGCCGAAAAGGAAGACAGTAGCCGTGGGTTATGATCTCCAGAACCCACACATCTGAAGTAATGGCTTGCCACTCTACAAGATGCTGCGCCAGCCTTCCCCCAACCGGCGAACCATGGGACATGGCCTCACGACTGAATGGGAGCGGCTGCGGCGTTACCTGAGGGCAAAGAGGCAACTGCCCGAGCGGCCTTGGCACCACGGGTACCCTGTCGTCCACCTCTGGTACCCCTGCGTTGGCCTCTTTGACTGCCAGCTCCTCTCGCTTTACTGAAAGATGAGTAATAGCGAAAGGAACCACCCCTCCACTGCTGTCCCCTAGGACGAAAAGGCGGAGGTTGGCGAACTGCAGCGCCCAACGACTTCGCTGCAGCTTTCGAGGTCTGCAACCTCTCAAGGCTCTCGACAGCCTTGCTGCCAAAAAGGTGTTCACCATCAAAGGGCATGTTGAGGAGCCGGGACTGCACATCAGGAGCAAACCCCGACTTCCGCAACCACGCAAACCTGCGTATCACGGTGCTCGCCGCCATGGACCTACTGACGCATTCAGCCAAGTCCAGACCCGACTGAACGGACTCACACATGGCATCCTTACCATCCTGGACCATAGCAAGGAAACCATCCCGTTCAACCCCTTCGGGAATATGGTCAGCCGCTAACGCAACACAGTTCCACAGTGTGCGTGAAACGTGACAAGGCACAAATGGAGTTGGCCGCCTGAAGCGCCATACCACCAGAAGAAAACACTTTCTTCGCCCAGCCATCAAAACGTTTGTCGTCCCTATCAGGAGGGATGGTAGGGTACGACGCCTGCTTTGCCGGGGCCGTGGCCGCCTGCACCACCAAACCTTCCGGAGTGGGGTGCCTGGTCAAGTAGCAGGGGTCGCTACTGGCTGGACGGTATTTACGCGACAAGGATCTGCCCACCGCCGGGAGACTCTCCGGAGCAGTCCAAGCCGCCGCCACCCTTCTCTGTAAAGCCATATGGAACGGCAGTACCGGGTCAGTTGGGGGACCAACATCAAGGATGTCCGTCAGATCATCCTGCACAAACTCCCCTGGGGGAGCAGACCATCCCAGATACTCAGACACCCTAGCCATAAGGCGCCGGTACGAGGAATCGGCATGGGAGCCAGGCTCAGGCCTACAAAATTCCACCTCCGGAGAGGTGTCCAGTCCACTGGCATCATGCAGTGACTGCCTCAAATCGTCAAACTGACTATGGCCCGAGACAATTTCATCTGGCACCAGACTAGGAACCAGGCCATCAGAATCCTCATCCGCCTCCGAAATATATTCCAGGTGGCGAAAAGGCACCCGAGAGTGCTTGCTCTTAACCAGAGCCTTCCTAGGGGGTACACCCGTGACACGGGGCACCTCCGACACGAAAGGCGTCGATGGCGTCGAGCGAATCGGCGCCGACGCCGAGAAAACCGGCAACGGCGCCTAGAGGATCGGCGTCAACGTCGAGGAAATCGGCGTCGACGTCAGATGCAGCGCCTCCAGTATCGGCGGCGTCGACACAGCCCTCGAAGCTGGAGCCCCGAGCGTGTCCCTCGACGACCTGATCGTCGACGGCTTCGACGAGGCCCTCGAAGCCGGAGCCTCGAGAAAGCCTGTCGACGCTCTCGACGCCTCAGACGTCGATGTCTTCCTCGAAGACTTCACAGGAGCACACGGTCTCGAACGCGTCGAGGACCGGGACCTGGAACGGGTACGGCGAGAACGAGCCTCCTTGTCCGAACGGGACCGCTCCCGTGACTCGTGCCGACCACTCTTGCGAGCGGCGTCTCTCGACCTCACACGGCCGACCCCACTCGGGGGCGCGGACGGCTGAGTACCCTGCGACTCAAGAATCGCCAACATTTTCTTCCCGAAGGAAGCCCATTCTTCCGGCGTCGCACGGCTGGTGGGGTAACCGACGTGCCGTGCAGAATCCTCGGAAGAGGACCTGGAAGGCGACCGGTGACGGCGCTTCCGAGAATGCCTCAAAGAGGCCGAGAAGTGGCGAGACCCACTCCTAGAAGAAGACCGACGAGACTTCCGACGATGACGCGGAGAGTCACCCCTCGAATCATCCGTCGAAAGCCCCGCCGACTTCGACTTCCGGGGCTTGGACACCCGACCTACCGACAACTTCTTCTTACGTTCGCGTAAGGCTTTGGACGTGAGCGACTGGCAGTCGACACAGTCATCCGTGTCGTGGGCCTCCCCGAGGCACCAGAGGCAGGCGTCGTGCGAGTCAGTCACCGACATCTTGGACCCACACTCCCCGCACTTCTTAAAGCCCGGACGCGGGGTTGAAGACGAAGTGGAAGACATCGCCGAAGGAAATTCACAAACGAACAGGTTCGAAGAACCAGAAAGAACAGAACTCCAAAGAGTCGAGGCTTAGAACCGAGAAACACGAAGCAACACGTTAGCGGAAAAAACGGAACTGAGGCTATGGGCGTCGTGCGTCCTACTTATCACATCGGATGACGTCGGAGGAGGTCCTCGACGACGGCGCATCGACGTCATCGACGCAGGACGCAGACGCCGAAAAAGTTTCCGAAGCAGCACAGCTGTGGTGATTACATGTCATAGATATGGAATACGTCAGAGGACCCAATCCCCTCGAAATGGAGAATTGGCAAGATCTTTTAAAAATTATCTTCATTTGGCTATTTAAAGAGCGCGATTTACTGTTCAGCCTTTCTTTTCAGATTGCTATGGAAGAGTTGCTGCTTAATTGGTATCCAAGGTAGCAAATTTCCAGTTGCATTTGCACTCCAAGATCACCAATTTTCCAGCTGAACGATTTGATTTTCCTACCGGCATGCAGGATTAAAATACATGTTTTGCTGATATTCGGAATGAGGTTGAGATTGTAGGCATATCATTCGAATGCTAGCAATTTCGCCTGAAGACCAGATGGGGTGGTGTCCATTATGAGCAGGTCGTCAGCAAACGCTAGCCAGTGTAACCTTATCGTTCCAAGTCTTACCGGGTACATCCCCAGTTCATTTCATATCTGTTCCAAATCGCAAATATAGAGATTAAAAAGCATTGCTGCAGGGTTACAGCCCTGTTTTAGGCCAATATAAGTTTTAATAGCTTCAGTTATAGCTCCTTCTGTTGTCAGCTTTACCATATAAGCAATGTTGGAGTGCAACATTGTTAACCAATATTTTATTTCTGGAGGAATTCCCAATTTGAGTAATTTAAACCATAATAACTTCCTTATCACACAGTCAAAAGCACAAGATAAATCAATGCTTGCTATGTATATTGGATAGGCTACCTTCATTTTTGTACTCGCAATAATATGGGACATCAATATTGCATTCAACGAGGTGCCCATTTCCTTTCTGAATCCTATTTGCGATTTTGCAAGTATGCTATTATTTATAACAAACCTTTCCAAGTCGTACAGTAGTAAACTCCCAAAGATCTTTGCGCTTGCGTCAATAAGTGAAATGGGTCTGTAGTTATGGGGGTCTAATGCCTTACCTTTCTTGTAAATAGGTACGATTATTGACATTCCCCATTGCTCCAGGATATTACTGGTTTTCAGAATCACATCAAATTTAATTTTGAGTATGGGTGCCCATACAGTTGGATCTGCTTTATACATACATGCTGGTATGCCATCTGGACCTGGTGCATTAGACTGTGATAATTTCTTAATTGCCCATGTAATGTCGGTTTCAGACCAATTCAAAGAGTCCCATTTCACAAAGGAATTCAACACAGATGCATTGGATCTGAAACGAGGGGAATAGAAAACTTTTCTGTTAGATAAGCAACCCATGTGTTTGCCGGTATAATATTCTCATTCAAAGTATCCTTTGAACTTGTAATATTATGCATAATTTACCATATATGTTTAGTGTCATGCATACATCATTTTCGCACAATGTCGCCATTTAGCTTGGTTGCCTGGTTTTTCCTGTTTGGTTTTTCCTTAGGATTCTAATTTTATTTTTGTACAAAACTTGGATTCGATATTTAATATATTTAAACTTGGCGTTGGTGATTACGAGCTTTTTGGTAGTGTGCAAATACTTATTTTTTTACGTTTTAGATGCTGTATTTCATAGTCAAAATTATTTGATTGATATGAACCAGTTGTCGAAGATTTATCTGAACACCTTGTAAAACACCAGCAATTACTTTACCAATAGTTTCTTCTTTAACAAATGGTGAGACATCAGAATCCCAACATAGTGATTCCATAACATATGCTGTTCTAACTTTCTCTGAAATATGCTTGCACAACACAGGATTCCATCTCACTGATAATTTAGATTGTTTAATTTCATATAGAGGTAGCAGATGATTGATGCTATGACATTCATGTGAGGATGTTAAACTCAACTGAATTGGAGCGTGACCTCCGATGGTAATGGGGTAAATCAACACAGGTGAAACTGTGTGCAATAGTTCATTTGATATCACGAGAAAAATCAACCTTCGAGTTTGAATCAGCACGACTCCATGTGTGCTGGGGGCCCTCTGTCTGATTGGTCACAAAGGATAACTCCCATGTGTCCAAATAGGCAACCCATTTGGCACCTCTATTCCGCGCTCCCATCTTCCTTGGGTTACCATAGGAAGTCGTTTCCTCCTTATTCGTATCACATGAGTTAAAGTCCCCTGCAATTATGATCTTTGGTAAGTTCCTAAATTGTGTATACATTCTAAGCATTGGTCCAGATCATCAAACATCGATTCCAATGTAATTTTTAGTCGATTCCAATATAAGGATAGCAAAAAAAACGATCCTCCACATTTTCACCAATAGCTATTTCAATCGCTACTACATTGGAAGAACAGTATATTTGTGATGATTTGCATTTGAACTTATTGCTTATTGCAATTGCAATCCCACCCATCGGGCGGCCCAGTTGCCCCCTCCTTGCATGGCTACAAACTTTATTGAACCCCTCTAAATCAAATCCTGCGTGCACATTGTTTCCTGTAAAAAAATAATCAGGCTGCACATCTTCAAGAAGGGTAGTGAGCCACCTATCAAGAGCATGGTGGCCGCAAGAATTCCATGATATTAGGATTAGTTCTGCTTTGTTTATTTGCTAATCGGTAGTAGGTACATTTTTAAAGGCGGAGATGGATCGCATTAGAGGCTCTATCCAAACTAGATTTTGGTTCCCCGCAGTCATGGCTATGAGCTGTGATATGCACGTTTGTTCTATTGACGTGGCAGATGATAGCTCATGCCGAGGGATCACAGATGGAATTGGCTTCTACAGAAACTTCTGTGCCTCAATCTCACAGTTGAAGGTGTGCAGGCTGAAACCCATCCTCTCTAATTCAGTTCTAAAGCTCCAAATCAACTTCAACACCATTGAGTTGCATGCATATCCCAACAATCTGTGGTTTACTAATGCCAGAGCGATTCTATCAAAGTCAGCAGTGGTTAGGATACGCAAAGATGGTTTCCTTGCTAGTATTTCCAAAAGGAGATTCCTATTAATCCGTTGGCCCTTTAAAACATCGGGTTTCCTTCTAGTCCTATAATGTTAAACTTGTCTGAGGAAGTAATCCCTTCCTTAGTTCTCTGTTCCTCAAAAGGTGTTTCCTGAGCGGTAGGACAGGGATTACTAGTTGATCTAGAGATGTTAACGGGATCAGTCGGGGGTAAGTTTTGGGCGTTTAAAGGAATAGAGTGATTCACCTTCTGGTCGTCAACTGGGGCCTCAAGTTGGTATTCGCTCTGTCTCAGTGGCCTTTATGTATTTAGTCTCAGATAAATTAAATTCTCTTGCCAAAATGTTGGAAGAGAGAACACCTCGTTCTACTGCAGTGTTTAAGGTCTGAATCATGCTAAAGATGATTAATTGGTCAGAAGGCGTTCCTTGTGGTCGATCAGCTATTGTTACTTGTGTAGTGTCATTATCTGTGTAGCCAGATGGAGTTGCGGATACCACTAAAGGTCCTGACCCATGACTGAGATTGATAGGGTTTAATTGGGCTCCAATCTGTAAGGGAACAATAGGCACTACATGTGGGATTTTTGGTGGCAAGCAAAGATCTATGTGCTTACCTGGGCCGCAGACAATCACAATCATTCCTAGTGAGCGGATGCATTGGTTTTGTGACAAGCGGTTCAGAGCTACAGGCATCAGCATATGATGGACTGGCCCTAGTTCCTATGGTAGAATGGTCATTAAGCTTAGAGACTAAGGGTACCATAGGGTTAGTTATTACTTTGTCAATATCCGCGTCTTGTCTTTTATTCGCCATCTTCGAGGTAGATTTTGTACCCGTAGATGGAAAATAGTTGCCCAATCCAATTTTCATGGGTTCATGTTTGGAATCAGGTGCCACCCCATCCTGTATACTAGGAGAACTAGTCTTTTTCAGAGGTTTGCTTTTAGGTACCAAATTAGTAATGTTAGGGTTAGTAGGCTGGTTGCTAATGGGTTCTTTGCAAATATCTGTATTTTTTTAATTATTATTTTCGGAAATAAAGGATGCAATAAAAGTGCGTGGCTTTCCTCAGACAGTTGGTCTACATCAATGATGTCGTCTTCCTGAGGGGGAGGTGATGTACCTCTCACATCTTGATCTGCATCCTTATCATCGCCAGATGGATTACCATCTTTTGTTAACATATATTTGCTTTCCTTGCGTTTATCAGCAAGTTTTTTGGCTTTCAAATGCATTTTTCTAATACGCCTTGAGATAAACATAGGTTTGTTTTTTTCCCATCATTTATTTCATCTGCAGCATGTTCCCCCATAATTTTTAGCAGGACTGATGGACTATCAGGGCTTGGGAGCGGATGATTTTATATTTAAGGCAAGGTGAATCTCTCCAATATGAAGTGTGATTGTTAGGCAGAGTCCTGTGCAGTTCCCTATGGGGAACACTGCAAAAAGATTAAGACTACAGGAGTAAGCAGTAAACCCAATTGGTAGCAGTCTGTACCACCCAGATTTACCTGGTAGCTGTGGCTGAGCAGTCAGACCTCTCTCAAGAAGAGTAGGGCAGTATATAGAGTATACACAATAGGGCTAAAAACACAGTAGAGCAAACAAACACTGACCAGAGCTTTGTATAAAAAGTATATCATTATTTATTTAAAACACAGTTTAGGCAATATACTAGCACTCTAAATCAAAAACAAGTTAAAGCACAGTCAGGTAAAGTATACACACCTCCCTTGATTACTATCAGACAAGTCAGAGTTAAAACACCACGATTTGGTAAACAGATGTGAGCGCATAACCAATAGTTCAGTTAAAGGGAGATAAAAAGGCAGAGCATAGAAATAAAACAGGTCCCAACACTTTTAGGAGCTCTCAGCAAGGGAATAAAGGCAGTAAATACTGTAGAGCCGAAGTTCATAGGCCAGGCCCACTTTAAAGGGAGCAAAGCAAAATGTGCCCAGGATCACATGGTTTAAAATGCACTAAAACTCTTTGCAGAATGTTCAAAAGAGGTTGGGGTGATTAAAGAAGGTAAAGTTAGAAGGTCTGGGGCCAACCCAGTTGGCAAGCCAAAGATTTAAGGGTCACCTTGGGCAAACCGAAGAAAGGGAGGCCAGGCAGCACACAGTACCTTAAGAGAGAGGAAGCTCCAACGGTGGCAGTTGTTCCTGGCAGTGGTTGTAGTTCATTGTTTCGACCAGGAGAAGAGAGGACCTCGTCGAGGAGGAAACGTGGAGTTGTTGCACTGCACAGGGATGAAACCAGCCGCGGAGTTCGTCAATAAAAGGTGCGTTCCTTTTATTCGCGGTCAAAGTGGTGAAGCTTGGCTATCCGGCCGCCGGGGTGCTTGGCACGGGCGATTCAACCAAGAGACGTCTTTGGAAGGCGAAAGGGGTGAACTGGTTGGTCCCAAAAGCTCAGAGGAAGAAGACTCGTCCAGCAGAATATCTTCTCTTGTCGTTGGGAAAGTGGTGAGGTAGGTGCAGCAGGGCTTCACCGGTGGTGTCGTCGTTGCAGATGGCTCAGCTTCTTCCCTCTTCGGATTCTTAGGTCCTGTGGCGACTTCTGAAGTTCCAGTCCCAAAGGCCCTGCTTTTATGCAGAAAACCCCCCATTCATCAGCCTAGCTGTCAATCACACATGCTAAGTGGTGAGCCGGGCGGCTCACCACTGGGCCAATCAGAGTAGAGTGCGACTTGGGTTGCCGAGGCAACACAGTCCAGGGTGCCAATTCCCCATCCCACCCATCCTGTGGAACCCAGACAGAGTGGCAGAATTTGGAGGGCTTCTGTGGAGAAGCGCGCCAAAAAGTGGAAAAAAGGGCTCGACATTGGTCAGAGTTACAGAGACGGATACGAACGCCATTTTAGAAAAGAGTTCTGGCAAAAAGACCCAACCGTTGATTTAATATTAAATAATAATAAATACTTTATTGTGGTATAATCCAACAAAAGGATTTTACACAACCCATTTAAACACCTATTCATAAATAAATATCTATATGTATATATATTCAGAATACAAAATATAAAGGTATAAAATATATAACATATAATACAACATAGACATAGTATCTAATACAGCAATACAATAAAAGGGTGTAGTCTGGTTCTGCCAGTATTAGTACCAATATTGCTATGATACCTGAGGTAGTGGCATAATTTGTGTCCATACTCTGAAGAGTGCAAGCTGCAAGCCAAGAGATTCAGTATTCAGACACATGTACCAGAATTCATCCTCTTTAATTGCCTCATAATTATAGACCCATTTTTCATTTGCATTCATATACATAGGGCCCATTTTTGGGCAAAGGGTTAGTATGTGTCTAGAGGTTTCCAATGCTCCTGCCCCCTGGCAGATACGGCATAACCTGGCCTCCTTAATATTAAATAAATAAACCGGCGGTATCTTTAACATTGCACCGAAAAAAGTGGTGCATTTAAAATCAATGGGAAAATCCCATAGAGAATATTCCGGTGGAATATTTCGCGTGGTAACCACTGCCACCAGCCAGAAACTCGACAAGGGGGGACTGGACAGTGCCCCCTTGAAAACAGACCCAGGGGCAATATAATTAACCCCTTCCAGTACTTCCACAATATGATGGTTTGTACTGGTTCTGTACACAATTTAGAACTAGTAAAGTCAATGGTGACTTTACATGCCCTGAGAGACAGTAGTCAGTCCCAGGGTATGGAGTCTATGTTTGGGGGTCACTATGACACCCCTGTGTTACTGCACTGAGGGTGCTGTGTAACACACATAAAAAATATATGCTACCCTATGGAGCAGAAAGAAAATCCCAAAGCCCATAAGCACACAAAAAGTAAAAGACATACCTCAAATCATGCCTAAGAGTGGGAGGAAAAGAGTCTCACTCTTAACAGGAGAAAAAACAAACCCCAAAAATCCAGCAAAGCTGCTGGTGGACTCACTAGGTTTGGGAAATTAGCCTTATAAGAGAATTCTCCCTAACAGTGATGGAATCGATATCAGCACCATCCTTACCGGACGATACAGCCAAATTAACGTGCAGGGATCCCGATTGCCCTTCATTTACTCCCAAGAGCATTTAATTCTCATTTGGGATTTAACATTGGGACTCTTTATCTACAAGAAGAGGTCTACCCGGGCTGTCAGATATCTGATGATTACTGACAGCACATGGGCAGAGCACAGAAGGAAATGTCTCTTTGGCTAACAAAGCCCTCGAGGCGATTAAGTTTCAACAGAATCTCATTCGAGGTGGCCTTCATTTCACGCAATTCCATATGTGTGAAATCAGGACCTTTGTCAAGAAGGTCAAGAATCCTTATGATAACTGGAAAGGAATATGGACTTGGGGGTGATATGTTGTGAGGTATGTCAATGCCTTCTTCTTCCTGTGAGTGACTGCGAACAAAATTAGAGTCTGCTTCAATACAATTGGAATGTTACGGCTGTGATGATGGCAAGGACGGGGCTCTTTCCTTAAAGTAGGGGAAAGCTGCAAACTGACATTACTTGTAGAATCCTTAGAGTTTAGAACAGGCAGTCGCGGCAGAGTTGGGGATATGGGACTAGTATTTAGATCATATAACAATTTCTTGTCTATTAATGGGGTTAAAGCAACAATGGAAGCCCGAATGCGTTTGTTTAATTAAAAAAAATCGGCGCAGATCCATCACCCAAATTGGAACTGCTGATATCACCCTCCAAAATAGAACTAGCCATAATATCCCGTCTACCATTAAATGCTATATTACTGCCATTTAAAACATTATCCTCCTTTGCTGTTTTAGGTGGAGAATTTGACAGACTGGCAGCGTTGTTACCTTCAACTATGCTAAGTGGGTGATTCATACTCACTGCCTCAGCATTCGGTTCCGTAGCTGTTGTATTGCCATCTGTCGGCACACACATCGCACCCATAGATGCTGATACAGGGTATGCAGCGTTTCTGCTGCATATCAAAGCATCAACATTGACAATTTTGTTAACAGGCATGTCAGTCAGGCGACCGCTGCGCAAGCCTGATGCCATTAGTCAAACCAGTGTCACAGAACACAATTTAAGAAGCAATAAAAAAAAGGCACTAAGAGAATAAAATACCCTATAAATGGACATTCCCTTTTGGCCTACTGTTCTCTTGGGAGGGGAAGCAACAAAGGGTCACCTCGTGCACCGAAGGCCTCTCAATCATGGGCATGGAGGTGGTCAAAGAATTTACTGGAGAAAATAGGCGAGGGGCCACTCGGCCAAGGAGCAAGACGTGGGACTGGACAATAGCATCTGGGAAAAGAGGAGATAAACTAAAAGGCCCTCTCACAAAACAGAGGGGACGAGGACCGATCAAGAGAATTAACGCAGGCAACAAGAAGGAATGACTGGTATCAGGTAATAATATCGCCATATATATGGTTGCCGTAAATAATATTGCCGCGAAAATGTCGTGGCAATATTATTTGGGTGACCATATATATGGGGACAGGGGCTAAAAAAAATGTGTTCCTTGCAATAATGTAGCCACAAAAAACGGCCATTTTTCGGCTATATTTTTGCATGGCGAGATTTTTGTGGCAACATTATTACATGAAACCGATTGACTCTCAGGATCCACCGGGAGTATTGCGTAACAAGGTGGTCGGGCAACACCAAAAAGGGGGGAAGATTAGGTGAGTGCAGTTCCAGCATGCTCAAACTGCCAGACCTGGGCAGGAGTCCGAGAACTAGTTGGAATAGTCAGAAGGTTAGTGGAACCTTAATTTCCGGGATAGAATGTGGCCCGGATCCCAAGCACATTTGGATGAATTACAAGAAAATGAGCCTAGACCGGAAAGTGATGTGGGGGTGGGGGGGGGAATAGTTGAATCAGGGTGTGGGGTATTCAGGGACCGGGGAACACAGTGGCTGGTATCATTACGACGTCTGGTGAAACAGATGGAAGGGGCCCAAAAGAGAATGCACAATAGCAGTGACAGTAGATTTACTCACAACAACATACGGGGGCTGAACACCCCAGGGAAGCGGAATAAATTGGAAGCACAACTATAAAAGGGGGCCAGTGGACATCATTCTGCTGCAAGAGACCCATATTAAAAGGGGAGACAGTTCCAGTTCCAGGTTACGCATACACAAGTTCACACAAATATGCCAGGCAAATGCTAAAAATAAAACAGCAGGGGTCCTGATAGCTTCTGAAATAAGTTAGGAACTCCACAACCTGCTGGACCCTAATGGCATATACATATTCCTCCAAATTCTCCTTGAGAACAGGGTATTCACTATTATATGCCCCCAATTCAGGACAAGAGGCGTTTATATGCAAATATCAAGGGGGGTCCTGGGAGACTCTCTGCCAGACATTAGTCCTGGTTACAAGAGCCTTACCCAGAGTCTTTAGCTCACTATCTTTCACAGAGAAGAAATATCCCAAACATATCAGTCTTTGTCCTACCCTGGGGCAGTCCAGCACCGAAATGCTAGGCAATTCTCCTCTGAACAAGAGTACCAACAGCAACCCCAGACACGTGAAAGATAGTGAGCTAAAGACTCTGGGTCAGTCTCTCGTAACCAGGACTAATGTCTGGCAGAGGGACTCCCAGGACCCCCCTTGTTAATTTGCATATTTAAGTAACTTTGGGTCTCTCCCTACGTTACTAGGGGAATCCAGACGTGGACCCCTTGCTCACTATTCTTAGAGAGGCACAGATCCACCCTACTGATGAGGTCCAACCAGACCTAAACACGTGTCTGGGGTTTCTGTTGGTACTCTTGTTCAGAGGAGAATTGCCTAGCATTTCGGTGCTGGACTGCCCCAGGGCAGTACAAAGACTGATATGTTTGGGATATTTCTTCTCTGTGAAAGATAGTGAGCTAAAGACTCTGGGTTAGTCTCTCGTAACCAGGACTAATGTCTGGCAGAGGGACTCCCAGGACCCCCCTTGTTAATTTGCAAGAGGCGTTTATATACATGGTTCTGGGGAAACTGGAAAGATTCGCAGAGGGGAAGATCCTCCTAACCAGGGACTTCAATCTAGTCTGGGACCATGATAGAGATAGGAGCGGCCAAGCATCCACCAGGGTTCAGGGCCCGTCCAGCACCTTACGAGAGAAGTTCACAGATCTGGCATTAAAAGACCTATGGAGAGCAGAAAAAGAATTCGAGCCAGGGTACACATGCTGTTACCACGTCCATAGTACATTCTCCTTGATAGATTATGCTTGGGGTACTCTGGGCCTTGACGGAGATTGGGGTTGATCCAATCTCACTGTACGACCATGGAACTCCTATTCCACTTGGAATAGGAGTTCCATTAAGAGGGATGAAGCCGCGCAGCTTGTTGCGGTAATGAAAGATGCCCAGGGAAGTACTGTAGCACGAGAAACACAGAGATAAAATTAGAAATGATTTTGAACTAAACACACAAGGGGCTCCCCTGGACACCGTTTGGGATGCCTTAAAGCAGTTATTAGGGGAGAAATAATATCTCTCAATGCACAGAGGTCAAAAGAGAAGGATAAGCTAGAAAAGGACCTGGAGGCCAATAGGAGAGAAACGCAAAGAGAATTAGCAGAAAAAAACAAGGGAAATTATAAAAGGTTAAAAGATAATATGAGACAAATAGAACTACTTCGTACTAGCAGAGCAGAGAAATCACTACTGAATCTAAAACAGCGATATTATATCAGGGCAAACATGGCAGACATAATGTTAGCGAGACTCCTGAAGCAACAGTGTAGTAAGGGTAATATAGATGGAATCAAGCTAGCTGACAGCACAGTCTCTACTGAATCCAGGGACATCATGAACTCCTTCTTGACATTTTATACACAGCCTACTCTTCAGAGCGATCTGATCAACAAACCACACAGGAATACCTGTATAAGGTACAGATGCCAAAGGTGACCCTGGAAGACATGGAATACCAAGAAAAGGAAATAACAGAAGTAGTAGAAAAGATGATTAAACTTCTCACCCGTAACAAAGCTCAGGGCCCAGACGGATACCCAGCGGTCTTTTACAAACTGCTGCGTAAAGACTTTGCACCTTTTCTAACCAGACTGTACAACTCGTTCAGGCAAGAGGAAAGAATTACTCGCTCTAAGTCAGAGGCAAAGGTGGTCCTCTTTGGGAAACCAAATAAAGATCGAACACTCTGTAGTTCATATCGGTCCAGTGCATTACTAAAGAAAGATGCCAAAATACATACAGGGATCTTGGGGGACAGATTGAAACATGTACTGCCATATGCGATAGGACAAGATCAGTCAGGTTTCAATTCCGGGAGACAGACATGGGAAAATACAAGAAAGGTCATACACCGGATATATAAGTCAGAAATCAAACAGATTCTGGCGATATTGGTATCCCTAGATGCCAAAGAGGCTTTTGATATGGTAGAATGGCTGGATCGTTCCAAGTAATGAAACATATGGGGTTCCGGCCAAATTACATTCGAATGGTAGAGGCAAATTATAAAACCCATCAATAAGGTTATCCATCAAAACAGACTTATCCGACACAATACAAATAGAGCGTGGAACAAGACAGGGATGCCCTCTATCTCCACACTGAAATGCGATCTACTGTTAGTTTCAATTAGATCAGACGAAAACATAAAAATGATCCAATTCGGAGGTGAAATGCATAAGACAGCAGCATACGCAGATGACATGCTAATGACATTGGTGGAACCGGAGAAGTCGATTCTGGCACTGGTAGAGAAATTGGGGGAACAAGAAATAATTTTGGGGCTCAAAATAAATATGGCCAAGTCGGAAGTGCTAGAACTGGGCCTAACTAGAGGACAAGCGGCTGCCTTGCATAGGTGCTCCCCCTTCAGATCGTAAGGAGGCAGCATAGCATACCTAGGGGTAAGACTAACCAGTAAAATATCTACACTGTATAAGGCTAATTACCCAGAATTAATAAGGAAAGCTCAGGAAGATTTCTCGAGATGGACTCCCCTACAGATCTCCTGAATAGGGCAGATAACAGTCAAAATGGTGACTCTCACCAGACTTCTATACAAGTTTCAGACCCCCCCGATCGCAGACCCCCAGCATTCTTTAAAACAATAAATGCAATGATAACCAAATTTGTTTGGCAAAATAAACGCCCTAGGGTGGCCCTAGATCTGCTCATGTCCCAAAAGCAAAATGGAGGGCTCGGATTACCAAACGTAAATAGATACTATGAAGCGGCACAATTGAGGGTGGTGCGGCAAGGTTTCACAGAAAGCAAGGAAAAGGTCTAGGCCCGGATGGACATGGCAGTGGCAGGATGCCCACTGGCAGGGTTATTGTGGCTACCAGGGAAAAATAGTCCCCAGAGCGCTAGATGAAGTGAGGTCCTCCGAACAACATGTGATATTTGGGATAGATGGATAAAGAAGGGTCACCTCTCAAACTGCCCATCCCCATTTACTCCCTTGTTTGGGAATCCTAGCTGCACCCCGGGGATGGACAAGGGTAAATTTAGTCAATGGCAGAAACAAGGGTGCAGTAAGATAGGAGACATGATGTAGGAAGAAGTAGCTACGTTTGAGGAATGCAAGACCCACATAGGTATAAAAGAAATGGACATGATATGAATACATGCAGTTGAGACACTTGTTAGGGCAGCCAGAGATACGTTGCGCAGCAACCAGACAGTTGAAAAAATGCGAAATATATACAACCACACATTCAGGTGACAAACAACTAACCTCAAACATATACCCGATTCTTCAGGAATGCTCAGATCGTAAGGTCTGGCCATACCAAGCAGTCTGGGAGGGAACAGGAAAGCACATTCCTCAGGACCATTGGTAAGGGTTGTGGAGGAACATACCAAAGCTGACCAGGTTCATACAATTACGAGAGGCCTGGTATAAGATGATGCTACAATGGCACTACACACACAGCAAATTACACAAAATGTATAACACAGTGTCTGAGGAGTGTTGGAGGGGCTGCAAGGGCGTGGGGAATTAGAGGCACATGTGCTGGGTCTGCCCTAAGATAAAGAAATTCTGGGAGGAGGTGCTGCGTCAGATAACCTGTATGATGCCGAACTGAAAGTCCTACCCTTGGGTGAAAATGTGTGTGAACTGTTTTATCCGGAAGTACATTCAATCTCGAAACCCCCAAAGGAGAGCCCTGATGACAACACTGACATCTGCCTGGCTTGTGATAGCAAATAACTGGAAACAAAAGGATCCACCCATAGTGATGGGCTGGTTACATGAACCCTGGGATATTGTGGCAATGGAGTGGATCAAATATCGGATACACGGAGATGTAGATACATTTGGGAAGGACTGGGGAGAGGTATTAGACTACCTGAAAAGTGATTATATGCAACATTGGTGCCCACAAAACCAGAGTATACTAAACTTACGGTAGGTAATCTAACGTGCAATCGCTGAGGGGGGGGGACAAGTATGTTTACAGGAATTCCTTAACCACTACACTATATGAACTGTTGGGGAGGAGCTTGAGGGTTTGGGGGATGAGTTAGAAGTTGCAAATGTGTAAAATGCCAATAACATTTTTTCAAAAAGAAATCCTGCTATAGAAAGACACATGTTATGCCTCCCCAAAATGGCCACCAGCAGCACTACGACATTCATGAAGGTCTGAGCAGCTGATGTTAGGTTCAAATTAGTTAACTAAATGGCTAGTGTACTCCTGCCATGATCAGTCTCAGCTACCTCCTGTGGCTCACATGGATGGGTAGGAGATTCCAGGTCACCAACCAGTCTCCTTTCAAAAGAGATTGAAGAATATGAGCAAAAGTAACAAAAGTGAACTTTTCCTTTCGCAGGTCTTTTTTTTGTACCCGAAAGGCTACAAACCATCATTCTTATTGGGGATGAACGAGTGCCTTGAATACAAGACCATCAAGCTATCTTGGGGTGGAATCCGCAGAGTTCCGTCTTTGATCCATAGCTCAGCAACCTTTGAAGAAAATGCGGTTCCAAATGGTTGGAGGATAAGGAAGTGGTCCTAAGCAATCTGCTCACACCTAGGTTTGGGCTTCTTTTGATATGTATTTCAGACAGTTGCTCCATGGGTTCGTCATTGTCCTGTTAGTGAAGTGGTCAAGTTAACAATTCTGTTGTTGTATCAATGGTCATAGTCATATACAAAGTTGAGTTGGAAGATATCCACAAGATTGCTCAGGAACTACTACGCGTAATGCGGACCTCGGAGGTTTTCATTGCTGACCAGCAAACCTCAAAGAAATGATAGTAAAACACAAAATACACGCAAATAAAACTAAAAACAGAACCACAAATCGACAGTTCAGATACATAGGACAGGGAAATAGTGAGTTATACATGTGTATCCAACAACATTGTGTACTTGATTAGGTTCACAAAATGCCTGTGGTGGAGTGGAAGAGAGGACGCGTATGGGAAACTGCCAGACAACTACAAAAGTGCATGCATCTTCACCAGCAAAGATTCAATAGAAGCACAAAGGGCAGCCCGTTGGTTGACAAGGAAGACCTATACAATCAATCATTGGCTTATTCAAAATAAAACTATTCCAATAAAGCAATAATACACACATGCATGACAATTTAAATTATGACATACAAAATACGTTAAAATATGGAACATTCAATATAATTCATCTTTGTTCACAATTATGATAAAAATGTGTAATCAAATACAATAGAGATGCAATACAAAACGTCTTTCTCATTTTCACAGTTATGAAATATGTTTAGGAGTAAAAGCAAATACCCTGAATCCTCCCGGCCTGTCTTACATAATTTAATAGTGCCCATGATGTTAGCAGTGTTTCGGCCATGAGGAGAAGATAACGTGCAGGAGGAAATTGTGCCAAACCTTTACCTCTTAGAACATGTATTAGCGTTCTATATCTAACTTCTAAATATCCCAGGCAGAAAAACATGAAATGTGTGCAATGTGGCAAGTCTTCCCTTTCAGCATTACCTACACAGCATTTCTGGAGCTGCCTATTATGGAAAAGATTCAATGGAAGCACAAAGGAAAGTCAAGTTTGTAAACATTATTTGGAACTCATTCATGCCCTTGATCCTAAAATTGCTGTACTCAAGAATAATTTCACAAGTGGCTATTCCAGGAAGACCTACATTTAAATGCATGTAGATTTTCAATGCGCTGACAGGGGGTAGAGCAGACATATTGGCTGTGTAAATCACTACCCAAATAACAGACTCATACTCTTTAGACCCCCAGAAATCATGACATCCAGATCCGACACCTCATTTCTCCAAGGCCGTTCACGGACTGACACTGAACCAGACGGAGGCAATGGCTTTGTGATGGACGCACTTCTATTGAGCCCTATCAACCCACTAAAAGCCCCATTCCCAGAAGTTTCCAGAGGCCCGTGAGTCACCCTGTCTCTTCTTAAGACTCTGGCTTTTCCTCATAGGGTGTACAGAAACACAATCTCAATAAGGTATTTGACCACCAAATTGCCACTGCATCAGTCAAAGGCTTAAAACATAACCAGTTGTGTCCACTTCCTAGTGACTTTCTACAGGTACAATCCTGATATGTGGATGACTATTCCACCGATCTTGCAAAGACATATGCCTGACATATCGGCCTTCAACAGGGCTGCAACTACTATGACTGACACTATGCCATCTCCTCCTACCTCCCTGAGAGCATTCCAACATGGTGGTGGTATCGCATCAATAATCCAACTTAGTTCAGTGTAAAATTCAAACCTTGAAAACTGCAATTTGTGGAGAACTTAACATTTGCATGACTCTCTGAAGACACTACAAATCAAGTAAACAGACAGGCACAGATAAGGAACACCAGAAGTGACGGTTGACTATCCCGAAAAAAGTCAGAACACTCTGGTACCTCCCATTAGACCTTAGGTTAGTCTATGTGTGGAGACACCTGCATGAACATACTTAGGACTTCACATTCTATTCTAATCATCACCAATGCAATCACCCTGATGCATAGTATCTTTGTACTGCCTCGTTAGTATAGCCTTCGATTGTTCATACAGCTCCGAAGCACTCCCAAGTTTCTTGGAGACACACACCCGTTCTGCCACAGGTTGTATACAAATTGTTCGAACTACAATTTTTCGAATCACAATTGACCTTTGCACAATTGACCGAATAGTGAAGGTCAATTGTTACATATATGCGCAGGGAAACCGTCCGCATCCCCCCATTATATATATAATACATATGCGGTCAATTTTGCTAACGTCAATTCTGACCCTTGACTTTCGGTCAATTAGATATTTCGAACAATTGTGTTCGAACAGTTTGGGTAATACCCTGCCATAATGTATCTTTTCTTCTCGCTCGGCACCACCAGATTTCTTTACACACAGGAACTCACCGGTCGCTTTATTTGAAGCTGCAGCTCCTCCGCTCTCACACCTTCTCACGAACTGAGGTCAGGGTCTCACCACCTGCTCCTCAGGCACTTCTAGGCCGGCTCCTCCGCCCAGGTGAATGAGCACTTGCAGAACCAAATGCAGAGGTCTGACACTGCATACTGCTTCCCTCCTCCGACCTCACGGCTCCCTGGAGAGACAGCTTCCTCGCCATGCTTCCATAGAGCACCCGGCTCTCCAACTTTCCAGTGTTCTCGCGTTCCGCTGTACTCTGGTTCCCAACTGTCTGTTCGGGCTTCTCTGCTACTGTTCTCCTTCCCTTTGCTGCCACACCACCCTTGTATGCACCTGTATCACATCAAGGGTGTTCAGGTGTGCTTCTCTTGCCTGTTTTTGCCAGATTCCTATTAGAGCAATTACTGGGACATGCCTGACCTTCAGCTCTGTACTGTTCAGACTCCCTCTTCTTTGTCCCAGTACTATAGTGGTGTTTCCAATAGGAAGTGTGCATTACTCTTAGTTGCCTCTTCCTCATCTCAGTACTTGACAATATCCCATAAAAATCAAGGGAGGCTCTGATAGGTCAGTGTTGGTGAAGGGGGATAACATGTCTCGCCTTCAGGTACCCTTCTCGCCAATACCCCATGACCACACATCCAGGTGATCCTCCCTCGCAGGCCCACCCCGAGGGTAGGGATCCAAAAGCAATGGCCCTTCCCTGGCCACCTGAACAGAAGCTCCCAGGGAGTAGATGTGAGAGTACCTTCAGGTTTCTCACACCACTCAAGCATAAACTAGTACCTCAGCTATGATGCTTTCAAGCTGAGCAATGTTGGGGAAGGGGGAGTGAATTATTAACCTTTTCTCATGAGGAAGAACGTTTTCCTCAGAGAAAGATCCAGAAAGACTACGACGATAATAGTAGTACATCTGAGTACCAGAATCATGGCAATGCTCACACTGTACCTGAACATCTGCAGAACCTTGTGTATCAATGGCATCCAAAAAAAGGCAGAGAGGCCCATACCTTACCAATATTGTTGAATGGCATCTCCCAAAAAGATTCCAAAATGTCCTTTTCCATCGGCTGACACTGCATGTTGAACTTTGAAGCAAATAAATGCATGAGGTACACTATACTACACACCACAGAAAGATGCATTGACCGGCATCGTACTGGAATTGATAAGCATGAAGAGCATGGCAGAGACGCAAGAGCCTCTCCATTCCCATGTTGGCAACACCCTGAAAATTCACTGTCTCTGGAAAAAATGCTAAAGGCCAAGGCCAAATGTGAACTGTCATGCACAGTGGTTCAGAGAGGGTGCACCCCGGTTTGTTCACATAACATCACAGCGATGAGGCGTGTGCCCATTTGAACAATTTTCCCTTTTTTTGCCACCACTAAAATCTCACTGGCAAGAATTCTGCCGCAGAGTTTGCGAGTGTGGGGTTCTGCCATTGAGAGGCTTTGATACTGTGAATCTTTGCCACTGTGAGGTTTTTCCTACTGTGAAGCGGTGCCATAGTGAGACTGTGCCACTGTGAGGTCATACAACTATGAAGCTTGCTCCTGTTAGGTTAGGCACATTTAAGCTTTACCACTGCAAAATTGTACTGAGCCCATGAGAGTACACCCCAATCTCTTACCCAGGTGAAATCATCACCAGACAAAATTATGCTCAGTTGATCTTGTACCCCTGCAAAACTGCATTGCTGCCAGACCGAGTCCCTATCATACTACACCCCTACGGTCCACGTACCAGCAAACCCTCAACCCAACAACAAAAACAACAAACTGCCCGTACTAGGAAAAACTGACACACGAGGGCACCACAAAAGAACAACCAAATGGAAGATGACCAATCAGCTCAACCTACCATGTCAAGGTACACTAAATTAAACCGCTTCTTGGAAGAGAACACAACTGAAATCACTCCATTTGTCGCGCAATCTTTCAACCTACAACCCCACCAAACAACCAGCCATCCATAAAAGCTCCAAACACACAAGGAGGGACAACAGAAACACAAGGGACAGACCCGAGATGGACAGAAGAAATACAATTGAACCATGTGATTACAAAACACTGTTCATCACTATAAACTGGCAAGAGAAATGATAAATTACTCATCATAGTGATAGTCCTTAGTCCCTGTTCTTCCATACTGCACGGGCGTCCCTTCCAAGGGACGGGAGACGGAACCTTTTTCACCAGAAAAAACCTTCTTCGCCTTTAAATTTAAATGTGTGCGAAAGTGTCGCCCAGGGAGCATGCGCTGCCCTAACTCCGCCCTCCGGCGCCACACCTCAGTCCCCATTGACGCGTTGCCAATAGATTAACATTACCTAATGACACCAGTTTTATTAGGGGGAGGCTGGTGGGACGTATGGAGGAAAGGGGACTAAGAGTACATTAGTCACTACAGTGAGTAACTATTAATTACTCTTACATCCCGTACCCTTTCCTCAATACTGCATGGGCGATTACAACAGAGTGTAGCCCCAGGGTGGAGAGTATACCCTCCTTAAGCAAACAGGTTTCTAAGAACCGTCTGTCCGAAAGCTGCTTCTGACCTAGAACCGGCATCCAAACAGTAGTGCTTGCAGAAAGCCGAGGGGGTGGCCCATGTGGCCGCCCTGCTTATGACTTGCCAAGGGACATGCCGCTGCAAAGCGATGGCCGTTGCCTTAGCTCTGACCGCGTGGGCATGCATGTTGGACGGCAGTGGCTTGTGCTGTCCCCCGTAAGCTTCTTGGATGGCCGAGACCATCCAATGGGCTATGGAGGCCTTAGAGGCCTGATACCCTGGTCTTCATCCGCCGAAGGGGGCACAAAGTGCGTCTGACTTGCGGAAGCCCTTGGTCCTGTCCAAGTACAATTTCAGCGCATGCCTTGCATCCAGGCGTTCCAGAAAAAAAACGTAGGTAGCACTATTTCTTCGTTCAGATGGAATGCGGAAGGCACCTTGGGCAAGAATGCTGGGTGTGCCCTCAGGACTACTTTATCCTTATGAAATGTAGTATATGGCTCTGAGGCGACCAGCGCCTGGATTTCGCAGATTTAGCGAGCCGAGGTGAGGCCGACTAGCAAGGCCTTCTTAATGGTGACTAGCCTGAACGTCCGGGGACCCATTGGTTCAAAATGATTTGTGCGCCAGGGTACCCAGAACTATGTTGAGGTCCCACTCAGGGTGTGGCCTCTTGATGGGCGGGTAGAGTCTGGCAAGTCCCGTCAAATGTTTGACAATCAGGTTGGAAGAGGAAAAGGTCTCTTCCTCCGAGTTTCTGTAAGCCCTGATGGCTACCAAATAAGTGTGGCAAGCGTCTACCTGCACGCCTGAGTGGGCGAGGTGCGCTGAGAAGGAGAGCACGTCGTCCAAGGTATATGAAAGGGGGTTGATACCCTTAGAGTCAGCCCAGTGGCAGAACCTAGTCCACTTGCTCTTATACTGGCCCTGGTAGATTTGCTCCTGGCGCCCCGTATCATCTCTAGGTTAGCCTGGGAAAGGCTGAGGCGAATTAGCGTGACTTGTTCAGGAACCACGCTGTGAGGGCTAGTGTCTGTGGCGCGGGGTGGAAGACTGTGATGCTGGAAATGCATCGAAGGGATAGGGCCTCCGTATCCTTGTCCCTTATTGCTTTTTTTTTTTTTAAACTTTTGTTTATTGGCAGAAGGTTAAGACAGGTACAGCACACATTGCGCAGAGATAAGCAAACACCATAGTATCACATATAGGCATCACATCACAACTATTTCAAGCATCTCAGACTGGGGATGGGAAAGGGTTGATAGCATGGAGAGGCTCGAATGCTCAGTTCTTATGTTGTGTTGGGAGGTCCCGGTGGGGGGGTGGAGCTCCACTCAACCTCGTCTCTGTTGTTCAGGTAACTGCAGAATTCTGTCCACACATTTTTGGGGCGGGGTGGCATAGGTAGGTATCCAATGTATTCTTCTTCACACATTTGTACCCAAGTGAGGGCTTTCAACCACATCTCAAAGATAGGGGGAGGGTGGCGCTTCCAACATTGTATTATGCATCCTTATTGCTTTTTAGCATGCATTCTGTCTTGATTTCTGTGCAAGAGTTCATGTGGGACTCCTGGCGGTGCGGCTCTTCCTGTATTTGGTTTGGCGAACAGACCCTTGGGCTACCCTTTTGGCACCCATGGATGGGAGTATGACCATGTACTCCTAGTGTATGTTTTTGGGCACCTGTGTGTGGCCCACAGAGCAGGGTACGGGCTGGTGGCAGCTCTGTGCTGAATTGACAGGTGCCCTGCGCATCCTCCGTTTTGGGATGCCCAGGCCCGGTCATTGTAATCCGTGGATTCCTGATAGGAAACAAGATGGCCCCTGTGGCCTCTTGCTTTCTATCGCCTGTTACCTTACTTTTCCCGAAGTCCCGGGAAGCCCTAACTCTGTCCCTTCCCCCTGACTGGCTGTTGGGCGGGGAAGTTCCATATATGGTGTTGTGGGGAAGTCCAGGCCAGATTGTCTGGAGCCTTCCCAATGACTGTGTTATGGCTACGCCCCTTTGGGGTGGGACCTGGGTAAACGGAATGTGTGACGAATACGCATTTCATGTTGTGGGTGTCTAGTATCTGATGTTTGACACAATGACTTAGACGGCCCTGCCAGAAACTGGTATGAATGCATTGTGTAGTGCTGAATGGCAAAGTGCTTGTCCGAATCCACATTCTGTGTTGCGAGTGTCTGGATGGAGAAGAATGGCCTGAATGCACTGTGAGCTGATTGGCTGGCTGAATGCCCTTCTGAGTGATTGGTTGCCTGAGTGTGACACAGCAGAGTGAATGGGGGATCAACAGCTTATCTGTGGGCCTCTCACTGCTAGAATTTGTCCAGAAGCTAAAGTTGAACCTGATGCTCATCTTTGAAGCCCACTGGAAGAAGAAGAACTGCTGCTGCTGTCCTTTGCTAATCTGAAAGCTGCTGTGCCTTCAAGGAACTGATCCAAGAGAGAACCTGGCTAGGAGACCTTCCCGAGCTACGAGGGACCCTTGTGCACCAGCAGATCTTTGCCAAAGCTCCCTGGTGGACAGACCTACGAAAGGGGACCGCCAAGGAGAAGCACCGGACAGCCGTTGACCGTCTCCGACAGCCGTCGCCGAATCGGAGCCGCAGTGCTCCCACTGCCTAAGAACATTGAAACAAGGACTCCCTTGCTCATCCTCGTCGACTGCTTTCACCCAGCCGGAGAAAGTCAAGGCCGGTAATGACAGAGGAGAATCCGCCGGTGGGTTTCCCGTCACCCGAGACCTCAGAGACGCTGACGAAGCTACTGAAGCCAGCCGTTGTCAGGATTCCATGGGTTCCCAGATTTCCAATGAGACATTACAGTAGAAAAACTTCATTAAGAAGATTTAAGTAAACATTTGTTTTTAGTCTTTCTCATCTTACCTTTAAGTAGGAAAATTGTTGGAGTGATGTTTGGGTTTAAATGTAGGATGTTAATATGCCAATTTCTAAATAAGTTTCCTTAATAATCTTTATATACAGGAAGTGCCAATTTCCCCAAACCAAGATGGAGGTTCTGTTCAACACTAATGATTGGCGGAGAAGTATTGTGAGGTAGTTTGGAACATTCTTCAACATTCTAAACCGCCTTTCATTCCAGTTTCCTTAGAGGAAGGTTGCAGTTTTAGTAGCTCAGATAATATTCAGTATTTGTATAGTTTAGTATTCTTTTAAAAGAAAATCTAGAGTGAAGAGACAACAGAAAAGTCTTCAAGAAGAAGTCATCTTTTCAACAAGGACTCTTACATTTTTACAGATGAAGCAAGCTAAGTGTTGGAGTGAAATGTTCATAATTTTAAATTAATTCAAGAAGAAGTAATTTTTTCTTAGAACTAACTACCAAAAAACTGTTTTTCCGCATTGATAAGGAACTTTAATCTGTGCTCTACTGTCCACGTAATTAGAACTTATACGAGCGTAACATTTCATTTTATTTTTGTCGTGATTCATGTTCAGTTCACTATTGAAAAAGAGTAAGATTAGTTTCTGTTTGAAGTTCAAGTTAATTGGGAGTGCGGCATTAGCATTTATTTAGTTTTATTATTTGAAAGATTTACTCATTAATTGCTTCTTAGTGAAGTTATCGTTTACTTGCTCTTGCTATTGCGCAGTTGAATTTGTAGCTAGAGTAAAGGACCCGCAGGCGTGAGTTGCGTGCATTCAGTTTCCAGAATCCTGTATTTCCGGGTTGCGTAGTACTAATTAGTTTTCTTAACGGTTCGGTCATTTGCGAAGTTATTTGATGAGTGAGCAGTCTATGAAGGTTGCGGCTTGTCGTGACTTGCAGTTTGTTTTGTTTTATATTTGTGGTTCCATTTAATTCCAAAGAGATTCGCGGGCTTCAGTTCTTCTTCGTCCTGTATGCGCGTAGCATCGCGTGCATCATATCTGCAGCAACTCGTTTTCTAGAGCACAGAGTCAGTTAATTTTCTGCAGAGCTTTGAACAGGAAAGTGAAAAGACACTCGAGACTTGAAATTATTAATTATACTTCTTTCTCAGTAAACTTTAGAAACTTTTATCCTCAAGCAATTCAATTCAGTGTTCAGCAAGTATAAGAGTCAAGAGAAAACTCAAGAAATTCTATACAAAGGAAAATAAAGAATACTACATAAAATATATTAAGAAGAAAATTTAGAAGAGCACATCTTTTTATATTGATGCTATTAATGCCTATCAGCAATCAAGCATAGGCAGCAGGTATTGTTATCAAGTTAGAATCCAACATTAGTAAGAGAAGACTACACTTTAGAATAGAGTAAGTTTTAACCCGTGTGTTCTTGTGTTTAGATTTTCACAGACACCACATCACACTGAAGAATCATCAATCAATCCAGCTCCAGTGAAATAATCATCTAGCAGAGTCTAACTTCTTGGGAGCCAGTGTCTGAAAGCCAGTGAAGATCTGCAGTTGTTGTTTTCTCCTCCATTCCCCTTTCCCCTTGGGTTTGCCAGCTTAGTAGTTTTATCAATTAAGAGATTATTGAGCGGGCATACTTTGGGGGTCTGGTGGGCCAGCATCACTCCTGCAGGAAGATTCAAGACTGGACCTTGACAGCCGTGGTCCCGTCCGTCGACGCCAGACGCCGATGACCTGACGCCCTTGCTGGGCCAAAGGTTTTCATTTACTCTTTGCAGCAACGAACACTCGTCGAGGTGCACCGCACGCCTCAGCTTGCAGGACGTTTTCAACCAATCGTCAACGAGCACTGCAAGAACCGAAGCTACTGCCGCAATGACATTGTTCACCCCTTTTTCCTTGTGGGATCTCGATAATCCGTGGCTCCTGCCTCAAAAGGAGCCGCTCAAGAAGGATCCATCGACGACCGGACGTCGAACTCTGCTATTCCAGGTACATTGGGGTTGTAGAACCATTTAGAAGGAAATAAGACTCTTGATAACAATATATGGACTGGATTTGTACGATATATCTTTATTTACAGGTTGCCCAGGTTGGGGGGATCCTCATACAGACCTATGCCTTGTGTTAAGGTCTCAGTATTCTGCCAATTGTTCTAATCAACTGCTTTCCTCCTATGTCTATTGTTGGTTCTCTTTATTACTTGATTTGTGTGACATTTAAACTAAGTCCAGTTGATGCACTTTAATGAAATCTAATAGTAATTGTGGTACCACGTATAACTGTGTATATATTTGCCATTGTAGATTAACTGAGCACAAAGTGAGTTATTGTGATTGTGTATATAACCTTGAACCTTAATTATATAAAGACTGCGTCTTCACTAATACAGTGTGTGGACATTCCTTTGTGGGTGCTTGGGGACTACACAGTATATAAGAACCAGCCTGCATTACCTCCTGAGAGCTTGGCCTCGATTGCCTGCCCACGTTTACCCTGGGGGTGTCCTCATTTGTGGAAGATTTCCTGCAGAACTAGGTTGTTAAACTGCCACTCGTAATTGTCCGCCCCCAACCTGCTGAGCATGTCTGCCTCCAGGTTGGATTCCCCTGTGCTGACTGCGAGCCTGCACAGTGGGGGGGATCTGGTACCTCCCTGCTTGTTGACGTAGAACATGCTGGTCGAGTTGTCTGTCTGAATGAGGACAACCTTTCCCTCGATAACCGGAAGGAAGGCTCTGAGCGCCAGCCAGATGGCCTTCAGTTCCAGCCAATTGATGTGGTACTCCTGCTCCTTCCGGGTCCAGTTGCCATGGTCGCAGTGGTTATCCAGGGTGGCCCCCCAACCCTCAAGAGTGGAGTCCGTGGTGATGGCGACATGCGGGGTAGGTTGCCAGGAGGGCATGTCCAGCCGAAGGTTGCAGTCCCTGGACCACCATGTGAGGTCCGGCTGAAGTGATGGAGGAAACGTTGATCATCTCTGAGAGCCCCGCTCCTGGTTCCAAGACGCTGCAAAGTGCAACTGTATCCTCCTCATCCTGAGTCTCGTGTGGGGGACGGCCAAGAGGACTGCTGCCATGAGCCCCAGTAGGTGTTGGTACCACCAGGCCAAGGTCACTTCTCTGCTGAGGAAGTGTGCAGAGGCTATCTTGAGGGCCGTGATCTTGTCCACCAAGGGTAAAACACTCTCAGAGCATGTGCCCCAAATGAGACCCAAGAAGGTCAGTCTCTGCATGGGCTGCAGCTGCGACTTTTTGAGGTTGAGTGAAAATCCCAACTTGTGCAGTGTGTTAATCAGAGCATGGGTTGTATGGTGCACTGCTTCCGGAAATGTAGCCCTGACGAGCCAGTCGTTGAGTTGCGGATAGATGTGGCCCTGCGACCTGAGCAGGGCCACCCCGGTGTTCATTAGCCTGGTAAAGACCCTGGGGGCCGAGTTGAGGCCGAAAGGAAGTAGCTTGTATTGGAAATGGTAGCCCATGATTCTGAATCGTAGAAAAGAACGATGAGGCTGCCAGATTAGGACGTGTAGGTACGCGTCCTTCAGATACAGGGAGCACATCCAGTCTCCCTTGCACAATGTCTTCGCTATCAAAGCTGGCATAACCATCTGAATTTTTGTAGAGGTAGGGAGAGTTTGAGGGTGGAAAGGTCCAGCACAACTCTCAGGCCCACCTGGTTCTTTTTCTGAATGGCGAGAATCCTGGAGTAAAAGCCCAAGCCTCGCTGGGAGGCTGGGACTTCCTCCACTGCTTTGCTCTCGACGAGCGACCGGATCGCCGCCAAAAGAGTTGCTGTCCCAACCTGTGGGAGTGGAGGGGAGGAGGGAGGAGAGGCTGAGATGGGGAGACGGTACCCTGTGGATACTACAGAGAGGATCCAGCGGTCCATGAAATTTTGGCACCAAAAATGTGCATGGAGAGCAAGCCTGCGCCCCACTGGAGACACATGGACCCGGAGGGGCGTGTCATGCCTTATTTCCCTCGGAGGCTGTTGCAGAGGAGGGGGACTGGAAAAGGCCCTTATCACCATCTCCCTTTTTGTTGTTTGTGCCAATGTTGAGTCGGCGAATGGTCAGGCTGCCTGGACCTCCGCTCTTGGAAGCCGTTGAACCCTCCGTATGTACGCCCCTTGTCGGAGTTCTGCTGTGACTTCGTGTACGTTTTGGGCGTGATCTTTGTCACAATGGATAAAGACTTGGGCGTTTGTTCGCTGTTTTCTTTTTGTCCAGCTCCTCGTCTGTTGCGGAGTGGAAGAGGTTCACCCCCTTCAAACGGAAGATCTAAGATGCGTTCCTGGACATCCGGCTTGAATTTTGTAGCACAGAGCCAGGCCGTTGTTCTCATGTCCGTGGCAATGTAGATGGCACGGCCAGAGGTGTCAATGTGGGCCACAGTGGACTCCATGATGTCCTGCACCACCATCGTGGCCTCTGCCAATCCCACCTTGAATCGTGATTGGCTCTGTGCCGAAATGTCGGGGAGGAAATCCGCAATTTCACGCCAGAGCCTCCGGTTAACGGCTGCCAGCATGGCATCCGCGTAGGATTGACGAAGGTGAAAGAACGAATTGGAATACAGCTTCTTCCCATACGCCTCCAATATCTTCTCCTCCTTGCCTAGCAGCGCCGCGGAGGAAGAAGACGACTGAGGCTTGGAGTATAGTGATGCCGCAACGATCACAGAGAAGTGCGGCTGAGGGTGGGCCGATAGCAAGAGTGTAACCCCCTCCATCTGCCTGTACTTGGCATCCAGGCATCGATTGACCGGCTTTGTCCTTCTGCATCGGGATCCCCGTTCTCACCGTGGGACGTAGAGTGAGGACTACAGCGAGGACCCCCTCTGACGGTTGCTCGACCTCGGGTTGAGGAAGGCCCAAGTATTCTGCCAGCCCTGCAAGACATTCATGGAAGGCCTTGGCAGATGACGGTATGTCGGAGTCCTCCTCCTCATCTGTGTCCACCTTGAGGGTCTAGTTGGTCCGGCACCGGTGGAGGGGTGCTGGGCGCTGAAGGCTGGGGTGTGGAGACCGGAGGCTGATACGCAACTGCCTGCACTATCGGTTGGGGAGGCGGAGGAGGCTGAACAGGGGCCGGGGGCACCTGAACTGGGGCCTGCGGCACTGGAGCCATTGGTGGGAGCACATCCCTGATGGTGTCTCTGAGGATGACACCCATCCGAGGAGATTTCATTTCGTGCCCTGCCCTTATGGGTGCAGCGGGAGCCTGCCTTGCGCGAAGGAAGGGTAAGCTGTAGGCCACATACCTGGCTGACACCGGTCCCACCTTGACACACATTCCTCCACCTGCTGCCTTCCTTGGAGCGGTGTTGGCCGGATGTCTGGATTTTCTGGCGCAGCGGCCATTTTGTTGAGCTGCCTTCCACGTGCCTGCGTTGTATTACTCGGCTCACTGGGCCCCACCCCGTCCAGGACTCTTGAGTGTGGATCATGGGGCCGACTCTGTTCCTCAGGCCGAGGACTGGTAGGCTTCTCGCCCTCGGCAGATCTGCCGATAGAACTGCGTATAGGTGCCCCCCTCAGACATTTTTCCGATATTAGGGGATAGCCCCTTGGGTGAAGACCCGGAAAAATAACCTTCTGGTCCCTCAGCACTGTCACCAAGAGGATCTACTGACCCTCGGCCTGTCGCTGATTCAGCCTCGGTACTTGTGCCGGTACAGGCAAATCCTTGGGAAGGAGTCTCCCTTGCAGGGTGCAATGGAAAAGAGCAGCCCTAAATTTGGCCTGGATCTATGGAAGACAAATGACGACCTGATCATAGCAGGAGATTTCAATATATGGTTTGAAGAAAATATCAACTCAGTTAAATCGCTAACATCCTAACTATTAATGAAGCATCTACAGAAAATGGTGAAGGGAGTGACCCACTCAGCAGGGTAGTCCATAGATGCATTTTTCTGCAAAAGAAACCTGGTTGCAACTGCACCCCAATGCACATTCTCTTCTAAAAAAAAAGAAAAAAAAATCCAAATCATAAAAGAAATTGGAAATCCCTGAACACCATGGACCTCAAAACCGGGCTAGAATCCACAAAACCACCAAGCACCTTTGTAGAGACACTTCACTTAGATGAAAGAATTGAGACACTCCAAAAATGGATTACAGAAACCCTAAAAACTATCGCACCGGAAAAGCCTTTCACCCCTTAGGAAAAGAAAATGAAGGCAAAAATGGTACACAACCCACCTCAGAGCCTTGAAAAAAAGCATACAGGAAATTGCAACAAGGACGTGTCATGATGCCTACCCACGGGCATCCAGACCAAGTCCATCAACCCCGGAAGCAGGCATCATGTTACCCAGAGAAAGCCCAGCAACCCCCGTTAGGGGCTATATGGGTACAGTCCTGGCGTCTATGGCGCCAGGCTCATATGGGGCAACAGTCCTGGCGCCATAGGCGCCAGGCTCATATGTTAAAACTTACCTGATGCAGACCATGCTGCAAGAGATCCAAGCCCATGTGAGGCTTGGAAGGGACTACTTTACCTAGGGACTATTTTGTTACTCGGGTGTGGTTGTGGAGGAATAGTTACCTGGGACTACTTTGGAGGCTATTTAAACCACGCCCGAAGAGCAGCACACGCTTCGCGTTATTCTGCATCCTGCAGCGTAACGCTCACCGTGCCTGCAGTCAGCATCCAGCCTTGTGCCACACCCGCCTCGATACCAGAGCGCCTAGAAAGAAGGGAAAGAAGAAGAAAGGTTAGAACAAGAACATTATTGGGTTTCTTACCTGATTCCGGATTCATCGCACCTTTGAACCAGAAGAAGACTTTATTTTAAACACGTCGCATCACCGGCAGCAGCGCCGCGCCATACTCACCGTTCCTTGATCTGGTGCTGTCTCCATCATTATGTTGCCGCATTCCAGCACCTAAGGGGGACAAGAAAACAACAAGGTGAGCCGAGGGAACAAACAACGACAATCTCTTGCCACCTTATACTTACCTGATTTTACCGCCGGAGGTATTATTCACCAGTACGCCAAATCTTCTTACGCCGCACCTGTAAGAAAAGAGAAGGCAGCGAGTTAAACCTTGGCATCATTTACGGACAGTGCGGGATAGCAGAGACTCTTACCTGAACGCTTTCAGCTGCCACAGGACTATCTTCTTTTGGGTCTAAGCTGCAAGATAAACAAAGGAATTGGACAAGTGAGATTATTCAGACATTTTTTAACTCTTAAGAACTATAGTCTTACGGTCCTTCGCCAGGAGGTTTGGAGCCAAGATTTGTCTAGAACTCTTCCAATATCCTCAAGCAAGTGAAGTAACTGGCCATCAAGGCGCCCCTGTGTTCCTCGCAGGATGGAGAGCTCATCATTCAAAACTATAAGGTGAGCTTTGTGAACGGGAATATCAGAAGTGATAAATGGGGACGCAGTGAGGGGCTATTACTCAAATCCACGGGTGGCTAATTCCCTTTCTCCGCCTTTAGGAGACTACTTCTACGGGTCAAGCAGACGAAGCTAGGTAGGCCAGTCCAGTCAGTCATCTCTGCACTACGCATCACGCTGGTGGAGACCGTGGCTGTCCAGTTCCGCCCGACACCCCTGTGGGAACCAGCTGAGCGTAACAGCACGGAGAAAAGAATACGACTAACAGAACAAACTTGCATACCAGAGAAAGATAAGGCTATATAAAACCGAAATCCACAAAGCAAAATAACTATACTACACTGAATGGATGGCAAAAGCAAGTAACACCCAGAAAGAGATGTTCAGCGTCATCAATTAGCTAAAAAACCTGACAGGCTTTAGCAACACATTCACTCTCTCCCAGAAACTGTGTGATGACTTTTCAAACCACTTTTACAAAATCCTAAACAAGCAAGTCAAAGAGTATGCCCAAACAACAACTGTACCAACCAGCTAACTCTGGAACTCACTACAATACTCAACTACTACTCACCAATTTCAAAAGAAAAATGTGCTAACCTAGTTAGTCAAAGCAACAAAGCAGGATCACCAGCAGCCCCCTGCCCACCATATATCTTTTTATTATTTATTATTTTCACATATAATATAAATCATAAACAAATACATTTACAATCCATATTTACATACTAAAATTTATCAGCACTTATTTCACCAAACCTAATAAAATCATGTAATTTACATACTTAAATATAAATCAAGGAAATATATATTAAAAGTAAAAGCTTATCATTTATAGTCAATTCCTTTCTTAATTTCTAACTTAGTCCAGGTATACTGCATCTAATCAAAACCATCTACTCTTGCCCTACATTTCTATACCATTCAAATACAAATTCCAAGAAGATTCCTCCTGGCCTATACCACTCAACTCCTCCTCCTTGGTAACCTCAACATTCATCTTGATTATTCCAGTTCCTCATCTGCGCTCTTTCGCAACCTCTGCCATTCACTCACCCTCTCTATCCTCCCCTCTGGCCCGACTCACTCTGCTGGTCACACACTTGACGTCTTGATCTACTCTGGCCTCCCCCTTTCTACTCCCCTCACCACTTCACTCTCCTGGAGTGATCACTGCCTCCTCCCCTTTCATCTTTCCATCTCCTCCCCTCAAGCCAAGCCTACCCCAAGATTGCCACCCACCTTCTCGGACATCCGGCCCATGAAGCGTGTGTCAGTGGAGGCTTTTGCTACCACCTTCTCACCTCCGCCTTCAACCCAGGCTGAGACACACCCTGACACAGCCCTGTCTCTGCTCTACTTCTCTATTTCTGCTACTCTTGATGCTCTTGCCCCTGTCATGAGGATCCGTTTCAAGTCCAAAGTCAAGTGCAATTCTTGGTATGAATCTGACCTAGCTACACTTAAGTTTAAGTGTAGGGCGGCCGAGAGGAAATTGAGGGCTTCTTGGTCATCCTCTGACAAACTGGCCTGCCGCCTGTTCCAAAGGCAATACCGACTCTCTGTTATCACCAAGAAGAGAGTCCACATTCAAGCCCGTGTCTCTGCGGCATCTAACAACTCGGCCGAACCCTTTAAAATCTGCAAGGATCTGGCCAACCCTACTGCAGTATCCACCCCTCCTCTCGCCTCCCAGGCTCATTGCAATGCCCTTGCCACACACTTTATCTCTAAAACTGAGGGCATCTTGTCCACACTCTCCTCCAGCTCCTCTCCCCTCCCCTCTCCTTCTCTGCTTGCTGACCCACCTTCAGCTACCCCCCCGCCATCTTTCTCCTCCTTTCCTCTTTTCTCCCCTGATGAGGTCGCTAGACAAGTTCGATCTATGAAAGAATCAAAACAGGTCCATCCCTGTTCCTCTAAAACCATTAAGGACCACATAGATACCCTCGCTCCGGACCTTGCCGATTTCTGCAACCTCTCCTTTGCCTCTGGATCTTTCCCCTCCGCTCTGAAGCACTCCCTTGTGCATCCTCTCCTCAAGAAACCCACAGATGATCCTTCTTGTCCGGCTAACTATCGCCCAATCTCCATTACTCCCTTTTTGGGTAAGCTCCTGGAAAAGCTTGCCATTTCTCAGCTTAACCTTCATTCTGACTATGTTGGCTCTCTCCATGACCACAAATCAGGCTTCAGGGCTGCCAGAAGCACAGAAACTGCTCTCCTGAACATCCATGAAGACCTGCTCTCTAACCCTGACTCTAACATTCCCTCTGTCTTCCTACTTGATCTCTCCTCCGCTTTTGACACGGTCAACCATACGACCCTGCTTAATCATCTCCCTGACAACCTGGGTATCACCGATCAGGCTCTGGCCTGGCTGACCTCTTTCCTCTCTGATCGACACTCCCAGGTACAACTTGGGTCCTTCCTATCTTCTATCTCCCTCTCTACCTGTGGAGTTCCTCCAGGGGTCCAACCTCTCGCCCTGGCTTTTCGACCAATACCTGACAACTCGCGCCTACTGCATTTCCATTTTCCGCTCAAATTTCTAATGCTATGCTGATGACACCCAACTCATTTTCAGGCTTTCTTCAGCCACCACCTCTCCTTCCAGCATCTCTGACTGCCTAATCACCAATCAAAATTGGGGTGCTGCCAATGATCTTTGTTTAAATGCCAACAAGACTGAGATCCTCCTCATTGGTACACCTTCCCCATCCTTTCCCCTCACTCTCTGGCCGGGCTCCATTAGCCCTCCTCCTGCCCCCACTTGCGAGTCCAAGAACCTCAGAGTCATATTTGACTCCACACTTCTTCTCCGCACACATCTCTGACGTCTCTAAAAAGTCAATCTTCTTATTGCACCTCCTTAGAGGTACTCTTCCCTTCCTTTCCTTCCCTCAGAAGCGTACTGTCTCCCAAGCTCTGATTCTCTCTAAGTTGGACTACTGTAACAGCCTCTTTCTAAATCTACCTGCCTCCAATCTCCACAATTTACAACTAAACCAGAACAGAAATGCGAGACTTGTCCTTGGCCTCAAGCCCTGGGATCATATCTCTCCAGCTCTGAAATCCCTTCATTGGCTCCCAGGGGATGCAAGGATTACATTTTAAACCCTCTGCATTGTCCACAAGGCTTTCTGGGGCCTGGGTCCAAAATACATTCAACTATCCCTCTGTAAATACCTCCCTTCTCGGGCCATTCGCTCCTCTACCTCTAACTCCCTCAGGGTCAGTCGTTTTTCTAAGAAACAAGCTGGGGGTAGATCTCTGTCTTCGGCTGGGGCCTCCCTTTGAAACTGCCTCCCTGCCACCTTGAAACTTGAGGAGAACCATCTTCGTTTCCGGAAGCTCCTCAAGACCTTCCTCTTCACCTCTGCCTTTGCACCTCTTCTCCCCTGCTGGTCTGCTTTCTCTCTCGGCACTGTGCACCTGGCCACCCTCTGTCCTTCGGGCCCAGGTACCTGCTCATCCTGCCACCCTCCTGCACTGCCTCCGGGCCACCCCTTGCACTGGGGTCTGTATCTGTACCCATAGATTCCCCCACCCACTGCCCTGCTGCACTTATCAGTTACACCCTATCTAACTAACCTAGCACTTCACCACTTGCCGGCTGCACTACCACTGTTTATCACCTTTAATTATTTATTTGACTTATTATTTATTCTGCTCTCTATGCTCCGCACTTTCCTAGGTCTTCCCCCTTCCATGCACTTTCCCCCTTTTTCCCTTCCCCATGCACTTGCACGTTCTCAATGTCACTGGGCCTAGTAAGATCGCTGTTTTTGTTTCTCCCTTGTTCCGCTCCCTTCGCCTGGTCGCGCTCTGAAACACCTGTATACGAGCACGATATAAATAAAATATCATATCATTCTCAATCAATAGCCAAGCGTTGTACATTGCAATGAAGGCCATCAAGTTAGAAACACTGACATTATGCCACTAGAAGGTTTGTCAGTCTAGAAATACGAATACCTCTACTTTGAGACCGCAAACGCATTTTGGTGGCCGTGGACGAACCGTCTCATGCACGATACGACAGAATATAGGTTTTCGAGTTTGCCAATGAACGGCCATTTTGATGTAGCAAGAATCGCCATTTTGTTTTCTAACCATTGCTCATTGCTTTCTGTTCCTCGACTGTGGAACATTGTTGTCTGTATGTGAAAAGGACAAGGCCGCAGGGCCGTGAGGATAACAAGAGTTCGCTGAAACACAAACATAGGCAGCGCCAGGAAGAATGCCTGGCTCCCTCCCGAATGTAGCCTTGAAGCAGAGCTGCAGGGCATTTAATCATTTCACAGCTGCCAGCCAGTCTCGTCATATGGTAGAATATGTTAGAATAATACTGCTAAAGGCTTGACTTATGCTGTTCTAACGGCCCCCCTTTGCTCAGCCCGCTAGAGCATGTCGGCTCCCAGGACGCGAATAGCACCTGATAGATAGCAAGGTCCGGAATGCAACTCCCCCCCGTATGTAGTTCGCTTCCAAGAACAGAAGCGCTGTGTTCTATTCAATAACCGAAAGATGCCTTCGCACTCACAAATTGCAAATTGTTATTAGAATAGATGTTTGAAGGTGTCATAGTGGTCGGAGATGTCCATCATCACACCAAGTTCAAAGAAACCCAATAAAGGGGGGTGTTCAACATGTCATAGCTGATTGTTTGATATGCATTTTGTATATATGTAACTGATGTACGTAATTCACTCTCGTGTCCCTCGAGGTGTCTAGAGATACACGTCGCGGTGCGTGAGACTGAGTTGGCCAACTGAGACTTTTGCTTTGCAATAAAACCCTAGCTTTGGGAATACAAACTTGTGTCTGGCGTCTCTATTGTGTGTGGTGAACTGCCTTGTTTCCATAGACGTCAGGGTCCCCTAGGGGCCCCTTTCAAGATGGCGCCCGAATAGGGACCCTCCCCCACTTGTTCCTTCGCGTAACGTTGTAATTGAGAAAGGCAGAGAACGGCAAGGACGGGGCGATCGAGCCGGGATCAAGAGGTGTTCGGGGCGCCCTGTAAAAGTGATGAGACTCCTTTGCAGATCTGCACACATCTGATCCCTGATCGACGTGCCTGGCTAGAGAACAAGGAGGCGAGGGTTCCGAAACGAGGCGGAAGCCAAGAAATGCAGACACGACGTCCTTTGGTGCGTCAGTATACAGACGACTTGATTTATCAGGTGAGTCATTCCCCGATTCAAAGCATCCTGATATTGGTTGAGAGTTGACTTTGCAAAATCAAACGCCCTAGGTAAGGTTGATTAACCAGGGGGAAGGTTGAAACATGCCTGGGGTATTGTCCACCCTAGCGGGGTTTTTCCGCTGTGGTAGACAATCTTTGGAAGATGGCCAAATTGTACCACCTGGGGGAACGCCGGCGTATGAAATGTATGTGAAGTATGGAGTGGGTGCGATAATATTCTGTGAGACTTGGCATAGGCAAACCAGAAAGCAACAAGACCATCAGTGGCCGATTAATGGTAGTTTTGAGATGGCGAGGATAGATAATTTGGAAAGGGTGTTGATAAGAAAGAAAGCGCATCCTGCAGCATTTGAGACTATTAAAGACTGGAGAAAGGAAGCAATGCTCCGATTTAAAAGCAGAGCAAAGCATGCGCGCAGGCATAAATCAAAAGGTGAGGTAGCGGAAGAAAAAGAAGAGGAGGAGTGGACTGAGAGTCTAAGAAGGGCAGGCAGGCGTGACCAGTTGAATATAGAAAAGATATACCCACAGCGAGAATTACACATAGCAGATGAATTGATAGAAAATATATTGACCCATACAAAACAAGGCCCAAGATCAGAAGTAAGACCAGACACGTCAGTAGCTATTTCCCAGACCCCGCCCATAGCCCAAGCTCCCCCTCCGGTAGCTCAAGCCCTCCCACAGCCACAGACCACGCACGTAACACTTCCTATTAGCCAACCAGGCCCACAACAGACACTCCCTGTTACCATTGTCCCAACCGCACCTCCCGCCTCAGGCACAGACTCGGTACCGTCCGTTCCTCCCTGGGTTGAAGTTGAAACCGCGGGGGCAAGAGGCGGGACTGACCAAAGGGGGTGCACGAGGGTAACCCGCAGCGCAATCAGCAAAGAAAGGAAGGTGGAATTGCAGCAACAGGCAGAGATGTATATAGACGGGAATGATGGGACGGAAACATTGGCTTCGATATATGACTTTCGTTGAAGCAACGAAAGACAGGTAGTGTTGGAATGCATGGGTGAATATTTGGTGGAGAAATGGAAACAGCTAATTGGGAAATTACCACCGCAGCGATTGTTAGATTTGAATGCATTAGCACGCTCTAGGGAGAGGGATGAAGAAGTGAGAGAACATGTGTATAGACTTTTTGAGCTTAGAGATGAATTAGATAATGATTATGTCGAAACATTTACTGCACCTGTCAAAATGTTTACTACACCCGCGTACAGGAGTAGGGAAGTCAGGAGACCTGGGAAGGGGGAAAAGGCGTCGCATAATAAACGACAGCAGTTACCATCGCCGGGGCAGAAGGAGATGAACGAATTATCGTTGCTAAAACAGGTGGGGGCAGACTTGAAGGAATGTCTAATTTGAACACAGGTACTATTACAGCAAGTAACAGGACATAATAGAGGGTGAGGGAACGCACAAGGAAGGAGTAGTTCGAATATGCAGGGGGGAACAGTGGGGCCGAATCAGTGTGCATATTGTAAAGAGGAAGGACATTGGCGAGCGCAATGCCCGCATCTACAGAATAGAAATGGGTCTGGTCAGAGGAGACAGCATAGAGGACACCCAGGAGCGAATGGACCAAATACGAATAGTATGCAGCAGCATCATAATAACGGAGGTAATCAAAACCAAGGCCAAAACCAAAATGCCCCAAACCAGAATCAGGGACAGCAAAATCAACAATATGGAAATCAGAGTGGGGGAAATAGAGGGAAGAGTGGAAATGTTTTCGATACATAGCCAAACACGTATTACAGTAATAGTAATGATAACACATCGGACGATGTGTTATTTCCCCAATAGGACAGCCCAGGACAGGGGTCGGAACCAGTGTCTATTCCCGTGAATCAGAGAGGACCCTACGTAGAAATGAGAGTCGGGAATGTATCTTGTAGATACAGGAGCACAGAAGTGTTCAATAGACCATCACTTGGTTCTGAATATACCACTGTCAGGGCAAAAGAATATTTCCGTAGGGTTCGCAGGTACACCAGTCATAAACCCAGTGTCCAAACCCGTCCCAGTTACCATAGGACCACTACCGAACATTGTCCTTTCCTTCTAACAGAAAATTGTGGAGAACATTTGTTGGGATTAAATTTGTTGAAAAAACTAGGTTCTGTTATACATTGCACGACAGACGGAGTGTTTCTAACGATATGGCCACACGATGCCCCGGTGTCAGAATTCATGTCTGAAGCGTTACCAGGGGAACTAAGTAAGGTACCAACCTGTATATGGGCAATGCATGACAACGATGTGGGATGTTTAAAGATAGAGCCAGTAAAGATTATTTTGAAAGAAGGTGTTACCCTACCGCAAATACCCCAATACAAAATTTCGGTTGAAGGTGATAAAGGATTGAAGAGTATTGTTACCGATTTGGTGAAATTAGGGGTAATAGAGGAAATCACAGGCAGTACATGCAACAGCCCGATTCTTCCGGTTTATACAAAAGGAGGTAATGAGGTACCATACAGTTTCATAATTGATCTGCGCGCCTTTAATAAGGTAGTAGATCCGCAATTTCCTCTAGTGCCAGACGTCACTACAATATTGACAATGATACCTGTTTCAGCAGAATATTTTAG
Organism: Ambystoma mexicanum; assembly: GCF_040938575.1. Classification (NCBI taxonomy): domain Eukaryota; kingdom Metazoa; phylum Chordata; class Amphibia; order Caudata; family Ambystomatidae; genus Ambystoma; species Ambystoma mexicanum. Next base: position 670,510,539 of record NC_090927.1, on the reverse strand, counting down.
TGTAATAGATTTGAAAAACGCATTCTTTAGTATTCCAGTGGACAAGGACAGTAGATATTTGTTCGCGTTCAGATTAGGACGACGATCATTTACATTTACGCGGATTCCGCAAGGTTATACGGAAAGTCCAAGTATTTACAGTAGAGCATTAAAAGAACAGCTAGACATGCTGGAATTACCCATGGGTTGTGTACTTTTGCAATACATAGACGATTTATTGCTAGCTGCAGACACAGAGGAGATTTGTAAATAAAGCACTGTATTACTATTGTCACACCTAGCGGCACATGGCCATAAAGCAAGTTTGAAGAAATGTCAGTATAGTCGAAAGGAGGTGGCTTATTTGGGCTACCTACTTTCGAAAGGAGGGAGAAGACTAACGCCAGAACGCATAGAAAGTATTTCTTGTGTGCCTATTCCAAAGACACAAAAAGGAGTCAGAGCCATAATAGGCATGGCTTCATATTGCCGACAATGGATTGGTAATTTTGCGTTAATTGTGAAACCATTAGTGAATTTAACTAGAAAATATGCGGTTATGCCTTTGCAGTGGGATGAGGAATGTCGGAGGGCATTTGATGGATTGAAAACTGCATTATGCTCGGCTCCAGTTTTGGGTATGCCGAACTATGAGAACATTTTTAGACTATTTGTGTGTGAAAGTGAAGGATGTGCATTGGCGGTTTTGACACAGGAACAAGGTGGAAGAAATAGGCCGTGCAGCTATTTTTCTTCTGCGCTGGACCCTGTAGCGTGCGCACTACCACGATGTTTGCGATCTGTCGCGGTGGCTGCTGCGTCAGTGAAACAAACGGAAGGGATGGTATTGGGGCACACTTTAATTCTGATGGTGCCACATGCCATAGATGTTCTATTAAATAGGACACAGACTCAACAACTGACCTCTGCTAGATTGACAAGATATGAGATTATCTTGTTCGCGCCCCATATCCAAATTATGAGGTGTAGCGCTTTGAATCCTGCAGAATTAATGCCACTAACCATAAAAGAAATTGGGAAGAATGAATCACACCCCCACGATTGCTTAATGGTCACTGAGGAAGAAACCAAGGGAAGAGTTGATGTAAGTGATATTCCACAGAAAGAGTCGGATGGAGAGTTATTTTGTGACGGCTCATGTTTTAAATTACCAGATGGCACGACAACTGCCGCATACGCTATCACTACCCTAGAGAGTGTTGTAGAAAGTAAAAGAATCCCCTATAATTCAGCACAAGCCGCGGAAATAATAGCATTGACCAGAGCCTACGAGATTTCTGAAAATTTGAATGTGAATATATATACTGATAGTCAGTATGCTTTTGGAGTGGTTCATAACTTTGGTCGACTCTGGGCTAAGAGAGGGTTTCTGACATCACATGGTGCCAGAATTCAACATGGCCCTTTGATTGTACGATTGCTGTCTGCAGTCACGTTTCCAAAGCGCCTAGCAATAGTGTAATGCGAGGCACATAAAAAAGTAACATGCAAAATAGGAGAGGGAAACGCGTTTGCAGACAGAATTGTGAAACAAACTGCCACTGATTTGAATACCAAGATGATGACGGTTCAGACAGAGGAAGTACCCTGTATGATAGAAGATGGAGTTGCGACTGTCAAAGAAATGCAGGCCGAGGCTACAGCCGATGAAATACAGGGATGGGCAGAGAGATCTGCTGAGTTGGATTTGGAGGGTTGTTGGGTGGACAAGGGAACTAGAAACTGGATGTTGCCAAATTCGTATGTGACTGCAACGATCACAATGGCCCACAGCCCTATGCACATCTGTGCCAAGAAAATGATACAGCACCTTTCTACAGTATGGCAGAATGTAAACGTAAAAAAGAATGCAGAGAGGTTGGTGCAGAACTGTATCATGTGTTTACAACACAATGTAGGAAAGGGAACAGTGACTCCAACAGGCAGTTTTGGCCCGCCCTCCATGCCGTTTGAGGTAGTTCATTTTGATTTCATAGAGATGGAGAGGTGCCAAAACTTAAAATACGTCTTGGTGGTAATCTGTGCATTCAGTAAGTGGGTGGAGGCATATCCTTTGAAAGATTGCACAGCAAGGAGTACAGCAAAAGTAATGTTGAAGGAGTATTTTTCCAGATTTGGCTTGCCCCGGGTCCTATGGTCTGATAATGGACCGCATTTTGTGGGTGCAGTGGTATTACAGATATGTGCTGGTCTCCAGATTGATAAGAGAATCCATAGTTCAAGGCATCCGAGTTCTGCCGGTCTTGTGGAGAGGCACAACGGGATTCTTAAATCAAAGATCAGCAAGATTTGTGCGGGAAGCAAGTTAAGTTGGGTGGATGCATTACCAATAGCACTATTATGCATGTGTACGTCTGTACAGGCAAAAACTGGGCTCTCCCCGTACGAAATCGTAATGGGGAGGCCGGCAAATGTTTGGTGCGCACCTCAGCCAAAACGACTTAGTGAGATAGAACATCCTGTGCTTAGTATTTATTGTGGCCTTTTAATGCAGAAATTGCGTTTGATTCATCAGCAGGTGCAGGAGGCATTACCAGTAAGTTACACCGGTCCGGGGCATGCGCTGGAGCCAGGAGACTGGGTGCTGCTAAAAAACTTTGAAAAAGTCATCATTAGCACCCAGGTGGCACGGGCCCCATCAAGTACTTTTGGCGACGCAGACGGCAATACGGGTGGATGGAAGGAAGTCGTGGATCCATGCCACCCATGCCAATAATATTCCAACTGAACTGAAAGTCTTGCCTGACACTGATGACCGGAAAGAGACAGCGGTCCCAGAAACGAAAGTAACTGTTGCCAGTGAGCAGCCACCTAATCTGCCAAAACGAGAAGTGAAACTCGAAACAAACCCCGAGACGATTGCCAAAAATGGGGAAGGGCAAAGAGTGCCCCAACATTGCCCAGCAGAATCGACATCACTGCTGACCGACGTGAAATCTGCCTTGCAGATACCAGCAAAACCAAATCATGTACCCCTTTGGCGCACACCAGCACTTGCCAGCACGCTAAAAAACGGATCTGCATCATTGGAGCGCCGCACACCAGCACCTGCAGTAGCGCCACAACCGACTTCAAGCCTGAATCTGAAAGTGCACCAGCACTGTTCACCGATCATACGATACCAGGAGCAAGGCAATACAACCTGCGGCCTCGGAAGACAAAGTGATCCGCAGTCTTTTTTGGTGTTTATGTCAACCTCTGGTTCAGCTCATGGACGGAGAAGGTGTCAAGGGTTTTGACCCATGTTGAATCAATAGACTGGGTAGATGTGGGGATGAGCTGTCGCGGCCATTATTCTATCCCAGAACAAACTAAATCAATAGACTGGGTAGATGTGGGGATGAGCTGTCGCCGCCCACGTTCACGCCAGAATCCAGGAGAACCGCGCAGTTTGCGCACACCAAAATGGTCACCTAATCTGCCACCCACCAGTGCAAAGAAAGATGGTTCTGTTCAAAATCCGTTTTTATTGATGTCAAAAAGTAGCTGAAATCACGGGCACAAGACCACTCTAAAGATACAACCTTCTTGTGGGGGGTTCCACATCACCACTCTACTGTAAGGATGCCATCAAAACAATGTTAAGCAAGGATCCTATACTATCAAGCAAAAGACCACTCTATTGAAATGCATTAATTCAAGACAGATCCCAAAAATGGGTGCAGTACCAGCTTTGTCCACAAACCAGCGCTAGCGGTCTAAACTCTGACAGGAGAACTGCTACTTCAGAAGCTAATCAGCCTCCTGAGACAGCTGGAAACCTTCAAATGCCCGCTGGTTAATTAAAACTCTTAACCACCTGCTGTTCCCAGAGACAATCTGCTTGCATTAACAGGCCAAGAGGTTGGGAAACTTTCTCACCTCAGAGACCCACACAACAGCCCAGGAGATCACATGGACATGCTAACCAAATGCAGAGTGGCCCCCTGGCCTGCTGACCTCAGCCGACACAATAGACCCTTGCACTTGAATGGGTTATGTTGATTTTCAGTGTGGACTGTAAACAGAGCCCTGCCTGGGAGAGGAGAGACATGTGGTACTCCCAAGTTTCTGGGGGGTGGGCTCAGACACTTTTGTGGAATCATATTGCAGCAAATATATGTTTAAGTTAAATGCTTCTAAAATATTGTATTAAGCTTACAAAAATGTGCAATTTAGAGAACCTCAATCTAAGAAATGTACCCACAATTCAAGACTTGATTCAACTTTGGACCATGTTCTGAGGCGAAACCCCGCTATTTATTGATATTACAGACACCGGGTTTATGCTAGAAACCTAGTAAATTACTGGAATGTGTGTAGAAGGAGGGTGTATTTTGGTGTAATTTTTGATACAGATTTAACATTGGTAAACCAATTAAAAACGAAATTAAGTTGTCATTTTTTAATGCAAGCCCCCAGGAAGATCAGAGTCGGACAAGCATGGACCATAAGGAATCTGTAATATGTACATGTAATTTCAACAAATTGTGTATCTGGGAAATATGTATTTGGATCAGAAATAGATTTGTGTGCACATTGACAAGGGGAGTGTCTTTCTGTAAGCCATAAGGATGACACACAACCCAGCTCCCCAACCAAGGGAGAGAGGAGGACGTGGCCAATGATAGATTGCGAGGGGCCGGCTCAGTTATGTCCATGCACACACCCACTTGTAGAACACATAAAAAGAGACTGCTGGGACAGGTAGAGACACTCAATTCCCATTTTCTGCGGAGCACGCTGACGGACGAATTCACATCCAGAACTCCAGAGGCCTAGACTGAATCCAGCTAGACAGAGACCAGAACTTAGAACTCTGACTCCACAATTTAAAGCAAAGGCCTAAACCACAAGCTGAGTTCTCTTCAGCAGGCCTCAAAACCAACCAAACTATTCAACAGCCGGGGGCGAGCTGTTTGAATTCTTTGCCAAGAACTTTTGCAAGAACCTGTAGCAGTATCCAGAAAGCAGTGCTGTATCCGGAACCAGAGAGAACCACAGACCAGACCGTTGTGAGCAAAACCGGTGCCTGACAGACCCAGAGAGCAGAGCTGACCCAGATAGCCGGGACTTCAGAACCACCCGCCGGAAGTCCCATCCAACCTGACCAGACCTTGACGGCTTATTTCAAAAATATAGTGCGAGTACTCACTGTGCCAAAACCAATCTCTTAGTTTAAAATAATCTAATCCAAACTATTTTAACCTATTTACAACTGCCTCCTAGAATCGTGCCATTCTGTCATCTTTAAACTTGAAAACTGTCATCTGTCATTCTGAGCTTTCAAATTTCAAATCCGAAAAACTACCTTTACTAAATTGGCCGTATCTCCGGAACCGTTTGTGATAGAAGCTAGATTTATTCTGAAGCTGAGATTCTAAGCTTTCCAACAAGCTCTAAACCGACTTGCTACTCCTCATACCTCCTCCATAATTGCGCTCGACGCACGCGACTAAATTTGCCACGATTTGACATTTTGCTTAATTTCAGCCACGTGTAAAAAGATTTGTCCTTGCTTTCCTTTGCTGAAATTCGTTTGCAACCTGACAATCATTCATAGAGCATTGCTAAAGTGATCCTGAAATAATACAAAGTAGCTGTCACCCACCCTGAACCTCTAGAGGGAATTAAAATCATTTTAGCATATTTTTCACTTCTTTGCATACCACATCAAAGTATATTGCCTGTGTTTCAAACTCCTACCTGTTTTCCTCTAAGCTTGCTAGGGGGGAACTGAATTATATTTGATTGCATTCCTGAGAACTGTGTGCTTTCCTTCCATCTCTTTACCTTGCATAAAACGGGGGGTGAATTGTCAAAGAAAAGTGATTACATTGTCTTTTGTTGAAGTCATATCAAGTTTATTTTCTGTAATGCATTTTCATTCATCATTGCATTGTCCTTGGAGCCATAAAAGCATTCTCAGCTACTTTATTCTCTAAATATCACTTCTAAGCCATCAAAAAGAGTGTACCACTGTAACCTTATCCATTGTTGATCACTATCATCTTCACAAGTGTGCTATCAAATATTAATTTACTATAAAAGTGTGATAGATATATATTGTTTAATTTTCAAATAAACCTTTTAAATTTGCAAAACAAACCTACTTCTTGGCTCAGCGGGGTCAGGGGGATTCTGAGAGAGGGGTGTTATATAAGGATTGTCATCCAGAGTAAACAAACTGGACATAAAAATACATCAATAAGGGCTTCCATCAGCATCCCAGACTAGGCATTGACTTAGCTGTAGTGTTAAATTGAATTTGCTTACAAAGGAACCAGGGGTGTAGAGGAGAGAAGCGTGAGAATTGTGCAAATCAGACAATTCAAGACTCGCGGCTCCTCGGTGCGATCATAAAAAGTACATGTGTCCGGAACCAGAGCGGACAAGCTGGGCGCACATGATACTGAGGCGTTAACTGATCAAAGGTTCTCTGAGCAGTATAAGAAGAGAAGTGATCTTGCCTAAAAACAAATAATCGAATCCAGGCTAAAAAGGACAGGCAAAACTGAACTGCGACAATTCCATTGAACTTATTAACATCAGAGCAAGCGCGACGAAGAAAGATATCCACAACGAGCTTTGATAAAAAAAGAAGGACGACGAGAAACATGCCGGGACCGGTTCCAGCCTCCTGCACCACCACCGCTGAGAATGAGTCAGTTATAAAGACTATGAGTTTAAGAAAAACGCATGGTAAAACAAATTGTATGTTGGCACTAACGATAATAATGTGCTTTATGAGCGTGGTAGCACCAATATCGACAGCCCTAATATTATGGTGGGTAGAAACAATACACCCATTAGAAATGTTTTTACCAATAATTAATATATCCACTACTGAAAGCCCGGTTCAGGTGATCACTTATACCCTACCCCCAATGGAAGAAAAACACAGGGAAGGTTTTGGAAATAACACCTTACTGCTGATAATGAACATGACACATGCAATCCTGAAGAAAACAAACTGCTGGGTATGTGGCCATTTACCACAGCATGCTGGAAAAGGAATAGGGTGGTATGTGCAGCCATTACCATTAAGTTCATGTAGTGCATCTTTAGGTGCAATGTTCTATGGGAAATGGAATGAGAGTAATACGGGTCAATTAGACAGAACCAACATGAATGAGTTTGAGGAGATAATAATGAAGCCTGTGGGGTGTTCCATTTTCCATAAAGCACAAGTAATAGGCCCAGAGCCCACGAGGAAAAGTACACGGAAGATAACACGACAAAATAGACGAGATAGATTGTCCCCGCCAGAAAAAACATCTGTAATGACGTTTCGTGTAAGAATAGAAGGGGACAAATATGCAATTCCCCCATCTTACACGGTGAATTATAGCCCAAGAACTGTCCCTTTTTGTCTAAAAAAGAAAGGCTGTTTTTCAGTCGGAACATATACTGGTTGTATGAATACAGTGGTACTAAAATGGGAAATAGAACCAGTATACGTAGGTGATCCAGTTTATTTTATATGTGGAGAGAAAGCATACCCTTGGGTTGCCCAGAAACTGGGGAGGTACATGTTACCTAGGGCTACTGTATTCCTCTTAGAAACAGCAGCCATGGCCAGATTATCCAGAACTAGAGTCAAAAGGACTGACAAAGGTGTTTTAATAGCAACTGATGTAGCAAAATCATTCATTCCTTTCTTAGGACAGATAGTGAACTCCTATAATATAAGGCAACTGTCTAGAATCCTAAAGAATACAATAAACACAAAAACAGATCTATTATTTAACATGACGTTGGAAGAAAGAGGAATAAGGTTAATGACGCTGCAAAATAGAATGGCTCTCGATGTAATCCTGGTTGATCGTGGGGGAATTTGCAAAATAGTGGGATCAGCATGTTGCATTTATGTCGATGACTATTCCCCCACGATCTTTGAAGCAATAAAGAAAATGCACGTTCTGAGTTCTGAACTCGCCATTGGAGAAGGGAGCTGGGGAATAGGATCTTGGTTTTGGGAAATACTACGATCTTGGGGATGGAAGTTGATCTCAACATTAGTAGTGGTGTTCGGAATATTCCTAACGTGCTGTTGTTGTATACATTGTTTACCCATAGTTTGCGCAGAAGTAACTGAGGGATGTACGGAAGGATGCGTGCATATGATAACAAAGAAAAAACAGCCTCATGATCGAACTAGCCCAGACCCAAATGAGACGAGAGCAGTAAAAGAGTTGATGGCAATAGATATTGATGAAGACAATGATGTCCACGATAGCATGCAAGACTCAGACATAAGTACTTCAGATTCATCATCACTAGAGGAGGTTTCAATAAATAGATGAGACGTTTGGCATACGGCCAAAGGAGGGTTTGTCAGTCTAGAAATACTGATACCTCTACTTTGAGACCGCAAACGCATTTTGGTGGCCGTGGACCAACCGTCTCATGCACAATACGACAGAATATAGGTTTTCAAGTTTGCCAATGAACGGCCATTTTGATGTAGCAAGAATCGCCATTTTGTTTTCTAATCATTGCTCATTGCTTTCTGTTCCTATTGCTTAGCAGTATATTTTCCGCTTACACTGCTCGACTGTGGAACATTGTTGTCTGTATGTGAAAAGGACAAGGCCACAGGGCCGTGAGGATAACAAGAGTTCGCTGAAACACAAACGTAGGCAGCGCCAGGAAGAATGCCCGGCTCCCTCCCAAATGTAGCCTTGAAGCAGATCTGCAGGGCATTTAATCATTTCACAGCTGCCAGCCAGTCTCGTTATATGGTAGAATATGTTAGAATAATACCGCTAAAGGCTTGAATTATGCTGTTCTAACAGCCCCCCTTTGCTGAGCCTGCTAGAGCATGTCGGCTCCCAGGACGCGAATAGCACCTGATAGATAGCAAGGTCCATAATGCAACTCCCCCCCGTATGTAGTTCGCTTCCAAGAACAGAAGTGCTGTGTTCTATTCAATAACCGAAAGATGCCTTCGCACTCACAAATTGCAAATTGTTACTAGAATAGATGTTTGAAGGTGTCATAGTGGTCGGAGATGTCCATCATCACACCAAGTTCAAAGAAACCCAATAAAGGTGGGTGTTAAACATGTCATAGCTGATTGTTTGATATGCATTTTGTATATATGTAACTGATGTACGTCATTCACTCTCTTGCGTCCCTCGAGCTCTAGAGATACACGTCGTGGGGCGTGTGACCGAGTTGGTCAACTGAGACTTTTGCTTTGCAATAAAACCCTAGCTTTGGGAATACAGCCTCGTGTCTGGCGTCTCTATCGTGTGTGGTGACCCGCCTTGTTTCCATAGACGTCAGGGTCCCCTAGGGGCCCCTTTCAGGTTGGCTCCCTGATATGTTCTATATCATGCACATATTTATCGTAGTGTCTTTTATAAACACCCAGCATCTTAGGACAGCTAGCCAGTAGGTGTTTCCCTGTCTCCACAGTTTCTTTGTCCTTACACAGCTGATAGTAGCGCTCAGTAATGGGTATCTTACTTACTGTACCTGTGATTGCTAAGACTGGTAGCTGATTAATCCTAACTAATAAGATTAATCGTCTAAGTCTTAGTGCAAGGCATAAATTAAGATATTGCTGTGGTTTTTGTAAGTGTATAACATATACTTCACAAACTGATATTTTTTAAGACCTTCTAAGTTGGCATAATTCTCTAACCAATCCCCTAGATCAACTTTCCTTGCTAGAGCTGATTTTACTGCAGGGCAGAATTCTCCCGATCGATTTTATCTCATCTAGTTACTTTTCATTATTTACCTTAAAAAGAGACTTCCTAGACTCCTTCATAAGTTCCTATCGCAACAATATCAGCAACTAGTTACGAGAAGTAGTCATTATCTTCAGATATAATTCAGTCCTTTTTAATACCAATGATTTCAAAGAATGCAACCCCAATTAAAGCCTAGGAATGACCATCAGTATACTGGTAGGAAGGCCTAGAATCTTTTTCCAATATTTGCCCTCACTGCCTGTAACCATTTGAGGTCATTTGTCTGCAGCGCTTCAAGACCATATACAATCATTGGTGCTAAAACTGATTGATACAGTAATCGAGCAGCCCAAATAGTAAAGCCCCCATGTGTCTTAGTGAAGCGATAGACCAGTGCCGTTATTTGTGCAGCTTGTATGCATAGCCGATAGTCATTTCCAGTTTCTAAGCCAATGCCAATTAGGCGTATACAATATCTCGAACTCTTGTACCTTTAATCTAGTACGGACAATCTTCTTACTAGAAAACACCATCAATTGTGTTTTCTCCAGATTCATTAAAAAGCAAAAAGAGAAATGAGTGGGCACCACTAGGTAAAAATCCACTTGGATAGAGTAATGCAAAATAATAATAGTATGCCTTGTTCAAAAACTGTGCAGCAGCTGGCTGTGATGAGCCTGGAGACACCCTGACTCGAAACACATTTGGAGCAAGAGACCGGGTAAAAATATCCAGTCAAACAGCCGCTCTCCGTTAAGCCCAACTTGGGTGTGAGATTAATCAAGGTTTTAGTAAGTTATATCATGTATTAAAGATAATGCACTTGTTTAAATAAATAAAGTCTTTTGTTGTTTTTCCAAAAATAATGATTTATCAAAGAAACAGTCTCAAAATGGAGAAGTCACTAAAATATTCTTAGTGAGGAAGCATACATGCCAACATTCTGTGACCAAAAATCTGTAGGAATCTTAAAGTTTCAAAAATAGTCAGGCGAGGAGGTAATGATAGGAATAGGGCGCGTCAGCAGCCCATTGTCATTGAATGAGCCCGCCGCCACGGGTGCATTCAATGACAATGACGCGCCTGCCACGCCTTCTGCCATCACGCCAGCTCGGGGGAGCCCTTGAAAGACTCGCTGGAGTTGACCTGGTGGGGGGCTAATGGCGCCTTTTGTGAAAGGCACTCGCAGCGGAGGGGCGCCCTTAGCCCACCGCCGTGGGCGCCTTTTACATCAAATGCCTGCATGCTACGCCTTCTCCCGCTACGCCAGCTCGGGGAAGTCCTTGAAAGACTCCCCCGAGCTGGCGTGGTGGGGGGCTAATGGCACCTTTGGCCAAAGGCACCTGCGGTGGAGGGGCGCTTTTAGCCCACCGCCGTGGGTGCCTTTGACATTAAAAGCCTGCATGCTGCGCCTTCTCGCGCTACGCCAGCTCGGGGAAGTCCTTGAAAGACTCCCCCGAGTTGTCGTGGTGGGGGGCTAATGGCGCCTTTGGCCAAAGGCACCCGCGGCGGAGGGGCGCTTTTAGCCCACCGCCGTGGGTGCCTTTGACATTAACAGCCTGCATGCCACGCCTTCTCCCGCTACGCCAGCTCGGGGAAGTCCTTGAAAGACTCCCCCGAGTTGGCGTGATGGGGGGGCTAATGGCACCTTTTGCCAAAGGCACCCGCGGCAGAGGGGCGCTTTTAGCCCACCGCCGTGGGTGCCTTTGACATTAACAGCCTGCATGCCACGCCTTCTCCCGCTACGCCATCTCGGGGGAGCCCTTGAAAGACTCCCCCGAGATGGCGTGGGCAAAAAAAAAAAAAAAAAATGTAAAAAAAAAAAAAATCAGTATTTGGTGTCAAAAAATCGGTAGGCGGTAGGACTGCTTAAAAAGCGGTGTCCTACCGCCTAAATCGGTAGGGTTGGCAAGTATGAGGAAGCAATTGCCACAGCTTGTCAGTACATCAGACTCAATATGCCAATCCATTTCTGAAAGCCATTTCCGTCATCAGGGCTAGTCTGTTGCAATACAGTTTGGTCAAATCCACAATTCGATATTATAAGTATAACATAGAGAACACATCAAGAATGTTTTTCATCATAGAAACGAAACAGAAACATACCATTCAGTAGAGGTTTTCAGTGGTGGGTGACATGTTGAGAAAAATAAAAAAAAGTTGAATGAACAATTCCTTGCTCATGATGTTCGGCAAGAATTATAGTATGAAAATCCATTACCTGTGTGGTGTGGCAGGCTCATTGCATAAATACAGGGTTTAGATTGGCGTGGAAGCCATTAAGGCGTACGTGATGTGCGCCCGATGGGAATTAAGGCAGACAGATGCCGTAGTTTCTGCGGCTATGTTTAAAATAAAAGACGTGATCAGTGGAAGTTAATGCTAAGTGCATGTGAGAGGACCCAGGGGGCAGTGAGCCTACCTAGTGCCTCACGGATGGTCAAGGATCCATTCTGGTGTAGCCGAGCGTGGTGTCCGGCTGCCGATGCACACGTTACCTTGGCAACAGTGTCTTTTAAAGACACGTGACCGCCTTGCGTCCCGAATGGGGCTTGCGGTCGCAAACTAATGCTGTTATAAGGTAAATCAGCTCAATAGAAAGCAAACTGAACATTTGTCTGGTATAGTGTTAAGATGTCCCTAATTATCGTGTGTCAAACAAAATAACCAATCTAATGGAAATAGAAAAAATACTATGGTGGCCGGAACAAAAATTGGAAGTAATAATGGAACAACCGAAGGAGCCCATTGGAGAAACATAAACCATACAAAGCACCATTGACGCGTTGGGTGTCGCCAAGGGGCGGCACCTAATGTCCTAGACAGAAGGTCCAAGATGTGCAGGTCACAAATTAATGCTGTTTAAGGGTTAATTAGCTCAATAAAAAGCATTTATCTGGTATGGTATAAAGTTGTCCCCAATTGTCATGAGTCAAACATTAAAAAAAAATCTAATGGAAATGGAAAAAATACTATGATGTCAGAAAATTTATTAGAAGTAATAATGGAACAACCAAAGGAGTCCACTGAAGAAACATGTTAGACAATAGCAAGCAGTCTTGACGCGGTGGGTGTCGCCAAGTGGCGGCACCTCGGGTCCCAGACAGAAGGTCCAGGATGTGCGGCAAGGTTGCAGTGTGGTTGCACAAGTAATAGAATCAGGAGAACAACGGGTGATCATACTAAGGAAAAAGTTGCATCATGGGCTCAATCGAATAACTGAAAGAAGACAGAGATAGGCGTTGGGACGCTATACATCGAGGCAAACAATGGTAAATAAAACACTCTGCAGGGAAACAAAGCCAACATAGAAGTAAGCATTACATGCTCAATTCTGAATTAAATAAAACAGTGGTAATTAATTTCCTCATTAAGCCTTTGTGGGGCTACACTGCCAAGTTTATCAATCCAGAAAGTTTCCCTGCGGTTTAGCCGCAGGCCCAAGTCTTCATGGGGGTTATTTTTCATCAGGACTTCAAGGATCAGAAACCTTATTTGTGTAAGGCTGTGACAATTTTCGACCCAATGACGAGCCACAGCCGAATTGAGATTAGCATTGCGGATGCAGGACCGATGTTCATTCCACCGTGTTTTGGCCGTTCTGGTGGATTGGCCTACATAATATTTCCCACATCGACATTTGATGCCATAGATGGTGTTGATGCTATCGCAGGCCCCAAATGTTTTGAGGAAGATCTTCTTACCTGTACGTGGATGGTAGATGACATTACCTTTGATCACTGAGTTACAATTGATGCAGTGAAGACAAGGAAATGTACCAGTGCGTTGCGTGATTGGTTCTTTGGGAGGTGGTCTCGTATGTACAAGTTCATCTCCAGATTCATTACAAGATCATTAGTTTTAGCGTACTACCATAAAGCCTCCGCTGATCTATCTAGAGGATCATTCTCACCCAGGAGGCGCCTGCAGAATACTTCAAGAACCTCATGAGCCATTCTCTGGCAACCGGAAATGTCCGCAAATTTTAAAAGTGGAACACATTAATCCACTTTTCGAAAAATCCTCAGGAAACACAGAAGACCCAATCAATCATGGAAACCTATGGAAGATGTATAAAGCAATCAGATACTTGACCAGGCATAAGTCTGTTTCAGACCTATGAGAGGGACAGAAACAGCACTACTATGCATCTGGAACAGCATAAAACCTAACAATGACACCAACATCAAATCAGCACTAATAATATAGAGCTCTCAGCAGCCTTCGACACATTCCACCAGGAAAACCTCATCAAAAGGCTCTGAGAAACAGAGATCAGCAACACGGCCTTGCCATGGTTAAAGTCTTTTTTAACAAAGAATGGAAATAATTTGGCTAAACCGCCTTCAACTCAGCATGCCAGACACCAACCTGTGAGGTTCCACCACAAGGCTCATACCTCTCACCACTACTCCTGAGCGCAAGGAGATCATGAAAATGGCAGCAATGTGCCGTATAAACCTCAATAACATAACAAAATGAGGAGAATGGTTTTCATGGTCAAGGGAATGACCTTAAATTCTGGAACATTTATGTGCATTAACTGTACCTCTTCAGATGAAAAGCTAAGCACCTGCAGAGTATTGCAGTGGGCTTCCCAACCGAAATCTGATGCATCAGTCAGAACTGTATAAGTACGACACCGGAAGAGCCCCAATGAGAAGGTTCTGCTTCTGGGGCAACCAAAACAGAGCCAGAGGGAACTGTGGGAATACCACCCAGACTGAGAGTCTTGGTGCTGGTCTTATGACTGGACAGCTGAAACATAGCCTCCTACATCCTGAGTCTTGCAAAAGGATAGCAAATTACTTTAGGAGTTCTTGGTGGCCAGAATAGTTTGGAAAGCAGTTTGCTTGAGCCATATATTCCCCCCCGGAAATCCTTCATGGTCTCTCAAAGGTGGTAATCCTCTCTGGATGAGGGAAAGTCATACATGGTTTGTCCCAACAAACTGATGCCTCACTATTGCAAACAATTGTGACTTTGTTTAATAGAAAACCTAGCATGACCAGATTGCCACATGCGATCGGATGGTTAACCATGAGAAAAGACCTGGAAGAGGCTCCGATCAGCCAGCCCCCCAGGTAGGAGCCCTAATTAATCTCCTGACGTGGGCTTCCACTAGGCTAGGACCTTTGTCAACACCCTTGGAACATCTTTCAGATGCAAGGTTATATATTTGCGCAATCAATGTCCACTCCCATTTTAAAAACATCCTATGTTCTTTGTGATGGGGATGTGAAAGGAAGTGGCCCGAAGAGCAAGAGAGGTTAACCAATCCCCCTCCTGAAGAGATATCAAGACGTTCATAATCTTTACCATGCATTAAGTTTCATACAGGAGGACCATTTTTAGAATTGACAAGTCAAGAAAGGGTCTTGCACATAAATATGTTTTGGGAGTCAATAATTATCAGGAATAAAATCCCTTGCCTCTTTGGTTTTCATGGACCACCTCAATGCCATCTATGGGGTTTTGAATCTCTAGGAGACATTCCAGAATGAGCCTATGGCGAGAAGGAGGTGACACCAGTGGAACTGGTGAAACCCTCAAGCAGTATCTCTTTCTGGTAAGGTCCAAGACTCACTGGTCTTTCGTGAACTCTTGCCACTGCTGATAAAACTAACATATCCAGCTCTCTACTTGAAAGGATAAGGTGTTCAGATGTGTGAAGAATCCGGTGGCCAGGGCATGAATTATGTGAGACAGGTGATTTGGCTAGGTTAGCCAAAGCTGCGTCCAAAGCCGTGATCATGGAAGGCAAGCAGTTCTCTTTAGCATAGAATAACCTTCATTCATCAGGTTGCCGTGCAAGTTTTGAAAGCTGGGGGAAAATGTGCAATAAATATACATTTTAGTCATTTCTAGAAGCACCCGTTGCCTGCACCATCCCAGGCCTAGTTGTCTTTTCTTTAAATGAGGGGACACTTAGGAAGCAGGAACATTTCCATTGCCAATGGTAGCAAAGGATATTTTCAATTTGGCTGACAAACTGCCCAGGGACAATAACTGGGTCCACTTTGAGACATATTTGTTAGCAAGGTACTGAAAGACCTTTCTCCGTGAAAAGCCTCTACCACAGCAGAGCTCCCAACTGCAGAATTGAAGATTTCAGTGGAATAAAGGATAAAATTATTTTGAATATGGGCAAAGTTCTCCCTATTCTATGCTTCTGCTCCCAGAATCTAAAAATACTTCTGCTAGTTTGCCATGGCCCAAAACTGGAAGTATACGGTCAAGGCAGGGGATTCTGGAGCCTCCTCTACTCTGGGGAAAAAAAATCAGGAAGATGCTCCAGGCCCGTGGACTGTTTCAAAACCTTGTTGGGGCTTGCGAGGAGATTCTTCTTGGAACACAGTGTTCAGGCGTCTTATCTCCATTGATTCTTCTTTTCTTTAGTGGGGGCAGAATCTAGCGATTTCTACATGTATAATATCGGATACCTTCAGGCGCGGGCCGAACCCTTGTTTATTAAGCCCCTCTTGGAGTAGAGGTCTAACTTAACTTTAAAGAGGGCGCTCGAGAGCTGCACCAACATGGCGGCTCCTCTGTGAGCTTGGACAACCAGCCCACTATTCTGCTAAAATCCTCTAATCCCTAAAACGTATATTTACCTGAAACAAGACTCACAGTGTGCCGCTGTTAGGGAGAATTCTCAAAATGTGTCAATTCCTCCCACCTTAGAGCCCTCCAGCTCTTTTGCTAAACTTTTGTCATGATTCCTGCCCCTCATGTCCACAGCCCTCCATGATGTCAGGCTGGAGCCAGGCCACGATCACCTACATGGCCCTCAAGGGCCTCTCCATCCCCCCAAAGACCCACTTGGAGTCAGACTTGGCGCTTGTGGCACCAGACTCACTCACTCACTCCCTTAGGATAACATTGGGGATTGGACTTTTAGTGCATTGATGGGGACAAGATGGATGCCCCCACATATTTCGGTTCCCAGACCTGCATGTGCAGTCTAGTCTTTTGGGTGTGGTTCAGCCCAGAGACACCTGGGATACCCAGAGACTATTTAAGCCACGCCCTGGCTGAGAAGCATGGTTTGCGTTTTCTGCACCTGCAGCGTGACACTCACCGTGTTCGGATCGGTCTCCAGTAGGCCTGCATCTTTCTTCTGCGCTCAGCTCCTGTAAGAACACGAACACAGTTAGGAACAGCCTTACTTTGTGGTGCTTCTGCCCATCATTCATCGCTCCTGTTCTGCGGGCATCTTCGGCGGTGTCATTCCCATCCCGGCACGCCGCTTCCTAAGGAAAAGGGAAAAGAACAGAAAAAAGGCATTAGTAAGCATTCAGCAAAACTTTGCTTATTTTTAAAGACTGTACGAGCTTCAAACGCTTACCTGAATCCCAGCCGCTCTGGGGGTACTCTCTCTCCGGAACTTCTCATCCATCTGCAAGAGGGAAAAGACACTCCAGGTTAGCGTGGAAACATCTAGAGGCACCGCATACCGTGATTACTCACTGCATTTCTTCTTCATAACCGGCATCCACGCTGAAAACGTCGCAGCACCTAAAAGAGACAGAAAAAGAACTCAGTTCAATACAAATACGAAAGGGTCGCATCGCGCTCTCACTCCCCTTCAGCGCTACTCATCTCAGCAGCACGTCGCCATCCCTGGACGCCGGCCATCATCGAAGGAAGGAAAGGAACGAAGTTAGAGAACTGATCAAAAGACTCATTATACTTACCTGTCGCACTCTTGCCAGTGAAGTAACTAGGCAGCAACGGAGCCTGCATCAATCAACGCGCCCCTGCGCTGAAAGCAGGACGGCGAGCACACTTTCCAAGAAAACAAGCTCAGTGACGTCCCCCTGGATACCAGGTGAGCGTTACAACTTTGGGACTTTTTTCATTCTGTTTGTTTTCTGTGTTTATTTCTTTGGTTATGGAGTTTTAAACAACTCCATAGGCATCATCTTTCATGTGTGTCACACAGCACCCTGTCTCAAAGTTTAAATACCTTCTCTGGGATAAACTACTGTTTCCCAGAGAATGTAAGGTTAAATTGACTTTACTAGCCTTATCACACACTATCTTCCAATAGTGTGCTGGAGGGGTTACCTAGTATCCCCTATGTCAAGAAACTCTGTAGCAGTCAAATGCTACCCTTTCCTATCGGAATGGCTGGTGGCAGTGGTTTTACAACGAACTACCATGATCTTTTCCGACCGCGAACACCAGTAGCTAAAAATCACGGGAGCCATGTTTTTCAAGATGGCGTCTGAGCCCCCTTTGCTTAAACAGGTCCCGGTCGTCTTCTTTTCGCCATTTCTTTTTAGAAAGGTACTTCTAGAGTTTGTCTCTGCATGCCAAATCAGGTTTGGTCCCTTTGTTCCTACGCCTTTGGCGGGCTTCAGGACTGAAAACCGCCTCTGGCGCCTGAGTGTCTGAGATGGGCAAGAAGTGAGGGAGGTGCCCGAAACTCCCTGTGCTTAGTCTCCTAGGAGATCAAACGCACTCTGGCGTGATTGGCTGGCTGACAGTCCGGCAAGGACAGCCAACCTGCTGGGTGAGTGGCAGCTAAACTGGAATTAATGGGAGAAAACGGTTTAAAAGGCGAGTCTCTTGGCTTGGAAGGCAGAGTCAACCACTGGAACGAAAGAACCGAAGACGAGCTGGAAGAGAACTGCTGCTGCAACTCCTGGACCATTGGTTTGCCCGGTGAAGCCCTGCTTCAGGTCCGAATCGTCAAGTTCATCTTGACAGAAAAGCCCTTCAAGGACGACTTCTCCTTTGAGTTGGTGGGACCAATCAACTCGTAAGCCACCTGGACAAAATTCTCAGAGCTGAGTGTATTTTCCTCAGAGTGCTGCAGGAAACCGAATAGCCAGGGAGAAGGAAACCAGTTTGTGTGCTTGAAGACAGCTACCGGAGGTTCTAGAATGCAGGCAGCAGAGGCAGCAGCATAATCCTGCAGTTCCTGGCCCTCTCCTTTATGGATTATGAAAGATATGAACTCAACAAAAAGAAGATTGTAGTTGCGGACAATCCCATCCCTAAAACGCCTAAATCAACCTCTGAGATGGCAGAAGTACCTAGCCCATGGGATATTTAGTCTCTCCTTTTGAAGATGGCACAAGACTTAAGTAGCACAAGATGTGGGAGACGTCAAAGTTTCTATGGAAGGTCTCACCATGAATGTTTCCCAGATTGATGGTCGAGTTTCTGCCCTGGAAAATGGGACGGCTTCTATGTCTTCTGAAATATCTGGTAGCTACAGGGCATACAAAAACCTAAGAGATGACTTCCACAAGGGAACTGTGAACACTATGGAGATTGATCTCAAGATTAGAAGCAAGAATCTGCGGATAGTGGGCATTGAAGAATCAACAGAGGAGAATTTGGTCCAAACTGTAACTGAAGTATTAAAGACTGCCTACAAATGTGACCATATTACCTCCATTGACATTGACAACGCTTACAGAGCAGGAAGAAAATTGGGACCCAAGGCAAGACAGATCCTGGTATCTTTCATGAGCACTAGAAGCAAGGAGGATATACTAAGGGCTGCTAGGAGCAGAGAAGCTGATTTTCTCAAAGGCAATACAGTCTCCAGCTACCCATATTACCCCAAAGAGGTATTAGAGATCAGGAAATCTTTTAAAGGTCCCAAAAACCTGGCAAAATCTCTGGGCATAAAGAAATTCTTAAACAGGATGAACCTGCTAACATTGGTGTTTCCTGATGGTGGAAAGACAACATCAGACCCTTCTGAAGCTATGAAATGGTTGAATGCATTGTAAAATGCCTCTAATGCAATGGACTGATCTCCTTCTGATGTCATCCCTGTTGTAAGGAAATTACTTTTATTTATTTTCATTTTGAGGCATTATATCTGTGTATTTTCATTCATTAAAATGGCGCCGGATTGACACTACAGTTCAACGTATTTAAATTTAAATGATGCTTACAGTCATTTCATTCTATCCCGCTCCGATCTGAAGATTCCGAGATTAGAGTAAGGGACCTACCTATGGATGCGTATGCGTGAGGACGATCAGCTGACTTGCCGGGTTTGTTTCTATTCGCAATGGTAGGGGAGGACCGTAAGCGTAATGATCATCGTTACGCTGTTGAAGCTGGTCAGGTGGTGGCGATACATTCTCCTGGGGGAGATCGCTGACGGAGCTTTGAATTGGGGCCAGGTTGCAATACGAACCACGCATTGCATAGATATGCGGAACGGATCATCTCCCGAAATCCTTTTACGTTTGTGACAAGCTAGCGGTAAGATCTCTGGGATTGCGTACGTATGGGTGGAACTGGTTTTCAAGTGTGCCCGGTCACTAGAATCCTGACTGGGTGGAAAAGATTTTGCCATCATAATTATGGCCCTTGTATGCCCTTGCTCAACACCCGACATGTCTTAATACTGGACATTCATATATGATTGATTCAATTGGACTACTGAGCACAGTCCGGTCCAGACAGAAGTACTTGTAATTAAAGGTCCCATTATTCAAGATGCACGATCGTCGTCATTCCCCCCAAAACATCTTTGTTGGCTATACAGGGATTTGACTGCTCTTGAGATATGATGATACAACTAGGGGCTGTCTTCCATTGTTTACTTGTCATAGCAACCAGGAAATGCAGTAATTTCTATACATAGAGGTCACGTGAGGAATAATTGTTACTCGGATTGTATCTGGAATCACCTGCGTACCAGTTTCAATGTCAAAGTTATGTGTTCATAGCTGTGGAGCCACGCAGTCGGCACACATTTCACGCTGTGGACAGCAACTGGATCAACACAGCCTTATTATGGGACATGGTCAAAATGCCATATACAAGATTATTAGACTAACTTTGGCTCATAAGCATGATATCTTTTCCATGGGCGTCGATGTGTTGCATCTGCCTGCTGGATAACCATCCTTTATTCCCCCATTGGAATGATTGTAGATTCTCCTGTGACTCTCTTATACATATATTATGGGCCCCATGTCAGGAAGGGAGATGATGAGCTGAATTTGAAATCTGAAATGTAAAGGTTCATGTTTGATAGATATTCATAAGGTGATTTTGTGGTTATCCAGGTTCACATTTATTGACAGATGATGCAATATTAATGAGATGTTAATATAATACCTATGTCAAGTATGGTCATTGAGGTATCTACGTTTACTTATATGGGAATTTAGGTATGAGACTAATTTATTATGGGAAGGGATGGTCCATGGAATGTCACTTGTTCAATGTACTAAGATGGTTCCGGATATGCAATATGAGTAGATAGGAGAGTTTTTCAGCAATAACTCAGATGCTTAATGGTATATATAGTGTTTATATTTTCTTATGTTCTATTACATGGAATGTTGGATGGGTGAAAGTGGGGATTAAGTCTGCGAATATGGCTACATGTACTCTTTCCCTTCTATATTCTTGAAATGTTTTACTATTGATTTAGACTTTGGTTCTGTATCTTGTAACCTTTTAAGAATTGGGATTACGCTGACATATCGGGGCATTTCTATTTGCCATCATGGGGTCATCTTTGAATGTGTCAATACAGGGTCAATTGAGAATGTGTAGACGTTTTGTTTTGAATGAGTGCAATGGGAATGACATTGATTTTTAAGGAATAACTTTGGATATGGGTTTGGGATATTATATTTATCATTATTTTTTCAATGATTAAGAGTTTGGTTAAGTTAAGGAAAGGTGTCCAGGGCGCCGGACATCTTGAAATGTGGTATACGAATACATATTTTACACTGTTCTTTGCGTTTTGCATCTACATTGGGTTTGGGGGGGGTGGGGTTCACATCTAATTTTCCTATTGAGGTTTTAAAGCCAGTTGATGAGTCATTGCAAAGCTGGAAACTTGGGCTAAGTCTAATGTTCAGAATGGATAGGCATTTAAGAACGATCACTTGGAATGTGAATGGTTTAAACAATGTGCAAAAAAGAAAGTCATGTCTTATCTAAATGATCTAAAGGGTGATGTAGGTCTTCTGCAAGACGCACATCTTGTTAAGGAAGAGCTTGATGTTCTGAAGAAAGGATGGGTTGGAAGAGTGTATGGGTCAGTGTTTAGCTCAAGATCTAGGCGTGTAGCGATCTTAATTAGAAAAAATGCCCTTATCAAAGTTTTAAAAGAAATAAATGACAAAGACGGTAGAATTGTTGCAATTCTGACTAATATTTAAGGCACATAGGTAATTTTCTGTAATGTATACGCATCTACAGTAGATGAAGGCTCCTTTTTCAATAAGGTTGCTCAAAATGTTCAAGATCTGGGATCAAGAAATATTGTTCTGGGTGGGGATTTTAATACAGTTCTAGACCAGGATATGGATTTGGTCTGGCTCAAGATATGACAGACCTACTGACATGCACTCCAGAGCTCAGAGATCTTTTAAAAGAATACAATTTAAAAGATGGATGGAGGATGGAGAATCCAATGGCCAGAGAATACACTTTTTTCAGGGGCACATATGACCTATTCGAGGTTGGATATGTTACTGACATCCAGAAGGATTTCCGAAAATTATTTAACATCCAATATTGGAAATATAATATTGTCGGAGCATGCTCATGTTATCATGGATATGAAGCTTGACTTTGCTTTGAACAAGAATTATACATGGAGGCTGAACACTAGGGTCCTGGACAATGAAAAAGGCATGGAGAAAATTGCCACAGAAATAGATTACTTTGTAAAAGAAAATTGCAAAGGAGAAGTCTGTCCTGGCATAGTTTGGGAAGCTTTTAAATGTACGGTGCGTGGTATGCTCATCAGTTTGGCAAGTGGCTTGAAGAAAAGATCAGATTGTAGACATCAGGTATTGGAGACAAGTATAAAGGATATCACAAAAGATTTGATGTTTAATCTGGAAACTCAATTTTGATTCGGAAACTTAAACACTTGCGTCTGGAATTGAGAAACCTGATTTCAGATGAAGAAGACAAAAAGTTCTTCCAACAGAAATGTACATATTTTGAGAAAGGGGAAAAATGTGATCTTTGGTTGGCATTTAGACTGAGGAAAAGAGAGTCAGAAAGAACTATTACTTCCATCCGGGGACAAGATAACCAGGTTACTTTCAGACCAAAAGAAATCGATAAAAGTTTTTCAGACTTTTTATTCCGAACTATACAAAAATGAAACATATATTTCTGTGGATGATGGTGGGTTCCTGGCGGGTTACCACTTCCAAAGATCACGGGAGTGGATTCAGATTCTTTGGATGAAGATATAACGCTAGATGAGGTGAAGAGAGCAATGGGTAAACAGAATACTGGAAGGTCTCCTGGACCAGATGGCCTACCAGTTGAATTTTACAAATGGCTACCTAATTCTGCATGGACTCTCTTTTTGGACATGTTTAGATCGTCCCATTCGAGTGGTTACTCCCACCTACTACACGACACACTATGTTATCAGTGTACTTGAAAAAAGGGAAAGATGAGACTTTAGCATCCAGTTACAGACCGATTAGTTTGCTCAACGTTGATAACAAAATATTGGCAAAAATACTTGCTCTAAGATCAGAAATTCTTTCACCAAAATGGGTTCCTCCTGATCAATCGGGTTTTGTAAAGGAGAGAAGTACAGCCAGTAACATAAGAAAACTGTTACGCACTATTTCTGTGGCTACTGAATCAACGGAAGACGCTGCAGTTCTTTCATTAGATGCTGAAAAAGCCTTTGACAGGGTAAACTGGCAATTCTTGTTCAAGGTCCTGGAGAAGATGGGAATTGGTTCAAATTACATTTCTTGGATTGACCTTCTTTACAACAAACCAACGGCTGATGGTCTAAGATCTGAAACGTTGAATTTACGTCATTGGTATTGAACCTCTGGTGATGGCAGTAAGACAGGAGGAAAATCTACACGGTGTGAGCTGTTGGGGCATGCAACAAAAGGTGTGGTTTTATGCCGACGACTTGCTGTTGGTTCTGAAAAATCTTCGGCTTTCAATTCCAACTCTCATGAGTATTTTGACAACCTTTAATCGACTCTCAGGCTATAAAATAAACTGGACCAAGTCAGAATTTCTACCCTTGGTACTGTTCTGTGATAAGAATTTTGTTACACAATGGGGATTTAAATGGTGTACAAGTAAGTTGCTGTACTTGGGAGTTTGGATTTTACCGAATATATGTGATTATGTAACAGAAAACATGAATATGGTTTGTACTACATATATGTTGGATTTAGAGAGATGGAGCGCTTTACATTTGTCCTTATGGGGGAAAGTTAACGCACTGAAATGGTCTCCACGCCAAGAATTAATTACGTGCTTAGCATGATTCCGTTAGATATTGTAAAGAATTTTTTGGCAGGAATTGGATAGACTTACCCAAGGGTTTTTATGGGAGCATAAACAACCAAGGTTGAAGCTATGTAAATTACAATTGCCCCTGGAAAAGGGTGGTCTGGGTGTGCTCAATTATAGATCATACCACTTGGCTTTTATGTCGCAAACTTTAATGGAATTTATGAAGCCAAATCCAAATGAATGGTTGTGTGCTGAGAGTAGTCATTTTGGTCCTTTGCTGACTAGAGCTCTATTAACGACTGTACAGAAATTACCAGGTGTTAATGACCCATTGACTAAATGTCTACTAAGTTCATGGATGAGTCTGAATGATTGTTTGGGATACGACGCTTTGAAGGATCCTAATGCTTCCATTTGGTTGAATCCAGGTATTAAATGTGATGGGAAAATCTTGTTTTGGTCTGATTGGTTACTGGCGGGTGTGCAGTGGTTGGGCGACCTCTGAGAATGGGAATTGGCCGACTGCAAAAGGATTACAATCTAAATTTAATATTTCACATTTCAGTACGAGTGATTACCGTAAAATTCGAAGAGCTATTAGCGATATTGACTTGGAGAAAAGTCTGGATGTTAACTTATTACGGCAGAAACCTAAAGTAGGTGGAGGTGGTCAGGTGAGTCGTGTTTATGGTTTGATTGCAGGAAAATTTAAAAGCAATGTTTTGTTAAGGGAGGAATGGAGTAGAAGGTTTGGGAGTACTATTGATGAAGATCACTGGTTACGTATGTGTGCTAATACAAGGCTATGCTCCTTAAGTTTGGTGGAGATCCCGACAGATTAAAATCATCAATAGAGATACTGGACTCCTGAAAGGCTATTCAATAGAGGTATGACTGACAGCTCAGATTGTTGGTCATGTGTTCATGATACGGGTACATTTGAACATATGCTTTGGACGTGCACCAGAGTGCACGGCTTTTGGTTTGAATTTGGTAGGATTTGTGATGCAGTATTAGATGAAAAAATAGCCTTTGATTTTAAGACTTTAATACTCGTTAGCAATGTTCTTTTGGAGGATCTATCAGTATGTCAAAATAAGTGGATCTATCAAGGTGCGATGGTGGGTAAAAGAATTATTTTGAGAGGTTGGAAAATGGTGAACCCTGTTCTAATTGAAATCTGGATTGATGAAATGCATGATCTGGCGGAGATGGAAAGGGTTATTTTCCAGAGAAACAGAAAGCTTAATATATTTGAGAAAATATGGGGGAATTCCTCACTATGCATTGATTACAAATTGATACTTGATGTGAACCCTGGTTGAGGGTGGGGGGGGGGAATGTTTTGTTAACATGTACAGGTTGCACACTATGAGCTAATTGTCATGAAATGTGTTATTCTTATGGATGTTTATAATTGTACATGCTATAATCTTAAAATATAAGTTTCAACAAAAAAAAAAGAAAAAAAAGAAGACAGCTACCGGAATCGAAGATTTGCCAGCTTTGTGACCAGTCCCCGACTGAGAGAACTTACCTCTCACTGCGAAAGTGCGTACAACTTTGGCAACTTGCAGGCCTAGTCAGCGTGTGACCCGACATCTGGACCTTTCTTCTATGAACTACTTCTGAGAACCGGGGCAAAGACTTTTCCGTTTAACTACCAGAACCATTTTTACCTATACAAGACTCTAGTCCATTGACTTTGGCCACCTATTGCATTGAATCAACTCCTCTGGTGAACACAAACTATTTGCACTGTTTAAGAGTAACTGTATTATTCGTTTTATTAGCTTATGCCTTTTTGCTCCTACTTCAAATGCTCTAAATGCCATTTTGCTCCTCCTTCAAAGTAGTTTAAATGTCACAGAACCGAGTAGTGTGAAGTACTGTAGTATATTTTTATGTGATATTGATTGCCTCCTTTTAGTGAATGTTTTCTAACTGACTGTGTAATAAATTAATAAGTGCCTTATCAAGAAATCTTGAGTATAGGTGTCTATCTGAATACTTGTAATTATAGACCTCTGTGTAACACCCTTACAAGCTCACTTTGCCTCTTGAGATAAGCTTTGGTGCTCAGCTCGCTACCAAAAACTGTGTGGTACAGACTTATACCAAAGGTTGGTTTTGCTTACACCTGTAGTCATAGTTGTGTGTAGTGGTCCCAGAGGGTACTGCATGCAAACTTTGCCTAACAGCCGCAAAGTCAGGGACTTCCTCCTGCTATCTGGAGCCCATCGTGTGCCGCAGTTGATGTGGATCGAGTTTGCCCACGGCCTCTGAGGTGTGGGAGAGCCAGAAGGCTGGTGCTGTCTCAGTGCAGGCGCACGCCAGAGCTGCTTGACCCTCCTGTTAGCGTTGGTCGGGCCTCTGAGACTGGGAGAGCAGACGTATTAAGGATAGAGTTCCACCAACGGATCTGTGAAAAGGGCAGCAGCCAGCCACTCCGGCTGTGGCTGTAGGCGGTTGGCGCAATAGAGTTGAGCGTACAGAGACCCTTCCAGGCATAAAGTGTGCTTTGTATTGGAGGCCCCAGACTGTGCTGTAGCAGCGCCACAGGGGGACGGATTGGACCTTTCCTGCTCCCACTGGCAATGGACAACCACAGTGGTGCAAGAGCAGGTAGCTTGAAGCTGCACCAAGGTTGGGGCGGTGGCTGGCTAGAATGGCTGGTGTGTGCAGGCTACCTGGGCGGCCGGAGCAGTCCCAGCTGGTGCGGAGGATCGCCACTTTGGCTGGACACACCAGAACTGGATTCCAGTACATGGTGCACTGTACACCAGTCGGACCACTATGTGGAGATCTCCTGTAGCTGTTTGAGGACCGTATGCATGACACGACTGGCGGCCTTCACTTACACTAAGATTGTGCACTCTTACGCTGGCAGATTAATTCTTACCAGCCCCGCCAGACTCAGTCACCATGGGGAAGAGCGATAAGAATCAACGTAAACTGTCCTTTGATGGAGACGTCATTGTGAAAAAACCTAAAAGCCTTTGGCTTGCCCCACACCAGAGGGTGAAGGAGAGGAGATGGTGCATTCTGCATACCCAGAGAGGGAGAGAGGTCGGTCAAAGAACTTCTCATGCACTTTAAGGCAGGGATTGGCAAAAAAGATATGAAGCTTGATGTCCTCAATAATAAAGTTGACTTGCTGCAATGACGCCTTGATAAAAACAGCGCTAAATTGAATGAAGCCGAGACCCAGATCTCGGACCTTGAAGATTCAGCGACTACTACTGCAACTAAATTTCGAGCAATGGAAGATTCTTTGAAGGCCATAGCAGCAAAGAACGAGGCCTGCAAGGAGGAACAATATTCGTCTCGTCAGGGTACGAGAGGCACAGGCCATTGGGGGTATGGAGGAATTTGTGGAAAAGCTCTGTAAAGCAGTGTTTGATCCAAAGGAACTCTCCACTTTGTTTGTCGAGCAAGCCCATAGGATTCTTGCATTTCCGACCTGTGCCCATTGCGCAGCCACATCTCATTATTGCACGACGACTCAATTACTGCAACAAAGATGCCATCCTTCGAATGTCCAGGAAGAAAGGCAAACTGTTTTATGATGGGGACCAGATTCAGATTTTCCTGGGCCTTTTGTCGACGGTCCAGGTGGACTTTCACTGGTGTGAAACGGGTCCTCCAAGTCTGAAATATTTGGTAGTCAATGCTGTTCCCTGCTAGTCTCTGCATTCAGCACGAGGGGAAAGTTAATTTCTTGACGTCATCGGAGGCTGGTCGCTCCTTCGTCGAGAGAATCAAGAAGAGCCAGCCCAAAAAGGATTTGATGCCTGGAGAGGGAGTGCAGGGAGAAGTGGTAAAGACTGAGACGACCCATGAACACCACGATCAATGTAATTGGTTGTCTCTGGTCATGACATATGCAGTCGGGTAGGCTTCAATGCATAATGGCCTAAATGCAGGGTGGGGGTGACCTGCTTGCATAAATGGGAGAGATTCTATATGGGCTGAAGTGCCCCGGGTGTCAACAGCTTCAGTTTTGATCATTTACCAATTGGGTTTGTCCTGGGTGGGGGAGGGAGGAGTGATAAGTGGATGTAGCAATGTTATTGTTGTGGTTAGCAGTACACCACTCACGAAAGCTCACTCTGTGAGGCCAGGGAGGAATACCTTGCCGGGGCATGATATTATGTAGTAGTCGGGTTACACTAAATACTGAAGCGGTCACTGAGTGCTTAGTACCAGTACAAGATCCAGAAAAGGGTAAGCGTTCAGGGTCATCATGACAGTGATTAAGATGGCTACCCCGAATATTAGGGGAGGTAACCATCAAGGTAAAACCAGGAAGCTACTTCTATTTTTAAACTGGCATGGCGTTAATGTGGCATTCCTACAAGAAACATATCTTACATGTCTGAGGTTAAATGGGGTCACAATGGGGTGAAGTTACTGTTATTATTCATCATATTCCTTGCAATTCCTGTCCACCAATCCCTTGGCTTCTACCTGTATGAGGTCCTGAAGTATCTGGAGGGTAGGGTGCTGATGATAGTGGGGTATTCAGGTTGCACTCGTTAATACTTATGCACCCAATTTGGATGATCACGGTTTCTTTGATTGGGTACTACCTAATCTAGCTGTTCTGCTTTGGGGAGGCAATTTCAATACTGTGCTGGACCCGGGAATGGAAAGGTCTAAAAAAACAGCTGACAAAATGATCCAAAGTAATCCAAAGGGTAGAAGATTGCTGTTCCATTTACAATTTAGTAGATGTCTGGCGGGTACAACATATGGGTCAGACGGAATACACTTTCCATTTGTGGGTTAACGGTACAGATTCTCGCATAGACTGTATATTGAAATATAGGACTGATGCTCTACAGTTCAAAGAGTGAGAGGTTCTTCCCTGCACGCTGTCGGACCACTCCTCGGTCACTTTGGCATGTCTGATACACGCTAAGCACCATCGGAAAAGAAACTGGCGCTTTAAAGCTCAAGCACTAAATGATGAAGTGTTTCACCAAGAATTGCAGGTTGAGATAATCTCCTTTGGTACCAATGAGGGTTCAGTAGCTCCGTTTTAAATACTATGGGATAAACAGCCAGAAATCCAGAAAGAACTGGATTATTTTCAAGAGAATGCATTGAGGGAGGTTAATTTCTGAGCAGGGTCCATCAGGTACCACAATATGGAGATGGCCAGAAACCGGGAACAATGCTGTCGAGGATGCTTTCTAAGGAAAAGAAATCTAAATATATAATCTAATCACAAACCGGAAAGGGTGTTCCTAGACATGATGCATCAGATATTGCTGAATTGTTCCGGGAATACTATAACTCCCTTTACACTTCAATAGGGAACATATTGGAGTTACTTATTCAGCAATATCTGGACGAGGTCCATCTCTATTGGCTGTCACACGAACAGCGGGCAGAATTAGAACAGGATGTCTCTGTTGAAGGCATTATTCGGGGATTACCCAGATCCAAGGCTACCGATCCAGATGGGCTGACAGTCAAACTGTAAAATGCTTATGCAAAATATACTTGCTCCACATTTGTTCTGAATGTACTCGGAATCAGTGAGCAGTGGAACATTTCCCCCAACGCTAAGGGAGGCGACGATAACGCTGTTAAACAAAGTGGGGAAACCGCCAAAGGAATGTTCTTCCTATCGGCTGATGTTTCTTATTAATGTTGACGATAACATTTATGTTTGGCTAAAGGAAAATAGGCGTTTCCCTATTATGCTGGACTTAATTCTGGGGGATCAATCTGCTTTTGATTAGTTTCAATGGCCATATAAGTTTTTCCAAATAGTTAACTGAATCAAAGTTTTAAACAAAATTGCAAATTTAAGTAAGGCATCTTGCTTAAAAATACAAGGAATGAAAAAGAACTAAAGCACACGATGGAGGAAGGGCATGCAAACAATTACAGATATACATGAAAATGTCAAAAGAGAAAAGTCTGTGGAAGGAAAAACAGAAGTTCATTTAACTGCATTTCCCTTTTGACATTTTCACGTTTGTCCTATTATCCCCTTAACTCCCACCCTACTTACCTTTTGGCGGCACACCTTGTTGTGTGCCGCCAAATCCCGTCTCCCTGCGACGCAATTTCCTTTCACTTGCGTGGACAAGAAGCGGCACTGCAGGGTCCTTATTTATTAACTTTTTCTAAACCTTGTTTAAAAAGCAGGTGATATGATATGATAGGTTATTTATAACGCGTTTAATACCCAGATGTTTCTAAGCGCGGACCCGGGGATCGAACCTGTGTTGCTCTCTGTCATCTGGCTTGTTTGTTTGTTTATTTATTTATTTGTATTGCTTGCCAGACCCAAGGGTATCATGGCGCATAAGTTACAAGGAAGTTCACAGCTTACGTTACAGAAATAAATTATACATAGAAAGATGGCACAAAGTCAGGCAAAAGGCAAGCACGTTGCCACTTAGCTATCCTCCTGAGACTCCTACAATGCTTGATGTCATTATAGCGAACAAGGGTGCTGGGACACCCCCGCAACTCAAGTTCAACTCGTTTGCTATAATGCTGCTGTATGGTGCAATTGTTTGGAATTTTCGGCTGTGCATAATTTTTGTACAGCACAAATTGGAACAATTCTACAATACGTTTTTTTTTAATAGACAATTTCTACGGATTCCGAAAATGACCAGACCGCTTGGTAGTAAATCAGTAATGAGATGTTGGGGCTTGCGAATCTGTTATGCAAGGGATCATAGTTAATCCAATGCATAATGGAGGGTTCCCCCCTATCTGGGTCCTGCAGGGCTTCAACTGGGACAAAAGGACAGCCTAATGGACAAAAGAGTAACATCAATATATAAAATGAACAGGTTACTTACCTGTCAGCAATGTTCTTTCTGATGGATGTTCCTCATCTGTGATATTCTATTGCCAGCACTAGCTGGCCTTGGAAACCTTTCCGCCACCAGTGGAGCAGTGTAGCTCCACTTAGCGCGTCTACATGCCGCCTGTGACATCAGGGACAGTATATCTTGATGAGAAATGTCCCATGACCACAATTAGGACCTTTTCCCCAGCACTCAGCCACATCATAGGAGGTGTTCACGCTATCCACCAAGAGGGGCAGGATCGGAGGGCGAACAGGAATCCCTGGGAAGAACATCCATCAGAAAGTACATTACTGGGAGGTAAGTCATTTGTTCTGGTAATGAATTCCTTCCTCCCACACAATCCTCAACCATGACAGACTGCAATAGAAGTATGTAAATCTGGAGGATTATTACTGCTAATATCAAGCAGTAATATTAGGCATATCAAGCAGTAATATTAGGCAACTGTGTGCAGCGATGCCAACATGGACACTTGGCAAATGCCAGACAGAAAGACCCTCATAACCCCCATCTGCATGGCAGTGGTGGCAGCAAGCGCTCTGGTTGAATGAACCCTGAGACACATCCTTCTAAGCCAGATTGTAGCATTCTGAGATGTAGATGAACACCAAAATTGACAGGGTCTACTTGGATGTATCCTGGTCAGAATGAGAACCAGCATAATGCAAAAAAAAGCTGGTCATCGTTCCTGACATTCCTCACCTTAGACAAACAGCAGCAGAGTGCCTGCACTTGGTCCAGCCATTGGAATAGTCCCTTCATATTGGAGGGATGAGGTGGAGAAAATAAAACACAAAGATGGATCCTCTGTGAGAGATGAAAGTTCAAAACAACCTTGGGGAGGAAGGATTGTCTCACTCCAAAAGTGAGTTTCTCTTGGAAAACACTAATTGGGGATGTTTAACAGACAACACCAGGAGTGATGGCTATAAAATGAAATCACCTTTATGGTGTACAATCTTAATGAACAGGGATGAAAGGGCTCGATGGGAGCTCACATGAGAAAAGCCAAAGCTAAAATCAAATCCTATGCAGAAACCACATATTGACATGGGGGGAAACTGATTCCACAACCCCCACAAAAACTACATAACAGTACTGTAAAATAAGATGCCCGTTTGGGCCTAGGGCACATTAACAGATGCCGAGACCAGACGCATACGCAGAGCTTGGATATGAAATCTTTAAGTACACCAACTGACAAGCAGGGCTGAGCACGGGAAGCAAACGCTGCCAAAGAGGTTACACCGTTGAGAGGGGCAAACAGCTATATCGAATGCTGGGAAAGCCTAAAAGGTTACAGGAGCCAGGAAAACCGGAACAGGCAAACGCCCAACCAAGGCCCTGCTAAAGCAGGCCTTATTGAGGAACAAAGGGCTTTGGGGCAGCACTGGAGAGATAAAGTATATAAAGCAAGACTGGGAACAGAGAGGACCAGGAGGGCTAACATGCCCAAACAAACGAAAGGAACATTTTACAACACCAATGCAGAAATGGTGGCATTGTATTAAAGGGACCCTTTTTTCCATGTAAAGAAAGGCACGTGATGGAACTGTTTCAAGATTTAATAGTGGCCGTTCAAAGTCTGCAGAGAGTCTGGAAGACCACATTGTAACAAACTGAAGAACTTTTTAAACTATCTCTTGGGAGGAGAGCCCTGTAACGGAGCCGAGCAAAACCCAAGGATAGAGGCAATGTGTTCTGGCCATATTTTTTTCTGTTTTTGTAATTGTAAGGTCAGACAGTACATAAGGCTTGGACTAAGGACTATTTCTTTTTTTACATTTGACAAGCACTATTAGTCTTAGTTTGTTAGGCAGGGAATGTCCATTTTAGCGGGAGGGCTGTATAGGTGTTTTACTTACTGTTTAAATAAACACCCTTGAACATGTAATTCTGACTCCTTCTGATTTGCCACGCTGTGTAGGCCCTCATCATATGTCAATTCAAACTGAGCCTTTGCCTGGTGAAGGCCAGGGAGCTCAGTGTGTCTACCAACTTTTCTATTGTCTTCTGGAAGGAAGCATGAGCTTTGCCTGGAGTTGGCACCAATATAATGTTCAGCTACGGGGAGGAGTCGAGGCCACTGTTTCCTAGCAAGTTGGAAGCCAGATCCATGCGATCCTCTCTCTCGCTGTAAAATACTGCTGCAAAACCTCTCACCTCTGCAAAGCATTGAGGTTTTGGGATGGGATTACCTGCTTGGTAGAAGACTGCTGACATCTTCGACATGATTTTTCAATATTTTTAAGGATCCTAAAACCACTGAGGCGAGGAGAGCCGTTGCCTCAATGCTCCAAGACAGAGTTGCACAGCATCACTGTGTATCAGAGTCCTTCAGAGCTGGTACAAGCCATAGGCATGAAGTTGTCATCTCAAAAGGGGTTCCTGCAGGCTCCTGTAAGCATGGTGTGACCCAGAGGGCCTTGGTAAAGATGTTGAGCATCTTTACTTTAAATTAATTCCATTACTTTAGGCGTAGGTAGGTAAAAGTACCTGTTGGGACATATCCTCTAAGCGGACCCTGGATCGATGGCTCCTGAATGAGCAGGACCATTTGTGGTGCTTCTTCGAGTCTTTCCAGGTCAGGGATTGGTCTGGTCTTATCTTCTCCACGCAAGACGACCTCGAAGAAGTTTATAATTTCAGTGGCAAAAGGTAAAGAGCTGTGCAGCATGCTCCAGTAGGACATTAAGATGCATGGACTGGCATAAGCTTAAGGACAATACTGCCTTTGAGAGCAACATTTCGTCATATTGCACTTTTTCAAATCAGCTTTCAAAAACAAATAACATTTTCTCCACAAAATATTGCAGCTATACAGCAGTTGCAGCCATGTGAGACATGGCCTATAATGTTGCCACTAGGTGGATACTTTTCAATTAAAAGAAGGGAAGGATGGTAGGAAATGTAAAAATCATAGACCAATTTCGTTGTTAAATGTGGATGTTAAACTCTCTACGATATTAATGGCAAATAGATTGAGTGACAGTATTGGTAAAACTGTACATAAATCTCAGGTTGGGTTTATGAAGGGAAGATTCGGGTATGATAATATAAGGACACTAGTGGATTTGCTAAGTATTCATAGTAATAAGTCGACTAATGCTGCTTTGGTTTTTATGGACGCTGAGAAAGCATTTGACAGAGTATTGGGTATTTTTAGATTTTACATTGGAGAAAATGAGATTTGATGATACATTTCGGAGGATGGTTAATTTACTGCAGGGCTCCGCTAGAGCGCTTGTTTAGGTTAATGGTGAATTGTCGGATTCTTTTAATCTTTCTAGGGGGACAAGGCAGGGGTGTCCCTTGTCACCTTTTTTATTCAACATTGCTTTGGAACCTTTAGTTGCAATGATAAGAAATGAGCAGAGACTTCGGGGACTGAAATTTGGGACAAGAGAGGTGAAAGTGCTATCTTATGCTGATGATATGGTAGTTGTACTCTCGGATACGGAGACGGGTAGTGTCGTTCTCATGGAAGTACTAGAGAGAATGGGCAAGTTCTCAGGTTATAAAATAAACTGGGGAAAAACTGAGGTGTTTCCACTCCAGACAGCTGTAAGGAGGGGCGACTTTGCAGATTGGAACTGTAACTGGTCGGCGATGCATGTGAAACATTTGTGGATTTTCCTTACGAGTGATATAAATAAAATGGTTCAATTTAATGTGAATGAGTTGTTGGAAACCCTACGGAGAGATGTAAGGAAATGGTTGAGATTAGATTTGGGGATATGGGCGAAGATTAACACGATTAAGATGTTGCTTCTGCCAAAGGTTTTGTATGTTATGCAGTCTATACCTTTTGCATTCATAGAGAGACAACTTAAGGAGATTGATCAGGTTTTCTTGGATTTTCTCTGGGGTGAGAAAAAGGCCCCTAAGATTCCAAAGTTTATTTTACAGCGGGGCATTAAGGATAGGGGTTTTAGTTATCCGAATCTGGAAAAGTATTACAGAGGATTCATTTTGAAGAAGGCGGCCGTGTATGCCTTGGCAGAAACAGAGGAAGAGCCAGTATGGTTATCAATTGAGAGGGAGGCTACCAAAGGGTTCTGCTAAACTACTAAATGTTAAACTTGCTAAAGACATGATGTTATGGTGGTTGCTTAACTTTCATGGGAATGCCTTTTTGAACTATAAGGCATCTGTTTGGAATAATCCTGCAATACAACTTGATAACAGGACATTGTGTTGGAGAAGTTGGATTAATTGGTTATGTATAAGAGTATGGGTAAGGAAGAAGCTTATTGGATTTTCGGGGAATCTTTTATTGACTTATATGGTAATAGTGCATTGCCTACCATGATCAGCTACTCTAGGTGAATAAATATTTGTATTAGTGTTTGTCTTGTCTGCTGTTAGTGAATAGATGATTAATTGTTTAGTTTTGGGTGTATTGTTATTTGTTAAGTCTTGTTTTGTGTTAATATGTTTGGTTAATTTTATTTTATAGGACTTATTATTATTAGGAAAGGTTTTATGATTCCATTGTATTTAAGTTTTTTGAATTTTTTTAAGAGTATTTCTTTATTTGATTCATTGGGATATGGCGATTTTAATGGATGTATGTGTTAAGATGTGCTATATTGCCTGTTGATTTTGGTTGCATTTTATCTTGTATGTACTTGTTTGAATAAGATAAATAAAGTTAAAAAAAAATAAAATAAAAAGAAAGCTGTGCATGCCTTATGCACATCACATACAGACACACCGTTCTGAGTTACATAAGCATTCCCGCACATCATAGCCAGCGTTTTGGTAGGATAAAGTTTAGGACACTCACTAAGGAGCAGGTGAGCAGACAAGTGCTAGGTTTAATACTTATCATGGATGTTATGGTTATAATTTAATTAATTTAACAAGACCGATCACATTGGGATAATTATGCTCGCTTGTTGTTAATAAATATTAATGTGGGTATTTGATATGTTCTTTCCAACGATGAAGTTCCACATCACTTGTTTTCTCCTTTTATCATTGTCTGTGCTTTCATCAAGAAATTGGTTAAGCTGCATAAAGGGATGTCATCATCAAACATGAGTGATTTTCAATAGGTTCAAAGAAATTCCCCTATTTTAAAAAAATCTCCCAACTCTACCATAAGGGGAAAGGGAAATGTATTAATGTCAAATCTAAAAAAGATGGGTATATTTATTTACCTATCTCTTTTAGATTTGACATCATCAACACGAACCAGACAGTAGCTACTTAAAGCATAGCATGCATATCTGAGCAGAGTACACTTGGTTTACGAGAACTGATTAATCCCCAGTTTGATCCATCCTAGATGACACATTTTGGTTGGTAATTCATACTGCAGAATGGCAGAAAAATTTGTAGAAATGTGTGTATACTTCCTTTCTTTGCTCCCCATGGTCAACCAATGCTCTTTTACTCAATGTTAATTGAGGAGCAGCCTTTAGCGTCAGTGTCAACTGAGTCTGTATACAAAAACAATGTCTTTATCGAACACACCTTTTCAGGAGATTAAATGGTGACTTTATTTTTTGGTTTATTAAACTTATGAAATGTGCTTGAGTATACCAAATGAAGTATTTGGCAGAGGATCGGGAGCAGCTAGCCGCTACTTATCTCCCCGTCTGAGTTGGTATTTCTCCACCAAATCCACAGTGAGACCTGTAGTTTTGGGTCACTTCGACTGAATGTAATATCGGCCTCCATTATGCTCTTAAAGTTATCACTGTTTTTATGAGGGGGCCTTCAAGAAAAGTTTCAAGATAAAACTCCATATTAAAGATACTCCATTTCAATTATTTTTTCACTAAGGATTCTGCTGCAGATGGTGATTTTATTTTGCATACAACTTGTGCAGCTTTCTCAGGTATGAACACTCTCACTAAATGTGTGGCTAGCTATTGCACCATAATTGTATTTCAAGTGGGAGCAAGTGCAGATCAGTCAAAGTCACCAATGGCCTCCTTGCATTTTAGGAGGGTATTGGGGCAGCATTGTCTCTAGGAACTCTGCCGCTTCTCCACATCATTAATAATGCTCATTATTTTCATACAGGACCGGTCACTTCTTATGCTATTTGCACAACTATTCATACTATTTTGTTTTTAAGTGAGGGCATGTGAACCCCAAAAAGGGTCACTGTTTTTAATAAAACAGTACTGAAGAAAGTGGTTTGAACCCAGGGTGCAGGGTTGCTCCCTTTTTTCAAAGTCAAGTGCTCAATCCTCTACACTATCAATGCTGTGGTTAAGAAGACTGTACAATCTATACAAGCTTAAGCACAGCACAACACAGTATGCCACTGCACACAAGGATCCACCTACAGTCACTCCAACAAACTCTTGGTTGCATGCTTAAATGTTGGTGTGGATTCAGGTTGTGGTCCCTCTTAGAGTAGATCTTGATGGGATCCTGTCAGCAACTGGGAGGGCGAAAGCATTGAATGCCCCGGGGCCCGGAGGTCTTTCAAACGTAACCTTGAAATCTACACCGATGCTGTGGGGTAGGATTTTCTTGCAATTGTTTCATAACATATTAAGCACCCACCCCTTTCAAGCTTCTTGGAAGGATGCTATTGTAATTTTTAAAAGGGGAGATAGGGCGGACCCTGGGAATTATCTCCCTATCTCCCTTTTGGACGTTTCCTACAAAATCTTTTGCAGGTTTATACTGCGGTCCCTTGAATGCTGGACTGAGGAGGCCAGTAAACTTGATATAAACCAATCTGGCTTCAGAAGAGGAACCGACGCATCTCTAAATTGCCTGTTAATTCACCCAGTGGCTAAGCAAGTGTTCTTGATTAAGAGCAATTTGGATCTTGCATTTTTGGACATCTCGAACAAAATCAAATACGTGGGCTGTCGACGACTGTGGAAAATGTTAAGATCGACGGGCTGCCCTGAGCCATCAGTTGATATTTTGGAACAACTGCATGAAGACTTAAAGTTAGGCTGGATCAACAAGGCTCCTACACTGGTTGGATTTATCTTAAGCGGGGCCTGCACCAGGGTTGAGTTTTAGCCTCATTTTACTTTAACTTTAACATTTTGGATATTGGGGCCTCGCTGTTGAACATTGGGGGCATTACCGCCTATACGCCAACGATTTGTTCCTAGTAGACTATACTGTGGTTGGCCTACAAAGGTCGCTGAAAGCAGTCATTGAATACCTTAAGGACCTTTATTCGACTATAAATGTTGCTAAGTCTTAAGGTTCGGGTTTTGAACCACTTGAAGGGGCTAGTTGGTAGGCACAAATTTGCTTGGCAGATTTATGATCAGAGAATGGAGGTCGCGGATACGTTTAGATATCTTGGGGTGCTACTCAAAGGCAGGCCCTCGGTGGGTTTGGCAAACCAGGCTCTAAAAATGGAAACCATTTCAGTGGCTTCCCAGTTGCATGTGGTTTAGAACAAGTATAGGCGGTTCTACTTATGAAGATGCATAATCAGATGATAGTGCCCAGATTAATTCATGGGGCAGAGACTCTGGATAATGGTCTGGACTGGTCTAAAGTGGAGTTCCGTATTTGGAAATGTGTGCTCTGCCAATGGGAAACCACTTTTCAGATATTCTACATATTTTGGCCTTGTATCTTTACGGGCTCTGGTTAGCTGCCGGAGAGTCCAGCTTTTGAGACCTACTGTACGGCCACTGGCAAATACTCTTTTTGTGCATTTGAATGCTCTTCGGATGTACGGCTGTTGTAGGTCTCTGAATGCGTGGGTAAATCTTTCTCTAAAGGCATTGGAAAATAATTTCCCGACTACAGAGGATTTGGAATGGTTCCCTAGTAAGGTCAAAAAGAGACTCTACAAAAACGATTGAATTGCTAATAGGCAACATTTGCTGTCCTATACGAGATATGAGCATTTGAGCATGGACATAAAGGCTTACAATGTTCCTCAGCCGTTCATTACCAGACACTGCTGTAAGAAATTAGCAGAGGTAGCAGAGTTCTTGTTGCGAGTGAAGCTAAATTTGTTCAGTACTAAAAATGTTAAAGGTGCACGGAGCAGAACTCCAAAGGAAAGTAGGCTATGCCACTTCTGCGTGACAAATAGGGAAACTTTAAAACATTTATTGATTGAATGCACAGAGCTTTGTGATCCCCGGAAAAATGCCTTTGAGAGGTATTTTTTAAAAACTCTTTCCTGTCTTGTGAAATGGTGTGGTGGCATCTCCTTATAGACCCAAATGATCAATTAGCGATTGCAGTGATGAATTTGTTGAAAAATATCTTTTGGGATGATTAGTTTGTTTTTACTGTTTGTGTGCAGGTATTGATTTTTGTGGTTTTAGGACTGTTGAGTATGAATTGTGAGTCGTTGATGCACTTTTAGCTGTGATAATTGATTCATTTTAATCATATGTTATGTAATTTTATTTTATGTTTGATTTGTAAAATGTCTTAATGCATTTATTTTTACATTTCTAGCACTGCGCATGTTTTGCTTGTTGAAACTATAATCACACAAAAAACATTTTAAAAAAATAGGGTCGAAGAATAGCATCAGGACATGCTATTTATTGCTTAGGGCAGGGGTTGGGAATTGGAAAGTCAAACAAAACCCTTTTACTGATGTTTGCTTTTGGTGAAGGGATCAGTCTGCTGCACTTTCTCACCTGCATTTACATTTCAAGAGGGGGAAGAGGAGAGGAGGAGGGGAAGAGTTGAACAGCATCATAAGTGGCCTCCGAAAACAAATTTTAAAAACAATCACTTACCAACCATGAAAGAATGTTTTCACTTTAGATGGCAGCCTGGGCAATCACTTACCCTGGGAAAGGTCGGATTTCCACTACACCGTATACTGTTTTTGCCCAGAGTATGCGCTCAATGATATGATATATGATATGATGGTTTATTTATATAGAGCCTATACACAATGTGTTTCAAAGCGCTTCATGACAAGGCAGGGCACAAGGGAAAAAATACAAAACATTCTTAAAGGCCATAAACAACAAGAATGTGAAAATAACTGTCATACTCGGCCTAGCGACATTTCAGATAGTGCAAGTGCTAATACACAAATAGGAAGGAGATTGGAACAGACCGGCGACTACCCTACTAGGCCTGACGACATTTCTGGTAGAGCCGGAGAATAGGTCTGACGACATTTCAGATCGTGCTGGAGGGAGAGGTGGGAAACAAGTAAGGAGGGGGGAGGAGACAAACCAAAGTTACTATCATACTAGGTCCAGGACCATTCAGATAGAGTAAGTGCAAAGAAGAAAGTAAGAGGGGGAGGTGAGGGAGAGAAGGGGGGAAGGGAGAGGAGAAGAGAACAGAGAATAAGCAGTGAAAGGAAGAGAAGCAGAGGGGAGAGCGAGAAACAGTTGCAAAGATCTGTGATGCACATGATGTTGCAAGGGAACAAAAGTAGGCAACGTTTCACAAACAAATGGGCACAACATGATTCAGTGCAAACCTGAGTGGGAGATTCAAGGAAGGCCCAGCATGTGAGTTGAGGGGGTGAAGGCCCAAGAGTCCAAGAACGTCAATCCAGGCATAAGCAAAGGCATAGATGATGGACCCTTCTTGGATCAAGACAACTCCAGGAATGAGAAGAAAAAAGGGGGTGGGGGGTCACAGCATAATCACGGGGGACGAAGGGGCCATCAACAATCACCACAGGGGGAAAAAGAGGGGAGGGGGAACATATGAGACATTTTACTTTGCTTTGATGCATATTTCATCTGGTTTTACAGGTAAGTGCGTCACCTTTCAAGCGTGTGTTCTGGGTTCGAACCCTTGGCAAAGGAAGAATTTATTTATTTGTATTTTTAAAACGCACATCAGCCCTTAGGCATTGTGGCGCTGTTACATGTATTCATTACTGGTTACATGGGAAGAAAGCTTAGCAGTTACATGATATTTATACATCTGGTTCTTGCTTATAGTTACATAGAAATTGCATTTTCTGTTTGAAGTACAAAATCACAGGCAGTATCAAGCTGGGGTGTCTAGAGAGAGAGGTGAGGCTATGTGAATAGCGTGGCTTTGAGGGATTTGCGAAAGCAGAGTAGAGAAGGTTCTGCTCTGAGGGCGTTGGGTAGGGCATTCCAGAGTTTGGGCGCCATGTAGGGGAAGCCAATGCCTCCAGCTTTGGCTCTTTTTTGGTTGGCATGGTGGCTCCTTTTGGTGCAGGCAGAGATGTTCTTGGATATGGTTTCTGATAGGTAGGAAGGAGCGGAGAGATTGATGCATTTATGTGTAAGGGGGAGGATTTTGAAGTTGATCCTTTCTTTCATTCATTGGGAGCCAGTGGACATCTCGTCTGGCCTGTTTTGTGTGTTTATTTTTGGGGACCTGTAGGGTGGCGCAGAGCGCAT
Source organism: Ambystoma mexicanum (assembly GCF_040938575.1). Taxonomy (NCBI): domain Eukaryota; kingdom Metazoa; phylum Chordata; class Amphibia; order Caudata; family Ambystomatidae; genus Ambystoma; species Ambystoma mexicanum. The sequence goes on along the minus strand of NC_090927.1, from coordinate 670,469,457 downwards.
TATTTTGAACTATTTGTAGCCTGTTGATGTTTTTTGTGGAGGTGCCTGCAAGAAGGGCATTGCAGTAGTCTAGTCTTGCTCCTATGGAGGCTCTGGCAATGGAGAGGCAGTTTGGGGTGGTTAGAAAGGGTTTTCTAGCATATATCATTTTGGTGGTAAGGGCAGAGGCAGATGAGATGGTGCTGACCTGTTTTGTCATTGAGAGTGTGGAGTCTAGGTAGACTCCAAGGGTCTTTAGTGATGTGGAGACTGATCCGTTTGTGTTGCCGATGGTGAACTGGGAGTATTTTTGGTTAAGTTTGGAGAGGGTTTCCTTGGGGCCTAAGATGATAATCTCGGTTTTGTCCCAGTTAAGGCAGAGACCATTGATTGCCATCCATGTTTGGATAGTGGCATATATCTGGGAGAGAAAGAGCAGGACTTGGGTGTCGTCAGCATAGTTTTTGTAAGCTATGCCGAGCATGTGCAGCAAGTCGAAGAGAGGTTTGGTGAACAGGTTGTAGAGTGTGGGTGCAGTACATGATCCCTGGGGGACTCCACAGTTGATGGTGGTGGGGACTGCATTGGTATGATCTGAGTACACCTTCATGGCCCTTCATTCAAAGAAAGAGGATATCCAGGAGGAAGCTTTATTTGAGAAATGGGCTGCGTTAGATAGATGGGATGTAAGGATGTCATGGTCGACAAGATTAAACGCTGCAGAGAGATCGAGGAGGAGCAGGAGGGCTGGGTTGCCTTTGTCCATTATTTTAGTGATTTGGTTTTTTTAAATCTATGAGTGCAGTTTCTGTGCCATGTCCTTTGCGGAAGCCTGATTGTCTCCTGCCTAGGGTGGCATTAGATTCCGGGTAGTGTTGGATTTGAATGTGGGCGGCTTTGTCAAGAATTTTGAGGAGAAAGGGGACGGTAGTGATTGGGCGGTAGTTGTTGGGGCAGGCGGGGTCCAGGGTAGGTTTTTATTAGGAGTGGGCAAACCCAGGCTTTTTGTAAGCTTTGTGGTACAATTCCGGAAGAGAATGAGGCATTAATTAATGCTGTGATGATAGGGACCAGTGAGTCTGCACATTCTTTAATGATGGCCGGGGGACAGATGTCCCCTTTACATGTGGAAGGTTTGATGTGTTTGAGGTGGTCTGTGACTTCTGTCTCAGTGACGTTCCTTAATAGGAAGAGGGGGGTTTGGTCGATAGGGTGGGGTGCCTTGATTGGGAAGGGTTTTGCCTTGTGCTAATATTTTTTCTTGGAGCATCTTGACCTTGTTTATAAGAGCAGCCTGAATGTTGCAACACCAGGTTTCGTCTTTGATGATTTCATCAGGGCAGGAGGCAGGGATGATGAGATCTTTGAAAATTGAGAATATTTCTTTAGATTTGGAACTAGCTTTGGAAATCCTGTGGTTGTATGATTCTGATTTGGCTAAGAATATGGCTTTTTGTAGGAGCATGAGATTTCTCTGAATTCTACTAGAGAGGATTGATCAGCCGAGGATTGACATTTTGCTAGAGCTTGGCATTTACTTGTGTGTACCATAGATAGTTCTTCCATAAACTGTCCATTAGAGTGCATTGATTTTTTTTCTTTTTTAGGGGTGCTATAGACTCAATGATTCAAGAATGGTGTGTGCGGTTTTTAAAATGTCTTAAAAGCACAGGGTGGACGCCTCGTGAAGTGGTCTCTCGACTTGTGCCCCAGTAACGAGGGTCAAAACAGTGCTATGCTTCTTGTGCATTTTGTGTGATACAGTAAACTCACTAACACAGAATAGTGGATTGGGAATTGGCATAGACTAAATTGTAAACCAATTTAAGTCGTCTCACGATGGGTGCCTTCACATCCTTGATTACCCTTATGAAAGACTGTTTCAAAGTTCCAATAAAATCAGATTCAGACACGGCTGCTTTATTTACTGAAAATTATAAAAAGCAAAGTTTACTGGCTTCTTGCTAAACTGACTTGATTTTTATGAAGATATGATTGTGTACATCTCAGAAAATGTGCACTGCTCATTATGCAACACTAATTGATTTAGTGTATTCAGAAACATTCCTCTGAACATGACCGTGTGGTTCTGGTGGTAGCCCATAAAACGTGTAGCCCATGGGATCAGTTACCCGAAGAGCTGAGATAGTACTTTTGTTGGTCAGATTGACAAAGTTCACCCCACTTGGAGAGCGAACGCTATTTCCACCCTCCCCTATTCCCTTTGTTGCTTCCAAATGGCTCGGCTAACCAAAGTAGTTGGGGGAGGACAGTTACCACAACAACGAATTGCTGCAGTGAGTGTTCAACAATGGCCTTGCATAATCACAGCAACTTGGCACGTTGTCACTTGCTGCCTCCCGTTTAACACCATCTAACCCCTTATTTTTTTTGTTGTTGTTTTAATTTGTACTTGGACAATTATTTACCAAGACTTGCACACATTTCAAACAGTAGGTTTTAATTTCAGGTCCATCATCCACATTAAAAGCACTGACAGAGGAGTTACAACTCCGGTCCTATGGCCGTTTCCTTTTTCAAGTCGGGAATTCAAACTTTTAAACTACCAATGATGTGGTCATGAAGTGCCTACAAGTGTATATAATATATAAGCTTAAGCAGTACATGACACATCATTATGCGCCCAGCGCCACGTTAGCAAATCCATGGAGTAGTATCCACTGAGTGGATACTCTGCAGGACACCACATAATGCAAAATATTGAGTATGGCCAAAAGGCAGTTCGTGTTGCATTTAGTGCCACACTATACAGAGAGTATAGATGTGCAATAAGTTTGCTTTAAGGTATCAGCATTGAGGGGAACAAGTAAATATCCAAGAGGCGTGGCTTGCTGAGATGCAGGTTATCATGAGGCAGCCAAGGGCACATTCTGCCTCATCACGAGTTTGGCGGTAACCCTTAAATGCGGTGGTAGCGCTATTACTGCCACATTTAGAGTCCGCCAAATCATGGGTTTGGCAGGATTTACCTCCAGCTCTGAGCTGTGGGCAAATCTGCCCCGATTTTGCCCATTTTCAGTGCCATTGCTGCACGCTAATACCGCCGGCGGTGGTAGCGCCGAAAATTAATGGGGATTTACCAAACGCTAATGGCCCCAATGGTGATACCGCCCAACTCATGATGATGCCCATTATGTGTTGGCCAATATTATACAGGAATGTGACAAATACTGTAGATATGTTCCATAGCTTACCACGTGGCCCTCCCTCCATACCCTTTGTTTGGGCTAGAGTCTGTCATTTCATGTAACTGATCAGGTAAAGCTGCCAGAGAGAAATTACGATAAAAGATGATAAAGTGCATCGTACGTGGCAGCTCGTCCTTTTGCCAGAATCCTCTACAAGTTGTTGCAAGAACATTGCCCGATATGCATGGAGAATTCCACATGTCCCATTATATTGTAGATCATTACAATGGAGAAGCACAGTTACAGGTGAGTCTTACTCTTGTTTCGTTACTCACTGAAGTTCTTGATATGCAAGGGCGGCTGCTCTTGGGTGTTCAAGACAAAAAAAAGCCTCTGAAAATCTTCGCACCTGAAACATGAGATCAAGTAAAATATTTCAAACAGGGCAAATTAACATTTGAATGTAATATGTATTTTAGGTGCTGATTCACACACTTTGCATAACTATTTTTCAAATGGCGAAAGAAAATTCTCTGGTCAGAAGACGAGCAACAGTAGTAAGGTGAATATAGCAGATCAGTTGTAAGATGCCATCATGGCACTGAATAAGCTGTACGTTATGATGTTTAAATTGAAACAAAGCTACCCGTTGCACACAACACATTTTCAGAAAGATCTTTATCAATGCCATTCGATTCAACTGTTTATTGAAAATGAAAGTAGTGTCATACCACAATGGAATGTCTATTTCTCTAAAAAGCCTTATATAGCAACATCTTCATTAAAAGTGGTTTCATAGCAGAACTTAGAAGAGAAAAAAAACTCCGGTAGAGAAACGCGTATTTCAAAAAGCATCATCATAAGAACATTGAACATGCAGCTCTCTGGCCGGCCTCTCTTGGCCCTCTTCCCACTCCCACCTGCGAGGCAAAAAACCTCGGGTCATCTTCGACTCCACACTCTCCTCTCCTCACATCTCTGACGTCTCTAAGAAGTCACACTACCAGCTGCAACTTATCCAGAACAGGACTGCGAGACTTGTCCTTGGCCTCAAACCCAGGGATCGTATCTCTCCAGGACTGAAATCTCTGCACTGGCTCCCAGTGGCGGCGAGGATTAAGTTCAAAACCCTCTGTATTGTACACAAGGCCTTCTGGGGCCTGAGGCCGCAATACCTTCAACTCTCTCTTCCTAAATATCTGACTTCTCGAGCTCTTTGCTCATACGCCTCCAACTCCCTCTGGGTCAGTCGCTTCTCCAAGCAATGAGTTGGTGGTAGATCTCTCTCTTCGGCAGGGGCCTCCCTCGGGAACAGCCTTCCTGCCTCCCTGAAACTTGACGAGAACCCTCTCCGGTTCTGGAAGCACCTCAAAACCTTCCTCTTTGCTTCTGCTGTCTCTCCCCTGTTGAATTTCCTGACAGAAACTGCACTGGTTACTTGGCCACCCTTTCTGATCTCGGGCCCAGGCCCGCCAGTTGCCCACCTGCACTGCCTCCCTGGCAACCCCTGCACCTGGGGAGGGTTTTCTGTATCCCTACAGTCCCCCTACCAGCACTTATGTCTGCACTTACCTTACACTTGCCACCAGCTGGCCGTTTGTATTTATCTTATTTATTCTACTATCCCTTGTACTGCACTTTCCCCTCTCCCTTCCCCCACATACTTTTCCATTTCCCCCTTCCCATGCACTTGTGCGATTTGAATGACACCTGGCCTAGTAGGATCGTTGTCAGTCTTCCCTTTGTTCCCCCTCCCTTGCCTCGTCGTGCCTTGAAACACTTGTGTCTAGGCGCGTTATAAATGCCATATCATATTGAGTTCAAATGAATTATGCTGCGTCTATTAGACACACATTGTGAGCACAGCTTATTTTTATCTGTGCTCGCACTTATGACATTGCTCTTCTGTGCATCAGCCAGAAAATCAGAAACCTACTAATAACCACTTGAATATAACAGTAAACAGTCCATCCAAACAACCTTTAGATGGCACATCCAGTGGAGTGGTTTGTCTACATTAATTACCAGTTATTGTGGCTAATTCTCAAACCCTACTCTTCACCAAATTTCTTATCTGGTGAATGGCAAATGAGTAATAGGTAGCCCACTTGCAATACAAAATAGTTATCACTACCAACATGCATGCCAGCGCAACATGGAATTTCCAACTGAGACTGAGCCTACACACTGCCAACATGACTTTTACTCTGCAAGAGTACAATGATGAGTACTGGTTGCACCACCTACTCAGCCCCACACTATTACTGAATCAGCAGAGATCGCAATAATAATGGTGAAACAGACACAGCCCGACAGGTGTACCTGCCTTGCCTCTTTTGTTAATGTGGGCCAATGGTACAGTGATAACAAATTAAAAGAAGGTCCAATCAAGTTTCTATAAATATAGGGACTTCAATAAAACAATCAAAGCAATCAACTAAATAAAAACACTACGAACTCTCTACTGTCAGACAAACACAGGGAATGCTGATAAGAAAGGCCACTCTGGTTTGATAAACTGGGTGTTCAGGCAGCAGGTTTTCAGCAAACATGTTAGTGTTGAAGTATGTGTATTTAAAAAGGCAGAGAACGGGGTGAGGCTAAGAGGTCACTATGGTCCTTTAAAGTGGATCAGGGGCAGAGGGCATCTTCAAATAACTCTTTGTCTCTTGTCTTGGATGTCAACAGCACTGACCAGGCTTCTAGGCGATTTTACTGCGATTGAGCCAGTATTGAGATGTTTGATTCATGAGGTCCCACTGATGAGTTGGCATCAATTCAGTTTAATCTGCGGGCTCCTGTTGGGTCGGGTGGGCTTTCAAGACAGTCAAGTAGATTGCTTTCAATGGCACAAGATGGTCGGACCAGCAGTGAAAGAGTGTTTCCGCGGGTTGTGTCAGCATTCTTGATGGGCAAGTCGATGGCTTCCAGCAGGTCAAATCAGTTGCTTCCATGGAGTCATGCCAGTGATTCGGTCGAGGTGAGGCAGTCCGCTACAATGGGTGGAGCCAGCGTATGTATGACTTGAAAGGCAGGTACAGAGCGGTTCACAGATGCCAAAAGTAGCATTGTGGGTCCTGTCATGGTTCAAAGTCAATCAAGCATGGGCAAGCCAGCTTGAAGATGTCTTGAAGTGGTAAAACAGGGATGCAAGCTACTTCTGGTTTGCTTGGAGGCCCTACGCAGGGTCTCCAGAGACAATGTAAGAGCTTTGTTCCGTGTTTCCAGAAAATTATCTGCACCTATACAGGGTCCTTTACCTCTAGTATCAGGATACCAGTTCCAGTGCACAGCCAGCAGGGAGGCTTTGGTCAAATTGCAGTGTCATCCCCACTGTTCCTTGGGGACAGTTATGGGGCAGAGCTCTCCTCTGCCTTGGAAGCTTTTTTCTTCTCCTCTATGACAGAGGACTTTGGAATAGACTATCCCCCAACAGAGTCCCAGATTAATCCTCCTTTGAGTTCAAATATTAATAAACTAAGGAAAGAACTTTCTGCCCTTATAAAGGTAAACTGCTATACCAGATTGGTCCAAACCAAGCCTATTGTCAGGGGTCCAATCCAAGTTGCAGTAACAAGTGTCCCTGACTCCTGACATCATAAGTGTCCTTTGTCTGCAGGAGGTCAGGAAGTTGTAGAGGGCCCTTGCAGAAAAAACAAAATGGTGGAACCTCTCGCTCAGCCTACCTCTCCACTCTCACTATGTAGGAAAGAGGCAGGCAGGCAGTAGGTAGGCTTCTTTATTGGCAACCAGCCTCAACCCAACAGTATCAAGCCTACATTACAGCTCTCCAGATAAGTCTCAACTGTCTTTCTGGAATGTAGAACATTAACAGTGCAACATAAGAAAACATGACATATTAGGATGGTTGGAATTCTACTGGTAGTAGAATTCCATCCAAGAGTCATTTTAACCCTTCTCCCCCCCTTATTCAACTAAAGAACAATCACCCAGATCACTCACACACGCACACACTCATACACACACACACACACACACCTGAGGAACTAAAATAAGGAAGATGGGCTGAAGAGGATGAGGGAAAGGAGAATAAGAGGAAAAACACAGGTTGGGAGGTGCTACTAAACCACAGCACCCAAAACAAACTCCTTATACTTTGAAGGAACCTTCCTCTCCCTGCCAGAGCGAGTATGAGTCGAAACAGAGTCAGCCGCCCCGGATGCGGACACCTGACTCTCGTCCACCGGAAGACTACTGCAGAATCAGACACAGAGATGGGAACGGAATGTACTTCAGCACCCGGGCAATCAAGAGCCGCCGCAGAGAGCACAGGCTGTAATTCAACTGGTCCCTCCCGAGCTGCTGAAGCTTCTAAGGGACCATCACAACCCACCACAACACCTCCTGAATTGTTACCAGACACACTGGGCTCACCTCCCGCAGAAACCACTGTCTCCTTATCCACTACCACCACACGTCTAAGACTCCATGTGGACCCGTCATCAAGTTTCACATAGCCACAACCACGCTTAACCACCTTGCGTGGACTTAAGTACTTGCTGAGACCCTTGGCCACGAACCTGGGATTCTTGACCTGAACCCAATCACCGACCTTCACAGGAAGGGGCTTCCTGCGGGCAAGCTGTTCATTCAAGAAACGTTCTTGCTTACTGCAAACTCGATCGCAGGCAGGCAATAGGTAGGCCTCTTTTTTGGCAACCAGCCTCAACCCAACAGTATCAAGCCTACATTACAGCTCTCCAGATAAGTCTCAACTGTCTTTCTGGAATGTAGAACATTAACAGTGCAACATAAGAAAACATGACATAATAGGATGGTTGGAATTCTACTGGTAGTAGAATTCCATCCAAGAGTCATTATAACACACTACACTTAACCCTCCCTCCCCCCTTCCCATGTCTGCTGAATTCAAAGGGACTCCAGTGATCAAAGCCCTAGTGTGAGTGTGGGTTTGTTATGCAAGGACTTTGTTTAAAGCACCAGTTCCCAGGAGATCTCCCGGGGTGGGTTCCTGAACCCTGGCAGGAAGTTTGTTGGTCTTCCTCTGGGGGAATCAAAGTAGCAGCTCCCTGAGTATTTTTCCACATGGTCTTTGTGGAGGCAGCCAGCCCAAACAGCTAATCCACATATCCCTGAACCGGGACAGCCGACCCAGCCCTTTAAGAAGAGGTAGCAATACTTTGAGATGAATGCAGATGCAGAAGATACTCCAACATCAATAATCAAAACGACTCAGGAGTTGGCAAAGTTGGCTGTTTTAATGTCAATTATCTAAAACAGGGAGTACGACAGACATCCACGGACGTCTCATAGCATGATCTCAACAAAATTTCTTAAAAAACATCATCTCATCATTGCCGACGTTAACCTACGTATTTGCCAACGTCATCCTACATGGCAAACTACAAAAACATTGTGGCAAATGTGATAGGCTTAGAGGGAACATCTAAGTATACATTCCATACTAGTCAAAGAAAGTGATGGGGTCTCCAATTTCAGGTGGGGACACTAAGCACTCCCCTCAAACAGGTCACTATAAATGTCACTAAATACATGATATCTTATTGGTTACACAAACTATAAGGCCCTTAACTACGCGGTCCCCTGTAATTGGCTGGCACTCTGACACCTGTCAGTACTTTTCCACCCACGTTAGCAGCACGCAGGCTGGACTTCCAGTTGCTGGTGGGTTGGTCATAACTATTGCTTCCCACCAATTAGCATATCATCTATCATCACCTCAGTTGTCTGCATGTCAATTAAGGCTTTGAACTTATCTTTGAAAATGTTCCTTGCTCTGGAGAATATGAGGGAGTGGAGGCACACACACTGCTTGCGTGGGTGTGGCTCATCACGTTTGTCCAGCTTCATCCCTCCGCATGAGTGAAGACCACAGACTTGAGCTCTGGTGCATTTAAAATACTATTATTTAATGAATCTCTGACGTCTTCCTTGTTTTCGTGCACGTCTTCTGAACAAGAGTTTCATTCTTTCACATGATTGTAACTACTGTCAGATCCTCCCAGCCAAACACAACCATGGCTTCTTAGGGCTGGTCGTATATATATACGTTAGTGCTTGCCGCAGTCTATTCACTACTTAGCTAGCCTCAAGAATACTGTGTCTGCTTGCATTTCTTTGCATCTGTACACGTGTAAAATAACTTGATATCTTCATTGTTTCTGTAGCATACGCCTCTTCATCTTGAGCTCGAGACGCTGCTTATCTTTGATACTTTCTCGATGCCTTATAGAATATCTACATCCTCTTATCTCTGCATCTATTCTAGGTGTGTCAGTATTACTTCGTGTGACGTCACCAATCTGCTTGTTTGCTCCTTTTTCATGTTTCTTCTGGGATTTCATTCAAATGGCCATCATACTGTCTTGTATGCAGGTATGGCTTTCTCAATGGGAACCTTGCCTCCAAGATTCTCCTTGGTATCAGTATTTTCACTGGTACTGCACGTGTTTCACACTCTGGCTCCCAACATATAGGCAATATGGCAATATGTGTGAGATGCTTGAGGTCAGGGGGTACTTGGCTCCTTCTCTATATCCTTTCATAGTTGGAGCACTGGTCACCAAGCTAACACAATATCCAAATGCTATGGCTGTATAATTGTGTGACCTCAGTAGCCACCATGTCATAAACAGACATGGTTTATATATACAGTCTGACCAGGGTACACTATGTTTTGAATCAGAGCTGCAGAATATTAGAGGCCACCCCTGCCTGTTGGAACTTTGCAATCCAGCAGCTGTCAGAAATACAAGTGTGACTTTTGAACCTGCCCTGCTGCCACTGCAGAACAGTTGCTCCAAGTGTCAGGAGACTTATGCAGCAAAGGCACATGAATGAAGTATGCTTTTGGCATGGAGCTTGATAAAAGGGGAGCCTGATTAGCACACCTCCCTTTCAGAAACAGAACTAGCCACATCATTTTATTTAACAAAAGTAAAAAAAGATTGGGCGATCCCATCCTCATCAGATGGCATTCTGTCACACAAATACTATTAACAAATAAAATATCAAAGCAATAACAATGCCGTTATAGGTTACAAACACCCAAGAGAGATGGAAGTAGACAATCTAGTTTGAAAAATGTGGCTTTGGATTTGTGAAATAAAGAGACCTGCATAATATATTACAGTACAAAATACGTACTGGTGCAAATCAGACAAAACGGATGGGAGTGAGGAATTATAAAATAAACAAGCATTGACATAGCCCACAGTTTGCTACTGAAAGACATTTCCCTTCAATTCATACATTTGTAGCACAGCTTTTGTACATTCCAACATTCACCAAATGATCCCAATGCAGTTAACAGCAGTTAACAACATGCTGATACTGGTCTTTACCTTTTCTTTACAAAACAGTAACAATAAATCATTTACTTCAGGGTTAAGGAGATAAGCTGCATTACTCGGAAATCAAGTGCTTAAAGAGACACTTGGATTAGAAGTTGAATTACACCAAATACTGGTTGATCACTGCAAAACACTTTAGCTTTCATATAAATGCCTTTCTGCTTGACGATTTGGCCGTTTTAAATCATCACCTAAACGGGACAAGAATTTAGATAAGGGTCTGTTGGATGGCTGCAATAAGCCCATTACCATTCAGACAACTGTTTTTGCAGGTTTCCGATCACACAAATGTGACAAGGAATTGGAAATAGAGTATTTGATTTGCTACTGGATATTTTATTTGTGTATATTTAGTGCACCACAAGTCTTAAGACAAAAACTTTCCAAAACCAGTTACTTTCTATATGAATGATTCTTCTCTCATATAGGTGGGTTACTGCAACTTCCACGATCAAAAAAACGAAAGGGGAGTTGTTGATAACAGCAGGACTGGAGGTACAGTAATGCAGAAATGTCAAGATTACCAAGCTAAATGCAGATGTACTCACACAGATGCAGTCTTCTAGTCAACCCAACTAAATTCAATTTAGAAGCATAGCAATTTTTGATGGTTTGAATAGTGCAGTGATATGTAGTTCAGTTTCCTTTCCTGCTGGGAGATCATTTTGATTATGGTTCCCTTCTGCACACCACTGCTATGTCCTTAGAAATACTATCACCAACCTCTATGACCTCATTTGTTCAGTTTATTTGTTTTATTCACAGAGGGATATTACTGTTTCTTCACGGATAATCAAAATAGAGCACAATGAATACCCTTAAAAACAAGTATACAATGAAAATTAAACCCACACCATACCAAAAAAGATTGCATAAAAAACAACACATTAACCGCCCCATAACAGACATGCAGATCTCCATTACGCACCAGGGTCTGAACAATTAAAATTTGATGAGCAGGAGCTAAAAACAGAACAGCTCATGGGCATCAGATATCATCCAAACAAACAAACAAACATCCATGGGCTACATCTGTGGAGCATAGAGGTCATATATAGCTTGCTGCAAATATAACTTCCACATGGGATAGAAACTATACTTTTTTGGCCATTAAATAACACCCATGTTTTAAATGTCTTTTAGATGTGTCCGAATGCTCGCTTACACACATTCTCAAACACACAGAGCTAATGCTAGGCCGTAAAGACCCCTCATATGGAAACTAAGGCACAATCACCATATGCTAGTGACATGACAGACACAAGGTTCGCTTTTCCAAACAAGTCTGGTTTATTTCAAAGTATTCTCAGTTGGCTGATACAGACGCAACCAAGAATCGTTGTGACTGCGTGCCTAGCTCAATCTGCCTCGTTTTAGGACCCTCGCCTCGATGCCCTCTGGGCACCGCTCGTCGATCAGGGATCGGCTGTGTACAGATCTGCAAAGGACTCTCATCACTTCTACAGGGGTGCCCCGAACACCTTTCGATCCCGGCTCAACGGCTTCGTCCTCGACTCGTTTTTGCCTTCTTCAAACTTAACGTATACGATGGAGCAAAAGGGGGAGGGTCCCTACTCAGGCGCCATTTTTGCTATGCCGTAAAGACCCCTCATATGGAAACTAAGGCACAATCACCATATGCTACTGACATGACAGACACAAGGTTCGCTTTTCCAAACAAGTCTGATTTATTTCAAAGTATTCTCAGTCGGCCGACTGGGGTCTAACGTCTCACAACGTGTGTACCCAGACCTCATGAGATGCAAAAGAGCGAGCAACACTCAAGCAACAATATTTATACAAAACATGCAATCTTTAGAAGGCAATTCAAACTGCCCATAATGTATCTTTTAGGCTAGGGTTCGGTGATTGACAATCATGACAATTATGACACGTTATGACAAGTCTCAATTCAGTCTAAATATACTTATTCTAGCAACAGTAGCAGAGACAGTTCTTTGGTATGGAGAACATAGAGCTCTTAATACAGCAAGGATATCATGTTCGTAGGAGAGAAACATTCCTTAGCACGTTATCTAGCACGTTATCTATTCGTTTCTATTCATGAACCAAGGGTCAGACAGTTCTGAGGCAGAAAATACCAGTCTCCGCGAAGGAGTACCGCTAGAAAGAATATAATTCATGCTTTAACTGCTTATTGCTACAGAGTTTGCAAGAAAGGCCGGTACCTGGCCGCTGATTAGATGCAGTTTGTGCTCGCCTTCAAGGACTCTGTGAGGGAGGAAAACAATTTATTTCTGTATCGTCTGACATTCCTGTCTGTGTTGGCCTTTCAGCATTCAGGCTGTGGCCTCGCACCGTGCATGAACTTGAAGTATAGAATACATTCTGCAAAGCGGGTTTAGAGAAAAAAAAAAAGAAAAATGGCGGATATTACACAAAATGGACACCCTCTGGTTACATTGACGATTCCGTTCTGGCGATGTATGATGCGAATGGTTTCTGGCCAACATAATATGACATGCATTACTTACCGTAAAAGCATTTCTGATGATTGTATCTGCTTAGATTCACATGCTGTGCATATGGTCCGACATCCAGCGGTAACCGCAGAGTATTGCATCTTGTCTTTCGGGGAACCGAAAGGGGACGTCGGCATAGGCGTGTCTGAAACACTATCCCTATCGTGACGTGTGTAGTACCCAAAATCCCTCAAGCGCCGAGGTCCCTCCGATTGTATTTTTTCCTTCCATGAGGGAGCCCAAGGCTATAGTGAGTGAGGACATGAAGAGAGAAAGTAGTAAGAAGTCTATGTTCCTTCCACCCTGAGCGGGGAGGCAGGGAGGGCGCATGTGAATCTAAGCAGATATAATCATCAGAAATGCTTTTACGGTAAGTAATGCATTTCTTCTCATGCTTGTTAATCTGCTTAGAATCACATGCTGTGCATAGACTAGCGAGCAGTACCCGGAATTGGAGGTGGGTTGTGAGAAGGAACAGTAGAAAAAAGATGTCTTAGTACTGCTTGTCCCACCTGAGAATAAGACCTAGAATGAGTGTCTAGGCAATAGTATTTTGTAAAGGTGTGTACAGAACTCCAGGTTGCCGCTTTGCAAATGGACTCTAGGGGAACATTTGCAATGAATGCTATGGATGCCCCAGTGCCTCGAGTAGAATGTGCTCTAGGCTTGAAGGGCAGTTCTCTCTTTGCAAGAGTGTAACCTAGTGTGATGCATTTGACAATCCACCTTGATATTGCTGATTTAGAGACAGGGTCCCCTTCTCTACCAGCTGCCACTGAAACAAAGAATTGTTTAGTTTTCCTCAGAGGTTTGGTTCTATCAATGCAGAACATGACTGCCCTGCGCATATCTAGTGTGTGAAGGCTTCTTTCGGCCACGTTAGTAGGTCTCTGGAAGAACGTGGGTAGTTTGATTGACTGGTTCACATGGAACTTCGAAATAAATTTCGGCACAAATCTGGGATGAGTGCGCAGAACTACCTTATCTTTGTGGACTGTAACAAAGGGGTCCGAGAGGGCCTGTAGTTCGCTAACTCTTCTGATAGAAGTGATAGCTACTAGAAGGGCTGTCTTGTAAGTCAGGTCTTTCAGACTAGCTTTATGCATAGGCTCAAAAGGGGGTCCCATGAGCTTAGTTAAAACCACATTTAGATCCCACCCAGGGGCTGGGTGAGTGATGGGGGGATACATTTTTTTAACCCCTTCAATAAAGGCTTTAATCACAGGTACTTTCCACCACGACACCTTTCGCTGTGACGTGGTGTAGGCTGACAACGCCGCTAGGTGAACCTTTAAGGAATTGAAGACTAACCCAGAGTCCAACAGATGGATTAGATATAACACAATGTGTGAAGGAGAGCAATCAGTGGGATTGACGCCTTTGGAACTGCACCAGATGACAAAACGTTTCCATTTGCTGGCATAGCAATAACGTGTGTTAGGCTTTCTTGCCTCCCTCAGTATGTCCATGCATCTTTGAGGGAGTTGCAGATGTCCAAACTCTATGACCTCAGGAGCCAGGCTGCTAACTTCAGAGTTTGTGGGCATGGGTGCAGAGTCTCCCCCCTGTCCTGAGACAACATGTTGTACGGGCAGGGCAGCTTGACTGGTGGGGAGAGGGACATTTCCATCAGGTGCGCGAACCAGGGTTGGTGGGCCCACATGGGAGCCACCAGAATCATGGTGACTGGTTCCTGGTGCATCTTGTGCACTATCTTGTTCAGAAGGGGAGTCGGGGGGTGGGGGGAAGCGTAAACAAATTTCCCCGACCAAGTTATCCAGAGACCATTCCCCTTGGATCGGTTCTGGGGGTACCTGGAGGCGTAATCTGGGCATTGGGCGTTCTCCTGAGTAGCGAACAGGTGGATCTCTGGAAACCTCCATTCTGCGAAGACGTTGGATACAATGTCTTCGTGTAGACGCCATCCGTATTCTTCTGGCAGAGGAAAATCTCTGCTGAGTACGTCTGCCAGAAGATTGAGTTCCCCTGGAGCATGTTGGGATATCAGAAACATCTTGTGTTTGAGAGTCCATATCCAGATGTTTTGGGACAGCTTGGATAGCCCTGGAGAGTGAGTGCCCCCCTGTTTGTTCAGGTAATACATTGCTGTTGTGCTGTCGTTTAGGACCAGCACTGTCTTCCCTTGCAGTTGCTCCTGAAAGGCTTTCAATGCTTTGAACACTGCCAGTAGCTCCAGTAGGTTTATATGGTTGGACGCTACCTGAAGGGACCATACTCCGTGTGCTGTCTGTTGAAGCAGGTGAGCCCCCCACCCTGTGAGAATTGCGTCTGTCGTGAAAGTGGCTTCCACTGCAGGGGTGGTGAAGGTTTTCCCCTTCAAGAGGTTCTCCCTCGACCACCACTGCAGAGAGAGAACGAGGGCTGGCGAGACAACTAACAGATCTTTCCATTGTCCGCTGGCCTGACACCACTGGCTGTTGAGCCACTCTCGCATGGGACGCATGCGCAGCCGCGCGTGTGGGACCAAGTATATGCATGACGCCATCATCCCTAGCAAACGCATAGCTTTGCGTACCGTCACCTCCCGACTGGCTACATACTGAGGAACTTGAGAGAGCATGTTCTGAACCCTCTCGCTGGAAGGGAAGACTAGACTGTCTCCCATACGAATTAGAGCCCCCAGGAACTGTTTTACTTGTCTGGGGACTAAGCTGGATTTCTTTTCGTTGATGGAAAATCCCAGGCTGAACAGTAGGTCTACTGTCTTTTGGGTGTTCGAAAAACAAACGTCGAACGAGTCCCCAGTGATGAGCCAATCATCGAGGTAAGGGTAAACTGGAACTGAAAGTCTGCGCAGGTGTGCTGCTGCCACTGCCAGGACCTTGGTAAACACCCTTGGCGCTGAGGCTATGCCAAAGGGGAGTACCTTGAACTGGTAGTGTTTGTCCTGAATCACGAACCCTAGGAATTTTCTATGCATGAAGTCCCCTTGTTTTAGCAATGGGATCACCTCTTGCAGTGTTACCATGCGAAACTTCTGGGGCTTTATGAACTTGTTCGCTGGGCGCAGGTCTAGAACAGGACGCATGGTGAGATCCTTTTTGGGTTCAAGGAAGTATATTGAATAGATACCCTCGTTTACCTGAAGAATCGGGACGGCTTGTATGGCGTCCTTTCCCAGCAGCGCCTCCACCTGTTGGACCAGGATCTGCAGATGTTACGGTGAAAGGCGTCGATATTTCGGCGGTCTGAACTGTGGGGGTCGGGCGAATTCCACGCAGTAACCGTGGGCGACCGTTTTTAATACCCACTGGTCTGAAGTTATCCCCTCCCATGCCTTGAGGAAAGATGTTAATCGCCCCCCGACCGGGGAGACATGGGAGGGGACCTGAACTTGGTGGTCATTTCTGACCCGAGGTTGACGCACCTCTGGAATTGGAGCCTCTGCCTCTATTCTTTCCGCGCTTCTGACCCCTCTGGGGGTAGTAAGTGGGGCTTGCAGCCGGTTGACTTGAGTTGAAGTTAACCGTGCCGAAATTATTTTGAGCGGCGCGGGCTTGACCTCGAAAGGACCGCCGAAAATTGCTGCCCCTCTGTGAAGAGGGATTTTGGGAAATCTGGTGCAGCGACTTAATAGTCTCGTGCTCCTTCTTGGCTGTCTCCAATGCATCGTCTACCGCCTTCCCGAAGAGGTTGGCCTCTTCTATGGGTTTGTTGATGATGGATGCCTGGGTCTCAGGCCTGAAGCCCGACGTGCGCAGCCATGCGTGTCTCTTTAGGAGAGTACCCTGTGCGAGAGACCTGCCTGCTGTCTCTGCGGAGTCCAGGGTATTCTTTACAACATTTTGATTGGCAAGTTTGCCCTCCGAGACAATGGCGAGAAGCTTGGCTCTGGTTGGTTCCGAACCTCCTGAAGGCCTTCCTGGAGTAGGTTCAATTGGGCATCGACGTAGCTTGCCAGTAACTTCGTGTTATTGGCAATCCGGACGGTATAAGCCACCGCCGACGTGACCCGTTTGCCTAAGGCATACAACCTTTTGGACTCCTTGTCCGGGGGTGACTCTCCCGTGGCAAGGGGAACCCCTGCTCTCATGCGGGTGTTGGCCACCACCAGCGAGTCTGGGATTGCGTGTCCTTTGATATAAAGTGGGTCAGTGGGGGAGGGCCGGAAAAGTTTTTCGACCCTTGGGTTCACAGCCCTAGTCTGAGCGGGTGTGAGTAAGGAAGGGGCCAGCCGTCTCTTTACAGAGCTCAAGAGAGGGATAGACTGGCTTGTCGGAGGCTTGTCATTAATAATGTTTTCCGTGAAATCCTGTTCGGGCAAGGCTTCAAGCGTGGCAATTTTAAAGAAATCCGCTGCTTTTTTCAACATGTTGTTGAAAGCCATATGATCATCCACCGGGGGAGCTTGTCGAACCAGTGTGGATGGGGGAGAGTTGAGGCAAACGATAACAGAATTGTGATCATCCTGCTGGGTGTCATCCCAGTTGTCCGTTGCGCCTTGATCTTTCCCATAATTGTCCAGAAAAGAAGCCTCCTCTTCTTCTGTATAGATGTCTCTAGACGTGTCTTTCTGGACATCTTCTTGATAATCAACATAGTGTTGAACATCTAGGTGTTGGGCAACTTGTGTTTGAGGGTTAGGGTCTACCCGAGCTGTTTTCGGCGGAGGTTGATCAGAAGCCCTGAAAAACTGCTCCAGCCGATCCATATACCCCTCAAATTGTTCCGTGGTCCACTTGGATGACCCAAATGTACCCAAATGAGCAGGAACCGGGTCCTCCGCCCTAAGGCGTTGAGAGGATATCCTCAGGGTGCTTGAGAGGGTTACCTGGCTTTCTTCGTAAGAGTCTTCGGGATCGTCTTCTAAATCCGTGGAAAACCTTTCGGCGGATTGGCCCATAACTGTGGGCGAAACCGGTACTAGACTCACCGCCGTAGCAATCCTATTGATGCTCTTACTGATAGTCACCGAATCTTCAGGAGACAATGCCTCAGATGATGTCTTCTCGGGTAGAGGCCTACTTGTAGTTTTCGGGCCTGCACGGGCCTTGGAAACCTTGAAACTCGTCGAAGTTTCTTGTTCAGAAACTTCGGCATGTGTAGTTTGGGGAGTAGCGCCCTTGTTATGTTTGTTAAGCACAGTCGTCATGCGCTGCTGCGGATGCGGGGAAGGCTTCGGATCAGATCGATCCGATGGCGCTTTCGCCTTCTTCGACGAAGTCGTCAAGGAGGGCGCTTGGGTTGTGTGCTTTGTGCGGTGCGATTGTACGCCCCTGCCACCGGGTGTGGTCCCTGTAGCAAGACCGGAGTCGAGCCTGGAAGGGTCGGGGACGGGCATGGCGGCTCTAGAATAGTCCGCCTCAAGGTCTATAACGTCCGCGTTGGACATTTGGTCATCCGATGTACCCCCGTCACTCTCGGCTGCTGTCGCGGCAGGGGAGGGAGGCTCCACGGGTGACATTCCGTACGTGGCCCACCGCTTCAACCGGCGCTCCTTAAGGGTTTAGGTTCAGGAGTTTATACGCCGAACACCGCTTTAGTGCTCTAGGGGGTGACAAGCGTTACACAATGTGTGCTCGTCTTTCCACGGATATCCGACCCTTCACACAGGGCAGAATCTAATTGGAGTCCTTTCCATAGCAGAAGGGAAGGGTGACCAGACCAAAAAGGAAAGAAGTGGAAAAGAGGAAAGACATCATAGTAGTATGGCAAACCCCGAGCCCACTCTCCCTACTGTGTAGGCCGGCCAGAAGGCCCGACCACGTGGAGGTCCGGAGGTCGGATCTTAGGTGCCGGAACCCACAGCCGTAGACGATTCCCCCGTAGTCTTCGTCGAAGATGTTCTTGATAGGCGAAGTGACTTAACGGGGATTAAACCGACAATTCGATAAGATAAACAATGTCTCACGAAGAGCTCTGCTATAGGGCGACCAGTTATCTGGGCGGAAAAAAACAATCTGAGGGACCTCGGCGCGTGAGGGATTTTGGGTACTACACACGTCACAATAGGGATAGTGTTTCAGACACGCCTATGCCGACATTCCCTTTCGGTCCCCCGAAAGACAAGATGCAATACTCCGCGGTTACCACTGGATGTCGGACCATATGCACAGCATGTGATTCTAAGCAGATTAACAAGCATCAGAAACATGCTATACATACTACAG
This sequence comes from Ambystoma mexicanum, assembly GCF_040938575.1. Taxonomy (NCBI): domain Eukaryota; kingdom Metazoa; phylum Chordata; class Amphibia; order Caudata; family Ambystomatidae; genus Ambystoma; species Ambystoma mexicanum. Next base: position 670,450,360 of record NC_090927.1, on the reverse strand, counting down.
GGTCATTTCTGGACTAACACTAACGTCACATTGTATGTTTGAATAGCACCAGTAAGTCTAAGGAGTCAAATGTAGCTCCTGGTAGCTGTTGGTATCAAGCTAAACAGGCTCCTTTAAGCTAACAGAAGGAGCAAATTGGCTCCTAGCAGTTTCACTGCATGAGCATCGTCAGGAACCACAAGCAGAAATGTCAGAAATGTCAGAGATTACGCAGTAATTCAGCCTTTTTAAAAGATATACTAGAATATCCTCACTATTACATTAAGGATGCCGGGTGGGCGAGTCCCCTCTTGAGGCATACGCCATGGCCTTAGAAACTATCAGGAAGATTCCCACACCAATCTACTCAGTCCTAAACAAACCCCAGCTGCCTTAAAATAAACAAACCCTTTTACCTCTTGTGGGACTGCACTAAATAAGCAACACCTTACATCCAATGTGCCGTAAAACAGCTTCTTTGCCACTTCTTGCCACCACAAGAAGGTGCTTTGTCCCATTTCAAATATCTGAGTGTAATTAACTTGATTCCTTACACAGCTTCTGGATCAAGATGTGCAGATCACATCAACGCAACAAACCTGATGAACTCACTGGGGGTAATCAAATGTTATCAAGGACCATGGCATATACTATGGCCATACCTTGGATCTCCTGAACATGGCCCAGCTGGAACAGTGGGGAATCTGAAGTAGCACTACAGAAGGCTTACCCTGAACTCCCAGATTTGTTGCGCCTCTGGGTGCACTACTACCCTTGTTCTTTCCGTTTCTTTTGCTACCCCCCCACTGATGGTGGCCTGACAGAGCTCTCAAATCGTCCTTCTCCTCCCTCTCCAACACTACTGCCAACTGCTCCTGGCCAACCCAGCAAACACATTGGGCTGCTTCCCAAATGATTTCCTCTCTTCTCTACTTACCATACTTGCAACCCAACTACAACTTTCCACATCTACCTGCCCCTACTCCATTGCTTTCTGCATCTGCTAAGGACAACAAACATACACATATCCACTTACAAATGTTGGTTATACAATTGCCAGCAGGAAGATACTGCAGTGGAGACAGATCAGATTGCCATTAGATATTGTAGAACTACTCTGGTATACCCCTATCTATACCCTACATGGACATTAACAATATACTAACTCCACTATATCTTCATTGAACAGCAAAGAGACCAAGACAACACTGCATGTATCCTAATAAAACAGCAATGAAAGACTCATATGATGTAGTCTTTCATAGCAATGTGAACAGCCAATCATTTGCCTCATTCTGGAGAGAATGTCTGTACTTGTAAAAAAAGTTTCAGACAGTTTCAACTTAGAATTGAAAGAAAGACAAGCAGGAGTAGTGTTTTACAGATAACAGTTAATCCAAGATCAGAAATGTATGTACCACAAGCCAGATTGACAGCCTACAACTAGAAGAAAGACTGTCACTATGGATGTTTTTCCCATTGCTACAATATTAGTCAAAAAGACTAGACAGCCAGTGTCACAAGGAGAATTAAATCGAACTGCAGAAACTTAACTCACTAAAATGAAGGCACGTCTAAAGAAAGCAACATACAACTAAAGACTATGCGATTAATATTAATAAAAGTCAAATTATAAACACTGTTGACACACCATTTAGCTAGATAAAAGTTCATATTAAACCAGTAAATCATTCCACAAGCCTGGATATTCCACCAGGATTTCCACAAACGGGACAAAACATTGGAGATGATTCTAACTTGGGTCCTTCACATCCCTACAAGCTGACCACAGCAAGTCTTAGAACGAAATTCATCTCTCAAATGAAGGGCGTGATCAGATCCATCCCCAAAAAATGTTCCCAGGTCTGTCAACTCACCCAAGAACAGCATCTTTCCAACATGGCTAGTCCCATCTACATACAAGCACCAAGTCATCCGGCACTGTCCCTCATCATAGGTTGTACTATTCAAATGGAGCCCTTTTTCTTCTGCTCCCTACTCCAGCTTGGACTACTGTCAACCCCTAGCATGCACAGAAAAGAGGGCAATCCAGCTTCTCCATCGCTTACTACTTGGACTAGATATTTAACCTATGTGCAAAAGTAAAAGAAGTTGCCAAGATTTAATAACTTTTCCACTCTCTTCTTTGGAGGCTTAGACTCGACTTCATAAGGTACAATCTGGCCTCCTCTGGATCCATGTCTCGGGAAGACTTTACGATCAGTAGATAGAAGCCTAGCACATCAACTTTCACCATGTTTAATCACTGCCTCGCTAATGGGCAGGTTCTACGTTGTACCGGAAAGGATATGCCATACTTTGTCAATCTCACTCTCGGATAAAAAGAATGAAAAAAATCCTTCTTTAGAAGCATTCCCAACCTAATTTTCTTCCGTTGTCGGTTTCCCTCCCCATCTAAGCTTCTGGATAAGGAGCCGAGTGTGCTAATTGTTTGAATGGCATGAAGTGAGATTCGGTATTCTGAATGATGGAGTCTGAATTATATCTGGTAAATAATCTCAGGGAAGCAGTGGGTGGTAGTTATGTGGTGGAACATATGCTTATTGATTTGTCACCAGAATTATAAAATCAATCCATAGTGATTCTTCATCTAGAGAGTCTGGAGGTGGATAACCTTTTGTAAGCAACTCCCATCAAGCAGAATCTCTCTCTCCATTTTCTTCTGCCTGTTGCCCTTTTCTGTACCCTTTGCTCTTTTCAGGACAGTGTCTCAAAGGACCCCCACCCCCTTTAACCAGTTTTAATATGTATGCATTCTCGTTGGCCAATTGTATTGAATGACTTGGTTTTGATTTTATACAGTGGCAGATGACGCATTCTTGTATTCATGAGCATGTGAATCCATGCCAGACCCCATGCTGTTACTTACCTGTAACTGTTGGCTCCAGCATGGGTCCAGCATGTACCTCCTTGCAGTCCGCTGAGTATCGTAGCCTCCAAACTCTAGTGCTGCAGGAGCCAGGCCTGCAGGTTCAGTGATCCTGGGTTGTGATGCAGGATCGCGTTGGAAGCTTGTCTGGAGGGGACGCGGACATGTCCAGAAGGTCTGCAAACCAGATTTGCCTCGGCCACGCCGGTGCGACGAGGATCATCCTGCACCGGGACCGTCAGAGTTCACCGATGAGTCGCAGTAGCAGCGGCAAAGGCGGGAATGCAAAGAGGAACAGGCCGTTCCAGGGGAAGGAGAAGGCATCCCCCATGCTCCCCGGCTGGGGAAACCTGCTGGCGAACCTCTGGCACTTGGCGATCGTTTCCGTTGTGAACAGATTGATCTGGGGACTGACCCACCATCGGAATAGAAGATCCACTTGATCCTGCCTAAGCTCCCACTCGTGGCAAGAGCGCAGCTCCCTGCTGAGTGCGTTGGCAACAGTGTTTTTCACTCCTGCCAGGTGAAAGGGTACCAGGAACATCGCCTGTGCTGTTTGGAAAAGCGAACCTTGTGTCTGTCATGTCACTAGCATATGGTGGTTGTGCCTTAGTTTCCATATGAGGGGTCTTTACGGCTTAGCATTAGCTCTGTGTGTTTGAGAATGTGTATAAGGGAACATTCGGACACATCTAAAAACATTTAAAACATGGGTGTTATTTAATGGCCAATTACAGCCCAGTGCCACAGATCCTGCGCTTCCTTGGATAGGGGCTGGAGATCTGGTGCCCCCCTGCTTCTGGATGTAGAACATCGTGGTGGTGTTGTCGGTGAAGACCTGTACCACCTTGCCCTTGAGGGGACGGAAGGAAGGACTTTAGGGCCCAGAACACGCCCCGTAGCCAGGACGTTCATGTGCAGGGACTTCTGCTCTGGGAGCCAAAGGCCTCTTGCATGGAGATCTCCGGTGTGTGCGCCCCATCCCTCCAGGGAGGCGTCCGTCATCACCGTTTCCTAATGGGCATAGGTCTGGAAGTCAATGCCTGCCGCGAGATGCGCGCGGACCCCCCCACCACCGAATCGCTTGACGGAAAGTCAGTCAAGGAAAGTTGAGGGAGATCTTGTTTTCGAAGCTTCCCACCACTTGTATCCAACAGGCGTCGAGGAATTCCTGCAGTGGCCGCATCCGCAACCTGCACAGATGCACGAGGTAGATGCATGACGACATCATGGCTAGCATGGACTCGATGGACTTCACCCTGGCTACTTCCATGGTCAACAGTCGTCGTACCTTGCCCAGGATGGCCTTTATCCTCTCCTCCGACGGTGAAGCTAGCCACGCCACTGTGTTGAGCCTGGAATAGGGCATCTTGCGATGGCACCAAGCAGGACTTCGCAAAGTTGATTGAGAACCCCAGCTCCGTGAGCAGGCGGACGGTCCTCACTGTGTGGTCGACGCCGAGTTCCGTTGACTTCACTCGGATGAGCCAGTCATCCAGATAGGGGTAGACGTGGATCCCCTGCCGGCGCAGCCGTGCCGCCACCGGTGCCAGGCACTCGGTGAATACCCTTGGCGCCGACTTCAACCCCAAGGGCAGTGCCTTGAATTGATAGGGTCTCCCCTGGACCACGAAGCACAGAAACTTTAGATGTCCTTTGTGCATGGGGATGTGGAAGTATGCATCCTCCAGATCCAGCGACGACAGGAGGTCCCCTGCTTACAGCTTTCCCAGCACATGTTGAAGGGTGACCATCCAGAATTTTTGGGATTTTATGTACCTGTTGAGGCGGCAGAGGTCCAGGATAGGCCAGCAGCCACCGGTCTTCTTTTGGATGAGGAAGTACCGTGAGTATACTCCGGAGCCTCTTCGGGACAAGTTCTATCGCGCCCTTTGCCAGCATTGCTCGTACCTCCAGAAGTAATTGTGGGATGTGGTCTTCTTTCCTGGCCACTGGTGGAAAGTTTGGGCACCTCCTTTGGAACTCCAGAGTGTACCTGTGGGCCAAGGCATCCAGCACCCAACGGTCAGTGGAGATGGATTCCCATGCGCTGACGAATTTCGCCAGCCAGCCTCCCACCGGGGTGCTCTGGTGGGGGCCCGACGTCACAGCCGGTTCAGTCCTGCTTCGCTGAGGCTTTGCTCCCCTGGGCTTTTTGGCGACGATGTCCACCGGCCTTGCTGCGGCCTCTGTAGGCTTCTTGCGGCGAATAGCGGGCCGCCTGGTGGTATGACGAAGAGCTGCCGCTGAATCCTCTCGCGCATTGAAGCACTTGTGTAAAGATGCATTATAAATGCCATATCATATCACCTTCGGACTTGCCTGCGGAGGTCCGAAAGGACGGCCTTCGCCGATGAAGAGTGCCCAAGGCACAGGCCGTCTCGGTGTCCGCCTCGATGGCCTGTAGTGACTCGTCCACTGCCTTGCCGAACAGGTTGTTCCAGTCGAAGGGTATGTCCAGTACCCTGGTCTGTACATCCCGACGGAATCAGTGGCCCTGAGCCACCCACGTCGGCGCAGGCAAACGCTGTTGCCCATCTGGCAAAAACCGGTGTCAGCGATATCCGTGGCTACCGTGATGGCAGGATCGGAAGCCACCTTGCCCTCCTGCAGGATCTCAAGGGCCTCCACTCTCTTGTCATCTGGAAGGAAGTCCAGGAGAAGGGCGATTTTAAACCACAGCTCCCTATCGTAGTGGGCCACGATAGCGAGAGCATTGACCGCCTTAATGGTCGTCGCTGCCGACGAGATGATCTGCCGCCCCATGGCATCCAGCTTCTTCCACTCGCCGTCTGGTGCCCATAGGAGCCGAATCTGGGACCCGGTACTACTTCTCACACCGGTCTCTCTTCGCAGGGGCCATGGACGGGTTCTTCAGAAGGGCCAGTCCTTTGTCCCAGATGTCGTCTAACAGTAATACCGAGAGTACGGTCTTCCTCTTGGCTTCTTGTTGCTGATAATGGAATCCTTCCTCCTTCTGCTCTTCGGGGCATAGCTGAAAAAGCGCTGAGGCCCTGGCGATCATGCATGAAACGAGCCAATTTCGTCAGCAGGGGAAGCCCAGGGAGGGGACGAAGGGAGATCCGTTCGGTCGTCTCCGTCCCTGTCGTAGCCGTCTCCGTCTCGTCCCTCGGTGGAGATGAAGGATGTAAAGGCGGGGGGGATTGACTCGCCTCCACTTGGGTGCAGGGCTCCCCAAAGGTCCAGGCGCTGCTGGATCGTCTGCTGGTGTGAAGGGCAAACTTGTCCCTATCTCTGTGCACAGGGTCTGCAGAGCCACTAAGATGTCTTCCGACCTGTCCGCGGTGTTGGTATCGGTAGCGATTGGGGTGTTGGCAGAGGTTCCTCCGGTTCCTCGTCAACCTGCCGTTCTTCGTCGGCTCCACTGTCGCTCTCCACGTCCGCCTCGTCGGGATCCTTCCCGCAGGCCCTGACCTCGTTGAATCTCTTGTCCAGTACAGTTCGTCCTCGGAGGAGGAATCCATTAGGGCTACCGCGCCCCCCTTCTCTTTCTTGGCCTGGGGATTCACGGGGGTCTTTTTGATTGGCTGGAAAGACGATTCCCTTCGGGATAGCAGGGAAACTCTAGGCCTTGAGGCCGTCTTCACTGGGGTTGCCTCCACGGGCTTCGCCAGGGATGCCACAACTCCTTCAATCAATACCTTAGCCGGGTGAATCTGGGCCATCACGACCTTATGCGCATCGGAGGCCTTCACTGTGGGGGGAGGGTCACCGCCTCGCTCCCCCTTGGCTTTTCCCGTCAGGAATGACTGGGGCTTTTCCCGAAGCTTACCTAGGTTCTCCGACTTCCTTTTCATCGAGCCGGAGCGTTGGCTCATGGTTGACAGCGTTGGTGCTGGTGCCCGCGGACTCGCAGTGCTTTGCCTTCTGTTGGGCCACCGTCGCGGGATCGCCCTCAAAGGTCTTAGAAGACCGCTCAGACCTCTTCTTCTCACCTGCTGCTGGGCTCTTCGCCTCCAGCCAGTTAGCGAGTCGTGTACAACGGTCCTTCATGGTACTGGCGGATATGTTCTTGCAGAACGCACAGTCCTCCTCCACGTGCGACTTGTCAGAGTGCAGGCAGTAGAGGCACAGGGATTGGATTAAGTCATCTTCCTTGAAGACGTTCTGCAGTCCACATCCTGGGCAGATCCTAAACGGCTTGGATCCAAGGGGCGTTGAGTCTCCTTTGTCCTGGGCCATGTCCACGCGGGTTTGGCCTCAATGGTCTTCCGGAATCCTCCAAGAAGTAAAATTCGACGAAAAAGAAACGGGTCCCCGTTAATCGGATGAAGAATCGGTGGAGCCTGAGGCTCGAATTGCCCGAAAAATGAGAGTAAAACTCTTTGAAAAAGCGCAACACGCAGTAAAAGCTCGAGCGCTATAGCACAAGGACTCTTATGTAGCCCTTGCTGGGGGCAGATTTCTGCCCCTAGGAAGGGGTACATGAGATGACCCATCCATTTGCGGTGGGGGGAGAGGCCACTGCAAATATTGGCATAGCCACTCCCCCAAGCCTGGGGCAGTACGTTTTGCCCCCCCCCTGGGGGCAGATGGCCACACACATGTGCTCATCTGCCCCTGGGGAAGGGGCAAAACAAAAAATATATTATAACTTGTATTGGGTGAGGGAACTGGGGGGACCCACTAGACCACCATAATTTTTTGTGTTTGAAAGGCGGGGTGGCCCTCTACCCCACCCTGAGTGGATGTGGGCACCTATGTAGCCCTCCCTGGGGGCAGATTTCTGCCCCTAGGAAGGGGTACATGAGATGCCCCCCATCCATTTGAGGTGGGGGGGTGGAGAGGCCATGGTGCAGTACGTTTTGCTCCCCCCGGAGGCAGATGGCCACACACATGTGCCTATCTGCCCCTAGGAAAGGGGCAAAACAAAAATAAAACAAATGATAACTTGTTTTTGGTGGATGTGGGGGGCCACTGAACCACCATGAATGTTATTAGTGGAAAGGGGGTGGCCCTATCCCCCCACCCCAAATGGATGGGGGCATCTCATGTAGCCCTCCCTGGGGGCAGATTGCTAGATTGGGGTTATCAGTGGGTTAGCCTTTTCCCTTTGGGCCCAGGTAGGTGCACCCACACATATGAGGGACCGTTTTCGTCGAGAAACCTGTGGGAACGCGGGAAGGTAGGACATCTGTTGTTGGCGGCGTGTTTTGGTGGGTGGGAAGAGGGCAATTTTCAGACATTTCACTCTGGACACCCACCGAAACACGCCGCCAACAACACATGTCCTACCATCCTGCGTTCCTACAGGTGCCCCAACAAAAACAGTGCCTCACATGTGTGGGTGCACCTACCTGCGCACAAAGGGAAAAGGGTAACCCACTGGTAACCCCAAGCCTTTCGGCAGAGCAGATTTTGCTCATGTGGACAACATACAGATTTGGGCCTATGGTGTGGAAGCCACCAAGGAAAACAGGGAACCTCATGCATTTCCGAAAAGAGGACACCCGTGGGAATCCACAGAGGTCTGACTTGCACAAATCGCCCCAGAATTTATTACCCACAATCCCCGTCAAAGTCTGAAATGTTACGACCACCTACATTTGGGGAAAAAAGGGGCCAAATTTGGCCGAGATATCTTATGTAACAAAAACGTTACAAGGGATTGAATGGCGACATACCGAAATCACCAAAAAAGGCCTTGTCAGAATTACCCATGGCAGTTAAGGGGTTAAGATGGTAAAGCCCCAGAAGAGATATTGGGGGTCATTACAAGTTTGGAGGTAGCCATGGTGCTATTAGCGGACCCGGTAAGTCCCCATTCAAAATACCCATCCCCATTCGAGCTCCCATAGGGCTCAATGGGAATGGGCAGGGAGCTAATAAGGGCACGTTAATAACGGGCCCGTTATTAGCTCCCTGGTCCCTTCGCGGATCCTGCTAAGGACGGCTGGTTTTACCAGCCGGCCTTAGTGGGACCCGCTAAGGGACCTCGTAATGCGGCGGTAAGGGGTTAACGGCACCGACATCCTTACTGGCGCTGTTAACCCCTTACCGCCAGCCTCGTAATGAGGCCCATAATTTTTAAGGTAGCTCAGTGAGTTAATGCTCCAAATGCAGAGTGAATGCATTCAGCTTCTGATGCAACACAGCATTTTCCAGGTCAATTGGTTCAGAAAAAGTGGGGGAAAACACTATTACGGTCGCTTTTTCTAATTGGTTGGATTTTCATGCATTTTCTGGGTGGAGTTCGGGAGCCGAGTGGACACACCGGGACCCCCTGTATTTCCTGCTCCACCAGACAAATGCGGCCTTACTGCCAGCATGGATTCTCATGTTAGAAATAAGGAAAGGGATTCCTCTGGCATCTCCTTGTAAATTAAACCTGGTAAAAGCGGGCGGAGTCCAGAGGAAGCCATTGTCAATTCCGCCAGCAATCGCTAATTGCACAAGGTATTTACACTCTTCCAGAGTGGAAAAGCAATGTGATTTCACCTGCCTTTTACGCTAAAATCTTCCATTTTGTGGCGGAAAAGTAAAACATTGCGCCAATGGAAGTGGTCCACTCCATGCAGTTTACTCTGCGCCTTGATGCTTGGGGGTTTTGCGTGATGCGACACATGTAATAAATAAATAAATACATTTAACATGATCCCAGATAAATAGCAATTCATGATCAGAATGAGTGAGCATGGCATGTCGCTGGTAAGAGGGTGTCCTGTGCTTCTTGAGTGCATTGGCAAATGCCCTTAATTGCCATCTCACATTAAACAGGTGCTTAAACCCATCAGTGTGGATTGCTCAATAATAAGACGACAGAGGTATTTCAAATGAACAATTTAGCTCTTTGGGTGACATTGTCAAAGTGGGAGAATGTTGCCCAGAATGTGCCACTTTCTCTGCGGAGTGAATTGTGCCCACCCCGAGGAAGAAGTGTGAAAAACCCACAAGGGCACCGGGCTCTGCTCTTTCTGGGTGTGTCTTCCCCACAGGGCGACAGATGCCGACTCAGACATGGGTAAGTCTCAGGTGGCAAGCCTCTACCCTAGTTGATGTGGCAAAGGATTCCAGACATCTGAGGCTGATAACATTAGTAGCATTGAGTTACATGCCACCTGACAGGTATGTGTGATAAGGTTGCAAAGCAGAGCTGTTAGTGGGCTAAAGCAGAAGGCAATGTCTGCCCACCCTCAAAGGGTACTAACGACCAAAAGAAATAGGTCCTTCCCCATCATGGCTGTAAGGGCCAGGCTCCAAACCAGGGCAAGAATGCCCTCCAATCATCCATGCCCACACGTAGGGTACCCCTCGTGCTCCAGGAACCTGTTGAGCAACCTCTGTGCTTTCCAGGTGATACTAACATTATTTAAAACCAGAAATCTAAAAATTAATCGCTTAATTGCAGCTGGAAATTAGCTCCTGGCGTGATCAAAATGTCTTAACCAAGTGTGACATCATCCCCTTCATTTATAAGCAATATGTGTGTTCTTGCGTTTCTTCATCCACTGAAATACTGTTAGAAACAAAGGCAAGAGTTGTGTCTCTTGTGTAGGCATTAGGAAGGCAGTTGCCAGCCTCTGGCATAATATGCCCATGTTCTTCCAATATTGGCCAGCTGTTGCCCTCTCATGGCCAGGTAGAACCGTTATAGCAGTGACTGGCAAATGTCTTTCCCTGGCAGACAGTAAAGCGGAAATAAGAGGCCAATTCAAGACACAGAACAAATAGCAGTTAAGACAGACTGCAGCTGCCATTGCTGTGTTAGAGAGAATATGTTGAGTGTTCAAGCAAGGAGGTATGTATTAAGCAAGCAAGCAGTGGGGCAAGGGAGAGGCAAAGAAAGGCCAGAGGGGCTCTTTGAATAGTGTAACAGGGCAGAGGACCCATCCTCTGCCGTCCTAGTAACATATGAGAGAAGCAAATAGATCACGCATTGCAGCAAATGTTAAATGAAAAAGGAGTCCAGCTCTGCATTCAGAATAACAAAGGCAAAGAAAGGCTAGGCTCTAAAGCCAGCATGAGATGGAATAAGAGGGACCAGACTCATCGTGAGAGGCTGGCCCAGCCCTCCCAAGAGCTCTAGAGGGGCAGCCCACCTAGCAGGCTACCCCTCTGGCCAAACCCCAGGGTCCACATACACCCCACCTACGAGGCATCCCCCGGGTCCGACGCATCCAGCCGCGGACCTGGGGAGTGCTTATTAGGGGGTGGGCTTGCGATCGCACATCCTCCTTGTTTGCTGTTCCCCCCATCCCCCGGAGGACAGTCAAAGCATCAACATCACACACCTGGTCCCTCTACTCCAATAACAGGGCTTACTCAGAGGTACACGCAAGATTTCCTCTTTCTTTGAAACCCCCATCCTTCCATTCCAAGAGACACACACGTCTCCTTGCCCCAGACAAAAAAGTAGCAACTTGCACTTGGTAGAAAAGGCTGCAACTCCTTTATTTGGCAGGAGTCCACTTACAGGTGATCTGTCTCTTAACGAGCTGGCGTCCTAGCTGTGGTCCACTGGAAGTAATTGTTATTTCTTCTCTCTTACCATGAGCTCATAGTCGGATGACAAATCCAGAAATGCAACATATAAAGACATGTTCTTTGCTGCTGCATCCTTTAATTTTCTTCTGTTTTCTTTTCTTCTTTTCTCTTGTTTTATACAGTGATATTTGTGATTTAATACGTACTGCTATTTTAATTTTAATGTTGTAAAAAGTCGAGTTTTTTGACTAAAACACAATAAATAAATTAAAAAAGCAAAGTCCCCAAGGTGTCCCCTGTCCCCATCCCAGATTTTATGTGTCTCCTACGCCCCTGACGGTGATAGATGTGTGAGACCCAATGGTAGCTTGTGGGATACTTTCAACCTCCTCTTCTCACTTTACACAGCTATTTGAAAATCAGAGGTTCTCCCCAGGTTTAGAAACTGAGCGCTTCAGGCAGTGGAAAAAGATGGAGTGCCTGAAAGTGGGAGACATGTTTGGGGACACATGGGTAATGACATTTGAGCAATGTAAACAGAATATTGGGTTAAAAGGACAAGGACAGGCCCCAATATTTTCAAGTGAGGCACTGGGTGGTCAGCCCAATGATTCAGGAGATGGCAACCAGGCCGCTGATTATGAGAAATTCATAATCTCCCACGATGGAGCTAAGGCTTGGTCTCCTCGTTATACAGGTTAACGAATGACCCAGGTCCCCTGAAATGGGCCTACATGGCCAAGTGGGAAGGGACTCTGGGCCGGGAAATACTGGACGAGCAATGGGCCAGCATATGGCACAAAACATACCCAAGCTGCAATGCTCCATTCAGGTATGAGAGGCCTGGTACAGAGTGATGCTGCAGTGGCATTATGCTCCAGAGGTATTACACAAAATGTTACCTAACGTAGCATCAAACTGTTGGACGGGGTGTGCGGATAAGGGAACATGGGTTCACATATGAAGGGATTGCCCGGGGGTCAAGCCCTTTTGGCAGGAGGTTACCGAATAGATGTGAGAGATTTTCAGGAGGGGATTGGAGGTGAGGATGAGGGAATGGCTGATGGGACTGGGGGAGGGCTTGGGGTCCAAACAACAGCGGAAGGCGTTCATGGTCTTGCGGTTTGCTGGCTCACAGTGACCCAACTCTGGAAGCAAAGTAAGCCTCCAGACTGGTTGCAGAAGGTATGGAAATTCCTTGCAATGAAATGGGTCACATACAAGATCCAGGGTGAACAGGAAGCATTGGCAACTGGCGCTGGTGTACCTGCAAAGGGACTATCGTGCTCAATGCTGCCCGCAAAACCTTTGCATTAATTACCTTTTGTGAACTGTGTGCGAATCGGTTGGCGGGACTTGCCAATCACGGATGTGCCTGGGTTGGTAGGGATGTTGGTTGGGAGGAAGGTGTGGGTGGGGGGAGATTGTGGGTTTATTTGTTATGCACAGTTTGGAAATTTAAAAAATTATTTAAAAAAAATAAAAATGAGTGAGTTTTAGAGATACCTCATTTAGTTCAAGAAATGATAGCTTGTACAAAGAGAGGATATTTTATAATACAGTGTACAACCAACGTGGCAATTCTCGTAGAGATGGCTTGAGGAATAGAAGAATGAACAACTGTTTTTTTAGAGAGGGAACGAGAACAAATATAATGGTTGAACAAGCTCAGAGTTACGAGGAGCAGGAGAACTTTCTAGCTAATTTGTCCAACATGTACTATCACCTCAAGAACTACAAATGTTAGAGGGTTTCAGAACTATGAATTTACATGATAAATTTGAATTTCAAGTGGAATTCTATCAATTTATACGTAAGATTCACCTGAAACAATTGTTTAAGCACAATGATTTTCAGACAGTACCTAATGAAGACCTACGCAGTCCTTTGACGTTCTGTCCCCCAGCACATAATCATAGTGCAGAGGCATGCATTTTTGAGAGGAGGGTGCTGGCCGAATTTGAATGTCAGGAAAGAGGTAACATGAAAAACTGTTCTGTAATATCTCCAAAGGGGAATGGAAGGCCATAAAATGTCTAGCCCAAAATGAGGAAATTATTAGTCGGAAAGCAGATAAGAAAGGTGCTATTGTTCTGACAGATAGAAAGGACTATATAGATGAATGCACCTGACAACTCAGTGATGCAATTGTTATATACAACTTGAACAAGATCCTACAGACAGAAATAAAAGCTTAATTAAAGGTTAAAGTCGATAACTTATTTGAGAGAGGTTGATTAGAGAATAGGAAGCATTAGGTTTGGTCAAGAATAAACCTAGAATTCCAAAATTGTAAATTTTGCCTTAAATCCACAAATCCCTCTCATATCTGCACAATCAATCAATAGTATCAGACATTGATTCAGGTTTGGAATCCTTGTCTGAATTTGCTGACGTTTACCTCCGGCTGTTTATGAAGGAAATGAAATTTTATATAAAAGACACTACATAGATTATCAAACAAGTAGAAGGTTCTCAATTCAATCCAGAAAAAGAACGATTGATAAGTCTCGGCATCACATCATTAAGCACAATGAGCCCCTATACGGTGATACTAAACATGCTTGAAGAAGTACTGTACTCGAAGCGTATTCTTTTGTTTTGTGGTGTGTAGAGATGGCACTATTTCATGTTTCTGAATGACTTATTGCAAGATTCATGATATGGCTATGGGGGCCACAGTGGACCCCAATGTTGCAAATGTATATCTTGAGAAGCTGGAAGAAACAAGAATCTATTCAGAGTGTGATCCTTATATTAATAACATCAGAGTATGGAAACGTTCTATTGATGACGTTGTGGTGATTTGGTGAGGAGAGGAGAATGAAGCAAGATATTTCGTCAACAGGCTTAACAATCAGGACAGGCACTTGCCATTTATGCCAATCAAGCGATTCATTTTCTTGACGTTACTATACATAAGGATGAGACATTGAAAAACCGAGTAGCCAAATATTTAATAAACCTACTGAAATTCCATGCCATTAACAAACTGCAGCATCTCCTTCTCTAGAAATATTTAAAGCTTAAAAGAAATAGTTCAAAACAAGAAAGATTTTGTATATGAGGTGAATAGATTGAGCACAAAACTGTTGCAAAGAGGTTATCCTAAACGACTTCTAAACAACTATGAAAAGAGCGAAGAATAATGAAAGAGGTGCATTATTAGATTATGTTAACAAAAACAAAGAATCAGACAGTTCAGTGTTTGTTAGTACGTTTTCCAGTTTGTCTAACATCAAAAAGATAAGAAAACATTTGAAGATATTAGATGGGGTAAATTCCCCTAAAACTGCCTTTGTTCGCATGCAAAAGTAGTACGAATTTGAGGGACCAACTAATGTGAAATGATATGTCTGAAGAGAGTAAATCAGAAGAAAAGTGAAAACAAGGATAATGGAGCATACATGGTGTATCAAAAATAAAGTAGGAATGGCACCATTAGTGAGTCATTTTATTTTTAACAATATACTCCAGAGGAATTGCAATGGACAGTATTGTATAAGGATAAGAAAAGTAAAGACTCAAGTGTTGGCAAAGAGCAAATTCTCAGGAAAGAACATGAGCTCATCTTCTTGACGAAAAGTGATACTAGGGTCTAAATTAATGTATAGAGTGGCATAGAATTAAATCATGACTCACTATAGGTATTACATTGTGATTTGTGTTCTGTTACAATTCACCCAATTTCTATTACATACTAAGCGTAGTGACAGCTTGAAGGTTTCATTTTAGGCAGTAGAGACCTTCTATGTCTATATAACAGACTAGCAAAAACACAATCTGTGGACAGACATGTCAACACTCAAACTGTTGAAAATCATTGATCCTGTAGGGTAGGTCGCTGCTCTGATTCACTTATCGCTTGATGTGCTTTGCACTCTGAAGTAAACTGCACTGAGAATGGGCATGTGTGTGTGGCTGGCTGACATAGCCCGGAACAGACATTGGGGGGAGGCAAGAGTTGGTGTGCTGTGGCACACTGGGACCTACTGTGCTCTCTCCCCACCTGTTGTCTTACCATGGCGTGCTGCAGTTTGTAGCTGTGCACTGCAGTGAAAATGTCCCAGAAACCATGCATTCTAGGGTTGAGGACCGGTCCTTCAACAATCACCTTGATGTTTTGCCAATTTTAGGCAGCCGTCTCATGTGTGAAGGTGCTGAGATCCGGGGAAAGGGGTGGGGCATCCAAATGTTATTTAGCCAGTAATATACAAAGGGTCCTAACAGTTTACTATGCACATTTTGGTGCAGACTGGTGAAACAGTGTGGAAGTGTATAAAGGAAAAACGGTTCGCCATGCCACAAACACACCCACACATTTTCACTTATATAAATATAGATGTGGATGTGGAGAGATGGTAACAACTAAGTGGATACTTAGTTTAATTTAAGTCATTTCAATCCATAGTTACATGTGCAAACCGAGTGGATATCGTGAATGTAGCCCTTTACTGGGACTAGGCAGATGCTTAGAATAAAGCACCTTAATACGATGCACATACATTGTAACATTCACAGACGCTGAATTAGGGACTTCAGAGGAAACACGGGCATAGGATCAACGTAACCCTGTGAGGAATCCAGAGTTAATCGCGTGCCTACCAAAAAAGGGGCTACACTTGCCTTAACACTTGCCGAAAGTAAGTCTTTCTCTCTTTTCTATTGAGAGTGTAACCTCTCACACAGTAAGGGATAATAATATCAACACAACGACTAAAGATTATATCGTTACAGTTCACGCCTGGAACAGACTTATAGATGCAGGCGTCCTCTGTACACTGTCTGCAATAGCGTTCATGTCAGCCCCTGTTAACACCTCTTGGAATTAAGTGTTTAAAATACATATTAATAGCTGTTAAGAGTTAAATCTCACACAGAGTCACACAGAAAGGGAATATAAGGATATCAAGGTAACAACTATTTAGTATGTCACAGAAAGAATCCCATTAAGGGTATTGCATGCACGTTTTTTGATTTCACAGGCAAGCTAAAACACTTAATTAAATAACTTTAGTCTATATTTCCAGTTAATCTAGTACTCGAGATTGTAATACTAGGAATATTTTAACTCCTTAGGAGTTTTAAGAAAACATAAGCCACAGACATACATGCAATGGCATGAAGGGAAGATAACGATTTAAATCATGAGACAATGGAATTGACCATGAGTTGATAATTGATCGAATAATATGAACTTGATCACCGGACTGTGGCTTGAAGGTCAGATAAATTTGTAGTGAATTTAATACGGTGTCAAAACATAGGAAATTTTTATATTCGAGAATGAATATGCCTCAGCAAATCAACACATATAAGTGATCATTGCCAGCTAGTAGAAATTGACAGACGTATGTAAACAGGAAAAAGTGACAAGTTACGTTTTTATATATTTTCAAATGTGTTATGTACAGGCCCTATGTGGGAGTAGATGAAATGTGTAATATATGTGGGCGACTGCTTCAATTTAAACAAACTGAAACAATAATTAAATTGTATATATCATGATTGTGCAAGTATTTTGTAAACGCATGACATTTTTGACCCTATGATGCCTATGTACAGAAACAAATTCTAAGATTTATTAATAATTTTATCTGTTTCTGTAATAAATATATATCTTTTTGAATTACCTTGTACCATTAGGAGTATGAATTATTTGTAGTGAGAACAGGTCTTGTTGTTAATCTTATTTCTCTAACACCCTAACTGTTTTGTGTCAGTCATTTTGGTTTGCGTCAAAATTCACAATTAACTTGCTAGCATTTATTAGCATTTGGGGCTCAATATATATGTGGCTATTAGGAATGAAGGCCACAATACAAACTGAGATTACATGAATGGATATGAAATGTAATAGAATAAACAGTGCAAATTAAACGTGAGCAATATTACTGTAGTGCGCCATACAAATTCTGTATATATTTAAAACTTACAAAAATTCCCCACATGAACAGGGATAACTCAGGTTTTGCGCACTGTCTCAAGCAACATGGTACTGCGGTGGACAGCTCTTGGCTCGCCTCTTCCATTTGCTTGAGCTGCCCCTGTCCTAAACCCTCGTATATATCAATTGTGATGCTATCACAAAATGGAGCGCATTGCAATGTCAACATTTGATTTTTAACCGAAATGGAGATTGGCAATCATGTTCAGAAAAGGTATTTCTGGTTTTCTGACAAAGATTAGAAGTCTCCATCATCTGCTTTTTAAATTGACCTTTGGAAATTTCTTGTTCCTGTATTGTTGGGTGTAGGTGTTTAGATCGAAAGAATTCTGGTCTAAAAGATGCTCTTACCACAGAAAAGCTACTAGAAATTACTTTCAGGCCATGGAGGGATGGTGATGACACTTTGTGCTCAGTTTAAAACGTCCTACAACACCTTTATCCCTGTTGTCTATATGAACACTATTTTGCTTATTAAAAATATTCTAAAAGAAAACATTGCATATGGCTATTATATGTTCAATCTTTAAATTAATCGTGATTGCACTATGCATAGCCAAAAGGTGCCACTAAAGATACAAGAAGACAGTGAATATTTTCCTAGCACTTTAAGGCATCCATTGGCAAAAAATGCTATGTTTTCTAAGTTTCAATATTCAATTTTTAAGCTGATACAATTGTAAGATATGATGTTAAGAATAAACAAACACATTAACTGTAAGCAGATATAATGGCGTACCTCGCTGTTTTAGACAATGTAAATGTAAAGTCATTGTACGTGCTGCTTTAAAACGAGTTACCTATTCAAAGATCCTATAAAATGAGTCACCGATAATAACCTGGTCAGGAATGTTTACCTTGTACAAGCCACCAAGAATTAATTACAAGAACAGTGACTACCCAGTAGTACTCCACTTGGAGCAGAAAAGAAACCCTGAGGAAATCGGCCTCATGGAAAGTTCACAGAGTCCAGTGTACATGAAAAGTCTGCCGCCTACCATAGGCTCTCTCCCCAAGCTGCTCGTGGAGTGGGATTATTTGCCATGCAAGCTCCAGAGTGGATCACCAACTGGAGCATGAAGTAGAGCGGGGGCCTGTGAAGAGAGAATCATACAGAGCCTATATGCACAGCGACAATAGCGAGCGACTAAAATTAGGGGAAGGCATTGGCAAACAAAGCATGCCAGAACAAACCCAAATATGTTGGACACTATTTGAGCCCTCGGACCGCTGAGCCAAGAGCTTGAGCAACAATTAATTATTAATAGAGTCACACCACCTGATTGCATGCAGAGGAAAGACACAGATATGCACACACGCAAGTGGGAGAGAGCAGAAGGTGATCAGGTCAAAAAGGTCACATTGTCAAAGACTTAGGCTCGGCCAAGTCGGACAAATTGTAAAACAGTTAAAGTATAAACGAGAGGAGAGAGTAAGAAACCTGCTGGGGGCCATGGCCCAGAAGCTGGCAAGAGCCAGAGGATACTGAAGAGAACAGAATGGCCTGCTAGGAGCTGTAGGCAAGATCCTGGTAACAGCTGCAAAGCCACCATAGATGAAAGGTAGTTTGGAGAACATGCAACAAGCCTATGGACCAAGCCTAGTAGGGTGACCTTTGCATTCGGGTTGGGGGTTAAAAAAAACACTGCAACCTCAAATCGACCAACGTAGGGATAACATCCTAGCCAGGAGGGGGAACCTGCAAGGTCTTGCATTTTTTAGAGCATAAGAAGACTCCCAGGTTAAGAGGCGGTAATCTGAAAGGTCTTGTCCCCCAAAGGGGTGCATTGTAGGGCTACGGAATCATAGAGGACAGATCATCTTCTGGATTGTATGCCAAGAATAATGAACGTGTCCTTGGGCACTTAAAACTCTCAGTGACTGTGAATGCATCAAAGGAAGCTTTCCTGGCTATGGGCAGCCCATAACTGAGTGTGGATTAAAATAGGGATTGGACATTGGGCTAAAAAGGTAAGGTCCCTTAAACTTAAGCCCTTTTACATTGATGGATTCCTCCAATCTTAACACTTACCACACATTCCTCAGTGTTGGTATCCCAGCTCCTTTAGATATTCCTCCACCCCCTCCATGGAGAAAACAAATAATGGTGTTGAACTATTCTTGTGTGCTGCACACACTGTTGTATCCGCCTCATTACAGTGGATACATGTTTTATGATTTCCTTGAAATGAAAATATATGTTCCAGTACACTGTTTTCTACAGGAAACAAAATGTGCTGAATTAAACCACTAGTGTGCAGAATATTAGTTAGAAACCTAGCATATGGTAGACTTATTATCATGCATTAGTTATAAAAGTAGGTGTGAAGTTGTATTGGCAATATGACACTTTCCAATGATTTAGACTGTTCTTCAAGAAAAGTCATGGAGAAAGAATGTTGAGTGCTCACTATTCTCAACTTACTTTTTATAAAATGTAATCTGTGATTGGTCGGATGCACCTACCATCCCCTTTTATATATGAACATATACATCAAATAAATCTGTGTCCCTATTGTTTTGTGTACGTTTTCTTTATTTGATCAAAAGAGCACAGGTCTTTCTTTCTGCCTTGTGACTGATTAGAAGGTAACACTTGCAAGCCTTCATGCATTTTCAAGCTAAGAATATAGTAACGAGGGTCTGTGTCTTAAGCAAGAAAAATGTCTGTTCGATTGCAAAATACGAATAAAAACTATTTGCAACTCATACCTATACCACAATCTCAACACTCACCCGCAGTGTATGATGTTCTTGTGCTAATATGGCTGTGATTTCTTCTTGAATTGAAACATATTCTAAAAACTGACCCCAGAGAGCCATTAAGAGAGAACAAAGTTGGGCAAGATTCATGTTTATAAGTTCAGCAAGTTCATCCGGATTATCCATTTTCTGTGGAAAAGAAAGATATCAAAATATAATTGACTTGGAATACAATGCCATCCAGAGGCAAACTGCAAGCTTTTTATTTTTTAACCAATGGTCCAAAATGTTACTATCTTGAAATGGCAAGGTGGCAGATAATATGCACACTGAAATGCAAAATAGATACTTGCCTGTAACAATGGTCCTTCAACACAGGAACGCTCCTTTGTCACAGAATTGAAGAAATCCCCTGTTGTAACCCAATGTTGCATTCATAGCATTGTTGACTTGGGGGCCAGGAGGGTCTCTGAGAATACAGGTGTTGGAATTTGCAAAGTGGTACCAAACTAAGTGAGTATATCACCCCAAGACATCGTCGTTATTTAATTGTTTTTACAACTTAAGTCCACACTTAAATAGTGTGTTTGCTAACCTGTTGTCAATCAGTAGTAGTAGTAATATTTAAGTGCAAAATTAACCAGTATGAAGGAGCTAGACAAACAGTAAATATAAAACAAAACATAGTATAAATACATTCCATAATTATAAAATATCAAGTTAAATTATAATGCATCTTCAGTTAAAATTTTCAGAAATGTTTATGGCACATGAAGAGATTAGATTTTATTCACACTTTCTGCCATTTAAGCCTTTTCGTGACAGCAGGATACAAAGAATAAACGTATTCATAGTTTTAAAAACAATACAGATAAAACGGAGCAATAAATTTGGAAAACATAATAAAAACATGATGAATATCATCAACCTAAAAGAACAATAAGTATTATATGATATTTTATTCATATTGCGCCCATACGCAAGTGTTTCAAAGCGTGACAAAGCAAGGGAGGGGAACAAGCGAGGACAAAAAACAGCGATTTTACTAGGCCCCGTGACAATGAGAACACACAAATGCAGGGGAGAGGAAAGGGGGAGAGTGCAAGGGGCAGGGGAGGAATGGAAAGTGCTGAACACTTGATCATAACAACAACAGGAAGTGCGGCTAGCAGGTGGTAAGTGCAAGAATAAGGCGCAGACAGCGTGTGTCTAGTAAGTGCAGGAAGGGGACTGTAAGGTTTCAGTTTCAGACACTAGTGCAAGGGTTGCCAGGAGGCAGTGCGGGTATGTGGCTGGGTGGGCAGAGATCTGGGCCTGAAATCAGAGGGCAGCCAGGAGCCCAATGCCGGAGCAGACAGAGATCAGCAGGGGAGAGGAAGAGTGAAGGCAGAAGCAAAGAGGAAGGTCTTGAGGTACTTCCGGAACCAAAGATGGTTCTCCTCAAGATTATGAGAGGCATGGAGGCTATTCCAGAGGGAGGCCCAAGCCGAAGAAAAAGATGGAACAAGTTACTTACCTGTAACAGTTGTTCTCCAGCATGGGTCTGGCATGGATTCACATGCTCATGAATATCCCCAGTCGTCAGGCCGGGAGTCCTCGGTATAGAAAAAAATCAGTATCAGTTTCGTTTCTGATCTGTCTTTCTTAGTAGTAACCAATCACTGGTCTCTGGGTCATACTGCCCCCAGCCAATGACTGCCCTCTCCCTAAGCCCCACCTCTGGCAGCCATCCTCAGAATTGGTAGCACGTAAAGTGGCAGTATGACCAAGTGAAGAGCCGCAGAGGGGTAGGTGGGAGGGCTCGCATGTGAATCCATGCCAGACCCATGCTGGAGAACAACAGTTACAGGTAAGTAACTTGTTCCTTCTCCAGCATGGGGTCTGGCATGGATTCACATGCTCATGAATAAGAGAATACATAGCAGTACACACATGCACAACCACAGGAGGTGGCAACAGGCTCAACATTAAGCAATACAACTCAACATTAAGCATCTCTTACCTCCTCACCAGGCTCACCTTAGGCGAACAGGTTGCGCAGCACTGCTTGGCCGACCCTGGACTCCTCCCTGGAGTCCCGATCGACGCAGTAGAATCTTGTGAAGGTGTGCGTCGACCTCCACATAGCAGCCCTGCAGATGTCCAGCAGGGGCACACCAGACAGGAACGCTGTGGTAGCAGCGATCGCTCCGGTCGAATGGGCTCTCGGACGGCCGGGCAGCGGTCGGTTTGCCAACCGGTGACAGTGCATGATGCAGCCGGAGAGCCATCTGGAAATGGAAGTCTTCGAGAGAGCCTTCCCTTGATTCACAGTCCCAAAGTTCACAAACAGCTGTGACGTCTTCCGAAAACTCTTCGTGTGGCCCACGTAGAACTTCAGCGCTCTAGCTACATCCAGTGAGTGCAAAGTCCTCTCGGCCGGCGACGAAGGCGACGGGAAGAAAACTGGCAACACCAAGGGCTCGTTGAGGTGGAAGTCCGACGGCACCTTGGGCATAAAGGAGGGGTGCTTCCTCAGCACCACCCTAGTGTCATGAAAAGTCACGTATGGAGGCTTGCAAGATAGGGCCTGGATCTCTCCCACTTGATCGTGCAGAGGTGATGGCCACGAGGAAAGCTGCCTTCCAGGACAGGAACTTCAAAGGCGCCGAATGCATAGGCTCGAATGGGGCCCCCATGAGCCTGGTCAGCACCACATTAAGCTCCCACACCGGGGCAGGAGCCTTCACCGGCAGGAATGATCGGAATAGTCCCTTCATGAATTCTTTCACCAGGCGATGAGACCACAAGGACGCCCGTCCCGTAGTCATGGTATATCGGGAGATTGCAGCCAGATTTATTTTGATGGAGGCGTGAGCCAGTCCAGCTTTGGCCAGCGACAGTAGGTACGGCAGTACTTGAGGGGCCGTAATCCGCAGAGGGTTAATCTTCTGTGCACGGCACCAGACAGAGAACCTCTTCCATTTATGTCCGTAGCACTTGAGAGTTGAGGACGCCCTGGCCTTTGCAAGAACCTCTCTGCAGTCGGCCGGGATGTCGTACCCTCCAAACTCTAGTGCCTGCAAGTTCAGCGACTACGGGTTGTGGTGAAGAATGGTGCCTCCTTCTCTGGAGAGAAGGTCTGCGTCCGTCGGCAGCTTGACTGGTGGGTACGTTGACAAGTCCAGAAGGTCCGGGAACCAGATCTGTCTCGGCCACGCCGGTGCGACGAGGATCATCCTGCACCGGGACCTCTTGAGCTGGTTGATGAGCCGGAGCAGCAACGGCAGCGGAGGGAACGCATAAAGAAATAGGCCGTCCCAGGGGAACGAGAAAGCATCGCCCATGGGAACCTGCTGGCTAACCTCCGGCACTTGGAATTCGTTGCCGTAGCGAAGAGATCGATTTGGGGTTCGTCCCATCGTCGGAAGAGTCGATCCACTTGATCCTGGCGTAGTTCCCACTCGTAGCACGAGCGCAGCTCCCTGCTGAGTGAGTCGGCGACCGTGTTTTTTATTCCTGCCAGATGAAGAGGCACCAGGAACATCCGTTGGGCGACGGCCCAATGCCACAGCTCCTGGGCTTCTTTGGATAGGGCCGGGCACCTGGTTCCGCCCTGCTTCCGGATGTAGAACATCGTGGTGGTGTTGTCGGAGAAGATCCTCACCACCTTGCCCTTGAGGGACGGAAGAAAGGACCTGAGGGCCCATAACACTGCGCAGAGCTCCAAGATGTTGATGTGGAGTGACTTATCCTCCGGGAGCCAAAGGCCTCTCGCGTGAAGATCTCCTGGGTGCGCTCCCCAACCTTCCAGGGAGGCATCCGTCGTCACCGTCACCTGGTGAGCTAGGGTCTGAAAGTCCGTGCCCACCGACAGATGGGAGCGGGTACCCCACCACCGGATCGCCTGACAGAACGTCTCGTTGAGGGATCCTGTCCTCGAAGCTGCCCGTTGACTGGACCCAGCGGGCGTCGAGGAACTCTTGTAAGGGGCGCATCCGAAGCCTGCAAAGGCGCACCAGATAAATGCAGGAGGACATCATCCTGAGGAGGGACTTCATAGATCTTACCCTGGCCATGTCCGTGGTCAGCAGACGCTGCACCTTGCCCAGAATGGTCCTGGTCCTTTCCTCCGACGGCAAGGCCAGCCGCGCCACTGTGTCGAGCTTGGCTCCCAGAAAGAGGGCGACTTGCGACGGAACCAGGTGGGATTTTGGAAAGTTGGAGAATCCCAGGTCCGTGAGCAGCTGGACTGTCTTCGCAGTGTGCTCCACGGCAAGCTCCCTTGTCCTTGCCCGGATGAGCCAGTCGTCCAGGTAGGGGTAGACATGGATCCCCTGTAGGTGCAGCCGCGCCGCCACCGGTGCGAGGCACTTGGTGAACACCTTGGGTGCCGACTTCAATCCGAACGGGAGGGCCTTGAACTGGTAGTGCCGCCCTTAGACCACGAACCTGAGGAACTTTCGGTGTCTTTTTAGAATGGGGATGTGGAAGTACGCATCCTCCAAGTCCAGTGACGACAGGAAATCGCCCTCCTCCAGCTGTCCCAGCACGTGCTGGAGGGTGACCATACGGAACTTCTGTGCCTTGATGTACTTGTTCAGTCGTCGCAGGTCCAGGATGGGGCGCCATCCTCCTGTCTTCTTTTTTACGAGGAAGTACCTTGAGTAAACTCCGGAGCCCCGAAGCCTCTTTGGGACGAGCTCGATGGCACCCTTCTTGAGCATCGCCCTTACTTCCAACAGTAGTTGAGGGACGTGATTTTCCTTTCTGGCCATGGGTGGAACGCGAGGGCACTTCTTCTGAAACTCGAGGGTGTGCCCTTGGGCCAGGGCGTCCAGCACCCAACGGTCGGTGGAGATGGACTCCCAAACACTGACGAACCTCGCCAGCTGGCCTCCCACCGGGGTGCTTTGGCGGGGGCCCGACCCCACGGTCGGTTCAATCTTGTTTGGAGGCCGCCTTGCCTCCTTGACCTCCCTGTCGATGACGACGGGCACCACCTGACTTGCCGCGTCCCCTGTAGGCTTCCTGGGACGAAGATCTTGCCGCTTGGCGGTACGTGGAGGAGCCACTGCCGGATCCCTTGGAGGCACCATGTCTGCCTCTGGAGCTCCGAAAGGACGGCCGTCGTCGTTGGCGCACTCCCAGTGCCCGGGCAGTCTCTGTGTCTGTCTTGATAGCCTGAAGGGACTCATCAACCGCCTTCCCAAACAGGTTGTTCCCGTCGAAGGGCATGTTCAAAACCTTGGTTTGTACGTCCTGGAGGAAATCCGTGGCCTTGAGCCATCCTCGTATTCGCAAGCAAACGCTGTTGCCCAACTGACGGAAACCGGTGTCGGCGATGTCCGTTGCCACCGTGATGGCGTGGTCCGAAGCAATCTCACCTTCCTGTAGGATTTCAAGGGCCTCAGCCCTTTTGGCGTCCGGAAGGAAGTCCAACAGAGGGGCGATTTTGAACCACAACTCCCTGTCGTAGCGGGCTACGATAGCCAGGGCGTTGGCCGCCTTGATAGTCGTCGCTACGGATGAGATGATCCGTCGTCCCATCGTGTCCAGCTTCCTGCCCTCGCGGTCCGGCGGGGAAGTTGATGTCGAGGCCGATGCCCCCCCAGCTTTCTTCTTTGCCGCCGCCGAGATGACCGAATCCGGGGTAGGTTGCGCCCGAAGGCACAAGGGGGCAGCGTCGGGGACCCGGTACTTCTTCTCGTACCGGTCCCTCTTTGCCAGCGCCGTGGCAGGATTCTTGAGGAGGGCAAGCCCCTCATCCCAGATGTCATCAAGAAGCGGTACGGCGAGGACCGTCTTCCTTTTAGCCTCGCGCCGTTGGTAAAGGAACCCTTCCTTCTTCTTCTCTTCTGGGCAGAGCTGGAAGAGCTCGGATGCCCTGGAAATCATGGCATGAAAGGATCCAATCTCGTCGGGCGGGGACCCCCGAGCAGGGGGCGACGGGGGACACGTCCCGTTGTCGCCTCCGTCGTCATCTGTACCTGTCGTAGCCGTGTCCGGGCCTGTATCATCCCCGTGGGTAGTAGACCGGGGGGAAGGCAGAGCAGGCCGCAGAGGTGGGAGAGGTGGCGTAGGATGCGTCCTCCTCCTCTTATGCGGTGGACTTTCCGAAGGTCCTGGCTCCGGTTCCCCCGTCGGGTCTGGCTCAGGTACCTCCGTCGGGGGGAGGGGCAACCTTGTCCTTATCTCAGAGCATAAGGACTGAATCGCTGACAAAATGGCCGCCGAAGTGTCCTGTGGCGTCGGAACGGAAACGACAGGCGCGAGGGCTCTTGAGGAGCCTCGTCGGCGACACCGTCGCTCTCGTCGGGATCCCTCCCGATGGGCTGGGCCTCTTCCACGACTTCTATGAGCTCTTCTTCAGAGGTCGTGTCCGTATCCACGATGGCCACCAGCCCCTCCCCCACCTTTTCCAACGAGGACTTCGTGGGGGTCTTCTCAATGGGCCTGAAAGACGACTCCCTCCGCGGTGGCAGGGAGACTCTGGGTCCTGAGGTCGCCTCCACTGGTGTAGCCTCCACAGGCTGAGCCAGGGCCGCGGCGACATCCTCAATCGAGGTCTTAGCAGGGTGAATTAAGGCCATCGTCACCTTCTGTACGCCTGGGGCCTTCACCTTGGGGGGGAGGCTCCGAGCCTCGCTCCCCCTCTGCCGGAATCTTTGAGATTGACTGGGGCCTCTCCAGAAGCTTCGCCGGGTTCTCGGACTTCCTCTTACCCGAGCCAGAGCGTTGGCTCGTGGTTGATGGCGCCGGGGGAGGATGCGCCCTGCCTGGCAGCCAAGGAGCCCGACCGTTCGGCGCTCCCGGTGCCCGCGGACTCGCGGTGCTTAGCCTTTTGTTGGGCCCCCGTCGCCGGGGCGCCCTCACAGGACTTAGAAGACCGCTCGGACTTCTTTTTCGTCTTCTCGCCTGACGGGCTCTTCCCTTCCAGCCAGTTGGCGAGACGGAGGTGGCGATCCTTCATGGTCCGCTCCGGCATGTTCCCACAAAACGCACAGTCCTTCTCCGTGTGCGTCTTGTCCTCATGGAGACAGTAGAGGCATAACGAATGCTAGTCCTCCTTGAAAACATTCTGAAGCTGGCATCCAGGGCAGGTCCTGAACAGCTTCCCGGGCGTCGAGCTTCCTTTCTCCTGGGCCATGTCCGGGGTAGGCCTCGGAACTTCTGGAATCCTCCAAAAGTGTAACTCGACGGAATCTTCAGCCTTGAGGGGCGTAGCAAACTCTGAAACGGATCCCCGTTGATCGGATGTAGAAACGGTGGAGCTTGAGGTTCTATTTAACCGAAAAATGAGAAAAATCTGAAAAAGCGCACGAGGACTCCCAACACTTGAACGTGCAGTAAAAATCTCAGGATGGCTGCCAGAGGCGGGGCTTAGGGAGAGGGCAGTCATTGGCTGGGGGCAGTATGACCCAGAGACCAGTGATTGGTTACTACTAAGAAAGACAGATCAGAAACGAAACTGATACTGATTTTTTTCTATACCGAGGATTCCTGGCCTGACGACGGGGGATATTCATGAGCATGTGAATCCATGCCAGACCCCATGCTGGAGAATACCAACACATTTTCACCTTTGTAAAAGCCGAGAAGTTGGTTCACAATTAACAATTTCCACTCTGTCGTTTGACCCATAAACTCTTAGCCCGACATGCGCATCAGTTTCCTACAAAGGATGACCTCCACATCCAACAGATCTCTACTTGACAACATAATACTATGTTTCAAACCTTGGCCACTGTGCTCAGTAGGCAGGTAATCAAATAATCACTGGCTGAAGGAAGATGCCCAGATTTCTGTCCACACAAAAACTCAAAGTTTAGTCAAAGCAAACGTTTCTTATTATCCACAGCACTACAAGGCCTTACCATTAACAGATGCACACAATGGAACTCCCACTAACACTGCACTACAAAATAATTCACAAAAAACTTTTTTTTTACAAATTGTTTGTTGTCATTCCAAGAAAGTCATCTGCATGCTGTGATCAGTAATACCTTTTCATGACCAAATAAGTACATAGCTCACTTTCTAGGTCATGCTTATATTTGATGTGACAGGTTGCACAGAGTATCAAAGACAGAACTGTATTTTTACACTAAAGCAAAATTAATTTAAGGTTCAAAGAAATAACTGACATGTCTATTTGGAACTTTGATTTCTGCTGTAAGGGTGGGGAATCTATATGCCGGGTGTTGGGGCTGTTCAGAATATCACAGAGCCATGCAACAGATATTTCAGTAAAATACAAGTTATTTTTTTAACGGCAATTGTAAATTTGGCCGCTTTTGATACCATCGACTATGCCACCCTCCTGGCAAGCATGTGGGAGGCTGGTAACCCAGGCTCTGTAACAGACTGGTACTGTGTATTTCTTTCATTTAGTTCCTAATCGGTTTCTTAATTTAATTTTAAATCTTCCCCGGTTCCTATTACTTGTGGGTCCCACAGGGATCGGATCCTTCCTGGCTGCATTTTAATATATATATATATATGGGATACATTACTCACCGTAATCGTATTTCTGATGCTTGTATCTGCTTAGATTCACATGCTGTGCATAGGCCGACATCTAGTGGAAGCTGCGGAGTATTACAGTTTGTTTTTCGAAACTCGAAAATGGGCGTCGACACAGGCGTGCCAGTAATACTATCCCTAGTGTGACGTCCACTGTACCCAAGATCCCTCACGCGTCTGGGATCCTCAGATTGTATTTTTTCTGACATGAGGAAGCATGAGGAGTAGCGTGAGTACAGATAATCCAAGCAGATAGACAGAAAGGTAAGACTACAAGCAATCATGCGCCTTCTCTCGGAGGGGAGGAAGGGTGGGTCGCATGTGAATCTAAGCAGATACAAGCATCAGAAATACGATTACGGTGAGTAATGTATCCCTTCTGAGGCTTGTGGAATCTGCTTAGATCACATGCTGTGCATAGATTAGCGAGCAGTACCCGAAGAAGGAGGTGGGATGTGAGAAGGGTCATGAGCAAACAGGTGTCTTAGAACCGCTTGTCCCACTTGTGTATCTGTCTTGGAATGAGTGTCAATGCAGTAATGCTGAGTAAAAGTGTGAATAGAGCTCCAAGTAGCTGCTTTGCAAATGGTGTCGAGGGGAACATTTGCAATGAAAGCCAGAGTGGCACCAGTGCCTCTAGTAGAATGGGCCCTTGGCGTAAAAGGCAGAGTTTTTTCAGAAAGAGAGTAACACAGCTGTATACAGTTGATAATCCACTTCGAGATCGCGCCTTTAGAGACGCGATCCCCCTCTCTGCCTGTAGCTACGGAGACAAACAGTTGATCTGTTTTTCTTAGCGGTCTGGTCTTATTTACATAGTAGAGGACCGCCCTACGCACATCAAGGGTGTGTAGTTTCACCTCAGCCGAGCTTTGCGGGTTCTGGAAGAAAGCCGGAAGCTCGATGGACTGGTTTACATGGAATTTAGATATGACTTTAGGTGAGAACCTAGGGTGTGTGCGTAAAACCAGTTTGTCTTTGTGGATAATAAAGAAAGGATCTTGCACTGACAGAGCCTGAATTTCACTGACCCTTCTTATGGAGGTAATGGCTACTAAGAAGGCCGTTTTATAAGTCAGGTGTTTGAGACTACTTTTATGCATGGGTTCGAAAGGGGGGCCCATGAGCTTAGCTAGCACCACATTGAGGTCCCATCCTGGCGGTGGGTTCGAAATAGGAGGGTGAAGTCTCTTTACTCCTTCCATGAAGGCTTTAACTACTGGTACTTTCCACCACGATACTTTGTTATGGGATGTGGTGTAAGCCGAGAGGGCTGCCAGGTGTACTTTCAGAGAGTTAAAAACCAAACCTGCGTCCAGCAGGTGGAGCATGTATGTTACCACGTTGGAAGGAGTGCAATCAACTGGGTTGATTTGTTTATTCTGGCACCAAATAACGAATCTCTTCCACTTGTCAAAGTAACAGTGCCTTGTGTTTGGTTTCCTGGATTCTTTTAGGATGTCCATACACCTCTGTGGTAAATTGAGATGCCCAAACTCTATGACCTCAGGAGCCATGCTGCCAGGTTCATTGAGTTGGGTTCCTGGTGCACTGTTAGACCTTGTTGCTGGGACAGTAGGTTGTACCAGGCTGGGAGTTTGATGGGCTCGCACAGCGCCATCCTGCGTAGGTGTGGAAACCATGGTTGTCTCGCCCACATGGGAGCAACTAGGATGAGCGTCATCGATTCCTTGTTCATCTTGTACACCACCTTTCTGATGAGAGGAGTTGGTGGAAAAGCGTACGCAAACATCCCTGACCAGTTCATCCACAGGGCGTTCCCTTGGGAGTCTGGCTGGGGGAACCTGGATGCAAATCCTGGGCATTGTTTGTTTTCGCTTGTGGCGAATAGGTCTATAGTGGGGAAACCCCACTGAGAGAAGAGATCTTCTACGATCTCTCTGTGAAGGACCCATTCGTGTTCTTCTGGAAGGGAGTCTCTGCTTAGGGCATCCGCTAGGGAATTGAGCTCCCCTGGAACATGTTGTGCTGATAGGAAGATGTTCCGTCTGAGTGCCCATATCCAGATTTTCTGGGCAAGCTTGGACAGATTTGGCGAACGAGTCCCTCCTTGTTTGTTCAGATAGAACATGGCTGTCGTGCTGTCCGTCCGGATCTGCACCGACAAGTTTAGTAGATGGGGCTCGAACGCCCGAAGCACTCGGAATACTGCCAGAAGCTCTAGCAGGTTGATGTGGTTCTTGGCTACTGAGTGAGACCAGAGACCCTGAGCTGTGTGGTGGAGATGGTGAGCTCCCCACCCAGTCAGGCAAGCATTTGTAGTTACCACTGCTTGTACTTCGGGATCGTAAAAGGGTTTTCCCCTTGCGAGATTCTCTTTTGTCCACCAGTGTAAGCTCTGTACGGGTGTTGGCGAAACGACCACTAGATCGTCCCACTGACCACTTGCCTGAGACCACTGTTTCGCCAACCATTCCTGCATGGGACGCATGCGCAGACGCGCGTGGGGGACCAGGTAAATGCATGACGCCATCATGCCCAGTAACCGCATTGCTTTGCGTACCGTTACTTGTTGACCTGACTGATAATGTGGAATTTGCAGTAGTATATTCCGAATTCTCTCTTCCGAGGGGAAGGTCAACCCTTTCTGAGTATCTAGGATTGCTCCTAGGAACTGTTTTGAGGTGCTTGGCACCAGACTTGACTTCTTCTCGTTGATAGAGAAGCCTAACTCGTGGAGGAGGTCGATAGTCCTCTGAATGTTTGACCTGCAAATTCTTGGGGTTTCCCCCGTTATGAGCCAGTCGTCCAGATAAGGGTACACTGGGATTGCCTCCCTGCGTAGGTGTGCAGCTGCCACCGCCAGTACCTTGGTGAATACCCTTGGTGCTGAAGCTATCCCGAAGGGCAGTACCTTGAATTGGTAGTGGCGACTGTCCACTTTGAAGCGCAAGTATTTTTTGTGCGCCGGGAGCATGGAAATATGAAAATAAGCATCTTTCATATCCAAGGATGCCATGTAGTCCCCCTTTTTTAGGAGGGGGATTACCTCTTGTAGCGTGGTCATACGGAATTTTTGGGGCTTGACATACTTGTTGGCAGGCCGTAAGTCCAATACTGGGCGCATTGTCAAATCTTTCTTTGGCACAAGGAAGTAAGTTGAATAGATACCCTTGTTTACCTGGTGTCCTGGGACGAGTTCTATCGCATCCTTTTCTAGCAGAATGGCGATCTCCTCGAGAAGGATCTTCTGATGTTCTAAGGAGTGTATTCTTTGTCGTGGAGGGTGGTTCCGGGGACGCTGCAGTAATTCTATACAATATCCTGTGGACACTGTTGACAGCACCCATCTGTCTGAGGTGATCCCTTCCCAAGCCTGGGTGAAGTTGGAAATGCGTCCCCCTACTGGGGTTGAGTGAGAAGGGACCCTGAACTGAGCGTCACTGCTTTGGCGGAG
This sequence comes from Ambystoma mexicanum, assembly GCF_040938575.1. NCBI lineage: Eukaryota > Metazoa > Chordata > Amphibia > Caudata > Ambystomatidae > Ambystoma > Ambystoma mexicanum. The sequence goes on along the minus strand of NC_090927.1, from coordinate 670,418,473 downwards.
GCGTGCCACCTCCCTTGTTGGGGCTGCCTCTGCCTCTTCCACGACCTCTCTTGTTACCTTTGCTGTAACTTTGGGTAGACTGCTGGTTGTTGTTCCATTGTGTACCCTGTCCTTGGGCATAGCTGCCTCTTTGTGAATTTTGGCCGCGTGGGCGACGAAAATTACTGTTCCCCCTCTGGTTCGGGGGTTTGTTGGTAAGCTGGCCAAGGGATTTGAGAGTCTCGTACTCGTCCTTGGCATTTTTAAGTGCGTCTTCGACCGCTTTCCCAAACAATAGATCTGGTTCCACCGGCTTGTCTATTAATGAAGCCTGTGTTTCTGTTTTGAACCCCGACTGCCGTAACCACGCATGTCTCTTGATAACAGTTCCTTCTGCTATCAATCTTCCTGCGTTGTCTGCAGCGTCGAAAGTTGCTTTTAATATGCAACCAGACACGGCTCTCCCTTCTGCCGAGATCCGAGCCAACTGGCCCTTTAACGGTTCAGGAGCAGAGGCTATGAGCGCCGCGACCTCTTCCCATTGATGGCAGTTGTAACTTGCCAACAGGGTGGTGGAGTTTGCAATCCTTGCTTGGTAGGCGGACGTTGAGGCTACCTTCCTGCCAAACCCGTACAGTCTTTTGCTCTCCTTGTCGGGAGGAGCTTCTGACGACGATAAGGGTGTCCCAGCCCTCTTCCGAGTGTTGGTAACCACTAGGGAGTCTGGTTTAAGATGACCTCTTATATAAAGAGGGTCAGACTGGGCTGCCCGAAAAAGTTTTTCGACTCTGGGGTTGACGGCTCTGGTGAGGTTAGGATTCACCAGGGATGGATCTATTCTACGTTGGATGGATTTAAGGATAGGGATGGTCTGAGCAACCGGCCTCCTCTCTCCCACCAACTCTTCTGCGAAGTCCCTTTCCTCCTGTACACCGTGGGTGTCGATGTGAAAATGTTCTGCTGCGCGAGCAAGAACTTCATTAAGGAGGGGTTGGTTATCAACTGGCGAGTCGGTAACTGGGGCTTCGCTCTCTACCGGGGAATCTACTCTGTAAATTTCCTCATCTTCTACCTCCTCCAGGTCCTCATCCTCCGCATAGTATTCAGACCCGGTTTGTTCCTCCATAATTGAAAACTCCTGGTCCCCTTCAGGGAAAGGTTGTCCTTGGTATCTGGGGTGTGGAGTAGAGTATGGAGTAGGGTAAGGCTGCACCTCGAAGGGGTCAGGTCTTTCGACCCAGGCCTTTTTACTTAGGGGGATAGGATCAGAGGAGCCTGAGGGTGTGGCCCCTTGAGGGTCATACGAAAGGAAATGTTCTGGGTTTTTGTCATAAAAATCCGCTAAGGAAGACATCCTTGACATGACCCTGTCTATGTCCTCACTGGACCATTCTTTGGAACAGGGTATGACTTTAGTAGGCAACTTAGAGGACTTATCAAGGGTACCCTTGCTGGATGTTGATGTCCCAGTAGATTTATGTTTATCTGTCTGCTTGGGGTGGAAGGATGGTCTTACAGGAGTGGAAGGCTGAGCTTTCCGCTGTTTCCCTCCCTCCCCGTGCGTGGAAAAATGTTTTCCCTGCCCCTTGGAGGCCCCAGAGACTTTCGACGCCTGGCGCCGAGGGTCGGGAGAGGTATCTTGTTTCGAGCGTGGGGCCTCGCTGGTGTTAACTGCGCTCTCGGTCTCTTGGAGCGCGGCCTGGGGGTGGAAGTCGTCTTCGTCTTCCGACGATCGAACTTCCGTTAATCTAGGGAGCGAGGCACTCTTGGCAAGAGTGGATGATTGCCTTGCGTCATGAGGCGATCTCGATCGAGAGCGCCCAGAGGACACCGAGTCGGACCGTTCTATCCGTGCCTCTTTCCGAGAAGTCGACGTCGTCGAGGTTCGGTTGGACTTAGTGTGCTTAGTGTGTGTAGGTGTAGCGCTTGCGTCGCCGGGGGTCTTCCCCATAGCCGCCCTGCCGGACAACCTTCCGAGGTCGGGGACCTGCGCTCGGCAGTCTTTCGACGCCGTAATGCCCTCGCCGTCCGAAAGTACGGCGTCGCTGCCATCGCTGAAGGCGCCCTCCGCTGCCATGGCTGCCTGCCTGGCGTGGTGGGCCCAACGCTTTGTCGAACGGTCCTTAAGTGTTTTAGGTTTAAACCTACTACACGCTCTGCAGTTCGCTTCGGGGTGGTCCCTCGGCAAGCAGAGATTGCACGTGGCGTGCCTGTCGACCCAAGGGTATTTGCGATTGCACTTGGGGCAGAATTGGAAAGGGGTACCCTCCATACGCACCTTGAGGCAGCGGGCTGGTAAGTGTAGGAAATATATAAGGTGTACCTATATACCAAGAGTGAAGAGTATGTACCACCCCCCACTCTCCCTACTTGCAGGGCCGAGGCCAGCGGCCTACTAGGCCCGGGCCGAGGCCAGCGGCCTTCCGAGGCCCAGATCCGTCGTGCTGGCGGAAAAAAACAATCTGAGGATCCCAGACGCGTGAGGGATCTTGGGTACAGTGGACGTCACACTAGGGATAGTATTACTGGCACGCCTGTGTCGACGCCCATTTTCGAGTTTCGAAAAACAAACTGTAATACTCCGCAGCTTCCACTAGATGTCGGCCTAGATGTCGGCCTATGCACAGCATGTGATCTAAGCAGATTCCACAAGCCTCAGAAATATATATATATATATATCCAGCCTGTAGCAAGCTTGATCCATTCCCATGGGTTTGGTTTCCATTTATATGCCCATACCCAGCTGCTTTTCAGGCATTCCGTGGGTGAATGGATGGGCTTAAATTAGCTTAAACTCAATGGGGATAAGGCAGAGGTGTTGGTGTGGTTGACCCCATCTTCTCTTTGGACTTCGGATTTCTGGCCACCGTTTGTGGGCTCTGTACCAGTTCTGGTTGAGCAAGTTAAAGATCTTGGCATTAAGATCAAAACCTCACTTTCGCCTGATGCCCAGATCAGTACAAGCTGTAGCACTGGCTTTTTTAAAATGAAACAACTGAAGAACGTAATTCACTACATTCTCGCTAGATTTCATGCTCCTGTCATTACTGCCATTATAAATGGCAGCCTTGACTACTGTAATTCCACCTTCTTTGGCTCATCCCTCCTATCAACTACATTGCATACAAGTGATGCAAAACGCAGCAGTCCGTCTAGCTACAGATGCACCCTATGGCCAGACGGTACCTTTAGCTTGTCGGCCTTCACTGGCTTCTTGTTGAAACATGCAGTGGTCGAAGTAGGCAGGAGCGGTCGGGAGCGGTGCTCCTCTACTTCTTTTAATTAAGTTTTAATTTAAGTTTTTTAATATTCAATTTATCACACATTATGGGAAAGGCTGTTTCTCTCTCCAGGAGAAGATTTCTCCCTATTGTCTATGCTTATTCGGCTCATCCCACTAGTTGATCGCTTAGAGCGATGTGGTGGGCATGCTTTTCTGTGGCTGGCCCTAAACCTTGGAATTCTTTTCCAGCTTCTCTTCGAATTATTCAAGATTTTAGCCTTTTTAAAGCGAGCCTCAAGACATATATTTGCATACATCTTATTTTCGCATTGGTGTCTATCTTCTTAACACCATGATGCCTCTGGTGAAAGTTTGCGCTATACAAGATCGAAATAGACCGAGAGCATCCTAAGTTATCTTCTGCGCCACGTTGTTTGATCATTTGCTTTTCTTTGAAAGAGTTGTATTATCTAGGATACCATATTAAACATTGCTTTAATTATGGATACATGCGTTTTGTAAAATAAATATTGTGCGAGAAGTGGTGGAAAAGCGGACGAGGTCCCTACACAAGACACAGAAGCATGTCCGTTGCCAGCTTGACCTGATGCGCGCACACAGGGCCGAAATGCCCCCGCTTTGGGATAAGCAGTTATTATATGAGCGCCAACAAGGCAGATCGGTTACTGGCGCGGCATTTAAAAACAGCTGCAGCGACTCAGACCATACTCCAGGTGGCACAGCCGATGGCTCCATAGCAACGTATTCTGCGGCCATTATAGAGACTTTCGCAAACTTTTATGAATCCCTGTTCACCTCTGTAAATTCGGATCAGAAGGCAGCTGAGGCCTACTTTGAAACGCTACCACTGCCGAAACTGACATGCATGGAAAATGAGATACTGGATGTGGAAACAAGAGAGGAAGAGGTGGAGGCAGCAATTAAGTCTCTTCCCTTCAATAAAGCCCAGGCCGATGGCTTTCCAGCATTGTTTTATAAGAAGTATAGAAGGAAGCTAGTCCCTAGGCTTACCAAACCATTTAATTTGATAGCGGCTAAGTGTATGGTAACACAGTCCATGGCGGAAGCTAAATTGGTGGTGTTCAGGAAGCCTAATAAAGATCTGACAAAACATGGGTCCTATAGGCCCATTGCATTGATGAATATGGATGCAAAATTGTATACGGGTATTTTGGCAGTACACCGTATCTGTTACTCACAAAGCTGATTGACTCTGATTAATGTTACATGGCGGCAGACCTTTCACAGCTCGAGAATGATATCCCATCTGGTTGAAAAGGCCACAAAACGATAGGTACCGTCAGTGCTGATTTCATTAGATTCCGAGAAAGCTTTTGACCGTGTTAAATGGTCCTATTTGTTCGCCGCCCCGGAGCATATGGGGATGGGTACCAAATTCTTACAGATGGTAAGAGCTATTTACAGAAACCCCACGACTATCGGTCAATGCCCAACTTTCCCGGTGCATACCTATCCTTCGAGGAACAAGACAGGGGTGTCCGCTGTTCCTGTTATTATATGCTCTATATCTGGAACCTCTACTTATGAAGCTCAGGCTTAACCCGGAAGTGAGAGGCATACTATTTCGGGGTGGGGTGGAGACAAAGTAGTTGCTTTTGCTGATGACATGTTGATGACCCTGACAGACCCGGAGACCACAATACCGGCCCTGGCGGAGGAACCTCAGATAATTGAACAGGTAGCAGGGCTCATAATTAATATGCAGAAGTCATAACTACGGGCACTCACCACGGCACAGCTGTCCGCCCTGTCACCATATCCCCCGTTTAGCGCGGCTGAAGGAGGCATAAGATATTGAGGGGTTAATATTACAACTACCATGTCACAGTTGTATGATAAGAACTACCCTGAGGTGCTACAACAGATTAGGGCGGACCTGGGGAAGTGGAACCCCCTCCGGATATCGTGGTTGGCCAGTATTGCAACTGTGAAAAGGGTCAGGTTGCCGAGATGATTGCATTATTTTCAGGTCCTGCCCGTCCCAGTCCCAAAATCCTTTTTGTGGCACTGAATAAGCTGATGTCAAACTTTGTCTGGCAGAATAAACACCTGCAGATTGCCATGCAGACCTTGCTGGCTCCCAGGGATAAAAGGGGCTTAGGTCTCCAGTATTTTGTTAAATATTATGAGCCGGCCCAAATGAGGGTGGTGCAGGAATGGTTTTCAGGAGATCTGTGGGTGCAGGTGGACAGGGCGGTGGTGCGTAAGCTCCTGGAGGTGATCCTGAGGCTCTGTAGGCAAGACAGACCCCAGAATACCCGCCTAAGTCAGATAGTGGCAGTGGTATGTGACATATGGGATCGATTGTTGGAGCCGGCAACCCTATCCTTACATCTACCTCCCTTCACACCACTCCTTGGGAACCCTCAGTTTTCACCAGCGATGGTTCAGAGTTCTTTTCGACAATGGCACAAAGTTGGATGTAGGCAGCTGGGGGATATGGTTCAGGGAACAGTAAAACTTACCTTTGATGAGTGTAAATACATAGGGCTCACCGAAGGAGATAGAATGGGGTATTGTAAACTGAGACACTGGATATCGGATCCCGCGGTTATACGAGCAGCATATAGGGAAATGTACTATGTTTGAAAATTTCACACCACGCATACTGGGTCCAAGAAAATGATATTCCTATCATAAAATATTGCTGGCCTCTGGGAACACTAGACAATGGGCTTACAAGAAGCAATGGGAGGACACATTGAGTATGGACATCCCCACAGAACATTGGGAAAACCTACTGGAAAATATTCCTAAATTGACATGTTCTATACAGCTCAGAGAGACTTGGTAAAAGGTTATGATGCAATGGCATTACACCCCCGGTTAAGTTAAGTAATATATACGATACGGCTCCGCAAGAGTGTGGAGAGGGTGTTCGGAAAGCAGGGACTGGAAGCACACATGGTGGGAATGTCCGGTACTGTGCCCATTCTGGGTGGACATTACATCCCAGATACAAGCAATGGCCACGTTTGACACAGCTCTTAGTGCCAGGGAGTGGATGTGTGTACTTTTTGACCCTGGAATCAGCCTGCCTACCATAGCTCAGAAAAAGGCTTTTATGATGATGCAGATAGCAGCGTGGCTGGTGATAGCAAAACGTTGGAAGCAGAGACAGCCTCCAACGGGAATAGACTAGCTCCAGAAGATGTGGGGATGCTCACAATGGAGTGGGCCACGTATAGTAATCAGGGGGACAGTGTGAAATTCCAGCAGGACTGGGGGATGGTCCTGGTGTACCGGCAAAGGAACTACATGAAACAGTGATGCTCGCACAACTTGCGTATATTGGACATTATGTGACTGAATAAGAAGGAATATCTAAAGTCTGGATTGGAAGACAGGAGTTGGATAGTGCTGCTACCACATCTACAGGGAGGGAATGTTATTTTGCATTACCTACGCAAAAGACCAATAAAAATATATTTTTTAAAACTATTGTGCAATGAACAATAAGCAAACAAAAGATGAATTCTAACACTATCCAATGTGACTTTTAAAAAAAAATAACGTGCGTTAGGTGCATATGATCTCAAATTACATTAGATGTTTGCTAAAAGTCATAGTCTGCCCCTTCACAAAGTACTTGTGCTTTCAAACAACATTAATATCAAACAAGTGTCCATCTTGTTTTCAAAACAAATTAAATGTCTTAATTGTCACCCTTTATATAAAGAGCAAAACTGTACTGAATATCAAACATTCGTCAGCCCTGTACTTTGCATGTATTTTCTAATGACAGTTATTATTTAGAAGTTTTCCCTGCCCAAACTAATTGTGCTTTAAAAAAATATCAAACATTTGTTAGCCAATGTAACTGGGGGAAAGTCTCAGGGACCTGCTGGGCCCAAAAGGAAAACTAACTTCTCAGTGGAGAGGGCCCGCAGACTTCCATGTAGGGAGCATCCTCCTTGTGGTGCGCAAGGCTGACCATTGCCAGGATATTGAACTATTGTGACTGTGATGCTAGATTACAAGCTCCCAGGAAAAAAACAGTAAAAGAATTGGCAAGGTGATGGGTAACGGTGAAAACAGGAAGAAAGAAAGCAAGCCTTGGAGACTGGAAATCTCCCAATGATAATGAGAGGAACCACCTAAGAACTCCCTACAGAACACTGCACTCGCTGCCCAATCTGAAAATGGCAACAAAAAAAAAACCTGGCAGACAGTTACCCTTTCACCTATGGCCTACAGTACTATGTCGGGCCTTCCAGAACCCACAGCCGATGGTTGGAAAATACAGGTTACAACATTGTTTGTGTCGACAGATGCTTTGAGGTGGGGGAAGTATAGGGTGGGGGAAGTTAATTGTGTTAGTGGGTTTGTTTTACTCATGCAGGTCCAGTAAACCTTCCTATAGGAAATCTTGATGAGTGGTCCGCCCACCCCGGACTCCGGAACAATATTGCTGAGAAGACTGCTGACAACACTGCAAGAACAACGAGAGAATGTCTTTAAAACGCCTACCATACAATGTAAATTAGCTAAATTATAGGTTTAAGCGGAGCCTGGTCAGAACCTCCCTGGCCAGACGGATGGCAGATATTGTATTGCTCTAAGAGATCCATTTTCTAGGGTCGACATGCCTGGGAGGGGGCCAATATACCAGGGTGGAAAACTGAGCTCTATAGGGGATCAAGAGTAGTCACAATCTTGATTAAGTGCTCCCTAGCACTTAGGGTATATTTAGTAGAAAGGCACTACAAAGGGGGGTACGTTCTAATTAGAGAGAAGTTATGGGGGAGACAACCATATTGAATGTATATGCAATCCCAACATTACAAAGTGAAATGCTACAAACAATTCAGCTGCTACTATTGACACACAAGACTGACTTAACAGTGGTGCAAGTCGATTTTAAGGCGGTTATGAGCCCCGGGATGGAAAGGTCCTCCTGATCTGGGAGAACTGACCCCAACCAATCGGAGACATCTACATTCATAAGAGTGTTAGGACTAAGGGATGTATGGTGAGGCCTTCGCCATGATGGGAGGAGGTTCTCCTATTGCTCCAATGCACATGCATCCCTATTGAGGCCGGATTACTTTTTCATCTGCTGCACACTAACTGGTAGGGTGAGTGAAGAGGAGTACCTCGAGGAGGGATATCTGACCATGCTCCACTATACATCACAGTAGTTTGGAAGGAGGTCAAGGGGGAGAGAACATGGAGACGATGCATACTATTTAGGAAAACTCGAAATTCATCAGAATCTGAAAGTTGAAACAGACAAATATTTTGTTCTAAATGAGGGGTCCTTGAAAAGCAGCAGTGCACTCTGGGAAGGGTATAAGGTTCTAATAAGGGGAAAGGCAATAACAGATATCCTACCATAAGAGACAAAGACGAGGAAAACTCTTGGAAGTAGAAGGGGAAGTAAAAAGGGTAAAAGAAATATATCCAGTAGCAGAGCGATGAACACGTGAGTCCCCGGGGCTCCCACAGCAGCCGACAAACATCCTGGAAAAATAGCCTGCTATTCTTAATAAACTCGAAAAATAATAATTCCTGCAGGGCGACAAACATATGCAGATCGACTGGATGAAAAACGAGCGTTGAAATCAACCCCATCAACTTCCTCAGATGTGGAAGAAATCAGCGCGAAATTGAGGAAGAGACGCCAAGATGGCCGCGGGCCGTAGTGCGATCCCCGAGAACTGCGCATAGCGCTGGTGCGCTGTATTGAACCTTGAGGCTTGTGCTGAGACTGGCTTACGGGCGGCGTATGCAGAGAGAAACATGCATCCGCTGGAGCGCTGAAAACACACTTGCCGACTGGAAGGAGAATCGTGGTCTGGTGGCTTCTTCGCCCCAGTGGAACGTGCGGAGCACCGTTCGCGCAGGGAGAACTGTACGAGAGGTTTGCTTTTCCTGGTTGACTGAACGGAATGCCCGGCCAGTCTGACACGAGCAAGCAAATACTGAAGTCCTGCTCACTCTCTGCATGTGGAGGTGGCACTGATCCGATAGCACCCCAAAGCCCGAACCGCAGCCTGCCAGCGAACACGTGAAACTACATAATCGATACTGGCCCGTGCGCCCTCCCGGTATACTGCAGGCGCAGGGAAGAGTCCTGCCCTATGCTCAGCAAGAGCGGAGTGGATCATGCGTGAAGAAGCCTCCCCAGGCATGCTGTATCCACACAAGAACATCCATCCAGTGTGTAAAGGGAAAGCCAATAAGTAGTGGGATCCGGATAGAACAACACGATGTGGCCCGGCTTTCTAAGCACTGGGCCGGGTCATGAACGATGCTGCCACGGCAGCTCTACGAGGAGGCCTGACCTGCAATCTCCGCCCAGTGTTGCTCCGCTTGTGAATGGGGAAAGATTTGATTCACGGTCGCTTGCCTGACGCACATATTTCCCCACTGCAGACGATGTACGGCAGTCCTGTGAAAAAGGCTGCTCCCTGCGGTGGGACTGCAAGCAATTCAGGGATATGAGAGGTCACTAGTGTAATGAGCTGGGGAGACAACATTCTGTGAATTGTCACCACTGTGGGAAAATCAAAATATCCCGGAATTTACGAATCTGGGGATTATAGAAAGATGGAGTGAGGCAGGCATCACAACTGTTGGAGATGTCATCGCCCAAAACCAAATGATACCCTTCCAGGTTCTGCAGGCTAAACACACTATTGGTATATTAAGCATGCATTGGGAAAACTGTTTTAAACCAACTGTGACATATCTGCCCACCCGCCGCTCGAGATAAACCTACTGTCAGAAAGACTAACAAGGAAAGCTATAACAACACTATATCAGGCCATAAAGAAGTTACTACAGCACTGCTAACAATGTTAAGGGGTAAGTGGGCGGCAGACCTGGTGAATGTGTAGTAGGATGAGTGGCTGGAAACACTGACCACCATAAGAAAATGTATTACCATCAGTAATTTTAGACTGGTCCAATATAAAATACTGCATGGAACTACTACACTAGGACAGGTCTATACGACATAGGGAGAATGCCCGACCCGATTTGTATCAAATGTGGCAGGGAACTGGGAACCTTCTTTCATATGATGTGACAGCGCCCTGCAATCCAATCCTTCAGGATCGGAATCATCGCAATATTATCAAAGGCAATGATCCAGCAAATACAGGATTGCCCAAAACTGGCCTTTTCGAACACTGCAGGTGAAAACAAATTCGTAAACTTTTAACTGCACCGATTATTTCCAAAGGAGACAATGCCGCAAAGTGACTGAGCCGTGATGAAGGGATAGATTTGTGCTTCTCAGTAGGACTGAGAATTTACAGATCAAGAGAATCCCAAAACACCCACCACAAAATTTGGGGAAAATGGCTGTAACTTGACTGAAGGATATACTTTCCTTTGCGCACCCAATGGGAAACAGACGGCAAACATAAGATCTGATTGCTGCACATAGTCTATTTTCTGTTGCGAAGGGAGGCGCAAATAGGAAAGGTAGTGGGACCTGCTATTTCTTGGTAACACATGTTCTCTTTGATTGTGTTATATGTTTGTGTCCATTTTACTTTGCTTTTCTTCAAAATAAAAAAACTGGTTCACGCACTGGCTTCACATAATCCCATATCATATGAGAGCCACAACAATTATCCAAATCAAACACCCTAAGTTTTATGTACAAGTACAATACACATGGGGCCAGCAACAAGCATCACAAATCCCACAGGTCAGACATCGGATTTAAGGAGAAGAAGCAACAAGTAACCTTAAGAATCCCAGGAACAGTCATTAGACTTACTTTTTGTGGTCCACATAAAGGTCTCAGAACCTGGTTAAAACTGCTTGTCTGTTTCCCATCTAGCTGCTGAATGTTTCTCTTTTCTTCAGGCATTAACAACTTAATATTTTTTTGTACCAAACCAATCAACGCTGTAGTGACCTTATAATGTCAGGGCTTGGCCGAAAAGCAGTCCATTGTGCCCATATGGGGGGGGAAACCAGATGGCGGCCGCTCCAGCAAAAAAAGAGGGGGAAAAGAGTAGAAAAGAGAAGGATAGAAGACACACTAACAATTGAACCATTACAAGAGGGATGCGGGATTGCGATGTGATAATGAAAACAGCAAGACTATTTTGGTGAGTTTGAGCAAGTCCCCTTCCTTATGTGAAAGGGCTTGGCTCTACAGGGCGGGTGTGATACAAGAGCTTGCTGAATTTCCGCTCTGCAGAGCATATGCTATATTTAACTGTGCTTGTATCTGAGCCATAATGCAGTACTTTCTCAAGCAAGCCAGTTTACCAATTTGTGCCGGGGGGAGGGAGGGATCATGAAGAGACACCGGTCTGCAACATTCTTGACAGACTGAGCAGCCGGACCCTAAGGAGAAACTGACGCAATGCTGCATCCCAGGGACAGGACTTCTGCCCAATTCCAAAATGGCATCCACTCCATTTAAGAACTCTTGTGTTACACACCAAACCGACAGCTGACAAGTGGACATCATTAAACTTAAAAATTTGTCAGGGAAACTAAAGAAAAAGGCAGACAGACATAACCAAGACCAAGCAGTGATGGGGGACCCAACAAATGGAACAAGTTACTTACCTGTAACTGTTGTTCTCCAGCATGGGTCTGGCATGGATTCACATGCTCACGGGGAATATTCACATGCTCATGAATATTCCCCGTCGTCAGGCTGGGAAAACTCGGTAAAGAAAAATCAGTATCAGTTTTGTTTCTGATCTGTCTTTCGTAGTAGTAACCAATCACTGATCTCTGCGCCATACTGACCACAGCCAATGACTGCCATCTCCCTAAGCCCCGCCTCTGGCAGCCATCTTCAGATTTGGTAGCACGTGAAGTGGCAGTATGACCAAGTGAAGAGCCGCAGAGGGGTAGGCGGGAGGGTTCGCATGTGAATCCATGCCAGACCCATGCTGGAGAACAACAGTTACAGGTAAGTAACTTGTTCCTTCTCCAGCATGGGGTCTGGCATGGATTCACATGCTCATGAATAAAAGAATACATAGCAGTACACACATGCACAACCACGGGAGGTGGCAAGGCTCAACATTAAGCATTACATCCAAAACTCAACATTAAGCAATTCTTACCTCCTCACCAGGCTCACCTTAGGCGAACAGGTTGCGCAGCACTGCTTGGCGGACCCTGGACTCCTCCCTGGAATCCCGATCGACGCAGTAGAATTTCGTGAAGGTGTGCGTCGACCTCCACGTAGCAGCCCTGCAGATGTCCAGCAAGGGCACACCAGATAGGAACGCCGTGGTAGCTGCGATCGCTCTGGTGGAATGGGCTCTCGGACGGCCAGGCAGCGGTCGGTTTGCCAACCGATGACAGTACATGATACAGCCGGAGAGCCATCTGGAAATGGAAGCCTTCGAGAGAGCCTTCCCCTGATTGACAGGTCCAAAGTTCACAAAAAGTTGTGACGTCTTCCGAAAACTCTTCGTGCGGTCCACGTAGAACTTCAGCGCTCTAGCCACATCCAGCGAGTGCAAAGTCCTTTCAGCCGGTGACGAAGGCGACGGGAAGAAAACAGGCAACACCAAGGGTTCGTTGAGGTGGAAGTCCGACGGCACCTTGGGCATGAAGGAGGGGTGTGTCCTGAGCACTACCCTCGTGTCGTGAAAAGTCAAGTACGGAGGCTTGCAGGAAAGGGCCTGGATCTCTCCCACCCGTCGTGCGGAGGTGATGGCCACAAGAAACGCTGTTTTCCACGACAAGAACTTCAACGGAGCCGAGTGCAGAGGCTCGAACGGAGGTCCCATGAGCTTGGTCAGCACCACGTTGAGCTCCCACGCCGGGGCCGGGGCCTTCACTGGCGGGAACGATCTGAACAGTCCCTTTATGAATTCTTTCACCAGACGATGAGACCACAAAGACGTCCGTCCCGTGGTTCTGGTGTATCGGGAGATCGCAGCAAGATGAATCTTGATGGAAGCGTGCGCCAGTCCAGCCTTGGCCAGCGTCAGCAGGTACGGCAGTACTTAAGGAGCCGTAATCCGTAGAGGGTTAATCTTCTGTGCGTGGCAACAGACAGAGAACCTCTTCCATTTGTGTCCGTAGCATTTAAGAGTTGAGGACGCCCTGGCCTTTGCAAGAACCTCTCTGCAGTCGGCCGGTATGTCATAACCTCCAAACTCTAACGCTGCAGGAGCCAGGCCTGCAAGTTCAGCGACTTCGGGTCGTGATGGAGGATGGTGCCTCCTTCCCTGGAGAGAAGATCCGCGTCCACTGGCAGCTTGATTGACAGAGACGCTGACAAGTCCAGAAGGTCCGGGAACCATATCTGCCTCGGCCACGCAGGTGCGACGAGGATCATCCTGCACCGTGACCTCTTGAGCTGGTTGATGAGCCGGATCGGCAGCGGCAATGGAGGGAACGCATATAGGAACAGGCCCTCCCAGGGGAACGAGAAAGCATCGCCCATGCTCCTCGGCTGGGGAAACCTGCTGGCGAACCTCCGGCACTTGGAGTTTGTCGCCGTCGCGAACAGATCGTTCTGGGGTGTGCCCCACCGTCGGAGGAGGCGGTCCACTAGATCCTGTCGTAGTTCCCACTCGTGGCACGAGCGCAGCTCTCGACTGAGCGAGTCGGCGATGGTGTTTTTTATCCCGGCCAGATGAAACGGCACCAGAAACATCCCTTGGGCGACGGCCCAATGCCACAGATCCTGAGCCTCCTTGGACAGGGCTGGGGATCTGGTACCGTCCTGCTTCCTGATGTAGAACATGGTGGTGGTGTTGTCGGTGAAGATCCTCACCACCTTGCCCTTGAGGGACGGAAGAAAGGACCTGAGGGCCCAAAACACTGCACGGAGTTCCAGGACGTTGATATGGAGGGACTTCTCCATCGGCAGCCAAAGGCCCCTCGCGTGCAGATTTTCGGTGTGCGCTCCCCACCCTTCCAGGGAGGCATCCGTGGTCACTGTCTTCTGGTGGCCCGGGGTCTGGAAGTCCATGCCCGCCGTCAGATGCGCGCGGGTGGCCCACCACCGGATCGCTCGTCGGAAGCTCTCGTCGAGTGTGATCCTGTCCTCGAAGCTGCTCGTCGTCTGGATCCAGCGAGCGTCCAGGAAATCCTGTAACGGGCGCAACCGAAGCCTGCAGAGGCGGATGAGATAAATGCAATAAGACATCATTCCAAGGAGGGACTTGATGGACGCAACCAGCATCCGCTGCACCTTGCTCAAGATGGCCCTCGTCCTTTCCTCCGACGGAGAGGCCAGAAGCGCCACTGTGTCGAGCTTCGCTCCCAGAAACAGTGCGTCTTGCGCGGGCACCAGGTGGGACTTGGCGTAGTTTATGGAGAATCCCAGGTCCGTGAGTAGTTGGACGGTCCTCGCCGTGTGCTCCGCGGCGAGCTCCTTTGTCTTTGCTCGGATGAGCCAGTCGTCTAGGTAGGGGTAGACGTGGATCCCCTCCAGGCGCAGCCGCGCTGCCACCGGTGCGAGGCACTTGGTGAACACCCTGGGTGCTGACCTCAATCCGAAGGGAAGGGCTCTGAACTGGTAGTGACGCCCTTGGACTACGAATCTGAGAAACTTTCGGTGTCCCTTTAGGATGGGGATATGGAAGTAGGCATCCTCCAAATCCAACGACGACAGGAAATCGCCCTCCTCCAGTTGACCCAGGACGTGCTGGAGGGTGACCATCCGGAACTTCTGTGCCTTGATGAATTTGTTGAGTCGTCGTAGGTCCAGTATGGGACGCCATCCTCCCGTCTTCTTCTTCACGAGGAAGTATCTTGAGTAAACTCCGGAGCCCCGAAGCCTCTTTGGGACGAGCTCGATGGGGCCTTTCTTGAGCATCGCCTTTACCTCCAAGAGAAGTTGAGGGACGTGATGTTCCTTCCTGGCCACGGGCGGGGGGGACGCGTGGGCACTTCTTTAGAAACTGGAGCGCGTGACCCTGGGCCAGGGCGTCCAGCACCCAACGGTCGGTGGAGATGGACTCCCACACGCTGACTAAGCTCGCCAGCCGGCCTCCCACCGGGGTGCTTCGGTGGGGGCCCGACCCCACGGTCGGTTCAGTCCTGCTGTCATGCATGCTGGACGTGGTCCTACCTCCTACGCTCGTAGAACAGCTAGACCGTTCTATTCCAAATGGCGGTTGTTCGACACGTTGCCGGGAAAACGACGTTTGCACTTTTCACGTCGCTAACTCACGTGTATTCTGCTTCGTCACGTGAACTACGGCATTACATATTTAAGCAGCGTGGAAACTTCACTCGATGCTTCTGATCGAATATTTTGGCGTTATGTAGCTGAACCTCCGGTCTGCATCCTTGCATGTTACTACAGCTACCATTTTGGCCTTCTATAGCGTGTTTTCCGCCACACGCTGATTCCTGGAGCTGTTTGGTTGCGTGTAAATCCACACGTTGTCTTCAAACGCGGCTGGCCTGGGCTGCGTGAATCCTGTTCGCGTGTAAATCCACACGCGCACGCTATCTTCAAGCGCTGCTGGCCTGGACTGCGTGAATCCTGCTCGAGTGTAAATCCACACGCGCACGGTATCTTCAAGTGCTGCTGGCCTGGACTACGTGAATCCTGCTCGCGTGTAAATCCACACGCGCACGCTATCTTCAAGTACGGCTGGCCTGGACTGCGTGAATCCTGCTCGCGTGTAAATCCACACGCGTATGCTATCTTCAAGCGCTGCTGGCCTGGACTGCGTGAATCCTGCTCGCGTGTAAATCCACACGCGCACACTATCTTCAAGCGCTGCTGGCCTGGACTGCGTGAATCCTGCTCGCGTGTAAATCCACACGCATATGTTGTCTTCAAGCGCTGCTGGCCTGGACTGCCTGAATCCTAATCGCGTGTAAATCCACACGCGCACGCTCTTTTCTTCGCGGCTGTCCAGAACCGCGTGTACTTTGTTTATACCTTAAAAGGAGCGCTATTTCCAACTCCTGCACCTGTGTTATTAACAGGGGGATTGATTCATTTCTATACTTTAAACTACGTGGGAAGGAAACTTTTCAAGGAGAATCGGAAGGTGACAGTGAACAGTACTTTGGACGCTATCCTGTGGTGCATCAACCCGGTATCTAGCGTGAGCCTCGTTCCGTTCGGGATAAGTCTCCCTTACTAATCTTCCCTTCCTTGTCGTTTGTTCTACCTTGGATTCCGCAAGAGACTCTTCTGGATTCATCTGCCCTAGACTCAAGGTCAGTGTGTGCATTCTTGACATTTCCTATTCCATCATACCCAGGTTGGGGCAGTTATTCATGATACTTTATTTTGTTCTAGGCTGACTTCTTATACCTTACCCACGCCCTTTCCAGTGATCCATCGCTCTGCCTGTTTTACCAGTCAGAGAGTTGTATCATTTGGAAGGTCTTAACTTGACTTCACAACTATCAAAACGCGTGAACAGGGATCCGGAAGACCCTACCACCTGTATCCTTTAAAGTACCGTTTCCTTTTCAGTTAATACTTTGGTGCTTTCTGACACCTGCTTCGACGAGGCTTTGCCGCCTTGTCCTCCTTGGCGACGACGTCGGGGGCCACCCGACTTGCCTCGTCCCCTGTAGGCTTCCTGTGACGACGAACGGGCCGCTTGACGATAGGTGGAAAATCCGCCGCCGGAACCTTTGGAGGCACCCTGCTTGCCTCCGCCGCTCCGAAAGGGCGGCCGTCGTTGCTGGAGAACACCAAGAGCCCGGGCCGTCTCTGTGTCCGTCTTGATGGCTTGTAGGGAATCGTCCACTGTTTTCCCAAACAGGTTGCTCCCGTCGAACGGCATGTCCAAGACTCTGGTCTGCACGTCCTGACGGAAGTCAGTTGCCTTGAGCCATCCACGCCGTCTAAGGCACACGCCGTTGCCCAACTGGCAAAATCCAGTGTCAGCGATGTCCGTCGCTATCGTAATGGCGTGGTCCGACGCCACTTCTCCTTCCTGCAAGATCTCTAGGGCCTCCGCCCTCTTGTCATCTGGTAAGAAGTCCAGCAGGGGGGCGATTTTGTACCACAACTTGTCGTAGCGGGCTACGATAGCCAAGGCGTTGGCAGCCTTAATCGTCGTCGCTGCCGATGAGATGACTCTGCGTCCCATCGTGTCCGATTTCTTTCCCTCGCCGTCCGGCAGGGAGGTTGACGTAGAGGCTGAGGCCCCCCCCCCGCTTTCTTCTTGGCCGCCGCGGAGACGACCGAGTCCGGGGTCGGCTGTGCCCGAAGGCACAAGGGGGCCGCGGCCGGGACCCGGTACTACTTCTCGTACCGATCCCTTCTCGCAGGCGTTGTGGATGGGTTCTTGAGGAGGGCGAGACCCTCATCCCAGATATCGTCCAGTAGAGGTACAGCGAGGACCGTCTTCCTCTTGGTCTCGCGCCGTTGATAAAGGAAACCTTCCTTCTTCTCTTCCGGGCAGAGCTGGAAAAGCTCGGATGCCCTGGCGATCATGGCATGAAACGATCCAATCTCGTCAGGCGGGGAAGCCCGGGGAGGAGGTGACGACGGGAGATCCTCGTCATAAACCTCGTCGTCTGTGCCCGTGTCAGTCCCCGTATCATCCCCACGGGTCGTGGACAGGGAGGAGGGCTGAGCAGGGCGCGATGGTTGAAAATGAGGTGGAGTATAAATCCTCCTTCTCTTAGGAGGAGGGCTCCCAGAAGGGCCTGGCTCCGGGTCCTCCGTCGTGAGAGGTTCCTCCGTTGGTGGTAACGGCAATCTCGTCCTTATCTCAGAGCATAAGGACTGTATAGCCAACAAAATGGCTGCAGAGTTGTCTTGCGGCACTGGTTGAGGGGATTCCGACGGGCGGTCAGGAGCCCCGTCGGCACCCTCGACGTTCTCGGCGTCTCCTATGTCGGGGTCCCTCCCGACGGGCTGGTCTTCTTCCACGCCAACGCCGTGGCTTAAGACTTTGATCAGCTCCTCCTCAGAGGTTGAGGCCGAATCCACGACGACCTCCTGCCCCCCCCTTTTTCTTCTCCGTCGGAGGTTTCACGGGGGTCCTGTCGATGGGCATGAAAGAGGACTCGCTCCGCGGTGGCAGGGAGACTCTGGGCCCCGAGGTCGCCACCACTGATGTAGCCTCCACAGGCTGAGCCAGGGCCGCCGCGACTGTCTCGATAGAGGCCTTGGCCGGGTGGATCAAGGCTTTCACCACCTTAGGTGCGCTCACCGCCTTCTCCTTGGGGGGAGGGTCACCGCCTTCGAGCTCGACCGGGGTCTCTCCAGGAGCTTCGCCGGGTGCTCGGCCTTCCTCTTACCCGAGCCAGAGCGTTGGCTCGTGGTTGATGGCCCCAGGGAGGATGCGCCCTGCCTGGCGCCCGTAGAGCCCGACCGTTCGGCGCTGCCGGTGCCAGCGGACTCGCGGTGCCTGTCCTTCTGTTGGACCCCCGTCGCTGGGGCGCCCTCAAAGGTCTTAGAAGACCGCCCGGACTTCTTCTTCTTCTCGCCTGACGGGCTCTTCCCTTCCAGCCAGTTGACGAGACGCAGATGGCGGTCCTTCATGGTCCGCTCCGACATATTGCCGCAACACGCACAGTCCTTCTCCACGTGCGTCTTGTCCTCATGCAGGCAGTAGAGGCAAAGGGAGTGTTCGTCCTCAAAGACATTCTGAAGCTGGCATCCAGGGCAGACCCTGAACAGCTTTCCGGGCGTCGAGCTTCCCTTCTCCTGGGCCATGATCGAGATGGGCCTGAGAAACTTCTGGTGTCCTCCAAAAGCATGGCTCGACGAAATCTTCACCCTTGAGGGGCGTAGAAGAATCCGACACAGGTCCCCATTGATCGGATAAAGAAACAGTGGAGCTTGAGGCTCTTTTGACCGAAAAAGAGAACATTTTCCTAAGAAAAAGCGCGAAAAAAGCACTAAAGCTCGAGAGCAATAGCACGAGGATCCCAACACTTGAATGTGCGGTAGAAATCTGAAGATGGCTGCCAGAGGCGGGGCTTAGGGAGATGGCAGTCATTGGCTGTGGTCAGTATGACGCAGAGATCAGTGATTGGTTACTACTACGAAAGACAGATCAGAAACTAAACTGATACTGATTTTTCTTTTCCGAGGATTCCCAGCCTGACGACGGGGAATATTCATGAGCATGTGAATATTCCCCGTGAGCATGTGAATCCATGCCAGACCCCATGCTGGAGAAGGTTACCTGTAATAGTAGAACAAAACCAGAACACAGGCGGCAGACTGAAAAGTGTGCTTTATCCCCTGTGGCCAAACCAATGTGACAAAAAGACAGCCCATCAGGGCAAACACACCAGAGCTACCATAAGGCAGTTTCAGTTGGGTCTATTCAGTCACTACCTTGTCCGAGCCCCTGCTTTGGTCTAGAAGATTTAACTTTAAGCCAAAGCTAGGCCAGGCTCTGCTCCACAAAATCATGGAACCTTTAAGTTCATAGAGCAGGAGTAATATGCTGATATTCAAATGAATGGTGTTGGCTATATGAAAACAGGCACTGCATGATTGTGTGCGTGATTAAGTATCCCTATAGTGAATTACTGTAATGACCTGTGACACGGAATCTGAGACTAAAAGTAATAGAAAATGCACATCAATGGTGCAACAGGGTTGTGCTTGCTTGGGTGTCTCATGCTGCAAGTTGGATCAGTGAGTGTCTATGGGAGTTTCTTCAAGCCCATTCACTAGAAGGCACTCCACCAACACTTACTGATGCTACTTGCATCATGAGACATCTAAGCGAGCACAACCCTGTAGCCAACAGCAGCTGAAAGAGAACTGAGTAACCATCAGGGACAAACACATACAGAAGCAGAACAGTTGGTACTTCCCCTGATCCCAAAATGGCTGCTGGCCTTTTTCAAGCCAGGAAAAGCCATGCAACAGCAAAGGACAATCCAGTGCAAATGCCAATGATCCTAATACTAGAGGCTCCTTTCTGGGACCAGCAGAAGCCAAAAAATTCAATCTGGAAAAGAGGCCTGGAGATGCTGAAGGCCATAAAAGGAGAGGGGTGAGAATGAATGAGGAAGCAGTGTTCCAGGAACTGGCAAATAACTCGGAACTCAGGCAAAAGAAGATAGACTGACAGTGTAGAACGAACCCAGAGCACTTGGGCAGTCTCAGAGAAAGAAGGGCTGAGGAACCTGGAGCGGCTTGGCAGGCAGGCAATCAGCTGTGGCAGAAAAAGCTGACGAGTCACTGGGGGTGAAGGCCCAACTATCCCTTAGTGAAAAAACTGCTCACAGGCAGTGAGAAGAGTATAGCAGCCCTTAATGGATACCCTGTATTAAGAGTGATAAGAGTATAATTTTGCTTACTGAGAGCGAGAAGGACCCTACAAATCTTCCTGGTTTGGACAACAAATACTGAGCTGGAAGCTATATCCCTGTGAAGCTGAACTGGAGCCAAGAAGCAGCTTGGTGTTATATCCCCGTTACTATTATTTGAACAAAGTGGTGGCTGGGTGCTATGTACCTGTGACTCATTTTGATTCCAGAAGTGACTGGGCGCCACATCCCAAAGACTGAGCAAAGTATATGGATCTTGATTGGGGAACCAGTGTGCCCAATGGAGATGACACTTCAGAGTGATGAAATTCCTGACACTTTTGGAATAATCTGTTCCAGGAGAGGATTACGCTGTTTAGTTTTAGATAATACCCCAGGAACTATATGCTTTGATCCCTTCCCAACAGCAGAGGCAGAAACCAGGGAGAGCGAGAGGAATGACCCTCATATTTCTAGAGCGATTTGATCTTCCTAATAGAATGACAATTTAAAATGTTGCCCATCCTAATACCTCTCGTTTAGCTGGCTGAGAAAATAACTCCCTGTGTAGTTTTACATAGACCCCTGTCCCCTGGAGGCGTTCATCAAAACCCGTTCCTGACTTGTGTGTTCTGTGGATTCGCCACATAGAGCAAGTGGCAGAGGGAGCACAGCGCATTATCCCTTGGGCTCTGACAGAGCTGAAGGCAAAGTGAGAATGTTGATTCATCCCAGAGTGCCAGGTAAGGGTAAGCAGCAGAGGGGTCAATGCACTATATTCCAGAGTGCCTAGGAGAATAGGCAGCAAAGCTGGAAGGGTGCCATTTTCCTAGCTAACTGAGGAAGTTGGTGGCAGATCGAGTAGGGCGCTATCATTCTAGGTGCAGAACAGAGTGATATCCCATAAAGAGAGAGGGAGTAAACCACAAAGCCCTGAGATACCTTAAAAATCTGAAAGAGGCCCAGAAACACCCAAGAGCCGAGAGAAACTGCAGAGGTAGAGGAACCCAAAAAGTAATGTTCTCTTGAGAGAGAACTGAATGGAGGAATCTTAACTAGGAGGGTAATCAAACCAGAAGGTAAGAACAACTGGTGCCAACTGTGAGATGTAAGTGAAGGAACCTTGCCAGTGTCCCAGTCAGAGAGTGAGAATATTAGACGATAGCTGCAAAAGCGTTTGGGACGTTGTATCCTTGATAGCTTTATTGGCAGTGCACTATAGCCCTGAGATTGTCGAGGACTAAACATGGGAGATACCAGTAGGGTAATGGGTGCTATATCCCTAAGCCTGTGTTTAGAACAAGGAAGGGAAGTTAGGCAGGGAAGCCGTAGGAGGCCAGCATCCCTGTTCGATAAAGAAGCCCTGATACACTATAGTTTACCCCTACCCTACAACTTTTGTTTAGACTGTTCAGAGAGAGGGCAACCTTTTTCTTTGTACACAAAACCCAAGGATCAACAGGCAATTACCTGACTGTCAATTGCATTCAATGCGAAACATGTAGCACAAAAAATACATTTCAGCTCTTTACTTCTTGTCAGGATGAGGTTGGTATAAATAACTTTGGGAATTAAGGGGTTTATCTGCAAGCTGAAAGGGTGTGCCTTCTGTGGTAGGTCAGAAGGACACCAACTCAGATAAGAGATTTCACTGGTAGGTTTATTTAAAGGAAATGCATAGTCTTTCTTTCCTTATTCTATAAGGCGTCCCTGTCTAACGAAACTAGCTAAGGTGCTCGTCAGTTAATATCTATAAATTAAATCGTCCACCGTCCGACCTTTCTGACCCTACCACTATTTCTAATAACTCAAAATCAGGAGGACTTCAGATAGTCTCTAGTGATCATTTTGATCAGTTCATGTATCATTGTATTGGACTGTTGAGTCTTTTCCTGTTTTCTTGTATAAGGGTAGACCCTTTTCTCCCCCTCTGGTAACTTGTCACAGACTTATCTTTTCCTTCTGGGCTATCTCCTATTTTCCTGAACAGTTCATAGTCTTTGATTTCCTCATTTTTCTTGATATGGTTTAACCAATTCCAGCTGCTAAAACCCAGTTCTTTGAATTTTTCAGACACTTTTGGTATTAATTATTACAAACTGGGTCACTCCCAGAATATTTCTCTTTATGTTCTCTTTGTCCTGACTGTACAACACTATCTTCTGGGCCAAGAAGAGTCTGAGCAGTCCAGCTAGGATTCTCATTCACTCGTTAGATTTTCTCTCTCTTGATTGTAAGGAGTATGAAAAGTCCAACAGTGATTCTCATTAAGTCTGGTTGTGTTTCCTCTTTCTTGACTGTGACAAGTATGATCATTTCAATAGTGATTCTCATTCACTCTATGTTTTCTCTCTTGACTGACAAGGATGAGCAAGCAAATAATGATTCTCATTCACTCCTCTTTATGACCTTATCTCTCCTGCAACTATAACTAGTATGAGTGTTCCAAGAATGTCTCTCATCCACTCATCTTTCTGATTTTATGGCCATATCTCTCTTGCAACTGTGACGAGTATGCGCATTTCAATAATTCTGGTTGCCAAACAGTCCAATGCGTCTCCCGTTATCCCTATTACCTTCCGTTCTTAGGGCTACCGTCACCAGCGTTTTCACTGAGGATCGTCTGCCTCTCCTTCTAAATTGGCTTCGCATTTCCTTTCATCAGCCTCTCTTCCCTTCGTTTGTCTTGGATGGCGTTTCAGTATTTCTGTTCTCAGCTTCTCCCCAGGTTTCAGCGTTGTTCCTTGGACCTCTGGTCCACCACAGTCTTCCTGTGGCTACGCGACCGGTCCGCTGCTTTTCTCCATCTCTCTGCTTTAGGATGCCTCACGGGCAGTTTCGGTTCCTCTGGTTATCGGTAACACGTCTAAGGTCTCTCGTATCTGCTGCACGTCAGGCCTCTACTTTGCGTTGAAGTTAGCGTTTCTCCCCTTTTGAAAGTTGCATGCTCTTCTTGCATTTGCCTAGGGTCCTCCTCTTTTCGAAACTGACAGACATGGGGCTTCCCATGCACATAATTTGGTTCCTTTTTATCTTTCTCTTGTGGGGGTTGGAATGCTCATGGCAAAACAAGGTCTTGAAGAAAATCAGAACGGCAATACAAATACCTACAGAAAAAGGATTAGCTTGAACAGCAAACAGGACAGAAGCTAGAAAGCCGTAAAAGCAAGTAGGAGTCAGTAACCAAAAGCAAGATTGCATGAAAAGGTTCAAAAACTGCATAAAGCGGGAACTCCAGGTAAAGGCAGTTGATCGAACACTTGCTCTGAGCGAGTATATGAAGCCCTCGCAGCCTGCAGCCCAACACAGTGGAGCTGATTACAGCCTGTGACAGTTGTTTCCAATTAAGCCCAGTCCAGGCTTCAGTAGCTTGCAGCAGTTGATTGCAATTAAAGCCTCAACCTCTCTGGTAGTGTAGCCTGCAGGAGCATATAACAGGTGAATGCAATCAAGGCCTCTCCAGCTTGTTGCATGTGGGTACATTTAGTATGCCTCCCCCCAGCCCTTTGCCTCTAGGAGAGTATACATCTACCAGAATGGATCAACTGGCTTAACCCAAAATGGAACTAGAAAGCAATTGATCCAAAACTGCAGCAGTAAAGCAGGTAAATGAATGCCATGGCCGTTTATGGGTTTTAACATGGGAGTTATGCTATGAACGAAGTCTATGAATGGGTGCATACAGTACGACTGGGTAGCAGGCAGGTAGATTCCTAACAGTAGCACATAGGAGGAATGGGCAGGAATGGGCAAAGATGTTTTTAATTTCCCTGCTTCTTCCCTATTGGAAAGCAGAACTTGTGTGGTTCTACCTGGACTCATTCTCTTATGACTCTACTTAGGAATATGGCCACGAAAGGGGGGGTATGAGTCTCTTATCGGTTTTCATCCATTTCCCTGAAGGAACAGGAGGTCTTAGTTCTTTCTTTCCCTCCACAGGTTTGTCGGTATACCATAAATATTTGGCAGCCTCTGAATGAGCTTGGGCTACTTGTAAGGCTGTCTCAAACGAGGGCTTATGTTGTTGTAGACTACCTGGTTGTAAAGAGGGAGGTAGGGCTTGAATTAACTGTTCTAACACTAGATTTCCTAACACTTCCGCCAGGGTTTTTCTGCCTACCCATTGGGAGAAGGTGTTTTGAACTCGGGCTGCCAATTCGAACGGGGTTTCATTACTCGCAAGCGCTTCTTGCATTTCCCCAGGCTCTTCTCCTTTTCAGACCAACGTAGCCATCAAGCTTCCCCTGCGCAATATTTAGTTCCTTTTTCTCTTGTGGATTCTCCTCTCCTATATATGTCCTCTTCTTCAACCCAGTGGAAAGGGAGGTTAAAAGGAGGTTTTCTAATTTGTGATGGCAATAACACATATTGATCTTTTCTTCACAGATCTTCTCTTCAAACATTTAAAGGTGTTATTTTGCAAGGTTCTATAGGGAATGTCTCCTGGTAACGGGAGTCCTTGTCCCCAAAGGCAAGTCTCTCCCAGTGAGGTCCCACTTGCCTTTACCCCTAGGGAGGGTATTGCATAGCAGGCTCAATTCCCTAACCTCACAAGGGACAAATTCCCGTAATTCGTCACACTCTCCTGGAATTATGTTCAAGGTGTGAGGAGGGCTAGACTATAAGAATTCAGGGTTCTCTTAGTATTAGGGATCCTGGCAACCCTTGGGTTCACTACTGTGAATACAGTCTCAGGAAGGCGGGACTTGCACCTAAATTCAAGATGGACAACAGGACTTATAAAGCCTTGGGACTCAACAGCTGGGAAAGATGAAGGCATGAAAAATGCAAAGCCTATCCACCAGCTCCTCACACCAGAAAATAAATTAACTAATCCACTGCCAGGATAAACTGGACCAACAGAGAGGTGGCCTAAATAAGGCCAAATCGTGTTAGGGAAAGGGTGGCAGAGAATGAGCCGGCAGTTAAGGTATCCATTAGGAGGGAAGATGCCAGGAGGAGAAGCACTATGATCAGATTATTAGATATAACCCTTAAACCTGCAACACTTTATTCACCTTTTGTCTTAGTCTCAGCCAGTTATAGCTCTATCCGGGCTGCAAATGTTCCCCATCCCCTTAATCTGTTTTCAGTCAGTGTACGAGGTATACCAAGGAGCAGGCTTGCAGCTTTCTTTCTTGCTGTTATTGTATTACTTCATGTAAAATAACAATTTTCTATGAAATTACATGAATACAGGATTATAAAAGACAAAGAAATCATTACAGAATTCAAACATAAAACCTAATGTTCTAAAACACAATCTATGTAAAACAAATTCAAAAATAGAATTAAAAAACAAATCTTGATTAATTTGGCAGTGCTTCCCTAATTGCAAATTCTTGGGACTTCTGGAATGGAAGCGCTACTGTCACAGGGGAATTAGCAGCTCTAAATAAGAGTATAATTGTCTACTTCATATGCCAGATAACTAAAAGGTTCATGTCTGGCTATAGGAGAGGTTTCCTAGGAATTAGATAATGAAGACAGAAGTATGTGTAAGTTTCCGCTGTATTAAGGTCACACGAACTGACTTCCAATTCGAAATATTACAACCTAGATAGAAGAGGTTCATCCTTAATTTAGCAATAGAGGATCTCAAATTAGGCTTTTTAACTTTAAGTATGACACACTTATCTACTAAACTCAAAAGGTAAAATGCTCCAACTGTATTTTTCCTTAATTCTTGTTTTTCTCTATTAACTTGGTGTGAGGAGTCAGGAATTAAACTCGGACATAGGTCAGCCATGATTGTGGTTAAAGACTTTGATTGAAAATAAAAGTGGTTCGGAAAATGCCTCTCTCATCCTGTCCTAAGAGGAATTTCCCTGCCTAAATCAAAAACTAAGGGTCCGTCTGTGTTTGAATGTCCAAACAAAAACTGTCCGGTGTCCAAAGCTCTATTCCGACCCGCACACTATAAACAAACTCTAAATTGAAAAGCAAAATGTTTTTCACCTTCGGTGGTTTCGAAATGTGTTTATGAAGGAAGAATAAATGGCTCCAACAAAATAGTCTTCAAGGATAAAGGTCCTTGCTCCAGAGGGTAGTTCCCTTCCCCTAATTTCTTCTTTACTCCTTGAAGTTTTATACACAATAGTTCTTTAGGCCTCTCCTGGCCAACTACAGTACTTGTACACAAAATGTTTGGCTTTGTACTCTTGTTTTCTTTTGGTTTCTTTCAGGATACCTTGCATATCTCAATATCAGGTGATGTTGCTCCTTCTCTCTTATTTATCACACATTGCCTGGAATACTCCCCTGCCAGGATTTCTGGTTCACACACTTGTGACTGCCTGGTATACTCTCCTGCCAGGACTACTGATGTTCACACACCTGTGATTGCCTGGTATACTCTCCTGCCGGGACTTCTGTTCGTTCAGTGTCTTCACCCGCTCCCAAAGTTGCTTATATATGTGTTGGATAATGTATCATCCTGATATATTATCCTCATTATGTTTCTTATAGACTTGCACTGCATGCACTCACACATTATTCTTAATGCAGACTGTGAAGCCTTGAAACTATGATTTGTTTTGTGGTTACCCGCTTGGTCTCCGAAGAGGGACACTCGTTGCAAGCACCAAGGACCTTGGGCTTCAGTGGGTGTGGGACCTCCTCTACCAGCCTGACCCATTGTACTACTGTGCACTGTGTTTCACCCATGCTCGTGCTTCTAATACCAGTGACTTCTGGAGGCCTGGACAACCTAGAGTTTGGAGGGGGAAGGGGGGAAAAGTTGGGGGGTGGGGGGTAAACTGTTGGGTGGAATTTGTAGTGTTCCTGATTTGTTCTTCCTGGGAGAAATTGTTTATCTCTTGTTGAAAATTCTCAATAAAAATAAAGTGGAAATAAATAAATAAATAAATAAAAGGGTTTGCTTGCAACTTAATGCCTCCGTTTTCAATATGTACATTTTGTTTCCAGTCTCTCATTTGTTCACAATTGCTTGCACTCAGCATGCTCGCTGATATGTGGTGGTGTCACTGCTGCTTCTGGGTGGACTCCCAAGCTCTTGCTGGCGTGGCTGTCTTCTCTCGCGGTCAGCCAATGAAGGGTTCCTGTCTGCTTCCTTCTTGAGGCTGCCTTTACTTCGTTTGCCGGTCTCCCGTGGCTCCCACATGATACTTCTGCTTTCTTCTTGACTTTGGAAAGTGAAGTGCTGCCTTCTGTGACCTTCGAACAACCAGGAGTCCCTCACAGGCTCCTGGTGTTCATGCAGCGTGTCTGTCACGACTGTGCCACTGGAGCACCAATTGGCACCCATTGTAGAATATTTGAGACCCATTCATCACCATAAAACTCATATTTTTGTCTTTATTTTCCATTTGCAATACTTTGGTACTTCCGTATTTAATTTCACAAACTACATATCCCATAATGCACCTTGTGGACGTTCTCATTCCCTGGCTATTCCTATGCAGCAGTCTTAGAACAACAATCCCCATAAGCCTTAGAGATCAGTGCTTTCACTTTTGCAGGACCAGAGAGGAAGGAGGCAGATTACCTTCAGGTGTGCTGCTCCAGGTGCTGCTAATGAGACTGCTTAAGCACAGGGCTGATCAGTACTTAACCAACTGCACGCAGGAGCACAGGGTTCTTGCATTGGGATTGCACCCAGCCTTTTGTGGTTTGATCCTTGGATGTCTGCCGTTTCCTGTTGCTTCCAGATCCTGCTTCTGTTCCAGTGCCCTGTGCGTTCTGCCTTGCAGCCCTGCTACTCTGCCTACACTACCCTGCCTTCTGCCCTGCACCTCTGTGCTTCCTGCACTGCAGCCGTGATTGCAGTCCTCTGTTCCCCGTTTGCATCATCCTGCTCCCTACCACCTATTATCTTGTTCCTTGCTTGCAGTTCCTTGTTCTGTGTTACCTGACTTTAGCATCCAAGATTGCAGGCCTGAGTTTCCTTGTTATCTGTCTGCAGTCCTGCCCTTGTTATTCCAGTCCAGAGTTACCGTTCCTTGAATTCCTTGTTTCCAGTCTGAAGTTCAGTCCTTGTTATCCCAGTCCAGAGTTTCAGTCCTGCGCTTTCTTGATCCTGGTCTATAATTCAGTCTGCTGTTCCTTGATTCCAGCCCTTAGGGGAAAGACTACGTCCTTACCAGATTGGAAGGGATCTGTTTGTCCCTCTTGAACCGCCGATCCGCGATGTTTTATGTCCTTAAAATGGCAGCCTTTACTAAAAGGAGAAATTGTCTCCTAGGAAGGCAACTTTACTGAAATTTGGATTGAAGAAAAATTGTCTCTCTCTCGATATCTATTAATGATTCACTGTGATATTGCCTGAAATATTGCACTTAGCATCTCTGACTAGTATAGAATGGGAATCACGCTCTTGCAATTTATTTGTATTATTTAGATCATGTAGACCAATGTGCCATTGAAAAATGAAATTTTAACGACCAACCGCACACATTTACTTCTCAACTATTTCAATTTTATTTCTTTTGAAGGTGCTTACCGACTGTGATAAATATACAGTGTGGAAATAGACTAGACTACAAAGGAAATAATTCTCAGAAAATAGCTAAAGCAATATCAAGCAAAGAATACAGGGTAAGGAAATCTGTTTTTTTTTAGGAATCATGGTAATGGTAACATTAGAATGAAGAATTTTAATGTTCATATAAATATGATTTTTGTTTATAGATTCTTTCCCGATGACCCATTGTAAAAAAAAAGGATAAACGTGTAGAGAGAAGGAAACTGGTAACTCAAAAGTGAATACTAGACTTTGGTTCAAAAAGTGATGAAAAATATTAGAAGAAAATAACCAACATTAATAAAATTATAATGAAAAAGACCACTCAGTGGAAATTGTGATATTTGGAAACTATCAAAAGTTACCACCCTGAGAAGACAATATATGATGCAGAAAGTTGGCGCACTAGTAAGATACCATTTGAACTTTGAGTCTTTATTAAATATTGAAACAGTCACAATATGAGTAGCTAACATGCTGACAAATGAACACACTAACAAGACAGATTCGCCAAGTTCATGTAGTATTTATTGACCGACACATTTGTATACAAACATGTGGCTTCTTTTGTTTTTTGTTTTTATAACATTTTTATGGAGAATATTAACGAAAGGAAAACAGAATGGTAGGGAGCCTCCGCGAGTGAGGGGAGAAGGTGGAGCCACTCAGTGTTTAACAAAGAACAAAAGAGGAAATACATAGGAGCCCCATATAATAATTAGAGGGCTTTGGGAATAGTAATGGTTATTTTAGTTTGTTATTTTAGCTTGTTTTAGTCACGTTTTTTATTGTGTAGGGTGGAGGCCCAAGAGGGACATTGTGTGATTTGTTGTGTGTGGGAAGAGTTTGGCTTGTGTGAGTGAGGAGACTGAAAGGAAAAGAAGGGGGTGGGGAAAGAAAAGAAAACCTTTTGAAGTTTTTTCTTTGACTAAGGGGGGGGAATTGAATTTGTTTTTTGATAATATATAAAACTGTGTGTAGTCCATTAGCATAGGCAAAGCAACATCAAAGGCACGTTCAACCCGACTATGGGAGAAGAAACACCCATAGAATACATGCCGCTGTACCGTGACAGGATCATCAAATATAACCAGTGGGTGATGGAGACAAGGATATGGGGGGATGGCCCACTCGTGGCCAGAGCAGGCCTCCTGTGACAGAGGTATTCTGGAGCACATGTCCATATTTCGGAGAGCAAAGTACAAAGGGGAACAATTACAGAACAGAAGGGAAATATTGAACCTCTGGAAGATGTTTGAGGATACAGGGGAGCACGAGGGAGGAGGAGGGGCACACTGCGATAGCAAAGATGCAGGTTTGAGTGAAGATGAAAAAATGTCAGCAGGACACAAGGGACTATATCCCTTTGCAGCCCGTCCCGAAGTGGGATACACAAATCCAACTTATGTGTCAACACAGGCGACAGCTCCACCACGCCCATATGCCTCCCCTCCGGATGTTGCTGCGCACGCATACATCAATAAGAGGGATTTAGAGGTACTCCTGGTGTTGACATGCACAGGACTAAACAGACTGCGGACTGAGACTGCGGCACAGATGCAGAGGATTATCCACCTTGCCATTGTATGTTTAGTCACAGCCCTGTCAGCCTGAGCACCAACATAACCCACAAAAAACTGGTAATCTTTTATGATGTCCCTCATACGAGATACATAGTAGCTGAGGGCCCGCAAAAGCTTCAGCAGATGGAATCATCTTGGAAGAGTGAGGAGGAACAATAAAATAGGCAGATGGATCTTCGGAGAGAGATGGAAGTCCAAAACAACCGTAGGGAGGAGGGACTGTCACTCTCCAAGTCACCTTTTCCTTTGAAAACGCCAAATAGGGAGGTTTGAATGCCACTCACTCGCCAGTCTCGTGAAAGTGATGGCTACCAGAAAGATCACCTTAAGGGTGAGTAACCTTAAAGAACATGAATGCAGGTGTTCACATGGAGCACCCATGAGAAATGGCAAAACCTTATTTAAATGTCACGGAGGAGCAAGAAACTAGTGTGGGGGAGAACTGGTTGCACAATCTCTTCAAGAACAACATAACAGTGGGGATAGTGAAGAAAGTGCCCTATTCAGGGGTGCTCTTGAAAACACAGATGGCAGTCAGGTACCCCATTCACAGTGCCAATCTGTAGGCCCATCCGGTCTAAAGAAAGCAGGAAATCCAGAACAGAGGAGGTAAGGCAGATGAAAGGTTCCAGACTGCTTCCCAGACACCAAGTTGTGAATTTACATCATCTGCAGGGATACATTAATTTCCAAGTAAAATGTATGAAGCCGCGTGGGTGTGTAATAAATCTGATGAAGGAATTTAAAATGGAGTACCGTGAAGCAGCTATTGAAAGATACCAACTTCATCTGGGTGCACATATAACTCCAAGCCTCCTCAGGTAGTGGTTGCTCTAATGATTTTTTCCCCCATGTCCTATTGGACGTACCTCAAAGTACCCAGCAATTTTCTCAGTTATACTGGCGTACAACTTGGAAACTAGACGGCAGCACAAATCACATGGTGCAACATTTTGAACTCTGGGGCTGGCTTGGGAGCATGTCAAAACGGACCTAAATGTATTTTAGACCCTGTAGTACATGATTATATCTAGGGGGGATGTGGCACCCAGACCCTTGAACATATCTTAGGATAAGAACTGATCCTCTGGAAAGAGGCCCTTGATGCAGACCAAACCCAGTTTGCGCATACACCGAACATAGGCCTTTTCAGTCGGTATATGAACCCAAGGGATATGAGTGAGGAAGCAGAGGGGAGCACATGTTTTTTTCATCTAGAACAGAGGCCAAGCGACCCCTGGCAGCACACTTAGAGGCTGCAATGTTAATTTCGCTGGATTTATTGGGGACACCTTTGAGGATAATATATCAAAGTAATGACAAGGCCAAAGTAGCTCTTTCAATTTGAACATGGGGTCGATCCAGGGAGGGTAAGCCCACCACCGGGGCTGTTAGTTTATCTCAGCCTAGCCTATTCACCAGTCCCCAAAGGCCAGGAGTACACTTTTTGGGTCCCCTAAAAAAGGAACAGGAAGTACATTAAGAAACAGGTATAGGAACTTAGGGAGCAGAGTCATCTTAGTTAGTGAGACATTTCCAAAGACGGAGAGCAAAAGGCTCCGCCACTTTGGAGTATCCTTTGCTTTCTGTAGCACAAACCCACAGTTTTCCTTAAATATCATCTTGGGAATTCTTGACACTTCGATCCCTAAATACATGGTTTTATCGGCATGCCACTGAAACTTCAACTTGATGTGAAACTCAACTGTTCCGACCGTCAAGGGAAACAGGATGGATTTAGCTGAGTTTATTCTGAGTCCTGAAAAATTCTGAAGGCAAGGATCTCTTGCATAATCAGTTTTTGTGTTTGTTTGGGGATTTTTGTTGAGGAGAGTCATTGTGTCCAAATACAGGGATATAACCAATTTGTGAGAAAACAGTGTATTCCCTGGTGCATGTGCCTCTACCTAAATTAGGGCCTCTGGGGGCTGAATATTGAACATGAACAGTAAGGGGCAAAGAGGACAGCCAGGTCTTGCTCCTCTACCCAGCAGGAACCTGAGAGTTTCCCATTAATGCTCAGTCTTGCAGTCGGAAGACTATATAACAATGAAACCAGTGATCGCAAAAAGGAGCCAGCTCCCATCCAACCCGACACCGTCCGCATTGAGTCGAACGTCTTTTCCGTGTGGAGAAGGGCCACCACTACAGGCAGGTTTGGGTCCAGGATATGTATCAGACCAAACAACCATCAGAGACCTTAAAAGGTATCCCTGAAATAAACCCCGATTGGTCGGCGATTACACACTCAGACATCAGCGGACTCAGCCTGTTGGCGAGTATTTTAGCCAGAATCTTATTGTCCGTGTGATGAGGGAGATTAGCCTGTGGGCTCTGTACTCCATGGGATTTTTTTGCCTTTAGAAGCAGAGTGATTACTGCTTCTCTCATAGTCTAGGGGAGAGCGTCTCATTCAACCACCTCGTTAAAAACATTCAAAAGATGAGGGGGCTAAACTGTCCAAGTATTCTTTATAGAATTCCTTGGGAAGGCCGTCTGGGCTGGGAGATTTGCTGCTTAGGAAGGACATCATTGCAGAGGGTATTTCTTGAATAGCAATCATGTTGTTTAGATCATCCTTTTCTCTGGAGAACTAATAAGAGTCCCACCTGGTCTAAATACTCGTCTATTAGTTGCAGAGTCTTACAAAGTTTAGATGAGTATTGTGTGATGTAAATCTGAACACATCTGTCCAGGATATCCCTGTCAGAGCAGAGAAAGTTACACTGCGGATCAAAAATTGAGTGGAGGAAAGTTTTAGGCCAGTATGCTTGGACCAGCGACGCTAAAGTCTTGCCCAGCCTCTGGCCTTCTACATACTGCCTGGTACCAGACTGAGTCTCCAGATACGTACCTTCTCTATGTGCTATGTCTCTGAATATTTGTAGTGGTAAGTGTATCTTCACCAGAATCTTAGGAACCATTGTATAGCCTGCAGGACCACAACTTTGTTAGATATGCATATACCCCTTATATAATGCTTACATGCTTCCCAAATGTTTGAGAATGATTCAACTGAGCCGGAGTTACTATTGAGATATTTAGTGATATTTGCTTTTGAAGAATGGTCCTGAAGGCAACATCATACAGAACATCAGCCTTCAGCTCATTCTGAGCCCCACGGTACTATGAATCTTGACTCGAAAACACACTTAGAAGCGGACTGACCAAGTACTAGCATAGATGGAGCATTCCTCGACCCATCTCACCACTTTGTTAGCCACCAAGATATGGTCTATGCGAGTTGTGGCATAATGGATTGATAAATAGTACGTGCAACCTGGGGTGAATGGGTTCTTGATTCTCCACGCATTTTGAAGATTGCATAGTTGCCCAATCCTAGTTGCTGCTTTGATCAGAGGGTGAGCGGTTTGGAAGGACCTATCTAGAATTGTCTCTAGAATTAGATTAAAAGCTCCCCTCCCCCCCAAAATATCACATTGTCCTTACTTCAAAATCTTTTGTGGCTTCAACCAGCCTGAAATCTATGGAGCGAAGCATTTGTGTACAGACGCCCATGGAATGTGCGGTGAAGGAGGAAAAGTATCTGACACCCTTATTTATTAGAAAACTGTCTCAGTGCTCGGGTACAAATGAATTTCCTGCAAAAAAAACAATATTTGTGAGGTATCTATCAAGGTACAGCATGATTTTACCCACCTTAGAGAAGTCGTTCATACCTCTGACATTTCTGAAAAGCAACTTAATCGATGGGTGGGTTTGCTGCAACATGAAAAAACATTGATCTCAGACAGCCCACAGTACAGACTCTTTTTAATTCTATGTAAGGTGACCTCAAATTCTTTAACTTGAACAATGGACCCAAAATCACTCTTTTCATCCCCTCACCTCACTAACAACCCTCAACAGTCAGTGATTGCATCCCTCCCCAAAAAGACCCAACTGGTTGTAGTGTAATTCACCACGGGAGCAGCTGGAGCTGGTCAATAGCACCCACCAAGTAGAGTATCCAGCCAGCCGTTAAGGGCATTTAAGAGAGAGGGAGGTTAACGCTGGGACAGCCAACATCAGCACAACATCCCACAGTTATGGAAAAAATGTGTCTTCACATGGGGTAATCACCACCGCCCGGGCACCTAAGTGATTGTGGATGGTGAGTAGGCAAGGGTTTGACAAGTTTAGCAGCATCTTCAAGTGAAGTAAAGAAGCCCACTTCCCCATGTTACACCCCAAGCTTGAACAGGAACCTCATTGATTATTAAATATTCCTTACTCTTGTTTGATTCCAATTAATGTCTTGCTCAAAGCATGAACCCTGGTGGAGGAATCCAGAACGATTTGTGCTGAGTTCCCCTTTAAGTTGCAGTTGCCCTTTTCCTGTGCCCCTCTGATGATGATGTCACCATCTCGATAGTTCAGTAGACTAGCGGGCGGAGGGGAGAGCCCCAGGCACCCGGCCAACCCATCCCTCCCCCGACTCGGTGGCCTCACTCAACCAAAGGGGAGGTAGTCGCCTTCAGCAACTGGTCTACAAATAGCTGCCTAGGGCCTGTTCTGTTCCCCTCGCTCACACCCATAATCCAGATATTGTTCCTGCGTGATCTGCTCTCAAGAACATCCTGTTTATCAGAGAGGCCCAAATCCGTTGCAGACATGCTATCTTCGACAGTGGATACCCTTTCCACAATGTCATCCAATCGGAGCCCATGCTTGTCAAGACGTTCCTTCATGTGATCGACCTTCCAGGTGATGAGTCAATTTTCATATCTAATGTGCTTATACCAGCCTGTAGTTGTTTAAACACTTCCTTAATATCTTACGAAGAGGGGCCAGGGGGCCTTTTCTTTTGGGTCATTATAGTGTTGCATTTCCAGAGGCCCTCAACTTTTTGCTGGAGCCAGCAAATTTGAAGGTGAGTTTCTGTTGATGCTTGTCTTGTCCTACTTCCCCATGAGCAGGGAATCAGACAGACAGGCCAAGGAAGCAGCTGCGCAGTGACCAGACACAGAAGAAAATATCCACATGGCTAATGAGCGGAAAGTGGGCTTCCATTCGATGTGAGGTTAAGGTGAGGCAGACGGGTCCCAAAGTCCCCAGAGGTAGGTCACGGTTATGCAGGCCAGGGTCCATATTCAGCCCCCACCAGGATCCTGTCCGTCCATGCCCCCCATAACCCCATCAAGCTAACAAGCCAGTGTAGATGGCAGGGACCACCCCGCTAACAAGGAGGATTACCTGAAACAGAGATCCAAATCATCAGTCGCCAAGCCCCTGAGCTTGGGAGCAGGCTGGCCCCCTACAGCAAGTCTGGGACCCGGTTGCGAGCAACAGCCCGAGCTGTAATGCACTGTGGCCTGGTGTGGTGGCTGGTGTCCAGTCGCGTGGGTCAGACTTCAAATATAGAGGCCTAGCAGGCTCCTAGTCCATCACGGCTCAGTGAAAGGAGCTGTCTCAAAGGTGTGGGCCTCCGGCGCATGGGCAGTTAGTGCCTCTATAGGCCAGGGTCCACGTGCAGGTTCTTTCCAGGTGCCGAAGAACCTGCACCTCACCAGACATAAAGGTGTCTGGAGACAATACAGCAAGATACAGAGGGCCAGGGGGCAAAATTCTCTTCACAATCTCTGAGAAAATTCAGGAAAACGAAGAAGATATCCGATCATTAAGGGGGCGCACCAATGCAGTGAGATTACCTTAGTCGCAATCTATGCTCTTAATCAAGGGCAGAATAATTTCTTCAGAGAACTGTTACCTTGGTTAAAGGAGGTAGTCAAAGGCCACACTATCTTAATAGAGGACTTCAATATGATAATGAACAAGAAGTTGAATAGGTTGAGGGGAGACAGATAGGGAGCGGGTGGGAGGCAGGCAGCTAAGGATGTGCAGAAAGCATTCGACAAATTAGGTTTGAGGGGCACCTGGCAAGAGGTGAATGGGGGGGGAGACAATGGATTTTTTGTTTTATTCATATGTCCATGATACATACACTTGCATTGATCACATTGCCGAACCATGCGCATGTGTTCTGTAACATCGAAGAACCAGAGGAAGAACCCAGAAGCACAAATCAAAATTGTCACAATAATTGTTGGACCAAGTGTGCCTCTCATAGACCGAGTATGAGCTTGGGGACTTCTTTCTCAGTAATAGAACAGGGGATGTATGACCATTCATTTGTTTGGGTGCAATGAAGGTCGACTATCCAGGGGTCAAGAACACTTAAAAAACCTTGGAGCCAAGGAATAAGAGAATGACATCATTGCAGAGTGTATTTCTTGAATAGCAGTCATGTTGTTTAGATCATCCTTTTCTCTGGAGAACTAATAGAGTCCCACCTGGTCTAAATACTCATTAGTTGCAGAATCTTACAGAGTTTAGATGAGTATTGTGTGATGTAAATCTGAACACATCTGTCCAGGATATCCCTGTCAGAGCAGAGAAAGTTACACTGCGGATCACAAATTGAGTGGAGGAAACTTTGTGTGGAGGATGATTAAGAAACTGGAAAGCTTACACAGGAAACCTGTATCACACAGCCGATTTAGGCACCTACAAGTGGCAAGGCAACAACGAACATCTATCCAAACCAATAACCCGAAAGGTTTTCTTCCGCAAAACTAAACAATGATATTTTGAATTTGTAAACAAACCTAAAAGGTTACTGGCCTACCAGCTTAAAGCCTGAATAAAAGCAAATAAAATGGCAATTCTTAGCATTAAATCTGAAAAAAAGTTTGAATAAGAGAGTGAAATGATTGCTTTCTTATGAGAATTCAATAGTGAATTATACTCAAGTGAGAATAGGAACCCCTGCTAACAATACCTTCTGACTAGAGGCGGAGCCTGAATATCTCAATAACTAAATAAGTACTGGTGGCAAATTCTATCTCCTAGGTCCTTTCAAAGACAAAATAATAAAAAGAAGGCAGCCTTTTAACTAGAGGAGAGGCTACTGCACAAGCAATGTGAAAGATACAGAGATGTGCGCCTCTTATCGGCTGATGGCCCCAGTGGTAAACACAGATGCAAAAATGTATGTGAAAGTCTTGGATAACCAGCTTGCTGTGTGTGTTAACCACGATCACGGTCGTTTTTTTGGGGACAGACAAGCGGTTGATAATGTCTGTAGGGTGGGGGATCTGATGCCATACAAAAGAGGAACCCCCTCGAACCTACCATCTCTTGATGCTGAGAAAGCTTTTGATAGGGTCGAATGGGGCATATCTCAGGGGTAGAGGGGTACTACAGCAAGTAGGAATAGAAGGATGGTTCAATGAGGTTATAATAGCAATAGGATTTTTTTATTGAGCATTTTTTTGGCGACTGTACAACAGAATAGTGTTTCCAAAGTGGGGAGGGAACAAGGGGAGAATTATACATTGGCAAAAAAACAGTAAATATACAATTATGGTCCAACTATGCCTTGTGGCATTCGGACGTGCAAGTGCAGTGAAGAGAGGTGCAGGAGATGGGGAAGGGTGGGGTGAGGACAGGGGAGGAAGCAAGGAATTGTGCTGGTCAGGGCCTGTGAACGAAGTGCCAAGGGGAGCCAAAGGAGAGCCTCAGGCTAAATGCTAAAGCTGATGAATCCTAGGGGTGGGATGCATTGCCGCCAGGCAGGGGGCCCTCTGTCACGCTCACCTGGTCTCCACGGGGGCGTGCTCGTGTTCGAAGGATGTCTGCACTGTTGTTGCTCTGCTTAACGGAGGGTGCTAGCTCGCTTCTTCCCTTCGTTCTTGCCTCAGGAGATGTTCATCTGCAAGTCGAAACAAGATTTTAGCCAATTGAATCGAACTTTTTTTGTTTTTCCCCTCCTTCCGATGTTCCCGTCTCTTCCTCTGGCTCACCTTGGTTTTTTAATGGGCAAGCTCTCCATCCTGCACACTCTGGCAGGGGCGCGGTCTCACAGTCTTTCCAGGATCTAGTTACTTCACTGATCCGATGGAGATTGCTCAAGTGGAAAGGCCGGCGTAAGCAGGTAAGTCTCTATTCCAATAACTCCTTGAAATAGCTGTCTTAAGTCTTTGCCCGAAATATCTAATGTTTGTTCTTGTCTTTCAGGTGCGGCTTTAAGCGGCCTTCGGATGATGGATGACTCTCCTGACGATGATGAGCTGGATTCCAGCTGGTAAGTACAGCACTTTGTGGGGCGCGCTAATTGTTCGCTGTATTTAGCTTTCCTTGCTGTGTGCGACTAACCTGCTTTGTCTGTTCTGTTCGGCAGGAGCGATGCTGGAATGATGAAGAACTGCTCGATGGAGTTTCTAGAAGTGGCCGCCTTCAGGTGAGTAGCTACCCGGGAGGGTACCTTCAGTTCTGCTCGTCTATAGATGCAACAGTCCGTGGGTAAGCAGAAGGCGAGATGAGGATGTTCTGCAGGTAAGGCCTTCAATGCTTTTCTAGCTCCTGTTCTTCTCTTTTCTCAGGTGCCGATGGAAGGAAGACTCGGGGCGGGCGTGGCAGAAGGGAAGCAAGAGCTGAGCTGACACGGTGAGCG
The DNA here is from genome assembly GCF_040938575.1 of Ambystoma mexicanum. Taxonomy (NCBI): domain Eukaryota; kingdom Metazoa; phylum Chordata; class Amphibia; order Caudata; family Ambystomatidae; genus Ambystoma; species Ambystoma mexicanum. The sequence goes on along the minus strand of NC_090927.1, from coordinate 670,379,558 downwards.
TTATGCTGCAGGAGTGCAGAATAACACGAAGCGTGTTCAGTTTACTGGATGCGGTTTAAATAGCCTTGCAAGTAGTCCCAGGAAAATAGTCCCCCTTAACCGTATCCTATGTCCAGGTAAAGTAGTCCCAAGCCACACCCTGTACTGAATGGCTCAGCCTCTCAGAGCCAAGTATATGGCCCATGTATTTAGCACCTACCATGGCGCCAGGACTGAGTCCAGGTGAGCCTAGCTGGGGCCTGGGAAGTCCCCAAGGAAGCCAAAGTCCGGGATGGGCTCATCAGTTTCGGGGTTTTGGGAGCATGCACCATGACACCCGCAGGGAACAGTGCTGAGGGGGGTGGGAGGGTGCCGATGTCGTCTGGGTGGAGGGCATGGTTACAAGTATGATTCATCAGGACCACCAGTCTCAGTAGCAGTATGGTTAGCAAGGAAGGGAAAGAGGTAGAGAAAAGCAGGAGCAAGACCTTCCCCCTACTCTCTGTCTGGAGAATCGTTTGACAAGCAAAGAGTTGGAGTTAGAGGTGCGGAGGGCTCTAGCAGGGGAATATTTATGGAGGAAAAGTTGGAGATAGAGTGGTCCCAAGCCCCAGAAAGCCTTGTGGATTATGCAGAGGGTCTTGAATTTGATCCTGGCGGCCACCGGGAGCCAGTGGATAGATTTTAGGGCTGGAGAGATATGGTCCCTGGGCTTGAGGCCAAGGATAAGTCTTGCAACCCTATTTTGGATAAGCTCAAGGGGGCGATTGAGGAAGAGGCTGTTGCAGTAGTCCAACCTAGAGAGGACCAGATCTCTGGAGATATTGAGCTTTTGGGGGAAGGCGAGGAAAGGGAGAATGCATCTAAGGAGGTGAAGCTGGAAGTGGGCCTTCTTGGCAAGGTCCAAGATGTGAGGGGGGAAGGAGAGAGAGGAGTCAAAGATTAACCTGAGGTTTTTGGCCTCACAGGATGGTGAGGGTAGAGGGGCCAAAGAGGGCGGCAGAGGGTAGGGGGAAAATAGGGCACAGGTGTCCAAATGAGAAGGATCTCTGTCTTACTGGCATTAAGGCAAAGATTGTTAGCCACCCACCATGTCTGGATGGTGGTCAGACAATCAGGGATGAGAGAGGCGGAAGAGGAGGTAGTTGAGGGATGTTTGAAAGCTGTGTGTCATCAGCAGAACACTGGAAATGAGGAGAGAGCAGGAGATGAGGTGAGCAAGAGGAGCAAGATAGACATTGAAGAGCCACGGCCATAGGATGGATCCCTGGGGGACAACGCAGGGAGAGAGTGTGGTGGTGGAGGAGAAAGGCCCAGTTGCAACTGGGAAGGGCGGTTAGTGAGGAAAGAGGTCAGCAAATCAAGTGCCTGGTCCGTGATGCTGAGGGTATCACAGTCGTTTTAAGAGGATAGAATGGTTGACCATGTCAAAGGCAGGGGAGAGATCAAGGAGAATGAGAAAAGCAGGAAAGAGTCAATATTTGCACGCATGTCTTCACAGGTGTTAAGAAGAGCAGTTTCCGTGCCTCTGTTTGCCCAGAATTCAGATTTATGGTCATGGAGGCAACTAACAAGTTCAGTGTGGAGGATCAGTTGGGGGAGGACCAGCTTCTCCAAGCGTTTGCCCAGGAAGGGGTAATGGAGATAGGGCGGTAGTTAGCCAGGCAGGAAGGGCCAGCAGACAGCCTTTTTAAGAGAGGGTGCACAGGGGAGTGCTTGAGGGATAGGGGGGAAAAAGGCAGTGGCGAAGGAGTGGTTGCAGAAGTCAGCAAGGGGAGGGGCGAGAGAGGAGATGTCCTAAATGGTTCTAGAAGAGCAGGGGAGCACCTGTTTGGCGGACACCTTCATAGAGCAGACAACTTTAGAGACCTCATCCGGTGCTATTGGCAAGAGGGAGGAGAGTGCAGGCGGTGGAAGGAGGGGGGCCATGGGAAAACAAGGAGGCAGAAGCAGGAATGGAGATGGAGTTAGAGGAGAGTGAGGACAGGATGTCCTGAATTTTAGATGTGAAATGGGAGGCCAAAGCGGTACAGAGAGCCTGGGAAGGAAGGGGAGAGGCAGAGACTACAGTAGGGTTGGCAAGTTACTTGCAGATTTGAAAAGCTCAGCTGTGTTGTTAGTGGCTCCAGAGGCACAAGATTTGATGTGGGCCCTCTTGGAGCAGATAGAGAAAGAATATTGCCTTTGGAGCAGGTGACAGGCCAGTTTGTTATAAGCTGAACCCGAGGTCTGCCACTTTCGTTCAGCAACTGTTATGTTGTGTTATTTGGCATTTATATAGCGCTCTATAGATAATTGGTATGACGTCGAAGCGCTTGTGGGTTGAATGCCCTCCGGGACCGTAGTCCAGGTGAGTTGAGAGAAGAGGGAGTCATAAGGTGCTTGGGTGCACTCAATATGTGGACAGCTGATGCGATTGCCTGATGGTAGCTGCATCCTAACATTAGGTGTGGTGGTATTGGGAGATCAGTTGAAGGTTTGCAGTCTGGAGTTTGGGCTCCGGGACTGGATTCTGGCTGCGTTAGGCCTGTGTAGGATGCTTATGTGCGCAGCCAGGCCGATTTTTCACGGGGTATAGCTGAGTTCTAGTAGGGTGTTGAGGTGTCCATGGAGAACTGTTCATATCTGAGCAGCTAGGCTGAATTGATCGAGGGGTGTAGCTGCGCTCTATTGTGTGTTGGTGTAGAGTAGAGAGTGAGAATAGTGATAGGAGAGATGAGGGTCTGGAGTGGATGTTTTATACTTAAGAGTAAACTGTTCCGGATTACATTCACGCGTTTCGCGATAGCTGTGCTCAGAGGAGATTGCACCAGAGGTAGCTGGGCATGAATAGTAGATTGAGAAAGCGGATAGTCAGCAGTCATATATCTAGCACATGCGGTACGCACCGGTTGTCATCTATGGTGGCCAGTTCTTGATTGTGTCATGGTGAAACTCTATGCCCCGAGCCCTGAGAATAGACCCATCGGTATGGTTGTTCCGAAAAACGCTCAAAACTTGGCTTTTCAGCTAAGACCTCAACTGACGTAAACTTAGTGACCTTTCCGGAGGCTCATAGTGGACTACAATGTCCCCTTTCCCTTCACTCAGCCATACCTTCGCCGGCAACTATTGTAATTGTACCACCCTCCCAAGCGACGGGTAACCAAGCTAGCTCTTCTAGACAGATAGTAATGTAATTGTCACCTGTCACCACTGTGTTTCATTGTATGACTTTACTGTAATCTGTATTATACAGTGCTGTAACGGCTGAATCTGTAACCTTTGCATTCTAACATGAATTCCTTGTAACCTACCTGCTATCTCAAGTAACCAATGTAACTGTCTTCTTAAGAAAAAGCCCCTAGATGCCTATGGACTTCGTGTGCTATACAAATGTTAAATAAATAAATAAATTGTGACTTTATTAGTCGTTTCCAGTGGTGTAATTGCTTGGTATCACGCCAAACAATTGTCGACAGGTTGCAGGGTGTCAGCAACCTTAAGTGAACTTAATCGGGTTTATGGAAAGAGTCAGGTTTTTAGAGCTTTGCGGAAGGCCATGTAGTCTTGCATGTGTGTTGAATGTGTGGGGGGAGTGAGTTCCACAGTGTTGGAGGCAACATTGAGAAGGTGGTTCCTCCCATCCTGGCTAAGTTGGAGGTTGGAATCACTAGTAGGAGGGCAGTGCTTGATCTTAGGGTGTGTGGTGGAAGGTATGGTTGTATCTTCTTTTGTAGGTATGTTGGGCCGGTCTTGTGCACTGCTCGGTGGGTAAGGCATAGGGTTTTGAAGGAGGTCATTCTTCCGACAGGGAACCAGTGGAGGGTGCGGAGAGCAGGAGAGATGTGCTCTCTGGGTCCCAGTGCGAGAAGGAGTTTGGCAGCAGCGTTTTGGGCTCTTTGGAGTTTGTTACGCTGGTATGTCGGTGCTCACAGGTATAGGGAGTTGGCGTAGTCCAGTCTTGGCATAACAATAGACATAACAGTGGCGAGCCTGTTGGGATAGGTGAGGTAAGGGAAAATTAATCTAAGGAGTTTGAAGTGGTATAACGTTTCAGAGATGCAAACAGCCGTTGCACTTGGAGGCAGGTTTTAGGCAGACCCTCATGACAGGGCACGGTAATCAAGGGTGTTAGCGATGGAGAAGTGCAGATTTGCAAGGACAGAGTCAGAGGGAGTGTCAGAAGCAGGGGTGGCAGGGGAGATGAACGTGGAAGCAAATGTAGAGACTGACACTCGCGTCATCGGTCGAATGACAGTGAAGGAGGCTGGCAGTGCTGAAGTGGGTCAGATAGAGGGCCAAGGGGCCCCAAGCAGAAGGAGAGGAGAGAGTGGTCAGACCAGGAGAGGGGGGGTTGTGAACAAGTTAGAGATAGGGATGTTACCAGAGATGAGGGCATCCATTGTGCCCAGCTGAGTGTGTCAGACCAGCAGGAAGAATAGTGAGGGAGAGGGAGTCACAGAGGACACAGAACTGTGAGGTGGCCGATTCAAGGGAATAAAGGTGGATATTGAAGTCACCAAGAAGGAAGAGTTTTGGAAGAGGAGATCGAGAGGGAGGAGGCAAGGTCGGTCCATTGAGAGAGGAAGAGAGGGATAGGGCCAGGGGGCCTGTAGATGATAGCAAGGGTGTAAGCGCCAGTAGGTCGAGAGTCCAAGCCTACAGACGAGGCATTGAAACGAGGAATATGATTGAGTAGGTATGATAGAGGCAGGGACCCACTCTGGGAAAATCAGGGCCACTCCACCTCTGGGCCTGTTGGATCTTGGCAAGTGTGAGGACGTCAAGGTCAAAGTCTTCAAGGAGACAGACATCAGAGGAGTGTTTGACAGCAAAGCGAGCATTCAGAGTAGGTAAGTGAAGCTGGTTACCAACTTTGAAAGTTTTCCAAGTGGGGGTACAGGTGTGTGGTACTCCCGTTGGTGGTGGGGTGAGAGGAGGAAGGAGGGGTAGCATGAGAGGGGAGGAAGTTAATGAGAGAGGGCAGGTGCTGGTCAAGGAGGGAGAAGAGTAGGTTGAGAACCTTGGGCCAAGATAGAGCCCTTGTGATAGACATTAATGATGCACCTAGAGGATGAAAAGTATGCTAAAAGTACTTCCCATTTAGTGCTGCCATTAATGAGAGAAGAGGAGAAAGGGGAGAGTGTGGAGACAAGGTGGTGAGACTAAAGGTCAGGGGAGGTACAGAGAAGAGGATGTCGGCAATAGTCAGCCTGGAAGTAGCATTGAAGTAGGTGTCAGCAAAATGCCTGGATTAGCGTCTAGGAGAGCTTTTTTTAAGCTTTATACTTGCAGACTTAGTGAGAGAGATAGGATAGGTGATAGAGTAGCAGTTAGAATAGATGGGGAGATGGAGAGGGCCATGTAGTGGGGCGGAGGGGGGAGGGATAGAAACATACAGAGGGGCTGCATGTTACACTCACCTGGTATCCACGGGGACGTCACCCAGCCCTGGTTGGATGATTTGCACTCTCGAACCCTCTTCCGGTCACTTGGTAAGGCCTCTGGTTAAAGATGGGTCTGCAATATAGAAGAGTTGGATTCAATACCAGATTGTCTTTATTTTTTCACACCTCCCTTGGCCTCAACTCCTTCCTCCCCCTTGGGCCCTCTCCTCACCTTAATATTGTAAAAGGTGGATTCTCCGTCCTGCTCCTCGTGGTAGTGGCGCGTAGATGTGGGGGACGAGCAGTGACCAAGTTACTTCACTGGTGCAAGCCCCCCCTGTGGGAATCCAGGCCTGCTGCGACTCCGTAGGTTTGCTGCTTTACAGTCTTTATATGCAGTTCTTATGTTCCTCTTAGTTTGAAAATAATGTCTTGCTTCTTTACTTTTAGGTATGGAAAGGTATTTTGGTGTTGTCATGCAGTTTGAAGATGAGCATGGGCCGGTAGGCGAAAGCGCGGTGTGCGCGATGCTGTCCGGTGAGTAATGCACGGCGCTGTTTCGCCCTTTATATTGCTAACATGTGTCTTTTCTCTCCTTGCAGGTTGCGATGTTCCTCACCGAGCGCCGTAATGTTCCAGCAAAGATACTGACCAGGAGATGACTACCCAGGTAAGAATTGTGTGGCTTTCTTCATTCGGGAGGAAACGTGAGTAAACGCTTACTAATGCTGTCTTTCTTTCTCGTCTTTCCAGGTTATGGTATTCCAGGATGCATACGGTGCCGGATGATGAAGTTCGTACCTTCAGGTGAGTGGAAATGAAGTCGGCGATGGATTGAAGACAGGATACTGTTCCAGGTAAGTTTTGTAGTGTTCTTTCTCTCTCTGCAGGTCCTTGGTTTCAGGTAAGCTGGCATCAAAGAACTGGACACTGTGCGCGTTACGCTGCCCACAGCAGAACGCTGCAAAGCATGTTCTACTGTTTGGGTGCGGTTTAAATAGTCTCAGGTAAAGTAGTCCAGGTAAAATAGTCCCAGGCCTGCCACACCCAAAAGACTAGACCACATAGCTCAGTTCCTTGTAACTGAGGTATGTGTGTGCCTCCAAGTTGGCTGAACGCCCTCCCCCCCACCAAGTTAAATAGTCCCAAGTAAATAGTCCCATTCTAATGTTGGTCTTCATGATGGTTATGAGCAAGGAAAGAGTCCTGGATGGGGTTTTAAGGCCTTTGACCTGGCCCTAACTGGAAGGCTGACTTTCCAGTGAGGGCCAGGGGCAAGGGTCATGACACTGCACAGTAAACAAGTAAACTCACTAGACGGCCTAGCAGCCAAGCAGGACCAGATGAAGGGGGTGTTTCAAACAAGATATGCACAGGGTAGCAAGAATTTTAAGCAACCCAGACTAAGTAAGTGCTGGAATACAGTAAAAAAAAAAAATGCCCAGGTTGAAATGCACACCTATATTCAACTTTAGAGAAAAGCACTAAATTGCAGCAAAAACCGACACAGCGGAGGTTCAAATGCACACCTTGATTCAACCTCTGAGGAAAGCACTAAAATGCAGCTAACAGACAATGCACAGGTTCAATGCACTTCAAGGTTCAGGTTACATGGGGTGCAGAGACTACAGAGGTGAAAAGGGCCTCAGAAGTTCGTTCCAGAGAGGAGGAAAAGGTGCAGCAGAAATTGAGAACACCTAGATTTGAAAGTCATGCCCACACATAGAAAGGCATGTGCAACAGTCAATTCGTGGGTAGCAGTGGAACTCAACTACACAGTCAGCAGTAAAAAGGTGCAACTGTAGTTTCTGCACTTGGGTGGTGCCGAAATGGAGGGATGCTGGCAAAGAACAGAGAACCAGCAGCACTTGATATGTGTGGCCAGGAGGCCCAATGGAGATGGTGGGGGAACAGTGAAAAGGAGAATGATGGCGCTTACCTGGCCCTGTTGAGTCACGTCAGGTGCAGATCGATCTCAAGGGAGTTGCTGGGGGCACCTCCTCGATCCTCCCAGGCCCAGACAGGTAGAGGCACTACCCTTTTAGGTGGCCCATTAAGGGGGGCGGCAATCACCTTCCGGCATCCTGGGTCTGCCTCTCTATGGCCGCAGTTGTAACCAATCAGACGGCCTGGGTGCAGAAACAATGGCCATCCAAGTCAATGGCCGCGCAGGGCAGCCATGTTGAATTCCCTCGCCGACTCAAGTGTGCTGCAGGTACATGATGCAGGGAAACGTGCGGGCAGGTAAAAAGAAGAGTGCCTGCCCAGGAACGAAGGCACAAGAAATGAAGATGATGCTCCCACCTTTCGTGCCTTGAAACACTTGTGTATAGGCGGGTTATGAATGCCATATCATATCATATCATGCAGTGACACCCAAAAGGGGGCTTCCTATTTCTCCCCTACTAGTTTCTATGTCGTTTGACACCTTTGCTCAGTATATTAGCAATCATAAGGTTATACGAGGGCTTCAGTACAAAATGGGGAAACCTGTCAAATATAATTATTTGCAGATGCGATTCTGTTTGTCCTAAACCAACCACAAAATGCAGTGCATTCCAATATAAATCAATATATCTTTTTATTCTATTTTATAACAATTCATATTTTAAATGTTCATCGTTAACACCTCGACCAGTAAAACATCTTATTTATATAAAACAAGGGGATAGATATGCAGGTAAAGAGTGAGTGCTGTGCCTAAACATCATCAACCTAAATGCCCAGAAATATCAAACTACTTACTTCCAATTAAAAATGTATATAAAAGTCCTTTGGGTTACTTGGCCCATACATTACTACATTCAACATCTACATGTATGTTTCAAACCTTGAACATTATTTCAGGGTCTTCATCAGGACAAATCTCACTCTTGTTTTATCACTAAATCCATTTCATGATCTCTTCTGGAATATTCAATATGGCATACAAGTTGCTCATCCACGTATAATTCAATCAAAATATGCACCAGAACTTTATGATAATTGCTGCAGGTTTGTGATAAGGCAGAAGGTGGTGTTGGGTTCAGAGCCAATTAAATAATTAAATATCATTTTGTTTCATCAGCAAGCCAGTGAGTGTGAGGTGATGATGTCACAAAATGTCATGAAGGGAGGACCCTATGGTTGAAAGACATTTGAGTGGACCAATGAGACAAGAAGAGGTTATTCTCAAATGGTGCTTTCCTTTAACACTGAACTTCTATGGATTGTTGTTTTTCAGGGTTTTTAAAAGAGTGAGGAGGACAGAGTTTATTCAGAAGAAGATGCCGTATATGAATGGGCGTATTGATAAGAGGAGGGCCCAAGAGTGAGTTAGGATACGCTCCTGTTGAGCGTCTTATAAAGACTTAGTTGAACATTACTGTTAATCCGAGTTCAGAAGTTCCATAGACTTGAGAGCAAAGAGGAGAGGCTGGGCGACACGAAGGCCGGATGCCGGGAGAAATCCTCCGATTATCACCTCCAGCCCCCCCGATGCGTAGAAGGGACGGCCAGAACAGCTGAGGAAGACGTTGCTTCCCCGCTCCAGCCCCCAACGTTGTGGAGGATGAGCCGCCAGAGTAAACAGCCCGGAGCTGCCAGGACCGCTGAGAGGTAATCCGCTGCATCGCTCCAGCCCCACCTTGCGGGGGAGGAGCAGAGGTATCGAAGCGACCAGAGACGCCGGGCCCAGCTGCGAGGTGCCGGGCACGAGCCTTCAGGCCCAGAGCTTCGAAAAAGCATCCGACAGCCAGCCAGCAGATTCGAGAGGCCGCACACGATGCGGAGGAATAGAAGTTCGCACGAAGTGCCGGAAACGAGTTGGAGACTCTAAGGAAGGTGAGGTGTGATTGGACTGCCTAATTGGGTGGCAAAGTTAATTAAGATAAACTGAAAAGCTGGAGGTCAGGAAGAAGGGGAGTTGTTATTGAAATACTGAGAGTGACTTTGGGGATAAAACAGAAGTAAAACTTGATGGCTACTTGGCTTTAACTTATTAACTGCCACACCTATTCAGCCACGTGAGGAAAGCCGAAGGAGATGTTTCATGAAAGACAATATTAATCGTGTGAGTGGCCATGTTATGAAGGACATAAAAACTCTTTGTCTACCCCAACAACCGCCAGGCCCAAAGACCCTTTGCTTAACCCAACCACCGTCTTCTCCTTAGGAAGGCTAAAGAAGTGAAAGACTGGTAGTCAAAGGAGGGAGTACAGTCAACACTCTAGTTGTGGAAGCCTTTGTTCTTAAAGTTATGATTTAAAGAATTAAACACAGTTCAAACCATCTTGTGTACCGAGTGGTCTATGCCCATCTGCTCTCTCTGTTACACTGTTCTTTGCCATATTCAAATCTTCAATCATTATGTGGCATTTTTCATGCAGTTGTTCTACTCATTTTCATCACTTCCTCTTGAGTACTGATTTATTCCTTTGGTAGGAAAAACATTCCCGCTGTTTTATCAGCGCGTGCATTCACTACCCCCAGTGATCCTACACGTCCCTGTATTTGTATGTCCATTCTAGTGTTCATTGGTGAAGAACTTGTCCTTTGGAAAAATGTTATATGGGGCAACCTCAATGGATTCCCATCTTCCTCAATTGCTCTCCTATTACTCTCTGCTACCTTTCATATTAAATCACACTGATATGAGACGAGGCACCACATTCCCATTGCCGCGTCCCCCTTCTGTTCGTCCTGACTGACCCCTAAGAACTCCCTGGATATTATGTGCTTTCTGAAATTAGGAAAGTGTCAGGTTTCAAACTAAACCTGGAAAAATCTGAGATGCTTAACATCAATTTAAATGAGAAAGCTTGGAATGACCTTTCACAGACTGCTCGTTTTACCAAAGCACAGTGCACACTAAAAGACTTTGGGGTGTAAGTGATTTCCTGCAGCCAAACATTCTCATCCTGCTCAATCCATTCACCGCTGACAAACAATTCATGCAGTGGGTGTTCTTTTGCCATATTAATTTCCACTGGGGTCGTCATTCCGGAAATATTAATTTCCTTTTGACTTATCTCAGGGTTACTTTTACCTTTGCAAAACAGGCCCAACTCCTTTGAGTGTTTCTATTGAAGGGTGTTTTTACAGTGTAGCACAGTGTGGTAGCCCAACATGGTGTATGTAGCCCGTCAGTTAGCACGCTGTGTTAGACTGTCACAAGTGGTATGTCTAATTCAGGATCTCGTGACGAGCCCCAAATCTGTAAGTGATTTCAATCCGGCACTTCACCCAAGTCAACGCCTAGCGTGTAATGCACAACTGAAATCCTTATTTGTGTCTAAAAGTTCTTTTATTCTGAACGATGTACCACTCATATCACGTCCCTCTCCTGGAACCCCCCCGGTCACACTGAACCAGGAATCAGGCTGGTTTGCAAAGTTAAAATATTTTTTTATGTATTCATAATTCAATCACACTACTTTTAATAGGTATACAATGATCACCAATGGGGTGATGTAACACTAAGCAATCTCTTTAATACACAAGGAGTAATAGTGAGCAAAACAATTCAGCACAGAAATAAGACTTTTGTGTGTGTGTTCAGATCAAATAACAGTGTGGTTACTATTTCGCCCTGAACACCCCTCAACCCCCCAATAGACAATGTTAAGAGATAGGAGGAGAGAGCAGGTATTCAGGAATGGCAAAATTCAAACAATATATCAATCCCAATTTCCCCTCAGCAACACAAGAGAAAAACAGAATTGATTGGCAAGCTGTCAAAATGGTTTTAAAGTTATCTGAGAATGGAATGGGTAAAAACACTAAATATGGTTTAAATTGCTGAAATTGTTTAAATTCTTATGGGAGCCGCTTTAGATAGTTACACAAACATTAGCAATGATTTAATACTAAAAAGCAATGTGAAATCTTAAAATTAAGGTCGGAAGCAATCACAAGCTGTTTTACACGTGTCAGAATTTCCCTAAATGAAAACTTGCTGCAAACTTTTCCGTGCGCGATAATCGTGATTATGGGAGAACTATATGGGATTAAAGCTGTGGATGTTAGCTACAAGCAGAAGTTGAAATTGTGTTTCTAGCATAAAAACTGAAGAAGTTATGGACGTTTTAGTGGAGGTCGTTTTTCTGAGACAGGCACAAGAATGGGAAGCAGGAATGCACTTTTAAAAGACGAACAGGATTTTTTTACACTAGGGGATGACTATGAAGAAACAAATACCACACGGAAGCACAGCTACTGGATCAGGGCGACTGCCTGCCGAGGAGCTCGCCTTCTTCAGATGAAATATATCCGCGCAAAGATCGTTTTAACAATACTAGTACAGGAGGAAGATAAGAGGGATAAAATAGAGAGTTCACGCAATTCAAAAAGATTTCTAACAATGCAGGTTCTGAAGACAAGATAGGATGGATTTAAGATAGAGATTGGACTATGGACAGTACATATGGTAGTGACAGTTCTATCTATAGATACTCACTATATGTGTTTCAAATGGAACCGTCAGGGATTCTGGTCATGACAGACTGCTGGGCACACCGGATTGGACTGGGTCAAGGCGATCTGGACACTGCACGGCACAACTGGACTGGATCTGATCGGCAATGGCTCTGGTCACAGCACAGCACAACTGGATTAGATCTTTTGGTTCTGATGATAATTCTTTTAGCAGGCATGCAGAACAGCACAGCCCGGCTCTTTTTTTTGTTCCCCTTAGATGTCTGGGGTTCTGGTTCTGGAATTTAAGGCCTAGCTGAGAATGGTTCAGCTAATGGAATGGGCCTTTCTGCTTTGCCAAGTTTCTGGAGTCTGGAGCAAGGAAGATGGATGGTTCTGCTCCAGGGTGCTCCGCCAGCAATCGGTTAGTGGGTGAATATGTGTGTGTCCTTTTCTGTGCTGAGCTGTCTCTATTTATGCTTATGATAAAGGGGTGTGTGTGCTGGCTTATCCTATGTGCGCCCCCTTGCCAGGGATTGGTCAGAGTCTCCTCTCTTCCTTGATAGGAGGAGAAAAACAGTGTGTCACCTTTAAGATGTGGGTTTACGAGGCCTAGAGTCCACCCCTAGCCTCTTGAACACAAAATCCTCTTTTGGTACAATACATATTTCCATGTGTGCAATCTCTATAATAACAGCATATATGGATTACATATTTTGTGTACTAGATACTCATCCAAACCCCGTCGTTTTAAGATCTTGTGTCTGCTTTTTACAGAATTTTGCCCTTTTTGTCCGGAAAACAATGTCCAATTTCGGAGCAAATTTCTACAAATGTGCGCATTAAACATGGGCATAAGTGTATGAAGTTTCATGCTTCTATCAAAAATACATTTGGTGTAATATCACATTTTCCGCAGTTTCTTCCTAGAACATGTCACAGAGTTCTGGTGCCTTTTAAAATGTGCAGTCAATATTTACATTAACAATGCTGTTATTTTTGTGTTTTTAACAATTTTACACAGTAAGTTATCAGTCTTTTTAAAATGTGTCTTTGGTCCTTGTTAAGCAACAAATGGTTGTTTGTCTCTGCCTCCTCCTGTCTCCCTGCAGTTCAGAAGCAGTCGCCTCCAAGTTCCTCCAGGGCCCAGGCCTTTTATGACTCTTCACACTTCGCATTTCCTTTTAGCTGGAGGATGTCCATTGTCTCCTTCCCCCTGCAGACCAAATTCTCCTCACACTTTATAATCATCACTTAGGTGTGACTTCTTGGTGGAGGGAAGCAGAAGGGAGAGGCCTGGCCCCTGTGGGCGAAGCCGTTATACTGGTTTGGTTGCTTTTAGTCAGGCTTAAATTCAATGTCATTCTGTTGCATTTTTTCTTTGCTTAAAACAAACATGTAATTTCAAAACAAGCAGCTAGAACGCTTATTCTAGATTCTAAACCATGGGATTAAACAGTTATAACATATGTTACTCTCAGTAATCAAGCCACTTAGTTTTCAACCATTTGATTTCAGCTTTTACAAGTTTAAGGTTTATCATGCAGGCTTCCGACAGCTGTCATTCAGGCGGCCGAGGGTACTGCGCTCATATTTTTGACAGATTCCACAGGCAGGCAACTTTTGCTGTGGATGTTTTTATGACAAATTCAGCTTTGCAGGACATTGTAAGTTCACAATGATTTCTTGACCTAAGTGAATTGTAGCACCCAGCAAGAATTCTGGATGTCTGAGGGTTTTTTGTACCAGCATTCTGCAGGTTTAGCAACAAAGAAAAAAGGATTTAAAAAGCAAGATTTTGGATTTCTTTCAGCAAAGCACTGTTTTTCCCTCTGTGCTCCATTTGTACTTGTTGTGAAGCCAAGTGACATGTTTCAGGAGTGAGATCTCTGTTCCACCACTGACATGCATGGTAGATTTGGCAGCCATCTTTTTGTATTGCAATGCGCGATTTCCATAGGTTTTGGCGCGCACAAGGATTTTGCGACCATTTTGATATTTCTGGAACCATAACACAGGGATGCCACATGGCAGAGCAGAAGTGGGTCAAGACATCCCACAGGGGTACATGTCACTACTAAAGCAACAGAACTGTTTTTTATTAATTGTTTAATTGTGTTACAGAATTATCACAGTCACCAGAACTATACAAGCCTTTCGCAAAAGATTTAAAAACACCTATCCCAATTCATTTACAGAACACACAAAAAAAGAAATACATTAAAAATACATTTTAAGCAAATTTCAAATGTCACTCAAAAAGTTATACAGAACTAAAACAAGGGAGGTTTCATCCCACCACATAAGTCGGCCCAAAACAAGTCAGCCATAGGTTCACCTCCCACAAACCTCTGGAACTCTATTGATCAACGCTCTTTCAGGCTTGGACAATAAAGTGTGAGATGCTTCAATGATTCCAAGCAGGATGGCTGCCTACAAAGACAACAAATTGAATGCCCAGTTAAATCACTTTTCCAATTATTGGTTAGATCCAGTGTATGGAGTATGTTTAATTTGAAGCATAAATATAGATTTCTCGCCCCAGACGATGGAAACAATCTGAGATATTTTCGCAGGTTCCTCCTTTTCCTGGGGACGTTTTAATACTCATTTTAAGATGGGTATGAACCCATCCTGTCAATGGTTTGACATCAATCATCCATGTACAGTTTTTTTTGTCTGAAGCATCCTGCTCACCAATTCCTCCGTAGTAGAATTAATCTCCCAGAGATGTGTTTTTTTTATAAACAAAGCCAAGGACGGGACTGTTTCCATTTGACAAATCATCCCCAGATCTTCACATAGAGAATGTGTCTCAGGTCCATGATTTTCAAATAAGAATTCAATTGTCTCCACAAAAATCGAGATCTCAATGAGATTAATCCCAGTTCATGTCTTACAATTTAATTGGGTAGTGCCTGAGGTAAGTCCATAGACTTTTTCCAAATTATACCCTGTATGGGGTCGAGGGCATCTCCTATATCCATTAGCGAAAGGTCTAAACCGTACACAAGTATTGGCTCCACTTTGGCAGTATAGAATTAAATCAAGGGCAGCAGAGAGAATCTGTAGTGTTGAATGGATTCTTTTTAATTGAGGAATCAATGGTTTGGCCTTTAACTTAAGACAAGCGCCCATTTCTACCAGCGAACTAGAGTTGGTTAAGTAATATCCCAGGTAGTAGGTTAAGAAGACTCTTTCTAGCCTTTGTTTTCCAGCTACCCAGCATATGACCTTGCGCTTTAGCTTATTAGAAAACACCACTACCTTCGATGTTGTCCCACTTACCGGCAGGTTGTTTTTGACCGCATAGATAGAAAACCGGTTGAGTTTGCGTTTTAGGCCTACTAGTGTTTGGTCAAAAAAGACAATATCATCAGAAAAAGCCAACCAGTCACGTTTGAAATGCCCCATTCCTACTGGGAAGGTAGTCTCCACAATTTGTCAATGCCAGATATATGCATTAAAAAGTGTTGGGCTAGAACACAATCCTGCTTAACCTTAACCCAACAAAAAAAATCAGACAGACTTCAAAAAGCCTTATTCTCAGAGATGTGTTTGTGTGCAAGCTTGCTAACAATCGTATCAAGTGGGAGAGAATTTACCAGTTCGACAGCTTTGTCCAGAATAACGTACGGTTGACCCTCTCGAAGGCAGAACACATGTCTAAAGAAGCCATGTATGTCAAACCCCCTCTTTATCCATGGCCAACGGTGAGCCAAGACTGTTGCATTTAGAGTAGGGCCCATCCTGGATCTGAATCCCAACTGATATTGAGAGAGTACATCCCGCCTCCGGAGTGCTTAGTTCAGTTCCCTTAATAAGAGCGACCCAAAAATCTTGCTTGAAGTGTCAAGCAATGCAATAGGCCTATAGCTGGTTGGATATCCAGCCTCGACTTTCTTAAAGATCGGAAATAATAAGAGATTCCAACAAAGAAGTTGACATCATACAGGACTCCCATATATCGCTGAACAGGGGGCAAAATATCCTGGCCCATAGTTGGGGATCAGCTTTGAGTACCACTGGTGCGCTGAGGACTTGGCCTTATTAATGGCCCAGATAATATCCTCCTTTGTCCCGGGGTAAGGGTTTAGAGTCTCCTTTCCCAAAATAATTGGACCCCAGTTTGAATTTGTAGCCGGGGTCAAGTATTTCAACGAGAAGTGCTTAACCCGTTTCCTCTGGGATCAAATAGGCCATCTCAGGCACACAGGTATCAATCTTAGCATTAATAATGGCCCAGAAATCTGTGCTTTTGCGGGTCTTAAGAACTTCCAACATTGCCCAATAATTTCTATTTAACCTGCTCAGCCTGATAGATTTGAGATGGTTCCTTTGGTAGTCATTCTTCAAGACCCTTAGCTGCTTTTTTTCTCCCTTTTAGCCAGGGTAATCCTTAAGTCCGGAGTGTGTAACCTTGCTCCAGAATGGAAAAGCTTTGGCTTGCAGGAGATAGCCTTTAGAAAGCTTTGTATCCGCTCACTATTTTGTTCTATTGCCCACTCCCTCCTACAGTCTCCTCCCTATTTATTATCCTCCAAAGGACCCCAACAAAGGCATAACCGTTCAATGCGTTTCATTTTATAGACAGCCCACCTCTCTCCATCGCCAGAAGAGCCGACGGGAGGTGAAGAAGTCGGAGATCTAACAGAAGATGGCAAGTGAGATTCAGGGTTAGAGGTCGCTAAAACCTAGATCAACCAGTGTCAGGTGTGAACAGTAACCCTCAAGCCCAAGTGCAATATAGATTTAGTCTATCCATGAGCTGGCATCTGCCCTAGGCCAACTATAGGTGGACCCTGAATCCCCTATTCCACCCGTGAGGCAGGTTTTCAAACCATACTGAGAAAGAGCTGTGCCACTTTTCTCCCACCATAGCTGAAGGGGCGAAGTTTAAACCCATCTCTGCAGAACGCTTCCCTCTGCTTAGACTTGAGTAGCAGTCTGAATTAAAATCCCCCTCAACTACAATATTGTGTGGGTACCCAGCCTCTAACCAATCAGCTATCAAGCTACCCACCTCCTTAAACATCACATCTCTCCTGGAGGAAGCTGGGTTACAATAGATGTTAATAAACAGAAAATACCTCCCGACAGACCCTGAGTCAACTCAAAGTGCCAATCCATTTTGGGAGTATTTTGCTATCTCAGTATACTGTGCCTCCAAATTCAAGTCCATAAAAGTAAGCAAACCACCCTTTGGTTTGCCTCTAGGCCCATTCTTCGCCAACTTAGAAAAAGATACAAAGCCCTCAATGTCGATTTGTTTGGTGGACATAGTTTCCTGCAGCATAAGAAAATTCCTGTCGTGTAGAAGACTCACATTCCGGGAAGGCCTTCAGTAGATTTTTAAAGCCCCATACATTCCATGACAATAAGGACAGCTTAGATGTTGGTTCAAAGCTGCTTCGAAGAGTCTTGTGATTTTTTTAACATATCAATTTCAGCCTCCAGCCAGGACCAGTCCTGCTCCTTTGGGATTCTGTGGGTCAGGACTGTGCTCAATCTATCACCCATAGGTTTAGTGACACTCACGTTGCTACCCTGACTTTCGGGCTTATAAACGTTTAGAAATTCTGCAGTCTCTGTCAAGCTGTTCAATTCATATAGGTCATAGCCCAGCGATCTTAGAGCCTCTCTCTGGTCCCAAATCAAGCGTGCCACTAAGTTGAAAATTGTAAGTGACTGACCAAACGGTCTGCACCACCGCTGGGAAGGCCCCCAAGTCGATGTCATCAGAGTGTAGTAGGTGAAGGGCAGAAATCCTTGTGAATGTCTCCAAGAGTTTTCCCCTGTTTAATGCACTCTCTCCACACACACGCAGAATGGAGGCCCATCCCAAAGAGGTTATCAAGGGCCTCAAGGCTATTAAGGGCACAACCAAAGGTATAGTTTGTGATGGTAAGTTCAGGGTAGGCCGCAAATGATGCGCATTCAATGAGTAGGATGGACTTGTCATACCATGACCTTGAGACTCAGGCCTGGCACCATCATCATCATCCTTTACCATGATGGGATCCTATGACTGAATGGGCAAAAGAGCTGATGCTAGGAGTCGTAAATGTGATTTTTGTCTGTAGGTTTTTTTAAATAATGAACCAATTTCTGTCACATCACTGGTGCTTAGTGCCACCAAATGAGATAAACAACACTCGTTTTTATTCTTTGATCTCCTCAAACCTTGTTCATGGCTTTCAATATTGTCTTGGTTGAGGCTTGAGTTTTTGATAGCTTATTAATAAAGTTCCTCACTGAATTACTTCTGTTGTGTCTCACTATAGACTCGTTTTTTGTCTTCTTGTGTTGACTGGCTTTACGCCCTTTTTGTTTTCTCCCTCTGAACCACCCATTGATGTTGGGGGCCAGAGTCCACTGACAGATCGACAGGGGAACACTAACGCTCTATGCCCTGTTCTATCTGCAGTTCGTTGTGATGGATTTCAACCACATCCTCAAGGTCTTGGGAGATATAAACAATATCGCTCGTGTTACCTCCTTTCTTCTTTTCTCGTCCCTGGACGCTTTCCAGGCTTGTGGTGTTTTAAGGTCTCGGTGTCAAATTGGATGTTCATCAGTGTTGGTTCTCCAGTCTGTGGGTTTCCATCCATTTGTGATTCGTCCCTTTCAAAAGGACCAAGTGACTTGTCCATTGCCAACTGACACTCAACCAGAGTGGAAGGGCTAATTGGATGGTATTGAGCTGGCTGAGCACCAGCACAGATGACCACATCATTATCGTCAATCGTTCTCTGTAAAGTTTTCAGAGTCCTAACTTGAAGATCCATCTGGGTCGCTTTATTCTGAGTATGATGAGGTTTTTCCAAGTTGCCATATTTGGCAGTAAGTTGAGACTGATTGTTAACAGTGCTGGTTCCCTCTGGTTCTACCACAACTAGCACAAGACTAATGGAACCTTATCCACTTAGTTCTTTTCTACTCCTTGATCGTCTTCTTGTCTTCCTTTCCTCGATTAATAGATCAAGGATACTTTGAAGTATGTTGGTGATTTCTTCTCTATTTTTCAGCAACTTGTCCTGAGCAGCGGTAACAAATCCTTTACAAAAAAGTGTTTTATATTGGGACATTGCAATAAGCATTGTTTGATTTTGCTTCTTATAATTTAGTGAATGGGGCCATCATAATTGCTAGCGCTGATTTTGTGTTCGAGTTGATTGCTGAACCATTCAAATCATTGTTACGTATGCCGGTCTGGGCGTTTGCATTGGCATTACTCACGGGCCTTTTTTGCAGATTAGTCAGGGGTGGAGAGTCGAGGAAAAATCTAGGGCATACTGAATCAATTCTATGCCTTTTCCTATTTTCCAGGCCTCCCTGGGCTTGTTCAGATTCCCTGCCCCCTGTACTTTTGGAGGTTGTCCTGATAGCTGCTTTTGTGCCGCACCAGATTTTGAATTATTTCTAGTTTGGTCAGCAACCTCCTTCCAGTTGTTGGCTTGGTGGCCCAATGACAGAGCCCCCGTTTGGTTAAGATGTTACCAGTGCATGAGCCCCAAGGTCTTGCCCCACTTTTGTCACCTAATGCATTACCCCTTTTGAAGTGGAACTTGAGTCTTCAGCAATAGGTGACTCCCTTGATAAAGATGAGTCTGCTTGTGCAGTACTCTTCTTTTGTGGTTGTTCGAACAGTGTCCAATTTTCCATCAGCACCACATCATCCACTTCACCTGTGAAAACCTCTCTCACCTGGAGTCACTGCACGGCTTATTAAAATATACAAATATACAAAGGGAGGCAGAGCTGCGCGGGGGACAAGAGGGACTTGCAAAACCAAAGAAAGCGCACTGCGGTCCGAACAAAACTTTGTCCGGGCTGCTTATCTTTGTTTTTCTTTCAGATCACCCCCCCGCTCCGATTGCTCTAATGTTGGCTCCGGTGTACACCCTATGTAGTGCTTTAGGATGGCAAGCTGCCGAAGTGCAGCAATCAAGCACCACGGCCAGTCTTTCCCACGCCACCACATCTCCGCTCAAAATATTCTCTCTCTTTACCTGCGTTTGCAGCACTCCAACTTCCTCTCTGCTTGCATGGTTAGATTGAGGGCTAGATGAATGGGCCTCTCTGCATTTGATTTGCACTCAATCAGAGACAGTCAAGCCGTACCACACAGGAATTGAAAGCTCAAACTTTTAAAATGGTCTCTGGCACCACTGACTTCTCTCTGAACTGTTTAAGGCCAACATTCTGATGCTGATGGTCACAATAAAGGAGGGCCTCAGACCGTGGGGGTGGATTAAGATCTCATGGAAAGGTCTGTTGCATTCAATAAGGATGAATACACTATTCTGACTATTATATGCCTTTATCATACTGCCCGCCTTGATACCAAGCACAGTGCTAGAGAATATAGTCATATTAATCCTACACATCACTTGGCTTGGTAAAATGCCCATAGTGGCACAGAAAACACTTGATGCAGGCTCAAAGAGGGTTAAACTTGCCCTAAACTATTAAACTATTACCAGGCAGCGCAGTTTAAAATCCTACGCAACCTAGTAAAACCCAATGCTAGCCGCTCCTGGGTGTCACTGGAGAACGAAGTGGTGGGGACCCCCCCCCCTTAGACCAGCAATTTGGTTACTGGCTAGAGACATACATCTTGCAGTCTACAAACATCACCTCAACTGCAGTGGTTCTGAAGGCATGGGAAATATTTGCAATAAGGTCTCATCTAACCATCTTCACAAGACAAGTAACACCACTACATAACCCAAAATGTACACCTGCATGTAGGGAAAGCAGTTTTGAGAAGTGGAGGCAAGGGCGGGGTGAATTCGCCAAGCACATGTTTGATGAAGATGGCATAAAGTCATCTGAAACTTGCAAATGGGAATTGGCACTAGGGGTGAGTAAGCCTACACACTACATGCAACATTGGCAGTGACTCTCACAAAGAGAAATTAGGAGCAAGGTAGTGAGAGGGTTTACAGGATTTGAGAGACTTATCTTCCACCTCCCTTCATTGAAGGGGCTAATTGCAAAAGTGTACACATTGCTGTAAATGCCTAATAGGGTTCAGGGCACTGTTGTCAATGCTTGACCTAAGAGATTGGGAAAAGTACTTACTCAAGGTGGGTGGCAGGGAATTGGTAGTCGGGATTATGGGGCATCCACAAGAACAGTTATTTAAGTGGCATAGAACACCTGATCAGTCCAAACACTTTGCTCAAGGAAAACCAGGTCTTTGTTCAAGGGATTTGGGGATCTGGCACCTTCTTACACTTATGGTGGCTTTGCCTACGATTGACTAGATACTGGGAGGACATTTTGTAAGAACTCTCAGAGATTAGTGGAGAAAATATCCCCCAGGATACAAAAATTTGTATACCAAGTAAGCCAATAGTGAAGATGTATCACTTATATTAGAGGGCCAGAGATCTGGTCACCAAATCTCTGTTGGCGGCCAGGCTGGTGGAGGAAAACCAAAGCGATTCCGGAAGTGGAATCATGGTACTTGAAGATGTGGCTAATCCGGATTAGTATGTCGCTCACTGACTGGGGACATGAACACTTATTTCTGCCTCTGGAATCCCTTTTTGGAGTATGTAAAGAAGTATAACAAAGACTTCACCCGCCCAGCCAGATTGAGAGCCCTGGGACTGTTAAGTGTTTAATTATGATGCACAGTCATAACTAGGGGTTTAAAACCTAAGGTCGTAGATGATGAGAGGCACAAGATATTTGGAGTTGAAGACTGGGAGAGTGGGATGAACTGCCATAAGATGTTTCATTTCTTGAAAGGGAGGGTGGCAAAGGGGGCAGGGAACGAAGTACAGTAGAGGCGGGGAAGGTTGGGGAGGTCTGGGTTCTGTTAATTTCCTCTATTATGTTATCTTATTAAAGTTGTGTTTGCTGCTTCTAACAGTTCGTTGTCAATGTGAACTTATTATTTCTTGACTACATAGGAAGACATTGCCTGTCTCTATGCAAAAATGGAACAAAAACAAAAGTAGGTTCAGTGGTTTTTTTTAAAGTGAATTTCTACTCTGGACATTCTCTGCAAAGCAGCCACGTGGACCACCTGGCACACCTTTCGCACACACTACTCATTGTTTGGGATAGTCAACATCTAAAATAGGTTTTGGATAGGTAAACCTCATAGTAAGCTGCCACCTCCGTCCCATGATACATGCTCAGGAAAGTATAGGTCAAAAGTGATAGGACATAAGAATAAGTAACTTATAGTGGGGATTATTGTACTCCAAGTACAGCCCTCTTTTCTTCATACGGCCTTCCACATCCCCCCAATGATAGTTCTTTATCAATGGTTTTGTAAACCATGGATACCACATGATGGGTAGGAGCAAGGTGCAGGTGTGGGGGTCATACATGTGCATTGGCTTCATTTTTTCCAGCGAAAAACAGAATAGATTTAAAATGAAACCGATCCCTTTCTCATACCCTAACCATGACCATACTTTGACCCTTACCATAATTTGGTACTCTAATTCGGACTGTAACCATAATACAAGATCAAAATTGGCAGTAACATTTCATTTGATATTGACTTCAATGTAATGTATGCCTAACCTTGAAAATAACTCTTTGCGTTCCGTACTTTGACCCCAACCATAATATGTGTTTTGCCATAAAATACCTATGCAATGACACTGTTTTGCAATAGAATTCGTCTGCTATGAATGGCTTCCACGATACGACTATTTGTGTGAAAAACAGAGATGATAGGACGAGTTACCAATAAATCATTTGTAATAACTCGCAATTCATACCACATCTCTTACTCAGTTAAGCATGCGTGCTGTGTACCATCATGCTGGAGAGATATCCTCCATGAAGGACATAATTCCACAGTTTTCTGAAATGGGACCCATTTCAGACTATTTTTTGATTATATACCCTGATCAAAGAGACAATCTTTAATATATTTTCTAGGACACATCCCAGAAAACAGGAGGAGACTCAATGCTCTGGCCGAAGAATGTTCTCTACTAGAAGTGTTAACCCGTGAAAAGGAATCAACACAACAAGAGTGCCACCGTTAATAGAGCTGTGTAAATTCAAAGATCCCTGCAACACCCAAATAATAAGAGGCTGAAGCACGTATCGGTTGGTACTGAATGACCCCAGCTCACCAAAGTACTGGAGAAGACAATATAAGCACCCACTTTAGTTTGAATAGAAAAATGTTTCCAGTTAGAGGGGATTAGTTGGTTTTCCGAATTCAAGAAAAACTGCAAAAACAAAATCTGCCATACCACCAGATGGCAATCCCAGAGATTTTATAGGAATCTCTCAACTCTTGAACATTGTAAGAAGTATTGAGCTACAAGGAACTACTGCGTAGAAAGGAATTATTAAAACCAGTGGTCTACAACCTTTCGCTTTCCAGATCTCATCAAACCTAGCATGCATATTTAATGGAGAGGCATTAGGAGCCACAGGCTACCGACTAAGGGGAGGATGTGTTTACCAAGCATCTCCTGGAGTATTCTTGGGAATGGATTTTCTGAATGTTAGGCAGAATCCTGTGCAGTTCCCTTAGGGAGCACTAAAGAAGATTAAGACTACAGGTATATGCAATAAAATCCCTTTGGTATCAGTCTGTACCACAAAGATTTAGTTGGTAGCTGTGCCTAAGCAGTCAGACTTATCTCAAGAGGGAGGTGAGCAGTATTCAGGGCTTACACAATAGGACTATACTACGGCACAAGGAAACACTGACAAAAGCTTTGTATTAACAAGAATATATATATATATATTTTACACACTTCTAGTTCAACACATCAATCACAGTTATTATAGCAAGTTAAAATAGTCAAGAAAAGTATACACAACTCCCTAATTAAATTGTAGACAAGTTTGAGCTAGAGTGAAAACTGAGCAAAATGGCACAGTGTAAACTAAGCAGAAATGGCATTCTAACAATTTCTCCAAAGCGAGGGAAAGGACAAGTTATACAGAGTTAACCTCTTAAACACATTAGCAACACTTCCCAACCGAGCAAAATGGCACTTCAACAATACTTAAGAGGGAAGGGAGAGTGGTTATGGGAGTTTTTGGTGCACCAACACAGTTGAGGGTGAAAAGCAAACTAGTGAAGGCAGTTGTAACAGATTTAGCCAAAGTCAATAGGCCTGTGCCAGAGTTAGTGGTACAGGGCAATGTGCCCAGGATCAAAATGTTCTAGTAGCTGCAGTCAAGTCTTTGGATTATCGATTCAAAAGGAGGGTGCAGAAGGTAAAAGATAATGTTAGTCGATAGGGGCGGCCAACCCAGGAGGTAGGTAAAGGATTTCAAACACCTTTAGCAGTACCCCACGAAACCGGAGGCCTGGCGGAACAATGTACCTGAAAAAGTGGAAGCGGCTCCTGCGGTGGTTCCTGGCAGTTCCTGCAGTTCGTGTTGTCCACTGAGGAAGAGAGGCTCTCGTCGTGGAGGAAGGTTGGAGTTACTGCACTGCCCAGGGAAGAGGCCAGCCACGGTGATGCCGAAACGGATTAAAAGGTATGCCACTTTAAATCGCGGTCGTGGTGGACGGGTGCCTGGCTATCCGGTCTCCGAGTGCAGGGCACTGGCGATTCAACCAAGGCAGGTTCTGGAAGGCGATTGGCAAACTGGTTGGCCCCACCAGCTCAAGGGAAGAAGGCTCTTGCAGATGAAGATCTTCTCTCGTCGTGTGGAGAAAAGTGGTGAGACGCTGCAGCAGGACTTCACCGGTGGTTCAGTTGTTGCAGATGTCTTTGGCTTTTCTCCTCTTCGGCTTCTTAGTTCCAGCTCTTCCAGTCCTCAGGACCCTGCTTTTATGCAGAAAGACCCCCATTCATACAGCATAGCTGTCACTCACACAGTGGAGTGGTCATCCTGGCGGGAGATCCTCCAGCCTATCAGGGCAGAGTGCGACTTGGGATGCTTAGGCAACCCTGTCCAGGGGGCCTACTCCCCCTCCCACACAATGGGTCTACCCCAGACTCAGTGGCGCCTAAACGAGGGCTTCTTGGCAGAAGCCCACCAAAAGGACGAATTATTATAAAAGTTCTGGCAAATAAAACCTACCGGAGTAAAGTTAATATAAAAATAAACCGGCGGTATGTTACAGGCTGTCAGTAAAAGTTGTAGCCTCGAACAATGGGAAAATCCCATAGGAAAATATTTGCGGTCGAATATTTTTGGTAGTAACCACTGTCACCAGCCAGAAACTTGAGAGGGGGACTGTACGGTACCCTCTCAAAAATTAACCCCGTGGAAAAACTATTAACCCTTCCCAGTAGTTCCATAGTAAGATGGGTTGTACTGGTTTAGTTCATAAAGATTGACTAGTAAAGTAAATGGGGACTTTACATGCCCTGGAAGACAGTAGTCAGTCCCAGGGTATGGAGTCTATGTTTGGGGGTCACTATGACACCCCTGTGTTAGGGCACTGAGGGTGCTGTGTAACACGTGTGTATAAAGATGGTTCCTATGAGGGTGAGAAAAACCCCATAGACATTAAACACAAAAAATAGCCTAGAAACACACATAGCAAACATGTCTAGAGTGGGAGAAAGAGTCTCACTCTTAGCAAGAGAAAAAAACAAACCCTTCAAATCCAGCAAAGCTGCTGGGGAACTCTATAGACAAGGGAAATTAGCCATAGAGTGAGAATTCTCCCTAACACAGAAATAGGCAAATAATTACATACTGGAAAATGAAAAGATGAAGTGTCTCCCAAATTTGGACTATAACAGTTGCCGCTGGTAAAAAACAAAAAAAAACAAAAAAAAGGCATAATTAACAGCCCCAGTTTGAACCGAGTGAGCAAAGCATGCATGAATGAATTAATCAGAATGTACCTTACACCCCCCACATTCAAAGGTGCCTTCGGTGGGGGATTCTCCCCCAAATTAATTTGCAAAAAGGGGTGAATTGTATAGCAGATTTTCCAAACGGACTGAATATCAAGACATAGGATACATAGGCAGCTCAGAAAGGAATCCCTTGCTATTCCATTACACAGGAGTAGATCTTCAAAGCAGCAAATTATCAACGTGCCCATCACAGGAAATGTCAGACTTGATAGGAACTCTGGTTAAACAGCGTCTTAAGAATGCTGTATTTTGCAGATGACGCAGTAGCAATCAAATCGAATAGCAATGAAAAGGACTCCGTTAAACATTTCACCGGCAATTATAGTTAAAATAGTTTTTTCTGTAAAAGGACTAGGGGCCCTAATGCTGTAGATAAAATAACACACACAACAAACACAAAGCTACATCACTTACTGGTTCAAGCAGAGGAGTGGGTTAGGCTGAAGAACACACGTGAGGCTGAAGGCATACAAAACAAAGGCTGTGACTAATAAACCATTAAGTACAAGGAGCAAGGGAACAGGTGACTGGAAGGCAAAGGAATACCAGCATACAAGCGAAGGCAGCCATCAACAGCATGGGAGACTACCGATAAAGGGGAAGGGATATGCTGATAAGACCACGGAGGAACAGCATGATAGACTGACGGGAAAGACCCAGAGACATTGCTGGGAAACAGCTCGGGAGACTTCCGGAAATGGGCCCAGGTGACTGCTGGGAAAGGACCCGGGAGAATCAAAATCATTAGGAACAGTTCCCAGCAGGTAAAGCATTGCTCACAGCGAGTGGCTAAATAAAAACGTACAAGTGAAACATATGGAAAGCTTACCTTCAAAAGGACATGTACTGGGAAAAAACAGACCTGATAAAAATCTCCCTCCTCCCTCTATGGGTCATGGAAAGACAACGAGCCTCACAAACCTCTAGGGATTGTAGCTCTCACAACCTAAGAGTTTTCCAGTTTTTCTAAGCCATCAGTAAGTGCATTATGGGACCTATTGTCGATGAAAAACAGAATAGAATTTGCAAACCTCTCAGAAGAGAATGCAAATAAGATGACAGCTCAGTTAGGTGCTGAGTCTGAAGATGTTTTGATAGTTTCTCTGGTAATGAACAACCCATCAAACCTCAAGTGCCAGAAAATACAATACCATACAAATTGCTATCACAAAGAAGGCTGCCTCTAGTATACATCTGAATGTTGCCCGCCTATACCAGGATGCTGCCAATAAAATGAGGCTGTTGCACCAATATTTCACGGTGCTACTCAATATATAATGCTCAGTGTGCCAGCCTGCCAGGGCCCATGGGGGATGTTCAAGAATACGCTCACAGGAAGTGACATTTCATCTGTTCTTCTGCACGCTCCCTCCACCCAAGAGCTGTTGCTGAGGTCCCATTGTCCGCAGTGTCCCACTCTTGGACTGGTACTTGCTTTCCCCCACCCTTGCACTGGAAATGAGACACCACCATAACGCCTTTTATATCTAATACGTCTACAGAAACTTAGGTGGCGTTCACTCCCTCGCAACTTGATTGCGTGCGCCAATCACAACTTAGGACGCATGCACTCCTTCCCTACTCAGGCTGCGTGCGCTCCCTCGCAACTTACACTGCGTTCACTACATACAACTTGGTCGCTTGCGCTCCATCGTAACTTAGGCTGCATGCTCCCCCTTGCCTGTGTGCTCCCTCGCATTGCTGTTCCCCGCTTCTTGTCCTGTCCCCGCCTGCGTTCCGACCTTTCCTCTCACATCTTAGCCCCTTCCCCTCCTTTGACCTTTTGTGTTCTGTTTTTGACACTGTTTTTGTGCTCTGTTTTTTATGCATTACATTGCATTGGCTGCATTCCTTCCTTCTAGGTTCTTGTTGACTGTTTCGACATTTTGTTGTTTTCCACGGTTTTGATACAGTCTTGTGCTCTACGGTTCTTTGGCATCACTTTGCATTGTCTGCATTCTTCCCTTCTAGGTTCCTTGTTGCTTTTTGCACCTTGCCGATTTGTATCAACCTCCTGTTCTCTACAGTTTTGGTTGGTTTTGTCCTCTACAGTTTCCTGCCTCTACTTAGCACTGCCTGCATTCTTTCCTTCCAGGTTCCCTGTTGTGTCTTTGCTTTGCACTCTGCTTGTTTTTTTGCATCTGACTGTGCAGGTCCATCGCTTGTGTTCCTTGTGTGTCCCCCCTTGTGTCTCCACCCTTGTGCCTCCCTCATGTTCTGCGCCCTGTGCTACACCCCCCCCCATCTCTGCTTGGGGACCCCTCTCCAGCCCCCCAAACCCTTCTTCCTCCACGCATCTTATATGGTGCTCTCTGTCTTGTCTCACCTATCTTCTCTAACTGCTTTTCTATCGACTATCCTTTCCCTCTCACTAAGTCTGGCAGGAAGACGCTCAAAAGGGACGGTCTCCAACCCAGGCCTCCCTATCGCTGATACCTACCCAAGTGCTTCCTCCAGAAAGACCCTTACCAACATCGCTTTGTCGTTCCCTCTCCAGGCCTATGGACCCCCCTCTCTTTTCTCCTCTTCTCCCATTAATGATGGGACACGGTGGGAGGACCTCCTGGCCCCCTTCCACTCCTCGAAGACTATTATTAATGTCTACTTAAATGGCACCGTCTTGCTCCAGGGCCTTCAGGCCAATCTCCTTTTTGAGAAACGATTCCCAAGCCTTATCAACTTCCTTTCCTCTCCTGCTATCCCTACCTACCCCTCCTTGGCTCCTCTGCCACCTCTTCGGCACACCCTTGTGCTTCCCCACGTGCACCTCACGTTACCTCCTTCCTCCGCCACCACTCTGGCACCCTTTTCTTCTTCTCTGACCACACTGCCTTCTCTTCCTTCCTCCTCTGCCCATTCTCAGGCACCTCCAACACCTCCGCAGGGCATACCGCTGGCCTGTGCCGCACCACGGAAGTCCTTCAAATGTGGCAACCTGCTCCACATTGCTACTGTCAACTCTCGCTCAGCTGTCAAACACTCCTCTGACATCTGCCGCCTCCTGGAAGAGCTTGATTTGGATGTACTCAGTCTCACCGAGACTTGGTTCACGGCCAGCTCTGTAACAAGCTTTCAGACTCTCATTCCTGATGGCTACAAGATCCTCTGCGAACCCAGAACCAACCATTCCGGGGGGGTGTAGCCTTGATTTTCCCGGAGTGGATCCCTGCTCCTGTCGTCCCAATGCAGGACTACTCCTCTTTTGAATGCTTGGTTTGCAGACTATCTCTCCTGGCCTCTCTCTCACTGTGGCCACTATCTACAGGTAGCACTCTTCCTCTCCGAGTGGGATGACCTCTCCTCCTCCCTCCACGCCTCTTCCTCTCAACTCCTCCTGGGAGACCTGAACATCCATCTGGATACTACTAGACCTTCTACAGGACTCTTTGGCAACCTCTGCAACTCTCTCTCACCCTCTAAACTTCCCTATGGGCAGACTCACTCTGCAGGGCACACCCTGGATGTTCCGATCTCTTCAGACCTCCCCTGCTCTAACCCTCTCACCACTCCTCTCTCCTGGAGTGACAACTTTCTAATTTCCTCCCACCTCTCTACTCTTCAGGCCAAGCCGACTCCAGCACTGCCGCCTACCTTTTCGGTCTTCTAACCCATGAAGCGTGTATCAGTTGAGGCTTTTGCCACTACTTTCTCTGCTCCTCCTGCACCTTTGGCTGACTCACACCCGACACATCCCTCCCTAACCTTCATCTTACCATCTCCAACAATCTGGATGTCCTTGCCCCTGTCAGGAGGGTCCACTTGAAGCCCACATCCAAGTGCAACTCTTGGTATAATTCGGACCTCGCCACCCTTAAACGCAAGTGCAGGATGGCAGTGAGGAAGTGGAGGCCATCAGGTGCTCCACCTGACAAACTGGCCCGCGGCCTGCTCCAAAGGCAGTACAGACTCTGTCCTCTCCAAGAAGAGAGCCTACATCCAAGCCTCTGATGCATCTAACAACTTGGCCGAACTTTTCAAAATCTGCAAGGAGCTGGCCGTCCTGCTGCAGTCTATACCTGTTCTATTCCCTCCCAGGTCCTCTGCACGGCCCTGGCTTCTCATTTCACCACTACAACTCAGGACATCCTGTCCACCCTCTCTTCCTCTACCTCGTCTTCCTCCTCCTCCGGGCACGTATGATGCCGTTTCTCCTCCTCCTTTCCCTTGTTCACCCCTGATGATGTTTCTAGACAAGTCCGATCTATGAAAGTCTCGTCAAAGCATGTTCTCCCTGCTCTTTCAGAACCATGAAGGATCACATTGTCACCCTTGCTCCAGCCTTGAGCAATTTCTGCAATCATTCCTTTGCCACTGGTACCTCCCCCTCCCCCCTTAAGATCTCCCTTGTGCACCCTCTACTAAAGAAGCCCCCAGCCGATCCTCCTCTCCAGCCAACTATCGTCCGATCTCCATATCTCCTTTACTAGGCCAACTCCTCGAAAAGCTGACCATCTCCCGGCTAAATCTGCATACTGAATCTGTTGGTCGTCTCCAGGACCACCAGTCTGGCTTCAGAGCGGTCAGAAGCACGGAAACTGATCTCATGAACACCTGTGAATTCCCACATATGTTTTATATTGGTTTTCAACAAAACAGAACATTTAACAACATTTCCCCCCTGTCCGCTTCCCTTGACCCTTCTCCCACGTTCGCCCATATTCCCACCTCCTGTCCTTTTTGCTCCTGTAGGCATAATCCGGTCCAGCCTTTTCCCGGTGCAACTCCAAGCCGCCTGGTTCCTTTGATATCTGCTTGGTCCCCTAAATTAGGTTCAGTAGACTCATTTTCGGGCACCAGGCCATTCTCCCCCCCACTCCCTCGGAGATAGCCCATCACTCTCTACCAGTCCGCGAGAAGACCCTGGTGAGCGCCTTGTAGCAAGTATGTCACCCATTCTAGTGCTGTGAAGTTCCACATTTTCCCCACCCACTCGTGCTCCTGGGGAGGGTCCTCGATTTCCACTTCTGTGCCATGGCGAGTGCCCCCACCAGCAACATTATCGTATAGATTTCCGCTCAGCTTTGGTTGGTAAATCCTCCACTTGAGACCCCTTCCCTTGCAAGACCAGACCTTTATTCCCCCTAATTTATATCCCCAGGGTTGACTCAATCACTTCATGAATTATGTCCCAGAACTTTTTCATCTTTGGGCATTCCCACCAAATGGGCCCCAGGTCCCCTCACTGCCACATTCCCTCCAGCAGTGTTTTAACACTGAGTCGTAACTCTTGTGCAGCCTCACCGGGGTCAGGTGCCACTGGACCAGCAGCTTCACCCACATTTCCTGTGTTTGTAGGGATCTTGTCAGTTTAGGGATATTTCTCCAGAGACTGAGCCACTCAGCCTCTTCGATCACCTGTGCCTTTGACTCCTCCCATTTGTTCATGTATAGTCCTACCCCTGTTTAGCCAGTGAGTAGATGGCTCCCACTACACAGGCATTCCCTGTGTCTGTTGTTAAGTACTTTTCGAATTGGGTCAGGGCCCTAACCGCCTGTCGCCTCACAGGGGGCTGCGTCACCCAATACCGTACTTGTATATACCTGAACCTTTCCCCGTCTCCCAGGCCAAAGTCCTCTTTGCATTGGCTAAAGGTCTTGATTTCATCCCTTTCGAACACGTCTTGAATTTTATGGCACCCTCCCTTTTGCCAGGCTTGAAATCCTTTGTCCCCCACCCCCGGTAAGAACTGTGGGTTATCGAATATAGGTGTGCATGGGGACACAAATATTGTGAGCCGAGCTTCTCCACCAACTCATCCCATACATCCCCCACTCCTGCCACTATACCACTTTGGTACATACTTTCAGGTCTATCCTGCTCAAGTTTCCAGAAGACCACCTCCATTGGGCCTCCCACCACTGCATCGTCCATTGTTCTCCACAGCTTTTCCCGGTCATCCCTCAACCAGTCCCTCAAAACACTTCTCTGTGGGGCCCCCCTCTACTTCGGGGCATCATCGTCACTTGTCTTGCCACTCTTGGTTTCCGTTGGTTCCACACTAACCTCCACGGTACTTTTGCAGGGCTCGAAAAAAAAGGGCCTGGGCAACTGTATTGGGAGGGTCGTAAAGTGGTAAAGAAGCCGGGGCAGCACCACCATCATAAGCACAATGATTCTACCCAGCCACGTGACATTAAATGGCCCCCAGTTCTGTAGCTTATTTTTAATACTCTCCAGGAGAAGCAGATAGATTGCTCCCGCCATTGTGTCCAAAGAATTAGTGAGATAGATCCCCAGGTATTTCAAACTCTTTTGAACCCATCTATATGGATATTCCTTTCTGATCGCATATTCAATCTGTGGGGAGGTCGTCAGGTTTAGTATTTCTGACTTGTGGGGGTTCATCTTCAAACCTGCCACTACCCGGAATTCCTGAAGCTCTCTTTCCAGAGCTCTAAAAGACTTTTCGGGGTCCTGTATTGTTAGGAGTTTGTTGTCTGAAAAAGCGGCAATTTCATGATCGGTCGCCCCAAAAGTTATCCCCTTTATCTCAGTGTTTGCCCTACATGTTGCTAGTAGTGGCTCGAGGTGAATCGCGTAGATGGGGGGGCAATAAGGGGCAGCCCTGCTTCATGCCGCGCTGGACCCTGATGGGGGGGCGACAGCTGTCCCATGATTGCCAGGCGTAATGGGTTTTTGTAGTTCGCTTTCATTTTGGACATAAACCTCTCCCCAAACCCCATCCTCCTCATGGTGAGGAACAGGTATTGCCATTCGACCATGTCAAAAGCCTTTTTGGCGTCCAGGGCTAACAGCAAGACCGTTGCTTCCCTTTTTTTGGCTTTGTCTAGAAGGTGTGCCACCCTCCAAGCATTATCACTTGTTTGCCTTGCTTTTATGAAACCTGATTGGTCTGGAGAAATCAGCCAGGGAAGAATATCTTCTAGGCGGTTCGCCAAGATTTTGGTGTAGATATTGGCGTCCACGTTGATCAGGACTATAAGTTTGTAGGAGGCACATATGGAGGGGTCTTTACCCTGTTTGGGCAGCAGGACTACCTTAAGACTCTTCCATTGACTGTGCAATGGCCTCCGATCTTCCTATATCATTGTATAGGGGGTACCATTTGCGGGATTAACGTTTTCTTGAAAGCCTTGTAAAATTCTGTAGTGAATCTGTCCGGACCCGGGTACTTGTTAATGGGTAGAGATAGAATTACCTTGCTCACCTCCTTCCCTGTTATCTCTTGTTCTAATTTCCCCCTATCGTGGCCGGAGGTTTGTATAAGTGGGTGCCTGTTGGCTAGATATCCTTCCTGCTCTTCCCCTGGTGCCCCCTCGGAGGTGTACAACTTTGAGTAAAGGTTTCCGAACTCCCTAATGATGTCTATTTCTGTGCTCGTCCCCCCTCTCTATGTCTGGATTTTCAAAATGGTTTTAGCTTTTTCCTTCGTTTTCATCATCCTCGCCAGTAGCCTCTCTGCTTTGACATCATTTCTTTGCTTGACGGACAGCAAGGAGCGCTCTGCTGCACACGCCTGAATCATCTCCAGCTGTCCGCGCACTGTCCTATATTCCCTCCTGATACTCCTGCTTGCTCCCATACTCATTCTGGAAATCACTAGCTTTAGCCTCCCTTCAAGCTCTAGTTCCGCACGCTTTATCTCCCCATCTCTCCTTGCTTTTGTCGCTATGATCCTCCCCCTAATGGTTGCCTTTAATGCGTTCCACCCGATCTGTGGGAACGTATATTCCTCCCCATTGTCCCCAAAATATTCTTCTATGCCCGTCCTTCTTTCTTCCCTCAGCATGTGGTCCCTTAAAAGCTGCGCTGGGTTTCTCCAAGCCCATGTTCCCGGTGCCCCCCCGACCCAGTATTCCTGACCTGTATTGTAATGGGTGTGTGGTCTGAAAGTACCATGTAGCCCATTTCCATCCCGAGACCCGGCCCAGTAGAGGACGTAACGTCCAGATGAAGTCTATCCTGGATGATGTACGATGAACATGTGAATAGTGGGTGTATCCTTCTCTTTCTCCCTCCCTTTCCCTCCAGATGTCTACCATCCCCAGCCTTTCCATTTTTCACCACCTGTTCCTTCGAGGGCCCTCCATGTACACTTTGCAACCTTCTACTTCTATCCTTCCCTGGGTCCCATGCTATGTTGAAGTCCCTGTTAAGTATTATTGGTCCTTTTGCAAATTTCTCTGATCTATTCAGAGTCACCTGGAGGTATTGATCTTGACCTTGGTTGGGGGCATAAACCGTAGCGACCGTGTAACCTTCGCCCTGTGATTGAGGTTGAGCGCAACATAACTACCCTGAGGATCCCTCTCCATACTCTCTACTGCTAGATCAAAGTTATTTCGGAGGGCTATTAGCACTCCTCTTTTGGTCTTATCGTTCCCTTGGTATACCTGCTGGAATCCCCTTAGCCTCACCCGTCCCATGTCCTGTATTTTAATGAGTGTCTCTTGGAGGGCCAAGATGTCAGGTTTTTCGCGGTGTAGGCATCTCTACAGCTTTGCCCTTTTTATAGGGGAGTTGATGTTGTTTATATTTATGGAGATGATGTTAAGCTTCCCATCTTTCCCCATCCTCCATCGGGTTGGGTATCTTGCGCTTTGATTGTGGTTGTTCCCGTCCGAAACGCTCCTCTTCTGCTCCCCCGCATCCCCCTTGTCTCCCCACCACCAGGGGTGCTCAACCGGCCTCTAGCCCCCCTAAAACCTCTCCCTCGAGAGTTGAGCCCCTTTCTGTCCCCAGCGGACATCCATGCAGGTATCTCCAAACCCTTTCCAAGATCTCCCCCTCTCCCTTCCCTCCACACAGGGTCTCTGTTTACTCACTTATATGAGGCCCTCCCCTCCCCATACTTTGGCTGCCCCTTTGGTTGCTTTGGCCAATGACCCCTCCCAACCTCCTAGGCGCTTCCTGGTCCTTGTTCATGTGCTCTCTCGGGTTGGTTTCCCCTTCCTCGATGGCTAGCAATCTTGCTCCTTCCTCATACGATCCTATCCTCTTCTGCTTGCCCTGCAAGTCGAAGAACATTCCGAACGGGAAGGTCGATCTGTACTATGCCCATGTCCCTCAGAGCCCCCAGAATTGGGGCTATCCGCCTCCCCTTGAACAGTGTTACCTGGGCCAGAACTTGAAATAGAAATATGTCCGAACCATTGTATGATATTTGGTTGACTTTCCTGGACGCTTGCAGAATCATCTCCTTGGCTGAGTAATCGTGGATCGCCGCAAGCACATCCCTCGATCTGGCTCCGGGTTGGGCTATCTGCAGCCCAACTTTATGCACCCTGTCAATGCGAACCTCCTCCTTGCCTTCCGAGTATAGGAGATCGGAAAAGATGTTTGAGACTGCTCCTCTTAGTTCCTTGTCTGTTAGCTCTTCAGGTAGGGCTTGAATGCACTTGTATGCTAGATCTTCTGGACCCGTTTTCTTGATCTTCCGCTTGAAGTTCGAGATTGCGGGTCACCGTAGCCAGGTGTTCCCACGAGTGTGTCTTCTTTACTGGCTTTGTCGGCCAGATCCTGGAATGTATCTGTTATTTTGTCCCTGAAGTCTGTAATAACTGCTTAAGTAGCATAGTGGGGACTACCTCTTCCCCCGCCTCCTGCAAATGGGGGTTGCCCTTTTCCATCTGGTCGCTGACTGTTTTTCCCTGGAGAAGGGGTTCAGTGTCCTGACCCCACAGTTATTTTTAAGGCTGGAGTCTTGGGGCCTCCTGGTCCCCTTTGCCGCTGAGATGGTGTCTTTCCCCTTTTTCTTGGACATGGTAACCAGGGGTTGTGTGTACACTTAATCTACCCTCTGCTTTTCCCCCGAGGCTGCGTCACCGGCCTCTCCTTTGCATCAGGTATGATCTCCCTTTGTCTGGGGGGTCAGGTTCCTTTACTATGTCTGCCATTGTGTCTTAGCTCCACTTCAGGCCAGTTCCCCTCTCTTTCCCACTGCCATTCCCAGTTCCCTTTTGTCCGTGTATGTTTGCGCCTGCATGTGGAGCCTTCTGTCCTATCCCTTCGTGGATGTATGCCCCTTCTACTGTGCACCGTCAGTTGAGCCTCTTGCCCTGTTGAGGGGTTGGGTAAGGCCTTGTTTGGGCCCCCTTTACTTAGTCCCTCCTCTTCAGCTGCTTCATGCCCGTGCATACAGCGCAATTTTAAGGTGATTGAAGTGATGTAGGGCTACTTTTGGCCCAGGGCCGCTTTGCCTTCTGAGGCTGGGCCCACCAAAGTCAGCCCAACCGGCCCAGCGCTCGATTAGGGGGATCTTCTGCTTCCCCCTTTCCCTGGGCCTGGCCTGGGTCACCTCCCGCTTCTTGTGCCTCTTCCCCCTGTTTGCCTTTATGCCGCTAGTACAGGCCCACGCCCTGGAGACTTGGCCCAGTGGGAGGAGGGTAGGGCACGTCTGCGAGCACACTGTTCCTCTGGTGCGAGGAGCCCAATATGTGGGAATTAAATTCCGGTTTACCAGCAGCGTACTTCATGGATGCTGTATCCTTTGAAATGGGAAAACCGAGCAAAAGTGCAGATCGGTGACGTCACAGAGAAGCAGGGTTGACGCACCCATAAGAGATGAAGAAATGAAAAACCATAAGCATCCTATATAAACAGCAGAGGAGCTGTTAAGGATGAGCAACATTTTGGGCTTGAGATGAAGATGTTCATGCCACAGAAAATAATGAAGATATTAAGTCATTTTTCAAGTGTATAGTCGCAGCAACGCAAGTAGGGAAAAGTATTCTTTAAGGCTGGCTATATAGTGAGTAGATTGCGGCAATGTGCCAACGTATACGTATAAGATTGCATAGACTACAGATATTCCATAATGCACTTTAGCAGAGCTGGACACTGAACAGAAAGGAATTTTCAGTGTGTCGCAGTTGGAAATTGAAAGCTTAACCATGGAGGTGAATCAAAGAAGGGCTTGGTTGGCCTAACACCAAGAAGGCAAGGCCAACACGAGTCAGAGTGTTCTTACAGAAGTTGCAATTAACGTGTGAACAGAATAAAACCCTGCTGAGATGAGGTGGAGGAACACTAAAGACATCAGAGGTTCTTCATTTCCTAGAGTTTAATATAGCAAAATACTCTGAAATCATGGTCTGCAGTCACGTTGATGGATGAAAATAGACACTGGACTGAGCTGAATCGGAACTGGGAGGCAGGGGATGCCTACACTCCCTCATATTCCCAGGCACGAAGAACAAACTCAAGGCCAATCTTCAAAGCCTTAATTGACTGGCAGACAGCAGAGTGATGATGAACAGCAAGGCTAATTGGTTGGAAGCTATGGTTATGACCAGCCTACCAAACACCTGGGTGCTAGCCCGAGTGCTGCTCACTGTTAAGGAGAATTCTCTGTTTAGGCTGAATTTCCTAACCTAGTGAGTCCCCCAGCAGCTTTGCTGGATTTTTGGGGTTTATTTTTTATCTCCTGCCAAGAGCGAGACTATTTTACCCTCACTCTTGGGCATGATTTGAGTGTGTTTCTTTGACTTTAGATGTGTTTAATGGTCTATGGGGTCTTTTACTCCATAGGGCTTCATGTGTTTTTGTGATGTGTGTTACACAGCACCCTCAGTGCAGTAACACAGGGGTGTCATAGTGACCCCCCAGTATAGACTCCATACCCTGGGACTGACTACTGTCTCCCAGGGCATGTAAAGTCACCATTGACTTTACTAGTCTTAAATTCTGAACAGAACCAGTACAAACCATCATATTATGGACGTACTGGCTGGGGCAATTCGATTGCCCCGGGGTCTGTTAGTCGAGGGACCACGTCTCCGTCCCCTCTGATCGAGTTTTGGCTGGTGGCAGTGGATACTACTTTTTATATTCAACCGCGAATATTTCTCTATGGGATTTTCCCATTGTTCGAGGCTACTATCTTTATTTATTTAATTAGGATAGCCTCGAACATACCGCCGGTTTATTTAATTATTATTAATTTTTCGGTTGGTATTTTTTGCCAAAACTCGGTTCTAAAATGGCTTTTGTGTTCTCTTCTGTGACTCCAACCCAAGTCGAGCCCTTTGTTCCACTTTTTGGCAGGCTTCTCCACAGAAGCCCTTCATAGTGGTGCCACTCTGTCTGGGGTACTTAGGAGGGGTGGAGGGGGATTTAGGCACCCTGGACTGAGTTGCCTAGGCAACTCAAGTTGCACTCCGTCCTGATTGGCCCAAGTGGTGAGCCGGCCGGCTCACCACTTAGCATGTTTGAGTGACAGCTAGGCTGAGTGAATGGGGGTTTTCTGCATAAAAGCAGGGCTTTGGGGACTGGAACTTCAGAAGTCGCCACAGGACCCAAGAATCCGACGAGGGAGAAGCTGAGCCGACCTGCCACGACGACACCACCGGTGGAGCCCTGCTGGACCGTGTCACCACTTTTCCCAACGACAGAGATCTCCCGCCGGAGAGTCTTCTTCCTTTGACTGGTGGGGATAACCAGTTTCACCGTCTTTTCGCCTTCCCAAAGCATCTCGTGGTCGCCTTGCCTGTGCCAAGCACCCCGGCAACCAGAATACCACGTTTTACCACGACCGTGAAATAAAGGGTAATACCTTTAACCAGAAAACTCTGCGGCTGGTTTCTTCCCTGGCAGTGCAACAACCTTCATCTTTCCTCCAAGTCGAGATCTTCTCTTCCCCTGGACGACGACGAGACTTGCACCCGCTGCCAGGAACAACTGCCACCGCTGGAGGATCCTTCCCACTTAAGGTACCGTGTCCCGTCTGGCTTCCCTTGCCACCGACTGTACGGGGTAGATTTAGCCCCCGGCTTTCGAACCTGGGTTAGCCTGGGACACCCTGGCTAAACTTTTCTGAGCCTCTCTAAACTCTTTTCGAACTCTCTGCAAGACTTTCTAAGCCTAGTGTAACTGTGTGATCTTGGGCGCATTTGTGCTCTGCTCTCTAAGAGTGGGCCCAGCCTTTGGACTTTGGCTCACAAGTGACTTTTGCTCTTCTGCCTTGCTAATAGTGTTCTTAAATCTTAGAGTGGTGTACCTTTCCATATTCTGTCTTTTTCCCTCCCTTCTTCATAAACTTATTGGAGTGCCATCTATAGTTAAGCGCTCACCTCTCTATGGAAATAAGTGGTGGTAACTAAGACTTACCTGATAAGGAATAAGGGTTGTATATATTATAATAGTAACTGTGTTTAGAGTGTTTTACAATAAGAGTGCTGGAGTGTTTCAAACAGTGTGTTTTTAAATAAATAATGATATACTTTGATACCAAAGCTCTGGTCAGTGTTTGCTTGTATTATTGTGTCCGAGTGCCTATTGTGTATACTTTGCATACTGCCTAACTCTTCTTGAGGGACGTCTGACTGCTCAGCCACAGCTACCAGGTAAATCTGGGTGGTACAGACTGCTACCAAGTGGGTTTACTGCTAACACCTGTAGTCCTAAATCTTTTGCAGTGTTCCCAAAGGGAACTGCACAGGTTTCTGCCCAACACTCACGCATGTGGAATATTACAGGGGGGTACAAGGGTGCCAACCAATTATAGAGAGACACGTAATAGAGCGCCCTATAGTTTATGTAACCAATGGGACGTCGTGTATTTGTTGAAGTACAGGTGGGACGGATACCTCGGTTTCAAACGGAATTGCCCACCCAATATTTACAAGAAGCTGAGCGAACCGAAGGCTGAAGCGACTGGTTTGAGGAGGAGATGATCCTGATGGTTGTAAGTCGAAAACGCGAATGGTGAGTAGACTGAGTGAGATGGCAAACAGAATGTATATTGAGTGGGAAAGAGTGATAAATGAGGATAGTGTAACGGAGGGTTGGTTGGGGTATTTTATTTTATTTTTTATTCAAGACAATGAGCGTCATAGGAGACAATGAGTGTCACAGTTTAAGGTATATAGACTAGCGTACTATAAGAGGAAGCCTGTTAACCTACGTCAAGGACATTTAGAAGGAGCTTGTCCAAGGGGACACATATAGGCTACAAGCGACCAAGGTGTCGTTAAAGAGGACAGCTCATACTCAGCTGGAGTCATTTTAAAAGCAAAGGAAAGGTCACAAGGAGCGTGGGCCAAGGAACACGTGGGCCGGCCAGTCTGTCAAGTTTTGTCTTTCTGTTTATGTTGTATGTGGTAAAAGAAATTAAATATTGAAAAACCAAGGAAGACATAGGCTGTGTTGGAAATGAGATTTGAAAATTAATTATTTACTTAGTGACTGATGATGTTCAAGTAAATAAGAAGATTAAAGTAAAACGGGATATAGAGGATTGGAGCTGCGACGACTGGTGCACGCTCATATTGTGTTATTTTTCTGGAAAGCATTTATTTGTATAAAATAACGAAGAACTGGGATAGTTGAGTGTGACAAAGTCATAATGGAGGACATAACTCTGCTCATACATTTGTGCAGACAGCTGCCAAAACATGCGCCCAAGTTGAAGAAGCACAGTGCAGAATGGGTTAAGGGTACGGCGGATGAAATGTTCATGCCATGGCCGCAAGGGGGATCACTGTCTAAAGTAGTTTTGCA
Source organism: Ambystoma mexicanum (assembly GCF_040938575.1). Classification (NCBI taxonomy): domain Eukaryota; kingdom Metazoa; phylum Chordata; class Amphibia; order Caudata; family Ambystomatidae; genus Ambystoma; species Ambystoma mexicanum. Next base: position 670,339,530 of record NC_090927.1, on the reverse strand, counting down.
GAATATAACGACATATTTGCATGCTGAGTACAGAGGGAAGAAGTTAGAAAAAAGGCTAGCAAGCTTAGAGCTCTGGAAAATGTATCAGGAGGAATGGGAAGACCCACCTCGTGAGGGCTGCATGCTTATCCAGTGTAAAGAGGGGGGTGAAGAGCCTTCTGCTCCCTTTATCGCGCCTTAGATAAATGGCGATAGTCAAAAGGATGAAGGATTATATCCTTTAAGAGAGCTTAAGGCAGCGACAGGGTATAGCAACCCAATGTATAAGTCACCTGCATGCAGCAGTTATGAGAGTCTGGAAAAGACTCCAGAAAGAGACGTAATCCCTAAAGTCGCAAGGGACAAAGAGAGAAGGGATAAAGAGAGAAGTGACAAATCAGCTATGTCTTTGCACATAAAGAGAGAAATAAAGTGATGAAAAGGAGAGAAAGATAAAACTGACGAGGCAGATCTCATACAGAATGAATGGGTGGGCGGTCAGATATTGCTCAAACTTGATGGAAAGAGCATTGAGGAAGTAAGGCAGAGGGAGGATCAGGATGAGCAGGACAGAAAAGAAAGAACGAGAAAGGCAACTGAAAGAAGACGAGGCTAAGAGGAAGAGTAGACAAAGGCAAGAACAGCTGTATCAAGATGAACAGTTGAAAAAACAAGAAAAAGCAGTAGAGCAAAGGAAGCATGATAATAGGCAGAGAGCAATTGAAGAACGAGAGATTAGAAAAGAGAAGAGGAACAGAAATTAAGAGATAAAAGAATTCAAAGACGCAGAGATATAGAATTGCGTAGAGCAAACGAGAGAAGAGATGAAGAGGCAGGGAGATGATAGGGTTAGAGAAGAATCTAAGATACAAAGGGAAGTCGATGAAGAAATGGAACGAAAATGAAGACAAAGGGCATGCGATCTCGGGCGCACAAAAAAGGAATTAATGGAGCCTAATCCAGTAGTAGCATGGGAGGATCTAGAAGAATACTTCCCGACACATGAGCCATTGCCAGGACGGTCTAGGCCAGACCTAGAGGATGAATATGACATAGGAGCCATAGGAGAAGAAACTGATAGGGTCTATCATGAAATGAGGGCCAAAAGTAAATAAAAAAATAAGGGAAAAAGTGATTGATTTGAAAGTACACAGCCGAGAGGCAAAGAAGGTGGTTTATTTAACCTCGAGCAAAAAGCTGTGTCTTTTGACAGGCTGAATCTGAATAGAGACAAGAAAGAGGGGAGCCACACAAGTTGGGGACAGGATATGTCAGACGAAGATAGAGATGCTTTCCGTGGGGGAAGAGGAAGTTAGTGCATGTGGGCCAGAGAGGTATTCTCCAACAGATAAAGTAAGATGGTCAGATCTAGACCTACCCAAACCAACTGCTCAAGAAGGGTACGATCTGTTGATTTACATTCAAAATTTCCAAGAGCAGTGGTCTTTGGAAACGCGCGATCAGTGGGGAAAATCTATACTGGTATTCTATCATTATACTATGTCAAGGGTTACCGGATAAGGTACAGAGACAACTTAAGAAACTGGTGGGTATGGAGGCAAAACCATGGCCAGAAATACAGCTGACCATTGCGCATCATTTCCGATTGTTACAAGAGAAAAAACAAAAGAAAGAAGAAGGTAGGAAGCTTGAGGAGGCTAAGTTGGTACAGGAAAAGCTGCTATAGAAGGGGCAATGTTGACTATCGGAGAAGGGCCAGGATCACAGCAAGCAGAAAATATACCACAGGTGAATAACCAACGGCAGGTCGATCAAGGAGGGAATGGATTTGCATCACAAGGAATTTCAGAATAATCAGGGAAGCTTCCAGAATAACCAGGGTGGGTTTCAGCGCATGCAGAATGATAATCAGGGCATGCAGGGAGGGCAAATTCAGAGACTTCCTCTTGTATGTTGGACATGTGGAATGACGGGACACATAGCGAGAACGTGTTTAAGCCAAGGGTATGTACAGAATGGGCAATTCTCGAGGGGTGCGGGGGGACACTTTTCCGCCTGCCTATGGCACACATGATAGAGATGGGTTTGCCCAAGATCAAACCATGTATCAGAAACAGGCACTGAGAACCCAACAGGCCTTGCAATCGCAGCAAGCACCAATGCATCCGCCACAAGGGCGCTCGCAGCATGCGCCCCTGCAAATACAGCAGACTGCGAACACAGGACAGTTATTGACTCCTAGGATAGGGGGCATCACAGTCAAGGGTGGGAATCCTTTCATAGGCACAGGAATAAGTATGTACCCGCAATAGGACAGCTCACTGGGAGACCTGATGTGTTCAGTACTATCTGTAACGCCTAATCCTCAAGAGGAACCAAGGGTTGACATCACAAAAGGAGGCAAATCCTTTTCTTTTTTAGTAGACACAGGTGCGACTCCCTCATGTATACGAGAGGGAACATTTTTCATGTTGGGTAATGCTATGAATGCTCATGGTTTCACATGAGCTACAAGTAGAGTTCCTTTTACTGAAAATTTGCCAGTCTCTATAGGAGAATGCGATACGTCTGTTCCATTGTTGCATTCAAAGTAGACACCAGTTAATATACTGGGTTGAGATTTAATGACAAAATTGAATATAACAATTTCTTTCACTGATGAAGGCACAGTATGTTCGAAGCCAGGAATACATTATTTAAATGTAAGCGAATATATCATGGCATTTACAGGGCAAATGGCCATACGAGACGTACCATTGGAACCAGATGTTTTTCATTATGGAGTGCGTATTCTGTTAACATGGCTGCCTGGTTTAGTGGGAAAGACTGAGAATACCTGATGAGTTTCTCTTTAGGCCAAGAATTCCCATGGGCGAAGAGGGGGGGACAAACTTCCCCTTAGAGCTGCAAGCAGCTGTAGTGCGAGGAGTTTTGGCTATGCTTATAAGCTTTGACGACAATGGCAGGACATGGAGAACAGTAATTGCTATTGGGGAGGGTTACAGATTGACTGACGTCACGGATGAAGACCTATTCAAGGATTACCCATCTGATGACAAGGTAGTATTTGAAATAAGCGGCAATACGCTAGGTTCCACAGAAAATGATGATAGTGCAGCAGCGTGCCACATTTTTTAATGAAGATATGACAAAAGTGCCAGTTTCCTTATGGACTACAGGCCCCTATGACGTAGGCCTAAATAAGGGGGTTGGAGAAGTCAAGATCAAATTGAAGCCAGGAGCAATTTTACCTCAAGCACGACAGTATCCCAAATTCTCAAGAGGCAGATGAGGGTATTTTGAAGACAATATCCGCCATTATGGATCAAGGCATTTTAGGGATGTCAAGAGTCACTGTGCAATACTGCAGTGTATCCGATTAAGAAATCAAAAGGGGGGGTGGAGTAACGGCATTTAATTCAGGACATGCGCACAATTTATCAGATTGTAGAGGCTGAGTTTCCTCTAGTTCATAATCCAGTGACGATCTTATGTAGCATGACTATTGACGTGCGATATTTCACTGTGATTGAGTTAAAAAATTCATTTTTCTCAATCCCGTTGCATAAAGAGTCTCAAGATCTGACGTCATTTACGTTCAGACAGGTTAGGTTCAAAAGCACAAGATTAACTCAGGGGTACTGCAAGTCTCCATCGATTTTCAATAGAGTCTTGCAGATGGACTTAAGCAATATTGATTCGCCAAGTGTTGTGCTGCAATACGTAGACGATATTCTGGTCTGCAGCACATCAGAAGAAGAGTGCAGGCGTGTCTCAGTTCAGATAATGGTTATTTTGGCAGAAAAAGGATATAAGGTGGACAAAGAAAAATTGCAATATTTCCAGGAAGAAGTGTTATATATAGGCCAGTGAATTTCGCATGAAGGAAAGAAAGTTACACCTGAAAAGGCTGAGGCAATTTTGAAAACTGCAAAACCGCACACGATAAAGCACATGCAGCAATGTTTAGGACTGTGCAATTATGTGAGGGCATGGGTGTTTGGTTATAGTTTATACATGAGGCCATTGTTGCAAGCCCTGAAAAAAAGGGCCACAGAATCAAGAAAAGATTGTATGGACTGAAGAAATGGAGGATGGGTTTGATGAATTGTAAAAGGCAATTTGCATGGCTCCAGTTTTAGGGATTCCCAATTATTTTGAGGAATTCTTCTTATTCTCACACACAAATGAAACAGTAATGGAGGCAGTACTCACGAAGAGAACTACATTGTGGTACAAGCCTTTAGCATACTACAGTGGGATTTTAGACCCAGTAATGAGGGGTCACTTACCCTGCGAACAATCTTTGGCAACCGCAGTGTTCGCTATTGAAAAGTCTGCAAGCATAGTAATGGGGTATTCCATGACAATGTTTGTCGAGCATGCATTATTTGCGGTTCTGGAGAAGCCTAAATGTACAGTAACATCGCAAAGCGCTTCTGCTTATGAGGTGGTAATATCAAATCCAGCTATTAAAATAGTAAGATGTAAAACAGTGAATCCTGCCACGTTTATAGCTGAACCACTGGCAGCAGACGAGCACACACATGATTGCTCAAACTATTAAGAATTCTATGATGAGATTCCGAGGGTAAAAGAAAATGCTTTGGCAGCTAGGGAGATTCTTTTTTTGATGGTTCTTCAAAAATGTATCAAACTGATGGACAGAAATATTCAGGTGCTGCTGTGGTAAAGGCTAATGGGGAATTTGAAGTATTAATAAGTGCACGACTACCGTCTCACTGTTCAGCACAGGCTGCAGAAATAGTGGCACTGATTGTCGCGCTCGAGAAACACGCAGACCAGGAAGTACAGTGACTCCGCTTACATGACATCGACGGTGCACGGAGGGCTAACATGTTGGAAAAGGAGGGGCTACCTCCGAGCGGATGGTACTTAAGTGCAGCATGCCACTTTATTGGACAGGCTTATTAAGGTACTACAACTCCCAGTAGCCATTGAGATAGTTAAGTGAGCAGACTTTATCTCACGTGGAAATCAAGCAGCAGACGAGGAAGCCAAAAGGGCTACATATTCGAAGGACATAATGAGCTTTGATACACCTGATGTAAATGAAAGAATGGTGGTGATGATTGTAAATGAAAGCTTTAACAATCTGTCAAAGGACCAATAGATGGAAGTTCAAGGAGAAGCACCACAGGATGAGAAAGATCTGTGGATGCGGAGGGGGTGTTCTTTATCCCCTTGCAAAGAATTGTGGCGACAGGAAAGCCCTGGTAAATCGGTGATGCCTGTAGCCTTATTAAGGCTGGTGTTGGAACAGCTACACTACTCGGCGCATGTCACTAGAGAAAGCCTCGCAGCAACTATTGCAGAGGATTGGGTTGTCTCAAATTTAATAGAACAAGTTGCATTTTATGTAGTCAATTGCATCTTTATGCAAACGTTGACTGCTGGGCACACGCTGCAAAAAGTCAGAGGTGTTATCCCTCTACTGAATGGTCCATTTCAGCATTTACATATTGATTATGTTGATATGCTGCAGGTCTGTAATGGTTACAGATATATGATAGTGGTGGTGTGCCCTTTCTCAAGGAGAGTCGAAGCTGGCCCGTGCACGCATCCAGATGCCACTAATGCTGCAAAGCTTTTAACTTGAGAAGTATTTCCCAGATGGGGAATTTGTGAGGTATTAAGGTCAGATAATGGTCCACATTTTGTAAACGAAGTGTTTGAACAAATTAGCTTATTGATTAGTATAAAGCACATGTTTTCTTCGGCTTATCACCTGCAAGTGAATGGGATCTGTGAGAGGCTCAACTAAAGAAAGGATAGCCAAACCTAAACTAACATTGAAAAAAGGATGGCTGCATTGCCTGCCTCTTGCATTATATGCGCTGAGGAATCAATCAGGCTCTGACCACCATCTTACACCCCATGAATTAGTAACATGGAGGCGAATGAGAACGCCTCTCACTCCTCCATCGAGGACTAGAAGTGATGCCCAGACAAATTGTTAGGAGAGGGGTTAAGTGCGTATTAAACATGTATGACTACAAGTGCCGGTCATTTAAGATCAACTCAAGCGGATCCCAAGAACTTTTATCGACTAAACTGTTTCCCAGTTATCGAGTCTTGATCAAGAACTTTGTTCGTAAGAAGCACAAGCCACAATTTATTTATTTAATTCATTGTGAAAGACATCACCCCATCGGCAGTGAAAGTTTTAGGAAGACAAGCTTGGATATTCCTTGGTGACGTGAAAGTCTACAGCGGCAAGACCACAGCACCCACACCCCATTCGGAAGCAAGCCTCAGAGAAGAAGTTCAGCATACGCACCCTAGATCGATGAGGAAGAAAGACGCAAAGACTGCCCAGTAGACAAATAAAGAGCTCATTGGACACTGGTTTGTTCGAGACATTCTTTGCAGCTGCTAAGCAAAGAGTGAAGAAGCGCTGCTGTTCTTGAACCACGGAAGTGTGCTTGTCAGAGACTTTTGGAATGAAATGAAGAATGCCAAAATTGAACTTCTGTGTCAGCAATTGGAAGAGGGAACAATATTCCTTTTTCACCGACTTTCTCTTTGGGAGCACCCATGGTAATTATTTGTGCTTATCCTGCACTGGTTGGGAGAACTGTTGACATACATATTTTCCTGCAAGATCTGTTAGGGAGAATTCTCTGTTAAGGCTAATTTCCCAAACCTAGTGAGTCCCCCCAGCAGCTTTGCTGGATTTTTGGGGTTTATTTTTTTCTCCTGCTAAGAGTAAGACTCTTTTTCTCCCACTCTTAGACATGATTGTGAGATATCCTTTGACTGTCTAATGTGTTTAATGGGCTATGGGGTCCTTTACTCCATAGGGTTTCATGTGGTTTTTGGTAAGTGTCTTACACAGCACCCTCAGTGCAGTAACACAGGGGTGTCATAGTGACCCCCAAACATAGACTCCATACCCTGGGACTGACTACTGTCTCCCAGGGCATGTAAAGTCACCATTGACTTTATTAGTCTTAAATTGGGAACAGAACCAGTACAAACCATCATAGTGTGGAAGTACTGGTAGGGGTAATTAGATTGCCCATGGGTCTGTTTTTCGAGGGGGCACTGTGCAGTTCCCCCTCGTCGAGTTTCTGGCTGGTGGCAGTGGTTACCACGCAAAATATTCCACCAGAATATTTTCTATGGGATTTTCCCATTCATTTTAAACGCACCACTTTTTGGTGCAATGTTAAAGATACCGCCGGGTTATTTATTTAATATTTATTCCTCGGTTGGGTCTTTTTGCCAGGACTCGGTTTTAAAATGGCGTTTGTGTTCGCCTCTGTAACTCCAACCCAAGTCGAGCCCTTTGTTCCACTTTTTGGCGGGCTTCTACACAGAAGCCTCCAAAAGTGGTGCCACTCTGTCTGGGTCTACAGGATGTGTGGGAGGAAGGTTTAGGCACCCTGGACTGAGTTGCCTCGGCAACTCAAGTCGCACTCTTGTGTGATTGGCCCAGTGGTGAGCCGCCCGGCTCACTACTTAGCATGTTTGAGTGACAGCTAGGACTGATGAATGGGGGTTTTCTGCATAAAAGCAGGGCTTTGGGGACTGGAACTTCAGAAGTCGCCACAGGACCAAAGAATCCAAAGAGGGAGAAGCTGAGCCGACCTCAACGACACCACCGGTGGAGCCCTGCTGAACCGCCTCACCACTTCTTCCAGCAACAGAGGAGATCTTCATCCCGAAGAGTCTTCTTCCTTTGACTGGTGGGGATAACCAGTTTGCCCGCCTTTTCGCCTTCCCGGATCATCTCGTGGCCGCCTTGCCTGTGCCAAGCACCCCGGCAACCGGGATACCACGTTTTACCACTACCGCGAATAAAAGGGTAGTACCTTTTAACCGGAGAACTCCGCGGCTGGTTTCTTCCCTGGCAGCGCAACGACCTTCAGCTTTCCTCCACATCGAGATCTTCTCTTCCTCTGGACGACCCCGTGACTTGCACCCACTGCCAGGAACAACTGCCCCCGCTGGAGGATCCTCGCCACTTTCAAGGTACTGTGTCCGCCTGGCCTCCCTTGCAACGGTTTGTGTGGGGTGTCTCTTAAATCCTCAACTTACCACTTGGGTTGGCCCTAGGCTGGCTAACTGAACTTTTCTGAGCTGAACTAATCCCTTTTTGAACTCTCTGCAAGACATTTCAAGCCTCTTCAACTGTGTGATCTTGGGCGCATTGGTGTTCTACTCTCTCTAAGAGGGAGCCTGGCCTCTGAAATTTTTGCTTCACAAGTAGACTTTGACTTTCCTGCCTTGCTGGGTGCTTCTAAAGTATTAGTGTTGTGTGCTTTTCTAATTTCTGCCTTTTCCCTCCCTTTTTGATAACTTATTAGAGTGCCATCTTTAGTTAAGCGCTCACCTCTATCTGAAAATAAGTGGTGTTAACTAAGACTTGTCTAATAAGGGATGTATATATATTAATAGTGACTGTTTTGAACTTGCTTACAAAATAGTGCTGGAGTGTTCTATAAGTGTGTCTTTAAATAAATAATTATATACTTTGATACCAAAGCTCTGGTCAGTGTTTGCTTGTGCTACTGTATTTTGGTACCCATCTTGTATACTCTATATACTGCCTAACTCTTCTTGAGAGAAGTCTGGCTGCTCAGCCACAGCTACCAGGTAAATCTGGGTGGTACAGACTGCTACCAATTGGGTTTACTGCCAACACCTCTAGTCTTAAGCCTTTTGCAGTGGTCCCTAAGGGAACTGCACAGGTTTCTGCCTAACAAGATCCTAAAAATGGTCCAATCGTTAGGAGACTGCTCACAGCTATAATCAAGCAAGTTCTCCAGCTTCCTGAGTACTGTGTGGAAAATATAGATGCCCCTATCTGACGATAATGCTCATAGACTAGTTGGAATGGTCTTTTATTTCTTGATTCAAGAACGCCTGCAGCTTGTTGGAAGACAAACTGATGTTCGTACATTCCTGAGAGTTCCTAGGAATCAAGTTGCAATCATTCAATTTCTACAAGACATCATTGAACAAGACTGCCTATTCTTTGGGGCCCTGCAGTGAGCTTTCTGATGGTGTTAACAAATTAAGAGATTCAAAACTTATTAGCTTTGGTCTTTTTTTACATAACTTTTTATTTGCATTTTTAAACAAAACATTCCAACAAGGTCTGTACACACCCCCACCCCCCCTCCCTGCATTTGGTCTGAAGGCAGTTCATGCTCGGCTCGGATCCCTCAAGGTTCACCAATGCCATGTAAAGACAGTCCATTCTGAGTTGCGATTTCCTGTTCATCAGAGGCGACTACTTTGTGCCCCCCAACACCCCCCACCCGAGATTAATCAGTCATTCCCAAGAGGCTCATGCTCCTTGGGCACCACATTCCCCACGCTCCCTCCCTTAGGTGTCTCAGTAACCTTGACCAGTCTGTGCGGGAACCTTTTATGATCCCCTTGGATGGAGTAGGTGAGCCACTCCAGTGCGGCAAAGTTCCAGATTTTAGCCACCTATTAGTGGGTCTTTGGACTTTCATTTGCTCGCCAGTACCAAAGCCACTGCCATCATCTTGATGACGTAGAGCCTGCAAACCTGCTTTGACGGGATTTCCTCCAATGATCCATCGAGTCCCATCATAGCCAGGCCCCTATTTCTTTTACCCTTCTCCCCCAGGACCTGCCCAATTGCCTCTTGTATGCCCTCCCAATATTGATCTATCTTGGTGCACTCCCACCATATGTGGCACCATGTTCCCTCTGCACCGCATTCCCTCCAGAAGAGCTGCGAAGCCCCTGGGTACATTCTGTGCAGTCTCGTCGGTGTCGGAAGTTTTAACCAAATCTCCCAAATTTGGAGGGATCTCGTTAGCCTGGGAATATGCACTCATCATTTTATCCAGTCTGTTTCCTCTATTGTGCACCTGGTGGAGGTTTCCCATTTTTTCATGCATATTCTAGAAGGGGAGTCCGCACCGGATTCTAGGTGCATGTATATGGATGCCACCACCTGCCTATCCCCCGGATCTGTGTTTAAGTACTTTTTGAAGGTGGTTAGTTGGCGGGTCCCTGCTTCTTGCATAGTGGGATGGAGCAACCAGTGCCTCAGTTGGACATAGCTATATCTCTGCCTCTCGCTCAGGGCAACATCTGTCTTAGACTGATCAAAGTGTTTGACCTGGTTCCTGCTGATCATGTCTCTAACCTTCAGGCGTCCCCCTTGTTGCCAGGCATCAAAAGTGGCTGTTTTGTATCCTGGGGTGAATTGTGGGTTGTCGAATAGAGGTGTGTATGGGGATGGGGATGTGGTTATGTGCACTCTCTTGACCACCTCATCCCACGAGTCTCCCACTACTGAGACGATGGTGCCTCAGTACATTTGCAGAGGTCTGTCCCTTTTAGGTTTCCACAGTACTCCCTCCAGTTCAATCCCTGCGACTGCTCAGTCCATTGGCCTCCAGATCTTCCCCCGGTCGTCTTTTTGCCAGTCCCTTTCGACCCTCACCTGGGCAGTCAGGTAGTAGGCCCTACAATCTGGATCCGCCATGCCCCCTCTAGTTGTTGGCAACTTCATGAGTTTGGCAGGCACTCTCAGAGGTCTGTTATTCCACACAAATGTGCTCGTCATTTTGTGGATGGATCTAAATAGGGCCGGCGAGACATGGATTGGGAGGCCTGAAAAGTAGTATAGTAGCTGCGGTAATACCACCATTTTTAGGACATTTAAGCGCCCTATCCAGGTTATTGATAGGGGCACCCAGTCTGTCATTTTAGTTTTGAGCTTCTCCAGAAGGGACAGATCGTTTGCTTGGTAGAGCTGTTCCATCGATCTGGCCGATTTAATTCCCATATAAGTTATGGAATGTTCCACCCATCTATATGGGGAGGGCTTTTTGATGTTTTGTGCGACCCTATTTGAAAGGGTGAGGTTCAGAATCTCTGTTTTCCTTGCGTTTATCTTTAGTTCAGCCACTGCCCCGAATTGATTCAATTTCCTTCCTATCGCTCCCAGGGAGTGCTCTAGTTGCATTAAAGTCAAAAGCATATCATGTGCAAACGCAGCGATTTTGTGCACACACCCCGCAAACATAATTCCTGCTATGTCCTCGTTGGCTCTCACTGCTGCTAGGAAGGGCTAAATGAAGCGCATACAATATGGGGGACAGTGTGCACCCCTGTTTGGTTCCTCACCTAACACTGGTTCTGGTAATTGTCCATTAATGGAGATCCAAAAGACCAGGTGCTGATAATTGGCCCTCACTCGGCCCAAGTACTTGGGTCCAAATCCCATCCTATCCATAGTAACAAAGAGGAATTCCCACTCCACTCCACTCCACTCTGTCGAAAGCTTTCTCTGCGTCTACCGCCATGAGTAAAGCAGAGATTACCCTCTTGTGTGCTTTTTCGATCAGGTGTACGATTCTCCTAACATTATCCCCGGTCTGCCGGCCCCTAACAAAGCTGGACTGGTATGGCTGGACCAATCTGGGGAGTATCCGGTCGAGCCTCGTCGCCAGAATGTTCGTGTGGTCTTAGCGTTGATGTTTATTAGAGCAATGGGGCGATAGGATCTGCACTCTGTGGGATCCTTGTCTCTTTTGGGAATGATGATTACTTTTGCCTCTTCCATCGATTTAGTGATGACCTTGCCCCTGCCAATTTGGTTATACAATTCTGTGAGTTGGGGTATTAGAATTTCTACATGGGTCTTGTAAAACTCTGCGGTAAAGCCATCTGGACCCGGGGATTTATTGATCAGCAGCAACTTTATCGCAGCCCGAACTTCCTCCATATTTATGTCCTGTTCCAGGGCTTCCCACTCCTCCTCAGTTAATCGCACCAAGTCGATCTTGTCTATGTATGATTCCTATAGCATTGGCGAGGGATTGTCCGAGCTATACAGCCTGGCATAGAACTGAACATACTCACTCTCGATATCCTTATTGTCGGCACTAGTCGTTCCTCCATTGACTGGCGGACCTCTTCCAATCTCATTTCTCCATCTCTTCTTGCTTTGATCGCTCGCTATGATTCTTCCTCTTATCATTGATTTAAAAGCATCCCACCTGACCTGTGGGGACATATCCCCAATCCTGTTGGTCTCAAAGAAAGCTTTGATTTCTTCTGCAATTTTTTGAATTAGGATGTTGTCTTTAAACAAGGGGATGGGTACCGCCACCTCCACAAGCCAGATGGGTGCCGGTTTCTTTTCAGGTTGAGGGTTATTGGGGCATGGTCAGAGTATGATCGCACCTAGAGTGATGCCTTCCGTTACCCCCAGTAATGCTCTTGAAACCCAGGCGTAGTCAATTCTTGAGTGTGAGCGTTGGGCGTGCAGGTAGAAGGTGTAGCCCTCCTTGTCCCCCTGTAATTCTCTCCATCCATCTACCAGGTTCAGATCCCGACTTTTCCCCCTGCGGTCCCCTAACGGTCTCTCCTGTGTCCCCAGTTGGTTGTTGCTTCTGTCCTTGGTGGGGTCCCATGCCATCTTGAAGTCCCCTGTTAATATGATGGGGGCTTTCGCAGATTTTTCGAGCCTGGCCAGCACGTTTTGGATGAAAGCGTCTTGGCCCGGCATTCAGGCATATAGCGTTGCTACTGTGTAAGCCTTCGCTCTCCCCGCCAGAACTACTGCCAAGTATCTCCCCTGGTTGTCTGAATCTGTCCCTTTTACGGTCAGGTCCAGCCCATTCTTCAGTGCCAGAAGTACCCCTCCTTTTTAGTTGGTTTGGGTGGCTTGGAAAGTTCTAGTGTACCCCCAGAATTTTATTATTCTCCTATCCTGAGTGTGGATGTGGGTTTCCTGCAGAGTAACTACGTCCAACTGCTCCCGTCTAAGGTATCTCTCTCCTTTTCATTGGGGAGTTCAGCCCATTGAAGTTTACGGATATGATCTTTAAATTGTTACTAGTACCCATTGTTGCTTACGAGTTTCTCATTTGTTTGTCTGGTACCCGGTATAAAGCTGGAACCGCCGCTTTGGATGCTCCTCCCTTCCAGTTGTGCCTCCACCCTCCCTCCTGCCCCTCCCCAAACTGGGTGGATTCAACTGGCCTCTAGCCACCCTTGAGTTATGGTCTCGAGAGTCAAACCCTTGAGTTTCCCCAGGCTTGCCCAGTGCAGGATCTCCCAATCCCATTCCAAGAGTCCCTCACCCCCACCCCGCGAGGCCTTGCAGGTTACATTTGTTTAACATTAGTGCAAAGCAACTTAGCTTAACTTATTTTACGCCCTCCCCAGGCGAGCTGATCGCACTATCGTCTTGGGTTCTGCAGTGGTATCAATTCGGGGGGTGCCTCAGGGTTTTGCGGCTTGTCTTGGTCCTTCCTTGCCAGCGGGCCTCCGAGGGGCGGACAGCCTTCCCCCTTCCTGGGCCTCTTGGCTGTGGACCATTCCCACAGCCTGCGTGCGCGTGTGTGATGGCAGGGCTTCGTCTTCAATTCTCAGAATAGGCGCTCCTTGTTCGTAACTTGTGATTTTTTGTTGCTTCCCCTGCCAGTCAAAGAGAATGCCAAATGGGTGGGTCCATCTGTAACGTATTTCTCGGTCTCTCAAGAATGCTAGTACTGGGCTGGTTTTCTTCCTTTTGATGAGGGTAGCTTGTGCCAGGTCCTGGTAGAGAAATATTTTGGCTCTGTTGTGGGTGATCTGTTTCGCTTTTCTGTCCTTGGCTAATATTTTTTCTTTGATGGTGTTGTCCTGGATGGCAGCCAGGACGTCTCTTGGTCGGGCTCCTTGCTCTTGCCGGCAGGGCCCCACCCTATGGATTCTTTCAAATTTGATCTCCGGGTCAACTTCAGGATCTAGAAGGCCGCCAAAGATGTTCTTGACTACCTATGGTAGATCTTGGTCCTGCGTTTCCTCCGATAGGCATTTGATGCGCATGTTAGACCACCTGGACATATTCTCCAGGTCCTCCGCCTGCAGTTCGAAGTTGTGGGTGGCTGCTGCTAGAGTCTCCAGCAGGGCATCTGCTTTCCTTGCATCTTCCATCAGTTCCTGGATTGCACTTTCATTTGTGTCCAACCTCTCCTCCATTTTATTGATGTCTCTATTTCCTGCAGTCCCTCCGCCAGGTCCTCTTCTCAGTGCGTCCATTTGTTTCTGCCCTGCAGTGGTGATCTTGTCCACTATCTTGCTGAGGAGATGTTTGAGCGCGGATTGGGTTACAGGTCTATCTTGTTCCTCATGGGGGGTCTGCCCCTGAGTCTTGGAGCCAGTCTGTTGTGGGGGATGGGGGGCCCCTGGCAGGTTCTGAGTCTTTAGCCCATATCTTAATTAATGTTTCTTTGGCCCTGTTTTTCGATATTGCGTCCCGCTGTAGCGAGTGCCTGCAGGTCTGCGTCTGGTCGGCAAGGCTCCCGGTCCTGGAGTGTTCAGGCTGGGATTCTGGGTTTAGAGGGGTCCGAGGAGTTCCCTTCCCTGCCTCCTGGTTCCCCTGTTGGGCGCTGTCTCCTTCTCAGGTGCAGAGCGTCCATCGGGAAGGAGTCCGTTCGTGTCCTGGTGGGTGCAGCTGTCCTCTGTGGTATGCGCCCCCCATGTGGGGTGCCCAAGTGCGTACAGCAGCGGAGGATGGGGCCCCCTGACTCTGGATAGCAGATTTTCCGGTTTTGAGTTGTGCGCTGGCCTTCCCTCTCTTTCCGGCTCAGTTGGGTCACTATGTGTGGGCTTCCAGGTTGTCCCCCGGTCTGGGCCTCCACCCGCCATGGCCTGGCTCGCCCCCGTTGGTCTTGGGGGCCTGTGTCCGGCTCAACTCCAGTCTCCTCTCTCTGTAAGGGAGGGGGCCCTCCCTGCTCAGAGCCCTGTGCGGCCCAGGCCCACCTGGGGGAGGCAGGCTTTATTGGTTTCGGTCTAGTGGATGGGAGGTTCTGGTAAGCGTCCCCCCAGTTCTGCGTGGGCCTCGTCAGCTCAGAGTGCCCAGAGGCGTCAAGTTCATTGCTCTGCTGGTATTTGTCGTCAGGTGTGGGTGTAGCGCAGCTTCCGGGCCCTGCCGGCTTTGCCTCCGCTACCACGGGGTGATCTTGCAGGGTTCCACGCTTGTGTAATGGTTGTCGGTGGTGTAGAGGGGCATCAGAGTTGATCCTCACCTCTCTCCCTTGTCTTGTTTTTCCCCCCCTGCTTGGCCCCCTCCTCTCCGCTGCTGTGCCGTCGTCAGGAAGCAGTATTGGCACGCTTGCTTAGCAGACATTCCGTTCAGATCTTGCCGAGCGGTAATGTTGTCCGCACTAACTTGACTCTTGTGGAACACTTTCTGGCACCTCCTGCCACGGGCCAGTCCGTGGCCCTTTCACGTGATGGTGTGCCCACCGGTGCCGGTCTGTGCCCGTCGGCTGCTCCGTTCAGGCGCCTCACGGTGCCACTGTCCCGCAGCAGCCAGCTCCCCTAATCACCAGTATTGGGGGAGGGCAAGGTTTGTTACACCCCGTGCGGGTCCTTCTCCCTTTGTCTCATCCCAGCCGCCCGGACCCTCACTGCACCGCGCTCCGAAGAGAAAGGTACTGTGGTGCGGCTGGGGCGGCTCCTCCAGATAAAGCCAGCTGCTGCGCGCATTCACGAGGACTGATCCTCCGTCTATGCGATATCCGACGGCTTCGAGAGGGCGGACAGGGGCTTCTCTTGGTCTCTTTTCGGCCCCACTGCTGTTCTCCGTGTCTTCCTGTGCCTGGGGAGGGCTCAGTTTATGCTTTTATGGTCTTCGTCGGCCTCGTGGGTTGGGAGCTCGGTGGTCGCGGTGCTTACAGCAACGTGGCCATCTTGGAGGTCGAGCTTTGGTCTTTTATTACCCGTTGGAAGTTCATCCACATCTGGTTTCGCGAAAGGACGACTCCTTTGTATTCATCAGAAACCCTGTTAATCGTCCTGCGATTAGTCAGTTGCTCGTGGAGAAGATACAGTTACTACAAGAGTATTTTATGATGTTGCCCAATTAAAAGTTGTTTTTTTCTTCCTTAGAAAAGATTGAAAATGGGCAACATCAATAGTAACAACAATGTGGCAAACAACAAGAGACCACCATGACGTGCAAGGGGCTATTGCTGCGTCCGCTGAACCTATTGGTATATTATATAGACCTGTATTATGTTCATCATCATACTACTTTCTCTCACAGTACGTACTGTCTAGAATGTAGATCCAAACAAAGCAGTAGTTCCTGTGTATCTTCCTATGCAGCAGGAGGGTACAGAAGTGGCAGGTGTAAGACCACCGAGACCTTATGTGATTGTTCCTACTCCAGTAGCCCATGTGGAAGCGCATGGTCACTAGCCATCCTTATTCAGTAAATAATCTTTTAGAGATTTTTGATGAGCACCAGATACAGATGCATAAGGAAAAGCAAAGGAAGAGTTCTTTTTTTTTAAAATTTGTTTATTTATAACACACAGGAGCATATACATTCACAATACTTATAGCATCTCAAGACACATAAGGCACAAAACCCCCTTCCTCCCCCCCCCCGCTTAGTCCCTCGGTGGGCACTGTACCCGGGCCTAGTCGGCCTGGTCCGGTAGTGGTGACGGATCGTCCATAGAATGAAGGGCTCTCGCAATCAGGCGTGGCTTAAATGTCAGGGCCCGAAAGTTCTGGTCATAGTCCAGCACCGGAGCCCAAATGTCCATGAATCGGTGGAGCAGTCCTGCTTTAGCTGCCGTGATCTTCTCAGTGATCAGGATGTCCCAGAGTTTGACCCAGCAGAGGGTCATCAAGGGACCATCCGCAGATTTCCAAGTGCTGGCCACCGTGATTTTGGCTGCCAGCAAGAACTGGGATACCAGGGCCGCTCTTCTATCTGATCTCGGGTATACATCTGGTAGCGGGATCCCCAGGAGGACTTGCTCAGGCGTGAGTGGAATGGCCACCTGGGTGACGTCCTTTATACTGGCTAGGCAGGGAGTCCAGAAGACCTTTACTCTGGGGCAGGACCACCACATATGAAAGTATGATCCTGGGAGGCTGCAGAGACGCCAGCAGTGAGGGTCCAGGGCCCGTTGGAAGTGATGGAGGCGGAGGGGGTGGGGGTAATACCACCGCATGAGCAGTTTATGGGCGCACTCTCGGTTAGTGATGCAGCGGGATGCTGTGCGTGTTCTGGACCAAATGTCCACCCACGTGTGGTCTTCTATGGCGTGCCCAAGGTCTGTCTCCCATTGAGACATATAGGAGGGCCTGGAACGAAAGGGGTCCTCTTGTAGCACCTTATAGAGAGTTGAGATCTTTCCCCGGGCCGGAAGGTCGGCCACTGTTAGCTCTAGCAAAGTAAGGGGTCTTGTGGCCGCTGCCTGGGTCTGGGGGTGGGAGCACCAGTGCCTGAGTTGGGCATAGGAGTATCTATCCGTCTGCGCTAGCTGGAATGCCGATTTACAGCGTTCAAAGGTTAGGGGGGGGAGTCCCCATCGAAGAGCTGCCCCAGGGTTTCAAGGCCTCCCGCGACCCAATTCTTAAAGTTCTTTGGACAGGCTCCGGGGGAGAACACTGGATTGAGGAAGATTGGAGAGAGTGCACTCAGGTCTCCAGGGACGCCACGATGTCTGCGGGCCCACTCCCAAGCCTTTATTGACTGTTTCGTGGCCATCAGGACTCCCGGCCAGCTCCGGTATAGGGCAGTGGGGAGAAACGGGAGGAAGCGGCGAAGGAGAGGGAGGCAGGAAAGCTCAATGTCCACCCATTTCGGCCGCCCTGTGGCAAGCCCCCATGCCTGAAGGTGGGCCAGCTGTGCTGCAATTTGGTATTTTCGGAGGTCGGGCAACCCCAATCCACCCAGTCTCGTGCTGGTCATCATCGATCTTCGCGGGATGCGTGCTTTCTTCCGCTTCCAGATGAAGGTGACCATCTTCCTTTAGAGCCGCTGTAGCGGGGGAAGCGGAATTACGGCTGGGAGGGAGGCGCAGGCGTAAAGGAAGCGGGGGGAGAAGGTTCATTTTACATGTCGTGATGCGGCCCAACAGGGAGATTTCTTGCGATTGCCAGCGGGCCAAGTACTTCTCCAGTTCCTCGAAGAGTGGCGGAAAGTTAGCCTGAAAGACTTTCGTTGGGAGTGAGGGAATCTAGACCCCCAGGTATGGGATCGAGCGAATGCTCCATTGGAACGGGCCTCGTTCTTCTAAGGTCTCATTCTGCTGTGGTCAGGCCCACTCCGAGCGCCGCTGACTTTTGAAAATTAATGGCAAACCCTGATACTCTCCCGAAGTCGTGGATTTCAGTCAGGGCCGCCCTCATGGAGCTTTCAATGTTCTTGATGGTCAACAGGACGTCGTCTGCATAGAGGGCCACTTTATGTTGTTTGGAGCGGACCTTCGGGCCACCGATCCGGGGGCTTTTGCGAACCCGTAGGGCCAGCGGCTCCATGGCCAGAGCAAAGAGCAGCGGGGATAATGGGCATCCCTGCCTCGTCCCGCATGTGAGGTGGATTGGATCTGATAGGCGGCCGTTGACCCTCAGCCTAGTCTTAGGGGCTTGGTATTTCGCGAAGACCATTTTCCCGAAGGTCGGGCCAAAGCTAAAGGCCTCCAGAGTGAGGCGTAGGTAAGACCAGTCCACCTTGTCGAAGGCCTTGGTTGCGTCCAGCGCCAGTAGGGCCAATTGCTGAGAGTCCAGATTGGCGATCTCGATTAGGTTCAGTGCTCTGCGAATGTCATCCTTCGTCGACCTGTGACTTATAAACCCTGTCTGGTCTGGGTCTATGATGCTCGGAAGGATAGGTGCGAGACGATTGGCCAGGAGCTTAGAATATATATTGACATCCAGATTCAGCAGAGAGATGGGTCTATACAAACTGATTTCTTGGGGGTCCTTTCCAGGCTTAAGGATGAGGACTGTGATGGATTCCTGCATCGTTGGAGTGACCGTTCCAGAGGCCGCGAATGAGTTGAAGAGACGAGCCAGGGGGGCCACCAGTTGGGGCCGGAAACGTTTGTAGAAGCGAGTGGAAAAACCGTCAGGACCTGGGGCTCTAGATTTCAGGCTTTTGATGGCAGCCTCCACTTCCTCGGTTGTAATAGGTGCTTCCAGCTCTTCCCTGGCCGTCGAGGTCAGGTGCGGGAGTGCCGCCTCTTAGATGTACGCACGCTGCTCGGCCGGATCCCTCGGGGTTGCCGTCACTACTTCTGAGTTGTGGGCGGCAGCCAGGTGTAATTTCTCTTGGTCCGCGTAGTGGATCGCCCCCCCGTGGGTCGCGGAGGCTCAGGATGGAGTTCCTGCTCTTCTTCCTGGCCAGCTTATTAACTAGCAGTTTGTTGGCTTTATTGTTATGAACATAATACCATTGCTTGGTTCTAGTTAATAGGTTTGCAGTAGCATCAGCGTAGTGCGCTTCGAGCTTCTTCCTTGCCATTTGCAAGACCCTATAAGATTTTGGGGCCCAGCCCTTTCTTTTGTGAGTAGCTTCTGCTTCACGGACCACTGTTTCTAGGGCAGCACGGGTCACCTGCCTTCTTTTGTGGAATGCGGCGCCCTGGGCGATCAGTTCCCCTCTGAGCACTGCCTTCATGGCATCCCAGGTGTTGGCCGGGGAAGTATCCTCATCCCGGTTTTCTGCAAAGAGGTTTCTTATTGCCCTGGCTATTGAGTCTCTCACTGCCATGTCTCCCAGAATAGGATCATATAGACTCCACTGGCGGCGAGGAGGGGGATCCGGTCGTGAGATCGCAGGGTCAGGGTGACTGGAGCGTGGTCCGAGAGGATCCGGGGGCCAATCACCACATTGTCCGTGAAGGTCAGGATCTAGGGGGAGGTCAGGAGTAGGTCGATCCTGGAGAAAGTTCGATGCACGTACGAGTAGAAAGTGAAATCTTTCTCGTCTGGGGACAATACCCTCCAGGAGTCCACAATGTTCAGCGTGCGGAACAGATGGAGCAGGCCAGTAGCCAACTTCGTATCTCTGGATGTCGGGGGGTGGGATCTGTCCTTGAGGGAGTCCGGGACCCCGTTGAAGTCCCCTCCCATGATGACTTCCCCTCGATGAATGGGAGGAGGGAGTCTTCTAGGTCTTGGTAGAAGCCTTCCTGGTGTTCGTTCGGGGCGTAGGCCGAGACGAGGGTGTACAGCTGGCCCAGGACGATGTATTTTATTGCAATAAAGCGACCATCCTGACATCGTAGCAAGTCCAGGATCTGGGGCTTCAGGTCTTTCATGAATAGAATAGCGGTGCCTCCCTTCTTAGTTCCATTGGAAGCATAGAATTGTAGCGGAAAGAGTCTGCTTCGCAAACGAGAGAAGTCCGCTGGGATTAAGTGCGTTTCTTGCAGAAAAGCGATTGAAGTCCCATCGTCCTGTAGCCTCTGCAGAATGGATTATCACTTCGGGGGGAGTTCAAGCCCCTGAAGTTCAGGGTGGTGAACTTGAGTTTCAGATGTGGCGGCTGGCTCAAAGAGTTCGCTTGCTTGGGCAGAGGGCTGGGGGGGTTAAATCAGCCATGGCTGTGAGAGCATACTATTTTGGGTTCTCCTGTGGTTGAGGGTTTTAAGAGAAGTCTCCAACAGGAGATATAAGCGTTCAACAACTGCCTCCAACGGGAGGTCTAAACTGCGACCAGGGGGGCCGATTTTACACTATCGGCATGGGCCATGGCTGCCCAGGCTGTCATCCGACAGAACCAACATGGTTGGGAATTTCTCCAAGGGTAAAGAGGTGGCATCCGCCTTGGAGGAGGGTATGGATCGCATAGGGTCCGCAGCGAGCTCAAGCGGACAAGTGGTTCTCATGCTATGTGTCCTGTGTGGGCATCCACGCACGTCATTTGGGTTTGCGGTTTCTCTGCCCCCTTTGTTAGGCAGAAATCTGTGCAGTTCCCTTAGGGACCACTGCAAAAAGTTTAGGACTACAGGAGTTAGCAGTAAACCCAATTGGTAGCAGTCTGCACCACCCAGATTTACCTGGTAGCTGTGGCTGAGCAGTCAGACTTCTCTCAAGAAGAGTTAGGCAGTATACAGAGCATACACAATAGGGCAGGTAAACACAGTAGAACAAGAAAACACTGACCAGAGCTTTGGTGTAAAAGATATATAATTATTTATTTAAAAACACATCTATAGAAACACACTGGCACTAATATCAAGCAAGTTCAAAAACACTCACTAAAGTATATACACTCCCTTAAAAGAATATTAGACAAGTCTTAAGTAAAGCGCCACTTATTTTCAGACAGCGGTGAGCGCTTAACGCAGATGGCACTCTAATAATTCGGTTTAAAAGGGAGAGAAAGGCAGAGCATAAATGGAAACAGATCCCAACACCTTCAAAAGAACACAGCAAGAGAGGAAGGCAGAATAAAACCGTGAAGTTAGAGTTCAGAAAGCCGGACCCACTTTAAGAGGATCAGAACGAAATGTGTCCAAGGTCACACGGTTGAAAAGTGCACAAAAGTCTCGAAAAGGTTCAGAAAGGAGTTGGACCAAAAGAAAGGGACCAGTTAGATGTTCAAGAGACCAGCCCAGTCTAGAAGGTTAAGGATTTACTGTCACCTTGTAGCAATCTATAGAAAGGGAGGCCAGGCGGACACAGTACCTTGAAATGGTGAGAACACTCCAGCAGGGGCAGTTGTTCCTGGCAGCAGTTGCGAGTTGGTGCTTCGTCCGGCAGAAGAGAAGATCTCGTCGGGGAGGAAAACAGGAGGTCGTTGTGCTGCCAGGGAAGAAACCAGCCACAGAGTTTCTCGATTCAAAGGAGCGGTCCTTTCTTTCGCGGTTCAGTGATAAGTGGCTATCCGGTTGCTGGAGTGTTTGGCACGGGCAATTCGACCACTAGACGTCCTGGTAGGCGAAAAGGAAAGCGAACTGGTTGTCCCCACCAGCTCACGGGGAAGAAACTCTCCGGCAAGAAGATCTCCTCTGTCGTCGGGAAGTGGTGAGACGGTTCAGCAAGGCTCCACCGGTGGTGTCGTCGTTGCAGGTCGGCTCAGCTTCTCCCTCTTCGGATCTTTCAGGTCCTGTGGCGACTTCTGAAGTTCCAGTCCCAAAAGCCCTGCTTTTATGCAAGAAACCCCCATTCATTCAGCCTAGCTGTCAATCAAACATGCTAAGTGGTGAGCCGGCCGGCTCACCACTTGGGCCAATCACACAAGAGTGCGACTTGAGTTGCCAAGGCAACTCAGTCCAGGGTGCCTAAACCCCCTCCCACACCCCCTGTGGTACCCAGACAGAGTGGCACCACTTGGAGGCTTTTGTGGAGAAGCCCACCAAAAAGTGGAACAAAGGGCTCGACTTGGGTTGGAGTCACAGAAGAGAACACAAACGCCATTTTAGAATCGAGTTCTGGCAAAAAATACCAACCGGTGAATTAATATTGAATAAATAACCCGGCGATATGTTCGAGGCTATAGGAATTAAATAATTAAAGTTGGTAGCCTCGAACAATGGGAAAATCCCATAGAGATATATTTGCGGTCAAATATAAAAAGTATCCACTGCCACCAGCCAAAACTCGATCAGGGGGGACGGAGACGTGCCCCCTCGAAAAACAGACCCCAGAGCAATCGAATTGCCCCGACCAGTACGTCCACAATATGATGGTTTGTACTGGTTTTTGTTCATAATTTGGGACTAGTAAAGTCAATGGTGACTTTACATTCCCTGGGAGACAGTAGTCAGTCCCAGGGTACGTAGTCTATGGTGGGGTGTCACTATGACACCCCTGTGTCACTGCACGGAGGGTGCTGTGTAACACACATAGTAAAAACACATGAGACCCTATGGGGTAAAAGACCCCATAGCCCATAAAACACATTAACAGTCAAAGGAACCCCTCAAATCATGTCCAAGAGTGTGAGGAAGAGAGTCTCACTCTTAGCAGGAGAAAAAAACAAACTCCAGAAATCCAGCAAAGCTGCTGGGGGACTCACTAGGTTAGGAAATTCAGCCTAAACAGAGAATTCTCCCTAAGACCCTTGAATAAGGGGCCCGATTCGGCCTTGGGGAGCTGGAGTTCGGGGCCGGGCTGGTTCGGCCCGGGAGGGATGGATCCGAGGTCCCGGGGGAGTCCAGACGGAGAATAGATGCTGCATCGTCGAGGTGGCTGATGGTGCGGGGAGTGCCTTTGTAGGAGAATTGTAGCACCATGGGGAAGAGCCACTGGTAGCGAATCTGCAGGTCTCGGAAGAATAGCAAAAGTGGGCAATGCATCCTGCGTTTCTGGAGAGTCAGAGGGGAGAGGTCCTGGAAGATCTGTAGTGGGACACCCTGGAAGGAGGGCTCCTTCTTTGATCGGCCCATTGCTGCGATGGCCTCCTTAGAGGTGTAAAATGGATCCTTGTAATTACGTCTGGAGGGGAGTTGGAATCCACTCCCCAGCAAGGACGCAACCTATGGGTCCGATCAAGTAGGAGTTGGGCCTCGTCCAGATCCGGCAGGAGGGACTGGAAGAAAGTGGTTACAAATCCGGGGAGCTCCTTATCAGAAACTGAGGTAGGTACCCCTCGGATGCGCAGGTTGTTGCGGCGGGAGCGGTTTTCCATGTCTTCCTGTTTTAACTCAAGAATTTCAGTCCTCTCCGTTAGCATCTGGACGGTACGTTGTAGAGCCGATAGCGAGTTAAGAGTGATCTGTGGCCAGGCCATCGGCCTCCCCCATCCTCTGCTCTAAGCTCCCAACCCTTTGGTCAGTTTGTTCCAGTTTAGCAGCGAGTTCCGTCATGCAGGTTCTAAATTCTGACTTGATGTCAGACATGAAGGCTTGGAGGTCTTCTTTTGTTGCGAGAGTACCCTTGTCGTTGGTCGCTTTCTGGGGAGTAAGTTTGGAGAAATCTGCTTTCTTTCCTTTATCCGCGGCCTGTAGCATAGTGGAAATGTCAGCCGATTATGAGGACTTCGGCGCTCGGGACATGGCTTCGGGATGAGGGGCACCTTCCGAGGGTCCGGCCCCAAATCCACGTGGCGAAGGGTCCAAAATGGCAAGAGCAAATGGGGGTGAAGTGGGCCGGAGCACCCCAGGAGGAAGTAAGAACTTCAGGCCTTCAGGAAGCGGTCTGGGTCGACCTAATGGCCACGGGGCTCCAGGCGGCCCTCTGCGGCGGGGTCCAGGATGCGGCTGGCGGGAGCAGGCTCCTCCCGGCTGGCGAAGAGGGGAGGTGGGCAGGGGTGCCCCTGAAAAGCAGGGAAAGCATCACGCTCCGGGGAACAGTGTGGGTTTGTGTGGGTCGGCGGGCAGCTGGAGGGGGCAGATGTTGCGAGCCTCAGAAGGCTAGGCCACCCCCAGCTCCTCACCTCAGGCCTCCAGGCTCCCGGAAAATCCGGCACACAGATCACGCTGATGGCGGGCTCACTAAGGCATTGGGTGCAGTCCAATGGCGGGGCGCAGGTTAGGATCCTCCGAGCTGCTCCAGAATGAGGTGTAGCTGGCAGGCAGGCGGGAGCAGGGACCATCAGCGCTCCCCTAATGTGTGCCAGGAAGGCTCCGGTCTCCAGCGTCAGCCGCACATCAGGGAGGAGGAGTTGGCGAGGTGTGGAGTCGTGGGTTCAGAGGAGCAGCCGCCATCTTGGATACGGCGCCGGCCGCTGGAGGAACGTTTCTTTCGCCGCGTTTATGGCAAACCCAGGGGCGTTAAGCTCCCAGATTGCAGGTGATGGTGCTGGGGATGTTCCGCTGCCTCAATCTAGCGGCATTCATAACGGGCATAGCAAGAACCGGGAGAAAACAGCTTTTAGCCGCGGACCCATGCGGAGGCCATTAATGGAGCTGCCTCATCGCTGGCGCTCCAGGCCACGCCCCGGAAGAGTTCTTTTGTGACCAACCCTACACAAGTAGCATATGTAAAGACACCAAGTTCACTGACAAATGTTCCTATGATTCCCCCAGTGAGAAGGAATTATGCTGACATAATGCATGAGATGATTATAAGAACTCATGAGACAAGAAGGAGACCTAAGAGAGTTCTAAAAGAAGATGATCATGACTTGAATGATTACCTAGACAGCACGGTACATTTGGGAAACAACTACTGCTATCAGCACATGAAAGAGGTAGGCAAACGAACTTTAGAGGAGGAATGCCATGTATGTGCACTCCTGCTTTATAGCATGGGGAAGTCCAAGATATTCATAGCTATCGAAACCAGAAGGCACACTGTCTATCTCACATTGCACTCTGCCAAACAAGAGGTCAGTTTATGGGTCGAACAGCCTATCTAGCATGGGCAACAGAATGGACGGATCCAGACGAAGGAACAAGTTACTTACCTGGGTCTGGCATGGATTCACATGCTCATGAATATTCCCCGTCGTCAGGCCGGGAATCCTCGGTAAAGAAAAAAATCAGTATCAGTTTGGTTACTACTAAGAAAGACAGATCAGAAACAAATCACTGGTCTCTGGGTCATACTGCCCCCAGCCAATGACTGCCCTCTCCCTAAGCCCCGCCTCTGGCAGCCATCCTCAGATTTGGTAGCACGTAAAGTGGCAGTATGACCAAGTGAAGAGCCGCAGAGGGGTAGGAGGGAGGGTTCGCATGTGAATCGATGCCAGACCCATGCTGGAAAACAACAGTTACAGGTAAGTAACTTGTTCCTTCTCCAGCATGGGGTCTGGCATGGATTCACATGCTCATGAATATAAGAATACATAGCAGTACACACATGCACAACCACAGGAGGTGGCAAGGCTCAACATTAAGCATTACATAAAACTCAACATAAAGCATTTCTTACCTCCTCACCAGGCTCACCTTAAGCGAACAGGTTGCGCAGCACTGCTTGGCCGACCCTGGACTCCTCCCTGGAATCCCGGTCGACGCAGTAGAATCTCGTGAAGGTGTGCGTCGATCTCCACGTAGCAGCCCTGAAGATGTCCAGCAGGGGCACACCAGACAAGAACGCCGTGGTAGCAGCAACCGCTCTGGTCGAATGGGCTCTCGGACGGCCGGGCAACGGTCGGTTCGCCAACCGATGACAGTGCATGATGCAGCCGGAGAGCCATCTGGAAATGGAAGCCTTCGAGAGAGCCTTCACTTGGTTCACAGGTCCAAAGTTCACAACCAGCTGTGATGTCCTCCGAAAACTCTTTGTTCGGTCCACGTAGAACTTCAGCGCTCTAGCTACATCCAGCGAGTGCAATGTCCTCTCGGCCAGCGACGAAGGCGACGGGAAAAAGACTGGCAACACCAAGGGCTCGTTGAGATGGAAGCCCGACGGCACCTTGGGCATGAAGGAGGGGTGCGTCCTCAGCACTACCCTTGTATCGTGAAAGGTCAGGTATGGAGGCTTGCAGGATAGTGCCTGGATCTCTCCCGCGCGTCGTGCAGAGGTGATGGCCACCAGGAACGCTGTTTTCCATAACAGAAACTTCAACAAGGCCGAATGCAATGGCTCGAATGGCGGACCCATGAGCCTGGTCAGCACCACGTTGAGCTCCCACACCGGGGCTGGCGCCTTCACTGGCGGGAATCATCGAAACAGTCCCTTCATAAATTCCTTAACCAGGCTATGAGACCACAGGGATGACCGCCCTGTAGTCCTGGTGTATCGGGAAATCGCTGCCAGGTGTATCTTGATCGAAGCATGAGACAGAAGGTACGCAATACATGAAGGGCCGTAATCCGCAGAGGGTTAATCTTCTGTGCGCGGCACCAGATAGAGAACCTCTTCCACTTATGTCCGTAGCAATTGAGAGTTGAGGACGCCCTGGCCTTCGCAAGAACCTCTCTGCAGTCGGCCGGGATATTTTATCCTCCAAACTCTAGTGCTGCAGGAGCCAGGCCTGCAAATTCAGCGACTTCGGGTCGCAATGAAGATTTGCGCCTCCTTCTCTGGAGAGAAGATCTGCGTCCGTCGACAGCTTGACTGGTGGGGAAGCTGACAAGTCCAGAAGGTCCGGGAACCAGATCTGTCTCGGCCACGCCGGTGCGACGAGGATCATTCTGCACCGGGACCTCTTGAGCTGGTTCATGAGTCGGAGCAGCAACGGCAACGGAGGAAGCGTATATAGGAACAGGCCATCCCAGGGGAACGAGAAAGCATCGCCCATGCTCCTCGGTTGGGGAAACCTGCTGGCGAACCTCTGGCACTTGGAGTTCCTCGCCGTCGCGAACAGGTCGATCTGGGGTTTGCCCCATCGCTGAAAGAGTCGGTCCTCTTGATCCTGGATTGGTTCCCACTCGTAGCACAAGCACAGCTCTCTGCTGAGTGAGTCGGCAATGGTGTTTTTTATCCCTGCCAGATGAAACAGCACCAGAAACATCCCTTGAACAAAGGCCCAATGCCACAGGTCCTGGGCTTCCTTAGATAGGGCTGGGGATCTGGTTCTGCCCTGCTTCCGGATGTAGAACATCGTGGTGGTGATGTCGGTGAAGATCCTCACCACCTTGCCCTTGAGGGACGGGAGAAAGGACCTGAGGGCCCAGAACACTGCCCGAGCTCCAGGATGTTGATGTGGAGCGGCTTCTCCTTCGGTAGCCAAAGGCCTCTCGCGTGAAGCTCTCCGGTGTGGGCTCCCCACCCCTCCAGCGAGGCATCCGTCGTCACCGTCGCTAGATGAGCACGGGGTCTGAAAGTCTGTCCCCGCCGCTAGATGAGCACGGGTGCCCCACCACCGGATCGCTCGTCGGAAGGTCTCGTTGAGAGGGATCCTGTCCTCGAAGCTGCCCGTCGCTTGAATCCAGCAGGTGTCGAGGAACTCCTGCAGAGCGCGCATCCGAAGCCTGCACAGGCGCACAAGATAAATGCAAGAGGACATCATCCCGAGGAGGGACTTGATGGACCTCACCCTGGCCACATCCGTGGCCAGCAGACGCCGCACCTTGCCTAGGATGGCCTTTGTCCTTTCCTCCAAAGGCGAGGCCAGACGCGCCACTGTGTCGAGCTTGGCTCCCAGGAACAGTGCAACTTGAAAGGGGACCAGGTGGGACTTGGGGAAGTTGATGGAGAACCCCAGGTCTGTGAGCAGCGGGACGGTCTTCGCTGTGTGTTCTACCGCGAGCTCCCTTATCCTTGCACGGATGAGCCAATCGTCCAGGTAGGGGTAGACGTGGATCCCCTGCAGGCGCAGCCGCACCGCCACTGGAGCGAGGCACTTGGTGAAAACCCTGGGTGCCGACTTCAATACGAATGGGAGGGCCTTGAACTGGTAGTGCCGCCCTTGGACCACAAACCTGAGGAACTTCTGGTGTCCTTTTATAATGGCAATGTGAAAGTATGCATCCTCCAAATCCAACGACGACAGGAAATCACCCTCCTCCAGCTGTCCCAGCACGTGGTGGAGGGTGACCATCCAGAACATCTGTGCCTTGATGTACTTGTTCAGTCGTCGCAGGTCTAGGATGGGTCGCCCCCCTCCGGTCTTCTTTTTCACAAGGAAGTACCTGGAGTATACTCCGGAGCCCCGGAGCCTCTTTGGGACCTTTGAGCATCGCCCTTACCTCCAACAGCAGTCAACGGTCAGTGGAGATGGACTCCCACACGCTGACAAACTTCGCCAGCCGGCCTCCCACTGGGGGGCCAGACGCCACGGTCAGTTCAATCTTGCTTTGAGGACGCCTTGCCGCCTTGGCCTCCCTGGGCAACGACAGCAGGATCCACCTGACTTGCCTCGTCCTCTATAGGCTTCCTGCAACGAGGAGCGGGCCGCTTGGCGGTACGTAGAGGAGCCACCGCCGAATCCCTTGGAGGCACCCTGCTTGCCTCAGGAGCTCCGAAACAACGGCCTTCGTTGCTGGAGAACTCCCAGGGCCTTAGCTGTCTCCGTGTCCGCCTTGATGGCTTGGAGGGACTCATCCACTGTTTTCCCAAACAGGTTGTTCCCGTCGAACGGCATGTCCAAAACCTTGGCTTGTACGTCCTGGCGGAAATCCGTCGCCTTAAGCCACCCTCATCGTCTGAGGCAAACGCTGTTGCCTAGCTGGCAGAAACCGGTGTCAGCAATGTCCGTTGCTACCGTTATGGCGTGGTCCGACGCAACCTCACCTTCCTGCAAGATCTCCAGGGCCTCCGCCCACTTGTCGTCCGGTAGGAAGTCCAACAGGGGGGCGATCTTGTACCACAATTCCCTGTCGTAGCGGGCCACGATCGCAAGGGCGTTGGCCGCCTTAATCGGTGTTGCCGCCGATGAGATAACTCGCTGTCCCATCGCATCCAGCTTCTTTCCTTTGCCGTCCGGCGGGGAAGTTGATGTTGAGGCCGATGCCCTCCCGCTTTCTTCATGGCCGCCGCTGAGACGACCGAGTCAGGGGTCGGTTGCGCCCTAAGGCACAAAGGTGCCACGTCTGGGACCCGGTACTACTTCTCCTACCGAACCCTCTTGGCAGGCGTCGTAGACGGGTTCTTGAGAAGGGTGAGACCCTCGTCCCAGATGTCATCCAGCAGAGGCACGGCGAGGACTGTCTTCCTCTTGGCCTCGCGCCGTTGGTAAAGGAAACCTTCCTTCTCCTCTTCGAGGCAGAGCTGAAAAAGCTCAGATGCCCTGGCGATCATAGCGTGGAAAGACCCAATCTCGTCGGGCGGGGAAGACCGGGCTGGAGGCGGTGGGAGCTCGGTCCCGTCGTCGCCGCCGTCGTCATCCGTACCCGTCGTGGCTGTGTCCGTTCCCGTGTCATCCCCAGGTATGGGGGACGTGGGCAAAGGCTGAGCAGGCCGTGAGGGCTGAAAAGGCGGGGCTGGATGGGTCCGTCTTCTCTTGTTTGGGGGACTTCCCGACGGGCCTGGCTCTGGCTCCTCCGTCGGGCCTGGTTCCGGCTCCTCCGTCAGTGGTAGGGGCAATCTCGTCATTATCTCCTAACATAAGGATTCTATTTCCAACAAAATGGACGCTGAGTTGTCCTGCGGCACCGGAAGCGACGGTTGACTAGGAACCTCGCCGGCGCCGCCATCGCTCTCGTCGTCCCCTTCGTCGGGATCCCTTCCATGGGACCGGGCCTTTTCGACGCCCTCGTCGAGGCCCTCCAAGACTTCAACCAGTTCCTCCTCGGAGGCTGTGTCCGTGTCCACAATGGCCACCGGCTCCCCCCCCCCTCTTTTTCCGCCGAGGTCTTCACAGGGGTCTTCTCGATGGGCCTGAAAGAGGCTTCCCTCCACGGTGGCAGGGAAACTCTGGGCCCCGAGGTCGCCTCCACTGGTGTAGCCTCCTCAGGCTGTGCCAGGACTGCTGCAACTTCCTCGATAGAGGCCTTGGCCGGGTGAATCAAGGCCTTCACCCCCTTCTGCGGGCCTGTGGCCTTCACCTTGGGGGGAGGGTCACCGCCTCAGTCCCTCTCGGCTGGATCCTTCGAGATCGACTGGGGGCTCTCCAGAAGCTTCGCCGGGTTCTCGGCCTTCCTCTTCCCTGAGCCAGAGCGTTGGCTCGTGGTTGATGAGCTGGAGAGGATGCGCCCTGCCTGGCAGCCGAGGAGCCCGACCGTTCGGCGCTCCCGGTGCCCGCGGACTTGCGGTGCTTTGCCTTCTGTTGGGCCCCCGTCGCCGGGGCGCCCTCACAGGACTTAGAAGACCGCTTAAACAACTTCTTCTTCTCACCCGACGGGCTCTTTCCTTCCAGCCAGTTGGAGAGACGAAGGTGTCGGTCCCTGATGGTCCTTTCCGACATGTTCCCGCAAAACGCACAGTCCTTCTCCACGTGCGTTTTGTCCTCATGAAGGCAGTAGAGACATTTCGAGTGCTCGTCCTCCTTGAACACATTCTGCAGCTGGCATCCAGGGCAAACCCTGAACAGCTTTCCGCGTGTCGAGCTTCCTTTCTCCTGGGCCATGTCCGGGTAGGCCGAAGAAACTTCTGGATTCCTCCAAAAAGCATAACTCGACGAAAACTTCACCCTTGAGGGGCGTAGAAAATCCGAAACGGGTCCCCGTTGATCGGATGTAGACACGGTGGAGCTGGAGGCTCTATTTGACCAAAAAATTAGAAACTCTCTTTGAAAAAGCACAAAAACGCAGCAAAAAGCTCGAGAGCTAAACACGAGGACTCCTAACACTTGAGCGTGCAGTAAAAATCTGAGGATGGCTGCCAGAGGCGGGGCTTAGGGAGAGGGCAGTCATTGGCTGGGGGCAGTATGACCCAGAGACCAGTGATTGGTTACTAAGAAAGACAGATCAGAAACGAAACTGATACTGATTTTTTTCTTTACCGAGGATTCCCGGCCTGACGACGTGGAATATTCATGAGCATGTGAATCCATGCCAGACCCCATGCTGGAGAAGATGATTATGTGCACGATACAAAGACAAGATTAAGAGCCCACTCTAAAAATCATGTGATCAGATACGAACAGCCTGGAGTGAAAGGAGCTGGAATCAGATGGAAAGTAAAGAAAACATTTTAGTCCAGGGAAATCTGCAGAGGACAGCTGAAGATGGAACAGAGGCCAGATGCAGATTTGGAGATCAGTACTTTCACCAGACGGATGGGAAGAAGGAGTAGAAATCTGCAGAGCCTGGGTAATAATTGCCATCTCCAAAACCAACTGTTGACATTGTGCAGAATGGATGTAAGCCTCTATGGCCGAAACTGGCAAAACTACTGACGTGGGTCGAAGATAAAGGAGGGCCCTTGCAAATAGTGCCTCTGGAAAATGCAAAGCTGTTTTTCAGAAATAATGGGCAAGAAAGCTTGGAGAAAATCAGAACTGTGGACGAATTTTGGATGCACCAGGAATGAGCATTGGGACAGCAGTGATAATGGATCACTACTGGACGTGTGTATCCAGAGCTTACATGAAATTGCCCAAGGAATGTGGAGGACTATGTTCTATAGTTAACGTCCATGTTCTGGCATTAGTGATTCCTAAAAGTGACCTGGACATTGGCGAATTCCCCAAAAAAGATGCTCACCTCAGAAAGAAGAGATCTGCTGAGCTCCTGAATCGAGTGAAGAGAGAGAACTACTACTCAGCCAAATATAGATAGAAGCCTTTGATTGAAATGATATGGCATTTATAACGCGCCTATACACAAGTGTGTCAAGGCGGAACGTGGCAATGGGGCAGAGGGAAGACAGAGACAACGATCCTACTAGGCCAGGTATCATTCAGATCGTGCAAGTGCAGGGGAAGGGTGAAGGGGAAAAGTGCAGGGTGGGAGAGGGAAGGGGACAGTACAGTACATGGGATAAATAGAATAAATAAAAAATAAGAGAAGTACAGCCAGCTGGTGGCAAGTGCAAGGGTAAGTGCAGACATCAGGTGTCATGTGCTGGTGGGGGACTGTAGGGATACAGAAAACAGTCCCCAAGTGCTGGGGTTACCAAGGAGGCAGTGCAGGTGTGCATCTAGCGAGGGAGGGGACCTTGATCCGAGATCACAGGGTGGGCAGGTAACCAGTGCAGTTTCAGCCAGGAGTTCAGCAGGGGAGAGGAGGAGAGAAAGCGGAAGCAAAGAGGAAGGTTTTGAGGTGCTTCCGGAACCAGAGATGGTTCTCCTCAAGTTTCAGAGGGGCAGGGAGGCTGTTCCAGAGGGAGGCCTGAGTCGAGGAAAGAGATCTACTACCAACTTGTTGCTTGGAGAAGCGAATTACCCTGAGGGAGTTGGAGGCGGATGAGTGAAGAGCTCGAGAAGGAAGATATTTAGGAAGAGAGAGTTGAAGGTATTGAGGCCCCAGAAGGCCTTGTGGACAAGACAGAGTTTTGAACGTAATCCTCGCCTGCACTAGGAGCCAGTGCAGAGATTTCAGTCCTGGAGAGATACGATCCCTGGACTTGAGGCCAAGGGCAAGTCTCACAGTCCTGTTCTGGATGAGTTGCAGAGGGCGGAGAGTAGAAGCAGGCAGATTTAGAAAGAGGCTGTTGCAATAGTCCAGCCTAGAGAGAACCAGTGCTCTGGAGAGAGTGAGCTTCTGGGGGAAGGAGAGGAAAGGAAGAATACTTCTGAGAAGATGCAGCTGGTAGTGTGACTTCTTAGAGACGTCAGAGATGTGAGGAGAGAAGGAGAGAGTGGAGTCGAAGATGACCATGACGTTTTCAGCCTCACAGGTGGGAGCAGGAAGAGGGCCAAGAGAGGCCAGCCAGAGAGTGACAGGAAAGGAGGGAGCGGGTGTGCCGATGAGGAGAATCTCAGTCTTACTGGCATTAAGGCAGAGATAATTGGCGGAACACCACTCCTGGATAGCAGACAGTCGGAGATGAGAGAAGGAGAAGAGGTGGCTGAAGGTAGCCTGGAAATGAGCAGAGTGTCATCCACATAGCACTGAAAGTTGGGCAGAGAGCGGCAATGTGGTTGTCAAGAAGTGCCAGGGAGTGGTTGAACAACCAGGGAGAGAGATTAGACCCCTGGGGGACACCATAGGTAGAGATAGAGGAGAAGGACCCAAGTTGGACCTGGGAGGGTCGAACAGACAGGAAAGAAGTCAGCCATGCCAGGGCCTGACCGGTGATACCCAGGTTATCACAGAGACGGTTGAGCAGGATGGCATGGTTGACCGTGTCAAAGGCAGAAGAGAGATCAAGTAAGATGAGGCCAAGGGGGTGTTGGAATCAAAGTTGGAGAGCAGGTCTTCACAGATGTTCAGGAGAGCAGTTTCCGTGCTTCTGGCAGCTCTGAAGCCAAACTTATGGACATGAAGACAACCAACAGATTCAGTGTGAAGATTTAGCTGGGAAATGGCCAGCTTTTCCAGGAGTTTGCCCAGGAAAGGAGTGATGGAGGTAGGGCGATAGTGAGTCGGGCAGGACGGGTCGGCAGAGGGTTTCTTAAGAAGAGGGTGCATCCCATATGAGCAAAGACTGTTTAGTAAGACTTCATCGATCTTTACAATAATCTTCATGCACAGGATCCAGACAGAGGCAAACCCTAAATGGTTGCAAATAACCAGGTGGGAATTGTTGCAGACGATCAACATTACCATAAAGGGATTCAATGCTATCAAGGAAGAGTTGAGAGCCATACGATTGATGACTCTTCAGAACAGATATGTTACGCTCACCTGGCTCCCACAGGGGCGTCGGTCGGACCCAGACGGCTGCGGTCTCCACCAACGTGATGCGTAGTGCAGAGATGACTGACTGGACTGGCCCTCCTAATCTTGTCTGCTTGACCCGTAGAAGTATTCTCCTGCAAGTGGAGAGATGGATTTAGCCACCCATGGATTCAAGTGATGGCACCCCCCACAGTCCTCCCCACTTATCACCTCCGAAGTGCCCTCTCAGCAATCTCACCTTATACTCTTGAAAGATGAGCTCTCCATCCTGCATGGATTGCAGGGGCGCGTTGATGCCAGTTACTTCACTGGTTTGAGGGAGTGGGAGAGTTCCGGAGAGTATTGACTCCGAGGTTCCTGGCGAGGACCAGTAAGTATCAAGTTCATAGAGTTCAATATGTCCGATGTTCACTCTTGTTCCCCCCTTCCTTCCTTGTCTTGCAGCTGAGTTCGTGAGTAGATGCTCTTGTGGCAGCTGGTGGCGCTCAGGTAAGAGTCTATTACCCAACGCTGTCCGGTAAATGTTGCACGTGTTTAACGTGTTGTTTTCTCTCTCTTTGCAGGTGCGGCACGTGAAGATGTGGAGACTTATAGAATAATGCCTCCGGCGATAAATCAGGCAAGTCTATGGTGATAAGAGTTATATTTGTTGGTTTTCTCGGCTCACCTTGTTGTTTTCTTTTGTCCACCAGGTGCCGGAGTTCGGCGAAGAAATGATGGAGGCAGCTCCGAATCTAAAGATGCTGCGAGGACTGGTGAGTATGGCGCGGTGCTGCAGCTGGAGATGCGACACGTACTGAAATGAGGTTCTTTCCAGGTCCGGAGGCAAGATGGATCCGGAATCAGGTGAGGAATTCGAAAATAGTTCATTTTCTAACCTTGTCCTTTTCTTTCCTCTTTGTTTTAGGAGATCCAGATTCGAGGCGGGAGTGGCAGAAGACTGGATGCTGACTGCAGGCACGGTGAGCGTTACGCTGCTGGATGCAGAATAATGCGAAGCGTGTGCTGCTGTTCGGGCGTGGTTTAAATAGCCTCTAAAGTAGTTCGAGGTAAGAAGTTCCCCAGAACCACACCCGAGTAAAAAGTAGTCCCTGTAATAAAATAGTCCCATCCAGGCCTCAAGTTGGCTTGGACTGATTTCTATGATGAGCCTGGCGCCTAAGGCGCTAGGACTGAACCCAAACGGGTTTTAATAAGAATCTGGATGCCTGCTCCCGGAGCTGATGGGCTTGGTCCTGATGCCCAGGGGTAGGCATCATGACAAGATATGTCTTGGATATGATCACAGCTATAGATGGAGGTGTTTCTGCCAAAATTGAAGAATCATGTTGCACATTCACCCCTTCTCACAACAACGAGAATGGCACCTTGACGTAGGCCATAGGTATGCTGACGAAGTTGTATGGCCAAATGATAGCTTAAGTAGAAGACATTACGGATGACAGTTGGTTTGGATCACTCTTTTCATGGGTTTCCGTAATGGATGGCAGATATATTCAAGTTTCTTGGAGTCCCGATGGTGATGTTGATGCTTGGATTCTGTGTGATCAGGATAATAATCTCACAGTGCAAGAAGACTGCAAAGAAAGCTGTAGGAATGAAGATCATGACTGATGTTCAAACAGGGTGGAAGACCAAAGAACTTACAGACAAAGAAATTAGAGACTATGTGAAGGCCAGTATTCATGCACCTGAGGGAATGAAGTTCCTGTACCCAAAGAACCACAAGAAGTATGTGGGGAAATGGATCTACTGCAGTCCAAGTTGACAATGCATGTTTATGTCTTGGAGTAAGGATGAGCATGTGACATCAGCAGGACTCCTGAAAGGAGTTATAAAGATATGGGTCCCAATGAAACCTTTCTTCAGACAAGGATGTCTAGAGATGTGATAGCTAATAAGAGTGTGGTAGATGAATCGCCCAGAGGGTGTGGGGTGTGTAAAGGTGGAGCCAAGTACCTCCACCCCAAGCTCCTCCCCTATGCTGCCTATATGTTGGGATCCAGAGTGTGAGACAAATGCAGTACCCATAAGAATACCCATACCAACGAGAATCCTAGAAGCAAGGTTCCCATTGAGAAAACCATACATACATAAACAACAATATAATGTTCATTTGAATGAAATCCCGGAAGAAGTGGGAAAACCAAGTAAAAGTGCAGATTGGTGACGTCACAGAGAAGCAGGGTTGACGCACCCAGAAGAGACGCGGAAACGAAAGAACAATCATCCTCCAGAAACAGCAGAGGAGGTGTTAAAGAGGAGCAACATTTCATGCTTCAGATGAAGATATTCATGCTACAGAAAATAATGAAGATATTAAGTCATATCGGCTAGTAAGGTAGAACACTCGGGGTTCTAATTCTTTCAAATCCAAACAAATGAAAGAATAAATCTTTGATAACAATGACATAATTTTTCAAGAAACTTGGCTTGTTAACCCAGTAGAAATTGAGAGTTTTACATTACATACTCCGCCTGCGCTACATAAGCTAAAGGCAGACCGTCAGGGGGTCTACTGACGGAATTTAGGAACTCTACAAGTAAGACAGTAGACCTAATTTTTAACAATAAAATGGGCATTCAGGCCTGTAAAGTTCAACTAAGATCATACAAGCCAAACTTTCAATTCATAGTTATCAATATTTACTGGAACCCCGCCTGGCTTGATCATCATGCCTTTTTATTGATTCGATCCTGAATACTGGAAAAAATAAAGCTAGAATCTGGGGGAGTTGATATTATACTCGCAGGGGATTTTAACACTGTTTGTACAGTCGACAAAGGAGAATGAGGCAAATAAAAGACCCCAGAGAATATCTGACAATGGAAGAATATGGATAGAATTTCTGAACGCCTGGGATTTGAAAATGAAAAATGGCGTGGTTGCAGATGATATCTCGGCAGGCTCAACTTGGCAACTGGGCAGGTCGTTCCCTACAATAGATTACATCTTTTTGTCACCAGCCATATTCTCCAGCTGCTCATCGATGAACATTAAGTCCGGCGGTGGGAGCAACCATGCCCACTTAGAGCTGGTACTCTCTGATATGCACATCATTAGGATGTAGACAGACAGATACAAGAGATAACACCAAAAAAGGGGAACATAAGGCTAAGTAAGTACAAGCTATAAGGCCAAGCCTTAAACATCAATATATCGAGAATCCCAGAAAATATTCAAATGGAAAGCTGTCACCCAGAAAGTTTTGTAAAATGTATCTGGTCCATTAGATCACCAAGTCAAGCAACAACAAAAACTTCAGACACATTGTCACTCCTTTGATGAGGAAACCTGGATGGAAAAATAACCGGCTAAGACAAAATCTACAAAAACTGAAGAGACTACAACTGAGACAATTTCTATAGACGAGAGGCCAAGAAACTAACTTGCGACTATAAACACTGGCCATTGGGATGCAAAATGCTATGCCTTCAACAAGATGGAGAGATAATACTGAGTATAGTGAGTGAAAACAACTCCAGAAACCTTTTGGTCAGTTATCAGCCAGTTAGAATCGCAACCCGCTAGTAGTCAATGCAATCTGGTGTCAGAAACCAAATGGATTGAATATCTCACACAGCACTTTAAAAACTCCTGCGAGAATCGCCAAAAGGTGTGTACAGAAAGTCCATGGCAACTGCACTTTGATGAGCAGGACATTACAGACGCAATCGTAAAATCTTCATGCTCCAGAGCTGCTGGCCCGAACGGGCTGACATATCAAGTCTTACAGAATAATATAGCCCTATGGTCAAAACTACTAAAATGGCTTTTCAAAGAGATCCTTAAGAGGCAAACATTCCTCCCATCATGGAAAACAGCGATAGTTATCCCGTTCTTTAAGGGAGGTGACCGACCAGAACCAGCGAATTATCGCCCAATTGCTCTCTTAGACATCGAGAACAAGTTGTTCATGAAACTATTGCTAAAAGAGATGAAAAGCTGGGTGGAGAGGGCGCATATTCCGTCTAAATTTCAGACAGGTTTTAGAAGAGGACTATCAACAGCTCTGAATGGGCTTGTCCTGAATATCATCAGTGAAAAAGCCAGGAGAAAGGGAGATCTACCATTATATGGAGCTTGGGTGGATCTCTCAAAGGCCTTCAATCAGGTAAATAGGGATCGGCTCTGGCTAAAACTACAAAGCTGGGGAATCCCTTAATATATTCTACCAATATTCATGGAATTCCACAGAGATACCACAGTAAGAGTGAGACTCGATGAACAGGGGCACCTCTCAGACCCGATTGGCGTGGAAAGAGGAATAAGGCAGGGCTGCTTGGGGGTGCCTCTCTTTTTCAATTTTTACCTGGCGGATATGGGCAATTCCTTGGAACCAATAGCACTGGCTAGCCCGGAAATAAAATCTGTTGGCTAATTTATGTTGACGACATTGTCCTGCTGGACAAAACAGCAATAGGGCTACAAGGCCTTCTAACCAGGCTAGGAGAATATGCCAGAGAGAACAGCTTCTCCATCAACA
This sequence comes from Ambystoma mexicanum, assembly GCF_040938575.1. Classification (NCBI taxonomy): domain Eukaryota; kingdom Metazoa; phylum Chordata; class Amphibia; order Caudata; family Ambystomatidae; genus Ambystoma; species Ambystoma mexicanum. The sequence goes on along the minus strand of NC_090927.1, from coordinate 670,301,342 downwards.
CGGAAAAATCAAAAATAGTCGTTTTCAGACAGGCGAGAAAGAAGGTTCACTTTACCCAATGGACTTTGGAAGGCCAGATTATACAGAGAGTAGAGGAAGTAGTATACCTGGCTACATGATTTATGCGTCACCATCAAAAAACGGAGTGGAACTAGATGTTAATGGAAAAATCATGCAATTAATACCACAAATGAAAAAAGTGTATTTTAAATAATGCAAGTTTTCAATCCTTCCCCTGAATAAATACTATGTAGCCAAGGTAGTTCCAGTAATTCTATATGGCTTAGAGGGCAAACCTCTACTTTGGAAAACGAACTGGCAATAACTAGAAGGACTAATCTGAAAGAGAGATCCCGGGCTCCCAATGAGTCTCTCAATCTCTTGCCCGAGGTTTGAGTTGGGGTTCAAATCCTTGGTGTCTTTAGCAGATTGGAGATTGTGCACTCAGGATAAGCTGAAGGAGGGAGACGAATCACATACTCTATATGCAGATATTAAGGCCTATCTTGAGCGCTCCAAATCACAGTTGCTATCTAATTTAGAATCCAGGGTCAGGAAGATCCTAAGGAGGGCAGATACAGGCCTGGAAACTGATTGATAATCTTATAAAAGTAAAAAAAGGCAATCGAAAAAATGGATTGGATCACAACAATTGAAGATATGTGGAGTTCTGCCATTCTAAATACATATCTGGTGGTAGACAAGAAACTGGGGAACCTTCCAAGAGATTTAGGGAAATTTCCAGATTGGAAAGTCAGGACAAACTTTCTCAGAATTCGATTAAACCTGGCACACACTGGAGAGATCTTAGTCAGATGGGGTCAAGGAGAGATCACCCAAAAACGGTGTGAAATCCGCAAGAACCCAGTAAAACAAACCCTAAGGCCTCTTTTGATGGACTGTGAGGGGACCTTACACAAAGGAATAGCTCTGTTTGACAGATTTTGTCCATGCGTTGGGGTCTCGCCCGTGCTTCTCTCAAACTTGAGCAGAACCACCTGCCGTTACGGAAGCAATTCAAGACCTTCCTTTTCGCTTCAGATTTCCCTCTTCCTCTCCCCTGCTGCTATCCCTTATTGTTCCGTGCACTGGTCTCCTTGCTACCCTCTGAACTCGAGGCCCAAGCTCCTGCATGTCCATTTGCCCTTGCACTACCTCCGGGCTTCCACAGCGCTTAGGGTCTGCGCCTGCAACCATTCAGTCCCTTCTATCTGCACTTATGAGCCAACTTCTGGCTGCACTTATTAGTTATTTGTATATCATATGGGTACGTTTTATTCCATTTATCCCGGATAATTTATGCGGGACGCAGCAATTTCTACAGATGTCTGGTACTTTTGCTGTTCCAGATCTGATTTTTTTGGTGCTGGAAAGTAATGCTAGGCAGCGCACTGACTAACATTTGTTTCGATCTATGGGCTTTCGAGTCCTCTTTCTATGCTGATGAATTTTGAAGTTGTTTGAAATGATGCCAGTAGAATGCGCTTAGTTCAGATTTGGCGTTCGATGCGGGCTGTCCATGCGTTGGGGTCTCGCCCGTGCTTACACTATGTTTGAGTGCATTTCTAAAGGTAAGTAGCTATTATATTGTTGTTGGCAGAAAGTATATCATACTATGATATGTTGTCGGCATAATGTAGATCATACTGTGATACGCTGTAGATGACACGCTGATGTTTTCATAAGCAATGGAGTTTTTGATATGTTCCTTTTTTAACTCCTAGTTTGACATCACATTGGAATGATGCGCGAACTGCATTTCAGCGGACAGGATTATGCTTTTTGAATCCTATGGACAGTACAAGCAGGCAATGAGGTACTCTAATGGCACTAGTGGCCTATATTGGTGAGGTGGTGAGCTTAATTTCATGACAATTGGTGTTGGTGATAGACTATGACCCGCTTTTATTGTGGTTTCATATTTACAGACAACCTTGTGTGTTGCTCTGTGTTTGTTTGCAGATCTGTTTGAGACCCTAAGCTACTTATGAGCATTGAAGAAATCAATAAAGAGACTTGATATATGAAGTTTCTGGCTATTTGTAGGTGTATTAAGACACCAGCACTTCGAACATCACACTGAGAGGTTTGCAGTTTTGAGAATCTTGAGGCAGGGTTAATGGTAACCTATGGACCTTTCCCGGTACATTACAATTAGGGGTAAATGGACGGGAATGCAAATGTTATGTTTTGAACTTATGCTGACTATATTTTTTTTTAAACTTTATTTTAGAATTTTCAAAAATCAAATTATAACATACATGAAATTGCTTCTCGTGCCCTCTCCCCCTCCATTGTCCTCTGCCCCTCTTCGCCTTATAACCAAGCCTGGGTCTGTAGCGGTTAGTGGTTAGTTGTATTGTTCACGGTGGGACTTGCGTCCGTGGGGTTCCGATGAGGTTCAAGTGATGCGTCTCGGGAAGCCTCGCTGTCTCCGTTGGACATTAGATAAGCTATATAGGGGCCCCAGATTACAGGTGGCCGGGCGTGTAAGGGTAACAGTTTGGTGAAGTTTGTTTCCGTGTCTTGGCAGTATGATATATCGTTTAGCCATTGCTGTGTGGTCGGCGCGGGACCCTTCCCCCAGGACATCGCAATTCTTCTTCGCGCCAACAGTAACAGCAACCCTCCAAGTTTGCGTGTTGTGGGGGGAAAGTGTTTGGTGAGTCCCAAAAGAGTGATTTTGGGGTTGGGTTCTATGGTACGCCCACTATTGCAGCTGTCTTTTCCAGAACCGATTCCCACAAGTGTTGTAACCTCGGGCAGGCCCAAGCTAGGTGGAGGAAGTCTGCTGTTGGGGCGCTACATCGGCTGCACTGTGGGGGGGTTGAGGGATGGTAGCGGTGAATTCTGGCTGGGGTGAGGTATGCTTGATGTATATATTTTAGGTGGATCAGTTTGTTTCTGGTGTTTAGGGATATCTTCTGGGTTTGCGCCAGAATGTATTCCCAATCTTCGTCCTGGAATGTGGTCTGGAGGGTTTTTTCCCACCTCACTTTAGGTGTTACCGGGCTTGGAGCTGTGTCTGCCAGTAAGGATCTGTAAAGCATCGAGACTAGCTTGCCCTCACACTGCGACTGGATAACCCCGTGGAGCAATTGCCATGTCTCGGGCTGTCGTGGGAACAAGGGTAGTATAATATGTAGGGCGCTGCTGAGGCAAAAATAGATAAACGAGTCTAGGGCAGTAGAGGCTCCGCGGGATCTGGCCTGTTCGGGTGTGAGGAAGTGTCCATCGACAAAGAGGTCACCTATGGTTTTAAGTTTTAGCTTGACAACCCAGTTTAGGAAGACTTTTTCTGTGGTTAATGGGACTCCGGGATTGAATTTTACCGGGAGTAAAGGGGAGAATCTGGTCTGGATCCCACACTTCAGCGCTATTTTCTTCCATATTGCTATGTTAGAAAGGACCGTATTTAGGGTTTTATGTGGGGTGTGGGTCAGACCGAGGATGGTTGCTCTGAGCAGGTTGGGGGAAGCCAGGGCGAATTCTAGTTGGACATGAGGGCGAATGAATTGCGTAGCGTACCAGTGCCCGTGGAATTGGGCTTGTGATGCCCAATAGTAGCGTTCTAAGTCGGGGAGAGCCATTCAACCTTTTTTAACAGGTTGTATTAGTGATTGGTAAGCTATTCTGGCTGGCTTGCCCGCCCAAAAAAGTTCCAGGATTATGCTTTTTAAATGGTGGAGCTGTTTTTGGGGCACTAGCAGGGGGAGATTTCCGAACAGGTAGAGGAGTTTGGGTAGTATCACCATTTTTACTAATGACACTCGGCCCCATAGGGTGAGCGGAAGTGATTTCCATCTGTCGACTTTCCCTTGTAATGCTTGGATTACTTTACCGTAGTTGTCTTGGAACAGTGTTTGGTGGTCTCTGGCCAATTGAATGCCTAGGTAGAGTACATTTGTGTGTTCCCATTTACAACCATAATCGTCTTGGAAGCTATGCGTCTCGGGGGTGAGTGGGAATATGACTGACTAACTATGGTTAATTTTTAAGCCGGAGAAGCTGCCGAATCTTATTATATCATGGGTGACTGGGTTTAGGTTTGTTATCGGGTCACATATATACAGGGCAATATCATCCGCGTATAGGGAGATTATTAATTTATGGGGACCGAAGGATAGGCCTCTTTGTATGTGTTTGGCTCGAAGGTCTGAGGCGAGGGGCTCCATCACTAATGCAAAGAGCAGGGCGGACAACGGGCAAGCCTACCTTGTTCCTCTTTGAAGGTTGATCGCCGTTGATCTGGTTTTCCCTAGAATGATGTGGGATCGGGGCTGGTTATATAGTAGGGCTGTCAGTTGGAGGAATCTCTTACCTAGGCCCATTCTCTCAAGGATTTCAAACAAAAAAGGCCACTCTATAGAATCGAAGGCCTTTTCAGCATCAAGGAGGACTGCCACTGCCTGGTGTGCAGGGTCTGTCGCCTCTAAAACTCTGAACATGCGTCTAATGCCGAACGTGGTATCGCGGCCTGGTATAAATCCGCCTTGGTCTGCCAGAACCATCGCGGGCATCAGAGGAATGAGTCTGGAGGCCAGAATCTTGGCCAGTATCTTGTTATCTAAATTGATCAGCGATATTGGCCTTTATGATCCACATTCCTCTGGTGGTTTGTCGGTTTTGTGGAGTAGTATCATGTTCGCCTCACGGGGGGTCAGGGAGAGCGATCCGGTTTCTAGTGCCTCCTCATAGACTTGTAATAATAATGGGGCAAGGATGGGCGCAAATGTTTTATAGAACTCACCAATCAGCCCGTCCGGGCCTGGGGCTTTGGTGCCTGGTAGGTCTTTGATGGCCTGGAGGATTTCTTCAATAGTGATGGGTGCGTTTAGGGGTTCCCTTAACATGGTGTCTACCCAATATAATTCTATGTCTGCTAGATATTGGGACAGTTCCCTTTGGGTGGCGTGAAAGTTAGTTGTGTATAGGGTTTGATAAAAGATGCGAAAAGTTTCTGCTATTTCCTTGTCGTTGTGCACCAGGGTTCCTTGGAGGTTTCGGATTTGCTCAATTTGTGTGGGTTTTCGGTCTGCTGCTATCAGTCTCGCAAGAAGGGTGCCTGGTTTCTGCCCCTCTCCATACTGGCGGACGCGGTGGCCGTGGGAGAGGAATTTCAGTTCTCGATCTGCGGCTGCTCTGAACTTATCAAGCTCAATCTTCAGTGACGCCAGCACCTGAGGGTCGCGTTTGACCAATTGTAGTTGTTTAAGCTTGTTCAGGCGAGTCTCGCTCTGTGACAGTTCTTGTCTAATGAGTTTCAGAATTCCTTGCTCTTTGGATAAACAGACTCCTCTGATGTAGTATTTTAAGGACTCCCACAGGGTCCCAGCGGACGCCACCGATCCTTGATTGATTTCGAGGAATGTTGTGATTTCTGTGCGGAGTTCGGTGGCGAACACCTGATCCTGCAGTGACCCAGGTTTGAGTCTCCAGTGTCTCCTTCCCTCCGATGGGTCTGGCGGGGTGTATTCCACTGTTAGTGCCGAGTGATCGGACATGGTTCTGGGCAGTATTTGGCTATTCAACCACTGAGTCTGGCTGTGTGCGGATACAAGGATGTAATCCAGGCGGGAGCTGGTTTGGTGGACCTAGGAGTGGAACGAGTACTCCCGGGACTCGCCGTGCTGGCGTCTCCAGATGTCCACTAGGTCGTATGCTCTACAGATCTCCAGAACCTGGCGCGCAGCTTTGGGAGTAGTTGTGGAGGTCGGGTGGGATTTATCCTTCTGTGGGTCTAGAGTGGTGTTCAAATCACCCGCCCATATGATAGTTGCTGATCTTGTTTCTCCCAGGTGCGTCATGACCCAATCAAAGTTGTTGTTACCGTCTGTGTTCGGACCGTAGGAATTTATTATTACGAGTTCAGAGTTTGAGAATTCCGTGTAGTAGAAGTGACCTTCCGTCCTCATCACTTTTGGTTGCAAGTAATTTGAATTTCAGAGTTCTATTTATTAGGATTGCCACTCCTCTGGCGTATGTGGAAAAAGACGCAAAGTATCTGTGGCATCCCCAATCTCGGGCCCACCGGTTCTCCGTTCCCGGGAGGAGGTGGGTTTCCTGGACCAAGGCGATGTCCACCTTGTGTCTTCAGAGGTATTGTGTTATTCTCCTGGTTTTGATCGGGTTATTGCCACCTTTGATGTTCCACGTAGCTGGCTTGAATGTCGTGAGTAATTGAATTTTGAGGTAAGTTTTGGCCAGGGTGGGGCACCACCTTGTCGTGGGGTGTTCCACATGTGTTGATTCTCAGTTTCCGCATCTTTAGATGTCAGCGGACTATGGTACAGTTGTTGGGCGTTTCCAGGCGGCGGCAGGCGGAGCACGGGCCCCTGACAAGCACAATTCCATAATAACAAACCATTTCCCTCCCAATCATGGGCAACCCTCAACTTGCCCATCAGCTTTCCCCTCCCAAGGTCCCAAAACATAACTAAGCTGCGCTTGGGGCGCTAGGAAGCTTCCAAGGACCAGCGCACCTTAAAGTTTAACATCGAAGTCTGGATCCGGGGGATCGTTCTTATGCGTCTCAGGGCAGCCTATTGACGGATGTAGATGAATCTCAGGGTGGGTCCCCATTGGCTCGTTCTCTTCTTCGGGGTCTAGCGTTGTCTATGTTTTGTCTGCATCCCAGCTTATCGAGAAACGAATTCGCCTCCTCGGGCGTATTGAAAAATTTTGACTTGCCGTCATGTTGGATACGTAGCTTGGCTGGGTAGAGCATGGAATACATCAACTTGTTGTCTTGCAGTCGATGTTTCACGCCAGTGAATGTTCTGCGCAAGGCCTGGACCGAAGGGGAGAAGTCGGGAAAAAATGTGATGTTATCTCCATCGTATTGCAGGTGCCCTTTCTCTCTTGCAAGCCGGAGGATTGTAACTCGGTCTCTGAAGTTAAGCAATTTTGTGATTATTTGGCGGGGGGCTGCTCCAGGAATGGGGCGGGTAGTTGGGACCCTGTGAGCCCGCTCCACCACGAACATGTCGGACAATGCAGGGTTTCCAAATATCTCCTTGCATAGTTTTTCGATGAATTCCTCCATTTTTCCTGTGGTTTGTCGTTCCCTTACCCCGAGGATCCTGATGTTGTTCCGGCGTGAACACCCTTCTAGGTCCTCGTTCTTGGCCATAACAGCTTTCATTTGTGTTTCTAGCGTTGTCACTCTGGCGGTCATAGAGGTCACGTTATCCTCCACGTCAGAAATTCGCTGTTCAGCCGTGTCCAGCCTGTCCCCGTGTTTGTCTAAACGGTGTTGAAGTTGGTCAACTTTGGTGGACAGGGAGTCTAGCTTGCTATCTATGTTGCAAATTCCCGCTTTTAAATCGAGGAGGATTTCTCTGATGTCTATCTGGAATGGGCTCGACTTCTCGGGGTGTGTCCCCTTCCAAGTTTTCTTGTCCCGCATTTGTTTTGGGGGTTTTCACTATGGCTCCAGCCTCAAATGTCCGCTTCTGCTGAGCTTTGTCTGCTTTTCCCATCGTGATGGTTTACTGTGTTTGCGTTACTAGATTGGGGGCCTTTGCCTGTGGTCTCAAAGGTTGTCTCGTGTGGCTGTATTTCAGATGTTTCTTGAGCTGCAGTTAGCCGGCCTTTCTTGTCCTGCCTTTGTCCGTGTTATTGGGTACCCCAGGGAGGGGTCTCTCTCGACCTGGACGGTCGGTTTAGGTGCCCAACTCCGGCCCCGATGCGAGCGTGTAGGATTGCCTGCCGCTTGAACCGTTGGGGCATGGGAGAGGGGGGGGGCGCCGAGGCGCCGGCCGGTTCGTGTCCCCCCCGGTGTCACGAAGGTCTTTTGAGCGCTGTGTGATCGCCGGGGGCGGGCCCCCAGTCCGGCCGTCCTCGGGCCTGCTGTTGTGCCGAGATGTCTACGCGGATCTCAACTCCCGGCGCTTGGCGGCAGCTACCGGGCCCACGTGGCTTTGCACTGGATGGCCGCCGAGGAGACGGCGGGGGGAGGCAGGGTGGGCCCACCATTTGGTTTGGGGAGTTGTCTATCTTCCCCCGCTCTCCTGACCCGCCAGTCCCCAGCTAGCGCCTCCGGCACCGCCCGCCTCCGTGCCCGGCCTCGAATCCGCCTCACCTTCGGGGGGTTGGATGGCCCCCGGGCCAAATGTGGCGAGAGGGCTGGTGCTCCTCCTTGTCTCGTTGCCTGTCGCCAGCGGTGCCGCTCGGATGGAACGCTGCCCCTCCACTGAGGGGGTCGGATGGCCCCCAGATCCGCGTTATTGGGAAGGATTAATTAGGTGCCCTGACGGCACTCACACCAGTGCGGCCATCTTGGTCGCGCTCTAGCGCCCTCTTTATGCTGACTATATGAGATAACGGATGGTGGTGTATGGTGACGGCCCCCTTCTTTCGTTTTTTGTTTTTTTTTTTAGGAGTAATCTTCTATGTTCATTTGGAAACTTACATGTGGCCCTGGATTGCATGGTGTTAATCAAGACAACCATGGTTTTTTCTCCCCTGAAGAAAGTTCATGCAGTCACAGCTATGAAGAACTGAAACATGTCAGGATCTGTGTATATTTGAGTTACAATATTTAAATAGTGTATAAGGTGTAGAAGTAATCTGTGTTTATTATATTTTTGTTAAATGTGGTTAAGTGTTTGTGAGTTTTTTTATTCATTTGCATTTTTATATTCACCATGTGTTTAGTGTTGGGTCATGTTCATTTAGAACATTTTTCTGAGTTTTTTATCACTTGTAAATTTCATTTAAAAAGTTTTTTTTTAGTACTGTATGAACCTGGTCTATTTTTTCAAGACTAGAGGTATAGGGAGGCGGTCCACCATATCATTTGGTTTAGATCAGAGAATTCGAAAAATCCAAATTGAGTTATTTTTTTCTTTTTCTTCTTGTATATAAATATGTGTGCTCTACCTCTGACCGTGTGAGAGAGGGAGTATTCATAGAGGTATTTAGCCTTTAGTAAAGTCAATGCAATTTTTAGTTACCTGTGCTTATGAGCCACTTGCTGGCCGCTCTTATTAGTTACCTGTGCTTCTCCCTTCCCCTTGCCCCCTGCACTTCTCCCCTCCCCCTTTCCCCGCAATTGTGCGATCTCAATGAAACAAGGCCTAGTAAGATTGTTCTGCCCACCCTGTGTTTCCTCTCCTTGTCTTGTCACGCTTCGAAACACGTGGTTAAGGGCGCGTTATAAATGCCATATCATACATTGAATTACTGTCCAAAGAATACTATACAATCTTCCTGCCAGCATGATATTCCATTTGTAAAGTACCCACAAATGGGTTTGCTACAGTCAGTCATGATTCATCCCAAGTACAGTGTTTTGTTTTAAGTACCTTCTGCCATTTCCAAACAATGCAACATACAAATACAAACAAATTGGCACTGCACTTTCACATTTATCCAGGCCTCCGAGGGTATGTCACCCGCCTGCCAGATCTTGAAACCTGAATTCATATACCCAGAAAGCTCCCTATTATTACATGCCAAGTGGTGCCATTATTTGCCAAGAAACAAAAACCATCACAATAGGCCAAAAACCCTCACCCACAACATGACAGTTAGTGATGATGTATGTCAGTTATCCCCACAACCACTTAGCAGGTATTGTCCTCATATGCCCAAGTACCCCTACATTCAAATACCAGGCAATGCCAGTATACGTCTAGGGTGTCTAGCAACTAAATGCGAGGTAGTTTGTACATAATCCAAATAGCCCCCTTAACAACTAAAGGTCAGGTAGTGCAATCGTATGCTGGGGTACCCTGCTCTACCATAACCTAATTTCAGGTGGGTTCATCAATGCCAGGAAACAATTACACCCATGATTAAAATCCTGATACACCAGGCACCGATCGCTACTGGTGTACAAATGTGAAAGAAGGGGTCACAGACACATTACTCTTCTCATACCACACAAATAAATGTCATCTATTTCTTAGCACCTTTTTGGACATCAGGGAGCATGAACAAGTAAGTGGAGAGTCAAGATGGAACATTATTCCCTCGGCTAAAACTTCTACCCTAAAGAACAGTGATGTTCTAAGCTACCACGCTAGTCTACAAGCCCTCATAGATATAATCCATGTTCTCACAATGATGGTTAACAAATGCCGAATATAACTGCCTTGTTTCATGGAACAATTTTCCCAGACATGCCGCTTTCACCGAACAGCAGCCTGTCAGGGAACACTGCATGTGCAGTAACTTGATTTTGGGGGCTGGGGGGAATTTATGTGTGTGTGTGTGTGTGTGTGTGTGGGGGGGGTCCATGCGTGTGTGTATTACTGTATTAAAAGGGGTGAAGCGGAGGTCCGGGGGTGGTAAAGGTGTCGCCTCACAAACTAGTGACATGCCATGAGGTTTAGGGGGTTGGGGGAGGGAACCAGGATTGCAGGTTATCACCCGCATTGGAAGCTGCAAGGATAAGGCCTTGCCAACGGAATGTAATTTGCCAGCAGTGTCAACACCGGGACCGGTGAACCCAGCTTCTGTGAAAGTGGCTTGCAAGGAAATCCCATAGAACCCAATCTCCTAAAATCATCCTACACCACAAGTTCTTTCCAATGTACCTTCACAAGAGGGAAGTAGGATCCTGCAAATCATAATGAAGAATACACCAATAGGCTGAGAATGTCAAGTGTGACAGTTGATTGGGTTATATACAGGTGCACAGATTTCTCTCTGTCTTCACAGGTTTATGATAAACTGGTGGAATAATGTGCAGAGTAAAAAGCTTCTCGGTGTCTTATTGACTAAATATCTGCTGTTGGAGAGTAGTATCCAGATGATATGGGGTCTCTTTAAGCTCTTCCTCGATGGGTGCTTGAGGGAAGTATGAGTGTGTTGAGGGGGTGAACGACCTATCAGCAGATTCTTGATGGTGCACCAAGTAAGGCCATCTGTGAGCTAGATATCGTTTTCTTGTCTTTGAACGTAAATCCTTGAAAAGAGTGGTTCACACCAACTTCAAACACAATTTCTGTTCTTGTTATGGGTTAAATATACCAGTTACTAAGTTAGGGGTTAAATATACTAGTTACTAAGATCTTAAATGTAGTTGAGACCCTTTTTATCAAAATGGTGAAAACATTCATTTAAAAAGGGTTAACTAATGATTTGATGAAGAGCTTATTATGCGAAAAACAAACTTCAAGAAAAAAGGAATACAAATGGAGACCGACACAATCGGAAGGCAGCAAAATGTTATTCGAAGTCCATTTATAGGCCATTATGCTATGATTGAAAAAAGGAGAGCCTTCTACCAACAACGTTTTTTCTCAGATCTCATTAATACTACCAGAGTATTTAAAACATGCCTTAAAGAGTCAATGCCCCACCCCCATCCAAATCACCAATTGCCTCTGTCCCTCTAAAAGCCTTGTAGACTACCTGGCCAAGACTTTCACCAATACAATCCAAAACATTCAAGGCCACAATCTAGCATCACGCTCTTATCAATGCTAAACCTATGTTGCATCCCTCATATCTCACATCTACCTTCTCCCATTTTAAATTATGCAGCGATGAAGACATTCCTAAACCGGTAAACTTTACTACCACTTCAGGGACCCAATGTAAACCCTAGCTGGCAACTCTGATTAACCAAGCCATCCCAATTTAAGCACCTGCGATTGTCAATATTTATAGTAGATCTATAAGCTCTGGGTTTATCCCTCATTGTTTCAAGGACATCTCCAGCACCTGATACCTAACTAAGCACTCTTTATACCCCCTCAAAACTAACAGTTTATCTCTAATAACCCTTCTTACAATATTATAAAAATGCATCTCTATCAGAGTGAAGCTCCAGAATGTTCCATGACAACCAATCTCAATTTAGGACCCAGAGGATGTACAGAAACTATTCTGAAAATATTTAAGGCCTTAATCAAAACACACCGTCCCCCTTGATCCCTCTAGACCTGTCGGCAGCCTATCGCATTGAAGGGTTTACATTCCTTTCTCAAAGAATGTACCACATCTGTGAAAGTGCATAATGTTAGTTCAACTCCCAATCCCACTATTAATGGGGTCCCAAAAGGATCAACCACCTAATTTCATGGATATTGAACAACCTTTGCCTCACCCAGAGTAAAACTGAAATTATGTATTTCAGTACCTCTTCACTGGGAAACTTTTCTATCAATTATTCTTTAGCTTTAGGACTGCAGGTTCATCCAACTACCAGCCCCCACCAAATCTGTTAAAAACATAGGCAGTCCCCTTTTAACCCATCCTTCCTTTTTCCCCAGATTCATCAGGTTGCATGCAATGCTCACATCCAGATTCACATGCTACCGAAAATAATGCCTTATCTAGAAACGGCAGAGAAAACTGCGCCGACCAGAGCGCTGGTTCTCTCAAAACTATACTACTGTAATAGCATTTACATAGAACTAAGCAACAGCCAAATTCAACCACTGAGACTCACTTAAACGTTGTTGCCATACTTGTGCCAAAGTTTAAAAGGTATGTGACTTGATCACTCCAGGCCTCAAGTCTGATGGTTATGAATAAAGTACTGCATTCCCAATAAAACCCTATGCCGGATTCGCAGCAGCCTTCATGACTAGGGCCAAAAATTCAACAATTTATTTTTATTTTACCGATTTGTATGTTGCATGATACGAAGTAGTGGCGTGCAGAACAGTGCATCAAGAATACAAAAGAACCGATAAAAAGAACATTAGGGGTTAGGTTGGAAGTAAAGTTTTGAGCTCTGGATGAAATTGAAGAAGGGAACGGGCTAGATGAAGAGCAGCAGGTATTGAATTCCATAGGCGCAACACAGTAAAAGAAAATGCCTGTTGTGATGTATGTGATTTCTTCACCTTGGGCATCAGACAAAGAGTCTTTTAGTCACGCTCGGCTATACTCCTTCCTTACCACCCAAAGATGTACCTGGATTCTGCAAACAAAAATCTCTGAAATAGACCAATGTTGAAGAAATTGTAGCACACAGGTAGAACCTTTTCAGTAATGCAGAACATCTTTCGAACGCTATACCACAAATCTGAGATTATAAATCAACCACATCCAATTTAAATGTGCTTTTAAAAACATCTTTTCACTAAAGCTTTTCTGGATACTGTGAGAAACATGATGGTATTCTCCCACCTACTCCACCGGGATCTTCCATTCAGGTGGCCAGGGAAGGGCCATTGCTGTTGGATCCCGACTCTGGGGGTGGACAAGCAAGGGAGGATCACCTGATTGAGGGTCACAGGAGATTGGGAGGAGAATACCCAAGGGCAAGAGATGGTACTCCCCCTTTCCCAATTACACACCAACCCACTCTTTCCCTGAGCCTTGATGGAGTATTTCCAATCATACCTCATCTGCCCCTCCCAATTGCCAATAGGTACTGGGACTAAGAAGAGGTGATTGGGAACAATGAGGATTACCTGTAGAAACACCATAGGAATACAAAGTGAGCCCTACCATCTAACACCTTTGAATTGTCCCACTAATGGAGTCAGGCAAGGTCAGGCACTCCCCCCCCCCCACTCCCCCCACCATTGTACACACTTGACTCTAAATGACTCACCTGCAGTTTAAAAAGGGAGGTTCTGCCAGAATCCGAGAGCCACCTGGGGATGCTGACTGTACCAGTGGCGCCAAGGAGCAGGGATCTGCAGAAAGAGAAACCTGGAGGATCCGGAGGAGAACAGCATGCCGAGATGCTGGCCCGGTGTTCGGGAGAGGCTGTAGAGTGGCTAAGGAGCTTTGTCTCCAGGGAGCCGGAGCGAGGCAGCCTGTATTCTGCTGGCGGTGTTCAGGGAAACGCTCACTCCCTTGGACATGTGCCAGTCCTAAGGATGTCTGAGGGGCAGGTGGTGAGACCCTGACCTCGACCCAAACCCATTTGACCTGCATGCTGGCGCTGTGCTACTGTTGTTCAGTTTCATTAGACAGAGAAATTCAGTAGTGTGTGGGTGGCTGGAGTGGGAGCAGGAGCGTTGTTGAAAGAAAAGCCCGGTGAGTGTATGCGGGACGAAAGCAAGCGAAAGCTGGAAAGCGGTGAAGGAACGAAAAGAGGAATGACAGAAAAGGTGCGCTAGAGATGCAGAAATAATAAAAGACAGCAAAGTGTGCTGGCGGTGAGGAAAGAGCCAAGAGTGGGTGTGCGACGGAGATCCAAAAGTGAGAAAGAGGGTGCAAGCGACCCTAAAGAAATACAGACAGTGCAAGAGGCAGGTTAAAGGGCAAATGTAGGTGCACGATAGCACAGTGAGAAACTGAAGGTGCAAGAGAGGAGGGTGAGAAGTACAGAAAAGTGTGCAAGAGGCACAGAACGGTGTAAAGAAGGTGCAAGAGTGCACAACAAGAAAAGAAGGCGTGCAAGAAGCACAGTAAAGTGGAAAAGGACACAGTGAAAGAGGCACAGAAGAGGAAAGGGTGTCAGAGAATAAGGAGAGGGGTTAGAGGTCAGAGTGGTCACGCCTGTGAGGAGCAAAGAACCCGGCGTTTCTTGGAAATCCCAATACAACATCCATGCAAGGACTGTACAGTGAAGGGAATATCCTGACAAGAGGTACATTTTTTGTTTGTTTGAGACCAGAGGAGCCTGGACTTGGGGAAGGGAACCCTAAGAGGCCCACAAGCGACATTGGTGGACTTCGTAAAGAGGGGCCTCTGCTTGGGGAAGGGAACCCTGGGAGGCCTAACAGGAACTGTGTCTTTTGTTTGGAACTGGAAGGATCGAAGCTTAGTGAAGGGAACCCCAAGAGACTAGAGACATTGTGAACTCTATTGACTTATGCCAAGAGCCTTACGTCGAAGGTTCCAAGAGCAACCCATTTGAGTTGAACTATTTTGAACTGGCAGAACTACACCTATTGGTAAGACTACCTGAAACCAGCTGTGGTTTACATTTTTATTTTGAAACACCATTCTTCCTTTAAGAAGACCCCCTTTCACATTTGGTGTAAGAGTGAGGCAAGCATAGGTTTGAACACAGACAAACTTTGGTTTTGAACTTCAGGACATCTACGGCCCATAGAAACATCAGTTGAGGGAACAAACCCCTTCGAGTTAGGGCCAGGTAGGCATTACACCAGCACCACAAAGTTTGGTAATAAAGGTTTTCAAACTGTTACTTTTGAGTCTGTCTCTCTTGATATGCTATCTGTCTCACAATACTGTATGATGGATGGGCTGCACGAAATACCCATTCTTTCTCTGCTTGAAAACAAAGTATTGCATTTCCATGTACACAAGACTCTTTTGTGCATTTCGTGCAAGTCCGTTCATAATGACACCAATAATTCACCAGGAGACTAGGGGACCTTTTCCTAAACTGATGGACAAAGTATGAGGCTGAATAGCAGGAACTACCTTTCACAAATTGTTATAAATGTGCTCCCCCTCTGTCAGATAGCCCACATCGTTGTGTGGGCTGGCCGCCGTTGTGGCCCCAGGACATGACATCCCGGACGTGACGTCAGGGGAAGGGGAGGGTCGGGGATAGTTGCGGCAGTTGCCGCCTGAACGTGAATAAAGCATGTTGTGCATACGCCTGGCTCCAGCGTATCATTCAGCGCGCGCGCTCCCTGGTGCCCATGAGCCCCTAGAGGGGAACATAACAATGGCGACGAGCGGGTACGTGTCCCACTAACATTGTGCCGAGGTCTGCAGCCGAGCAGTGAGGCGCGTCGGCGCGCCTCGGACACGGCATGAGCGGAAACAACGTGGTGCCACCCCTCGAGAGACGGCAGACCCAGAAAAGAGCCCGGGCGACCCGCGCCCGACGCTCCATACAGTTTGATGAGGCGCCCGCACGCCCGGTCAAGGCAGCGTGGAAGCACGGGACCCAAAGCGAGGAGCGTTGGAGAAACCTGCCCACAACACGAGGTGAGGTGCGCTCATCCCTGGCGCGACGTGGAGTTGTGCAAGCCGCGAGACGAGAGGGGCCACACAGCAAGACAGCGCTAGCATATGCACCACCCCTGCTCGGTGCTCAGTCGGGGCACCAGAATCACGAGCGTGTACCGCTCCTATGCAGCAGGCATTCCGCCCCAGGTGCGGATCGAAGCAACAGATAAACCTCAATACGCATCCCACTCCATACATGGGCTGAGATAAATACGAATCTCAAGCAAAAGGGGCCTCAATCCACGCCCCTAAGGAGCACGACTCCAACATCGACACCAATTATCTACGCAGAGAACCTTCACATACCTTCCGACATGTCGGACTCAGCGAGCACCAAAGCCACATCCTCAGGAGGGGCGGGAACGGCGGCAACGTCACCAGGAGGAACAAATGCAGCACAGGACAACACCCAACACACGCAAAATGAAGGGGGTGCATCCCAAGTCATGCACATGCCAAACCCTTTTGAAATACGGGATACCTCATATCTAGGTCCCCGCTGGACCATTTGGCTCCGGGATTTCAAGTTCTACACCGGTGCCATAGGTCTAACAGATGACACCAGACTGAAAAATACACTATTCATGGCAGTAGGACCGGAAGTAAGAGATCGCGGGGGAATTACTCAACGTAGACACTGTCACATATGGAGAACTGCATGCCAAACTATCAGACGGTTTCGCACCACATACCAACATGGATTATGAACGCCACGTTTCATACGACCAGACAGGAGAAGGGCGAGTCAATAGACAATTTTGTAATGCGCCTCCGCATCAAACTCAACATTGCGAATTCCACAAATACTCCAACGAAGAGGCGCTCAGGTTGCAAGTCATCGCAGGATGCCTCTCACAACCATTTTGTAAGCAACTTCTACAGAAACAGAAGTCCCTGGAAGAAATCCTAGCACTGGCCCGTATGGAAGCGGCAGTGGACTTGCAACTGGACAATCTAGGAAAAGTGTCACTACAACATCACAGTGCTAACGTTGAATCAGTCAACAAATTATACTCCAACCCCACTCAAGGAAACAAACGTCCAGAAGCCACGTGTTACAAATGTGGATACGAATACCCCCACATGGGGGAATGCTCCGCCATAGGACAACAATGCGTCGCATGCGGAGGAATGGATCATTACCGGGCCATGTGCAAAAATGCACCGACACACAAGCCGAACAAACACCGGAATCAAGACGTGCGACGATACATCGGCCAGAGTCCGCCCAGAGCCAGGGGGGATAGTGACAGAAAACCCATGAGAAGAGAGGACGGTGACAGCAAAAGCCGATACACCCGCGAGGACAGACGTTCATCGGAAGACATGAGACGCTCACACAAGACGATTTGTACGGTATGTTGAGACCCGATCACCTACAAGCAGTGACACCCCGACCTCAGAGGAAGATCAAAGGAGGAAAGGCTACGTGTGGGCCATAAAAGACAACACAGCAGCCACCCAACACAGCCGCATACTAACACTCCACGTGAATGACACCCCGCTACAATTTTTGATAGACACCGGAGCAACGGTTAATATCATCAGCGAACAAGCATACGAGGCATTAACACCGCAGCCCAAGATCAGGAAAGCCGCAATAGACGTATAGCCCTACGGGTCCACGACCCCCCTGCCGTGCAAAGGCATGATCACAGCCTGGTGCACCCATAAGGAACACACGGCGAAAATCCCACTACATATTCTGAAAACTGAAGTCAACAGCGGATGCATCCTAAGCTTCCGGACCGCCGTAGACATGGGACTAGTACACGTCTTATACCAGCTGATGGCGCATAAATACTTTGCAAGACCAGATGCAATCGAACAATCATTCCCAAAGCTATTCACCGGCCTAGGCAAGTTGAAAAACAGTAAAGTACACCTTCACATAAATCCAAACATCAAGCCGGTTGCCCAACATTATCGAGGGATTCCGTTCAACATTCAAAAGCAGGTGGAAGAGGAACTTGAAAAACTCATCAAAAGGAACGTCATTGAACCTGTGTCGGGTCCCACACCATGGTTATCACCCATCGTCCCGGTCTCCAAGAAATCAACGGATGGGTCCATACGCCTTTGCGTGGACATGCGCAGAGCCAACACAGCCATCGAAAGAGAAAGGCACCAGGCACCCAGGATCACTGACATGATCCATCTCCTTCACGGAGCGAGGATCTTCTCAAAGCTAGACCTTACAAAAGGCTATCATCAGATCGAAATCGCGTCTGAATCCCGATATATCACTACATTCGTTACCCACCTTAGTCTTTTTCAGTACCAAAGACTCTGTTTCGGCATCTCCTCCGCCGCCGAAATCTTTCAGGAGGAGATTCACAAGGTGATAAAACACGTCCCAAACTGTTTGAATTATTCAGACGATGTCTTAGTATATGGCAAATCACAAGAAGAACACGACTTGGCACTCCACAGAGTGTGTCGGGCACTTGATGAGGCAGGTCTAACGTTAAACAAGTCGAAGTGTGAATTCTCAAAAGGATCTCTGAGATTTTTTGGACATATTTTCTCAGACAAAGGAATGAGACCAGATCCGGAAAAAGTCAAGGCCCTCAATTCAGCCGCCCCCCCGTCAACACCACGGACCTCAGGTCATTTCTGGGCCTAGCTAGTTACTGCTCCAGATACTTGAAAGATCATGCCACCGTCAGCAACCCGCTACGCCTGCTCACACGCAAGGACACACCATTCGTCTGGTCAAAAGAGTGCCGAGATGCATTTGAGGCGATACGAGAAGCCATATCTCAAGCCGAAGACATGGCATACTTTGATGCCGGCCGCGACACTGAACTGATTGTCGGTGCTAGCCCGGTGGGTCTCGGCGCCATACTGACTCAAAAAGACCCCAAAGACTCATACAACACCCACATAGTAGCGTATGCCAGCCGAAGCCTGACAACAACGGAACAGGCATACTCATAGGCGGAAAAAGAAAGCCTGGCGGTAGTATGGGCCTGTGAGTATTTCGATCTCTTCCTGTTCGGCAAGGAATTCACCATCATTACCGATCACCAGGCTCTGCTCACCATTTATGGAAGTCCGAAAGCCAGAATGCCGCCGAGAATAGCCAGATGGGGTCTACACCTACAAGACTACAGATTCACGATACTACACAGACCGGGGAAAGAGGAGAACCCTGCAGATTACCTCTCCCGCCAACCGGTAACCACGACCGCGTCACAACCATCCATAGCAGACGCATACATAAACTACATCATCTACAACCGCTGCCAATTGGATGTACAGAGCTGTCGGCGCAGTCGGAGTCAGACCCGGCACTCCGCATCGCAAGGCACTGCCTGCAAACCAATAAACCGACTCTCATGAGACAACAGGCCAGAGGAGAATCAGAAACCACACGTGAGGATGTCAAATGGTTCGACCAAGTCCGGGAAGAATTAACGGTGGTAGAGAACAACATACTATTAAAGGGCTGCAAAGTCGTCATCCCGAGAACCCTCCGGGAGAGAATAGTACACCTGGCCCACGAAGGACACCGAGGCGTGGTCGCCACGAAGCGCCTCCTTCGTCAAAAAGTGTGGTTCCTGCAGCTCGACCGCCTGGTTGAAACCGTTGTAGGAAGCTGCCACATCTGTCCCCCAAGAAGCGCCACCGCCACATCCAAACCCCTTACAGACGTCACATCTGCCGAACAAAGTGTGGGAGGAGTTAGCAGTAGATCTGTTTGGACCGCTGAGTAACTGAACACATGTGGTCGTGCTCATAGATGAACATTCCAGATACCCCGACGCCCAGATCGTGGAGAGCAGTGCAACATCAAGCGTCATTCCAGCACTCGACAGAATGCTATCAGCCTATGGCATTCCCAAGGTCATAAAGTCGGATAATGGTCCTACATTCACAAGCCACGACTTCCAGAAGTTTGCAAACTACATGGGGTTCCAACATCGACGAATAACCCCCCGATGGCCACAGGCCAACGGCATGGTCGAAAGGTTCATGGCCAGCAACAAGAGAACATTACAAATCGCCCGTGTCCAAAACAAGCCATTCGAGCAGGCTCTCAACCAGCTACTCAGAGAGTACAGGCACACGCCTCACAGCACGACGGGTGTATGTCCGGCAGACTTGCTATTTAGGAGGACAATCACCACGAGGCTACCAGAAGATCCAAGGCCACAAGAACTGACGCCTCTGGAACAAGAAGCAAAGGAAAACGACACCCCGAGGAAGGCAAAGACAAAGGAAGTCACTGACAGGAAAAGAAGAGCCCGCAAAAGCATAATGCAACCTGGTGACGAAGTATGGCTCAGACAACCCACGAGTCGCAAAGAGGAAGCCACTTTTGCATCTACCCCACTCATCATAACTCATAAGTAAGGTACCATGGTCACAGCCCAGAGGAGTGACTGCTCCACAATGACTAGAAACAGCTCGCATTTCAAACGTGTCATACCGACCCAAGGAGGCGGGCGGGCAATGGACAGAGATAGCAAGGATGACAGACTACATGAAGAAGCCTATCAAGACGGAGAAGAGTCCGGAGGGGAAGCAGGCACTCCACCACCCGCCGCGGAGAGAGCAACCCCAAGCAAAGCGAGGCGCCCCCAGAGGAGCCGCATGAAACCACTTCGCCTCATAGAAGAAATGGGGTGAGAGAAAAAGCATGGGACTCGCATTCTAAAAAGGGAGGAGATGTCAGATAGCCCACATCGCTGTGTGGGCGGGCCGCCGTTGTGGCCCCAGGACATGACGTCCCGGACGTGACGTCAGGGGAAGGTCGGGGATAGTTGCGGCAGTTGCTGCCTGAACGTGAATAAAGCATGTTCTGCATACGCCTGGCTCCAGCTTATAATTCAGCGCGCGCGCTCCCTGGTGCCCGTGAGCCCCGAGAGGGGAACATAACACCCTCTTGTCTGTAATTATCTACTGTACATACATCACTTTCCTGGTGTGATATGTTGTTTACACACTGTCTTGGTGTTATCAGTTACCCACTTGTCGGATTGTGTATTAGATTTGTTTGTGCCTATTGATGTTTTGAATGCTTCAGAAGTGTTGATTTCATAATAATTAATTGAATTTCATGTGTAGGACTACGTGTGTGTGTAAATTCATTTAGGGACCATACACATTTTGATATATGTCTTTGTCAAACCTGTTTAAATAGCGAGCAGAACTAGAACCCTGATATAATAGGTGCAGTCTTAGCTTTCGTTACAGTAGGGATACCCCCTTTAGTCATTGTTTAATAAAAAAGTTGCATTTTCTCTTGCCAATATTCATAATTCAGATTTGTGCCACCCTAATATGATTAACGTAAGTAGGATCAGCCATAGTACGTCGTCGTTCGGGCATATATGCTTAGTTGGTCAAGTTTTATGGATTATATTTGTGATAAATAATTAAGATAATCCTTTGTATTAGTATTTAATATGAAATGTACGACAATTAGAATAGTTTTCCTTTCTGTTCTGTCTAGTTTAGTTTATCGTGTATTCTGTTAATGGAAGTCAATGTATTGTAGTATTTTTTTCTGTCTTTCTTTTGTAATAAATATATTCGGAATGTTTTATATTTGAAAAGTTGATTTTATTAACTAAATCAAATAAAAATATATATATATTCATATTACCAGCACACATTTATATAGCTCACACGACATGCTTAGTTTTACATATTACTCAATTGAAAGTTACTCCAAAGGTCGAAGAATAAAATCAGCAAATGCCAAAAAAGCAAACAAGTCATTTAATGAGAAAGTGATTATTTAAATCAAAAGTATTACTTTTGCAACCTATTTCAAGTAAGGAAGCACTGTACCTTGACATCTTCACATAGTTCCGCCAGCCGAGCATCTACGTCTATTTTTTCTGGGGAAAAAACAATTTAGATACATGCAAAAAAAATCAGTTTCAGAACATATTGCATGTAGTTATTCACTGGCATTTGATGAACGAAGCGTGCAAGTAAGTTTTTTCACAAATTGCATGAATAATTGCTAAATGTAAGCAATCTGGCGTCACCCAGGGAAAAAAGCCAGCAAGCTGCATTATGTATCCTGTGTTAATGCTAGTTCTGAAACGACAACATGTATCCGATGAACAGTTAAAAGGAGTCGATACCGTTAAAACGTGTGTTATGCTTATACTCTGGGCATATGTTTTCTCTATACACAAGTCTTACAAAATGACCGAAAATGCCCCAATATCTATCATCGCCTCTTTACATGAAGCTCTGTAAGGTCAAACAAAAAAGTGAAATAGGTGTGACAGAGTGCAACACATTGAGATAGATTCGTTACACAATCCCTCAAAAAGAAACTCCACAACCCAACATTCAGTACTAGTGGTTTTCTACACTCAGCTGCGTTATGCATATTTTATGCAACAAAAAAGCATGCACTAATCCCAACATTTCCCAAAAGTGGCAAGAATTTTCAACAAACTTTCAAAACGAGATTATGCAACCAGAGCACGTTGAATACAACGAGTGGGTGATAGTTATACAAGACATTGCTGCTACCGTATTTTTTTTTTTTAAATGTCTGGTCATTTTAATAGCTTTCATTTGTGTTGCCGTCTTTCTGCTACAACACAACAGTAGCAACAAAGGTCAGTGTGCACCCAAAGGTTATTTAGAATGGCATTAACATTGTGCACGTGCATGAAAAAGTCAAGAAATGATATTTTTCTGTGGCGTATACAGTAAGCAACTACAGGCTGTCTGTGGTCCCCATGCGTGAATTTTGATATCAATTTAAAAAGACAAAACACACACACACACACACACGTTACATTGAGTAATGTTCATTACAGGAACCAGATGTAATTTTAAAAATTCTCGCACACAGCCCAAAATGAGCTTCAACGTGTGGGTTAACCCCATTTCCCTTCTTTTTAAACTGCAACCTCTTGAATAAAAAAAGACTGTAGAAAGCTAAAAGCAAAAAAAAAAAAAATCAATAGATATGATTTATAGAATAACCCAACGTTAATCAATGACCAACTTGTTATTCTCTCAACCAGGTTCTTCTCCCCAGGAGTTTGTATTCAAAACAAAACAGCAAACAATTTGCAGTTACTTTTCTGGATGGTGAGATTTTAAAATGATGACCAAATAATCGTTGCAGTGCAAAAACTGGTGGTGAGACAGTAATGGTCATAGAAAAGGTGGTGACTGAACCAGATCGAGCACTGCAGATCGCCAAGATCGAAAGGTCTCCAACAACAGCGTTGGTGTGACCGTGCAATAGAGATGGTTACGTTTAACACTCAACAATGAACACTACCATCCAACAAAGAGCAGTAGTAAGAAGTTAGCTGCTGACTATTGCAACAAAGTAAATGATTTGTGAGATCTTGATGAACGGTTGCTCAAAGACATACATTTTCAAGGTTTAATCACATCAGGGCTTGTAAGGTCTCCTGTAAACAGGCATTTCAGGTAAAAATGAAACACAAAAATAGTGACAGAATCAGAAATTCGAGAACAAAATAAGAAGAAAAACACAAAAAAAAGAATCCTTTGGAGCTTCATAGCTAATTGATCAGTTGGCTCTGTGGGTGGTTTTATGATCTTAAGACAGCAGCCAGTCCAAACCACAGGTGAGTGTTCGCAGTTGGATAACAGATTCTGCAACACCTTCCAAGCACTATTATTTGCAGGAGTATATCCGGTCACTTTCTGTAGCAAGTCAATGTGTACATTTTCACAAGTACAGAACAAAGTTGAAGTTATTCATGTAATTCGGATTAGCACTCACTTGGCAAATTGATATTTGTCTCTTCTACTTTCCACTACCTATTCCTCATGGAAGACTTTCAGGAATCTTATGAATGTTGCATCAAAACAAAATTACTCACCGTAATGACTAACACACTCCTAGTCCATAGCCTCCTTTCCTCCATTCTTGAGACATTCCGTCCTTCGGAACGCGACCAGAGCACTTTTTGAAGCATCAAAAAATGTATTGTCCTTCAGTCCTTTTCTATCGCCAAGGCCGGAAGACACACTGGCAATAAGGAACATTTTAGAGGGGTTGGCAGGCAGGCATACGGGGGAAATGGGACTATGGACTACGCGTATGTTAGACACTACAGTGAGAAACTTTGTTTTACTCCTACGTCCCATCCCCTTTCCTCCATACTTGTGGGAGATTCACAAGCACGGATACTAAACTGAGTGGATGGAAAACTCCCTTACCTAAACAGGTTCTTCAGCACAGCCTGAACAAACTGAGTGTCAGCTCATGAACTGTGGTCGAGGCAATAGTGTTTACAAATGTCAAGGGGGAGGCCCACGCGGCGCCCTAGCAATGGTTTCCCAAGGAACATGTTTTTGAAAAGCTATGGCCGCAGCTTTGCCCCGCACCAAGTGCGCATGGATGCCTTTGGGTGCTTGAAGTCCCTCAACTGAGTAAGCTTCTGAAATGCAGGAGGTTATGCAGCAGGAAATGAAAGCGTTAGATGTCTGCGCCCTTTTAGTTTATCAAAATGTAACAAAAAGGTGAGAGGTTCTGAAGTCTTTCATTCTTTCTAAATAAAACGAGAGCCGTTCCAATGTCCAGGTTGTTAAGGTCCTGCTTGGTGTCCGACGCCAGGTCAGGAAAAAGGAGTGATAAAGAGATAGACTGGTTAATGTAAAATTCCGCCAATTTTCGGAAGCCAGACAAGGCTCCTCAATGAAAAGAGTCTGAAGCTCCCCAATCCTTCTGGCTGACGTAATGGCAACCAGAAAAGCCACCTTCCAGGTGAGGAGTTTCAACTCCCACCATTGCCAAAGGTTTGAAAGGTTTGTGACAAAGCACGTCGAGTATCACATTGAGGTTCCATTTAGGGTGAGGTGGCTTGACAGGTGGAAAAAGGTGAAGGAGACCTGTGAAACACCTTTTTATCACCGGATTAGTGACCGTTAATTAACAAGCGTCTGTGTTAAGTTAAACACCAATAGCGGACTAGTATGTTCTAGCCAGTAAGATAGTTCAGCGGGTTGAGCCCTCGCTGCTGCGATCTGAGCGTGATGTGCAGGTCGCAGGTTCGAATCCCGGCAAGGCCAACTCAGCCTTTCATCCTTCCGAGGTCGATAAATGAGTACCAATTTCGGTTAGGCGATATTGTATGTAAATATGTGCTCTGTAAAGCACTTTGGATTAAGGCGCTATATAAATAACACATCATTACCATTACATGAGTGGATATGAATGCCTGTAGCCCCAAGGTCCGAAATGAACTAAATGACACAATCTACAGATGCCCATCTAGGATCAAGCTGCTTTTCTAGGCACCAGTGACAGGAATTGAGCCACTTACCCCTGTACTTAGCTCACATGGAACTGGATGATGAGCATGTTGTCCTTCGAGAAACTGAACTGTGCTAGGTACCTGATCTCCTGAACCATGCTGCCAAGCTGAAGGATTGTGTGGAGGGATGCCATTCTGGTGCAAAAGATTGTGAGTATACAGGCAAGCTGATCAGAGGATATACTGATAGATGTTGCAGCTCCGAGACCCAGAACCTGGCTGGCCACAAAGGAGCTATGAAGATTAGAGTGCAGCTGTGTACTCTCCTCGGAAGAGGAGGGAAGCCACACACCAGCATCCCGTCCCACAAAATCTCAATTGCATCCCCAGGGAACCCAGATCAAGGGCTTCCCTGGAGGCATAATGCAGACGTTTCCTTCCAGAGGGTGTCGCAAGCAAGTCTACAGTCTGAGTCGGAGCTGATTTGCGTGGGATGATCTTGAATCTTTCTTGGGGAATATGCAGATTGAAATCGGACAGGTCCAAGATAGTGTGAAGGCTAGCCTGGTTGGTTTTCGGCAGTGTAAACAAGCGGGAATTAAACTCCACGCCCCCTTCCGCCGAAAGAACTTGTTCTACTGCCCTCAAGTCCGGAAGCTTCTGAACTTCAGGCGCGGAGAGAGGTATCCCGGTCTGGTGTTAAGGGGGATGGGCTGGAGGGATCGCTGGAAGGGGCAGCTGGAAACCCAAATGGGCGACTGACAAGACCAGCTGATCTCAAAGCCTCCAGGTGCAAGGAGATGCACCCCCACTGGAGTAACATGGGTCCGCTAGGAACCATCATTTGGCAGAACACCAGAGGGGGTTACTGCTCTCGGCAGAGTTGGCTGAGGAGAGGGGAAAAACCAACCCCTTTGCTGCTTGCAGCGGGGGCTGCTTGGAGAACAGTCTGGCTGACGAGTCTTGTGGTCCCGACACCCTGAGAAGGATCTCGAGTAGAAAGCCAAAGGAAAAAACGATCTGGCAGTTACAGGCTTCACGAAGACCGACAAAGATCTGGCTATTAAGATACTAACTTTTGTCTTCGCCAGCTCTTCGTCGGTGGAACTGTGGAAGAGCTCCTTGCCCTCCTGTGAGGAGTCAGGAATGAAATTAGGATACAAATTAGCCATGATTTTGATTAAAGCATTCTATTGAAAATAAAAGGGTTTGGCAAAATGACCATCTGACCCTGCTCAAACAGGAATTTCCGTGCCTAAACCAAAAACAACGGATCTGTCTGTGTCAGGATGTCAAGATCAAAATTGTCTTGTGTCCAAAGTTCCATTATGACCCTCACACAACAAACTAAACTCTAAGGTGAAGGAGGATATGTCTTTAACCGTGAGTGGTTTTGACAAGTGTTCATAAAGAGAATAAATGGCTCCAACACAATAGTTCCTTGTGTCTTTCATGACCAACACCAACACTGTCAGACAAAGCTGTTTAGCTTTGTAGTGGTCTCTTTCTGTACACCTGAAAAATTAACACAGTTCCTTTATCTAGTCCTGATATTCCTCTCAGGGCTTCTTTAAATCTTGCACATTTCTTGTACTTGCCTGCTATACTCTCCTACCAGGGCTTCTTTCATTATACAGGTTCTCAACCCTCGGCCAGAGTTGCCCATATACTTTATGGGATAATGTGTCTGCTTGACATATTATCCTGTTCGGGTATCCTCTGTGCTTGCACTACATACATACATATAATTACAAGGGTTCTGCACACGATTCAATTCCCCCTTTCACAGTCAATCTTTTCACTTCTTGTCTCTCTGTTACTTTATTTACATTTGGTTTCATTCGGCCGCTGACATGCCCCATGTTCCCCGCTGTCTCTGGGCGAACTCACAAGCTTTTGTTGGCATTCTGGATTTTCCCGCAGTCAGCCACGGAAGGTTCTCTGTGTTTCCTTCTCGCGACCGCTTTCTCTTTGTTCTTCCATCCCTCGTGGATTCCACTTGACACATCTGCTCCATTCCGGGCTCCGGTAAATGAAGCACTGCTTTTTGTCACATGCGAACGCCCAGGAGTCTCTAGGTGGCTCCTGGCATTACTGCAGCATGTCTTGCTCTTGAAGCAGCTTCTTTCTTCGTCGGCGAGCCACCTGGTTTCACCACGCCAGTCTTAGCCTTTTGTTTTCACAGTCCTCACAGAGAGGTTCAGATCTCTCCCACCAGCATTAGAAGCAGCTTCAGACTATGATTCAGTTCTTTAAATTTCCCCGGCACAGGTGTATGCAAGTAGCACCTAGGTTTGTAGCCTCCTTCACATTCCTCGATCCCTCTTCCTCGTCCCAGTATATCAGTAATTTTGGGAAAGGAAGTCAATTTTTGATGATTGGATTGGAGAACTTGGAAAAGTATTTTCAAAGGTCTTAGATAGCAAATCAGTCCTGGATGATAGATAGGTGGAACTGGTGAAGGTGGCTTCATGTTTCACAAGGCAGGCCAATGTTGGAAGGTTGGCCTACAGATCTGGATAAAATGTTTTCACTATTCTTCACAGGGGAATGAGTAGATGTAGGACAATAGGCCGTAAGTGCATTAGACATAGGAGGGTTATTTCCAAGGGAAAATGCGGGATACTGTGTCTCACCCGGTCAAGCCATGACATCTTCCCAGTGGTTGTCTCCCCCATGTGGGCCTCCCTGATATAGCCGTCCCTAGGGTCAGGATCAGGTAGTGGCTGGCGACCCCTGGCTGCATGGGAGGAGGTCACTGCAGGAAATCAGTGACGACTCCATCAGATTCATCACATTCCTTTGAAAACTTGGTTGCATGAAGCCACGCATATTTTGGGCCAGAACTCTGGCATCGGACAAGCCAGACTTGAAACCCTCAAGTTTGTCCTGAGGAATGCATTGCTCGAACAACTCTCTCCATAACTTTAGATTAGCTGCAGCTAGGACCACATCTGTATTTGCCTGACGCAGCATAAGTCCCATATTCGCAAAGATTTTATTCTCCCCTTCCAAAAGATGTATTCCATCTACGACCAGGGAGGTGATGAAGTACCGTTTGGGTTGGAGCCCATGGTGTTCAGGTTGGAGAGGGACTTCCCCAAAGAGTTTTACAGTGAAGATGAGGATGTGTTCGTACTAGCCGAGGACCTGGGGGTCACCAGTGGCTTTGACACATCACCATAGATGGATATCTTCCCCGACCCCACTCAAGGCAAGACTCATGCCGCTTTCCAAGGGAAGATGTCCAGGTTGTCAGACATGGAACAAGTTACTTACCTGTAACTGTTGTTCTCCAGCATGGGTCTGGCATGGATTCACATGCTCATGAATATTCCCTGTCGTCAGGCTGGGAATGGAACAAGTTAGCCGGTCAAGTGGCACAGCGAGTAGAGCGCTCGCTTTGACATCAGTGCAGAGCCTGCGAATGCAGGTTCGAATCCCGGCAGCGCCAAACTCAGCGTTTCATCCTTCCGAGGTCGATAAATGAGCACCACACACCGTGGGTAATAATAAGCAGCGCTCAGATACCTGAGGGTTCGTAGCGCTATATAAATGCCAAA
Source organism: Ambystoma mexicanum (assembly GCF_040938575.1). Lineage (NCBI taxonomy): Eukaryota > Metazoa > Chordata > Amphibia > Caudata > Ambystomatidae > Ambystoma > Ambystoma mexicanum. The sequence continues at coordinate 670,272,709 of NC_090927.1, read as the reverse complement.
TTATTATTATTATTATTATTATTATTACTTACCTGTAACTGTAACTGTTGTTCTCCAGCATGCTCATGAATATTCCCCGTCGTCAGGCTGGGAATCCTCGGTAAAGAAAACATCAGTATCAGTTTCGTTTCTGATCTGTCTTTCTTAGTAGTAACCAATCACTGATCTCTGGGTCATACTGCCCCCAGCCAATGACTGCCCTCTCCCTAAGCCCCGCCTCTGGCAGCCATCCTCAGATTTGGTAGCACGTAAAGTGGCAGTATGACCAAGTGAAGAGCCGCAGAGGGGTAGGCGGGAGGGTTCGCATGTGAATCCATCCCAGACCCATGCTGGAGAACAACAGTTACAGGTAAGTAACTTGTTCCTTCTCCAGCATGGGGTCTGGCATGGATTCACATGCTCATGAATAAAAGAATACATAGCAGTACACACATGCACAACCACGGGAGGTGGCAACAGGCTCAACATTAAGCATCTCTTACCTCCTCACCAGGCTCACCTTAAGCGAACAGGTTGCGCAGCACTGCTTGGCCGACCCTGGACTCCTCCCTGAAGTCCCGATCGACGCAGTAGAATCTTGTGAAGGTGTGTGTCGACCTCCACGTAGCAGCCCTGCAGATGTCCAGCAGGGGCACACCAGACAGGAACGCGGTGGTAGCAGCGATCGCTCTGGTCGAATGGGCTCTCGGACGGCCGGGCAGCGGTCGGTTTGCCAACCAGTGACAGTGCATGATGCAGCCGGAGAGCCATCTGGAAATGGAAGTCTTCGAGAGAGCCTTTGCTTGATTCACAGTCCCAAAGTTCACAAACACCTGTGACGTCTTCCGAAAACTCTTCGTGCGGTCCACGTAGAACTTCAGCGCTCTAGCTACATCCAGCGAGTGCAAAGTCCTCTCGGCCGGCGTCGAAGGCGACGGGAAGAAAACTGGTAACACCAAGGGCTCGTTGAGGTGGAAGTCCGACGGCACCTTAGGCATGAAGGAGGGGTGCGTCCTCAGCACCACCCTTGTGTCGTGAAAAGTCAATTATGGAGGCTTGTAAAATAGGGCCTGGATCTCTCCCACTCGTCGTGCGGAGGGTGATGGCCACAAGAAATGCTGTTTTCCACGAAAGGAACTTCAAAGGCGCCAAATGCATAGGCTCGAATGGCGGCCCCATGAGCCTGGTCAGCACCACGTTGAGCTCCCACGCCGGGGCCGGAGCCTTCACCGGCGGGAACGATCGGAACAGTCCCTTCATTAACTCCTTCACCAGACAATGGGACCACAGGGATGAGCACCCCGGAGTTCTGGTGTAGCGGGAGATAGCCGTCAGATGGATCTTGATGGAGGCATGGGCCAGCCCACATTGGCCAGCGATAGCAAGTACAGCAGCACTTGAGGGGATGTAATCCATAGAGGGTTAATCTTCTGTGCCCAGCACCAGACAGAAAACCTCTTCCATTTGTGTCCCTAGCACTTGAGAGTGGAGGACGCCCTAGCCTTTGCAAGCACCTCCTTGCAGTCCGACGGGATATCGTACCCTCCAAACTCTACTGCTGCAGGAGCCAGGCCTGCAAGTTCAGCGACCCCGGGTCGTGGTGGAGGATGGCGCCACCTCCTTCTCTGGTGAGGAGATCCGCGTCCGTTGGCAGTTAGACAGAAGGCATCGCCGATGCTTCCCGGCTGGGGAAACCTGCTGGCGAACCTCCGGCACTTGGTGTTCGTCGTCGTCACGAATAGGTCGATCTGGGGATTGCCCCATCGACGGAATAGCAGATCCACTTGATCCTGACAGTTCCCACTCGTGGCACGAGCGCAGCTCCCTGCTGAGTGAGTCGGTGACAGTGTTCTTTATCCCTGCCAGATGGAAGGGTACCAGAAACATCGCTTGGGTGACGGCCCAGTGCCACAGATCCTGGGCTTCCTTGGATAGGGCTGGGGATCTGGTGCCTCCCTGCTTCCGGATGTAGAACATCATGGTGGTGTTGTCAGTGAAAATCCTTACCACCTTGGCCTCGAGGGTCGGGAAAAACGACCTGAGGGCCCACAACACGGCTCAGAGCTCCAGGACATTGATGTGTAGTGACCTCTCCTCCGGGAGCCAGAGGCCTCTTGCGTGGAGATCTCCGGTGTGCGCTCCCCATCCCTCCAGGAAGGCGTCCGTCGTCACAGTCTCCTGATGTGCCGGGGTCTGGAAGTCCATACCCGCCGCCAGATGTGCACGGGTCCCCCACCACCGGATCGCTTGGCGGAAGGTCTCATACGCGGGATCCTGTCTTCAAAGCTGCCCACCGCCTGCATCCAACGGGCATCGAGGAACTCTTGCACTGGACGCATCCGCAGCCTGCACAGGCGCTCGAGGTAGATGCACAAGGACATCATGCCGAGAAGGGACTTGATGGACCTCACCCTGGCCACGTCCATGGTCAACAATCATTGTACCTTGCCCAGGATGGCCTTCGCCCTTTCCTCAGACGGAGAAGCCAGTCGCGGCACTGTGTCGAGCCTGGCTCCCAGGAACAGAGCGACTTACGACGGTACCAAGTGGGATTTCACGAAGTTGATTGAAAATCCCAGATCCGTGAGCAGCTGGACGGTCTTCGCCATGTGCCCGACGGCAAGTTCTCTTGTCTTTTCTCGGATGAGTCAGTCGTCCAGGTAGGGGTAGGCGTGGATCCCCTGTAGGCGCAGCCACTGGTGCTAGGCACTTGGTGAGTACCCTGGGTGCCGACTTCAAGCCGAAGGGAACGGCCTTGAACTGGTAGTGTCGCCCTTGGAATACGAATCTGAGGAACTTTCGATGTCCTTTTAGAATCGGGATGTGAAAGTAGGCATCCTCCAAGTCCAGCGACGATAGGAAGTCGCCTTCCTCCAGCTGTCCCAGCACGTGCTGGAGGGTGACCATCCAGAACTTCTGGGACTTGATGTACTTGTTTAAACGATGAAGGTCCAGGATGGATCGCCAGCTGCCGGTCTTCTTTCTCACGAGAAAGTATCGTGAGTACACTCCGGAGCCTCTTTGGGACGAGCTCGATGGCTCCTTTCTTCAGCATCGCCCTTACTTCCAGGAGCAGTTGAGGGACGTGGATTTCCTTTCTGGCGACGGGTGGAATGCAGGGGCACTTCTTCAGAAACTCCAGAGTGTGCCCGCGGGCCACGGCATCCAGCACTCGTCGGTCGGTGGAGATGGACTCCCACATGCGGACGAGCTTCGCCAGCCGGCCTCCCACCGGGTTGCTCAGGTGGGGGCCAGACGCTACGGCTGGTTCAGTCCTGCTTGGCAGCGGCCTTGCCGCCTTGGCCTCCTTGGTGACGACGACAAGATCCTCCTGACTTGCTGCGTCCTCTGTAGGCCTCCTGCGACGAGGAGCGAGCCGCCTAACGGTACGTCGAGGAGCTGCCGCCGAATCCTTTGGAGGCACCTTGCTTGCCTCCGAAGTTCTGAAAGGGTGGCTGCCGTTGGTACAACACCCCCAAGGCCCGAGCCGTCTCCGTGTTGGCCTTGATGGCCTGCAGTGACTCGTCCACTGTCTTGTCGAACAGGTTGTTCCCGTTGAAAGGCATGTCCAGAACTCTGGTCTGCACGTCTTGATGGAAATCGGTTGCCTTTAGCCAACCACGCCGGCGAAGGCAAAGACTGTTGCCCATCTGGCGAAAACCGGTGTCAGCAATGTCCGTGGCTACTGTTATGGCATGGTCCGACGCCACCTCGCCTTCCTGTAGGATCTGCAGGGCCTCAGCCCTCTTGTCGGCCGGGAGGAAGTCCAGAAGGGAAGTGATCTTAAACCACAGCTCCCTGTCGTAGCAGGACACAATCGCGAGGGCGTTGGCCGCTTTAATCATCGTCGCCGCCAACGAAATGACCCGCCGTCCTATGGCGGCCAGTTTCTTCCGTCCGGCGGGGAGATCGAAGTTGAAGCCGCCGCCCCCGCCGCTTTCTTCTTGGCCGCCGCAGAGATGACCGAATCCGGGGTCGGCTGCACCCTAAGGCACATGGGGGCAGAATCCGGGACCCGGTACTTCTTCTCGTACCGGTCTCTCTTGGCAGGAGTCGTGGACTGGTTTTTCAGGAGCGACGGCCCCTCATCCCAGATGTTGTCAAGTAATGGCAACGAGAGGACCGTCTTCCTCTTGGCCTCACGCCGTTGGTAGAGAAAACCTTCCTTCTTCTGTTCCTCGGGGCAGAGCTGGAAGAGCTCGGATGCCCTGGCGATCATGGCGTGGAAGGAGACAATTTCATTGGGTGGGGAGGCCCGAGGAGGTGGTGATGGAACGGCCATCCCGTCGTCACCACCGTCGTCATCCGTCCCCGTCGTGGCCATCTCTGTTCCTGTGCCATCACTCGGATCAGGGGAAGGAGACGAGGGCTGCGAAGGCCGTGAAGGTTGGAAGGCGGGGGGGGGGGAATTCTCCTCCGCTTGCTTGGAGGGCTTCCCAACGGTCCAGGCTCCGCTGGATCGTCCGTTGGGGGTAAGGGCAACCTTGTCCTTATCTCTGTACACAAGGCTTGGATCGCCCAGGTACCAGCTGCGACGGGCGCAACGGTTGGGGAGTGGAATCCTCCGCCTCCACGGGTTCCTCGTTGGCACCACCGTCGCTTACTTCGTCTGCCTCGTCGGGATCCCTCCCGTGGGACCGGACCTCCTCGAACTTCTTGTTCAGGATCTTAGCGACACCAGCCAGCTCCTTCTCAGAGGCTGTATCTGTGTCCGTGTCTTATTGATGGGTTGAAAAGAGGATTCCCTCCACGGTGGCAGGGAAACTCTGGGCCCCGAGTTCGCCTCCACAGGCTTCGCCAGGGCAGCCACGACTCCCTCGATAGAGGCTTCAACCGGGTGAATCAGGGCCTTCATGACTTTGGACACGCTTGAGGCCTTCACCTTGGGGGGAGGGTCACCGCCTCGCTCCCCCTCGGCTGTCTCCGTCGGGATCGACCGGGACTTCTCCCAAAGCTTACCTGGGTTCTCCGATTTCCTCTTCCCCGAGCCAGAGCGTTGGCTCGTGGTTGATGGCGTCGGTGAAAGTGTGGCCTGCCTGGCAACCGAGGAGCCTGACTGATCGGCGCTCCCATTGCCTGCAGACTCGCAGTGCTTTGCCTTTTGTTGGGCCCCCGTTGCCGGAGCGCCCTCAAAGGTCTTAGAAGACCGCTCGGACTTCTTCTTCTTCTCACCTACCGCTGGGCTCTTCCCTTCCAACCAGTTGGTGAGGCGGATACGCCGATCCTTCATAGTCCTTTCCGACATGTTCTTGCAAAACGCACAGTCCTTCTCCACGTGCATTTTGTCTTCGTGAAGGCAGTAGAGGCGTCTGGAATGCTCATCCTCCTTGAAGACATTCTGCAATCCGCATCCAGGGAAGCTCCTGAACAGTTGGGATCCGGGCGTCGTGTTTCTTTTGTCCTGGGCCATGTCCACGCGGGGTAGGCCTCAAAGATCTTCCGGAATCCTCTGAGAAGTGAAACTCGACGAAAATTCAAAAACGGGTCCCCGTTGATCGGAAGTAGAAACGGTGGAGCTTGAGGCTCGATTGACCGAAAAAATTAGATTAAACTCTTTGAAAAATCGCAAAACGCAGTAAAAGCTCGAGAGCTATAGCACGAGGACTCCCAACACTTGAACGTGTGGTAAAAATCTGAAGATGGCTGCCAGAGGAGGGGCTTAGGTAGAGGGCAGTCATTGGCTGGGGGCAGTATGACCCAGAGACCAGTGATTGGTTATTAGGAGAAAGACAGTTCAGAAACGAAACAAACTGATTTTTTCTTTACCAAGGATTCCCAGCCCGACGACAGGGAATATTCATGAGCATGTGAATCCATGCCAGACTACATGCTGGAGAATGGGGCTTTCGGCTGCATTCAGATCCAAGATACAGTATGAGCTCTGTCAGACCCTGGATGATGCCCGTAAAATGGAGACACTGCTGCCCATCGGAGAAGCCTGCCTCTGCTGCGGCAGTGGACAGGAATCTGGTGAGGAAATCACCAGGTGCTTCTATCTTCTCATGCCTTCCCTGAAAGTTTGGTGGTTCAGGCAGTGATGGAAAACTTAAAAACATCCACTTTCCCATCCCTCCCTGCAACAGGGAAAGCAAGAAACATGACGCTTGGGTGAAAAAGATGTTTGCAGTCTTGCCCTACATGTGGAGAACACTTCATGTGCTCTTACCAAGTTCTCTTTTGGGCTGTGGTCAACTGTGGAATGCGCGGCCAAGCGCATGCCTGAGGAAGAGATGCTGGATGGTTCCCAGGCTCTGGTGGCTGATGGCAGGGAGACTTCCTGCCAGAAGTTACAGTTAGGCTTGGACACCAAGTCAATGGCCACAGGAACGGTTACTCAGGCGGGTTGAGGATGTCAGGTTTTGCGACTGAAGTACAGAACAGGTTGTTAGACATGCCGCTTGATGGCCAGAACCTGTTCTGCTCAAAGTCCGGCAGTCCAAGGCTACGGCAAAATCTTTGGGGCTGGCCGTGCAACAGCCTTCTGTGCAATCTGCCCTAGTTAGGGTTTTTTGTCCCTACTCTACCTATGCAGCTAGAGGATGTGGTCAGGCCCACACCCTGAAAAGACTGCAAGGGAGATGCTGCCCAACAGGCAGAGATAGGGGTGCCACCGTCCCCTCCGATCCCCAGGGTGCTAAACCTCAGTGACGGGCTCTGCCACTCTACACCATGTGGGGGGTAGACTTTCCCTGTTTGGCTTGGAATGGTACTAGATCACGTCCGATGCATCGGTCATGCATCAGGGTTATTGTCTTCCACTCAGTCAGTGCTCCACAGGCCATGGGCCTTTGCGCACTACCCCGCCTCCAGATTCCATCCTCATGGAAGAGTGTCAGCTTCTGTTAAAGAGCGCAATAGAACTGAAAGCAGGCTCAGAACGAGGCAGGGGATGGTACTCCACTAATTTTCTGGTGCCGAAGGAGGACGGAGGCTTGGGTTCTATTCTGGATGGTTACCTTAGCCCCCAATACAGCAAGCTCTTGACCTGCAGGACTGGTTGGTGTCACTAGACCTTCAGGATGCCTACTTTCACTTTCCGATTCATAGGAGAGACAGGAAGTACCCCAGGTCTGTTATGGGCCATCATCACTACCAGTGCAAGGTCCTGCCATTCGTTTTTTCTTCGGAATCCAGAGTTTTCACCAAGCTGCTAGCGGTGGCTCGCCTCAGGAGGGAGAGCATCAATGTCTTTCCTTACCTGGACGACTGGCTCATCCAAGCTTGCTCACTGAGTCTATGCACTCTTTTGCACAGCCTGGGCTTTTTTCCCTTAACTACAAAAAGGCTCAGGTTTTGCCATCCCAGTATCTTCGATTCATCAGAGCAATCTTGGGCACTCATGTGGGCAGGGCCTTCCCTCCCGAAGTCCAAGGTGCGTAACATTTTTCAGATGGTTGATGTCTTCCAATCCCACAAATGAGTCCCTGCGTTAGCATTTTTGTGCCATTTGGGCATCATGGCCTCCAGCATCCTAGTAGTGCTGGAGGTTAGGCTGCGCATGAGATCGCTTCAGTGGCTTCTCCGTTGCCAATGGTTGCAGTTTCAGGGCCACATGTCGGATTGTTTGCAGGTCTCTGACAAGGTGGCTCAGGATCTTGCGTGGTATGCTGTGCGAGAAAACTTTGAGAGGCGCATTGTTTTGTCATCCTTGGCCCCGGGTGATGGTGGTCACAGATGCATCTCTGACTGGTTGGGGTGCTCAGCCGTCATACTTAATGGTGAGTGGACAGTGGTCTCCCGCAGATTTACAGGAACACATCAACTTGCTGGAGCTGAGGGCGATCAGGCTGGCCCTGGTCGCTTTTCTACTCTCTGTAAAACACAGGTCTGCGCTGATCCTGACGGACAACACAGTGGCCACGCATTAACTCGCCAAACAAAGTGGTGTGGGGCCCTTGCCCAGAGAAGCAATGAGACTGTGGTTCTGGGCTCAGTGTCTCAGATGGCTGCCCATCCTTTCCGGGGAGATAATAGATGGAATTTCTGGCATCAATCTCATTTTTAGGGACTACTCAAGTGGACCTCTACGCTTCCATTGTCAACAGGAAATTTGAATTGTTCTGCTCCAGGGAATCTGCTCGTCAGGGAGTGCTGGTGGACGTGCTTATGATCAAGTGGACTTTCAACCTCCTTTATGCATTCTCGCCAATCCCTGTCATTCTACTGGTTCTCAGGAAATTGTACCTGTTCGAAATCACAATGATCCTGATCGCTCCAGACTAGGCCCAGAGAACGTGGTATCCGGAGTTGCTGGACATGTCCATCTGCCCCCCTCCCTGGTGACTCCCGACGAGAGCCGACTTGCTTTCCCAATCGGAAGGGCGGTACCTCCACCCAAGCCTTAGCAGCCTGAACCTTCATGCTTGTTCACGGAGAGGCTGAGATACAAGGCGTGGGACTTGTCGGACAACATCTTCGAGGTACTCCCTTCAGTGCGGAGGCCTGCCACAAAATACATTTATGCCTGCAGATGGTGTACATTTTCGGTTTAGTGCAGGGAAAGGGATCTGGATCCTAGCCCGTCTGCAATCCGCAGTGTTGGATTTTTTTACTATCCTTGGCCCAGGTGTGCCTGCAGATTGAAACTGTAAAGGGTTATCTTGCTGCTATTTTGATGTTCAAGAGGTCCCCGGAATCGTTTTTCACAATCCACAGTGTTATGCAGTGCGTGCGGGTCTTGAGCAACCAGTTTCTTCCCTGCCCGTTTGTGGTTCTGGCATGGGATCTGAATATCTTTCTTTTTTTTAATTGGATTTTCAAGGTTTCAAACAAACAACAAAATTAAATCCAAATTTCCCTCCTCAAACAAACCCCTGTGACTCCCTCATACCAACTTCCCCTCCTTCCATCCCTCCCCCTGGCACAATGGACGTCCACTCAATATAAAATTCACACAATGTCCAAGATATGCAAATTCTGTGGCAATATTATTCCATATAATCGCCATGCAAAAAGTTCAAAATCGAAGCCCAATCAGACGAGAACTTAGCCTGTTCCCCTTGAATCGAATAGGTAACCCATTCCAAAGATACAAAATTCCATAGCTTATCATACCAGTCTCCGATATGTGGTGGGTCCACCGATTTCCACTTTCGGGCCAACACCAAGAGGGCTGCTAACTGGAGAATGTAAAACACTTCCCTCATGTGTTTCAGCCATGCTAAATTATCTGGTTGAGCCATGCCCAACTAAGTTTCTTCAAGACTTCTCTCTGTCTTGAGATCAAACATTTTCCCCATATCCCGCTGCACCTCTCTCCAGTATAGACTGAACCCGAATTTCATTTTAACGTTTCTTATAGGCACTCTGTTTGAGCCCCTTCATTCCTGTTCTTTTAGACTGCTCACCCTTAAGGTGGTTTATATGATTGCCATAACTTCCGCGAGGTGGATGAGTGAGCTCCAGGCAGAGTCTGTTTTTTTCCCAAGGAGAAGGTAACTGAGTGACACCCCCCTTTCTGTCGAAAGCGGTCTTGTATTTCCATCTCTCTTAGAAGGATCCATCGGCCTGTGTTTTTTCCTCCTCTGTTTCACCTTTCCAAGGCAGAGGAACGTTTCCAACAGCTGGATCTAGTGCGGCACCTTAAGTTCTACATCTCTCAGACTAGAAAGTATAGGATAGATAACCAGCTTTCTGTTGCTTCGCTAGAGCTCGTGCTGGCAGGGCTGTGACCAAATAGACCCTGTCAAGGTGGATCATTCTCTGAATTTCAGAGTGCTATGATCTGGCTGGAAAGCATGTGCGGGAGTTCTCAGAGCTCATTTTACCAGAGGAGTGGCGACCCCATCTGCCCTGCAGAGAGGCCTTGTTTGACTGGTTCTCTCAAGAGGTCAGGAGGAGATATGCAAAGATTCTACTTGATTTGGAGAGATCACTAAATCCCAAAAGGGTAAAGGAGAGAACCAGAAGGATAGCTCAGGGGCAAAACTCATGTCTTGTAAACAAGACAACGAGTGGCATGGGTTTGGGTACCCAGTCCCGGTACTGCAGTTAGAGGCTGGAGTCTGGCATTGTAGCACAATATAAGAAACCGATTTCATTTTTTTTTATAGAAGAAATTAAGATTACTGTGGCTGGTTCTGGGAGTTGTAATGATTGTAGAATGTACAGCTATATGTTTAAATGACAGTACAAGAAAGGTGTAATGCTTCAGGTCCTATGCCTTGAACGAGTTCTGCACTTATGCAGAATCCTTTGTTGATATATGTCCTATTATGGTTCCTGTATCGAGAGGGCTGGAACTCTGTCTAGCTTACTAAAACCATACAGATAGCGAACATGGCACTCATGAAGGCATGAGGGAGTCTGATTGGGATGCAGAAGGCCCAGAAACAGAAGGCAATGACGGTAAAGAGATAAGTCAAATGTCTAACCCATAACAAGCAGCGAACCAAAGGCCGTTCAAAACTTCCAAGCACCATCTTGGTAGCTACACTGCTGATGGAAATGCCATTATCAATTTAGTGTAACACTCCCAGAGACACCAGAGTATTTCTCTGCCACTGGTGAGAGCCTGGCACCCATCACCTCATTCCCATAAATCCGGGGGAGTCAGTTATTTGTGACAGTCGCTATTGCAGGCTCTAAAAGGATCTCCACACAGAATTTGGAGAACAGTGTGGCCATCTTCAAGCCTGCCAGTGTAGGGGTTTTGCTAGAGAGTAAGCAAACTATTGCAGTGAATTGCTTGGAATAAGTTGCCACTACTGAAGCTTACTCCTCTGCTATGTCAGAAGAACAGGTGCATTTTGTTTTTCATAGGTTGCGCAGGCTGAACCCCAGGTGATGCATCTAGTCTGGCGGTTAGGGCACGCAATGGGTTGGGCAGAGGGAAAGCTCATATTCATGTTTTGGGATGGGAGGCAGGGCGTTATTTGGGGAATGTTTTGGTTATTCATTTTTTGCATTAATGGAGAGATTGAGAGGCGTCCCGAGAACTATTGAAGGGAAGGAGATTGCTTTGAAAGATTTTATTTTCTTTAAATCGTTTTATTGGTTTTAGTTACAATACAGAAAATACAACCTACCCTAGACCCCTAGAATGGCAGTTTAACCCCTCTGCCCCCACAACAAACCCACACAAGACTAGTTACGCCCATACGCCTATATCACCTCACAACCTTGTACAGAATAAAAATAAAGAACAGTAGCCAGGTTCCAAGTGTATCCAACAAGCAGGAGTCCCTCCCATGTGAAGGACCCAATAGCATCATGCCTAGATGTAAACGAGATCCCAATGTGTCGACAGACTGAAGTCCTTCAAGGTTGTCTTCCAGGGAGGACAAAAGTTCAGACAGACACCAGTCTAGGTTCATATTCCCTTTGTCTTCCCTCTGTTGACAGTGCAGAAGCTCCCAGCATTCTGCTGTCACCCATCTTTTCACATGCCTAAGTCACTGAACCACCTGAGGGCCTTTCAGAAATGTCCTCTAGACAGCCATATGTTGACTTGCCAATAGTATCAAGAGCCTCGCAATTTTCTTCATTGCCCTCTTATGGCCAACTGGTAGTAAACCCAAAAAACATACTTTAGGAGCACACTGAAAGGTACCCCCCCCCCCTACTAATTTGTTCTCCCTCTTCACACTCTGCCAGAAAGCCGTGACAATACAACATGCCCATACCATGTGCCAGAAACCAGTGTCGTCTTGCACGCACCTTGGGCATTTGGAAGAAATGTCCTTATTGATCAAGTGCAGTTTGAACCTCGCGTTTCCAGACACTGTTTTAACTTGCGCACATATATGTGACTCCCCTATGACTCTTTCCCATTTCTCCTTCACATCTAGGCTTGTTACTTCCATATCAGCAAGGAGCACTTGGTATAATTAGGATATTTCATGACTTGAGCCTCCCATATTTAGAATTAGCTGAAACATGGCTAATGGATGTTTGCGGTTCATCTGGGATCTAACTCCACTGTGATGCCAACTCTCTAACCAATCTGGCATAATTCAATTGCGCTCAACTCATCTCATATTTTCACCTCCATTCTGAAAATGACAACAAATGTTCACCCTCTAATAGGTCACATTAATTGTACGGTTGCTTGATTTTGCTTTCAGTGGCTTTAGTCTGCATTTGGGCCTCTTCATGGCTTAACACATCTCCCGGATGTATCCAAACCAGGGTAATGACATTGCCCCCTCATGGTTGGGAACATCTTCCATTGCTTTCCTATAAGAGGCTAACCATGGGGAGTTCCATGTAATCCACAAAGATTATTCATCGCCCCAGTCGACCAATCAAAAACCCAAAACACGCAAACAACCAGAGAAGAAAGAAAAAAAAGGAGGGGGAACATACACGCTTAACCGCATACACACACACAACCACAAACCCAAACAACCCCAAATCCTGTTGATGCATATTATCAGCCAATCTGAGCAGAAACTGAGTTGTGGTATCATATTTGCGGGGGGAAGTCCTCTTTTCACCTCCATCAACTGATGCTCCAATAAGCCCGCTGAGGAGCGGAGCGACGCAGAGTGGGTTGAGTGTTGAGTGTTTGGAGCGTAAGGAGCGGACTCCCGGTAATCTTTGCCTGAGGCACGCCTCGGCCTGGCCTCTTCATAACAACCTCTAGTCTGCATCCTGAATTGAAACACTACAATATTGCCAAAGCCTGCGATTGCCAAGCACAAGCCGCCTGACAAGGTAATTTACTTTTGAATCCTGTAATGAATTGCAAATTTGCGGCATAAATCAATAAGTTCTGTCCCTCCCAATAAAGAACTCGCCCTCTCTACTTTACATATCGATTGACACTGTGGCAGAACTTTCTTTGATGAATACTAGCCGCTTGTGCATTTAACAGATTAAACTGCTGCTACTTGGGAAGTTTTCTCACACCATTTAATCCGTTGTGGACTACCTCTCATGTGCATGATCTCTGGTCACCAGTGAGTGCCCCCCACCGTGCACTTCAAAGGTCGAGTAGATCTTCCTAAGACACCCCTTGACCAACCTGCATAGTAGAGAGAAGTGTGGCTGAGTGCGGTGAGTTGGTTATATCAGCGCCGCAAGGCAGCATCTCAACAATCACGCAATGGAGGATCAGCAATTCCCCATCTTCTCCCGGGGGACGTGCTGGCAGACGAAAGCTAAAGCGTGAGAAAAAGGGACTAAGATGGCTATTGTCAGTACAAAGAAAACTGGAATGGACCCAGTTGGCTCAGCAGGAGCTTCTACCTACTCCTCCCTTACCTTCCCCGTTGGCGACTGCACGCTCCTGGCCCAACGCTACCAATAAAGGAATTGAATGCAATGGGCTCACGCTCGCCCTAAAAAGAAAGAGGTAAGTATATTCTGTCAAAAGCGGCCCAGGGATTGTAGAGGATAAAAGTGGGTTTCCCTTGGAAAGCCCTGCTCTCGCAGACAAACCTATGGCGTGCCCGGTGGATCTACACCCGAAACCTAATGTCTTGGAGCGAACAGATGCCGAGATTTTTAGAGCATTTGGGGCGCCGTATCCAAACAAACGCGAAGCATGTGTAAATCCTGATAACTCCTTGGCGCAATCACAGTCTGCCTCAAATCGCAACCACAGGGCTACTCCCAACCTAATGCTATTGGGTGACATGAATAAACTTGTCCCGGTTCAGGTATGGGATGGTGCTCTCCCTGGTAACCGGGACGCAGCCTCCTTTCCTGGCAGACCAGGGGCTGGGGAGTTGGCAGGAGAGATCAAGACCACCCATGCCGCCAAAGAAGATACGTCACCTAGGGCGGATAAAGAGCAGGTGTTGGAAGGGGCAAGGGTCCCAGAATTAGGCCTCAAGCAATCGGGTAACTCCTTCAATAAGGAGGATTCCCACATGGGAAGAGGTTTCAAAGTGGCCAAGTCAACAAATGTTTGCCAGAGCGACACCTTAAGCGACACAGACAAGAACTCTAAATCTCTGAGAATTGAGTCAAAGACTATCCAGCCTAATCTGGCACAAAGGGACACAATCGAAATCTCATCTTCCGTCTCATCCTTGGAAGGCTTGGGTTTTTCACCAAGAACTCTGAAATACCCAGTACCCATACTAAACTCGACTGCATTTGATGTGCAAACGTTTGTGTTAACGTCTGTGACAAAGTGCTTGGCGCCCTTTCTGAAACTCTATGAGGCTCTGAATGGGAACTTGAAAGACTACTCAACCCTCCTGGCCCTCATAAATTCTAAACTGATCTACTTAGAAAATGTCATTTCCACCTTGCAGTCGAGAATGGATCAAGAAGCAGAATATTCCAATTGTATACAACGAAACCTCTCAAATGTGCTTAAGTTGGAGCGTGAAGAGAAGCGCTTAATGGACTCTCTGCTGGACTTCCTTCAAGTTAAAGCTTCAATCCAGATTCAAAAGTCTCAAAGGGCCTCAATGTGCCCAGTGGACCGCCTAGCTAACCTACCAACTGCGGGTAGCAAGTTGCCTATACAAGAACAGCGGTTTATAGGGGGGAACCAAGAGGGGCCCATCTAGAAGTCAGTCTACTATCAAGGCCCCAGCCACTGAAATGGCAATTAATATCCTAGTTCCCCATATTACAGGTTCAGGAGGACGAACAAGTGATTGAAGCTCAATTGAAAGGTGGAGGGACTCTGGTCTTGAACTTAAGGAGGGGGTCTTGGCTGCGCACCTGGCAAAGGAACGGCATAATCAACAACTTGGGTGCACCGTCTCATTCCCTATCTGCCAACCGAGGAAAACGCACAAACAGCTTGATGGATCCTTAGTAAGCAAGAAGCAAACTGGTAACCCTAAACCAAAGGCTGTTTGCAAGACTAAGAAGATCAAATGGGTCTCGGGCCTTCTTACAGAATCTTACTACGCCTCCACTGCTTGTCCCAAGGGGGATAGAGAGTTGTTTGTTGGGCGGAGGGAGCAAAGGAAGGCTCCGGAGACTCCCTCCAACAATGTATTTGTGCGGCCTTTGAGGGATGACCTTGCAAGTCCATGTGCAGAGGCCGATCCCAATCTTTCCATTTGGACGATCCATGATGAAGACAACGTCGTAAAGGAGCAGGGTAAGTCGCGGGAAAGTTCGAGCAGTTTGAGCGATGTCGATTCCATCGCAATTTGTCTCAACCTGAATAAAGACAGAATGGGAATGAAGTTCCAAACCTTAGAGGAGCAAAGGAAGCAAATGAATCACAAAAATCTGCCAAATCTAGAAGTGTCTGTGGGGAAAGTGGTTGTAGCGCCAAAGGGCACAGACCCTAAGGGAGTACACTTCCATGAATCACACTCGATTAAGTTCCTCATCATTGGCAAACGGAGCAAAGACCCTTGCAGTCCCCGAGAAGAGAGCAGATTACCTCTAAAGCCAAGATTGAATAGACTGCTCCCCCTAAATGGCGGGTTAATTTTGAATCGGGCTAATGTAATGAAACTTTTCCATTACATTCCAGATTTTGATTTTATTTGCTCTGAGCACATAAGAATCGTCGATTATATGAACGAAGAACTGACTGATTCAGTGATCCTCCATTTGAAATCGGGTGCAATTGGCCCATCAATTGCTTCCCTTCGGGGTTTGACTTGACAGAACTTACCAAATGAGAAAGTAAGTTTAGTCAAGGGTGGCAATTGCCAACGACACCCAAGCCCCCAAAGCTCTACTAGTAAGAGCTCCATGCAAAGAACTGAGAAATGCAACAGGGCTGAACAAAACGAAGCACCATGTTGAGAGGCCCTCTAGTCCGGCACTGAGACAGGAGGGTCCTCTCAAACTCACCGTTGAAAGCTGGCATCATGGAGCGAGAAAGTCTCCCTTATACAAAGGGGAGAGAAGTTTGACTCAAGACATGGAGAGAAGGGAAACGCTAAGGATTCTGCTGAAACTTAAGCACAAGCGCAACGATGGTGTATAGGTTTCTGGAACACCAGAGGATTCTTCCAACTGACGAGAGACATTGATATTCTAACAGGCAACTGGATATACTTTGCCTGCAGGAGACGTGGCTTTCAGCGGCACCGGTTTATGATGGCTACAGTTCTTACATCGACCCTGCCTTAGTGGGCCAGAGGGGTAGGCCCTCTGCTGGCCTGCTAACATTGGTTAAAATGGTAAAGGTATTTGTGTCCTTGACTCCAAATGCCCTAATAGGTTTGTGCCGGCCATCTGTCTACGAATCGGAGGGACACATCTGGATACCACCACCTGCCTGCTCCTCATTAACATCTACTGGAATCCGAGGGGGATTGAATCATCTATGTTCCTTAGGTCCGTAAAACCTGTTATTGATGAACTTCGCAGCAACATTTTCATTGATGGCATTTGTGTCGGTGACAACCTAAATTTGCCCAGTCTGGTCCAGGGGGGATCTGGCGGGTAAAAAGCGACAGGCACTAGCGGACCCATTAACAAGAGGGCAGGGGATCGGTTGGACCTAATGCAGTCCTGTGGTCTCAGCATGGTTGAGGGAATTGATGAAGGGGGTAACCAACCGGCAACCACCTGGTCCAATGGTATTTGCTCTTCTACATTGGACTATGTGTTTGTTTGTCCCCTCCTTAGCAAGCTAGTTTCGTCTCTCAACATATACCAGAAAAAACACAGCGACTACTTCATCCTGAAATTTTCCTTAAAACTGTTAAAGGAACCCACGCAAAACAAGATTATGAACTTTTGCCTAGAGGTTTCTAATGAAGTTAGCAGGTTGAGACTAAGGAGAGGGGATGTTAGAGGCCCCCAATCTAAATTTGATGCACTAGGTGGTGATGTAGAGGGTATGAATTATGTCCATCTCCTACACAAATTTAGAGTGGTGATCAATCCTGCTATAAATAGGGGCAGAGTCCACCTACACATCTACGATTGTGAAATAGCCAGAGAAAAGAATATCCTGAGGAATGATTTAAGAGCGCTTAGCACCTAGCATATTAACTCAAAGGAAGAACAAATGTCGAGCTTTATTGACTTCTCTGGACTCGCGTAGCAAACGCTTACTGGCTAATCCAAGCATGGTCAAGAGAAAGATTTGGGAGCAAGAGTGGCGTAACACTTTCGAGGACAGAAACTCTCATAGGTGGCAACAGGGATAGTGGAATGAATCAAAGGCCTTTGGCAAAAGACCCTGGTACCTAAAACTGTTTCCATCACGGTGGTACATAGCTCAATTTAGCTATTCAACCTGCTCCCCACCAACGAGGTCCTGAAGAAATACTGCAAATCCAAAACCGAGAGGTGCAGCTTCTGTAATCAGGATGAACTGGTCGAAACATTGTGGCATCTTCTAGTGGAGTGCAGGGGGTTGACCGACTGTCGTACCAAGTTTTTGGGGAATGTCTAGCTTCAAGACACTGCGAAGAGGCTGATCTTTTCTTTTCTCGTCTCTTGGGTGGAGAAGACTACGGTCTAATTTTCGCTGCGTTACAATTTGTGAAAGAGGTACTTCCGGTATGAAAAGTATTGGCCTAATTGTTAATACCGGTTGCCAGATGAAATTATATGGATGTCTTTTTTTGTTCTTCGCTTTTTGTGTGTGATGGGTTTTTAAGGAATTTGATAAGTTTGTAAGAAACTATGGATTCAATAAACCCCCCCCCCCAAAAAAAAAATAAAAAAAATAAACCAACCAAATTAACAATACAGCTCATTAAAAGATGCCCACAACTCCAGATACTCGTCAGCCCTATCCTGATATGTAAACAAAACCTCATCAAAACTAGATAAAACCTGTAACTCATTCACCCAATCATCCACCATAAATCCACTGAAAAGACGACTGTCTGATAGTCCTGGTTCTAGGAACCACAGTTCCCCATGGTCGAACTTATTCTCTGACCAGAGACAAAGACCAAGTGATCAATACATTTTAATGATTAGCTGTGAGAAGGGTGGATACAGCATTCCAATTCACCTGCAGGGTCTCCACCATTCTTTGTGCCAAAGAAAGAAGGCATGCTCGGGCTCTGTATTGCCTATCGCTCCCTGAATGATTTAACCACAAAGAATCATTATCCCCTACCATTAATCACACTTCGATTAGATCAGATAAAATCAGCTACCATCGGCTAAAAACTTGATTTAAGGGGTGCCTACAACTTATTATGTGAGTGACGTGGTGATGAATAGAAAACTGCATTCTGCACTCAATATAGCATCTTGTAATGCCATTCAGCCTTTGCAATGGTCCCACTAGATTTCAGCATTTTGTCATTGATCTATTCTATCACATCCTATTGGGATACCCTTGAGCAGCACGCTGAGAATGTACAAACTGTGATACAGCGACTACACGAGAACAGATAAGCCGAGCTCAAGAATACTTCCTATTAACCCCTGAAGGAGTACACACAGGCCCCAAAATGATATAAGCAGTTCTGGACTGACCAGTCCCAACCACTCTTCGAAACCTACAATACCTTTTAGGTTTTGCAAATTTCAACCACTGTTTTATTTCGTCTTTTGCTACAATGGCAGCGCCCCTGACTGAACTCATTAGGACTATGGTTTCTCATTCAGTTGGTAGCCTTTGGCGCATCATGATTTTATACTTTGAAGAGCGCATTTATGACCGCTCCCGCCGGCAACACCCTGACCCTGAACAACAGTTTATTGTGGAAACTGATTCATCTGCACTGATCATTGGTGCGCCTGTCCTATCGCCTCTCACCCTATATGCAGTTGTTAAATATGGTTTCGTAAGATTAGATAAAATGGAGTGCACCTAGCTGCTGGAAAAAAGAGAACAATCATTGTTTAAGAGATTAAATAAAAAGGGACAAATCATTGTATAAACGTTCAATTGCAGGTGATAATTCAATTTTGGGCCACTTAATCCTCCTGGCTGCAGGATTGGCATTGCAGCGAGCACCTGCTGTGTAGTCAGTATCCAGCAGCCATTGGCAGATATCAATGTCCCTGGTGAGGACAAATGGGCCATGATCACTCTGCTGATGTTGTATCACTTTAAGCCACCAACTCGATACAGGTAGCATTAGATATTTATTTATTTACTTATGTTTTATTTATTTATTTATTAATATAGCATGCAAAACCCAAGGGTATCTAGGCGCTTTATGCTTAAGAGATTGGTTACAGTACTTCTGGTTACAGAGATGAAGCACAAGGGGTGATTACATCAGAGAGGCGTAGAGAGGTAATTACATCACAAGCAAAGGGCCAGAAAAAGTTAAAGTGAGCAGAGTCATGGAGCCTGACCCCATGTTACAGGGCGGCTGCAACACAGAGATACAAAAGTCAAATAAGTGGGCACATACATGGAGCCGAACTCCATGTTACAGGGCGGCTGCGACACAGAGATACAAAAGTCAAATAAGTGGGCACATACATGGAGCCGAACTCCATGTTGCAGGGCGGCTGCGACACAGAGATGCAAAGTCCAGTTGGAAAGGTGCATTTAGGCATACAACAAGGGAGATAGTGTTTCATCTTGTAGCGTCCTGATAGTGGACCGAGAGCAGACAGGGGCATTAGGACATGGGCCGGCTAAAGCCTGCCAGTCTCCCATAGGCTACTTGGGCAGAACAGCAACCAATGGTAAGGCCTCAGCCAGGGCACAGATCGATGCTCAGAAGCAGCGGCGGCCACCCTGGAGTTGCCCAAGCCGGCAGAAAAAGAATGCGCAAGAAAACCCTCAGGGTGCCATAGGGGACCCAAGCCATGGGGCTATGCAGCCCAGAGAACAAATGTTGCAGAAATAATAAAATGATTTTCAAAACAAGTAAAAAGCAAGCCATAACGATTTTTCTTTTTTCATTATCTTCTTTCCTCGTAATTCAGCCAGCGAGCAGGGGGATAATCAGTTGATGCAGCACGAGTTCTAGGTGGGAGAGCGAGATTCCAAGGCACAGCCTTGAGGCGTGCAAAGCAGGCAGCAAGGGGAGCCCATGATGTGGGCTCCAGGTAGGTGGAAAGGCAGCCAAGTCCATAATCCATATGCTCCTTTTTTGTGCAATCCTGAATGTGGCTGCAGCTGGTGAATTCCCCCCCCCCCCCCCACACCCCCACCCCCGTGATCTCCATTTGCAAGAGTGTAGGGCTATGTCCGTAAAAATCAGGGCTAGTTTCTTCACATTTTTATTTAGTATTTATAGTTATTAGTTCCATTATAATCGGTTTTCTTCCCACTGGATCTCTTTCAGCATGGGAAAAGGTTTGATCTGGCAATAAAAATAGACCAGCAAGATAAGATGGACGATCTTGACGATTTGTAGTTACTCATATAGACGTAGTAGTGTGTTCTTCGGAATGCAGATTACGATGTAGTTATGTCTGAGATAGACATTGCAGATAACCAGTAATGGACCATCTTTGAGGTTGATTCAAACCGCCAACATATCAGATGAGTCAATGCTTAAGTTGATTGACTCTGAAATGGTACTTTCAGCCACCTCAATCATAAACTCCCCACTTGACCTCCCACAAAGGGCTCTACTAACAGGAGTATAGTATGCAGAGTATCCTTGCAACTAGATCCTATCTGTTGCCCATGTTTCCTGAAAACAAACAATATTGCAGGATTTTACAAAGGGCTACCACTCATCAAGCTTGTTGCCGAGGACTGCCACATTCCATAATAGAACACTCAACTTTTCAAATGTTATAGTTTCACGAAGGGCGGTAGCACCTTGGTTGCCAGACAGGAGGCACTATTCTCAGTCCAGAGTAATTAGGTTACAACACTGGTGGGAATTTGAGAGATTTTCACTCATCATCAGCACTTACGGTCTCTCCCGCGAATCTGGCCATCCCAAATGTCTTCGGACGTAGCTCAATGCTGCTATTGGAAGGGGCTAAGTGGCTAAACTAAATACTGAGTAAGCCCTCCTCCTGGGAATGCAACTTCAAACTCAGGCGTATAGTATCCATGGTCTCATCTGTTTGGTCAGGAAGTCTAACATGAAAAATATTCTGGCAAATTATTAAGGTATCATTTCCTGTGTCTCAGCCAGTGAGTTACTTTATTGTAGAGTCTTTTGATTCTCATGTACCCGGTTTTCATTTTTAAACACCCACCATACATAAGTCGTGGCTTAGTGCATCACACGTCGTCCTTCAAAGCGATTGTTAAGGGACGGCTTTTTCGAGGGATGAGTCCATGCTTATTGGATTTAAAATTGTCAGAAGCAGTCTGGGCTCTACAATCTGCACCATTCTCATAGGGGCTTCTGTGCCTCCTCGCCGGAGGATTCAATTGTGAATGTTTTTTAAAAAAAATGTTTTTATTGGTTTTTTCAACAAACAAAATACAGTGCACCTAACATGGTACACAAAAAACAACCCCCCCGACCCCACCCAACTGCCCTCCCACCCCAAGAGTCTCGCCATCTGCAATCTTGCTTAGTTCTCAGTCATCACATTTCCGTTTTCCTCCTGTGAACTTTCCGATTCCAGTTCCCCAAGCTCCAGGCATGATAAGGAGGCGATCAGTTGTAGCCAATTGTGAATGTTCATTTACTGGTAAAACTATTTTTGCTCACAGCCCTTTTGACTATCATTATTGTCTCTAGTCCTACTATCCCCGATTGTGTCAATTGTCATTCTATTAGGGGGCTTAGTGGTTTCTTCACCCCTTATCAGCAATTTGGGTACCAATAGATAGTGACTGCACTGTGTTGCATGCCTGTACAGAATTTATGAGATCCTTGAACTCTGCTCTTAGTTTTGCCAGATCCTTTCGGTCTTGTACAAGCATGGACCCCAGTTCTTGCAGTCTTTGCAGCTGTTGCATCCGAAATCCTTGTGATTGCTGTCTGAGTGAGCTTCACTTGTCATTCAATATTACCTATGCACTCCTCCTCCAATCGCTGTAGATAAAAGCAAATGTGGCCTTCTTTACCATATCCTCATGCATTGTGGCTTGCCTTTTAGCAGGTACAGATTAAAGGCGAGTTTCTCTGCCTACCATCTTAAGAGAATCAGATCTATTTGAGGCAATGATACATTCTGGATAAATTGGCCTGGTAAATTTGCCCTTATCCCCTTGCACAGATCACCTTTGTATTGACCTCCTTGAGTTACTAGAGTTGTCATGGGCATTTGGACGTAGCTTTGGGATCAGTTTTTATTTCGCAATTGCTCACTAACCCCCTAGAATCTGAGGAAAAGGAGAACCTAGAGGCTGGCAAAAACCTAGTTCAAGACTTCAACTTGAAGCAAAGACAGCTGTCTGGGACTTATTATGCCTCATCCAATATCAACCCATTTAAAGATGGCTTGGCAAAGCAGACATGCCTATACGACACTCATCCGGGAGCTGCAAACCCACCATCTCCACCTTGCCCAGGTCTTCATGCTTGTGGGGGTAGTTAGTCTCTTCTTCCCCAAGTTAGTTGAGAAATTCTCTCTTCAATAAGAGAGTTAGCTGTGAGGTCTGAAAGGGTCTGTTCAGTCTTGGTGACCTTAGCAGCTTTTCCATGGATGTAAGGGGATGTGGGGGCAGAGGATATCTGACTCACCGCTTTCCGTTTAACCATTTTATAGCACATTATTTAGGCACGATTGCAGTTTGGGAGCTTTCTTCGCCTCTAAACAGTCTTAATCTGTATGTATTCACTTTTGGTTAGAGTCAGGGTTGCGATTATGGTTGAGATTAAGACAGGGGCTTGCAACATGCAATATGCAGGATGAAGTTGCCAGTATAAAACTAGTGAGTGGACGCATTATAGTGCACAACATTGCACAGTACATACCAATATGTCCAAATACTATAATCTTCTGCAATATACTACAAGAGCTGTGAAGGCATCATGAAGTTGTGAGAAACCTAAGGGTATTCTCACTCCTAGACCCCTTGGATCCTCTAAGCAGGTGGCCAGGTAAAGGCCATTGCTATTGGATCCTGACCCTGGGGGCGGAGAAGCAAGGGAGGATCACCTGGGTGGAGGGTCCTTGGGGACTGGGATGCCCTGGTGCGAGACATGGTATCCCCCTTTCCTATTATTGACCAACCCAACCCTTCCCCAACCTTCTTGGGCTGTTATAAGCCAGTTCACCTCATTTCTCCACAAATAACACTTGACAATAATAGGACCAAGAAGAGGCAACTAAGAGCAATGCAGACTATGCTCTTTTACCACTCTGGTAGGTACCAACACAGGAGTGTCTGAGGGGCAGGAGCTGGAGCCCTGACACTAAAATCAGAAGGACATGTGATCTGTACTGCAACAAGAACTGTGAAATGGGCCTGTCATTTTCTAATGAAAGGGAAACGCGGTGTGCAAGTTTGTGAACTTCATTATTTGTCGAATACTTTTTATCAGAGCTGTCGCGTGCCTCAAATTAGCATGTTTTCAAAAGTCTCAGATCCTTCATTGTCAATTACCAAAGAGCTGTGTCGGAGTGGTCGCCTGTATCAAGAAACACGTTTTGGAAGGTCTCCAAACACTAGGCAATTCAAATAAAGTGAATCTAACGCATATTAAACAACATATAAAGCGCAAATGAGCCAAAAGCAAAACTCATAATTAATGAATACCAAATGTGAATCAAAACCTTTTGAATAAAGAGCAATAAGAGATTTAGAACACAGAAAGGGAAAGGAACCTCGGATCCAAGTAAACCACTGTATGTTGATGTGCTGAAATGAATAGAACTTTACAGGATAAACAAACCATAGCATGCTGAGTTCTAAAATGAATGTGACTTTAAAGAACATACAAACAAAAGATGCTGAAGCTTGATTTACAGTGGGATTTTTTTTTTAAATTACAAGGAGTATTGATGTCTACTTGGGTGAAAGCCACAAACTAAAGGAACTAATGTTTGAAAACAAAATTGATTGAACTTTGGAACTACAAAAATAAATGAACTTTGGAACTTAAAATTTAGAAGACAAGGATACTTTGGTTTTTGAACTGTGTTACTCCAATCTTGGGGAAGGGAACCCCCGAGTTTAAACAAAAGTTTTTTTTAATGTATTTATTGTTGTGATTTAGTTTACATGAACCCTTAAACAACATTTCGACATCGGAAAAACTGAAATCACACTTCATACATACATTCATATCCTATAAAAAATATTATAAAATGCAACCAACTCAAATACAATTAATATAGTTTCAGAAATGGACAAGTGCAAGGATAAGGGACACATTCTCACCACAACATCACCTTTGAACTGTCTGTGGAGAAGCTGGGCCATTCCTTGGCAAAGGAAGTCAGTCTAATCAAAGTCAAAGAGTGGCAGTCCATAATACAGTGTTTTAGCGTATGCATGCTGCTTTTGGAATTGCAGAATCAACAGGCCAGGGATAACTAATCTTCACATGAAACACTGCCTCAATTTTTAGTCTGTTCTTTAGTCTTGATTTGGTTAAGTCTAAAACGTAGAAATGTTATCCAAACCTTTTGACATGGGAAACATCCGAGATATAGTGACAGATTGCCAAACCTACGAGGGAACCTAGTGTATTCCTGATAAGTTGAGTATGATCCCAGGGCTTACAGAGTAAGTCTCCAATCGTCTAACAATTTGGATTACACTGCCTCGGGATTACAACACAATTCCCCTTCCGATGACCCAATACGATCCAGCACCTATCGCATCTGATCCATGAATACAGTACAGATTTAACAGAACGTTTAACAAGAACCTGATGTAAGTCCACAAACAGAGAATCATGCTTAGGGGAAAAAAAACCTATAGAAGATTGACAACTGTTTCCACTGGAATCTGGCATGGAGAGAAATCCGATTTAGATTGTGTTGGATAGGTGAAGTGGGGATAGAGCTAGAAAGCACCATCACACTTTTCCAGATCAAGCCCTGCATGGAATCCAGACATCCGCCAAGAGTAGCAGAAGCCATGCCTGAGCCATACAATAATACTGGCTCCATCTTATCCAGGTAATATTTTATAACCAGGAGACACGAGAAGCTACAATGTTTCCTGAAAATCCTTTTCATATGAGATAGTAGAGGGGGCCATGTTCTCTTTCAGCATTTTTCTCCACATATTTATGGATGAAGTATTTGTTATATTGTAGCCCAAATAACGGAGGGAAGCCACCCGCTCTACCCTTTCCACCCCTGTGGACCACCGCATAGTTTTCGGTTTCTTGTTAGAAGAAAAGACAACCACCTTAGATTTGAGCCCATTTGCCTTCAAGTTGTTGTTTAAAGTATAGAGATAAAAAATGTTAAGATTCAGTTGGAGCCCCTGCAGAGTCCTATAAAGAAAATAATGATGCAATCTGCGATGGCGAACCAATGTAGCTTCAAATGACCCTTTCTAACCGGTATCACCTCATTATTGACCCATAGGTCTTCTATGTCCCTAAGATTCAGGTTGAAAAGGGTCAGAGCTAACGTACAGTCGTAGCTAAGCCCCAAGTTAGTATGGATGGGCCTAGATACAGCCCCTTCCTGATTGAACCGAATTATTAGGGTATAATTTCTATGTAACAAAGCAATAAACTGAACCAGTTTCTTGGGTACATTAAGACTCAGTAATATATCCCATAACTGCTGTTGAATTACCCAGTCAAATGGCGAAAACAAATCCAGGGAAGCCATATAAATATTGCCCCCTGACATGTTTTTACCATGTACAACAGATGTTTCAGGAAGGTGGCATTGAGGGACGTAGTCATTTCTCTCCTGAATCCTACCTGAAAATGAGAGAATATCAGATTTGTCTAGGAAGGTATTAAGATCTCTTAAAAGCAAGATAGAAACACCCTTGTGAGTCGAGTCAACCAGGGCACTCGGCCTATAGTTCCCAGGATCATTGTGGTCGCCTTTTTGTAGATTGGAATAATAATGGACTCAGCCCAAGAAGCAGGAACTATATGGGATACATAGATGGCATCAAAGTAAGGTTTTAGTAAATAAGCCCAAGCAACGGTATCCTTTTTTAATACAAAAGGCGGTAAACCGTCCAGTCTGCGTTCTCTAGAAGGCTCGAGTTTGTTTATTGCCCATATTATGTCTTCCAGTTCCTATGGACATGGATCATCTGCAACCAGACCATCTAAGTCAGAGTGGCACAGAAGGTCAGACGAGATATTACATTTTTTGGAATCGAACGTCGGGTATTTTCTTGGATTTATTTATTTTTTTTTTTTAATTTCACATTACCCCTGGTACAAAGCCCCGCCTCAGTGTTACGATTGCTACAGGACAAAAAATTTCTGGAGTGGGCACTAAGCAGAGTCCCAAACCTTGCTTGGTTGTCCTGCAGGGAAAGATCATACCTAAGGGATGCAACCAGGTTTTTGTGCCGTTGGCATTCCGGCTTCTTAAGCTTAAGAAAGTCCTCAATGGATAAGTGCCTGTTCTTCAGAAGCTCAATTACAAAATGTTTTTGGGTCTTAAGAGTTTTTTATTTTGAAATTGAAACAATGAAGATACATTTTTTGAGGATGAATTTCAGAGTCAAAAGATATCTTTTTGATGCAGTCGATGATACGTGTATCCAAAGGTATGCTTTCTGATCAATGGGTACACTTGCCCAGAGTTCGTTCCCCCTCCGTCTTGAACAGGTCATCCTGATATAAAAATGTTATAAGTTTGTCATTTCTCTTAAGAGTCCCAACGGCACGTTAAACCTTTCCCATCTATTATAATCGGGACCAACACTTTATTAGTATGGACTGGTAGATTCAACTTTCAAGTGATCACTGACACCGGAGTCATGAAAGAACAATTTACTGCATTGGGGTTTGAAGGTGGAAGAAACAAAAAAAAAACACAATCTATCCATGACTCCAGATCACCCCTGTGCCAAGTACACATTGATTGGAGAGTCATCTGATTGGCCTCCAGCTGGTACAAATCCCAGTAGGACTTAACGGCATCCCAGGCCATCCCCCTCGTAAGATTCTTTTAGAGGTGAGAAGGGGAGTACAGGAAATTAAATTATAGCCGTAACCCTTAGCACAGTGGGCATTAAAATCACCCCCAATGATCAAGTCATGGTAACAACCCTCCATCAGCCAAGAGTCAAATATGTCTGTCAGAAGAGAATGGAAACCCTCGATGGAAAATTTTACAGAGTTCCAATAGACCACAAAGTGGAGCTAAGATTTAACTTATTATCTATAGCTATAGCCATACCGCCACTCGGTCTGCCCTTTATCCCACAAGTGGCCGGAGTAGAAAAGGTACAATACCACTCCAGGAGAAGATTTTCAAAGTGCATTGTTTCCTGAATAATAATTACATTGAAAGAACGTAGGACTAATGTGCCATGCCATGATTGCCAAAGGTTTTCTAAGCCATATACATTCCAAGAAGCCAGGCTAATTTCAAGAGTGCTAGGGTTGATTCGGTCCCACTGTTAAAGACGCACAGGTGTTAATGGCAGACTCCGCCCAAGCCCAGTCCGGACCCTCCTTTATTTTAGGCATGATTGGTAGCTCAGATTGAATAAAATCTAAGATCTGTACAGTAATACCCTCCAGATTCCCAGGCAATATCGATACACTATTAGGTGGTACCAGAAACAACTTAGCAGCATCACTAGACTCCACATCAAACAAGTCAGAGCACAAGCCTTGAAATATCACCCCTCTGTCCCCAAACCAGATTTGCTACAATGTATGAATAGAAATATGACCCTGTGCAATTATTACTAGCCAACGGTAGGGAAATAATTTCAATATCCCCCGCATATGGCGATCTCAAAGTGGGGATTAAAGTAAACAGCTCCAATAACTTTGTCCTGTTTAAGCGCATAAGACCATGCTTTTGTTTGTTCACCTCCCATCCCAAGATCTTAGTAGTGCATGGCACTGTTGGGTTAGTCAATTTTAACTGCCCCCTAGTATGTTTTGTCCCACTGGCTTGATCAAAAAGTCTCAAAGAACTATTTTGGGATATGCCATTAGTGAATTACTGGGTGTCCAAGGAAGACACAGAGATCGTCGCACCACGTCCTAGCCAAAGTAGAGATTGAATCCACATTGGCAGTATTGGTGGCCTGGACAGCTATAGAAGTGGACTCCTGAGGCTGTTTTGTCAAAGCGAAATCAGTGACTTCGACATTTTCTATCTTCGGAGTACAAAACGGGGTAAGTTTTGATTGTTGACATTTAACCAACAGTTCAATCTGCTTCACAGGCAAAGGAGGAGATTGAACCTTTTGAGAGATCAAGTTAATCGTAGGCAAAAGAATGTCCTTAGTGACTTCAAAAATAATCAGATCAGTGCCCATCTCTCTTTGCTTCACCACAAGATTGCAAGATTGTTCAGCCACTTTAGGGATTGGAGTATCCTTCACCTCCTTGGCCCTTTATTTTTGTTTCACTGAACCAGCTACCCGGATGTTGGAAGTCGCGGATCTCTCACTCCCGGGACCCAAGAGCTCATTAGTTTGCACATTTAGGTCAATAATCGTGTCATTGTCTCTTCTACACTGAGCCTATCGTGCCGCACTGTTATATTATCTAGGGGGGCATCCCCACTCCTATTTATTGTATGTGTATGGTTTAGACATAGGAGAGGGATAAGCCTCTGCCGGTACTGTCAGAGACATCTGCCATTGTTCTGTCCTCAACCATATTTACTCCTTCTATAGGATGGTCCTGAATTGCCAATAACATGGATGACGTTACAATACAATAGGTGAGTCCAGAGACCCAGTAATATCGATAACTGAGGGACCAACATCGCCTTGTATTACTTCCTGGTCCCTCCGGGTTGTCCCATTTCGCTTATTGTCACTGGACCCCCTACATTTTAAAGATCAGGGAATAGCTCTGAGTTGGTAGGCTCTCTAGAGTAGAAATCGCTCAGGTACCCCTCCACAAAATATTTTCTCATTTAACACAATCAAAATATCTGTGTTGGACCTTGCAGCACTAGATACCAGTTCTTGCTGCTCATACAGTGCAGTAAATTCCTTGTTAATATTCGAAGAACATTTCCCCCAAATGTGCTTTTCCATTTGACCCCAAGACAGAGCAGGAGAAGATCTATTCCAACAATCCCATGCTGGAGATGTTGGAATTTGAGCTTGTGGAACTCCTCCTACTATAGATTGACTGAACGGAGGACAGTCCATTGTCTGCAAGTCAGTATTGCTTAGTTTAATCAGCGTCACCTTATGGGGACCTTGGATGGCAATTCCAGCCTCCACAACAAGCAATCAACACCACAGGCGCTCCGTGAAAAACCCAATGCCGAGTTACTACCCCAGCCCTCCGCTGGCAATTCCGGGTTTTTGCCTCCCCTATATGGTCCCTCCATGAGCCGCATCGTGGGCAAAAATTTGGTGGTGATCTGACCACTCAGTTTACCCAAAGTCTTGTCCTTGTTTGGTCTGAGCACCCCACTCCTCATTGTCCTGGGAGAATAGCTCAGTGGCAACGTGCTCACCTTGGAAGCAAGACGACACGAAGCAACACAGGTTCGATGCCTGGGTCCGCGCTTAGAAACCTCTGGGTATTTAAGCATGTTATAAATATGCAACTACGACAACAACAACAACGAAACAAAATTCTGTAACAGTGCCTCGATGCCCCCGGGCTGCGTGAGCACTTTAAAAATGCAAATAAATAAATTGTACAGGCCATCAAACTCGAAACAGGAGATCTATCCAGTTCACATCCAGACAAAAGTTTGAGATCAGTAATCTCCCTTATAGTGCCTCCATTTTCTATAGACTCATAAGCAGATCATCGTTTAGATTGAAGGGAAGAGCACCACCATAGTCCGTCTCAATCCATTCTTGCCCCATGTTGTCAGACGTGTGAATATTGCCTTCCTCCCTTTCCACAGCATCCTTAAACACGAAAGGGTGCATCTGACGCGATACAAAGACAAAGGGATGAACAGATAACTTCAGTCGACGCAAATCAGAAGGTGCAGAGTGGGGACATGATTGTAGAATAGCATATGACTTTGGGGTGGACACTGCGGGAGCCACATGAAAACGCACTTGCTTGTGAGAGTGAGAGATACTGTGGGTTGCCATAAACGAGTGCAAAGTCGCTGGCTAGATATGTTTTTGGGAGGATAGTTTTTTGGACATGGGTGTTTAACCTATCAAAGTTCAGGGCAACCCCTAGCCCGGAAAGTAACTGCGGAGAACCACTTCCCTTCATCCGTGAAGAGAGCTGTTCCCCCAATGTTTCACCCGCCATTCCGGCTGTATTGGAACTCATCCACCCACATTGATGGTTTTTCGTGAGAGCTTTCCCCTGCCGTCTGTGCGAAACCAGAAGGTGCCTCACCTACTAGTCCCAGGGTATCTGTCATCAAGGTGGCCAGGACATGGCCATCACTTTTGGATCCAGTTCCCGGGGGTGAACCAGTGCGGGAGGATCACCTGGATGAGGCGTCTTTGGGAGTGGGACAGCAGATGGCAAGACGCGATATCCCCTTTCCTCCAACACCTTCTCCCAATCCTACCAGGTAGGATACTTAGGAACTCAACCACCCCCCTTTCCCGACACAAACACTTTCTCACGGACAGCTCACTGTGAGAGAAAACAGACTAACAACCAAGCCATATATCTGACATGTCCCAACACAAGGGTCATGCAGAGTCAGGCAATTACTGACAATTACACACACCCGATTTCCATCACACTTCCCCACACGGATAAAAGGCGGCTCACGAAAGCACAGTCTGAGCAAGGCAGGACACACGAGGAAGCAACAGTTCCAAGAAGGCAGTTTAATACGAGGAGAAAGACAGCAAAACCAGAGGGTTGCAAGGAAGGAAGCGTCCTTGACCTTTTTGTAGAAAAGCCACTACTTTCAAGAGCCCTCGAGAATAAGAAACAAAAGACCGGGAATTAAAGCCGAAGAAAGGTGCAGTGTGTGTCAAAGGTACCAGGGGCCCTACCACATCGATAACCAAGGCGGGGAGGAGTGACTGCCGATGTGGTACTGTCCTTGGCTCCTACAACAAAGCAGCACCAGTAAAGTTAGCACAGCCAGTGAGTCGGGGAAACTGATTGCAGATTTCTTCCACAGACCGGTCTGCTAAGAACTTAAGTTTGAGGTGTATGTGATGAGGGACGCGAATATAACTGAATATCCAAGGAGTGACAACCTTTGAAACTAAGATAGATACCATATACTGAGTGGCCTAGCACCACGTGGGTGCTCATTCGAAGGTCTCGGTTAGGTATCCAACTGAGAGTGTAAAATTGTGAACTGTGAAATCAAAGTGGTCCTGCAACGGGTCAAGCTAAACCCTGTGCACATTCGAAAGTCTTCGATAGCTAATACGAACTGCAATTGGTCTGAGCCCGGCTGAGGGAGATCTGGGGTGTACCGGGAGTCACACGAGACAAGATATTCTATAAGCATTGGAGAAGAGGATATGAACCCGGAAGCGGGGATCCAAAATAAAGATTGTGGTATAAAAAGGATCTGAGCCTGGCTGAGACGGATCCAGGGTGAAGTGTGATTCACCTGACTTAGGTATTTGTAAAGGAACTTTGTTTGTTTTGGAACATCAGCCCCTCTGAATCAAGATACTTTGATAAGCAACACGTTACTTACCTGTAACTGTTGTTCTCCAGCATGGGTCTGGCATAGATTCACATGCTCATGAATATTCCCCGTCGTCAGGCTGGGAATCCTCGGTAAAGAAAAAATCAGTATCAGTTTCGTTTCTGATCCGTCTTTTTTAGTAGTAACCAATCACTGGTCTCTGGGTCATACTGCCCCCAGCCAATGACTGCCCTCTCCCTAAGCCCCGCCTCTGTCAGCCATCTTCAGATTTGGTAGCACGTAAAGTGGCAGTATGACCAAGTGAAGAGCCGCAGAGGGCTAGGAGGGAGGGTTCGCATGTGAATCCATGCCAGACCCATGCTGGAGAACAACAGTTACAGGTAAGTAACTTGTTCCTTCTCCAGCATGGGGTCTGGCATGGATTCACATGTTCATGAATATAAGAATACATAGCAGTACACACATGCACAACCACTGGAGGTGGCAAAAGGCTCAACATTAAGCATTACATAAACTCAACATTAAGCAACTCTTACCTCCCCACCAGGCCCACCTTCAGGCGAACAGGTTGCGCAGCACTGCTTGGCCGACTATGGACTCCTCCCTGAAATCACAGTCGACGCAGTAGAATCTCGTGAAGGTGTGCATCGACCTCCACGTAGCAGCCCTGCAGATGTCCAGCAGGGGCACACCAGACAAGAACGCCGTAGTAGCAGCGATCGCTCTGGTCGAATGGGCTCTTGGACGGCTGGGCAACGGTCGGTTTGCTAACCGGTGACAGTGCATGATGCAGCCGGAGAGCCATCTGGAAATGGAAGCCTTCGAGAGAGCCTTCCCCTGGTTCACAGGTCCAAAGTTCACAAACAGCTGTGATGTCTTCTGAAAACTCTTTGTACGGTCCACGTAGAACTTAAGCGCTCTAGCTACATCCAGCGAGTGCAAAGTCCTCTCGGCCGGCTCCGAAGGCGACGGGAAGAAAACTGTTAACACCAAGGGCTCGTTAAGATGGAAGTCCGACGGCACCTTGGGCATGAAGGAAGGGTGCGTCCTCAGCACCACCCTCGTATCATGAAAAGTCAAGTATGGGGACTTGCAGGATAGGGCCTGAATCTCTCCCACGTGTCGTGCAGAGGTGATGGCCACCAGGAATGCGGTCTTCCACAACAGGAACTTCAAAGGAGACAAATGCAAAGGCTCGAATGGCGGCCCCATGAGCCTGGTCAGCACCACGTTGAGCTTCCATGCCGGGGCTGGAGCCTTCACCGGGGGGAACGATCGAAACAGTCCTTTCATAAATTCCTTCACCAGCCGATGAGACCACAAGGACGGCCGTCCTGTAGTTCTGGTGTATCGGGAGATCGCCGACAGATGTTTCTTGATGGAGGCGTGAGCTAGTCCAGCCTTGGCCAGCGACAGTAGGTATGGTAGCACTTGAGGTGCCGTAATCCGTAGCGGGTTGATCTTCTGTGCACGGCACCAGACAGAGAACCTCTTCCACTTATATCCGTAGCACTTAAGAGTTGAGGACGCCCTGGCCTTTGCAAGAACCTCTCTGCAGTGAGCCGGGATATCGTACCCTCCAAACTCTAGTGCTGCAGGAGCCAGGCTTGCAAGTTCAGAGACTCCGGGTCGTGATGAAGGATGGCGCTTCCTTCTCTGGAAAGAAGATCTGCGTCCGTCCGCAGCTTGACCGGTGGGGACGCTGACAAGTCCAGAAGGTCCGGGAACCAGATCTGCCTCGGCCAAACCGGTGCAACGAGGATCATCTTTCACCGGGACCTCTTGAGCTGGTTGATGAGTCGGAGCAGCAACGACAACGGAGGGAATGCATATAGGAGCAGGCCGTCCCAGGGGAACAAAAAGGCATCGCCCATGCTCCTTGGCTGGGGAAACCTGCTGGCAAACGTCTGGCATTTGGAGTTTGTCGCCGTCGCAAAGAGGTCGATCTGGGGTTTGCCCCATCGCTGAAAGAGTCGATTCAACTTGATCCTGGCGTAGTTCCCACTCGTGGCACGAGTGCAGCTCTCTGCTGAGTGAGTCGGCGATGATGTTTTTTATCCCTGCCAGATGAAACGGCACCAGAAACATCCCTTGGGCAACGGCCCAATGGCACAGATCCTGGGCTTCCTTGGATTGGGCAGGGGATCTGGTTCCGCCCTGCTTCCGAATGTAGAACATCGTGGTGGTGTTGTCGGTGAAGATCCTCACCACCTTGCCCTTGAGGGACGGGAGTAGGACCTGAGAGCCTAGAACACTGCACGGAGCTCCAAGATGTTGATGTGGAGCGGCTTCTCCTCGGGAGCCAGAGGCCTCTTGCGTGAAGCTCTCCTGTGTGCGCTCCCCTACCCCTGCAGGGAGGCATCCGTCGTCACCGTTGGCTGGTGGGCCGGGGTCTGAAAGTCTGTCCCTGCCGGCAGATGAGCGTGGGTGCCCCACCACCGGATCGCTCGTCGGAAGGTCTCGTTGAGAGGGATCCTGTCCTCGAAGCTGCCCGTCACTTGGATCCAGCGGGCGTCGAGTGGCTCCCAGAAACAGTGCGACTTGCGAGGGGACCAGGTGGGATTTCGGGAAGTTGATGGAGAACCCCAAGTCCGTGAGCAGCTGGACGGTCTTTGCTGTGTGTTCTACGGTGAGCCCCCTTGTCCCTGCATGGATGAGCCAATCGTCCAGGTAGGGGTAGACGTGGATCCCCTGCAGGCGCAGCCGTGCCGCCACTGGTGCAAGGCACTTGGTGAAAACCCTGGGTGTCGACTTCAGTCCGAACGGGAGGGCTTTGAACTGGTAGTGCCGTCCTTGGACCACGAACCTGAGGAACTTTCGGTGTCCTTTTAGAATGGGGATGTGGAAGTATGCATCCTCCAAGTCCGACGACGACAGGAAATCGCCCTCCTCCAGCTGTCCCAGCACGTGTTGGAGGGTGACCATCCGGAACTTCTGTGCCTTGATGTACTTGTTCAGTCGTCGCAGGTCCAGGATGGGCCGCCATCCTCCGGTCTTCTTTTTCACGAGGAAGTACCTTGAGTATACACCGGAGCCCCGGAGCCTCTTCGGGACGAGGTTGATGGCACCTTTCTTGAGCATCGCCCTTACCTCCAGTAGTAGTTGAGGGACGTGGTTTTCCTTCCTGGCCACGGGAGGAATGTGGGGGCACTGTTTTGGAAACTCAAAGGCGTGCCCCTGAGCCAGAGCGTCCAGCACCCAACGGTCGGTGGAGATGGACTCCCACACGCTGATGAACTTCGCCAGCCGGCCTCCCACCGGTGTGCTTCGGTGGGGGCCCAACGCCACGGTCGGTTCAGTCTTGCTTGGAGGACGCCTTGCCGCCTTGGCCTCCGTGGCGACGACGGCAGGATCCACCTGACTTGCCTCGTCCCCTATAGGCTTCTTGTGACGAGGAGCGGGCCACCTGGCGGTACGTAGAGGAGCCACCGCCGAATCCCTTGGAGGCACCTTGCTTGCCTCCGGAGTTTCGAAAGGACGGCCGTCGTTGCAGGAGAACTCCTAGGGCCCGAGCCGTCTCCGTGTCCGCCTTGATGGCTTGGAGGGACTCATCCACTGTTTTCCCAAACAGCTTGTTCCCGTCGAAGGGCATGTCCAACACCTTGGTTTGTACGTCCTGGCGGAAATCCGTCGCCTTGAGCCACCCTCGGCATCTAAGGCAAACGCTGTTGCCTAGCTGGCGGAAACCGGTGTCGGCAATGTCCGTTGCCACCGTTATGGCATGGTCTGACGCCACCTCGCCTTCCTGCAAGATCTCCAACGCCTCCGCCCTCTTGTCGTTCGGTAGGAAGTCCAACAGGGGGGCGATCTTGTACCACAATTCCCTGTCGTAGCGGGCCACGATCGCAAGGGTGATGGGCGCCTTAATCGTTGTTGCCGCCGAAGAGAACTCATCGTCCCATCGCATCCAGCTTCTTACCTTCACCGTCCGACTGAGAAGTTGATGTTGAGGCCGATGCCCCCGCCCCGCTTTCTTCTTGGCCGGCGCTGAGACGACCGAGTCAGGGGTCGGTTGCGCCCTAAGACACAGGGGGGCCGCATCGGGGACCCGGTACTACTTCTTGTACCGATCCCTCTTAGCAGGAGTCTTAGACGGGTTCTTGAGAAGGGCGAGTCCCTCGTCCCAGATGTCATCCAGCAGAGGCACGGCGAGGACCGTCTTCCTCTTGGCCTCACGCTGTTGGTAAAGGAACCCCTCCTTCTTCTCTTCGGGGCAGAGCTGGAAAAGCTTGGATGCCCTGCCAATCATAGCGTGGAAGGACCCAATCTCGTCGGGCGGGGAGGCCCGAGTCGGAAGTGATGGGAGATCCGTCCCGTCGTCACCGCCATCATCATCTGTGTCCGTTCCCGTGTCATCCCCAGGGACGGGGGACGGGGGGATAAAGGTTGAGCAGGCCGAGAGGGCTGAAAAGGCGGGGCTTGATGGGTCGGTCTCCTCTTGCTTGGGGGACTTCCCAAAGGGCCTGGTTCTGGCTCCTCCGTCGGTGGTAGGGGCAATCTCGTCCTTATGTCCGTACATAAGGATTGTATTGCCAACAAAATGGCCACCGAGTTGTCCTGCGTCTCCGGAAGCGACAGGCGCGATGGTTGACTTGGAACCTCGCCGGCGCCGCTCTCGTCGTCCTCTTTGTCGGGATCCTTCCCGTGGGACCGGGCCTCCTCAACGCCCTCGTCGAGGTCCTCCAAGACTTCAACCAGCTCCTCCTCGGACGCTGTGTCCGTATCCATGATGGCCACCGCCTCCCCCCTTTCTTTTTCTGCCGGGGTCTTCACGGGGGTCTTCTCGATGGGCCTGAAAGAGTCTTCCCTCCGCGGTGGCAGGGAAACTCTGGGCCCCGAGGTCGCCTCCACTGATGCAGCCTCCACAGGCTGCGTCAGGGCCGCCGCGACTTCCTCGATAGAGGCCTTAGTCGGGTGAGTCAAGGCCTTCACCACCTTCTGTGGGCCTCTGGCCTTCACCTTGGGGGGAGGGTCACCGCCTCGCTCCCCCATGGCTGGATCCTTCGAGCCCGACCGGGGCCTCTCCAGAACCTTTGCCGGGTTCTCGGCTTTCCTCTTCCCTGAGCCAGAGCGTTGGCTCATGGTTGATGGCGTCGGAGAGGATGCAACCTGCCTGACAGCCGAGGAGCCCGACCGTTCGGCGCTCCCGGTGCCCGCAGACACGCGGTGCTTTGCCTTCTGTTGGGCCCCCGTCGCCGGGGCGCCCTCACAGGACTTAGAAGACCGCTCGGACTTCTTCTAGCTTTACGGGCGTCGAGCTTCCTTTCTCCTGGGCCATGTCCAGGTAAGCCTCAGAAACTTCTGGACTCCTCCAAGAAGCGTAACTTGACGAAAACTTCACCCTTGAGGGGCGTAGAAAAATCCGAAACGGGTCCCCGTTGATCGGATGGAGAAACGGTGGAGCTTGAGGCTCTGTTTAACCGAAAAATTAGAAAATCTCTTTGAAAAAAGCGCAAAAACGCAGCAAAGCTCGAGAGCTAAAGCACAAGGACTCCCAACACTTGAACGTGCGGTAAAAATCTGAAGATGGCTGCCAGAGGCGGGTCTTAGGGAGAGGGCAGTCATTGGCTGGGGGCAGTATGACCCAGAGACCAGTGATTGGTTACTACTAAGAAAGACAGATCAGAAATGAAACTGATACAGATTTTTTCTTCACAGAGGATTCCCAGCCTGACGACGGGGAATATTCATGAGCATGTGAATCCATGCCAGACCCCATGCTGCAGAACTTATGAGACTTGGGCACAGAAGGCCCTGGTGTTGGTAATGGAACGGTGTCCTCGCGCCGAAGAAGCCCAAGAGTGTGCAATGCTAGAGTGAACCGCCTTGTTCCATGCTGAAAACATGGGAAAAGGAGTTCACGGCCTGAACATCCTGATTTCTCAATTTGTGAACACTTCTTTATTTTTCATCCACATTATCCCTCACTATTTGTACTTAGCAGTAAGGATTGGCAATAGGTTTTTTAGTATATGCCCTTTTATTTTGACTCCACTAGGACTGCATTATTATTTTTTGATGGTCATAGCTTGCTCCCATTTGTAGTTTTAGGATTAGATAGGCGTTTATCACACCTTTCTTAAAGTTCAATAAACACCCTTGAACTATGGTCACTGGTGTCCATTTTACCTTGATACCATGCCTTCCTTACACTTCAGCACACTGACGTTAGTCCCTGCCGAGTCATTTATTGAAGGTCTCATGGGAGCACTATTACGCGCAGCACGCACTGACAGCGTGTCCAGCTGTAAAACTGCTCCAGATCTCGGTATACCTTTAGATATGACATGGATGGTCATGGATGTTCGTAGAGAATATGATCATAGAGAATATACTGTTACATCCTTTGTCCAAAGTTTCAAGAATTCTACTTAAAGCTGACCAACACTTGGAATAGCTACGGCCAGAGGTCCACGGTTGTCAGCTTTCCAAGTTGGTCTTTATGTAATCCAGACCGAATAATAGCACTGGTTTAAAACACTTGTTTTAAGGAGTACCTTGTTGTTAGCCGAGAAACAGACTCAAAGGCCCTTGGCCCACAGCTCTCAGGACTCAAGTCTCAAAACAGTAAGCAAGGAGTGCCTCGGCCGTAAGCAGGAGGTCGAAAGTTCTCGAGCTTACCCCAGCGAGGTCACTGTGTGGGACCTCATCTATCTCAAACCAGCAGAGACCCCCAGGATCAGGTGGTCCCCTTGCTGACACACCAACGGTAACACCGGCTCTGAGACTCCCGCTCGGCGTACACACTCACTCTGCTACTCTGAGCTCTCAGCATACGAGGAAAGGACCTCCCTGTGGGTCGCGCACTATGACGTCAAGCTGCACCACAAAAAGCTACTTGC
This sequence comes from Ambystoma mexicanum, assembly GCF_040938575.1. Lineage (NCBI taxonomy): Eukaryota > Metazoa > Chordata > Amphibia > Caudata > Ambystomatidae > Ambystoma > Ambystoma mexicanum. The sequence continues at coordinate 670,234,520 of NC_090927.1, read as the reverse complement.
CGCTTCCGAAAAGTTGGATTCACCACAGGAACCCCCAAGTTCTGACTTAGGGAAGGGAACCCCTGAGTCCTGATTAAGACTTATTTCATATTAAATTCAAGGAAGGTAACAGACTTTGAGAAGGGACCTGGGGAAGGGACCTGAAAGAAACTCAGAACCTTGTGTAAAACATTGTTTTCTTTATGGATGCAGACATCCCTACACAATTTATTTGTGAGGGCAAGTGTAGGCTTTGGACACAGACAGGTTTTTCAGTTGAACTCTTTGACTCAGACTTCCCTTAGTTTTCTTTAGGCTGGGAATTCTCAATTTAGCATAGGGAAAGGTAGGCCTTTTCCATCCTGACTTAAGTTAATAAAAGTGTATTTTGAATACGGAATCTGTTGTCTGTCTTGTACTTCATGATGCATTCACAAAGTATGACACATACAACAGATTTCAAGTTCAAACAAAAAGATATTTATTAACTTAAACAGTAGACAACAAGTGTAGTTCCTTAGGTCTCAGGGTTCCCTTCCCTAAGACTACAATGTCTTTACTTACACTTGCCCCAGTCTTTTCAGAAGTTTTGAACAAATCACCAGATCAACTTTCTGGCTTGCCTCATCAGCTCATTTTCAGTGGGTTTGTTGGGCTTGTTTCACAGTGTCCTTAGCTTTCACCATTCAGGGCTCTCTGGTCTAGGCGTAGTTGTCAGACAACACGGTCCACCCATCACAGGTCGCACAAACAGGACCCCTGGGCGGCTCAGCCCACACACAGGTTCCTTGGCACTTGTTTCTGTGCACCAAGTCACAGTCACTTGATTCCTTTTATTGGCCTCTTGGCTTAGGGTATATTCTTGTGCACCTCCTGCTTCTCCTTGGTAGCCTCGTGGCTCTGCCACCATGTATCACACACCCCTTGCCAAACTGTAGCTTTGGCCACACTGCAGTTCACTGTTTGGCTTCCCTCAGCCTTTAATGTATTTGACTTCAAGGTTTGGTTTAATTAGTTGTACCACATACATTTGTTCAATTTCAGTTCAGAGTTCAATGCGCTCTTGTTTTGCTTCAATAAGTTCAGTATTTAATGTACACTTGTTCGCTTTAATGTTCCATTTCCATTTAGTTTGGTATTCAATATGCATTGGTTTTAGTTCAATGTTGACTTTTGATTTAGTTCGGTATTAAATATGCGCTTAATTGCTTACTCTCGTGTGTGGACCGTTAATCACTTGCGGTCCTTTAGGAGCTCCCTGGTGCTGGAGTGCCTCCCTGACACTCTCCAGCCTTCTCTGTGACTTTCTGGTGATTCCCGCAACTTCCTTTTGCCTCCTGAAGTTGGGAAACCCACCGATGCAAGCTCAGCTCATTTGCTGTGTGTTCCTTGGTTCACACTGGCACCTCCTAAGCATGTTTCCAGACGCGGACGGTGTCCTCGGCATCTCAGGCTCCTCAGCAACTCCTGTTGCTCGTGCTGAGCTTTAGAGGCTCCTAGGCTTGTGGCAAATACAAAGCCCACTCACATTGGGTTCCACAAGTCCTCTGAGACTTCTGCTGGCGTCCTGGTTCTTTCTCCTCGGCCACCACGGCTGCCTCCTTACACGGGTCTCCTGCTGCTCCTCCACACTCAGGTTTCCCTGTTGCACCACTTGTTGTGCCCTGCCCTGCTCGTCTCCCTTTATACACCTGAAGCCCCTTGACAGGCTGCAGGTGTGGATGTCTGATTATCCTTGCCTGACCTCAATTAAAAGGGACATGCCCGACCCTCACAGTTCCTTGCATGCACCTTCTTTGTCCCAGTACCAAGTGGTGAAAAGGTGTAGTTGTCATGGCCACTGGACAAGAACCACAGTTAACATCCCCTACAGGGTCCAGTTGGACCCAGTCGTGGCGCCTTTGGCGCCAGGCTCATAAAAAAGTGTGCTCTGCACACTTCTTTCCTTGGGCACGTGTTATTCCATCTCTTAATGAGGGTCCACGTGCATCTGGGCCGGGCATGGCCATAGGTATACATGGAGCTGCACATGCAGCATCATCATCATCATCTGGGAGTGGCAGGGTGGAACCAGCTACCAGAGCAAAGGGGCGTGGCTGGGACCAGGCTATTTAAGCCTGCCCCGCCCGCATGCCAGCGCTTCGCGTTAATCTGCTCATGAAGCGTACGCTCACCACCGCCTGAAGAAGCATCTTACCCGTTTTACCAGCAAGACCAGCAAAATCATCGCGGATGCGCACCTTACCTGTTTTCCATCAGAACCAGCAAAACCATCGCTGAGGCGCTTCTTACCTGTTTTCCATCGGAACCAGCAAAACCATCGCTGAGGCGCATCTTACCTGTTTTCCATCAGAACCAGCAAAACCATCGCTGAGGCGCATCTTACCTGTTTTCCATCAGAACCAGCAGCAAAACCATCACTGAGACGCACCTTACCTGTTTCTAGCAAACTCCTCGCCCAGAGCGCATTCTACCTATGCCTGAAGCACCTCTTACCTTCTTGCAGCGACTCCATCCACCACCGACTAGAGCGCACTTACCTGGCTCCAGTAATACATCAGTCGGCAGCGCGCCTTACCTGATCCGCAGCTCACATACCGACACGGGAGAGTTCTACACGGTCAGCATCCTCGCGGGTGCAGGCATCCATCACCCGCTGACAGGTCTTTGCATCGCTGCTCCTCTCCAAGCGCCTCCAGGCTATACCTGCAGGGGAAAAGAACAACTAAGGTTAGAAACCTCATAAAGACATTCTCTAAGGTTGCGCGCCATATCTCCATCGCACTTACCTTAAGACTCCAAATTAACATCTATTTGGGAACACTGCGGGCTCCCCACCAGTATCGCGGCTCCGCTGGGCCTTCATCATTTATTGGGGAGAAAGAGACATTACTAAGGATATGGACATTAATCATGTGAAAAGACATTACTACGAATACCAACAATAATCATTACAAAGAACTCCAACCTTCAAAGTGGTTTGGTCGCAGCCGGCCTGGGCCGCCACATCCAGGGACCAGTAAAGCAACTGCTGATGAGAAGCAGGACGGAGAGCTCATCCTCACAAGACATCAGGTGAGCTTATATGGTTAAACGCTTACTCACCTCATTCTGGCACGAAAGGTTTGAGGGAAGTCACGATACAACCACACCCTTATCATTGCCTCTCGTGTTCTCGCAGGGGCAGTGCCAGCATCCAGAGCAGTCCAATTGGCAGCAGCTGGGGGAGAGAACTGATCCAGGGGAGCCTAATCCAGGGAGGGCTCCAACCGTGCTCCAACGTCCCAGGACCAAGTGAGCGTAACAATAGTCTTCATCACTCTTAGTTGCCTCTTCTTCGTCCCAGTAGTGACAAGTGTTGCATGTGGAAACATGAGGGGAGCAGGCTTATAAAAAAACAAAGGTTGGGGGAGGGTTAGGTTGGTAGTCTATAGGGAAAGGAGGATACCATGTCTCATGCATCTTACATTTCTATTTCTGGTGTGTCTGGACTGATGGTATTTCATAACCTTTTCTTGGTCAGTGGGACATTATAACAATACCCCATTACTGCCCTTAGAATAGAGGGTTCTTCTTGGAAGTGTAAGGAAGACCTTGTATAACACAGCGAAGACAGACAAGTGATCACAGTTCAAGGGTGTTTTATTGAACTTCAATGGGTTGATAAAACGCCTATCTAAACCTAAATCTAAAGATGGGAGCAAGTTACGACCATCAAATAATAACCATCTCTGCTTCCGGAAGCACCTCAAGACCTTCCTCTTCACTTTTGCCTTTGCCCCTCTCCTCCCCTGCTGATCTGCTTTTTTCTCTTGGCACTGTGCACCTGGCCACCCTCTGTCCTTCGGACCCAGGCACCTGCTCACCCTGCCTCCCTCCTGCACTGCCTCCGGGCCACCCCTTGCACTGGGATCTGTATCTGTACCCATACAGTCCCCCATTATTTCTTCTGCACTTATCAGATATACTCTGACTAATCATACAGTTTCCACTTGCTGGCTGCACTACCTCTTTTCACCGCCTTTATTTATTTATTTATTTATTGCACTTATTATTTATTCTGTTCACTCCTCTGTTCCGCACTTTCCACTTCTCCCCCTTCCACGCACTTTACCCCTTTTCCATGCACTTGCACGTTCTTAATGTCACTGGGCCTAGTAAGATTGTTGTTTTTCTTTTCTTCCTTGTTCCCCTCTGGTCGCGCTCTGATACACTTCTGTATGAGCGTGATATAAATAAAACATCATATCATAACGTAGTCCTAGTGGAGTCTGTCAAAATAAAAGGGTCTATACTAATAAACCTATTGCCAATACTTACTTCTAAATACAAAATGGTGTGGGATAACAATGTATGTAAAAGAAAAGTGTTCAAGAAATGATATGTCAGTATAGTTGAGCAGTTAGCTTCTTCCCTTCCCCACGTTTTTAGCATGGAGCAAGGCGGCACGTGCAGGTCTCCCACACACTCTAGAGCAGAGTGACGCCGTAGAGGAGAGCTGAGACTCACTGAAACGATATGCAAATACTCAAAGAGTAAAGATGTAACTGAAGTAACAAGAGAAACGTGATTGAAAACAAAGAAATCTTCTATACAAAGAAGGAACAAGAGACTTACCTGTAACTGTTGTTTTCCAGCATGGGTCTGGCATGGATTCACATGCTCATGAATATTCCCCGTTGTCAGGCTGGGAATCCTCGGTAAAGAACAAATCAGTATCAGTTTCATTTCTGATCTGTCTTCTCAGTAGTAACCAATCACTGGTCTCTGGGTCATACTGCCCCCAGCCAATGACTGCCCTCTCCCTAAGCCCCGCCTCTGGCAGCCATCCTGAGATTTGGTAGCACGCAAAATGGCAGTATGACCAGGTGAAGAGCCGCAGAGGGGTAGGAGGGAGGGTTCGCATGTGAATCCATGCCAGACCCATGCTGGAGAACAACAGTTACAGGTAAGTAACTTGTTCCTTCTCCAGCATGGGGTCTGGTCTGGCATGGATTCACATGCTCATGAATATAAGAATACATAGCAGTACACACATGCACAACCAAAGGCTCAAGATTAAGCATTCCATCAAAAACTCAACATTAAGCAATTATTACCTCCTCACCAGACTCACCTTAGGCGAACAGGTTGCGCAGCACCGCTTGGCCGACCCTGGACTCCTCCCTGGAATCCCGATCGACGCAGTAGCATCTCGTGAAGGTGTGCGTCGACCTCCACGAAGCAGCCCTGCAGATGTCCAGCAGGGGCACACCAGACAAGAACGCTGTGGTAGCAGCGATAGCTCTGGTCGAATGGGCTCTCGGAAGGGCCAGGCAACGGTCGGTTTGCTGACCGATGACAGTGCATGATGCAGCCGGAGAGCCATCTGGAAATGGAAGCCTTCGAGAGAGCCTTCCCTTGGTTCACATGTCCAAAGTTCACAAATAGCTGTGATGTCTTCCGAAAACTCTTCGTGCGGTCCACGTAGAACTTCAGTGCTGTAGCCACATCCAGCAAGTGCAAAGTCCTCTAGGCTGGTGACGAAGGCTACGGGAAGAAAACTGGTAACACCAAGGGCTCGTTGAGGTGGAAGTCCGACGGAACCTTAGGCATAAAGGTGGGGTGCGTCCTCAGCACCACCCTTTCGTCGTGAAAAGTCAAGTATGGAGGCTTGCAGGATAGGGCCTGGATCTCTCCCACTCGTCGTGCAGAGGTGATGGCCACAAGAAACGCAGTCTTCCACGACAGGAACTTCAACTGTGCCGAATGCCGGGGATCAAATGGCGCCCCCATGAGCCTGGTCAGCACCACGTTGAGCTCCCACGCCGGAGCAAGGGCCTTCACCAGTGGGAACGATCGGAACAGTCCCTTCATAAATTCCTTCACCAGGCAATGGGACCACAAGGACGCCCGTCCTGTGGTTCTGGTGTATCGGGAGATCGCAGCCAGATGTATCTTGATGGAGGCGTGAGCCAGTCCAGCCTTGGCCAGCGACAGTAGGTACGGTAGCACTTGAGGGGCCGTAATCCGTAGAGGGTTAATCTTCTGTGCATGGCACCAGACAGAGAACCTCTTCCACTTATGTCCGTAGCAATTGAGAGTTGAGGATGCCCTGGCCTTTGCAAGGACCTCTCTGCAGTCAGCCGGGATATCGTTCCCTCCAAACTCTGGTGCTGCAGGAGCCAGGCCTGCAAGTTCAGCGACTCCGGGTCGTGATGAAGTATGGCGCCTCCTTCTCTGGAGAGAAGATCCGCGTCCGTCGGCAGCTTGACTGGTCGGGACGCTGACAAGTCCAGAAGGACCGGGAACCAGATCTGCCTCGGCCAGGCCGGTGCGACGAGGATCATCCTGCACCGGGACCTCTTGAGCTGGTTGACGAGTCGGAGCAGCAACGGCAACGGAGGGAACGCATATAGGAACAGGCCGTCCCAGGGGAACGAGAAGGCATTGCCCATGCTCCTCGGCTGGGGGAACCTGCTAGCGAACCTCTGGCACTTGGAGTTCGTCGCCGTCGCGAACAGGTCGATCTGCGGATTTCCCCATCGTCGGAAGAGTCGATCCACTTGATCCTGATGTAGTTCCCACTCGTGGCACGAGCGCAGCTCCCTGCTGAGTGAGTCAGCAATGGTGTTCTTTATCCCTGCCAGATGAAAGGGCACTACAAACATCCCTTGGGCGACGCCCCAATGCCACAGATCCTGGGCTTCCTTGGAGAGGGCTGGGGATCTGGTTCCTTCCTGCTTCCGGATGTAGAACATCGTGGTGGTGCTGTCGGTGAAGATTCTCACCACCTTGCCCTTGAGGGACGGGAGAAAGGACCTGAGGGCCCAGAACACTGCACGGAGCTCCAGGATGTTGATGTGAAGCAGTTTCTCCTCTGGGTGCCAAAGGCCTCTCGCGTGAAGTTCTCCGGTGTGCGCTTCCCACCCTTCCAGGGAGGCATCTGTCATCACAGTTATCTGGTGGGATGGGGTCTGAAAGTCTGTGGCCGCCGTCAGATGAGCGCGGGTGCCCCACCACCGGATCGCTCGTCGGAAGGTCTCGTTGAGCGGGATCCTGTCCTCGAAGCTGCCCGTCGCTTGGATCCAGCGGGCATCGAGGAACTCTTGCAGAGGGCGCATCCGAAGCCTGCACAGGCGCACGAGATATATGCAGGAGGACATCATCCCGAGGAGGGACCTGATGGACCTTACCCTGGCCACGTCCATGGCCAGCAGACGCTGCACCTTGTCCTTGCTCGGATGAGCCAGTCGTCCAGGTAGGGGTAGGGGTAGACGTGGATCCCCTGCAGGCGCAGCCGCGCCGCCACCGGTGCGAGGCACTTGGTGAACACCCTGGGTGCAGACTTCAATCCGAACGGGAGGGCCTTGAACTGGTAGTGCCGTCCTTGGACCACGAACCTGAGGAACTTTCAGTGTCCTTTTAGAATGGGGATGTGGAAGTACGCATCCTCCAAATCCAACGACGACAGGAAATCGCCCTCCTCCAGCTGTCCCAGCACGTGCTGGAGGGTGACCACCCGGAACTTCTGTGCCTTGATGTACTTGTTCAGTCGTCGCAGGTCCAGGATGGGGCGCCATCCTACTGTTTTCTTTTTCACGAGGAAGTACCTTGAGTATACTCCGGAGCCCCGGAGCCTCTTCGGGACGAGCTCGAATGCACCTTTTTTGAGCATCGCCCTTACATCCAAAAGCGGTTGAGGGATGTGATTTTCTTTCCTGGCCACGGGTGGAATGCGGGGGCACTTTTTTAGAAATTCGAGGACGTGCCCCTGGGCCAGGGCATCCAGCACCCACGAGTCGGTGGAGATGGACTCCCACACGCTGACTAACTTCGCCAGCCGGCCTCCCACCGGGATGCTTCGGTGGGACCCCGACACCGCTGTCGGTTCAATCTTGCTTGGAGGACGCCTTGCTCTCTTGGCATCCCTGGCAACGACGCTGGGGTCCACCCGACTTGCCTCGTCCTCTATAGGCTTCCCGAGACGAGGAGCGGGCCGCTTGGCGGTACGTAGAGGAGCCACCGCCGAATCCCTTGGAGGCATCCTGCTTGCCTCCGGTGCTCCGAAAGGACTGCCTTCGTTGCCGGAGAACGCCTAGGGCCTTAGCTTTCTCTGTGTCCACCTTGATGGCTTGGAGGGACTCATCCACTGTTGTCCCAAACAGATTGTTCCCGTCGAACGGCATGTCCAAAACCTTGGCTTGTACGTCCTGGTGGAAATCCGTCACCTTGAGCCACCTTCGTCATCTAAGGCAAACGCTGTTGCCTAGCTGGCGGAAACCGGTGTCGGCAATGTCCGTTGCCACCGTAATGGCATGCTCCGACGCCACTTCGCCTTCTTGCAAGATCTCCAGGGCCTCGGCCCTCTTGTCATCCGGTAGGAAATCCAACAGGGGGGCGATCTTGTACCATAACTCCCTGTCATAGCGGGCCACGATCGCGAGGGCGTTGGCCGCCTTAATCGTTGTTGCCGCCGACGAGATAACTCGTCCCATTGCGTCCAGCTTCTTTCCTTCGCCGTCCAGCGGGGAAGATGACGTTGAGGCCGATGCCCACCCCCCGCTTTCTTCTTGGCTGCCGCTGAGACGACCGAGTCAGGGGTCGGTTGCGCCCTAAGACACAGGGGGGCCGCGTCGGGGACCCGGTACTACTTCTCGTACCGATCCCTCTTGGCAGGCGTCGTAGACGGGTTCTTGAGAAGGGTCAGACCCTCGTCCCAGATGTCATCCAGCAGAGGCACGGCGAGGACTGTCTTCCTCTTGGCCTCATGCCGTTGGTAAAGGAAACCCTCCTTCTTATCTTCGGGACAGAGCTGAAAAAGCTCGGATGCATTGGCGATCATTGCATGGAAAGATCCGATCTCGTCGGGTGGGGAGGCCCGGGCTGGGGGCAATGGGAGCTCTGGCCCGTCACTGCCGTCGTCGGTGGTACCCGTCGTGGCGGTGTCCGTTCCTGTGTCATCCCCAGGGACGGCGGACGTGGGTAAAGGCTGATCAGGCCGCGAGGGCTGAAAAGGCGGGGCAGGATGGATCCGTCTTCTCTTGTTCGGGGGGCTTCCCACCGGGCCTGGTTCTGGCTCTGGCTCCTCCGTCGAGCCGGGTTCCGGAACCTCCATCGGTGGTAAGGGCAATCTCGTCCTTATCGCCGAACATAAGGATTGTATCGCCAACAAAATGCCCGCCAAGTTATCCTGCGGCTCAGGCAGCAACGGGAGCGACGGGTGATTAGGACCCTCGCCGGTGACGCCGTCACTCTTGTCGTCACCTTCGTCGGGATCCCTCCCGTGGGGACAGGCCTCTTCGACGCCCTCGTCGAGGCTTTCTAAGCCTTCTACCAGCTCCTCCTCGGATGCTGTGTCCGTGTCCACAATGGCCACCGGCCCCCCACCCCCTCTTTTTCTGCCGGGGTCTTCATGAGGGTCTTTTCGATGGGTCTGAAAGAGGCTTCCCTCCGCGGAGGCAGGTAGACTCTGGGCCCTGAGGTCACCTCCACTGGTGTAGCCTCCACAGGCTGCGCCAGGGCCGTCGCGACTTCCTCGATAGAGGCCTTGGCTGGGGGAATCAAGGCCTTTAGCACCTTGTGTGGGCCTGTGGCCTTCACCTTGGGGGGAGGGTCACCGCCTCGCTCCCCCTCGGCCGGATCGTTCAAGCTCGACCGGGGCCTCTCCAGAAACTACACCGGGTTCTCGGCCTTCCTCTTCCCTGAGCCAGAGCGCTGGCTCGTGGTGGATGCGCTGGAGAGGGTGCGCCCTGCCTGTCAGCCGAGGAGCCCGACCGTTCGGTGCTCCCGGTGCCCGCGGTGCTTTGCCTTCTGTTGGGCCCCCGTCGCCGGGGCGCCCTCACAGGACTTAGAAGACCGCTCAGACGACTTCTTCTCACCTGACGGGCTCTTTCCTTCGAGCAAGTTGGAGAGACGAAGGTGTCGGTCCCTGATGGTCCGTTCCGACATGTTCCCGCAAAAACGCACAGTCCTTCTCCACGTGCGTTTTGTCCTCATGAAGGCAGTAGAGACATTTCGAGTGCTCATCCTCCTTGAACACATTCTGCTGCTGGCATCCACGGCAAACCCTGAACAGCTTTCCGGGTGTCGAGCTTCCTTTCTCTTGGGCCATGTACGGGTAGGCCGCAGAAACTTCTGGACTCCTCCAAGAAGCGTAACTTGACGAAATCTTCACCCTTGAGGGGCGTAGAAAAATCCGACACGGATCTCCGTTACACGGATGTAGAGACGTTGGAGCTTGAGGCTCTATTTGACCGAAAAATGCGAAATTTGCCTTGAAAAAGCACAAAAACGCAGCAAAAGCTCGAGAGCTAAACACGAGGACTCCCAACACTTGAGCGTGCGGTAAAAATCTGAAGACGGCTGCCTGAGGCGGGGCTTAGGGAGAGGGCAGTCATTGGCTGGGGGCAGTATGACCCAGAGACCAGTGATTGGTTACTACTGAGAAAGACAGATCGGAAACGAAACTGATACTGATTTTTTTTTTACCGAGGATTCCCGGCCTGACGACGGGGAATATTCAAGAGCATGTGAATCCATGCCAGACCCCATGCTGGAGAAGATCCAGTAACCTGCTGATTAATAAATGTATATACGCAGAAACTCAAGGTAGATGAGACATATAGAAGCTTGCTGCAGAGCAAAGCATAACATGGCTAGAGTGGCTATGATGAAAAGACGCAAGTCAGACTCGTAAAACCATTCCAGCTACCTTGGAGACAGACCTGGGCTGCAGAGTCAGAAGATGCTGGAAACACAGCTTCATGTGAGCAATAAAGAGGAGTATACTGGCTTGAGATCAAGGATGCTATTTCAAGGAATAATTGCAAGGCACAAGGGAAGTCAAAAGGATAAGCCATGTAAATAAGACATACTTCTCTTAGATTAAGCGAAGGAGAAAACATCTGCAAGAGCCAGGTATTAGACAATTAAATATGCAGACAACCTATGTAAAATGGAGTGAGGAAGTCTCCAGAGCCCAATTGTAATGACACCCAGCATAATTTAATCAAATAGCAGTAAAAAGAAGGTTGTGATGACAAATTTGTGGTCTCCTCACGCGTGATTCAGAAGTTGAAAAAAAAAGGCTATTCATTAAGCCCAAACAAAGAGAATAGTGTGCCTACTCTGCCTTGAATGTCCCAGAACAGAGCAGGCTTTGAGGTCAACTACAAAGGAGAAGCCTTGGCTTGGGGCCTGACCGATGAGAGATGATGGACTTATTGGGAAATTGGGGAGTAGTTATTTGTGATGTTGGTCCAGATATACCCTGTATCACGGAAACTTGGCTGACAGCTAACTGTGCCCCCATGTTTCCCCAATTTTTGCCCGAGAGGTATAAAATCGTTCATGTAGACCGAGCTGCCCCCCGCCCATCCGGCGGGGGGATAGCTGTCATTTTTAATGCCACCCTCAAGGTTACTGTTGGGCCTGTAGTCTCTAATTTGGCTATAGACATTGTTTAAGTGTGCTTGGAACTTTCTGCTACTGATTTTGTTCATTTTCTGTTGGTCTACCGTCCGCCTGGCCCGCATACTCATTTTCTGCTACCCTTCTTGGAATTTGTGGCCTCGCTTCATCTGAAATATGTTAATCTTATAGTGCTAGGCAATTTCAATGTCTGCTTTAACCCTCCTCCTGTCCCTACTGTAGATGCTTTTTTGAGGCCTTCGTGGATTTGGGAGTAATCCAACATATTAATGAACCCACCCACCTTCTTGGGGCGATCTTGGATCTTATCTTTTCTGCAGTCCCGGGTCTGGTAGTCCAACCCTTAGTGACAGTCCCTTGGTCCGACCATTTTTTGGTTCCATTTTTAGTACCCCTTGGAGTCTCCCCTCTTACATCTTCTAGATGCACTGTTCTTAGGAGGAACTGGCACGGCATTGATATGTCTTCCTTGCCATCTGTGGTTAAGACCAAATGTCCCAGTCACATGCCTTTGGACTTTGCCACTTTATCTCAGGCGCTCACAGATACGGCCTATCAATTGGCACCTTTGAAAGCCATGCAGCTTTGTGGCCGTCCGTCTCAGTCATGGTTTAGAAAAGAACTGAGAATGGCTTAATTGGCACTATGCCAAGAAGAGCGTAAGTGGCCCTCTTCCTATAGTCCTTGTGGCAAATTAGCCTTTGCCTCGCTTTCCAGAAACTATCATCTGGCTATTAAGTTAGCCAGACAGACATTTTTTACACTTAAGATTGAAATGGCACTCAAACAATCAAAGGAGCTATTTGTGGTTGTTAAATCCTTCTCAATGGCTTGCTTTCTCTCGACAGCTCTTGTCTCTCTGTTGCAGTGTGATGCACTTGCTGAGTTAACGCATTCCAAAATGGTCAACATTCGAGACAATATACAACTCTCTCAGGCTAGCCCTAGCGTTACTCTTGCTGCTCGCAGCCAGCCAGCTACTTATGGCTGGGCTACCTTTCCCGTATTCACTAAGGAGGCTGTGTTGAAGGCGCTCTCTCACTTGAAATCTGCAGACCCTTCCGACCCTATTCCTCTATTCATTTTTAAGGATTTCCTGCGGGAGATTATCCCTTTGGTGACTGAAGCCGTAAACCTTTCTTGTTGCTCTGGTCTGATTCCTAGATAACTTAAGCATGCTATTGTGGTCTCTCTTTTAAAGAAGCCGCCACTGGATGCCGCTGTTCTGTCTAATTTCCGCCCAATCTCTCTGCTCCCCTTCTTCATGAAACTTCAAGTCTTGGATATCTCCAATTCCTTCTGGGTTGTTTCTTGAGTCTTCTTCTGTGCTTGACCCCTTTCAGTTGGGCTTCTGCCCCGGGAGAGGCACAGAGAGTGTCCTAGTCTCAGTAATGGATGATATGGCCAGGCTGGTTGATAGATAGGGTCTGGGGGCCCTAATTTTGCTTGATCGATCAGCGGCCTTCAACACTTTCGACTACCCCATACTCCTATCCCGCATGACCTCCATTGCCATCTCGGGTCTGGTCCTGGCATGGTTCACCTCCTTTCTGACCGATAGGGATCAATCAGTATCTCTACCTGCTTTTCTTTCTTCTCTTTCTTGTGGCATCCCCCAGGGCTGGATTGGGACCGGGAGCAGGTGTCGTCTCGTCTTTGTGACTGCCTGGCGGCCGTGGGTGACTGGATGAGTCTCTTCTGAATCCTGTTCTTGGTCCTCAGCTTTCTGGCCATCTTCACTGGGTGAGTTTCCGATTCCAGTGACAGTGTTGAAAATTCTTGGGGTCTATCTTTTTGCTTTTTTGTCCACTGCATCACAGGTAAGTGCAGTGTGTCAGACTGGTCACTTTCTATTGAGGGTCCTTCAGAGGATCCTGCCATTTCTTCCTTCTTCTCTTCGCCCTTCAGTTGTGGCCTCTCTTATTTCTAGTAGGCTAAACTATTGTAATGCCCCTAGGCGCCTGTTGGCCTGGCTTTACAGGAGTGAGACTAAGAGAGAAACGATTAGGGCACTATTGGGGAGCGATGGGACACTGTGCGAGACTCAAGAAGGGGTGAATACGTGTTTTTTATGAGTATTATAGGAAGCTTTATGAGGAAAGCTCGGAATGCCCGAGGTCCGAGATTGAGGAGGCATTGTCAGAGATTAATCTTTCCAAGCTAGATGTAGATGAAGCACATAAACTGGAGGCCCCCATAATTGCAAAAGAACTGGAACAGGCTATACAGGAGCTGCCGACAGGTAAAGTCCCGGGAGCAGATGGACTGCCCGGCGAATTTTCCTAGAGTAGAGAGCGGAGGTCATAGCCCCATTGTTGGCAATGTTTAACGAAGCACTGCACATTCGCCAACTGCCCCGGTTGCTTAGAGAGTCCATAATAATTCCCCTCTTGAAACCCGGCAAGCAGGCTTTGGACTGTGGCTCATATAGGCCCCTCTCACTGCTGAATCAGGACGGGAAGATCCTCACAGCTCTACTGGCCAAAAGGCTTAAACAAGCTATCGCCAAACTAATACACCCGGACCAAATGGGATATGGCCCGCCTAGACAGATCACCACCAACCTGAGAAGACTGCACCACATAATAGACCATACCCAGGGCAGCACACACCACTTGGCTGTGGCCTCGCTGGAGGCGGTTAAGGCATTTGACTCAGTCAGGGGGCCTTGGCTGATAGTGTTGGAAAGGTTCAGAATGGGCTCCACGTATGTCAAGTGGGTGCGGCTGTTATATAGCGAGCCAGTAGCGATAGTTAAAACTGGTACAATTGTCTTGGAACAGTGGCGGCTGAGCAAAGGCACAAGACAAGGTTGTCTGTGGTCTCCAATGCACTTTATCTTGGCGTTGGAGCCATTGGTAGTCTATCTTCGAGAGGAATATATAGAGGCGGGTATCGCTACACCGGAAGGAATGCATTTGCTCTCATGGTACGCGGATGACATGCTTCTGTATCTGCAGGACCCGGAGGATAATCTGCAATATATCCTAGATGTGCTAGAACGCTACGTGGCCTTGTCGGGTATCACAATTAACGCACAGAAGTCGAGCCTGTTTCTCCTGGGAGGATATGTAGGACAACCCAAGCGCACATTGCTGGTGCTACTGATCAGTTGGGAGATCGATACGTTCAGGTACTTGGGGGTAGATATATACCATGATCCAAAGACTGAGCACACGCAGAATGCACAGAAAGTGGTGGAAAAGATAAGAGAACTCCATGGGCCTCATTACGAGTATGGAGGCAGCCATGCCCTTAACAAGGGCATGGCTGCCTCCATACCGGGTTCCTTCAATGAGGAATTACCGGGTCATTCCAACCTTGGAGGACCTGGTAATTCCTCATTGAAAAAACCCATCCCCATTCCAATTTGAGCCCCAATAGGGCTCAATGGGAATGGGAGGGAGCTAACAACTGCCCCGTTAATAACGGGCCCGTTATTAGCTCCCTGGTCCCCCTGCGGGACCCGTTAAGGACGCCTAGTTTTACCAGGCGTCCTTAACGGGTCCCGCAAGGGAACCTCGTAATAGGGCGTCCCGTAATGAACGGTGCTGGTCCCGTACCGGCCCCCTTCATTACGGGAGCGCCTGGGTCGTAATGAGGCCCCATGTCTTTCTGGGCCAAGCTGCCATTGTCGATGATGGGGATAGCAGGCCTGCTAAAGATGGTAGTGCTACCGAGATTCCTCTATTGGTTTTCCAAAGTCCTGTACGATATGCCGAAACAGTTTGTCAGGAGGTTGAATGGAAAGTGTAGGAGCTTCCTGTGGCATGACTCAAGATGCAGGGTGGCATTGCAGAAGCTCCAGAACCCGAATGAGCACGGAGGGATAAAGGTGCCCAATTTTGAGGCATACTTTGTTGCTAGCCAACTACAATTTGTGACCACATGGCTTTCTAATGAACAAACACAGGAGTCATGGTTGCTGCGCGGCAGCCCCGTACTTTCTTAAAGAAGTGATATGGACAACCGCACCTCAGGAATCTTGCCTGCATATACTATTGAAGCTTGGGAGGAAGGCATGGCGATGGGCTTGCCAGCTGCTAGGGAGTGTGGAACCACTCTCTCCACACATCCCACTTGTCACACTGTATGGGGAGGAGAGGTAGATGAGGTTGCATGTGCGAAGTATTGGTAACCCAGGGGAGTGGCAACAGTGGGGGGATATGCTGAAGGAAGGGTTGCCCCTAGATTTCAGTGAACCGACGGTGGATACGGGGCTACACCAGGACAACATCTCACATACACACGCCAGCTAACCCATATTAGCATGAAATGGCTGACCGTAGAAGGGGGTTTACAAGTGGATGAAAAGCTAAAGACGCTTTATGACATTTCAGAGAGGGACATGAGGTCTCGAGGATATATGGGCCATTTCGGGGCACGCTGGGATGGAGCATGTCAGACTGAGTTGGGAGGCGGAATTGCAAGAACAACTGTCAGATGAAATGTGGGGCAGGGCTATGGCTTATCACAAGAAGATGTCCAGAAATGCAAGATTACAGCAGATTCAATTGTATGCGACACACAGGGCATACCTGACCCCTGGAAGAATAGCGAAGTTTGGCCACATGGCTGCACATTCATGTCTGAAATGCGGATTAATTATCGCAGATCTAGTTAATATGTTCTGGGGCTGTGGGAAGATCAGACAATTTTGGGATGAGATAGCCCAAGCGTTAGCGCGGGCAGGTATCACCTTAGATACTGGATCCCGTAAGGCCTGCCTGCTGGGTGGCTTTGCAAGACTCAAGAAAGCTAGACATGAATAAGCTAAAGGACCTGCCATACATACTGGCAAAATGCAGGATAGCGATGGGGTGGAAAGCACATAAGGGGCCTGTGACACGGGTGTGGTGGGCGGATCTACAGAAATGGATGAATGCAGAAACTGTGGCCTGGCAAGAAGCAGCTAGTCGTGACACGGAAAAGAGCAATGTGGGGTTGGAAGCTTGGAGACAGATAGTATGTATGTTACCATGTTAAACAAAAATCAATAAAAATATGTTTTTTTTAAAAAAACGATTGTAATGCCTTTTACTTGGCCCAGCCCTCGGGCCTAATCCATCGTCTGCAACTGCTGCAGAACTTGGCTGCTTGGACAGCCACAGCCACTCCCTACGGTTCCCACATCAGCCCAGTGCTACGTGCTCTGCACTGGCTCCGGTGAAACAAAGAATAGTCTTTAAATCTCTCTGTCTTGTTCCCCGTGTATACTACCAGGCTGGTGCCGACTTCATGCGGGATAAATTTACATCCTATATTCCCTGCTGGCCTCTTCGGTCTAGCAGTGACTGTCTGGTCGTGGTTCCCAGTTTCAGTTTTCAAAGAATTGGTGGTCAAGCCTTCTCAGTGAGTGCCAGCAATTTATGGAATGGTCTAACTTTAACACTGAGGTTGACTCTGAACTGCACTTCTGTTGCATAATAAAAACGCTGCTCTTCCATTAGTCTCCAATATTGCTGTAGAACTACTGTGAGTATCCTCGAGCCAAGATGCCTTCGGGTCAACGTGAAATTTAAATAACATAACATGACACTATGTTGCTTGCAGCACAGAGTTCAATGTTGCTTATGTGCGGCTAACGAGACGAAAGTCCAAGGTTGGGAAAGCATGCCAACCGCCAACCAATCTGAGGGTCTATGTAGCAACATGCTATATACAACGTTACAAAGACCAACTCGTTGCCATTTTCTCACTCTATAATCAGTATTATAAGTATATAGAGGTAGTTCGAGGCGTGCCCACCAGATAAGGGGCAGCCAATTAAGTTAACACTTATGTTTACCATAGGTACATATGTTCCTCTAACCAATCCCTCCCTTCCATAGGGTTTAGTTTGCCACAAATGATGACATCATAAATGATGCACATCGAGGTATAAAACCTGTGTATAATTACATTTGGGTGTGAGTGCCTGAATTAATGCGAGTTATTCACCAGAATGCCCTACTTTTTTAGGCTGATAATAAAGTAATACTTAGCCATATTCTTAGAGTCTTTCTGGTTATTTGGGTCAGAGATAATTATTGGTAATTCCATCTAGCACATGAGATGCCTGATGGTGCTAGAGCACAGTGCACCTTTGCAGATGGTTGTCAGCCATGTGGGTGGGGGAAGGGGGGGGGGTTTAGAGGGAGAGAGAGAGGGGGAAGAGAGAGGGGAGGAGAGAGGAGAGGGAGAGAGATGGAGGGGGAGAGGCAGCAGAGAGGGGGAAAAAGGGAGAGAGGGAAAAAGCAGCTAAAGAGCCACGGGAACTGCTAAGCCATGACGCTGTGCAACCAACCATGAAACTAAAGAGCCTTGGCGAGCAAACACAATCTGAGGTAAGGACCTTTAAATATCCTTTCGATCACCATGTCACACTGCATAGAGGAAGCCACTTCTGGCTACCACAACAATTGTCAAAACTGCCATAATGGTCAAAGTATATGCCCAATGGTTCAATATTGAAAGACGTGATCCTAAAGGCTATACACGCATTGAAACACCCAGGTACCAATGGCTTTGATGGGGATTCTTTAAATATTTTTCTGAGGATCTTTAACTCCCGCCCTCTTCACCCCTGTCAGATTTTATCAGTTCTTTTAGCCATGCAGGGTTAATGTGAAATTCAATATGCAGGGCCGCAGTAAGAATTATCCAGAGACCTGGCAAAGATCCAGAAGAGTGTGACTTCTACAGACACATATTTTATTTCCAAGTTATATGAACATCAGGCTTCAGAATCTATTCTCTGATCTCATACATCCTGATCAGGTAAGGGTTATAATGAATAGAATGCCAAACTGTTGACAACAGAAAAAATGCATATATGTTGCACAAGCTCTCTTTAGTCTTAACTTTAGATGTAGAGAAAGCGTTTTACAGAGTAAACTGGGCCTTCCTGAAGGAGACCTTAAAGGCCATGGTGTTTGGAGAGATGGTCAAAGCATATATATTCACCATCTAATGGGACCTCTGTTTGCTAATATTGGTTGAATCGACAAATGTGTTCTGTTCTGTTGATTTATACCGTGCACCACTACCACCCAGGAGCAGTCTCCAGGTGCTCTGAAAAGATAAGGCTGGAAAAGGGATGCTTGAGGAGAGTCCCTTGAACCAAATTCCTGTTTGCAATTCTAATGAAACCATTCGAGACTGGAACACAGCTCATCCAAAAATTCACAACATTAAATTAGTAAAGTAACATACATTGGCAATGTTCATGAGCATGCCTTATCTTAAGCCCAAGCTAAAATGACATGCACGTGTCGGGTTTTAACATGAATTAAATGTAAGCTGAGATATTAGATCTGCTCTTCCGACCAGTGTTTTAAAAAAAATAAATTCCTTTTAAATGGGCAAATATATGTGCATGATAACTGATGCTCAACATTACACCGGACATTGAATACCTCTCAGTGCTAACTATTCTGGGTTTTTGAAAACCCTAAGAGGAGATTTGACGACGTGAAAGAGGCCATCTATGTCATGCCTTGGAAAAACCCAAAAAATTAAAATGAACATACGGCCATGATTACTTTCATTTTTCCAGGCACTACCCACACGCTCCCTTACAAACGACCATCTCAGCTAACAGCCATTCATTTGGGGAGGGGAAAGAGCAGAGTATCGACAAAGACGGTAATAGATTCACTTAAGAAACGAGGTCTGCTTTGCCAACATTTCTGAAACTATTACGAAGCCTGTAAACAGAGTATTTTAAGGGAACGTTGCAAGGCAGAATCAATCATATTTTTGTAGCAGTGAGTGGTGAATGCTTCTGGCGTGCATTGAAGTTCCCCAGACAGGTAGACCTGCCTTTACTATAAT
This sequence comes from Ambystoma mexicanum, assembly GCF_040938575.1. Classification (NCBI taxonomy): domain Eukaryota; kingdom Metazoa; phylum Chordata; class Amphibia; order Caudata; family Ambystomatidae; genus Ambystoma; species Ambystoma mexicanum. The sequence continues at coordinate 670,215,314 of NC_090927.1, read as the reverse complement.
AAACCCAGCGACTACAGCAGTCCTACAATTTTGGGATTATTAAACACTTACTGTCCAAGAACTTTACGTCCTTCTCATTCTTGTCAGGTGGTAAACTAGAATTTTTCCTGACCATAGTGAAATAGATTACAAATTGGAGGCTGAAAAGGGGATGGTGTATATCATCCCTACTCGTTGGTGACCAGAATAAAATGCGCTAAGAGTGTAAGCAGGATCTTTGCTCATCTGTGAATGACCACTTACAGTACTTTCAAATCCGACTTCATGTGTATGCACGGCATAGTTAAGGGAACTGCCACTAGAATCTTAACCAGAAATCCAATAATTTACAGCACTTCTCAGAAGCAGAAGATATCTAGTTAGAAGATATCTAGCTTATATTTATTTTTATTTATTTTTTCATTCATAAAAGCACACAGCAACCCGTAGGCATCGAAGCGCTGTTACAGAGACCAGTTACTTGCAGATGAACAAAAACATACGGTAAGGAAACAGTTTGAGCAGACAAAGCATAGAATAACTTTTGGTAGGATCTCTGGCCTAGGCTCTCCGGAATACTCTATTAGAATTCAGCTCTCAGGGTGGGAGGCAGAGAGTTCCACTGTTTGGCTGTTATGGATGGGAAGCTGGAGCCTCCCGCTTGAGTGTGTCTGTGAGTAATGGACAGGCTTTGGAAGATGACCCGTTCGCCGCTCGGCAGCCAACGTACCGTTCTCCTGGTGGTAGAGCTGTGTTCCCGTTTGGGAATGTTAAGCACTGCTCGCAGTGCATTATTCAGAGTAGTTTGAAGCTTTTGTATGTTTTGGGACGAGGTACCAGCAGATAGGACATTGCAGTTGTGAAGCCTGGAGCCAATGACTGCACGTGCAATGGTTAGGCAGCTGTTTTGGGATGGAAAGGATCAGGAAGCATTTATCAATTTGGTTGTGTAGGCAGTTAAGGAGGCGTTTGCGTTCACTTGGCGGGTCAGTGAGGGGGTAGCGTCAAGGTGGACGCCTAGTGTCTTCACTGATGTGGGTATGGGGATCATGATCCCGTAATTTTGAATGCTGTGTTTTGGGGATTGAGCTTATTAAGCACCACCGGAGGCCCTATCAGCAGGATCTCCATCTTGTCCTCATTGAGGCAGAGGTGGTTGGCTGCCATCCAGGCCTGGATGGTTGTGTAGGAGGCATCAAGGGTATTTGGGTCTTCTGCGTAGTTACCAGAGAGAGGGAGGAGAATCTGTGCGTCATCGGCATAGTTGGTGTAGGCCATGCCTAGGGAGTCAAGAATGTTGAAGAGGGGTCTGGTGAAGTGTTCTGCTTAATTTATGTTTGGTTCAAAATGGCGTGGGTGCGCGATGCATTCTGGGAGCGCTCGGAGCCATGTTGGATATTTACTTCACTCTGCAGTGAAAGGCTGCACCCATTTTGCTGAAGTGTTAGATTCACAGTGCTGAGACAAACATGCTTTTTCAAACTTGGTATGCAGTCCAGGCCATTTCTGCTGGGAAAAGCTAATGTTGTTATGACTTGCTACTGTTCTCCGTGGAGCATGTTTTTAGAGCAGGGAGGCCCTGCGTTCCTTGGGGGGAGCTCTCGATTGACCCAGCTGGCAACCGACGGCTGTTCCTCAACTGCGCAGGAGCAATTCCAGAAGGTTCGAGAATTATATATGCAGAAACCCAGAGGGGTCAGGAGAGACTTCAGCCAGAGGACGATGCTCCGTCTGGCCTTCCTGTGAGCTGTAGCGCTCTCTTCCTGGCTGCCCCCCGGAGTCTTTCAGCCGCTTCTGGACGAGATGAGGACAAGAATTACGCTCACGGTGATGTATTTCTTTTGACTTCTTTACTTCTTCTGTGATCTATGTCCATGTTAGTTTTATGAGTTATTTCTATGTACTTGTAATCTTTGAATAAATAGCCGTAAAGAGCTGATTATCTTCTAAAGAGTGCGTGGCTGTGAGTTATTGTGTCTGTCTGTTTATGGGTTGAAGTATTTGCTCTATAATTGCATTGGTGATTTATGGTAGTTCTGTGCACTTTTCAGAGGAGAGCAATACATGAAGATGTTGCAGAGTGTGGGGGAGATGCAGGAACCTTGTGGTACCCCGCAAGGGATTGGTGCTGGTGGGGCCCTGGCGTTATCAGCAAACACTCATGACTCTCCCCTCTACAAAGGAGGCAATCCAAGCTGTGGCTTCAGTGAAGTTAGCTGAGGTGGTAAGGTGGAAGCCTGCCCTTATCTTAGGAATGTGCCAAAATCACAGAGGATTTTGTGGCAGAGGATTTTGTGGCCGACCAGGTCAAACGCTACTGATAGATAAAGGAGGAGAAGGGCAGGCTTCCCCTCGTCTCTGAACTCAACGATCTGTTTTTTTAAGTCCAGGAACGCTCATTCTATACCATGGCGTGGGCGGAAACTGCACTAGCGCATTCCTAAGATATGGTTTGTTTCCAGGTAGGGCTCGATTTGTAGGTATGCTGCTCTGTCAACGATTTTGACTAGGCATGGGAGTGTCATGATTGGCTGATAGTTATTGGGAACTGCTGGGTCTAGGGTGTTTTTATTTTTTTTAGTAGCAGGAGATCCCAGGCTTCCTTGAGACTGGAGGGCACTACACCTGTCGCAAAGGAAGCATTGATGAAGGTGGTGATGAAGGGTGCTAGGGCTTCGGAGCAGTCCTTGGTGATGGATGCTGGGCATACACTGCCTTTGCACGTATATGGTTTTAGGCTCTTCAGGATAGATAGGACATCAGGCTCTGAGAGTGCTTTGAAGCAAAATTGTGGGAAGGTTGGAATGGAGGTGGCGCCATAGGGGCATGACTGGGATTGTAAAGTGGCTAGTTTGGTCTGGATTTTGTTGTGTAGTGTGTCCATTGTGTTGAGCATGGCAGATTGGATATTGGTGCACAAAGCTTAGCCCTTGGTAATGGAAGGGGGCGAGGTAGTGGGGGATTCGAGCTCTCTAAGAATAGTGAAGGTTTTGCAATGGCTATTCTGGAATTAAAGGTGCTGGATTTAGCATAGATGGTGGCACGTTTGGAGGTTTTAGAAGTTTTGGAAGACTCCATTTTGGATGAGACCGAGGTCGTTTTTGTCCAACTAGATTCTGCTAATTGTTTTTTATCTCATAGTTCTTGTAGGTCAGGGATGAACCAAGAGTTCAGGTGTCTGATGAGTTTAGCTCTTTATTGGGCTAGGGGGGCAGCAGTGTCTACTGCAGATGTAAGGCTGATGTGTAGAAATATGCCAGAAGGTTGGGGTCGCCTAAAAGAGGAGGCTCTAGTTTAGGCATAACCAGCAAGGGCAGGATACTGTCTTTAGTGAGCGTGCATGAGCTGCGGGTTAGAGAGGGAGGCAATCTGTTGGTGGTAGTCTTTGTCGTCTTGGGGCATTGAATGGTGAAGGCAATGATATGGTGGTCGGGCAAGGGGCATGGGAGTCAATGGTCATCTGGCAATTTAGGCCCATAATCCAGTCAGCGTACAGCCCTTAGCATGGGTGGGGTCACTAATGTGATGCCTAAAGTTTAGGGCCTTCAGGGAGTTGGAGAATGAAGTGGCCTGGAGGTCAAATGGATCATTGAGGCCTAAGTAAAGGTCACGGAGGATGATGACTTGAGATAAAGCCTTGATATTGTCTCCTATTAAGTGGAGGAGGTTTTCTTCAAGGTGAGGATTGTGCCCGGTGGGTGGTAGATGTGGATTGAGATAGTGCTGATTGGTGAAGTGATCAGTTTGAGTGAGAGGATATCCCCATTCTCCTTGATAGCAGAGCAACTCCCTCCTCCTCTTGTGTCGAGTCTGTCTTTTCCGTGTATGATATATCCGGGTCGGATCACTAATGACCTGGCTGGGCCAGATGCTTTGTGAAGCCAAGTTTCTGAGATGGCCAGGGCATCTAGGTTATGGGACATGAGGAGGTCGTGGATGTCTAGAGCGTGGGCAGTTAAAGAGCGTGTGTTGACTAGGGCGCACTTCAATGGTGACAAACACTAACCCATAAGCTAATTGAAAGAAGACACGAACAATAAATGAAACAGTAATAATAAAAACTAGATACTGGTACAATTGAACAAAATGATAATATAAACCACAGCACAGTTTCACAGTCTAAGACTCATTAGGAGCTGAAAATCAAAGTGCTCCTAGATCATTTAAATGAATCTTGGTCAATTTGAACCTGCTAAACTGTTGGTACAGTTTACAGACTTGTCAAAGGTGGTGCAGTATTCTCATGTGCATGAAATGGGAGTGAGTCAAAAGTCCATATCATAAAACATTTTCGTAGTTTCACAAAAAAAAAAAGCTTCTCAATCATCCACACATTTTTGCCGATGTTCACGTTTAATGGAGACCACAGATAGCATCACCATGCACTGGTTGCATGTCTTTACATCGGTGCAAAGACATTGGTTCTTCTTTAAATTAGTGCACACGCATCAGTGCAGTGGCATTGGTTTTTGTTTTCCTTAACTAGAAGGAAGCGCCCTTTCCCCACTTATCTTTATTTTTCCAGTGTCCTCTTCCCCTTTTTCCAAGCTGTTTTTCTTGTTCCCAGACGAAAATCTAATCTGTATACAAGCACCAATGCTTTTAGCAAAGTCTTTGCACCGATTTAAAAACATGTAACAGTGCGAGCCACTTTATAAACAACCAATGGTGGAATGGATAATTAAGGTTCAGCATTAATCAAAGACATGAGACATTCATTAACAAAAACAAAACGGAAACATACTGACTTGTGGTTTGGTTTTGGAACTAAAGCGCACAGAACTGCGTGGCCCTTTACCACTTTGCCAACTGCAATTCGTGCTGTTTAGAAACCTACATGTATAACAACAATAGTCTATTCTAAAGCAACTACATAATTACATAACCCGCATCTAAAATAGCTACAAAATTACATACCCTGTGTTAAAAACATACCTAGGCTGGCGTGTCTTGGGATTCCTGGATACTTTCTTCTGAGGAGGCGTTCATAAAGGGCCTGCATGCTGGATTTGGCTAGTTATAGGGATTGCACACAGGTACTAATTACTACACTCCTCAGGTATCTGTTTTATTACTTGGCTTATGATTAGTAAGACAGCTAGAAAGTAGTTTAATAGCTTGTGGAATCAGATCAGTAGGTTAATGAAAAAGTGTAGAAAAGTTTTAGGATTTGACAGAGTATTGTTTATGATGTACATTTACCCTATTTCTAAAACCTGCAAATATATCCGAATAGGTTTGAGCCCTGTAACTCAATGATATTTTTATGGATAATTGGAAGAAGAAAGCTTCACTGTTATGATTTATAATGGTAATTGGTGCACATTATTTCATATATATTTTTTTAATTAGATTTTCCACCCATATTTTTCCAAATCCGTTAATATGGCAAATGGGAATTAAACTATTGACAAATGTACATCATACAAATGAGAGATGCAGAAACCAAGAGTTAATAGTTGAAGCAATAAAGGCGAAAGGGAAACAAAGAAATATCAAAAGTTTAACAGTAACATGTTGCAAACAAGGTGCCATGCAGAATGATAAAGAAATTGAACATACTGTGGTGCAAATAGATTGTCTGATCGGCAAAATAATTATTAGTGGATATTAAAAAATATCCTTGTGTCTTAATTTCCTCTGTTACACAACAATGGTGCAATATATTAGTAACATTATTATGTGCATCACAGCATTAGTAAATTAGGCCACGGAAACCTATGTGACCATAGAACCATTATGCAAAACTTAAAAGAAAGCAAAATCACATTAAACTGAGACAATTTGCAACAGGAGAACAATGAAAAAACATCAACATAGGAAAAGCAAACCTAAAATGGAAATGTTACCAACAAATTATACACACTACTTGGATTGCAACTAAAAAATGAAAAGGCAATAATTTTATGATAGAAGTAGTTGCTGAGAAGCACTTTTTTCAATACGGGAAATATTATGTAGAAACACGCATAACGGTTTATACTTCGCTTGGACAGTGCTTTCATTTCTTGGCTATGATGTGGTCTCATACCAGCTGCATTCAAATAGTTTAGTACCACAAATGGCCAGTACTGGGGCCACTGATCATTTTCTCTAAAGAATATTTTCTAAGTACTACTCTTGGTATTCCTTTACAAATGGTATTTACCCCAGAATAAGGGTATTAGCAGAGGCACTGGGTAGGGAAGCTTTCCACATTGACAACCCTCATGTAATTGTTATTCTGCTTTGTGGGGGGAGAAGAGAAAGACAAGAGAAGGGAGAGCAGACGAGAGAGAGAGAGAGATAGTGAGGGTTAGAGAGAGAAAAGGAGTGTCAGTGGGGAGAGTACTGAGATGGGGAGCTATGTAGAGAGGAAGGTGGTAAGAAGAAGAACATTGAGTGAGAGTAAGAGAAAGAGAGAGGCAGAACAAGGAAGGAAGAAATAACAGGGGAAGGGAAAGCAATACAGAGAGGAAGAAGGTGTGGGGAGGGTAGAGTAGATGAAGAGGCAGGAGAAATGGAAAGACAGACTAAGTCATCTCTTTAAGATCAATGTAGACCTTCAGTTACTAAATGCAGAGAGGCTGCAATACGCATGTTTTAGAAGAAAGGCAAGCACTATGCAACATAATGAAAATAATACCAAAACCCACCACAGAAGAGCAAATATACAAATGGAATAACGTAGGAACTTTGAAAGCACAGTGTAAAAGTCCACCTATAAGGGTGCCACAAGAACGAATTTACTCTAAAAATACAAAAGTAGGGTAAGGGCACAGAAAAAGTATTAAAAATAACCCCAAAACACACTAAATAGATGACACCCAACACACTGGTAAAACCGAGCTTGTGTTATACACATAGGACCAAAGCTGTTTACAAAATGAAGGGGGGGGTGTTACATGGAAGGCAGATCAATATCTAATGTTGAAGCTAAAACCCAAACGATGTTTACACTATTTGTATAAATGGCAGCACTTCCGATTCATGGAGCTAGGGTAAGTATTGTATTGCATTGTATATTTGTAACACGCACATCCTAAGGGAGCCAAGCAGAAACTGCATCTGGGCGCAGGTGGAACAACAATTTAGATTTAAAAGACAAATTAAACAACTATATAAAGAGGTATGTTTATGGCCTTTTCTGAAGATAATTATTGAAACAGTTACACAGGTCCGGAGGAAGCGAGTTCCAGAGAGTTTCCTATGGAGGAAAACCTCCTCTCACACAATAGGGTTAATCTAGGAGCATGAACTAACAGCAGGGCTTGTCCCGATGAGCGAAGGGACCGAGTAGGGCAATATTTCCTGATTTTGACAGTCAGGTAAACTGGGGCAAGGCCATGGATGCACTTAAACACCAGCCAGAGAACCTTAAAGAATATCCTCTGCTGTACCGAGAGCCAAAGAAGTCTGACGGTAATGACAGATGGAAAATGTCTAGGTACAGAGAAAATGTGTCTAACTGCTGAGTTCTGAACAACCTGTAATCGCTGCAGTTGATATTTAGGGTTGCCCAAAAGTAGGGCATTACAATAATCTAGCCTCGTATTAACAAGTGCACCGACTACCATGGGACGATCATCAATTGCAATTAGAGGCAACAAAAGCTTCAAAAGTTTGAATTGAAAAAAATCAGCTTTAACAATTTGTTTAACATGGGGAATGTAGTTTAATTCTGTTTGACAGATGCATTCGAAGTTCTTAATTTTCGAAGAAAATTTAACCGGAGCACCAAAGAGAGCTGGATAAGGAACTATTTGTAGCAGATTGGCTCCATTTATCCTAGATTATTTTCGAGCATCTAGGTTTTTATTTGATTGACACAGTCCAAGACTCCAGTAATGGCTTCAGCTGGTTGAATTAGCCGAACATAGATTTGAGTGTCATTTGCGTCTGAGTGGAGTTGGTAATAAGAAAAGATGCTTAAAAGTGGACGCATATAAAAATTAAACAGTGGGGAGAGGGACGAGCCTTGAGGCACCCCACAATGAACAGGTAATTAATCTGAGACAAAAGCACCAAGTTTAAACTACTGAGAGCGGTTAGTTTGTAAGGAGTGAAACCATTTCAATGCATCATTCGACACCAAGGCGACTGAGGATAGTCTGGAGACAAGAATGTCAAAGTTAAACGTATCGAATGCTGCCGATAGGTCCAGCATGACAAGCATGCTGACCTCACCCTCATCGGTAGTCTTTAGTAGGTCGTCCTAGACTGTCACAAGCGCTGAATCCGGATTGATAAGTTTCAAGAATGTGATGTGTTTCTAGGAAATGTTGAAGCTGTAAGGTGACAACACGTTCAAGTAAGTCTTGCTGAGATGAAGCTGGTACTCAGAGGCTCCAGTAAAAAATGTTTTAAAAAAAGTCAAAGTAGGAAGAACGACGTAAAATCGGAAACCATATGCACAGGGGAAAAAGAAGAACATTTGAGAATAAATAAACAGATGTCAAGAATCAACATGCCACTGCCCCCTACAATCAAATCCAAAGACACAAGTCTAGTGGCCTTCCCCATGAAACTAAAGACTTAATTCAAAGAAACTTCTAAGTGAAGAACAGCTATTAATGACAGCTAGTTTAAGGAATGAGTGCAGTCTATAGATACCATGCAGAAAGAAAGAAAAAAAACAATAGGTGGTCCCGAGGGGATAACACTGTCATGGTGGAATCCCTTAACAAAAGAGGTTTCTATGAGGGTTTGAGGCAAAGAAAATTATACATCAAATATAGGAGTATAAAGTTGGACAAGGTGGATTGCACATCTGCAGGGAATACACATAGGTCTGCCAGATCTTCTAGAACGAAATGGAAATAGCAAACAAACATGACAAATAAGACAATGACTTACTCATAGACTTAACTAGAAGAGAAATACTTAATCCAAGCACAGAGGGTGCTATACATATCATGCCCAATTGGGAGTCATATCACCAGGCCTTCAAAGCCAACAGTATGAGGATTCTTAAAAAAAAAATACTCTAAGGAATTTTCAAACACCAAACAAATAAGAACTACATCTCAAGAGAACTCCTCCCCCCACAAAGAGAAAACCCAAAGCCGATCTGGGAAAGATCAAAAGATTGAAGGGAATGAAGAAAAAGAAATCACCTAATCACACTACGAAAACACCTTCACCAACCTGAAGAGGAAAACATTTATGGCACACTGGAACCCCACACCCACTGAACACTCAGGATGACTGAGAAGTACGTTGCACCTGTGCAAGAACCAAATAAAGGGAGGACCCCATGTCTTCCACACACTTTATGGAGTCGTAGTGAAAGGGTCTTGTGGCCAATAGTGCCACCAAAAGTAGTGGGATAAACACCCACACAACACAGAGTATAGGAGAAACATGTTCCTAAACGACCAGTTAAACAAAAGTACTTCATTGCAAACCTACTAACTTTTCAAGTACAGCAGACAAATCACCTGAGCTCCAGTAAATGGAAGTCCAGCAGCAGGAGGGGGAGAGCCAGAACAGAAGCACTATCACAACAGGTTGCAGCTCCACAGACAAAAGAAAACCACAATGGCAGATAACCTATTTAAAGACTTCTGTCCAAAAGGCTTTACGATAAACAATGTTAATGAGCAAGCTCACACAGAACAACTAACCTTTCTAGTCACTTAGGGAGAAGATATTCAGTGCAAAGTTGATGAGTTGTAATATGAGACCTGCGGAACCATTAGCTATGGAGGAAGACATTGTGGGGTAGAAAGCTTGACCATACAAGGAGCGAGGCAAACTTTAAAACCCAGAGAGTGGAGGAAGATGAAAAGAAAGAAACCAGATGGAGTGGAGGAAAGTTGCAAGAAAGGAAAAAACCCAAAGTGTGGAGGCAGAGAGAAAGAAAGGTCAATGAGGAGTGGCAGGTGGAAGAGGAGAACATGGAGTAAAAAAAAAGGTGCGATGGGCCTGAGAGACAGAGCTGAAAGTCAGAGGGTGAACAGGCATAGGCTGTAGCCAGTCGAAGAGGCTGTAGCTATTGGAAAGGCGGCAGCATAAAAGGCCCAAAGCTTTGGCCAGAAAGGGAGTGGAGAAAGAAAAGGTAGAAGCTCTAGCCATAGAAAAAAGTGCAGACAGAAAAGGCTGAGGCCCTAGCCAATGAAAAGCATAAAAAGAGAAACATGAAGCACTGGTAGAGGAAAAGGGAAGGAGTGTGCCTCTCATAAATAGCCAAAGATGAGTAAGATGGTCTTGGCACTAACCCTGGAGAGGCAATTTCCTGGGACACTAAAAGCCACACAAAAAACGAATTTAGGTCATGACATAGTAAATAATCTACATTAGACTAGCATCTTTTGTGCGTAATTTCTAACAACTTGTTATATCATTCAAATGAGACACAATCCAGGAAAACAAAGAAGGGAATTTATTTCACTTGTTCGGCTCTACAAGCATTTTGTGAGAACAAGATAAAGGACATGGAAAACGACCTTACCATTTTAGTATAATAGCAATAAATAAAACTGAATAAATTAAAAGAACATACCAAATCAGTATACAGTTTACTTAAGTACATTGTGAAAGTACTAAAAACCACGACATGCGAGAAAAAGAGAGGGCGTTTTTCATATGCTCTAGCAACCTCCTTTTGCACCGAGGGTTTATTCCTTTTGCAACAGCACCTTTTGTTCTAGCAAATCTTCCACGTTTCCTTCAACAAACATTCCATGCATCTCTTTCGGTGCCCATGATAGTCTTGACGTTGCATACTACTGCCTTTTTCAGTTTATCAGAACATACCCTTTTTGCATATTATTTAGGCTTCCTTCTTTCAAAGCATATTTTCTCTGTCTCCCACCTCTGGGGTCTCTTTGTATTGCTCTCAATCCAATTAATCATATTCCTGCCTTGTTGTCCATTTGCCGACATTCCTGCCAATGGACAGATAATGGTAACTTAGGAATCCTCTTTACGCAAAGCATTTGAGTGCTCTCTAATTCTTATTCGGAGTTCACATATCGTGCTCCCAATATAAACTAGACGCACAGACAGACAATGCTATACACCACAAGTTTGGCTCTGCAATGTATGAAATCTGTTATTTTCAACCCTTCATCAATATTGATATTCAAACTGTTGCATTCCTAGGTGTATTGGCACATGTATCATGTGCGACATTTGTGAAATCCACAAATTATGGTGTAATCATGTTTTAGGAGTTTGTTGGTTGGAGGAATGATGGACTCAAAACATTCCTTATTGTTGGAGCTTTAGTATGCACAATGGATGTCTTCAATAGTTCAAATACCCCAATGTTTGTAGAATATGTTCGAAGGATGGAAGCCAAAATAATATGTAAATATAGAACTGTCCATAAAGGGCTTAATTCCGATCATGAGATGGGGTCCCTGATAAAGATGTAAGAGGTGATCATTTTCAGACCAAGCCAGCGCGCATCCCGACATTATCCAGTGTGGAGTACCACAGAGCTCATACATATCCCCTACTTGATATAACATCTTCACTACACCACTGTTGAACATCTTTGACTCACTATACGAACTATGCCGACGACACACAAGTCCTCTTGCCCTTGTCCGGTGACTAGGAGTCCGACACTAAAACCCTCAATGCCGCCTACTCCACCATCAAAACCTGAATGGCAGTGAACTGGCTGTGCCTAGATGAAGAGAAAACAGAGCTACTCCTAATTGGATCAATTGAAACATTAAAGAAACTTGACAACCAATACCGAGTCTTCCGCGTTGACAACACCCAAATCACAGTCTCCCAGGCCGTCAAAACCCTCAGAGTTTACCTGGACTCCAACCCGTCCATGACTAGAAAGGTAAACGATATTGCGTCCGCTGCAGCATACCACTCTAGGTTGCTTAATGCAGCTAGACCATGCCTGACTAAGCAATACTGCCTCACCATAGCCACAGCTATAACTGGCACCCGCCTTGACTACTGCAACGTCCTCTGTTGGCACCTCTACAAAAAATATCGAAAAACTCCAAACCGTCAAAAATAATGCACTCCATGCAGCCACCAGCTTCCCCAGGAGAAACCACATATCAGCTGCCAGGAAACAAGCTCACTGGCTTCCCATAAAAGAACGTGTCATCTTTAAAACCCTGGCCCTTACACACAAATGCATTACCCACGCAGCCCCCAACACCTATCACAAAGAATTACCAGATCATCCTCAGGCAGACCAACCAGAAACCCCAACATCAATTTACTCACAGTGGCCAAGGTCATGCGAGGAAGAGCGGGTGGTTCCAGCTTCCCATTCATCACTGCTACTCAGTGGAACTCCCTGCCCCCTCATCTTAGAGGAATAACATTCCACATAGCCTTCCGCAAAGCAATCAAAGCAATCAAAACCCTGCCGTTTGTTTGAACCTGCCGATGCCTTGTCCCTGGAACACCCAATGTATAGTAATGTCTTGCATGTAATACTGGTACGCCTCACATAATTACTTCATCTGTACGTAACACATGTTCTGACCTTGTAACTAAGTAATCTTCTTGTTACAGTGCCTTGATGCCCTTGGGCTGCAAGCACGCTTTATAAATGAAAAAATTAAAAATAAATTATAGGGAAGACTCCATCACAAATTAATAGTTCTAATAAGAAACAGGTATACACTTATTAGACCATTATACTATAAATCAAGTTTGAATCATCTACACTTACATACACTTATATTCTTTGTGTTTGTCCCGGACGTTACTTCTTTTGGAATGCTTTGAGAATGTAATCAAGGTAATATGTATACATGCATGGATCATCAAACGAAGGATAAATTGTTCCAATTTGGATCATGTAATGCAATGAGCATTTGTAAATAGAGAAATCTTTAATGAAATGTCTGGCAACAGTTTTGAAGGAGGCTTCTGACCTTAGTGTAATTGGTAAGGTGTTCTACTGTTTGGCAGCTACCACAGGGAAGCTACTGCCTGCGGATTTCTGAAGCTTAAAACATGGGATGGAGAGTAGGTGCAAATAAGTTGAGCGTGTGGGCCTATGGGGTTGCTTTATTGGGTTGGTTTATGGTTAATTTGTCTTCCAGGACTTATGTAGGAATTTGTGGGTCATAGAAAGAGTTTGGAACAGTATACACTCTTGGACGGGGAGCCATTGTGTGTTGCGTCTAATCAGGGCGATATGAGTCTTATGTAGCGCTGCTCTTAGGGCGTTATTTTGGATCACCTGTAGTTTTTTATATTGTTGTTTTTGTTACCAGCATAGAGTAGTCTAATATGCAAAGGATGAGGACTCTAGCTAGAGTGATACAGCTGTCGGGTATTAGGAAGGGTCTGCAGGCATTAATGAGCTTGGACGCGTTGGCTGCAGCCGATGCTGTGGCATTGACTTGTTTGGTTAGGATGAGGGTTGCGTCGAGGTAGAAGCCCAGTGTTTTTACTTGCTTAGACACCTTGATAATGTGGCCGTCAATATTGAATGATTTGTAGGAGTCCTCAAGTTTGTTCAACCGGTATTGCGAGCCGATGAGAAGTTCCGTCTTTTCATCATTTAGGCATAATCCATGCTGGGTCATCCAGGCCTGGATAGTTTGATAGATTGTATTGATTGATTTCAGAGTCAGTGTCTTGTGAGCCAAAGATGGGTATAAGAATTGGAGTGTCATCTGCGTAATAAGTATAGGTGACAACCAGATCGTCCAGACGGTCGGACAGAGGTTTCATAAATATATTATAGATTGTCGGTTAGACACAAGAGCCTTGGGGAACGCCGCATGTAACGAGTGCGGGCGGAGCTGCAGAGATGGGTGAGAAAAATTGTGGTTCTGTCAATGAGGAAGGAGTGTATCCACTGAATGGCTTAAGATAAGAAGTATGCTGCTGAAGCTAGGTGATTGCTGAGAATATTGTGGTTGCCTAGGTCAAACGCTGCAGAGCGGTCTAACAGGAGGAGGAGGGCTAGATTGCCATTGTTCCAGATAGTTTTGGATCTGGAGATACGCTACTCTGTCCAGAATTTGGAGGAGGAAGGGCAGAGTGGTTATAGGTGGATAGTAGGTATGTTAGGGTCGAGAGTCGATTTTTTCAATAAGGGAAGGACCCCCGCGTCTTTAAGGTTCGTAGGGACAGTGCTGCTTTCAAACGAGACGTTGATAAGAGGTGTCAGTTCGGGTGCACATTCTTTAATCAGTGAAGCTAGGCATATGTCACCTTGGCATTTTGAAGGTTTGAGGCTGGATATGATTTTCTGGATCTCTGCATTTGAGACAAGAGTGAATTCCAAATGTATGCTGGTTTTATGACTCGTGGGACTCAGAGTCTGCTGGAGTTGTGAAGGATTAAGGTAGATTTTTGTGGTTTCGATTTTGGATCGAAGGAGGGCTATTTTATCAGAGAGTGCTTTTTGAATGGCAGAACACCAACTCGCATCTTTAAGGCAGTCTTCTGGTGGAGGTACTGGCGGCTAAAGTTCTCTTAAGAAGTTGAGTTTCCTTAGTCCCTGATTTAGCATTTGTGATTCCTTCGTTGTACGTGATGCTTTTCGATTGGAGGATGGCTTGTTTATAATTTTTAGATGCCCCAGCGAAGGCTGCTTTGTTAAGTTCGGCTGGGAATCTTTTCCAGTTAGTCTCTGCGGTTCTGTTAGAGCTACGCAGGGTTTTGGGGTTAGGAGTATACCATGTGTTGAGGTGGGCTAGAGGTATGGCTTTATGCAAGGCTGCGTAGGTGAAGGTTCTAGCCTGGTCAGATAGTTAGCCCTCTGCCTGGGTGATGGGCCGCTAGTGTTTTATGCCCTTTATGTAACTTGAATGTAACTTAAGAAACTGCTTGTAAAGATACCTATGAAGCATGTAATAAACCTAGCGAGTCAACCTAAGGAGGCTGGGACCCGCTTCATTTGTGTTGTGTATTGCTCAGTGTGTGTGTGGTTTGCTAAGGTAAAGGGGGGAGATGTGTTGAGTAGGGCTTGCCTGGGAAAGAAGGAATGGTGTGATGTCATGTGGAGTTTTGATGTAAACTGAACATTTACCGTTTGAAATACCTACTCCATGACACCAGATGTCATACGCTAAATGTCCATGTAGCATCCTTGCACGCGCCCCCTGCAAAGCCTCAGAAAGGTTACATTCTCATGTATATGGTACTATACTTGACATTACACCTTGCACCACACCAGACATTTGTTTACTGCTAAAAGTCTATGTCGCGTTGAAACTACCTAAAAGGCTGAAAATCCTCAAACACGTTAATTCTAGCTTGTACACCATAGATGTAATGAGCCCCAATCCAAATCCAAATCCAATCCTAAAGTTCATGTTGCCTCCTGGCAACGTACAAGCTGCAAATCCTCAAGACAGTTACATCTTGGAAAACAATAAGGACAATCACACAACTACTTGCAGACACACCCATCCAGACCCATACATGCAGTACTACCATGTATAACTGCCAAACCATTTGTTCTTTGCTAAGAGACCACAGCCCGTCACACCCCCAAGTGCTGCTTTCAAAGAGCGTTAGGCTGAACCCTTGAACATCACGTATCATCCCGCGTTTATTACTGTTTTCCATTACCATCCAGCAAACATATGGAGAATACAGGCAATACAAACCCAAAACACATGGATCTAATGCTGTTCCCACAACCAACTTAATCATTGCCATAGCAGTCTGTTAAAAGGATACGCTGCGTTGAATTAGTCCACAATACTCAGCACTTCCCCATTCCCTGCCGTCAAATCACAGGAGGGCCGAGTCTTCCTCCTCTCACCAGCCGTGCACAAGACATTGGTATGATACCTTTAACAGTCTTGGTTAGCTCCACAGATCGACGTGCACAGTTGCCTCCCATTCATTAGCCAACTAGCAGCAGTAAGTTCGTAGAGCATACAAAGCCCAAACCGACGTCACCTCACTTCCCGGGCACGCCTGGAAAGTCTTTGGGTCCCTTGCTCCACATACTTCTCTCTCACTGCAGGTAAAAGCGTTACAATGCTGTGGCATTCTACACCTCCGCCGACTCTCTGAAGAGCTTGCCTATGTCACCATATGTAGACAGACTTTGGGCAAGCGCTGATCAAGTATCTCCCAACTGTCATCCAGCACCATACTACGCACTTACAGTGTTAAGCACAAACATCCTGCGCATGCGGTACGCTTATCCAGGGCACATTAAATTCCTATCAAGTCGCATCCCGGAGTTTCAGCTCCACAATAGACTTCTGTTACTCTTAGCCCTTGCAATGGCAGTTTATTCCCTTGGCAGTACATTCAATTGGAGCTATGCCACAATAGTTCAGTCAACAAACACTGTTGCTCACTTTGTAGGCATACACTGCCCCCTCTCCGACTTATGGGACTCAGCTATGCCCTTCCCCCTACTGATGAGGCAATTTCAGATGGGTCACCATCCCCTTCCAGACCCAGGACTCAGCTCTTCTTACAGTGTATGGGCAGCAAAATCTTCCAGTTGAGAGCCCTTCCCATTAGAGCACCTAGAGTCTGCACTTCACCTCCCCCTTTTTCCGCCCTGGGTGATGGGCCTTACTTGATTTGGGGGCAGTGTTGTCCTCTCCTCCTTCCTGCACCCCCCGCAGCAGGGTACCAAGCTTTTTCACACGTAGCTTCTTCTTTTAAAGACCAGCTCGTCGCCAACCAAACAAAGCAGGTCCCAGCCTTCTTAGGTGGATTTGCTAGGTTTATTACATGCTTCATAGGTAGCATGTAATAAACCTAGCAGTTTCTTAAGTTACATTCAAGTTACATAAAGGACATAAAACACTGGCGGCCCATCACCCAGGCAGAGGGCTAACCAACTGACCAGGCTAGAACCTTCACCCACACATTCCATCACTCAAGCATCAACACTCCACATGACATCACAACATTCCTTCTTTCCCAGGCAAGCCATACATAAGGGGCGTTACCTTGTCAATGGCTGTTTGGACCGTATGGTTGTATAGGTCGACCATGGCTGCAGGATCATTAATCCACTAGTCGTGGTGCACCGTAATGGGGAGTAGAAGAGGCATAATATTGACAGTGATGCTGCGAGAATTTCTGGATAAGGCAGCTGATGCCATGCGAATGGGAATGTCCATCATAGAGTTTGTCGATATTAAATGTGATGATATGGTGGTCAGACCAAAGACATTGGGAAGTTAGAGGTTATGTTAGTGTTGCAATTGTGATCCGCTAGCCAGTCAAGTGTATGACTTTTGATGTGTGTGGGGCTGTTAATCCGGTGTGTAACCTAATGCAGTGATGGTGTTAGCCAGATCTAAAGCACGGATGTCTTTTGGGTCGTTAATGCCCAAGTTGAAGTCTCCCAGTAGTAAGGTTTGGGAGCCAGGCTTAGTATTAGTGTAGAAAGGAGCTATGCTAGATCAACCTTGAATGAGGAGATTGGGCCATGAGGTCTGTAGATAAGGTGAGTGTTCAAGGTAGCCAGAGAAGATAAGGCCATTTTAATGGTTAGTAATTCGCCTGAGCGGAAGGTAGGGTTAGGCGTTTCTCGGATGTTAAGGATGTTTTTAGCAATAATTGTTACCCCGCTGCCTTTAGCTGTTGGCCGATCAGTCCTGTAGAGTCGTTTTCAGGGACTTTAAACATATACTGTGGTAAGAGGCTAGAGATGAAGTCACATTTAGATTGGGACATTCAAATTTACAATTGCATCAGGAAAAATTATTATGCGCACACGCTTTAGTGTATTTACCCACATCAGGACATCCTGCATTACCGTGCACGAGCGCCATGTTGATTTATGCAAATAGTCTATGAGGTCAGGCACTGTGCGTCTGACATCATCAAGACCATAATGGGATACAGAATCAAAATATCACCCTGTCATGCCACATAGTGATTTTGACCCCCGGAGGTGGTTGGATCTAATAAACCAGTCTTTTTGTAAGTCAGCCTTTTACAACATGTGTACAAGTACTTTTAAGACTTAAATAGCTATTTGTGGATGTGATTTATTAAATAGTTTTATGAAGGAATTGAACAGCAAGTGGGTTATGTGTTATGTTTATCAACTTTAGGAACTATTAGCTGGGATTATACCTTGAAGAATTGTATGAGCAGCATACTTATTAAAGTAGAGAATATTTCAAATGTATGTTTTGGCGCAAAGCAAATAGGTAAGATCATCTTACACAATATCACATGGTATTTGGTGAAGGGCTAATGAGACTCTTGAATGGAATGCATATTAGGATTTATGGATTTTGTGTGTCTCTTGAATTTTAGAGAAACGAGTGAACCATGTACAACAGTACTCTTAAGACCTAAATAGATGTGTGTATGTGACATGTTAAATAGTAGTATGAAGGAATTGAATAGTAAGTGGACTATGTGTAATGTACACTACCTTTAGGAACTATTGAGCTGGGAATATACCTTGAAGAATTGATTAAGCAGCATACTTGGAAAAATAGAGAACAATTCAAATGTATGGTTTGGCACAAATGAATTTGGTAAGAACCAGGGGAGTTGCTAGGTCTGGAAAAGACGCGGGGCTAAGCTGACGTTGGAACTGTTGGGACTGGGGGCTAG
The DNA here is from genome assembly GCF_040938575.1 of Ambystoma mexicanum. NCBI lineage: Eukaryota > Metazoa > Chordata > Amphibia > Caudata > Ambystomatidae > Ambystoma > Ambystoma mexicanum. The sequence goes on along the minus strand of NC_090927.1, from coordinate 670,196,849 downwards.
CTGGCCTTTTGGCTGTAGCTCCTGAGATTCTATCCGGGGCTACAACCAAAAGATCAGGGGCTATAGCCCCCCCCCCCAGCAATGCCCCTGGTAAGAACCATGTATACAACTATCACTTGGAATTTGGTGAAGGGCTGATGTGAGTCCTGAATGCAACTCACAATAGGATGCGTTTTGTGGCATCTGTTTGGATCTTTAGACAAGTTACAAGAGGATCACTGGTTATCATATCAGTGTTCAAAGGAAGCAAGATGCACTAAGTTTATTGGGAGTATTCAAAGTCCAAATTACCAATTAGAACGGTAACTAATGACTATGAACTGGTAATCAATATAACGTTTGTACACTCTTTGGTGCATCCCGGTTGGGTGATTGATTAGTGAAAACATTTTAGGGTCACAAGCATGAAAATGGATAAATACTGTGGACACATAACTTCAATGGTTTAAATTGATGCATTCTGAGCGAATACCGTTGTAGGTTGAGCACTATAATTTGTAGTATGTATCATGTAACTAACAAAATGCTACCAATAGGAAGTTAGTAACAAACATTTTGTGCATTTCTTTTCTTTCCCCACAAATCATCCCTGGCCCGATTTCTGGTTTGTATTTTGTATCGTATGTATATGCTTTTGGTTGTTAAATGTTATGATTGGACCAAACAGTATTATCTTTTGTATAAATGTATTTTGGTTTCATTATTTTTAATCATATATGTACGTTTGTAATGGTATCAAAGCGCTGATAAACACCTTCGCTTCAAGGTCAAAACACATGTTGACTGACTAGTAAAGACCATGCGTACTGAAAATTGACTAGTGTCTCTTTTTGAGATTTTTTGTATTACAATTAGATAATGATTACTAACTCAGTGTGTGGCGCAAAGGGTCATTACTTGGTGATGTCCTCAGAGACTGGCCCGCTTTTAACCACAACACCTTTACCAGCCTGGCAGAAACTTGGCATGGCCCAGAAACAGCGCGCCTGACTCTCTTTGGAGAACTCCATGGACGCCTTTCGGGTCTTACCCCTCTGGTTGAACCTAAGGTCTTCAATCGGCATTAGCCTGTAATGGAGGAGGCTTATAGTTGTCCCCAGTTTTAGGCCCAGAATGGGGATCCTCAGGGTAATGCTCAGTAGCAAGGGACAACCCTGCATGGCCACTTGGGCACCTCTCAGAACCAGTTCTTCAGGAAGGGTTTATTGCGTGCGCAGGATAAATAAACACAAAGAACTTTACTATGGAAAACGCATCACTGATTGCCATAGGGACTGATCAGTACCACCCAAACAGATGTGCCTAGTAAGGCAAGTGGAGGAAACAGGCTTCAACTGCCTCCGAAAGTCAAGAAAGGTTCAACACAATAGCAAAAAGAGGGTGCCCCATTTATGCCTATGTAGGGAAAGCAGCAAAACACCAAATATTTATAAAGATTGAGCATGTTAGAAATTGCATACACAATTTAGGGGATAGTTCTGTCAAAATCCAGGTCCTGCAAGGTGCAGTATAGGCGATTTAGGGGAGCAGTTTTCCTGTCTAAAGCATGACAATGTGTGATTTAGGGTGATATCTAGTGCACAACCTGATCATGCACAGTGCAGAATGTACAATTTAGGGTGATGGAACTCCAAGCTAAAGCCTGACCGTGTATGGTGAAGGATGTACAATTTAGGGGGATAGCTCACCGGTCTAAAGCATAACCATGCTTGTGATCATTGGTGCTCAGGTGTAGTCTGGCAAATGAATCAATTCAAGATGCAATCATCCCCAGCATCTTCATTACTTTGCATAGTGTCACCTTTTGTGGTTTTATAAAGAGGAACTTTTGTCAAGAAAGCCTGGACCCTTTCTTCGAGAGGAAAGGCTAAGCCCTGGTCCGTCTAGTAACGAGAGAAACCACTTGTTTTTTGTGAGCAGTATATTTGATTTTCTTTACATTAAGAACCATCGTTGGCGCAATAGTAATATTTTCATTTGGGTGTGCTTGATGCACTGTGTGGTATTATCCCCTGATATGAGGCTGACATCTAGGTAAGGATAATTAATGGACTACAAAGTGGCTGCTGCAACAGACACCACCTTTAGGAATATACACGGTTCCGATGTTAACCCACAAGAAAGTATTCTGGGATCTGATGGATGTCTCCCATTGGACCAGCACGATCGCCCGTTCACGCCGCAATCAGTGTCTGCTCTTGGGGCTGGACTGATCTTGGTGTTGAAAATCCGATTTTCCAAGGGCACTGCGCTCAATCCTGCGACTAGATCAATGGCAGAAAGAAATATCAATGTGAGGGCGTTGACTCAGGGATCATTTCCTTATGGGTACCTACCTGCTCACGTAGTATAGGGATAGTATGACAAGCATGCACATGCCGAGAGCTTTCTTACGTATGAAGTAAACAAACAAATACTACAGACTAATCACAAAATCGCAGACTTTGCATAGCATGTTTAGATTCACAAGCCCTAGAATTGAGAATATAACATTATTTGACTGTACTGAAATGAGAAAGCATTACTAGTAGGCATAGGGAGGTGAAGTGGTTACATTTCAGCAGCAGATATCTATGTGCCAAATGTTTAAGTTTTGGCTAGTAGGTGCCGCTTTAATGGTGCTGAGTGGTGCAAAATCTGTTGTGTATAGAAGTAGATGGCAAATGTGTAGGATTACATATCAGCCTGAGTGATGTGCCATTATTCCCATCAGTTGCATGTTCTGGCTCCGATTTGCTGAAACACGTACATTCGGTGTGTGCTTCAGCTGCAATTGGTTTCCCCTCCTGAGAATTCTATGTAGAGTGCCACATATATATGCTTGGCTACGTCGTGTTTGATTTGGTGGAGTGGGTGGTCCAGTACAGAAGGTTAGTTTGGCGCATAGTAGGTCCCAATAAATATGAAACGCACAATGTTTCTGAGAAAGTAAATTTTGTATCATTTTTGTGGTTCCTATTGTGTTTCATGCAAATGTTGTGTATGAATATTTAGTGGAGTGATAACGAAACTATTGCTATCATGCAAGTTCATGAAAGGAAGGGCCTGTATTTCCTCACATTTGTCCAAGGTCAGAGTGTAGTAGAAAGAACAGAAAGGGGTAGGGAGAGAAGTGAAAGAAGAAAAAAGGAACATGAATATATGTAGGGCAATTCAAACTACGACTGTATGCATTGCAAGTTATTGTTATTAGACCATCTGGTTAGTGTCATTTTCAATTGCTTGCGTTTTCATCTCAGACATTTTACATTAGCTATCAAATGTGAAAGTCTGTTGTAATTAGATTCTGTCAGCATCCGAAATGTATTTGAACATTTTAAACAATGAACACACGAGGTGTCATGCAGAGGCAGATCTGTGTTGTGTTCCCATTGGGTCAGTGTTTGTTGATTATACATTTTCATTTGAGGAATCACAAACTGGTAAGTGCTTAAGATTAAAGCTGCAATTTAGATGTTTTTCATAATATCTTGCAGTTCTAAGGAGTCCTACCGAGAGCGTTTTTTGTGTAATGCCGTTATCTGCCGGGCAACGTTAGCAATGTTCTCTCATTGGTCTATCTGCGTGCTAGATGAGACCATATTGCTGGCAAAACTTGTAAAGGTCGGAGAAAGATGAATGGGGGAACAGTGTGCAACTCACTGGTCTACACCAGCGGCAGGGCTTAACACAGTGCTCCCTCTCATTGCAGGGGTGCGGCTGCGAGCCCTACCGTCAGCACCACTCCCCTCCTCGCCCAGGCGGCTCCTCAGAGACACAGAGAAAACTTCACTCATCTCCTGCCCTCCTGCCAATCAACTGAAAGCAAGGTTGCCCCCTACCACTACACCAAGTCTTTGCTAACCCACAACCGGAAGACGCAGCCCAGTGTTGATTGACCACGCTGCTCTGATTCTTTTCCGGGCCTCTCCTGGCACATGCAGCCTGGCACAGTATTATAATGCCTGCCTCTTCTTCCATGTCCCATACAGCTCCTTGCGACCTACCAGCTCAGCCAACTCCCTGAAACCACCGGAGGGGGATTCCTGATCCCCAGTTGCCACTCCTTTTTCAAAAAGAAAATCCATGCAGCACATTATAGTTTTATAGATCCTCCTCTCAGCCATAACAGGAGTTAAGGCCCGCAAACCTGGTTAAATGCCCACACTGCATTTGGGCATTTTACTCTTCATGACTCATAACTGTCACTGTGGCCCTCAGACTAGGTCTATAACGCTTTGTTCTTGTTGTTGCACATGTATTGGTTTCGGGAGGGTGACTCTGGCAAAAAGATGAGTGGTTAAAATGAACAATATCAATCACAGAAAGTGACTTGTGATATTTATTCTGAGAAGCCCAAACTAATTAATGTAATTGAATTTGTGTGCAGTAAATCATTACGGTGCCAAAAAGCTACTATATATACACACAAACACAAGAAAGATGACATGATTTTAAGCAGTGTATTTTACAACACATGTAACATGCATTTAAGCTGAGGCGTTTCCTCTCCAAAATAGTGATCATGAGGTAAAAGAAGGATTAATCCAATTTCTTTTGAGGACAAAAAAGAAACCGGGCAAATTGTTTTCGACGTTTGCCTGTAAAGCTTATTTCATCACCAGCTCTGTATGAAATTGTTAGAATGGAACAATATAAAGATAGAAAAGATAGAGTGGCAGGGGGGCATAATTAGTATGTGTTCCCAGGGGCTTTGTGATAAATTGAGCCATAACAGTTGCCTCGCATATTATTAAGCTACTTACCTGGTGAAAGCGTGTATGTGTCTCTGCTGCCACTTGCAAGAGTTGGAGCATTGCAACAGCCTCTTTCTTAATCTACTTGCTTCTACTCTCCGCCCCTTGCAACTTATCCAGAACAGGAGTGCAAGACTTGTCCTTGGCCTCAAGCCCTCGCATCGTATCTCTCCAGCCCTGAAATCTCCCCACTGGCTCCCAGTGGCTGATCAAATTAAATTCAAGACCCTTTGCATTGTCCACATGGCTATCTGGGGACTGGGTCCAAAATACGTTCAGCTATCCCTCCGCAAATACCTTCCCTCTCAAGCTCTTCGCTCCTGCCTGCCACTCTGAAACTTGAGGAGAACCATCTCTGGTTCCGTAAGCACCTCAAGACCTTCCTCTTTGCTTCTGCCTTCGCTCCTCCTCTCCCCTGCTGATCTGTTCCGTCTCGGCATCGTGCACCTGGTTACTCTCTGACATGCGGGCCCAGGTACCTGCTCACCCACTCACACTGCTTCCTGGCAATCGCTTGCACTGGGGCCTGTATCTGTATCCCTACAGTCCCCCCACTTTTTCTTTTTCTGCACTTATCAGACACACCCTGTCTGTTGCCTTAAACCTAGCACTTGCCACTTGCTGGCTGCACTACCATTGTTTGTTGCTTTATATTAATTATTTATTTTTATTCCTTTGCTTAGCACTTTTCACTTCTCCCCACATGCACTCCCCCCCCTTTCCATCTCCCATGTTCTTGCGCATTCTCAATGTCACAGGGCCTAGTAAGATCGCCGTTTTGTTCTCCCCTGCTCCCCTCCCTTGCCTCGTCGCGCTCTGAAACACTTGTGTGGGAGCGCTATGCAAATAAAATATAAATATCAAATGGTAGTAGACTCTGGTGCGGAGTACACACTGCTACAAGAACTACAGACCGCTTACTGAAAAAAGGCATTACAATAGTAGCGTAAAGGTCAAATGCATTAAATTAGTTCAGTGGTTCCAAGCAAAACTGGCATTAAACAAAAGTCACAGAAGGAAAAATGTGTGTCCCATAAAGGATGTACTTAATTACTAAGCTGGTCGCACGAAAAAAGGCTGGGAATACGCTGGGCCCAAATGCAGAGGAATCCGTTTTCGACTGAGAATTAAGGTGGTCAAATGCTGACATGAGGATTCAGGTGTATGCCAGGAGTTGACCATGCCGTGTTCAGATGGGATGTGTAAAAGAATTTGTACATGATTAAACTCAGAGCCAGATCGGTTATGGTGTTGCACAAGGTCAGAATCATACCCATCACCCTGCTCAATTAAGTCCACCTAGAACTATTATCAGTCGAGAACCAAGAGCGATAAAGTAGAATCGGCAGAATGGGTGTCTCCCCTCATGGTAGTGTACAAACTGAATGTTAAACTAAGACTATACACTGACCTCAGGGTGTTAAACAAATGCTTTGTTCCAGACAGACGTCCCTTTCCAAACATCCAACTACTTTGGACCTAAAATCAGCATATCATCAAATAGGACTGCATCCAAGAAGCTCACCACATTTGGAACACCAGAAAGACTATCGGTTGTTCCAGGACGAGAAAGGCATAGGACATTTTCAGGATGATGTATTGATGCATGGGAACAACGAAAAAGAACAAAGGACACGATTACTTTGGGCAATGGAAAACCTAGCAGAGCTGGAATAACATTAAGCAAGGCCAAATGAAAACTATACACAGAAGAAATTAAATATCTGGGTCATGTGATAACAGAGGAATAGAACACAGAAAAGACTTCAGAATACACCCAATCCCAAGAACAAAGAACAACTGCTATCGTTTTTGGGTATGGTAAAATATTATGCCAAATTCAAACCCAAAGTTGCTAGCTCAACATAGAACATGAGTAAACTTGCAAAAAAAGATGCCACTTTTGAGTGGGACACAAAATATCAAACAGAATTCAATACAGTCAAGTAGGTATTAGAGAATAAGCCTCAACTAAAACATGCACCCCAGCAGGAAAAGCATATTGACTACAGATGCCAGCAATTAAGCATTGGGTGGTGTCCGAATGCAAAATGACAGGGCACAAGAAAACACCATTGCATTGTTACGAGAGAGCTCAGAGAAGCAGAGCAAAACTACTCTACGATAGAGAAAGAACTATTGACCGTGTAATGAGCTTTAAAGTTGTTCCAGCCGCTTCTTATCGGGCACCCAATTTGAACTTCAATGTGATAACAGGGCCCTGAAGGCGATTGTTAGGCAGAAACCTGTGCAGTTCCCTTAGGGACCACTGCAAAAGGCTTAAGACTACAGGTGTTGGCAGTAAACCCAATTGGTAGCAGTCTGTACCACCCAGATTTACCTGGTTGCTGTGGCTGAGCAGCCAGACTTCTCTCAAGAAGAGTTAGACAGTATATAGAGTATACAAGATAGGTACCAAAATACAGTAGCACAAGCAAATACTGACCAGAGCTTTGGTATCAAGTATATAATTATTTAAAGACACACTTAGAAACACTCTAGCACTATTATTGTAAGCAAGTTCAAAAACACAGTCACTATTAATATATATACATCCCTTATTCCTTATTAGACAAGTCTTAGTGAACACTACTTATTTCCAGAAAGAGGTGAGCGCTTAACTAAAGATGGCACTCCAATAAGTTAAGAAAAAGGGAGGGAAAAGGCAGAAATTAGGAATAGCACACAACACAATACTTTAGAAGCACTCAGCAAGGCAGGAAAGTCAAAGTCTACTTGTGAGCAAAAAGTTCAGAGGCCAGGCTCCCTCTTGGAGAGAGTAGGACACCAATGCGCCCAAGATCACACACTTTAAAAGGCTTGAAAAGTCTTGCAGAGAGTTTAAAAAGGAATCGGTTCAGCTCAGAAAAGTTCAGTTAGCCAGTCTAGGGCCGACCCAAGTGGTAAGTTGAGGATTTACGAGACACCCCACACAGACTGTTGCGAGGGAGGCCAGGCGGACACAGTACCTTGAAAGTGGAGAAAATCCTCCAGCAGGGGCAGTTGTTCCTAGCAGTGGATGCAAGTCGCGGGGTCGTCCAGAGGAAGAGATGATCTCGACGTGGAGGAAAGCTGAAGGTCGTTGCACTGCCAGGGAAGAAACCAGCCGCAGAGTTCTCCGGTTAAAAGGTACTACCCTTTTATTCGCGGTAGTGGAAAAACGTGGTATCCCGGTTGCCGGGGTGCTTGGCACAGGCAAGGCGGCCACGAGATGATCCGGGAAGGCAAAAAGGCGGGCAAACTGGTTATCCCCACCAGTCAAAGGAAGAAGACTCTTCGGGATGAAGATCTCCTGTGTCGTTGGAAGAAGTGGCGAGTCGGTTCAGCAGGGCTCCACCTGTGGTGTCGTCGTTGCAGGTCGGCTCAGCTTCTCCCTCTTCGGATTCTTTGGTCCTGTGGTGACGTCTGAAGTCCCAGTCCCCAAAGCCCTGCTTTTATGCAGAAAACCCCCATTCATCAGTCCTAGCTGTCACTCAAACATGCTAAGTGGTGAGCCGGGAGGCTGACCACTGGGCCAATCACACAAGAGTGTGACTTGAGTTGCCGAGGCAACTCAGTCCAGGGTGCCTAAACCCCCTTCCACACCCCCTGTGGTACCCAGACAGTGTGGCACCACTTTTGGAGGCTTCTGTGGAGATGCCCGCCAAAAAGTGGAACAAAGGGCTCGACTTGGGTTGGAGTCACAGAAGCGAACACAAATGCCATTTAGGAACCGAGTTCTGGCAAATAATACCAACCGGTGAATTAATATTAAATAAATAAACCGGCGGTATGTTTGAGGCTATGTTAAAAAGTATTAGCCTCGAACAATGGGAAAATCCCATAGGAATATATTCGCGGTTGAATATAAAAAGTAGTATCCACTGCCACCAGCCAAAACTCACTCAGGGGGTACTGAACAGTGCCCCCTCGAACAACAGACCCAGGGGCAATCGAATTTCCCCTACCAGTAGGCCCACAATATGATGGTTTGTACTGGTTCTGTTCACAATTTAGGACTAGTAAAGCCAATGGTGACTTTACATGCCCTGGGAGACAGTAGTCAGTCCCAGGCTACGGAGTCTATGTTTTGGGGTCACTATGACACCCCAGTGTTACGGCACGGAGGGTGCTGTGCAACACACATACCAAAAACACATGAAGCCCTATGGAGTAAAAGACCCCATAGCCCATAAAACACATTCCAAAGTCAAAGGATATCTCAAATCATGTCTAAGAGTGGGAGAAAAAGAGTCTCACTCTTAGCAGGAGAAAAAAATAAACCCCAAAAATCCAGCAAAGCTGCTGGGGGACTCACTAGGTTTGGGAAATTAGCCTTAACAGAGAATTCTTCCTAACACTCGCCCCCCCCCCCTCCAGACTAAGGCACAGGAGGATTTAATCCACTCCTGGATGAATCTCTTACCTCTAGTCGATGACATACATCCTGGAGAGACCATCAGCATTTTGGTGGTGACACCCTGACCTGTGCTCAATGGTGAAATCAAACCCTTGCAGGCAGATTGACCATCTCAGTAGTTTTGGGTTTTCCCCCTTCATTTGCATCAACCATCTCAAGGGTTGGTGGTCAGTCAGAATGACAAAAGTAGAACCATAAATGTATTGCCTAAACTTCTTCAGTGCCCACAAAATAGCAAAACATTCTCTTTCAACAGTTGCCCACCTTGTCTCAGGATCCTTCAGCTTTCTGCTGATGAAGCAAATGGGGTGCTCCCTACCTTTCTCATTCAGTTGGCTAAGGACTGCACCTATACCTACATTAGAAGCATCTGTCTGCACAATGAAAGTTTGGTGATAGTCAGGAGCTCTCAATACTGGTGCTTGGCATAGAGCTTTCTGCAGGTTTGGTTTTCAAAGGCCTGATTGCACTCCTCATTCCAATTCTTAGGGAATTTTGGAGAGGAGATTGCATTCAGTGGAGAAGCTATGGTCCCATAGTTCTCTATGAAATTCCTGTAATACCCAGTGAGGCCTAGGAAGGCTCTCACCTGGGTTTGAGTAGTAGGTGTTGTCCAATTTTGCACAGCTTCAATCTTATTGAGCAGAGGCCTTATTTCTCCACCTCATGCCCAAGGTAGACCACCTTACTCTGACCAATCGGGCATTTACTTGCCTTTATGGTCAGATTGGCCTGTCCAAGAGCCTGCAAAACATGTCCTGGGTGGTTAACATGCTCTTCCCAGGATTGGCTGAATACTGCAATGTCGTCCAAGTATGCCATGCAGAAGTCCTCCATCCCAGCCAGAACCTGATTTACCATCCTTTGGAATGTTGCAGGTGCATTTTTCAACCCAAAAGGCGTAACCTTAAATTGGTATAAGCCAACTGGGGTAGAAAATGCAGTTTTCTCCTTGGCATGGTCGGTCAGGGCTATTTGCCAATAGCCTGACGTAAGGTCAAATGTGCTGAGGAACTTGGCTGAACCAAGTCTATCCACCAACTCATCTGTCCTTGGCAAAGGGTGGGCATCAGTCTTAGTGACTGCATTAAGAGCTCTATAGTCTACACAGAATCTCAATTCTTTGGATCCTGCCTTTGGTACTAACACAACTGGGCTAGACCATGGACTAGTAGAGGGCTCTATTACCCCGAGATCAAGCATCTTCTTGACCTCCCCTTTGATGTGGGTCCTTACATTTTCTGACATTCTACATCATCTGCTTTTGACTGGCAGACAGTCACCAGTGAGTATATCGTGCTGTCCCCAAGGGGTCAAGCCTGGTGAAAGTGAGAACAGAGAGGCAAACTGATTTAACATAGATTTGCACTCTTCTTGTTGCTCAGGTGTCAGATTTGAAGAGAGATTTACTCCTTCAATCTTTTCATCTAAGGGTAAGCCTCTGAGGAGATCAGGGAGAGCTTCACTCTCTTCTTCCTCTTCTGTTGAAGCTAGAAGCAAGGCTCCTACTTCAGGCCTGGAGACATACGCCTTTAGTCGGTTGGTGTGGAAGACTCTCGGAGCCTCCTTGGGATTGCCCAAGTCCACCAGATAGTTCACCTCTCCAGGTTTACCCACAACCTTGAATGGTACGATCCATTTATCTTGCAAGGCCCTCTGCCTTGTTGGGATCATAACTAGAACTAGCTGGTCTTGAGTGAACTCAACCATGTTAGCCTTTTGGTCATGCCAATGCTTGACCAAAGCTTGTCCAGTTTTCAGGTTATCACTAGCTTCTGCCATCATTTGTGACATTCTCCTGTGGAGACCTATCACATAGTCAGTCACTCTGACTGGCTTGGGGGAAGGAGCACTCTCCAACCCCTCCTTAATCAGGGCCAATGGACCTCTGACTGGATGGCCATAAAGAAGTTCAAAGGGAGAATGACCTACTCCCTCCTGAGGGACTTCTCTATAAGCAAAGAGAAGGCATGGCAATAGAAGGTCCCACTTTCTTTTAAGGGGGTCTTCTAAAGCACCGATCATGGTCTTCATGGTTCTGTTGAACCTTTCTACCAACCCGTTTCTCTGAGGGTGGTAGGTGGTAGAGAACTTGTTAGTAACTCCACAGGTTTTCCACATGGCTTTCATGTAGTGGGACATAACATTTGACCCCCTGTCAGAGATTACTTTCTTAGGAAACCCAACCCTGGTAAAATACCAAGGAGGGCCTTAGCCACAGCCTGAGCTGTAACAGTCCTCATAGGAATTGCCTCAGGGTACCTAGTAGCATGGTCTACTACAACAAGGATAAACCTGTTGCCTGAGGAGGTTGGGGGATCAAGGGGACCAACAATGTCAATCCCTACCCTCTCAAATGGGACTCCCACAACTGGGAGAGGCACTAAAGGTGCCACATTCTTGGAACCAACCTTACCAGAAGTTTGGCAGGTGTGGCAGCTCTTGCAAAACTTATCTACCTCAGCACCCATTTTTGGCCAATAAAAGTAGAGTGAGAGCCTTTCCTTGGTCTTCTTGAAACTCAAGTGACCAGCCAAAGAAATCTCATGGGCCAGTTGCAAGAACTGTTGTCTGTTTTCTTGAGGTACTACAAGCCGCTTGTAGTCTCCAGGTGCAGACTCAGTTGGTTCACTGTAGAAGAGGCCATCTTCCCAGTGTAACCTATACTTCCCAGGCTCTTGCCCATCAGCCTGAGAAGCTGCTTGTTGGGGAAGACCTTCCAGAGTTGGACATTCTCTCTGTCCCTTACTGAAGTCTGCCCTGTTGGGTCCACCCTCTGCCAGTAAAGACTGCAGCTCAGGATGGTCAACAGGATCCAGATCTCCAATGAGTTCTTGGCCTTCCACTAGCTCTTTTTCAGAGTCTAGCTCAACCACACAGGGTTGTACCTCCCTTTCAGCCTCAGCTGGAGGTGGAGTTACAGATGTAACTTTGGACAACCTAGGGGAAGTCCTTGTTGGAAGCACTGGAGTGCTTGCTGCTGGCTGTTTCCTAGAAGTCTTGGGTTTCCCCTTTTCTTCTTGTTGTTCCGAGATAGCAAGCTGTAACTACAGTGGAGTAGGAGTGAAATCCTTCTTCATCATCTCCTTGGGAGTACCTCTCATGGTTCTCTCCCTTGCAGGTCTGGTGAGCTCCTGTAACCTTTTACTAGGAGGTCTGGGGGTATGTGACACTACTCCAAGAGTTTTTAAGTCATTACCCAACAGAACCCTTCCTGGTACCTCACTTTGTATGCTGACAGGTATCTTCACAGTCATGTCATTACACTGGATGAGAACTGGTAATTGGGGAAGCATCTGCACAGGCCCTCCAGCTAACTTGGTGAGGCGTTTGGGTGCCTTAGCAACATCCTCAGCCTGAAAAAAAGATTTGTCCACCACAGTTATGCTGCCCCAGTGTCCCTAATGGCAGGAGTCTCCTGACCATTCACCTGGACACTGTCCTTATAATACTCTTTAGTATTATCTGGGATAGAGTTATAGACATCTAAATTCTGTTGTTATATGTGTGGTTGAATATAAAAAGTAGTATCCACTGCCACCAGCCAAAACTCGCTCAGGGGGACTGGACAGTGCTCCCTCGAACAACAGACCCAGGGGCAATCGAATTTCCCCTACCAGTACGCCCACAATATGATGGTTTGTACTGGTTCTGTTCACAATTTAGGTTTGTAAAGCCAATGGTGACTTTACATGCCCTGGGAGACAGTAGTCAGTCCCAGGGTACGGAGTCTATGTTTGGGGGTCACTATGACACCCCGGTGTTACAGCACGGAGGGTGCCGTCTAACACACATACCAAAAACACATGAAGCCCTATGGAGTAAAAGACCCCATAGCCCATAAAACACATTCCAAAGTCAAAGGATATCTCAAATCATGTCTAAGAGTGGGAGAAAGAGAGTCTCACTCTTAGCAGGAGAAAAAATATAAACCCCAAAAATCCAGTAAAGCTACAGGGGGACTCACTAGGTTTGGGAAATTAGCCTCAACAGATAATTCTCCCTAACAGAGATATTAACCACCAACGGTCTTGATAAAATGTCCTTCTGCATAAGAAAATGGGTAAGCAGTCTGACAGAGTATACATGAGATATAGCATACATAACGTATCCGGAGCAAGGAACAAGTCAGCTGATTGCCTGGCTCACAGATACTGAAGAAGAAGAGATTAAGGACAGCAAGGAGGATCAAGTACTCATCATCAAACAAGAAAATCTATCCAAACATAAGTGGAAAACAGCAATGCAGAACGACAAGACTTTGAAAATAATGAAAGCAGCCCTAGACTTTGTTAACCTTATGTACTACTCACCCACCACACTTATACTTGCCAAAGGCAAAGGCAGGCAGCCTTCCCCAGCACAAAAGTTATTCAACATCAAGAGAGCGGCAACTCTTACACTGCTCCAGTGTTTAAGCTCTATGTTTTTGTTTAAATTGTATGCAGGTTATGTTTTAAGCACTTAAATGACAATTATCACGTGTAATAAGCAAACCTTATTGGTGTCTTTTAGTCATAGAATGACATTTATTGGAGACTGCGCTTGACATATGTAAACCAAAGGCTGTTGGCTTTGGCAATTATTGTTTTACACAGTGAGAGGTTGTTAGAATTGTGTGCTTTCGGGGTGTGGCCTTAAAGGGCTCACGAGAGGATTGTTCTCCGATCGCCTCTCTGCTGCCCCGATCCGACGCAGAGAGGCAGAGGATCTGTGGCCCCAAGAGCACGGCGGCGGCCGCATCCTCTGAGGAAAAGATGCTGAGGGGGATGTGAGGAGAGGAGAGCCTGCTCAGTGCCGTGTAGCGGATAATCCGCTTCTGTTCGCAGTGCGAGGGGTGTGCGTCTGATTCAAGATGATGACCGTGACCCCGGTGGCCCAGCTGAGGCGGTGAGGCTGCCCCACGAGATTCAGCATGGTTTTGCCCCCCCCTCCCCCTTTGCTACCTCTAGGTCTGTTGATGGGCCCAGGGGGATAACAACGGAGTGCACCTACTGAATGTGGTGAGAGTCCATGGGGGTTTCACGTTCTATGCAGCCAGAAGCTCCTGGTGAGGAGCAAGTGATCCGAACAGAGGCGGGCTAACAAGTTGAAGCTTTGGATTATATTGGCGGCCCAGTTTGCCACAGTTGAGAGTGGGATCCTGGGCAACTGCTGGAGAAAGGGGTGGTGGTGTGGGGGGGTCCTTTTGCCCACATTTATGGAGGGGGATATCTGCGCTGAACACACAGGTGAGTTCCCTTGACGTTGAGATTGGACTTGTTTGTTTGGACCCCTTTTCTCCTGACTGGGGTATTACGTGGTGCTCTATGATGGTGAAGAAGCAGAAGTCCTCTCGGAGCAGCGATACAGCGTTGATGATAGAGGGCCAGTACACAGCTAAGGCAGTCATCACAGTGGTGGTTTCAGTCCAAAGACCTGGTGACATGGGAGACAGGGGGGAATGTCACGCCCAGCTACCAAGCTGGATTTGATAATCCTGCTTGGAGAAATGAAAATGGAGTTTCAAAATAGCATGGCCGATATTACCTCCAATCTTACTTCCACTGGATGGGAGAGTTGTTGAGGCGGAGTAATGCATCAGGGAAATAGAGGACACCATTTGTGAGCAGACCCTGAAGGCCTCGGAAACGGCTCAATGCCTGCTGGACTTGAAACGAAGGTGCAATGCGCTTGAATCTAAACAAGAGGACATTGAAAATTGCTCCAGGCAGAATTACGTTGGTGTGTGTGGGTTTCCTGGCTGTGTGGAGGATGCAGACCTCCCGGACTATGTTCAAGCTCTCTTTCGTTCACCTTGCTGAAGATGCAGCTGTTGAACTGGATCAAACCCATTGCCTCCGAGGCTCCAGTAGGGATGCGGCTAACTTTCCATCTTATGTCCTCAGCCAAGTTCACTTTTTCTCCCTCAAGCAGAAAACTATGGATGGGCCCCAACTCACGTCAAACATAACCTTCAGGAGGACTGCCCTTCAAATATTCGAGTATCTGGCTGCTACTACTGTCCAAAAGCAAATGATGCTCTGCCCACTCACAGTTCAGTGCAGATGGGATTTCCCTGCGGCCTTGTTCTTCATGCTTGGGGAGACAATCGTCTCTGGAAGCAGAGGATCTCTTTCCAGATGGTCTGCTGGCCCCCTCGCAGAGGCACCCTCCTCCTCGCCTACCTTGTGTGCCAGGGGCACTCCAAAGCCACAGAGGAGGCTGTGGTCCAAAGCGGCGAAGGCTTGGAAGCCGAGCAGTCCCTCTGGGGACAAGAGATAGTCAGGCTGATTATTTGTTTTGTTTGAACTTTGACATGTTACGTTGTGTGCTGCCTCGGTATCGATAGGCTCTTTACTTTGAGAAACGTGGATCCCCCTGACTGTAATCCATCATTTATGGTTTGTTCCTGGAGGAAGGAAGGGGCATGTAAAGGTGCTACGGCGTGAAGCTTTGTATTGGCAATCAGACCTGGAGATACCCGGCATTAGCCCTGAGCTATGATGGCAACAGCTCCAGTTTTTGAATGTTTTCTTTTGTTGGATTTTCCTTTTGCTTTATTCAGTTATTGGTTTGGGGAGGGAGTTGTTTGTGAGATGGGTTAAATTTGGATGCAGGGCTGTTGGGCCATGATCATTTATTTTTTTCCTTGATTGTTCTAGGATGTTCAGAGTTGACACAGTTATGTATCTCCAACTGTGATTTCTTCAAGCATGATAGTGCAGTAGTTTTAGCCCAGTCCAGGGTCAGGGTGCTTACCCTCAATGCACAGGGACTTAATTTTCCTAACAAGTGCAGATCAGTTCTGCAAAGGCTCCAAGATAAGGGCTGCTCTATTGCCTTACTCCAGAAGAGACATCTTTGTCCACTGAACATGGGTATGTTGCTAAACGGGCTCTTCCCCATTCAATATGTGGCATGTAGTAGGTCCAGGAGTGGTGGAACCGGGATATAGTTCTGCTCCTGCCCAGGAAATCCTGTTGGAATACATAATGGCAGACGCAAATGAAATGCTTGATAATCCTTCCTCTAGAAGGTCCAGATTGGGAAGTGATGAGGAGGGAGAACCTGTTGATCCTTTAAATGAAGATTCAAAGCCTTCAAAATGGGTGAGAGATGACAGCAAAAAATGTCTTGTTGGATCCCAACCTGAAGGCCAATCTGCTGAGGACTAATTAAACAGACTGTATTGGAAATGAAAAAAGATCAATCCATGGTCAAGAAGCGTAGTGAAGAATTGGAAACTAGTCTGGATGTGAAGACAGATTGTTGGCTCTGGAAAATAAAGTGGCGACGATGTCAATACTTCTGGAGGAGGCAGAGAAAAAATCTCTGATCAAGAAAATTAAAATAGAAGATCTAACTTAAGGATTACAGGTTTCTCAGAGGGTGTAGAAAGCGGCCGCCCTATAGACTGCTTGCAAAAGATATTGCCAACACTGCTAGACCTACAAAAAGGAAAAATGCTGGAAATTGAACGAGCGTATCGTTATCTTGCCCCTAAACCAGCAGTTGGTCAACTCTCCTCCCCGCCCCCCCACCGCACCCTGTGTCTTTCTGGTAAAGTTTATACGGTACCCAGTGAAAGAAATGCTGCTGAAACGAGCCAGAGAACTGGAGGTATTCAAATGGGGTGAGAAACATAAAATCATGCTCTTAATGATTTCAGTAAAGAAATTACTATGCAAAGAAAGCAGTTCAATGCAGCTAAGAGACTGGCCAAGGACAAGAAGATTGCATATTGAATGATATATCCAGCTATATTACAAGTGGTTGTTGATGGAACTACACATTCATTCCCTGACCACTTCAAGGCACTCTCTTTCCTGAAATAACTGCACCCTAATCTCAGTGAAACATGAACAAGAAGCCAAACACATTGACACTTGTGGCATTTACACATTCATGGAGGTGTCTAATTTTTATCTATATTAACTAATGTATATATTTTTTCATCCTACAACACGAAAAATACCCGCACTTTTCAATTGTGGAAATCTGTCATAAGTCGGTGCGTGACACGTGACATACTTTGCGAGGGTCCTTTCCTCTAGTAATTCACAGCGAGCTACAATATTATGGCACTCAAGGGAAGCATTCATACTTCCTTGATTCTCCGGCTGTGAGAGAAACAGTCTCATTGTTCCTTGTTCGCTCATTCGTGGTGTGCGTAGCGCGTTGCTCCCACATGTATGTGGAACCCACTGGACTTCAAAATCCGGAATTTACCCACGCAAACTCTGAACGTTCTTTCATGGATGAACACTGGCTTCGGTAAGCTAATGAGTACTAAACTTGTGTTGGAACTGGACCGCGTTACTGTGCCGGGTCGTATTTAGCACACATAATCAGTGTGACACAACAGTACAAGCTTACAGCGAGATGCGGACAGGGATACCCTATTGCAGGAATGCAATGGAGCGGATTGCTTGAATGGGTTTGGTAGCTTGAACGTATTGCTACTGTAAACCCGATGACTCATGCCCCGTAACTCCTAGTTCTTCCTCATGGCACCAGCTGAACTGCGGCGAGGCAGCATTAAAATATCTGAATTACAGATTGCATTTTTGTCATGACTGATTCACTGTGTGTTTCTAAGCATTGAAATGGAATATTATGAATGTCGCTAGATTTGCATGTCAAATATCGATGCATGTATAAAAATTGAGGGGCAGTGTTGTGCTTTATCTATATTTATACCTTATGTCCATTTAAGAATGCCATCTTTTACTCTGTGCCATATTGTTACTTTTCAAGATATACTAGACTTAGAATCTATATAAAGTTACAACTGTTTGACTAGATAATTGTGTTTCAGTGAGTGTACTGAAAAATTCAATGTATGTATGTGTTTTTATGTAGAAGATCAGTATTTTCACATATATGAATTCAATATAGTTAGACAATTGTATACATAGTTGAGTGTATGTTGATAAATAGGTCAATCTTGGTGTATATGTGTATATGTGCTAGATTGACACTTCTCATTTAGATTGGTTTATTTATATATTATTTGGATATTATAACCCTGAACTCATTAGTTGAGATACTTCTGGTGATGCAAGTTTAGATGCAATTACTGTGGGTTGTTGTATTAAGATGTGCATGTCATCTAAATTCTATTGGTGGGCGGTTGCTACTGCCTCTCTGCTATCTTTGGTTAACCGGTTCTATTTTAGTAAGTAGTAGACCGCTACTACTGGAATCCAAGTGTTAAGCTTGATTCATTGTGTAAAATGTTAAACAGTTTCTTTTGTGTCTTAATTCCTGCCTGTAAAAGGTGTAAATAATCCGGTCAAGAGGAGAGAATCCTGACGTTTATAAATAAAAAAAGACCTAACATAGTATTCCTACAGGAGACTCACTTGACTGATGAACAGTCAGGTTATATTTTGAATCATTTATATGTCAAATAATTTTCAAGCTATTCTGCCAGTAACTCTCGGGTGTATCTATCCTGTTTAGTAATGAATTGAGAAACAAGATTGAAGGGGCGTGTGTTGACCCCATTGGGAGATTTGTTGGGCTTAAATTATATATAGAAACTGTTTACTTGATGCTCTTAAATATCTACGGACCCAATGTAGACCAAGCAACCTTCTTTGAAAAAATAGATGAAATTCTGGACAAGCTGGGCAGTACGGCAGTGATTATTGGAGGTGACTTTAATACCACTTTAGATGCAAAGTTAGACAAATCCAACGAGACTAATTCATATGCTGATGCTAAGGCTAGGAAAAGTCTTTTGAGATGTTAAATAAGTGGGATTTGCATGACATTTGGCGAGATCTTAACAGTGGGAGTACGTTTTACACTTTTCACTCGACCCTTCATGGGACAGCATCACGTATTCACTTTTATCTGATTAGTAGGAACCTCTGTGGTGATGTACGTAGAGTTGGTATCAGGGATATCAGACCATACCCCTATTGAATCAGCATTAGATGGATCTGCGGGAGGTTTGAAATCTAAGAAACAATGGTGAATGAATACACAGTTTCTTAGCGATCCAGAATTTGACAGCCAAATTGAAAGAGAAATCTCGATTTTCTTGACAGATCATCTGAATTCGGTTGACAGATTGTCAGTAGTTTGGGATGCTTTAAAAGCCACAACGAGAGGTAGAATGATTAGTTTGGCTTCATATAAGAAGCAAGAAAGAGAAAAACATATGGTCAAATTGAAAGATGCATGCAAGAGCAGTTGTAACGTTAATGGATATATTTCAGCATTTTGCCAAATCCATAAAGGCACTCGTCAGGGCTGCCCTCTGTCCCTGTTGTTCATTGCCTTTTTTATTGAGCCTCTAGCAGTTATGTTGAGGAATAATCCAGACATTATGGGCATCCATTCAGGGACTATATTTCAAAGGTCCTCTTATATGCAGATCTTTTGGTGTTTATCTCCAATCCTGAGTTCTCTTATCAGGAACTCCTACTATCACTTCAGAGATTTGGAAATATGTCCAACTATAAGGTGAATATCTCAAAGACCTTAGTTTTTCTAATCTCGCTTTTGTGCCATAGAGGACTATTTAATATAGATCGGGCGGAATGGGCTGACTCTGTTTTTAAATATTTGGGTGTCCATATTGACAGAGATGTTGACTCTCTCTTGGTCAATAACATTCAGCTGAAACTTATTGAGATAGACATACTCTGCAGTAAATGAAGAAATTAAAATGGACTCTTTGGGACAAGGTTAGTGTGCTAATCTACTTCCTAAATTGTTATATATTTTTAATATGCTTCCACTACCACTCCCGAACAAACTACATTTGAATATTAATAAATCACTGAATAGATTTTTGTGGGGGAGATACACGAAATCCGAAAGATGTCCTTCAAAGATCAGTGCATTTAGGTGGCTTTCGCTATCCTGATATAAGGAGCTATCATTCTGCTTTACATTATGCAATCTGCATCCCTGGATTATGCCTGACCAAGTAGACTGTGCAGGTTGGATTAACATTGAGAGAGAAGCTGCCTCACCTATGCCAATTGATGTCCTATTTACAGAAAAGAGACTGCCTGCCAAATTGACGCTGCCATTTATAAAACATGTGGTAAAAGAATGGAATAAATGTAAAGTGATACGAGGAGAAAATTATTTACTCTGTGTAAACTCTAGCTTGTGGAAAAATCTGGCTGTGCAACAGGGTAATTGTGCTTTGTCATGGATTTCTTGGCAAAAAGCAGGCATTTGGAGGATTGGGCAGGTTCATGATGGTCCGAACATGCTTGATTTTGAAATCTTACGTTTTAAAATTCAAGCTAAAAGGCAGGAGAGATTTGACGCTATAATGTACTGAAGGATCTCTTTGCTAATATTCTATCACCATTAAATGCTACAGTGCATGCCTCACCTGTGATCATGCACGTATCTAAAACCATGCCTCTATCAGCTTTGCCATTATATAAACTTATTACGCCTCAAGAATTTACACTGGCGTCACATTGTGGTAGAAATAATTGGAATGTAGACTTGATGCATTTGTTGTCGGACATTGAGTGGAATCGCATTTGTGCAGGACAAGTTAAATAAAAGATTGATTTGGAGTTACGATATATGCAGCAGCAGATTAAACACTACTTGTACTGGTCTCCATGGACGATGTGGTTGTGTACATTATTCTGTAAAGATATTTGCTGGAATTGCATAAGTGATTCCGGCACCACCCTCCATATGTTATCGTTATGTAGAAAACTCAATTGTTTTGGGATGGCATTATCCAGAGAATTGATTTGGTCTTGGGTGTGTCCCTTCCAAGAGACCCACGTGTTGGCGTATTGGGCCCATTTCCCAGTGGAAACCATTTTTGGGCATATAGGGCATTATTGGTTGCCAAAAGACACATCCTGAAATTCTGGAAAAGTGATACTGCCCCTTGGGTTGATGACTGGCTGATGAGTTTGTCACTTCTCTCTAAAAGGGGAAAGTAACTTTTACACAACATACAACATTACACATATGAGAGCATCTGGGGTGTGTTTAATGACCTTCATGCTTAACTGTTTACAATTGTGCCTTAAGGCTTGCTTGGTTTGACTCCTCAAAGTGCCAAGGACGAGTATGCTCGTCCTTTTTGCATAGACTTGCATAATAGACTGGTACTTAAGGGTTCAACATCTGTGTTCGGTGGATGGTTTTAGTATTTCTGTTTTCCTTTTTCTCTCTTGTTCTTTTCCACCCCGCCCTCATTGCCTCCACTGCCCCTTTTTTTTGTTTTGACTCCTTTTACGTTACGACTAAGATAGCCGAGTTAAGTTTATATCTATTCTACAATATGTACATACAAATGATTGTCCTATATGTGTTCATGAACCTTTACAAATAATAAAAAATAATTTGGAAAATAAAAAACAAGAATGTGTTACTCACTAAATTTCTGTCTGAATTGGTTACCTTTATTGGAAGTGAAGTGATCGTAGGGGGTGGGGGGATTTCAACTTGGTGCCTCATCCGGATTTGGACAAGTCCCACTCCCCACTCCTCGACTGACCTTATATATGCCCTGGCTGTGCAGAAGCTATTCAGGGAAATGAACCCAATTGATCTTTGGAGGCTATTGCATGATGGGGAGTGTGACTTTGCGCACTTCTCACATGTACATAGGACCTTTGAGGATTGATCTCCTCCTGATCTCTTCTTTGTTGGTGCCCCACACTGAGGTACAGATTAGCACTTGCTAACTGATCATGCCCCAGTAGAATTGGTATTGATTGTGCCTAGGGTTTCCCCTACCCGCAGACCTCCCTGGAAACTGTGTGATCCGATCCTAGGAGATATGGCCCTGAGAGAATCCATTGCTAAGGCGATTGTTGACTATTTTGCAGAAAATGCTGGTCCTGGGGTCCCCGATACGACTGTGTGGGATGCTATAAAAGCAGTGATTAAGGGGGAATTTAGAGCTCACACTGCAGCATATTTTAAGGGACATAGAACTCTCCAGGAGACTCTTGAGGGGGAGGTTCATAATGTGGAATCGGGCCATAAGCAGTCTGGCACTGTAAAAGCCATGAGACAATTACGTTCAGCAAGGAACAATCTTGAGGCTCACTTGACTGGGCACACTGCTCAGGCTCACTAATCAATCTAATTATACAAAAGGCAATAAGGCAAACAAATACTTGGTATTCAAATTCAAGACCGTGTAGACTATGAATCCCATTATGGGGCTGGAAGAGGGGGTGGGACGATTCAATATTTGGGCAGAGCAATGTAGAGATAGTGGAAAGGTACTTTGCTGCGGAAATAGCAGTGTAGTTTCCCACTCCCCCGGCAACTGCATATTGGCGGTTGGCAAATCTTCCTAATTGGATGCCCCCGATTACAGCAGAGGTAGCGGGGCCCATTACATCACTTAAAAATAGGACCCCTGTTCCGGAAGGATATTCAGCCTCCCGTTATAAGATTTTTCAGCCCCAGCTGATTAAACCCCTAACCAAATTAATTAACTTGCTTCTAAAGACGGGGACAGTTACCCCTTTGAAGAGCGAGTCGAGTACTGTCTTGTTGCTGAAGCAAGTGATGCCCCCATGTGACTGTCAATTATACGGGCCCATCACATTATTAAAACTTGATGTTAAACTTTACTCTTAAATACAGGATAATAGGCTGGCTGAAGTTTTGAACAGTCTGCTCCACTCTAACCAGGCTGGGTTTGTTTCTGGAGTGTAGCACCCATGACAATATTAGGCGGGTGCTGGATCTTATCGATATCGCAGGAAGGGACAGACCATTGAATGCCACTACGGCATTCAAAGTGTGTCATTGCTCTACTTCAGGGAGGTTTTACAGGGCTTTGGCTCAACATCTCAACTTCTGCTCCTGGCTAATTATGTGCCATCTACTACGATAAGGGTTAACAGGAATAAACGGCCCTTGTTCGTATCACCCAAGGAACCAGACAGGGCTGACCATTATCGCCTTTGTTATTCGCTGTCGTTATAGAACACTTCACCCAGAGAATTAGGGATAATCCAAAATTACAGGGAAGAACGGTGGGTGGGGCCCGTCTTAATATCTCCCTTTATGTGGATGATGTTTTGTTTATGCTGACGTATCTCCCAGCGTCTATTGGGGCTGTTGCAGAGATTTGAGGAGTTTTTTGGGATTCTCTGTGACTTATCAGAAGTCTGCAGCCATGGGGATCCACATACCTAGCAATGTTATGGTAATGGTGCATGCTGCGTGTCCAGTTGTATGGGAATGTGACTCTGGAATATCTGGGTGTGCATATTCCCGGATCTTCACTACGGGTATATCGGGTTAATTTCCCTAGCTTGTGGAAAGATTTGGCGGATGATCTCAGTTGTGGAGTAGGCAAGAAATCTCTTTGATGGGGCGAATCATGGCAGTAAAGATTAATCTCTTACCGCAATCCCTCTATTTCTGTCAAACGTTGCCAGTCCTGGTACCTACTATTCCTGCTTTATTGACCTTGCAACGCAATGTTCAACAATTGATATGGGTTGGGAAGAAACCTAGGATTCCCAGGGGAGTGGTGGGGTGCAATATCAAAAAGGGGAGACATGGGGTGCACCAGAAATTATTAGGTATTTTCTTGCTGCTTAGGTTTCCCACATGTTCTCATGGAGGGACCCCACTACGCTTAGCAAATGGGCAACCATCGGAAAGGCATTCTGTCCATGCAAATTAGCATCTTTTCCTTTATTGATCACCCTAAACTCCCTTGCACCACCAGCTTATTGTCCTCAATGCAGGTTTTGCTATATTTTTTGCAGAGGGCCCTGAAGATGCAGGGTGGTCCCTGGGCTGGGCTTGTGCACCCCAGTTTTGGGAAATCTGGAGTTCTCCCTGTATTCTCTGGACATGGTTTCTCGCCATGGACAGGGGTCGTCTCCAATCCTTGTCCCAGCTTTATCAGATGGAATTGTAAAGCCAGGTTCTCATTGGAGGAGAGTGTGAGATTTAGGTATGCACAGATCAGTCATTGGATCATTACCCCTTGGTAAAGATTGGGGGACCAGATATCCCATGGACCTGGAGCTTACTTTGGTTAAGGGTGTTGATTGTGGTGGTTTTTCACATGTTTAGTAGTTGCGGGGCATCAATTAGTTGCAGGATAGGCCATCATGTATGTGGAGTTGGGAAGCTGATGTGGGGCATGCTACAAATTAGGAGGCCTGGAAAAATATCTGAGCAAGAAACCGTATATACTCCAAATGCATACCAACAGAGAATGTATGTACAAATGTTATAGGTAGTACTCAACCACACCACTTAGGCTACATAAAATGAATCCTGAACTGGATCCGACCTGTTGGCAAGGATGTGGTTTGCAGGGTAGATATTTCCACATGTGGTTGTCTTATCCTGTGATTCACATTTTCTGGGTGTTTATTCTATTACTTGTTAAAGAAATCACTGAAACAGACCTCCCAGTTGACCCGTTGGTCATACTGCTGGGTTGCCCTGTAGAGGATGCTTATGCTAAATCGGGTGGTCGGGCGCAGTGAGTGACTCAGTTGCTCCTTGCTGCCAGAATCATGGTCGCAAGAGGCTGGATGAAGCTTGAGGGGCCGATAGTGGCACAATGGTGGCTTAAGGTGTGGGATATTTTGGTGGCTGAAAAGGTTACCTCCTGTGTAAATAATTAACTGACCAAATATTTAGATTTCTGAATGCTGTTTATTGAGTATCATCAGAAGTACCCGCCCCAGACCTTCCAGCTGCCCTTTTTGGGTTATTCCTTGATGTGAATATGAGGGGGGTGGGGGAGTTGTGGATCAACAATGCTCAGAAGGTATATTGTTTGGGGAGGGCTCCTCGTGTTGGGAGAAACGTTTTCCTATTACTGCGATTGACTGCTTATATTGTCATTTTAAGGGACTCAGTATGCTTCACATCTGTGTTTAAATAAAAGTGTTAAAAAATATTTGTGTGCTTGGAAGACTGATTAAGTCACTAACAGAAAAGCATAACTGCCAGCATGATCCATTTCAATCTGTAGGTGCTTATCGAGTCCTAGTTGTATTCTGGGATCTGTAGTCGAGTTTTATAATGGGAAAAGCAGAACTACAAATTCCAGAATGCAAAGAAAAAAAACAGGACTGTATACACACCTACAGATTGGAATGGATCATGTTGGCAACTATGGAACAGAAGTGTTGCAGGACATCAGAGAAGTTAGATCTTAGCTAGGGGGAGGACAATGTGCCATATTACCTAGAGGTCTACTGACTTGAAAGAGCCACATTATCTGTATTTTCTAGAATCCTAAACAAATTAATTGTATCTGTGATTTGCTAACATGATTTAAGAGATATTTAGCTTTCGCAAGTGGATTTCGTAAGCTAAAAAGTGTCCTGTTTCGTTGAAAATATGGATGACTGCAGCGTCTGCCCATGCCCTGATTCTGAGATGAAAACTATCTGGCTACAGAAGGGGCACTGATCACTGTCAACAGCTTTTTTTTCTGATTTGTGTTGTTATTTTGTTTGTATCAGCTCTCTGCTCACTTATTTGTAGGCTGCAGATCCATTACAGCAGCAAAGGGGCAAAATAAATGTTAAATGTTCCTTACTTTACACCAACAAATTCACTTACTATACATTTCGTTCTAGGTGAAAAGATTTTTTTAGAAAGATCTTTTCACCAAAATATCAATTTAGAAAGACCCCTCTGTGACCGCACATAGGGGTCTTTCTAAATCGAACTGCAACGCCCCTACCGCACATGAGTGCGCATAAGGACCGACAGGCTCTGTGGGACCCGGAAGCGGACCGCGAGGAGAACGGCTAAGTGTGTGTGTGTTGTGTGTCTGGCTGTGTTGTGGTTGGGGGAAAGAGTCTTGGGTAGGGAGGTAGGGGCCTGAGAAATTTGAGAGAAATCCTGTGGGAGGGTGGGGGTGGAGGGTGTCGGAAAGTACAAAGGGGGGGGGGGTTTGTGGGGTGAACCCACCCGGCCCCTGGATATTTAAAAAAAAAAAAAAAAATCTCACTGTAAAGCTCTCAAGTGAAAAAGACCACTACAATGCCGGTTTTAAGATCAAAAGAAAATTGGTCATTTAAATCAGTCTTTTTCACTGGAGAGCTTCAAAATGAGGTAATTTCACATAGAACGATCCATTTACCTGGCCCCACCTTTAGAGGTACCAGAAGTAGTAGTGCTACTATTCGTAGTAATAGTACTACTGCCAACAGTAGTACTTCTCCCAGCAGCAGTAATGTTACTGCTCTTACCAGTAGTACTAACTTTTGTAACAATAATAGTACTACTACTAGCAGTGGTAGTATCACCGGTAGCAGTAATAATTCTACTCAGTAGTAATAGTACCACTACAAGTAAAGTAACTTATGATGGTATTCATAATACTAATACTGCTACTAATACTATCAATAGTAATATCTGCTGTAGTAGGTTGAATACCAAAAGTAGCAGTACAACAATCAGCAGTAGTGGTAGCACTGTTAGTAGATGAAGTAGCACTACAACTAGTGGCAGTACTACTACCTGTTCTTACCAGTTGTAGGACCACTACCACGATCAGTAATCTTACCAATACCAGTAGTAATATCAGAATTAATACTAAATATAGAATCTTCACTATAAATATTACTACTACTGGCAGTACTACGTTTAGTAGTAAAATAGTAGGTTTATATTGATAGTACTAGTAGTACTGGTGGTAGTAGTACTACTAATAGTTGTGGTATGAATATTGTCAGTAATGTTCGTACTGTTATAATAATAGTACTTCAAAAAGTAGTAGTGGTGCCGCTTCAACTATTTCTACAGCGGTAGTTCTAACGCTACTAATTATAGCTTATAGATCTACAACCATCGGTGGGCCAATATCAATTGGGAAGTGTACTTGATAGTGGAAAGTACAAGAAAATGCAACCCTTAATTTTGCATCTTTGCTGCTCTAATGGATCTTCACAATGCACTTACCCTTCCCCCTCCTACGTCACTTCCTCTTTAAGGGATTGAAAGCAGGTCACAAAATGGACGACAACCGTAAGAAGTAACATTTTAACAAAACTGTTGAAAAGAAGGTAAATAGAATGTTTTTTCTCTCAACAGACAGAAGGTAAAGTAGACACAGTTATAATAACTATTTTATTTCTAAAAACACTGTCCACTTTAATTGTTTTATTCAATAGAAAATGTACAATTAACCTGCCTTCATGAAGAGAGGAAACCAGTTAATAAGGAGGTACCACTAGTGGAGTAAGTGTGGCCGAAGGGGATATTGATTTCTGCTATGCATTGGAAGGATGCGTTTCCCATTTCTTATGTGATATACTATTCAACTGCTTGGTATCACAGAAGGCGCAAATATTTTATCTGTGGCATATTGTGTGACAATTAAGTTAATTATAAAGTACAATTTTCTTGCACTTTTAAAGCATCAATTTTAGGTCAAATTTGAAGCTAGACAACAAAAGACAAGTTATTATATCAGGAGCAATGTGTGCTACCATTTCTCAGCACTGTGGCAAATACTTCAATGTCAAACTTTGGTGTCTGAAAAGAATCACAATCGTCTCTGAGATGTGAACCTGACCACTCCGTATTCAATTCCCAGATTTCGAAGCAAAGACATTTTTACATCTCAGCCACAAACATGGAACTACACTTTACTATCCCCCTTTGCCGATTGTTAGTTATGGCAAGATAATAGTAAGAACGTCTAGTCCTAGTTTAGAGAAAAATACAATGTAAACTTACCCACCTGTCTGCTTAAGAGTCAGAGAGTTAGAGGGAATTTAGCTCTCAGATGTCGACAGACTAAGGAAATATTCGACTGTTGGAGTTTCCAGGTTAGCAGTGACTGAAACACTATAGTGAATCATGTCTTTAAGTAGAATACTCACTAGTCTACATCAAATGCATATATTTCATATACTGAAATGCAGCTTATTCAGATGTCCCTTGCCTTGGAATATTAAAATAATATAGTCCTATAAACTGAGGCAGGGTTTGTTATTGCAGGATAATGACCCGCCACCAAGATATGGCTCGAGGCGAAGCCGAGGGCCATAAGTTGAGGAAGGGTCAGGATACTAAGTGATAATGACCCCCCTGAAAGCTATAAGGCAGTAGCACCAGGGGTGGGAAGGCGACACTGCTGCCCCCTGTCCTCAGCTCCCCAGCTGGCCGCCATGGACATTTTCCCTTTCCATGGTGCCCATCTTGGCTAAGTATTTTCATTCATTGAACGGGACACGAGTAGCGTCCCGTTCAATGAATGAAAATAACTTTCATTTGGTGTGCTAATGGCATTAACACAGTGTTCCAATGGCTGGAACAGGGGTTGGGGGGGTAACGGCCCAGAGCCCCCGTTAATGGCCCAAGCGAACCGTTACCCCTTTTCCCAGCCCATGAAATGGGGTGTTGATGCAACATTAGTTCATTGTGGTAGCAGCAATATATGTTTTGGAGTTTTGGTGAAGTAAAACATTGGGCCTCATTACGAGTATGGAGGTAGTACCCCCATAACGGGTACCAGGTCCGGGTCCTGCAATAGGGGACTTACCGGGCCATTCCAACCTTGGAGGGCCCGGTAAATCCCTTTCGCGGGACCCGGACCTGGTACATCCCCATTCCCATTTGAGCCCCCATAGGGCTCAATGGGAATGGGGAGGATGCTAACAACAGGCCCATTAATGACGGCCCGTTGTTAGCATCCTGGTCTGCTAGTGGGTCCCGCTAAGGACGCCGGGTCTGACCAGGCGTTCCTTAGCGGGACCCGCTAGCAGACCTCGTAATAGGGTGGCCCGGAATTAATGGTGCCGGTCCCTTACCGGCACTGTTCATTCCGTGGCCGCCTGGGTCATAATGAGGCCCATTGTTTTAATATTGAGTAAAGTCAATGGCTAGACTCAGTTCGTACATTGAATACGCTTTTATTTTTTAGTGTTTAAATAATAGGGTTGTCTTCATAAGTTAAGCATTTGAATTGCAAACTTAAGTTAAACTACAGTGGGTTTAGCATAAGCATGCATTAGGCGTCTTGTAAAATTAAACGGTTTATAAGAAAGTGAAAGCATATTCTGATCTTTTAGCTCTCACTCTGGTGTGTTAAATAGGATGGTGCAGTGGAGAAAAAAAACATCCTCCCAGAGAGGAAGTGTTTTGTTGAAATAAACATTCCAAACATTCTGATTGGTTGGGAGAAGGCTAATATCAATTTCCATGTGGTAATGTCCTCTACTAAAGACTGGGGTAAGTTGGGAGCTGTATGGCTGCCAACGTGTATTGTATCTTACAAGTATCTATTGAACTGGCATTTGTGAGGTAGTCATGGTATCAAGAGGTAGACACAGACACAAGGAGGCACACAAGGAGGCAAGTTTGTAAAACCTTTATTAACTTGAAAGGGGTTGGAGACTTCCTAACTGGCACTATTTCTAAACAAAAGTAGTCTCAACCATTAAACTAAGTCAAAAGGCAGTCAAATGTCTGTCAGTCAAAATAATAAAGATGTCTGTGTCAAACGTATCACTTACTTCTAGAACAATAATGTGTACGGGATTGGATCAAAATAAGATAGTGAGTCAAAATAATATCAGGATGGCACTGGAGCTGTGCCACAGCTCCCTTCCCCAAGCTTGAGTTACTTGGGCTTCAACAAAGTTTCTTGGGTTCAAATAGTTCACACAAAGTTCTGTCAGGTTTCTAATGGCTATCTTTCTCCACAGTCTTAGAAGCCCTTCGTCACCTTCTCTCAGGAATTTCAAAGCTCGCAATACTTTGCTTTCACAAGACTCTCTTGCTCTGGTTTTATCAAGGGTTTCCTTCCCCTACAATTCCAACAACTAGACAGTTCAATAGTTTCTCTTCACATCAGATCAGATTCTCTTGTTCAAAAACAGATTTCCCTTCCCCAACAGTTCCACAGCTCTTAACAACTAAATAGCTCTTAATATCAGATACTTTCTAAAGCGCACAGTTTTACTCAGCCCTGTGCGGGACCTCTCTGATACCTTGGCTTCATGGGATTGTGCCAACGGCACTCTATCGATTTTATCACAGTTCACAAACAGGGTCGTGCCCCATGCACTCTTTAGCTTCCTTTGGGGTTTCAGCTTGCTCTTCCCATCTCGTGCAGCTCTCCTCTCATGCTTTCTATTTTGCTCCTACCAGAGTTTCGCACAGATCCCCTGCACTTTCGGACAGTGATTCAATTTCAACAGTGTCTTTCGACAACGTCTAAACATACATGCAACCACTCTGTTAATTTGTTTCCTTCGCTTTCACAATTTTCGCTTTCACATTACAGCTCATAATGGACAATTGAAGCTTTCTGTTCAGCGCGTCCATCATCCTAAACTTGTCCTTCACTTGCAACAAATTATCTCTTGCTCTTCGCGTCTTTCTCCAACCGGGCTTCCATCTCACTTTGAACTCACCGGTTGTGATGACTTCAGTGTACCTTTTGATGTTATGTTGTGTCGAGGCCAGGGGCTCCTGCACTGCCTCGCTGGACCAGAGGAAGAGACACCTCTTCAAGGACTTCCCTTCAGAAATAAGCTTAGCACGCAATCCTCTTCTGGCTCCTTGGAGACACGGCTCCCTCGCCAGGCTTTCTCTAGCCTTGTCAAACCACAGGCTTTCAGTGTCTCTGTGCTGCGATATCCAACAGCAGTTCTCAGGGTGCCCAGGCTTTCACAGTTGCTGGTCAGCTCGTTCTCTGACTCGGGTTCCTTCTCGGGCTTCAACTTGTTCCTTCTTTTCTTGCAGCTACTCCTTTTATTCACCTATGGAGTATTAACAGGTTTCAGGTGGACGCAATCTTCACCCAGTGCCTGACTTCGCCTGGCCTTGTTAGTGAGACATTAATGAAAATAGCAGAGTGCCTCTGAATGTAGTTCCGTCGTTTTAATGGCACTGTGATGTTTTGGATAGGAAGAGCATACTGGTGAAATCCTCCTCTTCCTTGTCTTAGTCCTTTTGTCCAGGAAATGGGGAAAGTGGATGTTTGGGGAACAGTAAACCATATAGGCTGAGGGAATGTCTGGTAAGTGGGTGTTCGAAAGGGGGGGGGCACCATGTCTCACCTTTGGGTAATCCCTCCCCAATCCCTGAGGGCGCTCTACCTAGGTCATGCTCCCACGCTAGTCCGCCCCCATGGTCGGGATGCAAAAGTGATGGTCCTCCCCTGGCCACCTGTTTAGAAGATTCCCCCGGGAGTGGGAAGGGAACAACATTCAGGTTTTTTTACACATCATTGTTGACTATGTTCTTAACAGTTTAAACTCATGTAAAAACAAACCTATTCTGCCTCCTTGTTACTTGACCATCATCTGTGCAATACAGCGGTGATCTGCTGGGTAGAGTGATCGCTGCAAGGAAAGCTAATTCGGCAAAGCTTTTTATTCAAGCAAGCAATGTATCATAATAGAGTATGGTGGCGACAATTCAGAATGTCATACTTTTATTAGGCCTATGACACACATTTTGCTGGATGTGTTAAAATATGGGGAACAGCTTTGCGTGCTTGAAGATTGAAAATGAAGTAAGAGATCTATTTGCTCTTCGTCAAAAACATATATGTATTTACATTTAACATACCCAGCTCTATCCTGCGGGAAGAGGGGAGCTCCTTTGTTAGCATGATGAAATAACCATAGAGACCCTTGAATGCCAGCAGCAAACTAGCACAAAGAGTATAATGGAAATTGTAGGCGTGTTGCAAGAAGCATTCGGAAATAACAAAACTGCTACCCTGAAAAAGAAGAACAGATAATCCAAATATCAATATCATACAACAATTAGCATACGGTAAACAGGGCCAAACTGTAAACAAACTCATAATTGACAGAGTTTTCTTTTTTTTTTATCAGGAGAAGCTTCTGAACAATGTTCTCTGTAACTTGATATTCGGTACAATGATTACAGATTTGCAGTTTTAAAGAGTCCATACAGTATGCGCCTACGTTTACAGATCAGACTTGTTTTACATTGGGACTTTGCATTAAAACAACATTCCTCTTATGCAACACCTAACAAACCACAATTGTTTATTCTAATATTGATGCAGTATTTTAAGAATCAGTCGTTGAGGCATTTTCCATCATAATCAGATGTTCATGCTTTTTTATTATTAACAAAGGTGTCTCATACAAGCGCGTTACGGCAGTTTCGCTGTCATTAACAATCTGTCAGCGCCGCATTTCCTCCAGAAAACTAGTGGTGCAGCTCTGAGAACTGTTCTTGTTTGGCAAATTATATGTTGCAGATGAGAGTGGACATTGTAGACTTTTCCTTACACACGTAAAGTGGGTTTTTGGAGGCATTCTCCACAAAAACTCTTGTTATCGGAGAGCCATGGTGCCAATACGGAGACAGACCAGTATAGCTCTCAATCTTTTTCTTTTATAACGCGTTTAACACAGAGGCCAGTCTCTAAGGGCGGGCCGGGATTCTAATCGGTGTTGCTCTGCAGTGTCCTGCTTCCACCTTCTGCCAGGTGAGGGAGGATAGCTCAGGAGCAACGTTGAGCCATCCTCAATATTTAGCACTCATATATGTTGCTTTCAGAGGTGATAGTATCTTAAATCATAAGCACGCTGTATCACTAATTCATTTGTTTTTTAAAGTGCGTACTCTTACTTCAAAAGATCACAAAAAGTATGAGTTGAGTTCCGAGGATCAGGCACTGCCCATTTCCCAAGTCACAAGCACTCTGAGACACACAGGCGGCATCCTCAGCTCTGCAGCCAGCAACCTAACAAACTCGCCTACACATTTATTTTGCTCTCAGCAGCAAAGCCGTTCTTATGCATGATGGGTCATTTTCAATTGAAAGGCTTTGCTTAGCACTTGACAGCTTCCAAATCTGCAAAAGTTCAAGCCAGCAACACAATAAAGCACCCTTTTTCTTTTCTCTTTAGTTTTTATTGGCATTTCAAGAAAAAAAAACAGAATCAACAAAGAACAACGGAATCCCCCAAGTCCCCTCCATCTCCCCCACCCCCAACCTCAAGAAGACCAGTTAAAAAAGGGCCACCCAGTCCTGGGGGGTGCCCCACGACCCCGGTTAGGATTCTTGAAGATGAGCTAGCCCCCACCAGAATGCTCCTTTACGAGCCTGCTTCGCCGGGCTCATCAGTAATGATCCCCAATAGTCTCATGATTCGGGGACACCAACGCTGCCTCAGCCCATCCATCAAATAAGTCAATAGAGAAGCTCAGTCCATTCTAAATCTTAAATGCTCCCCTTGAATAGAATACGTGAGCCACTCCATAGCCAGTAAGCTCCACAGCTTTACCACCCATTCGTGGTCCTGTGAGGGATCCTTTGCTTTCCATCGGCGAGCTAGTACCATTGCCCCTGCCATCATCATGATTACATTAAGTTTGCGGCCCACCTTAGATTTGAAGGAGGCCAGTGAACCCCCCAGGCCGAGTATCGCAAGGCTATTGTTACTCCCTTGGACCAAGCCCAGAACTTGATTTATCGCGAGGCCAATCCCAGCCCAGTAGCTCTCAATTTGCGGACACTCCCACCATATATGCGCCCACGTGCCCACTGCTCCGCACTGCCTCCAACAAAGAGGGGAGGCTCCGGGGAACATTCTATGAAGTCTGGCAGGAGTTAGGTGCCACTGGGTGAGCAGCTTAAGCCACATCTCCCTTATTTGGAGGGATTTTGTTAATCTAGGAATCTGCACCCACAGCCAAGCCCACTCTGTCCTTGATTGGAGACCCAGTAGCTAGCACCCAATTTTTCATATATGATCGAACCGGGGGGTCCTCTCCTGCCTTCATATGCCTATATAGGGCAGAAATCAAGTGCTTGTCCCCTGTTTCCCTACTGAGATACGATTCAAAGGGGGTCAACTGTCGGGCCGCCGCGCGCTCTTAACGGTGGGATGATTAAGCCAGTGCCGAAGTTGGCAATAACGGAACCTTTCATGTTCCCCCACACCAAAATCTGACTTACACTGCTCAAATTGCTTTAGCTGTCCTCCTCCAAACATATCCCGCAACATTCTACATCCCCCCTGGTGCCAGGCTTGGAAAGCACTGAAAACTAGACCTGGGGTAAACTACGGGTTAAAGAATAGTGGTGTGTAGGGGGATGGGTGTGTAGTCAGATGGGCCTGCTGCACCGCCTCGTCCCAGGTGCGGGCTACCAAGGCTAGGATTTCGCTGCAGTACAATCGGTGTGGCCTGTCCCGAATAAAGCACCCTTTTTAAGATGTATTTATAGCCATGATGTCTACTACCTTCACATGCAAAAATAGTTTGCTTTTATGTCCATAATCAAATGCTTTGAAGGTCACAGTTAACTGAAACGATGGATTGGACTTGTCGGCTAGAGGGGTGAGCAGAGAATGCAGAAGTTGTCTTCCGTCGCAATAATCTATGGATCCTGGGCCTTCCAGTAGGTGAGGAAGGTCGGGAGACAAAGGTATTTCTGGAAAAACACCTAAAAAGGGTGCAACACACATCTCTGTTCTTTAAGGTGAAACAAGTGCGTACTGCGTTGACTAAACCTTTGTCACCAGGGGCGCCTCCTCGGGCCATCAATGCCAGGGTTTTGAACTACCGTGACTTACAAAAAACGAAAGATAACTGGTATGTTTGTCTAAATTACACACTGTGCAAAAGACCAGGTTCACCTATCGCCAAATTAATCTTACGATGAAATGCATGCTCCTCGTTCTAAGCTTAAGGTGAACTACAATGGCACTGCAATTATTTGGACTACCCAACAGCGACAATAGAATTGTCAATGACTGAACTGGACATTCAGGGGAGTGAAAAGCACATTGATGCAGACCTGCGTGAGTAGCTCATCAGGCGAAGATGTCTGAAAAGGTGCGACTCCCAAGAGCCGTCTCATGCAGAAAGTGGTAAGGTGTCTGATGGGATTTCAAGTTTTAATGGATTAGAAGAGTATTGGGGGTCTCTCCTTGCAGGGGCAATGCTGTGAAGACTGTTATAGGTGTGTGGAGAAGATAGCTTCAGAGCATTGGAGAGCAGTCCTGAAATTTGTGAGTCAGAACTGCTTGGGAGGGGTGGGGAGTTGGGGAAATCTTGGGGTTATGTTATATCTAAGGGCCTCAGAGCTATGATTTGGCAGACCCTTAAATGCGGCGGTAATAGCGCTACCGCTGCTTTTAAGGGTTACCGCCATAATCGTGATGAGGCCCTAAGTGTTTTCTGAAACCAAGTGCATCAGGTGCTAATGGGGCCATTGCAGGAATGGTTTGGAAATAAAGAGGACAAATCAGTGGACTACTAGAGGCATTGATGGGATTTTAACCCTCACTTGAAATTTTATTCATATTGAAGGCACATCTTAAAAGCAGGCTCTCCAATCTTTTTTTCTTTTGTTTTGCAGCGCAGTAATGTTAGGTTTGCTATGCCTTTAGATATGCCTTTAGAGTGCCTTGGTCCTAGCTGAGGCCTTCTTAAGTATGAAAGATCTTGCAGAGTATGTGGTGCTCTGGAGGTACTTGAAACAATGAAGCACCTCACTGTATATTGCATCAGAAGAAAGCATTTAAGACATATGTCATTTGAGAAATTCATAGTGCCTAACCATCCCTATTTTCTAGAGGGGCTATGACGCAGACTCTTGATTGGGGATAATATTGGGTTGTTACTGGCATTGAACAGGTTTTTTAAATAATTATATGATCTACTGCAGGATTTAAACTCCAATAAAAAAAAGGACCTGGGAGGCCACCAGGGGGCGCAGACAATCTGGCCGTCTAGCTCACTGCGCTCAGTCACCAGCCAGGAGAATAATGCAGCGATATTCAGCAAAACCTGTCTACATGCTCTCAAACAGCGAAATTTGGGCATGTGAACACGAAGTTTACCGATGGCACCTGAAGCCAGACCCTGAATGCCCT
This sequence comes from Ambystoma mexicanum, assembly GCF_040938575.1. Taxonomy (NCBI): domain Eukaryota; kingdom Metazoa; phylum Chordata; class Amphibia; order Caudata; family Ambystomatidae; genus Ambystoma; species Ambystoma mexicanum. Next base: position 670,160,889 of record NC_090927.1, on the reverse strand, counting down.
CAGCACCTCTGAAATAGCCTGCGGCCCGTTGGTGCCCTTCCTCCCAGCCAAGTCTGGTGACAGCAGCGAGGGAAAGCGCAGCCGCTTGGCCCATGGGTCCACCGCCGGAGAACAGAGTAACATCGGAAAGGAGATTGCGAACCCTGGCTAACCAACTGTGCCAGGTTCCCCCCCCCCCCCCCCCCCCCCGCACCCTACCACGAGGCCAATGCGGGAGCACGCCTTTTCCTGGGTGCGGGGCAGCGGTGACAAAGATCCAGCTCGCCGCTGGAGAAGGAGCAGGTGAGCAGGTGAGGAGGGGTGCGTGGCGTCCTGGGAGGGGTGATATGTTAGACCCGCGGCATCGTAAATGCAGCGGAAGTCTCCAGGCAGCCTGACGGTAGGTTTCAAGTGTCAGAGGACACATGGGCAACTTCGGGAAGACAGGGGAGCCCCCCCCCCCTTCCCTAAGCACACACGGACCCGGGCTGGGAGCACAAGAGCAAAAGAGGAGCCCCAAGGCAAAGGCAAGGAGCTGGAGAGAGCGCAGGACAAGGCACCATAGACCCAGCTACACACTGCACATTCACAGCCCGGCAGTCAGGGGCCACAAAGTCTCTTAGGCCAGGCACTGAGCCACTGAACCACCGCAGAAGGCACAGCTGAATTGAAAAGTTGACCCATGCAGAGAGGGGCAATCACCGTCCCGGAGCGGGGGAGGTTCCAGGCTAGGGGCTCCGTAGGGGTAATCCGCCCCTTAGCCAGGCTACAGAAGGGGTGAAACAACACTAACCAGAGATAAGAAATTGGCAGGGAGACACCCCGGCGAAGCTGCAGGTGTGGAAGTTGGACCCCCTACATTGTGAGACATCCTCCCCCTGGAATTGCAGGCATGGAAGTTGACTCCCTTGCACTGCAAGGCAACCCCCTGGCCTCATTAACGTCCATACGCCTCTCTGGAGATAAATAGTCCCACCCAATCCGAGACGAGGAACACAACACCAAGACCACTGCTGGTGAGCAGGCAAACATATACCTGAGACCCTGGGGAGGGAGTACAACTGAGTGCTCTATGAGCTGGAGAGAGACCCTAACCAGGTTCCAGTTCCAGGATGAAGATACTGCAATAGATCCAGGGAATGCCCCTGCGCCGCAGGCAGAGCTAGGCACTATAAAAACGGACATCCAGACTATTCTGGAAGAAATTCGAGGGATGAGAAATGACATTGGGGCAAGAATAGCCGACCTGTCAACAAAGGTATCAACACTGGAGGATAGAATGGATGGAGTGGCGGCCAATCAACCTCCACAGGGCTCCTGGAGATGCAGACGGAGGCACGCTTCATGGAGATGGACAGTCAGGAAGAGGAGTTACGTCTCAAGCTGGACGATATTGAAAATAGGGAAAAGAGGAATAACCTCTGATTCTCCAGAGTCAGAGGGAGAGACACTGGCAGACACAAGGTGCAGGACATAATCAGGATGGTCCTCGGAGAGGACAGAGAGGGTCACGATGGACAAAGTGCATAGGGCTGGCGGTGGAGAATATAGCCCCTGCACGGTCTTAGCACGAATGCACTGCTACAGCAACAAGGTGAAGATCCTGGAGAGAGCCAAACACCTCAGGGAAATACCCTACGGGGAATCGAAAGTGGCCATCTTGCAGGACCTTTCGGCTCATACCCTGCTGAGTTGGAAAAAGTGTGGCTCCAGGAAAAGGGGGTCAAGGTACCGTTGGGATACCCATTTTCATTGACTTTCGAATGGGAAGGGGAGAGACACTATCTCGTAGCCGAGAAAGACATCCAGAAGACCACAGAAGACCTTGTGGGGAGTCGGGAGGGCCCCTCAGGGGAGCACGGTCGGGCTGGCCTAGATCCAACCTGAAAGCCCAGTGGGCCGGAACTGGCCTGTGGAAAGCGACAGGCGAGGGGAGGCCGGAAGTTTCAGAAATTGAACACTCCTTTCCCCACAGAAAGAAGACACCTGAAGGGATGGGAAGCTAAATAAAGCCCATCACCTGCACCACCTCCAGGGGTGCCTTTGACCTCTGTGGTGCCCGATGGGGAAAGGGCAGCCCACAGAATTGCCACTGTTTGGCGGCTTCTAGCTTGTGTGGAGGGAGGCCAGAGATATACAAGTTGTGAGGTTCACACAAGTTTAACTTTCTAACAGTTTATAAAGGTTGACGCTGCAAGTTTGAGGAGGGTGTGTATGGGACCAGAGATGAAGGGTGTTGGTGTTCTCAATTGACAACCTAGTGGTTTAAATAGCCCCCCAGAATGGTCCAGGGATAGGAGAGCGGTAGACAGGGTGGACGAGACACCCTAGGCTGGGAGCGGGTCCCCGTTAGTTTGTTGACCATGCCCACTGGGAGATGGATGGATGCCTCAATTTGGAGGATGGGTGGGAGGGGATAGTAGGAGGAGGGGAGGAGGCGGGGACAGGGGGAGCAGCGTGGAGTAAGCTTTGAAATCTGACTGTTGAAGAGGCCTCATGCCTTGTGGACCACGGGAGGAGAAAGGAGCGAAGGGACAACAGGGAGTATGGCTGTGGGAGTGGTGGGTACGCTAACTTGAATTCGGAGAACAAACGGTCCTTGACAAGTAATATGTTTTGTAAACAGAAAATGGTGCTTCACTTCTTACAAGAGACACACTACAGACAGGGGGCTGAGTCGCAGATAAAGGGTAAGGAGATGGGGAGGAATTTGTTAGCCTCTCACAAAACCTCCAAGAGGGAAGAGGTGGGAATACTGCTGGGAAATCATTCTGCCTCATGGAGATCGAGGTTAAAAGGGGCTTAGGGGGAAGATTCTTGGGCCTTAAGGGCACATATGAGGGGACACGAGTCACGCTAGCCACCCTCTACGTCCCCAATGTGGGCCAAGTGGGATTCATTTGTCAGGTGTTCAAGGTAATGGATGATTGGGCGGAGGGAGATTTCAACCTGATAAACCAAATTTAGACTGGTGGTCCACAAAGGGATTAGGGACAAAAGAGGAGCTAAGGGACAACCAGACCCTGAGGGAACTGCTTCAGGACTATTTTTGGGTTGACGCCTGGTGATGATCCTGCCCGGGACCTGGGGTTTATACCTTTTTCTTCCCTCCACATCAGTCATACACAAGGATTGATTTCCTGCTGGTACCAAGAGAGCAAGAGGGAGGGGTGGCGAACCCGAGGGTGGAAGCCGTCACATGGTCAGATCATGAACTAGTAGTGACGGACTGGAGATTGCCGGATGTTAGCAAGCGTATAATTGGAGGTGCAACGATACATTGCTCAGAGACCAAGTCTTCAGGGACTTTTTGAGGGGGAGATGCAGGCTTTTTTGAGACCACCGACAATGGGGAAACCGGTATGTCAATGGTGTGGGAGGCAGCAAAAGCCACCTTCAGAGGCCTGTTGATCCCAGAAGAAACGTGAAAGGGCACTGATTGAAAATAAATTATAAGGGGGGGGACTGAGAGCCCTCCGCCTCCAACTAACCCAATGGGGGGGGCTGAGAGGGAGGCCCTACTGAGCGATACAAGGGACAAAAGGCAGGAGCTTTACATGGTACTAATTGGTGAGGTTGTAAAGGAAATGCGATACACCCGGCAGATATATTACAAAAGAGAAGACACTGCGGGGACTCTCCTGGCTAACAGGGTGAGTGGTAGTAGAGTGGAAAGGAGGGTAGATTAAATTCGGGATGCAGGTGGCCGGACTCTGAAGGAAGGGGGAGATACAGCGGGCGCATTTGCAGAATTCTATGAGGGGATATATGCCAGGTCCGCTGAGGAATTAATGGAAGAAATGCAGCAATACCTAACTGAACAACACCTCCCCAGGCCGACGGGTGCAGAGAGGGACTCCTTGGAGGGTGAGATAACTGGAGAGGAGGTGCTTGGAGCTATTAAGAGGTTGAAGGTGGGGAAAGCCCCAGGGGAAGACAGCTTCATGGCTTATTTTTTTATAAGCAATTACAGACAATTTTAGCGAAACCACTAGATAAGCTGTTTAATCAGATAGCGGGGCGAGGTACGATACCAATGACATTCCTATAGGCCATGATAGTCATACCAAAACCAGGAAAAGACCCCGCGGAATGTGCCTCTTACAGGCCAATCTCCCTCCTCAATGTAGATGCGAAAATCTTCACCAGAATCATGGCAACGCGCCTAGAGGCACATCTCCCCGAACTGATTCATTCAGACCAGGTTGGGTTCGTCCTGAATAGACAGGGAGTGGACAGCATAAGAAAAACCCTCCATGTAATGTATTCCCAGACGGGAAAGGAGGGGGGCGGCCCTCCTGCTTTCTCTGGATGCAGAAAAGGCATTCGACCGGGTGAGCTGGGCTTTCATGAGGGAGGTCCTTGCATCTTTGGGGATGGGCACACGCTGGATGGGTTGGCTGTCGGCCCTGTACTCGGAGCCTGCGGCTAGGGTCGTGGTCAATGGTAATGAATTAGGGTTGTTTCCACTGCGCTGAGGTGCACGACAGGGACGCCCTCTATACCCGCTGATATATGCGCTAGTGATGGATCCATGGGCAGCAGAAATTAGGGGGAACACAGGCATCAAAGGGGTTAAGATGGGGGGGTACATTGTAAGATAAGTCTTTTTGCTGACGATGCCCTACTTGACATCTCCAGGCCGTCTCAATTGGTCCTTCATGTGCTGGCCAGCTTGGAGCAGTATGGGAAATTGTCGGGCTATATAGTTGACCGGGGGAAGTCAGTGATGTTTCCAATTGGAGGTCTCCCAGGCGAGGATAGGGAATATGTGGAGGGGCTACCAATCAGAAAGCAGAGGGAGATGTTTAGGTATTTGGGGATACAGGTGACACGGTATCCTGAGGACCTCTTCTCCAGTAACTTTCTGCCACTGTGAACGGCGGTAAAACGAGACATGGACAGGTGGGCGAGACTGGGGTTCTCCTGGATGGCGCGGCTGAATACTATCAAGATGGTGTTTCCCCCCAAATTCCTTTCTGTTTGAAATGTTGCCTGTACCCGCATCTTTGGTTAGAGATAAAGCAAAGTATGCTGCGATTCCTTTGGGCGGGGGGAAAGCACAGGATTTCATATGAGGTGCTCACCAGGCCGAAGAAGGAAGGGGGGGTTGGACTCCCAGACCTCGCCACAGATTACAAAGCATTGCAGTTGCAAATTCTGGTGGACCACTTAAAACCAGGATCAGGGAAACAGTGGGTGGCGATGGACAATGAAGTATTAACTTCCCCCAAAGCCCGCATCCCAAACATGGTCCTGCACAACCTGGTCCTGGAGGGTCTCTGGACCGTATGGAAAGAGGAACTAGACAAGAGATGGCTTACAACATGGCCGTCTCCACTAAATTGTATATGGGCGCCCTCGGTCAGGGATGGAAATAGGGAACCTTTGGCATTCCAATCCTGATACGAAGAGGGGCTAAGCAGGGTGGGGCAATTGTGGGTGGGTGACGAGTTCATAACCCTGGGGAGACAGGAGGAGGCCTTGGGAATAGGCAGGCTATCGTCCTTCCGCTTCCTGCAATTGAAAGGGGTTCTGACAGAAGGAAAGTGGGGGGTAAACCTCAAGAGGGAACTGACAGATTCTGAGCAATATCTGATTACACAACAGGGGTCCAAAGGGTTGATAGCGAGGTTTTTACAAATGAATACTCCTGGCGGCCCCAAGGGAACCCCCCCTTCAAGACTCCACTCAGGTCGAGACTTAGGCAGCGATATTGAGGACTCACTTAGGACCCATATGTGCAGACGAGCCCACCACTCCACTAAGTCATTGCAATACAGGCACCAGGCCCTGAAACTACTACATAGATGGCACTACCCCCCCCCCCCGGCCACGGATGTGTGAAGGATATGATCTGCATTGTACAAAGTGCCAATCCAAAAAGGGAGACTACATAAATATGTGGTGGGGTTGCCCCATGGTGTGGGTATACTGGACTGAGGTTTTGTCTTGGTTGAATGGGGTAGATGGAATTCACCGGGACCTTTCCCACAGGCTTATTCTTTTTGGGGTCAGCACTTAGGAAGCGCCTGAGGTGGACACGGGCCATATGTCTTAGATAATGCTGGCTGCTGCACGATGTTGCTTGGCCCAAAAGTGGAAATATTCACGAATGCCTGGGGAAAAGGACTGGGTCTCTAAGATTAGAACCATATATGGCATGGAATACTTAACCCGTCTCCTAGAGGAATCCAAGACTAATATAGGTGAAATTCTACCCCTACTGAACAAAGAAAGCCTACCACCTAAGTGTCCTTCACTTGAATAGATGGTGACAATCTGCTCATCTTTTGGCGTGATCCTTTCTCTTGCAGATATGCACATCCTGAGAGGGGACCACCCCCCATCCATCTTGAACCTGGATAATGAGCTGCTGTACATGTTGCTCCCTCTGCAGTAATTAAAGGACATCCTTGTGGCTTTGCTGCTGCTCGTGGCCCCCAGGCTGAGTTAGCCCACCAAAGTTTACGTCCTTTGTCTCCTCATCATTGCCAGCAGGGTTTTGCTGGGTCACCTGAATACTGTTGACTGTCAATTGCATCGTCTACCCTTCTCCAGTATTGTGGAACTTCATGCAGAGGCCTTCCTTTGGCAAGATACTGAAGTCCAGCTACAAGCACCTTGTGTGACCATGAGTTCTGAATCAGACCAGAAGCACTGCCATCCAGACCACATCCCAACGCCAAAACTCATCTCTGCATCCATGACACATAGTAGGTCTTTTTCACTGCAAAGTTTGGTTCGAGTAGTCTTCTGATCTACTTGGAGTTGCTGGCCAACATCATGGAGATGGGGGGTCGGGAAAGAGTGAGTCGGGGGGAGGGGTAGGGGTCTCCTGGGCATGATTTTATAACCCTTTCTTCCCTGTCCTTCAGCAACATAAAACTCAATAGGGCACAAAGCTGTTACCTGCATCCATCCCATGTTTGGTGGTGGAACCAGTGCAAAGGAGTCTGGTCTGGTGATCCCTTAAACTCCCTGGATAGGTGGCTGTTCCCCAATTATAAATCTGTTGTGGGGTCCCTCAGATGAACCAATTACATACCTCTCAGTAATGTTCTTTCTGATGATGTTCCTCCCACAGAGTCCTCATCTTTGATAATCCTATCCACAGCATAACTGTTCTTTGGAAACTTTTCTGCAGCAGGGGGGTGGAGCGTGTCTCTGTCCGATGCCTCAATGCGCCCCGCGCAGCCATGAAGTAGGGGCCAGTATATATTGAGATGCTGCGCCCGGTGACCTCAGGTCCACCTTTTTTTCCTAGTACTGTGTCGCTGAGGGACCAAAGAACCTATGGTGTACAAGCTATCCGCTAAGAGGGGCAGGGAGGAAGGTTGATGAGGAATCTATGGGAGGAACATCCATCAGAAAAAAACATTACTGAGAGGACAGGGACACCCCTCTACAGGGCAGACGTTACAACTACTCCTTTGGTAGAACAGGCTCCGAGTTCTTCAGGCACCTCCTTCCCAGCCAGATGGCACTCTGACATGCAGAGAAGGATCCAACTCGACAGGGCCCGTTTGGTCACAACCCTGCCAGCAGGAGCACCAGCAAAACCAAAGTAACGCTGGTCATATTTCTTTGCCTCTCTCGTCCAAGAGACATAGTAGCTGTGAGCCCGCACCGGGTCCATCCGATGAGATCGCTCCTCTGCTTTAAAAGGATGAGGCGGAGGAAGAATTAAAAAAACACAGCAAGATGGATCGTTTGAGAGATAAAAATCCAAGACCACCTTATAAAGGAAAAAGGGTCACCTTCACAAAAGCTAGAATGCCTGGAGCTCACTCACCATTCTTGCAGAACTGATGAAACCAGGGAAATCACCTTAAGGGTGAGCAGAATAACACAGCATGAATGGAGGGGCTCAAACCGAGCACCCATAAGGAATGTCAAAAACAAATTTAAATCCCAAGTTGGGACAACAAACGGGTGTAGAGGAAACTGGTTACACAAACCTCACAAGAGCTGCAGGACACTGGGGATTGTGAAGAACAAGGCCTGTTTAAGGGACCCCTTGAAAACTGAAATATCAGCGAGGTATCCTTTAACAGTGCCAATCTGCAGGCCCACTTGTGCCAAGAACAACAAAAATTCCAGGAACATGGCATAATGGACAGGATAAAGTGCCCAGTTCGCTCTCCCTACACCAAGAGGAAAACGTAAGCCGTCTGGAAGGCAGAAATAGATTTTGTAGTGGGTCTCCTAGCTGACAGGAGCACATCAAGGATGTCATCCGACAAGTCCCACTCCTCTCCATGCAACTCATTCTCTCAGTTGGCAAGCATGAAGGATCAGGCTGATAAGGTTCTTATGGAGAACCCACCCCTCCAAAGAGTAGGGCAAGTCGACCCTCTTCAGGAGGTGCCAGGGAGGGCAGATGGATATGTCCACCAACTCTGTATACCATGTTCTCTGGGCCCAGTATGGAGCAATCAGGATTAACGTGGTTCCGAATAGGCGCAATCTCCTTAGAACAAGCGGAATGATCAATCACCGGAAACACAAAGGATGCAGAAAGTCCACTCTATCGTCAGTGTATCCCCCAGAGATCCCCAAAGAGTACATTTCCTGCAGCAGAACAGCAGCATTATGCTGACCACCTTCTCACTTTCTCCTCAACCTCTTTTTCCAGTGATCAGTCATTTCTCAGCCCTGCTTGTCCCTCTCTCAATTCTTCCATCTCAGCCTCTGATCTTGCCATTTTATTTACCTCTAAAGTCTACCTTCTTAGGGCTTCCTACTCACCTAATTCACACTCAGCTCCTGTAAACGCCCATCTTCAGATATGTCTTCCTTCTCTGAGCCTGAGGTCGCTCCTTAACTTGCTATAGCTCGTCCTACAGCAGCTCCCCTTTAACCCTTGCCCTCTGCTTTGATACCCAAGATCTATCCTCTACGTCTTCCTTATCTAAACGTGATGTTTAACACTTTCTTAATTTAACTGCAACATTTCCAACAGTATTCAAACTCACCTCCGTTTTCCCCATTCTGAAAAAGCCAACTGTTGGCACCTCACTTTCCTCTACTTCCATCCTACCACTTTACTCCCATTTCTCCTGTCTTTCCTCTTCAGTACGGGGGACCGCAGGGTACTGCACTTTGTCCCCTATCTATTCTCTCTGTACACCATCTGACTCTCCTCTGCAATCACCTCTTTCGGTCTATCTTGCCATTTCCATGCCGATGACCCACACATTTTCTTTTCTTTCTCCTCCCTAACTGACTTCCTCCTTACTTCTCTTTCCAGCTGTCTCCTAGCAATCCAACACTGGATGTCAGCTAACGATCTTCACCTTGATCCCACCAAAACAGAAGTTCTTTTCTTTCCTTCCTTCGCCTCCATATCTTTTCCTCTGCTAATTTACCCTAATCTCAATCTGCTAGAAATGTGAGTATTCTTTTCAATTCCTCACTCTTCTTCTTGGCTCATATCTGCCATTGCCCGCTCTTGTCGCTAACAACTTTTTAACATTAGGAAAGTCCTTTCATGTGACTAAACTCTTGATTACGTCCCTTATTCTCTTCAGACTAGACTACTGCTCCTCTTACTGGCTATTCCTGCTTACCACATCTTGCTCCCTTGCGCTCCATATACAAGTAATCTTTTTCATGGTTTACCTGCTTGTCACCATCGTCTCTACACTTACCGCCCTTCACTGGCTTCAGTTTGAAGCACACCTCATCTTTCATTTCATTTGAAATTTATTCAAATGTCTATCTCTCTGCTCTTATTTCCTATTACCCCCCCCTCTCGTGCACTCTGCTCTCAATTCCTTATCACCCCCTGTGCTCTTTCCCAATTTGGCTCCTTCTCGCATCTTGATCAAATACATTGGAACACCCTACCGCTATCTATTACATCTCTTTTTCTCTCTCTCTCTCTCTCTCTCTCTCGACTCGTCTGACAGACTAGCTTGTTTCTATTTCTACTACTTAACTCTATTGGTTACGCTACATTACCTAAGCAACATTTTTGTACCGAAGTGCAGTTAACTCATAAGTGCAGCCAGCGGGTGGCTCATAAGTGCAGAGAGAAGGGAGTAGGGTTGCAGATACAGACCCTTAAGTGGTGGGGAACCCTGAGGTAGTGCAAGGGCAACTGGACATGCAGGAGCCTGGGCCTGGGTTCAGAGGGTGACCAGGTGACCAGTGCGCAGAGCAGTCAGGTGCATCAGCAGGGGAGAGGAAGAGAGAAGGCGCATGCGAAAAGAAAGATCTTGAGTTGCTTACGGAACCGGAGGTGGTTCTGCTCAAGTTTGAGAGAGGCAGGGAGGCTGTTCCAGAGGGATGCCCCAGCCGAGGAGATAGATCTGCCCCCAGCGTCTGACCCTCAGAGAGTTGGAGGTGGATGAGTGGAGAGCTCGAGAAGGAAGATGTTTTGGAAGAGAAAGTTGGAGGTACAGCGGCTCCTGCCCCAGAAAGCCTTGTGGACAATGCAGAGGGTCTTTAAGTTGATCCTTGCAGCTACAGGGAGCCAGTGAAGAGATTTCAGAGCTGGAGCTTTACAATGCCAGGGCTTCAGCCCAAGGACAAGTCTTGCAGTCCTGTTCTGGATAAGTTGTAAAGGTCGAAGAGTAGAGGCAGGGAGATTTAGAAAGAGGCTGTTGCAACAGTCCAGCCTAGAGAGGAACAGAGCTCTAGAGACAGTGAGCTCCTGGGAGAAAGTGAGAAAAGGAAGAATACCACTGACGTCAGAGATGTAAGCAGAAAAGGAGAGGGTGGAGTCGAAGATGATATGATAGATTATTTATAATGCGCTTAATACCCCGGGGTTTCGAAGCTCGGACCCAGGGATCGAACCTGTGTTGCTCCGTGTCATCACGCTTCCCAGGCGAGCACGTTGCCGCTGAGCTATCCTCCTGATGACACCAATGTTCTTAGCTTCACAGGAAGGAGCAGGAAGAGGGCCCAGAGTGGGCAGCCAGATAGGGAAAGGATAGGAGAGAGCGGGTGTAACAATGAGGAGGATCTCAGTCTTACTGGCATTAAGGCAGAGATCATTGGTGGCACACCATTCCTGAATTGTGGCTAGACAGTCTGGTATGAGAGAAGAAGCAAAGGTGGCTGCAGGGAGCCTGAAAGAGAGCTGAGAGTCATCCGCATAACATTGAAAATTGGAGCAGAAATGCAGTGGGCAAGAGGTGCCAGATAGTGGTTGAAGAGCCACGGAGAGAGGCTAGATTTCTGGGAACACCACAAGTAGAGAGAGATAGAAGAAAGGAAAGACCCCAGTTGGACCCGAGAGGGTCGGTCGGTGAGAAAGGAGGCCAAACAGGCCAGAGCCTGATCCGTAATACCAAGGTTGTCCCAGAGACGATTGAGCAGGATGGCATGATTGACTGTGTCAAAAGCAGAGGATAGATCAAGGAGAAAGTGGACAGAAGGGAGATTAGAGACAATATTGGAGAGCAGGTCTGCACAGATGTTCAGGAGAGCAGTTTCAGTGCTTCTGGCAACAGATTCAGAATGTAGATTAAGCTGGGAGATGGCCAACTTTTCCAAGAGTTTGCCCAGGAAAGGAGTGATGGAGATTGGTCGACAGTTAGCCGGAGAGGAAGGATTGGCCGAGGGGTTCTTTAGAAGGGGGTGCACAAGAGCGCTTAAGGGGGAGGGGAAAGTTCCAGTGGCAAAGGCATGATTGCAGAAATTGGCCAGCTGGAGCAAGGGTTTCGATGTGGTCCTTGATAGTTCTGGATGAGCAGGGGAGAACCTGCTTTGATGAGACTTTCATAGATCAGACTTGTCCAGAAACATCGCCTGGGATGAACAGGGCAAAAGGAGGAGGAGAGACGGCCTCAGACGGCCAGGAGTGGTAGAGGAGGAGGAGGAGGTAGAGGAAGAGAGGGTGGACAGGATATTCTGAGTTTTAGTAGTGAAATGAGGGGCCAAGGCCGTGCAGAGCGCCTGGGAGGGAACAGGAGAGAGAGTGCAGCAGGATTGGCCAGCTCCTGGCAGATTATGAAAAGTTTGGCCGAATTGTTAGATGCCGCAGAGATGCTGGCTTGGATGTAGGCTCTCTTCTTAGAGAGGACAGTCTGTACTGCCTTTGGAGCAGGCGCATGGCAAGTTTGTCAGGGGGTGCGCCCGATGCCCTCCACTTCCTCTCCACCGCACTACACTTTCATTTAAGGGCAGCGAGGTTAGAATTGTAATAAGAGTTGCACTTGGATTTGGGCTTCAAGCAGATTCTCATGACAGGGGCAAGGTCATCCAGAATGTTGGAGATGGAGAGATGAAGGTTATAGAGGGCTATGTCAGGGTGTGAGTCAGCCAAAGGTGCAGGAGGAGGAGAGACAGTAGCAGCAAAAGCCTCAGCCGACACACGCTTCATGGGTCGGATGACCGAGAAGCAAGGTGAGTCAGCTTGACCTGCGGGGAAGAGAGTTAGGAAGAAAGGAGAAAGTGATCACTCCAAGAGAGAGGCGTTGCGACAGGGTTAGAGAAGGGGGGGTCTGAGGAGATCAGAAGATCCAGGGTGTGCCCTGTAGAGTGAGTCGGCCCAGAGGGAATAATAGAGAGAGAGCGAGAGAGAGAGAAAACAAAAACAAAAAAAAACACAAAAAAAAAACATCGCAGAGTTTTGCGAAAGAGTCCTGAAGAAGGGCTGGCCGCATCCAGGTGGATGTTCAAGTCTCTGAAAAGGAGAAATTGGGAAGTAGAGGCGAGGAGGAGCGGTCAGCCCACTCAGAAAGGAAGAGAGCAACATTGGCCAGGTGGCCTGCAGATAGTGCCCACAGTGAGAGAGGCCAGGAGAGATGGAGAGCCTGCAGAGCAGGCATTCAAAGGCGGAGTAGTTCTGCATTGGAATGATAGAAGCAGGGGTCCACTCTGGGAAAGCTAAGGCTACACCCCCCACCGGGAGGGTTGGTTCTGGTTTCGGAGATGATCTTGTAGCCATCGGGAAGGAGAATGTCAAAACTCGTGACAGAGCTAGCCATGAACCAAGTCTCAATAAGACCGAATACATCCAAATCAAGCTCTTCCAGGAGATGGCAAATGTCAGGAGTATGTGACAGCTGAGCAAGAGTTGAGAGCAGCGATGTGGAGGAGGTTGCCACATTTGAAGGACTTCCGGGAAGGGGTACAGGCCTGAGGTACACCCTGCCGAAGTGTTGGAGGTGCCCGAGGATGGGCAGAGGAAGAAGGAAGGTAAGGTACGGTAGTCAGAGGGAGAAGAGAGTGCCTGAGGGATGGCAGAGGAAGGAGGCAACAGGGTGGCCTGAGAAGCATCAGGGAGTGCAGAAGAGGTAGCAGAGGAAGAAGGCATCAGAGGAGCCAGACACGGGTAAAAAGGGAAAGCAGGAGAGGAAAGGAAGTTAATAAGGGGCGGGAAGCATCTATCAAAGAGGAGGAGATTGGCCTGAGGGCCCTGGACTAAGACAGTGACTTAGACATTAATGATGGTCTTAGAGGAGTGGAAGGGGAACAGGAGGGCATCCCACCCTGTGCCACTATTAATGGGAGAAGAGGAAAAAGGAGAGAGAATATGGGGGGTTCATAGGCATGGAGAGGGAACGACAAAGAATAAGTCGGTAAGGGTCTGTTTGAAGGAGCACTGGTTATAGGTATCAGCGTGAGGGAGTCCTGGGTTGGAGACCAGGATGTCCCTTTTGAACTTCTTCCTGCCAGACTTCGTGAGAGGGATAGGATAGTCTATATTTGTATTTTATTTATTTATATAGCGCACCTGGCCCTGGGGCATCCTGGCGCATCACTTAGGTTACATGAAAGATTGACAAACATAATACACAGGGAAATATACAGTACAAGGAAGAAACATAATTTACAGTCATATAAGATTCTATAGTCCGACGAGCAAAATGGCGGTGATAAGCAGGGCCAATCACCAAGCACAAAGTATGTACAAGTAAATGTGTAAAAAGTAAGTTTACAGGGTATATACACAAGCAACTTTATACAATGAGGCAGAGAGCACATGTGGTGGCTAAAGGGCATGTTAGTGGCAGGAACGGTCTTGGGCAGACAGCCATACTTTCATACTTTGGCCTTGTTCTTGAAAGCAAGGAACAAAGGTTCCGCTCTAATAGGGTGTGGAAGTGAGTTCCATAGTTTCGCAGCATGGACTGGGAAGCTAACCCCACCTCCTCTTTGTAGGTTAAAGCGAGGTATGGAGCGGCAATTGGCCCGGGCAGTTCTGAGAGGTCTGTTGGAAGTATGGTAAGCAAATCTGCAGGCCAGGTAGTTGGGCGCTTGGTTAGTGAGGAATTTGTGTGTCAAAGTAAGTGTTTTGAGTGAGACTCGTTGCGATACTGGAAGCCAACAAAGGCTCCGCCTAGTGTCAGAAATGTGATGGTTCCTGGGGTTTAAAGCAGCTCTAATGGCATTTTTTTGGATAATCTGTCATTTGTTGAGATTGCATTGGTTTGTGCCTAAACAGAGGGTATTACAGTAATCGATTTTGGACATAACCAGAGTCCTGGCTAGGGTAGTACAGTTGGCAGGTGAGAGGAAGGGTCGGAAGGCTGTGATGAGCTTGCAGGTGTAAGCTGCGGACGAGGATACTGTGTTAGTTTGTCTAGAGAGGGAAAGGGTGGAGTCGAGATATATACCTAATGTTTTGGTGTTGTTCGTAACTTTAATGATGTTACCATCAATGACAAATTATTTGAAAGAGGGGTCTAGTTAGTTGAGTCTCTGATTAGAGCCCAAGATGAGAAGCTCTGTCTTTTCGTCATTGAGACAGAGTTTGTGTTGAGCCATCCAGGCTTGAATGACTTGGTAGATAGTATTTACAGCTAGTGAGTCAGCTGGGTGATCTCCGGTAATGGGATGAGTATCTGAGTGTCATCCACGTAATTCGTGTAGGTGACACCCAGATAATCCAAGATATCGAACAGTGGTTTCTTAAACACATTGTAGAGTTTAGGGGAAACGCATGATCCTTGTGGTACACCGCAAGGAACTGGTGAAGGTTCAGCAGCAGCAGTGGGGGAGAAGACCCTCATGGATCTGTTATCCAGGAATGAACTGATCCATGCAGTAGCTTTGTCTGAGAAGTGGTTAGCTAATTTGAGGTGTCGACAGAGGATTTGGTGATTTACCAGGTCGAACACTGCTGATAAATAAAGAAAGAGTAGAAGGGCCAACTTGCCCTTGTCTTTTAGGTCTTCAATCTGGGTTTTTAGGTCAATAAGGGCGGTTTTGGTACCGTGACGGGGACGGAAGCCAGATTGTCTAAGACCCAAGAGTTTGTTAGTTTCCAGATAGTCTTGGATCTGCAGGTAGGCTGCTCGATCCAAGATTTTTAGCAGGAAAGGCACAGTAGTGATAGGCCTGTAGTTTGTAGGTATGCTTGCATCTAATGTAGGTTTTTTAAGAAGCGGGATGACCCACGCATCCTTCAAGTTATCTGAGACAATACCTGTGCTAAATGATGAGTTTATAAAGGCGGTGATGAATAGGGTAAAGTTATGTGAGGCCTCCTTGATAATGGGGGCTGGACATAAATCACCCTGACAGTTGGAGGGTTTAAGATTGTTGATGATATTTTCAACTTGAGTAGTAGAGAGGGGCGAGAAGCTGAATGGTTTATGTAATGTGAATGCTAGGTTTAGAACGATCATGCTGGGACTCGTATTGAGGGTCAATCTGGAGGCAGATTCTTTTGCTGTTAATTTTGGCTTGGAGTGCAGCTATTTTACCGAGGAGCGCCTTCTGAATATTGGCACACTAGGTACTATCTTTAGTACACTTATCGAGTCGGGTGACCGGGGATTCCAATTCTTTTAAGATCTTAAGCAACTCTTTAGTGTTTGATTTGGCTTGTAGGAATCGCTTGTTCTAAGTGTCTTTTTTGGCCTGGTG
Source organism: Ambystoma mexicanum (assembly GCF_040938575.1). Classification (NCBI taxonomy): domain Eukaryota; kingdom Metazoa; phylum Chordata; class Amphibia; order Caudata; family Ambystomatidae; genus Ambystoma; species Ambystoma mexicanum. The sequence continues at coordinate 670,145,079 of NC_090927.1, read as the reverse complement.
GATGGAATCTTTGTAGTTCAAGGTGGCTGAGGCTAGCTTTGTTCATTTCAGAGGGATTGCTTTTCCAGCGAGCTTCTAGGTTACGTTTTTCTTTACGTAGAACTCTCAACTGCGGTGTGAACCAAGAGTTGAAGTGAGCACATGGTTTGGGTTTCCTAGATTTGATAGGTGCAATAATATCGAGCGCTTTCAGCATGGTCTGATTGAACGTGTCTACCAAGACAGTGGGATCCGTGTAAGAGGAGGAGTGTTCGTTGAGTGTTCGAAGGAGAAGTGGGAACAGTTTTTCGCATGTTACGTCTCTCTTATGTCTTGTGCAAATTGTGGGAGCGATGTCCTGCGTAACACAAACGTTTTTTACTAGGATGTTAAAGGTAATTAAGTGGTGGTCAGTCCAAGCACAGGGTTGGTTAGACTCAATATTGATTTCACAGTTTAAGTCTGCTAACCAGTCAAGAGTTCTGCCCTTGATCTGTGTCGGTTCAGTGATACGCTGCGTAAAGCCCAAGTTAGATAGTACGTTAGTAATATCACGTGCTGTAGCATCATTAGGATCTTGGAAACCAATGTTGAAGTCACCTAATAAGAATTTGCGATTTAGTTTTGTTATTGTCAGTAAGGAAGTAGGATATGTCTTCTGCAAATGTAGATATAGAACCGGGAGGCCTGTAAATAAAGTGAAGTGTGATGGTTTGGTTAGGTGATATGCCTAGTTACTGAGTTACTGAGAGTTACTGAGAGTAACTCCGCTGATGGAGTCTGTTGTGTGGGGGAAGATACGAAGGCTCATCAAAATTTTTTGTGTATGAAGGCAATACCGCCTCCTTTAGTTTGGCTTGTGTTGCAATTGCTTCTGATGATGGTATATCCTGTGAGGATGGCCAGTGATAGAAGAGGTCCTGAGGCAGCATGGAGCCAGGTTTCTGTAGTCATGGCGATGAAGTCAAGGTCATGTGTTGTGATCAGATTGGCCATGTCAAGCATGTGAGCAGTAAGGGAACTTGCATTGATCAATGCCCCCTTGATCACGGTTTTATGTGGGGAGGAAGTACTAGTATTAAGTTTGGTGTTCTTGGTTATGGTGGGTAATGGAGTGGCGAGGGCTCTTGCAGAATGTACTGCAGGGTTAGAGTGCATGGTAGTGCAGGTGTGGCGGTGGGAGGCATGCATGAATCTGGAGCCAAGTAGAAGGTTCCTAATCTGTACAGTTCATGGTTGGTTGGGAGTATGTTTAGTAGCAAAGTGTTCTAGCCAGAGGGCTGGTGAGTTGAGCTAGGGGTTGGCAGCGGGTGGTGATGAGGCCATTGCTGAATTGGGATAGGTCTGCGTGATATCAGGCATGGCAGAGATGTGCATTTGTTCATTCAGATCAGAAGGCATGATGTACCCAAGGTGGGTAGTGCATGGAAGCATTAAAGCATTAGGTGGGTGTGGGTCTTGGTAAGTGTTAACTCTGATGGTAAGGCACTAAGGTAGAGGGTAAGTGACCAAGTCAGGGATACTAACTTGAGAATAAGGCAGGGTGTGAGGCAGTTAGCAATGTAAGGTGTGTATTGCCAATGCATAGTGGCGCACGCTAACGAGATAAGGCAGTGGTTGGAGTGTGTCAGCAGGCAGGATGTCTAAAGGTGCGATTGGTCGCTAAAGACTCTACTTCCACTGTACTCAGTGTGGACTAAGGTAGGAATGAGGCTATGGCCAGGTAACTCTATGGAATGGTGTCATCCTAGATGTGATAGTTAGTAGTAAGGGTGCAGGGTCCAGTGAGAGGATAATGGGGAAGAGAGGCTAGAAATGTTGGTAATGATGCAGGTCCGTGGGAGTATGGGGCAAGAGGACTAGTGCTGTCTGAAGCCAGATGCAACAAAATACCAGCAAGTTGAGATATTAGATAACGCTTGGTGGTAGTTCTGGGCAATGCTGCGCAGGTGCAGTAGGCACTTGGACAGGGCAGAGTGGGCTAGTTGGGATAGCGCTAATGGTATGGGCACCGTGAAGATGTATGGGTATTTGGTTGGGGCAGATGCCAAGGCAAGGTGGGATGAATAAAAATGGTGCCTGGGGCGAGAACACAAAATATAAGCACACAGTGATAAGCATGTGTAATAGGTCCAAGTTTGGGACACAGTAGGCTAGTTCAGAAGAGTACCTTGGGCATGAACATGATCTATAAGCGTTGGTCAATTGGACCAAGCAATGAAGAGCATATACAATGGGCACATGGTTGAAGCTAAAAAGAATAGTTCAAGATAGTACATGAGGCATTGTACGTAAGTATGTGCACTGGTCATCTCAAATGGTATATATCAATTGGATGAGACACAACAAGGCATATGCAGTGTGCGCAGGTAAAACATGGTAGGCTAGTCCAAATTAACACATAGGTCTGAACACAAAGTGTATACACTGGTCAATTGGGAAAATAGTGTAACCATGTGCAATAGTCACAGACTAAACAAGATAGGCTAGTTCAAGATGGCGCGAGCGAAGATTAGGACAGGGTATGCTAGTCCAAAGTGGCACATAAGTCTTGACACAGAGTATATGCACTGGTCAGTTAGGCAAGGCAGTACAGACACATGCAGTAGACGCAGAATAAAACAGATAGGTTAGACCAAAAATAGCACGCGGATCTGAACACAAAGTATAATCGCTGGTCAGTTGGACAAAGCAGTATGAATAGGTGCAATAGGTGCAAGATAAAGCCAAGTAGGTAAGTCCAAAATATCGCATAGGTCTGAGCACAAAGTAAAACAACGCCGTGTGTGGGAGATAGTGGTATTGGACAAAAAGCATCAGAGCATAGAACATATGCATGAGTGAACATCGTAGTTGGTGATGCTAAGAACGGCATTCAATGTTAAATACCAGGGAGGTATGTACTCACTGGTGACTGGAGTGACGAAAGGAAGTCCAAGGGATCACGTCAGTGGCAGCCCATCCGCCACGGACAGGCACACACAGGCAACATGCCTTATATCGGCTTCCGGCGGGCTGTGCACGAAATAAACAGAGAGTTGCCCAATGAGGCACGAGTAGTGTTGCTAGGCAACCAGCAACACCTTGAATGCAGCGGCCATTTTGAATAAGGCACACTGTTCCCATGTCGGGGAAACAGGGCGAAAAGCTAATACCGGGGAGGTATGTACTCACTGGTGACTGGAGTGACGAAAGGAAGTCCAAGGGATCACGGCAGTGGCAGCCCTCCGCCACCGACAGGCAACATGCCTTATATCGGGTGCCTTGCAGCAGGGTGCCGGCTCACGCCTTCTGGCGGGGCTGTGCACGAAATAAACAGAGAGTTGCCCAATGAGGCACGAGTAGTGTTGCTAGGCAACAAGCAACACCGCGAATTCAGTGGCTATTTTGAATAAGGCACACGATTCCCATGTCAGTGAAACAGGGCGAAAAGCAGTTAGAAAAGATAGGTGAGAGAGCACCACAGGGGCTGCGGGGAGGAAAGTGGGGGAGAGGTAAGCCCAGGCAGGGGAGGGCAAAGGGGAGTTCACTCAGGAGGGAGGACCCGGGGGGGGGAGGGTACATGAAAGGGTGGGGGCACAACAAAGAACAAGAACAGCGGACCTACAAATCAGATGTAGTACAGAACCATCAGAAAGAAAAGAGCACAACTGGGAACTGAGAAGTAGAGAATGCAGATGTAGTACAGAACCAGGCAAAGCACAAATGACAGCAGGGAACCGGGAAGTTAAGGAAGCAGATGCAATACAGGACCTAAAGCAAAACAGAGGTCAGCAGGGAACCTAAAAATGAAGAATGCATGAAATTGCAATGTGATGCCACAAACCGTGGATAGCAACACAATATTAAGAACCGCAGAGACCAAACACCAAATCCAATACAATCAACAATACAGTCAACAAGGCACAGAACACAACAGGAACCTAGAAGAAGAATGCAGGCAATGCAAAGTAATTCCAGAAAAATAGTCAAGCATGAGCCAGTATCAGAGAAGTACACAAAAGATCGAAGAGTGAAGTGCTGAGATGCGAGAGTAAGGAAGAGAAATGCAAGGGTGGGACGAAACAGAATGCAGGGACCTACGATGCGAGGGAGCGCAGGCGGCCAAGTTGTTGGCTAAGTATTTGAGCACAGCTCAATACAATACACACAGATTCGACTTTCTCAAAAGGGGGAAAAAGGCTACATTTTTTAGCACAGCACAATACAACACACCCAGATTCCACTTACCTGATTAGTCGCAGCAGGTCGACGGCTGCAGGCTTCGTGCTATCACGGCGGACACCGGCAGACACCACTGGAGCTGTCCTTAGCCTCTGGTCCTAGGCCGAGGGGGCTGCCACGGCAGGGGGTGGGACTTCGGTGGCCGATTTAAAGGGCCTGCCAACCAAATGGGAGCATAGTGGGATGGATGGAGGGCCAAAAAACAAGGAAGCAACTGTGACAAAGGGAGGGGGGAGCAGGCACACGTGCTGCAGTGCAAGAATAAAACGTTCACAAATGCACAATTTACTGTGCCATGGAGCACCTGTCCTCACCCTAGCACCAGAGAAGTTGACGTTGGCATTGCCTGATGATGGTGGGGATGGCCTTTGGGGACAGAGGGAGAAAACACATGTTGGTGCATGCTTGCATATTGTATGAGCAGGGGTTTGGGTCCTCCTGGTCCGAACAGGAAATGTTCTTCGCCTGCCCTTCATTTCAGACGCCTGGGTGAGAGATGCCCTTGATCAAAGAGCAGAAAGGAAGAGACAAGGCTAAGAAGATGGGTATGGAAAAAGAGCTGCAACCAGGAAGGCACCAGGTGGGCGGGGTTTAGGCCAGGTGACCAAGATCCACTTGCACCTGCTCCCCATCTGCCAGCTGAGTCTTCCGTTTCACAGAGGGGAGGAAGGCGACCAATGCCAGCCTGATCCTCCTCAGCTCGACCAAGTTGAAGTGTTCCCTAGACTCCACATGTGACCACAGTCCACTCACAGTTCGGTCTGACAGGTGACCATCCCAACCAGATAGAGATGCGTCCTTCACCTGGGGCAAAGTTGGCAAAAAAAACGGACTCTCAGCAAGTTGTCTCACACGGCCACCATGCAAGATCCTGAGCCACCTGGATAGAGACCTGTAAACGGTCTGACATGTTACCCTGAAACTGCGACCACTGGCAACAGAGAAGTGTGAGGAGTCAGAAATGAGATTCAGAAGCAAGCTAGTCATGTTATCAAATCAAGACATTTGTTAAAATAACAATGGGTTGGGAAATTGCCTAACTGGCCCTATTGTAATAAGGAATTTCCCTACCTAGAAATCAAAACTAGGCATCATTCTGTCAGGAAGACAGTAACTGAAAAGCCGCTCGTGTGTCCAAAACATCCCATTCTGTCCCTCACACTAAAACAAAAAAAAGGGGTCAAAGGAAATGTTTTTTTCTTGATGTTCGCAAAAGTGTTCCAAACCAAAAGTGTAATAATTAATTCAACAAACATGTTCTCCAAAGTAGAGATCCTTGGAGCCAGAGGGTGGCCCCTTCCCCAGATTTTTAAATAGGATGGCAAAATTGTCACTTTTATTATTATTTTCTTTGTGTCTTCACTGGACTTAGAAAGTTCTTGTCTAAACCATAAGCTTTGCAACAGTCTTTCTGTAGGATTTCTTTGAACTCTGAAGATTGCCTTGTGCACGCCCCTGTCTGGAATCTTCGATCAATCTCAACCACCTGGTGAACCTGCCTGCCAGGATTGCTTTTATAGATTTTTCCAGATTACCTGGCTTACTTCCCTGCCAGGAATCTTTATATAATGCCTGGTGTACTCGCCTGACAGGACTTCTCTTAATTGATTCAGAGTTAATTAGTTATACCACAATGACTTATACAGTGAGGTACTTGGTATATTTGCCTATGGTAACACTTGCTCAAGGTTCTCCCCCACACTAGCATCTCATGCATCTGTATTGGATTGGGGTTTGCCTTAATACGTGCCATGTCTGCATTGAAACAACCTTCTTATTGGGTGTTGAAACGTGTACTTTATCTGGACTACATTCAAAGAACCTTCTTCTGCTATTTTCAGTATTAACAATCTTATATCTATCAAACATTTGCTGGTGCACTTGTAGGAACGCCCTGGGGCCCCCATCTGCTTTGGGCAGACTCACGGGTGTCTTCCAGGATCTCCGACTCTGCTTGCGCCTTTGTGGAATAGCTGCTTAACGCGCTTTCCACTCTGGAGTCAGCGGAGGTTTCTCATCAATCTGTGCGGCTCCTTTGTCACAAGCTGGCTTCCCTTCTCGGTCCGGACTGACAAACGCTGCTTCCACGAGAGGCCCAACAGCCAGGAGCTTTTGTGTGGATCCCTGCGGCTCCACAGCTTTTCTTGCTCATCCAAGGAGTCTTTCCTTCTGCACCTTCAGCCTTCTCGGAGTGTCTCATGTTTTGTGAGCCTCCACCTGGTGTTCACCATCCTCTCCTGCACTGGTCGATTTGACAGCATGGTCACCATCGTTAAAATGTCCCGCAAACTGTGAAAAACAACTAGCCTGCATGTTGTACTTTGAGCAGCTGTCACTGTACACAAACTCCCTCATCCTCCTCGTTGTCTCAGTACCAGAGTGATAATGGGAGTCCATAGATGTCATTGGGCTCTTAACTCTCAAATAATTTGCCTCAGGATTTTTACAAGAAGGTATATTAGAAACAGAAGGTGATATGTGTGAGCTGTGGGTGTTTGGGTTAAGGGTGGAGGCCTGACTAGAATGGCATTAAGAACTTGGGTATCAGAGGGTCTTCCTTATGGGAAAGGGGTGGGGGGTAATGTGCCTTGACAAATGGAGCAAAAACATCTCCCCAGTAGTTGCCCCCTCCCATGTGATCCTCCCTCATAAAACCACCCCCCAGGGTCAGGAAGCGGCTGCCGTCCACTTGCCACATGGGGGGATGTCACTGCCAGGGAATCTGTGTTGACTCCACTGGAGTCATCACAGAAGCCACTGAAGCGAACCCATGCGCACCCTCGCACCCGACACCACTAGGATACAGGAGAAGGCGCAGGAAGGCTGAGACTTGTCCCATGGATTGAAGGATATTGACAATCTGTAAGAGGTTTGCCACTCTATCCTTGGGCGGCAATACCATGCCCAGGCGAGTGTCTATGAACGCTCTGATAAATTGGAGATTGGGATGGCGAAACACAAGACTTTTTGAAGTTCACGGAAAAGCTCAGGCTTTGCAATAGTGTGCATGTGTGGAGTAGATGCTCCGACACTAGATCTGGGGAGCAAGCACAGATGAGCCAGTCGTCCAGATAGGGAAAGACATGAATGACTTACCTCCTGTAGCAAGCTGCCACCACATCGCTGCAAGTAGCTTGGTGAAAATCCTTGGAGCCGAAGAAAGTCTGAACTGGTAGAGACATTGGCGCTGGGTGAGCAATCGATTTCATGTGATTAAGTTGGGATGTCAAAGAATTGCCCCCGATTAGTTGTATTGATTTATAAAAGTGATTTTAATTCATAATCCAGCCAAAACGTGTTTAGAACATTCCTGGTTCTTTATCAAGGCTGTAGATCACATTATTTAGCATAACAATGTCAATAGCCATTGTTGCGTCACCCGAATAGTGAGTCCCATCATAGATTTATAGCTGCCTATAGTGATGAAAAACATATTTAGCATTTGTTTTAAGCATATTGTGTTGCGCATGTGTTACAAGATGTTAAGTACACATCTATCCGTGAGAGAGCAGTAGGAGGAAGAACATTTGATGGCAGCATATGAGAGAATCAATTATATATAGAACCCATGATAGGGATTACAATGAAGTGAGAAAAGGAGATAGATATGGGAGAGAATAGGAGTACATAATTAGTTTCTTTTTGTCCTTTTCACCAGTGCCCCTTGGGCCTGGTGCCTGGGCTGCAATTGGCACCCACTGGCATGGAGGTCAGAGCTAGCTTACTGTGTTGGTCTTTGTTAGTGTTTCTATGGTCAGTGCGGTTGATTCAGGGAGATACAGTTGAATCCCGAATGGAGCGTGAAGCTGTGGGGGGAAATTGAACTGTGAGCCTGTCATGAATATTGGTGGCAATAAGAATTCATAAGGATAAGTCAGGAACTTGCCTGATGGCGCAGAAAGATGGTGGAAGCCCTGGAGGGGCAAATGTGGATCCTTGAGTTGGATTCCCAACGGTGAGGTGTGCCATGTGGCTCCAGCAGATGGGGGTCCGCTGCCATCTATTGCCATGTGGGTTTGGTGGTGGCTTTGATACTGGCATGAATGACCGTGAGTGATATCAGGATAAAGCGTTCTGCGATCAGAATCCCTTACAGTGCCCATCGGCAAGGATGTGGGAGGCCGTGTGTCCCTTGGACGGTGCTGGCAGAGCCTGGTGGAAAGAGTGTTCATGTGACGGAATCCCGTCCTCTCTGTAGACCAGATGTTCAACCAAAGTGGTGTCAGGCAGTTGAGGGAAGGACGGTTATGTACGGTTATGTTAGTGGCAGTACATTTCGTATCCCCGCTGTTCTGACCAAGTGTGATTCCTATCCCTTTCCCTGTCGATCATTCTATTCTAGAGTATAGCAATTACTGCCAATTACCCATTATTTCCTCCAGGGGAAGTGTGTTCCCTGTGCCCTGTGGTCAGCCAGTGAGCTGCCTGGATTCTGAGTCTAGCCCTATTCCTTTAGCTGTGATGTGTTCCACACCCTCAGTGGTTTGGACACTTCTCTCTCCCTTTTTCCCCACCTTAAGCCCTCTATAAGTGGTCAGATTTAATCGGACACCTCTCCCTCCCATTTCCACTTTTAGGCCATCTTGTCATGATGGGTACATTTTCGGGTCTCAAAACCAGACGCCTCTCTTCTCCTCTGCCCTCCACGCAGGTTGAGCCTACTCCCAACTCCTTTCGAGTTGTGTGTTCATTTCATGGTGCGTGCATGTTATTCAGTGGTTTTCATCCCGTTCTGATCTGAAGACCAGGTTTTTAGAAGTTTTCTGAATTTTAGATGGTTCTCCATAGTTCGTATTTCCAAAGTTTTACAGCTAAGCAAGAGAATGCTGATTCACCATGTGAATCTATCAAAGATACCAATGCTGGAGAAATACAGTTACAGGCAAGTAACTTACCGTAATCGTATTTCTGGTGCTTGTATCTGCATATAGTTCGGCATCCAGTGGTAATCGCAGGGTATTGCACCTTTTATTCGAAGTTGGAAAAGGGACGTCGACCTGGAAGTGTCTAAAACTATCCCTACTGTGATGTGTAGTATACCCATGATCCCTCACACGTCGAGGTGCACCTGGTTGTTTTTGTTCTGCCAAGAGAGAGCCTGAAGAGAATGTGTGAGTGATTACAGAACGACAAGAAGGTACAAGATGTCTATGTTCATTCAACTCCAAGAGGGTAGGAAGGGTGGGCACATGTGAATCTAAGCAGATACAAGCACTAGAAAAATTATAACAGTAAGTAATGGGTGTCTTCTGATGCTTCGGAATCTGCTTAGAATCACATCCTGTGCATAGACTAGCAAGCAGTACCAGGAGATGGTGGTGGAATGTTTTCAGGAACACCAGCAAAGAGATGTCTTAACACTGCCTGACCCACCTGAGAATCAGTTTTACAATGTGTATCTAAGCAGTAATGTTGTGTAAAGGTGTGAATAGAACACCAGGTAGCCGCCTTGCAAATAGCATCGAGAAGAATATTTGCAAAGAAAGCTATAGTAGCTCCTGTGCCTAGAGTAGAATGTGCTCTAGGCGTAAAAGGTAAAACTCTGACATAGAGTAACACATCTGGAGAAATGTAACAATCGATTTTGAGATTGCCGACTTAGAGACAGGATCACCTTCTCTACATGTGGTAATGGAGACAAAGAATTGATCTATCTCCCCCAATTGGTTTTGTTTTATTGAGGTAGTACATTACTGCTCTCCTAACATCCAGTGTATAGAGACTTCTTTCAGCTGAATTGGTTGGGGTTTGAAAGAAAGCTGGCAGTTGTAAGCATTGGTTTGCATGAAATTTAGAGATAAATCTAGGTACAAAACGTGGATGTGTGCGCAAAACCACTTTGTCCTTATGAATAGTAACAAATGGGTCTTGAACTGAGAGCGCCTGTCCTAAGGGAAGTAATAGCCACCAGAAAAGCAGTTTTTCAGGTTAGAACCTTAAGACAAGCTATGTGAATTGTTCAAAGGGAGGGCCCATATGTTTAGTAAGGACGACATTCAAGACATTGAATTCTTTTCACCAGTTTCATTAAAAACTTTGATTACATTGATTTTCCACCAGGAAGCCTTGCTCTGAGAGGTGGTGTAAGAAGAGGGCTGCAAATTGGACCGTTAGTCAGCTAAAAAAAGAGTCCTGAGTCTAGGAGGAGAGTTAGGTAAAGCACTGTGTGTGTGGGTGAACAATTAATTGGGTTGATGTTATGAGTACCACACCAAAAGTTAAAGCATTCTATTACCTGAAATAACAGTATCTGGTATGTGGTTTATGGGCCTCTAAGAATGTCCATACATCTTTGAGGGAGTTGGAGATGCCCGACTCTATGACGTCAGGAGCCAAGCTGGTAAGTTGAGAGTTTCAGGGCATGGGTGCAGTCTTGCACCTTGATCCTGGGCAAGGCAGTTTCAGTGGAGGGCAAAGTGACATTTTCATGAGATGTGAGAACCACGGCTGACGAGCCCACATTGGTGCTATCAGGATTAGTGTAACTTGTTTGTGGTGCATCTTGTGAATTATCCCGTTGAGGAGAGGAGTTGGGGGGGAAAAGCGTAAGCAAATATCCGTAACCAATTGATCCAGAGACCGTTCCACTTGGAAATGTTTTGGGGATCCCTGGATGCGTAATCTGGGCATTGTGCATTCTCCAGTGTTGCAAAGGGGTCGATGTTTGGATGCCCCCAGTCTGCAAAGACGTTGTGCAAAATGTGTTTGTGTAAACGGCACTCGTGGTCTACAGGTAGCTGAAAGTTTCTGCTGAGCACATCTGCGAGAAGATGGTTTCTCCCTGGAAAGTGTTGCGACACGAGGCATATGTGTTTGAGTGCCCACTTCCAAATGCCTTATGCCAGTTTGGCAGCCCGGGAGAGTGAGTTCCTCCTTGCTTGTTTATGTAAAAAGTGTCTGTAGTGCTGTCTGCTAGGACTAGAACGTCTTCCCTTGCAGTTGTTGGAAAGCCTTGTGGGCTTTGAATACTGCTAGTAGCTCTAATAGGTTGATATGTTTGCTTGTTACTGATTGTGAACACGTGCTGCGTGCCGTCTGGTGGAGAAGGTGAGCTCTCCACTCTGACAGGGATGCATCTGTAGTGAGAGTGGCCACTACTGCGGGGGGTGGTGAACAATTTCCCTTGTCCACCACTGCAGTGAAAGAATGAGGGCTTTCTTAACAACCACTAAATCGTCCCACTGATTGCTTGCTCGAGAGCCACTCTTGTATAGGACACATGCTCAGATGGGCATCTGTTACCAGAAAAACTCAGGAAGCGTTCATTTCAATTAGCCACTTGGCTTTCCGTACGGTTATCTGACTGCCTACATACTGAGGGATTTGGAACAACATGTTTTTTACCCTCTCGTTGGAGGGGAAGACAAGGCAGTCTTCTGCCCGAAACAGAGCCCCCAGAAATAGTTTTGTTTGGCTGGGGACCAAGCTTGATTTATTTTCGTTGGTAGAGAACCCCAGTTGAAAGAGTAGGTCTACAGTATTTTGGGTGTTGTCTAGACATGCCTGGTGTGGGTGTCCTGTTATGAGGTAGTCGTCTAGATGAGGGTAAACCCCAGAACGGGCCGCCTGCGTAAGTGAGCTGCTGCCACTGCCAGAACCTTGGTAAAAACCATTGGGGCTGAGGCTAGGCCAAAGGGGAGCACTTAATTGATAGCAAGTGTTCCCCATCTTGGACCTCAGGTATTTTCTTTGCACTGGCAACATGGAAATATGAAAATATGCATCTTTCCTATCCAAGGTGGCCATGTCATTCTTGTGCTTCAGCAGTGGAATTACCTCCTGCAGAGTTAACAACCTGAACCTTTGAGGCTTGACATACTTGTTTGCAGGACGCAGATCTAAAACAGGGTGAATGGTTAGATATCCTTGTTTACCTGGTGAGCCGGGGCGAGTTCTACTGCTCCCTTTTGCAGCAGGGCCTCCACTTCTGCTTGAAGAATAAGTAGACTGTCTGGAGACATTCTTCTCGTTTTTGGTGGGTGGTAACGAGGTGTCTGGAGAAACTCAATACAGTATCCCTTGAGCACTCACTTGTCTGAAGTAATCACCTCCCATGCGTGGGTGAAGTAGATGATCCACCCTCTTAGTGGTGATGCATGGGAGGGGATCCGGACCAGAGAGTCATTTGCTGGCAGGGGTAGGGCATCCTCTGGTGGCTGCATCCCTACCCCTTCCTTTGCCACGCCAAAAACCCTGCTGTTGAGAGGTTTGAAAGGCGTTTGATGACCCTTGATTGGAGCACCAGCGTGAACCTCCTGTGGTGTATGAGGCCTGTGTGGGTCTGGAAAAGGATTGCCCTCGAAAGGAGCCACGGACAGTAAACATCCTGCGCTGCAGGTACGGCTTGCTGGATATTTGGTTTAATGACTTTAGTCTTGTGCCCTTTTTTAGCTATCACAAGGGCATCGTCAACTGCTTTCCCAAACAAAGCAGGCTCCTCTATCGGTTTAATAGGGGAAGCCTGCATCTCAGATTTGAACCCCGAGTTCCGTAACCAAGCATGACACTTCAGAAGAGTTCCTTCAGCTAACACCCAGCTAGCTGTCTCGGCAGAGTCCAAACTGTTCTTTAAAATGTTTTGGGTGACTCGCCAGCCCTCTCGAATAGCAGTGAGCAGTTGTGACTTGCCTGGTTCAGGGGCACATTCCAGGCCTTACTGTACAAGACCCCATTGAATGTCACTAAAGCTGGCAAGCAAAGTAGTGTGGTTGCAATACGAGTAGCATAGGCTGCCGAAGTTGTAATCCTTTTGCCTAAAGCATACCCTTTTTTACAGTCCTGTCAGGAGAAGCTTGAGCTGAAGACAAATGGACGCCTGAACGCTTCCTGGTTGCGGTGACCACCAGGGAATCAGGAACAGAATGTCCCTATAGGGGATCTGAGGGAGCAGGCCTGAACACCTTTTCAATCCATGGGTTGACTGCTCGTGCCAGAGAGGGCCTGAGCAGAGAAGGGGCGATCGATCTGCTTCTTTATAGAATTCACCAGTGGAATTGATTGACTCACTGGCTTTTTCTCTGTAAGGTTATCCTCCATAAAGTCACAGTCAGGCACCGCCTCCTGAGTGCAATTTAAAAAGTTCTGCTGCTTTTTTGAGATTATTAAATAGCAGCTAGTCATCAATAGGGAAGAGTCTCAAGGCTGCACAACAAGTGTGGCATATGCAAAAATGTTGTGTGGCTCTGCCTCACAAGTGGGGTAGTAGGCCAAGGGCCCTGGTCATCAGTGAAATCGAGCCATGTGTCTGGGTCCTGGGAAGTAGGATCCTGGGATTCGTCTAACTGGTCTGGGACACAAGTCCTCATCTTGATCATATTGATCATCCTGAAATATATCCCCTGCAGTATCACTCTGTTTAGGTACAGGGGAGGTACACCAATTCTTCTCCCTCTTACCGGTGACTATGAGCAAGACTTGAAAACCCTACAGCATATCTACGCTATCATCCAGGCTTGGATGGCAGCTAACGGCCTCTGTCTCAACGGGGACAAAACTGAAATCTTACTAGTTGGCCCCAAGGAGACCTTAAAAAAACTAGACACCAAATACTGTAACTTCCAAATTGAAACTGCTATAATCCCTGCTTCAACCGCAGTAAAAACTCTAGGCGTCTTCCTGGACTCCACCCTCTCCATGGACAGACAAGTTAGCTATATCGCGTCCTCAGCAGCATTCACAACTAAAATCATCAATACCATCAAACCTCACCTCTCATCCAAAAACTGCCTCAATATTGCAAGAGCTACTATAGGGGAAAAACTGCAATGTCCTCCTCCTAGGTACTTCCTCCAAAAACATGAATAAACTACAAATATCCCAAAACAATGCCCTCAGAGCCGCGCTCTGTATCCCTAAGAGAGAGCATATCTCTCAGGCTAGACAAGACGCTAGACAAGACGCTCACTGGCTCCCCATCAAAGAGCGCATTCGTTTCAAGGCTCTCACTATCACCCACAAATGCCTATCACAAGCTGCACCCCCTTATCTTACCGAACGAACACACCAAGCACCTTCCACCAAACCCAAACGTGACCCATACTCACACCAACTCATAATCCCCGCCTTTAACAGGGCCAAAGCAGGAGGCTCTAGTTTTGAAGTGCTCGCACCTAAATCATGGAATGCACTCCCGCTTAGACTTAAGAAAGAATCTTCTCTCATGGCCTTCAGAAAGGCCTTGCAAAACCATTATTTTTAAGTAGACCATACTCTCTCAGCTGCTATGCCTTATAACCTTACCTTACTGTTTATCTACTTATCTTACTATGTACCGTATAACTACCACCTTACTGTATAACATGTATGCCAACCAACAATGTACCCAACACTTAATTGCATGTAACAACTACACTGTAACTTAACCCCAAGACTTTCTCCTATGTAACCAGCACCTAAGCAAATATTCTTGTAACAGCGCCACGTTGCCTTAGGGCAGTTGTGCGCTTTATAAATGGAAATAAATAAATAAATAGGGGCTGAGGTCTAGGTGACTTAAAAGGCGTAGGGTTCAGTTTTAGGTAAAACTGGAGTGGAAGTCTAGGTGCCAGAACTATGGGAATCGTGATGTTTAAGTGTTTTAGACAATTTTTCCATTAAATTAGGGTGATTTTTAACGGACGACGTGTCTCTTGACGAGTCTGAAACGTCCACCGAAGATTTAGTGCGAGGTCCCTGTGATGAATCCAATGGAGTCATCACAGATCCTGCAGCGGTAACCTCCTCCCATGTAGCCAGGCGATGGAAGCCACTACCTGCTCCTGACCCTTGGAGCGGATATATGAGGGAGGATCACATGGGAGCAGACAACCTCTGGGTCGATGTCATGGCTTCATTGGATGAGACATGGTATCCCCCATTTTCCCATGAAGAAGACCCCTTGGCAACCAATATCCTAATGGCCTATTGCCATGCTTCCATACCGTCTTTTAGGGAAAATTGAGAATTTTCCCAAAGCCATTCATCCCTGGACAAAAGGGTAAAAGCTTCAACACTGTCTTTTCCCGTTCTGATTATCACCCATGTAGAACTGACTCGGAAAAGATTGAGTAACTTTTCAAGTAATTTGCATCTATCAAAATCAATGGACTTCATCTCTCACAATTACCCAAGTACTGGGACGAGAAGGGAGCAGGGAGCAATACAGAGCTGAAAGAGCCTCGAGCTTAATAAGCATGCTAGTTGTTTCCACAATGGACATGTGCGCGTTACATTTAAAGATCATAAAGAGGCTGCTGCTGCTGCTTGGAAGAATTTGTTGTACCTCTGCGAGCCACGAGGAACCTGGGAGCACAGACTGGTGTGACGGAGTCAAGGGGCTTGCCAGCAAGGAGGCAGAGAAATGTTGCGCGAGCAGGGTGTGCCGCATGCACGCCAGGAACAGAGGGAAGATTCCTGGGCGTTTGGGCAGCTGGAGAAAGCAACGCCTCGCTTACCGGGAACTGAAGGAAGGCAGGCTAGCTGATGGGCAGCTGCAAGAGTAACCGGAACAATGTGGAAACAGTCCAGAGTGGAAAGTGGGCTGGAAAGCTTTGCCTCGCAAGCACGAAGGGGACCAAAGATACCACACAGAGCCAGTGAGTCAACCCAAGCAAAGAGGGGACCTCGGGCATTTCGGCAACTGCACCAAACACCATTTATTTACTTTAAAGCCACAGAAACAGACTAAGAAGGGATATTGCAAGTACGAGCACCAGCCATACATGAGTATGAAATGCAGATTTGGGGGGAAACCCAAGAGCGAAAGTTGAAACAACCAGTTATACAGAACCAAAGAAGACGTTTGCAATTGTCCTATGAATGTTAGAAGGCCTTGCAGGCGAGTAAACCAGGCACCTACAAATGCCTGAGAAGTCCTGGCAGGGGAGTAAAACAGGCAGTCGCAAGTGCATAATTAGTACTGGCAGGTGAGCATACCTGGCAGTTGCAAATGTACAGGAAGCCCCAATAAAGGACTGTGTTAAATTAAAGAAGGAACTTTTGAAAGAAGAAAGAAGTGCATTTGGCATGCGTAGTGGTTCTGGGCACAGGCATGAGGGAGTCCAAAGAATCCACAACAATGTCTTTGGCTTTCAAACTGGAGCAGTGGCTGCTAGATTGTTCCTCCTCCGATGCGACAGCACCGGTGGGGGAACAGGATTCGGCCTGCATGGCTTAGGCCGCCCACCATTAAGTGGACTATTCTTTAAGCACCTTTGGCTTTAAAAGAGTGGACAGTCGTTGCAACAGCGTTTGTCATGGTCATGAGGCAAACAATTGTTACACTCTTTAGGAGTTGCCTTCCAAAGGGAACCTCCTGTTACAGGAAGGGCAGAATTCAAAACAAGTTCTCTCCATTATCAAATATAAAGAAAGGAGCAGCTGGACAAGGGAAAGAAAAGGGAAGGGCTAGGAAAGTCATTTTCTAATGAAAAATGTCGAGAAGAAGGTACCCCACTCTCCCTACTGTCAAAGGCCGAGGCCTGATCATGAAGGCCGCAGTCAGTCGCTGAGAGTTCAGGAAGTCTTCAGACACTTGAAGGGAACAGTCGAAGGGACGCATGGATAGCTGGACTAAATTTAAATAATAAGCAATATATTCATAGCACGCTATGATTTCCGCATTACGTGACCGTCCAGTATGGCGGAAAAAAGAATCTGGGGGACCTTGATGCATGATGGGTCAAGGGTACACTACATGTCACAGTAGGGATAGTGTCACAGACACGCCTAGGTTGACTTCCCTTTTTCAAACTTCAAAAAAATAGATGCAATACTCTGCGATTACCACTAGATGTCAGACTAGATGCACAGCATGTAATTCTAAGCAGATTCACAAGCATCAGAACTAAGGCTCTTTCATAGATTCACGTGGTTGAATAGAATACCAAGCAGTGGACGCATGACGCCAACTTCACTGAAGCACACACTAGGTCAACAATAGTGCACAAGAGAGTACCCCGAGCACCCAATGCATGCTTGAGACATGAAGGGAAGGAGGTTAAGAACAAAGGCTGCTCCTACCTCACGCAAACAGGTGTCGCAGGACTGCTTGTGTGACGGCTCACTACTCCCTTCCAATGTCTTTTTCTAGACAATAGTGCTTGGCTAACGTATGGACCGTGTGCCACGAAGACACCCTGCAAATGTGTTTCATGATCACTCTCGCATGCAACGCCGCTGTAGCTGCCCTCCCTGTGGTTAAATGTGCAGTAGCTGGACGGGTATGCAGGTTGTCCTTGATCTTGAGGCAGTGGATAATGCAATTCACCACCCATCGGGCAAGACCTTGTTTGGAGATGCTTTGACCTTTATTAGGCCATGCAAATGAAACAAAATCTGGGAGATGCTCTAAAAGCACTGGTGCACTGCAAGTTGAATTTAAGTACTCATGACAGGTCTACCAAGCGGAGAGTGCGTTCCGGTAGAGCCATGGTCAACACCACCTTTGGGAGGAACTTTGGGTGAGGCCGGAGGACTACACATTCCTTCAGGAATATTGTAGCTTGCAGTTCACTGATTCGCATTGCCAACAATCGCTACTAGAAAGGTGACTTTCCATGAGAGGAAGTTTAGATCATACTTGTAAGTGGGTTTATATGGGAGAGCCATTAATGCGCTTAATTTTTTTGTGTGTTTTGTTATTGTGTTGATTCACAAAGGAATCTTTACAAAACATGTAGATCAGAACAGCTTAAAACAATGACAGTACATATGTTGATTTAAGATTTAAAAAAATAAAAAGATTTACAAAAGGAAAAAGAGAACTAAGATCAATATAAGACCACGATAAAGCATACATATAAATTCATTTCACATTTGTGTTATCGTCTTGGTCACTCATGTCATATGTATTAATCTAAAAACCTTATCCAAGCTGCCATGAGGGTCAGATGATTATCTAAAATCTTGTTTCAGATAAGCACGAAAACTATATATTCAAATCCTTGTAATCTAAAAGTTATGATAGACATGTATAGATTCACATGTAAGAAAATATGGAAATGTTAAGTTTCTCAATTATCAAAGGCTATAAGGTTACTTAAGCTCTTCAGGTGAGATTCAATGAAAGAAGAAATCTAAGGATGGTAATTTTTACATTCGTAAGATGTGTTTGAAATATTTCATGCCATAAAGTTTCTGATGTTTGATTTATAAGGTCTTTGAAATACATGTTCGAATTTGAGGTCCGCTCAACTACGAGCATCGGACATGCTGTTAATAAATGTTGGAGATTTTCTGGCTGATCAATTATTTTTACAGAATCTGCATACATTGCTGAATTTGGGCATAACTTTCCATTTCGCTAGTACCTCATTTGTTCTCCATAGGTTGAGCCAAAATCTCAAAAAGGTACTTCTATATGTCAGAGATGGAAACTTGAGTAGGTATGATTCTGGTATTCAATATTTTTGAAGCCATAAGGTTTGTTGCGGAAATCACTATATTTAATGCATAGATCCTGAATGCAGATGCAGTCTTGTTGGTAGAGCTTCTGCTTAGCACGAGTCCGATTTTTGATTCACAGTTCAGGTAACATTCGCCTCCCGTATGATTTTCATAGTTTCTTGTATCAAATTGGCAATAAAGCTGTGATTGGTTGATGCTAAATAGTGGGATAGAATTTGCAATAGGGATTCTTTTTTTCCAAATCTTTATTTATATATTTAGAACTTTACAGAAGCAATAGAACATAATACAATATCTCAAATGCATAAGGTGATACTTATTCACCCATAATTTCCTAAATAAATCGGGATTCTGAGGCAGTAGATATGAGGCATTTCCTGTATAAAGAGGATTTTGAGGCAGTAGATATGAGGCATTTCCTGTATAGAGAGCATAATTTCCAGGCATAAAAACTATGTAAAGAACGTTCATGCCGGATTATGCACATGGGTTGTGAGTGGGGTAAGCAAAGGACATGCTTCCAAAATGTGCCCTCTAGACAGAGCCAGAATGACATTGGTCTCCACATCTTGGTTTCAGCCTTATATAATACTATGGGGACAATTTTCTGAGAATATAAAGTGAGTAATGGTGAACAGGAAAATGCCCCATACTTTGCATGGATAATGCGGGCTTGTGCAATTGCAGTTGTGATTTTTTTCTTCAGCTCCTTAATGTAAGGCAAGTCTGAGTTATGATTGTTCAAATTAAGGCACAAGTAAGAATATTCGCTAACAACTTAGATTTCTGTTCCATGTAGAGACCATTTGTATAAATGTTTATCATTCTGCCTCCTGCCACAGTGCATGATTTTTGTTTTGGCCAAGTCAAATCGACAAAAAGTTATCTGTGTACTTTCCTAGGGCTGTCAGAAGCTTGTGTGGGCCTCTTGGGGTCTTGGACAATAGAACCAAATCGTCTGCATAAAGCAGCCATGGAATGGAGAGGCCCTAAATTTGGAGGGTCGGAGATGATTTTGGTGAGATTTTGCTTTAGATCTGAAATGAAAGAATTTAATAGTGCAGATGCCAAAATACATCCCTGCTTTAGCCCTGTAAAGGTATACATTTGAGGGGTTAATTTGTCCGATTTGGACCTTTGCATCAGTATGAAGTTGGTGAATGAGCATTTGAATGGCATAAGGGCAGTTGGCTCCTTTTAGTTTATGCATTAATAGTTCTCTAAAAACTGAATCAAAAGCCGTTTTGAAATCGATGGAGGCAATTTATATTGGCTGTTTCATTTCAAAACAGTGGGCTTTCATAGCGGTGATAGATAGCAAATTGATAGTAGTTCCCAAGCCTTGAATAAAGCCAGTTTGAAATGGATCGTGCCGCTTTTGTTCAGTCACTCATCGATTAAAATCTCTCAGGATTAGCCACACATATAATTTCCCTAGGGCATCTAGAAGGGCAATGGGTCGATAATTGGTAGGCGACTGCTGATCTCCTTTTTTAAAGACTGGTACTACCACTGATTTTCGCCACGATGGAGGAATGATTTTTGTTGCTAGTACTTGATTAAACATGGTGTATCATATTTTAGCCCACGCCTCAGGGTGGAGTTAAATCATGGCATTGTTAAGACCATCCGGTCCTGAAACTCTAGAAGAGCTGAGTGTGGATGGTGACATTAAGTTTCCAGAGGGTGGAGTTGAGGAGATTGGTGCGTATAAGTTGGTGCAGTGGGCGTTCCATACCTGCTCTGATACCACATTAATCTGCATCAAGAGTAATATGGGTTGCTCGGTTCAGTAGATCCCAGATTGCTGCTGAGTTTTTAGAGGCCATGGTTTGTAACATTAGCTCACCATCTTTTTGGAACATCAGAGCTCTATGGCCGTGCACCTAAATTCTAATATTGTGTTTTGATCCGTTTCAAGTCATGAATTTTTGCCTCGCAAGGTAATGAGCAGGCTGCTCTTTTTGATCGTCGGATGATGACCACCTGCTCTTGTAATTCAGGATCATAGCTGTGTTTGTGCCTATGGATGTTTCTGACTATCAAAGACGGTTGCTGCTTAAAATGTTGCAGAGCCGTGATATAATGGCCTTCGAGTTGGGTTATGATCAAACTTAATTTGAGTGCATTGTTAGTGAGCTGGTCATCTAGATGTATGAGTGACTCAGGAGACCAGCAAAATCGATTTTGCCCTTCAGTTAGCATAAGTTTGGCTTGATAACAAGAGTTATGGTTACTCTGCAGAGAGGGCCATTTCCAAGATACTACAAGCATCTCATGGTCGCTGTGTATCTGAGGTACTATTTTAAAGGTTTCTGCAAGTGCAAATAGAGTTCTATCGCATCGCTTAATACTGTATTCAGAGTCCAGCTTGGGTCAGGGGCTCGGACCAGTGGGGAAGTCCTTAGCAAACCCTTTATGAAGGTTTTTACTGCAGAGTTTGAGACAAAAGACATAGCTCCAGGACCTTTGGAGTAAGATTTGATGGCTGAGATGAAACTTAATAGAAGCCCGCGATAGACCTGCTTTAGCCAGGTGGAGTAGGTAAGGCAGTAACTTGCCTACTGTGACTAACAGTGGGACTAACTGTTCCATTGCACACCAGATTGTAAAATGTTTCCATTTCTTAGCATACGTTTTGCATGTAGAAGGCACTCTCGAGGCTCAAATGATATCCCAACATTTGTTTGGCAACGTTAGGTTGGTGTGTTTTCATTGTCCAGCGACCAATCCCCCAGATAGAGCAACTCTGGGTCGTGGTGAAGGAATGCACACCAAGTTGTCAAATGTTTCCACTTGTGGCAATAACATGATAGTGTGGAGGATACTCTAGCTCTGGCCAGGACTTGTTTGCATTCGGCCGGTAATGGAATGTGTCCGAATTCCTAGGGCTGCAGGAGCCAAGCTGCCAAATTGAGGGACGCTGGATGGTGGTGTAGCACTGACCCGCTGCCTCTGGAGAGCAGGTCTGGAAGAGGAGGTAGTCTGATGTATGGGGCCACTGACGGGTGGATCCAGTCAGAGTACCAAATCTGGTGTGGCCATGCAGGGGCCACCAGGAACATTTTGCAGCGGTTCGGTTATAAGGTGCTTAGAACTCGAAGCATTAGCGGAATTGGTGGAAAAGCATAGAGGAACAGACCCTGTCATGGGAATGAGAAGGCCTCCTCTAGACTCCCTGTCTGGAGATATCGACTGGCAAACTGGGTGCACTTCCTGGTGGTTGCTGTGGCGAACAAGTCGATCTTTCGATGTCCCCACAGAGAGAAGAGGCAGAGGACCTGGCTCTGATGAAGCTCTCACTTAGGCAAGATCAGAGCTCCCAACTGAGGGAGTTTTGATAGTATTGTGAATCCTTGGCAGGTGGAAGGGGATGAGAAACAGGTTGTGCGCTATTGCCCAGATCCATAGCTCTTGTGCTTCCGCTGACATGACTGGGGAGGAGAGGGGAGCGGGTAACTCCCGATGTAGAACATTATGGTGGTGTTGTCAGTGAAGGTACAGACTCACCTTGTGCTGGAGTTGCGGTTTGAAGGACTTCAGGGCCCAGAACAAGGCCCTTAAATCAAGGACGTTGATGGCTTTGTCTTTGGGTTGCTATAGCTCTCTGGCATGGTACTGTCCTGTGTGGGCTCCCCACCCTTCCAGGGAGGCATCCGTGGTTACTGTAACCTGGTGAATTGGGTGGGCAAAAAAAAGAGTGCCTTGTATGAGATTGTTGCGATGGCTCCACCAATGGAGAGCTTTCAAAATGGCTTTGTGAGATGAAGCCTGTCTTCCCAGGATCCCGACACTTGTGAGCGGGCATCCAGGAATTCCTAAAGAGGCCGCATGTGGAGCCTGCAGTGCGGGACTAAGGGGATGCACGAGAACATCATCCCTAGTAGATACTTGGTGGTGCGAACTGAAGCTGCCGGCAAGCTGGAGAGGTGCTGGACCTTTTGGAGGATGGAGTTGACTCTTTCCTCTGAGGGGGTGACGAGACATGCTAAGGTGTTGAGGCGTGAGCCGAGGAACACTGAGCTTTGAGCAGGCTGTATGCAGGATTTCAGAAAAATTGATAGAGAAACCCAGAGATGTTATACACCGATTGTTCTCTTTGTGTGTTGTATTGCTAGTGGGAAGGATGGAGCTCACACTAGCAGTCGCACAGGAAGGGTAGACATTGATGCCTGCGTAGCACGGATGGGCTGCTACTGGAGCTAGGTATTTTGTGAACACCTGAGGAACCGATTTTAGGCCGAAGGGTAGCACTTTGAATTGATAGTGCTTGCCTTGCACCTTGAACTGTAGGAAGCGCCTGTGCCGTTGATGTATGGGGATGTGGAAATATGCATCCTCCAAGTCCAGAGAGGAGAGAAAGTCTCCTTGTTCCAGCTGGTCGAGAACATGCTATAGCATGACCATGCCACATTTTTGGGACTTTAGTAACTTGTTGAGTTCCTTAAGGTCCAGTATCGGTGTAAATCATCCAGACTTTTTTCTCACTAGCAAGTGTCTTGAGGACACTTCGGAGCCTCGGAGGTGCGACGGGACGACCTCTATAGCAGGTCCTTAGTTTAGAAGAGGCTGAACTTCCTGTAGTAGGAGGGAATGGCATTTCTCCTTTTTCTTTATTGGAGGGATGGAAGGGCAGTTCCCCATGAATTTGAGGGTGTGTCCCTGACACCCATTTATCGGTGGTGATGTTTTCCCACGGAGCACCAAAATTGGACAACCGACCCACCCCATCACTTGTGTGCTGAAGCCGGGCTGGTCAGGCTTGTTTAGGGGTTTGGGTCCTTGAAGAATCTCTGTGTTGCCACTGGCTTCGTCTGTATTACTGCCATCTACCCCTGTATACGTCCTGGGAGCTGGTGCGAGATGTTTGCTAGCAATAGGATGGCCTGTATTACCTGGAAGTCCTTGAGAACTGTGAGGGGTCCAAAATGCGAGACGGACACAAAGGTAAAGTTTACTGAAGGTTTGCCATTTAATAAATGAAAAAGGGTGGCAAAAACACCTATCTTTCCCTATCCTAACAAGGAGGTCCCTGCCTAGCAAACTAAAACTAAAGAAAAATGACCTAGTGTCCAAAAAGTCACTGACCCTCACACTATGTATGGCAATCTTTAGTTCAACAAAACAATTTCTCAATGTAAACTTAAAGGTTTTTGAAAGCACTCCTTGTGTACAGCGTTGGACTCCCTTCCCCTGGATCAACTCAGGAGTACTTTAGCACAGTTCTAATTTCATAAAGTTCTGTTCAAGGTAAAACAAAAAGTCTCACCCATAAATATCCAACAATTATCAGCATGTCACACTTTCTTCAAATGGACTACTTTTGTCAGGATAGCACAGCAACTACTCTTGGTGATGCCATAGCTTGTCAAACACATGAAAAGGTTAATAGTTCTTTGGTTCAACAAAGGTCTTTCCAACATATCTTTTTGCCACAGACATACTTCTTCAAACCATCTTCTTCTTCCCTGGTATTCTCACCTGCCAGGAAGAAAACTCCTATAACTACAATCAAACTGGGTGGCATTATTGATTTAAAGGAATGGTTAGCCCAAACATTTTTATTGCAAAAAAGATGGGCAATAATAAAAAGAATCGATTGGCACTTTTTTAAAATCTAAGTCCCTATGTAAAATTTTGAGAAAATGAAGCTCAAAGGGAAGCACATGGGGGCATCCATTTTGTGAAATGGATCCCCGCCGCTGTGCTTGCTTTGGCTTTTGCGGCACTAATGAAGGAAAAGCCAGCCAGCTGTAGTAAACAAAAGCTACCACTGGGTGGCTTTTCCTTCATTGGTGCCGGGACTCTGAGGATGCTCAGGACGGAGACCAGAGACTACAGGCAGAAAAGCTGCAGCTGCATCTCGGTAAGTGCTATTTTCTAAATAAAAATAAACACTAGCTGCGTTTTTTTTTCTAAGTTTTCCGGGCTGGAGGAGCCCGGAAAACTTAGAAATAAAACCACAGCTTTAAAAACGTATTTATGTTTGTGGTAGCTTTTGAAGCTACCGCAAACATAAATACAAAGTTACTGTGTTTGAAAACAATGCGGTTTTTCTTTCCAAGTTTCTCAGGCTCCTCCGGCTCGGAAAAAGTGCCAATCGATTTTTTTTTTATTATTGCCCATCTTTTTTTGCAATAAAAATGTTTGGGCGAACCATTCCTTTAAATGTTCTCCACACCAATGTCAGTTGGAAGGAGGGTTGAAGAATAACCACTTTTTCTTATCGTCTCTTGATCTAGAAGAATTATTATCAAAGTGCCTCTTAACAATATTTAGTTTGACTTTATTTTTTAAAAACGCTTTCTTTATTGGTACACTTAAGCAAAACATAGCACAGATACAGTATGATAACAGTTGACATATGGGTCGGAGCTGGTAACATTTACATATAAATCTTGATGGGTACAACATGAAGAAAAAAAGCCGAAAGAACAAGGTGAAATAAACAAAAAGTAGAAAAAGGGGAAGACAAGTGGATGTCTATGGATGGAACGCATCAGGCTTCAACAGTAGGGGTCGAGCCTCCAGGGCTAGGGATTACAAAGGCTGTGGAGCCACAGGTGAGTCAGGTGTTGGGCTTGTGCGTAGGAGGTACATCCTGAGCGGAGCCCATATGTCAATGGGAAGGGATTGGGGTGGTTGCATATATGCCCATTGGTCTTCCTTGTCGTTTGCCCACACTAGATCTTTGAACCAGTAGTCTTTGTTGGGGGAATGCATGCTAGTCTTTACACAGAGTATTTTGGCAAACACTTTCACGTCAGTGTTAATTAGGGAGAGGGGACAGCAGGATCTGCATTGGTCAGCAGGTTTTTCTGGTTTCAATAGGACCATGATGACCGCCTCTCTCATGGTGGGTGGGAGCAACCCGGTCTTGAACGGCTCCTGCCAGACCTGTAAAAAGTAGGGGGCAAGGATCTCCTTATAATGTTTATATAATCTAATCCGGGATCTTTCCCGGAGTGTAATTGAGCGATAGCTTTGGTGATATCATAGAGGGAAACCGGGAGGTCTAGCTGAGTTCAGGAGGTCTAGCTGAGTTTTGGTGTCCTCAGAGAGTTGACAGAGGGAGAGAGTTAAGGAACAAGTCTATCTCCTCTATTGTGCATGAGTCTATTTGTGTAGAGGTCAGTGTAAACATCTGTGAATACCCATTGGTGGCAGTGGGAGTGTGGGCAAAGATGCTAGAGGCATCAGTCACAGTATGGATACATCCATTGCAGTTTTCTTGATGGGCCATGCAAGCCAGTAATTTGCCTGGTTGGTCGCCCTCCCATATCTTCTGGCTGTCGTTGGGACGTCAAAGAAGTTTCCTTCACACTCTGTGCTTATTCTGAAAGCGATGATGGACTCTTTGATTTGTGTTAGGGTGGCCGAGAGGGGATCCGACGTCAGTACCCACTTAAGTTCCCTAAGGTTATCTTCGCACTGTCGAATGTTATGCCTTATTGTTTTAAGGACACTGAATTCTGAGGCCATTGCTATTTCTCTAATATAGATCTTAAATGTTTCCCACAATGAACCCGGGTGAAGAGACAGCCTTAAACTCTTTAAGGTGACTAAGCTCTAGCGGGTGTGAAACACTGCACCTCAAATTGGTGTTCTCCCCTAACAATTCCCTTAATTTGGTGGTCATCTACAGACCACCGGCGTTGGTTTCGGATTTCTCAACGGAACTCTGCTCTCACTTAAATTCCCTAAGATCCGTTAATGTGTCCACTGTTGCTATGGGTGACTTTAACCTCCGGCGAGGGAACAAGAAGGATAAAGGAGCCATTGCTTTGGAAAAAGCGCTGAACAACCTGGACTTTAAAGTTTTCAATGAGGTTCCCACTACCCCTCAGGGTAACAAGTTGGACTGGTTATGCGGATACAATGTATCCCTGCAAGACTGCAGAACCACGCCCTGCATTTGGAGCGACCACTATCTAGTATCTGCTAATCTAAAATTGACTATTTACGTACATCAGCACAATCCCCATATCCAAGTAGTCAATAGAAACTTTAAAAATCTAAATAGGGCACAGATTAAGTCATGCGCTGATGAAATACTGTGCTCCTTCCAGGATCTCGACTCATGCGCAATCCTCTTAGACAAATACAATAAGCATGTTCTTGAGCTGGTGGAGGCTAAGATACCCTCTCAAATCTAAATTAGCCAGAAAAAACAACAACTGCCAAATATGGTTCACCACAGAGCTCCACACTTTAAAAAAGGAAAAACGTACACTGGAGAGGAAATGGATCCTAGAAAAAACAATGGATAGTAAAAATAATTGGAAAATAAAGGACAAGGAATATAGAGACAAAATAAAGTCAGCCAAGGCTAACTTCTTTAATTCAGAGATTGAACTTGCTGACAACAAGACTAGTAAACTTTTCGACATACTAAAGAGTATTGAAAAACCTGCTAGTCTCACACCCCCGTTTATGCCCACAGAGGTGGACTGTAATATTGTCTCTAAGGCTTCTCAAGCTAAAATTGATAAAGCACGACAAAACATTATCAAGGCTAGAACCTCTGTTAACCATGAGATACAATCTATAGAAGTAGAGACATCCACAAGAGAACAGATTTTTAAATTTGACTCCATCAC
Source organism: Ambystoma mexicanum (assembly GCF_040938575.1). Lineage (NCBI taxonomy): Eukaryota > Metazoa > Chordata > Amphibia > Caudata > Ambystomatidae > Ambystoma > Ambystoma mexicanum. Next base: position 670,117,891 of record NC_090927.1, on the reverse strand, counting down.
TGAAGCAGATTTGTTAGAGGTACTGAACAAAATGAAACCCACCACCTGTGCAGAAAATATTCTGCCACCTAGTATTATTCTGCAACATAAAGACATTTTTGCCCCCATTCTCCTGAGAATAGTGAATGCCTCGTTCCAGGAGGGTGTAGTCCCTAAGGGACTTAAGAAGGTCACCATCACCCCTCTTGTAAAAAAAAAGCCAGCCTGGATCCAAAGGACCCAGCTAACCTGCGCCCAATAACAAATTCCAACTTTGTTCTTAAATTGCTGGACAAGGCAGCAACGCAACTACAGAATTTTATAGGAAATCAGGAAGCCTTGCACCAGCAACAAAATCCGGCTTTAGAGTGTCCCATAGCACTGAAACAGCCATGCTGGACCTACAGAATCAGATGCGGAGCTTGCTTGACAAAAATAAGTTAGGGATGCTGATGCTTCTCGATTTAAGCGCCGCTTTCGATCTGGTAGATCAGCAACTCCTCATCAAGGCACTCCGAGAGAACGTGGGCTGCTCCGAAGGAGCCATTGACTGGTTATTGTCATTTCTATCAAACCGCCAAGCCAGAGTCCATTGGGGCAGCAACTTTTCGGATCCCTACGATATCCTCTTCGGAGTGCCCCAAGGGGCCAGTTTATCACCAATGCTGTTCAACATATACACGCTGACATTGTGCAGCATTCTGGTGAAAGCAGGCATGTCGTTTACGAATTACGCAGACGACACGCAACTTATTTTGGAACTGGGGGGAAGCCAGCACGCCATTGACAGCGAAGTGATTGCAAGGGTTTATAAGATAATAGACGATTGGATGCAGGCTAACTGGATGTGTCTGAATGATTCAAAAACCGAATTGATGATGTTTGGTTCCAGTCGTCAGCTAGCTAATCTAGGGGCAGAGTATAAATCCTTCCAAATTAAGAAAGCCATCATTTCGGTGGCCCCCAAAGTGAAAACCTTGGGCATGATGGTTAACTCTGCGGTTGATTCTCATGCCCAGACCAGCTATCTCCAAAAAACACGGCTTATTATCTCAGGCTAATGAGATATATCAAGCCTTTCCTTAATGAATGTAACCTGGCCACCATTGCCAGAGCTATTATTCTATCACGGCTCGACTATGGCAACGCTCTGTTGTTAGGGGCCACGTCCAAGGACTTAGCTAGATGTCAGGTGATCCAGAACAGTGCGGTTAGGCTACTAAAAAATCTGAAGAAGAAAGATCATGTCACCCCTGACAGGATCTCCCTTCATTGGCTAAGAGTAGAGGAACGTATAAAGTTCAAGGCTCTATCTTTGGTCCACAAGTGCCTATATGGCAAAGCACCAGAGTATTTGAAAAACAGCCTAGTCCTCTACACACCCAGGAGAAGACTAAGATCGGAAGGAAAGTGCCTCCTGGTCGTACCCAATTTCAAGTTGAAATCGGGGTTGGGTAGATCTTTTTTGGTACTGGCACCGAAATTGTGGAACAGCCTTCCTGATTCACTGAGGTCAGAAGCAAACCACCTTGTATTTAGGAAACTGATGAAGACATTCCTCTTCAGATAAGTTTTCTAGCGCTAGTGGCTGTCAGGTCTTCCAAGCCAACTGTTTCGCGTCTCTTTACGCCTGTTCTCTTCTCTTCTATGTTGTAATGTTCAAGCGCCCTGATGCCTGCGGGCTACCGGCGCTATATAAAAATATATACATACATACATACAGACGGACGGATCCCTCATTCTCTTCAAAGAACAGACGTACGTGTTTATCCATAGTGGATGCAAATACAGCATCCTGTAGTGCTAGAGACTTAAATCTCCAGGTGTTGCAAGGCCTATAAAGTGACCGTAATGTCAGGGAGATGAGGACTGGGGAGTGGTTCGAGTAGGTTCATGGTAACATACATGTTTCCACAATGCCTCCAAGGAGCGTTTGAGAGGAGCCACAAGTCGATGCAGGTTGAGGAGTCATGGACAGAGGAATAGAAAGAGTAGGATCGTTCTTCTGCATGTAATGTCCTCCAAGCCTCCACCAGCTCCATTGACTGCATGCCCACCTTGATAGTGGTAGCTGCACATGCAAGTGCTCTCTGAGCGTGGGAGGACCTATCACGGAGTGGGTCTAGGATAGTATTAAAAAGTCTCCACCCCATAGTATAGGGATCAGTGGATATCGTTCAAGTTCATCAATTATTTCATTGTAGAATTAGGGGTTGTTGATATTGGGGCCGTATACATTCATCAATACCAACCCCCACCCTGCTAGAGAACCGTACACCAGAATGTATCTGCCCAAAGGGTCTGCTTTCGTACATTTGCACTGGAATGGAAGGGATTTGTGCACCAGGATCATGAACCCTCGAGATTGAGAGGAATAACGTTTTTAAAATCGGTGTGCGCCACCGTTTTTAGCGAACCCCTCGCAGGTTGCAGCAAGGGTATGGGTCTTCTGCAGGAACTGGATTTTAGCCTTATGTCTGTCCAAGTAAAGGTGTATCCTATGCTGTTTAAGGGGGTTGCCCAAGCTCTGTACATTCCAACTAAGGAGGGTTTACTCCCCCATTATGATGTGACACTTGAAGTAGCTTCCCCCACAAGGGTTTGAACTGACCCACAAGCCGACTCAGTGTCTCATTAGGTGCCCATATCTTACTTCTCTGTGTGTATGATGTGTACCAAGCGTTTTTGTTTTTTTATAGACCAAACCCAACTCTCCCCCTCACCCACACCGCTTCCTGAGATGAGGCGACGTAGCCCTGTTCATAACACCCACAACAATAAAAGCAGCCTTGCATTGTCAGGCTGATGCACAGGCCCACCCGTGCCATCACTAGACTTAGGTACAGTAGAAATAAGGATATGTACTAACAGGCTATCGCACTACGCATCTCGAAGTAGCAGGATCATTCCCACACACCTCGCCACACCGAAGTGAGGAGGTTGCTTTCAAGAGGTTTGAAAGGTGAAGTAATAGGAGAACAAGGTGATAGCTTCGGCTACTCAGGGGGATGACTGCAAGATTGCTAGGTTGAGAGTGGACAACCTACATGGGCAGGTACAAGAATTGAGTTTCGCCCAAGTCTAGGACGCTGCTGGCACGGTCTCATCCAGAAATTTCATAGCTTCGTCAGGTATGGTGAAGAAGAAGAACAAGTTACTTACCAACGGCTAACGTTCTTTCGATTGGATGTTCCTCCAACGTATTCCTCATCTTAGATGTATTCCATCCAGCTTTAGCTACTTCGGAAAACAAATTCGGCACATGGCGCAGTGCCTCGATGTCGTTGAGTCGATGGTCCCTCGAAGGCCTCCGTCAAGGGTGACGTCATTGGGTGTATAAGTAGCACACGCGGCGCCCGTTGGCCTCAGTTCTGTTTTTCCGCTTCACTATTGATTTTGCACTGTGTAGATTGTGCCGGTAGACAGGTATCCACCTTGCGAGAGTTGAAGTGGCAATAACCCGGAAAAATCTACAGAGGGGTATGCTGGGAGGGCGATGAGGAATACGTTGGTAAGTAACTTGTTCTTTGAGTGGATTGTGTCCTCCAACATATTCCTCATCTTAGATAGACTCCCAAAGCAGTATGGACAATCTCTCTGGAGGAGGGGTTAGATTTTTCGATAGCCTTAGATGGCTGAATATAGTACTGCTTTACCAAAATTCAGCTCCTTAGACTGGGAAGCATCCAGACTATAGAATTTTGAAAAGGTATGTAGTGAAGACCAAGTTGCTGCTTCACAAATGGACCTTATTGGAACACCTCTTTGTAGGGCTGTCGAAGAGGCGATGCCTCTGGTGGAATGAGCCCTTAAACATTCTGGTGGGTCTTTTTGTGCTAATCTGTAGCATTCTGAAAACGCAAGCACAATTATATTGTTTGTTTCGTCACCGATTGACCCAATTTCCTTTGGGTGTAGGCGATAAACAGTCTATTGTCCACTCTAAGCTTGGAGAGCCTAGAGATGTAAAAGCTTAAAGCTCTTCTTGGATCCAACCTGTGTAATCTTTCCTTCTCCTTACTAGGATGAGGTGGAGGATAGAATGCGGGTAAAACAATTTTCGGACTTAAATGAAAATCGGACACCACTTTAGGTAAAAATTAGGGTTTAACCCTCAACACAACTCTGTCCTTATGGAACACAGTATAGGGTGGCCCAGAAGCAGTGCCTGCAATTCGCTCACTCTTCGTGCAGATGTTAAAGCAACTAGGAAAGCAGTTTTCCATGTCAGTAATCTTAATGGACAAGTGTGCAAGGGCTCAAAAGGAGCACACATTAAGAATTTTAGGACCAGATTGAGATCCCAAATTGGCACTTGGAATGGTTAAGGAGGAAACACATTAGTGAGTCCATTTAAGAATTGCACTACCAAAGGAATTTTAAAAAAGGAGCATTCTTCCGACGAGCGCTTGAAGATGGAAATCGCCGCAAGATAACCTTTAATGGTTCCAACATTTAGACCTCTATGTGCTAGGGATAGGAGGATTGACACTACTTCCGGGATAGAACATAGAAAAGATCGACATTCTTTTCTCTGCACCAGTTGCAAAACATTTTCCAACGGCAACGGTATAGAGACTTTGTTGCTGGCCTTCTTGACAAAAGCAACACCTCCATGACGTCATCTGGAAAGTCCCAATCCTTGTATCTCAGCCTTTCAGATACTGAGTGTGAAGGTTGAGAATTGTGACCTCTGGATGGAGAACCTGACCCTCCATTTGTGAGAGAAGGTCCTCTCTCTGAGGAAGACGTACTGGGGGACAGATGGACATGTCTAGAAGGTCCGGGTACCACGTTCTCCTGGCCCAATCCGGGGCCATTAGGATCATGCAGTTCCCGAACCGCCTCAGTCTCCTGATGACCTGAGCAATGACGGGAATCGGCGGAAACGCGTACAATAATGGGAAACTCCACTCCACCACAAACGTGTCCCCCCAGGGCTCCTCTCGGGGGAAATTCCCTTGAGCAATTCCTTTCGCACTTCCGGTTGATTCCGGTCGCAAACTTGTCTACTTGAGGGGTTCCCCAAAGGACGAAGATCTCCTGAACGACTTCCTGAGCCAGTTCCCATTCGTGGGACACCGTGCTCTGCCTGCTCAGAGCATCTGCCATCATATTCTCCTCCCCGGCTAGATGAACTGCTGTTAAAGAAATTCCTTCCTGAATTGCCCAATACCAGAGCTGCATTGCCTCTCTGCACAGAGGTAGTGACCCTACACCTCCTCTTTTGTTTAGATAATGCATGGCCACTGTGTTGTCCGTCATTATCAGGACATGTTTTCCCTTGACAGATGGCAGGAAAGCTTTCAGCGCTAGTCTGATTGCTCTCAGCTCTAAAAGGTTGATGAGTAGTTTGGACTCCGATGGAGACCAACGACCGCTGATTGTCAGATCGTTGACATGACCAGGAAGATGCAGGCTGCCATGAGGCTGAGTAACCTTAAGTCGTAGGCCTGGAGATTTTGGGCATTTTGAAATTTGGAAACCATCTGAAGAATGTCTTGAGCCCTCGACCTGGCAGGCGAGCTCTTGCCCAAGGATGTGTCTAATACAGCTCCTATGTATTGGAGCTGTTGAGAAGGTGTCATTTGTGACTTCTTGAAATTGAGGGAGAAGCCCAGTCTGTGGAGGAAGTGGCAGGTGACTTTCCGGTGATCCAGTGCTTTTTCGGCAGAACGTGCTCTGATCAACCAGTCTTCCAGGTAGAGGTAGACGTGAATCCCCCCCTCTCCTGAGGTGCACTACCACCACTACCATCAGCTTGGTGAAGACCCTCGGGGCGGAGGTCAATCCGAAATGGCAGGACTTGAAACTGATAGTGTGAGTCGGCAACTACGAACTTCAGGTATTTTCTGTGCTCGAGATGAATCGGCACATGAAAATAAGCATCCTGGAGGTCCAATGACACCAACCAATCCTGGAGTTGGAGGGCCTGAAGGATCTGAAAAAAGTGACCATCTTGAACTTGTCCTTCCTGAGGAACTTGTTAAAGTTCCTTAAGTCCAAGATGGGTCTCAGTCCTCCGTCCTTTTTGGAGATAAAAAAATACAGGGGGGGGCGGGAGTACCATCCTCTCTGCTGCAGGTACTGGCTCTATAGCACCTTTCTCCAGCAGGGTTAGAACTTCCTGCTGTAGGAGCGGGTCTGAAAACTTCAAAGGGTGTCTCCTTGGTGGATTGCTTTGAGGTTGCGTTAGAAAAGGAAGGTAGTAACATTGGGCTATTATTTCTAGAGCCCAAACATGGCTTGCCATTCTTGCAGATGCTGTGACAGCCTGCCTCCCACAGGTGTCTTGTGATGCAAGTCCTCAAAGTGGTTTTGTGGCGGTTGCTGCAGCCACTGATGGCAAAGAGGCTGTAGCTGGAGCTGGCTTTGCACATTTTGCTCGTCCACCGCAAGTGGCCTCTCTCTGGCCCCTTTGACTGGCCATTCCTCTCGCCTTTCCATATGAGGAGTAGTAACGAGAGGATTGTCCCCTCCAAGATTGACCTGGCGCAAAAAAAGGCTGAGGTTGCCTAATAGCAGCCCCAAAGATTCGGCCGCTGCTTTTGAGGTCTGCAACCTCTCAAGGCTCTCGTCAGCCTTGCTGCCAAAAAGGTGAGACCCATCAAAGGGCATGTTCAGAAGGTGGTTCTGTACGTCTGGTGCGAAACACGACTTCCGTAGCCACACAAATCTGTGATTACTGTGCTAGTGCCCATGGACCTGCTCACACTATCCGCAGTGTCCAATCCAGATTGAAGGGATTCCTACATGCCTCTTTCCCATCACTAACGATGGTTAGGAATCCTTCCCTTTCGTCCCCTTCTGGTATGTGCTCCGCCGCCATTGCAATGCACTCCCACAGAGTGTACGAAAACCTTGCCAAGGCACATTTGGAGTTGGCTGATTTTAACGCCATACTCCAAGCTGAAAATACGTTCCGTGCCCAGCCATCCACACGCTTATCGTCCCTGTCCGGAGGGATAGAAGGGTACGCCAGTTTGTTAGAAGCTGTGGCTGCCTGTATGACCAAACTCTCGGGAGTGGGATGTTTAGACAGATAGCCGGGGTCGCTACTGGAAGGGCGGTATTTTGAAGTGAGGGATTTATTCACTGGTGGAATAGAATCCGGAGTCTCCCAATTTTTGGCCACCCTATTTTGCAAGGCTACGTGAAAGGGTAGTATTGGGTCTTCAGTAGGACCATGGTCCAATATGTCTGTCAAATCATCTTGGAGGAATTGGGTTGGTAGTCTAGTCCATCCTAAGTAATCTACTACCTTTGTCATTAGTTGACGGTATGATGGACTGGCATGCTCTCCTGGTTCTGGTCTACCAAAGTCATTTTCAGGAGATGTATCAATGCCACTTGCATTATGTAGTGATTCCACCAGGTCCCTCATCCTGCTTTCTTCTGATATCAGACATTCTGGGACATTTGGGGTGCCATATTCCAGCCCAAAAGGTACATTCTCTTCATCAGATTTCTCCTGTTCCTCAAGAATTGAGATCAGGGATTTGAAAAATTCCTTCCTAGGAAGAGGTTTGAAAACCTTTTCTGGGAGAGGTGGAGGAGGAGTATTAATGTGTTCTGAAGGCATTACAGGTCTTGTAGCCTTATCTTTCCCTTTTTCTGGCTGACCTGGCCGAACTGGAGCCTTTGGCGCCGAGGGATTCGGGGTGGACGTCGACAAAGGCGTTGATGGAGTTGACGTAATAGCGGTCGATGGTGCCGGCTTCGAGGGCGTCGAGTCGCTCTCCGAAGACTTGCCCTTCGAAGTGCGTTCGGTCTCGGACTGTGTCGGTGACCTCGAGCGGTCGACTCGAGCGGCTTTTCTCGCTTGGCATCCTAGAAGGTTCTCTATCCTTCCTCTTTCGATCACCCGGGCTCGAGGGCGCGTGAGTGTCAGAACGATGATGCGCCCGGCCGGCTTCCGAAGAAGGCGCGGACCGAAGCTTCGCTTTCTCGAACACCTCCATCATTTTGACCCTGAATGCTTCCCATTCTTCAGATGACAAATGTTTAGTGGGGCATTTCATCCTTTTTGGGGATTCGTCCGAGGACGAGGGGGACCTGTGGCGTCTTTTCTTCGATTTTTTTGTCGAAGACGACGAGCGATGGGAATCGCTTTGGGACCTGGACCAATGCCTTTCGCGTCGAGGATATTTATCCTAACGGGACCTCGCCTCGTCGCTAGAGGCTTTACGGTCGGATTTACTACCTACCTGTAGTTTTCCCCTCCTCTTTCGCAAGGCCTGACACTTCGTACAGGACTCCATGTCGTGGCCTTCCCCAAAGCACCACAAACACTCTCGGTGTGGGTCTGTGATAGACATTTTTAAACAGCACGATTTGCACTTCTTGAAACCCGATCTCGGGGTCGTAGTCGGCATCGATGACGAGGACATATCGCTATATTGTAGTAATTCTACTATTCTCACAGAACTCGAGGAGCGCCGAATCTCCGAAGCAACGTGTACTGCGGAAAAACGGAACTTAGGCCAAACTGCGCCGCGTGTGCTACTTATACACCCGATGATGTCACCCTCGACGTAGGCCTTCGAGGGACCATCGACTCAACGACATCGATGCACAGCGCCCTCTTCCGTAATTATTTTCCGAAGCAGCTAAAACTGGATGCAATACATCTAAGATGAGGAATACGTTGGAGGACACAATCCACTCGAAAGTCTTGTTACTCCGTTCAACCTGCAGCTTGGCCATGTATAGCACAGCTTACTTTACGTTTTCGCGTAGCTGTTTCTTCACTGCTAGTAAGGTCTTCCTCTCCTGCTGAACGGGCACCGAGAAGTCCAGGTAAATATGGATCCCAGCATAAGGTTGCCCTGCTTCTGAGCCACCTGAAGAATTGCATCTCGTTCACGGTAATTGAGTATACGAGCGATGATAGGTTGCCAGGAGGGCAAGGGATCTGTGGGCTTATTATACCGCTAATTGTGGTGACAATGAAGGGTTTCCTAGCAGCGGTTGTAGAGTGGATTCAATCCATTGTTCGAGGGAGGATTTTGAGTTGCTCTCCAGGACTCGGGACCAGATCGTCATTCTTTTTCTCCACCTGGAGTACCCGCCTGGAGAGTGTAGCTAGTTCAGATCTCAAAGTTGACATGTCGTCTTCCACCATGCCCACCCTTGTCTCAGCCTCCGTCAGGTCAGGCACAGATCTGTTGCATCAATGCGCGTTTTGATGGAATCAATGGTGCTGGTCATGTCGTCCAGCTTGCTGTGTACCTTAGCAAATCCCGCTTGCATACACACCATAATCCGCTTTGTCTCGGTAAGCTCCATCTCAATAGGTTCCTGTTCCACATCAGTGGGTACCACGTCTGAAGGTGAGGGTTTAGGAGTTGATTTGGTATAGTGGCTCATCGAGCGCTGGTTCTTGGACCCCCCTTTGGTCATCATGTGCAGAAAGAAGGTGATGTTGTAATGTAGTTGTAATGTAGTGAGCTAGAGACACTGTGTAAGTATACCAACACAGACTTTATTGAACAGTTCACCGGTAGGTACGTTGTACCTGCAGATACAATAGGGCAGGCAAATCAAATAAGGATTGTCCTCTTTCAGCAGTTGCAGCAAGTACTTAAATCAAAATAAACCCCAAGAGTTCCGGGTTTGCTGAAAATAAAAATTATAAAAAAAAGGTTTGTAACAGTTTAACACAGGACTCCGGTTCTTGCCTCAAATAAATGAAATTCAGAAAAGTCCGAGCGATTCCTTCCCCAACCGCTTGTTCAAATAATGAAGGTCCTGAGTCTCTGTTGCGGGCCCCTCCGGAATGCAGCCCACTAGCCTGGCTGAGACCGGTCTGTAGCACATAGATAAATCAGCTCTTTCGGTGTCAGTTTCCACACATGCGGTAGGCACCTTTTCCTTCAGGCGCTTTCCTCCACTCTGAAACCTCTGTTTGCTGGACAGATACGGTCTTCTCCTTAATAGGCCCACCGGTAATGCTACTGGCTTCGTTCCACTCCGGAGCCTCCCCGGCAGCCTCCTTCCATTCATGAAAAATGAGAGACAGCTGGATGGGTTTGGTTGTAGTTTTAACCCTTGAGCCCCTCCTCCCTGATCATTAACGCTGTGTGTTCCCGACCACTTTTCATTCACACCTGCGGCCAATTCCACTCCTCCCTGCTCCCTCCTCGCTAGGCTGGCTTGAGATTTAACCCCTGATGGTGAGGGTTGGTTCAAATAGGGAAACGTAGTCTTTCGCCTCCCTTCTTTACTTTTATTTCTTATTCTCTGGCTTTTAAATGAATTTGGTGAGTGTAGGAGCCTTCTGGTATATGTAGTCCGTTTCTTTTGTGGATTTCCCCCTCACTGGTTTTCAAATGAATTCGGTAAGTGGAGGAGCATTCTAGGATATGCAGTCCGTGTATTTTGTGGTTCGTTTGGTTCACTCATATTGATCATTATATTGCCCTGCTGTTTGGTTGCATTATATCCTTCCCTGTGGCTCTGTCCTATATTGTCCTTACTTATATCGGCAGCTACTAGTTCTTCATCACAGATGTACTGAAGATAGCAAGCGGTCAGTTAGACTCTACTGCCCAAATTAGTGCAGAGGAACGTGGTTCGTGGGCCAGGCAGGAGCCAGTCTGGATGTGAGGCAGTAGGACAATGGACTCCCAGGGTAGGCACAAACAATGTTGACAATGGCTGCAATCAGCACCAGGTGGTCATTCCAGCCCACCCGCGGTCAGCAAAATGGGTAGCAACCCAGAATGTTCAAGGCCCCAACAGGGATTGGTCACCAAAGTATGTCCAATTAGTGCTGGAATTAGGTTGGGTGATCTGAGGGCCAAGGTTGCTCCAGTGTGGTCGCAGGGTAGGGTACTTGGCATGTCAGCAGGGGTTAGGACCAATGCAACAGAAATTATCACAGAGTAGTTCACCCTGTTAGAGCAGCAACGCAGCCTCCCCTGCAGACCAATGCTGGTGAAGAGGTCTGAGAAGGACAGAGGGTATGGGAGCAGATCACCATCAGCAGCGGAACATAGTCTCCTAGGAAAGGGCTATGGCGTTATAAGAGTGCAGCAATCTTTCTACAGCTGCACGGCAGGGGAGGCAGGAAAGGGGGTCCCCCGCAGGGCCTCACCTCAGGTGGAAACTGTTGTCCTTGCTCTTTCCGCGGGTGGTCAGGTTACAGCCGGCATGGGGTTTGGGGGGGGAGGAGTGGGCAGGGTACACCGCGCATAGGCGGAGAGCTCGCCAATCCTCAGGCCTCCTTGGGTATGCCTCGACACAGCTTCGGCAGCTGAGCGGGACGGGGACTCTGGTGTTTGCTGTCCCTCACTCACCGCCTGATTCACGGCGGTCCGCATGGAGGCACCCGGCGCCCCAACACATGATAGTAGGAGTTCTCCAGACTCCAGTCCGCAGCGTGGGTACCAACAGCACAGGTGGCCGGGTCAAGCAGGGTCACCGGCGTTCACTGTCCCTCATTCGCCACCCAAACAAAGGCGGTCTGTTCCCAGGCAACCCGGCATCCTAGAAATACCAGGAGAGGATCAATCAGTAGAGCCAGGGTATTAGAAGTGCTCCGGCCGTCCACCAGTGTTACAGCAGCTGCTGGAAGAGGATACATCCGTCTGCAAACTGCACCGGGAACGGGAGCTCTAGTAGAGAGCCACCATCTTTGATGCCGTGCAACGGCACCCCACCCCTCTTAAATATTTCTTGACAGCTTCGTGACTGTTGGCAGTTTCAGTTACAAGTTTTCTACAGTTGATATCCCAAAAAGGGAGAGTTGAGCCCTTGCTGCTTCTCTATGGTTTTGCCGCCTCTTGGCTGTTGGCAATGCAGGATATACGTTTTCCCCAATGTACATCTCCAAAAGGCGGATTTATGCCTTTGTTGTTTTATTGTGGGTTTCTCACAGCCTCTTGGCTGTTGGCAATGTTATTTATAAGCTTTCCCCAATTGTAGTCCCCTATAAGGGAATTCAAGCTCTTGCCACTTCTGATCAGTTTCTTGAATTGTTCGGTATTCAAAATTATGAGGTTGTAACAATCTTCTCATGCACAGCGCCCCATGGTCAGCATTTGCATCTGGCGAACTCACCAGCTTTCTTTTGCAGCTCCGCCACGTAGTCAGTTCTGGCGGACCTTCAGTGTCCTGCCCGCTCTTTCTCCTGCTTCCGCGTACCTTCAGTGAACTACATGTCTGTTTCCTGGAGCTCTGGCAGCTCTGGAAATCTTCTGTGGCTTCTCTCACTGACACGCCATAACTGAATTGGGAGCATGTCTCCTCGTCAGCTGGGCTCCTTCTCCACACCCCACTTTCCGCTGTGCGTCCTCTGCAATGCTGCACCTTCACTCTCTGCGACGGCATCAGTTGGCGTTCTCTCTGGAGCAGATTCTTCACCTCAGACGACCTCTACTTCAGTTACGCCTTCCACACTGATTTCTCCATCGGCTTCTTAATCTCCTTCTCTCAGCTCTGTCATTTAGGGATTTAAATATCCCGCTCAGATGCCTTGGTCTGTAACAACTAGAGGACACCTTTTTGTAAACAGCATTCTGAATCCTCACTGCCTCAGAGCCCTGCTTCCTCGTCCCAGTACCATAAGCATTATGGGTACTGTAGTCCATAAGGGATTGTGTATCATTAGTTTGTTCTATTTCACAATACACCATCAATATTTTAGGAAGTATAGGGGAATCATGAGATAAAGTCACCAATTCCCCTGGCAGTAGTCCCCTCCCATGTGATTCCCCACATACCACCCCCAGGGTCAGGACCAGGTAGCGGCTGCCTTGCCCTGGCCACGAGAGGACATCCATACCGGGGTCCTAATGATGATTTCACTAGAATAATCATAGAACCTAGTCTCCCACTACCAAAAGGACTGCCAGCGTTGTTGGAGGGTTCCCAGGGAACGAGCAGTGTCTGTATCAGCTTTTATTAAGGGGTTTGTCCACCTTTTTCTCAAAAAGATCTATTCCATCAAACAGCATATCTACTACCTTAGTTGGTACTTCAGGTCTGATGTTGGTTGCCTTCAACCAGCCTTGGCATCTCAGGACTGCTCCATTCCCCATCTGTCAAAAACCAGTGACTATGTGCAAAGCAACTGTGCTAGCATGGTCTGAAGCGGCTTCCCCTTCAAGTAAGAGTGCTAGAGCCTCCCCAAGTTTATGATCAGGGAGAAATTCCAGGATGGGACCCATCTTGTACCACAGTGTGCAGTCATAACGGGAGAGGACCGCCAAAGAGTTGACCGCCTTTATGGTAGTAGCAACTGTGGAAGTTACCCTCTTCCCAAAATTAGTATGCTCTTTTCCCTCTTTGTCTTCGGTCACCATGCAAGGGGGTTGGGGGTTGGCGGATCACTTCCGTGCTGCTGCCAAGACTACTGAGTCTGAGCAGGGTTGTGTGCATATGCGCTTAGGAGCTGCATGTGGAACGTTACACTTTTTCTCCAGGCAGTCCTCGAGGCTTCAAGCCTTTGGAAAAGAAAACCTTCTTTCCTTTGTTCCTCAGGGATGAGGTCAAACAGGTTTTTTGCTCTTGTCTGATGGGGAGTCTCACTGAGGCAGATCTGCTGGTTCACCATCGGCGGGAATCAGGTTGTCAATTAATCTGTGGAATGAGCATCTGGAGACTGGTCAGTGAGGTCATCATAAGCCTCAGTGTCGGTGAGGGTGGTAGCTGGCACAGAGAGCTGAAGTGCCGGTCTAGGCGGCGGAGGAGGGACTAAACCCTCTCAAAGTAAACTCCCAAGAGACCCCTTGAGGGGCAGGAGAAGGAAGAAGTGCTGGAGTTCAAAGACCAGTGTTTATAAGGTGGATAAAATATGAAGGGATAGATCACTGGTTGTAAGAGGCTTGCCCAATGGGGCTGGCAAAAAGTACTGGAGGCTGAACTGGTGGGATTGGAGGCAACATGGGTAGAATAGGATCAGGCTCTTCCTGTATGTCCTCCTAGTTATAAGATAGAGCCTCCAGAGGATCCTCATCTGATAATAATTCTTCTCTGCAGCAGCTGGGCAGGTGCTGGAGAGGGTTGAGAGGCAGCTGTATTTGGTGGCGCATATGGAGCCAGAGTGAAAAGCGGCTGTGCTTTCATGGGTTGTGGCAAAAATGACAGAGCTGGTGGCATGTCCCTGTTGACACTAGCACCTCTTGGAAATATGGCTATTACAGGGCTCAGGGCCTGAGAACCCATTGGTGCCAACAACTGTCTGGGCGGTAAAGATATCTTCGCCAGCAAGATCTTGCTTGTAGAGACAGTAGCCGTATGCATCAATGAGGTTGTCAACGAGGTGGTAGTTGACAAGGGTGTCGTTGACGTCGACTATTTCAGCGTCTTGTGGGTCATCGACAAGGTTGCTGCGGAGAAGGACTTTGGTTTGTGAGTCGACAGAGTGGACGAAGAGTGTTTTGATGACGAAGGCTTAGGCGTCATGGGCGCAGACAGGGCGGCTTAAAGAACTAGGAGTGTATGAGGCAAACTACCCCGACTTATAAGATAAGTTTAAGAAGGACCTGACACAATGGTCTGGAATGGTGCAATCAGGGTGGGTCGCCTCACCACAATAAAGATCAACATACCGCCAAGGCTATTATTCATGTTCCAGGCTTTGCTAGTGGAAATACCCTAAAAATGTTTTAAGCAGCAAAATGTCTTTGGGAGATAAGAAATCGGGCCTAGCCTATTCGACACTGATTTTTTTTTTTAAATATATTTATTATTTTCCATATCACAAAAAACAGACATCAGTCGTTACTGAAAAGCATATCGTAAATGACAGGAAGAAATTAACACCCAACTCCCCATTCCCCCCTTCCTTCCCCCCACCAAGACCATGGTAAAGTCAAGTTCCTCAAGAGTTCTAGCAGACGCTCAGGTCTGCATCTCCCTCAGGCTCCTTCTCAGGTGGTTCGGGATGAAGCAAAGGAACTGTTAGGGCCACCCAATGTTGTAGATCGTCACTAGAGTCCACTCTTTGCACCTGAATCGCCATCTCCCATGCAGCCGTCTCAGCCGCGGTCCATTTTAAGAGGTCTCCCCACCATAAGGGTATAGGCGGGACTCTGGGGCTTTTCCAGCTCATGGCTATGCGCCGTTTGGCTGTGATGTATATGAGGTCTTTGAGTTTGTTTAGTGGTTTGTTCTTGCTGTTGCGCTTAAACCTGCCCAGGATACATGCCGAGGGGTCATCTACCTCAATGTCAATGTCTGCCCCGGCCACTCTGTCCTTCACTCGCGACCAGAACTCCCTTAGCACCGGGCAGCCCCAAAACATGTGTGTCACACCGGCCCTGGGTTCGCTGCATTTGGGGCAAAGTTGGGTGCCAGCTCCGGTGAATCTAGATATAGCTTCTGGGGTGAGGTATGCTCTGTTAATGATATACAGTTGGACGAGCTGTAAGCGGGCATTACGGGAGATCTTTTTGTGGTGATAGGTAATGTCCCCCCAGGTAGAGTCTTCGAAAACCAAGCCTAACTCGGCCTCCCATTTGTTCCGGCTTTTTAGGTCGTCTTCGGTGGAGCCCTGCAATAGGGCTTCGTAGATACGTGAGGTCTCATGGCCGCCTTCAGCAGCGTTCAAGATCGTTTCAATGCATACATTTTACTCTATTTGGACAGCAGCCTCAGGCCACCTACCAACCAAGGCCCGTGTGACCGCTCTATGCAGTAGAAATTGTCCAGTGGGGAGACCATTGGCGTCGCAGAGGTCGGGGAAGGCAATAAGTTCCTGTTCCTGAATCAAGTCACCCAGCGTAGCCACACCAAAGGGCTCCCATAGCGTACGAGTCTCAAGGTGCCCCCATGGTTGGCCGAACATGAGTGCAGCGATGGGGATCTGCGGGGACTATGGGTCCTTAAGGCCAACCAGCGTACAGGCTCTTTCCCAGAGGCGTATCCCAAGCTTGGCGAGGTAGGGGCAGTGTACGAGGGTGCCCCTCCACGTCCAGAGCAAGTCCCTGAGAAGTAGCTGGGGGAGGGCTGGCTGGAGTAGGCGCGTGTCTATTGTGTCCTCGTCCACCATCCACTGCACAACATGTCTCAATTGACCTGCGAGATAGTATAGTTCGAAGTTTGGGATCTTCAGCCCGCCCTTCTCGTATGGCCTCTGGAGGGTCTCAAGTGCTACCCTGTGTCTGTCACCTCCCCAAAGGAAGCCTCTACAAAGTTTATTGAGATCCCTGAAGAAAGAGGAAGGGATATTGTAGGGAACGTTGGTGAAGGTATGTAGTAAGCGAGGGAGGGCTACCATTTTGAGGAGGCCTGCCCTGCCTGCCATAGAAAGCGGAAGCCGGCCCCAAAAATCCATGGACTTCGAAAGCGAGTCCTTGGCCCTGACAGTGTTAAGGATATGTTCTGTAGCGGGGGTTCTGTGTATGGTTATCCCTAAATATTTGAAGGAGGTAGCTTGCCATTCCAAATCAAGGGGGGCGGGGGGAGACCCGTAACATTCACTTTGAAGTGCAGCTAGGGGGAAGAGGCAGGATTTGCTCCTGTTGATCTGGATCCCGGTGTGCTTGTGAAAGCAGTCCAGAGTTTCCAGAATATAAGGTAAGAGGTGTTCGGGGTCCTGCAGGTACAAGAGGGTATCATCGGCGTACATGGAGATGAGGTGAGTCGTGCCATTGATATGAATTCCTCCATCCCCATATTCCTGTCTCAGGTAGGCCGCTACAGGTTCGGCAGCGATGATAGAGCATAGGGGACAGGGGGCAACCTTGTCGGGTGCCCCTGCACAGGGACCACTTTTCCGAGTAAATTCTATTGGTGCGTACCCTTGCAGTGGGGTTAGCATAGACCAACTGCGTCCATTTCAGGAATACAGGACCTATCGCCATCTTGGCCATGGTGGCATACAACCAGTACCACCTTACGGAGTCGAAAGCTTTGGTGGCGTCCAGTGACGCCACTGCGAGCTTCTGTGATCTCCCCTCTGTACTATAAATAACATGGTGTAACCTACGCAGGTTTTCAGTAATGGAACGGCCGGGGACGTAACCGGTCTGATCTTGGTGGATCAGCTGAGGGATCACTCTACGAAGTCTGTTAGCAAGCAGTGCCATAAGGATCTTGCAGTCTACATTCAACATAGAGAGGGGTCTATACGAGCCGCAATCGTCTCCGTTTTTCCCCGGTTTGAGCAGAGGGATTATCACTGCCTCACTCAGGGGGTCCGGGAGGGAGCCACGCTCGAAGGCCTCATTATAGACCTCGGTCAATATGGGGGCGAGTGTGTCCTCATAAGTCTTATAAAACTCCCCAGGGAGGCCATCAGAGCCCGGGGTCTTCCCAGCTGGCAGCGATCTTATTACCATCTTGACCTCGTCAGGGGTAATAGGCTCATCAAGGGTCTCGGCCATGTGCGAGTCCAGTTTGGGCAGGTTGATGACATCTAGAGCGTCCTCTATCTGTGTGTCAGAAGGGAGCGGGGTCTCGGAGTACAGGTTGCGATAGAAGTCAGAGAAAACCGAGTTTATTTCCTGTTGGGTATGCACGGTAGTGCCGTCAGGTGTGGTTATGTGGCAAATGGGTAGTCTGGGGGTTTCCCTTTTATAGAGCCATGCTAGGAGCTTTCCCGGTTTGTCCCCCAGGGAGTGGATTCTTTGTGTGTTTGGCGTGGCTTAATTTGCCCTGGGATTCCCAATGGGTTAGGCAGGTTTGTTTAAGTTCAGTGATTTTACGTAAATGATCAGGGGAAGAGTCGGCCCTCGATTCCAGGACCTTTAGGTCGCTCTCAGCCTGCTCCAGCTGGGTTGTGATGGATCTCTGGGCACCCCCAACCGCGGCTATCATCTCCCCCCTCATAACCACTTTATATGCCTCCCAGGTGGTGCTCAAGTGTTTGACGCTATTGAGGTTAAGTTGCCAATATTCTTCTGAGCTATCCCTTATGTGATCCCTGAAGGCAGTATCGAGAAGGGCTTCAGCTCTCAATCTCCATGCGGGTATAGGGGGCCTAGGCGGAAACACCTCCCAAGCAGTCAGCAGGGGGGAATGACCCGACAGCACCCGAGGCAAATAACGTGCATCAACGAATGCGGATTGGTGAGTTTGGCTGAGAAATATGTAGTCCAGCCTGGTGTGCACAGCGTGCGGCGGGGAGTAAAAGGAGAACTCGCGTCCCTCAGGGTGCTGATCTCTCCAAATATCACAGAGTTGTAGCTGTTGGACCAGTTTGGACAGGATTTTGGCCGGGGGGGAGGGGCGATCGTGTTTAGTGTCGGATCTGTACCGTATAGGGTCGAGGGCGCAATTGTGATCTCCTCCCCATATTATAATTCTGTTCATGTAAGGGGTAAGCCGTGGATAGAGAGTGGAAAAAAACAGTTGCGTCGTGGTTGGGTGCGTAGGTACTAATTAGACACAGCTCTCTGCCTTCAATAGAGCCACACACCACGACCATCCTCCCCTCATTGTCTAGTTTGGAGCTAGTAAGTTTAAAGGGGACCGAAGGGGCGATCCATATTAAGACCCCTCTGGCATAGGAGGAGTAAGCGGAGCCCACTAGGGTGCCACGCCAGAACTTGGACAGGGCTTCAAGCTTCTTGGCAGTCAAGTGGGTCTCCTGAAGCAGGGCGATTCCGATCTTGCATCTCCTAAGGTAGGATTGAACACGTCTTTGTTTAACAAAACTATTCAGGCCTCTAACATTCCAAGTGACGATCTTGACTGTGTCATCCATTGGTGCAGTATGGGCAGAAGTTTGAGGCAATCTGAACTCGAGGTCCAGTAGTTCCAGCATCGCGTATAAAGAGTTCACGTGGTCTTGGTAATTTTAATTCGTGGTACCCAACTATAACATTAACTCCCCGTATCCCCTCCCCTCCCCATAACTGCAACAAAACCCAACAAAGAACTCGCCCAGCGAGGTTTCCCTCGTTATGACATTCCCGTTTCTGCCCCTGGTGCCCACACATTGGTTCCCAGGTGCCCTACGGGTGGGTATATATAAATACCCTAAAAAAGGGGGGGGTTACTTTCCAGGGGTCGGAGTGAACATTGACTCCAGGGTCTCCGGGTGAGGATCTAATAAGCTGTGTAAAAGCTCGGTCCGCCCACTGGCGGAGGGCAGAGTCAGCATCATTCCCATTGAGACTACAGAGGAAACCTTATCTCGGTTTATGCCGTCTGTCCTCGATATTAGGTATTTGTAGACCATCCATCCAGTCTCTGGCCTGAGCAGGAGTATCGAACAGGTGTGCCTTATTCTTGTGCAGCACTTTGAGTCTTGAAGGGTACAGAAGCATATAGCGTAACCCAGCTGCCTTCAGTTTAGCCTTTGTATGTATGAACTGGGCTCTGTTTGTTTGAACCTGGAAGGTATAGTCAGGATAAATTGCGATTTTGGCGGAGTCCCGTTTGATTTGACCCCCTGCTCAGGAAAAGGCCAGGATTACCTCTCGATCCTTGTAGTTAAGAACTTTTGCAATCACCGGCCTGGGCGGGGCGCCCGGTGGAGGTTTCTGTGGGCCCTTTCGATGGCGAAGCATTGGGAGAGATTGCCAGCTCCTACTTCCTGTAGCAGGAGGTTCTCAACGAAGTTAGTGGGGTCGGAGCCTTCAGCACCCTCCGGCAATCCGAGGAGACGAATGTTGTTACTGCCTCCTCCGCCCTATCTTCCAGGTTTTTGACCCTTTGCTGGAGCTCGTCGACATCTCAGAGGAGGTGTGTTTTTGATTCAGTGTTTTCCTTGACTTGGGCTTCAAGCACCTCCGTCCATCCCGCGAGAGAGCGGAAGTCCTGGCGCAGGAGGCCCAGGTCTATGGCGACGGCATCAATTTTATGTTCCATCGATGTTTGGAGCAATCTAATGGCTTCAAGGAGCTGGGCGTTGCTGGGTTCAGGCGTCGTTGTTGCTACGGGATCCAATGGAGCGTCTGCGGTCACACTGTCCAGGCTTACAGGGTTCATGGGCTCACACGCCGCATAAGTGTCCATGGTCGTCTGTCGCTGCTTGAGCCTGCCATTTTTGCCAGCCATCTTGTGGGAACCCAATCCACTCACACCCAGGTCGACAGGGGGAGCGGGCAGCAGGCCAGAAGTCCCCGCCGTGGGGTGGCTCTCCCCAAGCTGCAGGGCCAACAAGGCCGTCCCGGAAGGGGTCTGGGCAAGGGTATAAAGTTACCCGGGTGTCCAGGGGGAGTCCGGGATCTGCTGTGGAGGGAGGAGAAGCGCACGGGCTACACTAGGTGGTCCTGCTCCGGCCCAGGTGCCCGCGGGGTCAGTGTAAGGTAAATTGAGTGCGGTGGATCAGGCTCGACGCTCAGGACTCCCGGCGGGGCCGTCTTCAGTGTGGTTCACGGGCCCAAGGTGACTGCAGGCGTTGGGGGTTCACTTGGTGGGGGGGACCCTACCACCCGCCCACATGCAGCCCCCACGGGGATCCACTCCCGCTACGCACAGAAGTATCAGCTTCGGCGAAGGGGGGCCAAGGTCCCGGCGCCTCGGGGGGGACAGTCCCATAATAGGAGTTGCAGCCGGGGACAGGCACAGGTCCGTCGTGGTTTCGCCCGTGCTGCGCGGCGAGGCACAAGTCTAGGTCGGCCACTTCCCTACCCGCTCACCTCGGCGGCGCCGACCAGCCGCAGGTCTCCTCCGGGCTTCACCGGGACTCAGGGGGCAGAACGCTGCAGCGCAGGAGCCGGCCCGTCTCCCCCTCGACATGCACAGCTGCTCCGCCGTCCTCGTACAGCCGCGCAGGCAGGCTGCTTCAGTCTCCTCGCGGGCTCCAGCCCACGGCGTCCGCCTTGGTGTTGGTGCGACACGGCCCCTCGATCACTGGGACGCGGGAGCCGCCATTTTCCTTTCTCTGCTCCGGCCCGACTCACACGGAGCAACTCGGTGGCAGATGTTCCAGGCCGCACAAACGTCGGGTCCAGCGATGGCGGATGAGGTCCGGAGGAAAATGGTGCAAGTTTAGTCTTCGGTAGTTACAAGAAACATGTAAAAATACAGCTTATGTTGGCACATCGAAGTGGAGGACTCCGGAGACACGTCCGCTCTACATGGCAGTTGGCCACGCCCCCCCTATTCAACACTGATATTGCCCAAGGAAATGGGTGGAGTCAGTCGCCCAGACATAAGGGAATACTTTAGAGCAGCTCCGTTCAGGGTACTCCCAGGCCACTTAAGGGAACAAAGAAAAACAGTGGGTTGCACTAGAAAATGGCCTGCTGTCTCCAGTTACTATTCGTGAATGGCTATCGCCCCCCCATAGACTACTGCCAAATAGAGTAAGATCACACCATGTCCTGGTCACCCTATGGCAGTTATGGGGAAAGGCAAGGGATATGTAAGGGGTGAAAACATGGTCCTCTCACATCGGTTGTCCCCTGACCAGGGATAAAATTCATGAACCACTTCGGTTTCAGCCGTACTACGAAAGGGGGTGTGTGAGGGCGGGCCAATTGTGCCGTGATGGGAAATTCTGGACTAAAACTGTCCTGGATGAAGAAATGCAGTGTGAGCCTATGTCTACTTTTACGTACTGACAATTGAAAGGTGCGCTGGCAGACCGTGCTTGGGAGGGACACATAAGCTGACCTCTAACAAAGTTTAGACAAGTTCTGGACATGCACTCTGGGCACCAGGGGCCTCATCTCAAGACTGTACAACTTGTTGATAATAAGAGGGATCACTTGCTTATACTGTTGTAAGTAATTCTGGGTAAATTACCCGAACATCCCAGAGTGTAAAAACCCCTGGCCACCAATCTACAGGCAATTGGGGTCCTCCTCCATAGTGATGCAATACTAGATTCCGAATTATAGACTACTTCAATGCTGTCAACTGCCCCATCCCCTCCAGAGGCTGTCCAGGCTGTTTTCAGGGGTTAGTGAGTTATATTGGAGAGGGTGTGGCAACATATTGGCATGTCCAGTGGTAGTGTCCTCGAGCACAAATATGTTGGAGAGAGGTGCTGGCCTAGATAAAGGATGTAGTTGGTAAAACAAGTCCTTTGTCCCCACCATTATTTATTTATTTCCACATTTATATAGCGCACTAAGCCGAAAGGCATCAAGGTGCTGTTACATACATGTTACTCACAGGGCTCCAAAGGATTAGAAG
The DNA here is from genome assembly GCF_040938575.1 of Ambystoma mexicanum. NCBI lineage: Eukaryota > Metazoa > Chordata > Amphibia > Caudata > Ambystomatidae > Ambystoma > Ambystoma mexicanum. The sequence continues at coordinate 670,095,871 of NC_090927.1, read as the reverse complement.
GCAGAGAGAAGGTAGTAGCAGGAGGAAATCAGCAGCATCAAAAGAAAAAAGAAAAGTTACACAAACAGCCACAATGCATGCGGAGTTAAACTGATTTTGTTGCTAAAGCATTTCTAACATTCAGTGGACTGACAATCTTTTTCTGTTTTTTTTGCGTTTTTTCTCATTTTGAGTTCGGTTGCCTTTCTGACATCCAAAGCACTGGAGATTGTACTCCTGTTTGGATCCACATGATAAGCTGCATGTGCTTTATTTCTGGTTGATGCTTCTCCGACATGCAAGAGACTTCTCCAACAGGTATTGTCCTCTGTAGTTTCTCAGAGAGGGAATTCAATATCATGTATGACCAATTTTGTTTCTGACATTCTGCGCACTGATCTGGTTTTGTTACTGCAGGAGTTTTTCGTGTCAAGTCAGGTTTGTCTTGTTGGCTGAAATCTTTTCTTTCATTCAGTGCACGAGGTAGTTTCTGCTGTGTGGGTTCTCACATGTAGAATTAAATACCTCGTACGAGATGAGCTTTTCTTAGATTTGGTGCAATGAGGTTTTCCTCTTTTTGTGCATTTTCTCTCGTGTTGAACGAGGCGGCCTCTCAGAATGAAACTATTCTGACATTCAGTGCAGTGGTGTGGATCTTCTCCTGCATATTTTTCTATCCTGTTTAGCTCAGCTGCTGTTCCAACTGAGGCCATTTTCTGATATTCAGAGCAGTGATCAGGCTTCTCCTGCGTGGTTTCCCATTTAGCCAGGTTGCTTTTCTGGCTAAAGCTTTCTTAGTGTTTGGACTTGAGGATGATGGGGTGGTTTATACAGGACTGACCTACATGACAAGGAACTTGTTCCTGGCGGCGAGGGCCTGCATAACAATATTTTGGGAGAGACGTCTCACCCCCATCACTCAAAACACACAGGGAATGGCTTGGTAAAGCCCTTGAAATCTACGAAAAGTAAAGTATGACTGTGCTTCTTTCCGAGACACACACTCATATTGACTCAAAATGTCTCCCCTTTGTAGCATACCATAGACAAGTTTTATCTCGACTGCAACAGACACGGACAGATGTTCCCCCAAACCAGAGTGCCATAACAACAGAATTGCAAGCCTGTACATCTGAAGGAAGATATTAGCGAAGCCCTCACATAGACAAGTTCTGATAATCCTGACAGACCTACCACACCAAGAAACATAAAGGAGTACTAAAAATACATGCCTGGGAAATTGCGAGGCGAGAGGGATGTAGGGGAAGGGAACTATGATAATTAGAGCAAATGTTCATTGAAATGTTGTTGATGACCATGAGGTTATAGATGTGGCATAATCGATTTTTCCATTTGTATTATATATTAACCCTGTTTTGACATTTAAAGTCATGTAGTTGTTGGTTGTGTAACGAATGCTCTTGTAAAACTTCAAAATTCACTTGGAAAAAAGAAAATAAGAATAATGTTATCAATGCAGATCAAATTGGAATCCCTGAATATGTTTAAAACAAAGCTGGCATTGTTGCACATGGATCATTAAATACCATGATGAAAGCTGGCGATATTGGGAATGTTGTGAGTTGCCTTGATCTACCTAGACAATCAAATGCTTCAGAAAGTAGGACAACGTAAAAATAGTTTAGAAACACAAATGCTAACTTTATAAATGTAACATCTCCAAGGATGCGGCTCAGACCCACTATTTCGCTATGGATGGATTATCAGTTCTAAGCAACAAAATGAAAAAAAAGTTATCATCAGACAGCTGAACCCTTTTGAGGAAATAACTCAAAAAGGAGAGATTAAGCATGTCTAACATATATAAAAATCATAATAAAGGAGAGTGCAGGCTCCCATGCAGAACAGATGGAAAAGATAAATATGACTGAAAGGTATTCCTAGTGAACAGAGACGAGTGTCAATGCCAATAGATTCTATACAGGTGGTTACTTAATCCATCAATGTGGCTAAAATGTTTAAAGGAACCTCTGATAATGGTTGGAGGGGAAATGGGGAGAGACAGGAATGTCTTAAACATAGTGGCACCGTCACTGAATTCAATTATATAATTATAATTAGAACATCAAATATGTAACTGAAGTAGTACTTCCAAGTGATTTTTTGTCAACAGTCCTGGAAGCAAAAGCACAGAGGAAGTATTTCCCACACAATACACAGCAGGGCCACATGTACCCTTTCTCATGATACTGATTATCTAAGCAATTGTGCCAAAGCACAGATACCAAGGACTCCAAGTCACTTTTTGGGTGTGGGGGCTGGGGGGATGGTTAGCAGCTTCCCTGGTCTACAGGAGGCCCACTCACCATCACAAAGGAAAGAATGCAATATACAATTTTAACCAACAAGCTTGGTTTTCTCATGTTAGAAGATATTTTGTTGACATGATTGGGCATGTTTACTTTGCACCAAGGTGAAAGGTGATCTAATGTCTTCATGTTGGAAGTGTCAAGTTTGTTTTGTTATCCTCAACAGGCAAACAGAAGTCTCAAAACAAGCAGATATTTTGTGGTCTGAAGTTAATAATTGTCACACAACCTATTTATTCTGAATCTCATCAAAGTAGTGAAAGTAACAGATTAAAATGCACCTTTGAAGAGTTCATATAAAATATACTCTTACATCTGCCGATAATTGCTTTGTGTAGGTATTACCAAAGACCACACTCTCAAGAGTAGGTATCACAGAGTCCTTATTCTGAGCTGGAGCGTTCCTATTCAACCAGGTGTTCTTCAATGGGCGAGGAAAACTATGGAATAAAATAAGAAACATTTACAAAAACTGGGCAAGTACATAATACAAATAATGTTGTAACATTACTATTGCATAGTTTAAGATTATAGTCTAAATGTTACAGGGCACTATTGGCTAATCAGTAAAAAAAAGTAAAGAATAATTTAAAAATAATATAATATTTCTAATAGTAAAGCTGATATGGAGAGAATAGGAAATAAAAGGAAATATGACGGCTAACGATTTTTCCAAAATTCAGTGCGTGTGCAGCATGACATTCCACGTTGCTGTATTGTTCTACAGATTTTATCATTCCCATTTGAGAGATGAGAAATTCATATTTTACTTTTTAACTGCTAAGGGAGCTAGTGCTGGTCCAAACTGTTTCATAGATAAACAGATTGCAAAACCGTGAAATCATCTCGCCTATAATGGTTATGCCATTATCAGTTTTACATTTTCCTCATCGCAGTTCATACTTAATGAAAGCAGGTCTATGAGCGTCAACCATTTTTGTTTTGAGAAAATATTTGTGTGCCTGGTTATATATTTATTTGAATTTATAAAGTGTCAGCAATGAAAATACATGAACAAAAAAATGGTAACAGCCTGACGTCACCTTCTTAGCAATTGGGAGCAGGAAGGTGGTGAGAAAAAGATCGAAAAGTAGCAAGTGTGGAAGAGGAGTGTATAGGGAAGAAAATTCTAGAGCTTGAAGCAAGGCGGGGAAATTAGCAGAAATGAGATTGAGCACAGGGATGAGGAACTAACAGAAATAAAGACCGAAAGGAACAATGGGGAGAACAGTGAAACAGTGTGTGGGCTGAACAGAATACATAGTGCACCAGAAAATGAGCGTCAGAAGCATTATATGATAACAAAGGAATGGTGGATGAAAGCTGTGGCAAAACCCCCTGCCTAACACTGGGAACAACTAGTGGGGTGACAAAGAAGGCTGTGTCCCTCCCTGGGCTAGTGCATGATAGGCCCAATAGTGGTAAGGGCAGGATCCCCCATGCCACTCATATTTAGTTTGCATCCCTAGGCAGAGGAAGGCCGATGCCTCCCTAAGGGAGACTGTTCTCAATCAAGGAGCTGAAACAATATGGAACCAGTCAAATAAAGTCATCTGAATTACCAAAAGCAACACTTTATGTATTCCTACAGGAGGGGAGTTTTAAACATAGCACATTTAAGAAAAGGGAACGCTGTCCGCCTCAGACATTCGGATAGAGGGATCAAAATGAAGGGATCTACCCAACTAATATCGCTTTATGCAGATGACACTCTGTTATATGTTAAAGAACCTGAACTTAATATAACACCCATTATGGCCGAGGTTCAGGACTTCGCAGAGTATTCTGGGTATACGATAAACAGAGCCAAATCGGAGATATTTCCGCTCACACTGGCCACCCAGTGCCCCACAGTTACAGATGGACTTAAATGGTCTGACGACCGTATCAGATACCTGGGAAATCTTGTCTCCAGTAATAAACTCATTATATTCGGATAACCACGAAAGTGCCCTGCAAACTTTAACTGCCAAGCTTCAACTGTGGGGGCGTCTCCCGATCTCCTTGGCCGGCCGAGTTACTATTCTTTAAATGGTTTTCCTCCCTAAACTTCTTTATTTATTTGACAACATCCCTATATGGCCTGGCAGAGCCTTCTTCACCAAACTCAGATCCATGGCGATAACATTTCTTTGGAACGGTAAGACTGCGAGGATAAGCTGGGAAAAAATGATAGAACCATATTCTTCGGGAGGTATAGCGGCCCCAGATTTCGAACTTTATTACTATGTGGCCCAGGCTCAGTTCGCTAAATATTGGTACAATGATGAGGACAGCACACCCCATGCATGGATAGAAAAATACACTACACATCTCACCAACATACAATCAGTCATTTTTGACCCACGCTACAAAGACACATGTGAATATAATCCAGTTAGTTGCACAGTCAGGGCATGGGAGGCTATATTCAAAAGGCTTGGACTGGAGGCCCCCTACAACCCCGAGATACCTCTTTGGAACTTTCCGGGGATTCCTCCTACACATAACATGAGTATACAGGAGTTTTGGGACCCTAACTGTGAAATGAAGCTCGGCGATATGTTTGTCAATGGCATTTTTTCAGACCTGGAATTGCTGTTGAGGGCGCTGGGTGATGGTCCACTAAAACGTTGCAATATTACCGGATAAGAGCTGCATTTCAGAAAAAGTGGCCCTTGTTCCCGGATGAACCACCACCACATCCATGTGTACAATTGGTAACAGCCAAAAATGGCTTGGGAATTTCTAGCCTATATGCTGAGGTCCAGGGCCATACCCCCACAGTGAATCAGATAAAGGAACGATGGGAGGCAGACTTAAAAGTTCCCATCGAGGCGAAGCAATGGGCCAGATATTGTTCACTAACTAAAAAAATCTCGCTTAATTCTGACCAGAGGTTGATCCAATTTAAAATTCTCAACAGATTACATTACACGCCGGCCAGGATCGCTAAATTCGCACTGGGTTCTTTGGATGCCTGCCCTAAATGCAATGCCCCTAAGGCGGGTTCCTTTCACATGTGGTTAAGGGGTTCTGGAGGGAAGTAGCTAAAGTATTGGAAGGCATAACTCAGGTTCCTCCAGATCTAACCCCCCAGAAATATCTTTTTGGGGACATAGGCAAGCACTCAGAAAAAATCAGAAGACTATTCAACATTTCATGTGCGGTTGCCAAAAAATGTATTCTATTAAAATGGAAAAGCGCCTTGCCGCCCAGCATGAACCAATTTTTACAAGAATTGACACATGTTAATGAATCGGAGGAGCAATTTGTCTTGACCCAACCTTTGATGCGCAGACCCAAAGACATATGGGGCCCGTTCAGACTCTACCTGTGTAATATGATTACTGTTGATGATTTGTCACCATAATATTGTTATGTGAAACTGCATTGACCACATTTATTCTAGTTGTATCTTTGAAATGTACTGTACAATGGTGCTGTTGGCCTCTCTGTTGCCACTAATAAAAAAGAATTTAAAAAAAAAAAAAAGAAAAGGGAATGCTGTAACCAAGGGGATCAATGTTGCAAAGAAACGAAATCCCCTTGACATGAGTAGTAAACACCCGCTCAGACATCTGAGGATCATATTTTGCTAAGGCACTCACTCAGAGAGGCTGCTCAGATATCAGAGAAATATTGCATTTTTCTCTGATGCTTGCTTAGTGAACCCATTCTATAAGAGGTACACCATAGTTTACGACGCTTGCACAGCCAGCTATAATGGACATCGCAGCCCCACAAGTTTTTCCATAGCACTCCTATGTGAGAGGCACACAGTTCTCTCTTGTAATATTTAAAGAGAGCCCTCATTGCAGTTACAGACATAGGTTTAATTTCCCTATAGAGAAGGGCCTCAGAACTCTTTAAGGGAAACCGTGGTATATTTGAAAATGTGTTAATTCTGCTTACCATCAGATACACCGACCGAGAATGAGTACAGGCTCTATGCCACTGGCAGACAGTGAACATGCTCTTGACAATCTTAGGAGGCAGTATCCAACAAAGAATGCATACTACTATCCAAGATGGCTAACCAGCGTCTTAAAGGCCTGGTGAAAACCAAACATCCAAAACAAAAGTGAATCCATTAAATCCATTTACAGTCCCTCTCATTTTCATCTAAAGGTGCAAACCGTTACCCAACTCTGTGCACATTCGGGGTGGTGCTACATGGAGCACTCTAGTTTTGTGAAATCCTATTGCCGGCCATAGACTGGCAGTGACTGTTAGTGCTTTGAAACTGCGTGAGCAGTCAGCAAGAATAAAAAAAGCCATTGTAAGTCTCAAGCAATGTGGAAGCGCCCTCTGTACTTTCAGTCCCCACTGCATTGCGCCTAGTTATTGCATACCTTAATATACATGTTCATACCCTGTTTTTGTTAATATACTATTTTCTGGCTTAAAACAAAGAAAATGTGCTTAAACAGAAGTAAAAGAAACAGAAAAACATGTAATAGAATGCTTTAATTTCTTCGTAAAGAATTTTTGTCGTGTTTGGAGCTACATGCATTAAACAAAATAACGGTTTGGTTTTGTATTCGACAAAATACTTGACAAACGATCGGTATTCAGCGAAAACTACGTATGACGTTTCAGTACAGAGGGTTTCTGAAGGGCCAATGCAGAAAGGCAAAGTTTGTGTCTGAGACTATAGGGAGAACTGGTACCCCAAAGCTAAAATTAGCATAGTGGATAGGAGACATTAAGGAAGAGGGCCTTGGGGACAACAGATAGGAAGGTGGTCTCGGACCTTGTACAACCTCTTCATGAAGCCCCTATTCAAATACCTGGATGAACTAGGCATAACATACACCAACTATGTGGATGACATACAGGTGCTCATCCCCTTAACAGGAGACTATGACATTGACAAGGAAAACCTAAACTCCATATACACCAAAATTCAAACCTGGATGGCAGAAAACTGGTTGTGCCTGAATGGGGAGAAAACAGAGTTGCTTCTCATTGGCTCCCCAGCTACCTTAAAAAAACTCAAAGAGAACTACAAGGCCTTCACCATTGATAACACTACTATTCCAGTTTCTCAGGCAAAAAAACCTTAGGGTCTTCCTAGGCTCCACCCGCACTATGAGCAGACAAGTTAATGCGATTGCCGCGGCCTAAAATTCAAAGTTGATCAACGCAGCTGGGTCCTTTTTCTCCAAACAGGACTGCCTCACAATTGCCAGGGTGATGATCTGCTCCCGATTAGACTACTGTAACGCCCTCCTATTTGGCACTGCTGCAAAGAACTTCAAAAACTTCAAACCATTCAGAATAATGCCCTCCGGATGGCCACTGGCATCTCAAAGAAGGAACACATATCTGCAACCAGAAGACTAGTCCATTGGCTTCCAATGAAGGCGCGCATAACCTTCAAAACCCTTGCCATCACTCAGAAGTGTGTCAACAACACAGCTCCGATGTCTCTCTCCCAGAGATTGGTTAAATCCCACTCAGATAGACCTACAAGAGCTGCCTATTCCAACATGTTCATTGTTCCTAAACCCCCGCGAGCACGTGCAGGAAGTTCCAGCTTCCCAACCCACCTTAGCAGAATTGATTCACACACGGCTTTCAGGAAAGCCATTAAAACATGTCTGTTCGTATAACCTAGCCCCTCGGTCATCTGTGTTCATCGCCCCTTTTGGAAACTAGCAGCCATGTAATTTGAAACCTGCTTCTGTTGTGTTTGTAAAACTTTGCGTAAAGCATGCTCCTTGTAACCCATAAGCATGTCCATTAATTCCTGTAACTAAGACATTTTCTTGCAACAGTGCCTCCATGCCCCTGGGCTGTAGTGCGCTTTACAAATCTAAATAATAAAATAAATAAATGAACAGAAAAGGCAGGGAACACAACCAAGATAAACATGCTATGAACAGAATGGTATTTCCCACGCTAATAGTGAAACCATCCTTCTGAGCAGTTTACAGTGCCTCACTCTGAATGTGAAAGAAGGAGTGGGCTGGTGTGACTGGTCCCCAAAGCATTAAAAAGTAAACTATACAAAAAGACGATAGCCTTCATGGTTCCAGCAGGAACCAACCCCTGTTTACCATAAATGGCACAGTAAAAATACACAGAGACACGACATAAGGAAAGGGCAAAGATTCCATACTGGGGAACCCAGAAGCCAAACTTTGAATGGTGGATTTATGCAAATACAAGTGTTGACAAACACAGACATCCCCAGAAAAAGAACAAAGGATAAACAACTCATGGACCAGCATTTAGAAATTGTACCAAGCGTGAAGGACAGACTTACTTGCAGGAGGAAATACAGGAAAGAGCAATCGAGGACTATGCATACAGAAATCTGGCAAAGCAGAGAGGAAGGAAGCGCTTTAGCAAGTGTACTGCGGACAAAGAACAAGGGTACTGACGACTGCAACTGCAGACTGGAAGCTGAACTGGATCTAGAAACTAAGGTTTGATCTACATACTACAATTGGTTCCTTGTGATAATGTCGCCGGTAAAAAGTCGTCAGGTAGATGATCCCCCCCGACCCCTAAAATTATCGGGTCTAACGCGATGCATCATGATGAAAGCACGCGCATGTCTCTCTTCTATGTGGAACATTACACCAACATAAACATTGGCGGTTATGTCGCTGGCATGCTAGATTTGCTGCGGCGCCCGGGATCTACCCCATAGACTGTCGCGTTTATTAAGGTAAGCTAACAATGGAGTAGGGGCTTGCATTTCACGGGCTCATATGATTGCAGTAATCTTCATTTATCCCTTTTTAAATACGCACTGAATAGCGGAACTCTAATGAACGCATGCATGGGACATTATAGTAAATATGCCATACAATAATTATAACAATAATAGGTAACCATAAAAAACTTCAGTGAGTTACATTGATACTAACATTGAAATCTTAGTACTTGTCATGTGAAAGAACTTGAGACACATTTCTTTTGTGCATTTTCTCATATGCCCTGCTCAATGGCTCAATCTTGGTATGTGACAAATGTGTAATAATGATTTTTCATTACTCTGTGATATTGATGTCAATGCTATAATTTCATGGGACATACAATTCTTTTTTAGAATTTGGGATCATGAATTGAATGCGTTTGTAAATATCTGTATATTTATTCAGCCTTGAGAACGACCGGCGGGTCGAAACATGTGTCGACTGATCATCTGAATAAACCATTGCACAACTTAACTGATTTTTTCGACTGTAAAAACTATTATTGGGCACTGCCCGGTTTTGCAGAACTTACCCACTGTATAAAATGATGCGACTTTGTGGTAGCTGGGGCACTACCACCTAGTACTGCCACGAAGCCAGCCCTTGAAAGGGACTAAAGGGCAACAGCGCTCCCACACACACAGGGACTCCCCGCTCAGTTTCAGCCTAGCATGTGACTGAGTGTGTGCACTCTTTGTTAATGAAATGTCACAGGAAGACCAATTCTAATTTCTATATATCAGCTATTAATGTGTGTAGATTTGTTACTGTATTTATTAAACCCAAGAGACAGTTAGGGGACCACCGTTGAAGTGGTTTTATTTGAATAAAATGAAATTTTGATTCCTAATGCAGTCCGATTCTTTTCCCAAAATTGTGTGGTTGGATTGTTAACTAAGTGGTGTTAAATTAGGGGATGTACCAGAACTATAGGTATAACTGAATCCACAAAAGATCAGACACTGACAATGTATTCTGAGCCATAGCAGCTAGTCCCAAAGACATCTTTCCTACTGTTCCAGAGGAAGGATTGTCATATGTGACTAATCATGGGAATTCTTCCCTTCTGCGCAAGGCTAGGGAGGTGAGCCTGATGCGCTCTACCCTCCCTAGGGGTAGAGGCAAGTGGAACCTCACCAGGAGAGACCCCCCCCCCACCTCCCTTTGGGGACAAGGACTCACATTCCAATGAGGAACTCTCTAAAAACCATCTCAACAATACTGCTGAGAACATTTACTATGGAAACATGAGAGGAAGAAACCAGTATTTGCTACTGTCATCTAGAAACTGTAAATATCTCTTTAAGCAAAATATCTCATTCAATTGGGGCAAGGAGGAGGAGACCGCCAAAGAGAAAATCCTGCGAGTTACAAAATGCAGCTGCTCCATGCTGGGGCAGTGGGAGGGGGGAGAGAGATAGAGAGATAGAGAGATAGAGAGAGAGAGAGAGAGAGAGAGAGAGAGAGAGAGAGACGCAGCATCCAGTGACCAGAAAGAAGCGTGAAGCTGAATCAGATGTACAGCATCTCATCTGGAGGAGATAACGCAAAGTAGTCGGACGCAGAGCGTAAAGGTGTAGAGAGAGAGACACCGAAGGTGTTGGCGTGACAGCAAAGAAACTGGTGGTGTACCAGGAGCTCCCCAAAGAACACTGAAGCTGCTCTGCAGACGCAGAACCTAACGTTACGAGAAGTACCATACAACCATCCTCAACAACGGCATGAACAAGGTATCATTATGAGAATAAGAGAATGTTGACGGTGCAGAGAATCAACCCAGCAGCTAAAAGCCCTGGTAACGTTATCTCTAGGCATCCCAAGTAACAGGGTGAACAGGAGACCCAGGAGGAGGAATGGAGAATCGTTATGGGACCAATCTTACTCGTCTCAGTCGAGACAAAGAAATCCAAAAACTGAAATCTTCTGAAGTGAATAAGAATCAATACTGCAATACTCAGGCTTGTGACAGTAGTACAAGGAAATAAAGTAGAAGAAAAGATGTATAAAGGTTGTATACCTTTACTAAGGGAAGAGAGAAGAACACGTCTCTATAGAGCGAATCAAGAGGAGAGCAATAGAACCCAAAAGAGTAACCCATTTAAGAAAGGCAATGCCAAGCAAAGACTTGACCGAATTGTATGAACTGTTCAAAACAGTCACCAGAGACCATCTGAAAAATTTACTTTTGAAATGGGAGTTTGCGAGAAGCAAATAAACTATAGGAGAAGGGAGTCATTCTCATGTCTTTAGTTGGTGTTATAGTGGTAGGGTCAATTAGTTTGAATGGTGGACAGGTTCTGTTAAGGCATTCACGGATGAGCACACAAGTTAGTTTTGTTAGATAGTGACACCTTATAGCATTGGGAAAGTTAGGATTTCTCTTTAATAAACCTCACACTGAAATGACTTATCAAAGTCTGCGTCCTCCTCCTGACCCACTACACAGTTTTCTTCTCTCCGATGTTTAGAAAGAAAGGGTGATGGTGGCAACCAATGTTCCCTGTAAGGTGCGCGGCTGCGCACTTTTTATTCAGATGCCGTGCACACGCTTTGAAACACTGCGCATGCTTTTGCCTGCCCTTCCTTCATCAGTATGTGTTCAACCAATTAGGAGCTCAGAATGCACACAATGTAGAGGAGCAGCCGAATGTTTCTACAGGAAGTCCCACCCCTAGTTTGCCTATTTGTTGAAAACGGGAAATTGCGACATGTGCAACCCCAGTAATGATACCTATACCACAAAGAATCTTTGAGACAAGGCATCCGTTGAGAAGACCCTATGTGAAGTATCCCCGAAAGACTGATGGTCTCTTAAGAGAAGAGCCAGAAGAATTGAGAAGATGTGAAAATAAGAAGCTGGTGACGTCACAAAAAGAGAGTGACGCATTGGGAAGGATGGAGTAAAGAATCGAAAAGGCTTTCATGTGCAGAATGAAGATTGCACGTGTGACGAACACTGCAGGAAACACAAGCTATTTTACAATTGTAGAGACGCAGCAACGCAAGTAAACTAAGAATTCATAAGGCTGGCTATACATAGTATATAGACTGCTGGCGTTGTTGCCAACATATGTATATAGAGTTCTGGACATTCGATGATACAATTTTAGTAAGCAAGTCTCCTAACCTCCTCACCTGCATGGCCCCTCACACTCCTTCCCTGCACTGCCTCCGCGCAGGCTATGCGTCACCTGCCCGCGTGATCCCTTGCATTCTAGACTGCACATGCTTCCACGCCCTCTCCTCGTGCCCCCGATTTGCGTGGTCCCTCGCAATCCTGCGATCGCATGTGTTCTAGCGCCCCCTCCATCCTTGGCCGTGCTCGGTCGGTGCATTGCCTGAACGTCCATGATCGTCGTGCATCTTGGCACCCTCCTCTTCTCGGCCTTGCTCGCACCTGCGCGCCTTAGCCCACCTGGTCCCTCTCAATCCTTGATTGCGTGGTTCCTCGCATTTCCACTCTGGTTTTGCTCACAGCAGCGCGCCCCTGATCGCGTGTCCTCTCAACTTCCTCGCTATTCCCCGACTGCATGCTCCACGCATTGCTTCGCATCCCACCTCTCCCTTCTGCACCCTTCCCGTATCCCTCGCTACTTCCTGATTGCGTGCTCCTTGCATCTTCCCCGCTACTTCACGATTGTGTGGTTCCTCACAATTCCCCCATCACTTGTCCTCGCAACTTCCTCGCTATTGTCTGACCGTGTGGTCCTCGCACTTGCCTCGCGCCCCTCAGCTCCCACGCACACCCCTCTGTTCTTCCTCACTGACTGCCCTGTTCATCGATTGTCCTACTGTTCCGTTGTCTGCCGTATTTGTGCCTTCTTTAGGTTATCACTCTTCGACTCCTGCTCTTGTACATTGCGGTTCGTTTTCCTCACTGACTGCCCTGTCTTGCTTATACTACGAGTATATTGCTTTGTTGTTCTCCTCACCGACAGCCCTGTTTTGCTTATACAGCCTTGTGTTTTCCGGTTGTAATCCTCCCTCATCTAGGTCCTCATTCGCCGATTTCTCTGCTCCTGGTGTGGTTTTGTGCTCGCCCACTGACTTACCGATCTTACATTGTACTGCTGTGTGTTCTGCTGCATTTTTCTTTCCTCCGGGTTGTCATTTGCCAACTACTTTGTCCTTTTCGTCTGTGGTTTTTGTCTTCTTAACAAATCGTTCATCTAGGAAACTGTTCTACTCTTGTCTCGTCAGCTTGTACCCCACCGTGTGTCCTCCCCTAGTTCTCCCACCCTTCCCTGCCACCCCCACTTCATCTCTCCTCTCCCCCACCTACTCTATGGTGCTTCGTTTCTCCTATCTTTTCTAAATGCTTCTCTATCGACTATCCTGCTCTCCTTACAAAGTCTGGTAGGAAGAAGTTTAAAAAGGACATCCTGGTCTCCAACCCAGGCCTCCCTATCGCTGACACCTATACCAGTGTTTCCTCCAGACAAACCCTCACTAACATCCTCTTTGTCGTTCCCTCACCAGACCTTTGGACTCTTCATATGGTCTCTGTGCTTTCTCCTTTCTCTTCTTCTCCCATTAAGGCCCCCCTCACACTCCTCTAAGATCATCATTAATGTTTGCATGAATGGTACCATCTTGGTCCAAGGCCCTCAGGCCAAACTTCCTCTTTGATAGACACTTCCCGAGCCTCATCAATTTCCTTTCTTCTCCTGCTGTCCCCTTCTCTCCCTTCCATGGCTTCATTGCCTCCCCCTCTGTCTCCTCCTTGGCTACCTTGCCCTCTCCTCCTTCCTTGTCTGCCCCCCCTCGCGCTCCTACACCTCCACAGGGCATATCTCTGATTTGTACCCCACCCCGGAGGTCTTTCAAGGATGACAACATTCTCCATATTGCCACTATCAACTCTCGCTCAGCTGTTAAACACTCCTCTGACATCTGCCGCCTCTTGGAAGAACTTGGCCTCGATGTCCTCGGTATCACAGAGACATGGTTCACAGCCATCTCTCTCACAAGCTTTGACAGTCTCCTCCCTGATGGCTAAAAGATACTCTCCGCGCCCAGATCCAACTGTTCCAGAGGGGGTGCAGCCCTGATCTTCCAGGAGTGGCTTCCTGAATATGTCATTCGTACGCAGGCGTACTCTTTCGAATGCCTTGTGGGCAGGCTCTCTCTATATCCTGGCCACTCTCTTACTGTTGCTACCATCTATCGGCCACCTGGTCAGATCTCCTCCTTCCGCTCTGAGTGGGCGGACCTCTCCTCCTTCCTCATGGCCTCAACCACTCAACTTCTCCTTCTTGGAGACTTTAACATCCACCTGGATGCTTCCTGTCCTTCCTCTGGACTTTTTCGCAAACCTCTGCGACTTACTCTCTCTTTCTATTCTCCCCTCCGGCCTGACTCACTCTGCAGGGCACAATCTGGATGTTCTGATCTCTTCAGACCTTCCCCTCTCACCACTCCTCTCTCCTAGAGTGATCACTTTCTCCTTTCCTCCCATCTCACCCTCTCTACCCCTCAGGCCAAGCCAACTCCAGCACTGCCACCTACCTTCTCGGTTATCAGACCTATGAATTGTGTGTCAGTTGAGGTTTTCGCCGGCACTTTCTCACCCCTCCTCCTCTGGCTGACTCACATTCTGACACAGCCCTTTGCATGCTCCACTCTGCCATCTCTGATACTCTTGATGTTCTTGCCCCCGTCATGAGGATCCGCTTGAAGCCCAAAGCTAATTGCAACTCTTGTTACGACTCAGACCTTGTCACCCTTAAACGCAAGTGCAGGGTGGCTGAGAGGAAATGGCATGCTTCTTGTGCATCCTCTGACAAACTGGCCTGCCGCCTGCTCCAAAGGCAATACTGGCTCTCGGCCCGCACCAAGAAGAGAGCCCACATCCAAGACAGTGTCTCTGCGGCATCCAACAACTCGACCAAACTCTTTAAAATCTGAAAGGATCTGGCCAATCCTGCTGCAGTCTCTACCTCTCCTGTTCCTTCCCAGGCCCTCTGCATAGCCCTGGCTTCTCATTTCCTCTCTAAAACTCAGGACATCCTGTCCTCTCTCTCGTCCTCTCCACCCCTCCCTCTACTTTCTGCTCTTCGTCTGGCCCCCCTGTGGCCACCTCTCCTCCCTCCCTCTGCATTTCCTCTGTTCTCCCCCGACAAGCTTTCTAGACAGTCCGATTTATTAAAGTCTTGTCAAAACAGGTTCTCCCCTGTTCCTCCAAAACCATCAAGGACCACATTTCCCCCCTGCTCCAGCCCTGGCTGACTTCTGCAACCACTCCTTCGCCACTAGAGCCTTTCCTTCCCCCCTGAAGCACTTTTGTTCACCCTCTTCTTAAGAAACCTTCAGCCGCCGCCTCCTGCCCAGCTAACTATCGCCCGATCCCATCACTCCTTTCCTGGGCAAACTCGTGGAAAAGCTGGACATCTCCCAGCTAAATCTTCATACTGAATCTGTTGGTTGTCTCGATGATCATCAGTCTGGCTTCAGAGCAGCCAGAAGCACAGAAACTGCTCTCCTGAACATCCATGAAGACCTACTCTCCAACCTCGATTCTAATACCCCCTCTGTCCTCATCTTACTCAATCTCTCTTCTGCCTTTGACACAGTCAACCATGCCATGCTGCAAACTGGCTATGTGATAACCTGGGTATCACCTATCAGGCCGTGGCCTGGCTGACGTCTTTCCTCTCCCATCGACCCTCCCAGGTCCAACTAGAGTCCTTCCTCTCCTCTATCCCCCTCTACCGGTGGTATTTTCCAGGGTTATAACCTCTCTCCATGCCTGTTTAACCAATACCTGGCATCTCTTGCTCACTGCATTGCCGCTCTCTGCCCCAACTTTCAGTGCTATGCGGATGACACTCCGCTCGTTTTCAGGCTCCCTTCTGCCACCTCTTCTTCTCTCATCTCTGTCTATCTGCTATCCAGGAGAGGTGAGCCGCCAACGATCTCTGCCTTAATGCCAGTAAGACGGAGAGTCTCCTCATCAGCACCCCCTTCTCCCTCCTTCCCCGTCACTCTCTGGCCGGCCTCCCTTTTCACTCTTCCTGCTCCCACCTTTGAGGCTAAGAACCTCAGGACATATTTGACTCCACACTCTCCTTTTCTCCTCACACCTCTGATGTCTCTAAGAAGTCACACTACCAATTGCACCTCGTCAGAGGTATTCTTCCTTTCCCCTCCTTCCCCCAGAAGCTCACTGTCACCAGATCTCTGGTTCTCTCTAGGCTGGACTACTGTAACAGCCTCTTTCTAAATCTGCCTGCTTCTTCTCTCCGCCCTCTGCAACTCATCCAGAACAGGACTACTAGACGTGTGATGGGCCTCAAGCCCAGGGATCGTATCTCCCCAGCACTGAAATCTCTGCACTGGCTCCCAGTGGCTGTGAGGATGAAGTTCAAGACCCTCTGCATTGTCCACAAGGCCTTCTGGGGCCTCCATACCTCCAACAATACTCCCTCAGCGTCAGTCCCTTCTCAAAGCAACAAGTTGGTGGTAGATCTCTTTCTTCGACTGGGGCCTTCCTCTGGAAGAGCCTCCCTGCCTCTCTGAAACTTGAGGAGCATCATCTCCAGTTCCGGAAGCACCTCAAGAATGTCCTCTTTGCTTCTGCCTTCTCTCTTCCTCTCCCCTGCTCAATTCCTGGCTGAAACTGAAACTGCACTGCTCACCTGGCTACCCTCTGATCTCGGGCCCAGGTCCCCTCCCCACCAGTTGCACCCACACTGCCCCACCTGGCAACCCTTGCACTTGGGTCTGTATCTGTAACCATTCAGTCCCCCTACCTGCACTTTGGACACCTGCTGTCTGCACTTACCCTTGCACTTGAACACTGCGAGTGCCAAGTTTCTTTATTAAAGACAATTATATAATACGAGCAAATTCACAGTCTCTGATCACGTGAGCGGAGGTTGAAAATAGAAGATGGGCCTGGTGCACCAGATTGAAGATAGCGAGTGCTCACACTCGCTTATATTCCCAGAGGCGTGAAGCTAATACAAGGCAGAGTTCAAAGACAATGTGAATGGCAGACAGCATGAGTGATTAGAAATGATGGGCTAATTGGGTGGGGGGACACAGTCAAGTTCACCCACCAGCACCTGCACCTGGGGTACCAGCTTACGTGCTGCTAGAGCATCAAATGTTACAGAAGGCATGCCAACCAATCATAGAAGTCCATATAACAAAGAGCCTTATCGTTTGAGAATCAATGAAGTGTTGTGTTTCTAATTACTGTCGAAGATGACTTGCACTATGACTTGCATTAGGGGAGGGCGTAAGTGCCCACCTGACTATAGACCAATCCCGATCCTATCCCATATAGAAAGTATATTTGGATGTTCCCCTTGAGCCAACCACAATCTCCCATAGGTTTTCTTAGTTTGCCATGTATGTAGTATGAAGTCATGTATGACAAACTTTTAGTATAAAAGTATTGTTTTTTATGAGATGCTTTGAGATTATGCTGTGTCACATCTATTGATGTCCATTGTACTCCCTGTTTTAGACAATTATTTGGCAACTTCCTGAGTCGGTCTTACTGCTTCGTGTATGATATGATAGGTTATTTATAACGTGCTTAGTACCCAGAAGTTTCTAAGCGCGTACCTAGGGATCGAACCTCTGTTGCTCCGTGTCGTCTTGCTTCCAAGGTGAGCAGGTTGCCCCTGAGCTATCCTCCCGAGATGTATGGATATAAATGTTATATTAACAAGTTATTCTCTGTCCCATCCATAATATGATGTGTTACCTTGAGTAAAAGGGCCCCTAGGGTTCACTTTTAATGTGATTGGCTGCAGTGGTACAAGGCTGCACATGTTGTGCTGCTTCGACAAACAAACACGGCTCCTTCCATTAGTGCTCAGGTAGAATGTGTGGTCTCAGGCAAGGCATTGGAGCCATCCACTTTCGTGTGAATGCAAGGCTCTGTGCTTTCCACACTGCTGGCGCCCCAGCCGGCCGTTTTCAGGCACATACACTGCCTAAGTGATCTAGACTATTGGTTTTTCATGCCCAGCAGGACCCATTATTCGTAACAAATTATTGAAGGGTACGGACTCATAGCGCATTGCAAGTAGTTTTTCTGGGACAGGAGTTTCTATCCTACTTCAAGAACCAATAAAAAAAGAATACGACAGCTTTTCCTTTTTGGTTTACTCAAAACAAAGGGAGTGCATCATTGAAAGCACAAACGTTGCAAGTTTATCTTGCAACGTGGGGAAAGGGATAAAAAAAAGCTGTGTAGCATGTGAGCCAAACACTTGCACGTGAGGTCTGATGGACTGGATATCATGCAGAGTGTCTGTTGAGGGTGTTATAAAGAGAGCTATCGAAGGGGTGAGTGCATAACTGAGTGAAGTTGCTGCAGTGCAAATTACTTGAAAGCATTAAAAAAGTGCTTTATCCACTGAAATGAGTGACTGCTGGTTGCTCAAACTGTAAACAGTTCAAGAATTAACAAATTGGGCCCGATTTACAAAGCGTTTTTAAATGGGATTTTCCCACAGAAAAACACGTCTGCAAATCAGGCCGATAGCCTCACAATCATGGGTGGGATAATTAGATGGCGAACATTTATTTCCATACATCTCAGATTACGTGTATGGAAGTGTGATACAGTTTATCTTAAAAATACATAGATTTGTCATGTTGGATTGCAACCTATATAGCCTAACAGCATTGCCCCTAGTAGCTTCTACTACATCACGTTCATCGGATGCTGGTTTTGTCCAAAAGCCTTTGTGTTACTTGCGGAATAGCAAATGGGGGTTTACCGAAAGGGGGTGTAAGTAGTCGGCCGAATGCTGGTTGAAAAATAGGTATTTGTCTTTGGCTGAATACCTACTGGAATCCTTACTCGAAGCCGAAGTTACACCCCTAGTGCATTCTCGTTTCTTTCTTACCTAGCTGACAGCCCGAGCCAGCTGGGCAGTGCCACTGTGTTGATGGAATAGGTTGCCAGCTTTCAGGCTGCTTAGCATCCAAGTGAGCGTCCCACAGAATAGTGCCCCCAAGGGACTTCAGTGCGTCATCGGCCGGATCTCTGCTTAGTAAATCAAAAAGGCAGGAGCCGCACACCCAAGGGGTCTGCTTCAGTTCACGGAGTCACAGCGTCTCTCTTCCCTGTTTTTAATTCTGTTTGTTGAATTTCATAACGCGTCAGAGCTGCAAATCACTAAATGGCAGCTGAAGAGATTTGTGCTAGTTGAAACCCGACCTGCTGTCTGCTTTCCTATTTACAGAGGACCTAGTCGCGCCACTTCTTCTTTCGCACCACTCTAAAAACGTTCACAGAAACTCACTCATTATGCAGAAATAACACCCACTATGCACCATGCACTTTGTAAGGATTTTTGCTGCATATCTCTAGCACACCTGTTCGCAAGTGAAAGCAAGGCAGCTGGACACGCAATGCTGCTCTGCATCCATTTGTGCAACAGCATCCCTGTGAGAAAGCATGCGCGCAGTAATGATGCCACCTACATTCACATGGCAGGTACGGCCAGAATGGTATTGGGGCAGGGAGGCCGCGGGGAAGGGTTCTGGTGAGCAGCGCTAGCAGCACCACATTTGGGAAATAAAAGGGTTCTGTAACAAAGTAGGATCCCCATCCCTCCCCTGGTGGGAAAACATGCAACACAGCCAGGCCAGAGCTCCTGGTTGGTCAGGGGTAATGTCCCCATCCTTGGGTGCCTGTCTGCAATGTGGGTCGATGATACCCAAGTCCAGCGGCAGTCCCACGGATCCCTGGCAGGGTCACCATCCCTCCCCAGAGGGAAAAGCCGTAACGCGGCACGGCCAGCCATGGGTGCTGCCTCCGGCCTTGGGCACCTGTCTCCTATGTGGGGCGACTATCCCCACACCCAAAGGCGGTCTAAGGGAAAGATTTCGCAACCTGTCGGTCAACTGGGGTTATTTACAGAATCAAATGCCCATGTGGCCTTATGTTTATTGGACAAACAGCAAGATCTGCCAGGGGGAGGTGGACAAAGCATAAATCAAATATTCGCTGTACGAATGAGAAATCTCCTGTTGCAATACACTTCACAGCAGCACGCCACACCATTGCACAGATCAGATTTACCATTTTGGAAGTTGTTAAAAAACCCTACAGGGGAGGTGACTATACGAGGACCCTTGCTCAAAGGGAGATGTTTTAGATCGATTCCTTAGATGCAATACCACCAAAGGGACTTCACAAAGAGTTTTCACTTAATTGCTTTATATAAAACAACTTTCTTGGTATGGCCGTTTTGATATATCCATTTTGAAATTGTCGCATTGAGGCGTCTCAGCTTGTTTGGATGACATGTGTATCAGTATATGCAATGAATTGTTCGACTCCAACTTTATTATCTCTCATTGCATTTATTGTTTCCTGTTAAGTTTACTTTATAGTAGGTTGGTATTTATTTTATTCATTTTCCTGTATACAGCATAATTGGGTCCTTCGAAGTTTACCCATCTAGTTTTCTAGATGATCCTGCAGTGTACACTTAATGCAGGTCTTTGTGACCTTCGATCCAGGCCTTTTTTTTTTGGCTCCATGCATTTTACTCAGTGTTCTAGTAGTCCCTACACCTCTGTTTTCAATTGCACTTCATTATTTTTGTTTCTATTTAATTTAATTACGTCCCTAGTCTTCTGCACTCTCTTTTCGGATAGTGTTTTCCTTTTTTTTTTACTGTATTTATTTGTTTCATTCCACATTATAATTTTATGTATGTCCCTCATTTCATTATTTGGGAGGCCTTTCCTCCTATCTGCACATAACGCGACTATATCATTTGGGAGGTCTATCCCCTTCTCTCTGCACCAAACGAGTCTTGTAGTTTACTATAGATTGAAACCACTGATACATCGCCTTGCGTGGTGTAGAGGTCTAGTTGAACTTGGTTGCTGCACGCTTGGACATGGCTACGTCACGTGCATCGGTCACGTGATGGGAAGTGTTTGCTCAGTTCATTCAAATTAGACAGCGCTTAATGTTCCATATGCCACAGCTAGTAGCCACCGGTTACGGATTGTGTGTGTACCAATCTAGATAAGAATTATGAATCGATTTGGATCAGTGTACTTTAACATTCGCATTAACTAATTCAGTTCATCTGTGGGATGAGAGTGTACCTTTTGCATTGTCATTTTGGATATGGTTTGTGATGTTACCGCAATGAATACCTGTGGCTAGTTTAGCCTTTTCAGTGCCTGTGTGCATTTCTGGATACTAGTATAATCTCAGAGGTATAATTCCAGTTTTAGAAGTTGTTACCTACGAGGTTAAGTGGTTGGCCGTGTTCCGGCTTCTTGGCTAATTACAGTTGACTAAAATGAACAATGTTTTTTTCTAATGTTACTTACCTACATTCCAAATGCCTGTGTACAGTGAGCAACTGATGGTATTTCTGTTTACTGTCCCTTACTAGCATCCCAAACTCCTGTGCATAGTTAATGCTGTACTCTGCACCGTAGAAGCATGCTCATATATGTATATGTATATGTTTGCCAAGTGGCTGGTGTGATATTTCCAGGGTGCAAGCGTCTCCTCCAAGGTCATCATTGGTGGACCATTGTCAATTACCAACATGTTTAAGCTACATAGGTAAGCACTTCATTTAGACTAGAGTGGATTCATCATTTTACCTCGCTCTCAGTTAGGGTTAATCGATTGCCTTATGCATCTTTTTTGGAACAGCTCCCTTCAGATCGCATTTTGGTACAGGCTACATCAGATTGACACGACACATGGGACTCCCCTCTGTGGGTGCCAGTGCATACTCTGTATAGATTTAGTCTGGGAAGTCAGCATCTTTGGAGAAACTAAATCATCTGATCTGCGTTTTAGCAAATAAGGTACACTTTAAGATTTTGTCTCTTCACTCCTTTGAGTTTAATCACATGTTCCCCTTCTAGCTTTATTTTTTGGAGTCACACCTAATGTATATTTGGGCACATTATGCATTGAGATATTATCTATCACAACATGAACCAGACCCATGCGAGGGTGCGTTGTTAGCATTGGCATGCTTTCTTAACATCTACTTTTGCAAATATATGTTTAGTGATTTTTCTGTTCTTTGGAAAAAAGTGTTTAAAAATTCAACTGATGGATTCTCCATATATATATATAATTACAGATTCCTTCGCTCCTGAGGAAGGGGGTGTTCCCCGAAACGCGTAGAGCTTGAATCTTCATTTTATCACAAGAATATTGTATATATATATTCCTTTGTTTTAGGATGGCCGTTGTGCATTTTTTTTCTGTACATTTACATTCAAATGTTAACCAGAAGTTACTGGATTTAATTAGTTCTGTTCAGCTTTCTTTGTTGATAACTTGATTACATTGTTGTAAAAATTCAAATAGTGTCCTGACTGATGTTGTATCAGCTTTAATGGTGTGCAGGGGACGGGCGTGTCTTAAGAAATAGACACTTTTTTCTAGCACCGGCAGGGTTCCCATCCCTCCCTGGAGGGAGAAGCTGTAACACAGCCAGGCCAGAGCTCCAGGATGGTCGGTGGTGATGTTCCTGGTCTTGGGCGCCTGTTTCCCACATGGGTCGTCTGTCTGCAAGCCCAGAAGCTTTCCCAGGGAGCTCCAGTGGGGTCACCACCCTGCCCCAGAGGGGAAAGCGGTAATGTGGCACGGCCAGAGCCCTAGGACGGCTGGGGGTGCCTATCTCCTATGTGGGTCGACAATACAAAAGTACAGCTGCGGTCTCAGGGAGCCCCAGCAGGGCCCCTATCACCCCCCGAGGGAAAAGCTGATATGCACCCCAACCAGAGCTGCAGGACAGCCCGGAGAGCTGCCTCCCGCCTTGGGTGCCTGTCTTCCATGTAGGGCGACTGTCCTGAAGCCCAGCAGCAGTCATGGGGTGCCCCAGCAGGCTCCCCGTCCCTCCCCAGAGGGAAAAGCTGTAACAGCCCAGCCAGAGCTCCAGGACAGCCGGGGGTGCTTCCCCCCCAGCCTTGGGTGCCTGTCTCCCATATGTGTCGACCGATCACAAGTCCAGCAGCGGTTCCAGGGAGCCGCAGCAAGTTCCCCACCCTCCGAGAGAAAAGCTGTAATGCAGCCCAGCCAGAGCTCTAGGATGGCTGGTGGTGATGTCCCAGGCCTTGGGCGCCTGCCTCCAATGTGGGTCAACCGTCCACAAGTCCAGTGGCGGTACCAGGGAGCCCCGGCAGGTTCCCCTTCCCTACCCGTGGGGGAAAGGCTGTAACACAGCCAGTAGAGCACCAGGACAGCCGGAGGTGCTGCCCCCGGCTTTGGGACTCTGCCTTGCACGTGGGTAGACTGCCCCCCAGCCCCGCAGCAGTCATCGGATGACCTGTTAGGGTCCCTGTCCCTCCCCAGAGGGAAAAGCTGTAATGCGGCTTGGCCAGAGCTCCAGGACGGTTGGGGGTGCTACCGCCGGTCTTGGGTGCCTGTCTCTCATCTGGGTAGATGTCCCAAAACCCAGCGGTAGTCCCAGGGAGCCCTCACAGGGTCCCCATCCCTCCCGGGATGGAAAAACTGTAATGTAGCCCAGCCAGAACTCTAGGGCGGCCAGGGCTGCTGCCCCCGGCCTTGGGCATCTGCCTTACACGTGTGCCCACCGCCCCCAGCCCAGCGACGGTCCCAAAGAGCCCACACAGGGTCCCCATCCTTCTCCGGAGGGAAAAGCTCCAACGTGGCACTGCCAGAGATCCAGGATGGCAATTTTTTCCCACCTTCTTTAGAAAAAGATGTGTACATAGATGAAACACTTATGGCATTAGACATGTTATTTATAAGTTTGCTTATAAAAAGTTTGGAACAACGTAGGCTATGATTGCAGAAGTCACTCGACTTACTCTGTTGATGTTAACATCTGTGGATCTTTTGGATAAGTAGATAGAAAGTGTCAGTAAATATTTACAGCTTTATTTGCAGTGGAACCTCAGAGTGCATTTTTTGTGTTATTTAGAGCTTGTTTTATGATAAACTATTGTTTACCATCTTACAGATTTCTATTTGCAGATTCAAGAAAATCTATATTTTTTACTTTTTTTCTGCGCATATTACTTTTCAATAAAAAAAAGAAAAACATGTAAAGAAATCAATTTACACACAGGTTTGGGGAATTAGGGTCTTTTCAGTCTAAGTGTGTAATATATTGCACATTGGTGTTGCACAAAATTACTATTTAACAATAAGCCCTGGGAGAGGGTGGGGGAGGAGGGGTTGCATTACCGCGTGGGGTACTGTCCCGGGGTCTTTATTAAGGCCCTCACTTCGGTTAGGCCTGTAAGTATGTCAATTATGTATCAACATCCACCCATTAAAGGTGCTGCCAGCAACAGCCAGAGTTCCTCATTACAATTTTGGCAGTCCGGAAATAAGGGTGCCGGTAGCAACATACCGGTAGCAACGTACTGGTACCCTTAAACTGCTAAACTTAGTTTGCTGGTAGGGGCACAGAACTCCCAGCAGGCTTGATCTGCCGGGAGTTCAGGCCTCTACCGGCAGTGTTTTCATGGAAGTATCGGCACACTGAGCAACGGTGCCGGTGCTTCAGTGACTCCATTCTAGTGGAGTCCTATGGGACTCCACAGGAATGAGGATTTACCGTTTCCGCCACCTACCATAAAATCCCGGTGGCACCAGGAAATCAGGCGGTGGAAACAGTGTTATGGTGTTGCTGTTAACTCGGTGGGTTTTACTGGCAACTCTGTAATG
The DNA here is from genome assembly GCF_040938575.1 of Ambystoma mexicanum. Taxonomy (NCBI): domain Eukaryota; kingdom Metazoa; phylum Chordata; class Amphibia; order Caudata; family Ambystomatidae; genus Ambystoma; species Ambystoma mexicanum. The sequence goes on along the minus strand of NC_090927.1, from coordinate 670,071,209 downwards.
ATGCGTAGAATCTTGAAACAACTGCAGCACTGGAGCACTCCATTTAAAGAGTCATCAGAAATGCTAGAGAGGTTCTGAGGGGAGGATTTTCATGAATTATGTACAGATGTGCTGCTCCAATCTCCAGCAGGACCACTTGGAAGAGCGAGAGGCAGGGACGTCATTTAGGGGGCACCAGAGGTCGCAACTGCAACCTAAGAGGTCAACCTTGCGACCTCTGGAAAAAAAGTTTTTTTTTTTTTGTAATGCAATCTCCTGGCCTGTGGCCAGCACCATGTGGCTCTTTACTTCTGGAGTGGGTGGATTTCTTTTTCAGGTCCCTTAAAAAAAAAAAAATAAGAACAGGTGTGCCCTAAATAAGAAAGAATAGGAATACCAAATAATGTGTCTTTCTGCAATTCTATACAATAATTGCTAGACTCATTAAGGGTTTATTTCAGGCACACTTCAGGGGGTGAGTCACTGACCTAAACGCCTCAAATCAGCCTTTCATCCTTCTGGGGTTGATAAATGAGTACCAACACAGGTTGGATGATATTAGGTGTATATTTTTTCTATATAAAGCGCTTAAGCGTAAGTGCTATATCATAACACATCATTATCATTTGGTCATGGACGTCTGCTTGCATTCACAGTAATTTGGTAATATGGGCCTATACACAAAGATCTTAACGATACATATGGCGATACATTCCTGTATGAAATGTATACACCACATAGTGAGATCGTAACCATATTTTTCATAGTGTAAAATGCTATGTAATGCCACTTCCAGTTTTGTCAAAGGGTGAAAGGTTGTGTTCCATCGCTTCCCACGATATCACTTCGGGGTGGGTGTCATGATGCCTACCCCCGGGGACACAGACCAAGTCCAGCGACCCCGGAAGCAGGCATCAAGTTTTCCCAAGCAAGCCCAACAACCCCTGCTAGGGGCTATTTGGGTGCAGTCCTGGCGTCTATGGCGCCAGGCTCATATGGAGAGCCAGTCCTGGCGCCATAGGCGCCAGGCTCATAGATTAAAACCTACCTGATGCAGACCATGCTGCAAACTTACCTGATGCAGACCATGCTGCAAGAGCTCCAAGCCAAAGAGGCTTGGAAGGGACTATTTTACCTAGGGACTATTTTTTACTCGGGTGGGGCTGGGGAGGAATACTTATCTGGGACTACTTTGAAGGCTATTTAAACCACGCCCAAAGAGCAGCACACGCTTCGCGTTATTCTGCATCCAGCAGCGTAACGCTCACCGTGCCTGCAAATCTGCATCCAGTCTTCTGCCACGCCCGCCTCGAGTTTGGAGCTCCTAGAAAAAGGGAGAAAGAAGGAGAAAAGGTCAGAACAAGAGCAATACCTTTGATCCTTACCTGAATTCCCGATCCATCGCGCCTTCGAGCTAGAAGAAAGAAGTTATTTTATGCGCGTCGCCTCGCCTGCTGCAGCGCCGTGCTGAACTCACCGGCCTTCGCAGCATCTTCACATGCCACTGCATCCTTCTGCATGTTCCCGCCGCACTCCGGCACTTAAGGGGAACACAAGAACAGCAAGGTGAGCCAAGGGAATACACAGAGGCAATATTCGTTACCCCCCATAGACTTACCTGATTTTACCACCGGGGGTACTATTCCTCTTCACGGGTCGGCGCAGCTTCCACTGCATCCTCGCCGAACCCTGGCCCCTAAGGGGAAACTAAAGGACAGCAAGGTGAAACAAAGGGACAAACAAGGGGAAACCTCCTCACCACAATCGACTTACCTGATTTTACCGTTTGAGGCATTATTCCCCAAGACTTCATACTTTCTCTCAGCGCCTGAATAAGGGAGAAAGCAACAGGTTACATATTGACATTATTTTAACGAACTGTGTTGGATAATACAAATCCTTACCTGAATATTACCGGTTGCCACAAGGAACTCTTCGCTAGGGTCAAGCTGCAACCTGCAAGGAATCGGACAAGAGTGAAAGTCAGGCCTTTGAACTCTTACGAACTACATACTTATGGCGTCTTGCCGGGAATCTCGGAGTCAATATTGTTCTGGAACTCACCAATTCCTTCGAGCCAGTGAAGCAACTGGTTATCTATGCGCCCCTGCGCTCAATGCAGGATGGAGAGCTCATCTTTCCAAACCATCAGGTGAGACTATAAGAGGGAACATCAAAGGTGATCAGTGGGGAGAACAGCGGGGGGTGGGGGGGATTTACGCTCAACTCCACGGGTGGTTAATTCCCTTTCTCCATTTGCAGAAGAATATTCCTACGGGCCAAACAAACGCCAAACAAACGAAGCTAAGAGGGCCAGTCCAGTCCGTCATCTCGGCCCTACGCGTCACCTTGGTGGAGACTGCAGCTGTCCAGTTCAGATCAACGCCTCTGTGGGAGCCAGGTGAGCATAACAGAACGTGAAGCATACCTACAAATTCCCACCCGGGCGTTATGGATACCTCAGAAACTGACCAATTGGCCCAATTACTAGGGGAACTGAGGGCTGAAGTGCATTCCGCCCGTCAAGAAACCAATGCTCTTAGGAGAGAACTAATTTTGTCAAAGGAGCGAACCGATGACCTTGCTAGGCAACTATTGCAAAGCCAGCCTGGACAAGCACCCCTACCTGGTCCCGTGGGAAATCCAGCTTCTGTGTTATCGAGTAACCCTGTGCAAATAAACCTACCAGGAAGTATTCCATTAGCTCCACCCGAAGGCTTTGCCGGAGATCCCAAAAGGTTTGCCGTGTTTATGAACCAATGCCGCTTGCACTTTTTATGCAGACCTGGAGCCTTCCCAAACGATCAAGCCAAGGTAGCCTTTGTATCGTCATATCTCAGCGGCAGTGCAGCTGATTGGTCAATTCCAAAAGTTACTCAGGATAACCCAATTCTTCGAGATTTTCAGGGCTTTCAAACGAGCATGGAAAGACTATTTGCCCAGCACTCCCAAGGACAGGCCCTGGATAACAAACTTTTGTCCCTACGACAGGGTAACCAGGACCTTTTATCCTACATCGCGTCCTTTAATAGGTTGATAGTGGAAACTGGGTGGCCTGAGGTAAAACGGATCACGTTATTTCATCGAGGGCTTCGAGGACTCAAGGATGTCTTGGCTCAAGTCGTGAACCCACCTCAAGACTGCGCTGAATATATAGACTTAGTGGTCCAGTTAGATCACAGACTTCAGAACAGAAAGGCTGATCGAGCCAAGTTTGAGAATCCGGTGTTGGTAAAAACCCACGCTAACCCCAAAGGAGCAGATGCTTCAGAACCCATGTAAATCAGAGGGGTTAAAGGACCCTTATCCCAGAAGGAAAGAGAAAGGAGACGGCAAATGCAATTGTGGAACTTCTGGGCATTTTCTACGGGATTGCCCTGTGAAACCACCTAAGAAGGTGGTAGGAGCTGCTGATAAAAGCCATATGGAGTCAGACTCGTGAAACGACCACGCCCGACAAGCGTAGAGGTCCGCTTGCCGAGCTTGAAGAAGGATACTCAGACCTCGCATTTCATCATACCAATGGTCCTCGTAGATCCAGGGCAGCCATTGCGTATGATCGCAGTAAGGGAATACATTGATAGCGGGGCCATAGGAAACTATGTGGACTACAAATTGGCCTCCAGGATGAATATACCTCTCTGCCGAAAAACCACCTCAGATGTCATCACCACAGTCGATGGAACTGAAATCGCCTCTGGGCCTGTAACTCATTCCACCGCAGAGATGACGCTATTGGGTCAGGATGGGCATCGAGAGACTATTGTGTTTGATCTAATCAAAGCCCCACAGTTCCAAATAATACTGGGGATACCGTGGTTGGAAACACATAATCCTTGTATTGATTGGCGAGAGAAGAGAATAACCTTTCCGGATTGTGCACAAACCTGTTACCCAAAGAAAAATCTGAACGCAGGCCTGGCCACAGTAACCACAGCAGTCATGCAACTACCTCCAGAATATCAAGAATTCCAGGATGTCTTCCAAAAAGAACAGGCAAACACCTTACCTCCTCACAGATCGTATGATTGTCAAATGGATCTCATACCCAGTGCACAACCCCCTTGTAGCAGGATCTATGCCCTTACGGAACCTGAGAACCTCCACATACGACAATACCTAGACCAGTACCTTGCCAATGGCTTTATTCGCCCATCCAAATCCCCAGCATCGTCAGCTTTGTTCTTCGTGCCAAAAAAGGAAGGTGACCTCAGAACGTGCATAGACTACCGCGCATTGAACCAGATAACTGTTAAGAACCGATACCCGTTGCCTCTGATCCCTGAACTACTAGACCAAGTGAAGGACGCCTGCATATACACTAAATTAGATCTACGGGGGGCATTTCATCTGGTACGTGTAAAAGAGGGCGACGAATGGAAGACTGCTTTCCGCACTAAGTATGGATTATTCGGATACCAGGTGATGTCTTTCGGGTTGTGCAATGCACCAGCAGCCTTTCAATACTTCATGAACGACGGCCTTCGTGAACTCATTGATGTTTGTGTTGTCGTATGTATTGATGATATTCTAGTATACTCCTCTTCAGAATCTGACCATGTGAAGCACGACCGAGCAGTCCTTGAGAAATTGCGCCAACACAAACTATATGCAAAACTGGAAAAATGCATTTTTCATGCCACAGAAGTTGAATTCCTTGGGTTTATCCTAACCCCAAAGGGAGTCCGAATGGACTCACGAAAGGTGGACGCAATCCTTAAGTGGCCATCACCAAGTTCAGTTAAAGGAGTACAAAGCATGCTCTGCTTTGCCAATTTCTACCGCAGATTCATCCCAGATTTTTCACATGTCGTACATCCCATCACAGCACTCTTGCGAAAAAATAAACGCTTTATGTGGACTGAAGAGGCTGAAAATGCCTTCCAAGAGCTGAAAGCAAAATTCATGTCTGCACCTGTATTAAAGCACCCGCGCCCTGATCTTCCATACATAGTGGAAACTGATGCATCCAGTCTAGCCATGGGAGCGGTCCTGTCTCAAAAGGACCCTGAAACTGGCCAGCTTCACCCAGTAGCCTTTTGGTCCACAAAGTTCTCGGCACCCGAGTTAAACTATGCGGTTACCAACAAGGAGTTATTAGCCATTAAATCCGCCTTCAAGGCTTGGCGGCACTATCTTCTCGGTGCCAGGCATACCATTACTGTGATCACCGATCACCGGAACTTACAGTATTTAAAGACAGCCAAGACCCAATCGTCACGTCAACTCCGATGGGCATTGTTCTTTGCCGAGTTCGATTTCGTGATAACCCATCGACCAGGTTGTAAGAATGGTAAAGCAGACGCCTTATCTCGAATAGGGATGGGAGAGGCAGTAGTGAACCCAGAACCAGTACCTATAATTTCCGAACAAAGGATTCTTGGCATGACTACTCTACAGACACTAGAGGACATTCAGGTAAAGATCCAGCAACTCTTTGATCCTACAGCCCTGCAGGACTGGGTAAAGAAAGGCCCGGACTACTCTGTCACCAATGATCTGCCTTATTACCAAGAAAGGCTATTTCTGCCACACAAGGAACTACAAGAGCTGGTCGTTTCCCGTTATCATGATACCTTAATGGAGGGACACCCAGGTATTGCAAAAACTGAAGCTAAAATTAAAAGACAATTCTGGTGGCCCACCTGGGGAAAGGATATTAAATCATTTGTGATGTCTTGTGGCATTTGCGCCCAAAACAAAAGTCAAAAGAAAAAACCAGCTGGACTCTTACAACCTTTAGACATTCCGCCTACACCATGGCACACCTTATCGTTAGACTTCATTACTGATCTACCCCCATGCAACGGATTTAACACCATTCTAGTTATTGTGGATCTTTTTTCCAAGATGGCCCACTTTATTCCTTTAAAGGGATTACCTTCAGCTTCAATCCTGGCCAAGGAGTTCCTAGAAAAGATTGTTCGCATACACGGATTTCCGTCCATATTGGTCTCTGACCGGGGCAGTCAATTCATTTCACATTTTGGGAAAAAATACTGTCAATTGGCCCGAATCGAGGTGAGGTTATCGACCAGTCACCACCCCCAGACCGATGGTCAAACAGAGAGGACCAACCAGACTCTTGAACAATACTTGCGTTGTATGCTACATCAGACAGAGTAATTGGAAAGACATTCTTTGGATCGCCGAATATGCGTACAATAATTCAGTACACTCTGGAACTGGACAAAGCCCCTTTTATACCTTATATGGGCACCACCCTCGAACCTCAGACCTTGACTCTCCCCAACACTTAGAAATGCCGGCAGTGGACCATCTGCACGCTACGATTACACAAGCCTTTAAGGAAGCAACTACACATTTAAAACAGGCGAAGGAAAAATACAAGAAAGATGCTGATCGGCATAGAAGCGATACTACACAATACCAGATAGGGGCCCAAGTATGGTTAGCCACAAAACATATACCTCTAAAGGGAACATGGACCTTTAACCCCAGATATTTGGGACCTTACTCTATTAAGGCCATTATCAACCCGGTGGCTGTCAAGTTGGGCTTACCTGCTAATATGCGAATTCACCCCGTCTTTCATGTGTCACTTTTGAAGCCAGTGCAACCAGGGACAAGATTAACCAAGCCACCAGACCCCATCCTTGTAGATGGAGAACCCAAATTTGAAGTTAAGAACATCCTGGACTTCAAGCTGATAGTCAAAACTTTTTTATTTAATCGACGAAAGGTTACGGACCACAGGAAAGGTCATGGGAACCTAGCGACCATGTTCATGCACCTCGATTGGTGAAAAAATTCCACCGAAATTTCCCAGACAAACCAAAACCACAGGGAAGAACGACTTTAGGCGGGACCTTGTGGGGGGGGGGGGGGGGGGAGTGCTGTCATGATGCCTACCCCCGGGGACCCAGACCAAGTCCAGCGACCCTGGAAGCAGGCATCAAGTTTTCCCAAGCAAGCCCAACAACCCCTGCAAGGGGCTGTTTGGGTGCAGTCCTGGCGTCTATGGCGCCAGGCTCATACATTAAAACCTACCTGATGCAGACCATGCTGCAAACTTACCTGATGCAGACCATGCTGCAAGAGCTCCAAGCCAAAGAGGCTTGGAAGGGACTATTTTACCTAGGGACTATTTTTTTACTCGGGTGGGGCTGGGGAGGAATACTTACCTGGGACTACTTTGGATGCTATTTAAACCACGCCCGAAGAGCAGCACACGCTTCGTGTTATTCTGCATCCAGCAGCGTAACGCTCACCGTGCCTGCAAGTCTGCATCCAGTCTTCTGCCACGCCGCCTCGAGTTTGGAGCTCCTAGAAAAAGGGGGAAAGAAGGAGAAAAGGTCAGAACAAGAACAATACCTTTGATCCTTACCTAAATTCCTGATCCATCGCGCCTTCGACCTGGAAGAAAGAAGTTATTTTATGCGCGTCGCCTCGCCTGCTGCAGCGATGCGCTGAACTCACCGACCTTCGCAGCATCTTCACATTCCACTGCATCCTTCTGCATCTTCCCGCCGCACTCTGACACCTAAGGGGTAGACAAGAACAGCAAGGTGAGCCAAGGGAATACAGAGGCAATATTCGTTACCCCCCATAGACTTATATTATATACACTGAAAAACAGCCCGCACACTATTGCCGCACAGACACAACACAAAATAAATTAGAAGGAACATTGGTGGTGACTGAGATGGTGTTTATATTGGTGGGACAAGGGCAACTTTGTGTGCAGATGTAGATTTTTATAGATACTATATGAAGAACTTCATCCATTTCGCTTCTAAGGTTTCTTGAGAAAACTAATCGATCACAGGGGTTTCGATAATCGGAAAGAGATCGCTTTCGTGACTATAGAAAAAGATTTTACTTCTAGTTCAGTTTTCAGCCAATGTGATACTTCCAGATCTTTCTGATAGAAACAGAAGCCTTGATTGATCTATTGGCGCCATCTTGGATCAGATTCATGATGTTAGTCATTTGTATCACAATACATATTTCCAATCTTTCCCATACACTCACTTTCAGCTAAATTAATTATTTGAACATTCAGAAAGTGAATAATGGCAATGAAAGAGGGTTGTAGATAGAGGAGGCGTTTATTGTTGTAAGCTTCATATCAATCTCAGATGTCTCAATCAAGGTAATCTGCAGGCATTATTAAAGATTCAGTGTCGAAACAGTTGTCAAGCCAGATGGGCATACATTTTTGCTTACTACCATTTTAGTATTAACTTCTTGTCCTGGTCTGGTCATTAAAATGCTTCTGCTTTGTCAAAGCCGTACATCAGTCTCTTGATCATATGAACCGCCCACTTTCCCTTTTAGTTTCTTTAAAACAGTTACCGGGTCTCTTTTAAATAATAAAAAGAAAAAAAGAAAAAAAATCGGGGTGAAGGCTGTATTGGGCACTGAAAACATGTTTCTTCTCTAGCATCTTCGGTGATGTTGACAAGAAAGAGGTACTTTTTTCTGGGCATCTTTCATGCCTTTATTATGTTTTTGCTTAAATCAAAAGGACACGTTGGAGGTACATCATGTCAAGGTGTCTGCCAGGCACAGAGGTGTAGATGCACCATTAGAACTGGTGTAGCACTCCTCTCAGTGGCTTAGGGTTATGACTGATATACATAGGTATTCAACTCATGGTGGCAGCAGTAAAGACAGACATAAGTGATCAAAGTTCAAGGGTGTTTAAACTGTAAAGGTAGGTTGGGAAAAGCCTAATCTAAACCTAAATCTAAGATGGGAGCAAGCTTCGACCATCAATCAATAATAAGGCAATACAAGTCGCGTCTTGTCAAAATAAAAGGGTGTATACTAAAAACCTATTGCCAATCCTTACGCTAAGTGTGCGATAAGGTTCATGAGAAAGAAGGAAGTGTTCACAAATAATAAGTCAGGAGGCGGTAGTCAGGGTCTCCCTTCCCCACGTTTTCAGCATCGGACAAGGTAGGATTTTGGAGCACAGCACACGCTCGAGCTTTCCCAGCACAAGCTAACAGTTCCGCTCTCAGGAATCAGGGCCTTCGGTGGTTAAGTCTATGTTCTACTAAATGTTCCTTGCCGCTGTAGGCTTGATGTATCCCAAATAAACAAACGTTATTTTCTACTTGCACGTTGGGTAATGCCTTTCACACTTGGATCGCCCTCTTCCGAGCGCAGATCCCTAGAAGGTTCCTTAATGATACCAGGTCTTCTGATAGCTATGTTTTCTTGCTATCGAGGGCCTGACAGGTTTAAAATATCCAAATAAAGATTCAAAAATCTCTTCTGTGATATTCACGAATCTTAATGTCCTTTTGAACAGTTCACGCTGGACATCCCTCAGCCGGGTTCACTCTTGTCAACACACTGTATTTCGGGACTTTAGACTTTGCCTCCTCTTTATCGGCATCCCGCTTTCGGGTTACCTCTTGCCAATATTGTCAATCTTGCCTGTCTCATTCAACTCTTAGGATTCATTTCCCTTAGCTTCACAATCATCTGTCGGTCAAAGACTTTCGACTGTACAGAGGATTTTACAAGCCCCCTGTATGACCACATTGCCCCCTTTCTCGCCTTTCCCAAGACCTTCTGGTTATGGTAGTTTCAACAATCGGGTAATGGCCCCGGGTTTCCTGAGTGAGCACCCACGTGGTGCCGGACACCTCTGTTGCTGGTCTTTATGCTTTCGCAGTTCAATTAGCCATTTGCTCTTTTCGTTCAACACAGCTCGGTTTCTTATCGACTCTCCCCTCGACTCACCGGCTGAGATGAACCACTTGGCTTTCTTTCTCTTTGGAGTCAAGGTTGGCACAACAGAGAGAAGCGACTCTCCCCGGCTTGGGTATCAGCTGCAGAGAAAGGGCTTGCTTACTGTTGACATCTGCTACAACACACGCTGGCTATTGTTAGCGGTCTTACGATTTCTTCTTCTGAGGTTTCACAGGCCTTGGTCAGAAAGGGCAAGGTCGCTTCGCTCCTGGTCACCCTCTCGGTATGCACAGTCTTTCTCCTCCTCTTGAAATACTGTGCTGAGTTAGCTCTCACGTTGTGTGATCTGCCTTGCTTGTACTGCGCTTTTGTGCTACACCTTTTATCCCTCTACACCTTTTATCCCTGTGGGGAAGGGAAAGGGCTGTCAGGTGTGTGCAGTTCTGGTCAATTGTCTGACTTTACCTGACCCTAGTGTTGGAACATGTCAGGTAAATGGCTCAAGTGTTAGTCTGTGTCCTTCGTAATATGCAAAAGTGTTTGTGTCGGAAAGAGGGGGTGGGGGGGAGAAAGTGTTTGTGCATCTTACTTGGTAGCGTGGGGAAAAGTTGTCATAAAAAGGGGGATACCGCGTCTCACCCATCGGTGTCCCACATCAATTCCCCGAGGACCTGCCATCCAGGTGATCCTCCCTCACGGGTCTACCCCCAGGAACTGGATCCAATAGCGATGGCCGTGTCCTGGTCACCTGGATGACAGCCCCCCCCCCGGGGACTAGTCTGGGAGACACCTTCATGTTTTTCACAGTATGCATTAGTGTGTCTTATTTGTGCCCAGAGTAAATCCTTTCATCCGCTAGGGACTGCATATTTTAGACCATTGGAAGTTGCTCCTCCATCCTCAACCATAAGATATTCTTTCTGTGGTGTATAATTATGAACTCTCGTTTGCGGGTTGCACAATGACCATATCTACTCTAGACCTTTAAGGAGTTGGATTTTACAGTTGATAGGTTTGCACATTGTGGTGATTTTTCTCTTGCATGGGTTGTGAAATCCTTTACAGTCCAGGTTAACAATACTTCTCTGAATTTGGAGGCTGTATGTTAAGGGTTGTTAGTTCAATGAGCCCTATCTTACTTTTGGTCATTCAGTAAAGTCATTATTACAAGTCACGTTAGATAGAAATTAAAATATAAGGTGTGTGGTTGTCATGTTTCTAATAAATACCTGAAGTTCTTTGTACCCACAAAGGGGTTATTTGCAAGCGATAGAGGTCCTGGGCACTGCACTATTTTTACTTTCTTCACTGTTCATGCAGTGTTTTTATATATAGATTGATGACAAAAAAAGGGGCTCTGGAGCAGCAGTGTTCACCAGCTCTAGAGCACCTGGGTTAACATTGTGGCCAGGGAATTCAGGGACTTTTTTTTAAACAAGGTGCAGCATTGAGTTTTGAAGCGATGGGTGGGATCTTCGGTGAATCCTTGGCACTGGCTCTTCAGAATTGGATGTCTTCTCATCTTTTCATCATGTCTGCTGTTTTTTTTGCTACTGCTTCATTTCAAGGTTGATGGCTATATGTACTTCCAAACCATCATGGGTACCTTTCCTCCCGTCAGGTCACTGCTGGGCAGTTTAAAAGGGGTCACCAGCAATAACGAATCGGAGTTGGAGCTCTTCTTGTTTGTCATTTTCAAGGTTGATACACTGTTGGTCTTCGATTGGTCTTGCTGTAAAGACTTCGAAACTGGATCAGACAGTTGTCTGTTTTCTGGAGGTTTCTTCCGATTGGTTTTCCTCCAGCCGCGTGTCTCAAGCCCAAGTCACTCCAGTTACTGTTGTATTCTGCCCAGATAACGAGCAGCACCATCACAGAAGGGTTGTTCGGTCCTAGACACCAATACAAAATAGGACCGGTTTGGTCCCTTAGTCATGACATGCACTGGTTGTTTCTGTTACCTCACCTGGCTCCCACAGGGGCGTCGGTCGGACCCGGACAGCTGCGGTCTCCACCCACGTGATGCGTAGTGCAGCGATGACTGACTGGATCTGCCCTCCTAATCTTGTCTGCTTAACCCGTAGAAATATTCTCCTGCAAGTGGAGAGATGGATTTAGCCACTTGTGGATTCAAGTGATGGCACCCCCACAGTCCTCCCCAACTAATCACCTCCGAAATACCCTCACAGCAATCACCTTATATTCTTGAAAGATGAGCTCTCCATCCTGCGTGGATTCGCAGGGGCGCGTCGATTACAGTTACTTCACTGGTTTAAAGGGTCGGGAGAGTTCCGGAGAGTATTGACTCTGAGGTTCCTGGTGAGGACCAGTAAGTATTAAGTTCATAGAGTTCAATATGTCCGATGTTCACTCTTGTGCCCCCCTTCCTTTCTTGTCTTGCAGCTGGCTTGTGAAAAGATGCTTTTGTGGCAGCTGGTGGTGCTCAGGTAAGAGTCTGCATTACCCGGCGCTGTCCGGTAAATGTTGCACGTGAAAAATGTGTTGTTTTGTCTCTCTTTACAGATGCGGCACGTGAAAATATGGAGAGTCACAAAAGGATGCCTCCGGTGGTAAATCAGGTAAGTCTATGGTGGTAAGAATTATATTTGTTGGTTCCCTCGGCTCACCTTGTGGTTTTCTCTTGTCTCCTAGGTGCCGAAGTTCGGCGAAGAAATGATGGAGGCAGCGCCGACCCGAAGGATGCTGTGAAGACTGGTGAGTATGGCGCGGCGCTGCAGCTGGAGGTGCGGCGCGTGCAGGAATGATGTTCTTTACAGGTCTGGAGACGAGATGGATCCAGAATCAGGTGTGGAATAGAAATAAGTTTGTTTTCTAACCGTGTCCCTTTCTTTCCTCTTTGTTTTAGGAGCTCCGGATTCGAGGTGGGCGTGGCAGAAGACTGGATGCAGGCTGCAGGCACGGTGAGTGTTACGCTGCTGGATGCAGAATAACGCGAAGCGTGTGTTGCTGGTCGGGCGTGGTTTAAATAGCCTCAAAAGTAGTCCCAGGTAAGAAGTCCCTAGAACCACACCAGAGTAAAAAATAGTCCCTGTAGAAAAATAGCCCCTTTCAGGCTTCATGTTGGATTGGAGTCATTTGCAGCATGGTCTGCCTGAGGTAAGTAATGACTATGAGCCTGGCGCCTTAGGCGCCAGGACTGAACCCAGATAGCCCCTAGCCGGGGCTGCTGAGGTTTTACTAAATGTCTAGATGCCTGCTCCCGGGGCTGATGGGCTTGGTCCGGATGCCTGGGGGTAGGCATCATGACAGTTTCTCGTGCTCTAGTCCAAAGTACCATGCTACTACAAGATTGGATGCTCTGGTCTGTGGGTAAGCAGAGGTTTTCTCTAAATACGAATAACACCACTTGCCTCAACTAGGTATTGACTTCTCCCAGCAAGCTAACTATGCAGCTCATATGATTTATGCGGGATGCCAAACATTATCACATCATTCTTTGCTATTCTGCCCATGCATCAACTTATCAGGGGTTTCCTAGAGTCCCCTTGGATTCGTTTTGATTTTTCTTTTCACACATTTTACATTAAATTGCCCAATATGATTTTATGTTCCTTATGGAGCTAGTGCAGGCCACAGTGCTATGATGAATACAATCTCGATATTCTCTCCATATGGGTCATTAGTTTCATCATTACATATGCCACACCCATCTGTCCGGATTGAAAACAACATCACTTCCTTTATCTGATATTAAACTCTAAACTCCATTTAATGCAATCTAGAGGTAAACCATTCTCTCTCCTCTACCAATTACTAAGGGATAGGCTCCAGCTGTGTTCTACACAGCACAGGCTAGCCCAACGAAAGAGTTAAATATATTATTAGTCTGGGTATCCAGAAGTGCGAACACTACATCCTGCCAACTAAGCACACAGTATACTCACCAAGTCTAAAAATGGCATCCGTTTTCATAGGTTCCCTTCTGTCAGGGCCTCTAGAGGCTGTATACAAGCTTTATTTCACAATACAGCAAGCGGGTTCTCAAGACACAAACCAAGACAAATTTAAAATGTTAATGATTTAAAACATCAGCCATAAAAAAAAAATGCTCCCTAAAAGATATGTGCCCCTTTAACTTCTTTCAATAACATACACATTCCTATATAACAAACATGCCAAAGTGATCATCTGGAAATCTTGACATCAATTTACCTTATTAATGGCTGGTGCAGCGCTACCAAGGAAGCATGAACTGTAACTGATATGACGGAGAGGTGAAAGTAATCAAACATAACATTGACATGGTGATGAAGGCCTCCGCTAAGACTGCAGTGTAACTTTAACGTTCTGCTACTAATTAGTTGCAAGGCAGTGAGGTCATCGGGTCTGAAAGAAAGAATATAACCGTCATCAGTGACAACAAAGCAAATCAACAGTCCATTTAAAAATGAATACGTTCTCGTTTGAAAAAGTTTGAAACACCAAAGTTGGAAATAAAATCTAGAAAATGTAAGTGTGAAAATGCACCATTTTCTATGTACACTGCATTGCTATGCCTTTTGCAAATATTCTTTTCTTCATGCATTTCATCTACTGTTTGAAGTGTTTTTCATGATTCCCCATGATCTCCGTCTTGTCCTGCCTCCTATCCTTTAACTGATGATTGCTTACCCTGTAGTCTTGCATTTTCTATTATTATAAAAGGGGGAGAGGGACACCCGCCGTTACACGTGATGACCCTTCCTCCCCATTCCCCGAAATCGTGCATTGGCGTGCCTATTTTTGGAATGATTGCCCAAACGCAGTTTTCCCCTACAACCACCTGACCTCTTTCTAGTGAGTACTTTTACTGGTTACTTTTGTTCTGAACATTTGTTCAAACGTTTTCTCACTTTTCGTTTCAAACATTTGGTTTTTCAAACCAATCTTTTTTTTTTTTAAATACGTTTTATTGGTTTGACATCAAATGTGACAAGGACCGAGCACACATTGTGGATGCACTACAATACTATCATGGTATGACAAACGAAATATGCATAAGACAGACAAAAAAACTTTTTTTAAATTTTAATTTCACTTTCCACACCCCACCCCCTACCCCTCCCCCTCCCTTTCTCTCACCCGCTCCCCCAACTCATCTAGAGGAAGATTGATATAGCATGAAGTATTGACTAAAAAGGTCCACTTTTAACACTTACATATCCTACGTATCCACCACATGCTAATAAAACCAGGTCCCGGATCAGTCACATTCTCATAGCCCCCAGTTGAAAAAGAAGTGGGTGATGTGCATAAAGACGTGGCAAAATCTTGATGCGTCCAGCTCCGAGCTCCGAACTGGCACGTGCTAAAGTGCGTCTAGCAAGGACTCTCGGTAAGTTGCATAGTGTTCTATGAAGGGGAACCATATCAGGTCAATGTGCTTTCGTGAATCCTGAAGGGCAACTGGGAGACTCTCCATCTCATAAATGGAGTGTGCTTGAGTAATCCATTCTTTTCTTGAAGGCAAGACCGCACACTTCCATTTGATCATTAGACATACCCTGGCTGGCAAGAAAGGGTTACGAGGCATGTGCGATAGCAATGTGTACGAGTCTTCACCATCTGATCCAATGCCAAATAGTACCAATAATGGAGAGAGCATCCTGGAGATCCCATCTACTGCTTGAATCCACCCTAACACTTTGCTCCAATAAGTCTGGCCATGCACACAGTTCTACCATTGGTGCCAGTAATCGCACACTTCCCTGCATCCCCTCCAACAATACAGGGAGGTCCCCGGGTACATTTTGGAGAGCCTCTGAGATGTGTAGTGCCATCTCAACAACAATTTTACATTATGCATTTTGTATTGCATGGAGATTGATGATCCCCATACTCCTCTATGAATGGCCTGCCATACATTTGGAGAGTCGTGAAGTGCAAAGTCTGTGTCCCATTTGGTTTCAGAAGTTGGATGAGTTAGGTGGCCCGTAGGTAGGAGTGCACTATATAGGTCGGCGATCAGACCCCTCGAACCTCGGTTCATTGCTAGGACTGCGGTAACGGGGCGATGTAAAGAATCGCCCCATAGAGGGTCATGGATGGTACTCTTTAGTTGCAAGTAAAGTAACAGAGTAATCGAGATGCTGTGAAGCGCGTGTTCTAGCTCCTCTTTTGAGAGCTACGTTCCCTTCTTCCACATTTGCCCGTCTCTAACTAATCCCTCTTCCTATAACGGTTGGAAACGAGAGACTTCACTAAGATGATCGCGTATTGGGGGGGACCAAATACAGCTTAATGGGGAGGGCCACATTGGTATTCCCTTCATGGATTGTGAGGGGTGCCACATAGCCCATTGCATGGTCAGAACTGGGTGTTCCCAGGCCCTGCGGGGCATAGAGGTGCGTGGAACCCACAACCAGTCATGCAATGTAACTGGGGCGAAGAGCGTATTTTTAGGGGGACCCACTGCTTTTCTGGGTTTTCCCAGATGTGGTCAGATAGAATTCTAAGTTGGGCGGCTCTATAATATTCAGAGAAGTCGGGGAACCCTCTGCCTCCCTTGTCTTTTGGTATGATTAGAGTCTTGGATGGAATGCTGGGCTTAGAGTGTGCCCATAAAAAGGCTAACAGTGTTCGCTTGATTTCTACTAAAACATTTCCGGGACGACGACCGGCAGGGACAGGAAGAGGAAACTAGGGAGGAAGTTCATTTTTATGGACGCAAACCTTGCTGCCCAGGATAGTGATAGTTTAGACCATCTCTTCATTTCGGACGTTCCACAGGGGCACAAAGTTTGCTTGAAACAGGTTGCCTAGAGTCGTTGTGATGTCTACCCCTAGATATCTAATCATTTCTGTTTGAACTTGACAGCCCCATCTCGCTGTGAGCTGAGGTGGAAGGGCAGTGGTCGGGTGAAGGAATAATGCAATTGTTTTATTTAAATTAGCTTGGAATCTCCTGCATGGTTTTAAAGAGGGCGGGGACAGATTACAACGGGCGTGTAAGGTATGTCAGGATGTCGTCTGCGAACATCGCCAATTTATATTCCTTCCCTCCCCTTGTCATGCCGTGAATTTGGGTATTTGACCGCACTTTCTGTGCAAAAGGCTCGATAACCAGGGAATACAATATGGGGGACAGGGGGCAGTCCTGTCGTGTGCCTCGGGTGAAGGCAAAGGAGTCAGAGGCGATGCCATTAACAAGGACCTTTGCTGACGCCTTGCGGTACAATGCACTTGCACCCCTAGCCCATAACTCACCCAGGAAAGGCCATTCGACGGTGTCAAATGCCTTTTCGGCGTCGATGGACATCAGAATGGGGAATTCTTCCTCCTTGTCAGGTTGAGCCATAAGATCTAGGGTTTTCCGTACATTGCCCCGCCCGCCCCTTGCCTGCCTTTTATGTAGCCAACTTGCTCAGTGTGGACCTGTTGGGGGAGAACCTGAGCCAGACGGGAGACTAAAATACTGGCATAGAGTTTGGCGTCCACGTTTATGAGAGAAATTTGGCGATAAGATGCACACTCTGAGGAGTCTTTAACCTCTTTAGGAATCACAACTATTCTTGACTCAGCAAATGACGCAGTGGCCTGACCCGACTAATATTGAATTGAAGAGTTTGGTTAATTGAGGGGTAAGGGCACTGCAGTTTGCTTTGTAAAAAGCTGGGGTGAGCCCATCATGCCCAGGAGCTGAGCCAGCTTTAAGATGGGAGATGGCATATTTAACCACTTCAGTCGATATTGGGGCGTTGAGTACGTTTAAATTATCCTGTGCTGTTGGGGGTCGGGGCAGACTCAATAAGTACTCTTCGATTTCTGACTCAGAGGCCTGTTTTTCGGCTGAATATAAGCTAGTGTAAAATCTCGAGAAACGATTTGTTATATCCCTGGGGTTGTTCAGGATTAGGCCTTGCTCGCTTCCAATTTTGTATATTGCTCTATCTGCACTTTCTTTCTGTAAGCGGATGGCCAGCATGGTGTGCGCTTGATCACCTCTCTCGTAACATTTTTGTTTCAATAGTCTCAGTTGCGTTAGAGCCCTTTTCTGCCATATATCGTTTAACTCCTCCCAAAGCGTTTTAACATGGTTCTAAATTGGATTTGCCCCAGCTATCTGAGCACGGAGTCTACGCATTTGATACGCAATCCCGGTTTTCAATTATTTTTCCCTTTTCAATTGGATTTTCTTCCTGTGCGCCCCCTCTGATATCAGGACCCCTCGTAATGTGCCTTTCCCTGCCTCCCATATCGTGTTTTGTGAAAGGTCCTCAGTATCATTTAAGTCAAACAAGTTTTTAATCGCTTCTGTGAATTAATCTTCAAACAATGGGTCTCTGCAGAGATAGTCGTTGCATACCCATCTCTGTTCTGTGCTATGAGGTGGGCCTAGATCCAGGTCTAACATGCAGAGTTTGTGGTCCGACCATGCCACTATCTCTATGGAGGCATCAAGCACTAGGTGTTCACTTACGTTTGATGTGGGGGAGAGTAAAAGGTGAAGGCCCTACTTTCCGGGTGTGTTGCCCTCCAGGAGTCTATGATATGGTGTTCCCTTAGCTGGCTCAGGAATCTGTCCCCTTGTGTGGCATTTGGCGGTTGGGCTTTCATCCCGGCCGGGGTGTGCTATCATTTCGAGGTCTCCTCCACAGACCAGTTTGCCTTCCCTTCAGGCCTCTAAGAAGTTGAGCAAGGATTCACTAAACTGCGATTGGTTTTTGTTTTGGGGCATAGGCTGAACATAAGGTGACAGTATGTGACCACAGTGTGCCCTTGAGGGCCACATATCTACCCAGTTTGTGTCTGTAGACATGCTGTATTTGGAGGCCCGTAGACCTCCTGTACAGGATGCCAACTCCCCCTTTCTTTGCAGTCCCCGATGCCCAAATAAAGTGTCCGATGTCCCTGCAAAGTATCCTGCGCTCATCCCCCTGAGTGTACTTAGTTTCTTGAACAAACAGTATATCCTTTTTCAACAGTTTGAATTGCCGTGCCAGCATCAAGCGTTTGTGGGGTGAATTGAGGCCCTTAACGTTGAGGGACCCAATCGTTATTTTGTCTAGTGAGGCCATTTCGTAATTCATGTCATTGCCGTGTCATCTTGCTAAAAGAGAGCATTTGGGGTCGTATGATAAATATACAGGTGACTAGTAGCTGGACTCGTGGTAGACTAAAAAGTGAGCAGCGTGGTGCTAATATGTGGAGTTGAAACTTTACTTCCTCATGGTGCGAGTTACCCAACCCTCTCCTCCCCTGTGGAAAAAACCTTATCAGGCATTTTCCGATAATAGAGACTCCCTCAAAATTGAATAGAAGGGCCCCACTTCAGAGAGACCTCTCCAGGCAAACATGTTAACTAACTTACACCTCAAAAACTTTACGGTAAAGAACATCATGCAGTGACCTCTCATAACTAACTTCCGCCATCTCAGAGATCCAGAACAATCCACTTGGCGCGTCATGTGACCCATAGCCAACCTCTCACTCAGTCCGATCACCAGCGAGAATCTCCTCACTGATTGAAGCGAGTGCCCCCCAGTAATGTTATACTCTTGCTGGCTTTCCAGGGTACAAGAAATCTATGGCACGCAATTTTTTCAGGTGGTGTTGAGCCTCTTGCATTTCCACTTTTTCCTGGGGCTCGACCCAACTTGGGGGACATCGGGAAGCTTTTCTGCAGCAGGCCCGCAATTTTTCTGGATGCTTCCCCATCAGAATGCATCGTGGTGCTTGCTTGTATGCGTTCTAGGGCTCTTTTGGCTTCATCTTTTAAGGTCATCCTGAAACATTCTCCATCTTACTCAAAGCTTAGTGAAAAGGGGTGGTTCCACCGATACCGGATCCCTCGTTCTTGTAGCCACGCTGTTAGGGTGCGACAACCCCTCCTCAAATTTAGTGTGGTGGCGGAAAGATCCTGAAATAGTTTGACACTTGATCCCTCACAGTCTATAGGTTCCTGGTTTCTTGCTCTCTGGAGTATCTCCGGTCTCTGTTTATAGTAGTGGCACTTCACCAGGACGAACCGCAGGCCTTTCGGAGGGCACCTGGCTCTGTGTACCCCATCAAACTCCAAGTTGGGGTGAGTGGAGGCTTCAAAGAGGGAGGTGGTTAGCGTTTTTACTTTGTTATCCAGGCTTGCTGGTGTCTCTCCCCGTTTCTCTGTAAGGCCCATGATGCAAATGGTGCCTTTTCTGGTTCTCCAAGTCATCGAGATTGAGAAGCAGGTCACGCTCCTTTTGCTCCAAATCTTGGAACCTGGCCTTGTATGGCATTGCCGTTATATTAGCGGACTGTTGGTTGTGTTCCGCGGCCTCTATTCGGTCTTCCATCTCGTCTGTAGATCTGTGACTGTATGGCAGGCTATTTTTGATGGAACGAATTTCCCCCAGCAGTAGGTGGATGTCCGATTTAGTGGCACTATCGCGATCATTCACCGGGATTTCTGTGGAACTTTGGGCCTCTTGTTCCATGGCTTCGGGCGTGTGGCTGAACATACGCAGCCTGCTGAGGGTGCGCGGATCCAGGATCACCCGGTGCAGGGGGGAACCAGCATTGATCCTTAGTTAGCTTCTTTGTTGAAGACGGTGGTACTCAGGGATGGGGGCTGCCTGGTTGCCTATGAGTATATTGCACAGTGTCCTGCAGCTCGATCTGGTGTGGAGTGTTGCTCTTGGAACTCCACTAACTGGGGAACCCCCGCTCGGCACGACACTGTAGTTGCCTCCCATTGTTTCTTAGCAATTCTCTTCCCCTTTTTAGGATTCTTGTGTTTGCATGGTTTGTAATTCTGTGTTCGGGTTCACTCGTGCCGTTCCCGATAGGCCCTTATTCTTGTGATAAAGGATGTTTAGGTCGAAGTCGCCTTGCCGTAATGGGGCCCAGGGTGATGATCCCAGGCAGCCCTTGTGCTTCGCTAAGGTCTGGTAGTGAGTGCTGAGTTCCCTTATGATTTCTTGGTGCCACTTGTGGCTGTGAAATCACTGGTTCCCTGTGCTCAGGGAGTCCATGCAATCTATATCCCTGGGGTGCAGTTTAATTGTGCTGTTCTCCTGCACTGCCGAGCTCGCAGGGTACAGTAGCGTTGTTGCTTTCCTTGTGATTCTTACCAGGGGGGAGCAGATTGCTACCGCATTTTTGCTCAATCAGCAAGCGGAAGGTAAAAGACTGCTGCATGTGCTGGAAACCGCCTGTTGCTGGTCCCTCTATAAGGGATGCCGACGTAAGGACGTCCCTCTTGTCTGGGTGTCTAGGTAGGTGGATGTGGGGGGACTCCTGCTATTACGGCCTGTGCGAGATGAACGCTCACGCTGCGCTGAGGGCACCACTTGAAGCGCCGGCCTTATTCTGCGACCCACCTCGGATTGAGCAGAGGCGCAAGCCCACTTATGAGTCAGGGGTGCGCGAGTTCAGCACAGTGCATCGGGCCGCTGCTGTTGAAGGGTGTAGCCGGCCGCTCTCAGCTCAATTGTTTATGAAAAGGGGCAGCGCCGTGTATTGTCGTGGACCGTAGCTGGAGGGGCCCTACAAGGCGACCGCCCAGTGCGCCCCGGGACCCAGCGCGCGCTCTCCCAGGGGTGGCCACAGAGCCGCGCTCGCTCCAAACGGTGCCCGCTCTCCCCGTTCTTGCTGGCCTCTTACCGGGTTTGCTGCTCGAATCGGGCGAAGTGTTCACCCCTTCCAGTGGGCTCAGGGTGTGTGCTAGAGACACGCTTCACTGTCCTACCTATTCTGGCCAGTGACTGCCATTGCAGACATGCCGCAGCTCAGTGACAGGTTCCTCCGCCGGTTTTGTTCCCCTTGTTTGGGGTTGTGGTTTCGCTCGACACTTCGTCATGATGTGCCCAGGATCCTCCAAAGCAATAACGCGATATTTTTATGGCATATATACTGCCACTACTTATCTTTAGCAGGTGAAATTCCCCGTAATCTCGTGCCTGAAGAGGGAGACGAAGTTTCAGGCAGCCATTTCGTCTGCCCCCCTGGCGGTCTCCCAAACAATTCTTTTTAACTCTTCTTTTCAAATTTACCACCATGCACCGTTATGAGAATTGGGCGAGGTAGGATAAGGGATAATCGAGATTCAATGTTCCTCTATCTGTGCATCCCAGAAAGGGTTCAGGGACATCTTTTTTTTTTTAAACTCTATTGATTTTCAACACACAACAAACAAACAACTATAACAAACATCATTCTACAACTGGCACTTTGTGTTGGGATCCACACTCCATCTTCTGTCACTCTGCGCGTCGGCTTGGCTCTCTCTCTGACTGGCCGTCATGGTCAGTGTTGATCATCTCTGGCTCTCGCTTTCGGCCCTTTGTAGCATGTCCACAGCCCCCTCAGAGTTCCCTCGCTCACCTTGACCCCGGGGATTCAATCCTCCTCCGGCCTGCTAAGGCCTGTCGTGTCTTGTCCTTCCGTGCAGTGAAACAAGCCCTGTACGAGAGAGTTCCATGCAAGTAGTTTGGCCCCACTCTCCCCCTCTCCTCTCTGCGTCGATCTGGTCCACACTGATGTTTCCGCTATTGTCCATTTTCTCAGGTCTGCCCACCACCTTTCTGCTGATGGCCATGTGCTCAAGTTCCATGCCATCGCTATGCGGTGCATGGTCCCAAATGTTGAGTATCACTGGGCAGGACGAGTACATATCCATCATATCCGCCTGTTCCTCCGCACAGCGTGGGCAGGTTCTTGTTTTTGTCCCATGTTCGAAATTCTCTTAGGTGTAAGCTACGCTCTATGCGTGAGGTACAGCTGCATTTGCTTGAATCTCACATTTCTGGAGACTTTTTTCCTATACTGAAGTGTCCTGCTCCACTCCCCATCAGTGAAGGTCTTTTGGAGTTCCTCCTCCTATCTGGCTCTTGCTAGCAATGCCTTTTCCTTATTGCTACGCAGGAGCTGTTCAGAGAGTCTGTATATCGTGTGACCTTCCTCCGACACATCGTACCACACGTCCAGTGCTCCCTCGCTGTCTCCTTCTCCCGGCAATGTCCTCCACCTCTTCTTGATCCTTTGTACCATTCCATTGTACAATAGGAATTGTCCGCTGTGTACTCCTTGTTCATCTGGTTCTGAAAATCCACCCACTGCCCTTCTATCCATAAGTCTCCAGTCTGTGCCACTCCCTTGTCTTCCCACTGCGTACGGTAGATGGTCAGGGATGCCTCGTGGGTGTCGATTAGCCGTGTGAGGGGGATTTGTCCCGAGCCCAGCTGGACTATCATCGGGAGTGGTTTAGCTAGAGCCTTGTCCAGCCATGGGAATTTCCTCATGTAATAATGACGTATTGCTGGCTGAAAGAGCAGTGCATCTATAGATGTATCGTCCCCCAACCATTTCACAACGAACTGGAGTTGTCCCACCAGGTAGTAGCATTAAACGTCTGGTAGCTTGATTCCCCCCCCATTCGTAATCCCTCTGTAGTGTGTTCAGCGCGATCCTGTTCCTCCCCCCGCCCCATAAGAACTCTCTCTCGCCAGTGTGTGTACCCGTCTGAAGAAGGTCCTGGGAATGTTATATGGGATGTTAATGAAGTAATACAGTAGGCGGGGGAAGGACCGTCATCTTTAATAGGGCTGCTCTCCCTGTCTTCCCCAGTGGGAGTGTCTTCCAGAACTTCATGGCTATTTCTATTTTGGCTATGGCCGCCTGTGTATTAGCCTTGTGCGTTCCTGCGACGCTGTAGTGTATGTCCACTCCCAAGTAACGGAAAGTGGTTGGTGTCCATGTGAGTCCTAGGTTCGGTAACTGGTCCGGAGCAACCCCCCTCAAGCCCGCCAGGGGGAAGAGCGAGGATTTCTCCCTGTTGATCATGTTTCCCCGACAGTCTGGCAAATTCCCTCAGTGCTTCTAGCAGGTCTGGCATGTTTTCCCTTGGGTTCCCCACATAAAGGAGTATATTGTCAGCATATATCAAAATTAAATCTACTACCCAGTCTATTTCTATTCCCGTGTTCCCGTACTGTGCCCTAAGGAAAACGGCAAACTGCTCCAGAGCCAGTATATAAAGCATCAGGGATAGTGGGCATCCCTGCTTCATGCCCCAGCCAATCCACCACCCCTCTGAAATGTGCCTACCCGTTTTCACCCTAGCACTGGGGTAACTGTAAAGAAGCCGGATCCAGCGGAGGAGCCCCTCCCCTATCCCAAAATGGGCGAGAGCCCCCAGAAGCCAGTTCCAGTTCACTGAATCGAATGCCTTGATGGCGTCTAGCGACGCCACTGCGCGGTCCCCCTGTTCCCCGTTCATGCTCTCAATGACGTGTTGGAGTCCGCTCAGATTCCATGTTGTGTTCCTCCCAGGTACTTATCCAGTTTGGTCTGGGTGGACCAGCGTAGATATGATCCCCGAGGCGGTTCCCTAGGGCTGAAGTGAGGATTTTGGAGTCCTGATTAATTAGGGAAGATCGGTCAATAGGATCCGCACTCAAGGGGCAGCTTCTCCGGTTTCAATATGGGTATGATGGCCGAGTCAGATAGGCTCCGTGGCAACCTTCCCTCCTCATATGCCTCCTGAAACGTCTCTAGCAACCGTGGGGCCAGGGTTTCTTGGTATTTCTTATAGAATTCCCCAGGCAGCCCATCCGGTCTCAGGGATTTGCCTGTAGGGAGGCCGGCTATCACTGGTTAGCTCATCAAGCGTGTGAGGGGTACATCCAATAATCGCGCTTGCTCCTCCCATAACCTTGGGAGAGAAATCCCCCCGAAAGCATCCGCTATATCTTCTGCCTCTGCTTCCTGTTTTCTGGAGTACAGTTCTTCATAGAACCGCGAGAACACCCTGTTAATCCCATCCTGTGTCCTCAGCTCCTCACCTTGTTCATCCCTGATTGCGGTGATTGGTTTATGCCTGTTCTCTTGTTTAGTAAACCAGACTAGGAGCCTGCCTGGCTTGTCCTCTTCCGCGTGTAGTCTCTGTACGTACCTCCCATAGTCTAATCTGATCAGTTTCTCCCAGATTGCAGATCAATCTCCCAGTAATTGAGGGTAAAGTGGTGGTTAAACCTGATACTAATCCACTCATGTTAACAATCCTACCTAAATATTGAAGATTTGTCAAAAAGAAAGTAGTGAGAGGTCATGAAAGTTGTGTCAGGATCCGCTACTGAAAAAATGTGGTCCTCTAATGAGAACACTGTACGTGACTACTGGGTTGCATAATGCACTTCACCGTTTAGGAGACACAAACGACACTATGTCCCACTGACCACACGAAGAAGATTTTCCTGAATAATGACTATGTTGGGAGATCTAACCTTCATGGAGGAAAACCTGTGGCACAAGTACCCATAAAGGTGTATCCCCCAGAAAGGCTTTCAACATTGTCAGATAAAGATACTGTTCAACCGCTTGAGCTTCCCATACCAAGAGATGCACATGCGGTAAAGACTTCTACAATCAATGGTGGAATCGCAATAAGTTCCTTCTGATGAGGTTGCATGCCCTCCCACACATCCCTCACTTGCGTGGTTACTCACTGCGCATGCTCCCCCTCTAGGCCACTTGCCCTCCATTGCACACTGTGATCGCACGGCCCCCTTGTTTAACTTGAATTGCATGGCTCGCTTGCCCCTTGGGTTTCACCCCTGCCTGTGCATTCCTCGATCACGTGGCTCCCTCTCTATCCCCGATGGTGTGCACACACTCACCTCCTAGGCTGCGTGTTCTCCTGCGCATCCCTTGATCGTGCGGTTCCCTCAATATACTTGATCGGTTGCGCCTGCTCCCTCCCTAGGCTGCGCGTACTCCCGGGATCATGTGGTTCCCTCGCTTCTTGATGGCATGCGCTCATTCTCCTCCTTGGCTGCGTCCCCCCGTGCACCTTGTGATTGCGCGGTTCTGTTATTTTCCTTGAAGTCGCTTGGCTCGCATGCCCATTGTTGCATGTACGGCCACACATTCCTCAGTCACATGGCTCCCATGCTTTCCCTGATCGCGTGCACTCACTCGCTTCACTCATTCGCTTTCTATGCTGCATGCACTCCCGCGCATCATCGATTATGTGGTTCTCTCGTTTCCTCGATCGCAGGCGCTCTCGCCCCTAGGGCTGCATGCATTCCAGCGCATCCCTTGATGGCGTGCGCTCCCTTGCAATCCTACACTGGCCGCACGTCCTTGCTCCCCTGCGAGCCCTTCCCCCTCGCCTTCCCTTGCTCTGTCCCTCCTCCCAGCCATTTCTCTTTCCTTTTGTGCATTGCTCTGTTTTCTGTTGTGCTCTTCCTTCCTCTAGGGTTCCTTCATTGACTGCTGTGTTTTCGATGCCCTGTTATCTTGATTGTTGTTTACATCATACTGCCCTGTGTTCTGTTGTGCTCTTTTCTTCTTCTAGGTTTCCTTCTTTATCTCTCTCGACTTGCTCTCCTGATTACTATTCACATTGTATTGCCTGCATTCTTGTTGTTCTCACTCTTTCCTTTAGGTCCCCTCATTTGGTTGTTCTTTAACTGGAGTCTACTTCTTATCCATGATGCATACTTCTTTCTTCTAGGTTCCTTTGATCGTCTGCTCTGTTCATTTGGTTTTGTCACCGATTGCTGTGTCCACTCCTCCATCTAGGTCTCACGTGAAATTGTCTATTATTTCCTCTGAGTTGTCATTGTCTGTCTGCTTGCTCCCCTTCTCCTTGTGTCCCAACCCTAGTGTCTCCTCCCCCTTACTCTCCACACCACC
Organism: Ambystoma mexicanum; assembly: GCF_040938575.1. Lineage (NCBI taxonomy): Eukaryota > Metazoa > Chordata > Amphibia > Caudata > Ambystomatidae > Ambystoma > Ambystoma mexicanum. The sequence continues at coordinate 670,044,944 of NC_090927.1, read as the reverse complement.
TTTCCCCCACCCTCTCGCATCTTCTATGGTGCTCTCTGTCTCACCTATCTTCTCAAACTGCTTTTCTATTCAATATCTTGTCCTTCTCACTAAAACTGGGAGGAAGAAGTTAAAAAGGGATATCCTGGTCTCCAAACCAGGCCTCCCAATCGCTGATACCTACACCAGTGCTTCCTCCAGACATACCCTCACCAATATCCTCTTTGTCGTTGCCCCTCCAGGCCTAAGGACCCCCCATATGGTCTCTGTGCTCTCTCCTTTTTCTTCCTTACCCATTAATGGTGGCACCCAGTGGGAGGCCCTCCTCACCACCTTCCGCTCCTCCAAAACCATCATAAATGTTTATCTAGATGGCACCGTCTTGGTCCAAGGCCCTCAGGCCAACCTCCTCCGGCGCCTTATCAACTTCCTTTCTTCTCCTGCCGTCCCTTCTTTCCCTTCTTTGGCTCCTCTGCCTCCTACATTCTCCGGCACCCTCTACTGCTTCCCTTGCCTCCCTCTTTCGCCACCTCTCTGGCATCCTCCTCCTTGGCTACCTTGCCCTCTCTCCTTCTCTGCCCATCCATGGCTCACCCCACCACAGAAGTCTTTAAAAGATGGCAACCTGCTCCACATTGCCACAACTCTCGTTCAGCTGCCAAACACTTCTCTGACATCTGCCGTCTCCTTGAAGAACTCAACTTGGATGTTCTCAGTCTGACCAAGACGTGGTTCATGGCCAGATCTGTCACAAGTTTTGACACTCTCCTCCATGATGGCTACAAGATCCAATCCGCGCCCAGTCGGGGGTGTAGCCTTGCTCTTATTGGGGGAGAGAGTGAGTCTCTCTCTCTCTCTCTCTCTCTTCCTCTCCTCTCCTCTCCTCTCTCACCCCCCCCCCGCCTAGCCAGGTAACCTCCTTCCTCTCAGAGTGGGCAGACCTCGACTCCACCCTTCTTGCCTCTTCCTCTCAAAATCTCCTTCTCGGAGATCTCAACATCTTCCTGGATGCTTCCTGCCTTCCTCTGGACTCTTTCGCAACCTCTGCGACTCGCTCTCTCTATTCACCCCTCTGGGCTGACTCACTCTACAGGGCATATCTTGGATGCGCTGATCTCCTCAGGCCTCCCCCTCTATAACCCGCTCCCCACTCCTCTTTCCAGGAGTGATCACTTTCTCCTTTCTTCTCATCTCTCTCTACCCATCAGGCCAAGCCTACTCCAGCTCTGCCACCCACCTTCTCGGTCATCCGACCCATGAAGTGTGTGTCAGTTGAGGCTTTCGCCGCCACTTTCTCTCCTCCTTCTACACCTTTGGCTGACTCGCATCCTGACAGAGCCCTTTTTAACCTTCACTGCTCGATCTCTGACACTCTTGATGTACTTGCCCCTGTCATGAGGATCCGCCTGAAGCCCAAATCCAAGTGCAACTCTTTGTACGACTCTGACCTCATCACCCTAAACACAAATGTAGGGTGGCTAAGAGGAAGTGGAGGGCAACAGGTACACCCTCTGACAAAATGGCCTGCCGTCTTCTCCAAAGGCAATGCAGATTCTCTGTCCTTGCTAAGAGGAGAGCACACATCCAAGCATGCATCTCTGCGGCATCTAACAACTCAGCCGAACTCTTTAAAATCTGCAAGGAGCTGGCCAATCCTGCTGCAGTATACTTCTCCTGTCCCCTCCCAGGCCCTCTGCACAGCCCTGGCTTCTCATTTTATCACTAAAGCTGAGAACACCCTGTACACCCTCTGCTCCTCTCCATCCTCCTCCTCTCCTGGCCCTCCTACGGCCGCCTCTCCTTCTTCCTTCTCCTTTTCTTTGTTCAACCCTGACGATGTTTCTAGACAAGTCCTATATATGAAAGTCTTGTCAAAACAGGTTCTTCCCTGTTCTTCCAAAACCATCAAGGACCACATTGACACCCTCGCTCCAGCCTTGGCTGATTTCTGCAATCACTCTTTCACCACTGGAACCTTCCCCTCCCCTCTGAAGCACTCCCTTCAGCCAACCATCGCCCGATATCCACTACTCCTTTCCTGGGAAAACTCCTGGAGAATCTGGCCATCTCTCAGCTTAACCTTCACACCACATCTGTTGTCTCCATGACCATCAGTCTGGCTTCAGGGCTGCCAGAAGCATGGAAACTGCTCTCCTGAACATTCATGAAAACCTGCTCTTAAATGTCAATTCTAACATTCCTTCTGTCCTCATTCTCCTCCATCTTTCCTTTGCTTTTGATACGTTCAACCATGCCATCCTGCTCTACCGGCTCTGTGATTACCTGGGTATCACTGAAGAGGCCCTGGCCTGGCTGATCTCTTTTCTCACTGATCGACCCTCCCAGGTCCAAATGGGGTCCTTCCTCACCTCTATCGCTTTCACTACCTGTGGTGTTCCCCAGGGGTCTAATCTTTCTCCCTGGCTGTTCAATTATTACATGCCACCTCTTGCCCACCGCATAGCTGCCCTCTGTTCCAAATTCCAGTGCTATTCGGATGACACTCGGCTCTCCTTTAGGATCCCCTCAGCCGCCTCTACTCCTCTCATTCCGGATTGTCTTTCTGCAATTCAGAAGTGGTGTCCCGCCAATGATCTCTGCCTTAATGCCAGTAAGACTGAGATCCTTCTCATCGGAAAACACCATCTTCCTCCTTTCCTCTCACTCTCTGGCCACCCAACCTGGGCCTTCATCCTTCTCCTACCTATGAGGCTAGGAACTTCTGGGTCATCTTCGACTCCACACTCTCCTTCTCTCCTCACATCTCCGACGTCTCTAAGAAGTCAAACTACCAGCTGCACCTCTTGAGACGTATTCTTCCCTTCCTCAATTTCCCCCAGAAGCACACTGTCTCCAGGGCTCTGGTTCTCTCTAGGCTGGACTACTGCAACATCCTCTTTCTAAATCTATCTGCCTCTACTCTCCATCCTCTACAAATCATCCAGTGAGCCCATAAGCCTACGGGTACCCCGGTGCGTGGTAGAAATTAAATAAGGTTAAGTAAAAGAATAGGACTGCAAGACTTGTTCGTGCCCTCAAGCCTAGGGATCATATCTCTCCAGCTCTGAAATCCCTTCACTGGCTCCAGTGGTGGCAAGGATCAAGTTCAAAACCCTTTGCATTGTCCACAAGGCTTTTTGGGGCCTAGGACCACACTACCTCCAACGCTCTCTTCCTAAATATCTGCCTTCCCGAGCTCTCCACTCCTCCACCTCCAACTAGCCGAGGGGCAGTTGTTTTTCCAAGCAAAGAGTTGGGGGCAGATCTCTTTCTTCGGCTGGGGCCTCCCTCTCAAACAGCCTCCCTGCCTCTTGAGCAGAACCATCTATGGTTCCGGAAGCAACTCAAGACCTTTCTCTTTGCTTCTGCCTTCTTTCTTCCTCTCCCTTGCCGATAACCTGCCTGTTGCATGCACTGGTTACCTGGTCACCCTTTGAATTCAGGGCCAGGCCCCTGCTTGTCCAGCTGCAATCCTGCACTGCCTCATGGCTCCCTTGCACTTGTGGTCTGTATTTGTAACCCTACAGTCCCTCCCTTGCACTTATTTACCAACTGCACTTATGAGTACCCGCACTTGCCACCCATTGGCTGCACTTTTTTTTCTCCTTTGTCCCGCACTTCTCCAGCCTCACCCTACCCTCAGCACTTCTCCCCTCCCCCTTCTCTGCTTTTGTGTGATCTGAATGACACAATGCATACTAAGATTGCCGTTTCCCCCTCCTTTTTGTTTCCCCCCCTTGTTTTATCGCACCTAGAAACACTTGCGTTATAAATGCCATATCAGATCATGAGAGCAAGAACTGGGAGGATTTAGAAAGTGTTCTTAAGTAGGGACGCATTGGTTTGATTCAAAAAGGTATTTTAAATTCCACACTTTCCCAAAACTGATTAGTGAAAAAAGATCAAAGAAGAAAATAAGACAATTAAAGCAGTACAATTCCATGCCAATCATTTAACAAATCAAAGCAAAATTATTGTGAAAACAATTAAATGTGTTAAAAGAATCAAGACAAATTGAAAAAAGCATATTTGTGAATGGTGATCACACAAGCTCCTTGTACCAGATATTGAAAATGGGTCAATAGGTAAAGGCAAGCAGTTAGTCATAAACCACACAGGAGCAAAGTCTTGGTAACTGTTCCAGGACAAAGGAAAGGTTTGAACTTTTACTAATGGATAACATTGGCCAATCGCAGATAAATAGAAAAATTGATCCAGATGATCCAAAAAGGTTTGCATTTGCCATCTGTGTTTTCTTGGCCTTCAGGATTTAAAGAACAGAGTTTTATGTGTTTAGAAGTATGATTAACATTGAAGGTTGTTAAGAGGGTTATTTTAGAGGGATGGGTTTACAAGCTGAGCTGCCTAGTTAAAAGGAATCCGGGCCTGCATTGGCAATCAATGTAGGGTAGCCAAGTGTTTTTTGAAGGAGGTACCTGGGCAAACTAAATACGGTCCTTGAAATAGAGGACCCAAAGCTGCTGTTACTTTGAGTATGGGGGGAATCCTCTCTTTAATTTTTTTTAAACACGTTTTGTTTTGTAAATTACCGAAACATACAAACATCTCAACAAAGGGCAAACGATCAACAAAAGCACAGAAAGGTACATTACCAAGTCCACAGAACATCCACCACAGGGATCATGTAAAGAAACAAAGAAAAGGACTTCCACGACCACCACAAAATAGCAGCAGTCCAAAAATGGATCCCCCCCAACCCTATCCATCCCGCCCACTTCCTCTCCCATTTCCCAGGACAGCCTCTTGCATTACCTATTCGATCCGCTGCAACCCCCCCCTCCCAACTGCGCCGCAATAGTCTGCTTCATCAGTCTAACTCCCGTAGACAAACAGTTTCTCAAACCTAGTGAATCCCGATTCCCCCCAAACTCCCAAAAGCAGCAATCGTGGGTCCCCCAGTATGCCCAGTCAGGTCACAGAACGCATTCTGTCTAGACAGTTCTGTCAGAAGCAGCGAACCCCTGGGCACTCCCATAGAATGTGGAAAAATATCCCTTCCGTCCCCCTACACCTTAGACATGTAGCGTGATCCATCCGCCCCCATTTGTGTAGGGCAGTACGACACTAGTAGACCTGATGCAAAATTTTGAGCTGAATCAGTCTTATACGTGCCAAGATACCGATCTCCCTGGGGAGAGGATAGCCTCCACACAATCTCCAGGTTGCATCGGGCCAAGGTCCCTCTCCCACCGCACCCTGAGATTTACCAATTACTTTGTGGCAAAGACGGTAAGGACCTGATAGAGTGTGAAGATGACCTCGCTTTGTATGCACTCTGGGAGAAGATTCGCCCCTATGGGGGAGCAAGACGGGACCTCTCTGAATGACCAACTGAGCGAATGCAAGAGCGAATGCAAAAGCTGCACGTAGTGCTATGCTTCAGTCTTTAGTAGCCTGAATTCCTTGCATAACTTTGGAAAGGGAATCATCGCCCCATCTTTCACCACATGCCCTACCCATTTCACTGCACTCTCTCCCAGGCACAAGCCTGCCCATTTTACCCAATTCCGGGAGCTGGGCATTATTCCATAGTGGCTGTATCAGGGTAGCCTTGTTCTCCCAAACCACACAGCGATGAGAATCCTTCCATATCTGCCTAGTATGTTACATCATAGGTGGAAGCAGATTCATCTTTTGTCTGCAGTAGAGAACCTGGGAAGAGGGCATCCCTGCCATCCAACCTCGACTCATTCCCAACATGCGGGAGTGACACCGCCCTGTGGAGCCTGTCGTTTACAACTGCCAATTGGGCAGCCCAGTAGTAGCTATGCAAATTCGGGAGCCCAACCCCTCCTTCCCATAACGAGCGCTGCAGCATGAGCAGAGCAATATGAGGCTGCCCACCCCCCATAAAAGCATCCGAAGTGACGCATCCATCTTGTCAAATTCTACCTTGGGAATCAGTAATGGGGCATTCTGCAGGATATACATATACTGAGGCAGGGCTACCATCATCAACAGAGCCGCTTTGCCAAGCAGTGTTAATTGGAGGTACTTCCAGTGCGTGCCATCCTGCAAAAACCTCTCAGTGATGGGGTGCAGATTGAGACACGCATACTCCCGAAGATCCGGGCCCACCCACACCCTTAAGTATTTTAAACCTGCTACTGAGACTCGGTATGGACAGTTCTGGGGAAGGGCATCTCCTGCCCCTTGAAGGGGGAAAACATTGACTTGTCCTAATTGACTCTCAGCCCGCTAGCCCCTTGAAATTCCCACAAAGTCTGAGTAACCCTAGCACAGGCCTCCCGCAGCTTACTGAGGTACACCAAGAGATCGTCCGCAGAGAACAAGACATTATCCTCCCCCCATGCTTCCAACAAAAGCCTGATTAGGTCCGGTCTGTTCTCAAGCGGATGGCCAGAGGATCCATCGCTAGCGTGATTAGAAGAGGAGACAGAGGTCAGTCCTGCCTAGTACCCCTCTCCAAAGGAAAAGGCGGGAAGTTACCCAATTAACCCTCACCTGCGCAGCAGGTGAAGTATACAGCAATCGCACCCATTCCATAAAGCCGTCCACAAACCCCATGCGAGAGAGGACCTCCCACAAGAAACTGCACTCCACCGAGTGAAAAGCCTTCTCCAGGTTCACTGAGAGAAGTGCCAACAGATCCCCCACTTTATGTGCCTCGGATATGGCCATTTTCATTTCCCCTCCACCCATAGTTACAGGTTTTACACATGCATGTGTCCGTTTTCTTTTGGCCTACATATCCTAATTGTTCCGAATATGTTTTTTTAATGTTGGGAGCCAACTCTTGTAAATCAGTAATATTAGCTCCTTCGCCCCCAACATCAGGAGCACCACGCCAGTTTTTTTGTGTCTGAAATCGCAGCCCACTGCTGTGCTAGGGCTAATATGTGAATAGCAACAGTACATAGATCACCTTTAGCCAGTGGACCATAAGGAACATAGAAGAACCTGTACAACAGACACAGATATTGGTCTGGACACACTATCCACCACCATGCAGCACATTTAGGGTACCTTTATTGCATCAACCCAGCTTCTTTTTTCTCCCCCCCAACCGCTCTTGCACGCATACACAGCACCATTGTGCACACTTATTGAGAATGATCACTATGGCAGAGGCCAATACATTGAGCTTCACAGAAGCAGACATTTTGGAAATTATTAGAGGACCACCTCATTTCAATCCCACAGGCACTGATCAACCCCTTACTCTGCAATCTACAGGGGAAGAACTACTTAAAGAAAAAATGCTTGCGCACAGAAGTGCATGGACACAATCTGCGGGAGTAGCTTAAAGCCAATATTATACCAGCGGGACTAGGGGTTAAAAATGAACCCGCCCTTTTTCTTGATGATATGGAATATCGAAAAGGATTTAGCCAGATAGCAACTAAGTGCAGCAGAGACCTAATGGTCCAAACAATCACCACAGCACTAAGGATAGGTCATAAAATACTGAAAGAACTAGATAAACAAGAATAGGATTTTCTGTGCAATACAGTCATCACTAACACCCGAGACAAACTTAATTAAATTAATTCTCAATTTGCGCAATTTACGACCACGCTTAACCAAAAAATGAAAAAAAACGTACAAAAGACACCAAAGATTTAAAAATAGAAATTACGTATCCATATCTAATGGAGAACTATTATGACAATAAGCAAGATGACACGGGAGGGGAAACCAGCAAAGACCGAACACCAGGCACAGATGGGTGACCTTTAGTGACACCTCAAGTGCTGAATCAGGAGACAAAGATCCAAGACAATACTATACTGGATCATATGAACAAATAAGAGGAAGAAGGTGGCCTTTTAAGGCCACGGGACCCCAGAGATTTCTGGTGTCCCGAAAACTTCAGTTACAACAGATACCCTCAAGGACCCAGACAGCAACAGCCACGTAGACGCCAACAGAAGAGGAGATGGATGTACAACTGACCCTCCCAGTGTTCAATTTTACATCCACAGAACTTACCCAGAATGAGCTATCACTCCTCAGCAAGGGCATGTCATTTGTTCCTACTGCCAATACAGGTTGGTACCAACTAGAATTAGAAATGCGCAGATTCTTCAGAAGTCTCAGATTAAAAATATTTTTTCAGAATCGACAAGATGAGGAATCCCTTGAAGACACCGGCCAGAGACCCAAATGGATCTTTACACCACAAGATAATCAAATCCCCAAGGAAATCCTGGCCTTTGAAAAATGTGTTCTACAGGAAATCCTCAAATTACAGAAACAGAAAACTTCTGCACGCAAAAAACATGACTAATGAAGAAAGGGCAGCCCTCACATCTCTGCGGGCCAACAGCAAGATCATAATGAAACCTGCAGACAAAGGAGGTGGCATAGTAGTCCTAGAAAATGATCGGTATCATAAAATGGTAACCAACCTACTCGATGACAAAACTAACTACAAGAAACTTACCAAAGACCCCACTGGGGAGATCAGGCAGATTCTGTCTGAAATAACAAGTATCAGACTCAATCAATGGATAACAAAGCAGGAGCATGCTTTCCTCAATACCTGTGAAGGAAGACCACCCACCATGTATGTCATTCCCAAAATACACAAGAGCCTCACTAACCCACGAGGCAGACCCATCTATGGATGCGGCTCCATTTTGGAACCGATGGGCAAATTCCTGGACTACTTCTTCAAAACACTCAGCCAACTGACAGAAACGTATTTGAGAGATACCATTGATGCCATTAAATGCTATGATGGTACCACCATCGAGCAACCCACTGACCTATTGGTCACCATGGATATTCAAGCATTATACACAAGCATACCACAACAGGAGGCCATAGAATGCCTCAGGGAAAACTCAACACTCAAGACATCCAAAACAGAGTCCCCACGGACTTCCCGATTGCTTTATTCACCATAGCTGTCAAAAGGAACTTCTTCGTGTTTGACAAAAGCTTCTATCTACAAACCAGAGGCACAGCCATGGGTGCAGCCTTTGCACCCAGTTTGGCCATTATGTACATGGCACAGTTCGAAAGACAACATTTTATGACTCCAACCAATCAGTTTCACAAAAAAATACATGAATGGAAGCAGTACATTGATGATGTGATCTTCATCTGGCACGGAACCCCTGAACACCTTAAGGAGTTCCTTCAATGGCTCAACACTAGGAATCCTAATATCCAGCTCACCATGTATTGTATTTGTTTATTTATATAGCGCTCTTTCCCCACTTGTGTGGCCTCAATGTGCTTTTTTCTTGGTTGGAACGCCCTTGGTGACTATGGTCGGTGTAGTGGGAAATTCTAGGGAGTTTATCTTAGGAGATGCATGTGTGCATGTTCCCGTTCTAAGACTTGGGTGGCTGGAGAGGCTCGACTAAGTAGCCCCAAGGGAGGTCAGACACGTGGGTGGGTGCTGTTGAAGGTTTGAGATAGATTGCTATTGTTGAGTCTATGTGAGGCCATCAACTCAACTGGGTTCCTTTTGGGTGGTAGTCGCTGTATGCTAGTGGCAGAGGTGTTGAGGTATGTCTGGTGTTTCAGTCTGAATGGCTGTGTGTGATGCTAGACTGGATGTGCATAGCCGTAGCTGTATTCTATCGTACATGGATGCTTGGCCGTGCCTGCGGCCTATATCCACACTAGTGGTGTGAGATTATAACTACCATAAAGTGCAAAATTATTTGGCTGGGGCGATATTTGTCCAGGTCTAGAATTGAGAGTCCTATAGCAATGGGCCTCGGTTTCACAATGTAGCAGGTATTAGCATACATTAAACAAAGATGGAGGCTAAGCATAGATTTGAGAATCCTGTATAGTGGGAGAGAGGCCTAGGTTTCACAATACAGTAGGTTTCAGCATATAGTAAAAAAGATGGGGATACACCTGGATTTGAGAATCCTGTATAATGGGAGAGAGGCCTAAGTTTCAAATGCAGTAGGCTTCGTCCTACAATAAACAAAGAAGGCTGCTACACCTAGATTGGACAATCCTGTATGGTGGGAGAGAGGCCTAGGGTTCACAATGCCGTAGGTTTCAGCATATAGTACAGTGGGTTTCTGTAATATAACCGTCATCAATGGTTTGTTATACCTAAATTTGGAAATACATTTGTATTGGGAGATTGCTAGTATTAAGAATTTCCTGAGTGAGCGAGGCAGGTTAACAATCGCAGTGATTCCTTAGTGGTGGGCGTGTGCTACCATGGGCTAATTATCTCAATGTCGTGGTCTCTCATGTGGACCGGCGGGCAGGGGGCGCAGAGATAAAGTTGCGGGTGTGCCACAGTGAAAACTGCTGGCTTACCTGGAGTGCTTGTCGGCTGGGAGTGATGCTGTGAGTGGGTTGAAAGTCGTTCAGGTGTGCCACAACGAAAGCTGCTGGCTTACCTGGAGTGCTTGTTGGCTGGCAGTGTTGTTGAGCAATTGGAGGTGGTGTGTCGGGTGAAACAGTTGCGAGAGCTGCCGGCCCCTGTGTTGTGATGAATGCAGGGAAGTTTATTAGTGGTGTGTTCTTGGGGTGCAATGGATTAGAAGAGTATTGGGAAAAGCCAGGTTCTAAGGGCCTTCCTGAATTTCAGGTGGTTTTGAGTGTTGCAAATGTGTAGGGGTAGGGAATTCCAGATGATTGCCGCTTGGACAGAGAAGGAGGAACCGCCAAGCCTTGTGGAGCTGTGGGGTGGTATTACTAGGTGAAATGCTGTGTGAGATCTGAGGTTCATGGAAGGTTGGTAGGGGACAATTTTGGCTCAGAGGAATTCCGGGCTGGTGTTGTGGACTGCGCGGTGGGTGATACACATGGCCTTAAAGGTGGTACGTCGAGCAATAAGGAGCCAGTGTAGGACTCTCAGGGTAGGGCTGATATGTTCGCTGGCAGGAAGATTAATGAGCAGGCGTGCTGCTGCGTTTTGGATTCCTTGGAGTTTCCTTTGTTGGGATGCCGGGGCTCCTAGGTAGAGGCAGTTTGCGTAGTCAAGGTTGGACAGGATGATGGAGTTGATGGCTGAGAAACAGTGGTGATAGGTAAGGTAGGGGAAAATCTGCCTGAGAATCCGTAGGTGGAAGAAGCAGGTTTTGGATACGCTGGTGGTGTGTTGGGTGAGGGATAAATCTGTGTCCAATTCACATCCAGGATTTCTTACCACGTTAGAGGGTGCCAGTGTTTGTCCTAGTGGTTTGGGCTAGGGGATTGGTTGGGGGAGAAGCACTGTTTTCCCGCAGACTAGGATTTTGGTTTTCCCAGGGTTGAGGATGAGGTGGTTGGTTGTCATCCAGTGGTCAATGTCAGAGAGGCACGATGACAAGACCGGGCTGCCAGAACCTTTGGAATTTGGGATTTTGAGGATGATCTGGGCATCATCTGTGTAGTTGTAGCAGTGAAGGTTGTACAAGTAAATGATTGCGGGAATGGGTTGCATGTAGAAGTTTGATTGATTGTTTATTTGTATAGCGCCTATACACAAAGTGTTTCAAAGCGCTTGAAGGAGGGAGGGGTCATGGGAGAATACAAGTACATTCTTACAAGTCCTTGAAACAGTACAGAATGTGAAAAAAAAACGATCAAATCATAATAGATAGTACAAGTGCATGTAAACAATAAGGGAGAGTCGAGGGAGGAAGGAGGGAAAACAAAACAAGCAGTAACATTACTATGCCTGACGACAATTGTTGCAGTGCAAGAGTGATAAGAGGAGGGGGATGAAGGGGGGTGTGAGGGGAGAGGAGGGAAAGAGGTGAGGAGAGGAACAAAACAAGTGACTATCAATTGAAGGTCGATGACTATTCAAGATAGTGCTGGGGAGGGAGGGGAGAAAAAAAAAAGTTGAAGATTAGGGGTGATGTGGGTGCTCCTTAGGGGACACCTTTACATACTGGTCGTGATATGGTTGTGAACTGGTCGAGGTGCATGATTTACGACCAATTTACAGATAAAGGATGAGATCCATGAAAGGGCTGTGCTTTTGATTCCTAGTGTTTGTAGTCTGCCTAACAGAAACGAGTGATCGATGGTATCGAAGGCTGCAGAGAGGTCTAGCAGGATGAGAACTGTACAGCTGTCTGCGTCGGCTGTTCTTTTTAGGTCGTCCCAGACAGAGACTAGGGAAGATTCTGTTCCCCCTAGTGGTCTGAAGTCTGATTGTGCTGGGTCTAGGAGGTTGCTGGCTTGGGCAAATTGGCCAAGCTATTTGTAAGCCGCACGGTCAATCAATTTGGCGATGAAACACGTATTGGAAATAGGACGGTAGTTTAGGGGGAGGAGTGGGTGAAGGGTTCGTTTTTTGAGAATGAGCTTGATGGTGGATGTTTTTAGGGTTTTCGGGAAAGATCCTGATGTGAGTGAGTAAGGATTGCATGTGCAACGTTACCTGCACAGGACGAGGGTAGTATTTTTTTTTAGCATTGAGGGTGGGCACGGATCTTCAGGGTAGCCTGATGGGCATCTGACTGCTATTTCAACCTTAGTAATGCGGGGGATCAGGGTGGCCGAGACCAGCACCATGTCTATTCTCGAGTACCCTTTATGGACTGCCAAATAGTGGGTGAACTTCTGTTGCTCGTGAAAAACAATTGCCATGTTTCTATCTCCCCCAGGTGCCTGAAGAGTTTCCCCAGTGCTTGCCTGTTTCTCGCGTCTGCCGCTGTGGGTGGAAGTGTTTTGTCTAGGGAGGGATCCATGACACAGTTAAAATCTGCCCCAATCACTACCTGGCCTTCACACCATCCCCTCAGGATCTTTATTATGTCCCTCAGGAATAGATCTTGTCGCTCATTCGGAGCGTATATAGCGATTAGTGTGTATGTTTGATTTTGTAATATCCCCTTCAGGACTCGGTATAGCCCGTTCAGATCCCTGTATATTGCCGGTTTTCTAAATATCAGCTTGGCCCCGATTAGTATAGCTACCCCTTTGGTCTTTTACCCACCAGAGGCATGGTATTGTCAGGGGAATGCTTTATGGGCCAATCTTCTTTCATCCTCAGGGATTAGGTGTGTTTACTGCAAGAAGACAATTGAGGCCTGCAGGTCTATCAGTCTCGTCAGGATCGACTAGCATTTAACTGGCGAATTTAGGCCCTCTACATTGAGTGAGACGAAGTTCAGATCAGCCATCTAGATTGTGTTGGGCTCTCTTTGCCTTTGGCCGGGCATGCTTTCTCCAGCTGTTTAACCTTATCATCACCTCCCCTGATCCATACCATAACCCAATCGTATTTAAGCGTATAACAACCAAAATGTCCCCTCCCAACCCCACCTTTCCTCCCTAGTACCCCTCAGATCAAGGTCCCTCAGAACCTTCCCTGCGCCCCAGTTGAGGCGTGGAGTATCATATCTACTCCACCTTGCACTTTGCCAGGACATGTGTATGCCCTGAGCTGGATTCCAGGGTGGGTCATCCCTTCCCTCCGTCCGAGACTGCTTTCCATTTCTAGCGGATTAGCCATATTTGTTCCTTCTTTCCTCCCTTAGTATAGAATTTGAGAGGTTCAACTTACCTATGACTCCATTTCCTCTTGGTGACACTGATCATTTCCGTTAGGGCTAGCCTCCGTACCCACTACCCTGCGTTTCTTGGTGGGGGTGGATGACCATTCCCACTGTCTCGGTCCTCCCCCTCTCATGTTATGGGTTGGGTTCCTGTCCAAATGTGGCTCTTCCTCCTCCAAGTGCAGGAGGGTCAGTCCTTCTTCACAAGTGACGATGCGCTGCCGTTTGTCCTCCCAGGTGAACTGGAAGCCAAAGGGGTATGACCATTTATAGATGATCCCCTTGGTTCATAACGCTCTCGTGACTGGCGCCATTAGTCTCCTTTTGTGTAGGGTTGTTGGGGCCAAGTCCTGAACCAGCTGTACTTGCGCTCCGTTGATAAGTGACCGGCTGAGGATTTCTTGCTGCTTGCAGAATCTCCTCCTTCATGGTGTAGGAGGTACTTGCCAAGAGAACGTCTCCATGTCTAGCACCCGGATGCTTTCATTTGGGGCCCACTCTGTCTAGGAGTATGTCCTCCAGTTGCGTGCCAGATAGCAGGCTGCTGAAGCAAAGCAGTTTTGAATCATCTCCTTCAGGTCTTTATCCCCAATTGTCTCTGCTAGGCCTTTGACTCTTATGTTGGATCTTCGGGATCTATTTTCCAGATCCTCTGCCTGGAGTTCTAGATTATGTGCCCTAACGATTTGTTCCACAAGTACACTGTTCTGTTTCGAGTCCTCTACGATTTGTGAGAGCCCCCCTTCTGTTGTGTCCACTCTCTCTCCTAAATCTGTAATGTCCTTTCTGACCTCCTGCAGGTTGGAGAGTAGTTCTTCCCTTATTTTCCCCAGTTGATCCAGGGGGGATTCCATCATACGGCTCTCCATACCCTTCAGACAATCCTGGAGTTCCTCCTTATTCAGTGCCATATTTGTGGGTGATTCCGCGAACTCCCGGGTGTTGTGTTCCTCTATTGTTGCCTTGCTCTGGGATTCCCCGGTCCGATGTCGCCAACAGTATTCCAACTGTCTTTCTTTAGTGTGCTCTTAGCTCTCGATGGGGCGCCTTTGGACTTGGCTCTTGGCATCTGCGAGTTTCCCCATGGGGGGACCCTGGCAGAGCGGGCCAGTGGATTGGGGGCTTTGTTGAGTTGGTGAGCTCTGACAATTTGATTAGTACGGACCAGGTGACGTGAGGGCCCGGTGCCAGCAATTACCATACCACAGTGGAGTCAGGCTGCATCCAGCACTTGGTAACCCCCTCAACTTATGCGCAAAGCCAATGCATGTGAGTTCTGAATCACCTCCAGAGGTTCAAGTGTCTACTCCCCGAGGGGGTTCCTGATTTTGCTGCTCTGATTGTACAGTCCTTGATAGGCTCGCATCACCTTAATGAAGTCGCAGCGCAGGAGTTATCTCCAGGGGGGGCCTGTTGGTCGAACCCACAGCAAGAGCTGGCTTATCTTCAGTGAAACACGTGATTAATGTGCGTTATTTATTTTGCACCATGAAAACTTGCTGTTTGTTATCTCAGGAGTTTATTGTGTAAGAACAGCCAGATATAGGGTTTTATGTGTAATCTTGCAATTCAGGGGTTAATGCTCCAATGGATATTTGTAGCTATGTTTATATATTTGGTTTCAGAATATCTCTGTTATCACAAGAGGTGACCTTTAGATATAGAGAAATATTTGCATTAATTGAATGCCACCACACTTTTGTCAATATTTCCTTATCACTTCCCTTTGACTGGGAGTTTGTTGAGCGCCACAGAGGAGAAAGAACCTATTTCTTATCTTCAGTGTGCCCCCATTGCAGAGGGGTGGCGGCCTGGAGTGCACCAGTGTTCCAACACATTACAGTCATTAGTCTAGGTGCTTCCCCAGCAGTAAGGCCAGCCCGCCGACCCAGGCATTATATATGCGTCATCAGGAAAGAGGGGGAGCAGTTGTGCTTGATCTTTTCTATGCACGTGCCCTCTGTTACTGCTTGGCTGCCTCGTGTCTTGCGCTATTCAGATTTGTTCCTCCGCGCCTGCCGCCGGGAGGCCACAATGATTTGTGGGAGTCTAGGATCACGCATGGCAGTTCCCGCGTGCTACGCAGCCTGGTCCGGGGGAAATGTATGTTCAGTTTTTGGGGGCAAGCAGGGAGGGATGTCAGCACCTCTTCTGTCCTTCGGTCCCAGCCCCAGGTAGCACCTTGACTTCGGGCGCCGGTCTACTGTTGCGCAGCAGTAAACTCAGACCGGAGCAGCCACCTGCAGTTTCCCCAGCGCTTCTCGGAGGACCAGTTGGAACCTGCTCCTCTTCGCCACCGCAACCCCCACCCATGCCTTTCTCCCGATTGCCGCCCGGAGGTGTTTCTTCCACTGCCAGTTCCGACTTGGATTACACGGTACTTCCATCGGCCCCAGTCCTTGAACTTCCAGGGTCCTCCAGAATGCGGTGGGCACCGTCCTGCTACGAACTCAAAGATTCTCGTCATGTTATGGGGTCGCTGTGTAGACCGCAGTGATCATAGTTCAGCTCGATCGATCGATCAGTGCTGTGGAGCCAGAGCTTTCCAAACACTGGGTACCTCCGGGCTGCTTCATCGGGTCCCGCTCCTTCCTGCTCATTGCTCTGCCGTTTCTGTCCGCTGGTGTCGCCGTCTGACGCGTTCTACCGCTCTGGGTCTATGCGGCACTGGCTGCCTCTTCATCAGATGCTGGGGGATGAGGAAAGGAGGCAATTTCACTGTTCCTACTGCAATTTTATCACCTTTGGATGTGTCGCTCGGATGGAGCACTGGTGCGTGCACCCTCAGGGGACGGTGGCCATCTTGGAATTCATTTTGCCAAGTATTACAGAACCAACTAACTGTTTTGTAGGGTTAACAGTGAAGTGGCAGGGGGTGTGGCTAAGCAGCCATGCAGTAGGGACACTTTCTCTTACAGCTCCCATTGATCTGCTTAGATCCTGGCCTGTAATTATGGTCCCAGTGCACGCTGGCCCCTGAGTAACACTCGTCGAACGGAAGAAGGTGGCGGGCACAATCATGTACAAACTTATAGCAGGCGGACAACACAGGTGAGAAGAACGGACATACAAAGTTTGAGACCCTGCCGGGGTAGTGGAGGACAAAACTGTGGCCACCAAACAATAGCCTGGCAAGTGAATACCATCACGGCACACGGCGTTGGTAGAGTGTCACCCGGATTTCAGTTGCTGTTTTAACGCTGCGCTCGGTTCCCACTATGGTCCGGTTCGGGCAGGCAGGGGCTCGATTATGCTTGAAGTGACCGCTACGGAACGAGCTGATGCATCATATCAATACGAACCAAGCAACTGGTAGCCGGTTCCCGTTGTGGTATGGCTGTAGCAAGTGTGTGTTCTATTGAACACAGAGTGACCGTCACAGAGCTAGCTGTAGCATTGCACCAAGGCAGACAAAGGATCCAAGAGCCGGGCACGGAACGTGACACACCAGGACGGCCGGCGATTCTGCAGAGTCCCACATACATAGTGACAGATGGGATGTAAGAGACAGGAACCCTAAGGAAATGCTGCCGGATCTCACACGCGCAGCGGCAGTACCACAAGCTGCTCCTGGGGAACCTCGGCTCTCCCAGGATACCAGAACTGAAAAGCACTGCCGAGGTGCAGAATGCGCAACAAAGGGACAGGAGATTGACTAAACGTTTCTGACCTCCCTCTAGATTACCCCCTTCAGGGCACCAGTATGGGACGACAACCAGCCAGAGTGGGTGAAGATACAAGGAGCTAGTCACCGCTCCAATCTCTCCTGCAGTCCCGCAACTCCCCAAGGTTGTGTCCGACTGCGGGGAAGTGAACGCAGTCCCCAGGGGATCGAGTGCACAAGCTTGGTTTGATTAAGCCCTCGATTCGAAGGAAGGCCAATGCACGCCGTGAGACGAAATACAGCAGACTGCAGGCAGTGTGGTGCTCCGCAGCAGACATCACCAGAGCCTGGGCGGCGTGGGAGATGACCCTTGCCACCGGGGACTCTGCACCTGGGACCCTGTTATGCTTGAGCTAAAACATGGCACTGGTGTGCAGTGTATTCTGGGAGCACTCAGAGCCATGATGGATATTTACTTCATGCCGCAGTGAAAATCTGTACTCATTTTGCTGAGAGCTGGATTCACGATGCTGAAAAAAACATGCTTTCCAAACCTGGTATGCAGTCAAGGACATTTCTGCTGGGAAAGCTAGCTTTGTTACGTCTAGTTATAAGTTACGGGACTGTTTTCCGTGGTGCTTGTTTTTAGAGGAGGGAAGCATTTTGCTCCTTGAGGTTACTGTTGGTTGACCCAGCTGTCAACCAACGGCTGCTCATCAATGCGCAAGTGCGTTGCCAGAAGGTTCGAGAAATTGCCACCCCTTTTTGAGGAGTGCATATATGCGGAACCCCTTAGCGGTCAGGTGAGACCTCAGCCGGAGGGAGGACGCTTTCGTCCGTCATACCTGTGGGCTGTTGTGCTCTCGACCTGGCTGTCATTGGGGTCTTCCAGCCGCTTCTGGTGAGATGAGGGATCCAGTTATGCCCACAGTGATGCATTTTCTTTTGAACTCTCTGTTTCTTCTGTGATTTATTTCTATGTTATCACTTGTTGCTTCCAAGCTTTGAATAAATAGCCGTATAAGTGCTCATTATTTTCTAAGAGTGTGTGTGGTTGCAAGTTATTGCGTCTGCCTGCGTTTAAAGTATTGGCTCCGTAATTGCACTGGTGATTAATGACTGTACGTGCACTCTGGGCGAGCAATACAGACCCGTCAACCTGAAGCAATACAGAAGCTTTCTGTGAGCCCCGGTGAACCCGTCAACGCTCTCAATGCCCCCGAGATGTGAGTGCCATCAGAAAGACCCTGAGCACGCACAGAGCGTTTCCGCACCGGCCGGAGCCGCCGCTCTTCCACTTAAAGCTACCTCCGGCTTCCATAGCAGCCTCCAGACCACATTCAGCGGCCGCACACCCCGCCGCCCTACCGGAGATAAGACGGCACCTGCCGCACAACCCAGTGGGCCCCCCGGCACTGCCCCACTACTCGCAAACCACCTCCCCCTCCCTTGCTGCAGGCCAAGGGCGATGCTGCTATAAAAGATCCTAGCCCTC
The DNA here is from genome assembly GCF_040938575.1 of Ambystoma mexicanum. Lineage (NCBI taxonomy): Eukaryota > Metazoa > Chordata > Amphibia > Caudata > Ambystomatidae > Ambystoma > Ambystoma mexicanum. The sequence goes on along the minus strand of NC_090927.1, from coordinate 670,026,403 downwards.
TAAGGACACTCCGCAGCCGGGGGAGCCTCGCCGATTATAGCTGCAACTCTTATTTAGCTCTAACGACGTCGCCAAGCCGCAGCCCGCAGCCCTGCGACCAAGTAAGCAGTGGGCTAGCTATCAAGCCAACAAAAACTACACTCAACACCAAATTTAGAGCAGCCCCGACTGGCTGTGGCACCCGCCTGACCCCAGTCCTCCCGCATACACCTTACAGCCGAGGCCCTATCCGATAAGGGAGACTGCTGCACTCCTGAAGGTCCCTAGGCCTGCTGCTACGCCAAACCCACTCGCAAGGCCAACAATGGTGGCACCCAGTACCACAAAGGCACCTGTCACCCTGCATCACGAAGGCACCGACTGGGTGCGAACAGAGCCGGGCTCTCCTTGGGCTTAGCTAGATCTATCAGCAAACAAGTTCCCTGAACCAAGACCTCAGTGACTGGGCAAAGGGCTAAACCCAGAAGCTGGGCGAAACCCATCGGATGCAGCTACCACAAGCTAAGAAACCGGCAGCCCCATCCTAGACACTCAGTGGCAAGGGGGTCCACCTCTACTGCCTCACCCAACACCTGCCTGGAAAGCTTAGAGCACAGGGGGTCTCGGATTAGCTTGATCAAGTCACAGGTGATACGCCCGCAATGGCAAAGCACCTTAAAGCACCTAAACAGACTAACATTTAAGCGCTGCTGTCAACCCCAGCAACAGAAAAAACAGAGGGGGGACCGCAACAAAGCTACAACCACAGAGACACACAGATGCAGACCCCAGCCCCTCGACACATGCGGTTTTTGAAAACAGACCTGCAGGATCTTCTGTCAGCCATTACACAAAGGAGTACCAGAGGGGCAACGAAGAGGTCATGAGCAAGATCACAACCCTGGAAAAGAGAGTTGGAGAGCTGGAGGCTAGGACAGCAGAGGTTGAAACTACCATGTGCGCACATAGCTACAAAATTGACGATGGCACAGACAGAATCACGGCACTGTAAGCCAGAGGCAAGGCTCTCGAGCTCAAGCAGTAGGATACCAAAAACCGTTCCCGGCGCAACATCATCTGCCTCCTGGGGATCCCAACAACAGTCTCGGACGTAGACCTGGAGCACTATGTTAACGACCTCTTCCATTTCATTCTAACTCTATCTGATGACTCCCCTATCGAGCTCAATAGAGTCCACAGAACGAGAACAAGACCAAACACGTCCACCCTGCATAACGTGCTAGCAAGAATATACTTCTACAAAGTGAAATAAGAAATAATGCGGGAAGCCAGAAGTTCACCTCGCATGCTTTTCAGAGACACCTCTATCTCCTTATATCAGGACCTTGCTGCCACCACGCTGAGATCTGTCACAGAATGGCTCAGAGAGAGAGATTCCTTACCGCTGGGGATTCCCCACGGCCCTGACCTTCACCTGTGAAGACAAACCTTGCTTCATCCATACCCAAAAAGAGGCAGAGATGCTGCTGAATCCGGAGGCAGAGGAGGTTGACCCCGACAAAGACTCGCCCTCCAGACAGGCCTCTTCACAGGATCTCAAATCCTCCTGGACCTGAGTGGAAAGACGAAGAATCAGGGGCCCTTCATCCAAAAGCAAACAGCACGGAAAAGACTGAAAGAAATGGTGCCCAATCTGTCTGTTCTGCCAAGAACTAACGCACATCTCTAGGTCAGGCTCCGTCCCACGTAACATTAAGCTTGAAGTCAGAGCTTCAGTATCCCTGGATGCTGGGAGGCCATGCTTCATCGAACATTAGAAGAGGCTCTGTTGCTTCCAAATTAGTTGGTTGTATTGGCCTTTCCAGATACCCTGTTGGTCGAAGGCTGGCCCCGACAACCTGCTTTTGTTCTGAGGGGCATGGGGTGGAATGGGGAGTCTATAGGGGGCAAATCAATCAACAATCCAAATGGGTCACCGGAGGACTGCTGGAAAAGGCAACCAAAGGAATCTACAGTCAGTCTTCCCAGATGACAGATAATGTCAAGGAACACGATTTATTTTAACATCTTTTTATTGGCATTTGGGCATAAACATTTTTCCATTTGCAATCAACGGCGTCACATTTCAACGTCATTACTTGCATTACTGTACAGTCCTGTCTAATTCGTTGGCTTCGTAGAACAGTAAAACAAAACTTAAAACAGACAACAGAATAAACATTCCTCACACAGTGTATCCAGTCTCTCCATCCCTAGCGCATGAACCGAGCTGTTCCAGGGGCCGCCCCTAAAATAAATTCGCTTTCCCAGCAGTAGCAGACACATGAGCCATGGCCAGCAGTCAGCAAGCAGTATTCACTTACGTATGCACCTATCTTCGCTTGTTGGTAGAGCTGCTTACTACAATTCCCATTCTCAGGGAGGTTTGTCATCCGAGGAGTGGAACATTTCCCAAGTTAATGCTTTCCAAAACCCATATGGTATGCTGGCTAACACCTCTTGCCCATCCATTGCACTACTCCACACCCTAGTTTCGATCTCTGACCAGAACTCAAATTCTGAAAGTCAGCGCTTGCATTGTGGGACACCAGCAGATTTACACGCCATTGCGATGCATCTTTTAGCTAATATGCATGCCATATCCATTAATTTTATAACATGCTTAATTTGACTATTTCTCGGATATGCACTCAGCAAACACTCCTTCGGGGTCCAGTCATATCTAACAATTCCAGCTGTCCTGCAAGCTAGTTCAATTTGTGCCGAGAAGCTTTGCACCCTTTCACAACTCCAAAAAATGTGCATTAAGGTTGCCTCAATGCAACCACACCAAGGACATAGTGATTGCATTTTGTTGTTAAATTTGGCAACTCTGTTCGGGATCATATAGGTGCGGTATAGCACATTCAACTGTATTGGCCTGAAGCAGGGATTTCTGGAGACCTCCCTAGGGTAGCCCAGTATCGGTTCCATTCTCTTTCGCCCATGTCAATCCCAAGGTCTCGCTCCCACCTGGCCTTCAACTCCCTACTCTTAGGGTTAGGCTGGTCTATCAGAGTGGCATACAGCCTGGACACCGTTTTCCAACCATCCTCCAAAGTGTGCATAAGGCTCCAGAGCGTTGTCGTCTCCGGTTCCTCAGGCCATTGAGACCACTTCCTTATGGCCACCACTCTCACACGAGAGTACCACAAGAACTGTCACCTTGGTAAACCCGCCTGTTCAGTTAAGGACTCCATCTCCCTGAAAGTGCCTTCCGCATACATGTCACCCCACGTTGAGAGTCCTACCCCCCCTCCCAAAGCCTAGCCACTGCCAGTTCACTTTTATTTCTGCATACATCCACTGCTAGAGGGACGTCAGGTGAATATGGGTACTCTACTTTGAGCAATTGCTGTGTTGTGGGCCACACTTGTCGCCCCAGAAGCACCAGCGCCGAAGCACTGCCCAAACATTCCAGTGGTAACCATAAAATCTCCTTCAGGTAGGCTGGGGCCACCAGCTTCGGTAGCAGCAATGTTTTGACGTGGGCTCATCCGAGAGCCATTTGGCAACAAAACTAAGCTGTGCTGCCAGATAATACTTCTCCAGATCTGGCAACTGCACACCTCTGAACCTGAAGGGCAGACACAGCGTCGCTAAGGCAAATTTATGTCTCAACTTACCCCAGAGAAATTCCCTGAGCATTTTGTTTCTAGATGGCGAAAGAAGGGGGTGTTATGTAATGGTGAACATTGTGAAAAAAGTACAAGAACCTTGGCAGAACTATCATTTTTGCAATGGCAACCCTACCAATTAGTGACAGCGGAAGATTTGACCAAAACACCATGGATCTTCTCAACCCCTGTATCACTGCCCCTGTGTTGTGGGCATGCGTGTCCTCAGACGAGTGAAATACGTGTACCCCCAGGTACCGGAATGATTCTAGGCGCCAAGGGAGCTCCATTACTGGTAGTTCTTCCCTCCCTAGTCCTCTCAGACTCACTAATGGGAAAACGCAAGACTACTGTCTGCTGAAGCATATCCCAGACACTTTGGCAAAGTCATCCAGCACCTCCAACATAAACTGTAGGCTGTGCTGTGGGTTCCTAAAATAGAGCAGCAAGTCGTCCGTATATAATGATATCAGGTGTCCCACCCCTCCGACCCATAAACCTGTCTCTAGGAACTCCTTACGAAGATAAATTGCCAGTGGTTCAAGCGCTAGCACATACATCATGGGCGACAATGGACACCCCCTGTCTTGTGCCCCTCTGTATGTGCCAAGCCTGAGACACCTGCCCGCCTGACTTTATACGGGAAACCAGGAAAAGTACAGAGTATTCTCACCCAACCTCTAAACTGTTCACCGAATCAGAAGGCCCTTAAAACCTCAAACAACCACTCCCAATACAGCAAATCAAAAGCTTTGATGTATCAAGCGACACCACTGCGCAGGGTTCATGGCAGCCAGCAGTTTGTGCCACAATGTGCTGCAATCTTGGCAGGTTTAGAGCAGTGCTGCGGCCCGGAATGAAACAGTTCTGATCTTCATGCACTAATCCCCCTATCACTCTGCGAAGCCGCCCTGCTAGTATCGTAGTCAGGATTTTCATGTAGTAGTTGAGCATGGCTAACGGCCTATAGGAATCGCAACAATCAGTGGGTTTCCCAGGCTTAGGAACCGGGATCACCAGCGTCTCCCTCATACTACTTGAAGCTGAACCTTCTCATAGGCCTCCATAAACACCTTGTGCAGCACCCGAGCCACCACCCCTGCGTATGTTTTATAAAATCAGGGGGAAAACTGTCGCTGCCCAGTGTTTTGCTAGTGGCCAGCGAGCCGATAACCTCAGTTACTTCATCCACAGTAATTTCCATCCCTAGTGCTTCCCGCTGCGCCCCACCCAACTCAGGGATCCCCATCTCCTCCTGAGTGTTCAATATCCTCTCCCTAAGAATCAGCCTCTGGTGTTTGTACAATTCCGAGTAGAAGTCGGGGATCTACGTGATTTTTCTGTCACAGAAAAGTCAGCGATGGAAAAGCTTGCCACAAAAGGTTCGCACAGTTCCCATGCAAACACGCGAACACGCATTGAAACCCCCACTGACCCACACCCCCAACACACCCACCCTTAACACACCCCCACCCACACCTCCAACATACCCAAACCCTACTTACCTTTTCAGACGCTGTGTCCCTGCGGCGCCAGTTCCCTTTCACTTCTGTGATCGGGAACCGGCGCGGCAGGGTCTTTTTTTTTTTTTGGGTGTTGCTGGTGTGTCCCCCGCAACACCCCACTCACTATACCACACAGTATGATAAGCGGGGTGTTGCGGGGGATAAACCTGCAGCCCCTGCAGTCTTTTTTTTAATATACTTAACCTTCAATGCTACCACCAAAGGTTCGAACCTTTGGTGTGGGACCCACCTCCCACCTCTGGGCTCGGTTCACAAAGAAGTAGTAAATTCTGGTGCAGAGTCCAGGCAAAGAGTAGAAGGAATAGCATCTATACCCAGGGTGAGTCTCCTTCATAGATCAATTAGGTTGAGATTCGTCAGCACCGAGTTCAATGCTGGGGGTGTAGGTAGGGCCTCCTCCATTGCTGGGAGTGCGGGTCCCTTGCACAATTAAAATCTCCCCCCCATAAGATGAAACATCCTGCGTGTTACACAATTTTAGCTCCCTCCCTATGACGAAATATCCTGCGTGTTACGCAATTTTAGCGCTGATCTTGCTGACATGCGTCAGGATACCATGGTTTGCGAAGTAGGAATTAACAGTACACACCACAATTTGATCTATGTGACTCCACAGCATGAAGAATCTCTCTTCCTTGTCCGCCTCCATCCCCAGTAAACGAAATGGAACATTGGGATGAAACCACGTGTACACCCCCACTAGCATATTTGGAATACCCCAAGCCATATCCTTGCCCCCCCCCCTTCGTTGCTTAAGCTTCACCAGCTCCTCAGCCATTAGGTGGGTCTCCTGCAACAATGCGTGGACACCCAACCATCCAGGAAGGATTTTACTCTATTCCTGCATAAATACGTGCCTAGGCACCTCACATTCCACATCAGCACATGAATGCTAGCCGCCATTTGATCGTTTGGTTAGCGCACCCCACCAGATCTCCCGTCACCATCGCCCTGCACCTCATAATCTTCACCATCTTGTCAGGCATTCAACCCCTCTCTTCCACAGCTCCCCCGGCTTCACTACCCCTTTCGTACACACTCAGTTGCGGCCATCTGCATGAGCACTTTACAAATAACACTTCAAATAACAGAACTAAACACATTCGCCCAGCGACTACACCTTGCAGGCAGCGCTCAGGCGCAACCGCACCGCCAAAACCTGTCCAGGTCATTGGGTGTGCTATAACAGGCGCTGGCAACAGGCCAACACCAACTTTTGCACAGGATAGGTCCCTGAACCCAAGGGAAGCAGTCAGACATTGCATCCGTCATCCTTGGTCAACGTACAGTTTGACAATATTTACACATTTCTCGCACCCGTTAGGCATTCATAGCAATAGCAGCCCCTCACATGTCTGCCCCTGCTTGTGAGTTCTGCCCCCTCCCCTTTTCCACCCAGCAACTTTTCAGGTGACAGGTTTCTCCCCACCCCAAGGTTATTGTGCTCCAACCACATGTTAGCCGCAGCTGGGGTGTCCATGAACTGCACTTATGAATGATCTTGAGTCGTGCCGGATACATGAGGCTGTACTTAATGTTGAGATGACGGAGCCTAGCCTTGATCGGCACAAATGAATTCCTAGCTCCCAGTACATTGGGCGTGTAGTCAGGGTAGATGGCAATTTTCAAACGGTCACGCTGGATCCCTCCACAATCATTGGGTGGGGATAGGATCCTGCGGAGGGAAAGGTGGGCGGGGAGCAACCCATGCGACAGGTTTCCCGCTCCAATCTCTTGGTGCAGTAGGTTCTCCACAAATCTAGTGGGGTTCGAGCCCCCCATCCCTTCCAGAATCCCCAGTAGACGTATGTTATTCCGTTTGGCACTTCCTTCCGCGTCCTCAGATCTCATCTCCAATACAACGTTTCTCCTCTCCAACTCCTTTACTCTAACTTCAAGATATTTCCTGGTTTCCTGAGTTTCTTTCAGACCCGATTCAGCTGTTGTCACTCTCTCCGCCAGGTTACGAACACCCTGACGCAGTAACTGCACATTCACTTTTACTTTCCCAATTTTAGTTTCCAAGGAGGTTCTCAGCGCTGCAATCACTGCCAGTACCAGGTCCTCCTCCTCGCTCGGGTCCACATTCTCCACTTCTGGTTGTGCAGTGTGGAGGGTCTGTGAAGAGCCACTTCGCCATCTGGCCGTGTTAAACAAGTCCATAATGGTTGACTTATTCTTGCCCTTGGGGGTGACATTGTCTCAAGATAAGGGGTTAATTCCGGCCAGAGGCTGCAGCACTGCACTCAGGTTCTATTAGGATAGGCCCCACCAGTCAAATTCGCCAATAGCACCTCTCGATACTCAGGGTTAGGTCACGTTAATAAAAGTGACACTTGGTGTACCAGGGCCAAGGGACGGCTCCAATATACCACAATTATGGGATCCCATCTGGTGTTAATGGGGTGTGTGGCATCTACGTGGCCGACCAGTCCAATAGTTTGCCTGTAGCAGCTGCAGGCTTATATAGCCTCAGCTGCTCGCTAAGTTGCCCACCTTCAGTGCAGTAGTACCAGCTCTCCACCTCCCACCGCAGAGCCCAGGAAATGGTGCAGACAGGCAGTGGTTCTTGGCCACTGCGCGCCCCTATCCGTTCTATGCAACTCCACAATATCACCTGCGCAACTATGCTTACTGTGTACCACTGTGCAGCCACCAGTCTTGTTTCTTGACCCGGCACCAGCTGTCCTCAGTGTGCATGTGCCTGCCCCTGCATCCAGCACAGTTCCTAGCCGGTTGAGAGGGGAAAAAAACCTTTGCTGCTTAAATTAGACATTTCCTGCTACATGCCAGGACCTGCACTGTGGTCCCCGCATGTGTAGCTCCAGCTAGTCTTCCAAGAAGATCAATTGCTGGGCTTACCCCACTGCGTGCAGTCACGTTGCACTGTCTGCCGTAGTACACTATCCTCGCATCAAACCCTACTGGTTGTCGTGTGCTACCGGGGTTACAGCTTGTTCCAGGCTGTTCATTTCAGAACCCTAGTATTATCCGATTGTCAGCTGTGCCATGCACCTGTCAGGGACACTGCGCTCCTGCTGCAGTTATTCCAGGGTGTGACCCATGTTGCACTGTGGACTCCAGTTCACTCTCCCCAAAACGTACCCAGCTGCAACAGCCGCCCCGTAGCCACGATCTTGCAAAGTATGCCACTCAACATTTTCCGGCGTAGCCACGATCTTGCAAAGTATGCCACTCAACATTTTCCGGGAGCTGCACTCAGCACATGTACTGTCAACCAGTAGGCCATGAATCATCTGCTCCACCTGCAGTGGTTCGCGTGGACTCAGGGCTGGGTGCTCATCCGTCCTCGCAGCGACCTCTCAGAGCGTGATCAGAGGCTGTTTCACACTCCTGGTGCCTCAGCTTCTCTGGCATTCAGCGGGCGGTGGACCCTTCTGCTCCTCCCATAATGGTCCATGTCAACACTGTGTCTGAGTGCCCGGCCGCTGTCTCAGCACCTGACTGTTTCGCCACAGTGCTCGCGCACCATTCTGGTGCCAGCTGTCCACAATGCTCCTCGCTCGCAGTGTCCACACGTCGGAGCCCGTGTCCCCGGCCTCAGCTCACCCATGCACCTCACTGCTGTTCTCCGTTATGCAGGGGGACGCTGTCCAAACAGGCACCAACATACAGTGCCTTTCGCCACAGCAGGCTCGTAGTCGGATCTGCCAACAACAGCCCCACCTCTGGAGCCTGCCGCAGCTTCACCCGCCATATTAACGCCGCAGGGCCGGATGCTTTCAGCCTTCCAACCTGTCTGTAGGTGCTCCAATTTTCACCAGTGTTGCTCCAAAAGGCAGCAGGACCACTGTGTGCCTAGGGGTGCGCACACATCAGCAATACACCACGCCAACCTGCTCCTTGTCAGGATCTAAAGCATGATCTCGACGGGAGCGTCGTTCAGAAGCTGCCTTACTCCATGGGCTCACGCCATGCCCCCCACCCCCCAAGGAACTTACCATGATAACATGGAAAGTACAGGGTCTGAACTCACTGAGGAAACGAATCGGTTGAACACAGGCTAGCTTAACTCGCAGCAGACATTGTATGCCTGCAAGAAACACATCTGTTGACGCCTGACGAGAGGCGGATCAGCTTCCAACGATATCCCAGACGGTACTCTGCCTTGTCAGGCCTGAAGAAAAGAGGTGAAGCCATATTGATCAGCTGCGAGGTTCCCCTAACGCAAGTTACAATCAAGCAAGATCCAGCGGGGAGATATCTCTTGCTTAAGGGACTACTGATCGAACTCCTGATCACTATTGCAGCGACATACTGCCCAAACGAGGCTCAAGACTGTTTCCCCTGCAAGGTCCTCCCAACGATAACCACTTTCACAGAAGGCCGCCTGCTGATTGGAGGTGACTTTAACCTCACAACAACAATCAGGAAATCTGGTTTTATGACAGAAAAGGAAATTATAACCTAGAGTGTTACATGCAACAACATTTATATCACACAACAACACTTTCTAGGAGCATATTCAAATGCTATTTGGAAACCTTAGTTTCAATCTATACATTCTAGAGCTAGTACTAGAGCAGATCAAGCTAATCACAGGCCTATCAATCCTGTGGTACCCAGGAATAGTCCTCTTGGGTGATATAGGAGACTGGCAATTCCCCGATGACCAGACGATTGGCGGACCTATGTTCTCATCTACTCACAGCAGCGAAAATCTCAATAGCAAGACTATGCAAACATCCCAAAGAACCAGCGGTCCCCGTGTGGTGGACAAAGTGCTGGGACATAGCAGTCACCGAAAAAACCTGCCTTCCGCTTGGGGAACAGAAGCAAGTTCTACGATATCTGGGCCCCTTTTCTGGACTGCGCACAACAATTCCCAGGCATGGTGAGACAACCGCCGTCCCTGGCCAAGTACGACTAATGATGTTTGTATCCCCGCTGGGGGCACCCACAGAACAAGAGACTCTCTCGACCCGATTACCACCATAGCCACTAAGCCTAGTGCCTACTCCAGAAACTGCCCCATCGCGACTTTCTATGAACTGAAGCGGTCCCCTCCTGCCCACCGCTCTCCTCCCGGATCCCCCCGGTCTCACTATGTTATGTCTGTCATTTGTTTTTTTTTCTTTGTTTTTTTTCTTCTCTAATAATGTATACAGCTGTTTATATACATTAACATCTCAATAAAAAGACTCCTGTTGAACAAAAAAAAAAAAAACAAAAAAAAAAAAAAGAACGCCACCACACGCCCCGCCACAGCCAATTATAGTCCGTATTCTGAACTACAAAATCAGAGAAAAAATCCTCAAACACTTCCGGAAAGGCGGCACAATAAAACGGGCATCTGCCATCATTACTGCATACCCGGATTACACTCTGCAAGTGGCAACGTCAGAGGAAGCACTTTACATCGGTCAAGAGAAGACTACGAGCAGGGAACTTAAAGTATATGCTACTATATCCGGCAATGTTGAAAGTAATACACAAAGGCAGAAGCATCTTCTTCGATACCCCCGATGACGCGCATAAATGGATGGACACAGAAAACATGTCAACCGAAGTGGACAACCCGACAACTACAGAGGGAGACACTAGCTGAGAACCACACGTGGGATCAGTTAAGAGGCAGCCAAACGAGCACGGCAGATGGCAACGAGGGGCGTCCTTTTACTAACACACTCATGCATTAACATTTTGTACACCACGGGAGTTAACGGTGGGAGCGCACTGTGGGAAGCGTCCTGCACCTATGAGTGGATTTGTCCACAGATAACATTTGCTGAGTATCCACCTGCTGCACTCCTAGCAAGAATAAACAACAAGGCATCAGTGAGAGGCAGGAAGGCCTGAGCACAAGGTATTGAGCTGGGCAATTGTTGGGGAGGGAGAGGGCAGGGGAGTTGGGCCACACATGATTTATAATATGTGCACCAGACTGTCAAGATATGTTGGAACACTAACCTGGGATGGGGGGGGGGCCTTAAAATAGCCTCATGGAATGTTATAGGGCTAAATAGTTTTATTAAACGAAATAGGATTATGCAATATATAAGACGCTAAGAAATTGATATAGCACTTCAAGAAACGCACTTAACTGAAGACAAACAACTTTAGCAGGAAAATGTAGTAGGAGGACCCTGGGCTCATCATACTCCGTATTTGCAAGAGGGGTCTTGATATAGGTGGCGCCGTCAGTCCCGTTCATTAAGACCTATAAAGATGTAGAGGGCAGAATGATCATAGTACAGGGTTTGTTGGAACAGAGGGAACCACGATACAGCAGCCTACTTTCTTTCGCTGTGCCCCCAACTGGCCATGTATAGAGATGGCACATTGATATGCGGTGGTCACTAATTGCATGTTGAGCCCTGAACTATATAGATTGGATGCCAAATGGACACATCCTGGCCCAGCAGCCAAAGCCTTGAATACATTGCTGCAAACATTTACATTGTCGGATTTATGGCGAGCACTACACCCGCAGGCCCGGGGATATTCTCATTACACCGCCCCCAAAGATCTATACACCAGACTGGATTATTTCTTTGCAGGAGAGGAGACACTAGGTGAGTTTAGAATGCCGTCAAATACAAGGCACAAGTATTATCTGATCACACCCCCATAGTGGTCACATGGCAGTATTCCTCTCCAAGGGCACGTATCCAGACTTGTAAACTCAGAAGCGAATCCCTCGGAGATGAGGTATCTCGAGAATGCTTAAGGGAGGGGATTAGAGACTACTGCACACTATACTGGGAGTGTAGATTTGGCTGGAACACTGTGGGAAGCATTCAAAGTTGTGATTAGAGGGACGGCGAAAGCTACAGCTAGGGGAACGCAAGCCTCAATAGAGAAGCATTTAGACAAGGCGAAGGCCAAGCTAGAAGCTATGGGCGGCGCGGAAAGGTACGACCATAGAGCGGGCCCAAGAAGTGGCCCGACTACAGCAGGAATGTTTGGATCATTGGGATAGATTAGGCAACCTGAATTATAGGGAATACATGGAAAGGAAACATGCAGAAGTAGATAAGTCAGAACGCCTTCTGGCCTGGCTTCACATGAGTGAGTTTAAGCAGGATATGATACGGGAAGTAACGGGGTGTAGTGGAGAGGCCTGCAAGACGCAAGGAAGTATAAACAAACAATTTTAAGATTATTATAGGGATCTATATGCAAAGACATCAACAACACAACAGTCAGAGATTGACCAGGGTCTGGTGCAGATGGATATCCCCTAATTAGATGCATCACGCAGGCTGGAGACACCTCTAACTATGGAGGAGCTAGAATCCACCATAAGAGGATTGCCGACTGGTAAAGCTCCAGGATCAGATGGATGGCCCAGCAAATTCTACAAAGAATTCATGACAGATGTCGTGCCCCTGTTGCTGGAAATGTTAAACAAAGTGCTTGATAAGGGCATACTACCAACGTCGCTGAGAGAATCTATTATCGTCCCATTGCTGAAGCCCAACAAGCCGGATAATGATTGTGGATCTTAGAGAAGCCTATCATTGCCTAATCAAGACTAGAAGATACTTGCGGCCCTAATGGCCAATGGACTCAAGCCAGAAATATCTAAACTTATACATCCAGAACAGTCTGGATACGTTCCAAATAGAAATATTACGTGTAACCCCAGGAGGCTGCACCATATCATCGACCACACTCACGCCAGTACACACCAATAAGCGGTTGCTTCACTTGATCCGGTTAAGGCATTCGACTTGGTCAGGTGGCCGTGGTTGCTAGCAGGGCTGTAGGGCTTTGGCATGGGACCAACATACATAAAGTGGGTACGGCTACTGTAGAGTAGTCCAACTGCTAGAGTTAAGACAGGCAGTTGAGGTAAGGCACCAGGCAGGGATGTCCATGGTCTCCTATGCTTTTATACCAGCCTTAGAGCCGCTAGCAATATAGCTTTGTAAGGAATATAAGGAAGCAGGCATAGTTGTACGTGGCAGTAATCATATAATTTCCCTGTTTGCCGATGATATGTACGTATACTTACAGCGTCCTGAAACTAATCTCTATTATATCCTAGATGTGTTGGAGCGTTGCGCAGCCCTATCGGGAATCACGATTAATGCACAGAAATCATGCTTGTTCCCTTTAGCAGGGTAGAGGGGGAAAGCTTGACATATTGCTCACACTGCCGATTAAGTGTGAGATGGCCACATTCAGATATTTGGGTTGGATACCTTTCATGATCCTAAAACGGAACACCTACAAAAAACGGTGAAAGCAGTAGACAAAATAGAGAAATCCATGGCTTTCTGGGCGAAATTGCCGCTCTCGATGGTGCGAAGAGCGGTGCTGTTTAAGATGTGTGCTCCTGAGGCTCCTCCAATTTTTCACCAATGTTCCATACAGTATACCTAAAGGCTTCTTCAGTAGACTAGACACAATATGTCGTAGTGTCCTATGGCACAACTCGAGATTCTGTATGGCCCTGTCGAAATTGAAAATGCCGTATGATCAGGGTGGTATTAAAGCTCCTCACTTGGAAGCTTATTTTATGGCGTGCCAACTACAATTTGTTATGATTTGGCTGTCAGACGGGCAGTCCCAGGACACCTTATTACTACAGCCACTGTGTTCCCCAATCTTCTTGAAGGAGATATGGACCGCTACGTCATGCACCCTGACCCTCCGCTGCTTTTGAAGCTAGGTAGAGCAACATGGCATAGAGCTTGTCGCTTTCTAGATGAAGAATGAAAGGAGAACATTCACAATTCAGATTGAAGGTGAGGAAGTAATGGGATCCAATGGGTGTGGCGATGGTGGGAGACTTATTACGGGAGGGAAAACCGATGGACTTTGATAAACTGACCTCTGAATCAGGCATACATGCAGGACAATACATTACACATGCAGACCTCCTTAAGAGAGTGCAAATTAGATGGAACATTACAGGATGAGATCATAGAAGAACAAGTTACTCTCTTACCTGGTAACGTTCTTTCGATGGGATGGTCCGAAAACGTATTCCATATCTATGACATGTAATCACCACAGCTGTGCTGCTTCGGAAAATCTTTGGCGTCTGCGCCCTGCGTCGAGGACGTCGATACGCTGCCCTCGAGGACCTCCTCCGACAGCCGACGTCACTGGATGTTATAAGTAGGACGCACAAAGCCCGTAGCCTCAGTTGTAGTTTTTTCCCAGAACGTGTGGCACCAGTCTTCTACCAGTCTGACACACAAAGCCTTGCGGAAACGTAAACTGCAATCGCATAAGAAATTCTGTAGCGGGGGAGGCAGGGAAGGAGCGATATGGAATACATCGTCGGACCATCCCATCGAAAGAACGTTACCAGGTAAGAGAGTAACTTGTTCTTCGAGAGGATTGGGTCCTCCGACGTATTCCATATCTATGGCAGACTCCCAAAGCAGTACCAATGCAAGGAGGTGGGAAATGAATTTAGAAAACAGAAATTAAGAATGCCCAATCACATTGCAGAGTAAAGGACCGCCTTGCCAAAGGCCAGATCCTGCCCACGGATGGAATCGAGGGAGAAGTGACGTACAAAAGTATGTACCGAAGCCCAGGTGGCTGCATCACAGATGTTACGAATAGGAACACACCTCTGTAGGGCAGTAGAGGCAGCCATACCCCTGGAAGAATGGGCCCGCAAGCCAACCGGTGGGTCCTTACCCGCCAAGCGGTAACACTCAGAGATGGCCAAAACAATCCAGCGAGACAGTCTGTTCCGTCACAGCTTGTCGCAAACGCTTTCCAGCGTAACCAATGAAGAGTTGTTCGTCCACTCTGACCCGGGACATGCGTGAAATATAAAAGCTTAACGCTCTCCTAGGATCAAGCCTATGGAGCCTCTCCTCTTCCTTACCAGGATGTGGAGGAGGATAAAATGCCGGAAGGACAACCTTCTGGCGTAAATGAAATTCCGACATCACCTTCGGAAGAAAGGAAGGACGAACTCTAAGGACAACCCTGTCCCTATAAAACACAGTGAAGGGTGGCTTAACTGAAAGTGCCTGTAACTCACTCACTCTGCGAGTGGAAGTGACCGCAACCAAAAATACAGTTTTAAGAGTTAACAGTCTCAAAGGGCATGAATGCAAAGGCTCAAACGGAGCACCCATCAGAAACTTGAGAACAAGGTTCAAATCCCAACCAGGCACCTGGAAAGGTGACTGTGGGAACACATTAGTGAGCCCTTTCAGAAACTAAGAAATTAAAGGAATTTTAAAATAGGAACACTTCACACGAGTGCTTAAATATGGACAGCGCCGCCAGGTAACCTTTAACGGTACACACTTGCAAGCCCCTGTGGGCCAAAGAAAGCAAAAAAGACAGAACCATGGCAATGTCACATGCAAAAGGATCCACATTCTTAACCCTGCACCAGTCGCAGAACTTACGCCAACGTTAACGGTACAGGGACTTTGTTGCGGGCCATCTGGCCAAGAGCAACACCTCCATCACGTCTTCAGAAGGTCCCAATCCTTATACCTCCTTATACTTTCAGAAACCAAGCGTGAAGGTTGAGGGATCTGACCTCTGGATGGAGAACCTGACCCCCCCCCTCCCGTGAGAGCAGATCGTCTCGGTAGGGAAGCCGACGTGGAGGGCAGATGGACAAGTCGAGAAGGTCCAGGTACCACATCCTCTGGGCCCACGCCGGAGCAATGAGGATCATCCGGGAACCGAACCTCCGTAACATCTGCAGTACTTGCGGGATGACGGGGACTGGAGGAAACGCGTACAGCAGTGGGAATGACCACTCCACCACGAATGCGTCTCTTAAGGCTCCTTTTGGAGGAAATTCCCGCGAGCAGAACCTCTCGCACTTCCGGTTGACACTGGAGGCGAAGAGATCCACTCGAGGGGTCCCCCAAAGGGCGAAGATCTCCAGGAGAATCTCCTGAGCCAACTCCCACTCGTGAGAGATCGCGCTCTGCCTGCTCAGAGCGTCCGCCATCTCGTTTTCGTCTCCGGCCAGATGAACTGCGGAGATCGAAACTCCCTGCTGGATTGCCCAGAACCAGAGCTGCATCGCCTCCCTGCACAGAGGAAGTGACCCAGCCCCCCCTTTTTGTTGAAGTAGTGCATGGCCACCGTGTTGTCCGTCAGGATCAGGACATTCATCCCTCACACAGTCGGCAGAAAAGCCTTCAGGGCTAGCCGGACAGCCCTCAGCTCCAACAGAATGATATGGAGTCTGGACTCCGACGGAGACCAACGACCGCTGACTGTCAACTCGTTGGCATGAGCTCCCCATCCCATGAGGGATGCGGCCGTCACGATCGTCACCTCCGGCCAAGGTAGCCAAAATGGAGCCCCCTTCATCAGATTGTCTTCAATGGCCCACCACAGAAGGTCCTGGGCGACCGAGGACGGCACCTGAACAGGGTCCGACAACCTGTCAGAGGACTGCGACCACTGGAGCTTGAGTGCCCATTGCAAAGATCTCATCCGCAACCTGGCCTCTGGCACCAGAAGAATGTAGGATGCCATGAGGCCGAGCAATCTCAAGAACTCGAATGCTGGGAGACTCCGGGCAAGCTGAAACATGTGCACCATCTGCTGAATGTGATGAGCCCTCACCTGGGGAGGAAAACACTGCCCCAGGGACGTGTCGAGCACAGCTCCGATGTACTGAAGCCTCTGAGTTGGTGTCAAATGGGACTTCAAGTTGAGGGAGAAGCCCAGCTTGTGGAGGGAGTGGCAAGTGACTGACGGATGATTCAGGACTTGCTCGGGAGAGCGCGCCCTGATCAACCAATCGGCCAGGTTGGGGTAGACGTGAATCCCCCCTTTTCTGAGGTGCGCTGCCACCACTACCATGAGCTTGGTGAAGACACTCGGGGCGGAGGTCAATCCGAATGGCAGGACCCGAAACTGAAAGTGTGAGTCGCCAACCGCAAACCTCAGGTACTTCTTGTGCTTTGGATGCATCGGCACATCCAAATAAGTGTCCTTGAGGTCGAGAGACACCAACCAGTCCTGAAGTTGAAGGACCTGGAGGACTTGAGAGAGAGTAACCATCTCGAACTTGTCCTTACTGAGGAGTTTGTTCAAACCGCCCAAGTCCATGATGGGTCTCAAACCCCAGTCTTTCTTGGAAATCAAAAATAAGGGGAATACCATCCCTTGTTCCTCTCCGCTACAGACACCAGTTCTATGGCACCTTTCTCCAGCAGGGATTGAATTTCCTGCGCAAGGAGCGGATCCGGACTCTTCAAAGAGAGATTCCCGGTGGATTGTATTGAGGCCTCTGCTGGAAAGGAAGACAGTAGCCATGGGTTATGATCTCCAGAACCCACACATCTGAAGTAATGGCGCGCCACTCTGCAAGATGCTGCGCCAGCCTTCCCCCAACCGATGAACCATGGGACGTGGCCTCATGACTGAGCTGAAGCAGCTGCGGCGTTGCCCCAGGGCAAAGAGGCAACGGCCCGAGCGGCCTTGGCACCTCGAGTACCTTGTTTTCCACCTCTGGCACTCCTACGGTGGCTCCTTTGACTGGCAGCTCCTCTCGCTTTACCAAAGGATGAGTAATAACGAAAGGAACCTCCCCTCCATTGCTGTCCCCTAGGACGAAAAGGCGGAGGTTGGCGAACTGCAGCGCCCAACGACTTCGCTGCAGCTTTGGAGGTCTGCAACCTCTCAAGGCTCTCGTCAGCCTTGCCCCATCAAAGGGCATGTTGAGGAGCCGGGCCTGCACATCAAGAGCAAACCCTGACTTCCGCAACCACGCAATCACAGTGCTCGCCGCCATGAACTGGCTGACGCAATCTGCCATGTCCAAACCCGACTGAACGGCCTCGCACATGGCATCCTTGCCATCCTGAACCATGGCAAGGAAACCATCCCGTTCGTCCCCTTCGGGAATATGTTAAGCCACTAAGGAAACAGTTCCACAGAGTGTGCGTGAAACGTGACAAGGCACATACGGAATTGGCCGCCTGAAGCGCCATACCCACTGAAGAAAACACTTTCTTCGCCCAGCCGTCAAAACGCTTGTCGTCCCCATCAGGAGGGATGGTAGGATACGACGCCTGTTTTTCCGGGGCCGTAGCCGCCTGCACCACCAAACTCTCAAGGAGTGGGGTGCTTGGTCAATTAGCAGGGGTCGCTACTGGCTGGGTGGTATTTTCGCGGCAAAGACTTGCCCAATGCCAGCAGACTCTCCGGAGCAGTCCAAGCCGCTGCCACCCTCCTCTGTAGAGCCATATGGAACGGCAGTACCGGGTCAGTTGGTGGACCTTGGTCGAGGATATCCGTAAGGTCATCCTGAAGAAAATCCCCTCGGGGAGCAGACCATCCCAAGTACTCGGTGACCCTAGACATAAGGCGCCGGTACGAGTCGGCATGAGTGCCAGGCTCAGGCCTACAAAACTCCACCTCCGGAGAGGTGTCCAGCCCACTGGTATCATGCAGGGACTGCCGCAGGTCCTCAATCTGGCTATGGCCCGAGAGAATCTCGTCTGGCACCGTATCAGGAACCATGCCATCATCAGAGCCCTCATCCACCTCTGAAATAAACTCAAGATGGCGGTAAGAAGGCACAGAATGTGGAACAAAGCCATGCTTGACCTTGGCCAGAGCCTTTCTAGGGGGTTCCACCGAGCCCAGGGGTACCCCCGTCGAAACAGCCTCGAAAGGCGTTGAAGGCGTCGACTGAATCGGCGTCAACGCCGAACGCAGCGCCAACAGCATCGATGGCGTCAACACAGGCCTCGAGGCCGGAGCCCCGAGCGTGTCCCTGGACAGCCTGGGCGCCGATGACTTCTTCGGAGGCGGGGCCTCGAAAGAGTCGGTCGGAGAGCTTGGCGCCACCGGCGTCAACGTCTTCCTCTAAGACACCACAGGTGCACACTGTCTCGAGCGCGTCGAGGACCGGGACCTGGACCGGGCATGACGAGAACGATTCCCCTTGTCAGAGCGGGACCTCTCCCGCGAATCGTGCCGACCACCCGAGCCCAAAGGCGTGCGAGCAGTGTCTCTCGACCGATCACGACCGACCCCAATCGGAGGAGCGGACGGACCAGTGCCCTGCGATTCGAGAATCTCTAACATTTTCTTCCCGAAGGAAGCCCATTCCTCCGGCGTCGCATGCTTGGTGGGATAAGCGACCCGCCGACGGGCGGAATCCTCGGATGAGGACGGGGAAGGCGACCGATGACGGCGCTTCCGGGAGTTCCTCGAAGAGGCAGAGGAGTGGCGGGACCGACTCCAGGACCGAGACCCAGTGGACTTCCGACGACGATGCGGAGAGTCATCCCTCGAATCGTCTGTCGAAAGCCCCGCAGACCTCGACTTCCGTGGCTTGGACACCTTACCTACCGACAACTTCTTGCGCTCCTGCAAGGCTTTGGACATGAGCGACTGGCAGTCGACACAGTCATCCGTGTCATGGGCCTCCCCGAGGCACTAGAGGCAGGCGTCGTGCGAGTCCGTCACATACATCTTGGACCCACAGTCCCCGCACTTCTTAAAGCCCGGACGCGGGGTGGAAGACGAGGTAGACATCTTCACGAAGAATATACTTCACAATACGAACAGGTTCAAAGAACCGAGAAAGAACAAACTCCAAAGAGTCGAGGCGAGCCGAGATCTCCGAAGTGAGCACGTTCGCAGAAAAAACGGAACTGAGGCTACGGGCGTCGTGCGTCCTACTTAGAACATCCAGTGACGTCGGCCGTCGAAGGACCTCGAGGGCGGTGTATCAACGTCATCGACGCAGGACGGAGACGCCGAAGATTTTCCGAAGCAGCACAGCTGTGGTGATTACATGTCATAGATATGGAATACGTCGGAGGACCCAATCCCCTCGAAACATTGTATAACTTTTCGGAGGTGGGGACACACAGTTGCTGACGTCGACATGCGCCAGGGAGGAGCGTGGTGCCAGAAGACTGAGTACTTGATTGATAAAAAGAAGACAAAAAGATGAAAAAGAAGAACGTAACCGGGGAAGAGCGCATGGTATTACAAGGCCGAAGCCAATCCCAGGAGCGCAGGTGAAACTGACCCGTTCCCGTCGACACGGAAAAGGGGACTGAGGAGTGGCACCGGTGGGCGTAATCAGGGGAGTGCATGCTCCCAGGGCCGCGCCCCCATGTGCCTCAAAATTTAAAGGGGAAGAAGGTTTTTTTCTGGTGAAAAAGGTTCCGTCTCCTGTGCCTAGCGAGGGATGCCCATGCAGCATGGAGGAAAGGGGTTGGGATGTAGGAGTATGTATGTGGAATAGGCTGGGAGTTGGGTGAGGGGGGTTTAACAGTCAAGTGGCATAAGAAGAAAGTAACCCTTTATTACCTGAAACTGACAATGTGGCACAGAAACCTTTGGGAAGAGAGTACCGTGAGCAGAAGCAGGGTGTTCCTGTGGTAGTAAGACCAAATGAAGAGGCAAACAGGCTGCCTCTTTTAAGAGAGCCATTAAAAGGAAGAGTGCCTTGCCCACCTGAAGAGGTTGAGTGTCTGGTTAAAATCTACCTAATAAGTCATGAATACTGAAGCAGTAGTAATTACACTTGAACTGTGGTGGTGTATACAATTCTCAGTAGATGTCACATTTAAGTGGTGGAAGCAGTATTGTGCTATGGAACAAAGATGATTGTTCACATAGTACCGAAGGTAAACATGTGGATGTTGGAAGTAGAAGCAGCAGAGCATCCTGACAAATATACCCAATGTAAAGTTATAACAGAAGGAGTTGTCAAGAAATGTATATTATGGATATTTGAAGAATGATGCACGTTCTTTGAACCGTGGCCCTTTACCTAGAAGTAGAGACCAGTGATCATCATAACTAGGATTAACATTGGGGCATGGTTAGCTGGCCATGTAGAAGGCTGGGTGGCTCTGGAGCTCCCAAGGATCCGGCAATCACCCTGTGAAAACCTGCCGTCCACACCGCAGAACACCCACCCAAAAGATAGGCACAAGCATGGGAGAGCAAGTGGCGTGCAATACGCAAAACCGGAGTTGAATCCGAACTCCGCTGAAGTTCTTCCAAATATAAAGGAAATTACTGACCCGACGGACTTCAATTAAAATGGCCGCCGCATCACTGAACAAAGGATTCGGGGGCAGGACGCTGCGGTGGCATCAGAGAGGAGCCCCGCAGAAAGGATCAGCAGACCCGGCATTGGGGAAATAATTAACAATAGGACCAGAAGTGCAAAGAGGGAGAAGCACGCTTGACGGGACAGTGAGCCGACTCCTACCTTTAAGAAGAGCAACCCAGCACGGCGACGCCACGAGCGGCACAGAACAAAGGGATACAAAGAAACGGAGCAGCGACCCCAAGCACCTGAACATGGTGTGCACAGGGCCGGGCCTTAACATTGCCCCAGCGGGGCTCCGAACGTGAGGAGAAGAAAGGAGGAGCAGGGAATAGCAGCTGCAAGAGGCAGAAAAACAAGAAGCGGACCCAAGCAAGGAAGAGCCGTGAGTGATTGTTGCGGGCTGCCTACGCGGGTGAGCCTCACACACCATGACGCCCAACACAGAGTCCCAAGCCCCAGACTAAAACACGAGGCTCAGAAACGCTCCCTCTGTAGTCTGCCCGCGGCGTACACCCAATGTAAGGAGCGGGGGATACGGAGCGCAAGACAAACAGAGAGAGCGCACAGCACTCGGCTCCCAGTGTGGTCCGCCGACACAATGCGGACCGCTACACGGAAGCAAGTTGGAGGCCGGAACGGAGGAGGCAAATGAGAGGCCCCCCCTTTCCCCCGAACCACATTACTGGCGCTCCCACAGTGATACAAGGAGCGGACACGGAAGGCAAGCCCCAACATCCCGCAACAATAGGCAGACATCCAACCCTACGGGTGGACCGCCCTAAGGACATGAGCTCATGACAGAGCAGATTGTTCATAGGACAAGCAGCACAGAAATACTGGCTACAGGCACATGAGAGCCAGCTCACACGGAGGCTCACCTGAACCAAGAAACACGAGAGACACACGTGCTGAATGGGACCACACATGAAGCTGTATCTGGGCAATGTAGGATGGCCGGTGGTGGCATAGGCTGAGGCACCAGAGGAATGACCACCAAAACAGACAAACCAGGAGCCTAAATAGGCAGAGACCCACCTCTGAAGACAAGCAAGGAGGGGGTCCCGCCAAGACATAGCAGCACACACGCTGCATTCTACTAAGATACCCCCCCACCGGAACCTCTCAGAAAAAGACACCAGCCAAAGCACAGAAAGGCGGCACAGGTATGCGTAAAACAGGCTGAGGATGCCCACATTGGATGCTATAAATAAGTGGGACTGACCCAGGCAGCACTACGTTGAACGAGTCCAGAAGAGACCACCACCCTGGGAGTGAACAATGGGGCCAGAGCCCCCGGATGCGACAGCGGATAGCCCCCTCACATTGAGCCCAGCGTCGGATAGAGGCGAGTAGCCGCAATACTGCATGCTCGGGGCCCACCCACCCAGCACTGTAACACCGCAATAAAACGGAATGCATCCAAGCAGACCAAGACGAAAGGTAAACAGTCCACAAAGGAGGACTTTACGAAAACCCCACAACCATCGGAGGGAGCCAGGAGCAAAGACAGAAGCGCCCAGATGGACGCCTCCCCAGTACGGGGGGACCGGCTGATCCCAGAGGCTATTGCAGACTTGAAAGTGGAGTGGGAAACAAAACTGGAGGCTGCCATGACTGCACTAAAAGAGTCGCTGGAATCCAAAATTGACGCAGCACAAATAGACGTGAACCTCCTGATACAGGATGTAAGAGCCATAGCGGAGCACACAGGCAAATTGGAAAAAGAAGTGAAGACCAACACAGCAGCCTGTGCGTCGCACGCCTCGGAGATCCACACCTTACGACAAGTTAGCATCCTGGAAATCAGGGGCGAGGAAGCCGAAGGACGTGCACGAAGAAACAATATATGTATCGTGGGGCTCCCGCAAGGAGAAGAAAGCTCAAACCCCACTGAGTATATTGAATCCATGCTGATGCAAGAAATAAAAGGGGGAACACTAACTCAGGGATTTGCGGTGGCGAGAGCGCATAGAGCCCTGGCAAGGAGCGCCCCCTCCCCAGGGGCAACCCCTGCCCCCGAGACCGATCATAGCCAAGATATTAAATTATTGCGACAGGGAAAAGATCCTGGAATACTTTTGAAAGGGTGGCACGATACAAAGGTCATCCGCATCAATTACTGCATACCCGGATATACACTCCAGGTGCAACACTTTGGAACAGTAAAGAGGAGGCTGCGCGAGATGGACCACAGATACATGCTGATGTACCCGGCGAGGCTGAAGGTGTTCCACAGGAACAGAACATTATTTTTTGATACCCCGGAGGTGGCAACGGAGTGGCTGGACGCACAGAACTGTCGGGAAGAGAAGAACAACCAGAAGGAGAGCGGCACGGAGAAACGATGCAGAGTCTCCAGAGCTGAGGTGCTGTATAAGCTGTGATAAAGGGACTTGATTATAGTCATGCTACGTAACAGGATGGCAGGTAAAATGTGGCAAATGACAGGGAGACACAGAGCACCCAAACTCATACCCCACTAGATAAATTAGGCAGATTACCAGTAGTGCGGTAACCCCCTTCTGGGTTGCCAGTACCGGCTTAGCTGGATGGGGCCAAATGTGGGATCGCCTGAGATCCAGGGATGGAGCTGGGCAACAGTTGGGGATGGGATGGAAGTGGAAGGGGGAGGGGGAAGGGGGGAAGTTGGGGAGTTTGTAGTGGTAGTTGTTAGGGCACAAGCTTGCCCTATGTGCTCCTGCGCACGACCCACGCTGTGTATTCTCGGGTTGAAAGATAAGGAGGGAGGGAGGACGGGATATAGAGGATAATGGGAGACCTTAGAATAGTAACCTGGAATGTCAGAGGACTCAACACCTACCTGAAGAGAAATAAGGTTATGATGTACCTGAGAAGGCAAAAGGTGGACATAGCCTTATTGCAAGAAACTCACCTCACTAAGGAGAAACAAGGGGTGGTACAGAAAAAATTGAGGGGGACCACCATAGGAGCAACGTTTTCGGCATATGCCAGGGGTGTAATCATTTGGGTGGCACCACATTTGCCCTTCCAGATGCTACAGACCATGGTGGAGCTGGACGGGAGGATGGCAGTGATTCGGGGGCTGCTAGAGAACAGAGAACTGTGCATCATAAATACATATGCCCCTAACCAAGACACAGTGGCCTACTTTAAGACGTTATATAGCAAGATCAGCTCCCACACAGGAGGTGCGATCATATGGGGAGGGGACTTCAACTGTACGCTGAACCCCAAAATGGATAGATCGGACACAAAACTAGATAAGCCCACCCCCGCAGCGAAAAGGCTACAAGCTCTGCTAAGAGACTTTGGGCTGGAGGACATATGGAGGCAGCAACTGGACTACATGTTCACCACTCTGGAAATTGCTGGGGAGGTGACGGATTCAGAATATAAGGCGAGAATACTATCGGACCACTCCCTCGTCCTGGTGTGGCGACAACAGCGCCCCAGAGCCAGGATCCCAACATGGACGCTTAGAGCCGAGGCATTGAAGGATACTGCATTCTGAGAGGACCTACAGGAGGAGATAATTGGGTATTTTGAAAATAATACTGGAAGCGTGGAATCAGAGGGAACCCTGTGGGAGGCCTTCAAGGTGGTAATAAGGGGGGCGGCCATATCTGAATCTAGAGGGCATAGAGCAAGAGTTACAGGAGACAGAAAAGAAACTAGAAGCAATAATGAAAAGAGAAGGCACCTCACAGGAGGACGCCGAACGTGAGAGTCAATTACAACAGGCATGTGTTGGGCTCTGGGAGAGGTTATGCAACCTGAATTATAAAAAATACATTGAAAGACAACACACAAGGGGGACAAACCAGGGAGGCTGCTTGGATGGCTATATAAGAATGAGACACCAAGATCAGCAATTAGAGAGATAACCGGAGAAGAGGGCCGGGTCTGCAACACCCAGGAGACGGTGAACGAGGGATTCCTCAGATTCTATGAACGTCTCTATGAAGATGCGGGAGAGACGGCAAAGCAGGATATCCAGAAGACGCTAGAGGACATAGGAATACCTAAATTAAGTGTGGAAGACAGGGAGAACCTGGAAGCTCCTATCACAGTAGAGGAATTACAAACAGTGGTAATGCATTTGCCCACGATCAAAGCCCTTGGTACGGATGGGCTCCCCATTGAATTCTATAAAGCGTACAGACAAGTAGTGCTCCCCCCGCTACTGGCAATGTTAAACGAGGCCTTCGAGAAAGGGAGACTGCCGGAATCTCTGAGAAAGGCGGTAATTATTCTGCTCCTTAAACCTGACAAGCCAAGTACAGATTGTGGATCTTACAGACCAGTATCTATGTTAAACCAGGACAGTAAAATCCTCACATCCATGCTGGCAAACAGACTTAAGCGGGTAATAAATAAACATATACACCCCAATCAAACCGGATATGTCCCAGGTAGAAGCATATCCGATAACTACAGGAGGACAAACGGAGGGCGACCCAAGCGAAATAGCAGTAGTCTCGCTAGACGCAGTTAAAACCTTCGACTCAGTTAGGTGGCCTTGGTTGATGGCAGCCTTAAAGGAATACAGGATGGGACCAGGGTACCTGCGGTGGGTGAGAATGCTGTACAGCTCCCCAAAAGCCAGGGTCAAAATGGGAGCGATAATTTTGGACAAATGGCAACTTAGCAGAGGCACGAGACAGGGCTGCCCATGGTCCTCGATGCTGTACATCCTTGCATTAGAACCGCTGGCAATCTACCTGAGACAGCAGTATGAAGAAATTAAGAAATAGGGGTTCACACAAAAGGGGGACCGCACCTGATATTGTATGCGGATGATATGCTGCTATACCTGCGGTACCCTGAGGAAAACTTGCAATATATCTTGGAGGTGATGGAACGATATGCGATTCTCTCAGGAATAGTGGTGAACCCCAAAAAATCGTGTATGTTTCCCTTGGGTAGGTACAGAGGAATCCCACAGGAAAACTTACCTACCTTGGAGATAGCCTGGCAGACCAGAACATTCAGATACCTGGGGATTAGCATATATCACACGGCCTTAGACGAGCACAAATATAACACGGAGAGGGCGGTAGAAGGTATCAAGAATAGCATGGGGTTTTGGGCAAAGCTCCCCTCGGCCATGGTGGGGAGGGCGGCCTTGCTTGAGGGTGGTCCTGTCAATGCTATTACATTTTTTTCCCAAATATCCCACACATGTTGCCCAAACGCTTTTTTACCAAACTCCAGAGTCTATGCAGAGGTTTCCTGTGGCAAAACTCAAGAAACAGGGTGAACCTATAGAAATTACAAAATACGTATGACAGAGGGGGGATAAACCTGCCGAACTTTGGGATATACCACCTGGTGGCGCAGTTACAATATGTCGCAAGGTGGTTGTCAGAAGACGAGACAGCAGAATCTAGATTGCTGAGGGATAAAAGCAACCCATATTTCCTAAAACAACTGATATAGCTACCCAAATCAGGGATGCATGGGAGATCGAGACTGCTGGCACTGGGCTGGAAGATTTGGCATAAAACATGCCGAGCTCTAGGAAACCCGGCCCCATCCTCCCCGCAGGCGCCACTTGTGGCGCTACGCGGGGTAGATGAGTAACTAAGGAAAAGGATCCGCAAACACTGGGAGCCGGTGGGCCTAGCGACCCTGGGAGATGTTTGGCAAAAGGGGAAAGCACTGGACTTCCAAACGCTAGTGGATGAAACTGGGATACATGTGGGGCAACACTTCACATATCCTAGGATAGTCAAACGGGTGAAGGAAACGTGGTCTGAAATGGCATTAGCAGAACAACCGGATACAGTCATAGAAACGATGTATGATATCTCGGAGGGAGGGCACGAAATATCCCAGATTTACGAACTGGTGATGTCTAGAATGGGAAAGGAGCCGTCCCAACTGAGACGGGACTGGGAGGAGGAAGTGGAAGAACCAATGCAAGATGGACAATGGGAAAGAGTTCAAAAATACCATAAGAAGGTCTCTAGGAATGCGAGGCTGCAACAGATTCAGTTATATGTCACACACAGAGCATACATGACCCCCTGAATGATCACCAAATTCGGGAGTACAGCGCAACAAGAAAGCCCCAAGTGTGTGGAGGTGGAGGCAGGGATGATCTATATGTTCTGGGTGTGCTCGCAGATGGGAACATTTTGTGAGGGAATCAAGCTAAGACTATCCAAAAAGGGAATTAAACTAGACGTGGAATCCATGTGGGCATGAATGATGGGGGGGATTTACCAGACCACGCAACTTGTAACATTTATGTAAACTCAAGGACTTGGCCTACATTCTGGCCAAAAGGAGAATAGCTATGAGCTGGAAATTATTCTCCATATCTTCATATGCCGCATCTGTAAAGAGGGAGAAAAACAACACGTTAACGCATGTAATAGTTACTGGACAGCGTTGGGTAACACAGACTCTTACCTGAACGCCAGCAGCAGCTACGAGACCTTCTTCTCACAAACTCAGTTGCAACTTAAGGAAGGAAGGGGACAAGAGTGAACATCGGGCACATTGAACTCTTTGAACTTGATACTTACCAATCCCGCCTGGGACTTCAGAGTCAATGCTTACCGGAACTCTCCCAACACCTTCAAATCAGTGATGTAACTGGTATCTACGCGCCCCTGCAAGACACGCAGGTTGGAGAGCTCATCTTTTACAAACATAAGGTGAGGTTACTAAGGGGATATCAGAGGTGATTAGTGGGGGAGAGTGAGAACAGTTGGGAGGCCATCACTAAAACCCACAGGTGGCTAATCCCTGTCTCCACTTGCAGGAAAATACTTCTTTGGGTCCAGCGGACAAGACTAGGCAGGCCAGTCCAGACAGTCATCTCTGCACTACGCATCACGTTGACGGAGACCGCAGCTGTCCGGGTCCGATCGACACCCCTGTGGGGTCTAGGTGAGCGTAACAAAAAGTGTGCAGTGGCAGTTAGAAACCATGTTCAAAGCAGCAGAAAGTGTGATAGAGAAGGAGGTCCAGAAAAAGGAGGATGAGTAAGGGGCAGCGGGAACACCAGATGGCTGCATATCCAGGAAAATAATGTTTAAGTTAGATAAAGAGACACCAGAAGAGGAGGAGAAGAGCTCTGTGGGGGTCCAAAGCAGACCCTGAGGACACCGACAAGGATGGAGGACCAGGGCCTGGCAGACGGGAGATATGGGATAATGAGAAATGGGACAAAGACAGAGAGATGGGAAGAGCGAACAAGACGGAAGAAAGAAAGAGGAAGAGAGTGAGAAAGAAGGGGCGATAGATTGGGGGAGCAATAGGGATTGGTTCCACACCCTTAGAAACAGGATAGGTAGGATGGCAGTAGCTAGCACTGTGAAAGGCAGGGCTGCCTCTGAGCCATGAACACAGTTGCCCCAGTTGCAAATAGGCAGGGGAGGATCACAGTATGTACCATGGCAAAGCATGGACAGGGATAATGTAATGTATAGCTTGCCATCCCTCGCAGCGGGAGCAGGCAAATGGATATAAACCCTTAAGAAAGAGACAGCAGGGGTTACCCTGGCAGTTAGGTGGCATGAAGAGCTTATTCGCAGCCACATTGGGCAAAAGGTAGGAAATAAAATATGGAAGCAGGCGGCATATATTGGAATAAAATTGAGTAGTAAAATACACAACAGTGCGCTCTTTAAACAACTGCCACGCACAAGTGTGGAAAGTATTAAGGACTATGTACCCAGATACATCATACATGGAGGCCATTTTGGCATGCTAAATGAAACCAGACGAAGACCCTGCAGAATACATACAACAAATACAGGAGATGTAGACACTAGAGACGTGACAATCATGGGACATGAAAATACCAATATTTTATCACATACTGGTCAGAAGACTCCCCTCAGATGTGCAGATATCCCTAGAGAAGGTGGTTGGGATTGAGGCGAAGGGATGGCCAGGAATGCAGACCACCATAGTACACTTTTGTAAGAGGAAACAGGAAAGAGATAAGGACACAGCGGATAATGCCATGAAGGCAGAGGCAACATTGGTGCAAAAGAAATTCGCAAAGATATCCATGGAAGGCGCTGTACTTACCAAAATTGTCCGAGGACAGCTCGAATTTTAACCCCGTTCAGAAAGGGGGGAGTTTCCTGAGGGGGGTGTGCCACAGGGAGGAGTCTATCTGCTGCAGAGGGGGGGGTTCCAGCAGCATAGAGGGTATCCCCAACAGGGAATCTATCAATAACAGGGATATTATCAGCAAGGGGTATTACCCACAAACAGGATATTACCAACAGGTCAGAGGACACTCACAGAGAGAGAGGGGTTTTGGATATGGTGGAGCGCATGTTTTATATGTGGGCAGAGGGGACACTTTGCACGAATGCGTGCACACGGACAAGAGCAGCAGTATAGGCAAGGGGAGGGGGGCACAGGTATATATATGTTCAACCCATGCAGCTACAAATGCAAACAATCCAGTTACAGATGCAGCTCACACAAACACAGATGCAACCACTCCAAGCACAAATGCCACCTCTGCATGTGCAGGTGCCCTTCACACAGACAATGCAACCAGTAGGGCCCGCAGTTGGTCAGATACCACCAGTAAACACAGCAGCTGATGACAGTACCACAGAACAACTTACAAGCTCAAGTACAAACATACACACAGGGGACAGCACGTTGCTAGCCCAGAATGCAGTACCACATTATGCAGCAGTACAGTTCTTGGAGGTAACCCATTTTCATTTTCAGGACAAGGCCCAACTTCCCAATAGGTCAATCCACAAAGGAGTCAGACAGGTGTGTGCACCATTCCTCTCTGTAACTGAGACCCTGATGAGGAACCAGAGGTAGCAGTGAAGATTAGACAAAAAGACTTCTCATTTTTGGTCGACACAGGAGCCACCAAATCTTGCATTAAGGAGGGAGTCTTTTCTTCTGTCAGGCAAAGAAATGGACACACAGAGATTTCTGGGGCCATTGTGACGGTTTCCATTACAGAAGATTTACCACTCACGACAGGCACACAGCAAACAGTAGTGTCCTTGTTGAATTCAAAAGACACTCCCTTTAACATATTAGGAAGAGATATAATGAGCAAGTTAAATATGACAATTTCATTCTCATAAAAGGGCATAGTATGTTCGACACCCGGCATCTTTTATGAGCGGCACACAGCATCATACAAGAATTTTGCGGAACGAGAACTTTACGTGGGTTACCACGCCACCCCGAGGTATTCCTTTACGGGACACAAGTATTTCTAGGGTGGGTACCCAGAATGAAAGGCAAGGAATTTCGATTGGCCACAGAATTTTCGTTCAGACCAGCAGTACACAAAGAAACAGTACCAGGAACAACACTCATACATTTCGAAGCAGCACTTAAAAGGAAGGAGATGGTAATTTTGTGTGGGACAAATGAAGAAGATACAAAATGGTGCACGGTCCTCTGCATTGACCCGACATTAAGACTAACAGACTAGACTGATGATCAGCTGTTCTCAGAGGATGAAGAGGAGGGGGAAATGGTATTTCAGATAAGCATCCTCTGTCAGGAGAGACAGGTCCCTGTAAGGAACTCATGGTGGAAACACTAAAGACAGACAAGTGATCACAGTTCAAGGGTGTGTATTAAACTGTATGCATGGGTGAGAAAAATGCCTAATCTAAAACTAAAGATAAGATGGAGCAAGCTATGACCATCAAATAATGATAGGGCAGTCCTAGTGGTGACTTGACTAAAAAAAAAAACTATTGCCAATCCTAAATTACAGTCTTAAATTGCAGCAAGAGTGTGGGATAAAGTTCACCAGAAAAGGAAGACGTGTTCACAAAAATTAGGGTATGGCTGGGTCTCCCTTCCCCACATTCTAGGCACGGGACAAGGCGGGACTTCTGAGAACAGCACACTCCTGGGCCTCGTTAGCACGAGGTTCACAGTTCCAGTTCAATGTTATCAAAAACCCTCGAGGCCCCAGTTCAATGTTATCAAAAAACTTCCGAGGCCTGCTGATTCACAACGACAAACAAACAAAAGTTCCTTCAGTGGTTTTGCACCTGTGTGATTGCTATTTGCCCCAAGGATCTCCTTCCATTGGGCTCGGAAACTCCTTGCAACTCGGGCCTCGCTCCATCGGGTTCACTACAGGCTTCTTTAACACAGTTCATAAAATGTCAACAGTTCATGATTCACCTATTTTCATCAGAAAGCCTAGGTTCCCTTCTCCTAGCTTTCTTTCGGCATCGGTTCACACTTGCCTTATTTCTCAGTTCACAATCTTTTCAGAAAGCGGGGTTCCCTTCACCTCGCTTTCTCTTTGTCATAGGTCAGAGACTTTCGATTGTACAAAGGATTTGATGTGACCTTTGTAGGACCACTCTGACATTTCACGTCGCCCTTTCCTAGGGCCTTCTGGTACTTGCAGTTTTCAACACAAAAGGGGCCAGTGACAGTCCTTCGACTGAGCACTCCTACGGCACCTGAACATTCTCCAGCTGGCCCTTCTCTGGGCTTTCACATAAAGTTCAAACATACACAAGTTCTTTGTTTCATGTTCTGGTGTTCATCTAATGTTGCCACTTGCAATCTTGGGTTCAACATACGTCTGTTTGCCATCAGCTTCCTTCGACTCATCGGCTGTGTTGAACCCGTGGGCTGGTCTTGCCCCTGGAG
Organism: Ambystoma mexicanum; assembly: GCF_040938575.1. Taxonomy (NCBI): domain Eukaryota; kingdom Metazoa; phylum Chordata; class Amphibia; order Caudata; family Ambystomatidae; genus Ambystoma; species Ambystoma mexicanum. The sequence goes on along the minus strand of NC_090927.1, from coordinate 669,994,655 downwards.
TCAAGAACGGTACTACGGTAGCCAGCAAGCCTCCCCGCCTGTGCTATCAATGCGGGAGGCCCCTGTGCACTGTTGACATCGGTTTCTCCAGACGCCAGCTGTAACTCTCAGTATTGTTTTCCTTCTCGGAGGCTTCGCAGGTCTGAATTGAAAACGGCAAGGGCAGTTCCCACTTCGTTGTCCTTCCAGGTCTTGCTGCCTTACCCCCTCTGTTTGAACTGCCGGTTCAGTTTAGCTGTTTCCTCATGCGTTCAGCCTTGCTCCAAGTGTGCTTTCATGCTCCACCTTTTATCCCTGCGGGGAAGGTAAAGGGACGTCAGGTGTGCATGGTTAGTGTCAATTGCCCGACACTGCCTGACTCGTGTGCTAGGACATATCAGGTCAACGGCTCTGGTGTTAGTCTGTTGTCTGTTAAAGTGTAAGAAAGTGTTTGTGTTGGAAAGGGGGGGTAGAGCTTCTACATATCCTACATGGTAGGATGGGGAAAAGGTTTTTGAAGGGGATACCCCGTCTTAACCCTCAGTGTACCACTTCCACTCCCTGAAGACCCCTCGCCCAGGTGATCTTCCCCCCACTGGTCCACCCCCAGGAACTAGATCCAATAGCGATGGCCGTGTCCTGGCCACCTGGACGACAAATCTCCAGGGACCAGCCGGTGAGACACCTTCAGGTTTCTCAAATCCCCCACACGATGCAGATAGTGAGCAAGGTATTAACTCACTTGCGGGAAGATTTGAAAAAAGTACCAGAGGTACTATATACCAGTGGCCCATGTGATATAGGGTTGTTGAAGGGAGTAGGAGTGGTCTGCATAAAAATGAAGGAAGGGGCACTGTGGACTCTGGTCAAATAGTACCCACTATCACGTGAAGCAGATGAGGGCATGACACATCCCTCGCACTAAGGCGACAGGGCATACTAATAAAATGTCAGAATCCCCATGGAACTGTCACGCTCACCTGGTCTCCACAGGGGTGTAGCACGTAGTCGTATGACCAGGAACTGCACTGGTGTAGTTTTGATGGTATAGCGGTGTCCTCTCCCTGGTTATCTCCCCAGAAGGCGTTAGCCTATGAGTTTAGTGAGGTTGGCGCTCCGTCCTGCATGACCTTCAGCAGGGGCGGTAGGCTCAGTCGTTCTCTGGGCGCAGTTACGTCACTGTTCCAGAGTGCTGTTGCTGCTTTTTCGGAATGCTTGGATTATCAGGTGAGTCTCTATCTCAATAACAGCTTGGTATAGATGCTCATATTGTCCAAGGCTTTAAAAGTGTATCTTTCTTGCAGATGCAGTTTCGTGCGTCATCCGGGAGAAGATTCGGCCCTCCTCGGATGCTGAGCTGCTTGCCTCCAGGTGAGTATAGGTGCGAATTAATGGCGCCGGATGACAGAGTAAATGTTCGTTTGTATGGTGCGCAACTAACCTGCTGTTTTCTGTTCCCCTTTTGCAGGCGCGGCGCGGCCCCAAGATGAAGAATGGAAGAACCGCTCCGAAGAAACCCGGAGGATGCAGAATCCCAGATGAGTATCGGGAATCTGCGTGGGAGTCCTTTTCCAACAGGGGCGGCGATCAGAGAACCAGCCGGAGATGAGACCGATGGCCGGAATTGCAGATAAGGGCTTGTCGCTGTAGTAACTCCTGTTCTTCTCCTTATCTTGTTCCAGGCACCGATGGATGGAAAGCACCAACAGGGTGTGGCTGAAGAAGCTCGAGGGCAGAGCAGACACGGTGAGCGTTACGCTGCAGGAGTGCAGAATAACGCGAAGCGTGTTCTGCTTGCAGGGTGACACTTATACAGCCTTGTAAGTAGTTCCAGGTAAAGTAGTCCCTTTACCATACCCTGTCTCAGGATAAAATAGTCCCTCTGCCACACCCTGGATTCAACAGAAGACTCAGCCTCACAGGCAGATTAAGTAGTTCCATAAGTTCAGCCCATTTCATGAGCCTGGCACCAACGGCGCCAGGACTGAGTCCATGAGACTCTGGGGCACTTCCTTGGGGCCTGCCAAGTCCTTCTGGTTGGCGGGGATTGGGATGGGCTAAACAGCTCCAGGGGTTTTGGAGCATGCACCATGACAGGAACATGTCTACTACCCCATCAAGAAAAAGAAATCAAAAGGTGGGGCATAAAGGTTCATTCAAGATATCCACCCCTTGAACAACATAGTGGAGGCAGAGTTTCCATTCGTATCAAACCCAGCCACAATCTTCTATAATATACTTACGGACGTGACATGCTTCACAGCCAGTGATTTGATGAATGCATTCTTCTCCATCCCATTGCATCCATAGTCACATTATCTCACTGTGTTCCCTTATCGCAGGACGAGGTTCCAATATACTTGTCTACCACAAGGGTATTGTGAGTCATCTAGTGTGTTCACTAGGGTGATCCAGATGGTCCTAATCGACCTGCAAACGCACAGCACAGTCATCCAGTACATGGACAATCTCCTGGTGTGCAACACAACAGAGGACCAGTGCAGGAAAGATTCAGTTACACTTATGACATTGCTAGCTGAGAAGGGTACAAGGTAAATAAGGAGAAATTACAGTACTGCCAAAAAGAAGTAGTGTACCTAGGACAGATAATATTAATAGACGGCAGGAAGATCACTCTGGAGAGAGCAGAAGCGATACACAGCACACCACAGCCATGCACAGTCAAGCAGATACTGCAGAAGTTCATAGGCCTGTACAATTATTGCAGGGCCTGGGTCTAATTGCTCCACATTTACAAAGCCCCTTTCAGGGATTTAAAGAAGCCCAGATGTTAAAAGGCCCTATAAAATGGACAGCTGAAATGAATGAGTGATTTGCCGAATTGAAGGAAGTGTTCGAACACGCACCAGTTCTGGCAACCCCAAGTTATAAAGAAAAAATTCTGTTTTCACATTCTGATGGCACAGTGAAGGCGCCTGCCTTCACTCAAAAGAAGCCCCTGGACTACTACAGTGGTCTCCTAGACCCAACAATTGAAGGTCACTTGCCATGATAATAGGCATCCACTGAAGCATTTGCCATTGAGAAATCCGCAACAATAACGATGGGCTGTGCAAGGGGGGGCGTGGCTTGGAAGCCATGTGAGAGGACGCGCTCTTGGAAGAGCTCCTGAAGATCCTGCATTTATCCTGTGTAAAAGTGCATTGAGACTAACTTTCGCGAGTCAGGAACGAAGGAACCCGTCCATGAATGTATGCTGCATAAATATTGAGGAGCTGAATCCTTCGTAAGCCCGGCAACAACAGAAAAATTGCGATCGAAGATCCGGGAGTCACGGCCCGGACGGAGGGAAGATGGCGGCCATGCCGGACAACGGAGGAGATACATGCGGGGCGATGAAGAGGCATTCTCGTAGTGATCGGTGGCAAAGTAAGCTGTGAAGTGTGAGAATGGCCTCTGGGAGAGAACCGGCGAGTCTCGGTGGGCACCGATTACTTATCACGGGCTTTGGACAGTGACGGTCAGTGGTCGGCACTAGGACCCACCCGAGCTGACCACCCGCCTTGGGTGCCGGAGCATCGCGTGCTGGTCAAGCGGCAGCCTTGGGACGGAGGGCCCACATTGTGTAGGAACTCGCTGGTAGGGACCCAGTCGAGTGGCGGAAGGAGTGACTGCGGAGGTACACTTGGTGCGGGAGAAGCGACTCGCTCCATTGCGAGCGGAAGGTGGGCTCCTCTCTCCCGGGGTGGGGGTGAGGCGGGAGTGTACGGGCCCGCGACATACAGTGGTGGTGGAATGGCGAATAAATCCGTCAGACAGAAAGTGAAACAACCCACATTGGATGAGTTTACCAAGACACCACCAGGCCCAGAAAGTGCTCGGAGCAAGGAGAAGCCATCTGCAGGCGGCATGGCCGCCGCTAGCCCAAATCAGGACGTGTTAGTTGCGCTCGCAGAATTGAAAGCGGATTTGAAAACCGCTTGGGAAGCCAAGCTCGAAATGGTGGTGGCGGACCTGAAAACAGTGCTTGACCTCAAAGTGGGAGAAGTTCGGGAGGAGGTGAACCTACTTCGACAAGATGTGAGGACTCTGTCGGAGCGCACGGAGAGCCTGGAAAAGGAGGGGAGCGCCAACACGGCAGATTGCGCCTCACACAAGGCCGACCTGCATGTCTTGGAACAGAAAGTGCGCAACCTGGAGAACAGGGCCGAAGAAGCAGAAGGGCGCGCCCGGAGGAATAATATCCGTGTAGTGGGCATCCCGGAAGGATTGGAGGGTCACAACCCCACGGACTTCATTGAGAATATGTTGCTCCAAGAGATCACTGGGGGAGTGCTGTCGCAGGGTTTTGCGGTGGAGCGAGCGCATAGAGCATTGGCCAGGAGGCCTCCGCCGGGCGGTCCGCCCAGGCCAATGATAGCCAAAATCCTTAACTACCGAGACAGAGAGAGGATTTTGGAGCATTTTCGCAAAGGAGGAACCATCAAGAGGGGGGAGGCCACCATAACGGCCTACCCAGACTACACCATGATGGTGCAGAGGAGTCGGATGAACTTTGCAGCGGTCAAAAGGAGACTTAGAGAGGCGGGGAAGAAGTATATGCTCCTCTACCCGGCCAAATTGAAGGTGATCCACAACAACAGATCCTTGTTTTTCGAGTCGCCTGAGGAAGCCATGGGTTGGTTGGACATGCAGGGCAGCCCCCAGGAGCCGGAGGTCCAGGCTGATGAAGGTGGCAATAAGAGTTAAGTGCGCTACGACGATAAAGAGTGCAGCCAGAAGACTATGGGACTTGAATATAGTTACTGTTATGGCCGGGGGAGGTCGGGCCTGGAACTGAATGATCAATGCACTGTTTGCACCGTACCTGTGGTTATACGAAGGAGCCTTTCGGGGCTAGTCCATTCACCCCCATTTAGTGTTTTTTAGTTAAGTGGCCGTTAGGGCGACTTTACCCTACTGGGCTCTGTGTGTAACAGCCAGAACTAGATGTGGGGGGGCCTGAGTTCCCGAGGTGGAGCTGGGCAACAGTTGGGGAGGGTGTTGGGGGGACGGGTGGGGGGAATGGGGGGTGCGGGGAAAGTTGGGGTGTACATAGCGTTGGGGAGTTTAAGTTTGACCGCGAGCCCTGGGAGTACATTTTGGATGAGATATCTGGACGGCACGGATGAGCGGGGTGGGTTGGGGGGGAGTGGGCAGGATACCAGTGAATTATGGGGGAGCTAAAATTGCTAACATGGAACGTCAGGGGTCTCAATAGCTATCTAAAACGGAATAAAGTCATGCTATACTTGAGAAGGCAAAAGATAGACATCGCATTGTTGCAAGAAACGCATTTGACCCGAGATAAACTGGAGCTGGTAAAGAAAAAGTGGGGTGGAACGGTGGTGGGATCCACGTACTCGGCTTATGCCAGAGGTGTACTGATCTGGGTGGCGCCACATGTCCCGTTTCAACTGAGGCAGGAAATCTTGGATACTGAGGGGCGCCTGGCTATGGTAAGAGGGGCAATCGAGAATAAAGAGATGTGTGTAGTGAACACGTATGCCCCGAACCAGGGCACGGCAGAGTACTATCGGACTATGAGTGCCAGCCTGAGCTGGTGTGTTGGGAGTGCGGTGTTCTGGGGAGGGGATTTTAACTGTGTGTTGGAGCCGGGGATGGATAGATCCGACGATAAAGTGACTAGGCCCGCCCCGGCAGCCCGGGTGCTGCGGACGCTGCTGCGAGACTTCGAGCTCGAGGATGTGTGGAGGACTAAGCACCCCAATGTGAGACAGTACTCACACTACTCGGCCCCGCAGCAGTTGCACACCAGGCTTGATTATATCTTTGCCACATCGGATGTCTTGACAGAGGTGTCCAGGGCGGAATATAAAGCGAGGGTCCTATCGGACCACTCGCCATTGGTGGTGGGTTGGCAATATGGCCGCCCCAGAGCGCGGATCCCGACGTGGCGTCTGCGCGCAGAGGCGCTTAAAGACCAGGTTTTCAGGGAAGATATGCGGGAGGAAATAGCTAGTTATTTCGATACCAATACTGGCAGCGTTGATTCGGCGGGAACTCTGTGGGAGGCTTTTAAGGTTGTGATGCGAGGGGTGGCGATTGCCAAATCGAAAGGCTTGCAGAATGGGGTCCTGGTTGATTTACAGAGGGCAGAAAGCCAGTTGGAACGGGCGTTGAAGAGCGAGCCCATAGACAACGAGCTGGTGCTTAAACTGCAACAGCAGTGTACGGAACATTGGGGGAGGCTCTGTAACCTAAACTATAAAAAATATATTGAGAGACAACACGCGGGAGGAGACAAAACGGGCCGTCTCCTGGCATGGCTATATAAGAAAGAAACCCCGAGACCCCCGATTAGGACGATTACTAGAGAGGATGGGAAGCAGATAGATACCCAAGAGGGCATAAACGAACAATTTGTGAATTACTATAGGGAATTGTACGGGGATCCGGGTGGCGGTGACCGGGAGGATATGCTGGAGACCCTGCAAGATATTGGGCTGCCCAGGATAAGCACGGAAGAAAGAGAGGAATTAGATGCCCCGATAACATTGGAGGAGTTGGAGGCGGTTGTCCGGCAACTACCCACTAGTAAGACCCCAGGGACGGACGGCCTGCCCAGCGAATTTTACAAAACCTTTGGAGCGGAAGTGCTCCCCCCGATGCTTGATATGCTCAATGAGGCGTTCGAGACGGGGAGGTTGCCGGAATCGCTCAGAGAGGCGGTCATTGTACCGCTCCCTAAGCCCAATAAACCCAGGCATAGTTGTGGGTCGTACAGGCCAGTATCTATGCTGAATCAGGACAGCAAGATACTAACGGCTGTCCTGGCAAACAGACTGCGGAGGGTGATAGGCAAACTGGTACACCCGGACCAAACAGGGTATGTCCCGGGGAGGAATATTACCCAAAACCACAGACGCCTCCACCGGGTGATAGAGATGGGATCCATTAGCGACGGGGAAATGGCGATAGTGTCGTTGGATGCTGTAAAGGCCTTCGATTCGGTTAATTGGGGGTGGCTGCTGACGGCCTTGAGAGAATACGGACTGGGTCCAAGATACGTTAGATGGGCGGAGCTGCTGTATAGTGCTCCACTGGCCAGGGTCCGGACGGGGGCAATCATATCCGAGAGATGGCAACTCAGCAGAGGCACTAGACAGGGGTGTCCTTGGTCCCCGATGCTGTATATCCTGGCCCTGGAACCCCTGGCACTGTACCTGCGGCAGCAGTACGACATTGTGGGTATTGAGATTGGGAGGGAAAAGCATCTGATATCCCTGTATGCGGACGACTTGTTATTGTACCTGAGTCATCCGGAGGAGAATTTACAGTATATCCTGGACGTGATGGGGAGATATGCGAGGTTGTCAGGCATAGCGGTCAACCCCCAGAAGTCGAACATTTTCCCATTGGGCTGCTATACGGGTGTCCCCATAGAGAGGCTGCCGGTGCTACAGGTGCCCTGGGCAGTTAACACGTTTCGTTACCTGGGAATAGATGTCTACCACACGGTAGAGAAAGAACATAAGTGTAACACTGAGATGGCTGTTGAGAAGATACGCGCATGCATGAGTTTCTGGCAGAAGTTGCCCCTGGCGATGATGGGGCGTGGAGCAATGATTAAAATGGTGGTTCTGCCTAGGCTGCTACACTACTTTAGTAACATCCCATATATGATCCCTAAGGGTTTTTTTGCTAAAATAAATGGGGTTTGCAGAGAGTTCCTGTGGCATGGCACTCGAAACAGGGTAGCACTCTGGAAGTTGCAGAACTCTCATGAAAAAGGGGGAGTTAGACTCCCAAACTTTGAGGCTTATTACATAGCGAGCCAACTACAGTTTGTATCCAAATGGCTTTCCGACGAAGAGACCCCAGAACTTAGATTATTCGGGCATGATTGTGCCCCATTTTTCCTGAAGGAAGTCATTTGGTTGCCAGAAACTGTTACGAGAAAGTACCCGGCGATGGTGAGGCTGGGATGGAAGATGTGGAGACGAGCATGCAAACTGATGGGAGACCCACTCCCGTGTTCTCCGCAGATTCCACTAGTTGCCCTGGCGGGGGTAGACGGACAGCTGAGGGGGATTATTAGGACCTATTGGGAATCTGTGGGGTTGGTGACATTGGGTGATGTGTGGCAGGAGGGTGCCATCAGAGCGTTTGAGGAACTTAGCGGGGAGGTTGGATTACATGGAGGCCAATATGTAACATACCACAGATTGGGGAGGAAAATTCGGGAACTATGGCCTGAATTTACCTTGGCAGACGAATCGGAGGTTACGCTGGAAGGGATATACGACACGACGGAAGGAGGACATGAGATCTCTAGGTTGTATGAGATGGTGATGTTGAAGGTTGGGAAGGAATTGACAGGCCTACGATCGGAATGGGAGTGCGAGGTGGGGACCCAGATGGGAGATGGGATGTGGGAACGGGCTCTAAGATACCACAGGAAAGTATCTCGAAATGCCAGACTGCAGCAGGTACAGCTATATGTCACGCACAGAGCGTATATGACCCCACTGCGGATATCCAAATTCCGGAATGCGGGCAGACAGGCGTGCCCTAAATGCGACGAAGAAAATGCGGACATGACGCATATGTTCTGGGCATGCCCAGTGATCGAGGGGTTCTGGAGGGAGGTGGCGCGCAAGCTAGGAGAGAAAGGGGTCACGCTTGCCATAGACACCGCCTGGGCATGCCTGCTGGGTGGGTTTTCCAGACCTAGGAAGCAGAAACATGTGTGTAAACTGAAAGACTTGGCGTATGTGCTGGCCAAACGGAGAATAGCCATGGGCTGGAAAAAATGTAGCAAGCCACGGGTTGAGGTGTGGTGGAATGACCTACAGAAATGGGCGGAGGCCGAGACAGCAGTGTGGCAGGAGGCGAGTTGTATGTCTTGGGAGGAGGAACTGGCCTCTTTGATGGCATGGAGGACTTTGATATCTTGCATATTTGGGACAGGGATGGCTTCGGGAGGGTCGGATGACAACGAGGCCCGCTCATGTGCGGCAGATACGGAATGTGACATGGAAACTGGCTCGCGAGGGGGGAGGGATCAGGGAGGTAGTGCGCACTAATGATTAAATGCTTTATTGTAATATTGTTAATTGCACTATGGTTTGGTTTGTATTGTTGTTTGTGTTGAAAAATCAATAAACTTTTTTAAAAAAAAAAAAAAAAAACGATGGGCTGTGCAGTCATGCTCTATGTGGAGCATTTGCTTTTTGCAATACACAAAAAAGCCGACATTGAGAGCCCATAGCATCAGGGTAAGAGGTCGTTTTGTCCAATCCAGTGATTGAGGTAGTGAGGTGTCGGTTGCCACCCAGCGACATTCATAGCACAACCGGCGGAGGCAGGGGAGTATGTGCACGACTGTGCCTGATCTATGGACAGGATGCGGGCGTCACCCCCAAGGTACATGAAGAGCCCAAAAAAGGAGGAGAAATGCTCGGTCAGATTCAGTTGATGGGTCATCAACTATAGATTAAAGCACAGGTTGTCGGCATTCAGGTGCAACGGTGGTTTGCTATCACGAAGGAGAATTTTGGGTATGTGCTCCGATGAGGTTGCCACTACACCATTCAGCACAGGAAGCCCTGATAATGGCCATGAATATGTCGAAGGGGCATGCAGTCAATATTTTTTCAGATTCAGCCTACCTCCCATGGATTGGCCTGCTGGTAAAGGATGGGGTTCCGGAGGAGCGGTGGCTCCCCCGTACAACATGCAGAGTTATTGTCCGAGTTAATAGAGGTACTGCCCCTCCCAGCAGAAATGGCAATAATAAAATGCGCTGCCCATACCAGCGACAGAGATTTAATTTCACAGTGCAATTAACTCTGCAGCAAAAGAAGCAGCTTATTTACCATTACACACAAAACAGTTCATGCCTTCTAAAAAGGGTCAAGCGCCTTTGATGGCATTACTGCAAAGGCCGAACCCTACACTCGCGGAGCCATTTAACGCATTGCCCATTATCCAAGTGATTGAGCTATAGGGGGGTGCAACCCAACAAGAACAGGAGTTAAGAGGGCTGCTCACCTACAGATCTAGTGTGGAGACAGAACAGTACAGGGAAGCCGGTAATACCCCAGAATGGCCCTGTATCATCTGCATTACCCAGCACATGTGTCAAAAGAACATGTAGCTTCAGAGATTAACAAACAATGATTCATGCTTAATTTATAAGAACTGGTAAATAATTGTGTAATGTGCCAGAAACGTATAGCAGGGCACACAGTTAAAACTATTAAGGCAACATTACCAAGCCAAGAGGGGCCCTTCACGCATTTGCATATTGACTATGTTGATATGCAGGATCAATGTAGCTATTATAGGTACATGATATAAGTGGCATGTCCTTTCTGGCGTTGGCTTGAGGCTGGCCCATATGCTCATAATGATGCAAAATGTGCAGCAAATTTCTGATCTGAAGTATTACCGAGGAGGGGGAGGGGGGGGTATGTGATGTGTTGAGCTCTGACTTTGCTAATTATCTTTTTAAAGGAGGTAACCTCCTTATTCGGCATCAAACACAAACTATGCTCTGCGCATCATCCTCAAGCCAACTGATTTGTTGAGGGCCTCAATGGGCTGCTTAAAGAGTGCCTTGCCAAGCTGTCAGTGACACTTGGTAAGAATTGGCTCTATTGTCTTCCGCTCACTTTATTTTCACTGTATAATTCCCCTGGCGCAGATCATCATTTGACTATGCACACAATTGTCGCTGGTAGGAGAATGCACGCGCCTCTCACTCCTTAAAGTATAATTTCGGACGCTAACACCTCTACCCAACTCCTTGGAGATGTATCTAAAGTATATTTGAGTGAGCTCACAAAATCTCTCACCTCCATCAACTCACATCAAGTGCAACAACATCAAGGCAGGTCTGCAAACCAGGACCAAGCACAGACACCTTATCAACAGAAGAAGAATAGACATTCGCACCACAGCCTCCCCTTCATCCCGGTGAAAAAGTCCTCAAGAGAAATTTCACAAGATCTTGGAAGGAGCCAAGCTTCACTGGACCCTTCACTGTCACGTACTGCACACCTACAGTGGAGAAGGTAGCAGAGGGGCGCCCATGGATCCACATTTCCAACATCAACATGGACAAGACCGGCTCTCCACTCACAGGAGAAGAGAGGGCACTCACTGATGGGAAGTATCCAACATCTGTCCATGACTTTCTCCTCCTTTCGCATACGAGACGGGTAGGGTGAGAGAGTGGCAGATGTTATGTGTGCTCTCTCATTACATACGTTACAGGGGCGCCCAAGCTCTTTCTCTCTCCTCAAGAAGTGTCAGCCGGGGGAGGCAGGGGGTTGTTTGATGCATTTATCACTTTGTAAGACAAGGGGCTTAACACTTGGTTACTGTCCAATGGATAGATGCGGTGGAAGAAGTGTATGCCGACAATTATATGAAACTCACGAGAATGGCCAAAAAAGAGGCCACAAATCACATTATATTAGAATATGTGACAGAAGGGGTGAGAAAGGGGAGCAGCTGTTCACAACCTACAGCAGATTAAATTGTCACAATGAGACAAGGCACAGCATTCCATGTTTCCATACCGGACCATTGATGTGCATTGAGGGGTCTGTCTTCGTTGATGAGGCATGGGAGGGGGGGGGGAATGTTGCAACGTAGGGTGGAAGAATTTGGAGGGGAAATGCGAAATATATGATGCCCCTGAATGATGACCGGGCTGGGAAATTTACACCTAGCGTACGACACACCCAAACAGAAATGCCTAAATAGGGTCAACAAGGAATGCTCATAATACCACCCCTGGATATAGACAACTATTAGGCCTTGTGGGTTGACTGTTCAGTTGATGCGGAAGCATGTACGGTAATGGGTTGTTCGCCGGATGAGCATGAGGCTCAAGGGAGAGTTTTGCGTAGGGTAAGAAGGGTATGGATACCAAAGGAAAAGAGCCAAAAGCTGCTGCCCTAAATGTGTCGATAGATAGATTGATCAAAGGGGGGGAAATGCAGTAAAGGTCGAGGTTCAACGCTGCCTAGGAGGGGCGAACGTATCAGGTGTGCAAGTATCATGGCAACATCAAGACTGAAGTGGTGGATGATATTGGGTCTGGGGATGTCATTGAACGCGGCGGTACTTGCATAAGGTGGCACAGTAGCAAGCGCAGCGCAAGAGGTCCCATGGTGGAACGCAATGAGGGGTGGGTGCTTTGGGGACAGTACCGGGTAGTTGAATAGAGCATGCACAGGGTGGGGTGCAAGATGTCATAGAAGGGTATGATATGATATATATGATTTGGGATTTATAACACGCCTTTACACAAGTGTTTCTAGGTGCCACAAGACAAGGAGGGGAGACAGAAGGATGACAAGACAAACGACTTACTGGTCCTTGTGACATTCGGATTGTTCAAGTGCAATGAGGGGAGAGTGTGAGGGGAGAAGGGCAGAGAAGGGGTACGAGGAGAAGTGCAGTCAGGGCAGCAGGGCTCTGAAAGTAAGTACGAGGACGGCAGAGAACTACACGGGTGCAGTTCTAGACCAGAGTGCTGGGTAGGCCAGAAGGCAGTGTAGGGTGACCGGTAAAGAGGGCAGGGAGGGAGTGGTAACCTGTGTGGCTCAGATGGCAAACACGCAACCAGTCAGCAGGAGAAGACAGGTAGATTAGCAGGGGAGAAGGAGAGAGAACAAAGAGGAAAAGAGGAAGGTCTCAAGTAGCTTCCGGAACTTCAGGTGATCCGGCTCAAGTCTGATAGGGCCCCCACTCTCTGTTTAGAAAAGTGACTGACCCGCAGAAAGTTTGAGGAAGCTGAGCATAGGGCTCTAGAAGGAAGGTGTTTAGGAAGAGAGTGTTGAATATAGAGAGGACCACAGCCCCAGTAAGCCTTGTGGATGATGCAGAGGATCTTGAACTTGATCCTCGTGGCCACAGGGAGCCAGTGGAGAGATTTCAGAGCTGGAGAGATGTGGTCAGTGGGCTTGAAGCCAAGGATAGGTCTTATAGTCCTGTTCTGGATTAGTTGAAGAGGGGAAAGAGTAGAGCTAGGAAGATTGAGAAAGAGGCTGTTGCAGTAGTCCAGCCTGCCGGGAATCAGAGCTCTGGAGACAGTAAGCTTCTGGGGGAAGGTAAAAAAAGGTAGCATACCTCTGACTAGGTGTAACTGGAAGTGGGACTTCTTGGCAAGATCCGTGATGTGTGGCGAGAAGGAGAGAGTGGAGTCGAAGAGGACGCCAATGTTTTTTGCCTCACAGGAGGGGACCCTAAGAGGGTAGCCAGAGGGAGAGAGGAACAGCGTGGGCAGGGGTTCGACTGAGAAGAATCTCTGTTGTACTCGCAATAAGGCAGAGGTCGTCAGAGGCGCCCCATCCCTTAAGAGCGGACAGACAGCCAGGAATGAGCGAGGAGGGAGATGAGGCTGAGGGTAGCCTGAAAGAGAGCCGGGTGTCATCTGCATAACAATGGAAGTTAGAGGAGAAAGTAGAGATCAGGGGAGCCAGATAGACAATAAAGAGCCAGGGTAATAGGATAGAGCCCGGGGGACACCATGTGTGGAAAGAGAGCTGGTGGAGAGAAAGGACCAAAGTTGGACCTGGGAGGGTCAGTCCAAGAGGAAGGGGTCAGACACGCCAGAGCTCGACCAGTGGTGCCAAGGTTCACACTGAGACGGTTGATCAGGGTGGTGTGATTGACCGTGTCAAAGGCAGGGGAGAGGTCAAGCAGTATAAGGACAGAATGAAATCTGGAGTTAAGTTTGGAGAGCAGATCTTCATTTGAATTCAGGAATGCAGTTTCCATGCCTCTTAGCGATTTGAAGTCAGATTGATGGCCATGGACATAACCAACAGATTCAGTGTGGAGGTTCAGCTGAGAGATGGGCAGTTTCTCAAGGAGTTTTCCCAGGAAAGGAGTAATAAAGATCGGGCGATAGTCGGCCCGGGCAGGAAGGATCAGCAGAGGGCTTTTTCAGGCGGGGTGCACGAGGGAGTGCATGGGAAGAGGGGGGAAAGAACCAGTGGCAAAGGAATTATTGCAGAAATCGGACAAGGCTGGAGCGAGGCAAACGCTATTTTCCTTGATGGTTCTGGAGGAGCCGGGGTGCACCTGTTTGGATGAAACTTTCATAGACGGGACTTGTCTAGAAACATCATCAAGTGTTATATAAGAGAGACAGGACAGAAGGAGAGGGAATGGAAGGGTGGGCGCATGGGGCCTGAGAGAGGGAGAGCGATGAGGATAGCGTGGACAGGAGGTCCTGTGTTTTATTGGTGAAATCAGAGGCCCGGGCCATACAGAGGGCCTGGGAAGGAACAGGAGAGGTAGAGACTGCAGTCGGATTGGCCAGCTCCTTTCAGATTTGAAAAAGTTTGGCTGAGGCTGCAGAGATCGAGAAGATGGAGCGTCTGTATTGCCTTTGGAGCAGGCGGCAAGCCAGTTTTTCCAGAGGATCTGCCTGAAGCCCTCCACTTCCACTCAGACACTCTGCACTTGCGTTTCAGAGCGGCCAAGTCGGAGTCATACCAAGAATTGCACTTGGAGGTAGGCTTCAGACCGATCCTCATGACGGCAAGAATATCGAGGGAATTTGAGATAGAGAGATTAAGGTTGGAGAGGGCGGTGTCAGCCGCAGGTGAAGGACGACGAGAGAAAGTAGAGGCAAAAGCGGCAACTGACACCTGCTTCATAGATCACATAACCATGAAGGAAGGTGGTAGTCCTGAGGTAGATTTTGCCAGGGGGACAGACAGTTTAAAGTTAGAGGAAAGCAGTGGTCAGTCCAAGAGAGTGGAGAATTGAGAGGGTTCGAGAGAGGGATGTCTGTCTGAGGAGATGAGAACATCCAAGGTGTGTTCGGCTGAGTGTGTTGGCCCAGAGGGAAGAATAGAGAGGGAGAGAGAGTTGCAAAGGATGCGGAAAGGCCCAGAGTGGTCAGAAGAGTCCAAGTGGATGTTGAAATACCTAAGGAAAAGAAGCTTAGAGGTACAGGCGAGGAAAGGACAGATCAGCCCATTCAGAGAGGAAGAGGGCAACCTGGCCAGGTGGCTTGAAGATGGTAGACAGAGTCAGAGAGAGGCCAGGGGGGGATAGAAAGCCTGCAGACCAGTCATACAAAGGAGGAGTAAGCCTGGCTGACAATGACAGAAGCAGGGACCCACTCAGGAAAGATCAGGGCCACTCCACTTCTGGGTTCGGAGAGGATCTTGTAGCCCTCAGGGAGGAGAGTGTCAAAACGTGTGACAGAGCTGGCCATGAACCAAGTCTCAGTGGGACTGAGAACATCCAGGTCTTTGAGGAGGTGGCAGATGTCAGAGGAGTGTTTCACAGCAGAGCGAGTGTTGAGAGTAGCTACGTGGAACAGCTTGCCACTTTTGAAAAGACGTCCGGGGTGGGATACAGGAGAGAGGTACACCCAGTGGAGGAGGCAGAGTGGCCCGCGAGAGGGCAGAATAGGAGGTGGATGGCAGAGGAGCCTGAGCGGTGGAAGAGGAATGTGACAGAGGAGCCAGAGAGATGGTAGGGATAGCGCTAGGTGGCAAAGGGCACATAGAGGAGGCATAGGGGAGAGCCACAGAGGAGGCAACAGAGGTGGGATTGGCAGAGGAGTCGGACGTGGTAGATAGGGTAGCAGGAGAAGGGAGGAAGTTGATAAGATGTGGAAGACACCTATCCAGGAGGAGGGGGTTGCTCTGAATGCCCTGGAACATGACGGTCCCATTTAGATCGACATTAATTTTGGTTTTGGAGGACCTCCCATCTTGTGCCACCATTAATGTGAGATGAAGAGAAAGGATACAGAACAGCGACCAAAGAGGGAACGACAAAGACAATGTCGATAGAGTCCATATGGGGGAGGCACTGACGTGGGTGTCGGGGATGGGAAGGCCTGAATTAGGGACCAGGATGTCCTTCTTGAACTTCTTCCGTCCAGACTTCATGGGAGGGATATGATAGGTAATAGAAAAGCAGTTAGAGAAGATGGGTGAGACCGAGAGCACCATAAAGGGGTGTAGGTATAAAGGAGTGGCAAAGCGAGAGAGGGAAAGAGGAAGCACAGCACAGATCTACGTCACACAGGGTGCACTGGGTGGGGACATAGCAGGGGGGGCGACACAGAGGGAGGCACAGTAAGGACTGCAACAGAAAAGCACAAGCACGTAGACTCAACAGTGGAACAAATACACAGGGGAAAGGGCAGGCACTGCAAGGAAGGAACAGCATCAACAGTAAGACAGACATAATTAACCAAAGTTCAAGGGTGTTTATTGAACTTCAACAAGGGTGTGATGAATGCCTATCTAAACCTAAATCCACAGATGGGAGCAAGCTATGACCATCAAAAAATAATACTGCAGTCCTAGTGGAGTCTCGTCAAAATAAAAAGAGCCTCTACTTAAAAACCCATTGCCAATCCTTCCTGCTAAACATACATAGTGAGGAGCAGTGTTCATGAAAAAGAAAGAAGTGTTCACAAAATGATGTCAGGATGTTCAGACCACTGGTCTCCCTTGCCTATGTTTTCAGCACGGGACAAGGCGGTTAACTGGAGCAAAGTACACACTCTGGCTTCTTCAGCATGAGGACAATTCCCTTACCAGCATCGCATCCTTCTGTGATACAAGTCTCTGCCTTTTCAAAGTCTCTTGACTTAGAGGACCTGAAGTACAAGAACCAACAAACACAAAGTTTTCTCCTCTTTCGAGTGTTCAATTCGGGTATCTCACCCTGGATCCCCCTCAGCCAGGCTCGGATCCCTCTTTTAGATCACAGTCAGTATCGCAGATCCCCATCTTCCAGGTTCAGATCCCCCTTTTACAATGTTCAGAAAATATTCTTTCTCGAGTGACTAACGGTTCACTCTGGATCCCCCTCAGCCGGGCTCAGATCCTTTCTTCATCGCAATCAGTCTCCCTCAGCAGGGCTCGGACCAACTGTAGCACACATTCAACTATCAAAGACTTTCGAATGTGCACAGTGCAAGTGATTTCAATCCGGCACTTCACCTAAGTCAACGCCTAGCGTGTAATGCACAACTGAAATCCTTATTTATTTGTGTCTAAAAGTTATTTTATTCTCAACGATGTACCACTTATATCACGCCCCACTCTTGGAGCCCCCCCTGGTAACACTGAACCAGGAATCAGGCTGGTTTGCAAAGTTAAAATATTTATTTATATATTCACAATATAATCATACTATTTTTAATGGGAATACAATAATCACCAATGGTGTGATATCACACTAAGCAATCTCTTTAATCACAATGAGTAATAATAAGCAAAACAATGCAGCACTGCAATAATACTTTTGTGGGTATGTGTTCAAATCAAAAAGCAATATGGCTACTATTTCCCCCTGCACACCCCTCAACCCCCCAATATGCAATGTAGAGAGATAGGAGGAGAGAGAACAGGTTTCAGGAATGCAGAATTCTAGCAAATGTCAATCCCGATTCCCCCCAGCAAACACAAGAGAGAAACAGAATTGATTGGCAAACTGTCAGAATGGTTTTTAAAGTTGTCTGAGAATGGATTGGGTAAACCACTAAATATCGGCTAAATGACTGAAATTCTTTAAATTCTAATGGGAGCCGCTTTATATGGTTGCAGGCAAACACTAGCAATGATTTGATACCAATAAGCAATGTGCAAACGGAAATTTGAGGTCGGGTGCAATGAAAAGCTATTTTACACGTGTAATATTTTGCCAAAACGAACATTCGCGGCACACTTTTCCATGCGCTGTAATCGCGATTGCGGGAAAGCTACAGGGATTTGAGATGCAGTTTTTGGTTTGATGGAAAGCTGTGGATGTTAGCTACAAGCAGGCATTTCTGGAATAAAATTTGAAGAAGTTATGGATGTTTTCGTGGAGGTTGTTTTTTTTAAATATGCACCAAAATGAGAAAACAGGGATGCGCTTTCGAAAGACAAACAGGATTTCTTTACACTAGGGTCAGACTATGAAGAAGCAAATACTACACGGAAGCACAAGCACTAGACCAGGATGCCTCTGGATCAAGTTTTTGCCTGCCGAGGAGCTTGCCTTCTTCAGGTGAAATATCAGCGCAAAGATATGCTTAACAATACTATTACAGAAGGAAGATAGTAGGGATGAGATAGAGAGTTCAGGCAATTCAAAATAATTCTAGCAATGCAGTTCTTGATATAAGAGAGGGTGGATTTGAGATAGGGATTGACTATGGATAGTACATAGTCTAGTGACAGTCCTATACTATGGATACTCACTAGATAGGTTTGAATGGAACCGTCAGGGATTCTGGTCAGTCAAGATTTCTGGACAGGAATTCTACTGGGCACACCGGACTGGATGGGGTATCAGCAAGGAGCTCTGGTCACCGCATGACAGGACTGGACAGGATTGCCACAGCATGGCACAGGATTGGGTTTAATCTGCCCTTCTTGGTTCTAAAGATAATTATTTAGCAGGAAAGCAGTTACAGCACAGCCCGGCTTGTTTCTTTGATGTTCCCCTTTGGTGGTGGGATTCAAGTTCTGGAAATTCAAGGCCTAGTTGAAAATGGTTCAACTAGTGGAATGGGCCTTTCTAATTGCAAAGTTTCTGGAGTCTGGAGCAAGGACTATTGATGGATCTCCTTCAGGGTGCTTCGCCAGGATGAATCTGGGTGTGTTTTCTAAATCCTCAGCTTTCTCTATTTATGCATTTGGTAAAGGGGTGTGTATGTCGGATTATCTTAAGCGCACCGCCTAGGCTGGCTATAGGTTAGAATCTCCCCTCTCCCTTGATTGGAGGAGAAAACAGAGTGTCACTATGATCATGTGGTTTTATGAGTCAGAGAATCCTCCCCTTGCCTTTTGAACATGAAATCTACTTTTAGTATAATACATATTTACAATTTTGCAAACTTTATAACAATAACATATCTAGATCACATATTTTGTGGAGCAAATGCTCTTCCAAGCCCCGTTATTGTGGGATCTTGTGTCGGCTTTTGACAGAATTCTGCCCTTTTGGGCCGGAACACGATATCTAGTTTGTCCAAAAATGTGTACAACTGTGTGCATTGTATCTGGGCATAAGCGTGTGAAGTTTCATGCTGTTGACATACAGTTACTTCCCAGAACATAGCACAGAGTTCTGGCTCCTCTTAAAATATACAGCCAAAAATAAGGTTCAGAAGTGCGGGGTTTACATATTTTATTACAATTGTACAGAGTAAATTATCAGTCTTTTTAGAAATATGCTTTTCATCCATTGTAAATCAACAAAAGGCTGTCCCTGCCTCCTCCCCCTCCTTCTTGCAGCTCAGAAGCAATCTCTGCCCCCTTTCTTCTGGCAGAGGCCATTTACGATCCTTCCTGATGCTAATCAGGAAGGATCGTAAATGGCAAGGGCCTTGCGGAAGTCCATTGTGCTCTTTCCACAGCAGCCCAAGTTCCCCTCCCCTCTTAATCAACACAAGGGTGTGAGTTCCTGGTCTAGAGAGCAGAAGGGAGGTAACCTGGTCCCTGTGGGGGAAGTTGTTTGTGGTTTACATATTTTATTACAATTGTACAGAGTTAATTATCAGTCTTTTTAGAAATATGGTTTTCATCCATTGTGAATCAACAAAAGGCTGTCCCTGCCTCCTCCTCCTCCTCCTCCTTCTTGCAGCTCAGAAGCAATCTCCGCCCCCTTTCTTCTGGCAGAGGCCATTTACGATCCTTCCTGATTAGCATCTCCTTGCCTTGGGGAAGTCCACTGTGCTCTTTCCACAGCAGCCCAAGTTCCCCTCCCCTCTTAATCAACACAAGGGTGTGAGTTCCTGGTCTAGAGAGCAGAAGGGAGGTACCTGGTCCCTGTGGGGGAAGTTGTTTGTGGTTTGGCTTGGAGTCAGGCTTGAATTTAAATGTCATTTGTTACATTTTTTCTTGGTTTAAAAAACTTGTAATTTTAAAACAAGCAGCTAGAACACTGATTCCAGACTCTAAACCATGAAGTTTAAATCGTTACAACCTAGGTTACTCTTGATAACAGGTCACTTAGATTTCAGACATTAAATTACAATGGTACAAGTTTACAGTTTTGATGCAGGCTTTTAAAACAGTCATTCAGGCGGCCGCTGGTACTGCGCCCAGATTTTGACAGATCCCACAGGCAGGCAAACTTGTGCTGTGGGTGTTTTTGATGATCAATTCAGCTTTCCAGGATGTTACAATTTCACAATGATTTCTTGAATTCAGTAAAATGTGACACTTAACAAGAAGATTGGATGTTTGTGGGTGTTTTAGAACAGCATTCTATATTTTCAGCAACCAAAAAAAGATTTAAAATGCAAGATTCTGGATTTCTTTCAGCATGCACTGCTTTTCATGCAGGCTAAACTTTTACTTGTCTGGCGGCCCAATTACATGTTTCAGGAGTGCGATCTCCGTTCCACCACTGACAACATGCATGGTGGAATTGGCAGCCATCTTTCTGTACTTTGTAGAGCGCAAATTCCATAGGTTTTGGCAGCATAGGGGTTTTGCAAACATTTTGATGATTCTGGCACCACCAGGACACAGTGATGCTGCTAGGCAGAGCATAAGTGGGTTAATACATCCCACAAAGCCCCCCCTCACGACTTGACTTTTGACCACCCGTCAAGGGGAAGTCAGGAGATTGGGATGTTTAGTTTTTATTTTTGGTCCAAGTGGAAAATTCGTCTGCTTCTCCCATCAGTGCTGGATCGACAGGTTTTCCTCACCGGTTCCAGATGAGAGTATGGAGCGATACACCGGGCCCCTTGGGTCTTCCGTTCCGGTCCCAGAGTGGTCCTCCTTGGTGCAAAGGGTCCATGGTTTCAGTCCTATGATGACAAAACAAGCATATTTGTGGACATTTCCCCACCACTATCCATGTAGTGGGGCAGACACATACATTTGACATATAAATGACAATCTTTCCAACTTCTAATTATTACTGATTATAACAGATGGAATGGTTTTTACTGTCAGAATTTTCTAGGGAGTTGGAATGTCCCCCTTTGGGTTTCCAGATGAATCCTCTAGTTGCTGCAGAGTATGCCTAGGATGGCAACACTTAAGTGGGTCCATATCAACCAGCTGATCTTCCCCTTCTGCCAAACTGCCTTTGGGGACCCGGATTTTGTAGCTGACTGGTGAGATTCTGTCTACAATTTCAAAAGGACCCCGCCAGCTAGGAAGAAATTTGCGCTGTTTGGCCTGGTTCCTTTGGAAATTGTAAAATTAGACCCGATCTCCTACTTGGTATTCTTTTCTAGTTGTCTTAAGGTCATAGAGGGTCTTCATACTGTCTGCAGATCTTTCTAGATTCCGCATAGGCAAAAACATGTTGAAGGTGTTTTCTCAGATTCTCAACATACTCATGAGTTGTGGAGGCATTTATCAAGGTCTGCTCTTGGGTTCTGTAGAGCAGATGCTGGGGAAGCACCATCCTTCGTCCAGTCATCAGCTCTAAAGAAGGGGCAGATCTGATGGCCATCAGGACAAGAGGTAATCGAATGTCCCAACTTGGCCCAGAATCTGCCACAAACTTTTTTAATATGTTCACAATTGTCTTGTTGCAACTCTCAACTCCACCACTAGAGGCTATCTGGTAGGCAATGTGTAGTTTCCGTTTGACCCCAAGTATCCCCCACATCTTTGTCATCACTTCGCTAGTGAAGTGGCTACTTCGGTCTGACTCAACCCTTTGGGGTAGTCCGAAATGCGAGATGATGTGATTGATCATCAGGGCAGTTGCTGTTTCTGCCTTGCAATTTGGGGCCGGGAGACATTCCACCCATTTAGTGAAAAAGCATGTCAGGGTCAACATGTACTTGTTCCCCCCAGAGGAGCGAATCACAGGCCCGATAAAATCAACTTGTAAATCTGACAAAGGCAGTGTCATCCCCCTCTTCTGGAGGGGAGCACGGTGTGTGAGTGATGTTGGCTGAAATTGTGCACACACAAGACACCCCTTCAAATATTGGTCGAGGTCCTACCCAATGTGTGGCCAGTATGCAACCTCTCTTAGCTTTCTAGTGTTGTACGAAACCCCCGATGACCGGCTGTGGCTGCATCATGGGCGTGACTTAGCATCAGGCTACGGAATGAGGTAGGGACCACCCACTGGTCATGGCCAGCTACGGATCTCCTCACCAACAAACCATCTTGCATTCGGAACATTATTTGACATTTCATCAACACTCTGAGGTCCTCTTTCCCTATGTAATCGGTATTTTGAGCCGTAATCAAATCAGCTTCTGGGGTCTCCTTACTCCATTGTGCAGTTGAGAGTTCATTGTGAGCATTTGTCTGGGACCTAGTGATAGCAGTGACCTTGATTTCCCCCCAACAGGGACTCGATCTCAAGTAGATCCCCCTTGGATGGATCCGGTTTTGGCCAGCTGATCAGCTAGGTCATTTCCAGTGTTGTCTGGTCCCTCTACTTTAGAATGACCCTTGATCTTTTTCCAGTAGATGGTCATCCCATTCGAGGTGACCAGATCATCAATATTTTGGATTAGTTTTCCATGGTTCAATGGTTTATTAGCACACAGCATGCCTCTGGTTTTCCAGTTAACCAGGTCCTCCACGAAGCCGGTCCATACATAATCCGAATCAGTGATTATGACCAGTTCGTGGAGTTGGTGTTGGACAGCAGTGAGGATGGCTTGATGCACAACCATCAGCTCTGCCACTTGACTACTTCTTGGACCGATTTTGTACCCAGCGCAGGGTTCTGGGGCATCATTCACCCATGCATTCCCTACGCCGGCCACAAGTTCTTTTTCCCCGTTGTTGTCAACATGGTAGGAGCATCCATCCACATAGACAGTGGGCATCCCCTCACACTGGTCTTCTTCATAGACTTTGTGTGGGGAATTAAGGTATGCCTCCATGTTGTCCTTCATTTTAAGACTTTCTTCCTTGAGACAGGTTTCTCTGGCACAATCATGCAAGTCAGCCAGACCTTGCGCGAAGGGACTCTTCTTGTTTTGGCCATATCGGACCTCCACAGGAAAGCCTTGCATTGACAGAATCCAGGAAGTAATTCGGGAATTACTCACATTTTCGGCCCGGATTCTGTCACTTTGGAGACATTGCAGAGGCTGGTGTGGAGTCTCCACTATGATGTGTTCCCCCCTAGATAAATGGGCGGTAATTCTTCAATGCCCACACCATTGCCAGGAGTGTCTTCTCACAATTGTTCAATTTTTCCTCCACAGAAGATAAAGTTTTACTCGCATAGGAGATTACTTTATTGACCTTGTCATGATATAATACTGCAGTCAAGCATATATTTGAGAACTCTGTCTCCAAGAAGAACTCCTTGTTTTTGACAGGGTAAGCTAGGCAAGGCGCTTGTAATAGGCTTCTTTTGAGTTGTCTTACTGCCTCTGCTTGTTCTGGACCCCACTTCCACTTGACCCCCCCCTTCAAAAGATGGATCAGGGGTCTTGTAATCTCTGCGTAGTCCTCAATGAATTTTCTGCTATTATTAGTTAGTCCGAGGAGGCTCCTTAGTTCCCGCAGAGTTGTGGGGTCTTTCAATTTCTGGAGTGCTTCCACTTTCTTTTCCTGGGGACAGAGATCCTGAGGAGTAATCTCATGCCCCAAGAAATTGACACAGGTTCTGCACCACTGTGCCTTTTGAAAGGAAGGTTTTGCTCCGGCAGCCCTCAACTGTGTCAGAACATAACGGATCTCCGCTATGTGTTCCTCCACTGTTCAGCTTTTAACTAAAACATCCTCTACATAGGCCAGGTTACCCCTTTCACCCAGGTCGGGCATGGTCTTATGTAGAAAAATGGTACATTCATTGCCAGAGTTGATGTATCCAAAGGGAGTCCGGGTCCATGTGTACTGCTGCCCACCGAAGGTGAAAGCCAGCTTGTACTGGTCCTCCCTACTGACAGGTACAGTCCAGTACCCATTGGTCAGGTCAATGGCAGTGAATACCTTTGACCCCTGGATCTGGGCCAGCCCTTGGTCAATGTAGGGAAGAGGCCATCGGGAAAGTATGGACCCGTTTGTTGAGCTCCCTAATGTCAGCACAGAGTCTCCACTGGCTGGCTGGTTTCAAAATACCCAGCACCGGATTATTGAAGGTGCTGTGGACTCTACAAATTATCCCACAGGACTCAAAGTTATTAATTATTTCAGTAAGGGACTCCATTGATGCGAGAGGCAAGCGATATTGCTTCACAAACACTGGAGTCATGCCAGGGTCCGTGGGAATTGTTGTGTGGATGTCGGTGTGACCACAGTCATATGAGTCCACCGCAAAGTAATCTTGAAAATCTAAGAAAGCTTGTTTAAATTTTTGCTTTTGCTCCAGAGTCTCACAGGCATCAGCTAGGTTGACTCTCTCTTCAACCTTCTGCCTGAAGCCCGGAAAGACTTCCAGTTTTGCTATCTCAGCGGCCTCCTCCAGCTGGGTGGAGAAGTACCTGGTCAAAGTGCTGATTTGGACTGATAACTTCAGGTGTGGAAGGCAGTCCTCGCGGACTTGGAAGATCACCTCATCCCTCCTGAAGTCACAGGTCACATCTTCCTTACCATAAGGGCAGGAAGTGTACACCAGGAAATTCTCCCCATGCCGGGTGAAGATCCTGTCTGCTGATGCGGCATCATCACTATCACTGTCAAAACAGTCCTTGGGGATGGGTCCTAACAGTTCATTACCTAAATCTATGGAAAAATGTTGGTCATCAACCGCCATGCCAATAATGGTGTCTGCGGCCAGAGTGATACTCTTTAGGTCGCTGTTATCCACCTCTATTGGAATGGTGTCGTGTTCTATGTTAACTAGTGGTGTTGGGTTTACCCCCAACCCTTGCTGTTGGAAGTGAGCATTAAGATGAATATAGGCGTCAGGGTTTTCAGTTTCTGTCCTCTTTTAACTTTCACTTCCAGTGAGAATTGTCGGGTCCGTTCTGGGATGGTGACTCCCTCTCCAATCTGAATTTCAACTGCATAAGGCAGCAGCTGAGCTGACCTAAATGCTTTCTCTGGGTCAAAGTCCGTGGGATTACCCGCTAATCGGGACCAAGCTTTGAAGTTTATTAGGTCCAAACTAATGGCAAAGCGATTGAGAATGTCACTGCCTAAATAAAATGCAGCAGGGACATCTCGCACGACCCAACAATTATGGACTATGCTCTTGTTGCCTATGAACATTTTTAGCATACGCCTGCTAGGCAGGAGATGTTTGGAGTTGGGTGTTTCCAGGTACATTTCCCATTTGTCTATCACTTTAAATGTGGGAATGGCTGGATCTTTTGGGAGTTTGCAGAACATGGCCTCGCTGATGAAGCTCTTACCGTTGTTCACACACACTCGGGCAAAACAGAGTCCTTCCCTTCATTTAACTGAATAAGGATGAACAGCTGCTCTCCAATTTTCTGAATATCAGCCAGGCTTTGAGCTGATTTCTCATCTTTCTGGACTATAAGAGTGGGATTTTCTGATTGTAAATTTGTAAAGAATTTCAGAGTTTCCTTCCAGTGTGGAATGCCACCTTAGACTGGAAGGAAGGTTGATTTTCAGAAATAGAGAGGACTCACCATGACCAGTTTGTTGTCCTACTGAAATTACTGTCACGTCTGGGATTTGATTATTCTGGAAGTGAAATTCTATTTGGTCAGGTTTTTGTACAACCATGTGACATGTGCCGTTTAAACTAACATGGTTGACACTCTGTTTCAATTTTATTGGTCGGTTAGTCTGGGTCCAGAGGACCTTGTTTACGCAATCTATGAGGGGCGACAGTCTACGCAGGATGTAATCCCCTAGTAAACAAGGAGTGCCCTCTGGAGTCACAACTATGACCGGGTGCTTCACTTCGTGTCGCCCAATTTTAATGTCCAAATCTGCAGTCCCCTCGACGGGAATTTCCTTCCCGTCGAAGTTCTGAAGTTGTCTGGGAAGAGGGGCGAGAGGAATTTGGTATTTCTCCCCCTTCCCGAATTTAGTTGATCGAAGGCCCTTTTTGACAGAATGGTATCTTGGGATCCAGTGTCCACAGTGCCAAAATTGTACATTGCCCCTGTATTCGGACCGGCGCATAGAATCTTCCCTCCTTCTCCTCAAGGGGGCAAAGATAATGTACATTTTTGGACAGCTGGTGGGTTAGTTTGTTGTTTTTGGATACTGACAGAAAGGTGATTTGGGCAGGATTCTGTTTGGGGTCTTGGGAATTTGGAAGAAAAAGGCAACAGTTAGATATGGGGGAAATTTTGGGTTCCCCTGGTTCTGATTCTGGGCTGCCACGCCTCTCCCCCCCCCTTTTGGAGGCAGTCACCAGGATGGGTTTGAACCAGGGGATTTTCGTGCTAGTGATTCTGGGGTTTGATGATGGGCGGTGCTAACTCAGTCCCCACATCTACCCAGTCTGGATTTGGATCCTTTGGGACCCATTTTTCTTTGGGAGGAGTTCCCCCATCTCTGAAGGAGAAGATACTTTTCCCAGGATCCTCTGAGGATCCCTCTCCTTCAAACTGGAAGATTTGTACCTCCTCCTCAAAATGGGTCTTTTTGGGCTCTTTATTTCTCCTACCCCCTCTCTGCTCCTTGGGTTGCAGACTTTCGTGGGCAGGAGATTTTGGTTCCGATTCCTGGGTTTCCAGGGGAAGGAAGCTTCCTCCAAGGCTTTACACCCTCCTTCCCCCTGTGCCTCCTCCCTGGGAACCGGTCGGTCATCGGGGTTCTTCCCCCGTCATTGCTCTGGAGCATCAGATCCTGGGTTTGAGGCATTCTGTGCCGCCATGCTCACCTGAGGGTTCTGTTGAGCCCTCAGCAGGCGACACAGATCCTGTGCCATGTTCTAGACCTGGTGCTCTAGTTGTGACACCCGCTCTGGCTGGTACGGGGTCCTCATGTCTCCCCTGGGCTGATCCCGGGAAGGGTAGCTATCCCTCCCTTTAAAAATAAGCAAAGATTTGATGAATGCATACTAATGCCTTTTTTCTGTTCTTTTCCCTTTTCCTTAGGAAGCGGCGTGCCGGGATGGGAATGACACCGCCGAAGATGCCCGCAGAACAGAAGGAGCGATGAATGATGGGCAGAAGCGCCACAAGGTAAGGCTGTTCCTAACGGTGTTCTTGTTCTTGCAGGAGCTGAGCGCAGAAGAAAGATGCAGGCCTACTGGAGACCGATCCGAACACGGTGAGTGTCACGCTGGAGGTGCAGAAAACGCAAAGCATGTTTCTCAGCCTGGGCGTGGCTTAAATAGTCTCTGGGTATCCCAGGTGTCTCTGGGCTGAACCACACCCAAAAGACTAGACTGCACATGCAGTTCTGGGAACCGAAAAATGTGGGGCATCCATCTTGTCCCCATCAATGCACTAAAAGTCCAATCCCCAATGTTATCCTATGGGAGTGAGTGAGTCTGGTGCCACAAGCGCCAAGTCTGACTCCAAGTGGGTCTTTGGAGGGATGGAGAGGCCCTTGAGGGCCATGTAGGTGATCCTGGCCTGGCTCCAGCCTGGCATCTTGGAGGGCTGGGGACATGAGGGGCAGGAATCATGACATCTTCTAGGCTCTCCCGGATTCTGCGAGCTTGGGAATGGCTGGCAGAATGTGGGGGCCTAGTTTGAGTCCTGTGGCGCTCAGAAGAGTCTTCTGATTCTTCCTTGCTCCCAGGATTGACAGAGTACTCCGCCCCCCCCCAATGTCCTAGGTGGGAAGAGGTTTTCAGGATGCCCTTAGTGGGCCTACTCTCATGGAGTTCTCCCTGATCAGAGAAGATGGCCGGCCCTAGCACTTGGGAACCCATACACAGATGCCTGCCCATCCATTTCTGGGAGGCGCTGATCTATGAGCCCCATATTTCCCATTGGGTTGCAGTCTACCATCCCCGTGGCACTTGGCTCATGTGAGCCAGTGGACATGGGACATGAGGTTGGCAGAGTCCATGGAACTGAAGAGATGAAAGTCTCTGGTACCAGGGTTCCTGAGGTTATGCTCAGGTCTTTCCCTCTCCCAGCGGACCTCATCTCTCTCAGCCCCTGCTCCCTGTTGATATGCAAGAACCTGACCCTTTTGTTCTTCTATCAAGGCCTTACTAGTCTCTATTAGTTGTTCCTGCATAGCTACCTGTCTGCAGAGCCTGTCATTTTTCTCACAGAGAGCCTCGTTGTCTCTCTGTGCTTCCTGGGTAATTTTGGAGTATTGGGCCAATTGTTGCTACAGGAGGCTTACCTCCTGATGCCTGTCCTTAATGGCCTGGTCATGCTTTGCCAGGGCATCTTCCATCCACCTGGCATGCTCTAACAGTTTTTCATAGTCTTTCTGGAACTCACCCAATCCCTGAAGGGCCAGGAGATTTTCTTCCATTTTAGTTTTTTAAATAACTGACCTCCTGGCCTAAGGTGTCCCTTTCCTCAATTAGAGTACCCCTCTGTGCAGCCAGGTCGTCCTTTTGTCTTTGGAGAGCACCAGCTTTCTGGCGCTCTTCATCAAATTCTGTCTGGATGTCAAGGTCTTTGAGAATTAATTTATTATTTTTTTCTTTTACTTGGTCTAGGCGGTTTTGCAGGGTGACTACCTGCTCTGCGCAGGCTCTATTAAAATTTAATTGCTGTTCCAGCTTTTGGTGGCTCTGTAGTAGAGAGTCTAACTTTTCTTGGCACTCCTTTTGCAGCGCCAGTACTTTGTTATCCTGCTCTACCTTCTCCTGCTGCAGGCTATCCAGATCTCCTTTTACTTTTATTAGGTACCGTCTGGTTTCATTTTCTGATTCTAGGCTCTTTTGTAGCCTTTGCTCTGCAGAGTCCAAATCAGTTTGGGTTTTTTCTAATGATTGTAGTTGCCCGTTTGCCAGATCTAGGTTTTCGGCATATTTTTCCTGTATTGCTCCAATGTGGAGGTACAGAAATGCCGCTATTTTGGCAATTTTACTTTGCTCTTCTTTTACCTTAGGGGCCATGTACAATTCACTAAGTGCCATGTGTAATGGACCCTGATCCTGCCATATGTCTAATCCTGTGGCAGTGGCCTGTTCTTTGATTTCCTGCAACCAAACATTCTGATCCTCCTCTGTCCATTCACCCCTGACAAATAATTTCTACTGCGGTTGCCATTCCAGAAATATTAATTTCCTTTCTGACTTAAAGGAGTTATTTTATTTTTGCAAAACAGACCAACTCCATAGAGCACTTCTATTGAAGGGTGCTTTTACAGTGTAGCACAGTGTGGTAACCCAACAGGTTTTATGTACCCCGTCAGTAAGCACGCTGTATTAGACTGTCACAAATAGTATGTCTAATCCAGAAATCCTGTACGGGCCCCAATCTGTAAGTGATTTCAATCCGGCACTTCACCTAAGTCAACGCCTAGCGTGTAATGCACAACTGAAATCCTTATTTATTTATTCTAAACGATGTACCACTTATATCACGCTCCTCTCCTGGAACCCCCCCCGGGTCACACTGAACCAGGAATCAGGCTGGTTTGGAAAGTTAAAATATTTATTTATATATTCACAATATAATCACACTATTTTTAATGGGGATATAATAATCAGCAATGGTGTGATGTCACACTAAGCAATCTCTTTAATCACAAGGAGTAATAATAAGCAATACAATGCAGCACCGCAGTAATACTTTTGTGGTTATGTGTTCAAATCAAATAGCAATATGGTTACTATTTCCCCTTGCACACCCCTCAACCCCCCAATATGCAATGTAGAGAGATAGGAGGAGAGAGAAAAGGTTTCAGGAATGCAGAATTCTAGCAAATGTCAATCCCAATTTCCCCCCGCCAACACAAGAGAGAAACAGAATTGATTGGCAAACTGTCAACATGGTTTTTAAAGTTGTCTGAGAATGGATTGGGTAAAACGCTAAATATGGGCTAAATGACTGAAATTGTTTAAATTCTAATGGGAGCCGCTTTATATGGTTGCAGATAAACACTAGCAATGATTTGACACCAATAAGCAATGTGCAAACTGAAATTTGAGGTTGGGTGCAATGAAAAGCTATTTTACACGTGTAATATTTTGCCAAAATGAAAATTTGCGGCAAACTTTTCCGTGCGTGGTAATCGCGATTGCGGGAAAACTATAGGGATTTCGTTTCTAGCATAAAATCTGAAGAAGTTATAGATGTTTTCGTCGCGGTTGTTTTTTTTAAATATGCACCAAAATGAGAAAACAGGGATGCGCTTTCAAAAGACAAGCAGGATTACTTTACACTAGGGTCCGACTATGAAGAAGTAAATACTACACGGGAGCACAGCCACTTGACCAGGACGCCTCCGTATCAGGTTTTTGCCTGCCAAGGAGCTTGCCTTCTTCAGATTAAATATATCAGTGCAAAGATATGCTTAACAATCCTATTACAGAAGGAAGATAGTAGGGATGAGATAGAGAGTTCAGGCAGTTCAAAATAATTCTAACAATGCAGTTCTGGATAGAAGAGAGGATGGATTTGAGATAGGGATTGACTATGGATAGTACATAGTCTAGTGACAGTCCTATACTATGGATACTCACTAGATAGGTTTGAATGGAACCGTCAGGGATTCTGGTCAGTCAAGATTTCTGGACAGGAATTCTGCTGGGCCCACCGGACTGGATGGGGTCTGCAATCAGCAAGGCGCTCTGGTCACCGCACGACAAGACAGGATTGCCACAGCATGGCACAGGATTGGGTTTAATCTGCCCTTCTCGGTTCTGAAGATAATTATTTAGCAGGAAAGCAGTTACAGCACAACCCGGCTGTTTTCTTTGATGTTCCCCTTTGGTGGTGGGATTCTAGTTCTGGAAATTCAAGGCCTAGATGAAAATGGTTCAACTAGTGGAATGGGCCTTTCTGCTTGCAAAGTTTCTGGAGTCTAGAGCAAGGAATATTGATGGATCTCCTTCAGGTTGCTTCGCCAGCATCGGGGTAGTGGGTGAATCTGTGTGTGTTTCCCAAGTCCTCAGCTTTCCCTATTTATACATTTGGTAAAGGGGTGTGTATGCTGGATTATCCTAAGCATGCCCCCTAGGCTGGCTATAGGTTAGAATATCCCCTCTCCGTTGATTGGAGGAGAAAACAGGTTGTCACTATGATGATGTGGTTTTATGAGTCAGAGAATCCTCCCCTTGCCTTTTGAACATGAAATCTACTTTTAGTATAATACATATTTACAATTTTGCAAACTTTATAACAATAACATATCTAGATCACATATTTTGTGGAGCAAATGCTCTTCCAAGCTCCATCATTGTAGGATCTTGTGTCGGCTATTGACAGAATTCTGCCCTTTTGGGCCGGAACACGATATTTAGTTTGTCCAAAAATGTGTACAACTGTGCGCATTGTATCTTGGCATAAGCGTGTGAAGTTTCATGCTTTTGACATAATTACATTTGGTATAAAACCACAATTTCTACAGTTACTTCCCAGGACATAGCACAGAGTTCTGGCTCCTCTTAAAATGTGCAGGCGAAAATTAGGTTCAGAAGTCCGGGGTTTACATATTTTTTACAATTGTACACAGTTAATTATCAGTCTTTTTAGAAATATGCTTTTTGTCCATTGTGAATCAACAAAAGGCTGTCTGTCCCGCCTCCTTCTTGCAGCTCAGAAGCAATCTCCGCCCCCTTCCTTCTGGCAGAGGCCATTTACGATCCTTCCTGATTAGCATCTCCTTGCCTTGGGGGGAGTCCATTGTGCTTTTTCCACAGCAGCCCAAGTTCCCCTCCCCTCTTAATCAACACAAGGGTGTGAGGTCCTGGCCTAGAGAGCAGAAGGGAGGTGCCTGGTCCCTGTGGGGGAAGTTGTTTGTGGTTTGGCTTGGAGTCAGGCCTAAATTTAAATATCATTTGTTACATTTTTTCTTGGTTTAAATAAACTTGTAATTTTAAAACAAGCAGCTAGAACACTAATTCCAGACTCTAAACCATGAAGTTTAAATCGTTACAACCTAGGTTACTCTTGATAACAGGTCACTTGGATTTCAGACATTAAATTACAATGGTACAAGTTTACAGTTTTAATGCAGATTTTGAAACAGTCATTCAGGCGGCCGCTGGTACTGCGCCCAGATTTTGACAGATCCCACCGGAGGGCAAACTTGTGCTGTGGGTGTTTTTGATGACCAATTCAGATTTCCAGGATGTTGCAATTACACAATGATTTCTTGAATTCAGTAAAATGTGACACTCAGCAAGAAGACTGGATGTTTGTGGGTGTTTTGGACCAGCATTCTGTATTTTCAGCAACCAAGAAAAGATTTAAAATGCAAGATTCCGGATTTCTTTCAGCAAGCACTGCTTTTCATGCAGGCTCCATTTTTACTTGACGGGTGGCCCAATGACATGTTTCAGGAATGCGATCTCCGTTCCACCACTGACAACATGCATGGTAGATTTGGCAGCCATCTTTCTGTACTTTGTAGAGCGCAAATTCCATAGGTTTTGGCACGCATAGGGGTTTTGCGGCCATTTTGATGATTCGGGCACCACCAGGACACAGTGATGCAGCAGGGCAGAGCAGAAGTGGATTAATACATCCCACAACAGGCTTTAGCTTGACCCGTTGCAGGACCACTTCAATCTCAATTTTCCCCTTTCAATAGTTGCCAATTAATTGTATACCTGACAGAGATCTTAGAGTGAGCACCCATGTGGCACTGGACCACAGTCTATAGTATCTTATTTGGCCTCCCAAAGTTCAATCATTCCTCTGGTTTTCAATTATATTTGAGTTGTTCGTCACATACATTTCACACGGTATTTCTTCAGACAATGTTGCCGCTTGCAACCTTGGTTCCAACTTAGGCTGGTTTGGGATCAGTCTCTCCGACTCACCGGCTGCGCTATCTTTACTGCTGCTGCTTTGTTGTAGGAGTCAAGGACAGTACCACAGTGGCAGCCGCTCCACCCGCCTTCATTATCGACGCGGGAGAGCCCCAGGTACCTCCGACACACAATGCAGGTTTGTTCAGCGTTAGTTCCTGGCCTTCAGTTTCTTCTCTCCAAGTTTCAAAATAATGGTCTGAAAAGGTGAAGGGTACTTCCCTCGTTGCAACCCCCTCTGGTCTTGCCGTCTTTCGCCTTGTATTAAAGTGCCATCTTGGAACCACAGTTTCCTCATGTGCGTTGCCTCACTCAGTGTGCTTTCGTGCTCCGCCTTTTATCCGTGTGGGGAAGTGTGATCAACGTCAGGTATGTGTCATTATCAGTAATTGCGTGACATTGCCAGACTATTGCATTGGGACATGTCAGGTATACAGTTCTGGTGTTAGTCCGTTTTCGCTCACGGTGAGCTGTGAGAAAGTGTTTGTGTCGATAAAGGGGGTGGGGTGTGGGTGTAGGACAAGGGTCGGGGGGGGCTGTTTGAGTTCCTAGGTAAGCACAGAGTGTTACAGAGAAGGGGATATCGCATCTCACCTTCCGGTATCCCACTACCATTCCCCGAAGAACAGATGATCCACCTGCACATGTCCACCCCCAGGAACTGGATCCAAAAGCGATGGCCCTGTGCTGGATCCTCGATAGGAAAAGTGCCAGAGGGCACACATAGAAGCAGAAAATAAGGTACAACCAACAGTAATCCACAGGTACAACCCGCAGTAAACACGTAGGGGGGGGACCTATAGAGGGAAAAGGGCCTGAAGTGCACAACAGAAGCAGAGTGAAAGTAACAGCACAGAACACACCTAGAAGGAGAAAAACACAAAAGAAACAGCAGGGAACACAAGTGAGGCAACCATTAGAGAGGAAGCCGAATGTGTGCGTGGAGAAAGGGTGCGTTGAGACGAACATTTAAGTGCAAGAACATGTGAGAGCAGAGCAGTTTAGTAGAGAGAAGTTACGGCTGCTCCCCCTGCCTGCACCGTTCTTAGCATACCGACGCTGATGGTTGACGGCTCCACAGCGTACTCGCACTCTGGGCTGCATCCCCTTCATCGCCAAACCCCTGCATCACACAAAACTACGCCCTTAGCCTGCGCTGGCTTTGCCGCAGAGGGTCCAATCCTTGGTTCTTAATGGATTTGATGCACGGAATGTATCACAACGTGCTTCGTATCAAACTTCCAGTGTCTCCTGCGTTGCACAAAAGTGCAACCTTATCCTGCGCGGGCTTTGCCGCAGAGGGTCCGATCCTCGGTTCTTAAAGGATCTGATGCGCGGAACGTAGCGCAATGCGCTGCATATAAAACAGCCAGCATCAATTGGGCTCCTGCTTCGTACAACACTGTGCCCTTAGCCTGCAGTTATACGGTAGGACGGTAGGGAGGCTTTTGAGTAATATGTGAACAGTAGAGAAGCCATTTTGTTTGGAGGCCCACATTAAGAAAGGAGCTGCAGTAGGTATTTTTTTTAGCATTCACCCGAAACATTGCTGAAATGATGCATGGCTGAAGTTTCCCAGGAGAACGTAGCCATAGCGAAGTCACTCTAAGAGATACTTTTGAGTCGAATGAGCTAGGCACCTGGGTGCACGAGGAGAATTGGCAGAGGAATAGAAATTAAATATGGTTAATTAAACTCCAGCCATGGTGTGATATAGTTTTTTTCAGACTACACTTGGCAGCAAGGCGTGAGAAGGGAGCTGGGGGGCCAGAACGTTGGGGTAGGGTTATGGGGCGCGGGGCAGGGAGCCTATCAGCAGGGAGAGGTTTTGGTGTCTCTAGGGTAGAACATTGTATAGAGTCCTCGCTGATGTCCGCAGGGCACATCACTGGTCAGACTCAGTGTGAATGTCCCGCACCTTGCCATCTCAAAACATTTTGTATATTCGGCATTACTAACCAATGGCAAACAAGTATTTTTCACTGATCAGCACAATCACGTAAATTAAGGTTTGTGACGTCACAAGGGGTGTTAATGTAATTTTTTGCCAAAGAAAGGTACTACTCGAACAGGGTCACTTAGCATATATTTGGATATGAGGGACTGACATAGTCCCACCAATCAGCTTGTGTGACCTGTCTCAAAAATTGTACTAAAATATTGTTTGTTAATTTGACAAATTATGTATAAAATGTTCAGCCGCAACGGGCGGCGTTGACAGCTCATTTCATTCAGTTCAGTTTCACTGGGCGGTCTGAACTGTGCTTCCCAGCTGTTTAGGTCCAATAAAACCTTGTTACTTCTTGCTTGGTGTATGCTTAATTTCTTGGATTACTGCAAATGTCTGAAATGAAGAGCCATTGGCTTACTGACTGACAATTGCATGACAAACAGATAAAAAACAATCACAGAAAAAGAAAAACATGCAAGAAGATTCAAATAAAGAATTGAAGAAAATGAAGCAAGCATTCAAAACGATGAAGTAAATTGAATGCATTTTGCTGCCAAAGTAGATGATGCAAAAGCCAGGATAGATGAAGTAGAGAATAATTAAACACAGAAATGCAGCAGCAGCACTGATCAAAAGGAAAACAAATGATCAGGAAAATTAGTTAAGATAGAATATTAAAATACACAAAGTGCCAGAAAGGTTTGAAGGGAAAGACTCACAAGACAATATAACATGCATCGTTGAGGTTCTTAAAGGGGCATACAGATTTTTGAAAAACAAAATATGTTGGTACTCACTGATAATGTTTTATTTCCTGCCTTAGTTTCAGCAGAAAATAATACTTTTATCGCTATTATATTGAGCATTTCTGTATGCATTTTTCTTGGCACTGTTGTCTTACATTATTTTAGCTGCTTTCAAGCCTTTTAAAGAGGATGTGGCATTAGAGGAGGAGAGGAAGTTCAGTCTGCAGATCCATTCTAGCATCAAAAGGCAATGTAAAAGGTTGTATTTTCTTTTCTTGAGCGCTCGCTGCTGCGATCTGAGCGTGATCTGCAGGTCGCAGGTTCGAATCCCGGCACGGCCAACTCAGCCTTTCATCCTTCCGAGGTCGATAAATGAGTACCAATTTCAGTTGGGTGATATTGTATGAAAATATGTGCTCTGTAAAGCGCTTTGGATTAAGGCGCTATATAAAATAACACATTATCATTACTTACCTACTAGCCCTGCTCCACCAAATGTTGTAGTACCAGTGTAGTAGTGCTACTATTCGTTGTAGTAACAGGAATACCAACAGTAGTGCCACTTCTACCAGCAGCATTAATATTGCTGCTACTACTACCAGTAGTAGTCCTATTATTAACACTAATATATACTACACGTAAAACTGAGTATTACCAGAAGAACTACCAGTCGTAGTAGCAGTAATATTAATACCACTAATCTACTTATCCTACCACCACTAGCAGTACCCATGGTAATAGTACTGCCAGCAGAACTAGTGTTTTTACTTGTAGAAGTAGTGCTATGTCTGTTGTTGTTAATATAGGATGTGTGGCTTGTCTCAACCTGGACACAAGGCAACCAAAAAGCGATATAAACTGCAGTTAAAAGAACAGCATAAACCAGAGGGTTCCTCCAGAGACAGAAACAAAGAGGGGGTCGGGGGGCGGAAGAAGAGGGATACGCCACGAGATAGGATGTAAAATAACTAAAATAGGGAACAGATAATGTGGAACAATAATTAGAATTGGAATGATATTGAAAAAACAGTATAAACAAAGGTAAGAAATGCGAAATAATGCAAATGAATGGGAAGTTAAAAAAGGCAGCAACCACAGTAAGAGAAATAAGGCGGTTAATGGATTACATAAACCTTACTGACATCTGGAGAAAATTACTCATTGTATTCATATAAACAGACGCATCGAAAATTGATTAATCAGTTTTATCAAAACAGTTGATAAACAGAATAAATGTGTGAATACTACCTCAGGTATGTATCAGTTCATTCTGTCCGCTCACTTGTTATAGCAATAACAAACAAAAAAACTACATAGAACATGACAAAAATCCACAGCTATTAAACATGGAATTTAAAAATAGGTGGAACTCGAAGCAGACAAATGTTTGAATATAAAGGTTAGAACAATGAGAAAACTGTTTTAAATCTGTTTTTAGAAGTTGTTGTAAAGAATATGAAGTTAGAATAAAAAAGAAAAAGAAAAATTACGACATAGGCTATACTATGATCCTGAAATAGATATAGCAGAGAGAGAGAGAGAGGGCAGAATAAGAGGAGAGAATGAGGAACAATTGTAGCTCAGGATGGTATCAGCTTTCCGAAAATAGCTCTTCTAGAAAAATTGAAAGAACACAGAGGATCACAAGTTAAAATATTTAAATCCAGATCAGCAATTACAGTAGTTGGGATCCTGAACGCAAGAGTTACTACATAAAATGAAAGAGAAGTATTTCAGGTCTTTCAAAAATATATTCTGGAATTATAGAAGGAAAAAACAGACATAAGTAATAAAAGAATTGAGGGAACTGAATTTGTTGAGATTATAGGGAAAAAAGCCAAACACTGGATATTTAGCTCACAAATGAAGAAGAAGGCGGGGCTACATGAGTATTAAAGCCTAGGTCAACATGGTCTGCAAAAATTGTTACTTCAAACTCAATCGCACAAAGCCCTCAGGCAGCTAGGTGGTATTTACAGAGAGTGCATGATACATAGGTAGAGTTCACGAAAGAGCATATGGTTACGGACATACAATAGTGTGAGTTCACAGCCTGGCAAAGCCTACCTCATGTTAAGGGGGGCTATAACTTGTCATGTGGGTGGAGGGTCTCATACACCTGAATGGCACATAAAGATACCCTAAGCACAAACACGAAAATGCTTGCACAGATGAACAAACACCTAGATTTGAGTGTTTACACAAGGCACCCTAAGGAAGGCATGCATAACATGGGGTTGATATGGGTAGTGGTTGACGAAAAGGTTTTTGGAGGGGCTTAGTGGCAACAAGGAAACAGAGGCCAGAGAAAAATAGTGGAGCCGATCTGATCCTGCAGCACAACCAGAGATGTAAAGGGCCAAGCGTATAAGGTTGTAGGGAAGAAGAGGGAACCTGCTGCAATATACAAGGTTTATGGCTTACTGGTAGATGCAAGAAAGCAGTCACAAGGAGATGGTGGTCAAGCGGTAGTAGCGGCGGATGTCCTCAAAGCCCCGGACAGGGCCATACAGGAAGAGAGCCGGAACCCTTTTAGTCCCTTTGAGGGGGCCAGCTACGGGGGCTTCATGGAAATGAGGATGTGGCCAGCCAATCAGGCGGGCAGAGGCAAGGAACAGCTGATGATGTCGCCTCGCACGGTGGC
The DNA here is from genome assembly GCF_040938575.1 of Ambystoma mexicanum. NCBI lineage: Eukaryota > Metazoa > Chordata > Amphibia > Caudata > Ambystomatidae > Ambystoma > Ambystoma mexicanum. The sequence continues at coordinate 669,956,611 of NC_090927.1, read as the reverse complement.
CATGATGGAAGGCCCTCGAGGCCTGATGCGGTGGAGTGAGCTGGCTCTTGCTCAGCTTGTGGGCAGATAGATGCTCCAAGATGTTGGGTAAAAGGACCCAATGTGAAGAATCTGTATTTAGCTCAGCCTCTCTATCGCTTGTATAGGCTACAGGTGTTGCAGAATTCTGCAACCAGAGTTCCCACTGGCATCTGTGAGAAACCTAGGGTTATTCGCCCATTAAGACCCCAAGAGTCCTTTATTCAAGTAGCCAGGGAAAGCCCATCACTCTTGGATCCCAACCCTGGGGGTGGACAAGAGAGGGAGTATCACCTGGGTAGGGGAGTCCGGGGTTGTTCTCGTGGGAATACCCTTGGGGAGATGCAGTATCCCAATGAGACGACAAGGGAAGGACAGGAAATCCCGGAAGTCTTTGTGGGTTATGTTGGTTCCATCATCCCTAACCAAGAGCTCCCTAAACTCAATCAAAGGGAGAACAAGAGACAAGCAAGACCGAGACATGGTCTTAATAGTATCTCTTTGTCCCCCCCCCCTACCGTAGACCACAGGGAATATTATCAAGTCCCACGTATATATGCTACTAGGTCAGGAATACAAAGTGACTTACTGAGAGGGAAAACTACTACTCCTTCAAACAAAACCCAAGCTAGAGGGCTTTCCTATATACAAATCGAACTCACTGCCACATTTTGCGTCCCCCTCCCCATTTCCATCCAATACTGAGACGAGGAAGAGGCAACTAAAATCATTAAGGGTTACCCATAGGACTAACATGGGGATAATAAGGGAAACATACCCTAGTTGTCCACTAATAAGGTCAGGCATTTACCAGTAACTATTCACAACTGACTCCACTTGACTGGTCTTTTCGCTATAAAAGGTGTGGTCCTACACAAATGAGTGAGCGAGTAGGAGAGCAAGCAGAAGTGCATGTCGGAAGGAGAGCCGAGACGCTGAGAAGCTACAATTGGTATGAGCAGCAGCGTGGCGAGGGAGCCGTGTCTCCAGGGATCCCAGGCAAATTCATGTGTGGGAGAGGTGGGCGTGCTGGTCCCCTGCAGAGACTGGATGAAAGTGCTCATTCCCCTGGGCCAGTGAGACAGCCAGAAGTGACCGAGGGGCAGGCGGTGAGAGCCTGACGTCGGATTTACGAACCGCTGTGAGGCCAAATCGCAGAAGTCAGCCTGGTGAGTCTGAATGCATTGCAGAGCTGGGTTGTGAAGAGTGCGATACACTTTCTTACGCGTGTCAAAAGCCACTTTGTATCGCACATGTTTTAGTATTCGAGGGAAGTTAAAGAGAAGCCTTCAGCAAAATGAAAGTAACTGTGTAAGCACGACAAGGGGAAGATGTGCGTGTATTCAATATTAAGTAGAATAAAGTCGGACATTGAAGTGAAAGTGTAATAGGGTCCAGAAGCCTATGGAGAAGCGTGCAAGAGTCACAACAAAGAGAATAAATAAAGGACAGTGCAAGTGTGCACGGAAAAGTGAGAGAAATGCATGAAAGTGGTGCAGGAAGCACCGGAAGATAAAAAGTGCTAAGAGTGAGAAACCAAGAGAGGGCAATAGCATCAGAGAGGTCGCGCTGAGGAAGAACAAGGAGCCTGGTATTTTCGAACGCCTCTGATTATACCACATGAGAGGATGATGTGTAAGAAAGACTGTATGTAAAAGCAAAGGCAGATCCTGACTAGTTCAATTGGTGTTTGGAACTAGAGCGGCCCAACCTTGAAGAAAGGCACCCTTTGAAACCAAAAAGTATTTTGTTTTGAAAACTGGAAGAGGCTTTTGCTTGGGGTAGAGAACCCTGAGAGGCCTATTGAGAAAAGTAAGTGAACAAATTGATACTTGGGGAAAGGAATCCCAAGAAACTCAAGGACATTGAAGGTATTGAAAATCACTAAGGGCCCTGTGGAGAAGGTCTTACGAACAGCCCTATTGAGTGAAGCCATTTTTGTGACACTGACCAAACTAAACCTGGTGATAAGACCACCTGAAACCAAATATGGTTTTGCTATTTTTGTTGAACCACCATTTATCCTTTTAAAGAGACTTCCTATCACATTTCTGTACAGCGTGAGGGAAAGCAAAGGTTTAGACACAGACAGACCTATTTTGGACTCTTAGACAACGACGGCCATTAGCAACATCAGATAAGGGAACCATCCCTTTAGAGTTAGGGCCAGTCAGGCATTCCAGCAACCTCGGAACCTTACTAACAGCTCTCCAGATAAGCTGCGTATAGGCCATTTTACGCATGTAATTATGGCCATTACGGAGCATTTAATTTTCTTCTGCGTACCGTTTACGCTTTATTTATTTTCATTAAAAAGCATACTTTCCTCCACTAGATGGCACTAGAGTGCAAAAGGTGTCTTGGATCTGCACCAGCAAACACATTTCTTTTATCAATGGCAGAGCCTTTCATATGCATGACAGTTAAAGTGAACAACCCAAAGCGCCCATTTAATGATGTGTTAATATTAACTCATCATTAAATGGGCGCTTTATATATCTATGTTGTCTACTAGATTGACACGCAAAAAAAAAATAAAGTTGCTTTAAATCACTAATCAAATCTTTTCAACATCATGAATAACAATGAGCTGGAGGTTTGTTGCAAAGAATCTCCATACCTGAGTTTATAACAGCTTTTATTACATGACTTAAATCACTGAAAGTACTGTGGGGTTAACTAGATCTTTCAGGTTGACATTATCTTGCATTCTGGGACTTATAGTATACCATTCAGGACGTGAACATTAAACCCACAATGATATTCTTTTGGCTTAACACGTAGCTGTAAGGATTTACAGGTTGTCATGTGGCGTTATTATGCAATTTGTGTTTTTTGTAAGTAAACTCTATACGACATCATTACTGTTGGCCTTGAAATCCAAACTATTTGTACCAAATAAACCTTGGAAGCTATGTGGTAAAATTTGCAGAGTGGATTAAAATCCCTGCTTCACAGTTCAGGCAAGGTTTGTGATCCTGGTCCCATCCCACACTCCCCCCCCCCCCCCTTGCCTACCTGCCCCATCTGTCTGGCCACCCCAGTCCCTCCTTTTTGGATGCAGCCAGAGTACCAGTAGTTCCTTTTCCCCCCCATTCCCACCACTCTTTAATCCCCCTGATGTGATTAGCGATTACGGGCTAAATTGGCTGTGATGCGTGTCATGCCAGAGATGCAGATTCTTGGAAGAAACCGATCGGTCAATCAAGACTGCTCACCTATGATGGAAGTAGAAGATGGGGGAAGGTACAGGCGAGTTATTAATACTCGAGGAGTTCATGTGAATTTATATTAAAGAAGCAGCAAGGAGTAAGCCACGAGACATATACACTTTTGGCCTAATTCACAGAAACCTTTTATAATGTCAACAACCCATTGGAAAACAATGAATTAGGCCCTTTTTTCTTGCATTATATAAATGGTCACTACTATTAATGGTATAGTTCAAACAGTGAAAAAGGGGTCAGTCAGGCTTTTTTGAGTAGTAACTAGTTGGCAATAAGTCACTTGTTATAGACATTTCTGTTTCTGCTAAAAAGGCACAGTGGCAAAATTAGTTGCCCAGGGTCACACACTTTAGTGTTGAAGCAGGGATTTGGGATCAGTCTGCAATTTATGCACTTGTCTGCATTTCTTCCCAACTGTAATTGCCAGAATCATGTTTTTGGTTTTGTACACAATGTGGGGATCCACGTTAATTTCCTGCAGAAGACAGCAGGGAAGGTAGTTTAGCAGGTTGTGACTGTTGCTGAGATTATGTGTGCAAGTTCTTGTAAGTAAATCATATGCTAACACTTGCTTACTCACAATCCCTCTGCAAGCAATACAATAGTCTCCATCTACAGTAGTTCTTAACAGAGTTTCTAGGGTCCAGAATTTTGAAAATGAAGCTGTGTATGTAGCACGTACTTGCAAGTTATTTTATGGCAGAATATTTTCCACAAGTGTAATAAAATGGTTAAAGGCAAGCCAGACAACTTTGATCTACAACTCTTTTGGTCTACGTGTCCGATTTTACGTATGCATTGGGTGTATGTTGGATACGTTTTACTCTCTTGCAGAGGAGAAAACTCATTTTTACTCTCTTGAAATTGCATTTACTCTCTAATTTGAACAATCATGCGTAAAATACTCCCACCTCAAAATCTTATCTGGAGCACTGCTTACTAAATACAGGTTTTAAAACAAATGCTTTTGAATCTGTGTCTCTCGATATAATGCCAGTCTCACACACCACTCTGTATGCTTCCATCTCGCCAGTCCTTCGCCACCTGCACTGGTTGCCTGCTGCTCGCAGCACTGAGTTCAAGCAACTCTGCATCATCCATCATTTGTTTTACTGAGTTTATGCACAGAGTACCGTCAGGATAAATTCTGTGCTTATATTACCGCCCTAGCTTTAAGATCAGAGCATGCGTATCACATCCAGGTACTTAGGCACAAACGCTTGCAGGTGGGAGGACGAGCTATCTCTGTGGCGGCAAAAGTTCTTTGGAACAAATTGCCATGTTCCCTACGCACGACTTATAATAACCTTCTGTTTCGATGAAATCTTGACACCCTTCTTTTTCTTATTTTTTTTGTGTCTTGGTTTCCAGTTCTCCTCTCAATTTCTTTGAGCATCATGATGCCTTTGTTGGTGTAGTTCTGCACTTTAAACATTTTGTTAACAGAAGTCTCTCAAAATAACTTATTCGCAAACTTCAAGTACAGGGAATAAAACACACAAGAGAAATGTCCCACTACAATTCTAACAGGGGAGATAAGAAAAATATTAAAAGCCCATGGCGCATTTCGCTTTGATAAAAACTGGATAGCGAACAGATAAAAATAGATTGCTATACATTATTGTATAGAAGATCAATAAAAAAAGAAAGAAATTAAACCTGGTGCATGGATATTGGTGTTGAGAGCCATGCTAGCAGCCTCGCACAAGGACACATTGCTAAATCAAGGGATAGGTAGAAACCTTGACATAAAGACAGCTTAATACTGCACATCAACATTGCCCATGCCTATAACCCTTTTCCTAGTATCCAGAGCAGAAATTAAAAAAAACATGGCTTCATCAATAGTGTGCACCCCAGCATGTCTTCTAATCAGCCTTAAATAACCTCTTCTCAAACGAATAGTCACAGGACATATCAGAAAAAAATGGGACACAGATTTGCTCTGTACCCAACCCACACAGGGAACATTCACCATTACCCATGTTGTTCCAGCATCTTTTAAAAGGACCCCAAGGAACAAGTTACTTACCTGTAAGTATTGTTATTGTTCTCCAGTATGGGTCTGGCATGGATTCACATGCTCATGAATATTCCCCGTCAGACTGGGAATCCTCCGTCAAAGAAAAAAATGTTTTGCCTTCACTTAAAAACTGTATTTCTCCTTTAAACCAATAACTGCCATCTGGGTCATACTTCCCTCATCCAATGACAGTCCTCTCTCTAAGCGTCTCCTCTGGCAGCCATCTTCAGATTTGGTAAGCATGTAAAGTGGCAGTATGACCAAAAAGAGCCGCAGAGGGGTCGGAGAGAGGGTTTGCATGTGAATCCATGCCAGACCCATGCTGGAGAACAATAGTTCCAGGCAAGCAACTAGTTTGTTCTCTAGCATGGGGTCTGGCATGGATGCACATGCTCATGAATAACGAATACATAGCAGTACAGCATTACACAGCAACAGGAGGTGGCAAGGCTCAACAGAAGCAATTACACTTACCCCTGGAAAAGGCTCACCTCAAGCAAACAAGTTTGTGCAGCACTGCTTGGCCGACTCTGGACTCCTGCCTGGAATCCCTGTCAACGCAGTAGAATCTCGTGAAGGTGCGCGTGGACCTCCACGTAGCAGCCCTGCAGATGGCAAGCAGAGGCACAACAGCCAGGAAGGCCGTTGTCTCACCGATCGCTCTTTTGGAGTGGACTCTCGGGCAGCCGGCAGCGGTCGGTTAGCCAACCGATGGCAGTGCGTGATGCAGCCGGAGAACCATCTTGAGATGGAAGCCTTGGACAAGGTCTTCCCATGGTTCACAGGACCAAAGTTCACAAACAGATGCAAAACCTTCCGAAAACACTCTGTGTGTGTCACGTAGAACCTCAGGGCATGAGCACCGTCCAGTGAGTGCAGGACCCTTCTGCCGGTGGCAACGTTTTTGGGGAAAAAAACAGGTAACATCAAAGGCTTTTTGAGGTGGAATTCGAATGGAATTTTCGGAATGAGGGAAGGGTGCATAAGCAGCACCACCCTCGATTCGTGGAAATTCAGGTGTGGCTCCTTGCAGGATAGGGTATGGATCTCACCTACCCTTCTGGCAGGGGTGATGGCCACAAGGAAAATCGTTTCCACAAGAGAAACTTGAGCAGGGCCTGATGCAGAGGCTTCAATGGGGCCCCCCATGAGCCTCGTCAGAACCACCTTGAGTTCACAAAACGGGGCAGGAGCTTTCACTGGCGGGAAATATCTGAAAAGTACTTTCAGAAACTCCTTGACGGGTCGGTGGGACCAAAGCGAAGATCTTCCTGGTGACTTGGTGTAGCGGGAGATAGCCGCCAGATGTACCTTGATGGAGGCGTGAGCCAGTCCGGACTTGGCCAAGGAAAGCAAGTATGGCAGGATCTGTGGGGCCTTGACCCTCAAAAGGGGCAATCTTCTGTGACCAGCACCACATAGCGAAACACTTCCACTTGTGACGGTAGCACTCCAAGTTCGACTATGCCCTGGTTTCGGCAAGGACCTCCCTCCAGTCTGCTGGCAACTCATATCCTCCAACTTTTAGGGCTGCAGGAGCCAACCCCTTACGTTCAGTGATCCTGGCTCGTGATGCAAAATTGCACCTCCTTCTCTGGTGAGAAGATCTGGAACCACCGGCAGCTTGACCAGGGGCGACGCTGAGAGGCGGAGAAGGTCCGGGTACCAAATCTGCTTTGGCCCGCCGGGGCGATGTGTAGCATCCTGCATTTGCACTGTCTGAATGTGTTGATGACACGTACCAGTAGAGGGAACGGAGGAAACTCGTACAGAAACGGTCCTTGCCACAGGAAGGAGAAAGTGTCCCATAGGCTCCTCAGCTGGTGGACTCTGCTGGCAAACTTCTGGAATTTGGAGTTCGCCGCTGTCACAAATAGATCTATTTGGGGCCTGCCCGACTTGACGAAGATGCGGTCCACCACTCGTGGCAGGAGCACAATTCCCTGCTGAGGGAGTCTGCGATGGTGTTCTGGACTCCCATTAGGTGAAGACGGACGAAGAACATCATCTGTCTGATGGTCCAGCGCCACAAGTCCTGCGCTTCCTTGGATAGCACTGGGGATCGAGTGCCCCCCCGTTTCCTGATGTAGGACATGGTGATGGTGTTGTCCGTGAAGATCCTCACCACCTTGCCTTTCAGAGATGGCAGGAACAACTTGAGGCCCCAGAACACTGCCCGTAGCTCCATGATGTTGATATGGAGATCCTTCTCCGGCAGCCACAGGCCTCTGGCATGCAGACGTCCAGAGTGGGCTTCCCAGCCTTCCAGGGAAGCATCCGTGGTGACCGTCTCCTGGTATGGGGAGTTTTGAAATCCCATGCCTTGGGCGATGTTGGAGTGGACATTCTATCGCTTGACGGAACTTGTCGTTGAGAGGGATCTTGTCTGTGAAGCTTCCAGACACCTGTATCCAACAAGCGTCCATGAACTCCTGAAGCAGCCGCATTTGCAACCTGCAGAGCCGGATAAGGTAGATGCAGGACGACATCATGCCGAGCAACGACTTTATGACCTTCACCGTGGCCGTCCTCATCGACGACAGCCGCTGTACCTTCCATTTAATGGCTGCTACCCTCTCCTCCAAGGGTGACACCAGGCAAGACACTATTGAGTCTGGCGCCTAGGAACAGTGCATTCTGTGATGAAGTTAAGCAGGACTTCGGAAAGCTGATGGAGAATTCCAGATCCATCAGTAGCTGGACGGCCGTCTCAGTGTGTCCGACGGCCAGCTCCCGCAAGCGGGTGCAGATGAGCCAGTCGTCCAGATATGGGTACACGCCTATGCCCCGTAGACTAAGTGGTTTCAACCCAGCACTCTACCTAAGTCAATGCCTGGCGTGAGATACCCAGCTGGAACCCTTAATTATATATTTTTACGTCTAAAGTTTTTATTTCTGAATGATGTACCCCTATATCACGCCCCTCTCTTTTAATCCCCCCGGTCTCACTGAACCAAGAAGTAGGTTGTTCTGCAAAGTTAAAAGATGTCTTTTATGAATTGAACAATATATATATCGCACTTTTATGAATTTGAACAATATCTAAATATCACACTATTAATATTTATACAATGATCAGCAATGGGTAATATTACAATCAACAATCTCTTTAATCAATAGGAGTATGGATGAGAAGAATAATGTAGCGTAGAAGAAAACTTTGTGTGGGTTCAATGATAGGAAATGAATGCAGCACAGAAATAAAATTTGATATGAATTTAATCAAATGCAATGTAATCAATCTTTTCCCCTGATCTACTCAATCCCCCCCTAATATGCAATATAGAGATGGAAGGAGAGAAAACAGGTTTCAGGAATAAACACTCTACAAATGCAGTTTCAATCCCAATTCCCCCCAGCGAGTTTAGAGAGAAACCGGAATGATTTTAAACAGGTCAATTGCTTTTGAATGTGGCTTTGAATGAATGGGAAAAATGCTAAAAATTGATTTAATTCTCTAAATGGGATTCACAACTAGTGGGAGCCACTTTGCATAGCTTCAGGTAAACACTAGCAATGATGGTTGGATAACTAGCAAATAGAAAACTGAATTCAGAGGTTGAATGCAAAGAAATAGCTATTTTACATGGGTTGAAAGTGAGCCAAATGCAGAATCGCGGCAAACTTTTCAGCGCGCGTTAAGCGCGATTGCGGCAAAACTATAAGGAGTTGGAATCCGGTTCTGGGTTTGTTTGAAAGCTCAGGATGTTAGCTTCAATTTGCATTTTCGTTCCTAGCATGTGCAGTTCAGAAGTTATGAAGGTTTTAGTAAAGGTTGATTTTTCTCAAAAAGAGTCAAGATTTCAAATGAAAGCTGAGCTTTTGAATATTACACACAAGGATTGGCTTTACACTAAGGGGCTATGAAGATGCGAGATACCAACGGTACAGCCACCAGTCCAGAGGCGCCTCTGTCTGATCTTTGCCCGCTGCGACACTTGCCTTTCTTCAGCAACTATATCAGCGCAAAGATGTTTTAAAATGATCACAGGACTATATGGATGAGAGAAGGATTCAGGACAGACAAAAGAGATTCTACAATGCAGTTCTGGATAAGTGGGAATGGGTTGGATAGGATTAATTAAGGATAAGAGATTGGCTATGGACAATTCTATGCTAAATACTCACAACTATGGTTTTGGAATAGGCCCGTCAGGATATGGTCAAAGGGTTTTGGACCGGAATCTGCTAACCACCTGACAGGATTCAGGTGCTTGGTTCTGCACTCAGCAAGGCACTCTGGTCTCTGCACGGCCTCTTGGATTGGATCTGACAGGTTGGTTCTGGGTTATAGCTCTGCTCTACTGGTTTGGATCTCTGGGTTCTAGCAAGAGTTCTTGGCAAGAAGCATAAAAACAGCACAGCCCGGCTGTTCAATTTGTTGTGCCCCTTGGAAGTATGGGGTTAAAATCAGGTTGCAAGATTTGAAAGGCCAGCTGAGAAGGGTTCAGCTTTGGATTTGGGCCTTCGGCTTTCAGAGTTCTGGAGTCTGGATCTGGGTTCTCCTGCAGAGCGCTTCGCCAGTAAATCAGTTGATGGGTGAATGTGTGTCTGTCTCTAGGTCGTCAACAGTCCCTATTTATGTATTTCCCAAGGGGGTGGGTAGGCTGATTATACTAAGCCCAACCCTCTAAGAAGCCTATTGGTCAAAGTAGTTATTGGTCAAAGTATTCCCTCTCTCCTGATTTGAGAAGGAAACCAGAGTGTCATGATGTGTTATGATGATGCTGCGTTTATGGTCCAGGGGAAAAACCTCCCCTTTGTTTCTACACAGAAAGAACAAGTTACTTCTTACCTTGTAACTTTCTTTCGATGGGATGTTCCTCCGACGTATTCCTTATCTTAGATATCTCTTTCCAGCTTTGCTGACCTCGGATATTTTTTCTCTCTAGAGGGTGCTGCGCGTCGACGTCCGCCGAGTCGATGTCCCTCGACAGCCGCCGTATCGACGTTGACGTCATCCTGCCTATAAAGGCTGCGCGCAGCGTCTGTTGCTCAGTTCCGTTTTGTAGCCCACAATAATTCTTTCTGGACTAGACTAATCACCCTGAAGGAGCGTAAGCTGCAACAACAAGGGAAGTAGTACTGCGGGGATGGCTGGGAGAGTCGATAAGGAATACGTCGGAGGAACATCCCATCGAAAGAACGTTACAAGGTAAGAAGTAACTTGTTCTTCGAAGGGATTGTGTCCTCTGACGTATTCCTTATCTTAGATAGGCTCCCATAGCAGTATTCTGTTATTGGAGGTGGGAGTACTGACTTCATGCTTCCTCTTATTGATGAATAGAGTGCAATACTGCCCTTCCAAACCTAGTTTCCTGACTGGAGGAGGAATCCAAGTTGTAAAACCGTGTAAAGGTATGGACGGACGACCATGTGGCAGCCGAACATATGTCTCGAACCGGCACTCCTCTTTTGAGGGCCGATGAAGCTGCGATACCTCTGGTCGAATGAGCCCTAAGATTTTGAGGGGGCTCTTTTCCTGCCAGTTTATAACATTCCAAAATGGCTAAAATAATCCATCTGGAAATGGTCTGCTTTGTTATCGGTAGCCCCAGCTTGTGACCTGCGTAGCCTACAAACAGCTGGTCTGCTTGTCTTATCCTAGCCAGTCTACTAATGTAAAAACTTAAAGCCCTTCTTGGGTCCAGCCTGTGTAACCTCTCTTCCTATTTCCCCGGATGGGGAGGAGGATAGAAAGATGGAAGGGTAATCTGTGTGATATGAAATTCAGAAACCACCTTTGGCAGGAAATTAGGCTTCACTTGCAGAACAACTTTGTCTTTGTGAAAGATTGTATGAGGGGGTTTACAAGAAAGAGCTTGTAACTCGCTCACCCTTCTAGCAGATGTAAGTGCTACTAATAAAACAGTCTTAAGGGTAAGAAATCTTAACAAACAAGAGTGGAGTGGTTCGAAAGGTGTGCCCATCAGGAAAGTTAGGACTATATTTAAATCCCATAGGGGAACCTGGAATGGTCTTGGGGGATAAACGTTAGTTAACCCCTTTAGAAACTGTATTACCAAGGGTAACTTGAAATAGGATGGTTCTTCCGCAGTGCGCTTAAAGATGGATAGCGCTGCGAGATAGCCCTTGATGGTGCCAACTTGAAGGCCTGAATTCGCTAAATAAAGTAGGAAGGACAAAACCATTGGTGTACCACATGAAAAGGGATCGATATTCTTTTCCCTACACCAGCTGCAAAATCTGTTCCAACGGCAGCGGTATAAAGATTTTGTTGCTGGCCTTCTTGCCGAAAGCAACACCTCCATAACGTCATCAGGGAGGTCCCAATCCTTGTACCTCAGCCTTTCAGAAGCCAAGCGTGAAGGTTGAGGGTTTTGATGTCTGGATGGAGAACCTGACCTCCCTTCTGTGAGAGCAGATTCTCTCTGAGTGGAAGTCGAATTGGAGGGCAGATGGACAAGTCTAGAAGGTCCGGGTACCACGTTCTCCTGGCCCAATCCGGGGCAATTAGGATCATGGTTTTCCGGAATCTTCTCAACCTCCTGATGAGGAATGACAGGGACTGGTGGAAACGCGTACAGGAGTGGAAACTCCCAGTCCACTATGAACGCGTCTCCCAGAGCTCCTCTCGGGGGAAATTCCCTTGAACAGAACAGATCGCACTTCCTGTTGACACTGGTGGCGAACAGATCCACCTGAGGGGTTCCCCAAAGGGCGAAGATCTCTTGAAGGACTTCCTGAGCTAGTTCCCACTCGTGGGAGACTGTGCTCTGCCTGCTCAGAGCGTCCGCTGTCAAGTTCTTCTCTCCGGCTAGGTGAACTGCCGATAGAGAGATTCCTTCTTGGATTGCCCAAAACCAGAGCTGCATCGCCTCTCTGCACAGAGGTAGTGATCCTACGCCTCCTCTTTTGTTGAGGTAATGCATGGCCACTGTGTTGTCCGTCATTATCAGGACATTCTTTCCTTGTACAGATGGCAGAAAAGCCTTCAGCGCAAGTCTGATGGCCCTCAGCTCTAACAGGTTGCTATGTAGTCTGGACTCCGATGGAGACCAACGACCGCTGATGGTCAAGTCGTTGGCGTGGGCTCCCCACCCCGTGAGTGAGGCATCCGTGACTACTGTTATCTCCGGCCAAGGTTGCCAAAACTGCTCTCCTTTCAGAATGTTCTCCCGACAGGCCCACCACTGAAGGTCTCGAGCCACCCTGTCCGGAACCTGAAGATCTGTCATTCTCCCTGAGAATTGTGAACACTGAGTTCTCAGTGCCCACTGGAGAGATCTCATTCTCAGGCGAGTCTCTGGCACTAGGAAAATGCAGGATGCCATGAGACCTAGCAACCTCAAAAAGTCGAAGGCTGGGAGACGTTGGGCATTTTGAAACTTGGTGACCATCTGTAGAATATCTTGAGCCCTCACCTCTGGTGGCGAGGCTTTTCCCAGGGAAGTGTCCAGGATCGCTCCGATGAACTGGAGTCTCTGCGATGGTACCATTTGTGACTTCTTTAAATTGAGGGAGAAGCCCAGTCTGTGAAGGGAGTGGCAAACATGATCTAGCTGGATCTGAGCTTGTTCCGAAGATACAGCCCTGATCAACCAATCGTCCAGGTAGGGGTAGACGTGAATCTCTTCCCTCCTTAGACTTGCAGCCACTACCGACATTAACTTGGTGAAGACCCTCGGGGCGGAGGTCAGCCCAAATGGCAGAACTCGAAATTGATAATGAGAGTTGCCAATTGCGAACCTCAGGTATTTCCTGTGTTTGAGATGGATTGGCACATGGAAATAAGCGTCCTGAAGGTCAGAGACACCAACCAGTCCTGGAACTGAAGGGCCTGAAGGATTTGAGAGAGAGTTACCATCTTGAATTTGTCTTTCCTGAGGAATTTGTTTAATTCCCGCAAGTCCAAGATGGGTCTCAGTCCTCCGTCTTTCTTTGGTAGGAGAAAGTAAGGGGTGTACCAGCCCTTGTTCCTCTCCGCTACAGGTACCGGTTCTATGGCACCTTTCTCTAGCAGGTCTAAAATGTCCTGCAAGAGGAGCGGATCTGAAGCTTTTTGAGAGCTGATCCCCGGTGGATGACTCTGAGGTATGCCTAGGAGAGGCAGGCAGTAACCTTGTGCAACTGTCTCCAATGCCCAAGCATCTGACGTGATAGCCTGCCATTCCACCAGATGTTGAGTTAACCTGCCTCCTACAGGTGTCTTGTGAGGGAAGTCCTCAGAGTGGTTTTGGGGCGGCTGATGCAGATGCCGATGGTAAAGAGGCACCTGCTGTTGCTGCGGCTTTTGAATATCTACCCCATCCACCTCAGGTAGTTCTTCTTTGTCCCCTTTGAGCCGGTCGTCCTCTACCTCTTCCGAATGCAGAGTAGAAGCGAAAAGACTGGTCTCTCGCAGAGGTTCCTGTGGGACGAAAAGGTGTCTGATGGATTGCAGCGCCTAGGGATTTTGCTGCTGCCTTAGATGTTTGCAGTTTTTCTAAACTGTCATCCGCCTTTTTCCCAAACAAAGAAGAGCCATCAAATGGCATGTTCAAGAGCCTGGCTTGCACATCTGGGGCAAAACCAGACTTTCTCAACCAAGCAAATCTCCTGGTTGTACTTGCCGCCATTGCTCTGCTGATACTGTCAGCCGAATCAATGCCCGTCTGGAGGGATTCGCACATAGCGTCTTTACCGTCCCTTATGACATTTAGGAACACCTCCCTTTCTTCTCCCTCTGGGATGCAGTCAGCCGCAGCACACTCCCAAAATGTATGGCTAAATCTAGCAAGGGTGCAAGTAGCATTAATAGATTTTAACGCCATGCTACATGCCGAAAAGACTTTCTTAGCCATAGCATCGTATTTTTTATCGTCCCTGTCCTGTGGGACGGTAGGGTAAGCAGTCTTGATGTCAGTAGAAGATGCTGCCTGTACCACCAGAATTTCTGGGGATGGGTGTTTGGACAAAAACTCAGGGTCTGTAGAAGATACCCTGTATTTAGCGACAGTTTTTTATTTACTGCCGGGACGACATCTGGGGTTTCCCAGTTCGTCATTATTTTTCTTTGAAGAGCTTTATGAAAAGGTACTACAGGATCCTCCTGTGGACCTTTATCAAGAATATCCGTGAGGTCATCCTGTTGGAAAGTCGGTGAAGGTGTTGACCACCCCATAAATTCTGTAATCCTGGCCATTAAGGCTCTATAAGGGGTTTCAGCATGCTCCCTCGGGTCTGGCCTAGCGAACTCCACCTCTGGGGAAGTGTCTAAACCACTTGCCTCATGTAAGGAATCATGGAGTTCCTTTAATCTGCGTTCCTCTGAGGATAACTCCTCTTGAACTGGGGTTGCAGATCCCTGCAACTCAAATGGCTCTTCTTGGTCAGACAGTTCTCCCTCTTCCATAATTGAGGACATTGTTCTCAATTGGTCTGAGCTCACAAAGGGTGTGAAACCCATCTCCAAGGCAGAGGGTACCAAACTTGTCGTAATCGGCCTCGAAAACGGCGATGTCGTCGACGCCGACGTTGAAGGCTTCGAAAGTGGCGTAGAAAACAAAGGTGGAGGCCTCGAGGTCCTCGATAGAATCGGAATTCTGCTTGAGGATATCGACAATCTCGACATCAACATCGAAGACCTGGGAATAGCCACTGGGTGCGCCGCAACCGTGACTTTCCTTGGCGTCGACGCCGGTGTTGAGGATGGCATCGAGTCGACAGACCAGTGTGTCAAAGGTCCCTTCGACAACGGCGTCGAAGACACCGACCTCGGCGTCGACGGAACCTTCATCGACGGAACCTTCGATGAAGGATTCGAGGTCTTTGCTTTACTCAAGGGTTCGTGACGCGCTCGAGAAGCTTCCTTCGCCGGGTGCTGCGACTCGTGGCGTTTTGGACCTTCGGGTCTTTCGACCAGAGCATCGCTCTTGGCAGTCTTCAAGGGGGTCGAAGCCGCTTTCTCGAAGACGCTCATCATATTTTTTCGGAATTCCTCCCATTCAGCCCGGGTACTATGTTTCGTGGGGCAAGGGATTCTCTTAGGTGAAACAGAGGAAGAGGAGGACGAAGAAGGGGATCTTCGGCGTCTCCTTTTCGAGTGCTTCGATCTCAAGGAGTGATGGGACCCGGTTCGAGACCTGGAGCGCAAATGGTGACGAGGAGACGAATGTCTCGACTTCGTTGAGGAAGAAGAAGCTTTAGAAGTCTTACCTTTTTCCAGCTTCCCCCTACACTCCTTCAGGGCCTTAGCTGTCATGGACATACAGTCCTCACACTCCAACAATGGTGTTCAGCTCCCAAACACCACAGACAGACCCTGTGAGGGTCCGTTAGCGACATCTTTTTCCCACAGTCTCTGCATTTTTTAAAGCCGGACCGAGGGGTCGTCGGTTCAGACGAGGAAACCATCGAGTATGGATCGAATATCTCGAGGAAAATGGAATAATATCTCTACGAAACTGAGCAACGATATTCCGAGGCACTGAGTAAGCGCGGAAAAACGGAACTGAGCAACGGACGCTGCGCGCGGCCTTTATAGGCAGGATGACGTAGACGTCGATACGGCGGCTGTCGAGGGACATCGACTAGGCGGACGTCGACGCGCAGCGCCCTCTAGAGAGAAAAAATTTCCGAGGCCAGTAAAGCTGGAAAGAGATATCTAAGATAAGGAATACGTCGGAGGACACAATCCCTTCGGAATATATTTTTCATATAAAGCATATTTACAATATCACCAACTTGTTAATACATATTCACATTCCCAATTTAATAAAGCATGTATCTGTCCAAGTCCCATCTTCTTAAGAGTTTCGGTTCACAAATGACAGTTTTTCACACTTTTGGTTGGTTACCCAGTGTCAGATCTGTACACATTTTTCCACATACATGCGCATACTCCTGTAAATTTTCATATTCCTAGCATCATCCCAATTGCTACAATATCAACATTTTCGTGCAAATTCCAGAGTAGTTTCTACTTGTGAGCAACATTTTCATTTTAACAACCTATAAATTCCAGATTTTTACATGTTTGGCACAGTTTTCTATGAGTCTTTTTCTCAAAAATATATTTTCTCCAATTCCAGATACACATTTCAGTCTAGCCCCGCCTCCAAGGTTTGGCTGAGCCAAGAGCAACCTGAGCCTCTTCCTGCCAGCAGCTAGTTTCTGTTGATGCCCAAATTTGCATTTCCTTTCAGTCAAGGGAGTCTTGTCTCCCGTCAGAGCAACTGGCCAAAGTCCTCCTCCCCCTCCTTTCACACCTCCCTGCCAGTTCCTCAGCAGAAAGCAGGGGGGAAGATCCTTTGTTTGGGAGAAACTGGAATGTCCTTGAAGCCCAGTGTGGCTGGATTTAACTCACTTTTAAAACAATCTTTTTCTAAAATACCATTAACATTTTTAACAAATATAGCCACAAATCTCTTAATTCCAACCTTTTTAAAACATAGAGATTGAATTGTCACCCTATATTGCTTTTGATAGGAAGTCTCTTCTTTTCCATACTTTGATTTTAATGTACAAGTTTAAATTGATAGGTTAAGCAAATGACAGCTGACACAGGCGAGCGGCGGTACTGCGCCCATATCTGACATTTTTCCAAGCAAGCACCTTTGAATATGGATTTTCTTAGGATGAAATGTGCTTCTGCTGACATTGTGCTTGGTGGATTCTTTAAATAAAGTGATGTTTAACACCCAACAAGAATGTTGGATCTTTTGTGATGTTTGGGAACCATGATTTTTGCACTTTCAACAGCCAAGGAAAAACTGATTTTTAAAGTAGTTCTGGGTTTCCCTTGCAATGCAGCACTGCTTTTTTTCCAAGTAGTTTCATTTTACTCTGTGGGCAGACAAATGATAGGTTTGGGGAGTGGTCATCGGTGTTACCTGTGACATAGGCAAAATTGATTGGCTGCCTATTTTTCAGGTTTCCCTGCGCAATTCTCAGCAATTTTTAGCACATGTGAGGCTTTTCATCAGCCATTCTGTTGTTTCTGATGCAAGCAGCGCACAGTGATGTTGCAGGGCATAGAGTAGTGGGTTAGAACACCCCACAAGCTCCCCCCTTGCGATTTGGCATTATCGTCCATCAATGGAAAGTCGCAAGACTGGGATGTCAGTCTCATTTCTTTTGGTTCCAAAAAAGGCAAAGTTAATCATCTTTTCTTCCATCAGGGGTGGATCGACCGGTTCTCCTCGCCCAGTCCTGATGTGAGTATTGAGTGATACTCCTGGCCCCCTTGGATCTTATCTCCCGGTCCCTGGGTGGTCCTCCTTGGTCTTATTGTCCCTGGTTTCCAATCAACTATGGTTTCCAATCCTAGGATGACAAAGCAAAAGCATATTTGTAGACATTTCCCCACCACTATTAATGTAGTGGGGCGGACGCATACATTTTTATAAATCAGGACACATTTTTCTATTGTAAGTTATGGACTATATATGGAATATTTTATAGTTGGAATTCTAGGGAGCTGGAGTGACCCCCCCCCCCCCCTTTGGGGTTCCGGAAGACTCCTCCAGTTGCTGTAGAGTGTGCCTAGGATGGCAACACTTTAGTTGGTTAATATGGACCCACTTATCTTCCCCCTCTGGCAAACTGCCTTTGGGGATGTGGATTTTGTAGGCGACTGGTGAGATTTTGTCTACAATTTCAAAAGGACCCCTCCAACTAGGCAAAAACTTGCACTGTTTGGCCTGGTTCCTTTGGAAATTGTATAAGTAGACCCGTTCTCCTACATTGTATTCTTTTCTAGTAGTCTAAGTCATAGTGGGTCTTGATGCTTCACAAAAGGTAGCAGGCGCTCCTCTCCAGAGAGAACATGGCATGATAACCTGTTCTGAGGTAAGAGTTTGCAGCACATGCTTTTTGCTCACTGTAACTTTCACAGATGGGAAATAACCATTTGCCTATCAGTCTTTGTCCCGCCCACATGGGCAGTCCAGCATCGAAATGCTATGGCAATTCTTCTCTGAACAAGAGTACCGACAGCAACCCCATACACGTGTTTCAGCCTTGTTGGGCCTCATCAGTGAGGTGAAGCTGTGCCTCTCTGAGCACAGTGAGCAGGGAGACCACGTCTGGTTGCCCCCAGGTAACTTAGGGTGACCAACCTTACACATATTTCACACTCGTTGAATTTTCCTCCACAGAGGATAAAGTTTTGCTCGCATAGGAGATTACTTTATTGACCTTGTCATGCTTTTGCTATAATACTGCAGTCAAGCATGTATTAGAGAACCCTGTCTCCAAGAAGAAATCCTTGTTTTTGACAGGGTAAGCTAGGCAAGGCGCTTGTGAGAGGCTTCTTCTGAGTTGTCTTACTGCCTCGGCTTGTTCTGGACCCCATTCCCACTTGGCCCCCCTTCAAAAGATGAATCAGGGGTCTTGTGATCTCTGCGTAGTCCTCAATGAACGTTCTACTGTAATTAGTCCAAGGAGGCTCCTTAGTTCCCGCAGAGTTGTGGGGTCTTTCAATTTCTGGAGTGCTTCCACTTTCTTTTCCTGGGGACAGAGACCCGGAGGAGTAATCTCATGCCCCAAGACATTTACACGGGTCCTACACCACTGTTCCTTTTGAAATCAAAGTTTTGCTCCGGCAGCCCTCAACTGGATCAGAAGATAACGGATCTCCGCTATGTGTTCCTCCACAGTTGAGCTTTTGATGAGACCATCATCTACATAAACCAGGTTACCCTTTTCACCCAGATCCAGCATAGCCTTATGCAGAAAAATGTTGAATTCATTGCCGGAGTTGATGTATCCGAAGGGAGTCCGGGTCCATGTGTACTGCTGCCCGCCGGAGGTAAAGGCCAGCTTGTATTGGTCCTCTCTACTGAAGGGTACTATCCAGAGCCATTGGTCAGGTCTATTGCAGCGAATACCTGTGACCCCTGGATCTGGGCCAGCCCTTGGTCAATGTAGGGAAGAGGCCATCAAGTAGTATAGATCCGTTTGTTGAGGTCCCTAAGGTCGGCGCAGAGTCTCCACTGGCCGTTTGGCTTCAATATCCCCAGCACCGGATTATTGAAGGTGCTGTGGACTGGACGGATTATCCCACGGGACTCAAGGTTCTTAATTATTTCAGTAAGGGACACCATTGATGCGAGAGGCAAGGGATATTGCTTCACAAACACTGGAGTCATGCCAGGGTCTGTGGGAATTGTTGTGTGGATGTCGGTGCGACCACAGTCATATGAGTCCACTGCAAAGAGATCTTGAAATCCAAGAAAACTTGTTTCAATTTTTGCTTTTGCTCCAGAGTCTCACAGGCATCAGCTAGGTTGACTCTCCAACCATCTGCCTGAAGCCTGGAAAGACTTCTGGTTTTGCTATCTCAGCGGCCTCCTCCAGCTGGGTGGAGAAGTCCCTGGTCAAAGTGCTGATTTGGGCTGGTGGCTTCAAGTGGGCAGGCAGTCCTCACGGACTTGGAAAATCACCTCATCCCTCCTGAAGTCACAAGTCACATCTTCCTTACCAAAAGGGCAGGAAGTGTACACCAGGAAGTTCCCCCCATGCCGGGTAAATATCCTGTCTGGTGTTGTGTTGCCATCACTATCACTGTCAAAACAGTCCTTGGGGATTGGTCCTAACAGTTCATTTCCTAAATCTATGGAAAAAGGTTGGTCATCAACTGCCATTCCAATAATGGTGCCTGCGGCTAGAGTGATACTCTTCAAGTCGCTGTTATCCACCTCTATTGGAATGGTGTCATGTTCTATGTTGACTAGTGGTGTTGGGTTTACCCCCAACACTTGCTGTTGGAGAGAAGCATTTAGATGAATATAAGCATCAGGGTTTTTCAGTTACTGTCCTCTTTTCACTTTCACATCCAGGGAGAATTTCTGGGATGGTGACTTCCTCTCCGATCTGAATTTCAACTGCATAAGGTAGCAGTTGAGCGGACCTAAATGCTTTCTCTGTGTCATCAAAGCCCATGGGATTATCCGCTAATCGGGACCAAGCTTTGAAGATTATTAGGTCCAAACTAATGGCAAAGCGATTGAGAATGTCACTGCCTAAGTAAAAGGCGGCAGTGACGTCTCGCACGACCCAACAATTATGGACTATGCTCTTGTTGCCTATGGAGATTTTGAGCTACACCTGCTTGGCAGGAGATGTTTGGAATTGGGCGTTTCCAGATCCATTTCCCATTTGTCCATCAGTTTAAATGTGGGAATGGCTGGATCTTTTGGGAGTTGGCGGAACATGGCTTCGCTGATGAAGCTCTTACCGTTGTTTACACACACTCGGGCGGGAACAGAGTCCTTCACTTCATTTAACTGAACAGGGATGAACAACTACTCTCCAATTTGCTGAATATCAGCCAGGCTCTGAACGGATTTCACATCTTTCTGGACTATAGGAGTGGGAATGTCTGATTGTGGACTGGTAAAGAATTTCAGAGTGTTTCCTTCCAGTGTGGAATGCCACCTTAGAATGGAAGGAAGGTTGATTTTCAGAAATGGAGAGGACCCCCCCCCCCCAATCACTAGTTTGCTGTCCTATTTCTATTACTGTCGCGTCTGGGATTTGGTCATTCTGGATGTGAAATGCTACTTGGTCAGGTTTTTGTTCAACCATGTGGCAGGTGCCGTTTAAACTAACATGGTTGACACTCTGTTTTAATTTTGTGGGTCGGCTAGTCTGGGTCCAGAGGACCTTGTTTACGCAATCTATTAGGGGTGACAACCTTCGCAGGAGGTCATTCCCTAGTAAACCAGGGGTGCCCTCTGGAGTTACAACTATGACCGGGTGTTTCACCTTGTGTCGCCCAATTTTAATATCCATATCCGCAGTCCCCTCGAGAGGAATTTCCTTCCCATCACAGTTCTGAAGTTGTCCAGGAAGAAGGGTGAGAGGAATTTGGTAATTCTCCCCCCTTCCTGCATTCAGTTTATCAAAGGCTCTTTTTGACAGAAGGGTAGCTTGGGATCCAGTGTCCACCAGTGCCAAAATTGGACCCTGCCCCTGTATTTGGACCATGGCATAGAATCTTCCCTCCTTCTCCGCAAGGGGGCACAGATAATGTACATTTTCGGACAACTGGTGAGTTAGTTGTCTAGTTTTGGACACTGATAGATAAGAGATTTGGGCAAAATTCTGTTTGGAGTCTAGGGAATCTGAAAAGAAAAGGTGACAACTAGATATGGGAGGAGTTTTGGGTTCCCCTGGTTCCGGTTCTGGTCCGCCCCCCCCTTCTTGGAGGCAGTCACCAGGATGGGTTTGAACCAGGGGATCTCATCATTGTTGTTTCTGGGGTTGGATGATGGGCGGCGCTAGCTCAGTCCCCACATATCCCCAGTCTGGATTTGCTCAGTCCCCACATATCCCCAGTCTGGATTTGAATCCTTTGGGACCCATTTCTCTTTGGGAGGAGTTCCCCCATCTCTGAAGGAGAAGATCCTTTTCCCAGGATCCTCTGAGGACCCCTCTCCTTCAAATTGGAAGATCTGTACCTCCTCCACAAAATGGGTCTGTTTGGGTCCTTTGTTTCTCCTACCCTCCCCCTCTGCTCCTTGGGTGGCAGAGTTTCAGGGGCAGGAGATTTTGGTTCCGGTTCCTGGGTTTCCAGGGGCTGTTTACAAGTGGGGAAGGAAGCTTCCTCCATGGCTTTACACCCCCCCTTCCCCTTGTGCCTCCTCCCTGGGAACCGGTGGGTTGTCGGGGTTCTGCCCCCCTCATTTTTCTGGAGCACCAGGTCCGGAGTTTGAGGCATTCTGCACCGCCATGCTTATCTGAGGGTTCTGTTGAGCCCTCAGCATGCGACCCAGATCCTGTGCCATGTTTTGGACCTGGCGCTCTAGCTGTGACACCCGCTCAGGCTGGTAAGGGGTTCTCATTTCTCCCCTGGGCTGATCCCCGGAAGGGTCGCTATCCCTTCTCTGAAAGTACCCTGGGTTTGGATAATTTGGGTGCCCCTCCACCCTTGGCCTCCCCTCTCCCGGATTGGGTTGTCTGAGCTCAGGAAAGTGGGGAAAGAAGGATGGATTGTTCTGCGGTTGAAAGTTTTGTGGGTACCAGGGGAAAATATTCTGTCCAGGATTTGGGGAATTTCTGCCCTCCTGTGGGAAGTGAGGAGCGAATTTCCCTGGGTTAGCTGGTGCTTGGTTGGATCCCCCCCCTTGGGCTGGAGGAGCCCACACAACCCAGGATGGGTCTGTTCCCTTGTAGCGGGGACTTATGTAGTCAGGGGAGTGAGGGATCCCATTAGTGGGACTACCTCCTTGGCTCCATGTTTGTGACTGACCCAAGGGCCTTCTGGGCTTGGGATTGCTCTGATTTCGTGCAGGCGGGTTTTTAGGCCGCCCATCTCCAAATCTAAAATGGGGGCAACCTTCACCTTTGCCACCTTAGCAGCAGCAGGGGTGTTGGTTGTTTTGGGGCTTTTTTGAGTATTTTGTTTTCTATGGGCTTTTGGCACCTCATAGATTCGGGTGGCCTGTTCAATGACCCAGTCTAGTGTTCTTTTCTCATGAAAACTCTCACTAGCTGGGTCATGATGTACTTTGGTGGAGCGTGGAAAAATGTATTCACAAATTCTTTGCTCTCCGTGCGCACCCTTCTGGTGGTCTGCGCAAAGGCACACTTTAATTCCTGCACAAATTCTTGTGGGGCCTGATCCTCCCCACATTGTAAGTTGTAGGCTGCCTTGCGAGCCTCCTGAGGATTTCTATGTGCAGAAAAATGCTTCAAGATGGCCGCCCTATAGGTGGACTACCTAGAATGATTTTGGTCCTCCAGCCCCACAAAGAAGCTGGAGTATTCTGGTGAGAAGGTCCATTTCACATACTGAATACAGCTACTGCTGTCTTTCAAATGGAAAGTTTCCATCATCTGATCAAAGAGCTCTAAGTGCTCCCAAACAGAATATTTAGCGTTCTTATGATAAGGCGCGATGACGTTCCTTATTGCTTTGATCTGTTTTAAGGGGTCCTTAAGCAAGGCCCTTTTGGCTTATTGGCCTTTTTGGTTCGGGTAACCGTGGTCCATTCCTCCTCTGAACCGAAAAATAGGTTGTTTTGCAAAGTTAAAAGATTTATTTTATGAATTGAACAATATATATATATATATCACACTTTTATGAATTTGAACAATATCTAAATATCACACTATTAATATTTATACAATGATCAGCAATGGGTGATATTACAATCAACAATCTCTTTAATCAATAGGAGTATGGATGAGAAGAATAATGTAGCGTAGAAGAAAACTTTGTGCGGGTTCAATGAAATACAATGATAGGAAATTAATCCACCACAGATATAAAACTTGATATGAATTCAATCAAATGCAATGTAATCACTCTTTTCCCCTGATCTACTCAATCCCCCCTAATATGCAATATAGAGATGGAAGGAGAGAAAACAGGTTTCAGGAATAAACACTCTACAAATGCAGTTTCAATCCCAATTCCCCCCAGCGAGCTTACAGAGAAGCTCATAGTCTGTGGATGAGACCTCCATGGCTTGTGCCACTGCCTGGGAGGGCTGTTTCAGGGACTCCTCGCCCCCTCCCCCCTTCCTGCGGGGCTTGAACCGGGGCTCGAGACAGTTTTCCCCCCTCTGGCGTGCCAGCAGTTTGCCAAAGTCACAGCCGGCGGTGTTGCGCCTTGTGGGCAGGGATACCTTCTGTGCTGCAGGAGCTACTTTTACAGGGTCAGCCCCCTTAGTAGTCGTGATAGCAGCTGCCACCAACTCGATTGTCGACGAAGTCTTATCCTGTGCTGATTGTGCCCGTTTGGGCTGTTCGGCCGCCTTCTCCATCCGTGGCTTCTCGGACTTCTCCTACAGTTTAGCATGGTTAGATGATTCCCATATCGAGGAGGAGCTTGATTGCTGGCTGCCAATGGAGGCGGTGGGTTATGTCGATCGTGCCCTGTCCACCTTTTGACCCGCTTACGCGGCGACCCAAGTGGACTCGGACTTGCGGTTCTTGGCCTTGTCTTGGGCCCCCACGGATGAGGTGCCCTCAATGGACTTGAAAGGCTGCTCCTCGGACAGGGGGAGGCATGACGCTGCACGGGGGAGAGGTACTGGCGTTCAGCCATGCTGCCAGTCTACTGTGCCTTTCCCCCCTCATGGTCTGGGGGCAGGCAGTAGAGGTATTACAGGCGCTGTCTTCCACAAACACATTTCGTAGCCCACACTTAGTGCAGGGCTTGAAGAGGGACCTTCCCTCCTCCTCCGTCATGTTCTGAGGGCATGAAGTAGGCCTGATGGCCTTCTGGAATCTGCAAAGATATTCACCCTTGAGGGGTGCTGAAATTCACGGGCAACGGATCCCCGCTGTTGGCAGATGAAGAGAGCACACAGGCTCTTTTGGACATTTTTTTTTAACCTTATTCAATCGAAAACATGAAAAAAAAAACATAGAAGTAGCTCACAGAGCAAACTCGAGGACTACCAACTCTGAAGCGTGTAGTAAAAATGAAGATGGCTGCCAGAAGAGGGGCTTAGGGAGAGGTCTGTCATTGGATGGATGCCGGAATGTCCCAGAGGACAGTTTTTAAGTGAAAGCAAAACGTTTTTTTCTTTTACCGAGGATTCCCAGCCTGACGACGCAGAATATTCATGAGCATGTAAATCCATGCCAGACCCCATGCTGGAGAATGTCAAACAATGACCTTTCAAAGGATGGCACAATTGTATCTAGATATGTTTCAAAGCCAGGTTCGGTTTTAAAGCATAGGAAAGCTGGTCCAAGTTTCAGGCTCACCGCCTTTTCTACCAGTAACTCATTGTTTCAGGTATTTGCCTTTTTAGTTTTACATTTATAGGCACCTGGCCATCTAGACTATAGGGATTTTCCCAGAGAGTGCACCCATCCAGTGCGGTGAGGGTATTCTTTACAGAAGAGACCAATCTTATGCTCTTTCTGCCATCCAGTGACATAAGATGCAACAGTGCCTCACAATATCTTCCCAGGCCTTCAGTATGCCAACACCCTGATATTAAACTGGTTTCAAGTCAACCAGCCCCCGTGACGTGCACAGGCCGAGTTCAAGATAAATTAGTGCATTGGGCGCGCTCTGAGGGAGCATCAAATAACATTAAATTCAGGAATGCAAAATCACCTGGAGCAGATGGTAGAAGACCAGAGATTCACAAGCAAACTAGCCTGCATCGATCCCCATGTCAGCCATACAAAACCGGTTTTTAAAAACTGCCCTTATTCCATCGTTGGGCCCATTTCTTCTCTACATGGATTTACCAAATCTGCAAAAATACTAGCACTAAAATGCAATAACTGTATTAAAGTTGGCACGCTCATTTTATTTATGGAAAGACAACTGGCATGCCAGACCCATGTGCTATGGGACTCATTTTGCCCTACAAATAAAAATCAACATCCTTACCTATAGTAACATGTTAGAAGGAAAACACATTGAGATGGTATGCAGGAAATTAATGTTCGTGGCTCTTCAGAATGTGGGTTTTGGAATCAAATGCTGAAGACTCCTAGCAGCAATCTACCTAGCAATAAAAGGAAAAACGCATCTGTAATGTCCTCTCCTACAATGTTTGTGAGATAACTGTTCAGTTATCAGCACAAACTCAGCATCGACACAATACATCTATTTGAATAGAATAACTGGCAAATTAAATTAAAGTTGTATGACAACAACTTGATCATCTACTCAACCAAACTGCGTCTGAGGAGCGGCAAAACAATCAGAGTCACATACATCCAAACGTATGCAATGATCACAATATCTTTGACACCGGTGGGGAAAACCAAACATCTTTAAAGCAGATACTTTTGTTGAATTAATATTGGCAATTGGAAAGACACTCAAGTCATGGAAAAAGCTACCATTGGCAATCATAGGTGGAACACATTTAGTAAAACTAAAGGTTATTGTCTAGACGTTTAACTAAGGTATGGGAATAGTAGCAAGTCATCCTTGTAACCTTACAGTAAGAGTTATATTTACACATTTTCACAACCCAAACACTTTTTAAAAATGTGTGTACGGATTCCAAAATGACACCCGCTGGAGTGAGGAAGTGAACATGGAGCTCTTTCCTTAGGGACTCCAACAACAATGTATCCCAGCACCCCAAAGGACAAATACCCGCTAAGAACCAAGGGAGAACACCACCGGGATACCACTTGGCCCCCGGAGACCTCCATGCTGCCAGATTCCCTGAAGTTCGATCCGACGAGCTGGGACGCGGGGTCGGGACAGAGTGTGCAAGCAGCTGTTGGAGCAGTTGGAGGAAAGAAGAGCCGTGAGCAGAGAAAGCGAACGCTGGTAGGGCTCTGAGCCAGGAGTGATCCAGAGGGCCGGGCAGCTATGAGCCCCCCCACCCCTTGGGAGTACTGAGGCCTTTGGGGCGAGTAAGAGCAGGGAACCGCAGAGGCTTGCAATGCCACTGCAGTGAATTATGGGGCAGCTACTGGAGATGAACACCACAGAAGCACAGCAGTAGGCGACAAGTGAAGGCTTGGAAGCCTCTGTGGGGAATGGCAGGCAAAGAACCCTCTGCGTATTAGATACAGTGGAGATACAGTGGAGGTAGACAACGCAACAGTGAATAAGCCCGCAAGCGAGAAAAGGGAGCTGGTTGACCATCCGAGCCACTATTGAAAAGCTATTTAAAGTTTGCAGCAGTGGGAGCCATCGAAGTGGAATGGCAGATGCAAAGGAAGTGCACCAGTCAACCAGGGGTTCCCATATGGGAAGGTGGAGTCCCTTTCAATAAAGCAGCGAGAATGCCGTATCACAGAAGACTCATCCCTGAAAAGATTTAAGAGGGTGAAACTTGAATGGGGATGAACCTTCCAGCCATCGATGCAAAAGGGAAGGACACTGGGTGCCCAAAACCTCTGCGCTCCTCAACTGAAGGGGGCCTATAATGCTGATGGTGGCAGGGAACTCCCAAAGTGAGAAACCAGGAGACAGAAAAGGCTGCTGAGGATACCCAGAAAGACGCACTCGCAACACAAATGGCGGTAACAAGGAAGACCTGATTCAGTGCCTTCAAGACTTCCAGGAAAAAAATACAACCACATTTCAAGATCAATTTACTTCACTGAAAGAAGACAAAGCAATCGAAAGAAATCAAAGAAGAGATTGGAAAACGTGAAGGACACGACTGAACGTGCCTTATAAGAAGTCGCTGACTATGCTAAGCAGAATGACGTGCTCCTGGAATGACTATAAAGACTGTCCGAAAACCTGGGACTGCAATGTGAAGACCTAGAAAACAGGTCAAGAAGGTCCAATATTCATATAAAAGGTCCTCCGAAAAACGTTGTGGGCAAAAACTTGAAGAAAATGGTACAACACTGCTTTGCGGACCTTGCCTCCAAGCAACATTGTTATAGACAGGATCGACCGGGTTGGCCCCATGAGAACTGAACCGGACTTGGCCTCATATGCCCAAAAAGAGACCACCTTAAAATCATCTTGTTCAGCTGAGCACAGAACGATTAATGGGGTGGATGTACAACACTTACAAGATCTTTCACAATCAACCCTACAGAAGCAAAGCGCCATGGCCCAGAAGTTACTGAATCAGAAGCAAATTAGGTATAAATGGACGCTCCCCTTTGATATGATCTTTATGTGGGACAGCAAACAACAGTACATTACATCCTGCAAGGCATGAGCATTCCTCAGATTAGCAAGGAAGGTGAGAGGGGGGAAGCCCGCCGGATGAACATGCATAATAAACGACTGTGGGAATGGGCATCAGTGCCACAGAAAAATAAAGGAAGAGGAGACCGCCCGCAGGGGGCTATGAAGGATCAGTCCTAAGGGAAGAACACAATAGGTGGTGAACCTCTTTACAGTGACTTTCGTCCCACAATCATTAAATTACCATAGGGAATTGGAACCCGTGGAGGCAGGACAATACTTGGCTATTATAGCATTCAAGAGCTCATTAAAAATGTGAAGGTCCCAGGCACAATGGAAGACAAGAAGGGTCGCTACCACTTTGTCCAGGTTATAATAGAAAACTGTTTATGTGCTATAGCAATGGTTTAAGCTCCCAACTCAGGTCAAGATGGCTTTCTACATCGTGCCTTGTCTCAACTGGAAGGCTTTGCACAAGGGGACATAGTGGTAATGGGTGATCTCAACATGGCATGGGTGCCCACGGAAGATAAGAGCTCTGGGACGATGTATGGTCAAATGGCCCCATAGAAAGCTCTAAAACAAAGGTTTGAATTGTTAGCACTTCAAAATACTTGGGAGTTCTCTTAAATAGATTATATTTGGGTCTCAAGGAAGTTGATGGGGAAGGTGGTTACCATAGACTTAGGCTCCATAGAATTGTCACATCATGCTCCTAGTATTACTATGATAGAAGTCCCCAAGCATGACAATGGTCTATGGAAATGTGTACTACCAAATGAAATACTAAAGGATAAGGCCTTAGTGGGCATGTTGGGGAGACAAAATAGCGGCATACCTTGAAGAAAATTCCACCTAGGAGGTCACAATGGAAACAATATGGGATGCGTTTAAGGTGGCGATTAGGGGGGACGGAACTGAGAGGAAAGCTTTAAGAGAGAAGCAAATGGGCCAACTTGAACGGGACTCGTAACAATTGAAGGGCAGCATGCAAGCTATGGTGACACTCTAATAAGGCGACGCAGAAGTCATATAGACACGTCAGAGGGCAGCTAGAATTACTACGCACAAGGAAAGCTGAGAGAGTACTATCAGGCACAAAGATATTACGTTAAAGCTAATAAAAAGGATTGATTGCACACCAGACGACTTCGGGAACGATCAACCGCCCAAATGATATCAAAGATAGAAAAGCACAAGACAAAATATGTCACAGAAAATACAGCAATGATGAAAATATTTGCCGATTAATACGCTACATTCTCTGCCTCCAGCCACCCATTAGAGGCACCATAAAAAGCTTATTTAAACTTGGTCCCTCTCCCAAAAATCTCATCTTTGGAAAGCGTACTAGAAAATGACACATTAGAAGAAGGGGTATTGGCCGCCATAAAAAATCTCCCACCCAATAAAGCCCCAGGACCGGTTGGTTTTCCAGCCTTATTTTATAAAATGTATGAGACAAAACTAGCCCCATGGTTAACTAAATTATATAATACCTTTCGGTGAGTAGGGTATATTACACTCTGGATGGAACAAGCGAAAGTGGTTCTTTATCCTATAAACAAAGACCGAATGAAATGTGGCTCATACGGCCGTATAGCACTGATCTACTAAGACACAAAGATTGATACTAAGATTGTGGCAGATAGATTGAATAAAATACTCCAGAAATTAATTGATCCAGACCAGTCAGGTTTCATACAAAAAAGACAAACATTTGACATCAGACGGGTATGCCATTTAATACAAAAAACAATGAAGGTAGACCATCCCGCACTGCTTACCTCATTGGACGCTGAGAAAGTATGATCAGGTGGAGTGGTCTTTCCTTTTTCATACGTTGGAACATATGGTGTTCAGAGCTAATTTGATTCAAGCGGTTTGTGCAAAGTACAATTCCCCGGCAATTCAGTTATCAATCAATGGCCAACTTTCCGGACAAATAACTAACTGAGGAATCAAATACGGGCGTCCACTTTCCCCGTTACTTTTGCCATATACTTGGAACCATTTTTAGCTAGGATACGATCCACAGATAAGATTGGGGGATACGCTATTGGGGGCGTGGAACACAAAGTCATGGTCTTTGCGGATGACATGTTATTGGCATTGTTGGAACCTGTTGGTTACCTAGGCACGCTAGCCTGTGAGATAAGAGAATTCGGAGTAGTAGCAGGGCTTAAAATCAATTTACAAAAATCAGAAATCCCAAATCTATCAGTGCAAGGTGCTCTCTTAGATCAGGCAAAGGATTCCCAGTTTAAATGGACCCAGGAGGGAATAATCTACCTGGGGGTCACTAACTATGGCATTGAGCCTATACTATGGAGCAAATTATAAAACATTGTTGAACAAGATTAAGACAGACTTAACCAGATGGGGCCCCCTCTCTATATCAAGGCTGGGGAGGATTGCAACAATAAAAATTGTGGACTTGCCACAGGTACTATAATTCTTCCCATCTCTCCCTACATCACTTCCACGTGCTTTCTTTAAATCTCGAAAAAAAATGTTGTCCGCCTTCATAGGGCAAAATAAATCCCCATGGATACCAATGAATACCCTGATGGCGGCGAGGGATAAAAGGGGCCCTAGGGCTGCCAAATGGTCTCAAATACTATCATCAAAATAACAATCGGGGAAACTAATTGGGGTATAATGCACCTTTCGAGGGTATAGGCCATACTTTTATGTACTACATATATTGTACCACACAGAAACAGACACAGAGCATGATTCTTTTGCAGCATGAGTGTTTCAAAAAGAGCATTAAATGTATCTGCAAGCACTGTCCCTAGTAAGAAGCACGGTAGTGCTAGCCCTAGGCCAGAGCTGGTGCACCGCCTATCTAATAGAAAAGGGCAGAGAGAAGCTATGCCTGACTCTACAATGTTTCTATCGTATAGCGTTTCAACAAGATTAAAAAGGGATTGAGCCAGATCTGTTCACATTATCAACATTTCATGGAGGAAGCATTGCCTTACGGCTGTGAGTTTTCTTTATGCACCCCCAGTGAAGTGTGTGCACAGAGTGCAGGGCAGTGGGTGTAGTGTGGCTCAACATATATGAAAAGGTTAAAAAGTATATTTCATGTTGTCAAAACGATCAATTCAATGGAACCAGAAGGCTGCTATACTGGTTGCCCGTGACTATGATTCCAGTCTTCTTCTGGTCTGACCAATTTGGTTGGACAGATATCACCAATTGTATGTCGGTAACATAATCGACATAAAAGATTTAGTTTAGGTATACTGTATTCCCAAGTTCCTTCAGGGATATCGTGCAAAAGAGGGGTCAACCGATTTCGATGACGTGTTCAGTGCAGTCATCTTCTTCAGGACCTGTATTTAAAAACGTGCTACCAGTCACAGTGTCCATCAGACAGGATGGGGCATACCTGCCCGACCGTGTGAAGAGTTAAAAACATTTGTTCACTTGGGTGAAGTAGTGCTGGACACAATTTGTTATGCAGTTAATGCCAGATTATGTTCAAAAGATCATACGAATCAAATGGTGACCTGTTCTCCATGTTTGGAGCCCCCCCCCAAACACGCCAGAGCGTGTATCCCCCGGGCGGTTGTCTCCCATATGGCCCTTGGGG
Organism: Ambystoma mexicanum; assembly: GCF_040938575.1. Lineage (NCBI taxonomy): Eukaryota > Metazoa > Chordata > Amphibia > Caudata > Ambystomatidae > Ambystoma > Ambystoma mexicanum. The sequence continues at coordinate 669,925,202 of NC_090927.1, read as the reverse complement.
GCAAGCTCTTTTTTGTTGAGAAACATATATTCCGTTTCATGGCAAGGGATAAATGCACAGAGTTTACCTCATGCCCCAGCGTGTGCGTGTCCATGTGGGCCAAAGGAGCAGTCCTTTCCTTGATGGTCTGTTTCTGCGTTGCAGATGTCGAGTGAGCATCACGCCAGGAGTGTGGGTGGAATGGAGGAAGGAAAGGAGATTAAAATCCATTTCACATCCTCATTTGTGGTTTGTCGAATGCTCTGCCCCCATTGCGGTGGAGTGTAGTTTATACTGAGCATTTATCTGGTATTCACGTGCATGTGGCTCACTTTGTCCCTCATGTCACTTGTGCAAGATGGCATGGAAGGACCGATGCGGGCATAGCCCCTTAATCAATTAAAGATGCATCACTGGGGGACCTTCTTCACAGCTGCATTTTTGCAACAGAACAATTTCATGGAGCGATTTCATCCCGATTCTGGTAGAGTGTTGTGTTCTCTAAATGCCTGTGAGCACAGAGTGGCATACATACATTGTGCACGGTCACACGCGTGTCGATCTCGGTGCCTAGAGTGGCATTGGAGATCGTGTGTGCGGTGCCCGTTAGTCCCATCGTTATTGACATAATATAGTGAATAGTACTTACCGTCGGGTGCCTTGCGGATCGATGGTTCTTGCTGCCATGGCTGGACTCCCGTGTGCAGTCAAACAATGGTTGCTAAGCAACTCTGGATGCCAGTTTCAAATTACACGCCTTGGCCCTGGTGTTGGGCAGAAACCTGCGCAGTTCCCTTAGGGACCACTGCAAAAGATTTAGGACTACAGGTGTTGGCAGTAAACCCAATTGGTAGCAGTCTGCACCACCCAGATTTACCTGGTAGCTGTGGCTGAGCAGTCAGACTTCTCTCAAGATGAGTTAGGCAGTATACAGAGTATACACAATAGGTACAGAGATACAGTAGCACAAGCAAACACTGACCAGAGCTTGGGTGTAAAAAGTTTATAATTATTTATATAAAGACACACTTGTAAATTACACTAGCACATAAAAAGGTAAGTAAATTCAACACAAAGTCACTATTATATATATACAACCCTAATTACTTATTAGACAAGTCTTAGTGAGAAACACCACTTATTTTCAGGCAGAGGTGAGCGCTTAACATAAGATGGCACTCTAATAAGTTCTGGGAAAAGGCAAAGTTATGAAAGCACACAAATTTCAATACTTTTCAAAGAACCACAGTGAGGCAGGTTAGGCAAAGTCTACTGGAGAGCAAGGAAGTTCAAATGCCAGGCCCACTCTTAGAGAGAGCAAGCGAAATGTGTCCAGGAACACACAGTGGGGTTATGCCCAAAGAGTCTTTGTAAATAGTTCACAAAAGATTGTGATCAAGTCAGGAAAAGTTAGCTAACAGGCCCCAGGCTAGCCCAGATTAGAAAGTCGAGGATTTACTGTCACCCCGAACGATCTGTCGCAAGGGAAGCCAGGCGGGACACAGTACCTGAAATGGGAAGAACGCTCCAGCGGGGGCAGTTGTGCCTGGCAGCGGGTGCAAGTCGGTGTTTCATCCAGAGGAAGAGGTCGTCTCGAGGTGGAGGAAAGATGACGGTCGTTGCACTGGCAGGGACGAAACCAGCCACGGAGTTTCCCGGTTACAAGGTACTACCCTTTTCTTTGCGGTAGTGGTAAACCGTGGTATTCCGGTTGCCGGGTTGCTTGGCACGGGCAAGGCGGCCACAAGATGGTCCACGAAGGCAAAAAGACGGGCAAACTGGTTATCCCCACCAGCAGTCAAAGGAAGAAGACTCTCCGGACTGGAGATCTCCTCTGTCGTCGGGAAAAGTGGTCAGATGGTTCAGCAGGGCTCCACCGGTGGTGTTGTCGTTGCAGGTCGGCTTGGCTTCTCCCTCCTCGGATTCTTTAGGCGGCTCACCACTTGGGCCAATCACACAAGAGTGCGACTTGAGTTGCCGAGGCAACTCAGTCTAGGGTGCCTAAACCCCCTCCCACACCTCCTGTGGTACCCAGACAGAGTGGCACCACTTTTGGAGGCTTCTGTGGAGAAGCCCGCCAAAAAGTGGAATAAAGGGCTCGACTTGGGTTGGAGTCAAAGAAGCGAACACAAACGCCATTTTGGAATCAAGTTTCGGCAAAAAATACCAACTGGTGAATTTATATTAATTTAATAAACCGGCGGTATGTTCGAGGCCATTTTAAAAAGTGGTACCCTCAAACAATGGGAAAATCCCATAGGAATACATTCGCGGTCGAATATAAAAAGTAGTATCCACTGCCACCAGCCAAAACTTGGTCGGGGGGACTGGACAGTGCCCCCTCGAACAACAGACCCCGAGGCAATCGAATTGCCCCGACCAGTACGTCCACAATATGATGGTTTGTACTGGTTCTGTTCACAATTTAAGACTAGTAAAGCCAATGGTGACTTTACATGCCCTGGGAGACAGTAGTCAGTCCCAGGGTATGTAGTCTATGTTTGGGGGTCGCTACGACAGCCCTGGGTTACTGCACGGAGTGTGCTGTTTAACCCACATATCAAAAACACATGAAAACCTATGGGGTAAAGGACCCCATAGCGCATAGAACACATACAAAGTCAAAGGAACACCTCAAATCATGTCTAAGAGTGGGAGAAAAAGAGTCTCACTCTTAGCAGGAGAAAAAAATAAACCCCAAAAAATCCAGCAAAGCTGCTGGGGGACTCACTAGGTTTGGGAAATTAGCCTTTACAGAGAATTATTCCGAACACCCGGGGCATGCTGGGACTAGGCTTCCCAATCTGGTGACCATTTTGGAGTGGCACAGCCTACAGTGCCAGTGTTCTAGGCTTGCACTGTTTGTTTGCTGGAATCGGCGAGCGTTCTTATTTCTACATCAATTGTGAAAACATTTTTGAAAAATTAATTAAAATTATATAAAAGCCAGCCTGCCACTGTAATTAGACTGAGATGCATATTTGCCAGATGTGTCAGATGTGCTGTGCTTTATCTGTTGGATTTCATTTGTAGATAATTCAGCAGGCTATTGGGCACGATTTGGGTCGTTTTCAAAGGCGCTGCATTATGATGTAAAAATTATAGACGTTACTTTGCTTCTATGTGCATCATTAACATGACGTAGTGAAATGCAGCAACTGGTTTAGGGCTTGACAGGTGTTGCTAATTAATGCCTTTCATACAATGTTGCTGTGTTCGTTACGGTTACTGAGTTGGCTGTTAGCCTAATTTATGGAATGAATCTGCACAAGGTCACAACGCAGCGTGTGCTTCCGAAGTGGTGCATGTCTTAGGTGCCCATTCCTTGTGGATATTGGAGGCGACAATGCAGTGGTCCGATGACCCTGTGTGTGGCGGTGATGGAGATGGAACTGTTGTGTCATGTTCTTATGTGTGTTGGCAAGGTGTCACGCTTCTTCATCACTTGATACGACCGGGTCGTGGTGAACCAGGGGGCATTTCGACAAAGCTTGAGAAGGGGGCCTCATGTGTACATGATGTCATGTTTGAGCCTGCCCTCGGTCAATTGTTGATTTTAGTTGGGGAAGATCCAGGTGGAAAGTGTAGCTATAGATCTTCCCTTGATGTTCCAGTGAAAGCTTTTATGGATGTTTGCCTCTGGAGGTGCTTCAACTTTGCCTATCCTATGTACAACCTTTCTTATGAGTAGAAGGGAAGAAAGGGCTGTGGTTTATATGGGAAAGTGGAGTGATCCCTGGTTATATGGCACCAAAGGCTGCAAAGATTGCGTTATTTCATTACTGCTAGTTCATGCCACTGGATCTTCTCATTCAGGCCATTCCTGAAGGTGTCAAGGCGAAAGATCCATTGTTGTTCCCGTCGCAGTAGGAGATTGATGAAATTGCTGCCCCTTCGGTGAGGTGTGATCTTTTCCACGATTGTCCACTTAAATTGTCCAATTAAACTGTTGAAAATTTAAGAGGACAGTAATTGAAAATGAGCTACTAGAGGGGCTGCAAGTCTTGCTGTTCTAATGCAGGACTTGTGTTTAATCAGTCTTTTGTTGACTCGTCTTGCGGTCATCCCAACATAATGTAGGGCACATGGGCAGGTCACGAGGTAGATCACTCCTTTGCTGTTATAGCTGGTAAGTTTTCTTTGTTGCCATGGAGTCTTCCAGCCTATGCCAATGCGGGTGGTCTACGCACACATCGTGCACCCACCACATGGTGTGTGTGGTCCAAGGGTCTGCTTGCTCTCCAAATGGTTTGTGGAGTATCTTCATCATCACTCTCCTTTAGATTGTGACCAGGTGATCCCGAAGATTCTGTCTGCGTTTGATCAGAAAGCCAGTTGTGCCAGGTTACTTGACCCAGTGTTGAGTATTAGCCACAGTTCCCTGATCTTTCTTTTTAGTATATTAAAAATGCGTGAGTAACTCAATACTGCCGTGATGTTGTCCCGTGGGCTATCCTTTTGATGATGCTGCAGAGTGGTGTCCCTCTGTCCATTTCTCGCTCTTTTGCAGGTGCTGTTCACAATTTTTTTAGGGTATCCTCTCTGCATGAGTTGTTCTTTGAGGGATCCTGCGTGTGTGTTATTTTCTTGTACAAGTGCATCTATACCTTAGAAATTGTCCAAACAGTAAATTGCCCTGCAGGGCTCGAGGGTGGTAACTGGAGTATGTTGGAAGGGAGTTGCGGTCTGTGCCTTTCTTATACACCTTGGAGTGTAGTTGTCCCTCTTGCGCTGTTAAATGTAAATCCTAGAAATGCGTTTCCTTTTTACTTGAGTTGATACTAAAAGGCAGACATGCCAACATTCTGAAGCCCCTGAGAGGCAGATTTCAGCACCGAAATCGTGAGAATGTATTTTCCCCATAGGCATGCATTGGGGATATTGTTATTTTAGGCGGGAGACCGTAAAAAATAGAACTGTTTTTAATGATAAAATCGGGAGTCTCCCGCCTAAATCGGGAGGGTTGGCATGTATGTTAAGGTGTGCGTTACAGTTGTTTAGCCAATGGTGGAAGGATAACAGTTCCTCTGCTGACCCTTCAAAAATCATCAGGATATTGTCTATATATCTGTGCCACATCGCAACCTGCCGGGCATATGGATTTGTGGGAGGGTATATGTGTTCGAAATGCCCACAGGTTCACAAGGACATAACAAGTGATGAAGAAACGTGGCACCTTGGTAACACACATGAACATGGGACACACCAGTTCCATCACCGCCACACATGGGGTCGTCGGACTGCTGCATCGTCGCCTCCAATACCCACAAGGTATGGGCACCTAAGACATGCGCCACTTCGGAAGCACACGCTGCGTTGTGACCTTGTGCTGATTCATTCCATGAATGAGGCTAATAGCCAACTCACTAACTGTAACAAACAAAAACCAGTTGTTGCATCGCACTACATGTTCATGATGCACATAGAAAGAAGGTAACGTCTATAATTCTTACATCATAATGCAGCGACCTTGAAAACGACCCAATTCGTGTCTAATCTGCAAAACTATCTACAAGTGAAAACCAAAAGAAAGCATAGCACATCCGACACATCTGGCGAATCTGCATCTCTGTCTAATTACAATGGCAAGTTGGCTTTTAAATACTGGCTTTTAAATAATTTAAAATAATTTTGTTAAAATGTTTTCACAATTGATGTAGAAATAAGAACGCTCACCAATTCCAGCGAACAAACAGTGCAAGCCTAGAATACTGGCACTGTAGGCTGTGCCAGACCAAAATGGCCGCCAGATTCAGAAGCATAGTCCCAGCATGCCCTGGGGCCAAGAGGCGTAAAGTAAAGTGCTAGAGTTGCTTAGCAACCATTGTTTGACTGTACCCGTGAGTCAAGCCGCGACAGCAAGAAGCATTGATTCAGAAAGGCACTGTCCACCCGCTGGTAAGAACTATTCATTCACTATATTATGTCACTAACGCTAGGACTAAAGGGGACCACACGCACAGATCTCCAAGGCCACTCTAAGCACCGAGATCGACGTGCGAATGACAGTGCTCAATGTATGTATGCCTCTCTGTGCGCACAGGCATATAGATACACAACACTCTCCCGGAATCGGGATGAAATCACTCCATGAAATTACTCTGTTGCAAAAATGTAACTGAAGAAGGTGCCCTAGCGATGCATCTTTAATTGATTAAAGGGCTATGCCCGCATAGGTCCTTCCGTGCCATCTCGCACGAGTGACATGAGGGACAAAGTGGGCCACATGCACGCGAATACTAGATAAATGATAATTATAAACTACACTCCACCAAAATGGGGGCAGAGCATTAGACAAACCATAAATGAGGATTTGCACTCTGATAAGCGACCAGTCATGTAGAGGGGATGTAAAATGGATTTTAATAATCCTCCTTTCCTTCCTCCATTCTACCCAAACTGCTGACGTGATGCTCAGTCGACATCTGCAACACAGGAACAGTGAGATGGACCATCAAGGAAAAGACTGCCCCTTTTTCCCCACACGGAAACGCACAAGCTGGGGCCTGAGGCAAACAATATGTGCATTTATCCCTTGCTACAAAACGGAATATATGTTTGTCAACAAAGAAGAGCTGGCCCCCAAGGGCCACATGGGAGACAACCACCCAGGGGATGCACGCCCTTGCATGTGTGGGGGGGGCTCCCAAAACAGTGAACAGGTCACCATTTGACTTGTATGATCTTTTGAACATAATCTGGCATTAACTGCAGAAGAAAAATTGCGCCCAGCACTACTACACCCATGTGAACAACTGTTTTTAACTCTTCCCCAGGTCGGGCATGGACGCCCCATCCTATCTGATGGACACTGTGACTGGTAGCACGTTTTAAAATACAGGTCCTGAAGAAGAGGACTGCACTTAACACGTCATGGAAACAGGTTGACCCCTCTTTTGCACGATATGCCTGAAGGGACTTGGGGATACGGTATATGTAAACTAAATCGTTTATGTCGATTGTGTTACCAACATAAAATTGGTGATTTCTGTCCTACCGAATTGGCCAGACCAGAAGAAGACTGGAACCATAGCCACAGGAAACCAGTATAGCAGCCTACTGGTTCCATTGAATTGATCTTTTTGACAACATGGCATTCTTTTTAACATTTTCATATATGTTGAGCAACACTAAACCCACTGTCCTGCACTGTGTGCACACACTTCACTGGGGGTGGATAAAGAAAACGGCACACAGCCGTAAGGAAATGCTTCCTCTGTGAAAAGTTCATACTGTGAAAGGATCTGGCTCAATCCCTTTTTAATCTGGTTGAAACGCTATACAATAGAAACATTGTAGAGACGGGGATAGATTATCTCTGCCCTTTTCTATTAGATATGCGACGCGCCAGCTCTGGCCTAGGGATAGCACTACCCTACAGGGATAGGGTGTGCTTCTTACTAGGAACAGTGCTAGCGGATACATTTAGTGCTCTTTTTATAAACACTCATGCTACAAAAGAAACATGCTCCATTTCTCAAATACTATGAAGTAGCACAGTTGAAGGTAATAAGGGAATGGTTCTAGGGGGACACTACTAAAGTATGGTCCCGAATGGACAGGGCAGTGGCAGGAATGACCCTATGGGAGGTCCTATGGCTGAGCAGGGACCATAGATCTGTGAACATGTATCCATCAACATACATCGCTGGTAGAAGATGCATGGGACTCCCACATTAAGAAGTCAGCCATCCCCTCTCCGTTCACACCATTATTCCAAATACACAGTTTTCAACAGGCATGGAAATAAAAGCATTTAAACAGTGACGAGAAGTGGGGTGTTTGAAGTTATGCATTGTAATGCAGGGACAAGAAATAAAATCGTTTGTGGTTTGTAAGCAGCTGTTTGGGCTAGGGGAGGAGAGGATTGCATATTGGCTGTCAGACACACAGATTAAAGCGGCGGCTACCCGCCCTCTTTGAAAAATTTATTAACTCACACTCAGGATCGAAGAAATTGATTTCTTCACTGTCTAGAATATTCACGGGAAATGGTGCACACATTCAATGGCCCTAAATGAAGAAATGGGAAAGAGTGCTAGGCTACACTATACCACAAGAAGGAACAAGTTACTTACCTGTAACTGTTGTTCTCCAGCATGGGTCTGGCATGGATTCACATGCTCATGGATATTACCCGTCGTCAGGCTGGGAATCCTCGGTAAAGAAAAAAATCAGTTTCAGTTTCGTTTCTGAACTGCCTTTCTCCTAATAACCAATCACTGGTCTCTGGGTCATACTGCCCCCCCCCCACCAATGACTGCCCTCTACTTAAGCCCCTCCTCTGGCACCCATCTTCAGATTTGGTAGCACGTAAAGTGGCAGTAGGATCAAGAGAAGTGCCGCAGAGGGGTAGGAGGGAGGGTTCGCAAGTGAATCCATGCCAGACCCATGCTGGAGAACAACAGTTACAGGTAAGTAACTTGTTCCTTCTCCAGCATGGGGTCTGGCATGGATTCACATGCTCATGAATACAAGAATACATAGCAGTACACACATGCACAACCACGGGAGGTAGCAAGGCTCAACATTAAGCATTTCAACAACTCAACATTAAGCATCTCTTACCTCCTCACCAGGCCCACCTTCAGGCGAACAGGTTGCGCAGCACTGCCTGGCCGACTCTTGACTCCTCCCTGGAATCCCGGTCGACGCAGTAGAATCTCGTGAAGGTGTGCGTCAACCTCCACGTAGCAGCCCTGCAGATGTCCAGCAGGGGCACACCAGACAAGAACGCTGTGGTAGCATGGTTGAATGGGCTCTCGGACGGCCGGGCAACGGTCGGTTTGCCAACCGGTGACAGTGCATGATACAGCCGGAGAGCCATCTGGAAATGGAAGCCTTCGAGAGGGCATTCTCTTGGTTCACAGGTCCAAAGTTCACAAATAGCTGTGATGTCTTCTGAAGGGTCTTGGTGCGGTCCACGTAGAACTTCAGCACTCTAGCCACATCCAGCGAGTGCAAAGTCCTCTCGGCCGGCGACGAAGGCGACGGGAAGAAAACAGGTAACACCAAGGGCTCGTTGAGATGAAAGTCCGACGGCACCTTCGGCATGAAGGAGGGGTGCGTCCTCAGCACCACCCTCGTCTCGTGGAATGTCAGGTATGGAGGTTTACAGAAGAGGGCCTGGATCTCTCCCACTCGTCGTGCGGAGGTGATGGCCACAAGAAACGCTGTCTTCCACGATAGGAATTTCAACGGTGCCGAATGCCGCGGCTCGAATGGCGGTCCCATGAGCCTGCTCAGCACCACGTTCAGCTCCCACGCCGGGGCCGGAGCCTTCACCGGCAGGAATGTCCGGAACAGTCCTTTCATGAACTCCTTCACCAGGCGATGGGACAACAGAGATGATCGCCCCGGAGTTCTGGTGTAGCAGGAAATCGCCGCTAGATGGATTTTGATGAAGGCATGAGCTAGCCCTGCCTTGGCCAGCGACAGTAGGTATGGCAGCATTTGAGGGGCCGTAATCCGCAGAGGGTTAATCTTCTGTGCACGGCACCAGACAGAGAAGCTCTTCCATTTGTGTCCATAGCACTTGAGGGTGGAGGACGCCCTGGCCTTTTGCAAGTACCTCCTTGCATTCCGCCGGGATATCGTACCCTCCAACCTCTAGTGCTGCAGGAGCAAGGCCTGCAAGTTCAGCAACCCCGGATCGTGATGGAGGATGGCACCTCCTTCTCTGGAGAGAAGAACCGTTTCCGTCAGCAGTTTGACTGGTGGGGACGCTGACATGTCCAGAAGGTCCGGGAACCAGATCTGCCTCGGCACGCCGGTGCAACGAGGACCATCCTGCACCGGGCCCGTCTTAGTTGATTGATGAGTCGCAGCAGCAACGGTGGGAACACATACAGGAACAGGCCGTTCCAGGGGAATGAGAAGGCATCGCCCATGCTCCCCAGCTGGGGAAACCTGCTGGCGAACTTCTGGCACTTGGCGTTCGTCGCCGTCGCGAATAGGTCAGTCTGGGGATTGCCCCATCATTGGAATAGGAGATCAACTTGATCCTGCCGCAGTTCTGACTCGTAGCACGAGCGCAGCTCCCTGCGGAGTGATTCGGCGATGGTGTTCTTTATTCCTGCCAAATGGAAGGGTACCAGGAACATCCCTTGGGCGACGGCCCAGTGCCACAGATCCTGGCCTCCTTGGATAGGGCTGGGGATCTGGTGCCTCCCTGCTTCCGGATGTAGAACATCGTGGTGGTGTTGTCGGTGAAGATCCTTACCACCTTAACCTTGAGGGACGGAAGGAACGACTTGAGGGCCCAGAACACGGGTCCGAGCTCCAGTATATTGATGTGTAGCGACCTATCCTCGGGGAGCTAGAGGCCTCTGGCGTGGAGATCTCCTGTCTGCGCTCCCCATCCCTCCAGGGAGGTGTCCGTCGTCACCGTTTCCTGATGTGCCGGGGTCTGGAAGTCCATGCCCGCTGCCAGATGCGCGCGGGTGCCCCACCACCGGATCGCTTGGCAGAAGGTCTCGGTGAGTGAGATCCTGTCTTCGAAGTTGCCCGCCGCTTGCATCCAACGGGCGTCGAGGAACTCCTGTAGTGGACGCATCCGAAGCCTGCACAGGCGCACGTGGTAGATGCACAAGGACATCATGCCGATCGGGGACTTCATGGACCTCACCCTGGCCACGTCCATGGTTGACAGCCACTGCACCTTGCCCAGGGTGGCCTTCGTCCTTTCCTCCGACGGAGAAGCCAGTTGCGCCACTGTGTCGAGCCTAGCTCCCAGGAACAGGGCGACTTGTGACGGCACCAAGTGGGATTTCGTGAAGTTGAATGAGAATCCCAGATCCGTGAGCAGTTGAACGGTCTTCGCTGTGTGAACGACGGCGAGTTCACTTGACTTTGCTCGGATGAGGCAATCGTCCAGGTAGGGGTAGACGTGGATCCCCGGCAGGCGCAGCCGTACCGCCAGTGGTGCTAGGCACTTGGTGAACACCCTGGGTGCCAACTTCAATCCGAAGGGAAGGGCCTTGAACTGATAGTGCTGCCCTTGGATCACGAATCGCAGGAACTTTCAATGTCCTTTTAGAATGGGGATGTGAAAGTAGGCATCCTTCAAGTCCAGTGACAATAGGAAGTCACCTTCCTCCAGCTGTCCCAGCACGTGGTGGAGGGTGACCATCCAGAACTTCTGGGACCTGATGTACTTGTTTAGACGACGAAGGTCCAGGACGGGTCGCCAACCGCCGGTCTTTTTCCTTACGAGAAAGTACAGCGAGTACACTCCGGAGCCCTGGAGCCTCTTTGGGATGAGTTTGATGGCTCCCTATTTTAGCATCGCCCATGCCTGCAGTAGCAGTTGAGGGATGTGGATTTCCTTCCTGGCCACAGGTGGAATACGGGGACACTTCCCAAGAAATTCCAGAGTGTTCCTGCAGGCCAGGGCATCCAGCACCCAACGGTCACTGGAGATGGACCCCCACACGCTGACGAATTTCGCCAGCCGGCCCTCCCATCGGGATGCTCAGGTGGGGGCCCGACGCTACGGCTGGTTCAGTCCTGCTTGGCTGCAGTCTTGCCGCCTTGGCGACGATGATGAGATCCTCCTGTTTGGCCGCATCCTCTGTAGGCTTCCTGCGACGAGGAGCTGTCTGCCTAGCGGTTCGACGAGGAGCCTGCGCCGAATCCTTTGGAGGTACCTTGCTTGCCTCCGCAGCTCCAAAAGGACAGCCATCATTGAAGAACACCCAAGGCCCGGGCTGTCTCCGTGTCTGCCTTGATGGCCTGCAGTGACTCGTCCACTGTCTTGCCGAACAGGTTGTTCCCGTTGAAGGGCATGTCCAGAACCCTGGTCTGAACGTCCTGGCGGAAATCGGTTGATTTGAGCCAGCTGCGCAGACGAAGGCAAACGCTGTTGCCCATCTGTCAAAAACCGGTGTCAGCAATGTCCATGGCCACCGTAATGGCGTGGTCCAAAGCCACCTTGCATTCCTGTAGTATGTCCAGGGCCTCAGCCCTCTTATCTGGGAGGAAGTCCAGCAGGGGAGGGATCTTAAACCACAGCTCCCTGTGGTAGCGTGCCACAATCACGAGAGTGTTGGCCGCTTTAATCGTCGTCACCGCAGACGAGATGAACCGCCGTCCCATGGCGTCCAGTTTCTTCCCTTCGCCGTCCAGCGGGGAAGTCGAAGTTGAAGCCGTCGCCCCCGCCGCTTTCTTCTTGGCCACCGCGGAGACAACCGAATCCGGGGACGGCTGTGCCCCAAGGCACATGGGGGCAGAGTCCGGGACCCGGTACTTCTTCTCGTACCGGTCCCTCTTTTCAGGAGCCGTGGACGGGTTCTTCAGGAGTGTCAGCCCCTCGTCTCAGATGTCGTCCTGTAGTGGGACTGAGAGGACCGTCTTCCTCTCTGCCTCACGCCGTTGGTAGAGGAAACCTTCCTTCTTCTGTTCTTTGGGGCAGAGCTGGAAGAGCTCAGATGACCTGGCGATCATGGCATGGAAGGAGCCAATTTTGTTTGGCGGGGAGGCCCGAGCGGGTGGTGATGGAAGGCCCATTCCGTTGTCACCACCGTCGTCATCATCCGTCCCCGTTGTCGCCGTTTCCGTTCCCGTCTCTTCCCCCGGAACAGGGGAAGGAGATAAAAGCTGTGAAGGCCGTGAAGGCTGGAAGGGAGGGGGGGGATGCGTTCACTTCCGCTTGCTTGGTGGGCTTCCCGATGGTCCAGGCTCCGCTGGATTGTCCGCTGGGGGTAAAGGCAACCTTGTCCTTATCTCCGTACGCAAGGCCTGAATCGCCATCAAGATTGCTCCCGAGTTGTCTTGTGGCATAGGCACCGGTTGTGACGGTTGGGGAATAGGATCCTCCGTCCCCTCCATGGATTGCGGCTCTTAGCCGGTACCGCCGTCGCTTTCTTCGTCCGCCTCGTCAGGATCCTTCCCGTATGACCGGACCTCCTCGAACTTCTTGTTCAGGATCTTTGCAACGCCAGCCAGCTCCTCTTCAGAGGTGGTATCTGTGTCTGTAATGGCCACCGCCCCCCCCCTTTTTCCGCCCAGGGTTTCACGGGGGTCTTATCGATGGGCTGAAAAGAGGATTCCCTCCGCAGCTGCAGGGAAACTCTAGGCCCTGAGGTCGCCTCCACTGGGGTAGCCTCTGCAGGCTTCGCCAGGGCCACCACAACTCCCTCGATAGAGGCCTTAGCCGGGTGAATCAGAGCCTTCATGACTTTGGGCACACCTGAGGCTTTTACCTTGGGGGGAGGGTCACCGCCTTGCTCCCCCTCGGCTGTCTCCATCGGGATCGACCGAGACTTCTCTGAAGCTTACCCGGGTTCTCCGATTTCCTCTTCCCCGAGCCAGAGCGTTGGCTAGTGGTTGATGTCGTCAGTAATAATGTGCCCTGCCTGGCAGCCAAGGAGCCTGACCGATCGGCGCTCCCGGCAGACTCGCAGTGCTTAGCCTTTTGTTGGGCCCCCGTCGCCGGAGCGCCGTCACAGGTCTTAGAAGACCGCTCAGACTTCTTCTCACCTGCTGCTGTGCTCTTCCCTTCCAGCCAGTTGGTGAGTCGGATACGACTATCCTTCATAGTCCATTCGGACATGTTCTTGCAAAACGCACAGTCCTTCTCCATGTGCATTTTGTCTTTGTGAAGGCAGTAGAGGCATCGAGAATGCTCATCCTCCTTGAAGACATTCTGTAATCCGCATCCAGGGCAGCTCCTGAACAGCTTGGATCCGGGCGTCGTGGTTCCTTTGTCCTGGGCCATGTCCACGCGGGGTAGGCCTCAAAGATCTTCCAGAATCCTGCAAGAAGTGAAACTTCGCTGTTGAGGGGCGTAGGAAGTTCCGAAACGGGTCCCCGTTGGTCGGAAGTAGAAACGGTGGAGCTTGAGGCTCGATTGACCGAAAAAAATGAGGTTAAACTCTTTGAAAAATCACAAAACGCAGTAAAAGCTCGAGAGCTATAGCACGAGGACTCCCAACACTTGAACGTGCAGTAAAAATCTGAGGATTGCTACCAGAAGAGGGGCTTAGGTAGAGGGCAGTCATTGGCTGGGGGCAGTATGACCCAGAGACCAGTGATTGGTTATTAGGAGAAAGACAGTTCAGAAACAAAACTGAAATTTTTGTTTTCGTTCCCAAGGATTCCCAGCCTGTCGACGGGGAATATTCATGAGCATGTGAATCCATGCCAGACCCCATGCTGGAGAACAATGGGAACATACCTGGAGAAATATAGCGAAATTAACAAGGGTTATACAATTGAGAGAAATGTCGTATATGGTTTTGATGCAACAGCATTTAACTCCAGAAGCATTACATAAACTGTTCCCCAAGTCATCGCCAAATTGCTGGAGGGGTTGCGCAGTGAGTGGGGACTGGATCCATATCTGGTGGGATTGCCCTGTGATTAGGCCTTAATGGGAGAGAATAATCACTCGATTGGAGGAAATGTTTGTTATGAAACAAAAATATGGTGATAGAAGAATGTCTGTGTGCTACGAGACCCGGAAAATAGTCTACAATAGTCAGAGCAAAAATGAAGGCATATATGGTCGTCACTATCGCAGCCAGGGTTGGCATAGAAATGGAAAAAACAGCAAGTCCCAGCAGAGCATGAGTGGATACAAAATAATTTGGAACTGTGTTGCGTTAGAATGGGTAACTTACTCCATTCAAGGGGAAAAGTTAGCGTTTAGGCAACAGTTCTTTCTTTTCTCCAAAATGACTTTGGGCTGCCTTCGTGTCCTCAAAAGTCGAGAATTTCTGACATTGTATAAGATACTAGCTTATATACCCGGCGTTGCCTGGGATATTTTTTTCTCGTATGAAGTATTTGTTAGAAATACGTAAAGGTAGGTTTACGCTTTTCGGAAAGGCTCCATAAGAAAGGTGATTTAATATTTTAAAAATGTTTTCTTATAAAGACTACACACCACCATTTTTGATTCTCCTTAAAAGTTATGACTCTTAACTGTACCTTAGAACAACATGGAGATACCTACGTTGCATGATGGGTGGCTTGATGCTGGTGGTGCCAAAAACTATGGACTTAAAGTTTAATATGACCAAAGTACATATTCATTGTAAGGCTTTTTTATAAACAATATTTTTTTTTTCTCCAGATGCAGCAAAGATATACAACGGATTCTGAGAACCCACTCTTGTACATGCGACATATAACTGCCCGTGGGAGAAACATAGAGATTCAAGTTGATACCAGTGCACTTGATTGACTGGCCCTGTGCCTTGTTATTGTGATACTGAATGCCAGCCTAACCGGGAACTGGAGGTGCTTGAAACCGAAAAGCACATCTGTCGGCATGAGTGGAATGCAGAGGATGCCTCTCTGGTCCATCTGCCTCCCATACGTCTTTGCCTTTCGCCTCTCATACGCCTTCACCTCCCATATGCCAACACTTTGCCAAGTCACAAACCCACAATGTTTGACTTATATATATATATATATATATGTACGTCACTGGGAAGTTAGTCCCACAAGATTGGGAATGCAGAGGCTCTGGACATCTGTTGTTAAGGAATGAGGTTTAAAAGGGAAGTTGGGGGAGGGATGGAACATTGTGTTATGTTGTAATATGCAAAATACTTTAAAAAGATGTTTTTACTATCTAAACGGTGAAAGACCTTGGTAGATATACCCAAATTAGTAAAATAAGGAACAGTTTTTAATGTTTTTTTTTTTACGATAAACAGACAGATGGTATTCTACATCAATTTTGAAGATTCGTTGATGGTGTCCTTGATAAATGTTGATCTCGCAATCTTGTGGGAGTTAAATGCAGGCGAGGAATTGGTTCCATTCCAGAAATTAAATTTAAGCAAAGAAAATCTCAGTAGGTTCAACCAAGGGCTGTTAAAAGCTTGGAGGTTGCGGTTATAAAAATTAAACTGGGGAACTACTCAAATTTTAAAGTCCTGCTTCTCAGGGCAGCTGAGGAAATCAAGTTTCAGCTATTTACAAACTGCTGTCGGAAAACCCAGGAGGGGAAGACAAGGAGAGAGAGGGATGGGAAGAAAAAACAACACATGAATTACAGATGGCTATTAGCTCATATTAGTAAGCATAGTGAATACATTGATCAACCTAACCAAATATAAAAATGATCATTAATTTGGGTCAGCAAGCTCACTTGACCCTGAACTAAGATGTCCAATATAACAGGGGCAGCAGTATGTTGCCCTAAATGTAAATAGAAGAATGCACATTTGGGGAATATGTTATACTCATTTACAGGGCTAAGGGAATAGTGTGATAAATTAAAGTCATTTTAAAGATTAATGAACAAACACACACATCCTCTAGATTAATTATATTGGGCCTCAAAACAATTGACATTCAAGATAAATTACTTGTTTACACCTTAGTGTGGTAACTAATGAAAACTAGGAGGGCTTGGAAACCAGAGCACTACCTAGTTTTGACTTACGGCTGTGCAAGTTACATCAGGTGATGCGAGCATTAAAAACTTGCTGCTATTGCTCTTATTTCTCAAAAGAGGCAGTGAACACACAAACGCACACACGATTCCAGAAGGATAGCTAATAAATACATTATTTTTAACAGATGCTGAGCTTAGTTTATTAACCAACTGATCAGATGAGTTAGGTAAACAAGAGATTTATTTATTTATTTTTAAATGTTTCATCTGCCAACAAGGGGCTTACCGGGAAAAGGGGCTATTGTCTTAAACTTGCCCAAATGTTTAGTTTGCAAATTCGAGATGCTGAAATGATTAAATCTGGATAATATAACAAAAATAAGCACTGATGTGGAGTATGACGTTGAGTCGATTGACCATAATTCCTTGGGTTTATTCTAAGGAGAAGGGGCATACACTAGTTGCTTAACTAGAGCAGGGGTCTGCAATCTGCCGCTCTCCTTTCCAAACCCATGATCCCGCACCACTGAGTGTGCTGGCTAGGGCTCATAGGATTTGTAGTCCAAATCATCTGGAGAGTCAAAATTTGCAGACCGCTGAACGAAAGACAACACGTATAGATTGACATTGTTTTTTTATTGTTTTTGGTTTGTACATTAAACCTTTACAAAATGCATTAGAAACTGTCAGGCACTAAAATATTTAAAATACATTTCAAGCATTCACTAACTTATATACAGATTATAAAAATTCATGATCTCTAACAATAAGATAAAACAGGTAAGACACATAAAACAATCTTTGTTAGATGACACCAGTGCTCCAGATAAGATTTTGAGGTGGGAGTATTTTCAAATTAGAGAGTAAATGCAATTTCAAGAGAGTAAAATGAGTTTTCTCCTCTGCAAGAGAGTAAAACGTATCTATCATACACCCAATGCATACGTAAAATCGGAACTGTAGACCAAAAGAGTTGTAGATCCAAGTTGTTTGGCTTGCCTTTAACCATTTTATTACATTTTTGGAAAATATTCTGCCATAAAATAACTTGCAAGTACGTGCTACATACACAGCTTCATTTTCAAAATTCTGGAACCTAGAAACTCTTTTAAGAACTACTATAGATAGAGACTAATGTATTGCTTGCCGAGGGATTGTGAGTAAGCAAGTGTTGGCATATGATTTACTTACAAGAACTTATACACATAATCTCAGCAACAGTCGCAACCTGCTAAACTACCTTCCCTGCTGCAGGAAATGGAACAAGTTACTTACCTGTAACTGTTGTTCTCCAGCATGGGTCTGGCATGGATTCACATGCTCATGAATATTCCCCGTCGTCAGGCTGGGAATCCTCGGTAAAGAAAAATCAGTATCAGTTTAGTTTCTGATCTGTCTTTCGTAGTAGTAACCAATCACTGATCTCTGCGTCATACTGACCACATCCAATGACTGCCATCTCCCTAAGCCCCGCCTCTGGCAGCCATCTTCAGATATGGTAGCACGTGAAGTGGCAGTATGACCAAGTGAAGAGCCGCAGAGGGGTAGGCGGGAGGGTTCGCATGTGAATCCATGCGAAACCCATGCTGGAGAACAACAGTTACAGGTAAGTAACTTGTTCCTTCTCCAGCATGGGGTCTGGCATGGATTCACATGCTCATAATAAAAGAATACATAGCAGTACACACATGCACAACCACGGGAGGTGGCAAAGGCTCAACATTAAGCATTACATCCAAAACTCAACATTAAGCATTCTTACCTCCTCACCAGGCTCACCTTAGGCGAACAGGTTGCGCAGCACTGCTTGGCCGACCCTGGACTCCTCCCTGGAATCCCGATCGACGCAGTAGAATTTCGTGAAAGTGTGCGTCGACCTCCACGTAGCAGCCCTGCAGATGTCCAGCAAGGGCACACCAGATAGGAACGCCGTGGTAGCTGCGATCGCTTTGGTGGAATGGGCTTTCGGACGGCCAAGCAGCGGTCGGTTTGCCAACCGATGACAGTACATGATACAGCCGGAGAGCCATCTGAAATGGAAACCTTCGAGAGAGCCTTCCCCTGATTGACAGGTCCAAAGTTCACAAAAAGTTGTGACGTCTTCCGAAAACTCTTCGTGCGGTCCACGTAGAACTTCAGCGCTCTAGCCACATCCAGCGAGCGCAAAGTCCTTTCAGCCGGCGACGAAGGCGATGGGAAGAAAACGGGTAACACCAAGGGTTCGTTGAGGTGGAAGTCCGACGGCACCTTGGGCATGAAGGAGAGGTGCGTCCTGAGCACTACCCTCGTGTCGTGAAAAGTCAAGTACGGGGGCTTGCAGGAAAGGGCCTGGATCTCTCCCACCCGTCGTGCGGAGGTGATGGCCACAAGAAACGCTGTTTTCCACAACAAGAACTTCAACGGAGCTGAGTGCAGCGGCTCGAACGGAGGTCCCATGAGCCTGGTCAGCACCACGTTGAGCTCCCACGCCAGGGCCGGGGCCTTCACCGGCGGGAACGATCTGAACACTCCCATCATGAATTCTTTCACCAGACGATGAGACCACAAAGTCGTCCGTCCCGTGGTTCTGGTGTATCGGGAGATCGCAGCAAGATGAATCTTGATGGAAGCGTGCGCCAGCCCAGCCTTGGCCAGCGTCAGCAGGTACGGCAGTACTTGAGGAGCCGTAATCCGTCGAGGGTTAATCTTCTGTGCATGGCACCAGACAGAGAACCTCTTCCATTTGTGTCCGTAGCATTTAAGAGTTGAGGACGCCCTGTCCTTTGCAAGAACCTCTCTGCAGTCGGCCGGTATGTCGTAACCTCCAAACTCTAACGCTGCAAGAGCCAGGCCTGCAAGTTCAGCGACTTCGGGTCATGGTGGAGGATGGCGCCTCCTTCCCTGGAGAGAAGATCCGCGTCCACTGGCAGCTTGATTGGCGGGGACGCTGACAAGTCCAGAAGGTCCGGGAACCATATCTGCCTCGGCCACACAGGTGCGACGAGGATCATCCTGCACCGTGACCTCTTGAGCTGGTTGATGAGCCGGATCAGCAGCGGCAATGGAGGGAACGCATATAGGAACATGCCCTCCCAGGGGAACGAGAAAGCATCGCCCATGCTCCTCGGCTGGGGAAACCTGCTGGCGAACCTCCGGCACTTGGAGTTTGTCGCTGTCGCGAACAGATCGATCTGGGGTGTGCCCCACCGTCGGAAGAGGCGGTCCACTAGATCCTGTCGCAGTTCCCACTCGTGGCACGAGCGCAGCTCCCTGCTGAGCGAGTCGGCGATGGTGTTTTTTATCCCTGCCAGATGAAACGGCACCAGAAACATCCCTTGGGCGACGGCCCAATGCCACAGATCCTGAGACTCCTTGGACAGGGCTGGGGATCTGGTACCGCCCTGCTTCCTGATGTAGAACATGGTGGTGGTGTTGTCGGTGAAGATCCTCACCACCTTGCCCTTGAGGGATGGAAGAAAGGACCCGAGGGCCCAAAACACTGCACGGAGTTCCAGGACGTTGATATGGAGGGACTTCTCCGTCGGCAGCCAAAGGCCCCTCGCGTGCAGGTTTTCGGTGTGCGCTCCCCACCCTTCCAGTCACTGTCTTCTGGTGGTCCGGGGTCTGGAAGTCCATGCCCGCCATCAGATGCGCGCGGGTGCCCCACCACCGGATCGCTCGTCGGAAGCTCTCGTCGAGTGTGATCCTGTCCTCGAAGCTGCCCGTCGTCTGGATCCAGCGAGCGTCTAGGAACCCCTGTAACGGGCGCATCCGAAGCATCCGAAGCCTGCACAGGCGGATGAGATAAATGCAAGAAGACATCATTCCGAGGAGGGACTTGATGGACCTCACCCTGGCTGTGTCCGCAACCAGCATCCGCTGCACCTTGCCCAAGATGGCCCTCGTCCTTTCCTCCGACGGAGAGGCCCGAAGCGCCACTGTGTCGAGCTTCGCTCCCAGAAACAGTGCGTCTTGAGCGGGCACCAGGTGGGACTTGGCGTAGTTTATGGAGAATCCCAGGTCCGTGAGTAGTTGGACGGTCCTCGCCGTGTGCTCCGCGGCGAGCTCCTTTGCCTTTGCTCGGATGAGCCAGTCGTCCAGGTAGGGGTAGACGTGGATCCCCTCCAGGCGCAGCCGCGCCGCCACCGGTGCAAGGCACTTGGTGAACACCCTGGGTGCCGACCTCAATCCGAAGGGAAGGGCTCTGAACTGGTAGTGATGCCCTTGGACCACGAATCTGAGAAACTTTCGGTGTCCCTTTAGGATGGGGATATGGAAGTAGGCATCCTCCAAATCCAACGACGACAGGAAATCACCGGAACTTCTGTGCCTTGATGAATTTGTTCAGTCGTCGTAGGTCCAGGATGGGACGCCAACCTCACGTCTTCTTCTTCACGAGGAAGTATCTTGAGTAAACTCCGGAGCCACGAAGCCTCTTTGGGACGAGCTCGATGGCGCCTTTCTTGAGCATCGCCTTTACCTCCAACAGAAGTTGAGGGACGTGATGTTCCTTCCTGGCCACAGGGGGGACGCGCGGGCACTTCTTTAGAAACTCGAGCGCGTGACCCTGGGCCAGGGCGTCCAGCACCCAACGGTCAGTGGAGATGGACTCCCACACGCTGACAAAGCTCACCAGCCGGGGTGCTTCGGTGGGGGCCCGACCCCACGGCCGGTTCAGTCCTGCTTCGACGAGGCTTTGCCGCCTTGTCCTCCTTGGCGACGACGGTGGGGTCCGCCCGACTTGCCTCGTCCCCTGTAGGCTTCCTGTGACGACGAACGGGCCGCTTGACGATAGGGGGAAAATCCGCCGCCGGAACCTTTGGAGGCACCCTGCTTGCCTCCGCCGCTCCGAAAGGGCGGCTGTCGTTGCTGGAGGACACCAAGAGCCCGGGCAGTCTCCGTGTTCGTCTTGATGGCTTGTAGGGAATCGTCCACTGTTTTCCCAAACAGGTTGCTCGCGTCGAACGGCATGTCCAAGACTCTGGTCTGCACGTCCTGACGGAATTCAGTTGCCTTGAGCCATCCACGCCTTCTAAGGCACACGCCGTTGCCCAACTGGCGAAATCCAGTGTCAGCGATGTCCGTCGCTATCGTAATGGCGTGGTCCGACGCCACTTCTCCTTCCTGCAAGATCTCTAGGGCCTCCGCCCTCTTGTCTGGTAGGAAATCCAGCAGGGGGGCGATTTTGTACCACAACTCCCTGTCGTAGCGGGCTACGATAGCCAAGGCGTTAGCAGCCTTAATCGTCGTCGCTGCCGATGAGATGACTCTGCGTCCCATCGTGTCCAACTTCTTTCCCTCGCCGTCCGGCGGGGAGGTCGACATAGAGGCCGAGGCCCCCCCCGCTTTCTTCCTGGCCGCCGCGAGTCCAGGGTCGGCTGTGCCCGAAGGCACAAGGGGGCCGCGTCCGGGACCCAGTACTTCTTCTCGTACCGATCCCTTCTCGCAGGCGTTGTGGATGGGTTCTTGAGGAGGGGGCGAGACCCTCATCCCAGATATCGTCCAGTAGAGGTACAGCGAGGACCGTCTTCCTCTTGGTCTCGCGCCGTTGATAAAGGAAACCTTCCTTCTTCTCATCTTCCGGGCAGAGCTGGAAAAGCTCGGATTCCCTGGCGATCATGGCATGAAACGATCCAATCTCGTCGGGCAGGGAAGCCCGGGAAGGAGGTGACGACGGGAGATCCTCGTTGTAAACCTTGTCGTCTGTGCCCGTCGCGGCCGTGTCAGTCCCCGTATCATCCTCATGGGTCGTGGACGGGGAGGAGGGCTGAGCAGGGCACAATGGTTGAAAAGAAGGTGGAAGATGAATCCTTCTTCTCTTAGGAGCAGGGCTCCCAGAAGGGCCTGGCTCCGGGTCCCCCGTCGGGAGAGGTTCCTCCGTTGGTGGTAACGGCAATCTCGTCCTTATCTCCGAGCATAAGGACTGTATAGCCAACAAAATGGCCGCCGAGTTGTCTTGCGGCACTGGTTGAGGGGAGTCCGACGGGCGGTCAGGAGCCCCGTCGGCACCCTCGACGTTCTCGTCGTCTCCTAAGTCGGGGTCCCTCCCGACGGGCTGGTCTTCCACGCCAACGCCGTGGCCTAAGACTTCGATCAGCTCCTCCTCAGAGGTTGAGGCCGAATCCACGACGACCTCCTGCCCCCCCTTTTTCTTCTCCGTCGGAGGTTTCATGGGGGTCCTGTCGATGGGCATGAAAGAGGATTCCCTCGCGGTGGCAGGGAGATCCTGGGCCCCGAGGTCGCCACCACTGGTGTAGCCTCCACAGGCTGAGCCAGGGCCGCCGCGACTGTCTCGATAGAGGCCTTGGCCAGATGGATTAAGGCTTTCACCACCTTAGGTGCGCTCACCGCCTCGCTCCTCCTCCGATGGGGCCTTCGAGCTCGACTGGGGTCTCTCCAGGAGCTTCGCCGGGTGCTCGGCCCTCCTCTTACCCGAGCCAGAGCGTTGGCTCGTGGTTGATGGCGCCGGGGAGGATGCACCCTGCCTGGCACCCGTAGAGCCCGACCGTTCGGCGCTCCCGGTGCCAGCGGACTCGCGGTGCTTGGCCTTCTGTTGGACCCCCGTCGCTGGGGCGCTCTCAAAGGTCTTAGAAGACAGCTCGGACTTCTTCTTCTTCTTCTCGCCTGACGGGCTCTTCCCTTCCAGCCAGTTGGCGAGACGCAGATGGTGGTCCTTCATGGTCCGCTCCGACATATTGCCGAAAAAAACACAGTCCTTCTCCACGTGCGTCTTGTCCTCATGCAGGCAGTAGAGGCAAAGGGAGTGTTCGTCCTCCTTAAAGACATTCTGAAGCTGGCATCCAGGGCAGACCCTGAACAGCTTTCCGGGCGTCGAGCTTCCCTTCTCCTGGGCCATGATCGGGATGGGCCTGACAAACTTCTGGAGTCCTCCAAAAGCGTGGCTCGACGAAGTCTTCACCCTTGAGGGGCGTAGAAGAATACGACACGGGTCCCCGTTGATCGGATAAAGAAACGGTGGAGCTTGAGGCTCTTTTGACCGAAAAAGAGAACATTTTCCTAGGAAAAAACACGAAAAAAGCACTAAAGCTCGAGAGCAATAGCACGAGGATCCCAACACTTGAACGTGCGGTAAAAATCTGAAGATGGCTGCCAGAGGCGAGGCTTAGGGAGATGGCAGTCATTGGCTGTGGTCAGTATGACGCAGAGATCAGTGATTGGTTACTACTACGAAAGACAGATCAGAAAGGAACAAGTTACTTACCTGTAACTGTTGTTCTCCAGCATGGGTCTGGCATGGATTCACATGCTCATGAATATTCCCCGTCGTCAGGCTGGGAATCCTCGGTAAAGAAAAAACCAGTATCAGTTTCGTTTCTGATCTGTCTTTCGTAGTAATAACCAATCACTGGTCTCTGCGTCATACTGACCACAGCCAATGACTGCCCTCTACCTAAGCACCGCCTCTGGCAGCCATCTTCAGATTTGGAAGCACGTGAAGTGGCAGTATGACCAAGTGAAGAGCCGCAGAGGGGTAGGCGGGAGGGTTCGCATGTGAATCCATGCCAGACCCATGCTGGAGAACAACAGTTACAGGTAAGTAACTTGTTCCTTCTCCAGCATGGGGTCTGGCATGGATTCACATGCTCATGAATAAAGAATACATAGCAGTACACACATGCACAACCACGGGAGGTGGCAAAGGCTCAACATTAAGCATTACATCAAACTCAACATTAAGCATCTTACCTCCTCACCAGGCTCACCTCAGGCGAACAGGTTGCGCAGCACTGCTTGGCCGACCCTGGACTCCTCCCTGGAATCCCTGTCGACGCAGTAGAATTTCGTGAAGGTGTGCGTCGACCTCCACGTAGCAGCCCTGCATATGTCCAGCAGGGGCACACCAGAAAGGAACGCCGTGGTAGCTGCGATCGCTCTGGTGGAATGGGCTCTCGGACGGCCAGGCAGCGGTCGGTTTGCCAACCGATGACAGTACATGATACAGCCGGAGAGCCATCTGGAAATGGAAGCCTTCGAGAGAGCCTTCCCCTGATTGACAGGTCCAAAGTTCACAAAGAGTTGTGACGTCTTTCGAAAACACTTCGTGCGGTCCACGTAGAACTTCAGCGCTCTAGCCACATCCAGCGAGTGCAAAGTCCTCTCAGCCGGCGACGAAGGCGACGGGAAGAACACAGGCAACACCAAGGGTTCGTTGAGATGGAAGTCCGACGGTACCTTGGGCATGAAGGAGGGGTGCGTCCTGAGCACTACCCTCGTGTCGTGAAAAGTCAAGTACGGGGCCTTGCAGGAAAGGGCCTGGATCTCTCCCACCCGTCGTGCGGAGGTGATGGCCACAAGAATTGCTGTTTTCCACGACAGAAACTTCAATGGGGCCGAGTGCAGAGGCTCGAAAGGAGGTCCCATGAGCTTGGTCAGCACCACGTTGAGCTCCCACGGCGGGGCCGGAGCCTTCACCGGCGGGAACGACCTGAACAGTCCCTTCATGAACTCTTTCACCAGACGATGAGACCACAAGGACGTCCGGCCCGTGGTTCTGGTGTATCGGGAGATCGCAGCAAGATGAATCTTGATGGACGTGTGTGTCAGTCCAGCTTTGGCCAGCGTCAGCAGGTACGGCAGTACCTGGGGAGCCGTAATCCGTAGAGGGTTAATCTTCTGTGCGTGGCACCAGACAGAGAACCTCTTCCATTTGTGTCCGTAGCATTTAAGAGTCGAGGACGCCCTGGCCTTTGCAAGAACCTCTCTGCAGTCGGCCGGTATGTCGTATCCTCCAAACTCTAGCGCTGCAGGAGCCAGGCCTGCAAGTTCAGCGATTTCGGGTCGTGGTGGAGGATGGCGCCTCCTTCCCTGGAGAGTAGATCCGCGTCCACCGGCAGCTTGATTGGCGGGGACGCTGACAAGTCCAGAAGGTCCGGGAACCATATCTGCCGCGGCCACGCAGGTGCTACGAGGATCATCCTGCACCGTGACCTCTTGAGCTGGTTGACGAGCCGGATTAGCAGTGGCAAAGGAGGGAACGCGTAGAGGAACAGGCCCTCCCAGGGGAACGAGAAAGCATCGCCCATGCTCCTCGCCTGGGGAAACCTGCTGGCGAACCTCCGGCACTTGGAGTTCGTCGCCGTCGCGAACAGGTAGATCTGGGGTGTGCCCCACCGTCGGAAGAGGCGATCCACTAGATCCTGCCGTAGTTCCCACTCGTGGCACGAGCGCAGCTCCCTGCTGAGTGAGTCGGCGATGGTGTTTTTTATCCCTGCCAGATGAAACGGCACCAGAAACATCCTTTGGGCGACGGCCCAGTGCCACAGGTCCTGCGCCTCCTTGGACAGTGCTGGGGACCTGGTTCCGCCCTGTTTCCTGATGTAAAACATGGTGGTGGTGTTGTCGGTGAAGATCCTCACCACCTTGCCCTTGAGGGACGGAAGGAAGGACCTGAGGGCCCAGAACACTGCACGGAGCTCCAGGACGTTGATATGGAGAGACTTCTCCGTCGGGAGCCAAAGGCCTCTCACGTGCAGATTTTCGGTGTGCGCTCCCCACCCTTCCAGGGAGGCATCCGTGGTCACTGTCTCCTGGTGGTCTGGGGTCTGGAAGTCCATGCCCGCCGTCAGATGCGCGCGGATGCCCCACCACCGGACCGCTCGGCGGAAACTCTCGTCTAGTGTGATCCTCTCCTCGAAGCCGCCCGTCGTTTGGATCCAGCGCGCGTCCAGGAACTCCTGCAACGGGCGCATCCGGAGCCTGCACAAGGGGATGAGGTAGATGCAAGAAGACATCATTCCGAGGAGGGACTTGATGGATCTCACCTTGGCCGCGTCGGAAACCAACATCCGCTGTACCTTGCCCAGGATGGACCTGGTCCTTTCCTCCGACGGGGAGGCCAGAAGGGACACTGTGTCGAGCTTCGCTCCCAGAAACAGTGCATTTTGCGCGGGTACCAGGTGGGACTTGGCGTAGTTCACGGAAAATCCCAGGTCCGTGAGAAGTTGGACGGTCCTTGCCGTGTGATCCACGGCGAGCTCCCTCGTCTTGGCTCGGATGAGCCAGTCGTCCAGGTAGGGGTAGACGTGGATCCCCTCGCGGCGCAGCTGCGCCGCCACCGGTGCAAGGCACTTGGTGAATACCCTGGGTGCCGACCGTAGTCCGAAGGGGAGGGCTTTGAACTGGTAGTGACGCCCTTGGACCACAAACCTGAGGAATTTTCGGTGCCCCTTTAGGATGGGAATATGGAAGTAGGCATCCTCCAAATCCAACGACGACAGGAAGTCTCCTTCCTCCAGCTGACCCAGGACGTGCTGGAGGGTGACCATCCGGAACTTTTGCGCCTTGATGAACTTGTTCAGACGTCGCAGGTCCAGGATGGGGTGCCATCCCCCCGTCTTCTTCTTCACGAGGAAGTATCTCGAGTAAACTCCGGAGCCCCGAAGCCTCTTTGGGACGAGTTCGATGGCGCCCTTCCTGACCATCGCTTTTACCTCCAGGAGAAGTTGAGGGACGTGAAGTTCTTTCCTGGCCACGGGGGGGACGCGCGGGCACCTTCTCTGGAACTCGAGCGCGTGGCCCCGGGCCAAGGCGTCCAGCACCCAACGGTCGGTGGAGATGGACTCCCACACGCTGACGAAGCTCGCCAGCCGGCCTCCCACCGGGGTGCTTCGGTGGGGGCCCGACCCCACGGCCGGTTCAATCCTGCTTGGACGAGGCTTTGCCGCCTTGACCTCCTTGGCGACGACGGCGGGGTCCGCCAGACTTGCCTCGTCCTCTGTAGGCCTCCTGAGCCGACGAGCGGGCCGCTTGACGGTAGGTGGAGAAACCGCCGCCGGAACCTTTGGAGGCGCCCTTGCCTCCGCTGCTCCGAAAGGGCGTCCGTCGTTGCAGAACTCCCAGGGCCCGGGCCGTCTCAGTGTCCGCTTTAATGGCCTGAAGGGAATCGTCCACTGTTTTGCCAAACAGGTTGTTCCCATCGAAGGGCATGTCCAGGACTCTGGTCTGAACGTCTTGACGGAAGTCCGTAGCCTTGAGCCCTCCACGCCGCCTAAGGCAAACGCTGTTGCCCAACTGGCGGAACCCAGTGTCGGCGATGTCCGTCGCAACGGTAATGGCGTGGTCCGAAGCCACCTCACCTTCCTGCAGGATCTCCAGGGCCTCTGTCCTCTTGTCGTCCGGCAGGAAGTCCAGCAGGGGAGCCAGTTTGTACCAGAGCTCCCTGTCGTAGCGGGCCACGATAGCCAAGGCGTTGGCCGCTTTAATCGTCGTCGCTGCCGACGAGATGACTCTGCGTCCCATAGCGTCCAATTTCTTTCCCTCACCGTCCGGTGGGTAAGTCGATGTGGAGGCCGCACCCCCCCCCGCTTTCTTCCTGGCTGCCGCGGAGACGACGGAGTCCGGGGTAGGCTGCGCCCGGAGGCACAGGGGGGCCGTGTCCGGGACCCGGTACTTCTTCTCTTACCGGTCTCTTCTAGCTGGCGTCGTGGAAGGGTTCTTGAGGAGGGTGAGGCCCTCATCCCAAATGTCGTCCAATAGAGGCACTGAGAGGACCGTCTTCCTCTTGGCCTCGCACCGCTGATAAAGGAAACCTTCCTTCTTCTTCTCCTCAGGGCAGAGTTGAAAAAGCTCGGATGCCCTGGTGATCATGGAGTGGAACGATCCAATCTCGTCGGGCGGAGAAGCCCTGGTGGGAGGCGACGACGGTACATCCTCGTCGTATACCTCGTCGTCCGTACCCGTCGCTGCCGTGTCAGTCCCCGTATCATCCCCTCGGGTGGAAGGGGATGAGGGCTGGAAGGGGCGCGACGGCTGAAAAGGAGGCGGAGGGTGGATCCTTCTTTTCTTGGTAGGGGGAACCCCAGAAGGTCCCGGTTCTGGGTCCCCCGACGGGAGAGGTTCCGTCGGCAACGGTAGTCTCGTCCTTATCTCGGAGCATAAGGACTGTATAGCCAACAAAATGGCCGCCGAGTTGTCTCGCGGCGCTGGCAGAGGGGAATCCGACGGGCGATCAGGGGCCCCGTCAGTACCCTCGACGATGTCGTCGTCACCTGCGTCGGGATCCATCCCGACGGGTCGGTCTTCTTCCACGCCGAGGCCGTGGCTTAAGACTTCGACTAGCTCCTCCTCCGAGGTTGAGGCCGAATCTACGACGACGCCCCCCCTTTTTCTTCCCCACGGGGGATTTCACGGGGGTCCTATCGATGGGCACAAAAGATGACTCCCTCCGAGGTGGCAGGGAGACTCTAAGCCCCGAGGTCGCCACCACTGGTGTAGCCTGCACAGGCTGAGCCAGGGCCGCCGCGACAGTTTCGATAGAGGGCTTGGCCGGATGGATTAAGGCCTTCACCACCTTAGGTGCGCTCACCGCCTTATCCTTGAGGGGGGGGGGGGGACACCGCCTCGCTCCCCCTCCGATGGGGCCTTCGAGCTCGACCGGGGCCTCTCCAGGAGCTTCGCCGGGTGCTCGGCCTTCCTCTTACCCGACCCAGAGCGTTGGCTCATGGTTGATGGTGCCGGGGAGGGTGCGCCCTGCCTGGCGTCCGTAGAGCCCGACCGTTTGGCGCTCCCGGTGCCAGCGGACTCGCGGTGCTTGGCCTTATGTTGGACCCCCGTCGCCGGGGCGTCCTCAAAGGTCTTAGAAGACCGCTCAGATTTCTTCTTCTCGCCGGACGGGCTCTTCCCTTCTAGCCAGTTGGCGAGACGTTGATGGCGGTCCTTCATGGTCCGCTCCGACATGTTGCCGCAAAACGCACAGTCCTTCTCCACGTGCGTCTTGTCCTCATGTAGGCAGTAGAGACAAAAAGAGTGTTCGTCCTCCTTGAAGACGTTCTGCAGCTGGCATCCAGGGCAGACCCTGAACAGCTTTCCGGGCGTCGAGCTTCCCTTCTCCTGGGCCATGACCGGGCCTGAGAAACTTCTGGAGTCCTCCAAAAGCGTAGCTCGACGAATCTTCACCCTTGAGGGGCGCAGACGAATCCGACACGGGTCCCCGTTGATCGGATAGAGAGTCGGTGGAGCTTGAGGCTCTTTTGACCGAAAAAACGAAGTTTTTGAGAAAAAACGTGAAAAAAAAAATAGCACTAACGCTCGAGAGCAATAGCACGAGGATCCCAACACATGAACGTGCGGTAAAAATCTGAAGATGGCTGCCAGAGGCGGTGCTTAGGTAGAGGGCAGTCATTGGCTGTGGTCAGTATGACGCAGAGACCAGTGATTGGTTATTACTACGAAAGACAGATCAGAAACGAAACTGATACTGGTTTTTTCTTTACCGAGGATTCCCAGCCTGACGACGGGGAATATTCATGAGCATGTGAATCCATGCCAGACCCCATGCTGGAGAACGAAACTGATACTGATTTTTCTTTACCGAGGATTCCCAGCCTGACGGGGAATATTCATGAGCATGTGAATCCATGCCAGACCCCATGCTGGAGAATAATGTGGATCCCCACATTGTGTACAAAACCAAAAACATGATTCTGGCAATTACAGTTGGGAAGAAATGCAGACAAGTGCATAAGTTGCAGACTGATCCCAAATCCCTGCTTCAACACTAAAGTGTGTGATCCTGGGCAACTAATTTTGCCATTGTACCTTTTTAGCAAAAACAGAAATGTCTATAACTAGTGATTTATTGCCAACTAGTTACTACACAAAAAAGCCTGACAGACCCCTTTTCCACTATTTGAACTATACCATTAATAGTAGTGACCATTTATATAATGCACATGACAAAGGGCCTAATTCATTGAGTGTTTTCCAATGGGGTGTTGCCATTATAAAAGGTTTCTCTGAATTAGGCCAAAAGTGTATACATATATGTCTCGTGGCTTACTCCTTGTTGCTTCTTTAATATAAATTCACATTAATTTTTTGCACGTCAATCTAGCAGACATCGTAGATATATAAAGCACCCATTTAATAATGTGTTAATATATACACATAATTAAATGGGCGCTTTGGGTTGCTCACTTTAACTATCATGCATATGAAAGGCTCTGCCACTGATAAAAGAAATGTGTTTGCTGGTGCGTACAAAGTTTTCACATTTCCTTCTAGACATTCTATTACTTAAAAGCTTGCAAACAATTTGCAAATATGTAAAGGAATTTTCATTGAAGTACTTACGAATAGTCTGTGTCTGTAAAGTGCAAGTCTAATATGAGCTGGAAATTCATTTCGTTAAGAGACTCCTCAATCTGAAATAAATTGCAATGTATTACAAACTTACTGTTCACTGCACAATATAACAATTCAGTCAATTCAATTCCAGAAGCAGAAATGAGAGCAATACCTTTTTTTCATCCAGCAGCATTTTTACTTTGAAGATGAGTACGTCATTGACAGCAACCTCCTCATTTTTATAAAGAATTTGAAAGATTTTACTGCAAATCAATGTGTCATGAACTGAAGCTGGAAAAGCCAAATCAAATCCTGAAAATAGAAAAAGGCAGACAAGTCGCAATTCTTTATCAATATTTGAATATTCACTATATATCGTACTTCCTCCTACAAGGTCACCCAATTTTGGTTTAATGTACTGTTAAGTAATTACCAGAGAGGCTAAAGAAATTATGCAACATTATTTTTGCAGTACTGGATTACTGCATGGTTCTTCTACACACGCACATACTGCTAAAAATCCTTTGGAAGTGAGCTAAAGCTTTCTCAAGAAATTCCATCAGAAATGCAAAAGCAAAAGTAAACAGCAAGGCAGCACAAATTTAGCAAACACAAATTTAGCAAACACAAGGTTACATCATTTTATTGGTAAAAACATTTTCACAGTGCTTAGGGTGAATTTGTAGGAATTGTGTTCATTTCTATTCAATTAGGTACCCTGGATTTATATGGCCAAAACATGTAAACTGCTAAAAACCTACAACTGCTAAAAACAACCTCTGCGCACTGAGAAATGACTAAGCATAAAAATGAAGAACACTTTCTTGCATCAAGTGTCCTGTGTGATCAGATTGTTTTAGCCAAAGACATGACTTCCTTTTAGGGGCATCTGTATAAAATTCCCCCATCCATCTTGCACATCAACTCTGGTTCTGTTAAAAAGAGCATCCGCCTTGATGCTTTCAACAATGCACACGGTTCAGCCTTCTCCTTTTACATAATAAGAATACATATGTATAGAGAACATTGGTGTACACAATTTGACTAGGAAGGGAACCATAGCAACAAGGCACCCTTACTGGGAACATTCCACATCTCTGCCCCACCCCACGAGGTATACAAAAGAGTCAATCTTACAGCAGAGCCTTCATCATTATGTACTTGGCCATCTGATTAGCACCAGGGTACTTCATCTTTTAGACGCAGTAAAAAACCCAGCCAAGCTAAATGGATATTCAGATGCATTTAAGGATATGCACAGGCACCAATGTCCTGCCCCATCCTTTTCGATTCACAGCCTTTCCTGGCCATGTCGTTTTGCCATGTACCAATGCCTTTAGGTAGCTTACCATAACATCAAAAGTACTGGTCCAGGGTTAGTCTTCTAGAGGAAGGCAAACTAGAAGTAGAAAAATCATTATCATGACAAATATGTACTTCGTCCTAAAACCATTCTGCTTTCATCTACACTTGGAACAGAATTTCCAGGAATACCTGGAAAGACCGATGAGACAGCATTACATTCACAGAATCCAAAAACCAGGTTTCCCCAGAGTAGTCCTGCTCAGAAGTCAGGTCGGGGCAAGTATGTCTCTCTCCTAGGTTTTATGTTTTAAAATTCTTCGTACTGAGCTTTATAGCGTTTTATTTGAATTTCTGATCCCTGCAATTTGATCACCAGTCTTACAGCTAGTGAAGTTGCATTTTCTCACACCTCTATGTGCAGCAACAGCTGGCAGGGCAATGCAGACTCACAGTCCGCCTTCGACAGCCGTGAAGAGGGAGGTATTTATGCAGCAGAACAAGAAGTTGTGCAGCAGTTTAGCCCAGAAGATATTTTAGGTCTTTTAAAGATAGAGCTCTCAGATACAGAATCAAAAATATTTGCTTTGCTTGTATTAAGAGAGCAAAAATATTGGGCTAACACTCTGGGGATTCTCAAACCGCATCAGATAGGGTTTAGAGAGAGTGTGGGCACTTCTACAGCCGGTATTATAAATTGATTGTTTGCAACAAGAGGCCTGGCAAAGGAAAACATTGGTCGTGTATGCAGTAAGTGTCCACCTCTCCCTAGCATTCGATAAAGTTAACCAAAGTCTTCTACAGAGAACTCTGCAAAAATGGGGCGTGCAGGATCATTCGAGTTTATTAAACACATTACACATACATACCACATTAAGGGTGTGACCAAGTATGTTTGGAAATGCAACAGAGGATATAAAAACTGAGAACGTATTACTCCAGGGATGTGGTAGCGCCACCTTATATTATAGTTGGCAGACCTCGGTGCATTTCGGGAATCTTCTATTTTTTTTTTTTCCAAAGGTGTATGCACACAAGATGTACTGGCTAACATACACAGATGATATTTGAATCTTTGACACAACTAGGGTTGGTATGAATTGACTTATAAAAAGTTCTGAACAGTAGGTCAGAGTAATTGAAGTTGCTCACCGTAGTGACTAGAGTACACACAATCCATAGTTTTGTTCTTCCATGCTTGTGGGACGGTACTGGAACCTTTGGCAGTGAAAAATTGAGCTTCCCCTTTAAATTTAGCATAGCGTGCAATGGCCCTGCTCTCCGGCACCACACCTCAGTCGCCTACGAACACATCGGACACTTAGATACCCGGCTACACTGATTACATATTAGCCATTGACATACTAGCAGGGGAAGACGAGTGGGATGTATGGAGGAAAGGGGACTATGAGTACTCTAGTCACTATGATGAGTAACTGAAATTACTTGTAGGTTCTGTCCCCTTTCCTCCCATCCTTGTGCGTGATTCCACCGAAAATAGAGTGGAGCGGTGATACCCTGCCTCATATCTAGCATGAAGCAAAAAGGTTCTTCAGAACCGCCTGACAAAACTCAGCATTACGCCTGGAGCTGGTGTGCAGTGAGTAGTGCTTACTGCAGGCCAATGGAGAGACTCAAGTAGTCACCTTGCTGATGACATCCCACAAAGCATGTCTCTGAAACGCTACAGCCTTGGCTCTGACTGCAAGGGCATGGATCTCCTCCGGCACAAGTCTGCCTATGGCCGTGTACGCCTCTGAAATGGCCTGAACCATCCAACGGGCGATGAAAGGCTTGGAAGCCTGAGAGCCGGGGGAGGAGCCCCCAAAAGTCACAAACAATGCCTGGGACTTCCTGAAGGATTTGGTCCGGGAAAGATGAATCTTTAGGACCCTCTTGAGGTCCAAGGAATGCAGGGCCCTCTCTGCCTCTGACTGCAGGTTTGGGAAGAACACCGGCAGGCAGATCTCCTGATTCAGATGAAATCAAGAGACCACGTTGAGCAAGACGTTTGGGTGAGTGCGTAAGATGACCTTGTCGTTGTGAAACGTGGTGAAGGGTTTGCACGAGGACAGTGCCTGCAGCTCACTAACCCTGCATGCAGAGGTGAGAACCACCAGTAAAACCGTCTTCAGTGTCACCAAGCGGATGCCCACAAAGGCCATTGGCTAGAAAGGGTTGCGCTGCACATTGAGCTCCCAGACCGGGTGCCTATGCACTTCCAGAAAAAGCCTAGAAAACTCCCTTGGGCCTTAATCACTGGGTTTGCCGCCATAAACACATGCTCAGGGTAATTCTTGTAAGCCCCAATGGCCGCCAAATAAGTGCGGCAAGTATCCACCTGAACTCCAGAACAAGCCAGTATGTCATCCAGAGAACAGGTGAGAGGGTCCAAACCCTGGTCAGGAGCCCAATGGCAGAACCTAGACAATTTACTCTTATACTGGGACTGAGTCGAGGGCCTTCTGGCCTGCTGAATGATGCCTTAGTTGGTCAAGAACAAGGCCGCCAGCGCCAGCTTTGCCGGGTCTGGATGCTCCACTGCTCTGCCCTGCTGCATCAGGAATCCCCTGCTGGAGATCAGAAGGTGGACGGGATCCTGGCAGCACAACTGCATCAGACCGGAAAACCAAGGTCTCGAAGGCCAGTGGGGGGCAGTCAGGATGAGGCTGCAACCCACCTAAACTCGAAACCTGCACAGGGGTCCATTGGAGCAGAGGGGTGGGCGGGAACATAATGGATGACTGAGGAACTTGAGATCTGGCCAAGGATGATCAAGACAAACTTTATAAAAAATGCTTACGTCAAATAGTTGCCTGAAAAACACATGACAAAAAAATAGGAAGGTATCTACGCTATGATACATTACTCACCGTAATCGTATTTCTGATGCTTGTATCTGCTTAGATTCACATGCTGTGCATAGGCCGACATCTAGTGGAAGCTGCAGAGTATTACAGTTTGTTTTTCGAAACTCAAAAATGGGCGTCGACACAGGGCGTGCCAGTAATACTATCCCTAGTGTGACGTCCACTGTACCCAAGATCCCTCACGCGTCTAGGATCCTCAGATTGTATTTTTTCTGACATGAGGTAGCGTGAGTACAGATAATCCAAGCAGATAGACAGAAAGGTAAGACTTCAAGCCATCATGCGCCTTCTCTCAGAGGGGAGGAAGGGTGGGTCGCATGTGAATCTAAGCAGATACAAGTATCAGAAATACGATTATGGTGAGTAATGTATCCCTTCTGAGGCTTGTGGAATCTGCTTAGATCACATGATGTGCATAGATTAGCGAGCAGTACCTGAAGGAGGTGGGATGTGAGAAGGGTCATGAGCAAATAAGTGTCTTAGAACCGCTTGTCCTACTTGTGTATCTGCCTTGGAATGGGTGTCAATGCAGTAATGCTGAGTAAAAGTGTGAATGGAGCTCCAAGTAACTGCTTTGCAAATGGTGTCAAGGGGTACATTTGCAATGAAAGCCAGAGTGGCCCCAATGCCTCTAGTAGAGTGGGCTCTTGGCGTGAAAGGCAGAGTTCTTTCAGAGAGTGAGTAACACAGCTGGATACAGGGGGGCGTGGCTTGGCGCCGATGGCGAGCGGTAGCTGATCTGCCGAGCTCCGGCCGAGACGCCGTTTCCTGATCCTTTTTCTCCAGCTCATGTGAGGCCCCAGCCCTCGCAGAAGAACGTGCTGTTGGGGGAAGCGGTCCTGCATCTGAACCACCATCGGGCCCACCGAATTGGATCTCCTAGACGCCACCGTGGCCCTAAAACGGCTCTCTCCCCCTCTGCTCCAATCGAATCCAAGATGGCGCCTCTCATCGCATAGCGGAGCCTCTGAGGGGAACCCCTCCCCCAACGGACTCCCAGGCCTGGTGGGGTGAAGCGGAAGCACGACAAGGAGAACGACCCCCCCTGGGTGCCGCCCAACTGACACCAATAGAAGACTGGCCTGGCTCTGGTCACTCCACCGATCCAGCCCCACAAGACAAGGTGCGTGAGATCTCGCATCACCTCAGAAAGGGGCCCCCCGCCTACCCCTACTCTTCCGATATCCGCCTCCGGGGGCCCCACACCCGGACACGGGGGCTGGCAAAATACAGCCCACGGCCCGAAGTCCAGCTTAAGAAGAGGGCCTTGCTA
This sequence comes from Ambystoma mexicanum, assembly GCF_040938575.1. Taxonomy (NCBI): domain Eukaryota; kingdom Metazoa; phylum Chordata; class Amphibia; order Caudata; family Ambystomatidae; genus Ambystoma; species Ambystoma mexicanum. The sequence continues at coordinate 669,889,363 of NC_090927.1, read as the reverse complement.
GCAACCCCGCAAGCTACCTAACTTTTGAGGCCCAGGACATCCACAACCATCACCTCAAGATGGCCGCCAAGAACAAGACCAGAGCCGCCACCATGGACTCCTTTGTTTCCACCAAGGTGAAGACCCCCACTCAAGCCAGGGCCGGCCCCTCTGAAGTCACCCAGGCGAGCGAAGGGGTGGCCGCCGATAACCACTCTCAGATACTTGATGCCATAGCTTCACTAAAAACGCACATAGACTCTAAGATCGACAAATTCAAAATAGACATTCAACTAATTCGCCAGGACGCTCACAACTTAGCTGAGAGGGTCACAACCGTCGAACAGTCAACAGAGGATACATTTACGGCCACCACAGCTATGAAGTCGGAAGTCGCCCTCCTGCGGAGGAAAGTCGCCTTCCTGGAGGAAAGGGCAGAAGAGGCCAAAGGCCGGGCCAGACGGGGCAACATTAGGATCCTGGGTGTTCCGGAGGGGAACGAGGGGGCAAACACCACATCCTTCGTCGAAACCCTTCTGCTGCAAGAAATTGGGGCCGGCAAATTGACCCAGGGATTCTCGGTCGAAAGGGCCCACAGATCCCTCCAGAGGCGCCCTCCCCCTGGATCGCACCCCAGACCTATAATTGCTAAGATACTGAACTTTCAGGACAGAGAAACTATCTTAAGGCGATCCAGGGAGGGTGGCCCCATCGAAAGAGGGGACTCCAAAATCTCCATCTACCCGGACTATACGCAGAAGGTGCAAAGAGAGAGGAATTCATTTGTCCCGATAAAAGCTAGGCTCTGCCAATTGAACCTAAAATACAGACTACTATACCCGTCACGCCTCAGGGTCATCTATAAGGAGAGAGTGGTATTCCTCGATAACCCAGAAGCAGCCAACATGTGGCTAGAGGATAATAACTTGGCCGATGGCAAGGACAACTCACGGACTGAGGCCTAACCCCCTCGGATCCCACAAGCGACCCCCAAGCAACAGTAAGAACCACCACATACGACACCGGAACACAGAAGGTAATCCAACTTCAGTTTATCATTTGGAAACGGCCTTGCTCGGCTCCGCTGCCAGGCCCTTGCCCCACCCCCAGCGTAGAATTCACTCGGTCCAGGCACCCGCCTGACCCAGCTCGCGCCCGACTCCCGGATGGGCTCCGACGGCTCGAGAGCGCCTGAGTTTTGTTATTAGTTTCACTAGTTGTACAGTCTTCATGCTTCTTTCGACAACAAAGACCGAGATGGGTCCAGGACTCGACCCGGAAGATCGGAACCCAGTGGTATCCCCCTCGCAGCCTACTTACTGCAGATTAAAGCAGAGCCGGACTCCGGGGACGAAGTCCCGCATCAGTTCCGAAACTCAGACCCGATGGCGGCACAGCTCACCGTGATGACATTGAACGTGAGGGGTATGGGCTCATACCTCAGACGTAATCGTATACAGTCCAATCTCAAAAGGAAGAAAGTCTCGATTGCACTCCTTCAAGAAACCCACCTCACGACGGAGGCCATGTCCAAGATTGCAGACCGATGGGCCGGGTCTGTGAGAGGGTCCCCCTACTCCAAATACGCAAGAGGGGTGCTAATATGGATAAGCCCGGACGTGCCCTTCCAGATGGAGGGGTGTGAACAAGACAAAGAAGGGAGATACGGAGTGATTTGGGGCACAATGGAACAGACCCCGGTCTGCCTGGTCAACTCATACTTCCCACATCACGGGATACCGGCGTACCTCACCACAATGATCACAAAGCTGACTCAGCACCGGGACCGCACTTTTATATGGGGAGGCGACTTCAACTGCGTTGTTGACGCAAGCATGGACAGATCGCTGCCTCCCCCCCACTCGAGCAACCTCGCACCCCGGGCCCTGAAGGAAACTCTGGAGCAGCTCAATCTGGTGGATATCTGGAGGGAACACCACCCGGCCGACAGGACCTACTCCCACTACTCAGCTCCACACTGAGTCCATACAAGAATTGACTACCTGTTTATCAACAAGGAGCTCGCCCCACGTGCCGCAGCCACAGAGTACCTGGGGCGAACGATCTCCGACCATTCCCCACTGACCATGCTATGGCAGCTGAGGGGCCCCAAACCCCCGATCCCTATGTGGAGGATGCCGACTGCGGCACTTGAAGACCCCGAGTTCAGGGAAAACCTCGCCAAAAAACTGGAAGATTACCTGGAAATCAACATGGGGTCGGTATCCTCCTGGAGCACATTATGGGAAGCCATGAAGGTGGTGACCAGAGGAGAAATTATATCGAGAGCCGGCGGAATTCGCAGGCAATTGAAGATAACGCTTGAAGCACAAGAAGCAGAGATCTCCCGACTGGAGTCTACCCATGACAACTCCACAGAGGCCGAGAACAAATTGAAGGAAGCTCGGGCGGAATGTCAACAAGCTTGGGAAAGACTGGAGAAATTCGATTTCACCACACACACCAGCAGATCCCACAAGGAATCGGACAAACCAGGGAGGTTACTGGCCTGGCTCTGCAAGCGGGAACATCCCAAACACCTCCCAATGGAGATACGGGACGCCGATGGGACATCCCACACGACTCAGCTGGGGATCAATGACGCCTTTGCCAGATTCTACACCAAACTGTATGCCCACGAGGCTCAAATTCCTACTGAAGACATTATAGACACACTTGAGGAGATAGAACTCCCCCGTATTTCACCCGAGCAGAGAGAGGAACTGGAGATGGAGATCACTCTTGAGGACGTGCAAGGGGCAATCAGGTCCCTCTCTAACAGCAAAGCCCCTGGCAGCGACGGCCTACAAAACGTAAGAGCCCATCCTCACCCCAGTTCTTCACGAGGTCTACCAGGAGGCATACACGAACGGGGTTCTCCCCAACACCATGAAAGAGACCATAATCGTTCCCATGCTCAAGCCACACAAATCACCCACCGACTGAGTCCTATCGCCCTCTGGCCATGCTAAACTATGATGCCAAGATTCTCACATCCATATTAGCCCGCAAACTGGCCAGAGTGGTGGGACCCCATCGTCCATGAGGACCAGAACGGATTTGTGCCTGGGCGCAACACCACAGCTAACCTTAGGAGGCTACAACATGTAATGGCCGAAACATACGAGAGAGATGAAGACCTGGCGGTGTTGTCGCTCGACGCTATCAAGGCCTTCGACTCCATATATTGGGAATGGATCAGGGAGGTCTCGAGAAGATTCGGCTTCGGAGGGGGCTTCATCAGGTGGATCGAGGTCCTCTATAATTCCCCAATGGCAAGAGTGAAAACGGGAAGAATGGTATCAGCAGCCTGGGAAATACAAAGGGGAACGAGGCAAGGGTGCCCGCTATCGCCCATGCTGTACATACTGGGCCTGGAGCCGATCGCACTATACTTCAGGCAGCAGCTCTTCGACGCTGGCATCAAGGTGGGCAATGTACACCACATAATATCTCTATACGCAGACGACGTTCTCCTATACCTAAGAAACCCCGAAGTCAACGCACCGACAGCACTAGAGATGCTAGACAATTACGCGAAGTACTCGGGGATCTGATTCAGCAGAAGCAAGTCCTCCGCATTCCCCCTGGCGGGCCTACGCAACACGTCAGAAAGCGATCTCCCAGTGATAGGAATAGGTTGGCAACTGGTCAAGTTCCGGTACCTGGGGATCAACGTGAGCCACACCCCGCTACTCACGCACGAACATAACACTGAGGTCGCCATCACGAGTCTTCGACGCTCTATAAAATTCTGGTCCAAGCTCCCATTGACCATGGTGGGCAGAGCAGCGATAGTCAAGATGATCGTACTCCCCCGATTCCTATACTTCTTCGTGAATATTTGCCATTATGTCCGACCGCCCTTCTTCAAGAAACTGGAGGCCATCATCAAGGACTTCCTATGGGGCCCTCACAGGCATAAGTTGTCGCTATCCGTTCTTTCCCTGCCACATAAAGAGGGTGGAATAAAGCTACCGGATCTCCAGTTATACTACCTGGCTGCCCAGTTAAGTCACATAACGAAATGGTTCTCGGACGAACCTTCGGCTGAAACGGAACTACTGAGGCAATCCTCGAACAACGTGATCCCCAAGGAAACCCTATGGCACCCCACACGGCAATCCCCGATCACCTTACAAGTGATTGACCTGGGTAGGAGGATATGGGCCAGGTCCTGCTACATCAGGCGAATGCAACACCCATACTCTCCGGATAACCCCATCTTAGCAGATACCTGCCGAATGGATGAAGACCTCTAAACAGCAAGGAGGTGGGAAGAAGCCGGCATATACACATGGGGTGACATGTTCGAGGAAGGGGAATTCAGGGACTTTGAATCTCTTAAGGCCACCGAAGGAATACCCCCGGGCCAGTTCCTCTGGTACCACCGCCTCAAGCAGACTGCCAAGAAACAATGGAACGGCTGGCCGGAGGAACCCTCCCCTGACCCTCTACTTCAAGAAATGCACGACCTCTCGGATGGCTGGAGACCAGTCTCCAGGCTCTATTGCAGACTATGCGATAAACCCAACCCTAAAGGCGAAGCTCTGAGGGCGAGATGGGAAGCGGACCTCGAGACCCCGATTACGGATAAAGAATGGGAAAGAGTGTTAATATTTCCCAAAAAAGTGTCTAGGAATGCTAGATTCGGCCAGATTCAGTTGAACGTCCTGTATAGGACATACATGACCCCACATAGGGTCGCCTCCTTCAACAAGATATCCTCCCCTGCATGCCCCTGCATGCCCATGGTGTGGAAACGATAAAGCGGACATGATCCACATGTTTCAGACTTGCACTAGGGCGATGACACTATGGTCCAAAGCCAAACAGACTTGCATGGACGCCGGAATGACGAGGTACGAATGGACTCCCGGCGAGTGCCTTCTGGGAAAGTACCCCAGACCTAGCAAGTTCAAGCATGCTGTCAGGTTAATGGATATCTCATGCATCCTGGCTAAGAGAACAATCGCGATGGCTTGGAAGACGCCGTCGGGCCCCAGGCACGAACGATGGCTCAAAGAACTCGAGAGATTGACGGTAGCCGAAACCAGGGCCTGGCAAGAAGGAATCACGTCAAGCGGCGAAACTGAGAGCGGCTCCTTAGAATCATGGAAGGCCCTCCTCAGAGACATACGCTTCAGCGCCGACTACAAGCCCCCCTGAAGTCTCGTATCATCACACTGACACTAATCCCCTGCTCCTAGCCCGAAAGGACAGCCCCTGTATGCGACCCCTCGTGCTTCCTGACCCATCCATCCACTGAAAAGTTTGCTACAACATGAAGACTGTTTTGTTTGTTCCTTCCCTCTTCCCTGTTCCCCCTTCACCATTCCCTCCCTTGTTTGAATCACTGTTTAATTTCTCGTTGTATTGCACGTTTTTTCTCACCAAAAAACAATAAAATACGTTTAAAAAAAAAACACAGCTGGATACAGTTAATAATCCACTTCGAGATGGCACCTTTAGAGACGCGATCCCCCTCTCTGCCTGTAGCTACGGAGACAAACAGTTGATCTGTTTTTCTTAGCGGTCTGGTTTTATTTACATAGTAGAGGACCGCCCTACGCACATCTAGGGTGTGTAGTTTCACCTCAGCCGAGCTTTGCGGGTTCTGGAAGAAAGCCAGAAGCTCGATGGACTGGTTTACATGGAATTTAGATATAAATTTAGGTGAGAACCTAGGGTGTGTGCGTAAAACCAGTTTGTCTTTATGGACAGTAAAGAAGGGATCCTGCACTGACAGAGCCTGAATTTCACTGACCCTTCTTATAGAAGTAATAGCTACTAAGAAGGCCGTTTTATAAGTCAGGTGTTTGAGACTGCTTTTATGCATGGGTTCGAAAGGGGGCCCCATGAGCTTGGCTAGCACCACATTAAGGTCCCACCCTGGTGGTGGGTTTGAAATAGGAGGGTGAAGTCTCTTTACTCCTTCCATGAAGGCTTTAACTACTGGTACTTTCCACCACGAAACCTTGCTATGGGAAGTGGTGTAAGCTGACAGGGCTGCCAGGTGTACTTTCAGTGAGTTAAAAACCAATCCTGCATCTAGCAGGTGGAGCATGTATGTAACAATAGTGGAAGGAGTGCAATCAACTGGGTTGATTTGTCTACTCTGGCACCAGATAACAAACCTCTTCCACTTGTCAAAGTAACAGTACCTTGTGTTTGGTTTCCTAGATTCCTTTAGGATGTCCATACACCCCTGTGGCAAATTGAGATGTCCAAACTCTATGACCTCAGGAGCCATGCTGCCAGGTTCATTGAGTTGGGTTGCTGGTGCACTGTTTGACCTTGGTGCTAGGACAGTAGGTTGTACCAGGCTGGAAGTTTGATGGGCTCGCACACCGCCATCCTGCATAGGTGTGGGAACCACGGTTGTCTTGCCCACATGGGAGCAACTAGGACGAGCGTCATCGATTCTCTGTTCATCTTGTTCACCACTTTCCTGATGAGAGGAGTTGGTGGAAAAGCGTACGCAAACATCCCTGACCAGTTCATCCACAGGGCGTTCCCCTGGGAGTCTGGTTGGGGGAACCTGGATGCAAATCCTGGGCATTGTCTGTTTTCGCTTGTGGCGAATAAGTCTATAGTGGGGAAACCCCACTGAGAGAAGATATCTTCTACGACCTCTCTGTGTAGAACCCATTTGTGTTCCTCTGGGAGGGAGTCTCTGCTCAGAGCATCCGCTAGGGAATTGAGCTCCCCTGGAACATGTTGTGATGACAGGAAGATGTTCCGTCTGAGTGCCCATATCCAGATTTTCAGGGCAAGCTTGGACAGATTTGGCGAGCGAGACCCTCCTTGCTTGTTCAGGTAGAACATGGCTGTAGTGCTGTCCGTCTGGATTTGCACTGACAGGTTTAGTAGGTGGGGCTTGAACGCCTGAAGCGCTCTGAATACTGCCAGAAGCTCTAGCAGGTTGATGTGGTTCTTGGCCACTGAGTGAGACCAGAGACCCTGAGCTGTGTGGTGGAGATGGTGAGCTCCCCACCCCGTCAGGCATGCATCTGTAGTGACTATTGCCTGTACTTCGGGATCGTAAAAGGGTTTCCCCTGTGCAAGATTCTCTCTTGTCCACCAGTGAGGCTTTGTACCAGTGTTGGCGAAACGACCACTAGATCGTCCCACTGACCACTTGACTGAGACCACTGTTTCGCCAACCATTCCTGCATGGGACGCATGCGCAGGCGTGCGTGGGGGACCAGGTAAATACATGACGCCATCATGCCCAGTAAACACATTGCTTTGTGTACCGTTATTTGTTGACCGGACTGATAATGCGGAATTTGCAGTAGTATATTCCGAATTCTTTCTTCTGAAGGAAAGGTCAACCCCTCTTGAGTATCTAGGATGGCTCCTAGGAATTGTTTGGAGGTGCTTGGCACCAGGCTTGACTTGTTCTCGTTGATTGAGAAGCCTAACTCGTGGAGGAGGTCGATCGTCGTTTGAATGTTTGTCGTGCAAATTCCTGGGGTTTCCCCCGTTATGAGCCAGTCGTCCAGATAAGGGTACACTGGGATTGCCTCCCTGCGTAGGTGTGCAGCCGCCACCGCCAGGATATTGGTGAATACCCTTGGTGCTGAAGCTATCCCTAAGGGCAGTACCTTGAACTGGTAGTGTCTGCTGTCCACCTTGAAGCGCAAGTACTTTCTGTGCGCTGGGAACATGGAAATATGAAAATAAGCATCTTTCATATCCAAGGTTGCCATGTAATCCCCCTTTTTTAGGAGGGGGATTACCTCTTCTAGCGTGGTCATATGAAATTTTTGGGGCTTGACATACTTGTTGGCAGGTCGTAAGTCCAATACTGGGTGCATTGTCAAATCTTTCTTTGGCACAAGGAAGTAAGTTGAATAAATACCCTTGTTTACCTGGTGTCCCGGGACGAGTTCTATCGCGTCCTTTTCTAGCAGAATGGCGATCTCCTCGAGGAGAATCTTCTGATGTTCTAAAGAGTGTACCCTTTGTCGTGGAGGATGGTTCCGGGGACGCTGCAGTAGTTCTATACAATGTCCTGTGGATACTGTTGACAGCACCCATCTGTCGGATGTGATCCCTTCCCATGCCTGGGTGAAGTTGGAAATGCGTCCCCCTACTGGGTTTCCGTGAGAAGGGACCCTGAACTGAGCCTCCCTTGTTGGGGCTGCCTCTGCCTTTACCACGACCTCTCCTATTACCCCTGCCGTAACCCTGGGTAGACTGTTGGTTGTTGTTCCACTGTGTACCCTGCCCTTGGGAATATGTAGATCCTCTCTGGGAATTTTGGCCGCGTGGGCGACGAAAATTACTATTCCCTCTCTGGTTAGGGGGTTTATTGGTTAACTGGCCAAGGGACTTGAGTGTTTCGTATTCGTCCTTGGCATTCTTCAGTGCGTCTTTGACCGCCTTACCGAACAACAGATCGGTTTCCACCGGTTTGTCCAACAATGATGCCTGGGTTTCTGCCTTAAAACCAGACTGCCGTAACCACGCATGTCTTTTGATAACAGTGCCTTCCGCTATCAATCTGCCTGCGTTGTCCGCGGCGTCGAAGGTTGCTTTCAAAATGCAACCAGACACGGCTCTGTGCCGCGACTTTTTCCCACTGATGGCAGTTGTAGCTGGCCAACAGGGTGGTGGAGTTTGCAATCCTTGCTTGATAGGTGGACGTTGAGGCTACTTTCCTGTCGAAACCGTATAGTTTTTTGCTCTCCTTGTCGGGAGGAGCTTCGGACGATGACATGGGTGTTCCAGCCCTCTTACGAGTGTTGGTGACCACTAGGGAGTCTGGCTTCAGATGTCCTCTTATATAGAGAGGGTCAGACTGGGCCGCCCTGAAAAGTTTTTCAACCCTGGGATTGACTGCTCTGGTGAGGTTCGGGTTCACCAGGGATGGATCTATTCTCCGCTGAATGGATTTAAGTATAGGGATGGTCTGGGCAACAGGCCTCCTTTCTCCCACTAACTCTTCTGCGAAGTCCCTTTCCTCCTGGACACCGTGGGTGTCAATGTGGAAATGTTCTGCTGCGCGTGCGAGAACCTCGTTTAGGAGGGGTTGGTTATCGACCGGGGAGTCGGTAACCGGGGCTTCGTTCTCTACCGGGGAATCTACTCTGTATGTTTCCGGATCCTCCTCTTCCTCTTCCTGGTCCTCAACATCCCCATAGTAGCCCGTCCCGGTTTGCTCTTCTAACATACCAAATTCTTGGTCCTCACAAAAGGAAGCCTCTCCCTGATACAGTGAGTATGGTCTTGCGTATGGTTGTACCTCGAAGGGTTCTGACCTCAACGGAGTTTCGAACCGGGGCTTTTTACTCGGGGGGGGATAGGATCAGTAGAGCCTGAGGGTGTCTCCCCCTGTGGATCATACGAGAGGAAATGTTCTGGATTTTTACCATAAAAATCTGCCAAAGAAGACATTCTTGACATGACCCTATCTATGTCTTCACTGGACCATTTTTTGGATCTAGGAATGACTCTCTCAGCAAGTTTATGGGATTTATCTTGAGTAGCTTTGCTGGTTTTAGACATATCAGCAGACCTGGTTTTGTCTGTCTGTTTAGGGGGAGTGGTGTGTTTCACAGGTGTGGAAGAGTGCAAAGGTTGTTTCTTCTGCTGTTTTCCCCCCTCCCCGTGAGTGGAAAAATGTTTTCCCTGTCCTTTAGTGGCTCCGGAGTTTTTCGACGTCTGGCATCGGGGATGGTGTCCCTGTCCTTCGAGCGTGGGGCCTCGCTGGTTTTAACTGCGGGCTCCGACTCCTGGAGCGCGGCCTGGGGGTGGAAGTCGTCTTCGTCTTCCGACGATCGAACCTCTGTTAGCCTAGGGAGCGAGGCACTCTTGGCAAGAGTGGATGATTGCCTGGAGTCATGCGGCGATCTTAATCGAGAGCGCCCAGAGGACACCGAATCGGACCGTTCTGTTTGTGCCTCTTTCCGAGAACTCGACGTCGTCGAGTCTCGGTTGGACTTAGTGTGTTTAGTGTGTGTAGTATGTGAAGCGCTTGTGTCGCCGGTGGTCTTCCCCATAGCCGCCCTGCCGGACGACCTTCCGAGGTCGGGGACCTGCGCTCGGCTGTCTTTCGACGCCGTAATGCCCTCGCCGTCCGAAAGTACGGCGTCGCTGCCGTCGCTGAAGGCGCCCTCCGCTGCCATGGCCGCCTGCCTGGAGTGGTGGGCCCAACGCTTCGTCGAACGGTCCTCAAGTGTCTTAGGTTTAAACCTACTACACGCTCTGCAGTTCGCTTCGGGGTGGTCCCTCAGCAAGCAGAGATTGCACGTGGCGTGCCTGTCGACCCAAGGGTATTTGCGATTGCACTTGGGGCAGAATTGAAAAGGGGTACCCTCCATACGCACCTTGAGGCAGCGGGCTGTTAAGTGTAGGAAATGTATAAAGTGTACCTATATACCAAGAGTGTAGAGTATGTACCACCCCCCACTCTCCCTACTTGCAGGGCCGAGGCCAGAGGCCTTCCAAGACCCGGGCCGAGGCCAGCGGCCTTCCGAGGCCCAAGTCCGTCGTGCAGCAGCCGACGGTCGATTTCTTCTCCAGCCGGCGTCGAGTGTCGAAGTTCGACGTTGGGGTGGGGAAGGATGTCAATAGATTATTAAATTAAATTTTTAGCAAAAGTATGGCTAAGGCCAGGGGACTCCGCAAAATGCTTCCGACCAGTATGGCGGAACAAAACAATCTGAGGATCCTAGACGCGTGAGGGATCTTGGGTACAGTGGACGTCACACTAGGGATAGTATTACTGGCACGCCCTGTGTCGACGCTCATTTTCGAGTTTCGAAAAACAAACTAATACTCCGCAGCTTCCACTAGATGTCGGCCTATGCACAGCATGTGATCTAAGCAGATTCCACAAGCCTCAGAAATATATATATACACACACACATATATACATACATACACATATACAGCTATAAATAACTAATCCAAAAGATGAAAAAAATGCTACAGACATTTGTCATCAGCACCATCTGTGCACAGAGAACATTTTGAAACCCTCTAAGAACTGCAGTGTCCTAAAATGATGGCTGGCACACCTGTTAAAAAAATTCCATCAAAATGTACATAGCAATAACATAAATTAAGAAACACTTCAGCATTTAACAAATTATCTTATCTGGATCTGTGCCCACCTGTAGTCTTTAAAGAACCAGATAAAAGTCCACCACTTGCTAATTACCTAAAAGAAGTCATACACAGTAATAATTAATGGGAAGACGACATCTGAACATAAAATCGCAACAACTCCTCCTACTGAAAAAGGTGCAACCAGGTCCATCGATTTACTCCACTTATAGACCAGTTGCAAATGTCCCCTTTTGGGAGAATCCAGCCAAGTAAACGTACTCCGCAATTCCAACATTCTTTTGAAGACAATGAAGATTACCCATGCTTACAGTGCATGAAGTCTTGAATCTATTAAAGACACAGAGGCGAGCATTAAGCTTATTCTCCTTTATCGCCACTCTACAGCAGCCTTCAAACTTGGTTTTCATCAGTTTAAACAGATTTCTTTTTTTTTTCATAACTTAAAATAGAACTGAGCTACTTCCATTGGTTGAACTACAGAACCCTACAAGTCCTCTCTCCGGAGTAGTTCTTTCTTCTGCACGTCCGTTAGGCAGAATCCTGTGCAGTGCCCTTAGGGACCACTACACACAATTAAGACTACAGGTGGCAATACAAGTTTTACCTTTGGTACAAGCCTGTACTACTATGCCAGAGTGGTAGCAGTGGCGCAGCAGCCAGGCTTATCTCAAGAGTATATGAGCAGTAGCAGAGATTACACAAATAGACCACAATTACTGTGACTCAAACAAACACTGACTCAAGGTTTGAGGTAGAAAAATATAAGTACATTTATTTTTAAACCATTTGTTATAACCACGACACTTCTATTAAATTTAAAACCACACGAAAAATATACTACAACTAACCAATTCACTTTGTACAGTATGTCTCAAGGTAAGTACCCTGTGTTTGAATGGACCGGTGTTATCAATAAAACACGTTACCGGGAATACAATTGCGATGACTTTTTGACAGTTCGGTCTACTGAATGAACGCGTATCCGTAACAGGAAATGCTACCGGGGCAAAAACACACTTAGCACCCGAGATACCCAGCGGGAGTTGGAGGCAAAAATCACAGGCAATATTATAGTTAGGCAGACAGAATCGGGAATCACTTGTGACAGGAGTTCAAGAGTCAAAGGGGCCAGAGCCAGGGTCAAGTGACACCGGGGGCCTGTTGCTGAGGATCACACAGACAGACAGTTCACGATTCAACGTAGCCAAGAGTACTTTGATATTGTCAATGTTCGGAAGCAAAAGTTATAAGAAGGAGGGAAGACAAGGGCAAGCCTTGGAGATGAAGAAAAGGGGTTTACCCTGTTTCCTCAAGCAGAACACAGTACCTTATTCCAACGGTGCAGCTGGTGCCCTGGCAGTTGTTCCTGATGGTTTCCCGCAGAGCCACGGTTCCTGGAGCTTCGAGGTGAAGGAGGACGTCTGAAGGGGGTCTGCACCACACAGGGATGAGGCCGGCAGCAGCGACAATTAATAAAAGGTGCGCTCCTTAAAAACAGGAGAGGCTCTTCAGGTGGTTATCCGGACCACTACAGCTGTGTGCAGCGATTTCGACCACGAAGGCGACCTCTGGCTGAAGAAGATGAGCTGGTTATCCCCACCAAGCTCAAGGGAAGACGACTCCGGACTGGATCTTCTCTGGTCGATGAAGGGTAGATAGCTCAGGACTGCAGCAGGGCTTCACCAGGACAGGATAGTTGCAGCAGCCGTCGTTCTCTCTGCTTCTCTTCGGTTCCTTGTAGTTCCTGTGGTGACTCTCTGACTTCTAGCCCAAGAGACCTGCCTTTTATGCGCAAAACCCCCATTCACACAGCCTGGCTGTCAATCACCCAGCAGGGGGGTTGTCCAGCCTGGACAACCACCTTAGCCAATCATGGCAAAGTGTGACTTGGGTTTCGTAGGATACCCTGTGCAGGGGGTGACTACACCCCTCCCTCACATTCAGCCCACCTAGACACCCAGGTGCCAAGAGGAGGGCTTCTCTGCAGAAGCCCGCCAAAAGACGGTGAACAAAGAAGGCGAAAGTGGTTTGCCACGCAAAGTAAAACACAAGAAGGACTTTAACAAAAAGAAATGGCGAATAAACCCGACCGGAGCCAAGAGAAAGACAATTTGGTCAAGCGGGTTTATGTTCGAGGCTAATATAATAGCCTAAAACAATACCACGTTTATCTAATATAATTGCGCTAGGAAAGTTAGGGTAGATATCACTGCCACCAGCCAAGTCTAAATGTTAAAAGAGCGAAACAATGCTCTAGAGGTACAGAAGTAACCCTTTCCAGTACTCCATGGAAGATGGGGTGTTCTGGATCTGTCGTAGATTGACTAAGTAAAGTTAATGGCAACTTTACCCTTTTCTGGGGGACGGTAGTCAGCCTCAGAAATGGAGTCGGTGGGAAGTCTCAAAGACAACCCTGTGCCACTGCACTGAAGGTGCTGTGTGACACACAAAAGAAGAGGGCTACTGAAGTGGTGTACTCCAGAGTCCACAATCACAAAAACAGAGGAAATTCACATGGCAAAACACAGGTAAGAGTGGGGGAAAAGCTCACACTCTTACCAAGTGGAAACAAACTCCAGAAGTCCAGAAAAGCTGCTGAGGGACTCACTAGGTGAGGGAAATTAGCCATCAATGAGAATTCTCCCTAACAAAGTCCACCAATCAGGGCTCCTTTACCCCTATGTGTCATATCCTGCCTGGGTCCTTTCCTCTCTCTTTGCACGATTCGCAACTCATCGCAGCCCGCACCCACAAACGAGACGCTCAACTTCAATGCCAACTCCAAACAACATGGAACCAACGATGAATGAAAACCACAGCTCCTTGCTGCTAAATTCTATCCTCAGGACTCAAAACTTCCAGCTTTGAGCTCCTACGTCACTGCTCACCAATTCTTCTGATCATCTCCTGGAAAGCAATGATAGGCACATTAGGGTGGGAAATACACAGCTCAAAAACCACAAAAGTACTACATTGCATAACCAGATCACACAATCCCCCGCTTTTTCCTGGGGGGTATAATGTTCATCTCAGTGTCTTTAATAGCATCCGTTCTCCCTGTGCTGTAAGCATGGGTAACCTTTATTCTATGGCAAGACCGGGTCGAGCATTATGTGTGTTCAAAGCGCTAACACTGACTCTGCCATTGTTGGAATCGGCTTAAAGTAGAACATCTTAGAAACAGACTCGTTCAACGAGTCCACCGATATCAAAATGTTTTCCAGCCTCGCACCTGAAGAGAACGCCTTTAACGCCATGACACCTGTAACTGAACAAGCTCCGAAAAAGGCCACAGCAAGGCCCGCTAGCACCCATCACCTCGGGTACCCATCTGGGTATGGTTGCGGTAGATATCGCACAAAAAGCTTTCATGCATGCAATAAGCAGCAGAGTCACTCTGTGTGGTCTATCTTCTTGAGTATTTGACTCGTACTCCTTAATGGAGGCAAATATGCACAATTTTGCATTGCCCGGCAGGTACTGATAGGAGATATTTGTTGACCGGGATTTAGTATGTTTAGCAATATTAAACGCCACACCCTCTGGGTAGAATACTTTCCTATCAATTTCCAAGGCTATCACATCAGAAACCCGCCTACAAAACGTCAGACAGAGCAGTATCGCTAGCTTCCCTGACAACTGTCGCAAAGATAGATCTCCATTTCTTGACCACGACATAAATATTTCCAGAACTACGCTCACATTCCATAGTGATGCATACATCTGAACCGGGGGCTTGCAAAACTTTACTCCTTTGATCAACCTGACTACCGCTGAATGTTCTCCAACCGGGAACCCATCCACTAGTTCATGGCCCGCTGATATAGCTGACCTGTACACACTGATCGTCCTGGATGCCCTACCATCTTCGGAAAAGAGCTGCCAAGAAATTAAGAATGTGCACTACAGGGTTAGAAACAGGAGTAACACTGCTGTTCGCAGCAAATTTCCCACTTGTGCCATGCTGCGTGATAGCTCCTTAGTGTAGAGGGGGCCCATGAGTCCTTGATAAACTTTGCAGCATATCCCAAAATGCTGTGCAAGGGCCAGCTCTGCCCAAAATCGCTGCATGCCAGTAGCGGTAGACTCCCGGACAATACTAGAGAGTGAACCCGCCCCACTGGGTCCATCAGCAGCTCTGACCTGGAATCGCTTGCGGAAAATCTAAATAAAGTTCCATCAGATCTGAAAACCATGCCTGGGGGATTTCCACTCTGGAGCTATAACCACTACCTGTGCTTTTTCGCTGCGAATCTCTGCTAGCGCTCTGGTGGTCATAATGAACGGAGGGAAGGCATAGTGCCCCACTCTGCCCCATTTCTGCAGAAAAGCACCTGTCCCCTAACCTCCAGCTGAAATATCTGTCTGTGCGCGTTTAACCTGGACGGGAAGATATCCACATCTAACAGACCCCATATTATCCGTATCTTCACAAAAATCTCCCCGTTCAACATCCAATCACTGGAGTCTTGTACGTACTAGGAGTTTGAGTCTGCTACAACGTTCTCTTCCCCTGACGTATACTCTGCAGTGATGGATGTCTTAAGTCCTTTGCCAACTCTACTAGCATCTTGGAGAGCGTCCCTCCTAATTGGTTGAAATATCTCTCTGTCGATACATTGTCCATCTTGAGCAGGATACAGCAGTTCACTCTGGAGTTGTTGTAAGGATCTTTCACAGTGAAAGTGTTCGCAAGAGACAGTTGATGTGAAGCTTCAGCTCTTCTAACGGCCACTTGCCACCTGTAGCTAGCTGGCCATATCTGGCGCCCCAGCCTGACCTGCATGCGTCAGAATCCATCACAAGCTCCGGAACGTCTCTGAAAATGGCTCGACCATTCCATGCTTCCATATTCTGCAACCACCACTGTAACTCTGTCCTGCATTCTTCAAACAACGGAACCAGTTGATATTTCAAGCCTCCCTGTAAGTGCCTGATCTTCAGCCTCTGTAACGCACTGTAGTGAAGGGGACCTGTAAAGATGGCTTGAATCAAAGAGGTTAGAAGCCCCACTATCCTGGGTAGATTTCAAAGAAAGATAGCCATCTTACTCAGGGCTACTCTGAGTTCCTTCTTTATCACTTTCATCTTCTGTACTGGCAGTTCTAGAGTGCCTTTACTTCAATCCAAGGGACGACAGAAGGTACCTCGCCCAGCTCACCTGTTCCACCAGTGTGTCTTTGTCCTGAGCTAGGAAGAGAAAATAGGTTAAGTACATAATCATTCTTCGCCCCTCTCTCCGATGGCGGCTGCCACTGGTCTCAACAGTTTGGTGAAAACCCAGGGAGCCGAGTATAGCGCGAGCAGTAAGCTTTTGAACTGCCAGCACGGGCTGTACCACTAGAACTGCAAGTAGCGGCAATGCTCAGGCGCCACTGGAACAGTAAGGAATAAGGCTTTCAGGCCCATCCATGCTAACGAGTCTCCCTTACTGAGCAGATCCCTGAGCAGGTGTATGCACTCCATCTTTTTTTTATTTTTTTTTAATAATTTGTATTTATAATTTCCAAACAAATTCAAACAAGGAAGGATAATAACTTAAGAAGAATAAAAAAAATAGCTTTAAACCTTCCCATAAAGCCCAGTACATTAATCCTTTCTCAGAAAGACACATGAAAATGAGCAATAAAAAACAAGAAACAAATGAGTCAAATGTACAGATTGAGCTAACAAGTGCTTTGAGAAAAAAAAACAAAAAAAAACATCTTCACATCAAAATTGACCAAATTCCATGACATATAGACAACAGGACAAAACACAACAAACGGACAAAAAGAAAATTAAACCCTCATACCTCACCTCCACTATCCTGTGCTACACTACCATACAAATCAAGGAAAGATTTCCATAAAGACCAATATTCCCTTTCTTTACCCTGCTTCTTGGATAAAACCAATTCAAATTCCGATAATACAATCACATCATTAATCCAGTCCTCAACAGTTGTTTTTTTCCTAGATTTCCACACTTTCATGATTTGTTTCACTGCTACTACTAATATCTTCTGCATCCAACACCCATACAGACGAGCTCTCAAACAACAACCTCTTTTTGCCAATAACAAAACCTGAAAAGGTTCCCTTGGAAAAGAAATCGATAGTGATATCCAACCTATCCGCCACCTCCTTCCAAAAAGTCGACACTCTCGAGCAATGCCATAACATGTGAATCAATGTTCCTTTTTCACATCCACACCCCCAGCAAATATCATCAGCAAGTAGTCCCAAACCACACATTCGCACTGGAGTCCAGTATAACCTTCCCAAAATCTTCTGATGTACAAGACGTAATTTGAGATCCATCTTACTACTATAACCAACCTGCCATACATACTTCCAGATTTATGAGGCAACAAGCGAAACATGGTCCAACCCACCGGTTCCTTTTCAATCTGCAAATTCATCATGCCAAATAATTGGGTCAGGAGACGTTCTAGGTCCCTATATCTATTATTTTCCCGGTCACTTAAATGAAACGCACTTTGAAGTTCCTCAAAAGACTTCAAGACCCCATCTCGCAATAAATCTCCCAATGTTAACACCCCCTTTGAAATCCAACTATGCGCGCACAAAACTATTACCTATTTGTAATGCAGGATTATACCAAATTGAAGGAATATGATTCAAAAATACATTGCCCTCAAAGTTAAGCACCCACCAAGACATTGAGTCTTTAGACACTTTAATACTTAGTAGAACCTCTAGGCAACGTCCCCATTAAGAAAATGTTTTCCAATTTAAAAGGCATCAAAGCATTCCTTTCTATAGTCAACCAAATTGGCTCTTTTGCAGCCTCTGACTTTGCATATGGGGCATCCTTCTTCAAAATAAAACCCCTATAATATTTTCCCAGATTTGGATATCCAAATGCCCCTTCCTTAGTTTCCCTCTATAAAATATATTTTGGAATTTTAGGAGCCTTTTTTCACCCCAAAGAAAATCTTGGAATACCCGATCAATATCCTTAAGTAATTTCTTCGAAAAACTCAGGATTGACTGCATAACATAAAACCTTAGGCAGAAGCGACATTTTAATAGTATTGATCTTAGCCCAGATCCCCAAATCTAATCTGGACCATTTCCTAGTGTCTCTCTTGTGTATCCAACAATTTAGCTACATTAAACTGAACCATTTTCCGCACATCTTTGATCAGAAAACCCACCAAATATTTCACACAACTCTCAGACCATTTACAATTCCATTTTGCAAAATCTTCCCTTCTGACTGCAGTCGAGAGTGGGAAGACCTCTATCTTGGCCCAATTGATCTTATAACCCAATAACTTACCAACTTTCTCAAGAGTCTCCTTAAGAACTATACCCCACTTCTCAGGGTCTAAAAGCACCACCACATCATCAACATAAGAGCGTTTTAATTTCCTTTGTTCCAAATGTCAAACCACATATTCTCTGCTCGTTACGTATTAATGCTACTAAAGGCTCTAGATATTAAATAAAAAAGGTGACAAAGGACATCCTTGTCTTGTACCTCTACTAAGAGTAAATGGTTCCGACATTTCACTATTGACCCAAATGCGCTTTTGCCGAATTCTGAAGACTACGAACCATCTCTCTGAACCTATTCCCAAAACACATTTTCTCCATAGTAAAGTCTAGAAAGTCCCAATTCACTCTGTCAAATGCCTTTTCAGCATCCATAAAGACCAAGGCGGTGTTAACCTATATTCCCTGCTATTATTATTATTGTGTATATGTGTATGTATATACCAATATTGGTGCAACTAAGCTTCGCAAATTCCTGTAACTGCTGCGCCTTGTTACCCCAGGGTATTCTGGTGCATTACAAATAATAAACAAACAAACCTTTCCATTACCATGAAGACTTATTACATCCATTAATGTCCTGATGTTATCATAACATGATCTACCCCTCATAAAACCTACCTGGGACTCATAAATAATATTCCCAAATATTGCTAATATTTTTGTAAAAAGTTTAATATCCACATTTAACAAAGAGATAGGTCTATAATTCTTACATTTTTTACTATCTCTACCTTCTCTAGGTATTACAGAAATCATGGCTTCAGTCATTGACTGACAACTGTTCCCCTTCTAAGAAAGAATTAAACAAAGCACACAATTTTGGAGCTAGAAAAGTATAAAATTTCTTATAGAACTCAATCCATCTAAACCCGGAGATTTCCCCAATTGCATTTGTCCAATTGCCAAAAGAACCTCATCAACGCCTATGCTCGCCTCCAATCGCATATTATCAACAGACAATTTCTTAATAGAAATATTTTCAAATAGATTTTCCAAGTCTTCTTTGGCTAGCGACACATCTTCCGTATGGGATACATCACTCACCGTAATCGTATTTCTGATGCTTGTATCTGCTTAGATTCACATGCTGTGCATAGGCCGACATCTAGTGGAAGTTGCGGAGTATTACAGTTTGTTTTTCGAAACTCGAAAATGGGCATCGACACAGGGCGTGCCAGTAATACTATCCCTAGTGTGACGTCCACTGTACCCATGATCCCTAACGCGTGTAGGACCCTCAGATTGTATTTTTTCTGACATGAGGTAGCATGAGGAGTAGCGTGATTACAGATAATCCAAGCAGATAGAAAGAAAGGTAAGACTACAAGCATCCATGCGCCTTCTCTCAGAGGGGAGGAAGGGTGGGTCGCATGTGAATCTAAGCAGATACAAGCATCAGAAATACGATTACGGTGAGTAATGTATCCCTTCTGAGGCTTGTGGAATCCGCTTAGATCACATGCTGTGCATAGATTAGCGAGCAGTACCTGAAGAAGGAGGTGGGATGTGAGGAGGGTCATGAGCAAATAAATGTCTTAGAACCGCTTGTCCCACTTGTGTATCTGTCTTGGAATGTGTGTCAATGCAATAGTGCTGAGTAAAAGTGTGAATAGAGCTCCAAGTAGCTGCTTTGCAAATGGTATCAAGGGGTACATTTGCAATGAAAGCCAGAGTGGCCCCAATGCCTCTTGTAGAGTGGGCTCTTGGCGTGAAAGGCAGAGTTTTTTCAGAAAGGGAGTAACAGCTGGATACAGTTAATAATCCACTTAGAGATGGCACTTTTAGAGACGCGATCCCCCTCTCTGCCTGTAGCTACGGAGACAAACAGTTGGTCTGTTTTCCTTAGCGGTCTGGTCTTGTTTACATAGTAGAGGACCACCATACGCACATCTAGGGTGTGTAGTTTCACCTCAGCCAAGCTTTGTGGGTTTTGGAAGAAAGCCGGAAGCTCGATAGACTGGTTCACGTGGTATTTGGAAATAAACTTAGGTGAGAACCTAGGGTGTGTACGCAAAACCAGTTTATCCCTGTGAACTGTAAAGAAAGGATCTTGCACTGACAGAGCCTGAATTTCACTAAACCTTCTTATGGATGTAATGGCTGCTAAGAAGGCTGTTTTACAAGTCAGGTGTTTGAGACTGCCTTTATGAATGTGTTCGAATGGGCGGCCCATGAGTTTAGTTAGCACCACATTAAGGTCCCACCCTGGTGGTGGGTTTGAAATAGAAGGGGGAAGTCTCTTTACTCCTTCCATGAAGGCTTTAACCACTGGAACTTTCCACCACAACACCTTGTTATGGGAGGTGGTATATGCTGACAGAGCTGCCAGATGCACCTTCAGTGAGTTAAAAACCAGTCCTGCATCCAGCAGGTGGAGCATGTATGTAACAATAGTTGAAGGAGTGCAATCACCAGATTACACCAGATAACAAATCTCTTCCACTTGTCAAAGTAGCAGTGCCTCGTGTTAGGCTTCCAAGATTCTTTTAGGATGTCCATACATCTTTGAGGCAAATTTAGATGTCCCAACTCTATGACCTCAGGAGCCATGATGCTAGGTTCATTGAGCTGGGTAGAGGATGTTTTGTTTGACCTTGATGCTGGGACAGTAGGTTGTACCAGCCCGGAAGCTTGATGGGGGTCGCACATCGCTAGTCTGCATAAGTGTGGGAACCACGGTTGTCTCGCCCACATGGAGCAACTAGGATGAGAGTCATCGATTCCCTGTTCATCTTGTTCACCACCTTCCTGATGAGGAGTTGGTGGAAAAGCGTATGCAAACATTCCTGACCAGTTCATCCACAGGGCGTTCCCCTGGGATCCTGGTTGTGGGAATCTGGACGCAAATCTTGGGCATTGTCTGTTTTCGCTTGTGGCGAATAGCTTTATGATGGGGGAACCCCACTGAGAGAAGAGCTCTTCTACGATTTCTCTGTGTAGACACCATTCGTGCTCCTTTGGGAGGGGATCTCTGCTTAGTGCATCTGCTAGAGAATTGAGATCCCCTGGAACATGTTGTGATGACAGGAAGATGTTCCGTTTGAGTGCCCATATCCAAATTTTCTGGGCAAGCTTGGACAGATTTGGCGAACTAGTCCCTCCCTGCTTGTTTATGTAAAACATGGCTGTAGTGCTGTCCGTCCGGATCTGCACTGACAGATTTAGCAGGTAGGGTGCGAAATGCCTGAAGCGCTCCGAATACTGCCAGAAGCTCTAGCAGGTTGATGTGATTCTTGGCCACTGAGTGAGACCAGAGCCCCTGAGCTGTATGGTGGAGGAGGTGAGCTCCCCACCCTGTCAGGCATGCATCGGTTGTGACTACCATCTGTATCTCGGGATCGTAAAAGGGTTTCCCCTTGGACAGATTTTCTCTTGTCCACCAGTGAAGGACTTGTACCAGTGTTGGTGAAACGACCACTAGATCGTCCCACTGACCACTTGCCTGAGACCACTGTTTCGCCAACCATTCCTGCATGGGACGCAGGCACGCGCGGGGGACCAGGTAAATACATGACGCCATCATGCCTAGCAAACGCATTGCTTTGCGTACCGTTATCTGACGACCGGCCTGATATTGTGGAATTTGCAGTAGTATATTCCGAATTCTTTCCTCTGATGGAAAGGTCAACCCCTCTTGTTTGTCTAGGATAGCTGCTAGGAACTGTTTGGAGGTGCTTGGCACCAGACTTTACTTTTTCTCGTTTATTGAGAAACCCAATTCGAAGAGGAGGTCGATTGTTCTTTGAATGTTCGTTCTGCAAATCGCTGGGGTTTTCCCCATGATGAGCCAGTCGTCCAGGTAAGGGTACACCGGGATTGCCTCCCTGCGTAGGTGTGCTGCCGCCACCGCCAGTACCTTGGTGAATACCCTTGGAGCCGAGGCTATTCCGAAGAGCAGTACTTTGAACTGGTAGTGCCGACTGTCCACCTTGAAGCGCAAGTACTTTCTGTGCGCTGGGAACATGGAAATATGTAAATAGGCATCTTTCATGTCCAATGTTGCCATGTAGTCCCCCTTTTTTAGGAGGGGGATTACCTCTTGGAGAGTAGTCATGCAAAACTTTTGGGGCTTGACATATTTGTTTGCAGGCCGTAAGTCTAATACTGGGCGCATTGTTAAATCTTTCTTCGGTACAAGGAAGTAAGTTGAATAAATACCCTTGTTTACCTGGTGTCACGGGATGAGTTTGATTGCGTCCTTTGCTAGCAGATTGACGATCTCCTCGAGGAGGATTCTTTGGTGGTCTAGAGAATGTGTTCTTTGTCGTGGAGGGTGGTTCCGGGGACGCTCTAAAAGTTCTATGCAGTATCCTGCGGACACTGTTGACAGCACCCATCTGTCTGATGTGATCCCTTCCCAAGCTTGGGTGAAGTTGGAAATGCGTCCTCCTACTGGGGATGCGTGAGAAGGGACCCTGAACGGAGCGTCACTGTTTTGGTGGAGGCGTGCCGCCGCCTCTACTGGGGCTGCCTCTACCTTTACCCTGTCCTCTCTTATTCCCTCTACTATAACCCTGGGTAGACTGTTGGTTATTGTTCCACTGCGTACTCTGGCCTTGGGAATAGTTAGACCCTCTTTGGGAATTTTGTCCGCGTGTGCGGCGAAAATTGCCATTACCCCTTTGATTAGGGGGTTTGGTGGTTAGTTGACCTAGGGACTTGAGTGTTTCATACTCGTCCTTGGCATTTTTCAGGGCGTCCTCGACCGCCTTACCGAACAAATCTGGCTCCACCGGTTTGTCTTACAATGATGCTTGTGTTTCGGCCTTGAATCCAGACTGCCGTAACCAAGCGTGTCTCTTGATAACAGTACCCTCTGCTATCAATCTACCGGCATTATCTGCGGCATCAAAGGTTGCCTTTAAAATGCAACCGGATACGGCTCTCCCTTCCGCTGACACTTGTGCCAATTGGCTCTTTAGGGGCTCTGGGGCGGAATCTATGAGTGCCGCAACTTCTTCCCACTGGTGGCAGTTTAACTCGCCAGTAGGGTGGTGGAGTTGGCGATTCTTGCCTGGTAGGCGGAAGTGGAAGCAACCTTTCAGCCGAACCCATAGATTTTCTTGCTCTCCTTGTCCGGAGGAGCTTCTGATGATGACAAGGGTGTTCCTGCCCTCTTGCGGGTGTTTGTAACAACTAGGGAGTCTGGTTTCAGATGCCCTCTTATATACAGTGGGTCTGATTGGGCTGCCCTGAATAGCTTTTCAATCCTGGGATTGACTGCCCTGGTGAGATTGGGGTTTACCAATGAAGGGTCTATTCTTCTTTGGATGGACTTAAGGATAGGGATGGCCTGCGCAACAGGTCTCCTTTCTCCCACCAACTGTTCGGCAAAATCTCTTTCCTCTTGAGCACCCTGGGTGTCAATGTGGAAATGGTTTGCTGCTTTAGATAGGACCTCATTTAGGAGGGGTTGGTTGTCGACAGGGGAGTCGGTAACCGGTGGTTCCTTATCTACCGGGGAATCTACCCTGTATATTTCCGGGTCGTCCTCTTCCTCCTCTTGTTCCTCCTCGTCCCCATAGTAGCCTGTCCCAGTCTGTTCCTCCAGCATGCCAAAATCTCTATCCTCACAAAGGGAAGGATCTTCTTGTTCCTGAGAATAAGGTTGCATGTGGAAGGGATCTGAAAACCGTGTTGTTTCGAACTGGGACTTTTTTTTTTTTTTCATAAGATTTTTTATTGAGTTTTGTTCATACATTCAGAACATTCAATATCCAAACAAACAGACAGAATGAAAATAACTGTGCATACAATTGTGAGGGACTTGCGTATAATTACGTATAATTACTGTCTGGGCGCATATATACATCCGCAAAGGAGAGCTGCACACATGCGAGATCTTCAGTATTACATTCTTTACTACACAGCCGGGAGTTATCAGATCGTTGCATTGAGTCATGACGTGGTGGCAAGGACACGTGTTATAGTTCAATCGTTCGATCGTTTCATGCTTATGGTATTTGTTCCCATTTTCCCCATATTTTGTCTGCTTTGCCTGGGCAGCCACGTGCTTGGTATACTCGGCGTTCCATTAGGATAATTGCATCTATATCCGTAGTCTATTGGTCATAGCTTGGGGTTATTTCTGATCCCCACAATTGTGCAATGTTTCTCTTGGCGATCCCCGCGGACGTCGAGAGCAGCAGTTTTTCAAAGCGAGACAGTTCTCCTTCCTCTTCGATCCCCAGAAGGAGGAGTTCAGGGTCAGTTGGTATCGGGCGGCCCATGACCCTCGAGAGTCTTTCAGTGCATTGTCACCAGAAGTGTTGTATCTGTGCGCAATGCCACAGGATATGGTAGAAGGTGCCTTCTTCCTGCTTGCAGCGTAGACATTTGGGGTCAGTTGCTTTCCCCCAATTGTACAGTGTTAACCGTGGGTAGTATATCCTGTGAAGGACCTTTAGTTGAATAAGTCTGATTCTGGCCGAAATTGCAATATCTCTGGGGTGCATTAGGGCTGAGATCCAGTCCTCGGGGAGTATTGGGCCAACGTCTTCCTCCCATTTCAGCTTCAGGCTGGACAGTTCCGGGGTGTCAAATGCAGAGATGGCATTATACATGGTGGATTTGACTTTATTTTCTACCCTATCTACGACTATTTCTTTCTATGGGTGTGCATTCCGGCATGTCTACCATTTGATCCCTTTGCGCTGGGAGCGCATACTGTAGTTGTTCGTAGTGGTAGCGTTCAGTGGCTGGGAGGGCATATTGGACAGAGATCTCGGCAAACGGAATGAGGTGATTGTTCACATATATTTGTTGTAGGGTATATATGTCGGCTGTGGACCAGGCAGACCATTTGGGGAGTTTGTTGAGGTCTGTGAAGTGGGCGTTGTTCCAGATAGGTTGGACTGGAGTAATTCTATTATCCCAGCCAATATATTTGTGTGACTCTTTCCATATTTGTGTCGTGTGCGCCACTATCGAACGCTCGGGAGGGCGACATTGTTTCCCATAAAGACTCTCGAGCGGGGACATATCGTGCCGTGCATTTATTTCCGCCTGTATGTGTGGGAGTTTCGGATTGCCATGAAGAATATCGTTGACTGTTGCCATTTGGGTCGCCCAATAATAGACCTGGATGTTGGGTATCCCCCCTTCCCAGACTGAACGTTGGAGGGTTTTGAGAGCTATCCTTGGGTGCTTCCCTCCCCACGGTTTCCAGTCAATTCGTCAAAAAAAATTGGTCGACCAGACAAATGTTCGAAGCAAATTGGTCGAAAACCATTTCGTCGAAATTTTTTTTTTTCTATTTTAACCCTTTTTTTTTTTTTTGGGGGGGTCCCCCCCAGCCCCCTTTTTTTCTCTAAAAACCCCTTTTTTAACTAAACGAAAACCCCAAAAATAAATACATAAATAAAAAAATGTTTTCGACGAAATGGTTTTCGACCAAATTGCGTCGACCAAATTGCAGTCGACCAGTTTTTTTTCGACGAGTTGACTGGACACCCCTCCCCACAACAGTTTGCGTGTCGTTTTATCTATTTTACGGAATTCCTCCGTGGGGATGTGGAGCGGGGCATTTTGCAGGATGTACAAGAAGCGGGGTAGGGCCAACATCTTGAAGAGCGCTGCTCTACCCAATAGTGTCAATGGTAGTGCTTCCCAGTGGACCACATCTTGTTCAAATTTCTTGACTAGAGGATATAAGTTTTGGGGTATGTACGTGTCAAGTGTGTTGGTAATAATGATGCCCAAATACCGGAATTGTGTGAGTACAATTTGATAGGGGGAGCCTTGTGGTGGTATGCAGTCTACACCCTTCACTGGGAAAAGCACGGATTTGGGCCAGTTCACCCTGAGGCCGCTAAAGGCTCCGTAGTTTATTAGGATTTCAGTGACTATGGGGCCTGATATTGCCGGGTCACCTAAGTATATTAGGAGGTCGTCCGCGTATAGGGATATCCTGTCCTCCCATCCCGTGTTCCAATGAAAACCGGACCATGTGTCCGTAGTTCGCAGAATGACTGCTAGTGGTTCAATTATTAGGGCAAACAGCATCGCCGAAAGAGGGCATCCTTGCCTGGTGCCCTTCCCTAATTGAAAGACACGCGAGAGCCATCCGTTCACTCTCACCTCTGCCAGCGGGTTATTATACAGAAGCTGGACCCATTTTATAAATGGCTCGCCGAAGTTCATTTTTCTCATGATTATCCACAATGCCTCCCAGTACACCGAATCAAAGGCCTTTTCGAAGTCTATGGCCAACAGTGCCGCTGAGTGTTGTAGAATGGGTGCTCTTTCCATAGCCAGATGCATCCTGCGGATATTCATTCTCGTTGATCTTTGGGGCATGAAGCCGCATTGGTCTGGGTGGATCAGTGCCGTGATTACCGTTTGGAGTCTGTTCACTAACACCTTGGCCAGTATTTTGGCTTCGCTATTTATCAGTGATATAGGTCTGTAGGAGCTGCATTCATCCAGGGGTTTATTTTTTTTGGGGATCACAATTATCGTGGCTTTGCGGAGGTCAGGCGGGAGTAAGCCTTTCAGTAAGGAGTCGTCAAACAGGTTGAGAAGGTGAGTGGGTAAGTCTAGATGGCTTAAACGTTTCCAAATGTCAATAGGGAACCCGTTGGGACCTGGGGTTTTGCCGGCTTGAAGTTGTGCTATAGCTGTCGAGATCTCTTCTTCTGTTATTTTGCTATCTAGCGCATCGGCTTGTTCCATGGTGAGGAATGGAAGATCGATCTTGTTCAAGATGGAGCTGTTCGCTGTGTCAGTGGGAGGCGCATAGAGATTTTCGTAGAAGTCAGCAAAGCATCCTGCTATTTTGGAGTCAGTGCAGACTGTATTGGCAT
Organism: Ambystoma mexicanum; assembly: GCF_040938575.1. Classification (NCBI taxonomy): domain Eukaryota; kingdom Metazoa; phylum Chordata; class Amphibia; order Caudata; family Ambystomatidae; genus Ambystoma; species Ambystoma mexicanum. The sequence continues at coordinate 669,862,212 of NC_090927.1, read as the reverse complement.
CTAATGTCCTGATTTTCTTTACTGTACGCTGACCTTCATCACGTTTTTCTAACCATGCGAGCATCTTGCCTGCTTTCTCCCCGGTTTCGTACAGTCTTGCTTTCATGGCACTATGTGCTTTTTGGGCACAGTCTAGCGACAAATTATGTAATTTTTTCTGCGCCAATATTAAAGCTCTGTGTGTCTGGGTGGTGTTGCCGGAGAGATGTTCTGCTTCCTTGGTCACAACTTCCTTTTCGGCTTCGGTAATTGTCTCCCGTTGCGCTCGTTTCTTAGCAGAGGTCCATGATATAATCTCGCCTCGCAGGACTGGTTTGTATGCTTCCCATAGGATAGAGGGATCGTCCGTTGAGCCTGTATTCAACTCAAAGTAGTCGGAGGTAGTTGCTTCTAGTTTTTCTTGTAGGTCTGGGAACCCCAGATAATAGGAGTTGAGACGCCAGGTGGGCGGCGGGCGTGGTCTCTCCGTCTCCAGCTCCACTAATACAGGGGAGTGATCAGATATACCTTGTGGAAGGAAGGATGCGTTACAGGCTGTATGTATATTCTGGGATGGAGGAAAGAGGTAGTCTATTCTGGACATCGAGGCATGCGCTCCTGAATGGAAGGAGTATTCGCGTTCTTCTCCATGTAGATCTCGCCACGTGTCTCTGAGCCCCAGTGCGGATGCAAAGGTGGCGAGTCTGGTGACAGCGGTGGGGGTCCTGGCCCGCAGGTGCGTTCGATCTAGGGCGTGGATTATTACTTCGTTGAAGTCTCCTCCTAACATACACGTATCTGCGGTTCCTGTCGCTAGGATATGGGTAATGTCAGCTAGCAAGGTATTAAGAAGGGCTGGTGGGGCGTATACTGCCGTGATCGCCAGGGTTTGGTTCCACAGTGACGCTTGCAGATGTACATATCTTCCATCATTGTCAGGTGTTATTTTTTTGATCTCCAGCGGTAGCCTCTTATGGATCAGTATTAGTACTCCTCTCGCCCCCGTGGAGAAACCAGCATGTATCGCTGTGCGGTAGTTGGATCTCTGGAATAATTTACATGTGGTTCCCGCCAGGTGTGTTTCGGTTAGGAGGGCTATGTCTGGGGAGTGTCTCTTTATGTATTGCAGCACGAGTCTACTTTTGATGCTGGAACCCAGGCCATTCACGTTCCAGGTCATGAGCTTTAAATGCTTGTTATTCAGGGTTGATGCAGGTGCCATCAGGTATTCGATTATAAGGTTCCCGGGTGCAATCTGTAGGTTGCATTTGCGCCGGAGACATTAAGGTGGATTTTGTTGTAGCAATTGCCTCGTATAGTGTACTCATATTGTCAATGTATGCTAAACGTTGAACAAAAATAACAGATCCAACACCCCCCTCCCCATACTCCACCCGCAACTGAAGCATCTGTCGGCCCAACATAAACTTATAAAACTCATAAAACAGTTAAGCCACAGCTAGCATGTGTTCGCCTTGCGACGGCGGGGGCTTTCCAGGTTGGAAGCGTCCCGAGCCTGTATGTACGGGTCAGCTGGATCACACAAACCGGATGCTAGCGGGAGCTTGATTTTGCAGCACTTCTTACGGGTATTTGAGTTCTCTTTGTCGTCTTGGGGCTGGTTGCTGGTCAGCCGCCAGCCTTAGTGTGCCATGTGATTTCAGTTTGTGTTGTCGCGACAGCTGTCCTCTGCTCATTTTGGTTGGCGATGTCCTTTGTTGGAACGGCATTTTTGCCTATTACTCGCTTAGCTGATGTGGGATCACTATGTGTGGGTTTTGCTGGGGATCCATCTCAGGAGGACGTTCAGGATGCGGTCTGCCGCGTTCTCTTCTCCGCCCCCCCCCTCGGCGGCCCAATCTCCTTCTATGTGCCTTTCCGCCCAGTTCCATGCTTCCTTGGGGTCAGTAAAGTGGACAGATGTGCCTTTATGAAAGATCTTTAACTGGGCGGGGAAGACCAATCCATACTTGATTCCCAGCGACTGCAGGTGTTTTTTGAGTGGGTCAAAGGATTGGCGCACCTTCTGCACTTCCCTGGTAAAGTCAGGGAAAAAGGCGATCTTCGATCCGTTATATGTGATTGACCCCTTTGATCTTGCCAGTTGCAACAGCGTGTCCCTATCTCTATAATTTAGGAACCTTGCGATGACTGTTCGCGGGGGCGCGACGGGCACAGCTTTCCCAGTCGGCACGCGGTGGGCACGTTCTATGGAGAAAAATTTGGAGAAGGTCTGTGCATCATATGTGTTTATCAGCCATTCTTCAAGAAACAATTCCATGCAGTCCCCTTCTGTTTTCTCCGGCAGGCCGAGTATGCGGATATTGTTTCGCCGGGATCTGCCCTCGCTGTCGTCCACCCTTGATTCTAGGATCTTGATCCGTGCCAACATGCCGGACATCTGGCGATTCACTCCATGTATAGCGTCTTCATTCTCCGAAATCCTCGCTTCCGCCTCTCCAGTACGTGATGTGAGTTTTTGCAGGTCGTGCCTCAGCAGGGACACATCTGCGCCTATGCTGTCCATCTTTTTCTCCATCGAGGTTCTGGAGCTGGCAATGGCGCTCATTATATTGCGGAGGGAGATATCTTCATCCATGCAATCTGTTTCTGTTATTGGCAGCCGTACAGGGGAGCAAGATGCAGGCGTCGATGCGTATTGTTCAATTCGGCTTTGCGTCGAGGTTTTCCTCGGCTTATCTTTCCCCATCGTTGTCGAGTCCGCCCGGTGGTGCCGGGGGTGTGTGTCCTGTCCGGGCGGGGAAGGCAACTGCAGCCCCAAGAGCTGGCTATATTCAAGGCACAGGGGCCCCTTGCCTCCGGATCTTCTTGTCTCGTGTCTGTCAGCTTATAAGTTCGCTTTTGGTGGATCTGGGATGTGCGCCCGCCGCTCAGCGTCAGTGGGGCGCCGCCAGGGCTGGTGGCAGCTCCGGGCGCATAGACGTGTCTTTTCCAATGGTGGCAACCTGCTCACTTCGTCCCGGGGTGCAGCCCTGTCTCAGTTCGGATATATGTTCGTGTGTTGAGGTAAAAGCTGTGTGTACAGGGCAGCAGCCGGGAGATGCTATCTACCGCTGTTCTGAAGTCTATTTGTTGCGTTCCGTGCCTGACGCTGTAGGATTAAGTCCGGGTATATTCGTATTCTTTAGTCGGCCTCAGCACTCCTGCCTGGCATCAGGTATTTTGTGTGCTCCCTATATCCTCACTGCATGAAGGGCCAGCGTATGCGCACCGCACCCCGCCCCCTTGTTTGCAGCTTTTCATTTAATTAGGTTGGGGGAAGGATGCAGGTCCCCCACGCTCTCCTCTCCTTTTCGTGTCCTCCCAGTCTGCCGGCGGGCACCATCCACCACGGGCCGTTTCAGGGTGTGCAGGGAGCTGCGTTTGTCCTCACGCCCAGCACCACCAGGTCCGTTTCAGGGTGTGCAGGGAGCTCAGGCCTTTGGGTGTGATGGGGGGGGGGGCTCGGGGGCAGCAATCACACACCCCAGCTCCAGCACGCAGCCACCCCCCTCTCCTTACCGCCACGTCGTCACTCGGTGCAGGGCCCCTGGGCGCGAAGAGGTCCGCAGGCGCTCTACGCAAAGCGGAGCGCCCACGTTATTGCTGGCAGCGTATGTTGCAGCGATCTCGCAGCGAGCCGACTCAGCGGGCCCAGGGCAGCGGGGACACGCCGGCAGGGTCCGGGTATGCTCCGAAGATCGCAGGGATTGGACCGACTCGACTCACCCCGGCCGCGGACGGCAGCCAGGGGGGACACCAGTTATGCAGCACCACGCCAGGGGACAGAGGTGAGGTGCAGCGGGCGCTGCGTATCTTGCGCGTCTCCTCAGATTCAGGACAACAACAGTGTCGGGGTCATGCAGCGAAGGCGATCTTCATCCATGCAGGCGTAGCCCGCACTCCCACCTGTCACCGCCGGCTCCTCGTCAGTGTGCCGTGGTTCCCTCGCACATCGTTCTCAGCGAGCTCTCGGCAGCCATCTTAGGCGTCGTGCGCGGACCCGGCTCCGTATCCACGGGTCGCTGTATCTTTGGGATCCTTTGCCGGTTCTGCTCCGTTCATGCAGGGATCGCTAGCATTTATGTTCCGACAATTTTCTGAGCAGGTTTAAAGCGTTGACAGTGACTATTTTCGGAGGATGTAGTGCAGGATTCGGCTGGCGGCTGGAGAGCAATGGAGGATCACGTCCTCATCGTTCGGCAGTTAGCCACGCCCCCTCGAACTGGGACTTTTTACTTGGGGGGATAGGATCCTTGGAGCCTGAGGGTGCTGACCCGTCGGGGTTATAAGTGAGAAAATGTTTGGGATTTTTAGAATAGAAATCTGCCAATGATGACATTCTTGACATGACTCCATCTATGTCCTCACTGGACCACTCTCTTGAACTGGGAATGACTTTGCCTGGGGGAAGTTTCCCTGACTCATCTATAATAGAGGAGTGCGACTTATCTGTCTGAGTGGAGTGGAATGTTTCTGCGGTGTGGAAGTAGGCTGAGACTGCCTCCTCTGTTGTTTTCCCCCCTCCCCGTGGCTGGAAGAGTGTTTGCCCTGCTTCTTTGGGCCTTCGGGGCTTTTCGACACCTGGCGTCGAGCTTCGGTAGTGGAGGTGCTATCCTTCGACCGTCTAGGTTGTGATTCGGGAATGGGCGTTACTTGTACTGAAGCCGACTCCCGGAGTGCGGTCTGGGGGTAGAGGTCGGTTTCGTCTTCCGACGATCGAACCTCGGTTACCTTAGGGAGCGAGGCACTTTTGGCAATAGTGGATGATTGCCTGGCGTCATGCGGCGATCTAGATCGCGAACGCCCAGAGGACGCCGATTAGGACCGTTCCCTATGTGCCTCTTTGCGAGAGCTCGACGTGCACATCGAGTCCCGGTGGGACTTCGTGTGTTTGGAAGTGCTGTGGGTTGCGCTTACGTCGCCGGGGGTCTTCCCCATAGCCGCCCTGCCGGACGACCTTCCGAGTTCGGGGACCTGCGCCTGGCTGTCTTTCGATGCCGTGTTGCCCTCGCCGTCCGAAAGTACGGCATCGCTGGCGTCGCTGAAGGCACCCTCCGCGGCCATGGCCTCTTGACGCCTGGCGTGGTGGGCCAAACGCTTGGTGGAACGGTGTTTTAGGCTTGAACCTACTACACGCTCTGCAATTTGCCTCGGGGTGATCCCTTGGCAAGCAGAGATTGCACGTGGCGTGTCTGTCAACCCAAGGATACTTGCGGTTGCACTTTGGGAAAAATTGGAAAGGGGTACCCTCCATACGCACCTTGAGGCAGCGGGCTGGTAAGTGTAGGAATATATATATATATAAGATGATATATAAGAGTGTAGAGTATGTCCACCCCCCACTCTCCCTACTTGTAGGGCAGAGGCCAGAGGCCTTCCAGGGCCCAGGCCGAGGCCAGAGGCCTTCCTAGGCCCACTCCGTCGTGAAGCTCTTGACGGTCGCCTTCTTCTTCGGTTCGGCGTCAAGTGTCGAATTTCGGTGGCTCTATGTTAAGATGGAGAAAACGGGGTAAATATAACAATATTTTTACAAAGAATGGCTAATGCCAGGGAACTCAGCTGAATTCTTCGAACCAGTATGGCCGAAAAAAACAATCTGAGGGTCCGACACGCGTGAGGGATCATGGGTACAGTGGATGTCACACTAGGGATACTATTACTGGCACACCTTGTGTCGACGCCCATTTTCGAGTTTCGAAAAACAAACTGTAATACTCTGCAACTTCCACTAGATGTCGGCCTATGCACAGCATGTGATCTAAGCAGATTCCACAAGCCTCAGAAATAACGTTTTGTAGTAGTCTCTGAAACTCGAACAAATATCCTTATTCTTCCACAACAATTGTTTGCTATCATCTTTAATCCCTTTGATAAAAGTCTCATTATGCATGCCCCTCAGTCTATTCGCCAGCAATCTACCACTCTTGTCACCAGCCTCCCAATATTTTTGCTTTGAAAAAAAAAAAACTTTTTTGCCAATAAATTGTTTGCATTGGCTAATCTTTCCCGAATTTGATTCATTTCAGTCCTATCCTCTATTAATCCACTTCGGGCATATCTTTGCTGCAGTTTAGGTAACTGTGATTCCAATACATTAAGATCTTTCATAGATTTTTTTCTAAAGACGGGAAGTCCAATCAATCAGAAAACCCTTGATTGTTGCCTTAAAACTATCCCATATTATCCCTTCACCAGCAGAACCCTCATTCAGATAAAAAAAATCCGTCATACATGACAGTAAATCCACTATCGCCTCCTTTTCCTCTAAAATTCCCGTTTTCAATCTCCACTTCTTAAAAGACGGAACTAGCACATCCATCTGTAAACAAAGATCTAACGAAGCATGGTCGGAAATTCCTTGTTCCCTTATATTGACTTCACAAGTGTTATCTAATAAATACTTGGTGACAAAGATATAATCTAATCTGGTGAATGCATCATGTACCAGAGAAAATAATGTAAACTCTTTCTTCAATGGATGCAATTCCCTCCATATATCAATCAAATTAAATGTATCCGGAAAGTAATCAAATTCCCTACAAATATTCACATCAGTATACCTACACGTACTGATCCTATCTAGTTTGAAATCCCGAACACAATTGAAATCACCACCCAGAATTATTGTTTCACCATTCATACCACTCAACATCTCCGAGATTTTCTCAAAAAAGTCTTTACCAGAAACGCAAGGACCATAAATACAACCCAATGTAATCATCTTCCCCCTATAAATTATATCAGCAAAAATCATTCGCCCTTCCAAATCCATTGCCCCTCCCTCCACCTTATACTGCAGTCCTTTCCTGAACAAAATACTCACTACTCTAGAAATAGAAGAGTAACAATTCAACAAGTCCTTAGAGTATTTGGAATTGACCAGCCATTGCGTAGTTTCATTTATCAAGTGCGTTTCCTGCAGAAAAACAATATCAGCCCTAGATCTCCATAATCATGCCATAACCTTGCTCCTCTTCTTCTTTGGACATTTCAATCCATTCACATTCCACGTCATAATCGTCAGATTACCTACATCCATTTTACTAACCCCAAACAAATATTATGAAACCCTCCCCTCTGTCTTCCAATATGAGAGGCCAGATCTCCATTTCTTTCTCATACATTGATGCAGCAGAACGTTATCCAAAGAACGAAAACCCAATCAAGATATCCGGACATACCAGATATATGAAACGAATACAAATACAACAACTGAGGCAGAAGGGCTGTGTGTTCCTGTTTTGCTGTGGCGGGGATTAACAAACTGCTCTCTTGTGGATTTTAAAGCTGATCTTTTTTCCCCATCATTTCTCCTCTGCATCCAGCTGCCTTCAGCCGACTAGCTGAAGGAAAAAGAAAGCGAAAGCAAAACGGTGAAAAGTACGTCGTTGCTTGAAGGCGCCTTGAACTCTGAGGATTTCCCCTCTGTGGTGACGCACGAGTCACGTGACCCTCAGCTGGGCTTAAGAGCGAATTCGCTCCGCCCTTGCGGCGTAAGCCCTGAGGCAGAAGGGCTGTGTGTTCCTGTTTTGCTGTTTAGCTGGAGAGCGGTGCGGTGCCCTTGATGACCGCGAACTCCAGGCCACAGACTAGGAGGAAGACGCTCCAGCATCGGCGGATGATAAATCCGTGGACCGCAATGAAAGCGGCGACCGGCTCCCGACCGGCTAAGGTAAGCGAGCAGGGTGACGGGCTTTCTGACCCTGTGGAGACGTACGTGTCCTCCCCTTCTCTCTCACCCCCAACGCCTGCAGACACGCCTCTTGTAGCAGTCGAAGCAAACAACTCTATAGAACTCAATGAAGTAAATACTGCAAATAAAGTACCCGCTACTGACATGTCATCAGAGTCACGTGAACTTTGCGACGCGCAGCCTAGGGCAACTGACTCAGTTCCTCCTTCTCCTACACGTCTGTCGCAAGCATCAGCTTCAGCATCTGGTGAACCCATAAAGCAAAACGAGACCATTGGTTGTAAGGGGAATTTAACACTAGCTGTACTAGCTGCACGGACTTCCACCTTACCTCTGCAGGAAAACAACATGAATACACATCCCTTGGCAATTAGTCCTGAAGTTTTTTACTCGCCCTTTGATCTGACCGACGTCTAAATGATTGAAGCTGAACTCCCAAATGTGAATACTTCAGCTGAATTTGATTTACCTCATACAGCGACTTCAATTGTTGATATTGAGAGACCTGTAGCATCCGGCCAGAGTGAAACTTTGCCTACTCCTACTGACATGTCAGCAATATTGGATCCATCAACTGGCCTGCTGTCAAACGATGGTACTTCAAATCTCACAAAAAACATTAGTAAATCCTGTGGACCGCTTTGTACCTGTATACCAGCAGATTGCTTTACTTCGAATATTACGCTGATTACACCATCAGCATCAAGGAAAAGGACTCCTAATACATTTAGATCTGCACCTGAGGTGAACATTGGAAATGAACCTCTAAAATCTGTTAATCCCAAAGAACTTGACATCTCAGCATCAATTTCTAAAGGGCAAAAGAATGGTCATCCCAAGGAACTTCAACCTGAGCTACCTACTAAGATCACCAAGTCAAATATAGTAGGAAAAAACATTAAAATTGGAAAAAACAGTACAAGTTTCAGTATTGAAGGACGCGAATCACACCTGATGGCTCAACTTGACGCTGATTACGCCAATGCAAAGCAAAGGTTGCTAACTTATTATGATCAACGTCATCAATCCTGTCTTCGACCAATGTCACAGCCCAATTCAAACGCTGATGGAATTGACTTGACTAGTCACTCATCTGGCTCTGCTGATGGAGAGCCCGAAAGAAATCAGAATGTGCTTTCAAATAATAGTGTGGCGGAAGGTCCTTGAATAACCAAATTGGCATCTACAAGCACCCCCAGAGCTCGCCCTTCCTTGTCAAAGAAACAACTGCCTGATCATTTGAACAAACCATTATCACATGAGGACTCCTCCTCGAGTCTACACTCTTGTGCCGATGGCTCTTCATCGTCATTCCAAAAACCTAGTCTTTCAACTGCAACCGCGACGCAGCTGTACAATAATGTGCTTGCTGCGACTTCGATGGCAATGATTCCCTTTACAAAACTCTATGAATCGATCCATGATGCTTTAAAAGACCAGACAGCGCTAATTGCAGAATTATCTGACAAAATGGCAAAAACAGAAAACTTCAATAATTTTCTTAAAAATCAGATCTCGAGAGAAGCTGACCTTACCACTCGGTGGCAGGAACACCTGACTGACTAAGCCGCACGACACCATTGTCAAAATGACACTTTGTCGGAAGGATTACTGGAGGCCCTAAAGTGGATGCGTCATAACGCGGACGTTGCCGCCTCCAACTTAGTACCGCAACATCTACTAACCACTAAATCACCACGACAACGAACAACTGAGTCTAAAATTGAAAGTGTGACAGACGATCTTCCAAATCCGTTGGCCGGGCAAAAATTTAGCTCGGAAAGTACTCTGGCATCCTTGACTGTTTCTCAAAATGTGCAACCGAATCAACCAATTCTGATCCCAATTATGCCAGGCTGTCCGATGAGCTCCAACATAATTTAAAAATTAGCAAGGACAATATCGAGAAAGAAATTACTATTACATGCACGACTTCAAAAGGTGTACCTTCTGACGCGGAACAGTCAGCTGCAATTGCATTAAAGGATAAGGCACAGGACTCTGTCTTCAGTTCCGCAGTGTTCGTCAAATTCTTTTGGCATCTTCGCGGGACCTGCGAAATCAATAACTTCTGCTCACTTTGTCCCATTATCCAAAATTGTAAAAACTGAAGAGCTCACGGGTTAACAATATACCTAATCCTAAACGTCCTCGTGCTGAAACTGACAAATCGAAAACAAAAAAAAAAAATGTATCAGAAATCTACCAACCTGAAGAAGTTGAGGCCAAAATCACTGTCCCATCAGCGAAAGGCATAAGGCGTAAGACCAACTTGCGCGCCTGCTCACCTTTCAAATAAAAGGCGAAGAATAGAGTCTGAGTGTGGGACAGTTGAGAGCTTAGACAGTAGCTCTGAAATAGATATCTGCGATCTCTCTACCTATTCACATCAGGACGATCTACCTGAGAGACACAATGTGAGTGAAAATGACGACTCACAGTCAGTTTTAACTGATGCCCAGCGTCTGTCAAAACCCACAACCAGAATCCGAGATCAATCTGTACACCCAACTGAACACTCATTAAGATGGAACCCGAAATGCACTCAAAATCAACAAAGTAAGAAGGTGCATTATGTCTCTAGAGCTCATCAACATCTATCTTCTTCTTCAACTGCCCAAATTGGGAAATTACGTCTTCAAAATATTCAAGACGATGGCAACGACGTCAATCTAAACCGTTCTAATGTAATGAGACTATTTAAGTGCATTCCAACACTACGCACAATTGAATCAGCTGATATCAAGATCGTCGAATATCCAACAGAACGTACAGCTGATCAGGTCATTTTGCATATTGCTTCTGCCTCTGTTCGCAATACCATCATGCGCGCCTCTGAGGAGCTACTGGCCTTTGGATTTGATATTTCGATCGAACCTCCGGCACAGACAAAGAGTATTAATGCTCGCGCTCTCTCGCCACCATCAAAGGCCGATGCCACCATAAGCTGTAACGACCTAAGGCAGTCGCTTGCTGAAATCTCACTTAATCACAATCAAAACCTCCAGAGCAGCCGAAAGGCTACATGGGATAACCAAAAATCTCGTTCCGGTGATATGAGACAATAGCCATGACCAATGGGCCGTGAGCCCTGGTGCGAGTTCCTATCATGGAACACGAGAGGTTTCACGCATCTTTTTAACAACTTTGAAGCTGACCTCCAGCGAGTGGTTGTAATCTGTTTACAAGAAACGTGGCTTGTTGAGGCTCCAATGAGAGATGGCTTTGAAGTTCATTTGAACTCCGCCGTAAAAAACCTACAAGGTTGCACCTACTCTGGGCTACTTACTATGATCAAAGTCACTAATCACTGGAAAACGTTGGAAGCCTCCAACCCAAACTCTTTCACTCAGGGGATTCTAATGCAATCAACTCAAGGCATTATAGAAGAGCGGCAAAACCTTTTGATCATTAATGGATACTGGAATCCTCATAAAATCAGCACAGCTCTCTTTTTAAAGGCCATTACTAGCCTCATAGACAATGCTGTTATAACACACAGAAACCTGTCTATAATTTGCTGTGGGGATCTAAACTGCTCCTGGTTTGGCTTTGGCAACACCCGACAGGTATACTTACCACTGGCTGATCATGAGCTCTCTAGCCGAAGCAAGGCATGGATGAAGGCCTTACAAAATAGAAATTGCCATCTGGTGAATGGAAATGTCAAAGGCGACGATCCCCCATCTGCAACCTGGCATCGTGACACCTCTCATAGTGTCCTGGATTACTTTTGGGTGTCTCAGAATATGGCGGACAAGATAACCCACTTAAATATTGACAAAAAGCGTAATAGTGACCACGACCTCTTACGCCTCTCGTGCATGATCGAGTGGTCATTCCCAGAAAGACAATATGAATTTCCTATTTCAGTCAATGCTGGGGGCAATCGCTTGCGAATAAATGGACCCAAACTACAATTATTGAGCGAACAGTTCTACAAGCTCTACGCAGATCAAAATGTCAACTACGCACCACTGATCAGTAAAACGAAGTGCATTATAGTCGCAGCAAGATCAATGGGATTGTCACATAAACATATGTCAAGCACAATCATCTGCGATCAAAAGAAAATGATGAGAGCTGACATAAGAATGCTGAAAAGGTTCTCCAGCTCCTCCATGACGGAAGAGAAGCTAAGAAAAGAAATTAAACAAAGGCGCCAAGTGTATCGCAATTGGCTGAAATCTCACAAGATGATTATCCAACAAAACAAGGCCGAAATAATGATGAAAATACTGGTGACCAAAAACACCCGTCAGATATGGGACATCTTAAACTCCGGCAATTCTCGATGTTCAGCGCATATATCCAACGAAATAAACAGCGCAACTTGGGTAGGGTACTTCTCTGAAGTCTATCAGCTGCCACAAGAAGAATGCCAACCAGATATAAAATTATCTGGTGCTGCTTGGGAAGTGACGATGTCCGCTCTTGAAATAGAAAAAATGATTATGTCCTTGAAGAACTCTCACGCCGCAGGTCCCGGCATGATCACCAATATCATGCTGAAAAAATATGCCCGGCAATGGTCCTTCATGATCGAAGCCTTGTTAAAAACGATACAAACTACAAAGCAAATGCCTGATTCAAGGCTGGAGGCAATTGTGGTTCCAATATTCAAGCGGGGCAATCGAGCGACACCAACCAATTATCGCCCGATTGCCCTCCTTGATACCATTGGAAAGATTTTGGGTTCGTGTCGACGCCAAAAACTGGATGCATGGGCTTCAAATGCAGCGATTTTAGACATCAGACAAATAGGCTTTACCAAAGGAGTGGGTGTCGAAGTCAACTTACTTATTTTAACCATTTTAAAGCTGGAAACCTTGAAGACGGGAAAAAAACTATTTCTTGCCTTTATTGATCTACGGCAAGCCTTTGACATGATCAACCGCGAGCTGCTTTGGACAAAACTACAAAACTGGAACTGTCCTAAATCGATATTGGAGCCGATACAAGCCTTACATTCTGGCACATCAATGCAAGTGCGGCTAAATAATCAAGGCGACCTGTCATCAAAAATTCTTACACATAGAGGCGTGAAGCAAGGCTGCCCTATGGCAGCTGAGCTCTTTAAGCTCTTTATTGCAGACGTTCCAGCTTGTCTGAACCAGGTCCAGTGCTTTCCTCCCAAAATTAAAGAACCTACAATAAAATGCATAGCATATGCAGATGATCTTGTTTTAATTGATCGCACCCAGATTGGCCTTCAACGGTTGCTGAGCAATCTCAGCGACTATTTAAAACAAAACGACCTGAAATTGAATGTCGATAAAACCAAAATAATGGCTATTGGCTCAATAACATCTCGGAAAGACAAAGCCTTCAAATGGACTATCGAGAATAACATCTTGTCAACAGTGAAGTCCATTCGATATCTTGGCGTCATGTTTAACAACTCCATAAACGAACATTATTGGAGGCAAGATTTAATCGCACGGATGAATCAGTTTGCAATTCAAGGGGCCAAGATCAATAGCGAATACGGAAAATTCAGTCTGTCACCAGTTTTGACATTTTATGTTCAAAAGGTAATTCCAGCGATCGCCTTTGGTGCTGAGGCCGGCTGGAATTTGGACGAACAAACGTGGCATAAACTCAAAGCAATATTTTGGAGGCACGTCCTAAGACTCCCTAACTACGTATCCATTATTGCGATCCGTTACGAGATATCTCTGAATTCTCTACATTCTGTAGTAATTTGGAAATCACTGAGCGCCTGGAGGAAAATGTGCATTACTGCACCAAGTCCCGCCTACCAAATTCTAGTTGGGAAATATGAAACCGCCAATAATCAATTGCTGGGCGCCTGGAAACTAGCCCTAGCCAACCATCTAACCAATGCGGACATATCAATTGATGACCTAATTAATTTGCCACAGTTGTCAAAAAAGAAATTTGAAAATTGGTCTTGGATTTCCAACTCAGAACATCGAAGCACTTTGAAATCGACGCTGAAATCAGAAACTAGTGCCCATAAGTTGAACAAACCATGTAGATATTTAGTAAAATGTCCTGGTCCACAATACCGCGAAAAGTTCAGGCTAAATGCCATTCAGACTAAAGAAATGCTGTGGCAACGCAGGAACAAGGATATTGTAGATAACATCTGTCAATTTTGCTCTAACGCAATAGAATCGTCACAACACCTGGTGACGGCATGCGCAGGGGTAAATACTCAGCGACAATGCCATCTTGGGAAATATGGCCCACTTGATGACGACATGGCAAACTGGTGGGGCCGTGTGATTGCTGGACATGACATCCAACTAACATGTGCTGTTGTCAACTTTTTGGACTCTCTTCTCTTGTGTTCTGAGGCCTAATTAACTAATTAAGGCTTTTTTTCTGGCATTTTCATTCATAGACTTTGAATTGAGTTTTTTAAGCTTTAGTCATTTAATTACCTACCAAAGTTTTGTCTGTCTGATACCTGGACCTGATATTTCTATGATTAGGCACTTCTTTTTATGGTCTGAACATAATTTAGATACCATGTGGAAGCATGATATAATGTTATCTGTTAATTCATTTAGATGTCTCGCTACAAGATGTTCTTAGACGTATTGGTTCTCTCCTTTTTGTGTAACAAAAGTTATGCTTGACCGACTTTTTTAAGTTGGGATCTTATAGCTGAAGTTTCAATAAAAAAGAAAAAAAAAATACAACAAAACCACAAGACATGACACAAAAAACATAAAACACATAATAAAAACCAAACCTCAGGGACATCCCCAAGTAATAGTAAGTAATAACAAATTTCTGCAACAAGCAGTATTCCAACCTTATTCCATCAAGGTTGTACCTGCCCATAAACATTATAAATTTAATAACGCAAATTATCCCTCATTTTATAATAAAACAAACTATAAACTATAATAACAAATATATCATCTGCCTACATTCACACAAACCATAGCTAAGCATACACTACCTCCAGCAAACATTACTATGCCCTCCATCTTGAGGTGTCTGCACACTACCCAGCTGTTGAGCTCCCCCAAATGTATTACCGGTCTGACCTTGATCTTCCTAAGCACTAGGAACATATTGCTGCAGAACTCGGTCAATCTTGGATCACTTCTCTCTATCGCTCCTTTTCGCTTCTAACTGACAGAGCTCTATTTCCAGTATCCTTTTGTCGTGCTGTGCTAACACCAAGCCACTGTCTGCAACACACAAGCATGGCTTGATAGAGCTTGCCAATCTCTCAAACAGTGCTGTCCTGCCCCCTAGCGGGGGATAATCTCCAGCCAGTGTTCTTACCTGATGGGCCACTGAAATATCCTCTGCGCCCTCTGTTGCTTCTGCCGCAGACTGAGAAGAATGTATCTGGCTGCCTGCTCTCCCAGTACTGCGCCTGGGTATTCTGAGGTCTTCTCTGGGTGTTACACTGACTGACCACTGCCTCGGTCCGTCCCGGCGAAATCATTACCAGGAAAGATCTTCTGAATAAATTACTGCGTTTTCTCCAACAGTGTAAGCACCTACAAATGTAATAATTTCCTTTAAAAAGGCTTTGCTGAGCAGTAGCCCTTGCACAGCTTCTCCTGTCTCGTAGGAGGCCAGGTCACCTAGTTTGCTGTCAGTCTTTAATAGTAGGCTCTTCCTTCTCCTGGAGGACAGAGCACAATTCGCACGGCTTAATAGGTACACAGCTCATTGTGCCCAATTGGCAAGTGTTGGCCGGTTCACCGGTATCCTTTGCTCCCTCTGCCAAATCCATTATTTTTGCGATCGGACTGGCTAAATCCAGGAGTTTGTCCTGGCAGCCTCTCCAAGCTCTGTCCATGCCCTTCTTCACTTATTTGAAATATTTTGTGACAATGTCATCATCTTGTGATCAAGTTCTGGTTTTTCAGCCACCTTACCAGGTAGTTCCGGCCTGGGGCATTCCAGTCACATTCTTAGCCTAGGGTCCCTCTCCAGCAGCTTGTGAAATCTCTGTGCCATATAAAGTAACACCCTATGTGACGGTAACCAATCATTGGCTCAAGAGTTTCGGATACTTTCGGTTTTGAACTTATTGGAGATCTCTTTATCTTGCTCACATCGGCTCTTCCTTGAGCCGAAGGATGTGGCAATCAGTCTGTCATCTGAAGAGGTATCTGTATCCCCTAGATTCTGCACTACTGGGAAAAGCGGTAAGAGGCTGGGTACGGCTGAGCTCTGTAGGAAAGCTTTTTTTAAGGACATCAGAGGCTTCCGCAGCCCTGAGGGGTTGTGACCATCGTTCCACTTTGCAAACCAGGGGAGTAGTAAAGGTCTTCCTCTAACAGGCCTGTTCACTCCCTTTATGCTCCTGTTCACTGCCTTCATGCTCCTTCCTGTGGCTTCGGAGCTCAGAGGAAGTCCCTTCGTCCGGACTCCAGTCTCCTTGGCATTTGACTTTCTTGTTGCCCTTTGGTTGTTTCTTCTCACCCATCCGGGCTTCTAAGGCATCCAACCTGTCTTGCAAAGGCTTTACACCTTGCGAGACAGCGTTCAAAATTCCGGACTGACATGTTCTTACAATTGGGAAACCATGCAAAAGTTTTTGCGATATGTCCATACACCATCGACTATATCAAAGACAATATGCACTCTAACAGCCATTCGGAAGATACCCTCATGTTGAAATATTGGAAGAAAACTACCAAGAAGGATGTCCCATGCAGATTTGTCGAAATGCAGCCATGGATAAAATGGTTGGTGACATGGATGTAAGTTAAAGTCTAATGACAGCAAAAGTGTCCTTAAGAAGATATATGAACATATGTTGAAACAATATGAAAATACCCAAGAATGACTAGGTTATTAGAGCACTAAGAAAAACATGTACTCCAGGATGTAGTAGTTACCAATACAAAGAAGAACAAAGTGGTTCATTGGTCAATAACTGTAAATACGCTGAAATGCAAGGTAGAAAGAATACATTGAAGCTTGCTAATAAGAGGTACATATTCAATGTTTAGGACTACCATCAGAACAAGATGGACAATGGCTTATGTCAATCAACCCAACTACCTCAAAATACAAAGGCAGAATCTTAACATGGAAAGATGATGAAAAAGCTGTTTTCCTTACGAAATAGGGGCAAACATTGGCTGAGAACCAAGGATGCCATTTCAAGAGATGAAGGAAAAAGCACAAAGGGAGTCTAACGAGCAGACCATGTGCCAGGACATATTTCCCAAAGATTAGGAATAACAAGCATATTTACTGATGCCAATTATTGGATAATTAAAAGGACATAACGTCAATATGGGATAGAGTGAGCAAGTCTCTAAAGGCTAAAAGGAGAACTGCACCCAGCATAATTGAATCAAATAGTATTAAAAATACTGTTAAAATTAACCAGTTCATGGTCTTGCAACACGTGATGAGGAGCTTGCAAACAATTGATTAATTAGGCCTGGAGCTAAGATAGCGGTGTACCTACACTCCCTTGATTGTCCCGAGACAATGCAGACTGGAAATGTCAGTCTTCAAACAAAAGACACTGGCATGAGGCCTACCGATGAGAGAGGGTGGCCTAATTGGGAAACAAGAGGAGAGCTGACACATCTCCAACCACCTGGGTTTCGTTTCTATTTACGTGCTGCTAACGTGCTGCTAACAAGCCAAATGCCCAAGGTTGGATTTTGGTTGCCAACGAATTAGAATAACCTGCCATGCACATTTTTTTCATAACATTTTATTAAGTTATACAAATCAACATGACATCAATGACAGTACAACGACATTTAATTACGGTATCTCAGTGGTACCAGAGCCAGGGATAAAGATGAATCAGCTAGTGCCAGCGGTAGTTCCATTGTCCGCTACCATATCCTATCTTGGTGGCCATATAGGTGGTTGTAGGCAGAGCACTTCTGCTTGAGGACTATGTATTGGTCAATAGAGGGGGCTACTTTGCAGCCATCTGGCTGTTGGTGGCTTTCTAGACAGCGCCGGGAATCTAGTTGCATAATCCATGAAGGGATCCCAAATGTTCATAGTTTTATTGAAAGTATTGGTTCGAATTGCAGTCACCTTTTCTGCCACCGCAATGTCCCAACACTTGGACCACCATAATGCTACTGAGGGACCTTCTTCATTTTTCCACAGCCGGGCCATGGCAATTTTTGCTGCAAGGAGTAAATGCGTATATAAACGCGGAATGCGTCCGGTGATTGGTAGAACCCCATCCCCCTATTTCCCCCAAGAGAATAATTCCTGGGTCCCAGGGTATGGTGATATCCTTAATGTGTTTAGTCACTTCCCTCCAATATGTCTCCGCCCTTGGGCAAGCCCAAACCATGTGAAATAGGGAACCAGGGGTGGAGCAGCCTCACCAACAGCGATCAGAGAGATTCGGATTCACTCTATTTATCTGTACTGGGGTAACGTAATATCTATAACAGAGCTTGTAGCCTCCCTCCCTGTTTGTAATATATTGCGAGCTTTTGGGCAGTCTGGCCCAAATTTTAGTCCATTCCTCAATTTCTATTTCCCGGCCCAGGTCCTTCTCCCACTCAATCATGTATCTTTCTTTTTTCGTGGGGTCAGCCCCATCTAGGAGATGGTACAAAGCCGAGATTTTACCGCTTTTTGTTGGGGTTGTGAGAGATCTCTAGAGCTGTTAGCTCTCTGGTACATTTCTCCCGAACCGCTCTATGAGATAGCCAGTGCCGTATTTGGGTGTAATGAAATCTCTCACTCTCTTTTACCTTGAACTTCTCTTTGCATCTTTCAAATGAGATGGGGGAACCCTCCTCCAGAAAGTTACCCGTCCTAAGCAGCCCACCCTCCCACCACGACTGAAAGCTATTGGTATCACAGCCTGGTTCCAGATAGGGGTTAGTGGGCCCAGTGTGCCCCTTATTTCCGCGCTGCTACCTTCCAACTTCGGACAACTGTTATTGTGGCCGATAGGGGGCCTTAATTCGCCTGCGCTTTCAATTCTGGCAGATGCGGCAGGTCCGCGGGGTTACCCGGACAGCAGCTCCCCTAGATCTGCTTCCATTTTGGCATGTCCTCTTCTTGCACCCAGGAGAACGCGTGTGATAGCTGGGCTGCTAGTGTATATCTACCTATGTCTGGCACTCCTAGCCCTCCCAGATTTTTGTCTCGCATCATTATTCGCTTACCAATACAAGGCTCCCACGCCCCCAGACAAAGCCCTGCAATTTCTTTTGCATATCCACCAGTACTGGGCCCGGAATGTGGGTCGGTATTGCTGTGCAAAAGTATAGCCACCTGGGAATTATATTCATTTTTATGGCCGCAATTCGCCCAAACCAGGAGACTTCCCGAGAGGATCATGTCTTTAGGTCTTTCTTAAGAGTTGTAATAAGCTGCAGGAAGTTTGCAGCATATAGATGGGCCGGGTCTCTAGTGATACGTACCCCCAGATATTCTATTGCGTCTTTCACCCATGGGATCGGCATTAATTGGCTGAGGGCAGTTCTTTCTTGTTTAGAGATATTGATCGCTAGGGCTGATGACTTGTCTAGGTTAATTTTGAACCCTGATAATGCCCCAAATTAATACATTTTCTTCCATAAGGACTCGAGGGAGGAGGCCAAATTTGATGCTGTTATTAATACATCATCAGCATAGAGTGCTATTTTATATTCCCTACTTCCTATCTTAATCCCCCCCTATCCTAGCATTCTGCCCGATTTTCGCTGCAAAGGGTTCCATTGACAGAGCGAAAACCAGAGGAGAGAGTGGGTACCCCGGTCTAGTGCCTCTTGAGATTTGTATTGCTTCAGATCTCCTGCCATTAACTCGCAGCTGTGTCGTGGGGATTTGGTAATTGGCCATTACCCATGTGATGAAATTTGGGCCAAATCCGAAATGTTCCAGGATTGCACGTAGGTGGTACCCCCAGTCCATCAGATCGAATGCTTTATGACCATCTAATGATACCACGGCAACCCTGTCCCCGGATCTGTGGACCTGTTCAATAATATCTATTGTTCTCCGAATATTGTCGCGAGTCCCTCTCCCTGGTATGAACCCTGTCTGGTCACTGTCGATCAGGCCTGGCAAAACCGTTCCCAACCTGCCCGCTAATATTTTGGCAAAAATCTTAGCGTCATTTTTCATAAGCGTGATCGGGCGGTAAGAAGCGGCCAATTCTGGAGGCTTCCCTTGCTTGTGCAGCAGGACAGTTACTGATTCCGCCATAGTCCCGGGTACTGAGCCAGACAACAGAAAAGAGTTGAACAATACCATCAGCTGAGGAACCAGAAACCTGGAGTATTTCTTATAAAAGGATGCGGATAACCCATCGGGGTTTCAGTTATTTCCTCCGCCGAAATGGGCAGCTCGAGGTGCTCCAGCCGAGTCGAGTGCTGTTTAGGTAAGGACTGCAAGTACTTCGGTAAGTTGTCTAATACTGTTGGTGATCCCTTAATGATGTCAGCATGGTATCTTGATAGTTCATTGATTTTATCTGTATCGGTGTAGAGGGTTTTCCCATCAGTCCCAGCTAATGTGAGGATATTGTTCCTGCTTCTGATTTTCTGCAGTTTTTGCGCTAGTATTTTGTTTGCTTTATTCCCCTTTGCGTAATAAAACGGTCTTGTGAATGCTAAGGATTTAGCGGTACGATCGACGCAATGCATTTCCAAAGCAGTTTTAGCCTTTCTAAGATCTCTCAACTTTCCTGGAATATCGTTTTTTCAGTTCTGCTTCTAGTTGGTTCATACTCTCCTCCAGCTTGGATGCAGCAATGTTCGAGACCCTTCGCTGTTCAGCTCCCGCGCTAATCAGAGCTCCTCCGACGACTGCCTTCATAGCATCCCAGATGATATTAATAGGAGAAGTCTCAATTGTGTTTTCTTTGAAGTAGTTAACAATTGTGTTCTCGACCTCCAATTTGATGCATTCGTCCAGTAACAGAGCGTCATTCATTCTCCAGTGTTTTTGGACCGTGTGCTTTTGCCCCGAAATAGCTAATTTTGCAGTCACCGGGGCATGATCCGAAATCATGCATGTTTGTATTGACATTGCATCCAAGCATGGGTAAAGCACTCCTGAGATCAGTATTAAGTCGATTAAGTCGGATTTAGTGGGCGGAAGGGTTTTGTCCACTTGGGGATCTGGCATCGAGTTGAAGTCTCCGCCCATAATTAGGTGCCCTTCTTGAAATGTCAAAATTGTTGGGATTAAACTTGTGATGAATTTAGTTTGAGCTGAGTTGGGACCATAGATTGCAGCGATGGTGATCGGGAGTTCCTCAAATAGCCCCTTGAGTAAGAGGAACCAACCGTTTGGATCTCTTTTTATAGTAATTTTTGTTAGGGGGATTGTGTCACTCAGGAGTATGGCTACTCCTCTTTTGTTCTGACCAGAGGTGGCAAAGAATGCTTTTTTGTACTTGATAAAACTTACTCGGTGTTCATCTTCTTGCAGTAGATGAGTTTCTTGTAGAAAGACAATATCCCTGCCTAATTGCCCAAGTCTGTGTTCAACTGATTTCCGCTTCTTGGCGAGTTGAGTCCTTGCACATTCCATGATAGGATTGTTATTTCACTTGTGTCAGTCATAGTCTCTTATTCCTTTTTGTCTAAGATTGAGCGCGCTCTCGCCTGCTGATCTCGATCCACCCTGCCTGAGGCCACTTCGATGCTTTGGTATTGCTTCATTGATGTCGCCGGGATGTCATGATGTGAGCTTACGCACAGGGTCAAACTAATGAAGCTCCCAGACCCTGGGTATTTGATTGTCTTTCGGTGAACTCTCCCCCCCCCCCTTTGATACAAACAAGTAGGAAGAACAACATCCCACAGCCACTGGGAAACTGGTGGCCTCGATGCACTCATATTGGCCAACTGGGCCGCCGAACCAACTGTGACCTTGGACTGATGCACTATATTCGCACTGCCAGGAGGATATCGCCCTCAGTGCCTGAGTGAGGAATTAGACTCAACGAGAGGCTCCATCTTCTTTTGGATTTGTATATCCATCCAAAACACCTCTTGTCAATCGATGAGTTCCGGTATAAAGCTTCCGTTACCCGCCGTCGTTGCTGTCATTTACTTCGAGATCATCCAGGATTGGAGTTTTTCTTGGGTGGGCCTAGAGGTCTATGCCGTTGGGCAGGTTTTGACCATGATCCATCGGGAGGATTGCTGTGCTGAGATTGGGGTGGTTCTTCAGAGTCTGAGCCGCCCCCCGCTCCTCCGATGCCCATGAATTTGTCGGCCTGTACAGTGATCGAATTTGTCTCTGAGCCCCCTCCAATGTGAATTTGACCGAGGTGGGGAATCCCCACTGGTAGGCAATCTTATTCCCCCGCAGCCATTCCGTGAATGACCGCATGGCCCTTCTCTTCTGCAGCATGGAATTCGCCAGGTCTTGGTATAGAGATATTTTAGATCCTTGGAATGTTATTTGGCCCATTTGTCTTGCTTCACTCATGATTTCCTCCTTTATTTGGTAAAAATGAACCCTTAACAGCTTCCGGGGGGGAAGCTGGATGCGGATCTTGAGACCGACCTGTGTACCCAGTCCAATTCTAGAGGTGCATCATCCGGCAGGGTTCTGATGTATCTGAGCAACCCCGAGACATGGTTTCTTAGCTCTGCGTCTGGTATGGACAATGGAATCCCTCGAATGTGGATATTGTTTCTCCGCGACTGATTCTCTGCATCCTCTTGTTTGGCTTTGATAAGGTCACATCTCTCCTCCAGAGCTTTGATTCTGTCTCTGTCGAGTTCGTCCTCGAACCGCTGATCACAAACGTCTGATTCAAGCTCCGCCGTCCCTCTCTCCACCTTAACCACTTGTTTGTCCAAGGAGTTTATTCTTCCCCGTTACTACTTCTGTACTCTTCTGAATTTCATTTGTCAGTGCGTTGAGTAGCTCCTGCAGGTCTGCCTTGGTCACCATTTGTGTTGTGTTGTTAACTGATGGTGCGCTGATAGGGATCTCCTCCTCTGCGGGACCCTCTGGCTTTTCCCCTTTTTTGGAGCGATCATTCGAGGCACCAATGCCGCAATGTCCGTCTGCTTGGACATCTTCCCACTCCTTGACATCCTCGCTCCCGACTACCCCCTGATTTTCCCCCTCCGCAATGTATTCGCTTGCTTGATCTGCCCCTGGGAGCAGGAGATAGGTAGTACGTGAGGGGGAATTGGGGGGTGGGGGGACTAGGCAAAGCAGGCAAGTCCCCCAAAGGGGATCTACTGCGCTCTGCCGGCTGAAGATATTGCGTAGTGGTGCTGTCCGAGCATTTTCCTCTCGCTAATCCCCTCTTTCAGATTGAGGTCGGAAAGGGGCACATCATTTATATTACTGCCTCTTAGGTGCTTTAGGCCGATACTGGTGCAAGGGTAATGTTTTACCGTTTATTTGGTCGCTCTGGCTCCAGGGTCGGGAGAGCGTTGTTTTATGCAAACACTGGTGAGGCTCCCACAGGTACCCATGGCTCTGCTTCTCCGTGCAGGTCCCCCCCCACAGCTATGGCCAGATTCTCAAGCTACGTAGTGTGCCTCGTTGTGACCATGTGTGGGGGTACAGTTAGTCTAATGTCCCACTCCTCCCTTCATATCCGCAGGACTGCAATAGATCCTCGTGGGGCATTTACTCCGCTTGTCTCCAGCACAACGGTGGCTCTGGTTCAGCACCAGCAGCAGTCAGGCCAGCCGGGTGTCCGATCTTTGATTCCCGCTGCAGCGCTGAGTTTAGCAGCGGATGGTTCCTCCTCCGTGAGCATAGCTCTGATGAGCTCAGCGATATCTCACAATCGGTGGAACATGCACCGGTATGTCTCGGAACGGTGACAGGAGCCTCTCCTGCTTTGCCCGAAGGATCAGCGACTCAGGGATGCGGATCGGAGCCCCTGCTGTCCCCTGGGTGAGGGGAAATGCGTTTCACCATCTCACAGCGGCTCCTTCAGATCCGGGCTCCGCCCGCCGGGCTTCTCCTCCACTCCGCTCCGGGACGCCTCCCATGGACTACTGCAGCATGAGCACCGGGGAGCTGCACACCTCTCGGCCGCTTCCACTGAGCTTCAAACGTAAGTCGCTCATCTTAAAAGCAGTGCTAGATAGTTTGAGTAGTTCGTTCGGCGGCTCGTTCTGCTTTCATGCACCTGCATCTCCCCCATTCCGCAGCTTTGCGTGGGTCAGTGGCACGGCCACCATTTTGTCGCCGGGAGCTCCCCCGAAACAAAAATGCATCCGAACTCGGAGATTCGGTCACCTTCCAGGGAGTCCCTCACCATGCAGCAGCAGCTAGTCCTCCCACATGCTATGGCTTATTTTAGGCAGAAAACGGAGGATGCAAACTGCTTTATCACTTAATGCACATTGGGCCAGCCAGGAGCTCCTAGTAAGAAATGCCGCTCACGGCAGCTCCAAGCCACGCCCCTGCCATGCACATTTACATACAATGTTGAAGTAGCACAGGGTGTGTCTCACAGAAAAGAGACCACCAATGACAGACTAACACGCACATTTAGATATGATCCCCTAATCCAATTCACCCCTCGATAAGTTTTTACTGTCACGTAGGATGGCATCATAGAGGACGCATCTGGCATTATATAAGCTAAAAACGAATGATAAGACAGTGTGATCTTGCATGAGTCGATTTGATGAGTGTTTATTCACCCTGCTTTACTTGAGAATAAAGCAGTACTTTACCATCTCCTTTGGGTCTGTCTGGTTATTGGGTCTGAACATTTTTTACTGGTAATTGCATCCAGCACAACAGAAGCTTCAAGGTGCTAGAGCACACCAAGTCTCACCCATCTTCCTGTCTGTCTATGGTTGATGGATCTCTCTCTGGCTCCTGATTAAAGGGTCAGGTCTCGCTTGAAGCTGCGGCGAGACCAGACTCTCTGGCTCCTGCAAACCACAGTCTCATACCTTGTGTAAGGGGTCCCCCTACTGGGGTGACCTACTGTAAACACATCACCAGACATGACAGCTCACGGTCATTGATACTGAGGGCAGAAGCTGGCTTCACGTTAGTACAGTTACATATGAAAGGTTGTTGGTTTTCCCAAACTCCTTTCTTAACCTAGGCAGCCAGGCCCCATGTGGGCCTCTTGGAAGTAACCTATAACTGGTGTGTTAATGGCTGCCACTAACAAAGAGCAGGGAGGATCTATGAAGCCTTTGTAAATCAATCAGGCTGGCCATTGCTGGGGAAGGTTGGTCCTCCCATTTCCTGGAGATGACATAATATACTACTGGCTGTCACATTCCAACTAAATATAACAGGGCGGACTGTGCCTCTAGGCTGTGTCCACCCAGAGTACACATGTCTACACACGTCCAGAATCGTGTATCTACCTCGTACGTCTGTGCAGGTTGCGGATGCAGCCACTACAGGAGTTCCTCAACGCCCGTTGGATGCAAGCGGTGGGCCGCTTCGAAGACAAGATCTCCTTCAACGAGACTTTCCGCCAAGCGATCCGGTGGTGGAGAAGCCACGCGCATCTAGCGGCGGGCATGGACTTCCAGACCCCAGAACATCAGGAAACGGTGACGACGGATGCCTCCATGGAGGGATGGGGGCGCACACCGGAGATCTCCACTCAAGAGGCCTTTGGCTCCCGGAAGAGAGGTCACTACATATCAACATCCTGGAGCTCCGAGCCGTGTTCTGGGCCCTCAGGTCTTTTCTCCCGTCCCTCAAGGGCAAAGTGGTGAGGGTCTTCACCGACAACACCACAACGATGTTCTACATCTCGAAGCAGGATGTGTTTCGTGGACATGATGGACCTCACCCTGGCCACTTCCATGGTCAACAGCCGTTGTACCTTGCCGAGGATGGCTTTCGTCCTCTCCTCCAACAGTGAAGCCAACTGTGCCACTGTGTCGAGTCTGGCTCCCAGGAACAGGGCGTCCTGCGACAGTACCAAGTGGGACTTTGTGAAGTTGATCGAGAATCCCAGTTCCGTGAGCAGGCGGACGGTCTTCGATGTGTGAACGACGGCGAGTTTGCTTGACTTTGCTTGGATGAGCCAATCATCCAGATAGGGGTATACGTGGATCCCCTGCAGGCGCAGCCGCCCCGCCACCAGTGCCAGGCACTTGGTGAAGACCCTTGGCGCTGACTTCAACCCAAAGGACAGGGCCTTGAACTGGTAGTGCCGCCCTTGGACCACGAACCGTAGGAACTTTCGATGTCCTTTGCGTATGGGGATGTGGAAGTAAGCATCCTCCAAGTCCAGCAACGACAGGAAGTCGCCTTCCTCCAATTGTCCCATCACGTGCTGAAGTGTGACCATCCTGAACTTCTGGGATTTGATGTATCTGTTGAGGCAGTGAAGGTCTAGGATGGGCCACCAGCCGCCGGTGGTCTTTCGGATGAGGAAGTACTGCGAGTATACTCCGGAGCCCCGGAGCCTCTTTGGGAGGATTTCTATCGCGCCCTTTTTCAGCATTGCTTGTACCTCCAGAAGCAGCTGTGGCACATGGTTTTCTTTCCTCGCCACAGGTAGGAAACAGGGACACTTTCTTTGGAAGTCCAGGGAGTGCCCTTGGGCCAGGGCATCCAGCACCCAACGGTCGGTGGAGATGGGCTCCCACACGATGATGAATTTCGCCAGCCGACCTCCCACCATGGTGCTCGGTTGGGGGCCCGACGTCACGACTGGTTCAGTCTTGTTTTGCCGAGGCTTTGCCACCTTGGCGACGACAAAGGTGTCCTCCTATCTTGTTGCGGCCTCTGTAGGCTTCCTGCGACGAGGAGCGGGCTGCCTGGCGGTACGACGAGGAACTGCCGCCGAATCCTTTGGAGGCACCTTGAAACTTGCCTCCGGAAGTCCGAAAGGATGGCCGTCACTGATGGAGAGAACCCAGGGCCCGGGCCGTCTCGGTGTCAGCCTTGATGACCTGCAGTCACTCGTCCACCTCCTTGCCGAACAGGTTGGTCCCGTCGAAGGGAATGTCCAGTACCCTGGTCTGCACATCCGGACGTAAATCAATGTCTCTGAGACAACCGCGCCGGTGATGTCTGTGGCAACCGTGATGGCGTGGTCCCACGCCACCTCAACTTCCTGCAGGATTTCAAAGGCTTCTGCCCTCTTGTCATCTGGGAGGAAGTCCAGGATGGGAGCAATCATGAACCACAGCTCCCTGTCGTAGCGTGCCACGATCGCGAGGGCGTTGGCAGCCTTGATGGTCGTCGCTGCCGATGAGATGACTCGTCGTCCCATGGCATCCAGCTTCTTCCCCTCGGTGTCCAGCGGGGAAGTGGAAGTTGATGCCGTCGCCCCTGCCGATGTCTTCTTGGCCGCCGCAGAGACCACCGAAATCCAGGGACGGCTGTGCCCTGAGGCACATAGGAGCGGAGTCCGGGACCCGGTACTTCTTCTCGTACCGGTCCTTCTTCGCATGGGCACAGTCCTTCGTCCCAGATGTTGTCTAATAAGGGGACTGAAAGGACGGTCTTTCTCTTGGCCTCTCGTCGTTGGTAGAGGAACCTTTCCTTCTTCTGCTGTTTGGGGCATAGCTGGAAAAGTTCCGATGCCCTGGCGATCATGGTGTGAAAGGAGCCAATTTCGTTGGGCGGGAGGCCCGGGCAGGGGGTGATGGGAGATCCGTCCTATCGTCACCACCATCGTCGTCCGTCACCGTCGTCGTCTGTCCCCATCTCTGTTCCCGTCCCTCCGAGGAGGGGATGGGGGCAGGGGTGAAGGCTGGAAGGGAGGTGGAGGATGGATTCGCCTCCGCTTGTTCGGTGGGCTCCCCGGCGGTCCAGGAGCCGCTGGATCATCCGCTGGTGGTAAGGGCAACCTTGTCCTTATCTCTGTACACAGGGCCTGCAAAGCCATCAAGATTGCTCCTGAATTGTCTTGTGGCATCGGTTGCGACGGGAGCGAAGGCTAGGGTGCGGGGTCCTCCGCTTCCTCCACGGTCCTTGGTTCCTCGTCGGCCCCACGGTTGCTCTCTATGTCCGCCTCGTCGGGATCCCTCCCGTAGGCCCTGGCCTCCTTGAACTTCTTGTCCAGGATCTTTTTGATGCTAGCCAGCTCATCTTCAGAGGTGGTATCTGTGTCCGTTAGGGCTACCGTGCCCCCCACCTCTTTCTCATCCTGGGGTTTCACGGGGGTCTTATCGATGGGCTGGAAAGATTTTTTCCTCATGGGTGGCAGGGAAACTCTAGGCCCGAAGGTAGTCTCCACTGGGGTAGCCTCTGCAGGCTTCGGCAGGGCTGCCACGACTCCTTCAATCGAGGCCTTCGCCGAGTGAATCTGGGCCTTCACAACCTTGGGCGCGTCTGAGGCTTTCCCCTTAGGGGGAGGGTCACCGCCTCACCCCCCCCTTGGCTGTCTCCGTCGGGATCGAAGCTTACCCGGGTTCTCAGACTTCCTTTTCACCGAGCCAGAGCGTTGACTCGTGGACGATGGCATCAGTGAAATTGCACCCTGCCTGGTAGCCGAGGAGCCCGAACCAATGGCGCTCCCGGACTCGCGGTGCTTAGCCTTTTGTTGGGCCCCTGTCGCCGGAGCGCCCTCAAAGGTCTTAGAAGACCGCTCGGACCTCGTCTTCTCACCTACTGCTGGGCTCTCCCCCTCCAGCCAGTTAGTGAGCCGAGTACGACGGTCCTTCATTGTCTGGACGGACATGTTGTTACAGAACGCACAGTCCATCTCCACGTGCGATTTGTCGTTGTGAAGGCAGTAGAGGCACCGGGAGTGCTCATCTTTCTTGAAGACATTCTGTAATCCACATCCAGGGCAGATCCTAAACAGCTTGGATCCAACAGGCGTCGTGTCTCCTTTGTCCTGGGCCATGACCACGCGGGGTAGGCCTCAAAGATTTTCCAGAATCCTCCAAGAAGTGAAAACTCAATGTAAATTCGCCCTTGGGGGTTGTAGAAAATTCCAAAACGAGTCCCCGTTAATCAGAAGAAGAATTGGTGGAGCTTGAGGCTCAAATTGACCAAAAAATTTGAGCAAAACTCTTGGAAAAACGTAATATGCACTAAAAGCTCAAGAGCTATAGCACGAGGACTCCCAACACTTGCACATGCAGTAAAAATCCGAAGATGGCTGCCAGAGTAGGGGCTTAGGGAGAGGGCAGTCATTGGCTGAGGGCAGTATGACCCACAGACCTGTGATTGGTTAGTAGTAGAAAGACAGTTCAGAAACAAAACTGAAACTGATTTTTTCTTTACCGAGGATTCCCAGCCTGACGATGGGGAATATTCATGAGCATGTGAATCCATGCCAGACCCCATGCTGGAGAAAGTAGGTTTTCTCTGTCTGTTTGATAGAGGGCAGCTCTATGCGCCTTAATCCTATTATTCCATATATTGTTTATACTTTTCCATAATTTCAATTTTATAACTGATGAAAGATTAGTATTATATAAATATTGAATTTCCCTTAATCTATTATTTTTGAAACTTCTTATTTCGGAATCATAGAAATGGGCATGTTTTTTCCCACCACTACATACACCGGAAGTCATAGCTGTAATTTTAATTACGTTCCTTATGTAGTGACAAAAAAATCATTTGTATACAGGTTCAATTTTTTCCCCAAGATTGGAGGAGTTAAAATCGGACCAAAAAAATGAATTGGATTTACCAACGTTATCTTTGTGCCAAATGATTCTAGTTTTAGCTGCGTTGACCCGCACATTCGGCTGACAACGTTGTTCAGTCCCTTTGCCCCAATCACCAGCAAATTTTAACTCCAGAACCTTATGATCACTACACGTAGTCTTCAGTAATTTATACTCAGTCGTCCAATTCATCAATGGTTCGGAGATAATAATGTGATCAATTACACAAGATTGAACACCTCTAAACCAAGTTGAATGATCCAAATTACTGCTCAGTAAATGCCTGGCATTTTGTAAACCCCATGCTTGTAGAAAATGTCCCCAGTAGTAACCATGCTGGATCCTCTTTGCTACATAGGATGTAACCAACCCAAATACAACAGCAGTAGATGCATCTACGCCCTCTTATCTTGGGAGTTCTGTATTAAAATCTCCCACAATCAACACCATCACATGCAAAGCAAGTTCTTGACACCCCATCAAGATATGTCCCAGCTGCTTCAATGCTTCAGAAATGTCGAACTTAAGACTCCAATATATATTTATTATAAGAAGGTTACAACATCCTAAAAAAATACTATTAGCGCCAGGCACCAATTGGATATCCTAAATTCCTTGATAATCTTTGGACCAATATCTACGTTGATAGCAATTAGGAGACCCCCTGATGGTCACCCAATCGGTCCCTTGGTAGCATAAATAGAGCATACTATAAAACCATCTAATACATGCTGCTCGGTAAACCATGTCTCATGCAAACATAAAATGGAACACCCAAGTATTACAGTATATATCAGGAGAATTTTTTAAGAACCAATTACCCCTGGAAATCCAACTCACCAAGGTCAGGTTTCTTGAAGTATTAACTGTTTGGCTTGAGTTCCTGTAATTGCGAGATGGAATCCCGTAATGTGATTGCTAGTCATTTTAAACTTGGTTGATTAAAGCCCCCACAATTAATGGGCTTGCTATTTGTGGCCAATGATTCGTTCCAATGCACATCCCTAACATCCTCCCTCGCCCCCCCTGTCAATTGCGATATGTCCCGTGCTCTCAAGATCATAACCAAATTTATGAAAGGTGTCTTGTTCTTTTAGCACCGACTCTAGAATTGTACTTGAGTAAAAAACCACCCGGACATAATCATATCTGGTCGGGTGCACAAAATCTATAAGTTTTATATCACCTGACGTAATTAAAGAGAGACTAGAGATTTCCCTAAACAGAACCAGAATTCTGGCTTGATTTAGCGATAACTGGCCCGCGTTTGAGAACAAATATTGCATCACAATACGTGGTGGCCGCAATTTTAGCTCTTCCCCCAAAATAGCAGATGAGGAACAAGTTACTTACCTGTAATTGTTGTTCTCCAGCATGGGTCTGGCATGGATTCACATGCTCATGAATATTCCCCGTCGTCAGGCTGGGAATCCTCGGTAAAGAAAAAACCAGTATCAGTTTCGTTTCTGATCTGTCTTTCGTAGTAATAACCAATCACTGGTCTCTGCGTCATACTGACCACAGCCAATGACTGCCCTCTACCTAAGCACCGCCTCTGGCAGCCATCTTCAGATTTGGAAGCACGTGAAGTGGCAGTATGACCAAGTGAAGAGCCGCAGAGGGGTAGGCGGGAGGGTTCGCATGTGAATCCATGCCAGACCCATGCTGGAGAACAACAGTTACAGGTAAGTAACTTGTTCCTTCTCCAGCATGGGGTCTGGCATGGATTCACATGCTCATGAATAAAGAATACATAGCAGTACACACATGCACAACCACGGGAGGTGGCAAAGGCTCAACATTAAGCTTTACATCAAACTCAACATTAAGCATCTTACCTCCTCACCAGGCTCACCTCAGGCGAACAGGTTGCGCAGCACTGCTTGGCCGACCCTGGACTCCTCACTGGAATCCCGGTCGACGCAGTAGAATTTCGTGAAGGTGTGCGTCGACCTCCACGTAGCAGCCCTGCATATGTCCAGCAGGGGCACACCAGAAAGGAACGCCGTGGTAGCTGCGATCGCTCTGGTGGAATGGGCTCTCGGACGGCCAGGCAGCGGTCGATTTGCCAACCGATGACAGTACATGATACAGCCGGAGAGCCATCTGGAAATGGAAGCCTTCGAGAAAGCCTTCCCCTGATTGACAGGTCCAAAGTTCACAAAGAGTTGTGACGTCTTCCGAAAACACTTCGTGCGGTCCACGTAGAACTTCAGCGCTCTAGCCACATCCAGCGAGTGCAAAGTCCTCTCAGCCAGCGACGAAGGCGACGGGAAGAACACAGGCAACACCAAGGGTTCGTTGAGATGGAAGTCCGACGGTACCTTGGGCATGAAGGAGGGGTGCGTCCTGAGCACTACCCTCGTGTCGTGAAAAGTCAAGTACGGGGCCTTGCAGGAAAGGGCCTGGATCTCTCCAATCCGTCGTGCGGAGGTGATGGCCACAAGAAACGCTGTTTTCCACGACAGAAACTTCAATGGGGCCGAGTGCAGAGGCTCGAAAGGAGGTCCCATGAGCTTGGTCAGCACCACGTTGAGCTCCCACGCCGGGGCCGGAGCCTTCACCGGCGGGAACGATCTGAACAGTCCCTTCATGAACTCTTTCACCAGACGATGAGACCACAAGGACGTCCGGCCCGTGGTTCTGGTGTATCGGGAGATCGCAGCAAGATGAATCTTGATGGACGCGTGTGTCAGTCCAGCTTTGGCCAGCGTCAGCAGGTACGGCAGTACCTGGGGAGCCGTAATCCGTAGAGGGTTAATCTTCTGTGCGTGGCACCAGACAGAGAACCTCTTCCATTTGTGTCCGTAGCATTTAAGAGTCGAGGACGCCCTGGCCTTTGCAAGAACCTCTCTGCAGTCGGCCGGTATGTCGTATCCTCCAAACTCTAGCGCTGCAGGAGCCAGGCCTGCAAGTTCAGCGATTTCGGGTCGTGGTGGAGGATGGCGCCTCCTTCCCTGGAGAGTAGATCCGCGTCCACCGGCAGCTTGATTGGCGGGGACGCTGACAAGTCCAGAAGGTCCGGGAACCATATCTGCCTCGGCCACGCAGGAGCTACGAGGATCATCCTGCACCGTGACCTCTTGAGCTGGTTGACGAGCCGGATTAGCAGTGGCAAAGGAGGGAACGCGTAGAGGAACAGGCCCTCCCAGGGGAACGAGAAAGCATCGCCCATGCTCCTCGCCTGGGGAAACCTGCTGGCGAACCTCCGGCACTTGGAGTTCGTCGCCGTCGCGAACAGGTCGATCTGGGGTGTGCCCCACCGTCGGAAGAGGCGATCCACTAGATCCTGCCGTAGTTCCCACTCGTGGCACGAGCGCAGCTCCCTACTGAGTGAGTCGGCGATGGTGTTTTTTATCCCTGCCAGATGAAACGGCACCAGAAACATCCTTTGGGCGACGGCCCAATGCCACAGGTCCTGCGCCTCCTTGGACAGTGCTGGGGACCTGGTTCCGCCCTGTTTCCTGATGTAAAACATGGTGGTGGTGTTGTCGGTGAAGATCCTCACCACCTTGCCCTTGAGGGACGGAAGGAAGGACCTGAGGGCCCAGAACACTGCATGGAGCTCCAGGACGTTGAATGGAGGGACTTCTCCGTCGGGAGCCAAAGGCCTCTCGCGTGCAGATTTTCGGTGTGCGCTCCCCACCCTTCCAGGGAGGCATCCGTGGTCACTGTCTCCTGGTGGTCTGGGGTCTGGAAGTCCATGCCCGCCATCAGATGCGCGCGGATGCCCCACCACCGGACCGCTCGGCGGAAACTCTCGTTGAGTGCGATCCTCTCCTCGAAGCCGCCCGTCGTTTGGATCCAGCGCGCGTCCAGGAACTCCTGCAACGGGCGCATCCGGAGCCTGCACAAGGGGATGAGGTAGATGCAAGAAGACATCATTCCGAGGAGGGACTTGATGGACCTCACCTTGGCCGCGTCGGAAACCAACATCCGCTGTACCTTGCCCAGGATGGACCTGGTCCTTTCCTCCGACGGGGAGGCCAGAAGGGACACTGTGTCGAGCTTCGCTCCCAGAAACAGTGCATTTTGCGCGGGTACCAGGTGGGACTTGGCGTAGTTCACGGAAAATCCCAGGTCCGTGAGAAGTTGGACGGTCCTTGCCGTGTGATCCACGGCGAGCTCCCTCGTCTTGGCTCGGATGAGCCAGTCGTCCAGGTAGGGGTAGACGTGGATCCCCTCGCGGCGCAGCTGCGCCGCCACCGGTGCAAGGCACTTGGTGAATACCCTGGGTGCCGACCGTAGTCCGAAGGGGAGGGCTTTGAACTGGTAGTGACGCCCTTGGACCACAAACCTGAGGAATTTTCGGTGCCCCTTTAGGATGGGAATATGGAAGTAGGCATCCTCCAAATCCAACGACGACAGGAAGTCTCCTTCCTCCAGCTGACCCAGGACGTGCTGGAGGGTGACCATCCGGAACTTTTGCGCCTTGATGAACTTGTTCAGACGTCGCAGGTCCAGGATGGGGTGCCATCCCCCCCGTCTTCTTCTTCACGAGGAAGTATCTCGAGTAAACTCCGGAGCCCCGAAGCCTCTTTGGGACGAGTTCGATGGCGCCCTTCCTGAGCATCGCTTTTACCTCCAGGAGAAGTTGAGGGACGTGAAGTTCTTTCCTGGCCACGGGGGGGACGCGCGGGCACCTTCTCTGGAACTCGAGCGCGTGGCCCCGGGCCAAGGCGTCCAGCACCCAACGGTCGGTGGAGATGGACTCCCACACGCTGACGAAGCTCGCCAGCCGGCCTCCCACCGGGGTGCTTCGGTGGGGGCCCGACCCCACGGCCGGTTCAATCCTGCTTGGACGAGGCTTTGCCGCCTTGACCTCCTTGGCGACGACGGCGGGGTCCGCCAGACTTGCCTCGTCCTCTGTAGGCCTCCTGAGCCGACGAGCGGGCCGCTTGACGGTAGGTGGAGAAACCGCCGCCGGAACCTTTGGAGGCGCCCTTGCCTCCGCTGCTCCGAAAGGGCGTCCGTCGTTGTTGCAGAACTCCCAGGGCCCGGGCCGTCTCAGTGTCCGCTTTAATGGCCTGAAGGGAATCGTCCACTGTTTTGCCAAACAGGTTGTTCCCATCGAAGGGCATGTCCAGGACTCTGGTCTGAACGTCTTGACGGAAGTCCGTAGCCTTGAGCCATCCACGCCGCCTAAGGCAAACGCCGTTGCCCAACTGGCGGAACCCAGTGTCGGCGATGTCCGTCGCAACGGTAATGGCGTGGTCCGAAGCCACCTCACCTTCCTGCAGGATCTCCAGGGCCTCTGTCCTCTTGTCGTCCGGCAGGAAGTCCAGCAGGAGAGCCAGTTTGTACCAGAGCTCCCTGTCGTAGCGGGCCACGATAGCCAAGGCGTTGGCCGCTTTAATCGTCGTCGCTGCCGACGAGATGACACTGCGTCCCATAGCGTCCAATTTCTTTCCCTCACCGTCCGGTGGGGAAGTCGATGTGGAGGCCGCACCCCCCCTGCTTTCTTCCTGGCTGCCGCGGAGACGACGGAGTCCGGGGTAGGCTGCGCCCGGAGGCACAGGGGGGCCGTGTCCGGGACCCGGTACTTCTTCTCGTACCGGTCTCTTCTAGCTGGCGTCGTGGAAGGGTTCTTGAGGAGGGTGAGGCCCTCATCCCAAATGTCGTCCAATAGAGGCACTGAGAGGACCGTCTTCCTCTTGGCCTCGCGCCGCTGATAAAGGAAACCTTCCTTCTTCTTCTCCTCAGGGCAGAGTTGAAAAAGCTCGGATGCCCTGGTGATCATGGAGTGGAACGATCCAATCTCGTCGGGCGGAGAAGCCCTGGTGGGAGGCGACGACGGTACATCCTCGTCGTATACCTCGTCGTCCGTACCCGTCGCTGCCGTGTCAGTCCCCGTATCATCCCCTCAGGTGGACGGGGATGAGGGCTGGAAGGGGCGCGACGGCTGAAAAGGAGGCGGAGGGTGGATCCTTCTTTTCTTGGTAGGGGGAACCCCAGAAGGTCCCGGTTCTGGGTCCCCCGACGGGAGAGGTTCCGTCGGCAACGGTAGTCTCGTCCTTATCTCTGAGCATAAGGACTGTATAGCCAACAAAATGGCCGCCGAGTTGTCTCGCGGCGCTGGCAGAGGGGAATCCGACGGGCGATCAGGGGCCCCGTCGGTACCCTCGACGATGTCGTCATCACCTGCGTCGGGATCCATCCCGACGGGTCGGTCTTCTTCCACGCCGAGGCCGTGGCTTAAGACTTCGACCAGCTCCTCCTCCGAGGTTGAGGCCGAATCTACGACGCCCTGCCCCCCCTTTTTCTTCCCCACGGGGGACTTCACGGGGGTCCTATCGATGGGCACAAAAGATGACTCCCTCCGAGGTGGCAGGGAGACTCTAAGCCCCGAGGTCGCCACCACTGGTGTAGCCTGCACAGGCTGAGCCAGGGCCGCCGCGACAGTTTCGATAGAGGGCTTGGCCGGATGGATTAAGGCCTTCACCACCTTAGGTGCGCTCACCGCCTTATCCTTGAGGGGGGGGGACACCGCCTCGCTCCCCCTCCGATGGGGCCTTCGAGCTCGACCGGGGCCTCTCCAGGAGCTTCGCCGGGTGCTCGGCCTTCCTCTTACCCGACCCAGAGCGTTGGCTCATGGTTGATGGTGCCGGGGAGGGTGCGCCCTGCCTGGCGTCCGTAGAGCCCGACCGTTCGGCGCTCCCGGTGCCAGCGGACTCGCGGTGCTTGGCCTTATGTAGGACCCCCGTCGCCGGGGCGTCCTCAAAGGTCTTAGAAGACCGCTCAGATTTCTTCTTCTTCTTCTCGCCGGACGGGCTCTTCCCTTCTAGCCAGTTGGCGAGACGTTGATGGCGGTCCTTCATGGTCCGCTCCGACATGTTGCCGCAAAACGCACAGTCCTTCTCCACGTGCGTCTTGTCCTCATGTAGGCAGTAGAGACAAAAAGAGTGTTCGTCCTCCTTGAAGACGTTCTGCAGCTGGCATCCAGGGCAGACCCTGAACAGCTTTCCGGGCGTCGAGCTTCCCTTCTCCTGGGCCATGACCGGGCCTGAGAAACTTCTGGAGTCCTCCAAAAGCGTAGCTCGACGAATCTTCACCCTTGAGGGGCGCAGACGAATCCGACACGGGTCCCCGTTGATCGGATAGAGAGTTGGTGGAGCTTGAGGCTCTTTTGACCGAAAAAACGAAGTTTTTGAGAAAAAACGTGAAAAAAAATAGCACTAACGCTCGAGAGCAATAGCACGAGGATCCCAACACATGAACGTGCGGTAAAAATCTGAAGATGGCTGCCAGAGGCGGTGCTTAGGTAGAGGGCAGTCATTGGCTGTGGTCAGTATGACGCAGAGACCAGTGATTGGTTATTACTACGAAAGACAGATCAGAAACGAAACTGATACTGGTTTTTTCTTTACCGAGGATTCCCAGCCTGACGACGGGGAATATTCATGAGCATGTGAATCCATGCCAGACCCCATGCTGGAGAAATAGTTGCAAACATCCCCCGGTAATTTATCAGCAAGTCGGGGTTCTGCCAGCAAGAGGGGCCTAAGCTCTTGACCATCTGAAATATCTTTTACAGAGTCAGTAGTATTCAAAATGTTACATTAAGATATTTGAAATGGTCACTTGCTTGCACCCTCAGAGTCTCGCAACTCATTTGTTTCAACTGTAGTAACAGTTGTGTCCTTTAACACAGCAATTTCGGATGTAGGTTGTGCTGTATCATGTTTTACCAACATGATTTTTATAACCCTTCTTATCACACGTTCCATCACCTTGTCACCCCCCTCATTACTCCTCATCATTTTTCATGCACATCTCTGACTGATCATTGGAACCCCCCTGCACCTCCCTTCCACCTGACCAGTCCATAGTATTCAAACATTTTTTCAGCCCAGGCCCATTCAGCTGAATACGCTCTTCGCCATCTGAGGTACCCAATGCCTTCATCACGAAAGCACCAGACGGCCCAAGTGGGTTTCCAGATTCTTTAAGACCTTTAGTCCCCTTTACCGCTCCCTGTACCAACTCCAACTCAACTGTTAATACATCCTCAGACAAAAACATGGGTGTATTGTTGATACCCTGTTTGTCCAATTTTGTGAGATCAGTGAAATTGTTCATGCCTAAGGGTGCCATTTTGTCATTTTCTTGCCTTACCAAGGTATTCCCAGGTTTCTTTGGAAAGAAATTTAGTAGGCTCCCCTTCATGGGCCCATCAACTTAGGTGAGAAAGGACCTTTAGTCACTAATCCACCCCGATATCTCGTATACCCTTATTCTTCAAATTGTCTTTAATAGAGTCAGTCGACAGGGAGCCACCTGCCCCTCGACATAAGATGACCTCTTCCGCCTCATCATCCTCATTTGACTCCCAGGAAGGAGTTGCAGTATCTTCTTTAATTATATTCGGCTGGGTATTCTTGGCTGTTGTTCCCCAACTTTTTTTTTTTTGTATAGCAATAATTTTGGGGGGGGGGGTGTCTTTTTACTATTAGACTGCATCTCCTTTAGTTTAGTCACAGCAGGAGTTGCATTTCCACTTTCTAGCCTTATACTCAGTATCTCTTCACCATAGACAGGTAAAGTAGTAGTTTGTTCCAATGAGGGTTGTGTGCCTATTGTAGGCATTATAAAAAACGTTTCCAGTAGTAACCCCTCCCTCTGTTTTAGCAACCGAATTTCCCATTGCTGGATTTACCCTTTTCCCACAATTAACATAAGTACTACAGCTCTCAACAGCGACAATAAGTTGTTTTAGCAACATTGTGTGCACATTTAATTCTGCTATGATTTTATTGTGTAATGTCTCATTCTGAGCTTTCTCCCAATTATCACCCTGTCCTCGCGGTTGTGCTGAGGATAATTCCTACTCAGCCTCTTTACCTACAGGGTACTGGGAAAGGGCAAGTAAAGAATTACCAATTTCAGATTGAGGCTGAGAAGCCCCCAACTCTCCAATATTACGAATACTCTGATCGGGTAACTCACCATCAGTTATCCCATTCCCCTCCCCTGAATCGATTAACAGGATAGATTCTTCTCCTGTTCTTCCCCATCATTCAAATTCATCATGACAATATCCATGGAAGACGGTGGGGAGGGGGTTGAGCGGGGGAGAGGTAATGCAAGGGCCATGCTCATAGTGCCCCTCATTGGTGTAAAAACAAGTGGGGCAGATAATATATCATCATATGGCCGAATTTCAGCCATGGATTCACGTTTAGGCAAAGGACCCGTTCTTTTATAGGTATACATTTCACGCCTACCCTTCTTCATCACAAGTTCCAATTGTGATACACTATATTAAGTGTTACACAATTGCACTCCAGCTGTTCTAAAAAAAATACTGATAGTAGAAACCACAGCCCAGGGTTAAACTTATAGGTTGGAAAAACATCCAACTCTTTACAAAAATAAATGAATAGCTCTACTTCTTACCCGCCACCACATCGAACAGCCCAACAGCCCAACAGCCTCAACACTTTTGTACACTTCTGGTGCACGCGCCCGGAGTTAATGTAGAGCGTGAAGGCCAATGGCGGCAGCAGCAGTGGGGCGGGTCTAGCAGATGAAACAGGAGGCAGGGCTTAAGGAAGCAAAGAGAGTGGAGATTAGATTCAAATAGCATAACCTGACTGGCGCGTATAAGTCCACGCAGCTATAGAGCCCAAGCAGTCCAAAGACAGTCCTGAGAGTGCAGATAATTACTTTAGAAAAAAATGCACGAAGCAAGTGTTTCCACGGGGCGACAGCTTCACCTCGCCGACGGCCGAGGTTCCAAACAGCGTTAAGTCCAAGTCTCCAGCACAAACGCAGATGGTCCGAAGCAGGCAGCCCAACAGCCTTAACACTTTAGTACACTTCCGGGCTTCAGCTTCTTCACTGCCCACACAACCGCGTAAGCTTCTTTATCAAAGATGGCCTAGTTCCTTTCCCTTTTTGCCATTCGCCTGCTAATGTAGGCGAGAGGTTGCTCTACCCCTTGAGAGTTAATCTCCCCTAACAGCTCCAATCCCAAAGTCACAGGTGCCTGTCTGGATAATGAACTCCCCACCATAGTCTTGCACGTTCAGAACTAGGGCCCAGCACAATCGATCCTTCAAATCCTGAAAGGAGCTTTGACAGACGGGGGTGCAAGTAACCTTCTTAAGCATTTATTTCGAAGTTACATCATTCAGGGACATGGCAAAGGTCCCATACCCCTTCTTAATGAATGACCGGTAGTACCTGTGAGAACTAGGAAGGCTCTCACCTGTGTCTGTGTGGTGGTTCTGCCCCAATCCTTCACAGCCTGTACTTGGCTTCCAGAGGTTGTTTTTTACCTCCACCGACTAGGTGGCCTAGGTAAGTCAATGTGCCCTGTGCGATCTGGCACTTCATGGCCTTGATAGACCTGCGTTCTGCAGTGCCTGAACCACTTGTTTCAGGTGGGATAAGTGATCTTCCCAGGTGTGGCTGAACACAGCAATGTCATCTAAATGGGTAACACTGAAGTTTTCTAGTCCAGACAAAACTTGGTTAACCCTCCTCTGGGAAGTGGCATGGGCATTCTTCAATCTGAAGGGCATTACAGTGAACTGATAATGTCCGTCTGGGGTGGAGAATACAGACCTCTCTCTTGCTCGATCTGTCAAGCCGATCTGCCATACTCATAAACTTGGCAGCGCCCAGTGTCAATGAGCTCATCTGCCAGATGAATGAGGTGAGCATCTGTCTTTGTGACAGAATGGAGTCCCCCATAGCCCACACAAAACTGGACTTCAGTCTTCCTACCACTCGTCTTTTTAGGAACCAGTACCACTGGGCTGGCTATTACTCCTCGGGACAACATCTTGGAGACTTCCTCCTTGATGGTTACCCTGACCTTATCGGACATCTGGTAAATCCTGCTCTTCACCGACTTACTGTCTCCAGTGTCCACACCATGGGTGCACCAATCTGCGTGACCTGGAGTCAGCGAAAACAGACCGGCAAACTGTCACAATAAACGGCGGCAGTCTGTCAGTTGCTATTCTGACAGGTCAGTTGCAAGGTTAACACCTTCAACTGACCCACCTGTGGCTTCAGTGTGCAGGAGGTCTGGGAGGCATCAGGTATTAATATCGCCACATATATGGTCGCGGAAAATAATATCGCCAGGAAAATTTGGGGGTTGCGGGGGTGTCCCCCGCATGTTCCATGCAATAATGTCGCCACAAAAAACGACAATGTTTCGGCGATATTTTTGCATGGCGATATTTTTGTGGCAACATTATTACATGGAACCGTCTGGGAGGGGTTAGTCTCCTCCTCAGTATCTCCATCTGTCACTAATGCCATGACCAAGTCATCCCGGCTATAATGGGGATTTAGCCGGTTGATTGAAAGTCCCTGTATATCTGTTTAGGCACTTTCACACCAATGAGATAATTCATCTCACTGCCTTTTTCCAGCACACAGTAAGGCCCAGTCCACATGTCCTGAAGGGCACTGGGTTTGAAGGATTCCATAATCCACACCCACTGGCCTGGAGAACAAACAGTCAGTGTGGCCTTCTGGTCGTGCCAGTGCTTCATCAGATCATGACTGGACTTTAGATTCTTGGTTGACTGTTCCATGTACTTTGATATGATACATGATATGATAAGTCAATTATAACACGCCCGTACACAAGTGTTTCTAGGCGCGACAAGACAAGTGAGAGAAAGACAGAAGAGGACAAGACAAACAATCTTGCTAGGCTTTGTGTCATTCAGATCGTGCAAGTGCGAGAACAAAAAGTGTAAAGGGTGAGGGGGTACAGGAAAACAGGGCCGTGCGGCTCCGAGTAAGTGCAGCACAGGGCACTGCGGCTCTGCGTAAGTGCAAAGGAGGCAAGGGACTAAAGAGATTATAGTTACAGCCCCTAAGTGCGCGGAGGCAGTGCAGGGGTGACCGATCAAGAAAGCCTGGTACCCAGAGAGACTCTGAGGGTAGCCAAGCAACGAGTTGGTGTGGCGGTCAGGTAGGCCAGCAGGGGAGGGAGAGAGAGAAAGCAGAGCAGAGGAGAGGAGGAATGTTTTCAGCTGCTTCTGAAACATCAGGTGGTTCGGCTCAAGTTTGAGAGGGGGAGGGAGGCACCTGCAGAGGAGGGAGATCTACCCCCCCCACTCTCTGCCTGAGGAAGCGTCTGACCCTTAGAGTGTTGGAGGTAGCTGAGCAAAGGGCTTGAGAAGGAAGGTATTTAGGAAGAGACCGTTGGATTAAGCACTTTCTCAGTCTAGACTGAAGGCCAAGTACATAGTTCACCACATCTCGTGTGGGGGATGAGTGGTTGCCCTTCCATCCCTCTCTTACTAGACTGAGGGGACCTTGGATAGGTTGTCCAAATAGAAGCTCAAAAGGGCAAAACCCTACTCCGTTCTGTGGCACCTCCATGTAGGCGAACAGTGGGCATGGCAGGAGACTATCTCATTTTCTCCTGGGGTGCTCTTCCAAGCCACCTATCATGCCTTTCAGGGTCATGTCGAACAGCTCAAAAAGTCAGTTTGTGGATGGAACGATGTGGAGAACTGATAGTTAGTCCACACTCTTCCCACTTTGCCTTGATATACGCTGATATGAAGTTTGTTGCCCTGTCACAAACTACTTTCGTGTGGAAACCAACACGGGCGAATATCCCAATCAGAGCCTTCACAACCACAGCGGCTTTGATGCTCCTCAGAGGGAAAGCCTCAGGGTACCTAGTGGCGTGGTCTAACGCCACCAATATGTATCTGTTCCCTGAGCTTGTTTGGGTATCCAAAGGACCCACAATGTCCATGCCTATTCTATCAAAAAGCCGCCCAATCACTGGAATTAAAGGGGCTTTTTCATCACCAGCTGACTTGCCAAGAGCCTGAAAAGTCGGGCAGGACCAGGAAAATTCCTAGACTTTCATGTCAAACTGGGGCAAGTAAAAGTTTGCAGACAACCGGTCTGATGTCTTAGTCACGCCCAAGTGACCCGCTAAAGAAATTAAGTGGGCCAAATTCAAAAGGAACTTTCTGTGGCATTAGGGAATCACCAACCTTCAGATGTCCTCACCCTCAAAAGTCTTTTGGCTCACTGTACAGGAGTCCATCCTCCCAGTACACTTGAACAGTCCAGAGGCCTCACCCTTAGCCTGCTCCTACACCTGCTTCCGCAGGCCCATCAGAGTGAGACACTCTTTACGGGCCCTGAAGAAGTCTGTGTGATCTGGGCCCCTAGCTGATGCAAACTCATCCAGCTTGGGCATGCCCTTCAGATCTGAACTGACCTGGTCCTCCACCTCAGGTTCCTGCGCTGCGTCAGGCAATTCTGAAGTCACAGCATCCACTGCTACCTAAGTAGGGTCCTCAGTGGCTACTGATCCCTCTCCCACAGGAGTAGGCGACTCAGCAGTCTGTGGAACTGGACAAAGGGCTACCGGCCACGCCGATCTCTCCAACAAGCCCTCTGGAAACACTCCAGACCCTAAGCACTGAGAGCCTTCAATAAGGAGGCCTCTTTGGCCTTTGATCTGGTAGCCGGTGTGACTATCTCAGGGTCAGGAAGATTGTTACCCAACAGATATGGGACAGGGATCGAGTCATCGCTACACGGCACTGGGTCGTTTTATCTCGCCAACTGAACCATATATCGCCAAGGGGCACTTACTCTGTCAAACACACGGACCGTACAGTCAGGCCCAGTAATAGACTGTCCTAGCTGCATCCACTGCCATGTGACCACAGTGAGGCTAGCTGTGGTGTCTCTAACCACAGGAGTTTTGAGTCCATTGATATACGCATGTTCTCTGAACAGCTGAGCATTATTGGGAACTGGGACCTCTTCTGGAGACCCGGTACCATTCGAACTAGGTGTACCCAATCCACATTTAGCCACTCCATGGTCTAAAGAGAAGTCCCCCTCTAAGAGGGCCACACTAATGATGGCCGCTGTAAAGGAAGGCATGGTATCAATAGTTAGACAGACAAGTCACCACAGTTCAAGGGTGTTGATAGAACTTCAAAAAGGGTGTGATAAACGCCTATCTAATCGTAATCTACAGATGGGAGCAGACCTGCAACCATCAAATAATAATAATGCAGTCCTAGTGTAGTGGAGTCAAAATAAAAGGGCCTATACTAAAAAAAATAAAAACTATTGCCAATCCTTACCTCTAAATACAAATAGTGAGTCTAGGGTAATGTGTTCACAAAAATGATATGTCAGTATGTTCAGGCTGTTGGCCTCCCTTCCCCATGTTTTCAGCACAGGACAAGGCAGTTCACTTGAGCATAGCACACTCTCGGCTTCTTCAGCACGAGGATACAGTTCCATTACCAGCATCAGGCCTTCTGTGCCCAAGTCTCTTAAGTTATCAAAGTCCCTCGATTAAGAGGGCCGGATGTACAAAAACCAATGAAAAGTTCCTTTCCTCTTGCAAGTACTCAAGTCAAGTGATTCACTCTTCACCCTGGATCTGCCTCAGCCAGGCTCAGATCCCTTTTTATACCGCAGTCGTTACTTTGGATCCTCCTCATCCGGGTTTAGATCACACTGCCATCTTGGAACTGCTGCTTCCTCATGTGTTTTACCTTGCTCGGAGTGTGCTTTCGTGCTCCGCCTTTAATCCGTGTGGGGAAGTGTGATGAAATTCAGGTGTGTGAAATGATCAGTAATTGCCTGACTCTGCCTGACTATTGTGTTGAGACATGTCATGTACACGGCTCGGGTGTTAATCTGTTTTCTCTCACAGTGAGCTGTCTGTGATGAAGTGTTCATGTCAGGAAATGGGGTGAGGGGTTGAGTTCTTAAGTATCCTACGTAGTAGGATAGGGAAAAGGTGTAACAGGGAAGGGGATACCGCGTCTCACCATCTGGTGTCCCACTCCCCATCTGGGTAATCAACCCGCACTGGTCCACCCCCAGGAACTGGATCCAAAAGCGATGGCCGCGTCCTGGCCGCCTGGAGGACAGATCCCTGGGGACTAACGGGTGAGACACCTTCTGGTTTCTCACACCTCCTCCACGAGTTCCCCATTCACTATGACTTGTTTGGGTAAACCTTGCAAGCAGGACCCCCCCTTTCCTATGGCCCAGCAACTTACACACAAAGCAACCTTTCGGTTGTCAGAACGTAGGTGTCCCAGTGTTAGGGATTCCCCCTCGGAGTGCATGATTGAAGCCCGCATCTCTGCGGCATCTAACAAATCAGCCAAACTTTTCAAAATCTGCAAGGAGCTGGCTAATCCTGCTGCAGTCTCTACCTCTCCTGTTCCCTCCCAGGCCTTCTGCACGGCCTTGGCCTCTCATTTCACTACTAAAACTCAGGACATTCTGTCCACCTCTCTACCTCTTCTTCTTCTTCCTCCTCCTCCTCCCCCTCCTCCTCCTCTACCGCTCC
Source organism: Ambystoma mexicanum (assembly GCF_040938575.1). Taxonomy (NCBI): domain Eukaryota; kingdom Metazoa; phylum Chordata; class Amphibia; order Caudata; family Ambystomatidae; genus Ambystoma; species Ambystoma mexicanum. The sequence goes on along the minus strand of NC_090927.1, from coordinate 669,817,703 downwards.
TGGCCTGTCTGAGGCCGTCTCTCCTCCTCCTCCTCCTCCTTTCCCCTGTTGACCCCTTGACTATGTTCCTAGACAAGTCTGATCTATGAAAGTCTCGTCAAACAGGTTCTCCCCTGTTCATCCAGAACCATCAAGGACCACATCGAAACCCTTGCTCCAGCCTTGACCAATTTCTGAAATCACTCCTTTGCCAGTGGAACTTTCCCCTCTTCCTTAAGCACTCCCCTGTGCATCCCCTTCTAAAGAAGCCCCCGGCGGATATTTCCTCTCTGGCTAACCATCGCCCGATCTCCATCACTCAGTCATCTCCCAGCTTAATCTACATACTGAATCTGTTGGTTGCCTCCATGACCACCAGTCGGCTCGAGAGCTGCCAGAAGCACAGAAACTGCTCTTCTGAACAGAAGTCTCCTGAAGACTTGCTCTCCAAAATTGACTCTAATCTCCCCTTCTGTCCTCATTCTCCTCGATCTATGCTCTATCTATCCTCTAGTCAACCATGCCATCCTGCTCCATCGTCTCCAGGACAACCTTGGTATTATTGATCAGGCCCTGGCCTGGTTGACCTCCTTCCTCACAAACCGACCCTCTCAGGTCCACCTGTGGTCTTTCCTGTTTTCTAATTTGCCCTCTACTTGTGGTTTAACCCAGGGGTCTAACCTCTCTCTCCCTGGCTCTTCAACTACTACCTGGCACCTCTTACCTACCACATCGCTACTTTCTGCTCCAATTTTCAATGTTATGTGGATAACAGCCACCTCTGCTTCTTCTCATAGCAGACTGTCCGGCCGCAATTCAGGAATGGTGTGCCGCCAATGATCTTTGCCTTGATGCCAGTAAGACTGAGATCCTCCTCATTGGGTCTCTCTCTCTGGGGGTCTCTCTCAAACTATCAGCTGCACCTCCTCAGATGTATTCTTCTCTTTCTCACGGTCCCCCAGAAGCTCACTGTCTAAAGAGCTCTGGTCCTCTATAGGTTGGACTATTGCAACAGCCTCTTTCTAAAGCTTCCTGCCTCTACTCTTCCACCTTTACAACTTATCTAGAACAGGACTGCAAGACTAATCCTTGGCCTCAAGGCCAGGGATTGTATCTCTCCAGCTCTGAAATCTCTCCACTGGCTCCCCCATGGCTGCAAAGATCAACTTCAAGACCCTCTGCATCATCCACAAGGCTTTCTGGGTCCTGAGATCGCTCTACCTCCAACTTTCTCTTCCAAAACATCTTCCTTCTCAAGATCTCTGCTCATCCACCTCCAACTCTGAGGGTCAGGCGTTTCTATAAGCAGAGAGTTGAGGGCAGATCTATCTCCTCGGCTGGGCCCTCCCTCTGGGACAGCCTCTCTGCCTCTCTCAAACTTGAGCAGAACCACCTCCGGTTCCAGAAGCAACTCAAGACCTTCCTTTTTGCTTCCACTTTCTCTCTTCCTTCCCCTGCTAACGCACCCGACTTCTCGGTGCACTGGTCAGCTGTTCACCCTCTTTGCCAGAGGTGTTCACCATCTGAACTCAGGCCCAGGCTCCTGCATGTCCACTTGTCCTCACACTGCCTTCGGCTCCAGAGCACTTAAGGGTCTGTATCTGCAACCTTACAGTCCCTTCTCCTTGCACTTATGAGCCATTCATTGGCTTCACTTTTGAGTTAACTGCACTTCCCCTCCTTCCCACTCGCCCCTGACACTTCTCCTCTTCCATCTTCCCTGCACTTGCACAATCTGAATGACACAAGTCCAAGTAAGATCGTTATTTTCGCCTCCCTTTGTTTCCCCCTCCTTGTTTTGTCGCACCTAGAAACACTTGTGTACAGGCACGTTATAAATGCCACATCATATCATAACTAGACTTGTGGGATTTCCTGTCATGCTTTTGCGGACCTGACTTCAGAGAGGCGTGGGTTGGACCTTTGTCCTTCCCATCCTTGTTACGGTTCTTGCCTGAAAATCTCTCTTCTGGTTTGTGTATGCTCGCTTGAGCCTCTCTCTGGACTTGATAACTGACAAACCTGCCGGCAGGCTTCGCAGGCTCGCTAGGGTCTTTAATAGTCTTGGTCAACCTCACAATTCTTCAAGACATGCTAACACGCAATCAAATTGTACATCCCTTTAAATGTGTCAGCTTTGGTACCATACACCCACCCGCACAGATATTTCAACGATAAGTGTGTGAATGCTTTAAATGTCTGCCCACTTTTCTTTAAGAGCTCTCTGAAGCTCTTGAGATACGGAGGGGGCTGGGTCTTACATAACTTTCTGAGAAGGGCCGCATTCATGCTCTCATAAACTGGCATTTTCTCAGGAGTTAACTGAAGAATTGCATCAGTCTCCTGGGTCAGTAAGCGACTCATCAGTGATGCACACCCACAGTACCTTCTCCACCTCCTGCAGCTGAAAAGCCAGCTCGAGCGCTTAGAACAAATCAAAAATATCCTTCCCGATTTCAAAAGCCTGCACAAACATTTTTGGGGATGTGTGGCTTATCCTGGGCACCTTTGATGGGGCCCCTAAGGGACCCTCACGGATGGAAACAAGGCACAATCACCACACACAAACTGATACGCCAGACACGAGGTTCAATTCCCAAAAGCTAGGGTTTATTGCAAAGCAAATAGTCTCAGTTGGCCAACTGGGTCTCACGTCCCGCAACGTGTGTCTCCAGACCCCGAGGGACGCAAGAGAGCGAACATCTTACAACAGTTACATATATACAAAACGAACATCTCACTATCAGTAATGACATGTTCAATACCACCCATAATGTATTTTCTTTGAAATGGATTCGATGATTGACAATTGTGACAAATATGATATCTTCAGACATTCATTTAGCAACAGTTTACAATCTGCGGACTTGCAGATATGATTCTTTGTTTTAGGGAACACAATGCTCCTGTTCTTTCAAGCAAGCTGCGTGCAGGGGAGAGACACATTCCAGGCCTTGCTATCTTCTAGTTTCTATTCGTGTGCTTGGGGTCAACTCACTCTACAGGGCTCAGTGAAGGGGGGCCGCAAAAGAGCATAATTCAAGCCATTAATTTTTCGTTTCTACCATTTCTACCGCATCAGCAAGACTAGCTGGCACCTGCATAGTGATTAAATGCCTTGTTGCTTACTTCCAAGGACTTGTGAGGGAGGAGACCAGGCTTTGCTGTCTGGATTGCCTGCGTTGTGTTTCAACATGTATCTTGTGGCCTTGCTCTATGCATGAGCAACAATGAAATAACGGAATAGAATAAGCTTACAGCAAAGCAGTTTGAACAGAAAGCAAGAATCGAAAATTAGACAAAATGGCGATTCTATTCCGTTCAAAACGGACGTACTCTTGTCATGCTTATGAATCTGTATTTCTAATACCGAATATATGAGGCGGTTGGTCTTCGGCCAACAAAATACATTGCCTATGCTATGGGAGGGTAATTTCTAGACTTGCACATCCTCCTCTTGGCCGTAAAGCAAACGCATCATCCATACATTGCATCCTCTTCCGACCAAGTATCTGATTCCGAACTTTGCATACTACTATAATCGTCATCATTGTCATTAATATTGATTGACATGAATTCTTTCACTGTCTTCATTTCATGATTCACTTGAGTATCCAACCCAGGAGATTTTTTTTGTGTTACTATATGTACACACTCCTCACTTATTTCAGTGCAAATTATTGGTAAACAGTGTATGCAACAACATGTCAAATATTCCTAGCACTGCTACTAGGATTGCAACTACTTTCCATCCCCATGAGCGTAATATTTCCCAAAACCAGGAGCTTATGTTTAATTCCCAACTACCTTCTGGGGGATGGAGGTCGGAGCTCAAAACGTGCAACTTTTTTATGGCTTCAAAAATAGTAGGTGATGAGTCACTAACAAATACGCAACACGATGATCCCACGATTTTGCAAACTCCCCCACAATCAGCCAAAATTATTTCGACGGCCATCCTATTTTGGAGTGTCATCCATCTAATCCCTTTTTCCTCCAAAGTCATGTTCTATAATATGTCTGTTGTCCCATTTATTGTTTTCTCTAATATTCTGGACAGTTGTCTAATATTATAGGAGTTTATTGCTTGGCCCCAAAATGGTATAAATGATTTTGCTATGTCCTCCGCGATTAATCCTCCCTCCACGTCTCGTCGAGGTCTTGATCTGGATAGTTTGGCTATGTCTGCTGTCTTTGAAAGAAACACCCCTGGAAAGAGAATCCCAAAATAACAAGTACCTCCACAATTTCTAGGCAACCAGGGATAAGCTTTTTCTCCACATATGAAATAGACAGGGTCACCTATATACACTGGTTCTTCCTCTCTCTCAAAGATTGCAATGTTCATACACCGTGTGTATGTCCCTACTGAATAGGAGCCTTTTTTCTTCAAACAAAATGGAACAGAGCGTGGACTGCAAAGGAGGGGGGAACTGTATCTTTATTTCCTTCTAGGTTCATATGAAACGTAACTACAGATGATTTATATGGCACATATAATCTATCTTTTGGTGTGACTGCTGGTCTTATTAATCTTGCTTTGGTAAATATAGAGCAACCTACAGGTTTCATTACCACCTCCACGAATTCATCCATATTTGTTCTATCTAATTCTAATTCACTCTTATTCCATTTCCCATAGCACGATGCATAACATGCAGAATTTAATGGCAATGCCTGCACATACCAACCTATTCCCTTACCACCATGCTGTGGTAAGTGAGCACACACCCAACAATTATTTTTCCCAGAATTGAGTGTGTCATATTCATTATTAACAGTAGTGTATTATTTCCATATCCTTCCCTGTGTTTCTCTTCCATTGGGGACAGAGCATAAGTAATTACATGGACCGGTTTTCAGTGGCAGAAATATTTCTAATAGGTAAGAACACTTCTAATGGGTGCATTTCTTCTAAATACCATAGCACCAATACTGTCATTATCGGTGCTAATATACTCATAACGCACATGACTATTGTTAGGATCAGCATACAATTTTTTCGGCAATGTTTTTTCTGTAACCTTACAGGCTCTACAGTTAAATCATTATCAGCAGCGGTGCAGGAGGGGGCAAAAGCTAGTGCAGGCATCTTTCTCTCGTGGTCCTTCTCCAACAATGTTTGTTGTGAATATCTCTTATCGTTGCTCTTGTTCGAATGTTAACAAGTTCAGGAATGTCAACAAAGTGTTTTGCTAGTTCTCAGCAGACTGGATTATCAATTGCCTTCATACCATATGAGCCCCTCTTGTCCATGAGGGGTGATCTACACATGGATTTTCAAAGATAGCACCGGGGAGCCGCGTTCTTGAGCTGTCGGATTTGCACAACTCTCGCGCCTCTCTCCCCTAGGCCTCCGGTTCCCACTTCATCCGTCATGGGAAACAGAGGCAACAAGAGATCAATAAAATGAAGATTTGATCACTCCTTGTTTCGAGGCCGTAAATTATACCACCTTACTCCTGGTACTGTGTGATCATGAATAGTGCGGGTGCACTTCTGGACTTCGGCTCAGTGCCAGCCTGCGGCACAACGATGAGTGGTGGGCGCCAAAGTGTCGATGCAGGCTTTGTGTCAGCCAGCAGTGATGCATATTCTGCTGGGCAACGTTGGGGCACTCTTAGCCCTTTCTCCTTTATAGCAATCTTTCCAGGCTTTGTTTCAGGATCAGACAAATTTTGTGACAAAAGAGCTGGCATCAATTTCTTTCGTTTCTGGGGCCGCTGTCTCTCTTTTATCGTCTGGATCGGTCAATTCTTTCAATGCCGATGGGACCTTCTTCGCATTTGTGTTGCATGTATCCATGCCTTCCTACCATCCACACGGATTGCAGTCTGTGTTGCCAAAAGTATTTAGTAGGGTCCACGCCACCTGGGTGCGAGCAATGACTTTCTCTCAAAGTTCTTCAACAATACCCATTCCCCTGGTTGCAGCGAATGCCCCGGACCAGTATAGCTGATGGGAAGAGCCTCCTGCACCTGCTGATGAATCAAATGCAATTTCTGTATTAACAGGTTACAATATGTACTGAGCACAGGATACTCGACTTCTCTCAATCGTCTTGGCTGAGGTGCACAGCAAACATTCGCCGGCCTCCCCATCACAATTTCATACGGGGAGAGCCCAGTCCTTGCCTGCACAGATGTGCGCATGCACAGTAACGCTAGGGGCAATGCGTCTGTCCAACGCAACTTATTCCCTGCACAGATTTTGCTAATTTTGGCTTTCAATATGCCGTTCTGGCGCTCAACAAGGCCGGCACTCATGGGATGTCTGGCGCAATGGAGTAGTTTGTCAATCTGAAGACCTGCGCAAATCTGTAGTACCACTGCGCCCACAAAATGCGGGCCATTATCTGACCATATGACTCAGGGCAAATCAAACCGTGAAAAGTACTCCTCCAACATCACTTTTGCAGTGCTCATGGCAGTGCAGTCCTTCAATGGATATGCCTCCACCCACTTACTGAACGTACATATAACCACTAGAACGTATCTCAAGTTTTGACACCTTTCCATTTCTATGAAATCAAAATGGATTACCCCAAATGGCATAGAAGGTGGGCCAAAACTACCTGTTGGAGTCGCTGTCCCCTTCCCCACATTATGTTGCAGACACGGAATGCAATTCTGTACCAGTCTTTCTGCATTCTTCTTTATGTGTGTGTTTTGCCATACTGTGGCTAAGTGCTGGACTATCTTTTTTGCACAAATGTGTGTTGGACTGTGAGCCATTGTGACCATTGCAGTTACATAGGAGTTGGGGAGCATCCAATTTCTACTTTTCTTGTCCACCCAGCAACCTCCTAGATCTAATTCTGCGAAACCCTTAGCCCATTCTTGTATTTCATCAGCAGTGGCTTCTGCCTGCATCTCTTTAACAGTGGCAATCCCATTCTCTATCATGCAAGGCACTTCCTTTGACTGTACTGTTAACATGTTGGTATTCAAATCAGTGGCAGTTTGCTTTGCAATCCTGTCTGCAAATGCGTTTCCATCTCCCACTTTACATGTTACTTTATGTGCCTCGCATTTCACTATTGCTAGGCGCTTTGGACACGTAAGTGCAGACAGCAATTGTACAATCAAAGGCCCATGTTGAATTCTGGTTCCATGTGATGTCGAGAAACCCCTCTCAGCCCAGAGTCAGCCAAAGTTATGTACCACCCCAAAGGCGTATTAGCTGTCAGTATATATATTTACACTCAGATTTTCAGAAATTTCACATGCTCTGGTTAATGCTATTATCTCTGCGGCTTGTGCGGAGTTGTAGGGGATTCTTTTACTTTCTACAATACTTTTTTGTGTCATAATAGCATAGGCAGCAGTTGATGTGCCATCAGGTAATTTGAAGCAGGAGCCATCACAAAACAGTTCTCCATCTGGCTCTTTCTGTGTGGTGTCTGTTAAATCAATTCTTCCTTTCGTTTCTTCCTCAGTAACCATTAAACAATCATGGGGGGGTGATTCGCTCTCACCTAGTTCTCCATTGGGCAGCGGCATTGATTCTGCAGGATTCAAAGTGCTACACCTCATAATATGGATGTGTGGTGCAAATAGGACAATTTTAAATCTAGTCAATCTAGCGGGCGTGAGGTGTTGCGTCTGCGTTCTATTTAATAGAACGTATATGGCATGTGGCACCATTAAAATGAAGGTGTACCCCAGCACCATTCCTTCAGTTTGTTTCACTGACGCAGCAGCAGCTGCAACAGCTCGCAAACAACGTGGTAACGCGCAAGTGACCGGGTTCAGCGTGGAAGAAAAATAACCGCATGGTCTATTTCTTCCACCTTGTTTCTGTGTCAAAACAGCCAACGCGCAGCCTTCATTCTCGTGCACAAACAATCTGAAAATGTTTTCATAGTTTGGTGTGCCCAAAACTGGAGCGGAGCACAATGCAGTTTTGAGCAGACCAAATGCTCTTTGGCATTCTTCATTCCATTGCAAAGGCATCACAGCATCCTTTTTTGTCAATGCCACCATTGGTTTCACAATCATTGCCAAGTTTACTATCCACTGCCGGCAATAGGAAGCCATGCCTATTATGGCTCCGACTCCTTTCTGTGTTTTTGGAATAGGCATACCAGCAATACTCTCTATTCCTTCTGGTGTCAGTCTTCTCCCCTCTTTCGAAAATAGATAGCCCAAATAAGCCACCTCCTTTCGACAATACTGGAATTTCTTCAAACTAGCTTTATGGCCATGTGCTGCTAAGTGTGACAATAACAAGACAGTACTTTCTTTAAAAATGTTCTCCGTATCTGCAGCAATTAATAGATCATCTATATACTGTAATAATACACAACCTGCCGGTAGTTCTAACATATCTAATTGTTCTTTCAATGCCCTGCTATAAATACTCGGACTCTCTGTATAGCCTTGTGGACTGCGCGTGAAGGTGAATGACCGCCCTCCTAAAGTGAAAGCAAACAAGTATCTGCTATCTTTGTGTACTGGGATGCTGAAAAGAACAAGTTACTCTCTTACCTGGTAACGTTCTTTCGATGGGATGGTCTGACGATGTATTCCATATCTATGACAGTAATCACCACAGCTGTGCTGCTTCGGAAAATCTTTCTGCATCCTGCGTCGATGACGTCGATACGCCGCCCTCGAGGACCTCCTCCGACGGCCGACATCACTGGATGTTATAAGTGGGACGCAGGACGCCCGTAGCCTCAGTTGTAGTTTTTTCCCCAGAACGTGTGCCACCAATCTTCTGCCAGTCTGACACACAAAGCCTTGCGGAAACATAAGCTGCAATCGCATAAGAAATTCTGTAGCGGGGAAGGTAGGGAGGGAGCGATATGGAATACGTCATCAGACCATCCCATCGAAAGAACGTTACCAGGTAAGAGTAACTTGTTCTTCGAGGGGATTGGTTCCTCTGACGTATTCCATATCTATGACAGAATCCCCAAGCAGTACCAATGCAAGGAGGTGGGAAAAGAATTTAGAAAACAGAAATTTAGCATGCCCAATCAAATTGCGGAGTAAAGGACCGCCTTGCCAAAGGCCAGATCCTGCCCCGGATGGAATCGAGGGAATAGTGACGTACAAAAGTATGTACCGAAGCCCAGGTGGCTGCATCACAGATGTTGCGAATAGGAACACCCCTCTGCAGGGCAGTAGAGGCAGCCATACCCCTGGTAGAATGGGCCCGCAAGCCGACCGGTGGGTCCTTACCCGCCAAGCGGTAACACTCAGAGATAGCCAAAATAATCCAGCGAGACAAAGTCTGTTTCGTCACAGCCTGTCCCAAACACTTTCCAGCGTAACCAATGAAGAGCTGATCGTCCACTCTGACCCGGGACATGCGTGAAATATAAAAGCTTAACGCTCTCCTAGGATCAAGCCTATGGAGCCTCTCCTCTTCCTTACCAGGATGTGGAGGAGGATAAAATGCCGGAAGAACCACCTTCTGGCCTAAATGAAATTCCGACACCACCTTCGGAAGAAGGGAAGGACGAACTCTAAGGACAACCCTGTCCTCATGAAACACAATGAAGGGTGGCTTAACCGAAAGTGCCTGTAACTCACTCACTCTGCGAGCGGAAGTGACCGCAACCAAAAATACAGTTTTAAGAGTTAACAGTCTCAAAGGGCATGAATACAAAGGCTCAAACGGAGCACCTATCAGAAACTTGAGAACAAGGTTCAAATCCCAACCGGGCACCTGGAAAGGTGACGGAGGGAACACATTAGTGAGCCCTTTCAGAAACTGAAAAATCAAAAGGAATTCTAAAATAGGAACACTCTTCAGACGAGCGCTTAAATATGGACAGTGCCGCCAGGTAACCTTTAATGGTACCCACTTGAAGGCCCCTGTGGCCCAAAGAAAGCAAAAAAGACAAAACCATGGGAATGTCGCATGCAAAAGGATCCACATTCTTAACCCTGCACCAGTCGCAGAACTTTCTCCAACGGCAACAGTACAGGGACTTTGTTGCGGGCCTTCTGGCCGAAAGCAACACCTCCAACACGTCTTCAGGAAGGTCCCAATCCTTATACCTCAACCTTTCAGAAACCAAGCGTGAAGGTTGAGGGACCCGACCTCTGGATGGAGAACCTGACCCCACTCCCATTAGAGCAGATCGTCTCGGTAGGGAAGACGACGTGGAGGGCAGATGGACAAGTCGAGAAGGTCCGGGTACAACGTCCTCCGGGCCCACGCCAGAGCAATGAGGATCATCCGGGAACCGAACCTCCGCAGCACTTGCGGGATGACGGGGACTGGAGGAAACGTGTACAGCAGTGGAAATGACCACTCCACCACGAACGCGTCTCCTAAGGCTCCGTTTGGAGGAAATTCCCGCGAGCAGAACCTCTCACACTTCCGGTTGACACTGGAGGCGAAGAGATCCACTTGAGGGGTCCCCCAAAGTGCGAAGATCTCCAGGAGAATTTCCTGAGCCAACTCCCACTCATGAGAGATCGCGCTCTGCCTGCTCAGAGCGTCCGCAGTCTCGTTTTCGTCTCCTGCCAGATGAACTGCCGAGATCGAAACTTCCTGCTGGATTGTCCAGAACCAGAGCTGCAAAGCCTCGCTGCACAGAGGAAGTGACCCTGCCCCCCACCCTTTTTGTTGAGGTAGTGCATGGCCACCGTGTTGTCCGTCAGGATCAGGACATTCTTTCCACGTACAGTCGGCAGAAAAGCCTTCAGGGCTAGCCTGACGGCCCTCAGCTCCAACAGATTGATATGGAGTCTGGACTCCGACGGAGACCAACAACCGCTGACTATCAACTCGTTGGCATGAGCACCCCATCCCGTGAGGGATGCGTCCATCACGATCGTCACCTACGGCCAGGGCAGCAAAATGGAGCCCCCCTCATCAGATTGCCTTCGTCAGCCCACCACAGAAGGTCCTGGCACCTGAACAGGGTCCGACATCCTGCCGGAGGACTGAGACCACTGGTGCTTGAGTGCCCATTGCAAAGATCTCATCCGCAACCTGGCCTCTGGCACCAGAAGAATGCAGGATGCCACGAGGCCGAGCAGTCTCGAGAACTCGAACGCTGGGAGAGTCTGAGCAAGTTGAAACTTGTGCACCATCTGCTGAATGTGATGAGCCCTCACCTGGGAAGGAAAGCACTGCCCCAGGGACGTGTCGAGCACTGCTCCGATGTACTGGAGCCTCTGAGTTGGTGTCAAATGGGACTTCAAGTTGAGGGAGAAGCCCAGCTTGTGGAGGGAGTGGCAGGTGACCAACAGATGATCCAGGACTTGCGCGGTAGAGCGAGCCCTGATCAACCAATCGTCCAGGTAGGGGTAGATGTGAATCCCCCCTTTCCTGAGGTGCGCTACAAGAGCTTGGTGAAGACCCTCGGGGCGGAGGTCAATCCAAATGGCAGGACCCGAAACTGAAAGTGCGAGTCGCCAACCGCGAACCTCAGGTACTTCTTGTGCTTTGGATGGATCGGCACATGAAAATAAGCGTCCTTGAGGTCGAGAGACACCAACCAGTCCTGAAGTTGAAGGGCCTGGAGGACTTGAGAGAGAGTAACCATCTTGAACTTATCCTTCCTGAGGAGTATGTTCAAACCGCGCAAGTCCATGGTGGGTCTCAATCCCCCGTCTTTCTTGGAAATCAAAAAATAAGGGGAATACCATCCCTTGTTCCTCTCCACTACAGGCACCAGTTCTATGGCGCCTTTCTCCAGCAGGGATTGAATTTCCTGCGCAGGGAGCGGATCCGGACTCTTCAACGAGAGATTCCCCGGTGGATTGTCTTGAGGCCTCTGCCGGAAAGGAAGACAGTAGCCGTGGGTTATGATCTCCAGAAGCCACACATCTGAAGTAATGGCGCCCCACTCCACAAGATGCTGCGCCAGCCTTCCCCCCAACCGGCGAACCATGGGACATGGCCTCATGACTGAGCTGAAGCGGCTGCAGCGTTGCCCGAGGGCAAAGAGGCAACAGCCTGAGCGGCCTTGGCACCTCAAGTACCCTGTTTTCCACCTCTGGCATTCCTACGGTGGCCCCTTTGACTGGCAGCTCCTCTCGCTTTACCAAAGGATGAGTAATAACAAAAGGAACCTCCCCTCCATTGCTGTCCCCTAGGACGAAAAGGCAGAGGTTGACGAACTGCAGCGCCCAACGACTTCGCTGCAGCTTTTGAGGTCTGCAACCTCTCAAGGCTCTCATCAGCCTTGCTGCCAAAAAGATGTTCCCCGTCAAAGGGCATGTTGAGGAGCCGGGCCTGCACATCAGCAGCAAACCCCGACTTCCGCAACCACGCAAACCTGCGTATCACGGTGCTTGCCACCATGGACCGGCTGACGCAATCTGCAATGTCCAAACCCGACTGAACGGCCTTGCACATGGCATCCTTGCCATCCTAAACCATGGCAAGGAAACCATCCCGTTCGTCCCCTTCGGGAATATGTTCAGCCGTACCCCCTGCAGAAAACACTTTCTTCGCCCAGCCGTCAAAACGCTTGTCGTCCCTATCAGGAGGGATGGTAAGGTAGGATGCCTGCTTTGCCGGGGCCGTAGCCGCCTGCACCACCAAACTCTCCGGAGTAGGGTGCTTGGACAAATAGCAGGGGTCACTACTGGCTGGGTGGTATTTTCGCGGCAAAGACTTGCCCACTGCCGGGAGACTCTCCGGAGCAGTCCAACCCGCCGCCACCCTCCTCTGTAGAGCCATATGAAACGGCAGTACCGGGTCAGTTGGTGGAACAACGTCGAGGATATCCGTAAGGTCATCCTGAACAAACTCACATGGGGGAGCAGTCACATGGGGGAGCAGACCATCCCAAGTACTCGGTAACCCTAGACATAAGGCGCCGGTACGAGGAGTCGGCATGAGTGCCAGGCTCAGGCCTACAAAACTCCACCTCCGGAGAGGTGTCCAGCCCACTAGCATCATGCAGGGACTGCCTCAGGTCTTCAACTGGCTATGGCCCGAGAGAATCTCGTCTGGCACCGCGTCAGGCACCATGCTATCATCAGAGCCCTCATCCACCTCTGAAATAAACTCCAGATGGCGGTAAGAAGGCACAGAACTTGAACCTTGGCCAGAGCCTTTCTAGGGGGTTCGACCGAGCCTCGGGATACCCCCGTTGACAGAGCCTCGAAAGGCGTCAAGGGCATCGACTGAATCGGCGCCGGCGTCGAGAGAATCAGCATCGACGATGAGAGAATCAGCGTCGACGACAGACGCAGCATCGACAGCGCCGACACAGGCCTCAAAGGCGGAGCCCCGAGCGTGTCCCTCAACATCCTGGGCGCCGACGACTTCCTCGGAGGTGGAGCCTCGAGAGAGTCCGTCGACGACCTCGGCGCCACAGAAGTCAATGTCTTCTTCGAAGACCACAGGTTCATGGGGTCTCGAGCGCGTCGAGGACTGGGACCTGGAACGGGCATAACGAGAACGATTCCCCTTGTCCGAGCGGGACTTCTCCCGCGAATCGTGCTGACCACCCGAGCCCAAAGGCGTACGAGCGGCGTCTCTCACCCGATCACGACCGACCCCACTCGGAAGCGCAGACGGACCGGGTCCCTGCGATTCGAGAATCGCTAACATTTTCTTCCCGAAGGAAGCCCATTCCTCCGGTGTCACATGCTTGGTGGGATAAGCGACCCGCTGACGGGCGGAGTCCTCAGAAGAGGACGGGGAAGGCGACCGATGCCAGCACTTCCGGGAATGCCTCGAAGAGGCAGAGGAGTGGCAGGACCGACTCCCGGAGCGAGACACACTGGACTTCCGACGACGACTCGCAGAGTCGCCCCTCGAATCGTTCGTCGACAGCCCCGCAGACCTCGACTTCCGGGGCTTGGACACCTTACCTACCGACAACAACTTCTTGCTCTCCCGCAAGGCTTTGGACGTGAGCGACTGGCAGTCGACACATTCATCCGTGTCATGGGCCTCCCCGAGGCACGAGAGGCAGGCGTCGTGCGAATCCGTCACCGACATCTTGGACCCGCAGTCCCCGCACTTCTTAAAGCCCAGACGCGGTGTGGAAGACGAGGTAGATATCTTCACGAAGAAATACTTCACAAAACACCAAACAGGTTCGAAGAACCGAGAAACAACAGAAACTCCAAGGAGTAGAGGCACGCTGAGATTCCCGAAGCGAACACGTTCGCGGAAAAAACGGAACTGAGGCTACGGGCGTCGTGCATTGTGCGTCCTACTTATAACATCCAGTGACGTCGGCCGTCGGAGGAGGTCCTCAAGGGCGGTGTATCGACGTCATCGACGCAGGACGCAGAAAGATTTTCCGAAGCAGCACAGCTGTGGTGATTACGGTCATAGATATGGAATACGTCGGAGGACCCAATCCCCTGGAAAGGCATTTTTAAGGTCTATCACACTAAAATATTCTGCCGAGGCGGGTATCATTGTCAAAATCGTGGTGACGTCTGGGACCAATGGGAATTGAGGGTCAACCACTTTGTTCAATGCGCGCAGATCAATTATGAAACAATACAGTATCTCATTACCTCCTTTCTTATACAGCGGGAGAACGGGGCTGTTAAATGTGCTACCTGTAATTTCTTCAATTACCTTCAATTCTACCAAATCTGATACAATACTTTTCAATGCTTTCTCTCCCTCCATTGAAATCTTGTATTGAGGAATACGTGGCACCGTTACTCCCTCTTTCAAAACAATTTTTACTGGCTCTATTTTCAGGCACCCCCACATCATTGTCATTCATTGCCCATATGCAAGCTGGTACCTCACTCAACTCCCCCGGCAAAGGTTTGGACAAAGATTCGGACACTGGTATATTCTGGGGCGAAATTGGCAAGAACACTCCATCAGGAGTGCAATGGATAACTGCACTCAGTTTTTTCAGCAAATGTAATCCTAAAAGATTCTCCCCCCAATTTTCTGTTAAGAGAAATTGACAATATTCAGTAAATGGACCTAATGTTACAGGTACTGATTGGGACACTGGATTGATTACTGGCGTACCAGCGAACCCTACTGAAATATTCTTTTGCCCCGACAGTGGTATTTCCGGAACCAAGTGGTGGTCTATTGAGCATTTTTGCACACCTGTGTCTACGAGAAAGCTGTGCTCCCTATTCCCGACTTTCATTTCTACGTAGGCTCCTTTTTGATTCACGGGAATAGACACTGGTTCCAACCCCTGTCTTGGGCTGTCCTATTGGGGATATTGGGAAAACACATCATCCGATGTGTAGTCGCCACAATGATATGCATTGGGTTGTGTGTCAAAAATGTTTCAGCTTCTGCCTTTATTTTGCCCACTCTGATCTTGGTTATAAGGAACCTGACTCTGTTCTTGGCTCCGATTCCGAGTGCCATTTCCTTGATTATTCTGGTATTGCTGCATATTATTATTTCTCCTCTGTCCATTTGTTCCCGGGTGTCCCCTGTCCGGTCTTGTCTGACCAAACCCATTCTTATTTTGCAAGTGTGGACATTGCGCTCTCCAATGAACCTCTTCTCTACAATATGCACACTGATTTAATCCCAGAGGCCCTCCATGCATGTTAGAATTACTTCTCCCTTGCGCATTCCCTCTTCCTCTATTGTGTCCAGTCACCTGCCAAAGTAACACCCTCGTTTTCAAATTTACCCTGTCCTTTGCCTCTTTCTCTGTGTTCACCCTATTCTCATAATACTGGGCCATATGCAATACTTCACTCAATGATTTTGCTTGCCATGCACTTTCCGATGTCAGTTTTTAATTAGAGGTATTAACCCTCTCACATACTTAAATAGTTTTTTACCTGTCTCCGTGCTTACATCTTGTCCACTAAAATCTGTAAACACTTCCTCAAATCTATTAAAATAATCTGTGGACAACTCATCTTTGTTTTGAACACATGCAGTTAATTTGTCACATACAATTCTTTTTTCTGGAACGATTGTTTTCAGTTTTTGTATTATTCGTCCTGGTAGCGCTGCCATATTTGGCAATGGTTTCTCGTCTGCTTTTCTATTCCCATCCTCTATTGCTAGATTTTCCCATGTGGCACCGTAGGCTTCCTCATCATTCACTTTCCTTATTTGCTTCCATATGTCTGCTGTTACAATCACTGAGAATATTAGGTCTATATCATTCATAGTAAAAATAGACAATCTCAAATAGGACTATTTCCTTATAGAATCCCGCTGGATTCTTCCTCAAATCGGGAATCATTTGTTTTATATTATTCACCTCTTGTCTGGAGAAAGGAACATGTACGTACTGTGCTGTATAATGCGCTTCCGTTACCTGTGCTGGTTGATTACCTGATGCAGGAATTTCTACTTTCGGCACAAAAGTAGGTGGGACTTCCCTTATAGGAAATACTGTACTTACTTTTCCTCCTCCCTCCCTCATATGCAATAGAATTCCCAAATCAAGTGATAAGGCTGTTTCTCCCGTTCCGCGTTCTATTGCTCTTTTATATATTGCCAGCTTGTTTATTGTCTAGATCTCTATCCTGCAAATATTCAACCATCACCTGCAATGCCTTTCTCTTCATTGGCAATGTGTATTGATCGAATATTTCGTGCACTTCCATCGTGGGAATACTAGGATCCGCAATCCATTTTAGCGTTTCCCGTGTACATATTTTTAATTTTTCCTGTTTTGACGCCAGAAGAAATCGCCGCTGCACATATGGTACCACCTCTTTCCTATCCCTTCTTATATCTTTGCCCCTATACCCCGGCATGGCAAACATTTCAGCATATGCATCATCAAGTTAATTTTTAAGTTCAAAAAGTCTGTCCACATGTTCTTTTATCTCTTCATCTCTCTCTCTACATCGTGCCAAAGCATTCAAATCCTGCAACTTCTGCGGCGGTACCATTCCAATTAACTCCTTCCATCTCTCCATTAAATATTCTCACATGCATTCCAACAGTACCAGTCTTTCACTATTCTTCCTGAAATCATACATCGAGTCCAGCGTTGATATTTCATCATTTCCGTCTATATACATCTCTGCCTGTTCTTTCAATTCCTGTTTTCTCTCCTTGCTGACCGCACTACGGGTTACTCTATTGCACTCACTTTGTGCCGTCCCCTCTCTCGCTCTATCGTCTTCTCTTATTATAGTGAATTCAAGTTCAATGGGCTGGAAGGGGAATATCTTGGGAGGGAGGTGCGGATGGAACAGACTGGGAACGGGGAGTGGCTGCTGCGGCACTGGAATTGCAGACCTTGGCGCTGTTGGCTGTATGATCTGTGACTGTACTGGGATCTGAGCAGCTGGGAGGGGCTGGACAACTGAAGGGGTTTGAGCAATAGGCACGGGTGCAATCCTCTTAGTCTCTCTTTTTGGGTGCTCTTGCCTTGTCTCAGTTAATATTTGATTTATTAACTCATCTGATGAATGCAATTCTCGTTGAGGATATATTTTGTCTACCCCCAACTGACCACATCTCTCTGACTTTCTCGAATTATCATCCCATTCCTTTTCATCCTGCGCTTTCACTCTTTCTGTTTTTGACTTGTGCATGTGCACATTTTTCTCCCTGCTGTTCCAACGAAGCATGGCTTCCTTCCTCCAATCTCTAATGACGTCAAATGCCGCAGGGCGTGTTTTTTTTCGCAGCAATACTTTTTCCAAATAATCTATCCTTGCAATCTCCTAACTCCCGTGTTTTGGCCATTGTAAATCTTCTTCGTGCCTGGTTTGCCTATGCCACATTTCAAAAAACATTACCGCCCCTACACCATACGTTACATACATTTCATACGCCGGGGACCCCACGGGTGGCGCGACCTGGCCAGTTTCCAAAGATTGTCTACCGCAGTGGAAAAAACCCACTAGGGAGGAAGACAATACCCCAGGCATGTTTTAACCTTCCCCTTGGTTAATTTTAACCTTACCCTGGGCATTTGATTTTGCAAAACCAACTCTCAACCAATATCAGGGTTATTTAGAATCGGGGCACGACTCACCTGATCAACCAATTCGTCCGTATACTGACGCAACCAAAAATCGGTTTGTCTGCGTATCTTGGCTCACTCTGCCTCGTTTCGGGACCCTTGCCTCCTTGTCCTCTGGCCGGACACAGCTGCGAAGGAGTCTCTCATCACTTTCATAGGGGCGCCCCAAACACCTCTTGATCCCGGCTTGATCGTCTCGTCCTCGCTTCGTTTTCTCTTCTCACCTTCTTTATATTACAACGTACACGATGGAACAAGTGGGGGAGGGTCCCTATTCGGGCGCCATTTTGATGGGGCCCCTAGGAGACCCTCGCGTATGGAAACAAGGCACAATCACCACACACGAACTGATACGCCAGACACAAGGTTCAATTCCCAAAAGCTAGGGTTTATTGCAAAGCAAATAGTCTCAGCTGGCCAAATGGGTCTCACGTCCCGCAACATGTCTCTCCAGACCCCGAGGGACGCAAGAGAGCGAACATCTTACAACAGTTACATATATACAAAACGAACATCTATCAGTAATGACATGTTCAATACCGTCCATAATGTATTTCCTTTGAAATGGATTCGATGATTGACAATTGTGACAAATATGACACCTTCAGACATTCATTTAGCAACATTTTACAATCTGCGGACTTGCAGACATGATTCTTTGTTTTAGGGAACACACTGCTCCTGTTTTTTCAAGGAAACTGCGTGCAGGGGAGAGACACATTCCAGGCCTTGCTATCTTCTAGTTTCTATTCGTGTGCTTGGAGTCAACTCGCTCTACAGGGCTCAGTGAAGGGGGGGGCCATAAAAGAGCATAATTCAAGCCATTAATTGTTAGTTTCTACCATTTCTACCCCATCAGCGAGACTAGCTGGCACCTGCGTAGTGATTAAATGCCTTGTTGCTTACTTCCAAGGACTTGTGAGGGAGGAGACTGGGCTTTGCTGTCTGGATTGCCTGCGTTGTGTTTCAACATGTATCTTGTGGCCTTGCTCTATGCATGAGCAACAATAAAATAACGGAATAAAATAAGCTTACAGCAAAGCAGTTTAAACAGAAAGCAAGAAGCAAAAATTAGACAAAATGGCGATTCTATTCCGTTCAAAATGGACGTACTCTTGTCATGCTTATGAATCTGTATTTCTAATACCGAATATATGAAGCAGTTGGTGTTCGGCCAACAAAATACATTGCCTATGCTATCGGAGGGTAATTTCTAGACTCACACCTTGGTTTGAGCCACTACTACTGCCCTTGCTAGAGGTGGATCTGTTGGCCTCCCCCTCTTCGAGTGCCAGCATGCACAGCTCTATGGCGGACCTGTCCCGCTCTATGGCAGCCCGGTCTAGCTCTATATCCCACCATTTTTGTTCCTACAACGCAAGTCTCCTCTCCTTCAACAGGAGCTTTCTAGCCGCTATTTCGTTAACAGCCAGAACAATTACTAGGTCACTTAGAGGCTGTGTCAAGGCTTGGGACCTGTGGAATGTTGAACTAGCCCCTGACCTCCCTGACAGACTGGGGTGTTGAGAAACCACACTCACCCACCGGAGGGATGGTTGGCGTGAAATACTCATGTCTGCATCATCTTCCACTACCCCTCCTGGAAGGTCTTTCATTCGGGTACACCGGGCGTAGCCTATCCCCTGGGGTCTCCTCCCCAGCCGCCCTTGCTTCTACCTAAGCTGGAGGCTAGTCAGCAACTCAGGTTCATTAATCCTGGTGCTGCAGGGAAGTCCTCTCTCTTGCATGCCTTTCACAGTTTCTATGTCAAGATCCATCATTATTAATTTACCTAGCAGTGTCTAAACGTTGCCTGCAACAGTACATTAATCATTGGTGGGGGGGGGGGGTAAGCTGTGCGAAAGGCTCAAACTAGATCCAACCGTCGGCCATCAATGTGATTGATCAACTTCCGGGGTAACAGTGGTCCAGGGATGAAGATCGATTTCTAAACCATCAATCAGCCACACACCTCTAATACACCAAAAGGGATCAGAAATGATTGGAATAACAAGCATATTATAAACTTCCTTGTCCATTTTTGGAAACGTGGACGGAACGACAGGCTCATCTCCGAAAGGTTGTGGTTAGTTGCAACACAGAGAAATACAATGATTACCCAATGATAAAAGGGACTGTCCAGTCAAGGTTGCATCAACAATATCTACTTTATTTATATTACACCAGACAGTTCTAGCAACACTACGAAATACAACCCACCATGTAGAGGAACACAGAGGACAGTTTAAAAGAAGAAAAGGCATGCACTCTGGGAACTGACAGGAGGGTAGTCGGCATGGTTAATAACCACAACAGTTTAAGTTTACTTGGCTTTAGCACAAAGCGAACAATGTATCTTAATACATCTCTAGGGGGCTTCTGGAAAGGACCAGGGGGGTAGAACCATAAAATACCTTGCGCTGTAGGTGTTCTTGGTGCACGACTGGGTCCAGTCGGCTTCAGGGCACTTTGCAGGTTTCTGTGACAGTTTGAGACGGGAGTCAGCAGCAGGTATCAGTTGGCAGCTATCAGGCGGCAAGTGGGTTAGGCGAGGGAAGCTTGATGAACGGCTGCAGGCTGGCCTACACGGCGGCTCGGGGTCAGGAATTGTTGTCTCATTGCGGATCGGCGGTTCTGAAGCGCTGGTCAAGACATCACGGATGTCTTTAAGCGACGGCAGCCTGACAACGGTCAGCGTTGCCGTCGGTTGTAGATCGAGGAACTCGACTGGCTCCAACATTTCCTTTATGGCGGACATCGGAAGATTCTCGTCAAGGCACTTCTCCCAGCTTCTTCAATGGGCTTGTGTCATGGTTTAAGGCAGACGCCCCACAACAGTGGAGTGTGTTGCAGGCAGCTGCCTTGTCCTTGGTTGTAGGTTCAAAGACCTTCTGGCACTTCCTATCCATGAAGCTTGCTGTAGAGCCTAGCAGGGCATGCTGTGTGCTGGCTGGGTACCGGTTCTGGAGCGGCTGGAGGGTCCACAGAGTTCTGTACCCCCATCTGTTCCCTGGGAGAGGTTTAGGGGAGGGATGTTGCTTCCCTCTTTGGATATCCTGGCCTTCCTTCACTGGCCAAAGCTGTAAGGCAGACAACCTTCAGCCAGAGTCTGAGGATGAGTTGTTCTTTCTTACTTCTTGTAAAGTCTTCAAATGATCTGCCAAAAGAGGGCGCTAGCCCTCTTTTAAAGCCAATGGGCCGCAGTGACTGGTGTAGGCCAAGACTACCTTAAAGGAGAGTTCCGGGACTTTTTTTTTTATTGTCCCTACGGTTCGGCCATGTGTTTTTAAGCATAACTCGGTAGATCGTAGAAAACTTTCCTATGGACCTTACCCGACTTTTCGTCCATTAACGCACTCGAAATCAGCCGCCATTTTCTGATAATCCTATCACTTGCCGCATCGCCCTGGCTCACCTGCTTTTGCGGCACTAAATCAAATCCCCCGCCCCTGAGCCTGACATCAGCAGACGCGTACCGCCCATTTCCCAACGCCAAAGCACGTTTTGTGTCAACAATCGCTGCGCCTCAGCTAATGAAGTGTCGCCATGGAAACGGCAGGACGCCTCTTTCCTCAATAAGTATAAACACACCGTTTCACAACACACAGCAGCAGATTTTCGATTCCATTCCTCTCGCTGTGTTACTTTGAGTATTCTGTGACTCATTTCTGTGCTCTGGTCAGCTACCTTTGTTGATTGTAGCCCGTGTGAACAGATACCAGTACCACCGCTATAAATTATTTTACTTTCTTTACCACACAATGGCTACAATAATGCCGTATATGTACGAGCCCGAGTACACCGAGGAAGAACTACTGGAAAGGCAAGCACGCGAAAACGATGGGGATTCGGACGGCAGTTGGGAGGACCAGTCAACGGATGAAGAGCCTGGACCATGTCGCATGGACGGCGTCTCCACCTGGTGCACGTGCAATCGGTGCGAGCTAATGCCAACTGAGGAGAACTGCTGCTGCCGTGAAAATTCCGGGTGCTTGGCCTACATTTCGGAAGGCGAGCCAAGTCCGCAATGCATCACCGAGCTGCCAGAGTTCAGGGAAGCCTGCCTCTCACGGACAGTGTTGAGGATGATGATGGTGCTTATGCACGAACTTTGCGGCACTGTTCGCCCGCGTAATCCGAGTAACGAGTAAGTATACTCTGGTTGTGATGTCAGTGATGCCACTACTATTTCATGGTCGTCTCCCACATATAAAACTACATCTACATATCATTCGAATGCATGTAAATTGGTTCCATGTTGTGCATTTTCTAGATAGAATTTTTTTCAAAGCAGAATGACATTTTTGTACCTGAATCGACAGTGATAAGAAAGTTGTCATTTTAATACAGTTTGCATCTTTCATTTTCACAGGTGGTACAGGCTGGTGGCCTATCGTTGCTTCACTTGGTGGCTTCACGGGAGGCTCGGACACCGCGTTCGGAGAGTAATACCTGCCTGTGCGGTACTTGCCATTAGACAACATTTCCCCAGCGACAGTGGACAATACCGCGGATTTTCCCAGGATGTGCTGCAACCGCAACTTTACAATGTGTAATGTTTATTATTTATGTTCAATTGAAATTAAGATCTAAAATAAAACCCAACATATATTTTAACAATGGTTGTTTTGATTTTTTAAATGAATCTAGTGTGTCTCCATTGAATAGTCTTCCTGTGCCTTGTCTTGTCACACCACATGTCTCCGGCCAGCATCCTCCCTCACGCTGGCCGCCCACCTTCAATCCACATAACCGTTGAACCCATATGCAGCAGACATACATATGTTATTTTGCGGGTTGGCATCAAGCCTCCCGGCCTTGCCTCCTCCCCCAAAAATACTTACCACACCACTTTGTTCAAGCGTTGGCAATAAAAGGAAGGCCGTAAATATGGTTGATCATAATAAATCATCCTTTTGGGCACCGGGTACAGAGATGACCCCCTCTGGCCCGTGCCGCCTTGCCACCACAGGCCAGCCTGCTGCTGACTAACTGCCTAGGGATCCAGGGTCTCCAGGGTGAACTGCACCCATATATTCTCCTGGGAGGGTGAGGTATTTATAAACTCACCCCCCTGCCTTCCATGTACTAGATCCTGCAGCCTGCCTCTTACATGCAGTTAGATGGCCTCTCCTTGGTGAGGCCCTGCGGCAAACGAGTCTTGTCTGCACGACCACCGCCCCAATCCACCCCCCGCCCTATCAAAGGCAGTTCGCACCGGGGTACTTGCGCTGGCAAGTGGAGCTGTCAGGGAGCGATAAAGGCCAAGAGGTGCCAAAGACCATGTACACTTCAAAGTGGTCTATAGCGCATGGGTTGTTGTTCCCATGTCTACCTCCAGACCCCGTGTCTCCTGCCAAGCATCCCCCTCACGCTGGACGGCCCCCTGCAATCCACATAAGTGTGTCTCCATTCACGAGTCTTCCTGTGTCTTGTCTGCACGACCACCGCCCCAATCCACCCCTCGCCCTATCAAAGGCAGTTCGCACCGGGGTACTTGCGCTGGCAAGTGGAGCTGTCAGGGAGCGATAAAGGCCAAGAGGTGCCAAAGACCATGTACACTTCAAAGTGGTCTATAGCGCATGGGTTGTTGTTCCCATGTCTACCTCCAGACCCCGTGTCTCCTGCCAAGCATCCCCCTCACGCTGGACGGCCCCCTGCAATCCACATAAGTGTGTCTCCATTCACAAGTCTTCCTGTGTCTTGTCTGCACGACCACCGCCCCAATCCACCCCCCGCCCTATCAAAGGCAGTGATTCATACACGTCATTCATTCACAAACACACCCCTGTTTCGAATTCTTTATAACCCACTTCATATTTATAATGAGAACTTCTTTGCACTTTGCTAGTCAACCCGTGAAGGTGCTGGTTATCTGCTCTTCGTCTCTGTGAACTTCCGTGACCACTTCGAGGAAACTCGTCAGTTTGCAACCTGTGAACTGCTCCCTGTTCTTCGACAAGAAACTACTCTGATCCCTGCATCTAACTGTTTGCTCGTCAAGGTAAGGCCATGTACCATACTCATTTTGCGTCCAATTTCTTTTCGTTCAAGACAGTACATGCAAGGAACTAGTCATATGTTCTGAGTTTAGTCAAATTATTTTTCTATTTTTTTTAAAGTTATTCTAATACTTATCCGCATGTGAATAACGTGTATAGTTCCAAGAACCAAAACATACCTTGCATTGAACCTTTTATGTGTCATTTAATTTTTTAACACATTGGTATTCATAGAGAATTGTTGATCTTTACTTTTCAGAACTTTCCACAATGCCTGCCTGTTCCATTGGCGGTTGCCCTTCGAAGACCCATAATAAATCTGAAGGTACTATAATGCATGTTTTTCCCTAAGACAATAGATCAGATAAGAGAATGGGTCCGATATTGCGGATATCCACCCTCTGAGCTTGAAAGTAGAGTCCTAGAAGTCTTTGCGGACAAGAGGGGTGATCGATACCGCATCTGCAGCAGGCACTTTACCTCTGACATGTACTCCACATCATTGCTAATAAAGAAGAACACACCGCGAGCGAGGCGAAAATTGCTCTCCACCGCTATTCCCACTCTATTCGTCCACATCCCTCCACTGGTGAGTCAAGTTTACGTATTTATCTCTCGGCCTTGCGGTAGTGTGTAGCATTAGCTAACAATAATTTCCCCATTTATGTATCCACTCAATATGAAGGCGGAAGATTCTCCATCCGTGTCGTTATTGCAGTCATCAGCCACTTCAAGCGCCTATCGGGTAATCTTACTTAGCTATTCTGCCATTGACTTGTTTTAGGCATGTAAATCAACAGTTTTAATTTATCGTGTAATTATTTTACCTAATGGTACACCCTTGTACTCGTCCTCTAGTCTTTGTTTTCAGTTATAATTATTGTTATCCAAAATAATTCAAGTACTGTCTTTCAGGGAGATGCTGAGGAGTCCAACGTATTGACGACTACCGTTGATGTCACTCAGATGCTCGAGGTACGTTTCAGGACAGTTCCATCGATGGAGATCATCAGATCTTGCATTCTTGTAGCGTGATTGTTACACACAATGTTTCTTTCGTTTTTAGCCATTGATATGTCCTTCTGTCGTCGCCCTCGTATGTGTCTTCTTTTTTCAATATTGTGTTCATTACTAATAAAAGTCCTATGTTTCAGGGAGTCGATGGAGCATTAGTCCAAGAAGAAGGGGGAGCGTGCAGTTACGGGTCGGCGCAACAGCTTGCAGAAGTGTGCACCGCAGTTACATCGTCCCTTGATGTTCTTATGCATTTCGAGGTATGGATACTGACAGCTCGATCAAGCGAGATCATATGACGCGATTACATCCGCTATACTTCCTTCTTTATTAACGCAAGTACTATGTTTCAGGGAGATGACGGAGCTTCTTCTACAAGAACATCACCCCTAGTAGTTGATGCAGATTTCTGGGTGGTGACACTTCCAACGATCGAGCAAATCGAATCATATTTAGATATCCATTATTTATTTTACACAACTGATCATTTGTGCAGGTCTATTTAGATGAGCCGTTGACGCCTGCACAAACTTTATGTTCTTTTTATCAAAATAGAAAACCATACTAATGCAATTACTGTGTTTCAGGGAGTCACTGAAGCATCATCTTCAATAATATCATCAATGGAAGTCTATGAGGAGCCCAAGGTATGGATCTTGACAGTTCCATCTAACTAGATCAACAATGCGTGAATAATTGTCGTTTGAATGTTCTACACAAAGCGTTCATTCGTGTTTTGCTATTGAGATGTACGTGGGCATTGGTCCCCAAGTACATTTTGTGTTTTCGATATTATTATACATACTAATGAAAGTTCTATGTTTCAGGGAGTCGATGGAGCGTCAGTGCGTGATGGATGTGCTTATCAGGAAAACATAGTCGTTGCAGCGCAAGAGGAAGTGGAGACATATACACACGAGTCGGAGCAACAGCGTCCTGATGTTGAAGTTCGAGGCAAGAAAGTTTCAAAGAAAAGAAAGCAAAAGAAGGTTAGTGTCCTGGTCACTATATTATGTTGTTTTTCACTGTTAATAGTTCAATACTGTAAGTTGTGTTTAAACTGAACACCCCTTTTCCAATCTGTCCTCTAGTTGCGAGTGGGTGTACGAACTAGATCTACACAGACAGTGAAGCGAACGAGAGATGTTGCTTGTCAAACCTTTTGGCAGGGACTTGAGACTGGAGAAGCATCGTGCCAATGGGAAGAATATGAAGTGATTGACAACGGAGCTATACCACCACCAGCCATTGATAGTGAATGTCCTCCTGGTAGTTCGGATGCAGTCGGAGATCAATTCACAGAATCCACACCCGCAAAAACTAAGACCGCGAGAAAGTTGAAGAAATTGTTTTATTCACCCATCGCCGGAGAAGGAACAGATGTTGCAATGGAAGAGAATGAAGTAGGCGACAATGAAACACCATCAATATCACTGAACATAGCGGAAGACGATATCAGAGATTCTACCTTTCATGTGAGTGACATGTCCTCAACGTTACAGGCCGAACCAGCTGGGATGCAGAGTGACAGTATAAGGAAAGAGGCCAAATTCATTGTATTCGATAGTTGTTTGATTGATATTATTATTCGGATGAAATGTGGGCATTTGGTTGGTGGGGAAGTATGTGGGGAGCCATTGATTAATGTGACTCGTGCAATTCGAGGCACTAACCTTAAAATACATGCCACCTGTACAAAATATCATCCTTTCACATGGTCTGCACAACCTATGCTGGGACAACTGCCAGCAGGCAATCTACTTTGTGCAGCGGCTGCACTTTTTAGTGGTTCAAGTTTTAAAAAGTTAGAGTCTTTCTTTCAGTTTGTGGGAATCCATTTCATTGCGAAAACTCAGTTCTACAAATACCAAACCGATTATCTATTTCCAGCCATTAGCGAAGCTTGGAGAATGGAAAAAATGTCTATTGATAGTACATTCGCGGGCAAACGGTTCAGGCTAGCCGGTGATGGACAGTGCGACAGCCCAGGATTTTCAGCCAAGTACTGCACCTACCACTTTCAGGACATGGAAAGTAAGAAAATTGCGAGTTCGGTGGTCGTGCAGGTGTCACAAAGTACATCCTCAGTGGCCATGGAGAAAGTTGGCTTTGTAGCATCATTGCAAGAACTACAATCGCGGGGAATGGTGATCGACCTGATAGCCACGGACAGACACGTTTCAATTGCCAAGACAATGAGAGAACAGTACAAAAATATAAATCACCAATTTGACGTTTGGCATCTTGCAAAATCAATCAATAAAAAATTGTCGGCTGCAGGTAAAAAAAAAAGAATTGCAAGGTATTTCACAGTGGTCCAAGTCAATCAGCAACCATCTTTGGTGGAGCTCAAAAACATGTGGAGGGTCGTTGGAAATTCTACTGGAAAAATGGCGGTCAGTAATGCCACACTGTACAAACGTTCACCGATGGAACACGAACCAACATTTCCACAATTGTGAACATGGCCATTTGTCCACAGAGGAGGCACGGAAGAAGAAGTGGTTGATTCCTTCATCACCCACTCACAAAGCCATTGAAAAGATTGTATTTGATAAAACTATAACAAAAGCTTTGAGTGGACTCACAGAATTCTGCCACACAGGAGATTTGGAGGTGTTCCACAATATGTGCCTCAAGTACAGGCCAAAACGATTGCATTTTGGCATGGAGGGCATGATAAATCGGACTCTTTTAGCGGTCTTGGCACATAACCATAATGTTGGCCGTCAACAAAGTAGGACGACCGGAACTCTAGGGACGCTTCGCTACAATAAGGCCTTCACTAAAAGAAGTAAACAATGGGTGATCAAACCAGTGTTTGAGGATATGCAATATGAGTTTATTGAGAAACTTATTGTTGACGTCCTAGATAGGCACATAAATGGAGTTGTGAACGAACCTGTGCAGGGGACAACTGCATTGCCACCCAACATTGCATCTGTTCCATGTCCACCTAAAGAAGAACTCATTGAGAAATACACATCACGGTTTAAATGATTGTAATTTCATTGTCTGTTCTCTCAAGTCTCCTCATGTCGCAGGCCCATTGAATATGTGAATCTATCCAACCTTGTTCATTTGCGCATTAAATTAAACCAAACAGTAATATAAATAATTTTTCAAAAAATATAGAATGTCTCCGTATTTATGGTTCTGTGTGGCTGCAAAGCACGCAGACAAAATGCAAAGATGGAGTGTAAATTTCAAGTCCTGTGAGAATGCCTTACACTGAATGTAGCTAACTAGGAATGTGTGCTCGTTCAAAGTGAAGGTCAGCTGCTTTGATTTTTTCTCGGGTGCCAGAATGGCACACGACTCAGTATAAGGTTCTATTGTATTTTGACCTTGACAGGCCGGGACCACGTAAGAAACGATAATGAATATAATTTCAGAAACGAAAGCCATTTCATGTTCGTTCATTAGAAGAAATAACGTCGGCATAGAATGAGTGGTATTTCGGGGCTGCCCTACGCACAGACGCAATGGAAAATGCAAATATAATGTAAGTAACTCTTTAGATGAGTTTATACCGCAATTTAATTACTATACAGTTGCTTTAAAGACGGGTTAAGTTGTACTTGTTCGTTCTATGTGGCATGTTGTTTTGTACCGCGCACTATCTTGGGGAGAACCGTCTACTTTTACGGAAGCACCTCAAAACCTTTGCTTCTGCTTTCTCTCTCCCTCTCCCCTGCAACAACTGGCCCACTGTCTGCGATCTCGGTCCTGGGCCCTTCCACTCTCCACCTGCACTCCCTGTCAACCCCTGCACTGAGGGACTGTCTCAGTATCCTACAGCCCCCCCTTGACGTTTAAAACCCAGTTGCACTGTCCTAGCTATGAAATAATTTACCGACCGAATATATAAAATGAATAATTTTAATAAAGATCTGATGGTGAGACTAATTTCATTGTTTATGTTTTTCAAACAGGTACATCATGCATTACTGCATGTGTCACGAGTACCAGACACCGGCGGACGGCTTCTTTAACCGCCAGTTGCTTCTCCGCGTGAACAACGTTACCACCCTGACCATTTTATGGGACGATCGCCAAGTACAAGTATGCCCTTACGCGGTACTAACGGCTAGATGCAACATACAGACCGTTGTGGTGGCCTAGTGCCTCGTTGTTGGAACAGCCATGCGATTATCAGTGCGACCGAAGAGCTTATTTTATCGTAAACCAACACCCTGTTTACTGCACACGAACATCGCTTGCCTCAAGACGAACTATTTTGGATCGAGAGCAAATAAAAATGAAAATCGCTGAATATTCTATAAACATTTGATGTCCAATAAATGTACTTTGCCAAATGTACAATCTTGCAGTTTGCTTTTAAACCACAGTTTGATATTCCGAATTGTGGCGCTGTATTGTGAGATGATCTAAGACCCTGTGTACAGCAAAGGAACATCGCGTGCCTCAAAACGAACTATTTCGGATCGAGAGCAAATAAAAAAGAAAAATCGCTGAATATTCTCTAAACATTTGATGTCAAATAAATGTACTTTACCAAATTTACAATCTTGCGGTTTGATTTAAAAGTACAGTTTCATATTGCGAATTGTGGCGCGCTGTGTTGTGTGAGCTTATCTGTGTTGATTTCCGGGTTCTGTGTGGAGTCGCGTAGAAGACGCCTGGGCGCGTTTGCCTACGCAGCACAGTCACGTCACGGATAGAGGCGGGGAATATGAATGTTTTGATAAAGTCTGTTTCAGGGGCGGGGGATTTGATTTAGTGCCGCAAAAGCAGGTGAGCCAGGGCGATGCGGCAAGTGATAGGATTATCAGAAAATGGCGGCTGATTTCGAGTGCGTTAATGGACGAAAAGTCGGGTAAGGTCCATAGGAAAGTTTTCTACGATCTACCGAGTTATGCTTAAAAACACATGGCCGAACCGTAGGGACAATAAAAAAAAAAGTCCCGGAACTCTCCTTTAATGAACCAATCCCGGCGTCCCTACCAACAATCTTCTGTATGCATGAGTTCATGACCAGAGTACTTTGCAACAGGAAAGTTAAAGGGGTGAAAACGTGTGATACTAAATCCCATCTTCCTCTCTGTTGTTGATCATCGAAGAGTCTCTATGGTTAATGGATCTCTCTGTGGTTCCTGATTAAAGCAGCAGCTCTCCCTTAACACTGCGGCAAGATCAGACTCTCTGGCTCCTGCAAACCACACTCTCACTTTATGAATGGGGTCCCCCTACCGGGGTGGTCTACTGTAAACAACCAGTCCCATACATGACAGCTCACTGTCACTGATACTGAGGGCTGGAGCTGGCTTCAGGTCAACACAGTTATATATGAAAGGTTGTTGGGTTTCTGGTCTCTTTTGTTAACCTCTGCAGCCAGGCATCATCTGGGCCTGTTTGAAGTACCCTCTAATTAGTATGTTAATCGCTGTCACTAGCTGCAGGGCCTAACAAAAGAGCAAGGCAGATTCATGGAGCCTTTGCTAGTTAATCAGGGTGGCCGTGGCAGGGGGAGGCTTGCAGACAGATGGGGTTCATACAAATAATTTAATCATATCCCAATTTTGCTCATGCAGTAGCTGTTCCGATACATACATCATTCTATGTTGTACCAATACGTACAGATCCTGTCCCAGAGGGTAGATACCTCCTGGTTAACAGCACAATTTGTGGTCATAGAATGCAAATATTGACTGTGTATGCACCGAATGTGGATGCTGCGGAATTCTTCTAAAAAGGTAGGTAGGTGGACTTGTGATCTGAATGTGACGACCTTCTGGGTAGGCAATTTCAAGGAAGTCTGGAACCTAGCAATAGACAGTTCCAAGGGTATACGCAGGCTTACGACCAAAGCGATACACACCGTTCAAAAATTGTAACTCACCATGATCTTATTGATGCATGGAGACCGGAGCATCCTCAAGATTGAGAATAAACATTATACGGAGGTCCCCGATTCTTTAGCCAGAATAGATTGACTTTATTACAACACAGTGTACACCCTGGGTCACAGCTTGTGCTATACTATCTAGGTATCTAGTGCTATACTATCTAGGTATCATACAGGAATGCTAGAGCCTGTATCTGTGGCATTCTTCTAGCTGACACGATAGCCAATATGAATGCCACCTTCCACGATAGATATTTGAGCTGGGCCGTGGCTAGCGGCTCTAAATTATTTTTATGAGACACGCCAGGACCTTATTGAGGCTCCAGTCTGGTGGGGTTTTCTTTATTGGTGAAAAAGTTCTCAACAGTCGTCCATACCTATCTGCACTCTGCTGCTTATGCTGATAACTATTATACACTGCATACAGATGCTGCTCACTGGTCTAAACTTGGTACCTTTAGACATCCTGGCCCGTGGGGTCCAGTACTGTTATGGTCTTCCAGGCGTTCGCATCACATTAAACGCCATCCTTACTAGCTTTAAGTTGCCCTATTCTCTTATATTATGCAGGCTATCTACTACCCTACAGTCATCTGCCTGATCACCTTAATAGACGTCTACTTTCTAGGTATAGCTGCTGACTCCTTACAGCCAGAACCTAAACACCTAACGATGAGTAAACAGACAGCCACGTTACTTGGGATCAAACCTACCAAATTCCTCCCACCCCTTAAGTACAGTCCATGGCAAACAACTATAAGGCCAACCCCATTCCTACCTGAATTAAACTTAGTCACTAATCATTATAATACCGATTCAACTAGCCTTCCTGACCCAGTAGAAACCTTAACTCCTTGCCAATGGATCAACCTATATGCCACTAAACCAACACCTAACCAGCCATGCTCTATTGAAGTTAGAAACAGCAGGCTTGGCTTGGCTCAGCTTGGCTCCAGACGTGCCAGACACTCCTTCATTCAGACCAAACTTCTAGATAAACCTAAACCTCCGTGGTGTCAAATAGCCCTATACCGAAGACCATCTACAAGAAGAAAACAAGAGGTAACCATAAGGAGTGTCCCATACCTTCTCTTAGCACAAACCTCCATGTCAAAGGTGGCCTAATAAACGCTAGATCTGTGGTTGCCCATGCCATAGATATAGCTGACCTAATTAAGACTGGGGAACTAGACTTCCTAGCCATTTCCGAGACATTGCTTCATGCCACAGACCGTCTCTGCTATTGGCCATTCCCGACATGTACACCATTGTGAGAGCAGATAGAGCAACCTCTAAAGGCGGTGGCATCGCTTTCATTGCAAAATCGAGCCTAGGGCTCAGAGTAACTAACTCTCCTATCGTGAAGATGTGTGAACTACTTACGGTTAAACTAACCACTTCCAACTCAAGTACATTAACTGTACATCTAATTTACAGCCCTCCGGGTTCCATTGGATCCTTCGAGGAAGACATTACTACCATACTCTCAGTAAATACCAAACTTACCTCACAAATATTACTATTAGGCGATTTCAACCTTAGTTTCTAAGACCCCAACGACCAAAATGCAAAGGCATTGTCTGATACCCTTACTGAACTAGGGCTTTTGCAAAGAGTAAATCAGCCTACTCACGAGAAAGGCAGAATACTAGACTGGGTAGCAGATATTAACTGTGAGACAGTAATCACATCTGTTGAATCCCAGACGTGGACTGACCATTTTCTAATTTCCTTCACTATTCCCACCAAGCAATTGGTAGCTAAGACCATCCCGATAGCTCTGCCGCTCCTCACTAGGAATAAACGGAACATCACAGCAGATGAGCTTCTGCCACTCCTGCTTCCTACTTTGAACTCTGCAGTCTCTGAACCCAGATGCTTTAGTAGACCTATAAAATTCCACCATTACACAAGCACTAGACATCATCGTCCCACTCAAATTGCGAAAAGGTAAAACTAGATCCCACCTTAACTCTTGGTTCACACCCCAGCTAAAAGACCTCCGAGCAGAGAAGAGAAAATTTGAAGAAGTCTTATGGAAAAATATGCCATCCAAAGAAAATAAACACAACTCGTATGAACTCTCCACCAAGAATAAAGTCGAAATTCTACGAACTAAACACAAAACTTACGACAGGATTGACAAAGCTAGTTCTAGTACTAAGCAACCTTTTCTGATCTTGAGGGAAATGGAATCCCCTATCCCCCCTGAGGATTCATGTACAAAGGATAAAGCATGGTGTACCAATATCCAAAATGCACTATCCAATAAAATTACCACCCTCCAAAATAAAATTGCAGCAAAAAGGCTAAACCTCACAGACGTTTACAGGAATTCAAATTCTCGCAAGTCACTACCCAAGAGGTGGAAAAGATTATTGCCTCGCTTAAACCTTCTAGATGCCAGGGAGACATCTCTTCTGCACAAATAATTAAAGATGCTGCCAGAGACCTGAACTGAAATTCTGGCAGGTTACCGCCGGACTCATATTACCATTCCACCTCTGTGATTTCCGGAATTACCGGGGCATTACGACCCCAGTGACCCGGGAATTCCGGAGGCGGAATTCGGTAAATCCCCATTCCCATTGAGTCCACTAGGACTCAATGGTAATGGGGAAAGTGGAAACACCGGCACCATCTCGTGATGGTGCCGGTGTTTCCACGTCCGGCTGCAGGCGGGTGGTGTTAAACCCACCAGGTCAGACCTGGCGGGAATGACACCTCCCGCCTGCAGAACTCGAGATCACCCGGTCCGGAAACAACAGTGGCGGCAGGTTTACCGCCACCGTTATTTCCAGACCAGGTGACTCGTAATGAGGCCCAATGTGCCCTATTACTCCTACTAGACCTATGTGCCGCTTTCGACTTGGTAGATCACAAAGTGCTCTGCAAACACTTGTCTACTTCTACCAACTTCTCACAAGAAGCCACAGACTGGATTCAATCCTTTCTCAGCAATAGGTCAATGAGAGTCTTCTCTCCGTCGGCGGCTGCTGACCCGTCCCCTATTACATGTCGTGTACTGCAAGGTTCATGCGTCTCACCTACCATGTATAACATATTTATGAAGCAATTGTTGGATGATCTGGATCATCTGGGTGTCACCTACACTAATTATGCAGATGACACCCAGATACCCTCTCTGGCGATTACGACACAGACCTGGCCCCTAGTCAATAAAATATATCTCGTCATCCAG
Organism: Ambystoma mexicanum; assembly: GCF_040938575.1. Lineage (NCBI taxonomy): Eukaryota > Metazoa > Chordata > Amphibia > Caudata > Ambystomatidae > Ambystoma > Ambystoma mexicanum. Next base: position 669,783,762 of record NC_090927.1, on the reverse strand, counting down.
GAATGGATGGCAGTCCATGGCCTATGCTTAAACGATGACAAGACGGAGATCTTACTACTAGGAGCCCCAGCCAACCTCAACAAACTTGACAGTCAATACACCTCATACAATATTGATGGTATCGACATTAGAGTCGCCAAGGAGACCAAAACCTTGGGCTTTTACCTGCACTCTGCATTGAACCTGGGCAAACAAATTAATGTGAAGTCTGCAACTGCATACACGAGCAAGTTGATACATGCGTGCAAACCCTGCCTATCGACTAAGAGCTGCATTACTCTAGTGAGAGCCTTAATACTTTCCAAACTGGATTATTGCAATGCCCTCTATGCAGGAGCCAGCAAACACATCATAAACAAACTCCAAATCTTACAAAACAATGCACTAAGAACATTATTAAGCATTCCTAGGAGGCAACTCATCTCTGAGGCCAGAAGAAAACACAAATGGCTTTCTATCAAGGACAGGATTCATTTCAAAATAGTCTCCATCACCCACAAATGTCTAAATAAGGCTGCCCCACAGTACCGGAGACAAAATAAAAAAAAATAAAAACATCACGCCCACAAGAACTGCTAATTCGTGCTTTCGTGCTGTATTATAGTCCCTAGATTCAATCTGAAAAAGGCTGGTGGCATCAGTTTTCCTGTTCAGGCCGCCCAAATCTGGAACTCTCTCTCTCTTCATTTGCAAATTGACCAGTCCTTCCAAGGTTTTAGGAATGACACAAAAAACTGGCTAGTCAAGAATGACATCTGATGTCCCTTTAATCCTGCACGTCCTCGAAGGCCACTTCAGTATCCATATGCTTGCAAATGTACCATTGGCCTGTCTTGTATAATATGTCACTTGCTGTATCTCATAATGTTTGTAATTTATTTATGTATTACTATGTATGTGTGTAACACTAACCTCTGAAATGTTTTGCAATGCACCCACAACCCCCGGGTTTGGTGCGCTATACAAATCAATAAACAAACAGCTCTTTGAGAGAGTTTTTAATCAATCTGCTACTATATAAAGGCATGCCTTTCCTCTTCCTAGTGTAACTTGAGATTGCCCCCCGGTGAACAGGATAAACGTGCCAAACCCTGTTTTTGCTCGGCAGAGTAGATATGGAAGCAGTTGCTCTGGCTGTACCTCGAGTGGCTGGACCCTCTGTTTCGCACACGAGGCACAGAACCTCTTCCACTTGAGGCAATTCGACTCATTAGTGGCAGGCGCCCTAGCAGCAGACAGAATGTCTTTGCCGTCTTGAGGACTTGTTAGTCAGCCAAACTCTACGAAATCATGAGCCGCACTGTCAATTTTAGGGACTGTGAGTCATGGTATATGTTTTTGCCGTGGTCTTGCGATATGTCGTTTTGGTTGGTCGCACAGCCTTATTGGTTGATCTGCCGATAGGTGAAGCAGGTCAGAGTACCATGTCTGGCGTGGCTAGTTCGGTGGGATTAAGATCACTCAGCACAGATGCATTATCATTTATATTGCCGGCCATATGACCGGATTGGAGGAAACAAATAGGGAAAAAGTTTTGCCCATGGGAAGGAGAACGCATTCCCCCATTGACCCCTGCTGCGGGGTCCTGCTGGCAAATTGTACACACTTTTTTGTGGCTGAGTAGCAAAAGGTTCTAGGAATGGGCAACCCCGTCTCGGAAACAGCAGTTGGAGTTGGTTGTCATTGAGCTCCCACTCATAGGACTGTGTGGCTTGCCTGCTGAGGCTGTCTGCTACCTGGGTTTGGACTCCTGGGAGATGGAAAACCTGTAGAGCGATGCAATTGGATATTGCCCAGTGCCACACCTGTTGTGCCTCCAAGGACTGAGTTGTCGATCTCGTGCCCGCCCATGCTTCCAGAGTTCACACAATGTTCTAGTATTGTCTGTCAGGATTCTGACTGGGCATCCTCTCAGCACTGGCAGGAAGTATTTCAGTGCCCATCTAACTGCCCTCAGTTCCAGCAGATTGATGTGGAGAGCCATCACTTTGGTTGTCCAGAGTCCCCCCTGACACTGAGCTGGTCGACATGGGTGCCCCAGCCCAACATGGACGCATCAGTGATGAGCGTTTTGTGGTGTGGAGGTTCCTACAAGGGATTGCCTCTTAGGATGTTGGTTTTGTCAGCCTACCACTGGAGCTTGTGGGCACGTTTGGTCGTGACATGTATCTTGTCTCTCCATGTTACTGAAATCCGGGACCAACTGAAGGCAATGAATTCCTGTAGGGGCCTCACCTGGAGCCTGCAATTGGGTATGAGCGAAAAGCACAATACCATGGTTCCTGGCAGAGGCATGCAGTCACGCACTAACAGCCATTTCCCCCAGCCTGAAGGTGGGAAACAGAGGTTAACATGCTTGCTAAATCTGCAGATGGTCTCAATCTCGGCTCTCCTGTTGAGAATTCTGCCCAAGAAAAAACAACTTCTTGTATGGCTGAAACAAAGATTTATTGTAGTTTTTCGGGAAGTTGAGGTCTTGAAGACACTGCACCGTCTGTGAAGTGGATCCTTGAGCCCCGGCCATCGTTGTTGCCCACACAAGCCAGTCATCCTAATAGGGGTAGATGTGGTGGCCCTCCCTTTGCAGGCTTGCGGCTATTGGCACGAGGCACTTCGTAAATGTTCAATGCGATGATTTGAGGCCGAACAGCATCACTGGAAAATGGTAATGAGCACCTTGCACCACAGAACGGAGCTACTTCCTGTGTTTTGGGTGAATTGGTGTATGGAAATATGTGTCCTGGATGTCTAGGGATGTCAGAAAGACGTTCAGCTACACCTCGTTTATCATCACCTGCTTTAGTGTTACGATGGTATCCTGATTTATACTAACTTCATCTTTCGCAGATCCAAAATGGGGCGCCATTTTCCATCCGGTTTTCGCGCGAGAAAGTTAGATAGGCCCCTGTTTCGTCTTGGTACTTTCTCTATGGCCTTCTTTGACAACGTTTGTTTTACCTCTTCTAGTAATACCTTTATGTGTGCAGGAGTGTGATGACTTGGAGGAATTTCGGGGGCGGGTTGGAGGGGTCAGCAATGCGAGGAGGACACCTGTTTGATGATTGGTCAACATATGCCATTTTATTAAAGATTAATTGAAGATAAATGCCTCACTGTTCCTACTCTGCTGAGAATTTCCCTCTCTAGCCAAAGCCAGAGGGAAACGCCAACATAGGATGTCTGGCCCTCACAGTAAACATTAAATACAAAGAAAAAATATGGCATTTCCAATAGCATCAACAACATTCACAGATTCTTGATAACCCCTCAATACCCTGGGTGGATTCCCTTCCCCCAGGGTTCAAAGTGAATTCTGCTCCAATGTTCAAATAAGGAAATCCTTGTATGGAAGATAGTCTTAAAACAGTTCTTGATGTTTCAATGTCAGAATAATGTTTAGTTAACCAAAGTCCCAACACTAGAAAATCTTTTCTCCTTGTTGAAATATGAACTTCCCACTTCCTCAACTTATACTACTGTCAGTGAAACACAGTTCTTGGTTAACAGTTAGCATGTAATTAGTTACAAGATTAGTATTCACAGCAGGTATAATTGTCAGGATGACTTCACAGTACTGCTGCTAATACTTCAACTTCTACTCAAGTTTACCACGAGAACAGTCTGTCTCATGTGTCTCATAGTACTCCACTTCGTTTAGGCTACTGAAATATGCATCTACTGACAACCAGATATACCACCACAGCTTCAGTACTTTGGACTGCTACCACAGCTTCAGTAATGTGCGACTCAAGACAGGTTTTGAATATCTCTTCAAAAGGGGACACCTCTTTCCCTCTCTCGTCCGTCTTACACAATAACTTCAAATAACGTTCAACAGCAAGCGTCCCTTCCTCAACTTTGCCTTCACCTCTCTGCCACCCGTTAGTCCAATTACCCAGAAGCCTTGGTGCCACTCTCTTGGCTACAGGTGATGCCTTCACACTTATATCAAACTGTTATTGGGATCCGAATAATAGATTGCTTTTTGGCTCAGAGAAAGGCTACTTTCAATCTTAGTATGGGGAGACGCTCGGCTTGGGCAATGCTTGCTCTTTTCTTTAATTGTAGGTACAATAGTTAACTTCTTTTATAAGAAATGAATGCTGTGTAAAATAAAGGCTAGAGTTCAGTATTCCTTTGGAAAGCACAATTAGGCACACATGATCACTTCTTTATGTAGTTTTGAAAGATTAAAGGTTTAACAATGGTCTTCGCAATGTTAAATGTTCAGCAATAGCCTTCGCAACATTTACTCTTCATAATGAGATGCACACAACCACTTTCTTCATAAGGTTTACAGTCTTTTAAAGGGTTTAACAATGTTCTTTTGCAGCGTTTGCTCTTCATGCTAGTAAATGGGAATTTACCAGATACACGCAAGTGCTACTTTTCCATTGTTCCCTTATTAAAGGTTCAACGAACAACTTCAGCTTGCTTCTGACTATACGCGAGTGAATAGGAAACTGAACACTGTTGCTGGCAGTGCTCGCTTAAGGAATCAGAATGCCAGGTTTCACTCACCAGCTTCGGTGAACCTATTTCTGTGGGTTGCACAACTTCCATGACGTCTGCCACAGTTCCTACTGCTTCTGGCTTCACAGGGACCACACCCTTCCTCGCTGAAGGTGTCTCGAGTCCGGCCACTGGTTTAAGGAGCCTCTCTCGCTCGTGAGACCCACAGCCTGACAACAGCTCCTCGGTCTCTGACACATTCTCTGTACGGCAATCAAGCTCACATAGGGAAACACAGCCTTCCTGCACATCATATTCTGCACAGCCTCTGCATGTCAGTGTGGGGGAACAGGCAGGTGAAATCTACTACATCTATGTTCCGGCGTCCCTCTGGTTCTGCCACTTCTGCTTGGTTTGCCAGCATTGTGCCTTCTTTCTACTTCTGCTACTACAGCATGCACTCTAGTAACAGTTTCAGCTCCTTCTGATTGCTTGCACCTGAGGGGGCCTTTGATGCCTCACAGGTTCCTTCAGATGTGGGCCGTTAGGCTTAATTGCCTGAGAACTGCAACAGCATACCTCTTCAGTCCTCTTCCCCCTCCCAGTACTCATGGGATTTTGGGACTTGTAGTCCCAAACAACAAAGTTAGTTTGTTTATAATAACTTTTGATTTGTAATGATAGATTTAGTCCCCTTAAAGCTATTTAAGGACAAATAATTAGAATTTGTATTTACAGAGAAAGACAGTCTATTTAAGGCAATACTTTGATATTCCTTGCCATTATAGCTTTGGGAGAAAGGAGGGCGTTTATCCTAAAATACTTTTAAGGGTCTTTCTGTGGGTAAGGTTTGTTCAGGTTTTATAGTACTTGTGCCCAGAGCCACAGATTTTATGTCGGGTTCAGATATTTTGTAATGGCAATAAGCCATTACCTGCTTGGCAATTTAGAAAGTTCTTCCCTTTCAAAAAACACATACCGCGTCTCATCCCACAGTATCTCCTCACCACCCCGGGCCTGGTCTCCTCCCAGGTTATCCTCCCACAGTACACCACCCAACAAGGTCAGGATCAGGGACCATCTCCCTTTCCCCGGCCACCTGGGAGGAAACTTTAGGCAGGGTTTCAGTGAGGGATTCGTAAGATTCTTCACAGAGGGGTGCTTTGTAAACTCTAGCAGGTTCTCATAAGTTATCGAATCCAGGACCTATTTGTCTGATGTTACTTGTTGCCAGTTCTGGACATAGCTTGACACGTTTCCCCCACCTGCTTTTTTCTTGGTGTCTTCTCATTGTTGCTGCTTACCTTGCTGCGCTCTCTGAGAGCTTGAGGCTTTTTATGCGTCTGCCGGAAGTCTTTTGACCTCCGATAGCCTTAATAGACTCTCCTGTAACCATCGAAGTAATATGATGAACCTTTGGTATGATTTACCTCCTCCAGTGGAGGTGGAAGATCCGGCACTTCACGAGGCTCCCCTGAAGGGTAGAAAATACCTCCTGCCTTTATTGATGTGAGGGAGCGATCTGTGTCCGAGTCTGCCTTTATCACCTTGAGGGCCTCATCTATCTTCCGTCCAAAGAGGTAATCTCCTTCACAAGTCATGTCCACCACTGAATGATGAACCTCTGGCTTAAAGTCTGTCCATCAGAGCCGCCCCAGGCGTCTCAACACCACGCCATTGCCGACCTGTTTAAAACCTGTCTCTGCTAGGTCTCCAGCAATGTTAATGCTGTGATTCGATGCCTCCTCCCCTTCCTTGAGGGTCGCCCTCACCTCCTTCCGCTTACTCTCTGTCATATCGTGTGGAGATGGCAAGGGAATTAGCCGCCCTGACTGCAGTAGCACCTATCGCTAGCACCTTCATCCCAAAGGAATCCCTGATTGTGGCCTTAGTTCTCTGGAGGGATTGCACACTTTGTCAGATCAGGTCAACAACAGATTATGGGGATGGTTGTGATGTGAGGCACTTTGGTGTTGAGCCTGGTGGGTCAAACTTTTTGCCTGCCCTTTACTGCTGGCTCTGTAAACTGACATCTTATCGTTTTCAGACCTTCCCACACATGATCCGAAATTTGGATGGTAACCTCCGATTACCTCCCCTTTCCCATATGATCAAAAACATAGCTCTCAACCATTTATGTTGCAAAGGCGGGTGAAAACACCCGATTTTATTTTTGGCGGGTGAGAGGCCCATTGAAACGAATGGGCGTGAAGGTGACTTGCCGGGTGAGTCAGCTGTTTGCAAGGCAGGTGTCACCCGCCAAAAGCGTGTGAGTTGAGAGCTATGTCAAAAATGAAGCATTCCTTCGCGTCTTCTGATGCAACCAGGCCAAATTCTTGGCAGATCTTCGTGATCATATTATAGAAGGCCAAAATGTTATCCGGAAGGGAGGGTTTTTGTGCCTCTTCTGGAGGTTCATCAACCGGTATATCCTTATCCCAGTCATCTCTTTGTGGCGACACTGTTGTGGTCGATGTTGTGTTTTGGGAAGCATCCACAGCAGCGTCTGTTAGCTGTCCCTCTTGTTACTGCACTCTAGGCGGTGGATGTCTTTGCAGGAGGGGGTTGGGGACCGGCATGCAATGGGTGATCCACTTCGTCCACGTGATCCCAGCATTAACCTGGGTATTGATATTGACCAAGACCTTGAGGATCATGAGTGGGCTTAGACCTACTTCTAGATCTCAGCCTTGCCCTGGTTGGAGTGGGCGATCAATGTTGCTGTGCGCTCTCAAGGAACCAATTTATCAGTGGGACCTGTGGTTGCCTCTGTCATGGTTGAGGTAAAGCGGCATCCAGTTGTGCAATGACCCTCTGTAGGGACGACAGGACCTGCAGAGATAGCAGCGCTTGTGGGTTTGTCAGCAGGGCTTGCATTTCCACCTCAGGCTGCTCGGCCTGGTTGACGTGTTCCAACAAGGATCCCTGTACCCAGCAGGCCGGGTTGACGTGGGCCGACAGGGGAACCCTGTACCGGGAGTTTGGGTCCTGACTTTGGGTGAAGTGCTCTGTCAGGGCACCCGTGTTCTACTTGGCCCATTGAAGGGGTAAAGAGAGGTTGGTTTCTTCCCGACACGACTCCCTAAAACCAGTCCTTCTTTGCTTTTTATGCATCCGAGCTGGGTCCTCTCCAGCAGAGGATCCTTGTCCTTCTCTTTCCCTGAAGTATTCTTTCTTACTCCATAATTCCAACTCTTTACAGTTGTCTCTACTTGCCATTGAGGAGTGATCAGAATTACTTTGCTGCCATTCTTCTTCATCTCTGTGGATTTGTGTTGGGTTTGAATACTGGAAGTTGTATTACATTAGCAAGCAGTGGTTTGTTCAGGTTTTGACTTATGTGGCAGCGATGGTCTGAGAGGCTCATAGGAAAGTAGGACAAGGAGTTCCTTCACAGAACGGGAGTCCTTGTCCCCAAAAGGGGAGACTCTCCCTGTGAGGCATACCGCCACCCCTAGGGGGAATGTTGCATAGCAAGATCACCTCCCTAGCCTCACAGGGAAGAAGGGACGAGATCCCATGAATCGCCACTAAGCTCAAGTCAGATGAATCATGCCAGTCTTCGTCTTCCCTCACAGAACCCCTGATGTCATTGCACCTGTCTAATCAAGAAGTCCCCCAGGTCATCATTTTTCTCAGGTGCATCGTTTATTGCTGTGTCATCTCAATCTCACAGCAGGGGTGTGAAAAGGAGTCAGGAAGGTAAACTCGATTCCCCACAACACAGCCATCACCCCATAAATTGTGAACCTTGGCCCATCCACCTCCCCTTCTAGATTAAAGGTGCAGATACAATCTGAATACACCCCGCTAGTGCCCCGAAGCAGTGCACCAATTTTACTGACACCACCCAGATTGTCTCTAGGGATGGGCTAGCGGTATGATGCCCAAACAACCTAGTCACCTTTGCTCACCCCCTTCCAGACTAACTCCAGATGTGGACACACACATGATATTCCAAAATAGTGCCCACAACTCAATCTGGAAAGAGGGCATTTATGAAGCAAACGAGGAGTACAGAAACCACACAGTAATGTTAGAGAAACAAGCAACTTCTCCCAGTATCTTCACAACAGGAACAAGACTCACCTGCACAAAGGAATGTCTGTGGCTCACCCATCCACCCTGCTAGGAATCTCTCCCCAATGAGGAGAGCGTACATGACCAAAAAACATCTGCCAGACCTCAAACTTGGAACGCAACCATGGAGACCCTCAGTCACCAAAGAGGCCTTTAAGCAAGATTACGAACAAGAGGAAAGAAACCTGGAAAAAGGGACCCACTTAGAGAATTAAGGGAAACTCCCAGCAGGCCCAGATTTTAAAAGGGAAAAAAAAATAAGAAATCAGGAACTGGAGTTCAGGATGATATCAGGAATAACCCTTTAGCCAAATGACTGAATAATCAGGGTCATTAACCACTTTATCAAAAAGGCACAAGCCCCTGCAGGGAAAGCCATAAACCGAGCTGCCCACTAGAGAGCAGCAGGAAAATGTGGGAGAGAAGCCCTGAGAGATAATTAGACCTGGCGAGAGAGAGTTGGACCCTGGAAAGTCATCCGCACCAGAGGGAAGGTCAAGTCCAGACACAGCACCTGGAAGAGAACCAGACAGCTGGGAAGATCAGAGAATAGGTCTGAATGACAGACCTCGGAGCCTGATGAAGGCAATGTCTCAGAAACTGGCGAAGATTAGACGAAAAGCTGTCACGACCCTCGCCCAAAACCCCCTCTGGCAAACACATTGGCCAGGTGGAGTCAGGACTCGGGCCGCTAGAGCATGGCATCCTCTTCAAAAGCGCTCATGGGGCCAGTCCTGGCGCCAGTGGCGCCAGGCTCATCCACCATGAAAAACAATGTGCTTGGGAACTACTTTATTGTATTGTCAGCCAACAAGGAGGCATCCACATAGCTTGGTTCCCAAGAACCAAGCTATGCGGTCTAGTGTTTTGGGTGTGGTAGCCTAGGCACTACTTTACCTGGACTATTTTGTTGGGGCTATTTAAACCACACCCGAGCAAGACAACACGCTTTGCGTTACTTTGCAGCTTGCAATGTGACGCTCACCGTGTCCAGCTATTCCCTCGAACCTCGGAGAAGCAGAACCTGCTAGGAGACAAAAGGAACATCATTAGCAGCAGCATCTTACCTGTAGTCTTCATCTTTAAACACTGGCAGCTACTGAAACAGCTTCCTCGAATCTGCACGCCTCCCGGACAGAATGACCTGAAAGAGGAAGATAGAGGCAACATTAAAGAAAGCAGTAGAGACATTTACAACTTACTAACGGCTCAAAAGGCTTAGCTGGCTGGTCGCCTTTCAGCTGGCACCACTCCGGACATTCCACTCGCGCTGAAGAACACCGCAACCTACAAGAAAGGAAAACACAGGTTAGCAAAGGCAAGACTTCGCAGCGCTGCGCATAGCGCTTACTTACCGCATCATAGCGCTCTTAATGCGCCATCATTTACCAGCGGGGCTCAACCAAGCCAGTTCGCCGCGCTGAAGCTCTGCATACCTAAGGGAGAAAAAAAGAGACATTTTAAACAAAGAAAGGCATGCAGGATAGCAACAAAACTAAAGAACAGCATAAGACCTACCTGAATAATATCAAACGGGCCAGCATCAGTGAAGTAACTGGACCGCACTCGCCCATGAAAGACAACGCGCCCCTGAAAAGAAGGCAGGACGGAGAGCATGCCTAATTCTACCACAAGGTGAGGAGAGGGCGTCAGAGGGACTGAAATCATACGGGGGGTGGAGGGAGGATACTTACCCCAGTTGATCAGTCTTGAACACAGTCCTCCTGTATTTTCAGGCAGAACCTTCCCCGCAGACCACATCAGGGCAAAGCTGAGAAGCATACCAGCGAGTAACCTGGCTGGGTGGCGTCCCTGTGGATACCAGGTGAGCGTAACAAAAACAAAGAAATCTAAAAAAACGATTGAAAGTTATACCAGAGTATTCCAGACATCAAAGAGAAAAGCGAACATTCTCCTAAAACTCAGATATTAGAAGGGGCAGTTAGAAGGAAGGAGAAGATTCAGACAGAAGAATCTGGCTCATAAGGATGACATTTGGCTGGTTGGTTAGAAGGTTTTCAGGGTGGGGGCTGGTGGGGTTGAAGCCCTCAAACGGCCAAAGTACTATATCCACACAGCCTAAAAGCACAGTTGAGGCTAATAACAGGTTGCCCAACCATTAAAAAGTGTTTCTAGAGCTAATAACGTAAAGGTGGGTAACCCAGACAGAGCAGAGTATGGTGGCAGTGTAAACAACACCAGAGTCCTGATGCCACACGGGGTGCTCCCTGTGGTCATGAGAAGGAGGGAACATTTACAGACAATCCACTGAGTGCTGGGAGGACACAAACCTGATTTGTTGTTTCAAGGGCCTAACGTGTGGCAATAAAAATGAAAAGAGCCCTAGTGAAAAGCTTGTCGGAGATATCCGGGGTAAATGATATCTCGTTCAAGCGGTTTCCTACAGTCTGCATTCCTTCAGACTATTTATTGCAAGGGGTGTAATGTTTGTTTTTCTTTTGTCAATGCACATTTTTGCTTGTGTATCCTAAATTGCCGAGACGCACTAGCAATGAAGAGCATTGAGGTATATATGTAATCTCCATGATTCCTGCTTTAACTGGTATGGAGGGAGGGGGAGAGGGGGAAGGTGGATTTTCAGACTCCCCTAATGTTACAGGAATATTGGGCTTGGTAGAAGTAATTATCTTACTACTGATCCTAACCGTCCTATTATTCACCTTACAAGATCAAAAATAAAGCAGAGGCTTAGGCAGACTACCCCGGGGAGCTTTATGGCCTCCAAGCAAGCACAGGAGAAGATGTATGCCTTTCTTACACCTGGCCCCCATCTGACGCAGCTTTAGGCAAGATAGGCTGGTATTTGAGAGTGAGAATTGGTACTGCTCAGCAGGGGGGCAGGTGCAAGGTGATCGTGTTCATGATCTGACTGCTCATGCCCCCCTCTTGGAGCCATCAGTCTCCCTGGTAGTGGCCGCCTCATCTAGTGATAGTACTTCATCGCTCTCTTAGAATATTGCAGGTGCTAGGCCCAAATTTGAAAGGCAAGACTTAAGAACTCTATTGTGCCAGTTTGACTTTATTTTCCCTTCAGGAGACCATCCAGGTTGATTTGTTCCTAGATGGCTTTCAAACATTTCAAGTGCTGCACAAAAGAACGCTAGGGGATGATACTTTGGGGGATTGGCTATTTCTGTCAAGTCCTCCTATGAATGTCATCTTGCTGAATCAGATGCTCTAACTTGCTATTTGTAGGCAGTCAGGGCCACTATAGATATTAACATGAATGTCATCTTGGTACATTTTTATAATAGCCCTCATATCTTTCAAGGAGACTTGTCTAACCCAACTGAAATCATTTTTTGACGCCTAATTGTGTGGGCTCGATCAAGCATCATTCAGGCAGGGGATTTTAATGGAACATTTGCAAATGGCCCGATCTTCTGTCTAATACAGAGGATCTGTTGCTGGGAATTCCCAAGCCGAAGTTGATTCACCCCAGAATGTGTGGGCATCGGCTTGGGTTAACTGCTTGGTTGTTTCAATGGGGTTTGAGATCAACTAATGGTCGCACCAAGGCCGACGGACCAGGAAGACTGACCTTTAGAGGCTCCCATGGCAGCTCCACAATGGATTATTGTGTTTCAATCCACTTGTGGAACAGGATTAAGGATTTGTATATGTGTTAAGTGATCACCACCCACTAGTTTTGGAGCTTGTGAAATCGTCAGGAAATCGAGTCATCCCTCATCTTGGTCTGAACGTCTTGGAGGGCACAAGTCGCATGATTAGGTGGAAACCAGAGAACTAAGAAGCTGATGCAAAAGATACATAATAATATCCAACTAATCCTTATCAAATTGATAAAATGAGCAGCTGATCTCCATCTACCTTTTGTCATTTTAGAGGCGTTTGATCTTTTATGCAGGAGGATAACCGCAGAGTACCAGAAAGAGATAACCAAATTTGCACCAAAACAGGCTTGTTGGTATGATGAGGAGTGCAAGGAAGCAAAATTGTTTCCGATTGATATGCTAAAAAGAAAAGATACAAACAGAAATCTTTAACAGAAAGCCAGAGCCAAGTATAAACTGATCTCGACTGCGAACAACGTTTAGATAGAGCAGCTTGGGACGACCTAGTGATGGTTGCTAAGGCTACCGATATGTTACAGTTTTCGGATTTAGTCTCTCTGGGCCCCAAACAAACGGGTAACGGGCTTGAAACAAATGTTTCATATGGAAACTGGGTTTCTCATTTCTCAGCCCTGTATGACCCCAGCCCCTGTGGCAGGAACTATTGTTGAGATTTCTGGCCTCCTAGACACACAATTAAGTCCTGAAATGGTAGAACCCAGAGAAGATATGCATCTTTTATCTTTTTCTCTTTTGGAAATCACAGGCACAATTCATCAGTAGAAACCTGGCCGCTCTCCGGGCCCTGACAGCATTCCTACAGATTTATTTAGGAAAAATGTAGTTTTATGGGCTCCAGTTTTGACCATATGTTAATTAATATGTCTTAATGCTATGTGCAAGACTGCTCAATTCCCAGCTTCTTGGGGGAAGGCAAGTATTCATCCGATCTATAAGGAGGAACCAAGAACCTTCCCGGCTCTCTACCAACCGATTTGTCCCCTAGATTTCTTGTTCAAAGTGTTTGGAAGAGCTTTGTTGTGCAAAATCAAAGCTTGGCTGGATACTAATAACATACTTGAGGAGAAAGAAGTGTGTTTTCGCCCAGGCCTGGGCGTCAGTGAGCAAATCTTAAATCTTTATCTGATTCTGGCTAATTCAGTTAATTATAAGCACAAAGCAATATATCTGACTTTCATGGACCTGTGCACAGCCTTCGATAAGGTTAATAGGGACCCATTGTGAGCTGTGCTCGGGTCGCATGGTTGCCCGGATGCGATTTGCTGGCTATTTTGCACAGGAATACCCAGGCCTGCGTGAGAAGTGGACCTTCTGGTTATTGTACATCTTACTTTAATGTCAGGACAGGAGTACGTCAGGGATGTGTATTGGCCTGTGTCCCATTTTCCTTGTATATTAATGGGCTCTGAGACGTACTGGTACGAGTGACCTCAGACTTCCGAAGAATTAATGGTCTCTTATACCCAAGTGTTGGCATATTGCAGGAACTTGTCAAGGCATATACAGAGTTTAAGACTTTTTTGGACTTGAAAGTTAATGCCGCCAAGTTGGTTGTTATGGCTTGTCACCTCTCCCAGAAAAGTCCCAAAAGGGCACTAATATTAACAAATGGGGTAGTAATCCCAAGAGTCCAGACATTTGATTATCTTGGGATATGTTTAACTTCAAATCTGAAATCAGGGGCACACACAGAAAAACAAGGAGCTAGGTTTAAACAAGCACTTTTGGGGGGCAAGGAGATTCATGTCTAGTGCAAAGCCATTTGCATCTTCTCACTAACTTAATGGGTCCGCTTGATGGCCACGAGGGGTTGATTCTCTCTGCACTTTGGGGCATCAATGATCATGGTAGCACTGTTTATAGCATGCAAAGTACCCCCCTTGGAGTTATGGCACAAGGTAGGGGGCAGGTTGTGTTTGATTTTAAATCACTTTTAATGAATATGAATTGGTTGATAATTGGGGGTTTCCCTTTGTTTTCTCTAGTGGTTCTATGATGAGGTCTCTCATATATGTATATCTCCCTGTCTTTTTAGAGTTGAATTGTTATTCTCCTGATGAAGGTGTAACTCAATTAAAGTTAAATACGCCGAAACCGGTTGAGAAACCAGTGATGAGGTCAACTTTGGACATCGATGTGACCCATCCTAAACTGATGACCACTTGGAACTATCTGTTGTTGTGGCTTTTCATATATATTTATTATATATCTCTTTTTCTCTCTCTTTTTATGAAGACAATAAGTAAATCAATTGTTATGACTTTTTTAGGATAAAGTTTTACCTTACATGTATTATTGTGATGGATGTATGAATGGTTATTGGATGCCTGTGTACGAATGAGATAGACTATATGTGAAACTATGTTAAATTATGTGTTCTTAATTCCTTTCCTGCGATGTAAAATTATTGAGTGCTATGATTAATTCTCGATTAAAATTTGATATTTAAATAATGGATCAGGTTCAATTAAATTTCTTGATTCCTTCTGTCTCCAAAATTGTATCCTCTGGTTTTCTTCCGTAATTAGTAGTGCAAAGCCATTAGACATGATAATGACAGTTTATGCCATACAGCAAAATCAGTGGCCAAAAATGGAGCCACGCTATGGGGTGTTGGGGATGTACAGACTCTGCCAGTCAGCAAGTACTCCTTTTTATAAGTAATTCTCGGTCTATCACAATCTGCCCCCAAATATGGTGCACACATTGAGCTGCGTCTGCAGTTTTATGGGGGATAAAATGGTGTTGGAACCAGCTCTGCATTGGCTCTGACTATGGGCTAATTTCAGGGCGGGGTAAAACAATCCCTAATTACACACTTGTTGGCAAGGGGGGGTTCCGGGCTGTGCCCTGGCTGGACCATGTAAAGAAGCTGCTGTTAAAACTGGATGCTGAACACTTATTTGAACGCTGGTTCCTGTCCTGAAAGACAGGCAGTTTTGTGTTGACCATCACTACTATATTTACTATGGGCAGAAAACCTGCGAGCGAGCTGGTAGCCGCGGTCATTTTTAATGCAAGCTATGACCAGAAGGACCATCCTGCTGCCTTTGTAAACTTGCTTAATGGCGGCCATTTAGACTGAGCTAATTTTGAATGTTCTAAAATTGCTTAATTTGCATTCATATTTAGGTGCATAATGATGAAAAAGAATCTCAGTCTGAGCAACTGTAACAAGCTACCTTGGTTGTTCAATTCTTGTGTATTATTTCTCTTTATTTATTTGTCTGCTGCATGCAGAGCGGAGGACATTGCGACTGACCAATGTCTGAATCAACATATAACAAACATACTCCACAGATTCCACTATGCGCTCCAAATTATGATTTTTCAAAAATAAGATTTTTCAAAGAAATCCCATTCTTAATGGGTATTTAAGTTTGTAATTTTTTCATCCGTTGAGAACATGATAATTCGTTTTCATTCACAACAATTTATCACATCATATTTCTTGCTTGCAGAAGTGATACATCCTCTTATTTCTTCACTTTCAGAAATAGTATACCCTCACATCCTCTTACACCCTCTACACGTGTTTCCCCATGTTTAGTTCCACATGGTTCATCAGGAGGGATATGTAATTATAGGCACTTTTTTAAATGCAGTTCAGGCTGTTTCATATTTGGTTTTCAAAATTGGTTTTCAAAATTGGTTCTTTGTCCTTTGTCCTCATTAAATGTTTGGCAGCTAAGTAATCTAATGTGTAATCTCTGAGATCTTTATTTCTTTGAAGTTGTATATTCATGGCTCCATTCTTCTACTTACCTGTAACTGTTGGTCTCCAGCATGGGTCTGGCATGGATTCACATGCTCATGAATATTCCCCGTCGTCAGGCTGGGAATCCTCAGTAAAGAAAAAAATCAGTATCAGTATTGTTTCCGATCTGTCTTTCTTAGTAGTAACCAATCGCTGGTCTCTGGGTCATACTGCCCCCAGCCAATGACTGCCCTCTTCCTAAGTCCCGCCCCTGGCGGCCATCCTCAGATTTGGTAGCATGTAAAGTGGCAGTAGGATCAAGTGAAGAGCCGCAGAGGGGTAGGAGGGAGGGTTCGCATGTGAATCCATGCCAGACCCATGCTGGAGAACAACAGTTACAGGTAAGTAATTTGTTCCTTCTCCAGTCTGGGGTCTGGCATGGATTCACATGCTCATGAATATAAGAATACATAGCAGTACACACATGCACAACCACGGGAGGTGGCAAGGCTCAACATTAAGCATTACATAAAACTCAACATTAAGCATCTCTTACCTCCTCACCAGGCTCACCTTAAGCGAACAGCTTGCGCAGCACTGCCTGGCCGACTCTGGACTCCTCCCTGGAATCCCGGTAGATGCAGTAGAATCTCATGAAGGTGTGAGTCGACCTCCACGTAGCAGCCCTGCAGATATTCAGCAGGGGCACACCAGACAAGCATGCCGTGGTGGCAGCGATCGCTCTGGTCGAATGGGTTCTCGGACGGCCGGGCAACAGTTGGTTTGCCAACCGATGACAGTGCATGATGCAGCCGGAGAGCCATCCGGAAATGGAAGACTTCGAGAGAGCCTTCCCTTGGTTCACAGGTCCAAAGTTCACAAACAGCTGTGATGTCTTCCGAAAACTCTTCGTTCGGTCCAAGGGCTCGTTGAGACAGAAGTCTGATGGCACCTTGGGCATGAAGGAGGGGTGTGTCCTCAGCACCATCCTCGTCTCGTAGAAAGTCAAGTATGGAGGCTTGCAGGAAAGGGCCTGAATCTCTCCCATGCGTCGTGCAGAGGTGATGGCCACAGGGAACGCTGTCTTCCATGACGGGAACTTCAACGAAGACGAATGCAAAGGCTCGAATGGCGGGCCCAGGAGCCTTCACCGGCGGGAACGATTGGAACAGTCTTTTCATAAACTACTTCACCAGGCGATGAGACCACAGGGACGACCGTCCTGCAGTTCTGGTGTATCGGGAAATCGTTGCCAGATGCATCTTGATGGAAGCATGAGCTAGTCCAGCTTTGGCCAGCGACAGCAAGTACGGTAGCACTTGAGGGGCTGTAATCCGTAGAGGGTTAATCTTCTGTGCACGGCACCAGACAGAGAACCTCTTCCACTTGTGTCCATAGCACTTGAGAGTTGAGGACGCCCTGGCCTTTGCAAGAACCTCTCTGCAGTCAGCCGGGATATCGTACCCTCCAAACTCTAGTGCTGCAGGAGCCAGGCCTGCAAGTTCAGCGACTCCGGGTCGTGATGAAGAATGGCGCCTCCTTCTCTGGAGAGAAGATCTGCGTCCTTCGACAGTTTGACTGGCAGGGACGCCGACAAGTCCAGAAGGTCCGGGAACCATATCCGTCTCGGCCACCTCGGTGCGACAAGGTTAATCCTGCACCGGGAAATCTTGAGTTGGTTGATGAGCCTGAGCAGCAACGGAAACGGCGGGAACGCATACAGGAACAGGTCGTCCCAGGGCAATGAGAAAGCATCGCCCATGCTCCTCGGCTGGGGGAACCTGCTGGCGAACCTCTGGCACTTGGAGTTTGTTGCCGTCACGAACAGGTCGATTTGGGGTTTGCCCCATCGCCGGAAGAGATGATCCACTTGATCCTGGCATAGTTCCCACTTGTGGCACGAGCGCAGCTCCCTACTGAGTGAGTCGGCGATGGTGTTTTTTATCCCTGCTAGATGAAAAGGCACCAGAAACATCCCCTGGGCAACGGCCCAGTGCCACAGATCCTGGGCTTCCTTGGACAGGGCTGGGGATCTGGTTCCTCCCTGCTTCCGGATGTAGAACATCGTGGTGGTGTTGTCAGTGAAGATCCTCACCACCTTGCCCTTGAGGGACGGGAGGAATGACTTGAGGGCCCAGAACACTGCTCGGAGCTCCAGTATGTTTATGTGGAGCGGCCTCTCCTCGGGAGCCACAGGCCTCTCGTGTGAAGATCTCCGGTGTGCGCTCCCCACCCTTCCAGGGAGGCATCCGTTATCACCGTCACCTGGTATGCTGGAGTCTGAAAGTCCGTGCGCGTGGGTGCCCCACCATCGAATTGCATGGTGGAATGCTTTGTTAAGCGAGATCTTGTCCTCAAAGCTGTCCGTCGCTTGCGTCCAAACCGGCATCGAGGAACTCCTGCAGAGGACGCATCCGAAGCCTGTACAGGCGCACCAGATAGATGCAAGAGGACATCATCCCTAGAAGGGACTTGATGGACCTCACTCTGGCCACATCCGTGGCCAGCAGACGCTGTACCTTGCCCAGGATGGCCTGGGTTCTTTCCTCCGACAGCGAGGCCAACTGCGCTACTGTATCGAGCTTGGCTCCTAGAAACAGCACGACCTGCGACAGAACCTGGTGGGATTTGGGGAAGTTGATGGAGAATCCCAGGTCCGTGAGCAGCCGGACGGTCTTTGCTGCACTTGGACTACGAACCTGAGAAACTTTCGGTGTCCTTTTAGGTTGGGGATGTGACAGTATGCATCCTCCAAATCCAAAGACGATAGGAAGTCGCCTTCCTCCAGCTGGCCCAGCACGTGCTGGAGGGTGACCATCCGGAACTTCTGTGCCTTGATGTATTTGTTTAGCCGACGCAAGTCCAGGATGGGACGCCAACCTCCTGTCTTCTTTCTGACAAGGAAGTATCTGGAGTATACTCCGGAGCCCCGGAGCCTCTTTGGGACGATTTTTTCTTTACCGAGGATTCCCAGCCTGACGGGGAATATTCATGAGCATGTGAATCCATGCCAGACCCCATGCTGGAGAACTCGAAACGGATAATGCAAACCGCCAATGGCGAACCTCAGGTAGTTCCTGTGCTTGAGATGGATTGGCACATGAAAATAAGCATCCTGAAGATCCAATGACACCATCCCTTCCTAGAGTTGGAGGGCCTGAAGGATCGGAGAAAGTGTGACCATCTTGAATTTATCCTTCCTGATGAACTTGATCGAGTATCTCAAGTCCAAGATGGGTCTCAGTACTCTTTCCTTGGTGGGCATTATGAAATATGGAGAGTACCATCCTTTGTTCCTCTCTGCTACAGATACCGGCTCTACAGCACCTTTCTCTGGCAGGGTCAAAATTTCCTGCACAAGGAGTGGATCTGGAACCTTCAAAGAATGGTTCCCTCGGCGGATGGCTCTGAGGTCTCTGAATGAAGGCAAGCCAGTAACCTTGGGCTATGGTTTCTAATCCCCAAGCATCCAAATTAATGTCTCGCCATTCTGTCAGATGCTGAGACAGTCTTCCTCCCACTGGGGTTTCGTGACTCAAGACCTCAGAGAGGTTTTGAGGCAGCTGAAGCAGTGGCTGTTGGTAAAGATGTCCCTGCTTGAGCAGGCTTTGCACCTCTCCCTCGGCCACAATGAGGGAATCTTAATTGGGCTCTTTGACCAGCCATTCCTCTCGCTCTTCCAACTGAGGAATAGTAGCGAAAGGATCTACCTACCTCCAGGAAGGGCCACTGGGGCAAAAAAGCTGAGGCTGCCTAATAGCGGCACCTAAAGATTTGGCTGCCGCCTTCGAGGTCTGCAGCTTCTCAAGGCTTTCGTCAGCCTTGCTGACAAAAAGGTGAGACCCATCAAAAGGTATGTTAAGGAGTCTAGATTGCACATCCGGTTCAAATCCAGACTTCCTTAATCACGCACGTCTGCAAATTACAGTGCTTGCCGCCATGAATCCAGACCACATTGAAGAGACTTACACATGGCTTCTTTGCCGCCCCTACTCAACTTGATATGTTATATCATGTTTTTGTTACATTTCAGAGAAAAATAAGTGCATTTTCATTTCCATTTCCATCTCCTTCTTAGAATTGCCAAAGTCAGATTTAACAATACAAGTTGGACTGTTAGGAGACACGGTCACATAAAACTACATCGACTGTGATGGCGTGACATTCAATTACTCACGACATTCAGTTAGGAACTAACTTTAGTTCTTCGAAAAAATTGATTAAGTTACAGGAGAGCTTGATGTTATGACCTGCTACAGCATAGTCCCACCAATCATCTGACACATAGGATTGTGGTTTGAATTCCTTTAAATGCACTTTGCGGAGACCTGTCAACATAGAGCATATGGCTGCTAGATGTTTTAGAGACTTGATGTAACGCTCACCTGGTTCGCGCTGCTGTGACCTCTTCTAAGGTGATGCGCAGGGTTCGGAAGGCGCCCCCAAATCTGGCTTGTCTGGCTCGCAGAAGTATCCTTCTGTAGGCGAAAATAGGGGATTAACTGTCTGCGGGGTAATGCAATCGGCCTCCCACTTTCCCCTCTCACCCTCCTCGAAACCCTTCTGTGATTCCTCGTAGCGTCTCACCTTAGGGTCTGGAAGGACGAGCTCTCCATCCTGCTTCTGATGCAGGGGCGCGTTGGTATCCAGTTACTTCACTGGATTTTCGGATTGGTGAGAACGAAACTTGCTTGGCTTCCAGGTAGTTTTTTTGATAAGAGGTTCCCCTTGTGTCCATGCATTAATGTACTAATGCTAGTGTCTTTTTCCCCATAGGGGCCGGGGTACGGAATGCCGGGGAACAGGCACCGACCCGAGTTGAGAGGTGAAATCCTTGTAGAAATCAGGTAAGTCTTTAATGAGCGTTTTTTGGTAATGTCTTTTCATTCGCTCATTAACGCTGATGTCTCTTTTTCCCCTTAGGGGCCGGGGTCCGGAAATGCCAGGATGCGGCACGAACCCGAAATGAAGAGGTGTTAGGGTTGGCTCTTATACTTGCATGTGTGCTGAGCCAGGATTGATGTCACCATCAGAATGTAGGCTGTGAGTCTGGAGTGTGAGATTAGAATGTTTGGGGTTGAATGGGTTCTAACCCAGGCAGTTAGATTATGTGAGCCTGGGTGGTGGGAGCCAGTGGGCACCTGTCCCTTTCCTCTTTATCTCCTAATGACTTGTTGACATCTGATCCTGTAACCTAAGAAGCTAATAAAGTAACCACTATGCGTACCTGGCCTGTGTATCCTGAGTGTCCCTTGGAGTGAACCCTATGACCAAGAGCCGGTCATAACAATTGGCGACGGGGATGGTCCAAGGTATGGTGAAGGAGGACCTTGGAGTGGACACCAAGTGAAGCAAAAGGAGATGAAGGTACCTGTGTGATGTCATGTGAGAGAGGAGAAGAGACTCTGCTGCGGGGGGTGCAGGCAAGAGGACAAGTAAATGAAAGGAGAGAGGGAGAGCCCACTGCCCCCCATAGACTGGTTGCACCCACCACCCAGGGCTGTTTGAGCCAGTCCACCCAGGGCTGGAAGGGACAGCCTGTCAGAGGAGACCCCTGGGAAGAAGGTAGAGTGCCCTCTTTGAGGCCAGGAGTCATTAGAGGCTGTCCAAGAGTCTGGAGAAATGGAAATCACCCAGGGCTGGAAGGGACAGCCTGTCAGAGGAGACCCCTGGGAAGAAGGGAGAGTGCCCTGTTTGAGGCCAGGAGTCATTAGAGGCTGTCCAAGAGTCTGGAGAAATGGAAAGCACCCAGGGCTGTTTGAGTCAGCCACCAAGTACTGCTTTAGTCAGCCCCCAGGGCTGTTGCAGGCGACCACCCAGGGGTGTCAGAAGCATCCTGCCCCATGGAGCCTGGGGCAAGGATGGCCTGTTGGAGTCTGCCAGGAACAGGCCCCCTGGTACATGAGGAGACATTGGCAGGTTTGCATGAGGCTGCCCAAGTGTGCCACCATTTCCTGAGTGACTATGCCAGCATTATTTAAAAAGGGGAAATGTAATTTCCATGCCAAGTAAGCGTAATTGTGCCTTTTATGCACCTGGAGGCTAAAGGTTTTAATGAGAATAGACGCTATGCTGATTTGGTCTGAGGTGGGGACCATGCAATGAGAAAATGGTTACTGTTTGGGTATGATAGTAGTTTTTGGGGATGATTAGTTTATGCTTGCAGAAGAAATGTTGGAGTTTCATTTAAAAGTAAAATGTCATAATGGATTGAGCAACGATGTGGCAAGCAGTGACTGAAGAGTACTGTTGTGCATTAGTAGTGAATTACCATGAGAAGTATTAGTGAGAATGATGTTGCACTTAGAATAGGAGATGCATTTTATTTTAGATGTAACCATTTTGAGGCATTGCAGGTTGGTTTTAGAGTTGGCCCCAGTTGGCAACATGGACGTTTAGGTCTCATTTAAAGTTGGTTTCCACATTTGTGTTGTGACAGGGGTTGTGTGTGAGTGGCACATATGAGATTGATTGAGGTGGACAATCAAAGGGTGTTGATCCTATTATGCTTAATGTAACGTTTTGAGGCATTTTAGCATATTAGGTTACCTGTTTAATGGCGACATGGACTTTTAGAAAATGTGACTTGGATGTACTATGTTTCAATGTTCTGATCATCCTAAGACTATGTTTTGCTTGTGTGTGTGTGGTGTGAGATTTGTGATCTTAAAGCACAATAAGAGTGATGTTGGTCATTAATGGTTACCACAATCTTTGAGTCATTTCAGCATTTAGAGTTGCCCATGCTTTGGCAACATGGACTTTTAGGAAATGAGATCTGCAATTTATAATGTGATTATTGATATGTCATTGCAATGCTTACTATAACCATTTTTGAGGCATTGTAGGCGTGATGTTCTGTTTGTGCGTGTATTTATGTGCAACCCATGATGACTGCCAGAGTGACTGCAGCGCTCCTTAGCAGTTAACATTCTATGCCGGGGTTGTCTGTATTTTGAACATCCTGTGTTTCATGTGTGTGTTGGAGTAGTATGTGAATGTTTTAGTGTTGGTGCATGACCAGTGTTTGGTTTTGAAATCTTTTGGGACTTTTTTGGAATGTGTTTTAATTGATGTACATGACCAGAGTTGGAGTTGGAGGTGTTTGGTGTTTTGAGGCCCTGCGGGCTCAGTGATGTTACTAGTGGTAGGCTAGCATAGAAGCTAGTTGGAACTTTGATGAATAGGTTAGTGACTCTGAGGGGTCCAGAGGTACCTAGTAGGAGACTAGTACCATAAGCTTTGCAAAGCTGTGTTTTTGTGATGATTGGTGGCTCTGAGGAGTTCACATGAAACCTAGTGAAGCTTCTATGTTGTTTTTGAAGGTGTCTAGCTCTGCGGAGTTTACTTGAAGCAGTGTGAAGCTTTGATGTTTTTGGTGACCCTGGAGTTGTTAAGGTCCAGGGATTGCTTGGAATTCTGGAGATGCAAGTTACATTGCATTTAGTGTTTTCTTTTAACTTTAGGTGACTTTTGGAATTGTTCTTGAGTCCGCTCTTGATTAATTTCAGAAGCCTGGCAACGTTTCATCTGCAGCTGTGTTCACTTTGGGGTGTTTATTTGGTTTTGAAGGGCTCATTTGTCTGGCCAACATTTGTAGCGTTATGCTGGTGGTGGTTGTTTAGTGACAGCTGGTTGCGTTTCTTTATTGGTGTGATGAGGTGAGTGACTGGTGATTAGGTGTGTCTGTGTTGCTTGAATTTTGGAATGGATTTGACAGCGGCATGAGTTGTGACTGTGGTTTCTTGGTGACCCAGGTAGATTGTTGGGTTGTTAGTAAGTATCTTGCGCAGTTATGACAGTACCTGGTTTTTCCCGGTTTTGGGAGTTAGTACTCGGAAGTGGCAGTCCGAGGTTCCTTTGTGGCAGAGAGGAACGGAAGGAGCTTTGTGTTTGGTTGGTCTTGGAAGTGTTGTGGTTTGTTTGCCGAGGTGGGCGGTTAGTGCTCGAAAGTGGCAGTTCGAGGTTCCTTTGTGGCAGGCGGGAACGGAAGGTGATTTGTGATGTTTTGATTGGTTAGGAATGTTAGTCGTGGCGGCTGGGACTGTCATAGGATGTTAGTTACACCTGTTTGTTCAATCTCTGGGGTTAGCGGAACTCTGCTGAGAGTGAGGTGTGTCTTGCTGTTGTGACAGTGTGTGTTGTTCTTTATGCAAGAGGAGGAGGTGTTAGGGTTGCTTTCTCTAAGTGTGTGTTTGAGGTGTGTTTGTTTGTTGTAGGAAAGGAGGTGTTAGGGTTGGCTCTTATACTTGCATGTGTGCTGAGCCAGGATTGATGTCACCATCAGAATGTAGGCTGTGAGTCTGGAGTGTGAGATTAGAATGTTTGGGGTTGAATGGGTTCTAACCCAGGCAGTTAGATTATGTGAGCCTGGGTGGTGGGAGCCAGTGGGCTCCTGTCCCTTTCCTCTTTATCTCCTAATGACTTGTTGACATCTGATCCTGTAACCTAAGAGGCTAATAAAATAACCACTATGCGTACCTGGCCTGTGTATCCTGAGTGTCCCTTGGAGTGAACCCTATGACCAAGAGTCGGTCATAACAAGAGGGAATGAATCAAAAAGTCTTAACATGGAGATTTAGCTTTCCTTATTCCCTTCTCTCTCTCACCTTTTGTTCTGGTCTTTTTCTCACTAGGCGCTGGGGTGCGACTGCGAATCCGAATGATCGCTGCTGAACATGGAGGCGCCCTGTAAAGGTGAGTGGAATGCGGCGCTGCAGCGATCGACGCGATGAGCTTTTAAATAAAAGTCTTCCTTTTCAGGATTGTCGGCGAGATGTCTCCGGGATGCGGATTTAGCAGGTAAGGACTTTTCCTTCTTCTGTTCTCTTCTTCTCTTCCTTTGCAGGTGATCCAGGATGCTGGCAGGCGTGGCAGAAGTCAGGATGCAGGAGCAGACACAGTGAGCGTCCAGCTGCTAGATGCAGAACAACGCGAAGCACGTGTGGCTGTTCGGGTGGGGTTTAAATAGCCTTGGAAGAAGTTCCAGGTATGTATCCTTCCTCCAATCAGGTATGTATCCTTCCCCGACCACGCCCGGATGGTAAATTAGTCCCACAGGTAAAGTAGTTCCTTTCAGGCCTCAAGGAGGCCGGGCTCCTGCAGCATGGTCTGCATCAGGTAAGTGCACCCAAGCACTACCATAATGAGCTTGGCGCCTATGGTGCCAGGACTGATGTCTTTTATGAGCCTACCAAAGGGCCCCTATATGGGGTTGCTGGGTCCTTCCTTGGGGACTGGATGTCCGCTTTCGGGGATGCAGGGCTTGAACCGGCTCCCCGGGAGCAGGCATCATGACACTTGACTTCTGTTGTTTTACAGAATCGGCAGTTATTGTTGACTGTTTCTTTGTTCTTGCGCATCCAAAGTATCTCGTTGGTGTTTAGAGCGTTCAATCGTAGCCTTAGGAATTGTGCCCTATGATGACGCGATGGACAATTCGTGAGATATTTTTATTGACAGTGTAATTTGACCATACTTCTGGAAGAAGGCAAGGTAGATTTGAGGGTTAAGCGGTTGTTGCAAGTTGTGATCCAGTCCCATGTTGCTAGCTTCTTTTTAGCTTGTTATGGGCACTGGATTAGCTCTTCTTCAGATATGCCTGCTTCAACCATAATTAGATTTAGTTTGAGCTTCCATGCATGAATAAGGACATTGACAGTGGATTTTTTACCCGATTAGAAGATGTTGTATGCTGGTATAGAGGAAGCAAGTAGTATCTTACGCAAGGGAGATAAAGATTTCCAGATGATTGTCATATAAGTTGAATTCAAAGCTAGCTCGTATCTCAGAGCTGACATTGAGATGTAATTCGGAAGGTTCAAAACACGTCTCCAAAACTTTCCTTCCAATCGGCTCCAAATGTTGTAGTTAATATTCAAGGCAGCTTCGCCGTCAAAGGTGATTGTTGGGATTACTTTTTGGAGATAAAACATAACGGGTGTGATGGAAAATTTCGCGTGGTCAATGTTGATTTTAACAACTTGAAGACTCAAAATCTTTATTTTAGCCATCAAATCGCCAATCCAGGCAGCTTCACAAACCGAGTCGTTGACCATTGCACCTAGATAACGGATTGACTTGACAACATCTAGTGTTTTTTTTTCTATGCGCCATTGGAAAGACTTGTCTTTCCTTGACATGGATCGTCCAATGCACATGATTTTTGTTTTCTCTGCATTTAAACACAGCTTATTTGCAGATAAAAACACCTGCAGGCGAGAAAGAAGATGTTGGAGGCCAATTTGTGTTTGATCGACCAACACTGTCGTCAGCGTAGACCAGGTGATTTACAAAGTAACCGTTAAGTTTGGGAGGAAAGCAATGGACAGACTTTAGCCACTCCGGTAAATCAGCTATGAACAGTTTAAAAAGATCTGCTGCAAGTGGACAACCTTGTTTGACGCCTTTAAATATTCTTATTGGATCTGTGAGGTCGCCTTGTGAATTGACTCTGATTTGAATCGAAGTATTAGAATGCAGGGCGATGATGGGATCTAACAGATGATCTGGACAATGCCACGAGCGTAGTTTTGCCCATAGTTTAGTCCGGTTGATGGCGTCAAAGGCTTGTCGAAGGTTGACAAATGCAAAGAAGATTCTTTTTTTCACCTCCAATGCTGACAGTTTTAAGAGTGACAAGATTGTAAGATTCACATCGGTTCCCACGTTTTTTGTAAAACCTGTTTGGCGACAGTCAAGTTTTCCAGTTGAGAGAGCCCAATTTACCAACTGTTGGCGCAAGAAAGATCCAAAAATCTTGCCAATAGTGTCAAGAAGGGCGATCGGGCGATAGTTCGCAGGATCGGCCCGACAGCCCTTCTTGTATATAATAACTACAATTGCCTCGGACCAAGAAGAGGGAAGCCTCCTGCTAATTGTGATCTGAAAAAACAGCTTGTGGATAAATTTGGACCAGTGTACACTATGCTTTTTGAGCATAAGATTTGATATTTGGTCAGAGCCAGCAGCTCTTGAATTTTTCAGCTTAGAGATTACACCTTCCTGCAAAGAGATTGAATTTGCAATGTCCCCAAGTGGAAATTATCATATCGGACGGCGGGAGAACTTCGAATACAGGTTTTTCATATATGAAAGTGAAATATTCTCGCCATTTGTCGCTTGAAATTTCATTTGAAATTGCTGGAATAGATTTTGAGCAGCCTTTATTTAAAGTGGCCCAGATTTCACGTGTATTTTTCTGTACCAGATGTTTTAGCATTGTTTCTGCTCGTCCTTGATCGATGATGATTAGATGTGATCTTAGCCAATTTCGGGATGATTGCCGCCGCTTCTTGACTTCCATTGCCTTGCAATGCGGGTCACTCAGCTCTCTTTTGATTTGCCTAAGATCTTTCCTTAATAGTTTTTTTGCCGTTGCTATTTCAGAGCTATATAGGTGTTTTGGCAATGACCCGAAGACTCTTGAGTTGAAAATTGTCTGGGTTTGGTCCATCCGCAGAGGCGTGTACTCTACTGTCTGGAGTACGTTTAGACTGTGGCTTAGATGAGCAATAGCAGATCCATTAGTTCTCAATCTATTGCCTGCGGCGTTTGATTGTAGTTGGTGCGAGTATTTTTCTGGCATGTTACAATACTCTTCGCACCAAACAAGTCGCAGCATATCATGATCGCTAGATGTCATCGGCCGCACATAAAGCCATTTCTCTTATTCAAGAAAATCTGTCGAGGCCCAAATATAATCAAGAGTATTTGTTCGAGCCATGCTATGCCACGTCGGATTAGCAGGAGAGTCGCCTTGAATTGTTCCATTTAACATCTGACAGTTGCGGTCCAGGAGATCCTTAGCCCAAGTTTGGCCTCTTGGAATGACTTCGAGATCAGGCAACCAAACATTTGACTTGGTAAGTAGATCGAATTTAAACCAACTACAGTTGAGGTCTCCACTGAGTACGGAAACGTTATGTTCTAGAAAAGTGTGGTCGATTTCATTCAATACTGACTGGATGAAAGATGTTGATGAGATCATAGCGGGATTCCAATATCCATTTATTATTAAGAGATTAGAAACAGTGGCTCTCAGCGAAAGTTTGATCAAAGTGCTTTGCACAAATGGATTTGGGTTTGTGGAGGCTACCAACGTCCACCAGTTCCGGATTTTCAAAAGAGTTATTAGACCTGCAAAAGGCCGGCCTTTTGGGTTCTTGCCAGCTGGGTTTATCAGCGTGGTAAAACCATTGCGTGTAGGGGGATCTCGTAGCCACGTTTCTTATAAACATATGACGAATACATTCTCCAAAGGTTCGTGGAATGTATTAAATAAATGCGTGAATCCTCTTGTATTCCATGACAGTAGAATTAGCTCTTGTTGTTTGGCGTTAGGTCATTGCTATTTACGTGGTCCGTTTGGAAATCTTTTCGCGTTGTTAGCTCTTCTTTCAAATGACTGATGCGTGGTAGCGTCTAGAATATCGGAAGATGAAGTTAGAGACTGACGCAGGGTTGCTCGCTTGGCGGCGGCTCCATGGCTTACTTCATGGTCAAGATTTGTCTCAGAGGATGAAATAGATCTCGGGTCAGGTGGCTCGAGAGTAAGATCAAAACCGTAGACCAAAAGATCTTCATTTGCTTAAAGTAGCATGTTTTTACAGCCGCTGAAGAAATGTGAAGGACTTGGTCGGAAGACGTTTCAGTAATATATTCCACAATTTTAATATCATCTGATGAGATCGCTCGCAATGGTGGAATACCAGCAAGCAATTTTAGGATATTTCCTCTGTTTAAATTGACTTTGTTGCCATCTGAGTGGATGTTTTGGAGACAGAGTTTCCACTTGCATGTTTGAGTCTCAAGGTTTCCGGGTCCGGAGACTCGCTGAGCTAGAGGCAAACACAATTTTAGCTGATTCGACGTTTGTTTAGGATTTAACCTCGAACTTAGCGCTTGCTGAGGAGGCCTTTTCGTCATGGGAGAAAATTGTCGATCGTTGGGTCTTGCCTGCGGTATCCTCAAAATTTTGTTTGCCTCGAGATTCCTCATTGTTGAAGACCTAGTTGATTTTGCGGCTTGGGCTTCAATAGAGACAGTGGTGGAATTCTCAGGATCAGCCGAGTAAGTCGATAAATTGCATAAGTCCACAGAGGGATCAGAAATGCCATTATCAGAGGAAGAGTCATTGGATGCTATACGCCGGCGTTTTGCCGAGATCTTTGAAGGACTCAGTGTGGCACCTGTCGATCTTAATGGAGCATTGCTGGCAATGCTCTTCGCAGTAGTTGTATGAGTTGATCGAGTGAACAAGCTTGTCTTCTTCGGAGTTATGTTTCTTATGAATTTTTTTACCTATTGTTGTATTTGTTTCGGTGGAGTACTTTTTTCTTTGGATTGCTGTGCTTGTTTTCCAGATAACTTTTTCAGTTTACCTTCAAGGGTTGTATTGATTGTTTTTGCCAGACATTTGAATATGTTGAATGAATTCACTGACGTGGAGGTTTGAGCTGGTGCGCTTCCTGTAAGCGGAATTGCATTTAATGCGAGACTGCTCGCTTGAGGGACTGGACCTTGCATATTCTGGTTTGGATCTCGAGCATCATGAGAGGGAGCCAACAGGCTCAGTGGTGGATCAGGCTGTGAAGGTTCATTAGGAGCTGTCACAGATGTAGTTATAGGTTGAGAATGAGGAGATCCAGGTGAAATGTCTCGTGTCTTTGGGGCGCCCCGTGCGGGGATGGTTGTATTTTTTCGCATCCATTTCACAGAGTCCAGGAGGCCCTCCATTAAGGCGTCGTTTTGGCAGTGATGCCGTGCAGCTAGATCGCTCAGCCTGTCTTGCCATCTCACCGCATTTTCAGCATTAGTTGTCATTTGAACTTGAAGAAAACTCGAAAAGTGTTCTAATTTGTCCATTTTAGACATTAAATTGGAAATGGCAGCACCTTGATCACTTATAGTTCCAATCAGTGATTCAAAAATGTTTGTGAATGGTGCTAGGGCAACAGCGGAGGCGGCTAGCACATTGTTATGTATCTGAGAAAGCGCTTCAGATGAAATGCCAAACGATTGAGGTGCAAAATCATGGAGTGACGAAGAGCAAGCCGAATTGTCCAGATTGTAATGTGGATTGAAGGTGGAACATTTTTTTGCAAAATTCATTGGATGAGCTTCTTCGCCGAACTGAGGTTGCATAGGGTGCGGAGTACTCGCATTCAGCGTTGGATTTTCGTGCAAGGGAGGTATGATGGAAGTGCGTTTTACCTTGAGCTCAGCAACTCTTTGCAGGCGACTAGCACGAGCAATCGCGCTCCGATCGAGGTGAGTGGGGAGTGGATTGGATTTTGGTGCTAAGAGTTGAGGAGTACTTGAAGGATTGGCATCAGTGAACTGTTCATTTATACTCGACAGAGGGTCGCTCACCATCAGGTGCTTGGCAGGCCAAAGCACTGTCGTTCTCAGGTTCAGTACATTCAAGTGCTGCTCCTGAAGTAGCTCGACCTGCTGGTTTTAATATGGTGAAATCAATTAGAGAGCAAGTTGGATTGGTTGAAAGTAGAGAACATGGAATATTAACAGGGGGCCTCAATACATTTTTGGAGTTGACCAAGCCAATCTGTAGACAACCCGGCTGAGCCGGGAAACAATTAGAGGTTTCCTCCTGTGGCAGAGTGTCTTTGGCAGTGAGAGGACAGGTCGACGCCATAGTAGAAATAGATAGTTGTTTGTTATTCAGAGCTTGTTTGGAACTCAAGTTATTCGTCGGGAGGTTTTCCACTCCTAGATTTGAGATTTTTAGCAGTTCATCAGTCACCAAGTGTGATGGAGACCTTTTTCTGTCCAAAAATCAACAACATTTGTAGAATTACTGTTCTGAAAGGGCGCATTGGCCGTAGAGACCGATTTAATCGGTCGTGATGTGACAGATGCTTTAGCGTCAGACCGAAGCACCGGAATGGCGGCTGAAACGCTGGGTGAATTCAGCAAATCCACGTTGGCCGCTCGGTGTGCTAACAAGTCAGTTTCGCTGGCAGGCGTGCTTACAGAAAGTTCTCCGTTAGAAGCTGATTGCATTAGAGATTGATAGCAGGGATGCCTAGTGAGCGAGAGTTGTCCAACTGGGCTGCTGGGGCTTCCGATGAAACAATAGGCAGCACAGATGGATTTGAGTCATCAGCTGGCACGCATCGCTCGTCGAGGGACGATGCTGGGGGCGGTGGAGAACTGGTGCCCCTTGTTGTTATTGGGCTTGTTAGTGTTAATGAGCTATTTGCAGCCATAAGCGCGCAACCAGTTGTTTTGCTTACCTTAGCCCCGGCGACAGCTTTCATCCTGGACCAAGGGTTTGTCGAGCGCCGTTGCAGTGAAGATTTTTTCCGGGTTTGTGGGTCGTCTGCCAGTAGGGTCATTGTATACGTCGCCGTGGCCAAAAGGAGCACAATCAAACGGGCAGAGCAAGGGAGTGGACTGGGACTCTGCTCCTTGACCCGCTAGCTCTTTGTGTAATTGAGGTGACAGCTCCTCAGAAGAGCCCTACAGTCGGCAGACGGCAGAAAAGCAGCAAACAGCCAAACAGCAGGAGTCACAGCCATCGCCCTTTACGCGGCTGCGCTTCACGCCGCAAGGGTTGCTGGGCTCCTGTTTTGAATCCTCACTTCCTGGAATGGGCAGAGCTCAAAAGTGGGCAGGGCTTCAACCTGCGTTGCAGCGGTTCTCTCTCTCGCGAACAGCCGGCCTTACACAGAGCAAGGGGCGCAAGGGGAACACGCTGTGATGAAATGTAATTGTATTCAGGAGGGAATAATCCAACAGCAGCACAGCCAAACAGCAGGAGTCACAGCAGTCGCCCTTTACGCGTCCCTAACAATAGCCAAGAGACTGTCTCTTTCCTCCCCTTCGGGAATATGCTCAGCCGCCACAGATTTACAGTCCCACAGAGTGAATTAAAACTTTGCTAAGGCACATGTGGATTTGGCTGATTTAAGAGCCATGCTCCCTGCAGAAACTACTTTCCTTGCCCATGCATCTACCCTTTTGTCATCCCTATTCAGTGG
The DNA here is from genome assembly GCF_040938575.1 of Ambystoma mexicanum. Classification (NCBI taxonomy): domain Eukaryota; kingdom Metazoa; phylum Chordata; class Amphibia; order Caudata; family Ambystomatidae; genus Ambystoma; species Ambystoma mexicanum. The sequence continues at coordinate 669,751,912 of NC_090927.1, read as the reverse complement.
GATGGTTGGATAAGCTGCCTGTGTTGAGACTGCAGTAGCTTCCTGCACTACTAGACTTTCTGGGGTAGGGTGTGTTGATAAGTAGTTGGGGTCACTACTAGATGGGCAGTGACGGACTAGACTCCAGTGTCTCCCAATTGACAGACACCCTTTTTTGAAGTGCAATGTGGAAAGGTAAAATGGGATTCTTTTGCGGACCTTTATCAAAGATGTCTGTTAGATAATCCTGCTCGAAGGGGAGGGTAAGCCTACTCCATCCCAAGTAACCTACAACCTTAGACATCAACTGCCTATATGATGCATCTGCATGTTCATCAGATTCAGTTTTACCGAATTCTAACTTAGAAACCTGAAGGTGTCTCACCCGCTAGTCCCCGGGGATCTGTCATTCAGGTGGCCAAGACACAGCCATCGCTATTGGATCCAGTTCCTGGGGTTGGACCAGTGCAGGAGGACCTCCTGGATGGGGGATCCTCGGTGAGTAGAAGTGGGACACCAACGGGCGAGACGCGGTACCCCCTTCCCTATAACACATTTTCCCCATGCTACCCTGTAGGATATTCAGAAGTTCTACCCCCCTTTCCCAACACAAACACTTTCCTTCACTGTGACAGACAACAGACTAACACCAGCGCCATTTACCTGTCAGGCAATTGACATTAACTACGCACACCTGATAGCCCTTTCCCCTTCCCCACAGGGACAAAAGGCGGAGCACAAGAGCACACTGAGCAAGGCTGAACGCAGAAGGAAACCGCTACACCGGACCGGCAGTTCAAACGGAGGAGAAAGGCGGCAAGACCTGAGGGGACAACGAAGGGGGAACTGCCCATGCCTTTTTCAACTCAGACCCACAAAGCCTACGAAAGGGAAATCATAAGACCGGAAAGTCCAGCTGGCATGTGGTGTGACAGGTGTCAAGGGTACACAGGGCCCTCCCTCGCTGACAGCCAAAGCGGGGAGAAGGGCTTGCCACCGTGGTACCGTCCTTGACTCCCGAGACAAGAAACTCCAACAGTTCGGCACAGCCGGTGAATCGGAGAAGGCAGGATAGTAAAGCCGAACTGTGCTGGGCCCAAGGTTGCAGGCAGCAACCTTGTTGAACAAAGAACTTGTGTAATTGAACTTTAAAGAAACCCTAGTAAAGGTTCAGAAGCCGAGTGGTCAGGCGTAGCAGGGCACTCAGTCGAAGGACTCTGACGGAAGCCTTTTTGGGTTGTGTTCTTATGTTGATACTACAAGAACCAAGAGGCCTTAGGAGAGGCCTGTGTGAAGTATCAAAGTGGTCCTATGAGGGTCGAGCAAAACCCCTCGTACAAAGTATTTGACACATTGGAGAAAACGGATTGAACTGTGAGACTGGCAAATGTGAACCCGACAGAGGGATGCCTGCGAATTAAGGGGAAAAAGTGATGTACCCATGAACATTATAATGACAAGTGTGAACCCGGCTGAGGGATGTCCACAATGGATAGTTTAAAAAGACATCAAGACTTTTGAATGATATGTTTTTGAGTGATAGGCCATAGTAAACCTGGTTGAGGGAGGCCAACATTGCAAGAGGGATCAGAGCCCAGCTGAGAAGGATTCAAAAGGACGAAGAGCAATTGTTCAACCAGAAAGATTACCAAAGGAACTTTTATTTGTTTGTTTTTGGTTCAGCCAGCCTTCTTAGGCAAGAGACTTTGGAGGAAAGAGACTTGGCCCCAGAAGGTCCTGGCATCGTTGAAAGGAACTGTAACCTCGTTCTGGCGAGGCCCATGAGTGCGCGGTGCTCAAAGATCCTGCCTTGTCCCATGCTAAAACATGGGGAATGGAGCACCAGCCCTACCAGCCTGACTTATCATTTGGTGAACACTTTTCTTTTCTTGTGAACATTATCCCACACCATTTTGGAACTTAGTTGTAAGGATTGTCAACAGGTTTCTTAGTATAGGCCCTTTTGATTTGAAAAGATGCCACTAGGACTGCCTTATTATTATTTGATGGTCGTAGCTTGCTCCCATCCTAGATTTAGGTTTAGATTAGGCATTTTTCTCACCCATTATACAGTTTAATAAACACCTTTGAACTGTGATCACTTGTGTCTGTCTTTACTGTTGCCACCATGAGTTCCTTACATAACTCTGGTGAAGTGTCCACTCCACTGGCTATTTGTAAAGTTCTTTTAGCCTGGATTCCTCAGATATAAAGTTATCAGGGACATTTGGTGTACCATACTGTAACCTAAATGGCGCATCGTTATCCGATGGGTCATTGTCCTCATAAATAGAGGTTTGTGACTTAAAATAATCCTTTCTAGGTAAAGGAGTATATGTTTTATTTGGTTAAGGCGTAAAAGGTTTCCAAAACTTTGAACCTGATGCTCAAGGAGTCTTCTATATTTTCAATGAAGTCGTTTTCGACTTCGATGGCCCCGAAGGTGCCAATGGCATTGATGGTGTTGAAGGTGCCATTGGTGTCGATGGCGCAGCTGGTGTCGACTACCTCGACTTATTCTTTTACTTGCGGCTCGAAGGACCCTTCGATGATTCCTCATCGCGCTGAGGCCTCGACGGCTCACGGTGTGGATCTGGCATTCGTCCCGGGCTCAAGGGTCCGCAGTATTTGGCTCGAACCCTTTCCTTACCGGCTTTAGAAGGTGCGGTACAAGTATGGCTTATCGAGGGTTTTTGTTTTATCAGCATTTCGAACCTGAATGCTTCCCATTCTGCAGGAGTGGAGGCCTTTGCGGGACAAGATCTAGCTCTTTCAGTAGAGGAGTCAGACGAATAAGTCGAAGTGGCCGACTTATGGTACCTCTTCTTCAACTTCCTCGATGACGACGAGGAGTGGTGGGAGCCACTCCTCGACCTGGACCTCTTCACCTTCTTCCTTCGAGGAGAGTAGCCTCCCACATCATCCGAAGAAGGTTTCTTCGACGGGGAAGTCAATCGGGATTTCTTGGGGTTTCTACCTACCGCCAATTTCCCCTTTCGCTCGTTCAGAGCTTTTCCGGTCATAGATTGGCATTTCGAGCAGGCCAAGGTCTTGTGCTTCACATCGAGATCCCACAAGCATACGCGATACGGATCGGTTATTGACATCTTGGAACCAGAGTCTTGACACTTTTTAAACCCGGTCTTCGGGGTAGTCGGTGTCGAAGATGACATTTTCGTATTTCGTGAATGAAACTATTGAAGCGCTGTAGTTCTAGAAGTGTAAGCTTACTCTGAAAAACGGAACTGAAGCCAACGGGCGCTGTGCATGCTATATATACCTCCAATGACATCCGCGAGACAGAGGCCCTCGAGGGACATTGAGTCGACTGCATCGACGCACAGCGCCCTCTGCCAAACAATATTTCCGAAGCAGCTGAAGCTGGATATTGAATATCAAAGATGAGGATGCGTGGGAGGCGACAATCCATTCAAAGGATTGGGCATCAAAAAAGCCCAATGGCCTGCAGTGACAGCACCTCTGGGGGATGTCTTGATGGGACTGGTAAAGGAGAAAAACACCAAATGGAAGAGGTAAAGCCCCCAGGAATAGCACTATCAATCTTAGCGATGAGGGTCCCCAAATTCAATATGAGGGAGAAGCTCAGCTGATAATAAAAGTTGGTCCAGAGACGGAGCAGTCCTTCATCCTGCCATAGCTTTCTCACTGAATGTCAACTATGCCACTATGCGGTAATGATCTTACTCTAAACTGATTATTTCTCTCTCTGTAAATCAAATATAGTGCCGAGAGTCTTTGAAAGAATCCCAGTTGTGTAGTTTTCCATTTGGTCCAAATCTATAAATAAGCATGTGACTATAGTTGGCTGCTCTGGCACAAATGTCCCAATCAAGCATGCTTTGGGGGCACATTTGCAGTGAGCTCAATCCAGCCAGGAAGGAAACTAATCAGGTTTCACTTGTGGCACTGCACTATATTTGTAGGCTCAACTAGTCAAGATCATCACAATCATCTTTGCAGCATACAATACAGGCAATTCAAAATAACGTGCTTCTTTAATACTTACCTGCAGGACGTAACAAGCTAGCTTCTATTCTGTGTGGAATTCGTGGGGGAATTTTCATTGATGCACGAATCTGATAAAAGCTGCAAAAAAACAAAAAAATAATAGGTTTAAGAAACCGGATAGTGAAGTATGGGTGTCAATCTAGAATTGCTGTTAACTTTTTGATGCCTCTGAACTAGAGTTTGGAATTTTAATACTCTAGAACGTTCCACTTATCAGTTTAAAACATCAAGGGTTGTTTATAGATACTTTTGAAGCAAAGAACTCTGGACTTCTTTGTAAATATGAAACAGTCTTTCTTCGTAGGTTGCTAAAGAGCTACCTGAAAAGAGATGTGGTATCATGCAAGTTGCTTTAACCCCTAAAACACTCAATTTTTTTCTAAATTCGTCCTGCTCATTAAAAAGAGAAGAAACAACTAGTCTGCCAATGATCCTCATTAACGGGTCTTACAAGCGTGTACAGTTCTTTCTGGAATGGAAGCAGGACGTCGCATTTGTGTCGAGATACGCAATAAGCCATAGGACAACATAACTACGTTTTTAATTTACATCATAAAAGTATGTATACAAATAGACACCTGTGGCTCCCAATCTAGGGCCGATGCCTGTGCCCTTTCCTTCAACGTTGAAAGGGGCCACCCACCTCCCTAGCCCTGGCTCCCAAATCGGCCACGGCCTGTTCCATGATTGTTTTTTCTACAGCTATAGTACTCTACTGTTTCATTCTCTCCCTTATTCTGGGGAGGCTTAAATGTTGTAGCCACTCCATATGGGACCTACTGAGATAAACAGGCCTCTGTGTGCATCTCTCTCTCCACAAACTCTCCACACTCGTCCCCCAGTCTTACTGCTCTATCCCACTTCTTCTATCTCACCCTCACAATGACCTATCCTGGGTTTACCTCTCTTCCATCTCCCGTCTCTGCCCGCCAACTCCATTTTGGTCTCCCCCCTTCTCCAAAACATCCCCCCTCAACTCTACCCCCTCCTGCGTCTCACTTCCCTCCCTCCCTTACACAGACTCATAGCCACTGTGACGAATCCCGATATGTCATCACTTCTCCCCGAGGCCAGGGTGGCGAGGCCGCTACCCGATAGTCCCCTATGGGGGTGGTACTCAGCGGAAGGATCTCATGGGAAGAGACCTCCCCTCTGGGGACAAGGGAGAACATCCCGGGAGAAAGCATTATACCCACCCTCCATGCATGCCCTATTCACCCCTACATCCCTTAGACCCCTCTTCCAACACAGACTACCAAAGAAAGAGTAGACCTATGTACTCCTGTAACATCTGTGAGGTTAACCTGACCAAAAGTACTGGGACGAAGAAGATCATGGAGAGCCTGGAGGATTTGTCTGACCCAAGTACTGGGACGATGTGGCCTATAGGAGGTGTGACAAATCCTTGGATGTCGTCTCTTCTCCTTAAGGGGGAGCACCTTCCAATGAGGGCAGGGAGGTGAGGCCATTACCTGATAGTCCCCCTAGGGGTGATACTAGCAGGTGGATCTCATGGGGAGAGACTCCCTCTCTAGGGATAAGGATGACCATCCAAGGGAAAGGCGGTATGCAAACACTCCATCACCTCCACCCTCCCCCTACACATCCTCCTATCCCCTCACTCAACATCCTGTAGCCCACACTTCCATTTGCTTCTGTAGCATTAAAACTCTGTATTAACTGGGACGAGGAAGAACAGAGATGATTATCGAATCCCCAGTGAAACATATGGAGACGAGGAGGAGGCACAGAACCACAAGGAATCCTCCTCAGAACCTGACTGAGTGTGCCAATTATGAAGGCTCATATTGTTTAAAAAGAGAAGAAGGACTGAGAGTCAGACCCTCCTTAGAGGCACTGTGCGCAAGGAAGAGGTCCCCGCTAGTGAAGGGGGCAGAACTGCTGACAGGGACATGAGTGGAGGAGCCCAGGCGTCCCTATCCGGTCTGCTGTGCACAGACCAACCAGAGACTGCAGAGGGAACAGGTCCAGGCGAGAGACGCTATCGGGCCACATGGTCCTTGAGAGATGTGCAGCCAGGCCCTGGAGAAAAGCTGCAGAGATGCGGCGGATAGCATGAACACGAAAGAAGGAAGGAAGCCAGCCATTGGAGGCAACAGAAGACCCAGAGAATGGCAGAGTGAATCTGGAAAAACCCCAGAAGGCACAGGGGCTACCAGGATCGTAATGTGGAATAAGATACATTGCATAACCAGAGTTTGGGACACAAATACGGTGTTGAGAGGAAATAAGAAGGGTTACCGTACCTGGCAGGATGGAGGACTGGGTATAGCAAAACCTAGATATAGTGAATAAAACCTGGTCTGAGACTCGAACAGTGAACAGGAGGAGAGCCTCCATTTGCATCTTCCTCGTGGCTGTAGTAGCAGGAGAGTGAACCAGGTCTGCCTAGACGAACCAAAGAAGAAACCTGGGTCAGGGACTCACAAAAGGCAAGTTTATGAGAAGGGACATGGGAAGGGAGGCATTCCCCTGGCTATTGTGAATTTGAACAAGAAGCCTGAGAAGGGTGTAGAGAAACCCCTCAATGCTCACACCAGAAGAAAGACAACCCACGATGATTGTTCATTTGCCAAATGTGCAGAACACAAAACAATCAGGTGTGTTGAAAGAGCCCAATTGACCTTGGAAGGAGCTATTTTTCCAAAAATTGATGAGAGCAATGGGTGAAGAGTTGCAGAGCTGGAGGAATGAGGGGATTCTGAGAAGAAGGGGTGGCACGAATAAACACAGTGAGGGACAGTACAGGAAAATCGTTTGCAGTATCGGACGTGGCTGAAGGAGCCAGAAAAACCTGTTAAGATACAGACACGTATCCATTTTTCCTTGTGATTTAAGGGCGATGGAACAGTGCCCATTGGCACAAATGGGAACTGCAGTCGTACACTTTGCATCACTGATTTTGCTGGAGGTACAGCTGCTCTTCTTGATATTTTCTGGACCTGTGGATCTTATGCGTATAGACAGTTGTCTCCAGCCTGGATAGGTGTGTGCAGTCTCTCTAATCTTCACGTGCCCGTCCTCATGATCCTCAAGGAGCATCTGATTTTGGTCCGTCCAATGCCTGAAGTTATATCTATGTCCAGTGCCCCTTGCGTCCCTTTCATCACCTTATATGGACACATTGAAGACTATGTTTGATGGCGAAAATCACTAACAATTTCAACGCAGGAGACGATCATACTACCTTTCAGCAGCATCATCACAGGCTTTAGCAGACATTAATGATCAATATTGGCTTTTTAGCCACACCAAGATTTTCTTTGGTCACTCCTGGCACCAGGCGTCCAAGCAGCAGCCAATGCCAAATGGCTCCAGGTGACCAGGTATGAACTCCTACTCTTTATGAATGTGTCAGAGTTGGTGTTCAGTGCCATTAGGGAACAATTAAGGGCACTCGGGCTTACGACTCTGCTAAATCGGTATTTACTCTACCTCCAAACAGCAATGGAAGGTGGGGTATACTGTTAGATAGGGAGTACCTGTTGCACATTTGTGCCTCCCAATGATACGGAAAACGGGACGCTTACCACAACTGTTGCTGCCATTCACAAAGATCATGGAAACAGAGGCTTTGATCACCAATGACTCATGGATTGACTCCCTGTACCCGTGGGTGCCTTCCTGGTTGATCCTCGTTGCAAAGATCATGGAACTTAGAATTGTCTTTTTTCTCATTCTTGTTGTTCTTGTCAATTGCTCCTACGTTGTTGCTCTGCCCAGGTACCAACAGTTGCTGCCATGATGACCGTAACCCTGTCCAAGGCTAGGGCCACCACTATGTCATCCCATACCAGTAGTCAAACTGAAGTGGTCTTTTACCCTCCACCAAATTGACATGCTTGCGTAGGCACTGGGTAGATTACGAGAAGGGTGGGGGGACACATTGGGTCTGTTCGGTGCAGGAGTATGCCCATATGGGGGCAGGTCTGGAAAATAAGTGTAGGGTAGTTCACCAAGAAGATAATTATGGGTTGTTATTTTGTATTAACAAAAGGGGGGGGATGTTGGGGTAGTCAGGAAGGGTCACCATGATTACGAAGAGTTTATGTTGCATGCAGCATATTGATGATTTGGGGCGGTAGTCCAATTGGGAACGAGGTTGCAATTTTATATACATTGAGTGTAGTTAATTATGAATGAGATATGTTACTTTAGTGTTCTAGAAAATGATGCATATTAGCGTGCATGCATGCATGCAGAAAGAAAATGTTAAACCCATCAAATGTAAAAACATACATGCACAATACAATACAAAAACATGGGGAATTCATGAATCTCACAAATGAATCAAAACCACGGTAGTTGGGACTCTTTTGAAAAACATACTTTCACTTATAAACTGATTTTACCAGGTTTTCAGAAGGCAGAGGGCAGGTGAATGAGTGACTTCATAACCTTCGCGGTCAGCTATAGAAAATAGCCATTAGTTGTTATGGTCTGATAAGTACTGTAGATAGATGTAAACTCCTGAGGCCTGAGAGCGTGACAGAAGGAGTTTGTTTATTCTGGTCGGTAGAAAAACGTGGGGCAAGCCAGTGCCTAAGGCTATTCAGGAGTTTCAATTGTGCGATGAAGTGGGAGCTTTGTAGATTGGAAAGTTGGAATGTAACAGTGACATGGGGAATGAGATAGCATCAATAACTCAAAGAGAAATCATTCACCCAGCCTTCCTCATATCATGGGGAATATTCATGCGAGCCATGTGCAAATCAAGAGTTAGGGTTTAAACTGCTTAGGCCAGTTTTTGCTCGTAATGAATTCGGTTTCAATACTAATGTTTAACCATCTTCTGAAGTCATGACCCACTACGGACAAATCCTAAGAAGAGGTGCACTATGAATAAGATCTGAAGATGACTATTAATATAAAACTAGCCAATGTAATCATAGGAATTGGGAAAAGATGGGATTTCTTTGAAGAGGGTTTTGTCCATTATGTTTGGGGGGTGGCTTGCAATAAAGTATTTGGGAGTGTATTAACAGTTGCAAAACTATATAAAAGATGTGATCTGATGTGGTTTGTTGAGACTTGGGTTAGTTTGGTCCTGCAACACTTGCTGCTTGATAATTTAATTTCACTGCCACTCAATAGCACTAAATGCATATTACTGCTTATCATTAAAACAATAATGTGCTACTTTCATTAGAGCTCCTTTTAAAAACACTTACAAATGCACCACCAATATTCTACTTTGTCATGTTTTCACTTCAATAATCTAATATTGAAAATGTTCAAGTCCAAAGAAATGAAACATTTTAGTTTAAAAATCATAACACTAGAAATAACCCATTGCCCTTGTAATTATAACCCAAAGACACAGTATAATAAAGCTCACAGGTCTCAAATATTGCTTAAAAACACGTGTTGGAAACACGCTGCAGTGACGCTTAAAATGTAAAACAACATGTTGCAATTACACATGAAGGTGTATAACAAATGGGTAAATGGCATGCAATGCATGGCTGTACTCTCATTAGCAGATTTAAACCCTGAATTTTTCCCTCCAGTGCCGCTCACATGAAGAAAAGTTGAATGCCCCCTCTCTATTGTTAGCAAACACTTGGCCTGCATTAAATATAAAACTAGTCATATGGCAATGTGCATTATATGCCTTTTACCCAGCGTTGCACATCAGATTACTTTAAATACTGGCAAAGTAATTTTGGATCTTTGCCCCCAGCACTCCCGCACACACTTTGTCTCCCAGCGTCACATCCAGCATTACCTACGATGCTCCTGTGAAATGTTATCCAACCACTTTGTAATCGCCATTAATCCTCAAGAATCCTTTCTCCTCGATATTATGATTGGCAATATGTAAACAGCAACCAGCATGGATGCAGACAGAACTCCATGTTCCAACACCCAGAACAAGCTGACATCATGCGTGCATATCACCATGCTGGGAAATGTTAGTAGGGCCCTTTCTTTAATGCCCGTGTCCTCCAAATTCACAGAATTAAGGCAATAGCACCAGGTACATAGCTTGTGTTCCAGCCTAACGGCAAGGCGGGTACACAGGGCACACCTTGGCGAGTGCCGCCATCGGCTCACACTGACACTTGCCAAAAGCCCCAGTATTGCTCTGGGCCTCATCTCTAAAATCTTATCTTAATGCCGTTTAGGATACCGCGGATCGGACTACACGATCAACAATCCTTTTCAATGGACGGAACAGCAGTCAATGTGGAGATGTCGCTAGGGTTCTAACTGGCCACAGACAGCCCCACTTAACTGTTGTCTCAAATCACATATATGCCCAGGTTGAGCCACTGCTATCCACTCAGCAGGCGCACAATCTCTTTGGTCCTTTACTGCACACAACTCCATGGATGATTCTACATTCGTCTTCCCCATGGCATCTCGACTGCAGCAGCTTTACTCTCTCATGGTCAGCTCAACAATATGGGCTGGGCAACATTAGTCTTCAGGCTTCGCTTCTCTCCAGTGGCCCTTATCAATTTCAGCTTCTCATCCCCCAAAGTGCGAGTTCTTCAAATCTTGTCGACAAAATGAAGGGTCATCATTCTTCAGGTAAAACACGCTGGTGGTAAGGATGAGGCAGGAGACATGAAGTACAAAAGGAAACTTTGTTTACTTAGTTACAGGTTAAGAATAAAATGGGAAATAGGAGAGCTCTATGTTGGCATCACCCAGGTTAGCTAATTCCTGTAAAAGTCCCTTCTAATTGCCCCAGCTAGAACTTCACAGTTCTTCAGGTTTCATTACACATAGAACATGCTGATGATAAGGTCAGTCATTGCAGTAAGTGATGTGCATACTGCAAAACGTAAATAAAATGAAGGTCTTTTCTTTTCAATCAGGAAGGAAACTTTGTTATAGCACCTTTAAATGGTTTTTGGGAAAGAAAGAACTCGAACCAGTCTCCAAATTTGTATATTTGTGTTTTTGAAGCTTCTAGTAATAATGAGTTCTTCAATTATCAAACATCAAAAATTACCTTGGTTGTCTAGACCGTATCGATAATCAAGAAATGTGGTTATTTTTCTCTTATATCAGAGTATAACAAGAAATTTGTCCCGGTTGTTATTTGTGGTGCAGAAACATTATTATTAATGTCATCTGACAAATGGGTTAAACTTCAGTGCCTTTTCTGTTGGAAAGTTCTAAAACTCCCAACGGGAGTCCCAGCAGCAGTCATAAGAAACAAACTGGGCCAACTCTCCATTGCTGTTCGTGTTCTATGGAAAAAATGTGGTCCTTTTGTCACAAATGGTGTCAGCTGAGGAACCCAGGATCTGGTGGCAATAAAAATAGATTAAGGAAAAAACACTGGCGTACCACTTAATAATTGGGTGTCCAAGTGTGGTGGAGCTATAGTATGTTATAATGTAACCTTGGAACTAGTCGAGATCTCCTGAAAAAGCTAAAAAAAAAAAATAACTGGGAATTGGATTGGATTTTTACTATCCAAGAGGTTCGTAAATACCCGTTGTATTCAGGAATGTTTTTAGATGCAAGTCCCTTAGGGGTATTACCCGAATATCTAAATAAATCCCTGTGTGTTTTTTGGCGCTTCCAATTTCTTCACCTATGGTTAAATGTCTACTAAAGAGATTCTTGGGGATATAGCGAGAAATTAGAAGTTGTGGATTTTGCCAAGAAAAAGGGAGCATTGGGACAATCTACCATCTATTATTAGAATGTCAAGCTTTAAATGATTAAAGTTTATTTTACTTTGGTCACCTTTTACAGGATTTTTAAGATTTTGTCTAGTTTAGTATGGCAGTACATTACAACCTCAAGAATTCATGGTTGGCAATTAGCAGCATTGCGCGTTTTAAAAGAATTGTTTCCATGAGGTGCTAATTTGTGTCTGCTGCTGACCTATGATTATGTATTGATGGTTAATGATCATGTTTATTGTGCTAATATGTACTTCTCTTTTAATTATCATGGTTGAGTAGTTGGAATTTCATCTACGAATTTTAAATGTTCATTTACTGTAAATATTTTCCTTATAAGAATGGAATCAAATTGTGTTTTTTTTATAACTTTGTTTATTAAGTTTAAACAAAACAATGTAAAAACAAACATGAATCATAGGCATATAACAGATGCAGGCAGTATGGCAGTATCAAAAGCGGACCGTAAGACAGTTGTGAGACGAGGCAGGTAACTAATATTAACAGTGCTACTAATCTACTTCCACCCGCGGATTTCAGTGAGCATCAAGCCAATTGCCCCATTTTTTTTTAATTTGCGGGGGCAGCCCGCGCGTTATAGATCCAGCGTTCTGAAGCTGTGCATCTGTCCAGCTCGTTACTCCAGCGGTTCAGGCACAGTGGATCGGCAGAGCCCCATTTAGCCGCAATAAGTCTTTTGCCTGCCCCAACGCAATTGCCAGAAACATTTTCCCATATTTTGACAGGTCTACTTCCCCCCAGATGCCCAAGAGTACCATTTTGGGATCCCTAGGGATTGGCGTCGCCAGGGCAGCAGAGATCGTGTTAATACAGTTCCCCCAGAAGACCTGTAACACACGGCAGTCCCATATCATATGGTAGAAGGTAGCAGGCTCAGTGTTGCATCTGATGCATGTCCCATCCTCTACCCCCCCCCCCCTAATCTGGCCATTGCGGTATGCGAGTGGTATGAGCGGTGAAGGATTCTCAGTCTCAGTTTCGATTCTGTACCGATTTCTCTAGGGGACATTAATGCATCCACCCAGTCTTCTGGTTCCAGTTGGCCTACATCTCTTTCCCACTTTGCTTAGAACCTATCAAGCTGTGTGGCCCCGAATGAATTAAGGGCCTGATAAAGAGTGGAGTTCCTTGGAGGAGATGCGTTGCGGGAGGATATTGGTCTCAATCGGAGAGCAGGGGGGTATGTTTGTTGTGTCAGGGAATTGGGTGCGGATGGCGTGGGCCAGCTGCGCATGTCAAAACCGGTCCATGGGTGTCAGGTCAAATTGCACTTGCATGGTCTGAAAGTCCAGGTGGTGACCCCCTTGTATCACATGTGCTAGCGTGTGTATTCCTTTTGCGCACCAGTGACCAAAAGAGCCCATTTTCACTATTTCCGGGAGGAGAGCGTTGTGCCATATGGGTTGGGATAGTGTTGGCTTTCCTTTCCAGCCGATTAATTTGTGTGCATCCCGCCAGGCACGACGGATATGGTGCGTCATTTTGGGCAACGTCGGGAGTTGGTTGTGGGTGGCGTACAGGATCTGCAATGGGGTTAACGAGGCCATGATCTCTAGTTCAATACAGATGTGAGGTAATGTGGGGTCTGCGTGTATCCAGACGTTTACCACCCCGATCTGTGTCGCAAGGTAATAGGTGCGTATGCAGGGTAAACCGATGCCTCCCTCCCATACTGATCTCTGGAGCGTATCAAGGGCAATTCTGGATTGTTTCCCACCCCATAACAACGTGAATCAAATTGTTTTTACTGATTAGGAAATGTGTAATTATGTTTCGATAATTATCTGTTTTTGTATTTTATTGTGTGTGGTGTAAAGTTCTTTGTATGAACAAAAGTTTAAAAAACAGGGAGGTTCAACAGATAACACCTGGAGCTCACTCACCAGTCTAGCTGAAGTGATGGCAACCATGTAAATGATCTTAAGGGTTAGCAAACTTAAAGAACAAGAATGCAGTGGCTCAAATGGATCACCCATAAGAAATGTTAACACTAAATTCAAATCCCACGGCCGAACATCACATTGGCATGGGGAAGCGAGTTGCACTATCCCTGCAAAAATTACATAAGAGGGGGTGTTTAGGGGTCCTTCTGAAAAAACAGAAAAAACAAATGGCAGGAAGTTACCCCCTTCATGGTCCCAATCTGCAGGGACACCCAGGCCAATGAAAACAAAAAATCGGGAACAGAGGATGTGGAACAAAGACAAGGATCCATATCCCTCTTCCCCGTACCAGATCGGAAATGTACGCAACCTACTGGCATTAATTAATTTGGTGGCAGGCTACAGAGCCAAGAGGACCACGTCCAGGACGTCATTCGACAAATCCCACCCCCTATCTCCTAGCCCCTCAGAAGCCAGGCATGAAGGTCCAGGCTGTTGAGGTTCGGAACACCCACCCCTTCAAATTTGAGAGCAGATTAACTCACAGAGAAGGTGCCTGGGAGGGCAGATGGACATGTCTCTGTGTACCATGTTCTCTGGGCCCAGTCCGGAGCCATCAAAATTAACCTGGACCTGAACAGGTGTAGCTTTCTGAAAACCAGCAAAATGACTGGGATAGGCAGAAACACATGGAGGAGGTCAAATGTCCACTTGACCGTTAGTGCGTCCCCTAGAGAACCCTGCTGAGGAAATACCCTGGAGCAGGACAATGTGTACTTCCTGTTCACATTGAAAGCAAAGAGGTCCACTTGAGGGGTTTCCCGCCCCCACTGGGAAAAAATCTCCTGCAGAACCTCTTAACTGAGCTCCCACTCAGTTATCCTTCCTGGCGAGATTAGCTGCTGTCAGAGACCATAGTCTCGTTGCTTTTCTGAACAGAAGCAAGGATCCTGCATCGCTTTGCTTGCTCAGTTAGTACAGGGCCAATGTGCTGCCCGCCAAAACCAGGACCGTCTTTGCCCTGTACTGAAGGGAGGCAGACAACCAGGTCCATCCTGATTGCTCCCAACTCCATCAAATTGAAGAGTTCTCACACTCTGAAGGAGACCACAGTCCTCTAGCTGCCAGATCTTGCAGGCGAATAACCCAGCCTTTCAAGGACGCATCAGTGACCACTGTCAATTGCTGCCAGGGTTGCTAGATCAACACCCCTCTTAGCAAGTTGTCTCATAAGGACCACAAAGTTAGGTCCCCAGGATACTCTCAAAAAGACTTGCAAAATGTCTGAGATGAACCACTGGAACTGAGACCACCGACAATGGAGAAGCCACTGAAGCAGCCCCATAGGGTGCCAGGCCTCTGGTACCACAAGGATGCAGGAGGCCATGAGACCAGAACCCTCTCCTGTAATTGAAGGACATGAACCATCTTAAACATGTTTACCACTCAGACCTCGGGCGGGAAGCCCTTGCCCAGGGGAGTGTCTAAGATCACAGCAAAAAAGTTGCATCAAAAAGTCAGAGGGACACAGACTATGAAACCTGAGACTTGTTGGAGTCCAGGGAAAGCTCAAGCTGTGCAACAGACTGCAATCTTTCCTCAGGCAAGCCGTTACCAACGCCAGGGATTTGGTGATGATCCTAGGTGCGGAAAACGGACCAAATTGCAGGACCAATATCTGGAAGTGGCAATGGCTCACTAAGAACCTCTGGAACATTCTGTGTTTTAGGTGAATTTGCAAAAGATAGAAGGAATCCTGGAGATCCAGTGATACATGCTAGTCCTGTAGATCAAGGGCTTGGAGGAATTGGGCTAGCGTAACCATCTTTACCTTGTTCTTGCATAGAAACAGGTTCAAAAACTGCAGATCCAGAATAGGACGCAACCTCTCCACCCATCTTTCTTCAGCACCAGGAAATAGACGGAGTGTCAGCCCTTGCCTCATTCTGAGCAGGGTATCCATTCTATGGTGCTTTTCAGCAGAAGCTGAAAAAACTGAAACCATCAGCAGAGTGTCGGGAGGCAAGCACTGGCTGACGGGGGTGGTCAGGTGGGCATTGAGCTGAAAAGCCCAGACAACGAATGTGGTGAGAAACTGTACTGTGCTGAACTGAGAAATTCTCCTCACCACCAGGGTTGTGTGGTGGAAGTCTCCTCGACAGGGGCTTTGCACCTGGGGCTGCAGAGGGCACAGTTGAGGACGGCAACCCTCCTATTGGAGTGCCCTGGCCACTACCCCTGGCTACACAGCACTGCAGCTTGCCCAAGGGAGCTTGTCCCCTACCCCTGCGGGCATAATTATAATTTTCCTTTTATAACGCGATTAATACCAGAGATGAGTTTCTAAGCGCAAGACCGGGATTCAAACCTGTGTTGGTATGCATTGTCTTCCTTCCAAGACAACCGTGTTGCCCCAGAGCTACCCTCCTGGACCATAGGAGTGGGGTCAAAATCCCCTGCCCATGGGAGAAACGGACTACTGCAGCTGAACTATCAGGCCCAAAGACTTGCATTTGAGTACTAAAAACTCTGGGAGGACTCGTCTGCCTTAGCCCCAAGCAGATTATTACCATCAAAAGGCATGTTTGAGAGCTTTACCTGAACATTGGGGGGCAAAACCCAAGGTCCTCATCCAGAAGAACCTGCACAACACTGGCCCAGTTTACCATGCAGTCTGTCATGTGAAGGCCAGACTGTAGGATCTGGTAGGATGGCTCCTTGCAATCTGTGACCAGGGCCACAAAGCCCTCTCACCTCACCAGCTGGCAAGTGTTCAGTGGCGCTGGAGACTGCCGACCAGAGGCAAAGGAAATTTGTTAGGGCATGAGGCGGCATTTTTAGCGCTCAGGTCTAGACTGGCAGAAGCAAAAACCTTCCGACCCCAGGCCTCCAGGCTCTTAATCGCTCTGTAAGAAGGTAAAGTGGGGAAAGAGGAATTTTAGGTTTGCTGTGGTAGTCTCGAGAATAAGGCTCTCAGGGGAGGCATGTGAAGAGAAACGGCAAATCAGAAGAAGCCAGTCTGTGTTCCTTCACTGGGTCCCAGTCCAGTTTTGGGACGGAAGCAGGCTTCCTCCACAATTCCAGCATTGGGGCTCCACTACTGAGTTAAAGGGTAGCAATGCCTCGCCCTCTGCAGAACTTTGTCCAGAATGTCAGTGAGCTCAAACTGAACCTGAGGGCTAGAAGGCGGGCAACAACCTAAATTCTCCATCAGCCTTGCCATTAGGCGCTGTAAGGAGGCCCGAGATTTCCCAGGTGTTGGTGTAGGTAACATGTTCAGCTCTGAAGTTTTGTCTAACGTACTTGCCTCCTGCAAGTTTGAGGCAAGTTCCATAAAATCACCATCTACCACATAAAACTCCTCAAGGAAATGCGCGACTTTGCTGGGGGATACAGGTTCCAGTTAAAAGGGAACAGGATCTCATTCCTCATTATAGAGGTTCCCCTTCCTTGAAATGAACACTCCAATTGGATGCAGAGCTTATTCTCAAGGAGCCTCAATGCAGGAGGTACCATGGAAAAGTAGTCCAATGCAGATTGACGGAAGTCGGTAGACTGAGCGGTTCAGTACAGGGATGGTTTAGGACCATGGGAGCAATGGCTGAGCCCACAGACCTACAGTAGTGGTCCCCAGAAGGTTCTCTGCTGGCTCGTCCAAGCACGGTGGATCCTGACGGCGCCGCCGGTGGCAAGGCAATCGGCACAGGGGCCCTGGCAAGCTGAAAAAGCCTCCTATTACTTGGAGCAGAGGACTGGGAATGTAAAGGTACCTGTGCTGCTGTTGTCCCCCGAGGAGTCCCTGGAGTGCGGAATTCTCTTTGAGGAAGAATGATGCCTAGACGAGCCATCTAGTGAACGTGGCCTACTGCAGTGTGCATCTTTCCGGAACGAGGAACTTTCCTCAGCTCAATGCTTAGCACCTGGTGACCTAAAACGGGTCGGTCTGACATCCTTTTCCTTATAGAAAAAGGTAAACCGCTTTGCAGCCCAATCACCAAGCTCCTTAGGGTGCATCAACTGATACAACTCACAGTCCATCAGCTTCAGATTTACTGTTTCATGAAACTGGCTTGTCAACAAATTAAGTAGCCAACGGCAGGAATCGAAACGCTTGTGAAATGTGGGTAGTGGAGGGTTTGGACATTAGATTTTTAAGCTCTCCTTGATGAATCTAAAAATACCCCACTTAACAGGATGTGTATATTATCTCTTCTACATGAGATTAAAAATCTCAGAGGTTTAGTAACTAATATTAATATGACTAAATTCCCATATGAGAACAAAGAGTTGCATATATTCAAGGGGCACCAATTCAAATTGCTAGCTACTAGCTAGTCATCAAAATTTCACTCACCACCTCAATTCTATACACACACAGACACACACTTTCTTACTCGCCAACATTCGAATAGGACAACCCAATGACTAGTGGCAAGAGCAAATTATGCACAATGATACATTGGTTCATTTTAAATCTTCTATATGGTTTGGATGATCTTGGCGGACACAAACACTTAGGAGAATGGGCTTCGACATAGGTAGGCAGAAAGGTAAAACTGGTTTTAACAGAAGCACATAAGATGGTGAAGTGTTTAATAACATCTTACAAGTGGCCACCGTTTGGAGGTGGAAAATAAAAAAATCCTCTCTGATCTACTTGGTCATGGGAGAATCATCATTCGGACAAAGGCATTACAAATTGCAGAGCAAAGGGACATCACTGATTGGTCAGGCTGCCAAGTGCTCTGCAGCCTCAACCTATAATAAATTCCTAGTAGTTCACTTAAGTTCACTTAAGCTCAATGAAAAGGAATGAAACATTATTTCCCTTAAAATTAAAACTACACACACAACCATCAACTAAACATTGCCCACTAAAACAGACAAGCCGACTTCAACAGGTTTAAAACCCCCAAAGTTAATTTGTTGCTATGACCGGAAGCGACTCTTTCTCAAAATGCAGTCATAGCAAGCCATTCTTCACTATAAACAAATTGAGAAAGGTGTCTAAATATGATTTCTTTCAGTGCTACAGAATCAGTTACAATATGTATGAGAGTTTGCACCTTCCCTACACCACACTTTGAGCAAAGACCGCCTCCAGTTTCTAAACTGTTTTTAGAGGCCCTCACCTCACCCGTCAGAATGATATTAAGACGGAAGCGAAGAAAATGAGACCTCTCCTTAGGGTACCGGAAATTTAATTAAGTAACCTGCAAGAGAGCCCCTTGATTTATCAAGAAATTAGAGTGGTTTGCAAGCTTCTAATTTCAGACACTGTCAATCATTTTAATCCAGTCTGAGTCCAGTATTGCCTTTTTCACACCCTCTGGGTTCCCCACCAAGTCCTTAGGGATTTTATCCAACCGCCCCAGGCAATTCATAACAATCTCCTTCATTCTCATTAATTCAGGAGACTTTCACTGACTGATGTGGATTGCCACATCTTCATTCAAGGAGCCCCTCTTTGGAACCATGATAAATCGGTATAGAGAAAATGTCCTTTGCTGCATTAGGGCCACCAAGGACGACAGGCCCAATTCATATCTTATACTAGAAACAAGGAGGGACTATGATAAATTCAACACCGTCTTCCATATTCTCCCCTCCAGTCTCTCCCAGTTATCTTCCCATGCCTGGAAGTTCATATTTAATCCATAGAGCACTTTAGCAATTACCTTGCCCTTGTAACTATGTATCAAAAGTGACCAGGGAGAATGTACAATACTTTGAGAGAAGCTTTCTCATCTGACAAATCAGTTGGTCGACCACAGTTTCAAGGCATGCTGTTACGTCAAGACTGAAGGATTGGCATACAGGATCAGACTCCGATATTTAATCTCAGATTTTACTGGAATGGCAAGGCCATTTAACCTACATTTATAGTTGGAGATGTGTTTACTAGGGTTTAAGAAACACACAACGCTTTTATTAGAGGGGTCGATTATTAGGTAGTTAATCGCTGCGTATCTCTCAAACCCCTTTATAAGGCATTGGAGACCTATTGGAGTGTATTCCACAAGGACCATGTCGTCCGCATATGCTAACCAACTCAAAGGTTGGTTCCCCATTTTAGGGGCAGCAAGTGCCCATAGGATTAGAGCCTTGCCCAAATCAGAGATTTAGAGGTTAAATAGGCAGGGAGCCAGAATGCATCCCTGCCCAACACCTTTACCAGTCAAGATCAAGCCAGAAAGGTTACCATTAGTGTCCAATCTCACCTGTATTTTTGTGTCTGTATGGAGGTGCCTAATAGCCAGGAGCCCAGGCGGGATATCACATGCATTCAACTTGGCCCACAACCTATTTCTTTTATTTGTGTCAAAAGCCAGGGACAGGTCGATCCAAACTCCATAGAGGACCAGCCCACCCGACCACCCTTAGACCAGAATTTGCCCATTAAAGTGTGTATTAATACCCCATTTAACAAAGTAGAAAGGCATCTCCTAAACCCAGTTTGATGTTTCTGGCGGATTGCACACCCCTCAGCCCAGGCTTCCAATTCTACCAAGATTAAGGAAGCAAAAATCTTGCTATCAGCATCAAGCAGAACGACCGGGAGATAGTTAACTGGCAACGCCTGATCGCCCCCCTTGAAGATCGGAATGATAATAGCTGAGCTCCACGAGGGAGGCGTTTCCTCAAACTGTATGATGTTCTCAAAAAGGTTATACAATTTAACTAATCAGGCTTGGAGCATTCAATTTCAGGATTGATTTAGATAGGCCATTGGGCACTGGGGTTTTTGAGGACGAAGCCCTTCAAGTCCTCAATACGTTCCCTTGTGATGGTCAAGGTTCACCATATCACGGTTGGACAGGGCGTAGTTTCTTCGTACAATGAACCATACAGCTTCACACCATGCCTCCTCTGAGACCATGTTACCCTGAAGCCCCAAATGTAATTTCTAACCATGATTGACGATCTCCCAGAAATTACTGGAATTATTCTTAGACAGAGCCCTTAAAATAGACTCTCTTTGTAATCTTAAAGCCCTTTGGGCTTTGGACCAGTTCCTATAATTATTTAACAGGGATTTACGTTTCAGAGCAATGACCTGCAGATCTCCTTGATTTGTCAACTTCCTGCTGACGACGAACTTCAGCCTTCATGGTCATCAAATTGGGGGCTACCAGACCCCAGATAAGGTCAGTGTAGTTAAAAGGGTTGCAGGCCCTAAATAGGTCATCTTCATCCGCTTAACCCAAATAACAGTGAAGTTTTAGATTTAAAGATATTCCATCTCTTCGGAATTTCACCGGCCTATTTTCTCCCCGATTCACTTCCATGGGTATCTTATATGTTTACGGGGCCAACTGAGTTGCAAGACTAAGACTAGCTGTCAATATATTATGGTCACTTCTGTCCATCTCAATAATTTCGAATCCATCACAGCTAGCTAGCAGAGGTTTTGACAAGAACAGATAGTCTATCGTTGAGCTGTTGCGACCATTCCTCTGTGTTGAACTCACTGCTTTCTCACCCCCAATGTATCCGTTCACTATGTACAGATTCCACTCAGTCAAAAATTCCACCCACTTCTCACCCTTCAGCAAAGTGTTTGTATTTACATTGTTATTAACCTTGGCCAGAAGGCAAGAAAAATTCAACGCCCCACCCAATTTTATTTCAGTGGGCAGCCTTTCTTTCCTTGCCACAGAGAGGAGAGAAGATAAATCAGCAAAAAAAAGACAGGATTTAAATTACGGGGTTCCAGTAGATGTAAATCAAGATCAGGGAACACATTTGCCCGCTCACCCTCATATGAACTGGATTTTCTCTACTCTCACCAGTATTGAATTCCTAACGGCTATTATCAGACCGCCAGACGGGCGGCCCCCATTCCGATGTGTTTCTTTCTGTTCCACAATAGTAAAGCCGTCAAGATTTATGGAATTCTCTTAGAACAGTACCAAATCGAATTCTCCAAATATGTATTGTAATATAGTAGTGTTCTTAAAGCTACTGAAACCCCGCGTATTCCAACTCAAGAGTTTAATCTGATTATTAACTAAAGCCGCCCCTCGATCAGTCCGAATCACTGGAATAATTCAGTCAAGATAGTTGGTAGCGTAGATAGGATATTATCCTTCTTGGGTCCAGACAGCCCTCCCTCGCCTCTCCCCACCCCCATCTGTTCCATATTTGAGGCTTGATCACCGATCTTAATGTTTAATGGTCGAGAGTTTGAAACAACAATACCCTGCTTCTCCAGATCATCAGCCACTGCTCATATTGCTTCAATCCCCAAGCAAGATTTCAGACCCAGCTCCACTAGGTCCGTTCTTGATTCATACAGGAAGCAGACGTAATCTAGATAATATGTTGAAAAAAGGCAGAGTGATGGATTCTTATTTGCGATAGCCAGGATAGAACTCCTATTCGGCACTGTCCCAGCCTGTTTAGATGTTTTAGATTCTAGCCATATTTTGGGAATTCCAAAGGGGAGGGGTGCACTTTCATTGGCTACAGGAGCGGACTCATCTCCCACGATCGACAGTAGTAGCAGTGTCTATGATAATGTAGCAGCAATATTTGTCGGACCGTTATTTCCATGAGGACCCAGGAACGGAGTGTCTGTTCGTTGTGTTGGAATCAAGGCAGGGGCTGTGCACGTAGCTGTGAGTCTCGGGGTTATATTTCTTCCCGTACAAAAGATCAAAGCCAACTTGATTATCTTTTTCAGAACCTCAGGAGTTAAGTCAGTCACAGCCGTAGCAGGAGCAATGGCCTCATCGGTTTGGAATGCAGAATCCACTTGTGTTGCATCAGGTTGGGTTTCAAGTATGTTGTTTCCTTGGTTCTGCTCCAATCTAACGTCCCCTTTCTTTTTTGGGCCTTCATCGGAGCTGATTGCGACAGGACGTACAATGCTTCCGAAGTTTCAGTAACCTTATCCATGCATTGAAAAATTGGCGATTCCCTGCTCTCCTAGTTCTTTTCAATTTTTGGTTCTTAGGCGTATTCTGCGTGCCCCGTTGAGCTACTTTCTCCTTGATTGGTTTTCGGTAGGGTTTGTTTTGTTGAATCTCATCCAAGATGTTTTCCGTACAGGGTGTTAAGGATTGGGCTGAGAGGTGGTTCTCGTTAAGAGCACCCTTTTGCTTTAGACCCGATTCTAGAGAATCTATTTCAGGTGGAATTTGTGCAAGCCTTATAAACTCCTCCATTGTAGAAAGAGAATGTGGGGAATCATCCAACCCAACTGGAAGTATTACCAAAGGGGAAACAAGTTCTGTTGATTTCAAGCTGGTTAGCAAATCGAACATCCTATCCATTTTCACATTTGTTCCCATGATTTTATGGTTCAGGGATGGTTCTTCCTGAAGAGCAGCAAGAGATGAATACTGCACAGTTGCCTCTCTCTTAATTATAGCAAAATCATCTGAAAATACTGTGTTCACTGCAGATTTTAACCGAACCAAAGAGGATTCACCCCCCCCACTTCTTTCATAAGTTCCATAAGTGTGCCTGATTGCACATGAACTTCTCCTTTTAGTAGCTCAAAGACTTTTACCATTGAGGTTAATACAAAATTAAGTGCCACAAGGACTGATTGAGGAGGAACAGTGGGGTCCGATGGTGCACAAGAGTCCACCATAATTTCTGGAGGTGTATCCACCAGACGTTCTTTGTTGTTTCGGTTCAGCAGAGTCTCTCTCAGACAGATCCTTTGGTAGAAAAGGTGGACTCAGTTGCAGTACTTCACTTAAGTCCAAAGAGGCAATTCCCAGGATTCTACCGACCTCCTGATGTGGAGGTAGGGTGTCTAGAGACTTCCCCTCAACAGCGTGGATTGAAGCAGGGCCTTCTATAGCTGTGCTGTTTGTTTATCTTTATTTTAATGGACGAAGAGGACAAGGTATAGTCCAGGCAATTCCCAAATTGACGGCGCTTCCGAGAATGCCTCGAAGAGGTCGAGGAGTGGCGAGACCCACTCCTAGAAGAAGACCGACGAGACTTCCGACGATGACGCGGAGAGTCACCCCTCGAATCATCCGTCGAAAGCCCCGCCGACTTCGACTTCCGGGGCTTGGACACCCGACCTACCGACAACTTCTTCTTACGTTCGCGTAAGGCTTTGGACGTGAGCGACTGGCAGTCGATACAGTCATCCGTGTCGTGGGCCTCCCCGAGGCACCAGAGGCAGGCGTCGTGCGAGTCAGTCACCGACATCTTGGACCCACACTCCCCGCACTTCTTAAAGCCCGGACGCGGGGTTGAAGACGAAGTGGAAGACCTCGCCGAAGGAAATTCACAAACGAACAGGTTCGAAGAACCAGAAAGAACAGAACTCCAAAGAGTCGAGGCTTAGAACCGAGAAACACGAAGCAACACGTTCGCGGAAAAAACGGAACTGAGGCTATGGGCGTCGTGCGTCCTACTTATCACATCGGATGACGTCGGAGGAGGTCCTCGACGGCGGCGCATCGACGTCATCGACGCAGGACGCAGACGCCGAAAAAGTTTCCGAAGCAGCACAGCTGTGGTGATTACATGTCATAGATATGGAATACGTCGGAGGACCCAATCCCCTCGAAACAAGCTTTCAAAACCTGATGCCAGAGGACTAGCAACTGTTTGGGGAATTCCTGGAATATAGAGAGGGTCAGCTGCCAACATAACGCTCTGGATTCATCATAGTCCACCTCTATACCCATTCTGTCATCACTATAAATGCTGCTTCTCAGGTTATACATGGAGCACAACTGATTAAGCGAGCACCTAACTATGGGTCACACCTTCCAAATATATTATATTCTCCAAACTAGAAGAGCTGGTTTAATTTGATCGAGTGTTCTCCATTTCTCTGAATTCTTATTCAGCTGGGAAGCAGTGTGTTTAAAGAAGTGGGCCTTCAATAAGCCGTGGCAATGGAGCCTATGGCCAGTTATTTGAGGTAGGAGCCGGTAATTGACTCAACTTTAAAGCCACACAGCAGCGTTCGCTATGAAGAGAAGGAGAACTTAAACTGAGCGGTTGGGCTCGCTGGCAATACTCAGTGACTCATGCAATAGCGTCAAAAAATCCTTTCCCAAAGACGCACTGCTTCTGGCCAACGGAAACCTCGTTAAATTTGTTTGAAAGGGGAAGAAAGCAGGCCCGGCAGGTTGTGAACATTGGGGCTCAAAGGCAACGAGTGTCAACAGTCATCCCAACGTCTCAATTCAATCAACAAGCGGCCACCGCGCCCAACGTCCAAGAATCAAACACTGAGAAGTTAATGGCAGGCAAATAACGTAGGATAGGGGCAAAATAGAACAGAATTTACTGCCTGTTGACAAGCCTCCACCGCCGAACACTGCATAACGGCTGAACCCATATGCATGCATTAGTACTGGCCGACCCCTTACCCTCACCCGGAATAATTTGGCTCACAAAGTTTTGTCAAGTGTTGGCAATAAAAGGCCGTAGGATTTTATTGTACATATATAGTTATGGAGATAACAATAATCACATATCATAATAGTATCATACTTTTGGGCACCGGGTCCTGAGGTTACCCCCTCTGGCCCATGCCGCCACACGCAGGCAGGTTGACGCTGACCATGTTCCCCCGAAAGTATCTCCTAGTGGCAACCCCTGGAGGGTAGAGTTGCTGAAATTTCTCGAAAGAAATGTTCCATGCCCTGGTTTGATAAATGCGTGCCGTCTTTGAGAAAAAGGTCTGGGTCTCCCAGTGTAATGGCTGGGTGCTTTATGAAGCCCAGTCCTCTTGCTGTACAGAATTTCTCTAGCCCCCTGTTGAGTTGTCTTCTAGAAATGTCTACAGATTTGTAGCAGTTGGCCCCTTGCCATTTCCTTCTGGGTAGGATGGCCAAGAAGTATATTTCTGTTCCCCATCAGTTGTGGGAAATGCCTGCTAGGGAGGAGGAAATGTCCTCGAATAAATTTCTCCTTCCAATGGACACCAGATCATTGTCCCCTAGGTGTATAATCAGAAATTCTGGCGGGCCTCTGTATGCGACCAGCACCGCTAGTGTTTCGTGGATATCGGCCCATCTTAGGCCTCTGTATCCCCACCATGAAGCAATGGTGTTTCTGAAGGGTGGCCCTTCTTTGGTCTCTTCTGCCCATCGGCCCGTCCTGAAGATAAATGAGTGGCCGACTATCCATGCTGATCGGAGTGGGGTCCTCTCTTCGCAAGTTGTTTCTGCAGGGGGTGCGGGGGGAGCAAGGTGAGGAAGGATGGCTATATTAGCTGTGGTCCGATGTATCTTTTGTAGCAATCTGACTTCCATCCCCCTACGTTTTTCAGCTGTTGAGGTGCTAGGCCTCCTTGCCATGCTGCGGTGGCGGCGCCTATTCTGAAAGAGTGGGTGCCAAAACCCTTGGGATCCCACCCTGCTTTGCTGATTGCTTTCATCAGTACCCCTTTAAATTGACAGCGGCTTAGTGCCGAGGCGTCTTTGGAGATTAGGAACCTCCCCCCACCTTGGGACCGTTGTGTGTAATACAGGTTGGCGATACATACCGGGCAGTTTGTTGTCTCATCAATACAACAAATGTTGATGGTTCTTTTGGCCCCAGTTTTTGACCGTTGGATTTCTATGCTGACGCTCTCCTGTCTAACGTTGACCTCCATGACACCCAAGCCGTTTGTGGCCTTGGTGCTGGAGGTGATAAGTTCTCCAACACGGAACGCCCCGAAGTATGTCAGAAAAAAGGCTGTTTTCAATAATATGATCTAGTATGGATGCCAGCATATGGCTTCCAGCTGGCTTGCTATTTGTATCAGTTTGTTGAAGTCAAGGGGGCGGCGGGTGTCCACCTGGGGCCCTCTATTCTGCCCCATCCTTTCATTGCGTAGGCAATGAGGGCGTTCAGGGTGGGGTCTGAATCACCCCGTATTTTTGAGAAATATGAGATTGCAACTAGGTGTCTTTTTGCCCAGTCGCTCTTAAAGCCCTGCTCATGCGCCCATTTTAAAAATATTTCTATGTCTTTAATCGGTATAAACTCTACATGGTTTAAACCGGTCACTGTAAAAACTGTAAGCACTTACTGTACTGCGCTGCGGTAGTGCTTGCCAGTGCTTTTTCTGCCATCTCTGTTAGGAACCCTGGGCCAGGGTTCGTGATTCCTGTGGGCAGTGGGTTGTTGGCACCCGTTTTTGAAGTGCCTGGTTCTTGTTGGGCATCCCGGACTGGGCTCTCTGGCAATGGCGTTGATGCCGTTATTTTGTTGGCACCCGTTTTTGAGGTGCCTGATTCTTGTTGGGCATCCCGGACTGGGCTCTCTGGCAATGGCGTTGATGCCGTTATTCTTGGTTTCCCATTATTGTCCAGCATTCCCCTGGTATTGGCGTCATTTGTTCCTGGCCGTATGGCGCTAGCTCCAGGAATCTTGGCCACTGAAAGCGAGATAAAGCATCTGCAATGTTATTATCCGCCCCCGAGATGTGCTTTGCTTTGACCACAATGTTTTCTTGTAGTGTGACTGCTGTGATGGCTCGTAGGACTTTCAGCACTGGAGAGCATTTGGTAGACCTGTTTAAGGAGCCTACTACAGCCATGTTGTCGCACCAGACCAAGAGTTCCGTGTTAGCTAGTTGCCAGCCCCAAATGTGTAAGGTTAGCCAAATGGGAAATATTTCTAGGATGGTGATGTTTTTTGTCCACCCTGCCTGTTGCCATTGGTTCGGCCAGTGTCCTGCCACCCATTCTGAGTGTAGTATAGTATTCTTGCTCCAAACCCCTTGCTCCCGGCTGCATCAGTGAAAAGGACCCTTTTTGTCCATGTGTTCAATGGCGTTCGCCAAAGTGAGGTCCCGTTGAAATCTTTAAGGAAATTCCCCCAAATTTCCAGATCTTGTTTCACCTCTGTGCCTAACCGGATGTGTAGGTGGGGTTCTTCCTTCCATCTTCCTTCCATACTGAAGCACACACCCCACACTCATGACCACAATCAAACAACCTTCCTTCCAGATCAGCCACATCCAGAAACAGAGCCTGCCACACTCTGGCACTGACACAGGTATCCATCAAATCACTGTTCACACATCCAGGGTGGGGAACAGGAAGGGGGGGGGGACCACGGATTGTCCCACACCAGACCCGAGTGCTGCGCACAGAGACACAGCAGAGAAAAACGGAACCTAACCGTAAGAGTCCAACAAACTGACCTGCAGGGAGGGTGGTGTTGCCCATACCAAGAACAACATAACAGAAGGGGCAATTCGTCCACCAACTTCCACTCTCACAATCATCTACAATCAGCTCCCACTTATCGCCCAAACAAACATCCCACGGAATCTCAACCATGAATTACAAACCAACTCCCAACCAAAACTTCAATTCAGTGCATACACTTCATCACCACCACACAACAACAGCATGCATTCAGTATTCAAACATACCCAGGGGACGGTGGTGCGAGGCAGCATTGCAAACCACACAAGCAACCTCTCACAACAGATGGGCACATCCATACTCGCCCGCACCACGTACATCCATATTACTCATAACCACATGCATGCATCACACATACCCAGGCACTATCACAGTCATGCACATAAAACAAACAAATGAGGTGCTCCTGGTAGCACTGAAAATATTCTGCTAAATGCAAATTCAACTATAACCATATCAATCTCTAAACCTATATGGATAAAAACCTGGCCAACATTTGTATAACAGCCTACATTTACATTGTTAGAGCACTCCTAATAACTTTTCTCCTTAGTCTAAACTTTGCAACCCTTAGTGGTTGAAAACTTCACCTTTACATAACACATTTTACGTTAACCATTTTTCTTTAACATCATAGCCAAACCTCATTTACACAAACAACCATTTTAAGTTGATGCAGCAATCCAACCCTTCTCAGCTGGATGCTTGTACCACTATGTATCCTGGCACCTATCCAAGCACCAATAACACATGCAGTGAGGTTAAACTATTTCTTTCAGTTTTACGCAAGCATCCATTTTGAATTGACGCAACAGCCAATCCTTCTTAGTTGAATGCATTCTCCCATTATGACTCATGGGTTTTGACCTACTACATGCACATTTCCTTTGAGTGCACACTTTGTACCTTCATATACCCTGCTACCCAACCAAAACCCAACAACACATGCGGTATGGTTAACATATCACCTCAATACTTATACCGAGAAAAAAGTTCGGGCCACGACCCTTAAACCATGCCACATGGCAACGGCCCACACAACACCTCAGGGCATTACTCAGATTTCCATTTCAAAATACATTTTAACACTGGATATACTTATAACCCAAATCTGTATTGATAAATTCCATTCCCAATTAGGTCACTTAATACAACTTACATTCCCAAAAACACTTTTGAATGTCACCAAAATGCATACACTTCAAGACATTTCATATTATGTCGGTTGAATGTCACTAAAACACATTACATCAAAGCATGTTCATTATTTAGGCATGGATTCCATTCTTTATCTTATGCTCTTTTCTCTTTGAATTGCTTAATAATGCTTGATTGACTAACGCTGCGTCCACATAATGTTCCTCAACCCAGTGTGTGCCGGCTTCATCAGAGCAAAAAAAACTGCAGCAACAACAAAAAAAAAACAATCTTCTTGGACCTCTTCACAGTGAGTAACAATATCTTTCCAATCCATGTTACTCTGTCACTGTACTTGTGTATTGTCATTTAATTATTTTCCTTTAATGTGCACTTATCACTACATGAACTTATGGCAGTGATCGTAATAACACTGGACTCTTTGCTAGAACCGTTACCTAGATATCCTCAATTATCTGATCCAAACCGGAGATTATCATACCATTGCTGAAATAGCTGAAAACAAAACAACGATTCATGTGCTGCAGAACCGCTTCTCACGTTTATACTGCGGGTCTTCATCTCACGGTCAATCTCTTTCGGGCCTCATCAAATCCAAAGGCATTTAAAGTTAACTCCATTCATAATCTTTTATTATCCTTTTTTTAAACCAGACACTTATGTAAATGTTCCTGCTACTAATCATTACACCATCTCATCAAATACTTTACACAAACTTCTGCAGGCAATACAGGACATAACATGCACTTTGAAGGAATCTAAATAAGAGCAAAAACGCTTCCTGTCCGCCGTCGTGGACGTTCCCAGGGCCATTCCTCTTGTACGCCAGGGTTGCTTTGTCGACGCTATTGTTAACAAATGCCACCTACGTCATCATTTCACTGCCGGCATCGGAGAGACCAGGTCGTCCGGGCCTCTCAAACCAACTGCCACATAGACCAGCACTGCAAGTCTTTATAAGAAAGCATCTCCACGTTGCTCCCAAGCACATTGTCGCAGCGCGCTGTCATAATTTTGTTTTCCAATTCCCAGCAGCAACCTACTTGGCAATGCGGTGACGCCACTTTAATGCACCATGGAGGGGCTACTTTTTCTCCACCTGGTGGCGTTAACCAACCTAATTGCCCCTCCTGGTGGACCACTGCACAGTACCACTTGCCAGTAAGTCACTTCACTTGTATTGAAACATAGATTATAACGCGTGTACTCTCCCATTGTCAATGGCTTTAACAACTTCGTTTGTTAGTGTCTCCACTTACTACTATAGTCGGCCAGGGCACTGTTGTCTTACTGGGGATCTCTGGGGACTTCCTTGGTGGTGGGGGCCTCCCTACCAGAGAGCCCAATGACTCATTAATACTTTATTTGGGCAGGAAGGCTTTATTTGAAGCGCGGGGCAACGGCGGGTCATGCTGCAGCTGCTTCCCCCTCCCACAGCTCTCCTTACTTTAATTTCCAGTTGCTGTAGTCACATTCTAGTTGCAGCTTTTCTCTGTTCTTTTCATTTTTTCTCCATCTCTCGGTTCTTTCAGCTTTCTTTGAGCTTCCTCGTCGCCAATTGTTATAAATAGAAGATGTTGGGCTCAGACTATCCCCACACAGACCAGCTGTGGAGCCATAGGGTTTTGTCCAGGTCATCTTTATTGTACATATTTACAAATGTACATGAACCAGTTTCTTTCATATGTACAGTAGCACAGTAGACAGCACAGGAACATGGACAGGTAACTATATAGACAGACCCCCAGAGGCCATCCCTACACACCCAGCTCAAGTCCCCAAATGACATTCATGGAACACTCACTCACAGACCTACTCAACATTCTCCTGAGCTGCTCATCATTCATACATCAATATTCCAATGGCATGCACTCCTGGCCAGTGACAATACAAGACTTACAACACAACAGCTAGTCTAAGTTTTAATTACTTTGGTGAAGTGACTGTGGCTGGAGAGGAAGTGACCACACAGCAGAGGCTTGGGCTAGAGGGGCTATAGCCGGGTCTTTTGGTTGTAGCCCGGATAGAAGCTCTGGGGCTACAGCAAAAAGGCTATAGCTAGTCCCGAGTCCCGACAGTCCTGACATTAGCATAGCCCCGAATCTTTTCCCGACCCAGCAACACCCCTGCCACACAGAGAAGCAAATCTGAACCAACAGGAGTGGACCCCTTGCGCCTTTGAAGCTGCTTGTCCATCAAGTGGATGCCCATATAGTCAAGCGTCTGAGAGGGTCAAGGAATGCAGCGTAACTTAAAGGAGGTATGCCGCCATTCAGGAAAAGTCATTTTCACCCTCTGCCCTGTCCCCACATACCTTAAATATCATGACCATCACCTGGCACTTGATCAACCTCCCGTTCCCACTTCATGGTCTTTATTTCATGGTGAAATAAAACACCTTTAAATAAACTAATAACTAACACTCGTGCAGGATTGCTAAAAGAAACGGGGACTATCAGGCAGGATTAGAAAGTAATGACCATGAGTCACCATCACACACAAACATCGAGACGCAGGTGTGCGTACATCTATATAAAAAATTAATTGAAAAAAACATTAAAACGGGATGTTATGGCTACAAGTAAAACCGAAACAAATTCCAGAAATTCGCCAGTTGTGGTAAGCTAAGCAACCATAACTCACGCCACCACCGTGCACTGCTAAGACTAACACCCGGGACATCAAAGATTACATAAAAAATGTCACTGATGACATCACATAGCTAGGCCACTTGTTTTTGTTCACTAACATATGTAGGCCACTTGTTTTTGTGCACTGACAGTGACAATTTTTAAATTCAAAAGGTGCTATATATATATAGATGTTAATCTTCTCATTTGTTCTTAACTTACTTTCCTTCGGGTTTGGTCTCAGCTCATGCTGCACATATATGGGGCATTAAGCAGGCCTCAAACACACAATTCATGTATATACATGATGATGAATTTTAATGTTATTGACATTTTCTGGCGAGTGTGATGTCCCGTGCACAGGCTCACCGGCACAGGGCTGGGATCAAAGGCCCAACAGTCTGCCACACAGTGAAACACAACACACAGCGTGGTTGGCTTTGATACTCGCACTGCCCAGTTTCCGGTGTGCATGCGTCCTTTATTTTATCCCACACTTCCCCTTCCACTCATCACGTGTTGTCTGGAATGGGCAAAACGCCACAGTGGTGATGGTTCTTTCTTCCTTCCTTCCTTACTTTAGTTTGCCTGTATGTGCCACTGATTGTTCGTCTTCATATATATGTAGTAAGTCTTAAATTGTTCGCAATTTATTCCATGTTTAACATTACTCAAAATTGTCATAGGGCAGCATTCATTCTTTTACTAGTCAAAATGAGCAGATTCAAAATATTGCACTTCTATGGAGCATGCTGCAGCCATTGCCTATGTGTATGTATGACTAGGTTGCAGTATTAACACTCCAATATAATGTTTTTTGTTTAGATGAGTACATTTTTAATACATTAAATAGTTCATGATAGGTCTCCCAATCACCCCTTACATCTTGTTACCAACATTATAAACACAACCCCTTTAGGAACTTATCAACATTAATTTAATTTGTGATGTCATGACAGCTGTGATGTCATCTTTGATGTCCTTGTCCTGGGTGTCAGTCTTAGCAGTGTACTGTGGTGGTACAAGTTATGGTTGCTTCGCATACCTTAACTGGTGAATTTCTGGGGGGTTTTGGTTTTACCTGTAACCATAATGTCCTTTAACAATGTTTTTTTCACTGCATTTCATAGGTTTTTATGCACCCTCATTTGCTGCAACTTCCTAATATCATACTCAGCTCCAATGTAGCAGCATTTCCAACCAATCTAGGAAGTTTCAAGTGAAAACTGTGCTATTCCCCACCTTCTTGCAACATTCTTAACACATCTATCAACTTTCGACAACTTTTTACACTTTTTTGTTCACACGTCCCTGACAGCATCACATGACCACGCACACAACGTGATCACATGTCCGCAAACGGGTCTGTGCTTCGCGAAAAATTTCAAAACTGCATTTTCAGCCCGTCAAGAAAGTTTCAAGCTGAAAGTTAACCCTGCCACAGCTCCTAGACCCATTCTTACTAATTTTCCATCTGCAATCCAGGGGAGAGCACCTGTTTGGAAAAGTATTGGCACACCTGCTATTTAACTTCAAAAATGGCATAAGCCATTGCCAGGCCACCTCCCGAGGGGCCACCAACACCTCCACCAGCTGGACAGGGGAAAAGCCACAATGATACAGAGGATCATCAAGAGAATCAGAAAGATAAAAAGGAGGAAATGCCTACCTCCAGCACCCATAGAGAATTATGGGTGTGGCGGTTTTTTAAGGCCATACAAGGGGTACCAAAGACTCGGGCTACCCATGTTGAATGAATTGAGTGTGGAATCATACTCCATCGCGGACAACATGGCAAGAACTGTTTTGGTACCACCCCCATGCGCCGCCACACCCGCTCAAACCACCTGGGTACTCTGAGAAAGGCTGTTCCTTTCTCCGGAAGTAGTAGGCTGTCTTCCTCTACCTCATCTTCCTCAGGCTACTCCAAGACAACAGTACCCTGTATATACTGTGACACACCACTCTGCAGGGGGGGAGCAGTTTCGAAGTACTTTCGAGGCTGCAATCAAGGATCATGAGAAACACTGCTCCTACCATAGATTTAAGGCATGGCTGACATCTTCCCCTGTCCACTTGCCACTCCTTATCTGTGGTTGGTGCCCCTTCCCTCATTTCCCTCCCCCATCTTACTACCTGGCCTCTCCTGTAAACAAAACAACAAAAAATACAAAATGAAAATAAACAACCAATAAACGTTCCTTTTGTTGGGAGCCACCTTTCACAGTTAAAAAATAAAACTAAAAACAAAATAATCTTGTAGACTCAATCGGCTTTACATTTTTCAATAAAGTAGTTAGAGACGAAGATTCTCCAACATTTCCATTAGCATTTTATACTATGATAATGGAAGTAATGGACAATTGTATACTAGAGAAAAGGACAAAAGGACAAACAATTTTCTGTCACAAAAACCTTTCTCTAGCATACAATAAGGACCATAATCCATGGACTGTCACGACTATCTGCGGTCTCCACACTGTAACACATTACAAATACAGCATAAACACTCTTTCTACAATTTTATTTCTTTACTCTTCTATACCCCTATCACTAACACACATTAGCACACATACACAGACTTTCTCACCCAGTTTCAATTACACCCACACAAACCTCATACCTATGCACGAATTGACACCATAACAACCACTGTTTTCCTCAAAACATCATAATGATACTACGTATTCCATCACACCAGAACTTCCTTACTCACTAACACCAGTATTGCTCAACAAATTCTACTGTTAATAGTTGATTACCCTTTTCCAATCACAAAAATATAGTTATTTTATACATCAAACTTATTGTTACTGCAATACCTTTGTAAACTCCAATATAGTTGTTATACGCCAAAGGATATCTAACTATTTTAAACATACCCTTAATTACAACACACTTCAAACAAACGTCCCATCACACTTATGCTCACACAATATATCCATGCTATCACACACATATTATGTAACATTTATATTCTTTAAAACTATGTAAATGCCAAAAACTGTATGTAAAAACAGTAGGTCTTTTTAAATACACTATGGATTTTTTTTCCCAATCATTATTTCATGTTAACATAACAGTGAACCTACCACACACTAATGTTGTACCAAACATAATATATAGAATGTGCTATTTATGATGGTCAAAAAAGTAGATCTATATGTACAATCATATGCAATTAAAGATTTTAAACGATCTTATTTAACAAATGATACTGTTTTATCCCCAGAAAAAGAACCATAGATTCAATAAGAAACTACAGATTCCAGAAGCATTATCCTCAATTGTATTACGATCATAAATACCATATACACTTCAATTATATCATATTACAAATACTGCATACTCCCCCTATAGTACCTATAATTACTATTTGCAAATGCACACTTTCAAAACAAATGCACCACTACTCGCACATATTTGGTAAAAATGTATACAGCGGTTTGCGCTGTAGGGGCAAGCAAAATATTTTTTCCATTATGTCTATTATGATTTCTACATTTTTCAGACTCCCACTATAACATTTACCCCCTGAACGAAAACACACCAAACTTGTTCCAAGGAGGGCATATACTTTTTTCGCAAAGTTTGGTAAGGATTTGCCACACAGCGTCAAAGATATAAGCCACCCAAATAATGCTTTTTCTAGGAGTTGAGTAACTTAACTATACCTACAGGCTGTGTAATACCCATATTACTATAGTATGTCTGGCCAGTGGCTACAACCACCACAATACAATTCAATCATAGCAAGAGCACTTTTTGCAACCATAATTCGTGCCACTACAGTGCACTGCTAAGACTAACACCGAGGACATCAGAGATGAGATCACAAATGTCATTGGTTGTGGCCACACAGATAGAAGGAGTAGCGGCAGAGTAGCAGTCTCAGGCAGTGACTGCAGGCTACTCTTTTCTTCAGTCTGTCTACTGTGTTTGTTCCTGACCACCTGACCACCATTCAAAAGCTCCCTGACATCGCGGAGCGGCCGCGGAGTAGCGGCAGAGTAGCAGTCTCAGGCAGTCTATGGTAGCCATGGACGCCGGGGACGCTACTCTGACTTCTTCACTAACTACGACTTTATGTGATAAAAACTCTCAGCAAAGGAGTTCACGGTCCCGTACACGAGCTGAAGTGGGCCGAAAACTGCCTTCAAACCCAGAGAAAAGCCCGCTATATTCAAAGCAGACCAAACAAACTGCTACAGCAACGACACAGAGTCCTGCTATGAGTCAAGTATCAACAATATCGACGCCTGGGAGTAGCAGAAGCTTCTGTCCGAAAACAACTTGGTCAAAAGAGGAGGCGACGGCAAAAAATACACTCCCAGTACTGGGAACCCAGCACACTGATCTGTGCACCAACGACGAAGAGTTGCGGGGAGTGGACATCTTCCCCGTACGCCGAAATCTGGTCCAAACAACTTCAAACTCACCTGGGCGACCCGCGTCTCTGCTGGAGATCCCGGGCGGTGTCTCCCACGGGCTAGGCCCTGTCCTGTTAGCCGCGAACGCTCCGCCGCCTGTCGGAAGACGGACGGCGTCGAGCTCGGCGGTGATGGGGGGAGCCAGTCCGGGGGAGCAAGCCGCTGATCGGGAAAAGTCATGGGCTAAGGCGCCGGCGGACCTAGTGGAACTCCCGAGGGTGGGGCTCCCGGAACAGGAACCCACGGAGAAGGTCATGGACGGTGTAGTCTTGCCAGTAGTGGCCGTCCTGAAGGTCCCCCTGGTGGATGATCGGTGTGAGACAATGACGGAAAATGCACAGGGTGTACTTTTGCAGAAAGCTCCCTGCCTACATGACCAACTGGCAGGCAAACCGACAAGGGTGGCGGTGGAAATCCATCCGCTCCCTCCTAGCACGCCGACCACAGCAGGGTCAGCAGACAAAGTTACATCAAAAGCCAATGAGACCATGGGCAACACGAGCCACCCAAACGGCGGCCAGTCAACAAAATCACCGGACATACAACCTGATGAAGGACCGTGCTGTAAAAAACTGAAAACCACGCTGAAAACGAAAAAACAATCTTTGACAATTACATCATCGACAAGTGCACCAACACTCCCAGGCAAGTCTAAAGGACTTGATTCCAACAATGAGGGAAAACAGAGACCAAAAAGGACAATAAGGCGATCTACAGACAGTACAAAAACAAAAAGCCAACAAGCAACTAACATCTTTTCGCCTCAAAGTGTGGCAGACTTTTTTGGGAATCACAGAAAAAGAAAGTTCGAAAACATATGTGAAATAAGTGACAGCGAGATGCTGGAAGTGGTGCACAGCTCAGAAGATTTACAATCTGGGACTCCAGCTCCGGTGCCAGACCTGGGCGGACCCAGTATAGAAAACCACACAAATCTACCTTCTAGTGCTATGGATGAGAAAGAAGAAGTTGAACCCAATGTTTCGCCCACAGACAAACGGCAGAGGGCGGAGACTCCATCAATTACAGTGGAGACTGAGACTGGTATGGCTAGCCTGGAAACTGCAAATCTTGACAGTGAGAAGCTGGAAGTGGTGCACAGCTCAGAAGACTTACAATCTGCGACTCCAGCCTCGACACCAGACCTGGGTGATCCCAGTATAGGAAATCATAAAAATCTATCTCACAGTGTGGAAGAGAAAGATGAAGCTGAATCCAGTGCTTTGCCTACAGACGAACGGGAGGGGGTGGAGACGCCATCAACTACAGTGGAGATCAAGTCCCCTATGGCTAGCCTGGAAACCGCAAAACCTGTCGCTGACAAAACACTGTTTATAATGATGAAGCAAGACCCAAATATTTTATGGAGAGTGGGGAACCAGAGGACTGGTTCCCTTCAGTCGAAGATGCAAACCAAATGGCAAACGACTTAAATTTATCTACAATAACAACGCCAAGCAGGGACAAAGGAAAAACCCTCGGACAAAACCATTCGCCCGAGAAATCACCAGAAAAAAGACCGGATATGGTGACACTTATGGCAGCGGTGGCGGTCGCAATGGCCCCCTTTACCAAGCTTTATGAAGCCATAAACGATTCATTAAAAGACAATTGCTCTCTACTGACAACAATGCATGCAAAGCTTGCATACTTGGAAGGTTATGTCACTGCGGTGGACCACGAAAAAAACAAGGCTGGTACACGACGTCCTTGGACGAAAGCGCCGGAAGGAACGAAAAAGACCTCTATATCGGCAAGCATCGAAAAGGGGTTTCAAACTGTGCTTTACGTCCCCAAAAAAATTCAATCCCCCCCAAAGTCGACGGAGGAGGCGGACTTGCTCATAATCGAGCAAACTTCGCCAGTCCAATTGCCAACTAAAAGGTCAAAGCCTACAAGTACATGTCAAGCTCACCTGATTCCCACAGAGGCGCAGGTCTGGCTTCGAGTGCTGATGCTTCTTCAATGGTGAAGGGCAGGACTCTGAAGATGGACAGGTAGGGCCCCTCTACTCTGGCTTCTCTGGCTCGCAGGAAAATTCCCCTGTGCGTGAAAAGGGAGTATTACCTACTGACGGAATAATGCTCAAGCCTCCCACTCCCTTCCAACCCTCCACGATACCCTTCCACGGTTCCCCGTGAAGTCTCACCTTAGGGTCTGGAAGGATGAGTTCTCCATCCTGCTTCTGATGCAGGGGCGCGTTGAAACCCAGTTACTTCACTGGATTGAGGTTTGATGGGAGTTCAAATAAGCTTGACTATTCAGGTAAGGCGCTGTAAGAGTTCTGTAGCAAGTTCAAAAGTTCAAGCTTAATAATAATGTTCATTGTCTTATTGCAGCAAGCGCTAACGCTTATGTCTTTTTCCCCTTAGGGGCCGGGGTTCGGAATGCCGGAGATATGGCGCCGACCCGAAGTGAAACGTACAGTTCCAATAAATGACAGGTAAGTTCTGGATGAGCGTTCGGGTAATGTCTTTGCATTTGCTCATTCAATGTCTGTCTTTTTTCCCCATAGGGGCCGGGGTCCGGAATGCCAGGAAGCGGCAGGACCCGAAATGAAATGGGAATGACCCAACAGGTAAGTCTTAAAAGGAAACTGAGCTTTTCCTATTCCCTTCCTTCTCTCACCTTGTGTTCTTGTCTTTTTCTCTCTAGGCTCTGGGAAGTGGCTGCGGATCCGGATGATCGCTGCTGAAGATGGAGGTGCCCAGGAAAGGTGAGTGAAATGCAGCGCTGCAGTGATCGAAGCGAAATGCTTTTAAAATGATGTCTTCCCTTTCAGGATCGTCGGTGTGATGTCTCCGTGATGCAGCTTTAGCAGTTAAGGTCTTCTTTCTCTCCCAATTCTCTCTCAGCAGGTGACCCAGGTTGCTGACAGGCGTGGCTGAAGTCCAGATGCAGGAGCTGACACGGTGAGCGTCCAGCTGCGAGGAGCAGAACAACGCGAAGCGTGAGTTGCTGATCGGGCATGGTTTAAATAGCTTTGGAAGAAGTTCCAGGTATGTATCCTTCCACCGATCAGGTATGTATCCTTCCCCGACCACACCCAGGTGGAAAGTAGTCCCACAGGTAAAGTAGTTCCATTCAGGCCTCAAGAGGGCCTGGATGTAGCAGCATGGTCTGCATCAGGTAAGTGCACATTAAAACACTTGAACACATGTCTAGCTTTATGAGCCTGGCGCCTAAGGCGCCAGGACAGGGGTCCAACATGAGCCTGGCGCCTAAGGCGCCAGGACTGTGTCCCAAAGGGCCCCAGCTTGGGCCCGCTGGCACTTCCCTGGGGGGAATGATGCCTGCCTCTGGGGTTGCTGGGTCGCACCTGGCTCCTAGGAGGTAGGCATCATGACAGTACCCCCTCTCAAGGCCCCTCCCAAGGTTGTTCCCTCCGGGGGTTTTGGCTTGTTCGGAAATCTCCGGTGGAACCTTTGTATTAATCGAGGTGCGTGAACATGGTTACTAGGCTCCCACGATCTCTCCTGAGGTCCATATCCCTTCCAGTCAACAAGATAGAAGAGTTTTGGCTTTAACACCTTGGAGTCTAAAATGCCTTTAACTTCGAATTCTAATTCCCCTTCAATTTGAACTGGGTCTGGAGGCTTGGACAGTCGGGTCCCTGGTTGTACTGGCTTCAAAAGTGATGCATGAAAAACTGGATGAATACGCATGTTAGACGGTAAATCCAGTTTAAAGGCCACGGGATTGATTATAGCCTTGATGGGATAAGGTCCTATGAATCTGGGATTGAAGGTTCGTGGGCCCTTGAGGGGTAAATGTTTTGTTGCTAGCCATACCTGGTCTCCTACTTGGCAAGGAGGAGTTTTACTTCGGTGCAAATCAGCGTTTTCTTTATACTTTTTCTTGGCTTGCTGTAAATGAGTTGCAGCTTCTTTGAAGGCTCGGGTTATTGTGGAATGCAGATGATTTACTGCGGGCATTTCCAGGGTCAGAGGTGGATCTAGATCAGAGGTCCGAGGATGGTGACCATACAAAGTATAAAAAGGAGTTTGTCCGGTTCCAGAATGCACTGAATTGTTGTATGCATATTCTGCGATCCAAAGGATGTCTTTCCAATTTAACTCGGATTGGTGTAACATGCACCGAAGATATTGCTCGAGAGTCTGATTGGTTCTCTCGGTTTGTCCGTCGGTCTGGGGGTGGTGGCTGGTGGATAACCGCACATCTATTTGTGCTAGTTGGCAACACTTCTTCCAAAAATGGGAGATAAATTGACTTCCACGATCCGAGACTAATATGGAAGGGAAACCATGTATGCGAACTATATTCTCCAGAAATTCCTTGGCCAAGGTGGAAGCTGAAGGCAAACCTTTTAAAGGGATAAAGTGGGCCATTTTGGAGAATAGATCCACAATTACAAGGATAGTGTTGTAACCAGCACAAGGAGGCAAGTCAGTTATAAAGTCCATTGACAAGGTGTGCCATGGTGCCGGTGGAATATCCAAGGGTTGAAGTAGGCCGGCTGGCCTTTTCTTTTGACCCTTGTTTTGGGCGCAAATTCCGCAAGACAATACAAAAGACTTTATGTCTTTTCTCCAAGAAGGCCACCAGAAGTGGCGTTTGATTTTTTCCTCCGTTTTAGCGATACCAGGGTGTCCTTCCATTAATGATTCATGATGATGGGCAATAACAAGTTCTTGCAATTCTTTACTTGGCAGAAACAACCGCTCCTGGTAGTAGGGTAAATCATCCTTAACGGTGTAATGAGGACCCTTTTGACTCCATTCCAGTAAGGCTGAAGAGTCTAGAAGTTGTTTTACTTGCGTTTGGATGTCCTCAATAGTTTGCAATGAAGTTAGGCCTAAGATTCTTTGTTCAGGTATGATTGGCACAGGTTCTAAACTCGAATTGGGTTCTTCCATGCCAATCCGGGATAAGGCGTCCGCTTTACCATTCTTGCAGCCAGGGCGATAGGTA
This sequence comes from Ambystoma mexicanum, assembly GCF_040938575.1. NCBI lineage: Eukaryota > Metazoa > Chordata > Amphibia > Caudata > Ambystomatidae > Ambystoma > Ambystoma mexicanum. Next base: position 669,711,048 of record NC_090927.1, on the reverse strand, counting down.
ATTACAAAATCAAATTCCGCAAAGAATAGAGCCCATCGGAGTTGTCGTGAAGATTGAGCTTTGGCCGTCTTTAAATACTGTAAATTTCTGTGGTCCGTAATTACGGTGATGGTGTGTCTTGCCCCGAGAAGGTAGTGACGCCAAGCCTTGAAAGCAGATTTAATAGCCAGTAACTCTTTGTCGGTAATTGCGTAGTTGATTTCAGGAGGAGAAAATTTCCTGGACCAAAAGGCCACAGGGTGTAGTTGGTTAGTTTCTGGGTCTCTTTGCGACAGGACAGCTCCCATGGCCGAACTGGATGCGTTGGTTTCCACAATGTAAGGGAGATCTGGGTGCGGGTGCTTCAATATAGGTGCAGAGGTGAATTTGGTTTTCAGGTCCTGAAAGGATTGTTCGGCCTCAAGAGTCCATTCAAAGCGTTTGTTTTTCTTTAGGAGAGCTGTGATGGGTTGGACTGTTCGGGAAAATTCCGGGATGAATCTTCGATAGAAATTGGCGAAGCCGAGCATGCTCTGAACTCCCTTCACCGAGCTAGGAGATGGCCATTTGAGGATGGCGTCCACCTTTCGCGAGTCCATTCGGACTCCTTGAGGTGTCAGGATGAATCCGAGAAACTCAACTTCTGTGGAATGAAAAACGCATTTTTCGAGCTTTGCAAATAGTCTGTGCTGGCGCAATTTCTCAAGAACTGCCCTAACATGTTTTCTGTGATCGGATTCTGAAGAAGAGTACACCAGGATGTCATCAATATAAACAATGACACAGACATCGATAAGTTCCCGAAGAACATCATTCATAAAGTACTGAAAGGCGGCAGGTGCATTGCACAAACCGAAGGGCATCACCTGATATTCGAAGAGCCCAAATTTGGTGCGGAATGCAGTCTTCCATTCGTCGCCTTCTTTTATACGCACCAGGTGATAAGCTCCTCGGAGATCTAACTTGGTGTACACACAAGCGTCTTTCACCTGGTCGATAAGCTCAGGGATCAGGGGGCAGAGGATAACGATTCTTAATCGTTATTTGATTTAGGGCGTGATAGTCTATACATGTTCTAAGGTCGCCTTCTTTTTTCGGCACGAAGAACAGAGCTGAGGAGACAGGAGACTTGGACGGGCGAATAAAACCATTGGCTAGGTACTGTAACGCTCACCTGATTCCCGTAGAGGCGCCGGTCTTGACTGGGCGTATACCGTATCTTCAAAGGTGATGTGTAACACACGGCTGGCTCTTTGGGCTGGACCTCTGTGCACTGTATGTCTGACTCGAAGGGTAAGATGTCTGCAGATAGAAAATATGGGATTAATGAACTGGGTTATTGAATGTCTCTCTCTTCTTCCCTTTCTCTTCTCCTGTAGAACCCCAAAGGTTAACGCTCTCACCTTAGGTAAGTGAACGCCGTGCTCTCCATCTGCCTCGGGGCAGGGTGCTGTAACCAGTTTCTTCACTGGATAAGGGGAGCAGGCCTCTTGACTTCAGAGGACTGCTGTCTGTCGTTTACTGCACGAACGGTAAGTTTCGAGTAATTCTAATGTCTTTAAAAGTCTTTAGTAATGATGTCTCTTGTTTTGCAGGGTTCCGGCGATGGCGGATGACGGGCTGAAGTGAGTTGAAGATGGAGCCCGTGTGATGAATAGAAGCGCCTGGAAGCACGTAAGTAAGCGCTTGTTGCCTGCTTCACGATGCGCTCTAACTGTCTTTTTATTTTGCAGGTACAAGTTCGGAGCGGCTGCAGGGTGCCGGAATACCCACTGGGTTAGATGTGGAAAGGAGTAATGGCACGTGAGTATTAAAGTTCCCCAATGTCTTTAAACGCACCTTGTTTTGTCTTTCAGGTGCGGGATGCAGCGCCGAAGGCCTCCGGAGCGTGCGAAGAGTTGGTAAGCTTTTGTCTTTCAGATGCCGGAATGCAGCGCGAGGCGTTGGTGACAGCCGATGGACCAGGTAAGTGAAGCGCTGTCACTGAAGACCGTAATGCTAACCTGTTCTTTCTTGTCTTTATAGGTGTTGCTGAAGACTGGATTCAGGATGGTAAGCCTTTTTCCTTAGGCCCAGGATCAGATGCAGAAGACACGATGAGCGTTCTGCTGCAGAGGATGCAGAATAACGCAAAGCAAGATTCATCCATCGGGTGTGGTTTAAATAGCCTCCTGTAGTGCTTAGGTGTCTCCTTCCACAGCCACGCCTAGGTAAGAAAAGAGTTCCTGCTTTCCAGAAGAGTTCCAGTGTTCTGAACCTAGGGAGTGGCTCCTGCCTCACCCAACAGGAAAAGTAGTTCCAAACAGAAGAGGATCAGAGGCTCAACTGGCAGGCAAGTAAGCAGCATGGTCTGCTGCAGGTAAGTCCACCCAAGCATTATGAGCCCGGCGCTTCCAGCGCTGGGACTGGGCATATTTATGAGCCTGGTGCCACTGGCGCCAGGACTGGGTCCAAAAGGTCCCAATTGGGACTGGTTGGCACTCGGAACCTGGGTTATGGATCTGCTTCCAAGGGAGTTGGGAAAACCCTGACCTTTTGGAAGCAGAGATCATGACAGGTACTGATCTAAATACTGACGCAAATGCAGGTTCTCAGGTTCCGTAAGAGCATAAATCCTACTACAAGGTAGTTGAGCATTGGGTACCAGATCGATTTGGCAATCATAAGACCGATGGGGAGGTAACGTGTTAGCCTGTTCCTCCTGAAAAACATCTTGGAATTCTTGGTATTCTGACGGTAGCTGTACAGGGGTGGAAGTTGCTGAGGCTAGACCCATAACTGGATTTCTTGGATAACAAGTTGGTTCACAATCAGGAAAAGTTATCTTCTTTGCTCGCCAGTCAATTCTGGGATTATGTGTTTCTAACCAAGGAATTCCATGAATTACTTGAAATTGTGGGGCCTTGATCACATCAAACACGATTGCTTCCCGATGTCCATCCTGACCCACCAGTGTCATTTCAACAGTGGAATGCGTTACAGGCCCTGAGGCTATTTCGGTTCCATCTACTGTAGTAATGACATCTTGGGTTACTTTCGGGCGGAGAGGGTGCTTAATCCTGGAAGCCAATACACGGTCTATGTAATTTCCAATAGCTCCACTGTCGATGTATGCTTTTATAGCATGCAACAGCTGAGGCTGTTTTGGGTCCACGAGCACCATTGGCATGACAAAATGCGAGGTCAAAGAGTTTGTTTTCAAGCTCGGCAAGCGGACCCCTACGCTTGTCGGGCTTGGTCGTTTCCCGAATCAGGTGTCAATAAATCGTTATCAGTGGCTCCAACCACCTTCTTAGGTGGTTTAACCGGACAATTTCGAAGAAAGTGACCGGAAGTCCCGCAATACAGACAAAATTGCATTTGCCGCCTTCTCTCTCGTTCCTTCTGCGTTAATGGTCCTTTAACACCGCCGATTTGCATAGGTTCGGATACGTCGGTACTCTTGGAGTTAGCGTGGGTTTTCATCGGTACTCGGGTTTCGTACTTGAACCGATCTGCTTTTCTATTTTGAAGTCTGTGATCAAGTTGAACCACCAAGTCTATGTAGTCTGCGCAGACCTGGGGTGGATCTACTATCTGAGCTAGAACATCCTTAAGCTCTCCGCACAGGCCTCGATGAAACAATGTGATCCTTTTGTTTTCTGGCCATCCAGTTTCCACAACCAGTCTATTAAAGGTGGCAACGTAGGACAGGAGATCCTGATTACCTTGTCGTAAGGATAGCAGTTCGTTATCAAGGGCCTGTCCTTGAGTGTCGAGCAAACAATCTTTCCATGCTGGCCTGGAAACCCTGAAAATTCTGGAGAATGGGATCTTCCTGATTTACCAATGGAATAGACCAATCGGCAGCACTGCCACTGAGGTAAGATAGTATAAAAGCTACCTTGGTCTGGTCGTTTAGGGAAGGCCCCGGGTCTGCATAGAAAGTGTAAACGACATTGGTTCATAAAGACGGCATATTTCTTGGGATCCCCCGCAAAACGTTCAGGCGGGGCCAAAGGCATGTGTCCAGGTAGATTGATTTGTACCGGGTTATTCAAACCCATTGATGTGGAAGTACCTCCGGAATTAGGTAAAGGAGTGTGCCCTGCCTGGGCCTGCAATAACCTTTTGGCCAGGTCATCTGTTCTTTCCTTGGATAGGATCAGTTCTCTTTTCAGAGCGTTAGTCTCCTGGCGGGCTGAGTGCACTTCTGCCCGTAATTCCCCCAAAAGCTAGGCCAGCTGATCTGTCTCGGAAGTCTCCATAGCGCCCGGGTGGGAAATTGTGGGTAGGCTTCGCGTTCTGTCACGCTCACCTGATTCCCACGGAGGCGCAGGTCTGGCTTCGAGTGCTGATGCTTCTTCAATGGTGAAGCGCAGGACTCTGAAGATGGACAGGTAGGGCCCCTCTACTCTGGCTTCTCTGGCTCGCAGGAATATTCCCCTGTGCGTGAAAAGGGAGTATTACCTACTGACGGAATAATGCTCAAGCCTCCCACTCCCTTCCAACCCTCCACGATACCCTTCCACGGTTCCCCGTGAAGTCTCACCTTAGGGTCTGGAAGGATGAGTTCTCCATCCTGCTTCTGATACAGGGGCGCGTTGAAACCCAGTTACTTCACTGGATTGAGGTTTGATGGGAGTTCAAATAAGCTTGACTATTCAGGTAAGGCGCTGTAAGAGTTCTGTAGCAAGTTCAAGCTTAATAATAATGTTCATTGTCTTATTGCAGCAAGCGCTAACGCTTATGTCTTTTTCCCCTTAGGGGCCGGGGTTCGGAATGCCGGAGATATGGCGCCGACCCGAAGTGAAACGTACAGTTCCAGTAAATGACAGGTAAGTTCTGGATGAGCGTTCGGGTAATGTCTTTGCATTCGCTCATTCAATGTCTTTGTCTTTTTTCCCCATAGGGGCCGGGGTCCGGAATGCCAGGAAGCGGCAGGACCCGAAATGAAATGGGAATGACCCAACAGGTAAGTCTTAGAAGGAAACTGAGCTTTTCCTATTCCCTTCCTTCTCTCACCTCGTGTTCTTGTCTTTTTCTCTCTAGGCTCTGGGAAGTGGCTGTGGATCCGGATGATCGCTGCTGAAGATGGAGGTGCCCAGGAAAGGTGAGTGAAATGCAGCGCTGCAGCGATCGAAGCGAAATGCTTTTAAAATGATGTCTTCCCTTTCAGGATCGTCGGTGTGATGTCTCCGTGATGCAGCTTTAGCAGGTAAGGTCTTCTTTCTCTCCAATTCTCTCTTAGCAGGTGACCCAGGATGCTGACAGGCGTGGCTGAAGTCCAGATGCAGGAGCTGACACGGTGAGCGTCCAACTGCGAGGAGCAGAACAACGCGAAGTGTGAGTTGCTGATCGGGCGTGGTTTAAATAGCTTTGGAAGAAGGTCCAGGTATGTATCCTTTCACCGATCAGGTATGTATCCTTCCCCGACCACACCCAGGTGGAAAGTAGTCCCACAGGTAAAGTAGTTCCATTCAGGCCTCAAGAGGGCCTGGATGTAGCAGCATGGTCTGCATCAGGTAAGTGCACATTAAAACACTTGAACACATGTCTAGCTTTATGAGCCTGGCGCCTAAGGCGCCAGGACAGGGGTCCAACATGAGCCTGGCGCCTAAGGCACCAGGACTGTGTCCAAAGGGCCCTAGCTTGGGCCCGCTGGCACTTCCCTGGGGGGAATGATGCCTGCCTCTGGGGTTGCTGGGTCGGACCTGGCTCTTTGGAGGTAGGCATCATGACAGTACACACCTGCGAGACAATTCACACAAGAAAGATGACGCCGTCAGTGGACACAGACCAAAGAAGGCCCAAAACATCGCATCTGAAAAAAAAGTCCCCAAACTAGTGAATAACTCAAAGAACTTACAAACGAAGAATATGGAAGTAGTTACCAACAAAGACTTCTCCATTTTTGCTGATCGCAAGTTGCCAACGACACCAGTTGAAACTAAGGGAAAGCAACTGGTATTCTGCCTACCAGTGCAGGAAAAGAGCTTCAAAGATAGGAGGAAGAACTATGGTGATGGAGCGTGCCCAAATTCAAATTCAAATTGCTCAACTCCAATAATCCCAGAGGCTGCTTTGACCCCAACTGGCACGAATCAAATGGAGACTTCCAAAGTCTCTAACACTTCAAAATCTACAGAAGATCTTCTAATGGAAGAAGTTCTCGAAAACCTGAATCAATCTTGCGAACCTCCTTCCCTAGAACTTAGAGACATCAATGGAAAAGGGGACAAAAGGAGTCCATAAAGCGGAAGCCCGATCGGAGCAAGGATCAAAAGAAGTACGAGGTAAACATCTATCTCTACCATCAAAGGATCATTGTAAGAAGATTACTCGCTCTGTTACCCGGAGTCCTGTCAAACAGGATGAGAAGGGGTGCAAAACCCCGAGTCAAGGTCCGCAAAAACTACACTCTACAAAAGCTAGTGATCTAGAAAATTGGCGGGGAGAGAAATACCTCCCATCCACATCCGGAAACGAGGCTCAGCACCAAGACAGACACAAGAACCATCTATGGCGAGAAGATCGGACAGCAAATAGAAATGGTAAAAGACAAGAAAGAGAAGATAAAGGACGATGGATACCACTTAAAATGCGATCTAGAGATCCGCCTGCTTTCAAAATTGAACGAATCGGTCTCTGCCACAACTATGTAATCCTGAATAGAAGAACTGTGATGGAGTTGCTACATAGCATACCGAAACTAAGACCAGTGGAATCGAGAGATTTGCAAATAGTGGAGCCGATTCATGAAGGCCGTTGCGCAACTGCCTATCTATTTATCTCCTCAAAATCTGTCAAACAGAGGCTGCGCGACTCCTTGAAAGACTTCCTAAAAATGGGCTATGACATAAGTGAATTTGGTGACGAGAGAAGAGCTAAATGGGATGACCCAACTTACCCCAGCCCAAATAACTGTTCAACGAGGAAAGGGTATAACTCCTCAAACGATAGATCCCCTGAGGCTAGGAGACAAAAACACCTTCAAGAGAACCATAATACGGAATATCAAGAAGCATGGGCGAACAAATCGACGAGAAACTCGCCAAAGCGAAGACTTCATAAAGAAAATACCAGAAAACTTGACTCACGGGTTAAATCTTCAATGAATAATAAAGAAAATGACGAGGTGGAAGTGACAAAATATGACAGAAAACCAGCAGGGCCATCATTGCCGACTAAAAGAAAGAGTACACAGAAGGTGCAACCGGAACAAAACGGCAACGAAGACAAGGAAAAATCAAATCCTTTGCAAAAGATGTGGGCATGGCTCCCGAAAGCTCTTGGCCCCCAAGAGAAATAGCAATCCATCGCCAACAAGAACTGTGGCGACCACGACTCGAAAAGAGACCCAACTACAAATCTAGCTAAACTCTGCTCATGGAATACTCGGGGATTTATGCACCTTACAGTACGGGGTGACGTGAACTTTGACTCTTTTGATATCATGTGTTTTCAAGAGACATGGCTTACCACAAAACCCATCTTAGATGGTTTCGAAATAGCCTTTGCAACAGCTAAAAAGGGATCGAAAGGCCGACCCTCGTCGGGCTTGATAACTGCAGTTAGAATGGGCAAAGGAATGAAAATGATTAGAATCCTGACACTTTCCTTCCTGATGATTTCAGTACAAGTGAAAATGGAACTATTGGGACGCACTACATAACAGACTTGTCTCGACAACAGCAGTAATCATAAACTTGTACTGGAACCCAGAAGCCATCTCAAACAAAGACTTTCTAGATATGGTCGAACAAGAAATCGACAAAGCATACATTGTACACTCTGAAGTCCATTTATATGTTTGCGGCGACCTGAACGCAGTATGCGGAAAGAAACCGATGAGAAGCAAAGCTGAAGCAAGGGGTGCAGCTTGGTCAGTACTGATGAAATCTAAAGATCTGTTCAATGTGGCCGCCACTTTCGGGAATTCAGCTCAGTATCCAACATGGGAAGGTCGTGGTTCGTAGGCAATAATAGATTACATCTACGCCTCATCGGCCCTACTGTCTATCATTTCATCTTTCGACGTGGTTAAAACCAAGGCGAGCAACCATAATCTTCTATGCCTGTCCTGGCCAACCATTTCAACTGAAAAAATAGCCTCGGCCCCAAAGCTTGTAACAAATGCAAATGGAACTCGACTTGCATTGAGCCTAAACAGTGTCATCTCTCTGACAAATAACTACTCCAAGTTAGAGCTTCAAGAGCACTTCTCTATCCTTCCCGACTACAGTGATCTTCTGAACGTCTTCAAGAAACCGAATTTGAAGAATAGAACATCTACGAACAAATCAATCCATACTTATGACCATATCTTGGTCGAGAAAAGACGTCACCTCAGGAAGGCTAAGAGAAGTTTTGTGAAAACTAGATCTGACTCTAACAAACAACTTTGGACCAACTAGCTAAAAGCCTACAAGTCATGGCTGCGAGACCATCGTCTCGCCATGTATTAAAAAGATTCGGAAGACATTTTGCGAAGTGTGTCAACCAAAAACCCAAGAGTATTCTGGGCCCTGATAAACGCAACGGAACGGATCAATTCAGACGTCTTAATCAATGGCATCGCAGAGGCTAAATGGACAGAGTTCTTCGCAAACCTTTTCTTCGATTCTAAGGTTGGCACCGAAACTGCACAGGTCCAAAGCACAGAACCCTGGGTGGAGCTTCACGACCTTGAATATATAACGTACATTCTGAAAAAATTGAAAAATTCCAGGGCACCTGAAAGAACATCCTGAGGCATGGGCTAACTTCATATGTGCGGTCCTCCGAAGATTGACAGCTACAAGGGCTCTACCGAAATCTTGGACCACCGCAGTTGTGGTACCTATTTACAAGAGAGGGGCGAGAGACGACCCTAAAAATTTTCGGCCTATTGCCCTGTTGAACGTAATTGGCAAGGTGTACGGTTCTTTACTTCTACAACACTTCCAAAGGTGGGCTAAAGATGCACCCTGTGAAGACCCCCTTCAATTTGGCTTCAAAAAGAATGTGGGAACAACAATTAACATTCTAACGGTCAACATCTTAAAATACAAAAGCCTGGCGGGCGGCACCCGTACCTACATGGCTTTTATTGACCCAAGACAAGCCTTTGACCAAGTTAACAGAGCGAGGCTCTGGGCAAAGTTAAGGTCTTGGAATTGCCCGGCATCTATTCTACATCCGATTATAGCACTACACACGGACACAAGGATCCAAGTGAGGCTTGACAACCAAGGCGCACTTTCGGAGGAGATCCCAACCAATCAGGGAGTCAAGCAGGGCTGCCCGTTGGCCCGGCATTATTTCTGAGCTTCATTGGCGACTACAAAGAATCAGAAGCAAAGGTCAGATCATTCCTTCCGCATATTGGCCAAATGAAAATCTCGAGAATTATGTATGCGGATGACATCATCATCACAGATCAAACAGCAATAGGCCTGCAGAGACAACTTAACAACTTCGCTGAATACATCAAGGAAAATGGTCTTGAAATAAACAAGCCCAAGACCAAAATCATGTTCTTTGGGAAAAGCAAAAGCGACTCATATGCATGGTCTTTGGAAGGTGAACACATTGGCACAGTCACAGAATTTAAATATCTGGGCATTGTGATGGACAACTCGCCAAGGGAGATTGCAATGCAAAAACATCTGCTGTCAAAAATAAAGAACTTAATATCGAAGGCTAAAGCGATAGATAGAAAATATGGTCGCTTCTCCCTCATACCAATTGTGGACTTCTACAAGGCCAAGGTAGTTCCCACACTGATCTACGGAGCTGAAGCAATGCTGGGGCTACCACACACCATCTGGACGAAACTTGAAAGCCAATACTGGAGAGAGGTCCTAAATCTACCAAACTCAACTCCATTGGTTTTGATCAGACGCGAAATGAGCCAACTCTCGCTTGCCTCGATAGTGGAAAGAAACAGCTTGATGTTGTTTAGGAAATTATTGCTGGAAAATCGCCCTGAGCTTTTGGAAGCTATAAACACAGAGGCAGAAGGAGGGCGTCTGTCTGTCCTGAACAGATGGTACAGAGACCAAGAAGAAAAATTAGACTCTATTCAATGTTCCAAAAAGGAGTTGACGGACAATCCAAAATAAATTAAACGAGCTTGACTGGATACTAACTTTGGACCAGGCCGCTTCGTATAAGTTAACCTCGCACCTGCCACAGACGTTCCACAAACTACACGAATTACAAGCGTACGTGAAAAGATATCCAAACCGCAAGCTGAGGAATACTTTTATAAGAGCCCGTCTCAACTTACTCCATACGAACGAAATCTTGATGATACGAGGCCTGGCGAGCACAAACGTTTGCAGATTTTGCAATGACCCGGCTATGGTGGAAACGACCAAACACCTATTGTTAAGATGCCCAGAAGTAGAGGCTATAAGAGGTCCTTACTTGAAGGAGATATTATCTGCAGCCCACACTTTCGATGTAGAGACTTGGTGGGCGAGGCTAATTGGAGGTGGACGAACTACTTGGGTCACTGCCACAGCAAAAATTTTGGATACAATTCTGTCAACTATAGAAAAACGACCATAGGTAAACAATATTCAAATGGAAAGGATTGAAACGCAAACGCAAAAACTTTTAAAAACCCTTTGGGTTAAACAAAGTATAAAAAAAAAACTAAAAAAAAATGTCATTGATGACATCACTGATGAAATCACATATCTAGGCCACTTGTTTTTGTTCACCAACAGTGAGAATTTCAAAACTCAAAAGTTGCTATACATCTACACATTAAACTTATTCTATGTTCTTAAGGTACTTTTTCCCTAGGATTTGGTCTCGGCTCATAGTGCACATACACAGGGCAATAAGCAGGCCTGAAACCCACAATTCATTTGTATGCATGATGATGAACTTTAATGTTATTCTCATTTTCTGGTGATGTTTCTTTCTTACTGTAGTTTCCCCGTATGTGCCTGTGATTTATATGCATTATGGGTCTTCAAATACACTTCTAACACAAGTGTAGTAAGTCTTCAACTGTTAGCTATTTTTTCCATGTTTAACATTAGTCAAAATTCGTATATAGGGTTGTTTTTATTATTTTACTGGCCAATATTACAAGATTAAAAATGCGAAAAATAATAATGTCTTTTCCTATAGTACATAGTTTACATGAAGAAACTACACCACAGATCAATTATGGGGAATTCCAACAATCAGAAAGACAATATCAAACTGCACACAATGAAATAATCACCTTGTCTTGAAAATTGGATGAATTTAGCAATGACTTTAAGGAACTTCTAAATTAAGGTTAAAGCCATGTTATTAACAATGTTGATTATCACTGTCCTACTTGTACCTGTTCCCCTTGACTCCAGCAATCACCCCAGTCAAATTCACAAAATACAAATCAAAGAATGTTTGATGAAACTTCTCTCACTCCCTCGATGATTTTGTAGAAATTGCAGATTCTCACATTTATGTTTCCCATTCCGATACCCCACCTCTTTAATAAATAAGGAACAAGTTACTTGCCTGTTAACTGCTGTTCGCCAGCATGGGTCTGGCATGGATTCACATGTTCATGAATATTCCCCGTCGTCAGGCCGTGAATCCTCAGTAAAAAAGAAAAGCAGTATTGCTTTAAAGCTGCCTTTCACCCATTAGCCAATCACTGAAGAACAGGTCATACTGCACCCATCCAATGATGGTCGTATCCCTGAGTCCCGCCCCTAGCAGCCATCTTCAGATTAGAAGCATGTGAGGGGCCAGTTTGAACCCAGAAGAGCCTCAGAGGGGATGGAGGGAGGGTTTGCATGTGAATCCATGCCAGATCCGTGCTGGAAAACAACAGTTACAGGTAAGTAAGGTGTTCCTTCTCCAGCATGGGGCCTGGCATGGATTCACATGCTCATGAATATGATTATACAGCAGTAAGAATTACACAAACACAGGATGTGGAAGGCTCAACAGAAGTACACACTTACCTCTGTAACCATCTCAATTTAAGCAAACATATTGGGTAGCACTGCTTGGCCGACTCTGGAATCCTCACTGGAATCCCTGTTGACAGTAGAATTTCGAGAAGGGATGCATCGACCTCCATGTAGCCGCCCTGCAAATGTCCAGCAGGTGAACCCCAGAGAGAAACGCTGTCGTAGCAGCGATGGCTCTGGTGGAGTGGGCTCTCAGTCGGCCCATAAAGGGGCCTGTCAGCCAGACTATCACAGTGCATGATGCACCCGGAGAGCCACTGGATAGGGAAGCCTTGGACAGGGCCTTCCCCCGATATACAGGACCAACGTTCACAAAGAGCAGAGAAGTCTTCCTGAGAATGGGCCACATAGAACTTTAAGGCACAAGCAACGTTCAGCGTATGCAGTGACCGCTCAGCAGCTGAAACCGAATTCGGAAAGAATACTGGAAGTACCAAGGGTTAGTTGAGGCGAAACTCAGACAGGACTTTCGGTATGAAGGAGGGGCGAGTGCGGAGCACCACCCTAGTAGGCTGTAAAGATAAGTAGGGGGGCTTTGCAGGAAAGAGCTTGTATCTCCCCTATCCGTCTGGCTGAAGTGATCACCACCAGGAATGCAGCCTTCCATAAAATAAACTTGAGAGGAGAATGGTGTAAAGGCTCAAATGGAGGACCCGTGAGCTTTGGGACAACAACATTGGGTTCCTCCCCCGGGGCTTTCACCGGAGGAAAAGACCTAAAGAGGCCTTTCATGAATTCTTTGACCAGTCTGTGAGACCAGAACGATGAAGGTGAACGGGTGTATCGTGAAATGGCCGTCAGGTTCACCTTGATGGAGACGTGGGCCAAACCAGACTTGGCCACGGAGAGCAAGTACGGCAGGAGCTGAGGAGCAGAGACATGCAGCGGCATGATGCCTTGCATCCTGCACCACATTGTGAAGCGTTCCCATTTGTGACCGTAGCACGAAAGAGTAGAGGGTGCTCTGGCCTTGGCAAGAATGGCTTTAGACTCCCCCGGAAGGTCATAATAACCTAACTCTAAGACTGCAGGAGCCAGGCCGTGAGGTTCATTAACGCTGGATCGTGATGTAGGATGGTTCCGTTTTCTCTGGAGAGTAGGTCTGGATGGGGAGGCAGCTTGATGTCCGGCGTCGCCGACAGACGGAGCAGGCCCGGGAACCAAATCTGGCATGGCCACGCTGGGGTGACCCGTATCATCTTGCAGTGGCATCTGTTCAGAGAGTTGATGGCTAAGTGAAGGAGAAGAAATGGAGGAAAAGCGCACATGAATAGACCTTTCCATCTGAGTGAGAAGGCGTCCCCCCCAAAGTCCCTGGTTGAGGGAACCAGTGTTTGCATTTGTAGTTTGCTGCCGTGGCAAATAGATTGATATCTGGACAACCTCATAAGCAGAACAGACGGGCCACTTGGCCCTGCTGCAACTCTTATTCGCTGCAAAGCTCCCTGCTGAGGACATTCGCTACAGTGTTCTTTATACCTGCAAGGTGAAAGGGTACGAGGAACATGTTCTGAAGGATCACCCAGTGCCATAGGGTCTGTGCCTCCAAAAAAAGAGCTGGGGATCGGGTTCCACGCTTCTTCCTGATGTAGAAGATTATTGTGGTGGTTTTGTCCGTGAAAATCCTGACCACTTGACCTTTGAACAAAGGCAAGAAAGACTTGAGGGCCAGAACAGGACCCAAAGTTCCAGCACATTGATGTGCAGGTCTTTCTCCTCTGGAAGTCAAAGGCCCCTGTCGTGGCGCTGCCCGGTGTGGGCACCCTATCCATCCAGCGAGGCATCCGTGGCGACTGTTGCCTGAAATGAAGGGGTCTGGAATGGGGAAGCCTGTGTAAGGTGAGAGAGACCCCGCACCATTGGATGGCTTGCCTGAATTCCAGGTTAAGCTTCAACTTGTCTGACCAATCGCTCGTGGCCTGGTGCCATATGCGGTCCAGAAACTCCTGGAGTGGCCTCATCTGCAACCTGCAGAACGGGATCAGATTTATACAGGAGGATATCATGCCCAGCAGCGAATTGATGTCTTGGATGGCTGACGACTTGATGGTGGACAGACGATGCACCTTTCCCCCCAGGATGGCCAGCATCCACTCTTCTGAGGGGAATACTAGGGATGCCACTGTGTTGAGGCGAGCACCCAGAAACAGAACATCCTCCAATGGCGTTATGCAAGATTTTGGATAATTGATGGAGAATCCGAGCCCCATTAGCCGGAGTATGACATCCTGTATGTGTTGCAGAGCCAGGCTTTGAGAACGTGACCGGATGAGCCAGTCGTCTAGATACGGGTAGACGTGTATGCCCTTGAGACGCAAATGTGCTGCTACCGGGGCCAAACACTTTGTTAACACCCTTGGAGTCGACTTCAGTCCGACAGATAGCGATTTGAACTGGTAGTGATTCCCCAGAACCATGAAGTGAAAGAACTTTAGATGTTTTTGATTAATGGGGACGTGGAAGTAGGCATCGCCCAGATCGAGAGTTGTCATGTAGTCCCCTTCCTCCAGTTGGCCGAGCACTTGTTGCAACATGACCATCCTGAACTTTTGGTACCATAGGTATTTGTTGAGGTGCTGTAAATCCAGGATCGGGCGCCACCCCACTGATGTTGCTCGGAAAAGAAAGTATCTGGAGTATGCTCTGGAACCCCAGAGTCGCAGCGGGATGGGTTCCATTGTGCCCTTTGCCAGCATGGCACGTACTTGCTGCAGCAGCTGGGCAGTGTGTTGTTACTTCCTTGTTACCAGTGGAATATGAGGGCATTTGTGTTCGAATTTCAGCGTGTGACCGTTCTGCAGAATGTCTAGAACCCATTCGTATAGGGTTATTTCCCTCAAGGCAACTTGACAGACGGTCTCCTACTGAGGTGCAGAAGTGGGGGCCCGGGCCAAGGAAGGTCCGTTTGGTTGCCTGCGGCTTCCCTTGCGGGCGCCAACGGCACAGTAAGCCTCCACCCATCGACACCCTGGCTCCATCCTTGGTCGATTTCTGTAATCACTCTTTCCACTGGAACCTTCCCCTCCCCCTTTAGCGCTCCCTTTTGTGCCCCCTCCTAAAGAAGCCCTCTGCCGATCCTTCCTCTCCGGCCAACTCTCGTCCGATCTCCATCACTCCTTTCCTAGGCAAACTCTTGGAAAAGCTGGCCATCCCCCAGCTTAATCTGCACACTGAATCTGTTGGTTGTCCCCACGACCACCAGTCTGACTTCAGAGCTGCCAGAAGCCCCGAAACTACTCTCCTAAATATCTGGGAAGGCCTGCTCTCTAACCTCGATTCTTTTCTTTTAAAACTCTTTATTTCTTATTTTTCAACAAAAACATCAAATTGTAACAGTAATCACAGCTTAGGTCATTAAATTATAAACAATGGGGGCAATTCATTGATTTCAGCGCACGCGAGCAGCGCAGAGAGGGATCGTGCGCCAGCCGTGTGCGCTAAACAGCATTCTGGCGCACCGCGTATTCATGGAATTCCCAAGGCAAAAAGAGCCCTGGCGCAGAGAACATCCCGCAGCGCCAGTTACGCCGCCAAGAACGCCCCTCGCGCAGGGAAAAGCCATCAAAATCCCCAATCCAGCACAAAGGGCTGCGCTAACCCTGGACCAGCTTACAGGGCCGCTACACAGCAAACGCCGAGCGGGGAACGTGTATTCCTGGGGTGCGCTGGAATTATCACACGCGGTAGGGCCTGTGCGAGCGGGGTACGTGTATTACTGGGGTTCGCGGGGAGTTGCACACGCGATTGGACCTGTGCAAGCAGGCTATGTGTATTTGGGGGGTACGCAGGGAGTTTCACAAGCGGTAGGCCCTGTGCGAGCGGGATACGTGTATTTTGGGGGTGCGTGGGAAGTTTCACACACGATTTCACTGTCAGAGCAGGGTACGTGTATCCAGTGGGGTGCGCGGGGAGTCCCACATGAGAATTGGCAGTGTGGGTCCTCCCCTCTACCCCCTTCACGGCCCCTGCAGGCAGCCCACAACACAGGGGACTACCCTGCACCCCTGGTCATGTCCCGCAGGCAGCCCATCCACCATGGGCATGCCCCCCAGCCAGGCTACATGTCACCTTGCACTAGTGATCATCAACTCATGTCCCCCTGCACCCCCACCCCCCAGCAGTGAGGGGCACCTGCCAGCAGACCCCCACTCATGTCCCACTCATGTCCCCATGCACCCCCACGCCCCAGCAGTGAGGGGCACCTGCCAGCAGGCCCCCACTCATGTCCCCCTGCACCCCCACGCCCCAGCAGTGAGGGGCACCTGCCAGCAGGCCCCACTCATGTCCCCCTGCACCCCCACGCCCCAGCAGTGAGGGGCACCTGCCAGCAGGCCCCCACTCATGTCCCCCTGCACCCACACCCCCCAGCAGTGAGGGGCACCTGCCAGCAGGCCCCCACTCATGTCCCCCCCCTACATGACATAAAGATGCACAATCATGGCCCACTTCTACACCAAAATACCACAGCACGCCACCCCAGTCGTGAGACGCAATGATTTCCCAATCCACCCCACACTGACATGCCCATCTCAAGACACAAACCAAAAGTCAACCATGTACATCAACACATGTCTGTGTCACACACACACACACACACACACACACACACACACACACACTGGTTGGCATTGATTGTGTAAACCCACATTTTCACATGCACGAACCCAATGAGCGAATTACACACATGGAAGTAAAATATCAAAATGTATTATGGACAAAAATAAAGCAATGAAATGAAAGCATAAAAAAATAGCAAACATGAAATGAAAAGCATGTCCAAAAGATGAGTAAATGAAAAGTATAACCAATCCAAAGAAATCCAAAAGAAAAATAGTCCAAACTCTCCCTCCACCAAAGCAAATCCAAAGGAAACGTAAAAAGAAAAATCCATTAATCCATGGTGAAGCCCAAAGAAAAAGTTCAAATTAATCCATTGCCCAACTATGCACAATCCATTGTCAAGGGTCCATGAGCCCAACGAAAGAAATGAAAGCTACCTAAGAAACTACCTAAGAAAAAAACAATATACAAATGGGTGGGGCATAGTCCAATCACCCCAAATCAAAGGAAAACGAAAATGAAACCTAACACTAAAAACTATTTACAATGGCGGCGGGCTAGTCCGACGGCTCACTTTTCGATGTCCCGGACCAGGGCATCATCGAACTCCTGCTCAATGTCCTGGAGGCGGTCCTCTTCCATGGCCCCGAGGGTTCGCAGGGTCCATGCCATGTTGGACTCCCTCGAGGGACTTGGCCCGCCTCAGTGCCCTCCGCATGGAGTTCTCCGCCCTGACCATTGTGAGCCGTGCCTTCTCCGCCCGCCGCCGCTCCGCACCTATGGCCTGGCCCGACCGCTGCCACATGGAAGACACTTCCAATCCTGGGTCCTCCTGCCCTCTGGCCGATGCCTGCCCCTCCGATGTTGAAGGCCCGAGCCATCATTGCTCCCACCTTGTTGCTGCTGCTGCTGTGCCTGTGCTTGCGCCCTGGCTCTTGCTGCCTGCATATCCTCCTCCGGCTGGGGTGCAGTTGTCGTGGTGGCCACCCCTGCTGGACGTCCGACTCCCGTCTGTGGCAGGGATGTGTCCTCCACCAGCCTGGCCGCTGGGTCAGAGGCAGCTCCACAGGGTACCCAGGTGATACATGGGTGGGAAGATGGCATGGAGGACGACTGGCACGTAGGGGTTTCAGGTGAGGAGGGGGGGCTCGCAAGAAATGTCCAGCACACAGAGGAATCCAGCACTGGTGACCCGTCCCAGTAGGTCAACGCGGTCAAAGTGACATCCGAGATGACGTGCAGTGTCTTCACGAAAACACTGCTGGTCACCTCGCATGCCCCGTTGATGCAACGCTATCCCAGCCAGGACAGGCTCAACCCGGTCCCGGATAGCCACGTCCGCAGGGAGAGGAAGGCCAGTTGTGCGCTCATCCCCTCCCTGAAAATGGGTCTGGACATAGGCATCACTGCTGGTGCCGGATGATGCAGTCACAGAATCAGGGACATGATTACACACAGGCACCTCCACGGCGGCCTGTGCTGCCTCCTGTCCCTGCACCGCACCAGTGGAATCCCCACCTCCAGACCCCGTGTGTGTCCCTTCCGCGGCCGCCTCCTCCACCAAACCCCCCACCAGCCTGGATGACTCCATGCCATCTTCCTCCGTCGGACCCTGTGTGGTCTCAGCTGCCCCTTCTGCTGCTGAGGAGTCCACCTCTGACCTCCGCCTCTTGGACCTACCCTCGGCAGCTGCGGCCTGGGACGCGGCACCAGACTCCTCACTCCCCGACGAGATGACAATCTGGGAGGGGAGCCAGTCCTTGCGTCTCCGGCTGGTGGTGCGATCCATGCCGCTTTGCTCCACAGCACCCTCTCTTCCCTCTTCATCAGTTGATGCTGCAGACAGGGAGAGATAAAACACAGGCATCAGGGCACTGTACAATGGACTGATACACACATGACAGTTGTACATGAGTGGCAGTGTCAAACTTCAGACATGGCATCACACTCCTCAACACACATGTCATTTCAACTCACACACATGAGCAATTCAACAGCAATATTGCACCAAGCAGCACCATCCATTCACAAACAACAGCACGAGCAACCGAAGGTGAGCCTGACGTCACATGAAACACGGGGAGTGCACAACACATGCACACACGCCACCAGACCTACATGCATGTGTACATCTCCACAAACTGTCGCAGTGATGACATCCCCATCCATGTCACATCTGGCATTCTGCCTTCTACATGTCAGTGTCACATGCATCCATGTTGCATCACAGTTGCACACTTGTCAAATACACGCACATGTACACAGTGCAGATACATGCAGCAGGAACCATCCATGTGTGACACCACAACCATGTCAACATACATACACAGAAATTCAAACATGTGTGCTCCCACACCTGCATTTGGCCAGCATGCTTACCAACACATACATCACTGATGTGTCTCACGCATGAAAGGACTCGCATGTGTCAGCCTCACGCCCCTGTACATACACATCCATACATGGCCCTACAAAAACACATGTGCAACCTGCACACTACTGGCACACCACAACACGCACAGCGTCCTATCAGTATGCATGTACACTTACCGCTCGACTCCAGACGGGTCTGCCTCTCAAGGACCTGGACGTGGAGCGCTGGGCATATGCGTTCCAGGACCCTCATTTGGTGGTCTGACAGCTGGCCCCCGGCACCCCTTGGCATCTGCTGCCTTCAGGAGGCGCTGCGCCTTGTCGAGGGTCCTGGACCGGACATCCTCCCAGCGCTTCTGGACATGTTTGAAGTCGCGGACTGCCACACCCTCCTCGTTGATGGCAGTCACGATGATCCTGGTCCGTCCTTCATTGTCGGCGCACGAACTTCCAAAGAGGGCATTATACTGCCCCAGGACTTGCTCCACCAGGACACCAACTTCCCTGGCACTGAAGCTGGTGGCCCTCTGCCTCTCTGGCTGGGGGTTGCCAGTGGTGCCAGATGGTGTTGTGCCCGACATGGCAACCCCAGAGGCAGGTGTGGGTGGGCAACTGGGTCCTGGGGCTGGGCTGTGGAGCGATGGTATCCCAGTCGGGAGTCTTCGGTTCCAGCAGGGGTGGTCACAGCAACTGCACCCCTGGCTGACGTGCAGGCAGCAAATAGCAGGGCACGTGGGCGGCGGCAGGCAGCAGCAGATGGCAGGTGGGAGCGTGCTCGGGGCTTTTGGGGGCAGGAAAATGGCCTTTTGGGCAGGAGCGTGGTGTTCTGTGTGTTTTCACGTGGCCAGCTTGATACGGAGTGATTTGGAACGTGAAAAAATTGCACGTTAGCGTGAAATCCGAGGAAAGGCCCTTAGCACGTAAGCGCGTCAGTGACATTATGCGCGCGGGCGTTGCCCCCCCCCAACACGGGTGCATAGTGAATCAGCACGTGAGAAAACTGCACGTCACCGTGGTATTGGAGGAAAGGGCCTTAACGCATAAGTGATGTTACACATGTGGGCTGGCTTAAAAGGTACGAGTATCATGCTATTTCCTTGCACGTGCTTTTTGTGGAGAGCGAGCGGGTATATCTTGTACTTCTTGTCAGTTCACACGTGATTACTTCAAAACGTTTCCAGTTCGTACTCCCTGTTTTCTCAGACTGCGTTCTTCTCTTCTTTTGGCAGGGGTGTTGCCTACACGTTCTTTTTCAAGGCAGACGTTGAGTCGCGCACATATTTTCCAACTGTGGTTGCCCCCGTGTGTCGCGTACCCCTTCAGAGGTCATTGTAGGCTGCGTGTAACACACGTACGCTTATTTTTGTGTTTCTGGGTGCCACAGCGTAGTGCGGGTTTATTTTTCCACGCATGTGGTCTACCAGGGGTTGCGTGCACATGTGCTTTTGTTTTTGGGGTGCCTGTGCACTGCGTGACCCGTCATCTTCCCCCAGGGGTCACTTAGCACTAGGGTATGAATTACATCTAGTACCCTACCCCTTTCACCCCAATTGCCCAGGACAATTGTTTACTGCAACTCCCATACGCACAACAACATCAGTGCCATGTTTGGGAGGCGACCAAGCAGTAAGGGAGGCAAAGGTGGGCGACCTCCAAAAGGTGGGCGTGGTGGGCGCAGTAGGGGACGTGGCCAGGATTTGCAGGGTGCCCCTAGACCCGCGTGTGTGGCGGACCAATCAGGGACACCCATGCCCCCCCGCATGCTTGTGGGAAATGTAGCTGACACCATCCAAGATCAGCCCTTGTTGGACCGGCCCATTTTGGCACCTGAACCGTCACAGGATGACTCCCAGGCTGACTTCCAGGTCAGCAAGTATAAACCATGTGTGGCAGTGCAAGTTGCTGTCACCAGGCCACGTGGATCTGGGGCAGCAATGTCATCTGCTGCCCCAAGTAGGCAGGGTGGGGAGGCTGCAGGGGCAGCTGCAGCTCTATCCACCCCAGCTCCGAGTCTCCCAGCCGGGACAGTGTCGGTCCAGGTCCATCAAACCGGCGTTGGCCCTGCCAACATCACCCTGCAGCCAATGCCTGCACCAAGACCTATGGTCGTTGTGCAGTCGCACACTTCTAGTACACAGTCCACCTGCGCGTCTGAACCTACTGACCAGAGCGGCGTAAGCCACTCAGGATCCGCACCACCTTTGAAAAAGAAGAAGGGTGCTCTGGCACTACAGGCCGAGACCCCAGACACGGCTACACACTCCGGCATGTCAAGGAAGCCTAGCTTTAATGACGCCGAACTTGATGCACTTGTGGCCTATGTGTCGGCACATAGCCGCGAAATGTGGTGACTGCAGGGTGCAAGACCACACCTGGTCAACGTAGGGCACACTGGCAGACCATCGCGGACCACATTAGTGCCCTTGGATTTGTGAGGCGCACAGCTGATGATTGCTACAAGCGGTGGAATGACCTGAAACGCAAAGAACAAGCTGGCCTCAAATCATGCCTCTACTCTGGTGACTGGCAGTGGGTCTCCACCAGAGGACAACCAACTCACTGAACATGAGTCTGCTGCTGGAACCTTCATCACAGAGGAACAGATCCAAGGCGTGGGAGACCTACCAGATTACGACGCATTGTCCAGTGAGTGCCCATGCATGTGTGTGTAATCCATGTGTATGCTGTTTGGGTGACCGGTTCTGATTGAATGCCAGGTGAGTGTGTGTACTCCTGAGTGGTATGGGTCACCCATGTGCTTCCTCCAAAACATTCACCGGCCTTGTATTTGGGTATGACAGTATCCCTTCTGCCCACAGTAGCCAATTAGCGCCATATTACTGCAGTTGCCCTTGAACTGTCATCTTGCAACAACGTTGTTCTGAATTTTTCAGTGTTCATTCAGGCTGATTGTTCCAATTCTACCATTTTTGCAACGCATTTTTCAGCCCTAATGCCACATATGTGACAAGCTTCTGTCATTGATTACACCCCACATTGGCCCACATTTCTTACCTTGTTATGTGAATGATTAGACCATTCAGGCTGATTGAGTATTGGCCGGCTCACATTAATTTTTGGGGCCTGTTTGAATGTGGAACATGATAGTTGTTTCCTGTTATGTTGAAGTGACCAACCATTGATGTGTACATCTGCCTGTAATCACTGTATTATTGTACACTGGATGTGTTGCAGTGTGTGGCACATGCATATTTTGTCACACTATTTAGCATTTTTCCATCTCATCATGTCCATCTCACATGGATGGGTGACAGTACTCATTCACTGACATATGGCTGTACTTGTCAAATGTACCATGGCTATGCTGCATGCCATCTGTGTGCTGGCATGTGTCATGTATGTGTATTGGACATGCCACTCGCAGGCTAATGTGTGATGCCAGTGCTACCCAGCATGCAGCAAATGTGTTTTTTTTTCCATCTTGGTGTCCTCAGCGTCTGCTTTTTGCCTCCCCTTCTAACTCATTGACAGTGCATGCATGCCAGGGTTATAGTCATGTGGGACATGTGTAGTTCATGTACTGGA
This sequence comes from Ambystoma mexicanum, assembly GCF_040938575.1. NCBI lineage: Eukaryota > Metazoa > Chordata > Amphibia > Caudata > Ambystomatidae > Ambystoma > Ambystoma mexicanum. The sequence continues at coordinate 669,688,642 of NC_090927.1, read as the reverse complement.
CCTCTGGCTTGTCAGGCCTATGTGTGTGCTATGGTGCTCATGCCTGTTTCCATTTGTTGCCTTTCATGTTTTTGCAGGTGATGACGCACTTGATGCTGTTGAGGTTGAGGAGATGGTGCAGGCCCAGGAGGAATCTCAGGCACGACCGGACACCAGTGGAGGACGTGGGGTGGTGGGTGAAAACCCAATCTTACTGCAGACCATACTGTCCAGGGGTGTCTCTGGGTGCACCTCCCCAGACCTCAAATCGGATGATGAGACTTACGTGCTGTCACAGGTGAGTGTTTCTGGCAGGGATTCTGTTCTGTCCCACCCACCTGCACCAGGGGTAGAACCCTCTATGGGGATGTCAGTGTTAGTAAATCCGCCTTTGGCGGTTATGGATGCAGGGTCACACTCCACAACATCTGATCCTGTTCCTGGGCCAGCAGATCAGAGGGGTAATGCAGTCCTGCAGCCTCAGGCAGTGCCAGCACAGTCATGTGTCATGTGTTGTGCATTCCTTTGTTTGCTTTCACATTGCATGACATGCCATGGTGTGTTTGGTGGCGGAGATGGGGAGGGGTTGGGGTTGGGTGACATGGCGCTATTTTCATGTTGTATTTTGCAAGGGGGTGGTCATTCATGCAGCATGAATGTGTGTCTTTTTGTGACACAGCATTGGTTGTCTTTCGGTAGGTAGGGATGCACACAATGTAACACTTCCAGGTGACCAATCTCAGGCTGGTGTGGTTGTGACAGTTGACTGTCCCTTATGTCATCATCATTGATTGTCAGCTGGAATGTGGCAGGGCTGTGTACACTCCACAGGGGTGTGATTTCCAGCTGCGTACGGGCTGCCTCACCATGTGCCCTTTCCCCTCCCATGCGCAGCGGGTGTGCATGTGGTTGGGGATGCGGGGGCACCATCATGTCCACCGGCAGGCCCCGGCGTGTTGAAACGTTGTGCAGGACACATGCTGCCACTATGATCCTGCACACTACTGGGGGCGCCTATAGCAGCTGCCCACCAGAGCGGTCAAGGGAGTGAAAGCGTGACTTGAGCACTCCGAATGTGCGCTCCACTATGCCCCGGGTTGCAATATAGGCTGTGTTTTATCTAACCTCGGGTGGTATGGTAGGGTTCCGAAATTGGCGTCATCATGTGGGTGCTCAGAGGGTAGGCACTGTCCCCTGGGGAGGTGATGATGGGTATCATTAGTGGGGTTGTGACATTACTCAGTATCTGACATGCATGCATGTGCAGAGGCATTTATACTCACCAAGCAGCCATGTATCGCCATGCCGCCCAGCTTCTTGGTCCCGGTTTAGGGTTGACATTCTGAAAATGAAACTGTCATGGGTGGACCCTGGATAGTTGGCATATACTGAGGTGATGATTCCCTTGGCATAACATACTACCTTCACGTTGATGGAATGCCAGTGCTTACGGTTTCTATAGATGTGCTCAGTTGCACTGGGAGGACGTAGAGCCACATGGGTGCAATCCATGGCACCTAGCACTTTGGGGAAATGTGCCACCCCGTAGAAATCCTGGACGGCAGCCTGCCTTTCTGCAGGTGTTCTGGGCAGGTATATGTGCCTGCGGACTGATGGGCGTGCAGTCATGATGGCCAACACCTGGTGTAGGCAGCGTGACTGCGTGGCCTGTGACACCCCCCCCCCACTATGGCAATTGTCCGCTGAAATGAACCAGTGGCCAAGAAGTGCAGTACATTGAGCACCTTTTCCAAGGGGCTCAGTGCTTGGGAGCACAGGGTGGGTGATGGGAGGTCATCCTCCCACTCACTCACCAGGTCGAGTATTATGTGAGGTGGAAACCTGTACCTCCCATACACATGGTTATCAGGCATCCCAAAAAGGCTGGTCCTGGGTGTAAACCTTCTGGCCCTGACTATCCTCCTCCTCCTGCGGTGTCCCACGACCACTGCTGCGAGGAACGGTATATTCATCGTAGCGTCTGAGCTTGTTTGTTGTTTGCATGCACTTTTATGCTGCGCGGGTCTGCGTACGCCTGCTTCTTGCTGGCGTACGTGTTTCCGGATTAGCGCGTCTTTTTTGCCGCACGCGTTTGCCCTGTTCGATTCCATAAATACGTGTTGTAGGCGCACGTGTGGGCGTTCCGTGCATTTGTCTCCTGTACTTCCCCCGTAACGCCCACATTTTCACGCGTTGTTCCCCATTCCGCGTGTTACGCCCCGCGTTAAGCCTACTTTTGTTGTGTGCACCGCGCTATGTGCACTTTCACTGTGCGCATAGCGCATGCCGTTTGATGACGTGTGCGCACGCATGCGCCATGCAGGATTTTAGCGCGCATCCCAGAATTTACATGCGCACAGACTTCCATGAATCGATGTGCGCGGTTTTGCACGCTTGCACTGCGATTTTCGCACTTGTGCTGCGATTCGCACGCTTTTGCACGCTTGCGGAGATTTTCGGCGCATATTAATTCCATGAATCGGCCTGAATATCGGAACTCAAAACAGGGTCAAGAAAACATTGAGCAGCAGTCATACAATCTACACAATGACCCAGACCTAGCCTAATATATAACCATAAGCAAAGACCTGACACAAACAACTAGGACACCACAAAACAAAAGACATAACAGTTACAACCCCCTCCCATCGCAAGACTTCCATCATTCCTGAAAGTAATCCTACTCCACATTTCATTTTCATTCTATGATCACCCATAAAGCTCATTAAAAGATCCCCACAGTTCATCATAAATTGTTTCTTTGTGTTGTCTACAATACATAGTTTTCTCGTATCTTTGAAAGAACTTGCACATCTAAAATCTATCCTTCAACTGTCGGCTTCTTCCTTGTCTTCCAAACTTTTAATATCCGTTTAGTCGCCACCAGCAAGGCTTTGTTAATCCAACACGATGCTACCCAACTATTATTGTATTCACTCCTCGGTAGCTGCAGAATCACTGCTAAGCGATTGCGTGGAAAAGTAATGTTCCAGATTTGATCAATCCAATCCATAACATCCCTCCAAAAATTCACCACCCTGTCACAGTTCCACAACATATGAAGCAAGTTACCCCTCTCCTTCCCACAACCCCAACAACAGTCACCATCAGTCATCCCCAAAGCACACATACGCACCGTGGTCCAATAGATTCTACCCAATATTCTCTGATGAATATGGCGTAGTTGCAGATCAATCCTAGCATTGGCGGAACTCTCCAGATATTTTCCCACTCCTCCTCTGTTAATTCTTTACCCAACTCCTCTGACCATGACAGCCATAATTTTTCCCATTAGTTCAACCATTTTGCATCTGGTGGCATAACTTTCAAAAAAGTTGACACTTTCTATGACACACTAGTTAATAATTTAAGGACCTCGGTTTCTGTAAGAGTGGTGTATCCAACATCTGCCTCCTGTCAGATATTAAGGCATCCAAATCAGCATATCTCCATAACTCCCCATTATGTAGTCCAAACTTCTCCACCAGAATCTCAAAGGGTACCACTCCTCCATCAGTCCAAACATCACCAATCGTTAAGAATACCCTTCTAAGCCAACTCCTCCAATCAAGCGTTCTATTATTGATCTGCAGACCAGGATTATGCCAAAGTGATGCCTCTTTAAATATAAATAATCCTTGCCCGCTTCCCACTATCAATGAAGTCAATGCATCCTTTGTGGCAACAACTGTTTTTAAATGCAGCACCTTCCTGGGTAGCCTCCCAAAAGAATATAGACACTTAATGTCATATGGTGAAAACCTCTGCATTTCAATTTTCTCTCACCACGGCATCAGGTTTCCGGTCCCCACTAGAGTAGCTAGTCACCTTTTTCAACAGAAAGCCATTGCTAGAATTCCTTAGTACCGGGTACCCAAAACCTCCACACTCTGAACCATAATGTGCTGAGGAATTCTTGCCCTTTTCCCCACTCCCCAAAGAAAATCTTTGAACAGCCTATCTATACGTCCGAGGGCTCTCTGTGAAAAGTAGGGGCAACAAATGAATAATATACAAGACCTTTGGTAACAGAAGCATTTTAATTGCATTACTTTAGCCCAGATGGTTAAATTGATACGCCCCCATTTCCTAATGTCTACCTGGAGGACTTCGATGATTCCATCTACATTATAATCAACAACCCTTTTGACATCCCGAACAATGTAAACTCCTAAGTACTTCACACACACATTCTCCCATTTACAATTCCAACCTAGCAATTGCTCACAACCCGGGTGAATTCCTTACAGGAAATACTACCGTTTTCCCCAAGTTAATCCGGTAACCTGATATCCTTCCCACTTCCTCAAAAATGCCCTTTAATAGGTGACCTCCCTCTTCAGGGTTATTCAAAATAATCACTACATCATCCGCATACGCCAACGCCTTGACTTCTCCATCTCCCACAATTAGACCCCTAACTCCCCCATGCTGCCGAATATTTGCTAGCAAACAACAAAGGGGATAAGGGACAACCTTGTCGTGTGCCTCTTTATAACTGTAATGATGCTGAAAATCCCTCATTCACCCACACCGTAGCCTTTATGTCAGATTGTATCACCTTGATAGTCTTAATAAACAAAGGCCCAAATCTGAATTTAGACAATGTGTAGTTTAGGAACCTCCAGTTCACCCTATCAAAGGCCTTCTCGGCGTCTTAATAAAATCAGTAAAACATCCTTGATCTCCGAGTCTGGTAAACTCGGAACATCTAATAGCATTCTAATATGGTCTTATCCATACCACTGCTTCATAAATCCTGTCTGAGTTTGTTCTACTAGCCCTCACATGTATTTTTCCAATCTAATAGTTATGATCTTAGTAAAGAAATGTATGTCTACATTGAGCAGTGAAATAGGTCGGTAATGACAGCATCTTGTTACATCTTTTCCTGGTTTTGCAATTACTTTGATAATAGCTTCCGTCATTGAAGGGCACAAAGATCCTTCCCTTAAAATACGATTATACAAGCTACACAGTTCCAGCGCCAACACCTCAAACTCCTGATAAAACTCAACTGTTAAACCATCCATTCCCAAAGATTTCCCATTTGTCAGTTCCCCAGTCGCTAGTAGAACCTCTGAGATGGTAATTGGGCCATCCACAAAATGTCTACCTTCTTCAGAGATGGAGGGGATATCAATTTTCTCAAACAAACTATCCAGTTCATCTGTCTGCGGAGTAAGATCTTCAGTATACAAATTGGCATAGAAGGAACAGAAACACTCACCTATTTCACCCTTCTTAACAACCATATTCCCCAACTCATTAACAATCTTATGAACATACAACCTTTCTGAATAGCTATTGAACTTATTTGCCAACAGTTTACCTCCGCGGTTCCCTCCTTCCCAATATTTTTGTTTCACGTAATACATCCCCCTCTCAATCTGCAAATCTTAACTCTTGCATTCTCATCTTTAGTCAATGCATATTTCGTTGTAGATCCCCCAATTTCATCTCAAGTTCCCTTAGTCTAGTTTCTCCCACTTTTCGCACCTTAGCAGTCCAGTTCATCAGTTCCCCTCCAACAGAAGTTTTAAAACAATCCCACACCACCAACCTGTCTACCGTTCCATTATTCTCCTTAAAGTAATCGGGTATAAACTTCCTAAATGCCTTAGAGGCGTCTTCATCTTTCAAGACAAAGGATTTCAGCCTCCATCTATAAATTCCCCATCCCTCTGGGGTCAGGTTCAACCTAGTCTGCACCATTGAATGGTCTGAAAGATTTTGTTCACCTATGCTCGCCTCCAACACTGCCTGAACCAGTTTGTCTGACATCAAAATATAGTCAAGCCTAGAATATGAATTATGCACAGGTGAATAAATTGAAAAATTCCCCGTCTCCCCAATGCAAATTTCTCCAAATATCTACCAAATCTTACACCTCCATAAACTCCCGGAATTCCTTACTCAATTTCCGCTCTGTAAAATTACATGTCGAGGATCTATCTATTTTAGGATCTATCACACAATTGAAATCACCCCCCAGAATAACCATTCCACCTCCCATATCACGTAAAATCTCCTTCAATGAGTCAAAAAAATCCCCCCCGGACATGGGCCATATAGACCCAATTGTTAATAAATTGCCCTCGTACTTCAGATCAACCAGTGTGATACGCCCCTCATTATCCATACTCACTATCAATACTTGCGCCAAAGCCTTTCCTCAACAGAATCCCCAGCCACCTAGAATTAGAAGAATAGCAATTCAATAATACTTTCATATATCTTGCATTAGTCAGAAGATCCCCAGTACCATCCATCAAGTGTGTTTCCTGCAAGAAAGCCACATTAATTTTCTGTCGCCAAAGTTTGGACAACACCATCTTTCTCTTTCGTGGCCAGTTTAATCCTTTCACATTCCAGGTGCACACAGACAACGGGCCCATCACAATTCAAAAACAAACTTTGCCACCATGCATGCCCATAAGTCACCTTCAATCATCCACTTGACATTCATTTGTCCGTATCATACTTCCAATCTCCATTACCTATGAACTCCACCATCAGAAAGAAACCCTCTTTCCATATCATGGAGTAGCACGTTACATGCCGTTCTCTCCCCCACAAAGACAACAAAAGATACCACACAAACATAGAACAAGAACATTGATTGAACAAAATCCAACATAACATGGATTTCACCAAAATATTATGATATACATTCCTAACCATACTCCCAGAAGCCTGTACCCAACATTCTATTATTGCAAATCTTCCTCTTTCCCAAAATTTGATATTTTTCATGTCCATCTCCAAGTCCACACCAAGCTTCATAACTAAACAATCCCTAGCTTGAATCCAGCTTATAGTGTATTATAAAACTACCCTCACTGCTGCAACGCGAAAGAATCACTATATCAAATTAGCCCTAAATGGTTACTGCGTAGTTGTCCAAATTCCACTAAACGTCACATTTCCTGTCCCCCTCATTTACTAGTTCAACACCCTTTCTTTTTAAAAAAAAATTGTTATTCAATCTCATAATGCCCCTTAACTTTCCCTCAGTACTCAGCACAATGTACAACCCAGAAGTCAGCAGTCTGGTCTTTAACCCTCTCCACCCTTCCATCATCCCTTAAGAAAGAGAAAAGAATATATACATATATAATACTTGCATGCACCCCCAAAAGCCATTACCCTAAGCCCCCGCTCCTTGAACCTATTGCCCCCATAGTTACAACCATTAAACCTGCCACCGGCATTTTTTCAGTTCACATCGGCACTCTCACAAATGGGTATTGTGCAATATACACCCCTTACAATGAAACATATCTGCCCTTACCATATTAAAATCCACTAATGCATTAGAAGACCGTGCTCCATTCAGTTTATCTGGCTACACCACTCGCTCAAATGCATGAGCACAGGTCCCAATTGATATACAAACACATTTTTGAAACCAGATCATCCCTTCATTCTCTCAACTAAACCATATAGGTCAGAGTGTGATATCAGTACTTCCGTTGCTTGGATCAAATTGCTTTTAGATCCATAAATAAGGACGAAAGTGCATTCCATTTCCCCCAGCATTTTGTTCACATCGATGTTCAAAACAAATTAAGAACATTACGATACACACAAGGTGCGTACCACCATGTCTTCCTCACTTGCCCAGGTGTAGCTTCGTAAGGACTTCAAGAACCAGGTTATATTTCCCAATCCGTTCAAGTCGCCAAGGCAGGCAGAATACCCTGGCGAAGTAAGCGGGTGCCATACCCAGAAGAAGATCGAGTGAAAAACCAGAGGGCGCAGCATACAGGGGACGGCTGTAGGCTTGATCCTCCTCCCGCATGCTGCACAAGTACAGGTACTCCTGAACCACTGCCAGCTCAAGTCACAGGACGCTGAATCTATGTTACACTTCTGCGATCTGGATTTCTTTTTTTTTGTCAAAATCATTTTTATTGGTATGTCAAAACATTGAATTCATCAATAAAACAAGACAGTAACAATGCTAGTCAGTAAAAACAATGCCTCGGTCAGTCGCCCTCTGGCTCCTGTCCCTAAAATCACTTATTGTAACTCTTAGTGTTCATAAAGATCAACCTTTGTCGCTGTATCTTACATTCCCCTTCATTTATGTCAGTGCATTAACATTCCATTTCATCAACTTTATTGTTCTTGTTAACAACTATGTTTCATAGATACCCTTGGGATCTAATCTTGCTTTTTGTGATCTATAGCGTGCTTGTTTAGAGGAAAGGCGGGAAAAGAAAGGGGGGAGGAGGGACGAGGGAAGAAGATAGAGAAAAGAAAAAAAGAAAAAATAAAAAATTACCCATTTAGATTGTTTTCTTCACCACAGTCATTGTTAAATGCAATTGGCTACAGTTAAGATTACACTTCTCATCAGTTCCAACTTTAGTTCCAAGTTTCATGCCCAGACTCTCTCTGAATTCCCCCCCCTTTGCTCTTAGTCCACATATCATCTCCTTATTCTCACGGAGTTCAGGGTTGAAGAAGGAATTTGGTCAGTCTGGGTTGGAAAAACATGTGTTCCCTTTCCTCCACATGTTCTAGAAATGGACCCCAGATGTTCTGAAATTTGTCCGTTCGGTTTTCTAAAGCAGCTGTTAATTTCTCCATTCCCAGAATTTCCCAGACTTTGACCCACCAGTGCGCGATGTGAGGGCTCTCCCGCTCTTTCCAGAAACGAGCACGTGTGAGGCGGGCTGCCATTAGTAGATGTGTGATTAGCCGCGCTCTGGGGCCAGATTGTGGGTAGGATCCATCGTCTGGGGTGTCACCCAGCACCATTATGAGTGGGTCCAAGGGGAGGAGGGTACCACATATGTCCTTAATTCTAGATCTGATCTCCAACCAAAAGGATTGAATTATCGGACAATACCACCACATGTGCCCCAGATCCCCCCTAGCCCCACAGCCATGCCAGCACTCATCTGAGTAATCTGTATTCATGGCATGCAACCTCTGTGGTGTCAAGAACCATCTATAACATATTTTAAGTGCGCACTCTCTGATGGTTGTACATCTAGAGGACCTGTGTGCCCTGTCCCAAATTCTCCGCCATGACTCCGGAGCCACCTCCCTCCCCAGTTCTCTCTCCCATGCTGACATGTATGACTGTTTTCCCTCCTCCGGGGTGTTTTATAGCAGGCGGTAGCAGGTTGCTACTTTATGCAGGCGTTGTCCCTCTGCAACTGTTAGTTCTAGGCCCGTGGGATGTCTGGTGGCCGCCTTTTTCACCGCCCGGTTAGTGACCCAAAGTCTAATTTGAATGTATCTAATTCTCTCCGTTTCCAGGAGGTTGAATTTTTCTTTACACTGAATGAAAGTTAATGGATCATTATCGGTATATAGTGCCTGTAATCTTAGGGTCTCTGTGCCTGACCAGTTGCGGTATGCGTTGGGTTGAAGCCCGGGGCTGAAGAGTGGGTTCTGTGTAATCGGGGTTAATGGGCCCAACCCCGGGGTGAGTCCTCTTAATGTTGTCTGCCTGTCCCAGCATCGAAGTGTAGCGTTCGTAGTTGGGAGAAGGGGCCTCTGGGAATTCCTAACTTCCCGAGGTGGGAGAGGGGGGCCCCTGCAAACATTTGTTCAATGTCTCTCCATTTCAGGGGAACCTCTTGCGTTGCCCAGCTCAGAATGGGAGCAATTTGCATTGCTCGGTAATATCTTAGAATTGAGGGGAGCCCCAAACCTCCCAGCGGCCTACTTCTAGTGAGAATCTTACGCTGCAGTCTGGGTGTTTTACGTTGCCAAATAAATCTGCCTATATCTTTCTGCAAATTGTGCAAGTCTCGTTCAAGGATGTAGACTGGGAGCTCCTGAAAGGTGTAAAGTAGTCGGGGTAGTAGCGTCATTTTGAGGGCTGTTACCCGCCCCAGCCAAGATATCTCCTGGAGGTCCCATTTTAGCATTGAATCCTTCGCGTCTTATCAGGGAAGGAATATTGGCTCTCGCTAGTCCAGCATATGTTGGGGTTAGATGCACCCGAAGGCATGTTATCTTGGTGTTCACCCACTCAAGCGAAAAGGTGTTCTGTAGGCCATTTAGTACCTCCGGTGTTTGAGAGATTCAGGCCTTTTGACTTGGCCATATTTATTTTGAAGCCTGCTACCTGTTCAAACCTTCCCAGTAATCTCATGAGCGGAGGAACCGGGGTCTGTGCCTCTCTCAGAAAGCAAAGCACATCATCCGCATATAATGCTACTTTATGGCTTTGGTCTCCTACATCGAACCCTTGAATTTCGTGCTGAGGCGGATGTGTTGGGCTAAAGGTTCCATGGCTAAAGCGAAAACTAGAGACGATAAAGGACATCCCTGCCTGGTTCCCTTTCCGAGCTGTATCTGTGGCGTCCAGTGACCATTTACTCGTATTTGAGTAGAGGGGATTTGAAAATTGGCCAGGATCAATCTGGAGAAATGCAAACTTAAGCCAAAACCCTTCAGGACCCGGCCTAAGTAGTCCCATGACATGCTGTCGAAGGCCCGATGGGTGTCTAACGAGATCAGGGAAAGGGGACCTGGTATTGAGGGAGCTATGGTTATTAAATCTATTGCCCTCCGAATATTATCATGGGGCGATCGTCCCTGAATAAATCCTGTTTGATCCCTGTCCATTAGAGTGGGTAATGTTTCCCCCAGTCGTTGAGCTATGATTTTGCTAAACAATTTGGCGTCGGTATTAAGGAGAGCTATGGGCCGATAAGAGGCGCAATCTGTCGGATCTTTTCCTGGTTTCAGGAGTAGAGTTGTGTTTGATTCAGCCATGGATTGGGTGACGGATCCAGTTTCCCATATAATGTTGAACAATTTTGTGAGGTGTGGTGCGAGTTATTTTGTAAATGTTTTGTAAAATGTTTTGTGAATCCGTCTGGGCCCGGAGCTTTGCCAATTGGAAGAGTTTCAATGGCGGATTCCACTTCTTCCGCCAATATTGGGGCCTCTAGGACATCAGTGAGGATTGTGGCAGTTGTGGGAGATTCGCATTAGCTATAAACTCTTTAAATGCTCGCGGGTCTCCCTTGTGTGGACTCGTGTGTTCCCTAAAAAACTCCTATATAATGCGACCTTTGCCCTCTTCAGAATGCACGTGTTTGCCCAATTTATCTCGCAGGCAATCTATCCTGTTCTGTTTAGTTCGTTTACTTAATTTAGCTGCCAGTAATTTATTAGCTTGGTTTCCTTTTGTGTCGAAGAATTGTTTAGTGCGTAACATCACATAAGCCGCCTTCCCCATGTAGTGCGCTTCTAGAGCCTTTTTCGCCATTCTCAGATCCCTTAGAGCTCGCCGAGAAGGCTTCTTCTTGTGCTCCTCCTCAAGCTTAAGGACTTCCCCTTCCAATTGCTCCTTAATAGCCTCCTAGCTCATCCCCGTTGTGCTGCCTGTTCTATTAAATGACCCCTGAGAACTGCTTTACTCGCATCCCAAATCGTACCCCAATTTACATCTCCCGTGTAATTTTCCTTAAAATATGTTTCTATGGTTTCTCTAATGTGAGCCCGAGTCGATAGGTCGTCTAACAGGAAATCATTTAGCCTCCAGGCAATTTTCGTGGAAGGGGCTGGTCTGGGAGGGGTTATAGCTAACATGACCGGGGAATGATCCACTAATGCTTCAGGTAGTATATCTATTGCCAGGACATCGTGAATCAAGGAATCTGATACAAAAAAAATGTCTAATCTTGAAAATCCTCCATGGACTGCCGGAAAATATGCGTAGTCCCTTTCCTCTTGATAACAGTATCTCCATACTTCAATCAGGGAGCGGTCTTTCAATAAGGCGGTGATGGCCCTAAAATTGTTGCCATCATTTGCTGTAGGTGGCAAGGTTTTGTCCACTAATGGGTTGACCACAGCATTGAAGTCCCCGCTTAAAATCACTTCCCCCTCGCTATGATCAAATATAGCTTTTGATAACTTCGAGAAGAATTGGCTTTGATTAGTGTTAGGGGCGTAAATGGAGATCAGGGTTACTTTCCGACCCTCTAGTATGGCCATGACCAACATGAATCTCCCTTCTTCATCTCGGACCACTCCCTGGGTCCGAAATGAAGTCCCCTTGCGCACCAGGATGGCAACCCCTCGTTTTTTCACTACGCTAGAGGCAAAAAATTTGGTGGGATATAGCCTATCGTTGAGGTGAAATTCATCTGACGGTTGCAAGTGGGTCTCTTGAAGGAATAAGACAGATGCGTCTAGGGGTTTCAGTCTGTGGAAGAGGGCTTTGCGTTTCAGGGGAGAGTTTAACCCCTGTACATTAAGCGAAATGAATTTGTAGCTAGGGGTTGCCATGATATAGTAGCGCAAGGGTTTGTCTTATATAGCCTCTTTTGGACAACTCTGAAGATGTGTTACTTCTAGGGTTGAATCTATTGGTGTAACCTAAATGAGTGTTGTGGTGAAGTGAAGCAAGATGTTGTTCTCTCCCCTTCAAGACAAGGGTATGCACAAAATTATTAACTGAAAAATTACAATAAAAACAAATAATAGCCGATAAGCATACTACTTTCCTCAAAATTTGCAACCTCCTGGGTCCCAAGGGTGTATTAAACCTGATACAAAACATATTGGACACCATCCATATCGGCGCCCAAGTCAACTTAGTAACCTGAATCTTCAAGCCCAGACTCCATCTGACTTAATCGTGAAAACATAAAGGGGTACAGAAACACCCGCACCCCTCCAAACCTACAGTTGTTCTGTGTTAGCCTCTTACTGGGCTTCAATTTAATCATCTATCCGGAAGATCAGCGGCTCTCTCCATAATCAAGGGAAGAATTCAGCGCTGTCCAGAGTTCTTCAACTTGCTAGTCAGATCATTCTCCCTGAGTGTTCACTAATGCCCAACAGGGGCCTAGAACCTGCTTGCTCCTCCTCAGAAGCCTTCAGTCACCCCCCCATGAGCTGATCAAGTTGCCGCCCAGCTTTCTCCCGATTGCCGATGTTTTCCCTGGATCGCCTTTATGATTTGAGGACGTGGTGTGCTGCTGTCGACACCGAGATGTTCCCCGCCCGGCTTTCGGTAGAGTACCTGAGGCAGGTCCATTCTCTTCCCGGGGTCGCCGGTTTGCAGTCCCCTCTTCAGGTAATGTCTCGCCCATTAAACCTTCCGCTTCTTCCTCGGAGGAAATTATGTGATGTTGGTTATGGAGCTCGAACATCAGCTTGCATGGAAATCCCCATTGATATCCGATTTTCCGCTCTCTCAACAAAGCTGTAACCTTCCGTAACCGCTGTCTGCGCGCCAGTGTGTTAGGGGCCAGGTCCTGAAATAGCTGAATCTCTGAACCCTGGAACCGTATTGAGTCTGAGTTCCTGGCTGCTGCCATGATGTCCTCCTTTTGGCGATAAAAGTGCACCCGAGTGAGTACATCTGGAGTTAGGCTTTTCTTCTTCTGCGTCGTGGAGTATTGTTCTGTTCAGCTTCAGGTCCTCGTTTGGTGGCAGTTCTAAGAGAGCTCTGAAAAATGTCTCCACGTATTCAGCCAAGTCCCGATCGGGTATTTTCCTGGGGATACCCCGTAATCGCACATTGTTTCTCCGTGATCTGTTTTCTAAATCAGCTTGTTTGGCCCAGATCTCTTCGAGGTGTTCCTCAATAACCCGGACTCTTCCCGCTAATGCCTCGGTGTCATGAGATTGTACGCAGGTTACGTTCTCCAGATCGTTTCCTCTGGACTCCAGTTCTCCCAAGTGAGTTGTGAGCTCTGCCAGGGATTGTGCCAAAGAGTCCTTGGCAGTTTTAATCTCTTTTTATTTCCTGTGTAATGTCCTGCTTGAAAGACTTGAACATTCCCTCCAAGTCCTCTTTGGATATCGCCATGTTGTCAGGCAGTTGCAGAGATAGAGGCGAGTGAATTTCAGCTGCAGCGGGGTATGAGTGAAGTTGGTCTCCCAGTTGTGGTTTTAAGTAAGCCTGAATGCTGCAAGGCTTCTTTTTGGTTATATTCTTGGGCATCCCTCGACAAGAACATAATTGTCGCTCTATTGACTCCTCAATATCTCCCGGCGCTATCAGCAGGTATAGTCTATGGGGGTTTCCAGCTTGTTTTCTTGAACACAGGGCGCTTTGGGGTGTGTGAGATTTGGGGATCCCCTCTGAGCTCTATGCCGTCCTCCAGGCCCCAGACCCAGCCGGGAGCAGGATCTGCTTGCCTTTGCCTCCGGGTGGTCGCGTTGCTCTGAGTTAGAGGGAGGACCTAGAGTGAGTGTCCAGCTGTTATGGATGCAGTTAACTCGAGAGCCGTGCTCAAGATCAGAAGACCACCCAAATGAACTGCTCTTCCTCCCCGGGGAAGGGCTCTCAGAGCCTGTGTGCGGAGGAAGGGGGGCTACCCTCAGCCTTATTCTTATTCCATCGACAGATCCCCCAGTACTGCTCACAATGTCTATATTAAGACCCCGGAAGGATCAAGGCTTCTCAGCAACTGCCCCAGGCGCCCTCCAGCACTCACCCGCCAGCCGCTGACCGTGCACCAGGGAATCCGTGCACCATGCGTCGGATTTCCACTCTGGAACTTGCGGATCTTCGGCGCAAGCCCCACTCCGAGCGGGTGTCCATCAGGCGGGGACCAGCAGGGCACCGAGCCCCGGCGCTCTCAGCACTCCAACGTACGGCGACAGGAGGGTCTGCGTGCTGCAGCTCCGGATAACGTTGTTGAGCAGCGGGCGCTCAGACCCCAGTTCTGCACCTCTCTCGCAGCTGCCGGGCGGTGGGAAGCTCCACTCTACTCCACTCGTGCCCAGCAGGCCCCCACCTAGCTCCAGTGGGGGACGCCAAGGCCCTCCCTCCCACGCTGCACAGCCGATGGGTCTCAACTATGACTCACATGAACCTACTGTGGGAGCGCCGCTCCGGGTGGGTGTCCGGGAGGCAGGGATTGGCGGGGCAGGGACCCCACACACACCCCGGTGCTCCAGCCCTCCAGCTCCGGTACCGGCAACAGGGAGGGTCCGCACGCTGTGATCCTGGGGGGGAGGCTCAAACCTCTGCTCTGCTTCTCCCCCGCAGCCGTCAGACAGGGGGACGCTCTTATCCAGGCGAGCCCCGCATGCCCCACAGAGCCCCAGCAGGGGACGACGGGACACTCTCTCCCACTCTGCACTGCCAAAGGGTCAAAACGACAAAGTCACGGTGTCAATGCAGTGCGGCCGGTGACATTGAGTTCCAACGTTCGCTCCAGTTGGCGCGCACCGCCATTTTCTCCTCCGTCCTCACCATGCTGCTTTCCCGAGATAGTTCCAAGCTCGGGGTGCGTTGGCCTCACAAACCTTCGTTCTTCATTGCCATTCCCCGAGTCTTGCCCCGGGGATGAGAATCGGGTGAAAAGTTCTGTTTTACAGCATCAAAATCAATTGACTTGGGCACCTTGACACGGAGCTCAGGGCAAACACAGCCGCATGGCGTACTGCCTAGCCACGCCCCCGCGATCTGGATTTCTAAGTAACTCCTAATGCCCAGAGTGCGCCGGTACAGCTGCAGCAGGGCTCACAAAGCGCAACTTGCACCTCCACATCAACATACATATTGCCATACTGCTTGGGAGGGGGTTATGCAAGGCCAAAGTAATGAGCACAAAAAGGATCTGTATGGCAGAGTCAGGAGCGAAAGGCACACAGACAATGGAACTCAAATCCAATTTGCAAACACTCCAGCATATGCGTTATATTAGTAAAGCTGTATCCGAGCGAGAACGTGAGGTACATACAACAAAAAAGTGAAAGCAGAGAGGAAGCTTTCACACAAGGGCTGCTCTTCAGGGCACCAGGATTGTACTTACCTCCTGAGGTGCCGCTGATTGACCCGACGCCTCCGACTCTCTTCATCTCGCCATCTGTCCTCGTCCTCCTTGTGCCTTCCCACCTCGCAGCCACATGCAGGACTTTTAAACAGTCTCATCCCGTGCGAGTCACTGCACACTCCAGGAGACCTCCGGACACTCCGGCGGGATCAGCTCCATTCTTATGCAAGTGTGTGATGATCGTAACGCACGCACGCAGCTTACCACAAAAACAGGTTCTTTCCTCTAATACCCAAGCCTCCGACCTCCCAGCCGCGCGATTACAATTATAAAATAAAACATTTAAAATAACGGAAATTTTAAACTGTCCAACAAAAAGGGCTTTGTAAATAAAAGTGAATAAGCAAATAAAATAAAATTAAAGTAAAATAAAGGGCAAATATGTATTCATGTGAAAACCGGAACAAAGTCAGAAACACCACATTTCATCTTTTCTTTTTGGGTTGCTTCTGAGAGGCTGAGGCAGCTTCCATGTCCAAATCAGTTAAAAAAGCCTCTGCATTCTTGCAGTCAGCGGATTAATGCAATTGCCCCTCCACAATCACACGAACAATTGCGGGATATATCATGTAATATTTGAGTTTCTTGAGCCTTGCTTTCTCTTTTGCCACACCAAAACACTTTCTCTTTTCCATGACATCCTGCTCAAGTCTGCAAATATCATCTTGTTCCCTCCCCATGACAAGTCACCAATTTCACAAGACTTCCTTAGCATCAATTCTCTGGTCGGGAATCTTAAACATTTTACAATACAATGTCTGGGACGCTGACCCAAGGCTGGCTTCTGGCCCAAAGACATATGTGCTCTCTCAATTTACAATGGCATTTCAGGGTCCAAATGCAACATGGAGACAAGTGCTTTTTCCAGGAAGGAGACCTGGTTCCCTCGCTCCAAATTTTCTGGAAATCCAGCTATCCCCATGTTATTTCTCTTCGAAAAATGTTCTTGCTCAGACAGTTCGAGTAATAATTTCTCATTATGGATTTCCAGTTGTCTTACTTGGTCCACCAGTCGCATGTCTTATCAACTGAAGTGAGATGATCTTCAACAGCAACCACCTTAGCAGTGAGGTCCAGATACCTCTCCTCAGCACAAATCAATTTTACCTTTATGTCAGCAATATCCAATGTTACTTTTGTGAGTAAGTCCAGTAGTTTATCATCCCTCTTTTCCTCCTCTCCCTTCTGCCTCTTAGCAGGCTGGGTAGTTTCAGCAGAATTGGGACTCTCAGCCATCATTAGGAAAAGGTATTCAGCAGGCACAGGAGCTCAGCACCTAGGCTGCCATCACTGGGGCAGACAGTTCCGGAATCCTTGATTCTAACCTTCCTTCTGTCCTTATTCTCCTTGATCTTTCTTCTGCTTTTGATATGGTCAACCATGCCATCCTGCTCAATCGCCTCCATGATAACCTGAGTATCATCGACCCCGTCAGGTCCAAATGGGCTCTTTTCTCTCTTCTATCTCTTCTCTCTACCTGTGGTGTTCCCCAGGGGCCTAACCTTCTGTTCGACCAATACCTGGCACCTCTTGCCCACCGCATCGCTGCGCTCTGCTCCTACTTTCAGTGTTATGCGGATGACACCCAGCTCTCCTTCATACTCCCCTCAGCCACCTCTTCTCCCTCTATTATTGCAGATTGTCTGGCTGCAATTCAGGAATGGTGTGCCGCCAATGATCTCTGCCTTAATGCCAGTAAGTCTGAGATCCTCATCGGAACACCAGCTCCCCCTTTCCTCTCTCTCTCTCTCTGGCCGCCCATTGTGGGCCATCTTCCAGCTCCTACCTGTGAGGCTAAGAACCTTGGGGTCATCTTCGACTCCACTCTTGCTCCTTCTCTCTTCACATCTCCGATGTCTCTAAGAAGTCAAACTATCAGCTGCACCTCCTCAGAGGTATTCTTCATTTCCTCACTTTCCCCCTGAAGCTCACTGTCTCCAGAGCTCTGGTCCTCTCTAGGCTGGACTACTGCCTCAGCCTCTTTCTAAATCTTCCTACCTCCACTGTTCGTCCTCTACAACTTATCCAGAACAGGACTGCAAGACTTGTCCTTGGCCTCAAGCCCAGGGATTGTATCTCTCCAGCTCTGAAATCTCTTCACTGGCTCCCAGTGGTGGCAAGGATCAAGTTCAAGACCATCTGCATCGTCCACAAGGCCTTCCGAGGCCTGGGACCGCACTACCTTCAACTCCCTCTTCCTAAACATCTCCCTTCTCGAGCTCTCTGCTCATACACCGCCAACTATTGGAGGGTCAGTCGCTTTTCCAAGCTGGGGGAAGATCTCCCTCTTCGGCTGGGGCCTCCCTCTGGAATAACCTCCTTGCCTCTCTCAAACTTGTGCAGAACCACCTCCGGTTCCGGAAGCAACTCAAGACCTTCCTCTTAGCTTCTGCTTTCTCTCTTCCTCTCCCGTGCTGATGTTCAGACTGGTCCACGGACTGGTCTCCTGGACACCCTCTACTTTGGGCCCAGGTTCCTGCATGTCCAGTTGCACCTCGCACTGCCTTTGGGTCTCCCCCCCCCAGTACGGGTGGTCTGTATCTGCAACCCTACAGTCTTGATTTTCCTACACTGAGCCACCCTCTGGCCGCACTTCGAGTTACCTGCACTTTGAGGATGGGTTTGCCAACAGTTTGCTGGCTGCGGCCAAAAACACTGAATCTGGGGATGGCTGTGAGTGGAGGCATTTAGGGGCTGAGTCTGGCACCCTATATTTTTTCTCTAGCCTGTCCCGCTTCACGGGTGCAGAGCTTGGGACTTCTCCAGGGCCAGGCCCTCTTCTCACACCTCATACAGAGTCGGAACAGATAACATGGTCTTCCTGGATAAGGTACGTCTCTGGTAGAAGAAACGTTCCTTCCTCTTCTCCTCTGCTACCAGATTAAATAGGGCAGAAGCCCTAGCCATCATGGAATGGAATGACCCGACTTCAACGTCCTTGACACAGATGAGCAACCTGCCGTCGACGATGAAGGTCTGGACGACGTAGTCGTGGCCGTAGAAGGTTTCGTAGTCTTGGACGATGCCGTAGTAGCGGGTGTCTGAGGCCTTTGAGGGTTCCTTTAGGGAGTGCTTCTCCTCTAGTGATGAACCCCTGTGTTTGAGGACTTTGCACCGGCCACTGGAAAGCTCACCGTAGACGGACAAGGCAATGGAGCGTGCTTGTGCCCTTAACTAGGAGCGGCATACTGAGTGGGCCTAACAGCTTGGCGCTTGAATTTACTGGAGCTCTCCGGGGCTACCTCCTCGGCCGATCTGGATCTCTGGAAAGCGGCCCAATATGGGATTTGCCTGAGTGTGCCCAGTGGCCACACCAGGACCCTGGTCCTCTTTCAACCACACCACTAACCGTCGGTAGCAGTCCCTCTATGTCCCTCTATGTTTTGGCCGAATACGTTTGACAGATGTCGCATCGGTCCTCCTCGTGGTTGGGATGCAGACAGTAGAGACATCTAGTGTGCTTGTCCTCCACAAAGAGGTTTTGCAAGCCACACAGAGCAGATCCTGAAGAGAATTCTCCTTCCTTCCTCTGACATGGCGAGGTGGGAATTGGGCCTCGGTAGGCCTTTCCACTTGACACATCATGTAGAAACTTAACTGGCAACAGAGCCCCGTTACCAGAGCTGACTAGTTGTCAGCAGTCACTGAAATTTACCAAAAATAACAGAATTTTCTGTCGAAAAAAAATGAATTTGATCAAATAATGCTCAGAGAGCAAAACTCGAGCACTCCCAGTCTTCAGTGATTGGATAATGGGTGAAAGGCAGCATTCAAGTTTCAAAGCAATACTGCTATTCTTTTTCACCGAGGATTCCCGGCCTGACAGGGAATATTCATGAGCATGTGAATCCATGCCAGACCCCATGCTGGAGATCTTTATGTGTTCTACTATAAATATCTTCTATATATCTTGTATATTATTCTGTCATAAATTACTTTTTTTGTTTTTAAAAAACCCCAATTAATAGTCCGCGGACTATAAGACTGTTCGGGGATCCGTATACGAAATGGGGCATCCGTGGACACAGCGCACGGACATGTCCGGTCTCGCATGATGAGCTTTTAATTAGTCCACAGGCAACGTGCCCATTTGCAGGCATCCATGCGCATGCGCCCGGTGTCTACCGCTCGATGGGGTCTGAGGAAAGCCACTGCCGCGGAAATCCACAGGCATCACGTGACTGCATCCGTGCAGCATGACTGTGTCCACGGACGGTGTCCGTCACTGTGGACAGTTTGAAACTGCATTTTCGGCCAATTGAGGATGTTTCAATTTGAAAGTTTACCTTTCCAGAGCTCCTAGACCCATTCGTAATTAATCTGTCAACTTTTTACAACTTTCCAAGGCCTATTTTTGACTCAATAGTCCATGGACAGTTGTGCGGTCTGCAGGGACCCACCCATTACCTTTAGTCGTTCCCTATCTTACTTTTAGTCATTCTCAATCTGGCTATCCAGGAGAGAGCATCAGGAGTGACGCCTACTTTGCAAAGCAGCTTTATTTGCACCAACGGCATCCGTCATGGCCATCCCTCCTTCCCAGGGGCCACAACCACAATGACCAGCTGGATGACCTGGACAGGGGAAATGGCGCAGTGATGCAGAGGATGACGAGGAACAAGAAGAAGAGGTAGAGGAAGTGCCTTCCTCCAGCACCCAGAGAGAGTTATGGGTGTGGCATTTATTTACCATCATTGGGGGTGTACCAAAATTTCAGGCTTCCAAGGTGAAATGCATGAAGTGCAGGGTTGTACTCAGTTGCAGGAAACCTGGTCAGTACTCTTTTGGGACCACCTCATGTGCCACCACACTCGATGAAACCACCCGGGTGCTCTGAGAAAGGCTGTTCCTTTCTCAGGGAGAAGCAGGTTAACGTCCTCGACCCATCTTTCTCAACCGCTCCTGCCACCAGAGGGTACTCCTCTGGGGCAGAGGATCCCACTGACTGCTTAGCAGGCCATCCTTACCTTTTGAGGGTCAAAGTCTTCCCTTTGTACTGCGACACACAGCTCTGCAGGGGGATCAATTTTGGAGTACTTTCGAGGCTTCCATCAAGGAGCACGAGAAACACTGCCCCCTACCTTAGATTTAAGGCACGCCCACCATCTTCCCCTGTCCACCTACACCTACATCTGTGGCTGGTGCCACTTCCCTCTATTGTCTCCCCCACCTTACTTCCTCACCTCTCCTACAAAAAAAAAAATTTCCTTTGAAGCCACCTTTCACAGTTAAAAAATAGAACTAAAACAAACAAAACACAAGGCATTTTGCTGCCTGCATAATCCACCACAAGAGTCTGCTGATACTTGAAAAAAGAAAATTGAGGCGTGACGGGAGAAGGGGGATGCATTAAATTCAATGAACTAGTTTTTCGTTCAAAAATAGCAGCTCTTAAAAGAACCTTTTTTTGGGGGCGGGTTTATATACTGAACTAACAAATGTTCTACTGAACTTTATTTTTTCTAACTTTTACAAAAACTGCTTCTAGTTTGTTTTCCGTTTTTCCTTTTTATTTACAAACTACTAAAAACATACTTCACTACATATTTCATGTGTTTACAAAAACTGTTTCAATGCATTTTGCACATTCAAAAGAAAAATCTGATTTCCACTATCAGTCAAATGCACTCCATCTCCTCGAAAAATATGAACAATATCAAACTTGATGTTTTCAAAGTGACAATATGTCATTCCAACAGTCTGCAAAAAAGTTCACACCGCTTTTTTTTACGTTGCTCCTTGCTTTCTCGATTTGTGTGCAAAATAAATTACAACGTTTCCACATTTGTCTTTGAGCTATCAGAGAAAAAACTATCTTTGAACATGGAAACAGTTCCATTAACTTTGCAAATGTATCCTTCGAGCAAACTAAGAAAATTCTCGTGCCATAGTGCAAACTGTTGCCTCCACAAAAAAACTACAATGATGTCTGGATGCATCAAAGTAATCATACTCTCACAAAACAGGAGCCATTCCATTGGTTAAAGGTCTACTGTCAGCAATGTGGATTACCTGTGAATCTTGGATTTGAAGAATTTGAAGTTTCCTGGTATGGCGTCTGAGGACTGCAGTGGGCCTTTAACCAATGGATCCAAGAATCACCCAACCCCCAGACACTCTCCTTCCTCAAAGCCATAGCCATCTTCAGTGCACACAACTAAAATAACTCTTGCTACCCTGTCTTCCTATACACCACAACCAGGAAACCCTATTGGCTAATCCCCCAATGTGCGTAGACGTCCATAGCACAAAGCAGCCCTTCTACCCTTTTTACTTTTATGTTTCTAACACTCCCTTATTGGCTGCTCCAACTACAATCTGCAATTGAATTACCACTAGGCCACTTGCCCTTTTCTTTAAAAAAAAATACTGCACCACAAACACAGCACACATCCAACTAAGTAACCATACCAAGTATTATGCTATTTTTAATCTTCATAAAGAAAAAAATACACATTCCATAAACACTATCTTCAATTGTTTAACAATCATAAATACTGTATACACTTCAATTATAGCATTCCACCATATTACAAATTCTGTATACTCACCCTAGAGTACCTATAATTACTATACACAATATTATAATGTGTGTGGCCAGTAACCAGATTTGTGGGGGCTGACCACTGGTCACAACCAACACAAAGAATTAAACCATATACATACGATACACCTTCAAACAACAAGACTCACCCAGAACCCCCTGCCTCCACTCCCAATGACGTGCCTGGACAGTAGAAATGACTGTCGACTCAGCGACACCTGCACAGCTTTTCTTCACCTATGAAAATAGCTCCCCATCAATTTGTTTCCACTCCCGCACCCTTTCCAGGCCCTCTTTCGGCCACAAAATGACCCCAAATGAAATTTCCAGACTTTTAGCTCACTGTGCTGTCCGCCGGCTGTCTTGCGGATTCAATATGGCGACTGTTTGAAAAATGATGATGCACCACATGTTTTTGAACATCCAATCAGCGTGCGTCTTTGAACCGCGGACACGAAGCCACCTCTGATGGGTCCACAGACGTCCGCGGACTCCAAATCAGGAAATGAGTCATCGGACCGCACCCAGATAGCACTAATTATGTTTGACCTACTTTGGCCATTTTTCAAAAGACTACGGGACAGATTTACACCAAATATGCAAAAGCACGCTTTCGGGCCAAGCCCCCGCTCCTCGCCAAGTTTAATCCGTACAGCGGTTTGGGCTGCAGGCATGAACTACATTTCTGTTGCCATTGTATCTATGATGGTTTCAAAAATGTTGGCCCCTCCATAGCTTGGCCTCCCCTGGACAATACTGCACCAAACTTCGCACAATCGTTCCAAGGTGGCGGCTGTATACTTTTTTTTTGCAAAGTTTGGCGAGGATTCGTTGAACACCACCAAAGTTATAAGCTGCCCAAAAAGTGCTCTATGAGTTGAGCAACTTGATCATAACTACAGTCCCTGTAATTAGTAACATCAGTGCTTTACTGACATGCATAGAAACCTCCAAATCATTGCGTGCACATCCAGGGTTGGAAAGGCACATACAATTGGCATGGGCACCAATAAAAAAGTGGCCCACATGGAAATTCATTCCTTTTGTGACAGACTGAATAGTACCCAAGGGTACTGCCTACTGACTTAGACACACACCTCAGAGCTGGGATGGTATCAGAGCCTTTACATTTTTTCAGTTAAAATGTGCCATGGTGCTTTGAGGGCCGGTAGCCGGTGCCCTCGGTTGGAATTTGAACAAAACAGAAACAAAACCCTTTAATTTGGGACATTAAATGTGTCCATGTGCCCATTGCAGACTGTCACCTCCTTCTGGCAGTGTCTAGCAATGTTATTAGCATCTTGTTGCGTTTTTATTCAGAATTCCCCATTATTAGAAGCCTGCTGCCAAATAGCAATTAAAAGATTTTCAGCACCCTGCTGGCTGCCTTTCCTGTGAGAATATGCAGCTATTAAATACCTTTCTGCATTCGTTTAACTTAATTATAAATTAAGCACTCAACTTGCTCCTCTGACTGTTTACCAGTTGTAAGGTAAAGGGGGCTCCCAAACATCATTCTGAAAATCCCCACCAGCCTTGATACATCTTCAGCTATCCCTGCCTCAGAGCCACCTGCCAGACTGGCCCAAATTCTACAGAACCCAGCTTTGCTACTTTGCTCATACATACATGTAAATATGCTCAGTAAATGTGTGCTTGTACAATTCTGCTGTACAATTACTACATTTACAAGATGCAGGTGGGAACGTAGCTCAGTGGGTTGATGTACCAGCTGCATCCCATCCCATCCAAGCCAACTCAGGCTTTCATCCTACTGAAAGTGATCAAATGAGTGCCATTGAGTGGGTCTTAGAAACATGTGTTGATTACAAGAGTGCTAAGAAGCTGCATGATTGTGTCGGGCAGATAAAAACAAACCAATGTTTAGACTATACATTCTTTATTTTACATTTTTGCTGAAAGTTGGCAAAGCTAAACTTCTTTAAAAAGTTTGAGGAAGATTTTTCTTTTCTATTAGGTCAATTGAAAGGAAATGCGTTCACCATTATGGACCTTCTTTAACTATAGAGCATGAAGCAGGTACAATATTTGCCCAAGAGTGCTTTGGCAGTAAACATGACAAAACTGACCTGGGAGATCCTAGCACTGCCCATTCACAAACACCAACACCAGCTAACACAAGCCCCTAGCCACGTACACACAAAAAACTCCCCGGCATTGTGTATGCACCAACCCACTGCACACCCACATTGCCCCGCACTGCACATACACCCTGCTCCATGGCACATCTGCACCGCCTAATGTGCATACACACCTCCCCACTGCACTGTGCACCCACACTGATCTTCATTCACACGGCCCCAACACTACTCTACACTTGGATCATCCACACCATGCATGTACACAGCCCAAACCCTGACCGCCACACACTTTCTCCCACCCTGCACTCACACATCCCCAAATTGCATGCAGCCTCATAGCTCCAAAACTGCTCTGCACAGTCTCCAGCACTCCCCTATTCATTGCAAACATGCTCACACACTGCCCACAGTGTTGTACTGCAGACACAAATCAATCTCACAACCACACACATTGTCCCCAGCACTTAATTGTAGTGCACAAAGAAACACTAACCCCAGCACTGCACACACATTGCGCCCCAGCACGGCACACACATACTGCCCCAGCACTGCTCACACAAACTGCCCCAACAATGAATGCGCACACACACAGCCCTGCTTCAACATGGCCTCAGCACTAACCTTTATACACACACACCCAGCACATCACTACCTGAATACACACACACTACTACTACTACTACAGGCACCATCCACAGTACTGAAAACTCACCCGAATGCCTCCGTGCACACACAACCCTCAGAACTGCACTGTGCAAACACACACGTTACAGCAGTGCATTTCACACATCTCCCCGCAGCTCTCATTGCCCCAGCACAACACATTCATCCCACTGCACCACGCACACCTACAGGATATGTCTTGGGTCTGGGTTTACTGTGCTGGTGGTCATAATGGTATCTTGCTTTACTATGATAAAATGGAAATAATGGGATTTGGGCTCAGAGTGCTCACATTTGAATCCACTATGGTTTTTGATAACTTGGCATATTGATATCTGGCCTTACTGTGCAAAGTGTCCAAGTTGAGCGTAATGGAATCTTTCACTGCTGTGCTATCTGGACATCAGGGAACCTGGCACCGCCTCCTAATTGGAATCATGGAGATCGGCACTGTTATACTAATTATGCATAGCCTTGACAATGGTGTGTACTTGGGTATTGAATGCTGCAAAAACCTGCTTTATTGAAGGCAGGTAATGGTATGTGTACCTTGAATTTCGATAGGAAAACCTTGAAATGGTGAGTGCCAAGGGTGTTGATGTCATTACCTGGTATGGGGTAGGAAGATATGGGGTAAAATATGGTACATGGTATGAATACCAGAGCATGTCATGACAATATCCGACAAATTGTGGTGCTGTATTGGCTCATGGAGTTTGGGTGCAGGATTTCTCCTTCAGATTGGAAGACTAGGTCCACTCTCTGTGGAAAGCACCAGCGAGGGCAGATGGCCATGTCTAGCAACTCAAGGCATCACGTTCTACAGGCTCAGTCCTAGATTAGATTATGTTAAAGGTTCTTATACCGCGCACAGTCACCCCCTGCATGGTCCCTTGGTGCTCTGTGGATCTTTAAGGCAAGCGGGTAAGGGGGTGGGTGAAAGTTAGTAGGACTGAGCGGTAGAAAGAGCCAGGGCGCTGTGATGAGCTGTTGGAAGCTTCAGTTCGGTTTATACAGTTCGCTGAGCATGGATGTGTTTTTCGGTTGGTAGTCGTCATGTGCTGTCGTGCAAGGCTATGTGTGGTGTGTTTTGTTGTTGCAGTGTGGTGAAATGTGGTGTATTGTGTTATATAGATGTGGTTGTATTTAATTCAGAGTTTGAGAGGTGTATGCAGAAGGGTGAGATTTTTAGTACAGTTGGTTGGTAGCAGTACCCTACCCTACCCCCACTGTTTTGATAGACTGTGGCCCATGCCCCTTCCTCCGTTGTATATTCTGGTGTGCTACACTTACCACCCCTATGTTGTGTGCCGATAAGTCTGTTCTTAAAAGGGCTTTTCAGTGGCGGTACCCTATACCCCAAGCATTCAGACCATGTGCTGCCCATATTCATTCCCTCTTAGCTCAGCCTGGTGCGCAGCAACCACCACCTCCATGGGTTCAGCGGGGTACACGGGAGGTGGTGCGCTTATTGTGCCTCGCGGTTGGTGGCCTCTCTCTCTACATTTATTGCACTAAGGCTCTCTGGCAGGGGTCCATTTAGGTCGGACCCATCTATTTCCCCCTTTTCCTGTTTCCTGTTTGACCCTCTATAGGAAAGGGAAATCCCAAATCTCCCTCCCATTTTGATGTCTTTCATCCTCTCTGCACTCCACTTCGGTCTGGCTTACTTCCCAGTCCTTTTTATGGGATGAACAGCCACATTTGGGGGTCAACAGCAAATGCAGAGACACCCAGATCTGAGAGAAAGCAGCAAATGATAGAATGCCTATATTAGAGGTACCTCAATATGTAACAAAATGGCAGAGTTGGGACTGAACAGTTAAAACACAATGACAGCTAGACTTCAGATACAGCGGTGAGTGGCAAGACGCCCAAATTTGAGGCACACCTGTGCCCCCGTGCTCCCTTTCCCTGCGGTCCATTAGTTCCAAGTTCAGGACAGCTCTCGCTCCCCTTTTATTATCTAGGCCCCTCCATCTGATCAGAAGGGGGTATTTATGACAATTCTGGCCCATCTTCACCAGGGGATTATACTACCCTCAAGCTCACCCTGTAACATGGCTATTTATACGGTGAAGAGATCAAAAGGTGCCACTTGGAGGATGATTCAGGATTTAAGTCCTCTCAATGACATTGTACAGGCAGAGTTCTTAGTGGTTCCAAATCCTGCTACAATATTGTGCAATATACCTGTTGAGGTAACCCATTTTACTGTAGTGCTTTTGAAGAATGCTTTTTTCTCAGTACCCTTGCATCCTGATTCGCAGTATCTTACTGCATTTACATTTGCTGGGAGCCGATTCCAACATACTAGGCTTCCACAAGGGTACTGCGAGTACCCAAGTATTTTTAATAGAGTGTTACATGAAGATTTAGGTAACATCTCTATTCCTAGAACCATAATCCAGTATGTGGATGACTTGTTGGTGTCCAGCAGCACGGAACATGGATGCAGGGAAGACTTCATGGCATTGTTACAATTGTTGGCTGACAAAGGGTACAAGGTGGACCGAGCAAAACTGCAATATTGTCAGCAGGAAGTGTTGTACTTGGGACAGCTGATTTCTGAAAATGGCAAACGAGTAATCCCAGAGCGAGCAGCAGCAGTGCATGCCACGCCCCAGCCAGTAACAATGAAGGACATGCACAGGTTTCTAGGCCTTTGTAATTATTATAGAGCATGGATTTTCATATCGTACACTAAACCCTTGCTCAGGCCCTCAAGGAGGCACAGAGTACAAAAAATATGATTATCTGGACTGATGAGATGGTCGCTAAGTTTCAGGAGCATAAAGATGTTATTTATACCGCCCCAGTATTCGCTACCCCTGATTATACGCACAAGTTTTATCTTTCTTCACAGTCTGACAGTCAAATGACGACTGCGGTACTGACTCAACACAGTACAATGGGACACAAACCTTTGGCCTACTACAGTGGCATGTTAGATTATGTAATGCACGAACAGTTACCATGCGAACAAGCGTTGGCTCCTGCCACCTTCGCTATTGCGAACTCTTTGACGATTGTGAGGAGTTATTCGCTAACACTGTATGTGTCAAATGCAGTTTTTACGATACTAGAAAGATCCAAATCCACTTTGACCACACAAAGGGCTTCTGCATATGAAGTAATATTGTCAAGCCCGTCCATTCATATTGTCAGTTGTAAGACAGTGAACCCAGCTAACTCTTTGACTGAACACATTACTGACGTTGACGAAGTGCACGAATGTGTAACCTACGAAGGTCCAGAAGATGGTATCCCCAAGGCCTGTGACTATGCCCTTGATGAAGGAGAAGTATATTTCGTTGACGAGTCGTCAACTATTGACCAGGAGACAGGTCAGAGACACAGTGGAGCAGCAGTGGTGCGTTTGGTTGAGGGAGCGTTTGAGGAGGTCTTGCAGCGGAGGCTGTCGGGCCATTATTCAGCACAGGCAGCAGAACTTATCGCTCTCATTGAAGTGCTTGAGGCAGCGCAGGGATACAGCGTAACGATATATTCAGACTCAGCGTATGCCATGACAACAGTTCACTCAGGATTGTTGAAATGCATGAGGAGAGGGTTTCGAAGAGCGGATGGGTCTCATGTACAGCATACAGCATTGTTAGACTGATTGCTGCGCTCAGACAACCTACACTTGCCGCAATAGTGAAGTGCGCCGCCCACACAAGTGGCATCGATTTAGTTCCCCTCTGGAATGAGGAGGCAGACACTGCGGTGAAACAGGCCGCTTATTTGACAGTCCCAGAAATACCGGGGCATCCAGAGTTTGTGAATATGCAGCTCCAGTTGCAGATGCCTTACATGGCCCTCCCTGTTACAGAAATTCCTGAGATCTAAGACCAGGCCCCACAAAGTGAAAAGTTAGTGTGGCGAAAGAGAGGGCGCGCGCAATCCACAACTGACTTAGTGTGGAGACAACCAAGTACAGGGAAGGTTGTGATGCTTCAAGCTTTGGCGTTGGTGGCCTTTGACCAGCTCCACTATCCCCCCCGATGTATCTTAACATATTGCAGCAGATATTCAGGAAGATTGGTATTTGCCTAAGATTGAGTAATTGTTATCCTTATTCATGTCCAACTGTGTGGTGTGCCAAACATATAGCACATTACAAACTTTGAAAACTCTAAAAGGCACTTTGCCACACCCTATTGGTCCATTCTGGTATTTACACATAGATTTGGTTGATATGGGCGAAAGGTGTAACTCTTTTCAGTACTTCATAGTGCTTGTTTGTCCTTTCTCCCGTTGGATTGAGGCTGATCTGTGTGCACACATCCGGATGCCAAATCTGCAACCAAGTTTTTGGTGAGAGAAGGGTTTCCCCAATGGGGAGTGTGCAATACTCCCAGAAGCGAAAACGGCACCCACTTCTTCAATGAGCTGTCTAAGAAGATTGCAGCTCTTGAAGGAATAAAGCACAAGCGGTATTCCATTTATCACCCTCAGGCCAACACGGCTGTGGCAAGCATGAACGGTCTGCTTAAAACAAAGTTGTCCAAGTTGTGTACAACACTGAAGAGGAATTGGGTGACGGGGAGACATTTGCACACACCATTAACTCCTGTGCGGAGTGCTTCAGATGCTCACAAGGCTGCGTCGATTCTGGGGGATGAAGTTCATTTATATTTGACTCAGTTAACAAAGTGTATTAAATACCTTTCTCAACAGATTGCTCCACAGCGATCAGAAGACATTGATAACCGTGCTGTAACAGAATCTGAGAGCTTGCCACCTTTACAATTGTTTCCTAATGATGAGGTATACATTAAGAATTGTGTGCGAAGGTGGAGTGAGCCACATTATGATGTTCCATACACTGTAGTGCATGCCTTTCTCCTTGCTGTTAAAGTAAAGGAATTGCGTTATTAGGTACATTTGTCTGATGTTCGAAAAGCAGCGCAAACTGAGCCCCCACCTGTTCGCATCTTGACCAAATGTTTTTAAATTACTGTTGATATCCAATTTGTTTTTTTATTCACAGCAGTGTGTTATATTGTTTGTATTTTTTCTTCCTTTTGTTTTTTTTTCATTTTTCAAGGAGACCTTTTTTGAGGACAGTTTTTGTTTTGTTTTTTTCTAATAACATTTATGAGTGAGGTTTCTATATTATGATTATTGACATGACTAGATTGTGGTACAAGATAAAAAATGTGTTTTTGACCGTACTTGCAGTGCCATGCTCTATCCACATGTGTGAGTTTGCCTCGATAGTTTATATATATATTTAGTGTGGTTATATGGGTTGGCCATATAAAGAGGTGTGGGGGTTGGAACTGTAGTAGTAATTCCGCAAAGGAATGTGCGTATGTCCAAGCTTTTGATAAATGTTTTGAAGCTACAATACAAACAATAAATATTTAACCACAGTGGTAACTTTTACATGTAAAAAGATACAAGATACTTTACTATGGGATTTAAAAGTAGGACTGAAAAGAGGTTTAGAGGAAGAAAAATAATATTAGTACAAGAGGATAGCGTTTGATACAATGTCCATGTGCAATACCCAGAGTTTAACAATGTTTGGTATAGGTATATGAACTTGGTGGGGAAACAGAGGTACAACTGGAGTTATGTTTGCTCCCTCATCCCCCCCCCACGCATCGGGAGCACCCAAAATGTTAGTGCCCCAGGAGATATCAACCCTAGAGGTTCAGTGTTTGGTACATTTAGCACTGTGCTAGGTTTGACGTCTGTTTCAGGGGCACAAAGTACAGGTTGTACTAAAGGATGAAGAGAAGTGTCTAAACAATAATAATGCTCCACAATGCAAGTCTCTGCCTATGTTGAAATTGGATGGAGTATTATTTATAGTGAACGGATGGGAGAAGGCGGTGGTGGGCTGTGCAGCAAGGGGGTTAGCAGGGTTCAGAGAAGAAGTTATATGGAAGGTCAATAAGAACTGTTGCGAGATATGGTCTGCACACATATCTAAACTAACATGGATTGAAACACATGAAACACTGGTAAAAGTACAAATGAATGAATATAAGTTCTGTTTGAGGGCATGGGACTGTTCCAGTAGTCACTAACACTAAGTGCATAAGACACTGTTAATTCCAGACCATGCAAGAGCAACAGCAGCATTGATGGGCATGTACTGGGTATGTGGCCAACAAGCATACCTGCACCTTCCACCCTTTTGGTGAGGCACCTGCGCATGAACAAGCCTGCACTTGGCTATCCTGTTGGTGCTAGAAGCGCACTTGACAATAGCATCCGAACGAGAGGTGGTGCAGTCAATTTCACCGCCTATCCAACCCCCCAGTCGAAGGAGACCAGGCGGTCAGTGAGGTCGAGAAAGAATAGATCGAACTATCTGTCGGAAGAGTCGTCCAAACTGATCAAGACAATTCCAGACAAGTACCGGTTATAAACTAAAACAGAAGCATTCTTCACCTCCCTCATGACTCCAGGAAACCAGGCTGCAGTGAATGCCAAGTGGCTGCAGATCATTCAATGGGAAGTAATCCAGCTGGCGAATGACACTGAACAAGCTCGCAAGGCCATCAAAAGTGAGCTGAGGGTGATCCGGTTGATGACGCTTCACAATGGATATGTTCTAGATCTAACGGCGATGGAAGGGAGTGTGTGCAAGAAGATCGGGTTCTCATGTTGCACATGCATACCCCCAAACGACGCGGAGAATGGGTCCCTGATGCAGAAGCTGAAGACCTAAATAGAAAACGAAGCAGGAGCGCAGCCTGAAGATTGGTTCGACGCATTGTTCTCATGGGTGCCATCTTTGCTTGGAGCACTGTTGAAGCTGCTGGTTCTGATCGTGGTAGTTTTGGTTGCTCGTGTTTTGCACATTCCAGATGATGCTTTGATGCTGTAACAAGAGTATCCAGAGCAGCATAAAAACAATGCCCACTATTGGGGCAAGAGTGGCTCTGCCAGGCAAAAAAGGATGGGCAGGCCCAAACCGAGGATTTGAATAAACCATGCATTGTTAGGGTTGAATAGCCTGCCCCCTCCGCCTCTACCCCCCGGGAACATTAACATCACCCCACCTGATACTGGGAATTATACTGAGCACTGGGTAGATTTAGTGGGTGATGGGGATTGCGTATATCTCACTTGTAACCCAGAAAAGTATGCACAGGACAGGGGTAGCTTGCGCCATGTGCGTAGCTCATGGGTTCCAAAGGATGAAGCGGACAGACAAAAAGGGAGAAGTTAGTTAATGAAGGATTAACTAAAGGAAGGATTAACTAAAGGGTGGAATCTTGGGATTCACGTCCAAACCACAGCCCCACCTACATGATTTAGATTTCAGAAAATAAATCAGAAACGGGAATGAACAAGGGATGGTGTAGGGGGGAGAGGAGGGTGTTATGGGTAAGGATAGGTGGCGGGGGTAGAAACCCATAAAAGGGAAGTTTATCAGCAATTTTGCAGTTTATTGATGTTGATTATAGTGTGCACATATAAACGACAGATAGCATGAACTAACACCGCATTTACGAGTAGGCCCGAATTCTTGCAAGCCTTGTTCTCCCAAATGACACAGAATTAGGTCTTGCTTATCATCTTATTATTACTCCTTGCTATACGCCACATGCCCATAGGCCTCAGGGCACATTTCTTTAGGTCCTCATCCAGAATGCCTGTTGGCTCATAATGTACCTTGGGTCGAGAGGGGGCGGATAACCCCAAGGTCTCAAACATTTAAGCTATCAGGTGCTGAATATCTGCGTGAGGCCTACCCTAAGCACAAAGCACGTCAAGTTCTGGCAAGATGTCCAGACCAATGGCATCCTGAAGATCAGTAGCAAGATCCACCAAATCACCTTCCTCTCCATAGATTTTCTCCAGCAAGTTGCCAAATGTGTGCTGGGGGACCAATCCAAAGGGAATAGGAACCCCCTCCTGATCATAAATGACCTCCATTCGGGACATAAACGCACCCCTAGGGACCGAAGCATACTTCCGAGGAAATTGGGCAACACCGGCATCAGTCAGCGATGGTAGCACCGCAGAGGGTAATGTCGATGTTGAATGACCAAAGTGCTAAGACTGAGCACTGCAACCTCGAGAAAGGTTTAGTCCGACTTCAATTTGGCCAACTCCAAGGGTGTATGGTCGCATGACTTTGCGATTCGTCTGCCGGCTCATCCAAGTGCTATGGAAGCTGGTCAAGCCGGCAGGGCCGAGGCTGAAATCGACTCAATCATATTTTGAGGCTTAACAGTTATAGTTCTGCAACTACCAGTTAGTATTTTTGATTGCGTGAAACAGTGTTTATCCAGTTGTGAAGGTGTGTTGCATTTTGTTTCATACAAGGAACTCTCTCACAGATTGACTTTATTGCATTTGTGCTGCAGTTTGTAACACCTTATACCTGATGTACCAGGTAAGTGTTTGGTAGTTGTGCTTGCTTTGTGGAATACAAATCTATTTACCAGTCTGTCAATTCTAGTTCCAAATGTATTTAAATGTATTTTAATGGACTTACCAATGTACATGGATGTGGGCGTCTTGTTTTAGAAACACGTTTTCTAAAATGTTCTGCCAGATTCAGCAGAATGAAGGATCTATTGTTTGTGGTTTGTAACAGAAAGAGGGAGGGTTTCAGTTCGTTTGGTGTGTTAAGGGTATGGTGAGGGTTTTTTTTGTAACGGAAAGAGGGAGGGTTTCAGTTTGTTTGGTGTGTTAAGGGTATGATGCTCAAGACTTGACCATTCATGAGGTTTTGTATTCCTGTGTTATTGAAAGGGGTGAATGTGACTGGATGGTTATTTGTCTTGATCCAAGTGCCTGAAACCAAAATTGACATTGTAATACACTGTTATTTATCTTGTCTACTATGTGTGTTTTCCAGTATTCCACATAGTTCGTGTGCCAAACCAATTTGCATGGTGTGCGCAAGTTTTCATTTATTTAGCAAATTAATGGTTGAATCTTGAGATGGTGTTTGAGTGTTTTTTTAATTCCATTTTAATTCCATGTTTTTATCAGATGATTTCATGTTGCATCATATACGTTTAATTTCATTTGGTGCCAAATTTGGAGTGGATGTCTTTGTATGTTGCGCAGCATGTTTGTGGACTCCAGAATTTAGAGTGCAGTGATGCTGTGATGGCATAAGTTTGGTAAGGGCATACACAGTGCATGCATGTGTTTATTTCTTCTGCAACAAAGTTAAATCGTTTTTGTCCCTACAACAGGTTTGCTAAGCGCTGTAAATTATAGGACTTGTATTTGCCTATGTTATTTTACTTGGCTGGAGGATGTTTGTAGCCGTTTGCAGATTAATATTAGTTCTGTTTGGCCGTCTGGCCCTACATGTTCGGAAACATATTACTTTACAGGCCCTAAAAAGTAAATGACTCATGCTGAGGAGACTTTCCAAATGTTTGCAGTGTGCACTACTTTAGCCTTACGTGAAGGTGTGTGGCAATAATCCTACCAGACAATTATGAGATATCGTGGGCTCAGAAGCCCCTTTTTCAACCTCAGTGGAAAGCTGCAAGCAAAATAAATGTTAGCCTTTGCTTTCAAAAAGATAATGGGGAGAAATTAGGTAACTATGTCATTACCAAAACTCTTCTAAAATTCAATGTGATAAGGCAATATATAAGAGTTAACAGCATTATTGCGAGTATCTTCTATGGACTCGAGATATTTGGAGTGGCAGTTATAGCAAAAGAAGCCTTGCATCTTTTCAAAGCCAGCTTTGAATGTACAGGCTGTGAGTCAATTCAATTAAAATTGACCCATACACCCAATAATTGTCTGAATATTATTGTGGTTTACAGACCACCTGCGCTAACCTCAGATTTCGAAAATGAGGTGGCCAGCCAAATCAGCAAGTTAACCTGTGCAAACTCTGCCACCATATTAGTAGGTGATATGAACAGGTGGAGGGGGGATCCGGCCGATAATGAGGCATTGGCATTAGAAAAGTCCTTGAATAACATGGGCTTTTACGTTATTAACAATAACCCTACTACATCCCAAGGGAATCAGCTGTATTGGGTCTGCACCAACAACGTACAATCAGAGCACGTCTCTACTGAGCCTTGTATTTGGTCCGATTACAGCCTGGTTACCTTCGAAATAACACTAAACCCCCCCCCCCCCCCCAAAAGACAGGATAACCCACACATAGTAATCCGGAGTAGAAATTTCAAGAATCAAGGGCCAGAACTTCTGATACCGTGTCGACAGCAATTCTTAGAGTCATTTGTGGAAAATGATAGCTGTGAGACCATGCTAGCTAAGTACACCTCTAGTCTGCAAAAACTAGTAGACAAGCATGCTCCATTAGAAAATAAGTCAGTTAGAAAAAATAACCAATGCAAATGGTACGACGAAATCAACATATTGAAACAAGAGAAGCGCGCCAAAGAAAGAGCATGGCTTCGGAACCAGTCACAAGAGAATCGAAATGAATGGAAATGCAAAGACTTAGAATATAGAAAGGCAGTCAAAGAAGCCAAACTAAACTACTACAAGAAATGGAGTCAGCTGCTAACTCAACAAGCAAACTCTTTGAAATTCTCAAGTCAATCGAAAAACCCAAGGCACTCTCACTACCACACAACCCTTCGAAAGAAGACTGAGTACAAGAAGCCTTTGCTGCTAAAATTTCAAAAGTCAGAGTGAATATAATACAGGCAAGGAAGTCCACTACCTTAGAAACTTGTATCACTGAAGAGCCCAGACCAGGAAATAGAGAAAGCTTTCAGTTCAAAGCCATAAAGAGAGGATTTCTGTCGGGTGTTGTCTAAAATGAAACCAACATCCTGCACAGAAATTTCCTGCCCACAAAAATCATTCTGGATAACAAAGCTTTTTGCTCCTACCCTCACTAAAATAATCAACGCCTCGTTTTCCGAAGGGAAAATACCAAACACCATTAAAGTAACAATAACTCCTTTGGTCAAAAAGGCGGGTTTGGACCCGAAAGACCCCAGCAACCTACGCCCTATAGCAAACTCTAATTTTGTACTGAGGATTCTGGACAAAATCGCCACGAATCGGCTACAAAAACACATGGAAACGCTGGAGATGTTACACAAATAGCAATCGGGCTTTAGAACAGCCCATAGTACGGAGTCAGCTATGCTCGACCTACAATCCCACATGCTAGAGCTGATCGAACAGGGAAAATCAGGGATGCTTATGCTGCTGGACCTCAGTGCAGCGTTCGATCTAGTGGACTATCAACTACTACAAAACGCTCTGGATAAAATCGTAGGCTGCTCTCCACCTGCACTGGCTTGGATAGCGTCCTTTCTAAGTGATAGGAACGCACGTATTCATTGGGGAGATACCTTCTCAGAAGCAGCTCTCATCCTATTTGGAGTACCACAGGGAGCAAGTCTGTCCCCTCTGCTATTCAACATTTACATGCGCAGCCTCTGTGACTTATTGGAAAGCATCGGTGTGTTTTTCACTAACTAAGCCAATGATACACAGTTGGTTTTTGAAATGACAGGAGATTACACTACAGAAAATAGAAGAAGTCTATAAAATCATCGACATCTGGATGCAGAAGCACTGGATGTGTCTCAACAATAGCAAGACAGAGCTCATGATCTTTGGATCTCAGCATGCAAGATCCAAACTAGGAGACCAATATAGGGAATTCATGATAAAAGAAGCCAAAATTCCAGTGCTACCCCAAGTCAAAACACTATGGATGTTGGTAGAAGCATCAGTGGGGGCCGAAGCACAAGTAAACTATCTACATAAAAACAATACATATCACTTGCGCTTGTTGAGAGCCATCAGACCCTGTATTAGTGAAGCAAACGCTGCAAATATCGCAAGAGCGATCATCTTGTCCCATTTGGACTACAGCAATGCACTACTGGTGGGTGCCACCAAGAAGGAGTTGCAACGATGCCAGGTTATGCAAAATGATGCCATTCGCATCGTTAAGAAAATCAAATATGGAGAACACATATCGGCTGCAAGGAAAGATCTTAACTGGCTCAGAATCGAAGAGAGAGTCTATTTCAAGGCCATGACGATCGTCCATAGATGCCTACATGGCAAGGCGCCAAGATACTTTAAAGAGAAATTCTCACTCTACATACGCAGGAGAAACCTGAGATCAGCCGACATCGGCCTCCTGGCTGTCCCAATGGTTAAACGAGCAGCAGGGGGCGGCAGAGCCTTCCCGATTAGAGCAGCCAAGTTTTGGAACAGCCTCCCAGGGAATTGAAGACTGGAAGGAAATTATAGTAATTTCAGGAAACTACTGAAAACTCACTTATTTCAATGACTTCCTGATATACCAGGGGCTGTCCCCTAGGTATACATATGATAAGACCCGTCCCTCTTGAGCCAATCTCGGTCTTTCCCTTTCTATGCTACTTATCCTCCACAGGATGTCTCCGCGCCCTGATGCCTGCGGGCTGTCGGCGCGTTACAAACACATAGAAATAGAAAAATAGATATTTACAGACAAAGACTGCTTGGCTCAAACCACTAGAGGGGAAACTATGGAGACGATCTCAAGGTTTACAGAATTGCACACCCTTTGAAGCAATTTGCTGACAACTGGGCAATATGGCTCTTGGCAATCTCAAGAAAATCAATAGTGCAGTACTATTTGTAAAGTTTTGAGAAGAAGGAAACAATCTTTTTTTTATTTCAAACCGTTGTTTTTAGTTTGATCAACAAACTTTTACAACATTTTCATTTTACATTTGGTTACAACTTTTCATTACATTACCATGTATAAAAACAATCAGAACACAATGTATAGTAATTTTAACATCTTACTGCATGAACCCTGCCCTAAAACCACTCTAAAGAATTGGTTGAAAGAGGTAATAAGAAAGACGTTTTTGGACTTGATTGGTTGCGGTCTAAAATCTTTCGATAATATTGGGATTGCAATTGAAATAAAAGAAAAAGCAGGGATATGGGATAGGGACAAGAAGTTTAGAAATCTCTCAAGTATAACCCTGTATAAAAGATATGCATTCCAATCTTTCCCGATTAACGCCCCATTCCGATATCTTCAAACTATCATAGATGGAAAAACTAGGTGTGTATGCTAAACTTATGCCTAGGCTTACTCCTACTTTATCCAGAGTGGGAGCTCGGAAGAACCTTGCTTGTGATGACCGTATTTGCAGGTTGTGCAATCTAGAGGGGGAAACTGGCATTGTTAAAAGATCAGTCATATCTAAGGATACCGCCGGTTGCGTTTTCCTCTCGACAACCTGCACAGCGACCAAACTTGGGCTTTTATATTCTCTGGTACTAGCTTGACATTGAATTACACGTTTTACTATATATGGCTAGAAATAGAGAAGCTGCTGAACATTAGTCATTAAGACATATTTGCATTATCTATAATATTCTATTTATTTTTGTTAGGGAGAATTCTCTGTTTAGGCTGAATTTCCT
Source organism: Ambystoma mexicanum (assembly GCF_040938575.1). NCBI lineage: Eukaryota > Metazoa > Chordata > Amphibia > Caudata > Ambystomatidae > Ambystoma > Ambystoma mexicanum. The sequence goes on along the minus strand of NC_090927.1, from coordinate 669,650,192 downwards.
AACCTAGTGAGTCCCCCAGCAGCTTTGCTGGATTTCTGGAGTTTGTTTTTTTCTCCTGCCAAGAGTGAGACTCTTTTCCTCCCACTCTTGGACATGATTTGTGGTGTTCCTTTGAATGTTAATGTGTTTCATGGGCTATGGGGTCTTTTACTCCATAGGGTCTCATATGTTTTTCTAGGTGTGTTACACAGCACCCTCGGCGCAGTAACACCGGGGTGTCATAGTGACCCCCCCACCATAGACTCCATACCCTGGGACTGACTACTGTCTCCCAGGGCATGTAAAGTCACCATTGGCTTTACTAGTCCCAAATTACTAACAGAACCAGTACAAACCATCATATTGTGGGTGTACTGGTAGGGGCAATTCGATTGCCCCAGGGTCTGGTGTTCGAGGGGGCACTGTCCCGTCCCCCCTCGTCGAGTTTTGGCTGGTGGCAGTGGATACTACTTTTTATATTCAACCGCGAATATATCTCTATGGGATTTTCCCATTGTTCGAGGCTAATACTTTTTTAACATAGCCTCTAACATACCGCCGGTTTATTTATTTAATATTAATTCACCGGTTGGTATTTTCTGCCAGAACTCGGTTTTAAAATGGCGTTTGTGTTCGCCTCTAACTCCAAACCAAAGGTCGAGCCCTTTGTTCCACTTTTGGCGGGCTTCTACACAGAAGCCCTCCAAAGTGGTGCCACTCTGTCTGGGTACCACAGAGGGTGTGGGAGGGGGTTTAGGCACCCTGGACTGAGTTGCCTTGGCAACTCAAGTCGCACTCTTGTGTGATTGGCCCAAGTGGTGAGCCGGCCGGCTCACTACTTAGCATGTTTGATTGACAGCTAGACTGAATGAATGGGGGTTTCTTGCATAAAAGCAGGGCTTTTGGGAATGGAACTTCAGAAGTCGCCACAGGGCCTGAAATCCGAAGAGGGAGAAGCTGAGCCGACATGCTACGACGACACCACCGGTGGAGCCCTGCTGAACCGACTCACCACTTCCCAACGACAGAGGAGATCTCCCTGCTGGAGAGTCTTCTTCCCCTGACGGGTGGGCACAACCAGTTTACCTTTTTTTCTCACATCCCAGGACGTCTTGTGGTCGAATTGCCCGTGCCAAGCACCCCGGCAACCGGATAGCCACTTACCACTGGACCGCAAATAAAAGGACTGCTCCTTTTAATTGAGAACTCCGCAGCTGGTTTCTTCCCTGGCACTGCAACGGACTCCTGTTTTCCTCCCCGACGAGATCCTCTCTTCCCTCGGACGAAGCACCGACTTGCACCCGCTGCCAGGAACAACTGCCCCCGCTGGAGCGTTCTCACCATTTTAAGGTACCGTGTCCACCAGGCCTCCCTTTCTAAAGATTGCTACAAGGTAACAATAATCCCTTAACCTTCTGGACTGGGCTGGCCGCCCTGACCATCTAAACTGGTCCCTTTCTGTTGATCCAACTCGTTCTGAAACTGTTGCGAGACTTTTGGGCACTTTCAACCGTGTGACCTTGGACACATTTCGACCGGAGCCTCTTAAAGTGGGCCCGGCCTTGTTAACTTTGACTTTACGGTTTTAATCTGCCTTCTTCTCCTACTGTGTTCTTCCGAAAGTGTTGGGATCTGTTTCTATCTTTGCTCTGCCTTCTCTCCCTTTTTAACCGATCGATTAGAGTGCCATCTTCGTTAAGCGCTCACCGCTGTCTGAAAATAAGTGTTGCTTTACTTAAGACTTGTCTAATAATCGTTGAAGGGAGTGTATATCTTTTAGTGACCATGTTTTTGAACTGCTCAATATTAGTGCCAGTGTGTTTAACTAGATGTGTTTTTAAATAAATAATTATAACTCTTTTACACCAAGCTCTGGTCAGTGTTTGCTTTTTCTACTGTGTTCTTTTAACCTATTGTGAATACTCTGTATACTGCCTAAGTCTTCTTGAGAGTCTGACTGCTCAGCCACAGCTACCAGGTAAATCTGGGTGGTACAGACTGCTACCAATTGGGTTTACTGCCAACCACCTGTAGTCTTAAATCTTTTGCAGTGGTCCCAGAGGGAACTGCACAGGTTTCTGCCTAACAATTTTAAACTGAAAATTGTTATAATGAAGAATATGAATTTGATTTCTGTGAATTGCCTGAATTGTGCAATCTGAATCTCCTAACACAAAGTATTTTGAATTACTAATGTAAACATTTTTAATTGTCAATGTGTAATAGGTATTCTCAGGGTAATTTTTCATGAATTATTATGTATAATTTCCAATTTTGCCAGATCGATGATTGGTTAACATAAAAACGTCATCTGACTTTTGAGCTAAAAGTAACACTGGAGATATGGTGTTTTGCTGTGTTGAGGTAACCTACTGTGATGAAGTACCTAATTTAATCAATCTCTTTATTTCCCTTTTAATCTTGCACACACTATTTTCCCCATTAGTGAACTTCCACGTCCCTATGACTTTCTCATCTCAATGTCACTCCCCCAAACAGTTCAAATGCCCTTTCCTTCCCTGATATACTATTTCCCTCTTATTTTTCCTTTTCAATTTCCTCATCTTAGTCTCCCTTGTGGCGATACCCAATCTATCACTATCTACAGCTGTGATTTGATTTCTGGTATTTCCTGTTCAGCTAGTTGCCCGTTTACTGGACCCTTGCAGAAGCTCTTCTCTCTTCTTCTGATTTTATTTTCCCAGTTGCCTCCTAGATGTCGTACTGACGAGTCAATTCTCCATCCTGCTCTGATCATCTCAATCGTTTGTCTGTAAACTTGTTCACCGCACAGATTTGGTCTGTTTCCCCAAGAGATCTCTATGTAGAGTACCTCCTTAGTTGTTTTCAGTCTGCCTCTCATATCTCACAGGTTGTCTTCCTGCTTGCTTCTCTTGGCTGACTCACCCGGTTATAGGTAGTTTACTGTGCAGAAGATTTGCTCAAGGAAGGTTGCATCAAATTCTTTTGATTGAATTTCACTGCAAATGTATGCAGGGGTGGGCTAGGGTAATAAAGATGGGGGAATTCGGGTTTGTGGGGTGCTGCCCCCCGCCCTGCATACATTTGCGATGGACTGTCACAAAAAACTAAAATACATTTGATTAATTCTTCTTCGACCAAATCTTTGAGGGAATCGCAGGTCCCCCCCCCCCCCGCCCGCTCACAAGAAGTCCATTGTTCTGCTGGACACTCTACCAGTCTCTCTGGCTTTCTCTTAGACGCCCTCTCAGTCTATCAGCTCAGACGTCTTTCCTCCAATTTCTATGATGGTCTCTCAGAAGTTCTCTCCAATTGCTCTGCTGTCCCTCGATTTTCTCATTTGTACCCTAGTTGCCATATTGCAATGCCTCTAGCAGTTTAACCACCCTTCTTTATTGCTCCTTTCCTAGGGTCTTCGCTGCGCTTTTTTTCTCAGCCTATCTTTGTACCTCCCTCTATCTTTCTGAAAGAAGTAAGGTTTTACTGTAATGAGACTACAAAAAACATACGTTTATTTTTTGCTTGTTCTCTACTTCTTTCTGTACACAAAATATAAAATTGCCAAGAATAAAGAGGAACAGTAACTGTAGCAGACCAGGATGTAATTTAGCCGTTGACAGTAGTGAGTGGGAGCTGACATGTCTGCATTTAAAGTTTTTTAAACTGCCTGCTCCAACCCCGACCTGGGAAGCACTTACCACAACGATGACTATGCTAGTGGCACTATGTGATCCTAGCTGGAGTTAGACATTAATTTATTAACAAACTGAGCAGATCACCTTCATGTTTGTTCAGGGCCTCCTGCTTGCTGTAGTCCTCTTGGGTGGTGAATCGAGTGACAGGGCAGCATCTGTGCTGCCTGCTCCTGCATTTGGGCACTGTAACCTGAGCAACTGCTCAGGTGTAAAATATCAAAAGAGTAGTCCTTTTCACATGCATGCTGCACAATTATAGAGAACATGAAATTTATCAACCATTAAGGAAGTAATCAGAGCCGGTCTACTTCCTTGCAGAGGATTTACTTTTTGGTGTGCAAAAGTGCTCTACATAGACAAAGGGCCACGATTAAACTTTTGTTGAACCACTTCAACAGATGTGTGTACTTTAATCTATGACCTATGGAGCAGTAAATGGTGTGTAAGAAACTTATGCTAACCAATTGTTTGCAACGGAGTCGAGGAACTCTATGTCTCCGTAGTTTCCCACACCAATGCAACATTTTCTTAATAGACACAAAAACAGAAATTCGGTCACGGGGGTCCTCAAGTTGATATCCCTCAAAAGTTCCTCACCGTACACAATGAAATTCATCAACCATTAAGGATGGGCTGTTGAGATCATGGCCTCAGAGCCGGTCTACTGCAGTGCAGAGGATTTACTTTTTGGGGTGCAAAAGTGCTCTACATAGACATGCCACCAATGCTTGTGAACTATATATCTGCAACACAGTCATTGCAAGCAGTGGTAGGATTCCGTTCACAAAAAGGATATCTAGGACTGTGTCAACAAAAGGATCATTCTGAAACTGACGCTAATCATTCACAATGAGATATCTGCCACATCTAGGTTGAAATAGGGCTCTGAAGCCGGTTTAAAATGACAACAAATTATATTAGATTCATGGTTTTATCTTTGAGAGTGATATGCTGCTTCCCAGAACACCAAAAGGCTCTGTCGAGAAGACCATGTGAATGCGTGGCAAAAAAATAAATACAACTTCCAAAACGTTAATGCGGCCCTTCTTTTGTATAGCTAGCAATCTAAAATCCTGTCTTCTAAGCAAAGAACCAGGAATCCTGTTTAGTGCACTTCTGTATCGTGATATAGATTTTCATTTCTCTGCAGGTTATCAGTCAGTTACTTTGGTTTTCCATTCGGCATGGGCATTTTCATGAATGAAAATTAATTCCTAGGTCACATATTCTATTGTCTTTGATTGTATGATACCCAAAAAAAACATAACCGAGACTGCTATTCATTTTAAAGCACACCATACAGAATTTGACAAGAATTACTGAAATTGGCTTTAATCGGCCAAAGTGCTCCCTTTGCATAAGCACACAAACACCCTAACTGTACATAATGCAGAGAAGCACCTACCCTCGCTGAAACAAATCTACATTGTAGAATTTGTGAAGCTCCACTGAGAATTCTGCTGTAGCCTGAACTTCACTCATTTTTCTTTCAGATGAAGCCGCCAGTGGGCGTTAGTAGCACATGTTTCACTGAAACGAAAAACAAGAAGAACATTATGATATATTCCGCACACAAACAATTGCTGTTAGTTTCCAGAAAATATGCAACACGAAAAAATGACATTGTCTGAAACGGCTGATGCAGCTGTTGCACCAAGAAGAACAACTGTGTCAAATAGGGAACTACCAATGCTACAATCGAATGTTAACATTGTTTCTGATGGATACTCTATCTCTTCCACTATTTCATCAGCTTCTGGAATAGCTTCGGGTGCAGACTGGATCTGAAATGTTTAAACAGACATCATAGTGCGAGTGTGTAAGTGTCTCCACGACTGGCTATGTCACAGGTCTTGGGCGTAAGATGTGTCTATATAACAACAAACAGCACAATTAAGGTGTTTTAAAAAGGTTTGAAGACAAAAAAACTCACCTGAAATGCGAAAGTACAATACTCCATTTGAGCCAAGTCACACATGCCACATACCTATTAACCATAGCTGGAAGTGCAACTCCAGTTCAGAGCCATCAGCAAGCTATTAGGGGTAATCAAATTAGCTGAAATGCAAGCCTTTTGCTCTAGAAAGTTGCCTTTGTCTTATATGGCAGTGCTACGTTATACATAGCTTAATCAAACCAAGACAGACATTTCTCAAGATTGCAGACAACTACATATCTGGTTTCTGAACTGGAGGTGCACTTCCAGTAATGGTTACTATGTGGCGTGCGCGACTTGGCACACATGGAAATATATATAAACCGTTATTATTTTCAACGATAACAGTCAAAAAGGAAAAAGAACCCTGCAACAGTGTACGTCTTAATTATCAAGCAGCAAATCTACTATAAGTTAGCCATTGTTTCCACTTTACCCTCCCCCCTTAACTCGAGCTTTGCTCTCCCACGCTCTCCGCTTTAGTATCTTCTATAGGTTCCTCTTCCTCTATCCCCGGAGGAGCTTGTTCATTTGGCCCGCCTTGGGTAGACCCATACCGTGAGGCCACTAAGTGTCTCCAGGCTATCAAAGTTTCAGTTTCTTCCTCTGCCCCCCTACTAGTTGCTTCATACCATACTGCCGTTTCCGCCTCTGCCCACATTCGGAGATCCTGCCACCACACCTCTATCTTGGGCCTTTGGCTCGCCTTCCAGCCCATGGCTATTCTACGCTTGACTAGTATGTAAGCCAGGTCCTTAAGTTTACTTGCATGTTTCAGGTTGCGAGGTCTTGTAAAGCTGCCCACCATACATGCCCACACCGATTCCACATCCAACTTTATTCCTTTCTCAGACAATCGATGGGCTATCTCTCCCCAGAATTTTGCTATCTATGGGCATGCCCAGAACATGTGTACCATCCCAGTATTCTCCTCCCCGCATTTAGGGCACATTTGTATTCCTGCACTCTTAAATCTGGCGACCCTCTGGGGGGGGGGTCATATACGCCCTTTGTGAGTTACATATAATTGGATCTGCTGCAAACCCGCGTTCCTGGACACTTTTTTGTGATCACCCTGGGCCCTTTCCCACAGTCCATCATGCATGGGTGCTCCCACTTCTTCCTCCCAATCCCGTCTCAACTGCGTCACCTCCTTGCCCAACCTGGACATTAAAAGTTCAAAAATTCGGGAGACTTAATGTCTCCCCCCCCCTGAGATGTCAGATTATTTCTATGGCTTTGTCGGGTTGCTCTTCAAGCGCCGTTCCAGGCCATAATTCTCTAACCCGCCGTACCACTCTGGTGTAGGTAATGTGTTGCCCCGGGTGCAGTCCGGTTTCATCTATCAGCACCTCGAGTTCTATGGCCTTCCGCTCTTGACACAGGTCTCCCAGTGTAGCGATGTCCACCGGTTCCCAGTGTTTATGGATCGTCTTTCTTAGTTGTTCATCCACCCCCAATAGTGCCACTAGCGGCATCTGCGGGGAACATGGAGTCGGGTTTTCCATGGCCAGTCAAGCCTTGCGCCATACTTCCCATCCCAGTTTCAGCAACCTTGATCGCCCACTTGGTTCTGACTTGGGCACCCATATCATCTCTTTCAGGAAGACGGGGCACATTCAGACCGTAGCAGTCTAGACTCAGCTGTGGGATCTTCTGTCAGACATTAAGCCACATACTGTAATTGTCTAGCCAGGTAGTAGAGCTCAAAGTTCAGCAATTTTATACCCCCTCTATCGTACATATTCAGCAGTTTCCATAAGACTATCCTGTTCCTAGTGTTATGCCATATGAAAGCTCTGCATAAGCTCTGTAATTTCCCAAAGAATCTCTTAGGTATCATATAGGAGATGTTCACAAAGAAGTGTAGCAGCCTGGGTAGTGCTACCATCTTCAGCAGCGCCGCCCTCCCTACCATGGCCAGGGAGAGCTTCGCCCAGAATCTCATGCTCTTGTCCAAATTAACCACTGCCCTCTCTGTGTTGTGTGTGTGTTCATCTTCCACCTTGTGGTAAATAGCTACACCCAAGTACCTGAAGGTACTAGTCTTCCAGGGCATCTACAAAACTGATAGGTTCTCCTGTGGGATTCCCTTATATCTGCCCAGGGGGAACAAGCTCGACTTCATAGGGTTTACTGATATCCCAGAGAACGACGGTATCGCTCCAACACTTCCAAGACATATTGCAAGTTTTCCTCTGGGTATCTCAGGTATAGCAGTATGTCGTCTACATACAATGAAATAGGGGGCAGACCCCCGCCTTAGTATAAATTCCCACAGTTTCGTATTGTTGTCTGAGGTATATCACCAGGCGTTCTAATGCAAAGATGTACAGCATAGGGGACCAAGGGCATCCCTGTCTGGTGCCCCTGCCAAGCTGCCATTTGTCAGAAATAATCGCCCCTGGCTTGACTCTGGCCAGCGGGGAGCTATACAACAATTCTACCCATTTCAGGTACACAGGCCCCATTCCGTATTCCTTCAAGGCCGCCATCAACCATGGCCATCTGACTGAGTCAAATGCCTTCACCGCGTCTAGTGAGGCAATGGCCACTTCTTGCACATCCTCTTCTGTTTGTTCTATGACGCGGTGGAGCCTCCTAAAATTATCAGATATGCTTCTATGTGGTACGTATCCGGTCTGATCTGGATGTATGAGTTTGCCTATGACTTGTCTTGGTCTGTTTGCCAGCACTGCCGGAAGGATCTTGCTATCCTGGTTTAACATGGATAGCGGCCTATATGATCCGCAATATGTGCTAGGCTCATCGGGCTTGAGAAGTGGGAAAATAATTGCCTCTCTGAGGGACTCGGGTAGTCTCCCTGTCTCCAGCGATTCGTTCAGCATGACCAGCAATGGGGGAGCACTTCCTTGCTGTACGTTTTATAAAATTCACCAGGCAATCTATCGGTTCCCGGGGCCTTGCTAATAGGTAGTCCCTTAAATACTGCTTCCAGTTCCTCCAGTGTGATCGGGGCATCGAATTCCTCCCTCTCTTCTGCGCTCAGCTTCGGCAGGCCGATATGTTCTAATGTTTCCCTCATCTCGCTCCGTCCTCCTCCCTCCACATCTTGGTAGAATTGTTGGTAGAATTTGAGGAACCCATCATTCACTCCTTCTTGGGTATCAAGTATTTGACCGTTCTCCCCAATTATTTCTCTAATGACTGACCTGGGTGCTTCTTTTTTGTACAGCCATGCCAGCAGCCTGCCTGGTTTATCACCACCCACATGTTGCCTTTCCGTGTATTTCTTATTATTCAGATTACACAGCCTTTCCCAATGTTCCCCACACTTTTGCTGTAATTTACTAACTGCCTTGGCGACCCCCGGGGAGCTGTCTCCCTTGCTCATGATTGCCTCTAGCTCCTCCTCGGTCTTTTGCAGTTCCCGGACAATGCCACCCTGGAACCCTTTGGATTTAGATATGGCTGTTCCCCTCACCACCACCTTAAATGCCTCACACAAAGGGCCTGCAGATTTTAAACTTCCAGTGTTCTTGTTGAAACATTGTATAATATCCTCCCTCAAGTCCTCTCTAAACGCTGTGTCCTTCAGTGCCTCAGCTTTGAGCCGCCATGTGGGGATCTTGGCTCTGAGGGCAGGTATTGCCATGTTAAGACCAATGGCGAGTGGTCTGAGAGGACCCTCGCTTTGTATTCCACTTGCACTATCTCTCCGACCATTTCTGATGAGGTAACCATGTAGTCTAGCCGTGTCTATAGGTTTTGTGGGGCCGCACAGTGCGAGTAATGTCTGTCTTGTGGGTGACGCAACCTCCATATATCTACTAGCTGAAGTTCCCCCAACAGGGTCTTCAAAATTATGGCAGCGGGGGTGGGTGTACTTTGTCTCTCGTCCGATCTATCCATCCCTGGGTCCAGCGTGCAGTTGAAGTCCCCTCCCCATATAACTACACCTCCCAGGTACAGACTGACTTTGCCATACAGGGTCTTGAAGTAAGCTACAGTATATCCTGGTTAGGTGCTTATATATTAATAATACAGACCTCCTTGTTTTCGATCAGACCCCGTATCGCGACCATCCTCCCGTCTGGGTCTTCTGTGGATTGTATTAGCTGGAAAGGAACGTGTGGAGCGATCCAGGTCGTTACCCCCCTAGCGTATGCTGAATATGTAGCCACAACAGTAGTCCCCTTCCACTTTCCTCGTATCACCTCCTGCTTCTCCCTAGTGAGGTGGGTTTCCTATAGCAGGGCAATGTCTATCTTCTGCCTCCTTAAATACATAATTATTTTGTACCTCTTTAAATAGCTGTTAAGCCCCCTAACATTCCAGGTTACTATCTTAAGGTCACCCACCCTCAGCCGTATCCTGTCCCGCCTCTAACCTCCCTCCTCATTCGTGTCACGCGCACAAGCACATGGGTGCAAGCTTGTTCCCTAACTACCACTGCAAACTCACCAACTCCCCTCCCGCCCCCCTCCCGTCCCAACCCCAACTGTTGCCCAGCTCCATCCCTGGATCTCAGGCGATCCCGTATTTGGTCTTATCCTGGCTAAGCCTGTACTAGAAACCCAGCAGGGGGTTACCGCACTACTGGTAACCCAACTAACCCACCTAGTGGGGTGTGAGTTCGGGTTCTCTGCGTCTCCCGGTCATGTGTGACAGCCTATTCTATCCGCCATCCTCTTACGTCTCCAGACTATAATCAAGTCCCAATGTTACAGTTTATACAGCACCTCAGCCTCCTGAAACACCATCATTTCTCGGTGCCACTCTCCTTCTGGTCGTTTGTTCCCGCCGGACAGTTCTGTGCATCCAGACACTCCATTGCATCCTCAGGGGTATCAAATGATATTGCTCTGTTCCTGTGGAACACTTTTAGCTTCGCCAGGTACATCAACATATATCTGTGGCCTGTTTCGTGCAGCCTTCTCTTCACTTCCCCGAAATTCAGTCGTCGTCATTGAACCTGGAGTGTATAGTCCGAATATGCAGTGATTGACACGGATGACCTTTGGATTGTGCCCCACTTTCGAAAGTATTCCAGGATCTTCTCCCCGTCACAGTAATTTAATATTTTGGCTATAATCGGTCTCGGAGGTACCCCGGGGGGGGGGGGCCTTCTTGCCAGTGCTCTATGCGCCCTTTCCACTGCAAATCCTCGAGTTAATGCTCCCCCCTTCTATTTCTTGCAGCAGCATGGTTTCAATATACTGGGGGTTTCAATCCTTCCTCTCCTTCTGGAAGTCCCACAATTAGTATATACTTTTTTCGTGCGCGTCCTTCAGCTTCCTCGGCCCTGTTTTCCAGGTTGCTTACTTGTTGTCGCAATGTATGGATCTACGAGGCGTGCGATATGCAGGCAGCTGTGTTAGTCTTCACTTCTTTCTCCCGTTCGCCTGTGCGTTCCGCTATAGTCCTTATGTCCTGTCTCAGGAGGTTAACGTCGACTTGTACTGCATCGATAGCGTCTCCGAGTGTAGTCATAACAGCTTCCAGTTTCGTTTCCCACGCCACCTTCAAGTTTGCAATAGCCTCTAGGATCTGCCGGTCACCCCGTGCTTGGGATGCGTCCATCTGATCACTCCTTTCTTTATTCCTGGCCCCCTCCGTTAGTTGCAGTGTTTTCATCAAGTCCTCCATCGTAGATTGTTTCCCCTTCGTCTTGGTCTGCTTGGATGCCATTCCGGTATATCCCCACGTTGCAGTTCTAGGTAAGTGGGGCCTGGGTATCCAGTATTGCGCTTACTCGCTCCTGTCCGGCGCTAGGCTCATTTTGGGGGCTACTCACTGTATCATGTTGTCGGGGTGCCAAGCACTTTCCTTAAGGTGTAGGATCCTAGGTTGTTATTGTTCTCCTGGGTCCCAATTGGGCGGTGCCTTTTAATACTCGGTCTCTCTTCACCAATGTCGGTGGTTGCCCATGCAATTTATTCTGTTTGGCTTTCCTATGAGTTGGTACTGTCACAGGTCCCTCTATCTGTCCCACAGTGTCTTTTGTGCGCAGTCCATGCCTGCCCCTCTGTGTAAAGCGCCGTCCGTGTCTTATCCGGATGCCCCTGCACTTCTGTTACCCCCCAGGTAATGATCCCCCTTGATCTTGGACTGTGTAGTCCTGGCTGGTCCAGTTTGTCTTATTTGTAGCTTGCAGTGTGGGCAGCCTCTGTCACGCTTCAGAGTACCTGCGCCGCCAAATTGTTCTTCAGCATAGGACTTTTACAGCGCTGCCCGGATAGGAGTGTCTTATTGTGCTGCAGTATGTCTCCCTCCCGTCAGTGTGGCAGTGCGCTTCCTATGATGCATAACTTGCTGGTGGGTCGCGCTCCCCGCATTCCAACACATGTGGACCCTTATCTGTTGGCCCTGTGACTTTATCAATATTCGCGGCCAGTCCGTGGGCGCTTTGGATGCCTTAATTGGTGCATCCACCATCTGCGCTGCTTTTACAGATCTCTGCCCTGCAAGCGGCTCCGAAGGGGGCAAGAGCAGTCCCACCTCGCGAGGTAGCTCGCCCGCGCGTGTGCCACATCTTTGGCTGAAACTAGCAGTCCTGGGTCTGTCTCCATGCGCTGGGGCCTGAGGTCGCGTCTTTGTACAGGCACACATGTCTTCACACCGTGTTAGTCTGAGTCGGCACACTTTAGCGTCCAACGTGCCTTTCCTTCCGTGCACGTCTGGTCTTGCTGACAGGCCCTTTCCAAAGTGGGATCTTCTGATTATTATTGCGGGAATACACTCTCTCGGCGCCGCAGCATTCAGTCCCCGGATCCTTTGTGTGATGAGGCGGCCATTTTGGCTGGGGTTCTCCCGAGCGTTACTTTTCTTTTGTTCAGGATAACTTCCCCAGCATGGTTCGGATTCAACTCCTGTTTAGCATAATACACGCCGCTTGCATTCCTATCTGTGCACCTGCTTTCAGGGTGAATATTCTGCAGCTTGGGTTTCCTCAGGATAATTATCGGATCCTCGGGAGCTCCAGAGCAGCCCAGCCTCCTACATGGCAGTTAGCCACGCCCCCCTGGAATATATGGGATACATTACTCACCGTAATCCTATTTCTGATACTTGTATCTGCTTAGATTCACTTGCGGTGCATAGGCCGACATCTTGTGGAAGCTGCGGAGTATTACAGTTCGTTTTTCGAAACTCAAAAATGGGCGTCGACCTAGGGCGTGCCAGTAATACTATCCCTAGTGTGATGTCCACTGCACCCATGATCCCTCACGCGTGTAGGACCCTCAGATTGTATTTTTTCTGACATGAGGTAGCATGAGGAGTAGCGCGAGTACAGATTATCCAAGCAGATAGATAAGACTACAAGCATCCATGCACCTTCTCTCTGAGGGGAGGAAGGGCGGGCGCATGTGAATCTAAGCAGATACAAGCATCAGAAATACGATTACGGTGAGTAATGTATCCCTTCTGAGGCTTGTGGAATCTGCTTAGATCACATGCTGTGCATAGATTAGCGAGCAGTACCTGAAGAAGGAGGTGGGATGTGAGAAGGGTCATGAGCAAATAAATGTCTTAGAACCGCTTTTTCCACTTGTGCATCTGTCTTGGAATGAGTGTCAATGCAGTAGTGCTGAGTAAAAGTGTGAATAGAGCTCCAAGTAGCTGCTTTGCAAATGGTGTCAAGGGGTACATTTGCAATGAAAGCCAGAGTGGCCCCAATGCCTCTTGTAGAGTGGGCCCTAGGCGTGAAAGGCAGTGTTTTTTCAGAAAGTGAGTAACACAGCTGGATAGAGTTAATAATCCACTTAGAGATGGCACCTTTAGAGACGCAATCCCCCTCTCTGCCTGTAGCTACGGAACAGCTGATCTGTTTTCCTTAGCGGTCTGGTCTTGTTTACATAGTAGAGGACCGCCCTACGCACATCTACTGTGTGTAGTTTCACCTCAGCCGAGCTTTGTGGGTCTTGGAAGAAAGCCGGAAGCTCGATGGACTGGTTCACGTGGAATTTTGAAATAAACTTAGGTGAGAACCTAGGGTGTGTGAGTAAAACCAATTTATCTTTATGAACAGTAAAGAAGGGATCTTGCACTGACCGAGCCTGAATTTCACTGACTCTTCTTATAGATGTAATTGCTACTAAGAAGGCCGTTTTGTAAGTCAGGTGTTTGAGACTGCTTTCGTGCCTGGGCTCGAATGGGGGGCCCATGAGCTTAGATAGCACCACGTTAAGGTCCCATCCTGGTGGTGGGTTAGAAATAGGAGGGTGAAGTCTCTTTACTCCTTCCATGAAGGCTTTAACTACTGGTACTTTCCACCACAACACCTTGTTATGGGAAGTGGTGTATGCCGACAGGGCTGCCAGGTGTACCTTCAGTGAGTTAAAAACCAGTCCTGCATCCAGCAGGTGGAGCATGTATGTAACAATAGTGGAAGGAGTGCAATCAACTGGGTTGATTTGTTTATTCTGGCACCAGATAATGAATCTCTTCCATTTGTCAAAGTGGCAGTGCCTCGTGTTAGGTTTCCTAGATTCCTTTAGGATGTCCATACACCTCTGTGGTAAATTGAGATGTCCGAACTCTATGACCTCAGGAGCCATGCTGCCAGATTCATTGAGTTGGGTTGAGGATGCACGGTTTGACCTTGGTGCTGGGACAGTAGGTTGTACCAGCCCGGAAGTTTGATGGGTTTGCACACCGCCAATCTGCGTAAGTGTGGGAACCACGGTTGTCTTGCCCACATGGGAGCAACTAGGACGAGCGTCATCGATTCTCTGTTCATCTTGTTGCCCACCTTCCTGATTAGAGGAGTTGGTGGAAAAGCGTACGCAAACATCCCTGACCAGTTCATCCACAGGGCGTTCCCCTGGGAGTCTGGTTGGGGGAACCTGGATGCAAATCCTGGGCATCGTCTGCTTTCGCTTGTGGCGAATAGGTCTATAGTGGGGAAACCCCACTGAGAGAAGATATCTTCTACGACTTCTCTGTGTAGACACCATTCGTGTTCCTCTGGGAGGGGGGTCTCTGCTCAAAGCATCCGCTAGGGAATTGAGATCCCCTGCAACATGTTGCAATGACAGGAAAATGTTCCGTCCGAGTGCCCATATCCAGATTTTCTGGGCGAGCTTGGACAGATTTGGCGACCGAGTCCCTCCTTGCTTGTTCAGGTAGAACATGGCTCTAGTGCTGTCCGTCCGAATTTGCACTGACAGATTTAACAGGTAGGGCTCGAACGCTTGAAGTGCTCTGAATACTGCCAGAAGCTCTAACAGGTTGATGTGATTCTTGGCCACCGAGTGCGACCAGAGACCCTGAGCTGTGTGGTGGAGATGGTGAGCTCCCCACCCCGTCAGGCATGCATCGTTTGTGACTACTGCCTGTATCTCGGGATTGTAAAAGGGTTTCCCCTTGGACAGATTCTCTCTTGTCCACCAGTGAAGGCTTTGTACAAGTGTTGGCGAAACGACCACTAGATCGTCTCACTGACCACTTGCCCGAGACCACCGTTTCGCCAACCATTCTTGCATGGGACGCATGCGCAGGCGCCAGGGGGACCAGGTAAATACATGACGCCATCATGCCCAGCAAACGCATTGCTTTGCGTACCGTTATCTGGCGACAAGACTGATATTGCAGAATTTGCAGCAGTATATTCCGAATTCTTTCCTCGGAAGGAAAGGTCAACCCCTCTTGAGTGTCTAGGATAGCTCCTAGGAACTGTTTGGATGTGCTTGACACGAGACTTGACTTTTTCTTGTTAATTGAGAAGCCCAATTCGAAGAGGAGGTCGATTGTCCTTTGAATGTTTGCTCTGCAAATTACTGGGATCTCCCCCGTGATGAGCCAGTCGTCCAGGTAAGGGTACACCGGGATAGCCTCCCTGCGTAGGTGTGGTGCCGCCACCGCCAGTACCTTGGTGAATACTCTTGGAGCCGAGGCTATACCAAAGGGCAGCACCTTGAACTGGTAGTGCTGACTGTCCACCTTGAAGCGCAAGACTATTGTGTGCGCTGGGAACACGGAAATATGAAAATAAGCATCTTTCATGTCCAATGTTGCCATGTAATCTCCTCTTTTTACGAGGGGGATTACCTCTTGGAGTGTAGTCATGCGAAACTTTTGGGGCTTGACATACTTGTTTGCAGGCCGTAAATCCAATACTGGGCGCATTGTCAAATCTTTTTTTTGGCACAAGGAAGTAAGTTGAATAAATACCCTTGTTTACCTGGTGTCCCGGGACGAGTTCTATCGCGTCCTTTGCTAGCAGATTGACGATCTCCTCGAGGAGGACCTTCTGGTGGTCCAAAGAATGTATTCTTTGTCGTGGAGGATGGTTTCGGGGACTCTCTAACAGTTCTATGCAGTACCCTGCGGATACTGTGGACAGCACCCATCTGTCTGATGTGATCCCTTCCCAAGCTTGGGTGAAGTTGGAAATGCGTCCCCCTACTGGGGTTGCGCGAGAAGGGACCCTGAACGGAGCATCACTGTTTTGGTGGAGGCGTGCCGCCTCCTCTACTGGGGCTGCCTCTACCTTTTCCATGTCCTCTTTTATTACCCCTGGCGTAACCCTTGGTAGACTGTTGGTTGTTATTGCTCCACGGTGTACCCTGCCCATGGGAATAGTTAGATCCTCTCTGGGAATTTTGGCCACGTGGGCAACGAAAATTGCCATTCCCTCTCTGATTAGGGTGTTTATTGGTTAGTTGGCCTAGGGATTTGAGTGTTTCATACTCGTCATTGGCATTTTTCAGCGCGTCCTCGACTGCCTTACCAAACAACAGATCCGGCTCCACCGGTTTATCGAACAATGATGCTTGGGTTTCAGCTTTGAAACCAGACTGCCGTAACCAAGCGTGTCTCTTGATAACAGTTCCTTCTGCTATCAATCTGCCGGCATTATCCGCGGCATCAAAGGTTGCTTTTAAAATGCAACCAGACACGGCTCTTCCCTCCGCCGAAACTCGTGCCAACTGGCTCTTCAAGGGTTCTGGGGCGGAGTCTATGAGTGCCGCGACTTCTTCCCACTGATGGCAGTTGTAGCTGGCCAACAGGGTGGTGGAGTTGGCATTTCTTGCCTGGTAGGCGGAAGTGGAGTCTACTTTCCTGCCCAAACCATACAGTTTCTTGCTCTCCTTGTCGGGAGGAGCTTCGGATGATGACAAGGGTGTTCCAGCCCTCTTACGGGTGTTTGTAACAACCAGGGAGTCCGGCTTCAGATGCCCCCTTATATACAGTGGGTCTGATTGGGCTGCCCTGAAAAGTTTCTCAATCCTGGGGTTCACTGCCCTGGTGAGGTTAGGATTTACGAGTGAAGGGTCTATTCTTCTCTGAATAGATTTCAGGATAGGGATGGCCTGAGCAACAGGCCTCCTTTCTCCCACTAACTCCTCGGCGAAGTCCCTCTCCTCTTGAGCACCCTGGGTGTCAATGTGGAAATGTTCAGCTACTTGAGACAGAACTTAATTCAGGAGAGGTTGGTTGTCGACAGGGGAGTCGGTAACCGGGGGTTCCTTCTCTATCGGGGAATCTACCCTGTAGGTTTCCGGGTCGTCCTCATCCTCTTCTTGGTCCTCATCATCCCCTTAGTAGCCCGTACCAGTTTGTTCTTCAAACATGCCCAAATCTGGATCCTCACAAAAGGATGTTTCTCCTTGATACTGAGAGTAGGGCTGTACATAGAAGGGGTCCAAAGCCCGTGTTGGTGTTTCAAACCGGGACTTTTTACTTGGAGGTATAGGATCCTTAGAGCCTGAGGGTGCTGACCCGTCGGGAGTATAAGAGAGAAAGTGTTCAGGGTTTTTTGCGTACAAATCTGCCAATGATGACATCCTTGACAAGACCCTGTCTATGTCATCGCTAGACCATTCTCTAGAACTGGGAATGACTCTTTCTGGAAATTTCTCTGACTTATCCTGGCTAGACTTGGTGGTCTGAGCAGGGGTCTTTGTGATAGCAGAAGACTTGGACTTGTCTGTATGTTTATGAGGAGTGGAGTGTTTTAAAGGTGTGGAAGTAGGCAGAGGCTGTTTCCTTTGTTGTTTTTCCCCCTCCCCGTGAGTGGAAGAGTTTTCCCTGTTTTTTCACCCCTTCGGAGCCTTTCGACGTCTGGCGTCGAGGTTCGGGGGTAGTGTCCCTATCCTTCGAGCGTGGAGGTAGGGGCTCGGTAGCCGCCGTAATGTGGTCTGCAGGCGCCTACTCCTGGAGTGCGGTCTGGGGATGGAAGTCGGCTTCGTCCTCCAACGATCGAACTTCCGTTACCTTGGGGAGCGAGGCACTCTTGGCAACAGTGGATGATTGCCTGGAGTCATGCGGCGATCTTGATCGAGAACGCCCAGAGGACGCCGATTCAGACCGTTCTCTATGTGCCTCTTTCCGAGAACTCGACGTGCGCATCGAGTCCCGGTTGGACTTCATGTGTTTTGTGGAAGTGCTGTGGGAAGCGCTTGTGTCGCCGGGGGTCTTCCCCATAGCCGCCCTGCCAGACGACCTTCCGAGGTCAGGGACTTGCGCTTGCTGTCTTTCGACGCCATAATGCCCTCGCCGTCCGAAAGCACGGCGTCGCTGCCATCGCTGAAGGCGCCCTCCGCTGCCATGGCCTCTTGACACCTGGCGTGGTGGGCCCAACGCTTGATCGAACGGTCCGTAAGTGTTTTGGGTTTAAACCTACTACACGCTCTGCAGTTCGCCTCGGGGTGGTCCCTCGGCAAGCAGAGATTGCACGTGGCGTGCCTGTCGACCCAAGGGTACTTGCGGTTGCACTTGGGGCAGAATTGGAAAGGGGTACCCTGCATACACACCTTGTGGAAGAGGGCTTGTAAGTGTAGGAATATATAAGAATGTACCTATATACCAAAAGAGTGTAGAGTATGTCCACCCCCCACTCTCCCTACTTGCAGGGCCGAGGCCAGCGGCCTTCCAAGGCCCTAGGCCGAGGCCAGAGGCCTTCCGAGGCCCATATCCGTCGTGCAGCTGTCGACGGTCGAATTCTTCTCCGGGCCGGCGTCGAGTGTGGAAGTTCGGTGACTCGACGTTGGGGTGGAGAAATGGGTAAATTTAACAATATTTAGCAAAAGTATGGCTAAGGCCAGGAACTCCGCGAAATGCTTCCGACCAGTATGGCGGAAAAAAACAATCTGAGGGTCCTAGACGTGTGAGGGATCATGGGTACAGTGGACGTCACACTAGGGATAGTATTACTGGCACACCCTGTGTCGACTCCCTTTTTGAGTTTCGAAAAACAAACTAATACTCTGCAGCTTCCACTAGATGTCGGCCTATGCACAGCATGTGATCTAAGCAGATTCCAAAAGCCTCAGATATAGATATATATATATATATATATATATATATATATATATATATATATATATATATATATATAGGATACATTACTCACCGTAATCGTATTTCTGATGCTTGTATCTGCTTAGATTCACATGCTGTGCATAGGCCGACATCTAGTGGAAGCTGCGGAGTATTACAGTTTGTTTTTCGAAACTCGAAAATGGGCGTCGACACAGGCGTGCCAGTAATACTATCCCTAGTGTGACGTCCACTGTACCCAAGATCACTCACGCGTCTGGGATCCTCAGATTGTATTTTTTCTGACATGAGGAAGCATGAGGAGTAGCGCGAGTACAGATAATCCAAGCAGATAGACAGAAAGGTAAGACTACAAGCAATCATGCGCCTTCTCTCGGAGGGGAGGAAGGGTGGGTCGCATGTGAATCTAAGCAGATACAAGCATCAGAAATACGATTACGGTGAGTAATGTATCCCTTCTGAGGCTTGTGGAATCTGCTTAGATCACATGCTGTGCATAGATTAGCGAGCAGTACCCGAAGAAGGAGGTGGGATGTGAGAAGGGTCATGAGCAAACAGGTGTCTTAGAACCGCTTGTCCCACTTGTGTATCTGTCTTGGAATGAGTGTCAATGCAGTAATGCTGAGTAAAAGTGTGAATAGAGCTCCAAGTAGCTGCTTTGCAAATGGTGTCGAGGGGAACATTTGCAATGAAAGCCAGAGTGCCACCAATGCCTTTAGTAGAATGGGCCCTTGGAGTAAAAGGCAGAGTTTTTCCCAGAAAGAGAGTAACACAGCTGTATACAGTTGATAATCCACTTCGAGAACGCGCCTTTAGAGACGCGATCCCCCTCTCTGCCTGTAGCTACGGAGACAAACAGTTGATCTGTTTTTCTTAGCGGTCTGGTTTTATTTACATAGTAGAGGACCGCCCTACGGGTTCTGGAAGAAAGCCGGAAGCTCGATGGACTGGTTTACATGGAATTTAGATATGAATTTAGGTGAGAACCTAGGGTGTGTGCGTAAAACCAGTTTGTCTTTGTGGATAATAAAGAAAGGATCCTGCACTGACAGAGCCTGAATTTCACTGACCCTTCTTATGGAGGTAATGGCTACTAAGAAGGCCGTTTTATAAGTCAGGTGTTTGAGACTACTTTTATGCATGGGTTCGAAAGGGGGGCCCATGAGCTTAGCTAGCACCACATTGAGGTCCCATCCTGGCGGTGGGTTCGAAATAGGAGGGTGAAGTCTCTTTACTCCTTCCATGAAGGCTTTAACTACTGGTACTTTCCACCACGATACTTTGTTATGGGATGTGGTGTAAGCCGAGAGGGCTGCCAGGTGTACTTTCAGAGAGTTAAAAACCAAACCTGCGTCCAGCAGGTGGAGCATGTATGTTACCACGTTGGAAGGAGTGCAATCAACTGGGTTGATTTGTTTATTCTGGCACCAAATAACGAATCTCTTCCACTTGTCAAAGTAACAGTGCCTTGTGTTTGGTTTCCTGGATTCTTTTAGGATGTCCATACACCTCTGTGGTAAATTGAGATGCCCAAACTCTATGACCTCAGGAGCCATGCTGCCAGGTTCATTGAGTTGGGTTCCTGGTGCACTGTTAGACCTTGTTGCTGGGACAGTAGGTTGTACCAGGCTGGGAGTTTGATGGGCTCGCACAGCGCCATCCTGCGTAGGTGTGGAAACCACGGTTGTCTCGCCCACATGGGAGCAACTAGGATGAGCGTCATCGATTCCTTGTTCATCTTGTACACCACCTTTCTGATGAGAGGAGTTGGTGGCAAAGCGTACGCAAACATCCCTGACCAGTTCATCCACAGGGCGTTCCCCCTTGGGAGTCTGGCTGGGGGAACCTGGATGCAAATCCTGGGCATTGTTTGTTTTCGCTTGTGGCGAATAGGTCTATAGTGGGGAAACCCCACTGAGAGAAGAGATCTTCTACGATCTCTCTGTGAAGGACCCATTCGTGTTCTTCTGGAAGGGAGTCTCTGCTTAGGGCATCCGCTAGGGAATTGAGCTCCCCTGGAACATGTTGTGCTGATAGGAAGATGTTCCGTCTGAGTGCCCATATCCAGATTTTCTGGGCAAGCTTGGACAGATTTGGCGAACAAGTCCCTCCTTGTTTGTTCAGATAGAACATGGCTGTCGTGCTGTCCGTCCGGATCTGCACCGACAAGTTTAGTAGATGGGGCTCGAACGCCCGAAGCGCTCGGAATACTGCCAGAAGCTCTAGCAGGTTGATGTGGTTCTTGGCTACTGAGTGAGACCAGAGACCCTGAGCTGTGTGGTGGAGATGGTGAGCTCCCCACCCAGTCAGGCAAGCATCTGTAGTTACCACTGCTTGTACTTCGGGATCGTAAAAGGGTTTTCCCCTTGCGAGATTCTCTTTTGTCCACCAGTGTAAGCTCTGTACGAGTGTTGGCGAAACGACCACTAGATCGTCCCACTGACCACTTGCCTGAGACCACTGTTTCGCCAACCATTCCTGCATGGGACGCATGCGCAGACGCGCGTGGGGGACCAGGTAAATGCATGACGCCATCATGCCCAGTAACCGCATTGCTTTGCGTACCGTTATTTGTTGACCTGACTGATAATGTGGAATTTGCAGTAGTATATTCCGAATTCTCTCTTCCGAGGGGAAGGTCAACCCTTTCTGAGTATCTAGGATTGCTCCTAGGAACTGTTCCTTGGTGAATACCCTTGGTGCTGAAGCTATCCCGAAGGGCAGTACCTTGAATTGGTAGTGGCGACTGTCCACTTTGAAGCGCAAGTATTTTTTGTGCGCCGGGAGCATGGAAATATGAAAATAAGCATCTTTCATATCCAAGGTTGCCATGTAGTCCCCCTTTTTTAGGAGGGGGATTACCTCTTGTAGCGTGGTCATACGGAATTTTTGGGGCCTGACATACTTGTTGGCAGGCCGTAGGTCCAATACTGGGCGCATTGTCAAATCTTTCTTTGGCACAAGGAAGTAAGTTGAATAGATACCCTTGTTTACCTGGTGTCCTGGGACGAGTTCTATCGCGTCCTTTTCTAGCAGAATGGCGGTCTCCTCGAGAAGGATCTTCTGATGTTCTAAGGAGTGTATTCTTTGTCGTGGAGGGTGGTTCCGGGGACGCTGCAGTAATTCTATACAATATCCTGTGGACACTGTTGACAGCACCCATCTGTCTGAGGTGATCCCTTCCCAAGCCTGGGTGAAGTTGGAAATGCGTCCCCCTACTGGGGTTGTGTGAGAAGGGACCCTGAACTGAGCGTCACTGCTTTGGCGGAGGCGTGCCACCTCCCTTGTTGGGGCTGCCTCTGCCTCTTCCACGACCTCTCTTGTTACCCTTGCTGTAACTTTGGGTAGACTGCTGGTTGTTCCATTGTGTACCCTGTCCTTGGGCATAGTTGCCTCTTTGTGAATTTTGGCCGCGTGGGCGACGAAAATTACTGTTCCCCCTCTGGTTCGGGGGTTTGTTGGTAATCTGGCCAAGGGATTTGAGAGTCTCGTACTCGTCCTTGGCATTCATAAGTGCGTCTTCGACCGCTTTCCCAAACAATAGATCTGGTTCCACCGGCTTGTCTATTAATGAAGCCTGTGTTTCTGTTTTGAACCCCGACTGCCGTAACCACGCATGTCTCTTGATAACAGTACCTTCTGCTATCAATCTTCCTGCGTTGTCTGCAGCGTCGAAAGTTGCTTTTAATATGCAACCAGACACGGCTCTCCCTTCTGCCGAGATCCGAGCCAACTGGCCCTTTAACGGTTCAGGAGCAGAGGCTATGAGCGCCGCAACCTCTTCCCATTGATGGCAGTTGTAACTTGCCAACAGGGTGGTGGAGTTTGCAATCCTTGCTTGGTAGGCGGACGTTGAGGCTACCTTCCTGCCAAACCCGTACAGTCTTTTGCTCTCCTTGTCGGGAGGAGCTTCTGACGACGATAAGGGTGTCCCAGCCCTCTTCCGAGTGTTGGTAACCACTAGGGAGTCTGGTTTAAGATGACCTCTTATATAAAGAGGGTCAGACTGGGCTGCCCGAAAAAGTTTTTCGATTCTGGGGTTGACGGCTCTGGTGAGGTTAGGATTCACCAGGGATGGATCTATTCTACGTTGGATGGATTTAAGGATAGGGATGGTCTGAGCGACCGGCCTCCTCTCTCCCACCAACTCTTCTGCGAAGTCCCTTTCCTCCTGTACACCGTGGGTGTCGATGTGAAAATGTTCTGCTGCGCGAGCAAGAACTTCATTAAGGAGGGGTTGGTTATCAACTGGCGAGTCGGTAACTGGGGCTTCGCTCTCTACCGGGGAATCTACTCTGTAAATTTCCTGCTCATCTTCTACCTCCTCCAGGTCCTCATCCTCCGCATAGTATTCAGACCCGGTTCGTTCCTCCATAATTGAAAACTCCTGGTCCCCTTCAGGGAAAGGTTGTCCTTGGTATCTGGGGTGTGGAGTAGAGTATGGAGTAGAGTAAGGCTGCACCTCGAAGGGGTCAGGTCTTTCGACCCGGGCCTTTTTACTTAGGGGGATAGGATCAGAGGAGCCTGAGGGTGTGGCCCCTTGAGGGTCATACGAAAGGAAATGTTCTGGGTTTTTGTCATAAAAATCCGCTAAGGAAGACATCCTTGACATGACCCTGTCTATGTCCTCACTGGACCATTCTTTGGAACAGGGTATGACTTTAGTAGGCAGCTTAGAGGATTTATCAAGGGTACCCTTGCTGGATGTTGATGTCCCAGTAGATTTATGTTTATCTGTCTGCTTGGGGTGGAAGGATGGTCTTACAGGAGTGGAAGGCTGAGCTTTCCGCTGTTTCCCTCCCTCCCCGTGCGTGGAAAAATGTTTTCCCTGCCCCTTGGAGGCCCCAGAGACTTTCGACGCCTGGCGCCGAGGGTCGGGAGAGGTATCTTGTTTCGAGCGTGGGGCCTCGCTGGTGTTAACTGCGCTCTCGGTCTCTTGGAGCGCGGCCTTGGGGTGGAAGTCGTCTTCGTCTTCCGACGATCGAACTTCCGTTAATCTAGGGAGCGAGGCACTCTTGGCAAGAGTGGATGATTGCCTTGCGTCATGAGGCGATCTCGATCGAGAGCGCC
This sequence comes from Ambystoma mexicanum, assembly GCF_040938575.1. Lineage (NCBI taxonomy): Eukaryota > Metazoa > Chordata > Amphibia > Caudata > Ambystomatidae > Ambystoma > Ambystoma mexicanum. The sequence continues at coordinate 669,626,282 of NC_090927.1, read as the reverse complement.
CAGAGGACACCGAGTCGGACCGTTCTATCCGTGCCTCTTTCCGAGAAGTCGACGTCGTCGAGGTTCGGTTGGACTTAGTGTGCTTAGTGTGTGTAGGTGTAGCGCTTGCGTCGCCGGGGGTCTTCCCCATAGCCGTCCTGCCGGACAACCTTCCGAGGTCGGGGACCTGCGCTCGGCAGTCTTTCGACGCCGTAATGCCCTCGCCGTCCGAAAGTACGGCGTCGCTGCCATCGCTGAAGGCGCCCTCCGCTGCCATGGCTGCCTGCCTGGCGTGGTGGGCCCAACGCTTTGTCGAACGGTCCTTAAGTGTTTTAGGTTTAAACCTACTACACGCTCTGCAGTTCGCTTCGGGGTGGTCCCTCGGCAAGCAGAGATTGCACGTGGCGTGCCTGTCGACCCAAGGGTATTTGCGGTTGCACTTGGGGCAGAATTGGAAAGGGGTACCCTCCATACGCACCTTGAGGCAGCGGGCTGGTAAGTGTAGGAAATATATAAGGTGTACCTATATACCAAGAGTGAAGAGTATGTACCACCCCCCACTCTCCCTACTTGCAGGGCCGAGGCCAGCGGCCTACTAGGCCCGGGCCGAGGCCAGCGGCCTTCCGAGGCCCAGATCTGTCGTGCAGCAGCCGACGGTCGAGGTCTTCTCCAGCCGTCGTCGAGTGTCGATGGTCGACGTTGGGGTGGGGAAGGATGTCAATAAATAATTTTAAATTGCAATAATAGCAAAAGTATGGCTAAGGCCAGGGGACTCCGCAAGATGCTTCCGACCAGTATGGCGGAAAAAAACAATCTGAGGATCCCAGACGCGTGAGGGATCTTGGGTACAGTGGACGTCACACTAGGGGTAGTATTACTGGCACGCCTGTGTCGACGCCCATTTTCGAGTTTCGAAAAACAAACTGTAATACTCCGCAGCTTCCACTAGATGTCGGCCTATGCACAGCATGTGATCTAAGCAGATTCCACAAGCCTCAGAAATATATATACACAGCAGAGCCAGATAGCCAAGTCTGTCCCAATATCCTGCACCTCACAGTATTCCAATTAATTAAGTAGTAGGTTGAAGGCAATAAGGACTCATTGGAGCAAGAAGATTGGGTTCATCAGAAACAACGTTAATGTAGCCAAGTCATTTGCCTTTCTAATGGACCTCTTTTACCTGCAGAACCATCATCTTTTGAAAATTCTCCAAAGCAGTACTATAGCTCAGGATGGTTGGCAACAGATTATAAAAAACTGATACCCTACATGCAAGACTGAGCAACCAAAAAAGTCTCCCCCGCAAAAGAGTACAGGCAGACATGCGCAGCGAAACCAGACAGAGATGACCAAGTGGCAGCCTGAAGAATGTCCAGAAAGGGGATATCTCCTTCAAGGTGATAGTTGCCATTTGACCGCATATACCAGCAACAACCTCAATGTCATTGTGATGAATTGGCTTCTGTCCTGCAGGAGTACAAAGATGAGTAGAGACTACAGGGCCACCTCAGCCATCATACTTCTACAAACCAATAGCCAACATAATCATAAAAAGGTAAAACAGGCACAGTTAAGAGATATACCTCCTTCGCCTTTTTTTTAACCTTTATTTATCATGCTTGACGATAAAACAGAACAGCAAGCAGCATATGGTTAATCAGGAATGTTACATAAGAGGTACATAGTCAGTTAATATGGCCTCGCAGGACCGTGATAAGGAAATTATGAGCATTATAGGCAGTGAAATAGGCATAAGTACAATCATACAAATAGTCTAATCAGGATCAGTAACAGGGGACAGTGGGCTATTGGTATCAGTTTCATCCTCGGTGGATAGGTAAAATAGATAGGAACGGAAGTGAATCCAAATGTTTCTGGGTCTACACACTACAGGTTGAAGGCTGGGCCAGCGTTCCCCTGTGTCAGAGGCCCAGGAGACAGCCTGAAGCCATTGGTTGAGGGAGGGAGCTCTAGAGCGGAGCCAAAGTAGCAGAAAACAGCGGGACGCAAGCAGCATATAGTCCAGCCAGTTTCCTGAGATCGCTGCCAATGTGGGGAAATTCGTGGAAGAGGCAGGTCAGCGGGGACGATGTAGTACAATCTAGTATTTTAGACACGGTTACACATATCTGTTCCTAGAACGAAGATGGGTGTCGACAGGACCAGAGCATGTGTATATAATCGCGTTGTCTGCACTACACCTAGGGCACTCAGAGGGCTGGTCAGCTGACATATGGTATAGTCTGGTATCTATGAAGTAGTTTAAATTGGATCAATTTAAATCTAGAGTTGTAGGAGACTTCATATGGGTGCAGGCACACATGTATTCCCACCGGTGAATAGTAATTTTGACACCCAAATCCCTACTCCAGGTCCCACTGAGCCTGTCCCAAGAGGGGGCCGCCCTGCCCTGGAGGAGGTTGTACAATCTGGAGACCCTACCTCTGGGGGTAGCATTCATCATAATCTCAGACCGAATCATCAGGGGAGTGGGAGGGTTTGGGGGGGAGAAAGGGAGGGGGGGTTTAGTCGAGGTGAATTCCGGGCCACCTGTTTGAGAGATCGGTGTGACCAGCATATTGAAGCCAGCAGGAGGGAAGTCTTTGCAGGGATATAGGCAGGTCTGGCCATTCTTTGAAGGTACCTAGGGTGAAAGCCTCACATATAGTTTTAAGGCCTGAATTGGCCCAGCATGAAGGGTGAGGGGAGAGAACACGAGCAGCACCATCTCTACCACGCCCCTCACTTTCCTACCGCCCGGGGATCAATAACTCGCACCACCGTGCATGCATACTGCAGTGATAGAGCGCTTCACAAATCTGGTGCACCCCTGTTTAACACAACGCTGCACTACTCCACCCACCCACATCTGTATATTGCATGCCAAGACTTCAGTGAGCGCATCTAACCCAACCCCTCCTAAAATCAATGCTTCCTCCGCAGATAGACACCCATCGCCGACAAGAGGAAAGCTATAGAGAGAAGAGGCTTGTTTATCCGCCTCCATAACCTTCACTAATGCTACGACAAGATGGCCTTCCAGCCACAATGAAGGAATAGGTCTACACACAGAGATCATAAACAAGGTAACCAGGCAGTACAGAGCTTAACTTATACAGCTCACAACCCTTCCCTTAGCTGGGCACCAGGAAGTTCACCTGTACTTTCCCCTTCTTCTCTATTACTCCCTCATCCTGCCTAGGTGGATGAGCCCCCACCTCCAGGAAGACGTATCACCATCCACAGTCCATACTACAACAGCTTTCTACCACCTGCCCTGCGCTAGTGCCCCACCCGACTCGGACTCCCCAGGGAGCTTGGGCTCCTGCTACCGACTACGCTTCATGAACAGCCGGTAACTTAAGCAAACAAACTTACAAGATAGCAGCTGAAGTAGCAGCGTTTAACAAACATGAGGAACTCTCAGACTCTTCTTTTTTCTCTTCCTCATTTGAAACGGGGTCTGCTCATTGGACGCCCTGATGAAGGTGCCCTGTACTACCCAAGTACATAGATGCACCGAAACGTGTACATACACAGAAGAGGACTATGGATAGACTATTTTCAACTCTCTCTTCTATTAGTGTGTTAATGAAATTTCCATTGAACACGTTGGCCATATTTTGAGATATCCCTACAGTCCAAAGACTCAGACCTTTTAGGTCAGCCTGAGCACCCGAGTTCAGGGACTACAAGAAACGGTGAAAATAAAACAAGACTCGTTTTTTCACATGTAGTATTCATTTAGTCCAGAAACTCTGCTTAATTTGCAAACCTTAGAGGAGATGGTTTCACAGAATTATTGTGATATTGCCAATATTTTTCACAATTGCTTTGGTTAATCGTATGGTATTGTAAATACGTGTTAGCAACCGATTAGGGCTACACTTATGTTTCCTCTTCTTTGATCATGAAACTCTGGCACTGAGAATTGAAACTGAAACATTTATTATAACCAATTTTTGTCTGTCTATATTGATTAATTGTGTCACTGTAAATTTATGCTACTGCATCACACACTTGGATTATAAACAATTGCTTTTTTGCAACGTACCTTTGTTATGTATGGGTTTCTGACATTTCTTTAATTAATTTTCTTGTTTGACACACATAGAATCCACATTACTATAGGTTGGCCAAAGCTGTCCCAACAAGTAGACATAGCCTTTGACCAACACAAAGAAATGTGATGAGTTCCCCATTAGTCCCCTTGTCCAAACCTTTGTGACGTCTTAAGCAATGGCAAGGCAGGAACAGGTTTGCGCCCCCCCATTACATTAGGAGGGGCTTGATTTTAAATCTTTCTCGAGGGAAAAGGGGACAACTTTTTCATGTTGGCATCTGAATCGGCCCTGTGGCGTACCGTTGCATCATCTACTCGGGGAGATTCAGGGAAAAAGTTCCAGAAAGGAAAGTCACCATGGAATGGGCATGGTGTGTCAGTCAACCTCTATATTTTGTTCCATGCCATCGTTGTGGATCCAGTAGGATCCAGGGGGTCTAGTTTGAGACCAGGGGGAGGAAGTTAGGCACTTGAGTTTAACGTGGGGCGGGGAATCACTGGATTCAAACCAAAATGCTGTAAAGGGGGCCGGCGCAGCAATCCAGTATCGCTCAAAGTTGGGGGCACCAAAACCACCCTGTGCCATTGTAGTAGCTAATGTTCCCAATTTCAGGCAAACAGACCCAGAATGCCATAGAAATGCATTAATAACCTGGGTCAGTGTTGTAGAGAATTTGCAACCCAGCCATAGTGGAATATTCTGAAATGTATACAAGAGTTGTGGTAGAACCAACATTTCAAGAACGGCCACACACCAGCCAGAGTAATTGGTAACTTGGCCCAATCCGCAGTCTTCCGGCTAAGGGAGGAGAGGTTCTCCTGAAAATTTGAGTCATATATTGAGGTCTGGTGATGTGTGACCACTACCCCGAAGTATTTAATCTCTGTCTGGGACCAGGCAAACCCACATAGATCCCGGGGTGCCACGGTGGTATTGGTCAACGGGAACAGTTTGGATTTGGAGCAGTGCACTTTTAGGCTCGATAACTCACAGAAAAGTATAATATCATCCAGGATTGGGGCTAAATTTTCTTCCGGAGAGCAGATGAAAAGTAAAGCGTTGTCTGGAAAAGAGGGAAATGATCTCGGGGATCCCAGTCAGTTTAATGCCCCTACATGAGTGCCATTGACGAATGCCATCTACCAAGTGTTCAATAGCTAATGCAAATATTAATGGGGAGAAGGGACAACCCTGTCTAGTGCCTCTAGCTATTTCAAATTGAGTAGAGCAGCATTCTCCAGATATCCAAACATTTTGAGCGTCTTGTCTATTCTCAGGTTTCCTCCTTTGTAACTGAACATTTTATTCTTCCTTGCTTTTAGACTGGATTCCGACCTCTACATTCCACAGAAATGGCTCTGCTTTCTGTCTGTGATTCACTTCTCTCAGCATGCTAAGCATTCGTCTCTTCTACTGGATTTATCTGCTGCTTTCGACACGGTGCATCATACTTTACTCTTGACTTCTCTGTCCTCTTTTGGCTTTTCTGGCTCTGTTCTAACTTGGTTCCGTTCTTTTTTATCTGACTGCACGTACTCTGTATCCCGAGCTGGGACCTCATCTGATACTTTACCACTTTTGCACGGTGTTCCTCAAGGTCTGTCCTAGGATCTTTTCTTTTCTCTCTCTATACTTCTCTCTCTACTATTATTTCTTCTTTTGGGAGATCTCATCACTTTCATGCTGACAATGCCCAGCGTTTTCTTTGTTTCTACCTTCTATCCACAAGGTTATGTTATAGGTAGTTCTAAAGCTCACTATCATGGGCGTAGGACATGGGGGGTACAGGGGGGACAAATCCCCCCTCACAATTTTAAGTGGGGGGGATGTAATATGTATCCCCCCAGAATATGTGTTTGGTTTGTCATGCAGGGATCTGTTTTTGAAGTGGGGGGAGGGGCTGCTTACTATATAAGCTGCCCTCTCCCCCCTGGCCTCCAAAGCATGGGGGCAATACCCTGGGGGCAGATGGGTGATCATCTGCCCCCAGGGAAGGAGGGCTAACAAAAAAAAAAGATTTTTATTTTAAAACGTAGTTTTGGGTGGTGTGGGTGCGGGTGGGACCACTAGCCCCCAGGGATTTTTGCAAGGGGGGTGGCCCTCTCTCCCCCCCACCTAAGTGGATGGAGGGCACTTTATGTAGCCCTCCCTGGGGGCAGATTTCTGCCCCTAGAAAGGGGTACATGAGATGCCCTCCATCCATTTGGGGTGGGGGTGGGGAGGCCACTGCAAATATTGGCAGAGCCACCCTTCCCAAACCTGGGGCAGTATGTTTTGACCCCCCCGGGGGCAGATGGCCACACACATATGCCCATCTGCCCCTAAGGAAGAGCAAAACAAAAATATATATATATTAAAACTTTGTTTTGGGTGGAGGCCTGGGGGGCACTAGACCACCAGGACTTTTGTGTTTGAAAGGGGGGTGACCCTCCGCCACCCTAGGTGTATGGGGGCACCTTATGTAGCCCTCCCTGGGGCAGATTTCTGCCCCTAGGAAGGGGTACATGAGATGCCCCCATCTGTTTGGGGTGAGGGGAGAGGCCACTGCAAATATTGCCAGAGCCACCCCACCCCCCAAGCTTGGGGCAGTACATTTTGCCACCCCCCCTGGGGCAGATGGTCACACACATGTGCCCATCTGCCCCTAGGGAATGGCAAAACAAAAATATATATATTATAACTTGTTTTGGGTGGTGGGCCCGTTAGACCACCAGGATTTTTGGTGTTTGAAAGGGGATGGCCCTCTCCTCCCACCCTAAGTGGATGGGGGCACCTTACATAGCCTTCCCTGGGGGCAGATATCTGCCCCTAGGAAGGGGTAAATGAGATGCCCCCATCCATTTGGGGGAGGGGAGAGGCCACTGCAAATATTGGCAGAGCCACCCCCGAAGCCTGGGGCAGTACATTTTGCCCCCCCGCGGGGGCAGATGGCCACACACATGTGCCCATCTGCCCCTAGGAAAGGGGCAAAACAAAAATAAAAAAATATATAACTTGTTTTGGGTGGGTGTGGGGGGCCACTGAACCGCCATGGATGTTTTTAGTGGAAATGGGGTGACCCTTCCCCCCCCCCCACCCCAAATGGATGGGGGGCATCTCATGTAGCACTCCCTGGGGGCAGATTGCTAGCACAATCTGCCCTAGGAAAGAGGCAAAACAAAAACAAAAATAACTTGTTTTGGGTGGGTGTGGGGGTCACTAAACCACCATGGATGTTTTTAGTGGAAAGGGGGGTGCCCAAGGGTGTCTTCTTTTCGGAAATGCATGGGGTTCTCCGTTTTCTTTGGTGGCTTCGACACCCTAGGCCCAAATCTGTAGATTGTCCAGATGAGCAAAATCTTCTTTGCCGAAAGGCTTGGGGTTATCAGTGGGTTAGCCTTTTCCCTTTGCGCCAAGGTAGGTGCATCCACACATGAGAGGTACCGTTTTTGTCGGGACACCTGTGGGAACCTGGGAAGGTAGGACATTTGTTGTTGGCGGCGTGTTTCGGAGGGTGCGCAGAGGGAACTGTCTCTAAAATTTGGTGGAAAAAACCACAATTCTCAGACATTTCACTCTGGCCACCCACTGAAACACACCGCCAACAACACATGTCCTACCATCCTGCATTCCGACAGGTGTCCCGACGAAAACTGTACCTCACATGTGTGGGTGCACCTACCTGGGCGCAAATGGAAAAGGCTAACCCACTGGTAACAACAAGTCTTTCGGCAGAGCAGATTTTGCTCATGTGGACAACATACAGATTTGGGCCTAGAGTGTGGAAGCCACCAAAGAAAACAGGGAACCTCATGCATTTCCAAAAAGAGGACACCCGTGGAAATACACAGATGTCTGACCTGCGTGAATCGCCCCAGAATGTATTACCCACAATCCCCGGCAAAGTCTGAAATTTGGTGAAAAAAACTACAATTTTCAGACATTTCCCTCTTGCCTCCCACCGAAACACGCCGCCAACACCACATGTCCTTCCTGCATTCCCACAGGTGTCCCGACATAAACGGTACCTCACATGTGTGGGTGCACCTACCTGGGCGCAAAGGGAAAAGGCTAAACCACTGGTAACCCCCCAAAGGGTTTGGGGAGACAACCTACAGATTTGGGCCTGGGGTATCTAAGTCACGAAGGAAAACAGGGTACCCCATGTATTTCCGAAAAGAAGACACCCGTGGGAATCCACAGAGGAATAACTTGTGCGAATCACCTCAGAATGTATTACCCACAATCCCAGACAAAGTGAAAATTGTGTTTTTTCCACCAAATTTCAGACTTTGTCAGGGATTGTGGGTCATACATTTTGGGGCGATTCGTACAAGTCAGACCTCTGTGGATTCCCATTCTTTTCGGAAATGTATGGGGTTCCCTGATTTCCTTTGTGGCTTCGACACCCTTGGCCCAAATCTGTAGGTTGTCCACATGAGCAAAATTCTTGAAAATCTGCTGTGCAAAAAGACTTGGGGTTACCAGTGTTTTGGGCTTTTTCCTTTGCACCCAGGTAGGTGCACCCACACGTGAGGTACCGTTTTCGTCGGGAAACCTATGGGAACACAGGAAGCTACGCTCAGTGTTGTTGCCTGTGTGTTTCGGTGGGTGACCAGAGTGAAATGTGCGGAAATTGTTTTTTTTCTTTCATTTTCCCGATTTCCCCCCAAACTATGGAATCTTTCCCTACATAGTTGTTGCCTGACCTTCGCAAATCACCCCTTCCCAAACTTGGAATATTGTCTACTTTTCAGAAATGTATGTATCAAAATATGTTATTTTGGTTTCCACTCAATCTGTTCTTGAAAGCCTGGAAAAGGGTGAATCCAGCACAGCAAACCATTTGTTCCTAGCTCTTACAAGGAAAACACCACAGGCTTCTTTGTACATTTTATTGGCATTTTCTGAAGAAAAAAAACAAATGTTCTCCATTTTGGTTATTTTCTCTCAACCCCCTACAGCAAACTAGGATTCCTGTGTGAGGTTATGGCTGCCTACATGTGGGGAAAAAAGGGGCCAACTTTGGCCAAGCTCTCTCATGTAACAAAGAAGTTACAAGGGATTGAATGGCAACATACCAAAATCACCAAAAAAGGCCTCGGCACTGGGGGGAATACCCATGGCAGTTAAGGGGTTAAGACAGTAAAGCCCCAGAGGAGATATCATTTGCAAGGTAGCTCAGTTAGTTAATGCTCCAAATGCAGATTGTTCAAAGGAATATGTAACACCTGTGTTCAGCACCTGGCTTAAGCTTCCGGTGGGATAATAGGCAGAGTGAATGCATTCAGCTTCCGATGCAACACAGCATTTTCCAGGTCAATTGGTTCAGAAAAAGTGGTGGAAAACAATTACTGTCACTTTTTCTAATTGGCCAGATTTCCGTGCATTTTCTGGGTGGCGTTCGGGGGCCGAGTGGACACACCAGGACCCCCTGTATTTCCCACTCCACCAGACAAATGCAACCTTACTGCCAGCATGGATTCTCATGCTGGAAATAAGGGAAGGGATTCCTCTGGGATCTGCTTGGAAATGAAACCTGGTAAAAGTGGGCGGAGTCCAGAGGAAGCCATTGTCAATTCCGCCAGCAATCGCTAATTGTGCGAGGTATTTACACTCCTCCAAAGTGGAAAAGCAATGTGATTTCACTTGCCTTTTATGCTAAAATCTTCCATTTTGTGGCGGAAAAGTAAAAACGTGTGCCAATGGTCCTCTCCATGCAGTTTACTTTGTGCCTTGATGCTTGGGGTTTTTTTGCGTGATGCTACACATGTAATAAATAAATAAATACATTTAACTTGACCCCAGATAAATGGCAATTCGTAATCAGAATGAGTGAGCATGGCATGTCGCTGGTAAGAGCGTGTCCTGTGCTTCTTGAGTGCGTTGGCAAATGCCCTTAATTGCCATCTCGCGTTAAGCAGTCGACAGAGGTATTTCAAATGGCCAATTTCGCTCTTTGGGTGACATTGTCTAAGTGGCATAATGTTTGCCAGCATGAGCCACTTTCTCTGTGGAGTTAATTGTGCCCATCCCAAGGAAGAAGTGTGAAAAGCCCACAAGGCCACTGTGCCCTGCTCTTTCTGTGTGTGTCTTCCCCACAGGGCGACAGGTGCCGACTCAGACATGGGTAAGTCTCGGGTGGCAAGCCTCTACCCTAGTTGATGTGGCAAGGGATTCCAGACTTCTAAGGCTGATAACATTAGTAGCATTGAGTTACATGCCACCTGACAGGTATGTGTGATAAAGTTGCAAAGCAGAGCTGTTAGTGGGCTAAAGCAGGAGGCAATGTCTGACCACCCTCAAAGGGTACGTGCAACCAAAAGTAATATGCCCCTCCCCCCATCATGGCTGTAGGGGCCAGGCTCCAAACTAGGGCAAGAATGCCCTCCAATCATGCATGCCCACGAGTAGGGTACCCCTCATGCTCCAAGAACCCTGTTGAGCAACCTCTGTGCTTTCCAGGTGATACTAACGTTAGTTAAAGCCAGAAATCTAAAAGGTAATCGCTTAATTGCAGCTGGAAATTAGCTCCTGGCGTGATCAAAATGTCTTAATCAAGTGTGACATCATCCCCTTCATTTATAAGCAATATGTGTGTTCTCGCGTTTCTTCATCCACTGAATTACTGTTAGAAACAAAGGCACGAGTTGTGTCTCTTGTGTAGGCATTAGGAAGGCAGTTGCCAGCCTCTGGCATAGTATGCCCATGTTCTTCCAATATTGGCTAGCTGTTGCCCTCTTATGACCTGGTAGAACCATCATGGCAGCGACTGGCAAATGCCTTTCCCCTGCAGACAGAAAAGCGGAAATAAGAGGCCAATTCAAGACACAGAACTAATAGAAGTTAAGACATACTGCAGCTGCCATTGCTGTGTTAGGAAGAATATGTTGAGTGTTCAAGCAAGGAGGTATGTATTAAGCAAGCAAGCAGTGAGAGAAAAAGAAAGGCCAGAGGGGCTCTTTGAATAATGCAACAGGGCAGGGGACCCATGCTCTGCAGTCCTAGTAACATATGAGAGAATCAAATAGATCAGGCTTTGCAGCAAATGTTAAACGAGAAAGGAACAGAGTCCAGCTCTGCATTCAGAATAACAAAGGAAAAGAAAGGCTAGGCTCTTAAGCCAGCATGAGATGGAATAAGAGGCACCAGACTCATCGTGAGAGGCTGGTCGGGCCCTCACAGGGGTGCTAGAGGGGCAGTCCACATAGCGGGCTGCCCCTCTGGCCAACCCCCTGGGTCCACACACACCCCACCTACTAGGCATTCCCCGGGTCCGACATATCCGGCTGAGGACCTGGGGAGTGCTTATAAGGGGGTGGGCTTGCGATCGCTCATCCTCCTTGTTTGCTGTACCCTCTCAGCCCCCCCCCCCACCCCCGAAGAAAGTCAAAGTAGCAACATCACACACCTGGTCCCTCTACTCCCATTATAGGGCTTACTCAGAGGTACAAACAAGATTTCCCCTTTCTTTGAAACCCCCATCCTTCCATTCCAAGAGACACACACGTCCCCTTGCCCCACACAAAAATGTAGCAACTTGCAGTTGGTAGAAAAGGCTTCAACTCCTTTAATTGGCAGGAGTCCAATTACAGGTGATCTGCCTCTTAACGAGCTGGCGCCCTAGCTGTGACCCACTGGAAGTAATTGTTATTTCCTCTCTCTTACCATGAGCTCATAGTCAGATGAAAAATCCAGAAATGCAACATACAAAGACATGTTCTTTGCTGCTTCGTCCTTTAATTTTCTTCTCTTTTCTTTTCTTCTTTTCTCTTGTTTTATACAGTGATATTTGTAATTTAATACGTACTGCTATTTTAATTATAATTTTGTGAAAAGTCGAGTTCTTTGACTAAAACACAATAAATAAATAAAGCAAAGTCCCCAAGATGTCCCCTGTCCCCCCCAGATTTTGTGTGTCTCCTACGCCCCTGCTCACTATCACGCTGGGGTATTCTGGGGCTCAACGAGAAAGGACCTACAAGAAACAGTAGATCAACAGATCAATTAGGAAATAAGAACGTTTTAAGCAGTTTCCGAAACTTGGAAAAATCCTCCGTCAACCTGAGGGCAAGAGGAAGTCAATTCCATAAGTGAGGGGCAGCCCACGGAAAAGGCCCTGCCACCAAAAGGTGGCCTTCCTAAATTTAGGAACCACCAGTTAGCCAAGTTTGACAGAGTGGAGGGTCCTGGTGGGAGTATAAAGAGATTTTTCTCCTGCAGGAAAACCGCAACTTGCTTGTGAAGCGCATGGTGAGTCAAGCAAAGAGATTTAAAATTGATTCTGCTTTCAACAGGCAACCAGTGAAGTTGGGCCAGGATGGGAGAAGAAAGAATTTAGGCAGACGCTTAACAACATTCTTCAGAATCTGAACCCTACAAATGATGAAGTTACTTACCCCTGGTAAGGTTGTTTCGACTGGATGTTCCTGCCACGTATTCCTCTTCTTTATCTCCTTTGCTGCTTCAGAAAAACATTTCCAGCAGAGGGCGCAGTGCGTCAATCCCGTCGACTCAATGTCAACGTCATCACCAGTATATATAGCATGTGCAGCGCCCGTTGGCTTCAGTTCCGTTTTTCCCCCCGTTTTCCTTTGCAGAATTAACCGCTTAGCATCATACTGTATCAGACTTTACGCTCTTTGAAAGTGTAATAACTGGAAATTCTACAGCGGGGTAGGTTGGGAGGGGCGATGAGGAATATGTGGGAGGAACATCCAGTCGAACGAACGTTACCAGGGTTAAGTAACTTGTTCTCCCAATAGATTGTGTCCTCCTATGTATTCCTCATCTTTTGATGGACTCCCAAAGCAGTGTTGGTTTTGGAGGCGGGAGTTCACAGTTTTCAGAATTAATATTAGTCATGGCCCGAATGAATGACTGCCTTCTCAAATCCTCCTTCCTGAGATGAAGATGAGTCTAGACAGTAATGCTTTACAAAGGTATGGATGGTAGACCAAACGTCTGCCACAATGATGTCCCTTATCAACACCACTCTTTGTAGGGCCGAAGATGTTGCCATGACCCTCATAGAATGGGCCTTCAGGTGGGTCTTTTCCAGATAATCTGTAGCATTGTCCAATGCTCACAATAATCCATCTCAACAGGGTTTGTTTTGTTATTGCTAGTCCTAATTTATGACCCGTGTATCCGATGAAGAGCTGATCAACTGGGCAAATCTTTGCCATTCGCAAAATATAGAAACTCGGAGCTCTTCTTGGGTCAAGTCTATGTAGCCTCTCCTCTTCCTTTCCTAGTTAACAATTGGTAAAACAATTGAGATACATGAAATTCAGATACTATTTTAGGTAGAAAAAAGGTTTTACCTGAAGAACAACCTTGTCTCTATAATAAGTAGTAAAATGGGGTTTACAAGAGAACGCCTGCAACTCGCTCACCCTGCGGGTTGATGCTAGAGCTACTAGTAAAATGGTTTTAAATGTTGTTTTAATGGACACAAAAGAAGAGGCTCAAAAGGAGCACACAAGAATTTTAGAACAAGTGTCTGTAGAGGAGCAGCTGTACACCTACTCTCTGATCCCCGCCCCCTTAGCACCATCCAAGTGGAATGACAGATGAGGAGCCACAATTGGGAACCCGTGCATGAATCCTTGCATCATTCCTGTACCACTTTGAGTATATGATAGACGATATGCACTCAGGCAACCATTTAGAGAGTACTCGCAAGCTGACATAGTGGAGAAAAGCTACTAAGAAGGATGCCCTTCGCCGAGCTGTTGAAATACAGCCATGAACAGAATGGATGTACATTAAAGACAAAGTCTGACGACTGCAAAATAATGTCATAAAGAAGATCTAAGAAACTATGCTGAAACAATATGAAAATACTTAACATGATAATGTAATTGGAACACTAAGAGAAACATGTATTCAATGATACAGTAATCATGAACTCAAAGAAGAATTAAGTGACTTACTGATCAATAACTGTAAATACGCTGTAACGCAAGGTAGAAAGAACACATAGAAGCTTGCTTATAAGAGGTATATATTCAACGTTTAGGATTACCATTACAACAAGATTGACAACGGCTTAGGTCAATCAACCCAGCTACCTCAAAATGCAAGCCCAGGATCCCGAAGTGAAAAGACGAAGAGGCTGTTAGTCTTGGGAGGATAGCTCAGGGGCATCGTGCTCGCCTTGGAAGCAAGACAACACGGAGCAACACCGGTTCGATTTCCGGGTCCGAGATTGGAAACCTCTGGGTATTAAGCGCATTATAAATAACCAATTACAATTACAATTTCCCTTGCAAAATAAAGGAGTTCATTGGCCTGAGACCAAGGATGCTATTTCGAGAGATGAAGGCAAAGTATGAAGGGATCAGACCATGTGCGAAGGACATTTCTCAAGATTAGGAGGAACAAGAACATTTATAGAGACCAATTATTGGACAATTAAAAACATATTATGAATTTTCTATGGGGTAGAGTGAGCAAGTCTCAAAAGGCTAAGAGAAGCAACTGCACCCAGTATAATTGAATCAAATAGTGTTAAATACACTGTCGAAATTGACAAATTTGTGGTCTCTGCTCGCATACAAGGGACATTCATTAGGCTTGAAACTAAGATAATGGTGTGCCTACACACCTTTGAATGTTCAGGGACAGTGCAGAATGGCAAGGTCAGTTTTCAAACAGAGGCCACTGGCATGAGGCCTACCGATGAGAGAGGGTAGACTAAATGGGAATCTCAAAGCACCTGGGTTTCGTTTCCAAGTACGTGCTGCTAGCGAGCCGATGTCCAAGTTTGGATTTGGGTTGCCAACCAATCGGAAAAGCTTGACATGCACTTTTACATACAATGTTGCAAGTAGTATTCTGCTGCCATATTCTTTGCTGTAATTAGTATTTAGAAGTAGCTCTGGGCGTGTCCTACAGACAAGGACCGCCAATGAGAGATGAATACTCATGTATTCTATATGTAAACATGTTATCCTAATCCAATCCCACCCCTCGATAGGTTTTTGTAATATGCCACATAGAATGACATCCTAGATGACGCATCCAGCATTATATAAACTATGTATAATCAAGAAGACAGTGTGATCCTGCATGAATCAATTTGATGAATGGCGATTAACCCTGCTTTGAGTCTGTCTGGTTATTTGTCCGAGACATTTTCTTGGTAATTCCATCTAGTACTAAGACGCTTCAAGGTGCTAGAGCACCTTTCAAATCCCAAACTGGGACTTCAAAAGAAGTTGGAGGAAACATGTTGGTGAGCCCCTTGAGAAATTGTATTATTAAAAGGAATTTAAAAAGTAAGAAACTTCCTCAGAAGAGCGCTTAAAAATTGAAAGTGCTGTCAAATAACCTTTAATGGTCCCAATCTGGAGCCCCAGATTTGACAAATGTAGCAAGAAAGACAACCATAGGTATATTACATTGAAATGGGTCCACATTCTTATCTCTGCACCAGTTACAGAACCTGTTCCAACGGTACAAAGATTTAGTTGCTGGCCTTCTGGCCAAAAGCAAAATCTCCAGTATGTCATCCGGGAGGTCCCAATCCTTATATCTTAACCTCTCAGAAACCATGCGTGACGGTTGAGTGTCTTTACCTCTGGATGGAGAACCCGACCCTCCTCTCGTGAGAGAATATCCTCTCTTTGTGGAAGACTCATTAGCGGGCAGATGGACATGTCCAGATGGTCCAGGTACCACTGGAGTTTTGAGCGAGTGGTTCCCGGGTGGATGATTCTGATGTCTTTTTATGAATGGGAGACAGTATCCCTGTGCTACAGTTTGTAATATCCAAGCATCTGAAGTAATGCCCTGCCATTCTTGCAGATGCTAAGACAGTTTGCCTCCCACTGGGGTCTTGTGGTTTAAGACCTGATAGAGATTTTGAGGCAGCTGGAACAGTGGCTGATGATGAAGCAACTGCTGTTTGGGCGGACTTAGTACCTCTCCCTCGTCCACCACAAGGGAATCTTCTTTGGCCTATATGATTATCCTGACCCCTCATTTTACCAACTGAAGAATAGAAGCCCAATGACCTACCCCTCCAAGAAAATCCACTGGGTTAAGATTGTTGTGGCTGTCCGATTGTGACGCTAAGTGATTTCGCCACCACCTTAGAGGTTTGCAGCTTCTCCAGGCTTTCGTCAGCCTTGCTGCCAATCAGTTGAGAGCCATCAAAAGTCATATCGACAAGTCTGGACTGCACGTCCGGTACAAATTCAGACTTTCTAAACCACGCAAATCTGCGTAGTACGATACTGGTCACCATGGATCTACTGATGTGGTCAGCAGTATCCAGTCCTGACTGTAAATACTCGCACATAGCAAGGTAGCCATCTCTCCCTTCCCCCCCTCGGGAATGTGGTCAGCCACAATTGCTATTCAATCCCACAGGGTGAATGTGAATTTTGCTAAGACGCAAGTGGCATTGGCAGATTTCAATGACATGCTTCCGGCAGAAAAAATCTTTCTGCCCAAGCGTCCACTCGCTTATTGTATAGTCAGGAGGGATATGCGGCCTGTTTGGAAGTGGACATCGATGCCTGAACCACCAAGCTTTCTGGCGTGAGGTGCTTTGCCAAATAGTGAGGGTCGCTGCTAGATGGCCTATATTTTTTGGTTAGGTTCTTGTTCACCACAGCAACTGTCTCGGGTGTCACCCAATTTGTCTTAACCCTTTTTTGAAGGGCAAGGTGAAAAGGAAGGATTCAATACTTTTGTGGATCCTGGTCAAGGATATCCAATACATCGATGGTGTCAAATACCGTTGACAAGTCAAGCATAATCAAGAGAGCCGTTACACCCTGGTCTCTTATCATAACAATGTCATCAAGAACTAAGACTAGTGCTGAAAGGTATCAAAAACCAAATTATCCTCCAGAAAGTTTCTCAATTGTGGAGAAATATTAGCCTCGAAAACCTTCAATTGTGCTCTTTTTTTTTTCATTCCTGAAGATCACAGCCTCAGCCCAACAGGAATCCTGCCTCCCACACAACATTAATTATCCCAATTATGTTCCTATCAGGATGCACTGTTCCCAGGAACCCAAGTTCAAAACCTGCCCTCATTTAAGAGTTCTTGTATTTCCCACAAGCTTTTCAGTCTATGGAACAGGACTGTTTGGTGCATAGGGAGCAAGAAATAAAAGGACATGTGGTTTCTGGTTCCCTTGTGCATGGTTTCAACATACCCCGGCACACAACGACACCAAAGTGTTGTGTCGAGCTTAAAAGCCTGACCATCCCTGAGCCAAAGATACTCACATCATGATTTCACAGAAAATTGCGTCAGACTGACTGAATAAGGACAGAAACTGGCCCTTCTCCTGCTGCCTACCTGTTTGTCATACATCAACCTCAGATTTTTAACATAGTATAATGAACATAGATTGCATAGGGAGTGCAGGGTAGTTTTTCACTAGATAGTTATGCATGTACTACTATCAAGGGGCAAAAATGCAAGTGTCAGGCTACTAGCCAGCCATCAAAAAGTCCCTTGTCACCTCAATTCTATACATAAACACAGCACACAATGTCTTACTTGCCAACAGACAAATCACTAGCCTGTGGCGAGTACAGATTCTGCACTCTGTACTATATATAAGTTGATGGCCTACTCCCAAGTAAGTCACCACACAGTCTCCCAGTGAACACACACAAAAAATAATGTATAGCAAGACATGACACACTCTAAATAAATAACTTTGACATTAAGGTGGCAGGATGTTTTTAATGTTACTGTATTAGTTTGAACAGTCCATTCCTTGACTTCTGTTATGAAAAACATTCACCTTTATATACAGTATATTCTTGACTTGAGGAATTTTGGCACAGGCCTGGCAGTCCCATGGCCCCCACAGGGCCCGGGTAGTAGTTGCTACAAGCTTGTCATCTAAGGGAACATCTAGAAATAAAGACAACAAGGTACTTACTTGTAACTCCTGTTCTCCAGCATTGGTATCTTTCCTGTATTCACATTCTCACTGAATAAACCCAGTCGGAGTAGCCGCAGAGTAGCAGTCTCTGCAGTCTATGGCAGCAAGGGCAGCTAAATGCAGAGGGGAAGCTGCCTTACTTGCCTGTGCTCCCCTTCTGACTGAATCCATCTTGCAAGAGGCGGAGGACCGCTGCCTCCGGAGCTCCAGAAAGCATATGGCAACTGCATCGTTACAGCCCGGCGACCCAGGCCTGGAAGCAGAGTCTCTGAACACTCGACCGGAGCTGCGACTACAAGACAGCGAGTCGGAGTCTTCCGCGACGCGAGATTCTGTGAACAATGCCCTGAGAACTTGCTCGCCTGGCTCCCCTTCTTCATCCGGTCCTAGTGCCCCGCCGATCGAGACAGGTCCGACGGCGCCCCTCGGAGGAGAGGAGACGTCGGCTGTCCCAGGTGAGGGAGCGGGACTGGAGGGGCGGGGGATTGTTGGCGGCGGGTCTGGTGTTCCGATGCCGAGGCCGTCGACGCTACTGCCTTCCGTGAGCGCAACCATTGGGGGTGCAGCGCCGCTTCTTTTGCCTGTAACCCGATCCACCAGCCAGGACGGTGCTGTGATTGGGGGAGCGCAAGGGGAGTTGGCGAGCTCCTCATCTAACGCCTTACCGTCCTACAATGAAACTGTGGTTTCTATCTTTCATCACCCCCGTCCGACTTCGGTGGAGGTGTTGGTGCTGCTGGGCGCACCCACGTGCCTGCCGTCGGAGGACGAGACCCAGCTGGAAGCACAGGAGGAGAGGGCTATTGCAGAGACTTCCCCCCTCTCATAATGCTTCTAAAGACTTATCACATAGAAGCCCTGCAAAAGCTCAATTTGCTTCTGTCAACCACCGGCACCAGAAAAAAAAGAGCAGGAAACACTGCGCTCACCTACGACAAAAATCTGGCTATAAAGTACAGCTGAGCACACGTCCTGGACTGCCCAACTCGTCTACCAACTCGACCAGATCCCCTTCAAAGGGTGAACAGTCAACGCCGGCACTTACCTTGACTAACTGCAACTTCTTTGCAAAATTTCTAAAGAGGAAACTAAGTGTCTCAGAGGAGCTTTCGGATGCTGAGATCCTGAAAGCAGTCCTCGACCAACCGCCGCCGAAAAAAAACTTTGGTGGCACCCTCCTGTGCAGGGGGTTCTCGTATTTCTGAGCTGGCTGGAGGCCTTAATCTCTGCGTTCCGCCGGATGCCAGAATTAGATGGCATTCCGGCTCACCAAGCCCCGTTTCTTTACCTGCCCAGCGGCACCCCATCTCCATCTTTCAGGCAGAGGTGGGGGGCAGCCCTCTGTTGGGTCGGGGGCCGCCCCTAGGTCCTACGGCGGCCGCCCCTACCTCTTCTAAACCATCCTGAGACGCCGAGATGCCTCGCTCCTTTCCTGTGTTTGATGCTGCTCTGGAAATGGCATACCAACGGAGCATGTTGCTCCTCAGTTCAACAAAGCAGGAAACAGCGAGCCTCAAACTCCAGCATCGTCTACGACAGCACCACCGATACATTTAAAAAAAAACCTGTTTTCTCGACCCCACAGCGGTCCCACTCCAGCCGAGGGCCAGGGAAGGATCTCTGTCGAGTGGACTCGCGGACAAGCACTCCACACAAATTCCTGCTTCGCTGGCCCTTGACCCCAGCGCCATGCTGCCGCTTGATTCAAGCTCCGCTCCCCATCCTGACTTGACCACTGGCTCACGAACAGCCTCGCCCCCTGACCAGACTAAAGGCCCGCAGACTCAATACACCCCGCCTAGAAATCAACGATTGAGTGAGTCATCGGGGAATATTTCCAAAGACTCGTCGGGGGAAAAAGGTGGACTTGATGTCAATGATGTCTGCGGTGACAATAGCCCTGGCACCATTCTGTAAATTGTATGAGTCGATCAACGACACTCTCAAAGATCACACTTCCATCTCAGCTATGATGAATAGCCGTTTGATCTTCCTTGAGAGGTATATAAATGCCCTAAACAATCGAACTGAAGAACGTCCTCGGGGTGCCGGGGAGCCTTTGTTACACCACTGCCAGGGAACACAGGCCACTGCACCTCCTTCCTCCTCTATTACCCAAATAACGTCTGTTGAATCAAGCACACAGACCCCTCAGTCTTGGTTAACTAAACTAAAGGGTCCTACTGAAAAGCCTAGGTCTGGGCTTAAGGGGCCAGGGTCGGTCAGCAATAAGAAAAAGCCAGGTGGACACAGCACCAATGGTGCCATCAACAATGAGGTGATCCTCATTTCTGCCGACTCCAAGGACGTTCTGGACTCTGAAGGTCCGCCAAAAGCTCCTTCAAATAAAGAATTCGCAATTTTCAACAATCTGAAAACAAATGACCTCTCAGCTACCACTCTATCCCGGTCCTATGCCGAGGTTCTTCCAACTAAAGAGGGAGGTCCTTCTATCTGGATTGCGAACTCTGCAAGCGCAGGAATTGCCTCAACTACCACCACTATTCCAACTAGAGTACAGTCCACGAACTCCAAATTGGCATGCAGAGGGAGCTCTTTGGCGGGCTCTTCGGAACCTAAAGTGCGAGAATTAGACGTTGATCAGGAACTACTAAATCTAAGTGTGTACTCGTCTCCGGAGTCTAAAGAGGAAAGTGCCTCGCACACAAACGTGGAAGCAGAAGCCACTTTTCAGACTTTGGAAAACCATTGCAAGAAGATAATCAGGTTGTCTACCTGGGGCCCGGATGAAATTCAAAGCTCCTCATATGAGCGCTCAGGACGCTCTCGAAAGTCGGATGGTGGAGTATACCTTTACAAAGCCCACTCAGCCCACAGAAAGGAGGAGGAGAGAGTCTTCCCCCCGTCCCCTGGCCCGTAACTCTTCCAAAAACCGGTGGGTCCATGCAACTCAGGCCCGTCGGCCATCTGACACAAGGAGGTATCCCAAAGCCTCCGGTCCTGAGAAATTAACCTCCCGACGCCAAAAATCAATTCCAAAGCAGGCCCACCGGAACCTTTCCACTCGCACCAAATCAGAGCGCACATTCAAGCTGGAACAACTTTTGGACAACAAAAAATATGTAGTCCTGAATCGGGGCTTCGTGCTCAATCTCTTCAAATGCATCCCATCGCTCAGATGTCTGGGGACAGACGACATCTCCTTGGTAGAGCCTTTTCATGAGGGGAAAATTGCGACTGTCTACCTCTACGTAACCTCTAACTCAGTTAAAAGCAGGATCTGAGGCTGCCGAAAACCTTTTGAAATTGGGGTTTGACCTGTCTGAATTAGCAGACAATGAACCATCAGCCCCCCGAGGAGATCGGCCAGACGTGGCCAGGCCCCTAAAAACTCAAACCAGCAAGGCCCGCAAGCCGATCTATCAAGACTCGTCCTCCCGGGCGATAAATGAGACCAAACATGTTGACCAAGGCAACCAATGCACTGGACAGAATGAAATAGGATCCAACCATGCCCCACGAGGAGTACCGCACAGAATCTAAGCCTGACGAAAGTTCACCAATCCCACATGCAGGACTTGCCTATTGGTGAAAGCGCCTACAAAGATCCTTTAGGAATAGGTCGTTTTCCGGTGGGCCCATTGGCCAAAATTCAACTATTACCCAAACGCCAACACTAAGGAAACCCGAGTTGCAACAAACCACCAAACAAGCTCCTCTAGCCCAACTATGGTCCTGCCTACCGAAGGCGTTTTCCAGTAACAGGAAGCAATAGCAACGCGTCAGTCGCTCTCCTGCTCCCCTCACCATAAGACCTAGCGCAAGGAAGGAGGAGTTGTTGCTGGGGTCCTGGAACACCAGGGGCTTGCAGCATTTGACCAAGGAGAGCGACACTAACCTAGGACAATTTGACATAGTTTGTATTCAAGAGTCATGGATGATGGAGAAACCATCAATGGATGGTTATGAAATGGCTTTTGCTCCAGCAAAAAAAGGGGTACTGGGCCGCCCCTTTTCTGGACTCATTTCAGCCATCCGCTCTGGCAGTGGGCTATACCTTAAGAAAACGCTGAAATCCTCTACATACCTGCTTGCAATTGAGCTTTGCTGGGACAAGCAAACTGGAGAAAACGGTCCACAAACATCTTGGATGTTAATCATCATCAATGTTTATTGGAACCTACTCGCAATAAACGACAACACCTTTCTCTCTTTAATCGAGCATACCATCGACGACGGCCGCGCGCAGTTCCCAGCGGCCCACATGATAATATGTGGTGACCTCAACGCCATATGCAATCCACAGGATGTCATGAGTGCTCCTCCGTCACTCTCTTATCCGAGAGAAGAGCAAGGCAATAAGTGGCTCGCGTTGATGAGCCCTACTCAATGCGGGCGACCTTTACCAAAGACAAAATCGAGTCTCTACCTGGGAGAGGGGCAGCTCTGGTGCCGATATTGACCACATCTTTGTGAATAGTCATCTGGCGACACTTACTACCTCCTTCGAAGTAGTCCATTGCACGGCCAGCGACCACAACTTACTGGCCCTGAAGTGGATCTCATGCTCAGCCAGAAAATGTTATATGCCTGCTCAAGTGGAAAACAACAGCCAGAAAAATCATCTCAAACTATCGGTGGAAGCATTGGTGAAGATCACCCAATATTATCAAAAGGACGGAGAAGAGAGCCGCATTAAGATCGTCCTACCACCCCCGGATTATCAACCACTTTTGGTCCCGTACACTGCACCCAATAACAAGGCTAGACGCAGTATCAGACCTCACAGCCATGTATACTGCGAAGAATTGGTGAAAAAACACTGAGAATTGAGGAGATTGAAGCGTCTAGCGCGGGAAAAGCCCTCGCCCGGAAATCAAGACAGCTTCCGCATAGCACAATCAACTTATAAGGCCTGGATCAGGCACCATCGCCTACTTTTATATCAACAGGATGCAGAATCTATGCTGAAGCTGGTATGTGGCCATCACCCGCGAGAATTTCGGTCACTTCTTAGATCGACGACCTCTCCCTCAGAGGAAGTCCCCTTAAACATTGGTGAGGAAGCCTGGACGAACTTCTTCAAGACTCTCTTTCTGGCACCTTCGGCCTCACTTATTATCGAGGATAACACCCAGTCGGAACCGTGGATTGATCTGAGTGACGAAGAGGAGATAATGAAGGTTCTCCGTAGACTCAAACCCTCCAGAGCGCCCGGCACGGATGGAATCACCAATCTGGACCTAAAAAAAAAAACGCAAAAGAATGGTTGGTACTGATAAGTGCGATTTTCCAACGCTGCATGAATTCTAGATCAATTCCATCTTCCTGGACCACGTCCATCGTGGTCCCGATATTCAAAAAGGGCTGTAAGGAGGAGCCAAGGAACTATCGTCCCACAGCCTTGTTGGACACTATTGGCAAGGTCTTTGGGGCTCTGCTGCTACTCCATTTTCAGCAATGGACAAAAAATGCCCCATGTGCCGATCCGTTCCAAACAGGATTCACCAAAAATAATGGAACCTCGACTAATATGTACCTGAGCTCGTTGAAAAGTAAAGTCATTGACGGAGGGCCCTGCATTTTTGTGGCATTTATTGACCTGGCTCAAGCCTTTGAGCTGGTCATTAGAAAGACTGTGGGAAAAACTGAGATACTGGAATTGCCCCACGGACATAGCCCAGCCCATTCGCGCTCTTCACAAAAACACCAAGTTGCGAGTGAGACTAAATCAAAGCAGCCTACTCTCTGATGAAATTCCAGCTGGAAGAGGCGTCAAGCAGGGCTGTCCATTAGCCCCGGCCCTTTTTATCGCTTATATCAGCGATTTTAAAGGACTCCGAAGTATCCATCTGCTCTTTTCCACCGACTGTGGGCTCGCAGAAAATAACACGGCTGTTGTACGCGGACGATATGATCCTAATGACCTGACTCCGATTGGCCTCCAACGCCAACTAGATAATTTGACCTCCTACACACATGCCAACGATCTTCAAATCAACGTGTCAAAAACAAAAATACTAGTGATGGAAAAATTGAAACGCCTAAAGGAAAAACAGAGCCGGTACCTAGAAGGTGTCGCTCTCGAGAGAGTTCAACACTTTAAATATCTGGGAGTAATCTTGGACTGTTCCAAGTGTAAATGCAACCCTGCAACTTACTCTTTTGGAAAAAGCAAAAAAACTTACTGCCCAAATTCATGCATTAGACAACAAATTTGGCCGCTTCTCTTTGATGCTGATCATAAGATTCTATCGCGCAAAGGTGGTTCCCTCTCTCACCTACGCTGCGGAGGCGCTCCCGCATACACATGTTCAACTATGGCCCAAACTGGAAGGCTACTTTTGGCGCACAGTCCTGGGTTCGCCGAAATCATCATCTATGCTATTAATCAGAAGAGAGCTAGGATTGGTTTCGTTGGGAGCGATTATCGAAGTCAAAAACATGATGTTTTACAGAAAAAGCTTGCTCCCGGATCGTCCCCCTCTACTAGACATAATTTGAACTGAAACATTGGGTACATCCTGCAGCGCACTGGAACACTGGGAATCATTGTGTAAAATAAAGCTGATGGAAATCCATTCGTCTGTGGTAGAGCTCATCCGAAATCCAAAGAAAATAAAGAAAATGATGAGTTAGTTTGGATCAAGGCCTTAGACGGTGCAGCCAAGGCAAAATCAACCAGCCATCTTTCATCCCACTTGAGCAAAGTAAATTCTGTTCCAAATTACCTGAGCAAATTCCCCAGTAAAATCGGTCAGAAATCTGTTTTTGAGGGCTCGCTTGAATCTACTGGAAACGCACGGGATTCTGGGAGTTAGAGGGCAAAGCAACTCAAACAAATGCCGATTCTGCTCTAACAAGGATGAGGTTGAAACCATCCGTCATTTGTTACTGAACTGCCCGGGACAAAACAAATCGGATAAGGATACCTGCTACCACACTTATCTGCTTCATATACCAAAGATGAGGAGCTATGGTAGGGTAGGCTAATGAGTGGGGAAAGGACCACTTGGACAATCGGCACAGCACAGACTTGGAAACAAATCTTGGCCGTCTAACTAATGTACTGGAACAAATTCAGTTTTCGTTTTCTTCTCTTCTACGTTTTCTCTTTCTTATTGTAAAAATCATTAATTTGATTAAATCAAGTAAATAAATAGTCAGGCTGGAATTCTCGGTAATGATGCAGTTTAGATTTTAGCTTAAAACTGCTAGTCACTTTTGAAGTCCATCAGTGCCACTTTGGATCATACTGCCCCAGCCAATGACCCGTGGTGGCCATCTTCAGATTTGGAAGCACACAATGTGGCAGTAGGAACCAAGAAGAGCCAAACAGGGGTAGGCAGGAGGGCCGCACGTAAATCCATGAAAGATACCACTGCTGGAGAACAGTATGTACATGTAAGTAACTTTTTTCTTCTCCAGCACTGGAACCTTCATGGATTCACATGTTCATTGAATAGGATTATACAGCAGTACATATACACAACCAATGGGAGGCGGTACAGCTCTACAGAAGCAATTTAACTCCCCCTCTGGAACACTAACCTTATGCCAACAGGTGGTGGAGCACTGCCTAGCCGACCTGGGACTCCTCCCCGGAATCAACTCTGAAGCAGTGGAACCTTGTGAAGGTAGGGACAGACCTCCACGTGGCTGCCCTGCAAATGTTGAGCAGGGGGACATTGGACAGGAAGGCCGTAGTAGAAGCCATGTTTCAGGTCAAGTGGGCTCTTGGGCTTCCTTGCAGGTGCCTGTTGGCCAGTTGATGGCAATGTGTGATGCAACCAGACAGCCATCTGGAAATGGAAGACTTTGCTAGGGCTTTGCCCACAGGTCTGAATGCCACCAATAGTTGTGATGACTGGCAGAATTTGTTTGTGTGAGCTACATAATACTTGAGGGCACCTGCGACGTTGAAAGAGTGCAAGGTTCGTTAAGCTGGAGAAGGAGAGCCAAAGAACACATGTAGTAGTAGCGGTTCACTCAGGTGAAAGGCTGAAGAGACCTTTGGCATGAACGAAGGGTTTCTTCAGAGAATAAACTTGGACTGGTGGAAAGTCAGGTACGGCTGTTTGCAGAATAATGCTTGCAATTCCCCAACTCACCTTGCTGAGGTAACATATATATCACATTTACAACGCACTATACACAAGTGTTTCAAGGCGCGATGAGGCAAGGGAGGGGAAACAAAGGGATGACAAGACAACGATCTTACAAGGCCTAGTGAGATTGCACAAGTGCAGGGAGAGGGAAGCGGAAAAGGGCCAGGAGAGGGGGAGGAGAAGCAATTGCAGAACACAGGATGAAAAACAAGTAGTGCGGCCAGCAGGTGGCAGTGCAAGGGTTATGTGCAGACAAATAGTGTCTGATAAGTGCTGGTAAAGGGACTGTAGGGTTGCGAAGTTCAGAGGGTAGCCAGGTGACCAGTGCAGTATCAAATGGGAGATCAGCAGGAAAGAGGAAGAGAGCAAGCAGAAGCAAAGAGGAAACTCTTGAGATGCTTCTGGAACTGGTTCTGCTCAAGTTTCAGAGCGGCAGGCTGGCTGTTCCAGAGGGAGGAGCCAGCCGAAGAGAGAGATCTGCCACCAACTTGTTGCTTGGAGAAGCAATTGACCCTCAAGGAGTTGGAGAAGCAAAGAGCTTGTGTAAGAAGATATTTCCGAAGAGAGAGTTGGAGGTATTGCGGTCCCAGGCCCCAGAAGGCCTTGTGGACAATGGAAAGGGTATTAAACTTGAGCCTTGCAGCCACTGGGAGCCAATGAAGAGATTTCAGGGTTGGACAGATACGATTCCTGGGCTTGAGGCCAAGGACAAGTCTCGCAGAGATAGGAGATAGGGGATATGGCAAGATTTGATTGAGTTGGATCTGGAGCGTGTGTAGCTGCTGGGATGCACATTAAGTTGCAAAAAGCTCCCATTTGTGCTTATAACATGACAGCGTAGAGGATGCTCTAGATCTTGGCAAGAATTTGTCTGCATTTCGGGGGCAATGGTGTATGCCCACATTCTAGGGCAGCGGGAGCAAAACCATCAAGTTGAGGGACGCTGGATTGTGGTGAAGCACTGACCTGCTGTCTCTGGAGAGCAGGTTGGGAAGAGGAGGCAGTTTGATGTAAGGGGGCACTGATATGTCGGACTACCAAAGTTGGCGCGACCATGCCACAGCCACCAGAATCATTTTGCAGGAGCTACATTTGAGTGTATGTAGAAGTCAAAGAATTAGTGGAATTGGTGGAAACGCATATAGGAACAGTACCTTCCATGAGAACGAGAAGTCATCCCCTAGACTCACTGACTGGGGATGCTGACTGGCTAACTGGGTAAACTTGGTGTTGGTCGCTGTGGCAAACAAGTCCATGCCTGGGCACCACCACTGTAAGGAGTGACGGAGAACTTGGCCCTGATTAAGATACCACTCATGGCAGGCCCAGAGCTTGCTGCTGGGGGAGTCTGCAATGGTACTGTGAATCCCTGGTAGGTGAAAGGAGATGAGAAATATGTTGTGTGCTATTTTCAGGGCCTCGCCCCCTGCCTGATCCTGTGCTTTCTCGCACTGTTCCCCTCTTAGCCATTTTACCCTCCTTATTCTGCACGCCCACTCAAAACTAAAGCGTAACTGGTTGTAACAGCCCCTTCATGCCCCCTGGCTTAGCAGGTTATATGTGTAAAAATAAATACATTTCCTAGTGTCATAGCGCCTGTACTTCTTCGGAAAAGACTGGAGAGCGGGTTCCTCCCTATTTCTGGAGGTATAATATGGTGGTGGTGGTTTCTGTGAAGATGCAGACTACCTTGTTCTGAAGCTATGGCTTGAAGGACTTCAGGGCCCAAAACACTGCCCTTACTCCAGAACCTGGACGTGAAGGGCTTTGTCCTCTGATTGCCATAGACCCGTGACGTGGAATTTTTCTGTGTGAGCTCTCCACCGTTCTATGGAGGCATTCATGGTAACTGTATCCTGGTATCCTGGAAGGCGAAAGGGAGAGCTCTGTACGAGGTTGTTGCAGTGACTCCACCATTGGAAAACTTTGCAGAGAGGCGAGCTTAGAAGCCGGTCTACCCAGGACCCCGACACTTGTTGCCCACGGGCGTTGAGGAATTCCCAAAGAGGCCTTATGTGGAGCCTGCAGTGCGGGACCAAAGAGACACATGAGGATGTATTAAAGGTGCCAATTCAGTGCCAGACAGGCGGGGCACACCTAACACCTTCGAAAGTAAGTCATTGGGGACCAGATACCCTCTAGAGGAGAAAAACACGGGAACACAAACAAACTAAAGACACACCACGAAGGAAGACTTTTCGGGGAAACACAGGGGTAGGAATGCATCATGTGTACTATCGGAGCAAGGGACCTTTCTATGAATAGCACGAGATAGGGAAAAAAGAACCAATCCTGCAGGCACTTGGGGGTAGAGGGAAAGTCGGCTTGAGCCATTGAACCGTTCACATGGCCACAAGTGCCTATTGGCAGGTGGCTATGGGAAGGGGAAACGTGATGGAGTGGCGTTCCTGGGAGGGACAATCAAAAGGGAAGTTTTGATTTGTATTTCTTTATTTGTATAGCGCGCCTGGCCCAAGGGCATCTGGGTGCATATCTTAAGTTACAGGGACAGATATAACAAGTGCATGAAAGTGACAGATACAATAGAAGTACATAAAGCAATAAGAGATATATGCAGTACAGGCTAAATATAGACTGGCGAAGAGCAGATATGAGGTAATCTGCTTTCAAATTTTACACAAAAAAACAGGTGTGTACAAATAGGTGTGCATGGTTGTAGTAACGGCAGAGGGCCACTATGGGGAGAAAGACTGCTACAAAGTAGGGCTGTCCCAGTCAGATAGCCACAGTTTGGTTTTGCTCTTGAAGGAGTGGAAAGACGGTTCTGACCTGAGAGTGGTAGGCAGGGTGTTCCATAGTTCGGTGGCTAACACAGGGAAGCTACTTCCACCTGCTTTTTGCAGCTTAAACCTGGGTAGCGCAAGGCAGTGGGCTTGGGCCGTTCTCTGCAGGCGGGTAGATGTGCGGGTTGTAAATCGGCTGGAAAGGTAGAAGGGGGGCCTAGTTAGCAAGACATTTGTGAGTGAGAGCCAACGCTTTCAGGAAGATTCTCTGAGCTACTGAGAGCCAGCGCAAGTTCCATCTAGTATCAGACGTGCTGATTTCTTGGAATGTTTAGGGCTGCCCTGATGGCGTTATTCTGTGCACCTGCAGTTTATTTAGGTTGTGTTGGCTAGTCCCCAAGTAGAGAGCATTACAGTAATCAATCTTCGACATAATAAGTGTTCTGGCTAAAATGCTGCAGTTAGCCGTAGAGAGAAAGGGGCGGCATGCAGTAATGAATTTGCATGTGTGGGCGGAAGCTGACGTTACAGAGTTAGTTTGTCTGGAGAGTGACAGAGTGGAGTCAAGGTAGATGCCTAAAGTTTTGGTGACATTGGAGACCTTGATAGTGTTACCATCGATGATAAAGGACTTAAATGCAGGATATAGTTTATTCAGGAGATAGTGAGAACCAAGAATGAGGAGCTCAGTCTCATCATCGTTGAGGCAAAGCTTGTGTTGCACCATCCATGCCTGGATGACCAGGTAAACATCATTCAGGGATTTAGTGTACAGTGTGTGATCTCAAGTGAAAGGGATGAGTATCTGGGTGTCATTAGCATAGTTAGTGTAGGTGACACCCAGATAGTCGTGAATATCAAATAGAGGTTTGGTAAACACATTGTAGAGTGTGGGCAAAACGCAGGATCCCTGGGTGACGCCACAATGAACAGGTGAGGGCTCAGCGGCAGCTGAGGGGGAGAAGACCCACATAGATCTGTTGTCTAGGAGCAGTCTGATCCAGGCGGTGGCAGAGTCTGAGAAGTTAGCAGCTGATGTGAGATACTGACAGAGGATTTGGTGGTTGACCAGGTCGAAGGCTGCTGATCTAGTAGGAGTAGCAGAGCCAGTTTCCCTTTGTCTTTCAGATCCTCAATTTGTGTTTTCTAGTCGATAAGGGCAGTTTCCGTCCCATGCCTTGGCCGAAAGCCTGATTGCCTAAAACCAAGGAGTTTGATTCCAAGTATTCCTGTATCGGTAGGTAAGCAGCACAGTCCAATATTTTGAGCAGGAACTGAACCGTAGTAATAGGCCTGAAGTTAGTGGGTATGCTAGGGTCAAGGGTAGGCTTCTTAAGCAGGTTGATGACCCACGCGTCTTTCAGGTTATCAGGAACAATGCCTGTGGTGAATGATGTGTTAATGAGGGCCGTAATGAAAGGAGCTAGTTCATGTGCGGCCTCCTGATGTCTTTGGGAGGTGGCCAGCCTTCCGAGTATCCACTACAGGGTTTGCGAAGGCCGTGTGAATGTCTCCCTTCCCATCAGAAGCAGGGTGTCTTGTGTTCTTTCCTCAATGGTGCTGACCAATGGCAGTATAGTAAAGTTCCAGCAGTCGGCACAAATGTTATTTTACTAACTGTGCAAGAATGTGCTGTATGCCCATGGCGGGGGAGGGATGGCTTTGTATGGTGTGTAGGACCCATCCTCAAGGAGGGAGGACGATCAGCCGTAGTAGTCTAGGCACGCCTGCACTAGAGCAGGAGCAGTGCATAGTGTGTGGCGAACCCCGTCAGACGGGAGTTGCACGTATTACCAGCGATTGCATAGTTGCGTCGTTGGTTCAAGAATTGTTTCATTTGAGTTATTCTTGTTCTGGGGGAATAGGGAGGGACACGCATGTGATAGCTAGTGCCGTCTTATGGTGTATACTCTAGGTGGAAGAGTCAACACTAATAGGAACCTCATGTAAATAGTGTGCTTGGTATTTTAGCAGCGGGTGTGGTAAGACAATGCAGAGGAGGCACTCAGTATACTTGCTCTAACAAAGGGAACGGTGAGCCTGCAGAGAGGGTCGTTGGATACTAACACAGAGTGAGTGGTTGGGCCTGTGGAGAGGGCCAGCGTGAACGCAGTGTTCGGCGTGATTGGGAGGGAGTGTGTTGGCAATGGAAGAAGGGGGAGATAAACGAAGGGTAGCAGGGACCAAAAAGAAAGGGAAGAAGGGGAATAATGTCTTATCTAGACAGCCCCCTGGACCACATGCCGTAAATTGCCCCAGTACCGCGATAAACTATTAAAGTACAATTTTCAATGGGCCCAGGAGACTGCGGGTCAGTGCTTCCATGCATGGCCCGGGGAAGGTAGCAAAATAATAGAAAATATGTTCTCGTATCTGTGTTACGCTCACCTGGTCTCTGTGGAGGCGTTGGGGCATGGTTGCAGTCCTCCATGAACTTGAATCACCCCCTTCAGGCCTCTCCCTCAGTAGAAAAGCTGTGAGCGGTGGTATGTGGTGATACTGCTCCAGCGTGGAGATAAGAGTGTGTTAGTGCGCCAATCTATGATTGTTGTACCTCTCGAACCCTTCACCCCATCGTACGGTTTCTGTGAGCATACGCCGGTCCATAAAGCTCACCTGTGAATTATGGAAGATAAGCTCTCCATCCTGCTACTTCTGGAAGGGTCGAGTCGAATGGGATCTAGTTCCTTCACTGATCCCTGATAAGGATTAGTCCAGTCCAGCTGCGACTATGCTTCTCCTTATGATTGGTAAGTCTTTCTTGAGCTCTTGTGATGCTGTTCGTTATGTTTAACGTCTTTATATGTTGCTCCTATTTATGCCCACAATAATGTCTTTTCTGTTTTCTTCCCTTAGATGGAAATGCGGCCTCAGTGCAGCGGTGAGACGGGAGACTCGGCTGGATGGAAGATGGGTGCTACCGAAATGTTCGACAGCAGGTAAGTGATGGTTTACGGAAAAGCGCAAAGTATGGTGAAGCGCAACCTAAAACTGACTGTTTTTTTTTTTAATGTCTAACCTGGTCTTCTGTTTTTCCTTGCAGGCGCTGCTGTCGACAATGGAGCTTGTCGTGCTGCGGTGCCAAGATGAAGATTTCGCGTTTCCGGAAAGTGTAAAGATGAATACTTGGTTCGCCGAAGAGATGTACAGGTAAGAACAGCTTCCCCCAGTTGGTAAGTATGTTGGCAGGAAGCAGGATGTCCAGGAAGCAGGATCTTCAAAGGTAAATCTGACCTCAGGTGACGGTGAGCGTTACGCTGCTTGCAAGTGCAGAATAACGCGAAGTGTCTGTCTTGAGGATCGGGGCAGCTTATACAGCTGAGATCGTGGGCACGCCATTAGGGCTGGTTTACCCGCCACACCCTGCCACTCCTAGAGACCGAGCACGTGCAAAGGCAATCCATTAGCAGCCACACCCAAGAATACACTTGGGGCTGCTTAATGGATGGAATGTTCAAGATTAATGCATCCTGCTTAATGGATGGAATGTTCAAGGTTAATGCATCTGAAGTGCCATGTCCATAATAAAAGCTTTTTGGTGTTAAATGGATGTTCTTGTTTACTTTTGTTCATGAGCCTGGCGCCAAAGGCGCCAGGACAGTGTCCACCTAGGTCTCCTGTGCATGCGACCCCTGCATGCCTGTGCCCCTGACTTGAAGAGATAAAAAGGGGAAAAAGTGAGAGGAGGAAGAGGAGGCTGCGGGAGGGAGCAGACAGAGCTCTGCACCCCACCCTATGGGCTATATCCAACATTACAACCCGCAGAGGGATACACCAACCCGCAGCGAGAAACTCAGTGATAGGCCAATGAAAAAACGACAGGACTGAAAGACAAACGCGCACAAAGGGAGGAGAGAGGAAATGCCTATCGGACATAGAAAAGAATACTCGACATGTAGACGCATTATTCAGTGAGGCCGAACGAGTGAAGAGGAGGTGCGGAGGAAGAGTAAGGCAGACGAGGGGGAATTCAGGGAGAATAAACTCCAACTAGACAAAGAGGGTTAAGAAGAAGGAAGCAGAAGGGGACGCAGACAATGCAGCTCAGATGAAGAACAGAGTGGATGACTGGAGGGATGGGGACAGTGATGAATGGACACCAGATACAACTATGAGGCGGGGAGGAAAGAGCGAAAGCGACACAACAGTGACGAAAGTGGCGGGGACTGGTCAAGCTCCCTCCACAGCCGAGTAGGGAAGGTGAAAGTAGGAATGACTCAGACCACCAAAGGAGGAGGGGTAGGTCCAAAGACATGAGTTATGCCATTACTACAGAAGGGGCGAGGGGGGGGCGCATTATGTGCCATGGCAGACAATGGACAGGGACAACTTAATATGCAGTCTGCTTTCTCTAGTGGCGGGGTCCAGTAAATGGATACAGGCACTTGAGAAGAAGACGGCAGGGGTGACATTAGCAATAGGGGAAATGAAAAGTGTATTCACCGCAATCAAAGGACAGCAGGCAGGCAAAATATGGTACCAGGCAGTGTACAAACGGGTGAAATTAAGCACAAATGCCCACGATGGAGCCCCCTTTAACAACTGTTGAGCACATGTCAGGGAGGTTTTGAGAAGGATATATCCTGGCCGTTGCGACCTAGGGACAGTAATGGCTCATAAAATGAAAAGCAACAATGACTTGGCAGACTATATAAAATGGGTGCAGGACCTATAGATACAAGAGACGCGACAGCCTTGGGATGAATGCATACCCACGTTCTTATAAAACTTTCTTTATTGGCATTTAATAACACAAAGAACATTTAGCACTGTGTGCTTACAGTCCCTGTAACCCTCCCCCCCACCCCCCGGTACACCCCACACCTTCCCAAAGATAAACGCGGTCCATATGACTTAAATAGCCAATCATTTATGCCTCGACTTGCATCAGTCTTGTACTCGGATGGTAGCATTAGCGAGATTGCTCTGCCACAATGCAGTTCTTACTCCAACATCTTTATACTGTACTTGTATGACTTAACATTCAACGTCCGACGTGGAGGGCACTTTGTCTGTGTCTTCGGCTTGTCGGATCAGGAAGTGCGTATATGCATCCCACGTAATGCCAACATTGCCTCATTCATAATTCAAAGATCCCCAGCTATTTTCCATGTCAAAGCAATACATTATGCCTAACTTCCATTGTGAGTCCCATGGGCTCCCTCCCCCCCTCCCCCCACTGTATTGCCACCTGCCATTTGGCCAGTACGAGTAGTAGGCTAAGCAGTTTTCTTGTGCGTTTGGGGACCTCTTTAGTGTAGCATGGTTGGCAGTTAATGGCCTCTGCCTCAATGGTGACAAGACTGAAATCATGATATTAGGTCAACAGAACACCCTAGACAAACTTGACAAACTGTACGCCAACTTCTCCATTGACAACTCCATCATCCCCGTATCCACAGCCGTAAAGACACTGGGAGTATACCTTGACTCTTCGCTATCTATGACTAGACAAGTCAGCGCTATCACTTCCGCATCCGCACACACCACCAAACTCATAAACGCCATTAAGCCCTACCTCTCTAAACCCAACTGCCTCTCTATAGCAAGGGCAACCATTGGAGCCAAATTGGACTACTGCAATGCACTCCTAGCAGGCACATCAGCCAAAAACATAAACAGACTACAAGTCACGCAGAACAATGCTCTCCGGGCCGCTCTTAGTATCCCAAGAAGAGAGCATATCACCCAGGCCAGGCACTCAGCCCAATGGCTCCCGGTCAAAGATTGGATCACTCTCAAAATCCTCACCCTCACTCACAAATGCCTCTCTCTCTCCGCCCCATCCTATCTATCAGAAACCATCCTCAAACCTTCCTCCTCCCGTCCCACCAGGACGCAATACTCCAACCTAATCTGCATCCCACGCATCAAAAAAGCCAAAGCCGGAGGCCTAAGTTTCCCCTACATTGCAGCCAAGACCTGGAACGCTCTCCCTGCAGATATTAGAGCGGAAAACGCACTCCCCACTTTCCGCAGGAAACTGAAAACCTCATTCCTTGCAAAACAATTGGGAAACTCTCAGGAATCCATGTAAATATACTGCACTGCGAATGTATGCATGCCCACTGTAAATTCTGTATTGTATGTAATTACTGTATCCTATGTAACTAAGATATTGTCTGTAACAAGCGCCACGATGCCCACGGGCTGATGTGCGCTCTACAAATCTGAATAAATAAATAATAATAATAATATCCCAGTAGTCCTATTAATGGGTCTGGACTTATCGTTTGACCTGTGACACCGCTGATTGTGTGGAACACCTCTTCCCAGTATTGTTGGATCGTCAGGCAGTTCCAGGATACATGAATGAAGTCGGCCTGCTCAGTGTTGCACCATTTACATCTCCCTGTTGCATCTGGGAAGTATTACTTTAATTTAGCTTGTGTGTGGTGAAACTGGTGAATGTATTTGAAGTGAATTAGTTTATATCTTGCATTAATGCCTCCCTTTTTGATCCCCGTACAGCAGTATGTCCACAACTCTTCCGGGAGGTGTCTCCCCAGGGATTCTTTCCATTTCGCCCTTGGTGAGGCTCGTTCCCTGTTCCCCGTGTGTATGTACATATTATATAATCCGGATGTCACCTTGCTTCCTACCATGCCCTGTAGCAATTTGTCCAGCAAGGGGGTTGGGGGGTGAGATCTGGGGTTGTTCAGGGAGTGTGGTGAATATTTGGTGCAGACTAACCCGTAAGCGAAATTACATAAATATGTCCACTGCTGACATTGTTCCCTTCCCTTTTATCCAGAGTTATAAAGTTCCCTTCTGGGAAGAGGCCCCCAAAGTTGATCATCCCTAGCCTTCTCATCAGGGCCACAAAACCTGATTCTGCTGTGATTGGAATACCTGGTACATGCACCAAGGGGAGTCTGGGTGAGTACAGACCATGCCACTTTTTTTATGTTCTAGGCGCGTCCATGCCCTGCAGGTCACCTCTACTAGATTTCGTGCTGAGTGTGCCATGTCTTGTGCCGTTCGAATTACTGACCTTAGGAGATTCAGAGCTGCCACTGCTCTTTCTACTTCCACGTGCCTCCTGTCCCCTTGTGTTTCATACCAATGCGAGATATCCAGCCTGTGCTACAGTGTATTATATTTCAAGGTCGGGTAGCGCTGGTGCCCTTCGGAAACCGGCCCCACTAGTTTATCCCACTAGTTTATCCCATGATAATCTGGCAGGCTTCCCCACCCACAGGAACTGTGTGATCGCCAACTTCACAGTGCGAAAGTATTCCCCGGGTACTCCTTTTGGAGCGTTCAGAAATACATAAAAGGAATCTAGGGAGTAGTGTCATTTTAATGTGGGATACCGACCATACAGATTAAGGGGGAGATTTTGCAGCCCGGGCTTGATCCAGGACTCTCAGATAATTGCTATGGTACACTACAGTATCATCCCTGGCAACATTGATTCCCAAATAGCGAGTCTCAATCATGTGCCACTGATATCCCCAGTCATCCTGATATTGTTGGACTGTTCCGGTCAGCGGGAAAAGCACCGATTTAGAGGCATTCACTTTCAGGCCAGATAACTCAACAAAGTTTTGAACCTCCCTCATTATTGGATCTAAATTGATGTTGAGGTCCCTGAGAAACAGCACCATGTCATCCGCATATAGTGAAATTACTATCCTATGGTTGTGTAGCCTCACCCTGCGGTGTATATGTAGTTCTCAAATCCGTTCGGCGAATGGTCAATCGCCAAAGCAAAAAATAAGCAGTGGCGAGAGCCAGCATCCCTGTTGGGTTCCCCTCTCGAGGGCCATTGGTGGTGTCAACTGGCCATTTACGCTCACCCTGGCCACTGGCCGCGTGTGCAGCAGTTGGACCATGACTATGTAGTTTTCACCCATTCCCATCCGTCTTAATACAGCAAACAAACGGTCATTCGACCGAGTCAAACACTTTAGTGGCATCCAGTAACCCCGCCACTATCGTTTCCTCGGGCGGCACATTCTCTTTAGAGAAGTTGTCTATGAATGAGGTTATGCTTTCTCGAAAAACCGTATCAGTGAGGCCCTCACTCTTAAACCGCCATGGGGTCTTCTCTCCACCCTTCCCGACAGTCGCATTTCCATCATTACGGGGGCATGATCGGAGAGCGTTCGGGCGTGTATCCACACCTCCACCACCTGTTCCATTAATGAGCGTGAGACAAGAAAGCAATCTATCCTCAATACTGGAGTTGTGGGGACTCGAGTGACGTGTATTGTCTTGCCGTTTGATTGCATACCCTCCACCGATCTGTGATTTACCATGACAGTGTCATACCTTGTAACATGTTGGTCCGTTTGCTCACATATCCCGGGAATCCCTTTGTCTGTTCAATTGCAAGCTGCATCTCTGCGTTAAATCGCCAGACCAAATGATCTTCTCAAGTGGTAACTCCCCAAGCTGTCGGTCCACCCACTCCAGTGTATCCACCGTGTCCTGATTCAGGCCATAACAGTTAATTAATGTGTAAGGTTCCCCCTGGACAGTGCCCTGGACAATGAGGCCTCTGCCCTCCTCATCTTTCACCACTTTGGTTTGATGGAACCCCACATTGCTGTGCATTAGAGTGCCCACCCCCCCTTGCATATGACGAATACGAGAAAAAGTACCTGTGACACCCCCAGGTTTTCCCAAAGTTAGATTCCATGTCTGATGTGAAATGAGTTTCTTGCAGGAATGCTATTCCCAAGTGGTGTCGCTACATGTACAGCAATATTTTACGGCATTTAGTGCGGCATTTCAACCCCCTAATATTCCGGGAAGTTGAGCGTGGCCATTTCTTTCCTTTAGCGGAAAGGGCTGTGAGAGTCATAGGTGTTGTGGCAGGTGTACCATGCCCCCCCCAACCCTCACCAACAACCCCAACTAGTCAGTGAAATGTGGTCCCCCTCACTACCAATCAACTTTCTCCCCCTGGCAACTTGAATTTCCCCCTCCCCCTTCATTGAGTGCCCCAACAAGTCAGCTGTCCCCCAACCCTATGCATGTGCCCTCTGGATCTTTTGCTCGAGGGGGCACTGCGACCTGACCTCCCAGTACACCTTCGGAAGCATGTCAAACCCACACTATGTTACAAGGATGCATTGCCGGCGACTTGTCACAGTTAAAGGATATACTCTTGCAGTGTCTCAGCAGTTATTGTTCCCTCTCGGATGGGGATTCCTTGGTTGCGTCTCCAGGAATGCTGTGGCTTCCTCCGGGTTATCAAGAAGAGTGCCCGGCCATCGTGCTAGACTATCAACTTAGCGGGGAACATCATTGCGTATTTCAATCCCCGGTCAGTTTCTTGACTAGCAGAAACGTCTTCCTTGATGCCTGCACTTTATCCGAAAAATCTGGAAACAGTTTAATCGTGCTGTCTTTGTAGTGGACTGTCCCTTTCTCTCTAGCCTTGCGCAGCGCCACATCCCGATCCCGGTAGTTCAACAAGCGCCCAATCACTGGACGGGGTGATGCACCCGGAACGGGCCTCCTTCCACTCGGTATGTTATGCGCTCTTTCAACTATGCATAGTTCCGAAAACCCATCAGGACCCGGAGCCCCTCGTCTTATTTCTTCCACCAGGGTTTCCATGTCTTTTCGATCAATCGTTTCCAGGGGTCCAATAATTCTGAGGTTATTCCTCCTAGATCTGGACTCCAAATCATCCTGCTTGTCTATGAGCTCTTTCAGAGCTCTTTTCACTCTGGACATTTCCCTGGTTATGGAGGCGGATGTGGTTTCCAGTTCCGAAACCCTTCTTTCTGTTTCGTCCAGCTGTTCCCTGTGTTTGTCGAGGCAAACCTGCAAGTGGTCCACCTTGCATGTGAGCGTGTCCAGTTTAGTGTCATGGGATTGGACTGCAGTTGCGTGAACATCTCTTTAATGTCCTGAAATGTGCCCGCTGGATCCTGTGATGACGCTTGTGGGTGTACCTCTGGCATGGTCTTCATCGGTTTGATGGTTTTGGATGATGCAGGTGAGGAAGTGTAATTTTGCCTGGTGCTTACTTCCCTTCCCTGATTTGCTCATTGCCGTTGATCTGGTTTGATGGGTGAGAAGCGGGGCAACCCCACAGTAGATCCGATCTGCAAGGTTCTTCTCACACAAGCTTGAGCCATGCACAGTCGAGCCAAGCCTGCATGGCCACCCCTCCTCCAGTGACAGGCAAAGTAAAAGTTTCAGCAGCCCCTTCCAGTCGTGGTCAGTTGAGGACTGGCCTGTGGGTTGCCGTGTCGGTTTGTGCCGTTTACAGTGCGCACAGTGGAGTCTGCGCAGTCTCACCCCCAGTCTGAGGTTCTGCTATGGCAGCCTCAGCCACCCTGCTGTGGCTTCTGCAGGTGAGGGCCACCACCCAGCCGCTGCACTTGTGGACCTAGTCACCTCAAGGATTGGTGGTGCTTTAGTTGTTCACCCACCTTGTTTATTTGTGGCCAGTATTAGCCGTCTGCTCCCTGGGCAGTGTATGACCTAGATAGCACCTCTTATTTGGATATATGTTGTGGTATGCATTTCTTTCTTGATACAAGCGGCGCATATCGTGCAACTGGTTCTGCATTCTCCAGGCTGCAGCAGTGCATATATCTAGGCAGGTTGTGTGCTCAGTGTATACATTATGTGCCGCTGGACTTACTGCCATGCCGTCCCAGTATTCCCGGGGGGAACTGATAGCTCTGCTCACCTCATGCTTCACTGGAGAGGGGCACGGTTCAGTTCACCAGTTTCTTCTCTCCTGTATTGGTCCCAGAGCAGGGCCCTGCTATGCAGCCATCCATGTGCCGAGGTATTCAGATGCCTGAATAGAACGCCAACATCTATGCGGGGAGCGAGAAAGAAGCAGGAGGGGTAAAGGGTCTCAACAGAGGAGCAAATAATGAAATGGTCTGCCCATAGGACTGGCATAGGCGGGAAAGAGGTCACCAGTGCAGGAGAGGCAAAAATGTGATTAGTGTATTGCCAAGAAGATGAGCAGGACCAATAAGCAGCTGAGGAAGATTATGGTCGGACAAAGCTGTGGTTACGCGGGTGGCATGCAAATCAGAGGGATCATTAGGGTGCATATGAAAATCACCAACAACTATTAAATACAAGAAGCGCAGCTTTAAATTTGAGACCAATTCTGAAAAATCCACGAAAAAAGAGAAATTGAGGGAAGGGGGTGATAAACTGTCAAATTATGAGTTATTTTTGAAGCAGACATGGAGACCCACACTAGGAGGGCCTGCATCCTAATATCATGGGCAAGTAGCAGCAATACACAGCTCAGAGAGCAGCGGTATATCAATGCAACTCACCCCCGGGATGTGCAGATAGTCTGTCCATCCTAAGAATACTGTAAACTAGGGGCAATGCCTGGACTAAGCAAGGGCCAGAAGTATCTCCCAGCCAGCCCTCAGTAACACAGGCCAAGTCAGGCGTATGTTAAAAAAGTAGCTCATATCAAGCTAACGCATGCACAGCAGGGAAGCATATCGCATTTGTCCATTAACTTACCGTTTGACTTTGTTCAGGGATCTTGTGCATTTCAGAAAAACAATCATCTGAAGTGCTCCAAGTGTGGTGTTGCTCTGCACCTAACGTCTCAGCCACGCTGTTCTATTGCCGACCGTGCGGACGTCAAGGCTGTAAGAGCAAGAAGAAGTGACTGCAAGCCGCAAAGGCAAAACACGGACAAACTACAGACTCAATACTCCAAAATTGAACTTGTGCATTGCCCCGCCCCCGTCCTCACAGAGAACTCGGCATCCTTATAAGCAGCAGTGCACATGCATCTGTGCTTGCATCTGAAGTGCTCTAAGTGTGGTGTTGCTCTGCACCCAACGTCTCAGCCACTCTGTTCCATTGCCAACCAAGGCTGTAAGGGCAAGAAGAAGTGACTGCAAGCCGCAAAGGTGAAACGTGGACAAACTATGGACTCAATACTCCAAAGTATTCACTTGCTGAACTTTAAGTTATTACTGACCTCAGATTAGGGGCTGGACTATTATTGTGGGTTGGTCCAGGTGGGTGGACTGTTACGTTGTATTGTGGGCTGTCCAACACTGTAAACGTGAAATTCTTAGGAAGATGCCGTAAGAGCGTATTATCACATCCACTTTCTCTTTTTCTTTGATCCATTCAGATTCAACGCGTGCATTGCCCCACCCCCATCCTCACAGAGATCTGGGCATCCTTATAAGCACTAGTGCACGTGTATCTGAAGTGTTTCAAGTGTGGTGTTGTGGTGTTAGATGGTGAGGTGAGTGTAATTATTGCTACAAAATATTTTGCAGTTCCTTCTCCTATAACATATCTCTGTAAACCTGGTGTAAAAATGTAAACCTCTAGTTGGTTAATGGCGAGTGGATTAAGGAACGGAAGGTGCACTGGTACCGCCCTCGTACAGCTTGCCTTCTTTGACTTTCCGTTGTGTACCAAAAAGTCTCAGAAGGCAGACTCTTTTGAATCTGTTAGTAACATACCCAAAGAAATGGTTGCCACCACTGGGAACGGCCAAACTCTAGAATTAGCAGATATTGATATGTGTGTTTCAAATGATTTGAAACATCCTGATAAGGAGCATGTTAATCAATCAATGATTGAAACTAAGGTTGATGTATAAGTAGACATCGCTGCTGATCTAATGTTGGGTGCAGAACAGCAAACTAAACTTACTACGGCAAATCTAACAAGCGGATGCATTAAACGATCGAGTAAAGGACTGTCTCAAAATGCCAACTGTGATTTTTCTAATCTATCTTGTGAATTTGGAATAAATGAGACGGTGGCCTTAGATAATCAAGTTCGGCTATCCATTGGAATGTTGACTCCTCGGATTGCAAACATGAATCATGCCTTACATTCCAAGGATGAGCAGGGATGTTCATACTCCCCAAACACTTCCTATCATGTGTTGGAAGGGATAAAAGATCCCTTTAGAGCAAACTACGACCACAAGGGGAGCGGTAAGATTAACTCAGGACATATTAAGAGGAGTGTCAATTATAATCCATCACAAACAACTGGTATTGATATTGTCTCATCCCTATCTCCTGACTAACAAACACAACACGTTCCCTGTCATCATTGGCATTCCAGATCTGCATGATAAAGGCCATGACTTGACGCATTTAGAATTACATGACATAAAACGCAACATGCAGGAAATTCTGTCTAAATTAAACAGACTGGATGGGTATGTCATGGCTAGAGACACCTGTGTGAGCGAACGTTGCATGACAATACACACAAAACCAATTATTACCCACGAGCAAGGGACGCAGGGGAGTCTAATACCAACAGCAACCCAAGGGCAGGAATTATTCATACAACGGTCAGAGTTAAATGACGTACTGGAT
This sequence comes from Ambystoma mexicanum, assembly GCF_040938575.1. Lineage (NCBI taxonomy): Eukaryota > Metazoa > Chordata > Amphibia > Caudata > Ambystomatidae > Ambystoma > Ambystoma mexicanum. The sequence continues at coordinate 669,584,206 of NC_090927.1, read as the reverse complement.
ACTGTTTTAAACGCCATTAGTACAACCAACACCAACATATTTGATCTCAAAAATGAAATTGGCATTGCTAAATCTACAGGTGTGAACCAGGTTCCACAAATGGAAGAGGTACTTGACAGTCCACCTGCATTGACCAACATTATTGAGCAACAAAATAGCGTAGAACTTCTGGAGGAATCCCCTTTGGCAAACCCAGTTTTTTTATCTAGGCACCACCGCAAACTCCAGCAACGCGCAATAAAACGTGCTGAAAAAAGGAGAATATTGTTACGCTCACCTGGCTCCCACAGAGGCGTCGATCTGAACTGGACAGCTGCGGTCTCCACCAATGTGACGCGTAGGGCCGAGATGACGGACTGGACCGGGCCACCTAGCTTCGTTTGCTTGGCCCGTAGGAATATTCTTCTGTAAATGGAGAAAGGGAATTAACCACCCGTGGGGTTGAGCGTAAATCCCCCGCCCCCCTGCTGTTCTCCCCACAGATCACCTTTGATGTCCCTTCTTATACTCTCACCTGATGGTTTGAAAAGAGGAGCTCTCCATCCTGCATTGAGCGCAGGGGTGCGTTGATAACCAGTTGCTTCACTGGCTCGAAGGAATTGGTGAGTTCCAGAACAATATTGACTCCGAAAAGTATGTAGTTCGTAAGAGTTCACATGTCTGACTTTCACTCTTGTCCGATTCCTTGCAGTTTGCAGCTTGACCCCAGCGAAGAGTTCCTTGTGGTAGCTGATGAAGTTCAGGTAAGGATTTGGCTTATCCTACACAGTTCAATAAAATAAGGCTAGAATGTAACCTGTGGCTTGCTCCCTTATTCAGGTGTGGAGAGAAAATATGAAGTTTGGGGCATAATGCCTCCGGCGGTAAAATTAGGTACGTCTATTGTGGTGAGAAGAGTTCCCCTTGTTTGTCTCTTCGTCTCACCTTGTTGTCCTTTTGTTCCCCTTAGGGGCTGGGGTACGGCGAGGATGCAATGGAGACTGCGCCAACCCGTGAAGAGGAATAATACCCCCGGCGGTAATCAGGTAAGTCTATGGGGGTAGTTACTATTGCCTCTGTTTATTCCCTTGGCTCACCTTTGCTGTTCTTGTGTTCCCCTTAGGTGCCAGAGTGCGGCGGGAACGTGTAGAAGAATGTGGTGGTTCGTGAGGATGCTGCGAAGGCCGGTGAGTTCAGCACGGCGCTGCAGCAGGCGAGGCGGCGCGCGTAAAATGCTTCTTTCTTCCAGCTCGAAGGCGCTGGATCCGGAATTCAGGTAAGGATCAAAGGTTTTGCTCTTATTCTAACCTCTTCTCCTTCTGTTCCTCCCTTTTACTAGGAGCTGCAGAATCGAGGCGGGCGTGGCAGAAGACTGGATGCAGGCTTGCAGACACGGTGAGCGTTACGCTGCTGGATGCAGAATAACGCGAAGCGTGTGCTGCTCTTCGGGCGTGGCTTAAATAGCCTCCAAAGTAGTCCCAGGTAAGTATTCCTCCCCAGCCCCACCCGAGTAAAAAATAGTCCCTAGGTAAAATAGTCCCTTCCAAGCCTCATTTGGCTTGGAGCTCTGCAGCATGGTCTGCATCAGGTAAGCTTGCAGCATGGTCTGCATCAGGTAAGTTCTACTCTATGAGCCTGGCGCCTAGGGCGCCAGGACCGCACCCAAACAGCCCCTAGCAGGGGTTTTTGGGCTTGCTCAAAATAACTTGATGCCTGCTTCCAGGGTTGCTGGACCTGGTCTGGTTCCCCGGGGGTAGGCATCATGACAAATATCTGCCAATGAAAAGCAAAAAAAATGAAAACAAAAATCCTAACTTTGTTAATTTGAACTCTTCAAACTCAGACCCCCCAATGAACGGGGATGAGGAGGTCATCGATGTTGATCAACTTTCTAAATAAAGTCAGCTACAGCTCTGTACTGAAGGGGGTGGTGTTAAAGGGGACAACAAGGAACAGAAATTGGTGTCAGTAGGAATGGTCCCTTTAACCACGTTGGCGCAGCACAAAGTGTCGGAGGCACTTTGTGATAAGAAGCTTAGTTCAAAAAAGGAATGCACTTCATTAGACGACTGTGGGGCAGGGATCTTAAAAACCCAGAAATTATCAAAATTCTTAAGTGCACTACTACTACATCCTCTGACTATAGGAGCGTAAATAAACTTGATACCAACTGTAATACTCCCATTGTTATTAACCCCCAAATTCATTTATATTCAGAAATATTGTCATGATGCCTACCACCGGGCATCCGGATCAAACCCATCGGCCCCGGGAGCAGGCATCCAGACATTTACAAAAACCCCAGCAGCCCCAGCTAGGGGCTGTCTGGTATCGGTGCTGGCGCCGTAGGCACCATGCTCATAATAAAAAACAGTCCTGGCACCATAGGCGCCAGGCTCATAGACATTACTTACCTCATGCAGACCATGCTGCAAATAAATCCAAGCCAACGGGAGGCCTGGATGGGACTATTTTACTACAGGGACTATTTTTTACTCGGGTGTGGTCCTGGGGAACTTTTTTCCTGGGACTACTTTGGAGGCTATTTAAACCACGCCCGAACAGCAGCACATGCTTCGTGTTATTCTGCATCCAGCAGCGTGACTCTCAACGTGCCTGCAGCCAGCATCCAGTCTTCTGCCACGTTCGCCTCGAATCCGGAGCTCCTAGATTAAAGAGGAAGAAAAGGACAAGGTTAGAAAACAAACTTATTTCAAATTCCTCACCTGATTCCGGATCCATTTCATCTCCCGACCTGGAAAGTACATCGGTCCTGCACGCGTCGCTTCGCCAGCTCCAGCACGGCGCCATACTCACCAGTTCTCACAGCATCTTTCGATCCGGCACTGTCTCCATCATTTCTTCGCCGTACTCCGGCACCTAGGGGCACAAGAATAACAAGGTGAGCCAAGGGAATCAACAAATACCTCTTACCACCATAGACTTACCCGATTTACCACCGGCGGTATTATTCTCCATATCTTCATATGCCGCATCTGTAAAGAGGGAGAAAAACAACACGTTAACACATGCAATAGTTACCGGACAGCGTTGGGTAACACAGACTCTTACCTGAACGCCAGCAGCAGCTACGAGACCTTCTTCTCACGAACTCAGTTGCAATTTAAGGAAGGAAGGGGACAAGAGTGAACATCGGGCACATTGAACTCTTTGAAATTGATGTCAATGCTTAACGGAACTCTCCCAACGCCTTCAAACCAGTGAAGTAACTGGTATCTACGCGCCCCTGCAAGACACGCAGGATGGAGAGCTCATCTTTTACAAACATAAGGTGAGGTTACTAAGGGGATATCGGAGGTGATTAGTGAGGGAGAGCGAGAACAGTTGGGAGGCCATCACTAAAACCCACAGGTGGCTAATCCCTGTCTCCACTTGCAGGAAAATACTTCTTCGGGTCAAGCAGACAAGACTAGGCGGGCCAGTCCAGACAGTCATCTCTGCACTACGCATCACGTTGACCGAGACCGCAGCAGTCCGGGTCCGATCGACACCCCTGTGGGGTCCAGGTGAGCGTAACAAATATGTAGCAACTCGGTAACTGACTCCAACCGCACGAATGCCCAAAATAACGGCTTATCTATTGTTAAGATTGGGGCAGGAAAATGTAAGGAATTTACTACTATTGAGGAAAGAAATAAGCATGCTCTTCCCTCAGAACAAGCAATTCACATAGAGATGAGCAGAAATGTCCTTGTTGTAGAAATACAGTTTATTAATTCCAACGATAAGAATGCCAGCAATGATAACAGAAGCGGTTTTTAAAAGTTACCCAGTGGTAACGTTACAGGGACGTTGTTGCCACAAGGGGATAGTATTGACCGTGGTGAACTGGAGAAAGCATTAAATAATGGCACTCTGTCATTGTAAAGTGCAATTCATTTACTAAAAACCTCACAACCCATTACTATACCTCATGAATCTGCGAACAAATGTACAACGATGAGTTTTCACAATGGAGTACAGGCAACAGTTCAAGATACATTAAATCTGACAAGTTGCCTTTCAACTGTGAATAAGCAATCAATTACCAGTAATCCAACTCTTAATGGAACAGCTGAATATCAAGCTGCCAAGTATCACCAAGATAGTCCAGCAAGAGGGGTCCCAAAGCAGGGATTTAACATAATGGGTCTGGAGGGTTGCAAATACATGTTTGGGCACGTCAGAATAAACAGGAGATATTTGTTGGATCTAATTTATAGAATTCCATCCCTTAGAATACTACCTTCCAATGATTTTGATAAAATTGCTTTAGCATCACACAAGAACTATAGGATGAGGTGTCATTTACTTTCATAACATGTTCTGAAACTTATTTGGTCATTTCGACAGGAATTAGCTGTCATGGGTTTTGTCCTTCATACTTTTAATGATGTTAAAATTGCCGAAGAATTTCTAGACAATAACCAAAAACAGCGAACTGAGAACACAAACGAAGAAATTGGAAATTCCCAAGGTGAAAAGTTATGTATTTCACAACTTCTTGCCATTGCCCGTAAGACTCCCAACCTAGCATGGATCGAACCATTATTAAAAACCATTTTTTCTGCAAATCCTGATCCAAGTACAGCATAGATCAAAGTGAAGCAGAAATTTAAGCTTCTTTCATGGAATTCATGTGGATTTTTAAACCGCCCAAAATGAATTTGGTCCTTTTCATCTAATGAGGCACCAGCCATTATTCTCTTTCAGGAAACCATGAAATTAGATGCATTAGAGGGGTTATAGATTAAAGTTTTGACTCAAAAGGGTCGAATGACAAAAGGGTTGAGTCAATTCGACCAAAAAAAAGGATCACATTTTTTGAGTCCCCCGAAAAACCCAGTTTTTGGTGTAAAAACACAATTTTTTACCTATACTAAATAAAAAATAAAAAACTATCCATTTAAAAAAATCGATCCTTTTGTTTTCGGTCGAATGCACTCTCACCTTTGGCATTCGATCCTTTTGATTTCGTAACTTTAACTGGACACCCATTAGAGGTCCCTGATTACTGTATTTACTGTTCTTTTGGTCACAAAGGTGTAGAGGGGCGTTCATCTGGAGGGCTGGCAATCAGTATAAACAATTCTATCGATTGTTATTCTAAGATGATATACTCATCGGAGCAAATTTTGGCAGTAGTGATTGACTTAAAGATAGTGGAATGGAACCCGATTCTGCTGATTTGTCTCTATTGGAATCCTTTAAAATTTACTATCGATGAGGTATTCGATGAAATCGACAGATGCTTAGAACTGGCACTTACCCTCAATCTCAATTTTGAAGTAATTGTGGGGGCAATTTAAATTTGTTATGTAACCATTGCTAAGATGTTGGGAATAAAAAGTATTCTGTAAGATCAAAAATTATGTGTCAAAGAGGAGACAAAAGTGAGCATATTTTAATGACTGGGAAATGTCATTAGTCCAATTTAAAGAATCATCCTTGAACTATACTTGGCAAAGAGGCACATCATTCTCCATGATTGATTATTTCTGCATTTCCGATTCACTTTTACGATCGATCGAAAGTACTGTTATAAATGCATTCATGGGAAGTGATCATGTCCCCATCCAATTGTTACTAACTACTGAATATAAAGCCCTTGAGGTTAATGATTTTTTACTTGCTGTGGAGACGAAGCGCACTCAAATTTCATTAAAATGGAATCCTACATTATGTAGGAAACTTATGGAAATAGTATCCAACAAGTTGCATGGTAGGGAGTATAACTGTTCGGAATGGAAAGACCTGCAACTTTGGGATACATGTTTGGTTGAGGCTATTGACCATACATTATCCTCTCTCTTAAGAAAACAAAAACCTTGTATGACTCCCGGCACCCATTTGACCCAGACATTAAATATCTAAAAAGAAAGAAAAATAGAGACCTAAGAAAACTAAAAAGAGAAACCATTAGTAGGTCTCAAATTTGGTATCTTAAAAAAATAATTGTACAAATCTACAAGAACAAGATCAAAGAATTACATATAAGACACTATAATCACCAGAATTGTGACATGATTAGAGCCCTAAATAGGCATAATACAAGATACGTATGGTCCATTATTAAGACCAACCAAGCTATGAGTTGTATTACTTCAAAAAAATATTATTCCAGCTGAAACATGGAGGGCTTTTTTTGGTTTCAAGTATCAATTACCGGACCGTTTTGCACATCTTAAATTTAACGTACCAACTAAATTAACAGCATTAATGATGAAATGGACAATAGCAGATATTGAAAGGGGCAATCAATCAACTTTCCAACTCTAAAGCAGCGGATCCTGATCAGATTCCAGCTTGTGTATACAAAGCAGATGTGAAACTTTGGGCTACTATACTGAAAAACAAGTTTGATAAGATTTTGATTACCGGAGTTGTTCCAGACTCTCGGGTCTCTGCTATTCTCATCCCTATTTTTAAAAAAGGAGACCCAACATGTCCTGCAAATTACAGGGCTATCTTCTCGTTAATAGACGCAGCAGCAAAACAAAAAAAAAAAAAAAATCTATTCTTGTTCTTTTTTAATTAGATAAACAGCTGGAAGTTTTAAACATATATTCCAAGTCTCAAATCGGTTTTAGAGAAGCCACGAGTACTACTTTGAACGCGACCATGATGGCCCACCTACTAGCAGGCACAAAAGCAAAAGAACTTAGTACGCTTTACATTGCATCAATTGATATGCCAGCTGCTTTCGATACGGTGGTAAGGAATTTGTGATGGACAAAGATGTACAAATCTAGTATACCAGTCTATCTAATTAACTGGATTGCCAAATTCCATCAAAACACTTCATAAAGATTCAAACTATGAAGGAGGGAGCATTAACTGATCCAGTTAATTCATATTTGGTATTAAAAGAGGGATGCAACTACACTGCAAAATTGTTTAACTTATATCTCAGTTATTTGGACGAGATATGGGAATCTAATGAAATTTTTCCGGATCGATTATGTTCCTTAAAATTTAACTGGATAGTGTTTGCAGACGATATTGTTTTGCTGGATTTGACGCTAGCTGGCTTACAAAGAAAATTGCAAATGTTCTCTGAATATGCTTTTTGTAATAATTTGAAACCTAACTCTTCCAAATCGAATATCATGATTTTCTATTCCAGTAAAAGCGGTAAAAGGAGTTCATGGAATATTGATGGTAAGGTGATTAATCATCCCGAGGAATTTGTTAATCTTGGATATAGGCTGAGCAACTCCTCAACATTGAAAATTTTGGTGGACCACTTGCATTCTAAGGCAAGACCTCTTTCGAACTAGATGAAAAGCATATTTTCAAAGTATTGCACATTTTCTTTGATCCCGCTATTGGATTTTCTTACTTTAAAAGTGGAACCTGTTCTATTGTATTCCTGATATGTGCTTACATAATGTGAAATGTCAACTTAATTCCATTCAGGGAAAAATGATGAAATCAGCACTTCATTTGTCTGCCTCCATTCTCAACTGTGTAATCCGGCATGAATGTGGATTGATTTCTCTTGCATGTCGATGGGAATGGAGAGCACTAACTATAGTACGATCACTAATCCACCAAGTAATTCACTATATCAGGATCTTAGCCTTATTATTAAGGGTTGTAGCCAGCTCACTTATGGCATATGGTATTAGTATGAAAAGAATTCTAGATGAATTGGACGTAGACATAAATGATTTACATATGCGTCCCGGATATGTAAAGAAAACGCTTTTTGAGCGTGAATGGATACTTACTATTGAAGAACTATCAAAGCTAAGTACTTATACAGAGTACGTAAAGTATTCACGTAAAAGGGAAGGGTGCTGGTTATATCTTGCAATTCTTCCCTGTAGTATTACACAAATGTTTTATATGAGATTTAAATTGAATCAGATTCACACTCTTGAAAGGGAAAAGCATTGGGGTCTGACTAAACTTACAACGTTGGGTATGCATTGTCGATTTCATAATCGCAATGAACTCGTTGAGACTTTAAAACATCTTCTATTGGAGTGTCCGTATTTTAAAAATGTTTGCACAACGCTTCCGATGTGATTTGTTAACATTAACTGTTGATTATATGGAGAATTTGCGGGATCGAATGATGCTGGGGCAAGGAAAAGCACTAATCTTTGCCTTGGTAGCTTTCATAAAGGTGATTGACGACGAATTACTACTATTGTAAACTTTTGGAATTGAATTAATAGTAGTAATTGAGATTCCAAGATGGCCGCCGGCACTATGTAGACGTGCCGATGGCGCTCTCCGGACCCGTTAAATGTAAGGTGCCCACCAGCCCATTTACAGGCGACAGGACTGCGAGCCCCCCCCAGAGTGGCGGGGGTGCTGGAGAATAGCGGGTCGAGCCACCAGTGTTGCAGCAAGGAGGCAAGGCTGCGCTGAGCATTCGGGCGGGTGCCGGAGAGGCCGCCGAGCAGCGCAGCTCAGCGGAGCCGGGAAGGCCAGTCCGCGTTGGGAGACGAAAAGGGAGCGCGTCCCCCAGAGAGGCGGAGGGCCGTGAAATCGGGGGATCCCTGTGGACACCCACGCCGGAGCAGCGCGAGACGGAGAGACGCCCTTGGGGAATGTTTGGCTGCTGTCCCAGAGCCAGGAGAGAGAAGCCGGGACGTTCGGCCCTGGGGGCGGCCCGCTCCTGCTGACGGGCCCGACCGCGACAGGGGAGACGCTCTTGGGGAGCTGCTGGCTACTGACCGGAGGATAAAGGAGCGGGGCCAGGGCGATCGGCCCCCGGGGGAGGCCGTTCCTGCTGGTGGATGCGGCCCTGCCTGGAAGGCGAGAGTTGTGCGGCCGGGAGCGCCGGCGGCCGCGTTGGGAGAGAGCAGCTGAACGGAAGACAGCCTCACGAGACAGGGTGCCCAACCCGTTGGTCCCCGAAGCAGCAGCAGTTTTGGAGCTGGTGAAGTAAGGAATCCAGGCCTGACGGGCCTCCAGTGTATGGGAGGGCGGACTGGTGCTGCGGGGCCCCCGGACAAAAGAGCAGCAAAGAGGTCGAAAAGCGGGAGACCTTGTGGACATGGACTTGCGCCCACAGTCATCGGGACTATTATTCAGGGATCCTAAGTGAACTCCTATCGTGCCATCACCCACGGACAAATAGGGGGTGGACAGAGACGTGATCCACCCCCCTGGAGTGTAGAGAGCTCGGTGAAGGCTGTGGGGCAGGTTGGAACCCTAGTCGAGCGAGGGCAGTTGTGCGCTCTGCACACCGGTCAGAGGGAGAAGAGGCGAGAGGGAGGCCAGTCAGGGTGCTGGCTGGGAGCAGAGGGGGGAAAGCCAGTCCCGCCCCCCTAACATTCGGTTGGATCGGCCGGAAGCTGTTGATGACTGGATCAAGGTGACAGTCGTGCGACGCGCCTGCTGGAGAGAGGTGAGCGCCATGTCTACGAAACCCAAAAGGGAAAGGGGGGAGAGGATTGCAGACTGCGGGGGACACCCCGGGCACCTTGCAGGCGATGTGGCCACCCCAGCCTTTGAGAGAGGGTGCGGGGACCCCCGGTGGCGAACAGGAGAAGACCCCACACTAGGGGAATCGGAGGCCATGGCCCCCATGCCTAGACGGGAGTTCCTGGGGGAACTATAAGCCTTGCAAGCAAACTTAGCAAAGACCTTCCAGGAACAATTCCAGCTGATGTGCAACGACCTGAATGAAGCCCTTGGGGAAATGAAACACGAGCTGCGACAACTGGGCGAAAGAACGGATGCCCTAGAGAAAGGGCTCCAAGAGGTGGACACAGACACGACAGCCAATAGTGAAGCTATAGAGAGGCTAGACATTGCCACCAGAAACCTTGAGATCCAAATGGAGGACCTAGAAAATCGCTCTCGGAGAAATAAGAGTAAAACTGCTGCCAGAATCGGTGATGGACAAGAACTTGAAGGCAGTGCTTCAGGGCATTTTTGCGGATATCCTGGAAGAGGACAGCCCAGAGAGGGTTGAGCTGGACCGAGTGCACAGAACTGGTCGACTATCTAAAGGCCAGACAACACGGCCGAGAGATGTCCTTGCAGCGTTTACGAGATACGCTCAGAAGGAGGCGGTCCTCAGAGCAGCAAGACAAAAGGAACCAATCATGTATGAGGGCCACCAGATTGCTTTCCATCAAGATCTGGCGAATAGTACACTCCTGAAAAGGACGCAAATGGCACCACTACTGACAGCCTTCAAAGAGAAAGATATCCGCTACAAATTGACTTTTCCTTTTGGCCTGCTTTTCGAATGGGAGGGGACTCAGAGGCGGATCACCTCTCTCCAGGAAGGGTCGGATCTTCTGCGACTGGATCTCGAGGAAGTGCCGGCGGGAGCGGGCCAGAAACCCTGGAATGGTCGTCCGAGACCTCGCCAATGGGAATGGACGAAGGTTGGAGATAAAAGGCAGAGAGAAGCCAAGAAATCCAGCGTAGCACGAGGCGAATCTGGGACTGAGCCCTAAAACGGAGAGTATTGTCAGGGGTGGTGGGCCTCTAGAAGGGCGATTTGGCGGAAGGGTTGCAGGCGGAGCGACCATGTTGGAACCGTAAGGGCGATGAGGCCCGACCTGGGAGCGAGGAGAGGGCGGGAAGGCCTTAGCCTTCGGGGGAGGGAAGGGGGGGTCAAAGTGGGGGAAAGGGGGGTTGGCGACTAGCAGTGGATGGGGGGGCGAGCAAAGGAACACTCCAGGATAGCAATAGCCCTTATATGTTAGCACTCTTCTCAAGTGGCTAACGCATAACGTAAAGGCTAAACACCCCTCTTAAAAGGAAGAAGTTGGAGCACTTTATGCTGAAGGAAAAGCCGGATTTCATGGGGCTTCAGGAAACACACCTGCTGAGGAAAGATCAGAGCAGGCTAAGGTTGCGGGGTTATGATCAGATTCTCCATGCCTCAGGCCAAAGCAAAACAAAGGGTGTACCCCTGGCTATTCGTAACACGGTGGGCTTTACTGTTTGTGACACGATCAGGGATAAGGACGGAAGGTATATAGTGGTCAGAGGGAAATACCAAGAGTCTCCCTACACAATAGCCGTGGCCTATGGCCCCAACTCAGGCCAAGAGCAATTCCTCCAATGGGTTTTGAAAGTATTGGAAGAGCAGAGTTGCGGCCAAATAGTCTTGGGGATTTGAACACAGCATGGGACAGGGAGAAGGACAGAGCTGGCAGACAAGGGGGAGGGGGAGGGGCGGTGATGTCTGGGGAATTGAAGGAGAGGATCAGCAGGATGGGGTTAAGAGATGTTTGGAGGGAATTGAAGGGGCAAGAGGATGGCTATACCTTTTTGTCAGGAGTCCACGGATCACAGTCTAGGATTGATTATATATTGTTATCGGTAGGCCTACTGGGGAAGGTCCGAGAGGTCTGTACTGGTCCAATTGGGATAACTGACTATAAGATAGTTTCCATGGTAATGGATCCAGGTCGGAGGGCTAAGGGGATTTGGAGCTGGAAACTACCAGGGGCGATATTGAGAGAACCTGAAACCCGGGGGCATATTGAAGAGAAAATTAAGACCTTTTTCGAGATTAACGGGAAGGAGGACACGAGTGAGGGGATAAGATGGGATGCATTTAAGGCTACCCTTAGGGGGGAACTCATTGCGGCATCAACCCACCGGGCGAAGCAACTGCAGGCACTAGAAGTCCAACTCGAGGCCGAAGTGGAAACGGCTAGACAGGCAGCGGGAGGCACCCCCTCCCAGAAAGGTATGCGAGCCTATAGGAAAGCGGTGGGGCAACTGGAGCTTTTACGCACGAAAAGGGCCGAGGGTGCCTTATTAGCAGTAAGAAGACTAAAGTATTATGCTAAGGCCAATAAATCAGATGCACTTCTGGCGCGTCTGCTGAGGGGCAAAAGGACGAGAAACGCGATCACGCCTTTGAAGGCAGACAAGGGGGTCCGTGTCACCAGGCAAGAGGGCCTGCAGGAGATTTTAGCAGGGTATATACCTCGCAGAACCCCTGCGATGTCAAGCAGGAGCAATTCCTGCAGCAAGTGCACCTGGGCGAAATCAGTAGGGAAACGAGAGAATTTCTTAATCAGGAAATCTCGTCGGAGGAGGAGGTAAGAGGCGATAAGAGACCTTCCGGTACACAAAGCCCCGGGTCCGGAACGTTATAACGCGGCGTTTTACAAGCTGTTTGTCACGCAATTGACCCCACAGTTGACGTCGCTATATAACTCCTTCCGCCAATCGGTTAGAATTGCTCCTTCTATGGAGGAAGCAAAGGTTACCCTTATACTTAAACCTAATAAGAACCCGGAGGAGAGGACGTCTTACCGCCCTATAGCCCTGATTAACATTGACGCCAAGATCTATACCAAGATCCTGGCGAAGAGACTCGACCCCTTACTCCCACAGTTGATACACCCTGAACAGGCTGGGTTTATTAGGGGAAGGCAAACAGCTGACAACCTCAGGTGAGTGGCTCATATAGTAGAAAAGGTACACAAAACTAGCACTCCCGCGGTCCTAGTGGCTTTGGACGCGGAAAAGGCTTTCGACCGTGTGGAGTGGACGTTTCTTTTCCGCGTGATGGAGAAGATGGGCTTTGGGGGGGGGGGGGAGTTTATGTCGATGGTTAAGGCTAACTATCAGAACCCCTCGATTAGAGTAAAGGTAAACGGAGTTCTCTCGAGACGGATATTGCTGCAGAGAGGGACAAAACAGGTCTGCCCGCTCTCCCCGCTGTTATATGCGATCTATCTAGAACCGCTTCTGCAGCCCATCAGAGACTCCACTGAGATCCGGGGCGTTCCCTTTGGGGGGGGTACAACACAAGGTTGCAGCTTTTGCCGACGATATGCTGCTTATGCTCTCGTCGCCAAACAAGTCTCTTGGAGCGAGTGTGGCCTTGCTGAAGACGTACGGAGAGGCCTCAGGACTAAAAATCAATGTCAGCAAATCGGAGGTTCTGAACTTAAAATTAGGAGCTGCAGAACGGGATAGTTTAAGGAGGGGCACTCTTCCAGTGGAGCCCGCGGGGAATCCGTTACCTGGGGGTGCGGATCAAAGCAACTCTGGATGGATGGTATTCAGCTAACTTCCCCCGCTCCTTAAGATAATAAAGAGGGATTTCAAGAGGTGGAAAACTTTAAGGGTGTCATGGTTGGGAAGGTTAGCAGCTATTAAGATGGTTATACTCCCGGGCCTACTATACTTCTTTCAGGCGATCCCCCAACCGGTCCCGGCAAGCTTTTTTAAGGAGTTGGGGGTGCCGACTAGGCATTTTATCTGGTAAGGGAAGAGGCCCAGGGTGGGGTTCAAGCTCCTGATGGCTCCTAAGGGCGAGGGGGGGCTGAGGTTGCCGGATTTTCGGCGGTACTACGAAGCGTCTCAACTTCGGGTTATCAGGGAATGGTTACATGACGAAGATGACAAGCAAGACAAGTGATGGGTGCGGATGGATAGGGCGGTGGAGCACCGTAGTTTGGCGTAAGTGCTGTGGCTCCCGAAGGCGTGTAGACCCAGCCATCTGTATCAGAGCGCCATTACCAAACTAATAGCAGACATATGGGACAGACTAGCGGGCCCATAGGGGATTACCACATTCCCGTCCCCCTTTGCCCCCATTTTCGGTAATGGAGATTTTACCCCAGGGTTGGAGAAGGGGGCATTTACAAAATGGCGGGAGGGAGGTTGCGAGAAATTGTGCGACATGTTCAGGGAGGGGGGGATACTTTCCTTTAATGACTGCAAGAGGAGTTTTGTTGTACAGGAGGGGGAAAGGCTTAGGTATGCCCAAATACGCCACTGGGTCCTACAGCCGGGGGTCAGGCTCGCAGCCACCCGGACCCCAACACTATTTGAGAAATGTTTACTCTCCAATGATGGATCGAAAGGGCTCATCTCTAATATATATAAAATCCTAGTCGCCGCAAAGGCAGGAAGCACTGGGCCTACATGCGGGAATTGGAACGGGTCTTGGGACGTGAGATTGGTAGGGGGGAATGGGAAAGGCTTTGGAGGAGAATACCTAAGCTGGCCAGGGCGTCCCAATTACAAGAATCTTGGTATAAGATATTGATGGGGTGGCACTATACTCCTGCACGGCTTCACAGATTTTATCCTGCTCTATCAGGGTCTTGCTGGAGAGGGTGCGGACTGGCAGGCACCGCAGAGCATATTTGGTGGAACTGCCCAAAGATCAAGCCCTTTTGGGGAGAGGTACTGGAGGCGCAGGGACAGGCATTTGGTCGGGGTGACGACAGAACCCCGCTGCTGATCCTCTTGGGCATGCGCGACACCGCAGGGGCTGGGGAGGATAGAGGAAGGGAGAAAGCAAAAGCGATCTTGACCTTGGCGGCTATGCAATTAATAGCGCAAAATTGGAAACGACCCGAGGCACCTAGGTGTCAAGACTGGCTGAGGAAAGTGTGGGAAATCGTGGCTTTGGAATGGGCCACCTACGCCATGAACGACAAGGTGCAGACCTTTGCGGCAGATTGGGGAGAGGTTGTGTCTGTACTTAAAGATGACTTTAGGGTGATGTGGTGTCCGCAGCGTTTAAGACTATTGGAGCTACAATAAACTCGAAGATACAGCCTGGAGGGAAGGAGTGAATCTACGCTAGTCGCTGAGGGGGGGGAGAGAGGCAGTGGGTGGATGAGGGAGGGAGAGGGGGGAGGGGGGAAGGGGTGTTTTTCTTTGACTGTTTTGTTGTAAAACTTAATAAAAGGGGGGCGTGGCCAACACGCATGGAGTGAGGAAGCGTCTCTCCCGAGCTCCTGCCTGATCCTTCCATCGACCCTGTAAAGACATGGCAACTTCAATAAAAAGGGACCACAGGCTGAGATTAACTGATCCGGCACATATTGGCAGCAATTCTGCAGAAAAATGGAGCTGTCATCTCACAAAACGCAGCTCCCGAACCTAAGCCCCTAGGAACCAAGATGGTGGCCACGAGGGCGTCCTGACTCCACAGAGGGGGAAGATCCGAGCGCGGTTTCGGGGCTCCGGCTGGAACCATAAGGCGCAGAGCGGCGGTGACACCCCCTTCCCTTAGACCGCCATCAGCCTCTGGGTACCCGCGGCCCGGCCCATCAGCTGTCCCCGACTGCATGGCCAACCCAATCAAGCGCCGGAGCGGGACTGGCGGCTCCTCCAACGGGCCAAATAAAGAGGCGGAGATGCGCCCTGCGGAGACCGGGCACTAGCTGGCCCCTCAGCGCTAACCCAGCATATCGAGGGCGGGCCGCCAATCAACCATCCGACAGCTAAGAGCCGCTGCGGGGAGCTTGACGAGACTGTGGCCGCCCAACAGAGCAAACAATTACCAGCGCTCCGCGCTTCAATAAGTAAATACACCCCCCGAGACACAGGGAGCCGTGGATCCACCCGGACCCCCCCCAAGGCACCGCATTTGCAGCGGCCCGCGGTCCCCAGGCACGGACTGCTCCTCACACCCAGCAGGCACTAGACAGGGCTGGGAGGGCCTGACAATGGTGCCGAGGCAGCGGGCTGCAACCCTGTCGGCGGCTCACAGAGAGGAGCAAAGGAGCACGCACCAGGCAGGCAGATGGCACACAGCACGCCGCCGGCGACATCCAGCACCCATCAGGGCACAAGTAAGGAGTGAGAGCCCACCTTCATCCGCATCTAGCAGGAGGCACCTGGCACATATCATACACTGTAACCCTAAACGTGGGGGATCCCTATGCACATTAATTGGCACAGAATCTCCACGAGGAGTCCTCCTACACCACCACAAAGGTGCTGTGGCCTGCAACTGCCTCTACACAGGCCCGGGCCGACGCGGGAACGCGCCTGGGCCCCCTTTGATGCACTAAAGGCCCCCCACAGGACATACCACCGGGGGAAGTGTGGAGGCCCCCGAGCTACCATAAGGGCAACTGCCCCCACACAGGCCTGGGCCGACTCGGGAGCGCACCCGGGGCCCCCACTCACCCACTGCAGCCCCCTGCGGGGCTAACCATCTGGAGGTTGCTACCTGGGAAAACCTCATAGGGAGACAAAATCTGGCGAAATCAGCCCTCCCCAGTGGCGGTGAACGCACCACACCCCTGTGACCAAACTCCACGCTGATCTATCCCGCCACCCCCCCTCAGAGCACAACCCCAGTCCATCACACGACCTGCCAGAAGCAAGTTAAGGCTCCAAGTGCTGCCACCCTGGTGACTGCTACGGACCCCCCAGGCTCCTGAGGGCTCAACCGTGAGTACAAACAACCGACAGGGATGAGGGGTTTGGTCCATCCCTCCCCCCCCTCCTGAAACCACCTAGGAAATCAAGACCTGTGGTTATCAGTATACCACGCTCCCCGGAGTACTCCCAAGCCGTTGGGGGTCTGGGAGGAAGGCCAGAGTCATGGCAGGCAAATGAGACTTAGCAGTGCACACCTTTCACCTGCGATAATCTGCCCCATCTCTACTAGCCCGTCTGCCAACAGTGTGTGCCATCGGAATTCCGCCTAACAATAAGCACCCAGAAGAGAACAACTACAACACAGGGCCTGCATAAACAGTACGGACAGAGGGGCAGTGGCAAATTACCCCAAAAAGTAGGTGGTGGCCCCTTGGTTCACTCCCAGGGCATGTGCCTGCCTAAAAACAACCAGGAGTGAACAACAGCGGAGGGCAAGCCCCGTGTTCTAGATACGTGGAAGGACAGAGCACATTCCAGCAATATACAGTTATAGGAGCGAGGTACTGGGCACCCGGCTACGCAGGAGCAACATCCATGCAGAGCAACTCCGATGCCTGGCGCCAGATCCAAAACGGGCACATCCAGAGCAAAAACCCCAGTGAGACCCCAGGAAGGGCAAATTGAGAAGTGCTGGCGGCAGAGGTGACAAACACGTGCAGAATCACCGTCCCCGCCTCCGGAGCCGACCCCTGCAGTAAAGGACCTACCAACTAGCATAATGGCAACAGACATGGACGAACTCTTAAACTGCTTGAAAGGCATGGAGGCCAGAATGACCAAAGCCTTCCAGAGTCAAATGGAACAATTAAGGGAGGACCTGAAATCATCCCTCCAGGAGGTCAATAAAGAAATGGCGGAGATGGGTGAAAGAGTGGACATAGTTGAAAGGGGCCTCTCGAATGTCACGGAAGAAACAAACCAAAATGGCCTGCTACTGGACCAGTTGGCGACCGCAACAAACCACTTAGAACTCCAGGCGGAGGATCTGGAAAATCGCTCAAGGAGATCCAATATTAGGGTCAAGGGCCTGGCGGAATCGGTGCAGGACAAGGACCTAAAAGATACCATGCAACTCTGCTTCAGCAGCCTGCTTGCGGATGTCCAACCAGAGTCGATCAGCTTTGACAGGATACACCGCGTGGGCCCAACACGCAACGAACCGGGGTCGAGACCCAGAGATGTACTGATAGCAATGACATCGTATGGTCTGAAAGAAGAGGTGCTACGCGCGGCAAGAACAAACGGAGACCTTACGATGAATGGGTCCCGTATACAGTTTTACCAGGACCTGGCCATGATGAATCTCCACAAAAGAAGGCTAATGCACCCGGTTACGAAGGCCCTACAAACACAGCAAATCCGATATAGATGGACGTACCAGTTGGGCCTGTCGTTTACATGGGAAGGAAAACAGAGGAGAATCGGGAATCGCGCAGAGGGCCTGGCATTACTGCACCTGGAGGAGGAGCAACCAGAGGCGCCTGTGCGCCCACACCCACACCCACACATGAACGGCCCGTCTAGCAAACCATGGGAATGGTCAACGGAGCGAAAGCAAAGACGAGGTAGGAGAGGAAGACCCGGAAGCTTACAGCCGGCTCATGACCGGGAACGGAGAGGCCCAACAGATCCAGACCCGGCCCATTACACGGATAACAAGTAAAGTGCTAACCAAATGTGAGAAAACAGCACGGCTGAATGGAACTGCCCGCATGGAGGTAGGAGGTCATAACTCTTGGAAGCAGGGTCAGGTAATACAATTCCTGACTATTGTGAACTGGGGAAGGGTCGCAGGCCCTAGGCCCGCGGTGACCAGCAGGGGGCCCCTTGGGAGCCCAGGCCTCAAGCATCCCCAGGATTGGGAAGGGGGAGGAGGGTGGGTAAGGGAGGGAACTGGAACGAAGGACAGGAAAGCAGGGAACCAAAAGTCCGGGAAGAAAAAGGAGCCAGCTCCACGATTGTATGAAACGGAAGCAAGAACAGGCAGAGTAAGCTATAGCGAACGAGAACATAGGAACCCTCAGGCAGACAATCTCCACCTAGGGAGCAATGGAAGAAGTGAACGTTGTCTCGATTAATGTCCAGGGGTTAAACTCCCCCGCTAAAAGGCGTTCGATTTTAGGTAGATTGGAAGCCATGCAATCAAAGATAGCGATCCTACAGGAGACGCATCTGCTCCAGAAAGATGAAAAAAGGATGCAGAGCAGAACATACCCTCTTCAGTTTTTCGCCTCAAGCCAAACAAAAACAAAAGGGGTGGCAATCTTATGTAGCAGAGACTTAGACTTTCGCAAACAAAAAACAATGAAGGATCAGGAAGGCAGATACCTGGGGGTAAAGGGTTCTATTAATGGTCAATAGTATACGATACTAGCACTCTATGCCCCCAATGAAAAACAGGACCAGTACATCCCTAAATTACTCCAGAAATTGGGAGGATGGTGCGAAGGCCGAGTGATAATAGGAGGGGATTTTAATTGTGTAATGGACCCGCAATTAGATAAAACACTCCCCCCCCGCCCCCAACCGCAGCAGATCAGCGAAACAGACAGGCCCTTGGAAAGCTTTTCAGAGATTTGGATGTGATAGAAACGTGGCGATTTTTCCACCCGGACACCCGAGAATACACACACTACTCAGCAGTGCACAGGGGTTACTCTAGAATAGACATGATTCTGGTGTCCTCTACATTGATCCGCTACGTCAAAAAAATAGAAATCGGAGTCCAATACCTCTCCGATCACGCCCCAGTCGTGACCTGCATAGAACTGCAAGGGACAATACATAGACCCCAACCACAATGGAGGCTAAATGAAACAATCCTGAGGGATATTGTACTAAGGTCACATATGGAAGAAGCCATAGGGAACTATTTTCTTGAAAATGACAACGGAGAGGTGGACTGGAGGGTGGTGTGGGATGCGGGGAAAGTGGTAATTAGGGGGGGAATTCATAGCACAAGCAACGCAATACTATAGGGAGCGAGCCCTTATAACGCGCAAATTGGAAGAAGAGGTTAAAAATGCTGAAAAGCTCCATAAGACCCAGCAGACGCCCAGAGCTTGGCGAGACCTTAAAAAGGCCAGAGCCAAACTAGAAAACCATACCGCAGATAGAACGGCGCAAATACTGCTAAACACGAAACAATCATATTACATACACGGGGGGAAAGCGAGCACATTCTTGGCAGCCAAACTACGCAAACAGAAGGCGCGTAATTATATCACCCGGCTAAGAAATAGTAGAGGGGAACTGCAGACGGGAGAAGAGGATAAACGAGAAACGATGGTCCATTTTCATAAAAAATTGGTGATTAGCGAGAACCTGAATGCAGCAGAACAAGACTCATATTTGTCAGCCGTAAAATTGCCACAGATATCGTAACAACAAAAAGAAAAATTGGGGGACCCCATCACAATACAGGAAGTGTGTGATGCGATAGCAGCACTACCCAGGGGAAAGGCACCAGGCCCCGACGGACTAGGGAATGAGTTTTACAAAATATTCCCGGCACAATTGGCAACCCCCTTCACTCGCCTCTTCAATCTAATCAGAGATAGGGGAGCAGTTTCAAAGGATATGGGACATTCGACCACGATATTACCCCTAAAACCTGGGAAAGACCCAGTAGAATGCACCAGTTACCGCCCCATAGCTCTCCTCAACACAGATGCAAAACTGTATGCGAAAATACTGGCGAATCGATTGGCAGCAGTACTGCCCGAGATAATACACGCAGACCAGGCAGGTTTCATAAGGGGGAGACATACTCAGGATAATGTCCGGCGCGTTAATTGACATAATAGACTGGGGGGACCGAAAATTCTCGATCGCCGCATTAGATGCCACACGAGCATTCGACAGCATAGACTGGAGGTACCTAAAACTGATATTGGAGGGTTTTGGCTGTGGACCGATATTCGCCAAGATGGTTCTGGCAAATTACCAGCATCCATCTACGCAACTAATGGTAAATGGCTACACCTCCGAAAGAATCAATATCCGGAGGGGTACTCGGCAGGGGTGCCCTCTATCCCCGCTCATATTTGCCATGGCAATGGAACCATTTGCCTGCAGAATTAGGGAAGACCCGGGAATTAGAGGGGTGTGCACCGGGGCGATTCAAAACAAGATAGCCCTCTACGCAGATGATATCATGCTTTATATGGCAGACTCAAGACACACATTACCCAGAATAATCAGAGAACTGCAGAAGTTCGAAAAGACATCAGGGTTCACAATAAACTATTCAAAATCCAAAGCGTTGAATATAACCGAAGGTAGTGAGGACATAGCTCTCCTGAAGGAATATTATCCCCTGAAATGGGAAAAACAGTCCCTCGAATACCTAGGAATCCATATCACTAGAACCGTCAAGAATCTGCTCAAGGCAAACATTACACCTCTATGGAAGCGCCTGCAGGAAGACCTGCAGAGATGGGATGCCCAGGAATTGTCCTGGTTTGCTAGAATAGCGGCGATAAAAATGACCTTGCTACCCAAGGTACTGTATGTAGTAAGCTCAACCCCAGTGGACATCCCCAAAAACAGATCCTAGTACTCCAAAAGGCGGTATTTAAATTCATCTGGGGAAATAAGCTGAGGATCCAAAAAAGGATCCTAATGCGGCCCACACTACTTGGGGGGCTAGGAGTCCCGGATATGGGGAGATACGTGTTAGCAGCCCAATTAGCACCAGCATTGAAATGGGCGGGTAAAGACCCTCTTGCAGGTTGGGGGAAAATAGAACAGACTGCGACAGATATCCCTTTGAGTAAGCTACCATTCCTAAAAACAAAAGCAAGAGACACGGGAGGTATCCTATTAGCAGCCAATAAAACGACCCTACACAGCTGGGATAAGGCTATCCGTAGCAGGGGGGTCAAACTAGGTCTGGGCCCACTATCCCCTATCACGCATAATCCAGATTTCTCACCTCGCCTTCACAAAAGATTCTGGGAAGGCTGGAACGAAGCAGACACATTGTCCCTACAAGACATGTATCAGGACGACAGCCCACTCACCTTCGAAGGATGTAAACATAGATTCGGCCTCGTCGAAAACCACAGATTCAAATACATTCAATTGCGTCACTGGATCTCACACCCAGAGGTAAAAAGAGCAGGGACCCCCGGTAGGCCTAGAACTGACAATACGGGAGGGGACACATGAAAAAGGGATCACTAGACTATACAAGCTACTGGATAAGGCGCAAACAGACGACTTCCTCCAGTACATGAAAGATTGGGAGCGGGACATAGGAGAGGAAATTACGCAAGAAGAATGGAGTCAACTCTGGAGGAGGGCGCACAAATTATCCAAATCCACGGCAATTAAAGAATCGGCATACAAACTTTGTTACCGCTGGTACTTACCCCCAAGTAGAATACACAGAATGATCCCCACGTAGGAGACATGTTCCATATGTGGTGGTCATGCCCAAGGATAAAAATATTCTGGAAAGAAATACTGAGCCTGATCAGGGACATAACGGGCGCAGACCTACCATGGTCCCCAAAAGTCATTCTGCTGGGGGCAGTGGCAGAAGGGAACTATGCAGCCTCAGGAAACAGAGCGGCCCTCATAACCCACCTTCTGGCTGCAGCAAGGATGACAGTGGCCCAACGATGGAGGACAGTGGAGGGCCCTACAACTCCATGGTGGTGGGTGAAAGTGTGGGGAGTTATGGCAATGGAAAACATCTGCGCCACAAAATCAGGGTCATATCTGAAATTCCTGGCCATATGGGACCCACTCCAGGACTATGTGGGGGAGCAGGAGCATCAATACTTTAAACCCCGGGCTCTTAGAAACATCCATATCAAATAAAGGCAGCAGAAGATATGGCGAGGGGTTGCCTCTTGGAATTGTTCTGGTTACAACCACGGTTTTGACTGGTTCAATTAATAAAAGGAAAGGGAGGGTGGGGGGGAGGTGTGGGGAAAGGTATGAAGACAATACTAGACCCTACAAGAAAGTTCAAGGGTGTTGAATAAAAAGGTACATGTTGTAACGAAAGCTCAACCATTGTCTTAAGTTAAAAATGAAAATAAAGTTGGTTAAAAAAAAACTTCATAAAAAGAGTTTACAAAAAAAAAATAGTAATTGAATGGATGTGTTTTAGGATCCAGTAGAATTGTTAGATTGGTTTGTCCGACAAATGTAATATTTTAATGCTTAGTTTTAAGGATTTTTTTTAAATTTAAATTCCAAACTAATTTGACAGACATGGAATGTGACCAATATCATTTTGTAATTTCTTTTTGTAAAGGTTTATTTTTTTATTTTTATTATTATTTGATTTAATTGTACAAACAATTTTTTCAAAGGTAAAATAAAAAAAAAAGTCCAATGTATCCATAAAGTTCCATTAAGATCCCCTTCAACATTAAATATTCCTAAAGAAAACACGAAAGGAAAGGAAAGTCCCTTCCAGGTCCTCCATTTTGACCCTTTCCGTTAATACCACAGCCTGACCTATTGGGTTCCTTACGTAAATCTAGTTGTTCTCAAGGTCTTTAACCAGTTTATGTTGTCAGACTTCCTTCCATTATTTATTTATTTAATCCCTTAGGGGCACTGCCGATAGCTGCGATCATTTCGCCCCTTATGACCACCTTGTACGCCTCCCATGCTGTGCTAATGCGTGGCACGCTATTTTCATTTATTTGCCAGTAGTGTAGTGTGCTCTTTCTTATCTGTTCGCAGAAGGCCTCGTCCTGCATGGCTTCGCCACTAAGCCTCAACGTAGGCGCGGGGGGTCTGGGTGCGAGCACCGTCCAGGTGGTAATTAATGTGGAGTGGTCTGACAACACTGTGGCCAGGTATTGTGTGTCCTCGAACAAGGCCTGTTGTTCGTCGCTCACATGTATGTAGTCTATTCTAGTATGAACAGCACGTGGGGGTGAATAGTAGGAATACTCCAGTTTCTCAGGATGGTGTTCCCTCCATAAGTCTCTAAGTGCAAATTGTTGCGTTAGTGCTTTCAGTATTTTGGCAGGTGGGGAAGGGCGGGTGTGTTTGCTATCTGATCTGTCTATGCTGGGGTCTAGGTTGCAGTTGTGGTCTCCTCCCCATATCGGAGTGCTATCTCTGTACGGGCCAAGGCGATTGTATAATGAACGGAAGACGACTGTGGCATCGTTGCAGTTGGTCATCTTGGCACCAAGAAGACCAAGTAAAGGCTCTCAGCCCACTTTTGTTGGCCCAGAATGGGAGTAGGAGTGGAAGCTCACTGCAAGACCTGTCCCACTTGTCAGACAAGACTGGAGCCAGTTTTATTGCCCCACTGCAGCTTTTGCCAGTGGTTGACACCATTTGAGTGGGTGGGCATCAGCATTGTTGGTCTCCTTAACCCTCCCACGTCAGGTGGACACCGGTTCATCCTGTTACTGGTACATCATGCCAGCAGGTGACCTGAGGCTGTACCACGTAAGACCATAACGGCCATGGTGGTCGCCAGAGTTCTCCTGGGCATTTTGACCAGAGTTGGATTTCCTAAAGAGGTGATCTCTGACAGAGGAATCAACTTCATGTCTAGTTCCATGCAAGCTATGTGGAAGGAATGTGCTGTAAACTACACATTCTCCACCTCCTACCATCCTCAGACCAATGGTCTGGTTGAGAGGTTTAATAAGACTCAAGGGCATGTTGGGTGCTTTGGAAGAA
Source organism: Ambystoma mexicanum (assembly GCF_040938575.1). Taxonomy (NCBI): domain Eukaryota; kingdom Metazoa; phylum Chordata; class Amphibia; order Caudata; family Ambystomatidae; genus Ambystoma; species Ambystoma mexicanum. The sequence continues at coordinate 669,560,422 of NC_090927.1, read as the reverse complement.
CCCTTAAGGAGGAAATGGGATCTGCTCCTACCATGCCTGCTGTTTGCTTACATAGGTGCCTGAAGAGGGTGTTGGTTTCAGCCTCTTTGAGCTCCTAGTTGGACATCCAGTGAGGGGGGCCCCTTGCCTTAGTACGAGAAGGTTTGGAAGCCATCCCTCCAGGTCCTGCCAAGCAAATGGGGGACTCTGCTAGGCCTCAGAAGGAGGACGGCACAGATGATGGGCCAGGCAATAGCCAACCTTAAGGACAACCTTTAGCCAACCTTAAGGCAAGCCAAGAATTAAACTAGTACTGGCATGACCGTAAGGCCACACAAGTGGATTGGACTCCTGGTCAGGCGATCTTTGTGATGGAGCCCACCAAGCTTTGAGCTTTGGCAGATAAGTGGACTGGACCCTTCAGGATAATCTCCAAGATGGTGGAGGTAAACTATCTGGTTGAAATGGGTGTTCCTGGGGTAGCCCTTCAAGTCTTCCATGTCAACAGGCTCAAGCCTTTCCATGGGAGTGGAGGAGTCTCATGTCTCTTACTAGCTTCAAAGCAAGAGGAGGATGAGAGTGAGCCCCTTCTTGATTTGCTGCATAGCAACCCTCAGGATGGCTCAGTGGAGGAAGTGAAACTCTCCCCAGATCTGACACCAGAGCAGCGGAAGACCCGCAGGGCTTTGCTCCAGCAGTATGCCCCTGTGTTCTCACTGACACCGGGCCTCACTCCATGGTATAGGCATGATATTGACACTGGTGACACTACCTGTCAAAAACAGATGCTACAAGAGGTCAGACACTATTAAAAACCACATCCAGGCAGAGGCCGCCAAGATGTTGGACTTGGGTGTTCTTGAACCCTCAACGAGCCCATGGTCCAGCCCAGTGGTACCAAGGACTGGAGTTTCTGTGTCGACCACAAAGGAGTCCATGCATTCACCAAGACTGATGCAGACCCATTGCCCGGGCTGATGAGTTTGTTAGCACCTTTGACCTCACATCAGGCTATTGGCAAATAGCTCTGACTGTCCAGACCAATGAGAAAATTGCTTTATCAACACCAGAAGGGCTCTACCAATTTATGGTTATGCATTTTGGGTTGAAGAATGCCCCTGACACCTTCCAACAGGTAATCAAGCATGCTCTCAGTGGTCTGTAGGCCTTCTTTGTGGCCTACCTAGACGACATTGATGTCTACAGTTCCACCTGGAAGGAGGAAATGCACACTTGGATAAGGTGTTGCAGGCCATGACAAGGGCCAAACTCACTATCAAAGCAACCAGGTGCCAGATAGCACATGAAATGGTTACCTACCTTGGCCATGAGGTAGGAGGTGGTAAAATCCAACCTCTCCCTAGTAAGGTACAAGTTGTACAGGAAAGGGATATGCCCTCTACTCAAGATAAACCCAGATGAGCACTTTTTAGGGCGTCACTGGATACTACAGAAACTCATGGCAGACTATGGCACCATAGCTGGACCACTGTCAGCTCTGGCATCACCCAAACAGCCTAGGAAGGTTCACTGGAGTGAGGACTGTCAGAGGGCCTTTGATGGCTTTAAGGAAAGTCTGTGCAGGGCACCTGTATTGTGTTCCCCGAACACAACCCTCTTTATTGTGCAAACTGATGCATGCGACACTGGAATTGGAGCAGTTTTTTTTCAGTTAGACGACAAAGGGAGAGAACACCCCATAATATTGATCAGTAGGCAACTCAAGGATATGGAACGTAGGTGGGCCACTATTGAAAAGGAGTGTTTTAGTATAAAACTTAGGTGGGCACTTAGGTGTTTTAGACTTTACTTTACAGGGTCTGCATTTAAGATCCAAACTGATCATAAACCCTTAAAGTGGCTTATCTATATGAAGGAAGAAAACCAGAAACAGTTCAGGCAGCCAAGCATGGGTCTGGCCAGCAGAACGTGCTCCAAGATCTTGGGTGTGGCCGGGCCCGACTATATAAACCCTGCCCTGGCCTGGCCTTGTCAGACGCTTCACAATGAATTGCCCATTGTAGCAGATTGCTCACCGCTGACATCTGAAGGCAATTCTGCGAGCATGTGAGGATTCCATGCTTACCTGACGCTTATCCAGTGATCTTCGGTATCTGCAGCGGTCCGCGACCTTCTAGAATCCAGCAGCACGCGAGGTTTACAGCTTACCCGACACTTACCTGGGAATCTTCGGCATCCGCAGCAGTCCACGACCACCTTCTTTCCGCACAACAGCTGATTCAGCCTCCGGCACCTTTCCGTCACTCCGCTCAAGCTTCTGCATAGGCGCGGCACCTGGAGAGAAGAGAAAAGTACACAAGCTTAGTTTCAGAAGAAAAGCTTGCAAGCACAGTTCTCTTGCGACCGCAGCTTACATACCCTCAACAGCTCCAGCGCTTCACGTGGCAGCATCTTCTGTGCTTCTGCTGTTCACGCACTATCCGATATCCGGAATCTGTTGGGAGAGAAGAGACACAGGAATAAGAGAACATTGACAAGGGAACAGTGAATAACGAACAGTGGTTCTACTGCGTACTTAAAGAAAGACTCACCTTTAGCATCGGATCAGTGGAGCAACTCAATCCTAGTGCCCTCGTAACGGATCAGTGGAGTAACTCGATCCAAGGGCACTGCACCGGAATCAGTGCAGCAACTCGATTCAGAAGGCAACATTGCACCCCTGCCGAGACGAGCAGGAAGGAGAGCACATCATTACAAATCTCCAAGGTGAGCAAACACTGCGTTGGGTAACCAGAAGGACTCCTATCTGGGGACACAAGGGAAGGGTCCACCGGGGAAGGTGCCGGTCCTTTATATCTATTCTGTTTTCCCATCAGGAGCTGACTCCAGGCCAGTTCAAGCAGAGACAAGGGGACCTGAGCACAACAGCTAGGGAGTGGAGCTCAACCACGCTGGAGAATGGACCACTTGACCCTGCACGCATTCGACGCCCCCACAGAGACAAGGTGAGCGTAACAATGGGCTAGACTTCACCATTGAGCATAGGCCAGGGAAGAGTCATGACAATGCAGGAGGCCTTTCCAGAAACTATGTTGACGTCTGGATGAGGGTAACAATCTTGGGAGATCAGTTGCCCTAACCTCAGTCGAGGGGGGGAGGGGTTCATTTGATGCTGGAAATGCCTTCTGGAGGGACAGCGCCTCCCGTCTTTATAGTACCACTTCTCTGTGTATGTTTTCTCTATGTTTTCTGCCACAGAGGTGAAACCTGGACCTCTGGCAGAGCAGCTCTTCATTTTATCTTTTGTTGAACAACACCCATGGGATACCCTTATGGCACCCATGGGTGGGGGTACACCCTTTTACCCCTTATGTGTTTGGTTAGGCACCTGTGTGTTGCCCATAGAGCAGGGTATGGGCTTGTGGCAGCTACATGCCGACTTGGCAGTGTCTCCGAGTGTCCTGCATGTTTGGGATACCCAGGCACTGCCATAGGAATCAATGGATTCCTACACAAAGACGAGATGGCCACTGTGGCCTCTTGGTTTCTATTGCCTTTTACCTTGTTTCCCAAAGTTGTGGGAAGCCCCGACTCTGTCCCTTCCTCCTGAATGACTGTTGGGTGGAAACACAATATATGTCTCTGTTGTTCCCTTTCCACCTGACTGGCTGTTGGGTGGAAATACCATATATGGCTCTGGGGCTGCCTCCTGTCAGACTGTCTGGAGCCTTCCCAGGTGTTGTGTGTACACCCTCAGGACGGGACCTGTGTCAATGGAGTCAGGAGTCAACGCACATTCTCCGTTGTGGGTGTCTGGTTTCTGTGTGTATGTGACACAATGAATGAGACAGCCCTGACTAAAACTGACATGAATGCAGTGTAGTGTGCTGAAAGACTGGGTACTTGCCCCAATCCGCATTCCTTGTTATGGGTGTCTGGGTGAAGTGAAGGGCCTGCCTGCATGAATGCCCTTCTGTGCGATTGGCCGACTGTGCCTGGCTATGCCAGAGTGAACGAGGGACAGATGAGCATATCTGGGCACCTCTCACTTATCAATTAGTTCAGAAGCTAGAGTCGAAACTGAATCAAGAAGAAGCTGCATTTCTTCACTGTAATCCGAAAGCCGTTGTGTCTCCCAAGGACTGATCCAGAGAGGATCTGCAAAGGAGACCTCTCCCGAGCTACGAGGCACCATCGTGTAAAGCTGCTGCTCTTCATCGAAGGTATCCCGGAAGTCAGTCCTGTGTGCCTGCCGTCCAGAGAAGGGGTTGTCAAAGTGCAGAAGAGGAGTGCTGGACATCTCGAGACAGAAGTTCATTATGGTCACCCAGGGTCCGCAGGATCGTTTCGTGACCGCTGGAACCCGTTGCAGTCTACCACCCAGAAGAGGGAGTACCCTGGCATAGTGCTGCTGGACACCTATAGCTGAGAAAGTGCCAAACTTCCTAAGAACATTTGAAAGGACATCCTTGCTGTCGCCACTGACCACTGGAGAACACTGCGAAGAGCCAAACTGCTAGCCACTTTTGAAAGACTTTGGTTCCTTTTTGTTCTTGGTCTCCACATCCCAGTGGCTCCTCCTTCCAAAGGGGTTCCACCCTCAGCGGGAATCGTAGAGTAAAGCTGAGAAACTCAGCCACTTCGCCTGTCAAGGCACCAAATGTACTGTGATGAAGAAGAACATCTTCTAGCCTCGGGAGTCGTCCAGGGATCCCAGATTCATCTTGGATCCTGTTCTCCTGTGGCTTCCCAGGTACTTTGGGGTGGTAGAACCTTTCGAAAGAAAGTAGGTTATTGAACATTATTGGACTGGGCTGTAAAGACAAAATAGGTTACTCCCTAATTTTTCTACTACAGGTTGCCCAAGTGGGAGGGATCCTCTAGGATTACCTGTCTAGTCTAAAGAAAGCATTCTGCCACTGTTCATTAGGGTGTCGGAGAATGCACCTTCACCAGTACAGCGAAGTAATCTGTGAGGCCCAGGCAAAAAGAAGCTCCACCTCCATTCCTAATTGTTGTGCATCGGGGAGGGAATTACATGGTGTCTTTGGGATGGAGGGCTACTAATGGCTGAACTGGAGTGGACTTCGCTTAGGGTCCCAAAAATTGTGGTGGCTTGGTCTCAAATGATTCCAAGGAGGGATTGGAGTACTCCAGGCAAGGAAAAGGCCATCAACTCCTAGGTGATGAAACTCAACAGCAAGCTGGCAAGATTGACCAAGGCAAATGACAATATTTCGGACAATTCACCATGGTTTTATCAAAGGTGAGTTGAAGTTTCACAGAGACGGAGTACACCTATCTAAGAGAGGCATGGACGTTTTCACTGAGGACATAATGAAAGTTTATCCAGACGTTATGTTTCGGGGGTTCTGGGGGTTCCCAATAACTGATGCAATTGGGTTGTGTGGCATGATAATAAAATGGTGACTAAATCTGTTGATGGTGAGACTCCGACTTGGTAGCAACTGCATTGCACTTGGTTTTGGTGGAATGTCATTGTATTCGATATATCAGTGCTGCCTATTTCTTTCCAACGCGTAGCCACATTTTGCAGCATATTTCCACTTGCTGGCCCTTGTAGTTACGTGCGTGGGACCTCCACCCAAAGCTCCTACCCTATGTGAATGAGCAGAGCGTTCCATGGAAAGGGTGCCCGAAATGTTCTTGAATGGACTTGCCATCTACTTTCCCCATCTTCACTTTCTGCGTCCAGAGCCTCTATGCCTTTTCACCTCACCCAATTACAACAACATAGCAATGTTGTTCGTCACCTGCATTTGCCACCCACCTGCACACCATCAGGTAGTGGAAGGTTCCCAGCACAGTGGGTGTCTTTGAATTGTCAGTATGGGTTCCAGCCTCTTCCCCGCGCTTGTATTTGTCTAATATATAGGTAAAGATGACATTTTGCTTAGACCACTTGTAAGTAAGCAGTGAGCTATTCTTTTGTATTTCGCATAGTGCTGGCAAATTAGGACTCCTTTTTACTTAGCGTGTTGAGAGTACATTACATTTTAAAGGGCTGCTACATTTTGTGAGCCGATTCGGGACAATTTGGCGTAATGGTGTGGTCTTGGTCTATTTCATTCCAGACCAATTACTATATTCGTTTCCTTACTTTGAAAAACAAAGCTACTTGGTGTTTCAGTCTTTATCTGTTCTTAGGGCAGCAAACCTTTAGATAAGCACAGTTGTCATGGCTTCACGTTGGATGTCTGGTTAGGAGGTTCTCAACTTACTGATGCAGTCCGAGTCGGAGCAAGGCACAGAACCAGATGCAGAATCTGAAGCTAATTTTTGGTTGAGGCTAGTTCTACCTCCTCATCTGATGAGAAAGAACAAAGGGGTACATGCACTTCATCTGAAACTTCCCACACAAAGTTGACCTGCAAGGTTGAGGAAACATGCAGGACGTGCGAGGAACGTGCCAGTTCATGACATAGCTGATGAGTTCAACTAGGTGCCTCCAGCAATGGCTCAGCTTGTTGTGCCACCTTTCACTCGAGTATTGGGGTACACACAGAATACAGATGGTTTTGAGCCCATTGACTTTTTCAACCCTTTTGTGGATGATAGGTTCATTTCAGATATGGTTGAGCAAACCAATATGTATGTTGAACAGTTCTTGAGGGCACAAGGTTCCAATGTGAAATACCATTCCGGAGCACACTCATGGCTTCCAACTACGGGTTTTGAGATGAGAAAATTGTGGGGTCTCCCTTTGCTCATGGGAATAGTGCGGAAGCAGTCAATCTCACTCTACTGGTCTACTGAAGCTTTATTTACAATCCCTTTTCCTAAGCAATAATGAGTAGAGATTGTTTACTAGCACGGCAACGCATGCTAGATTTCAATGACAACTCGGCAGCATTACCAAGAACTGACCCAAATTGTGATAGGCTATTCAAAATTCAGCCATTATTCAAGCACTTTGCACAGCGATTTTCAGCAGTGTATGTTCCTAGCCAGAACATATCCATTGATGAATCTTAGGTATTGTTCAAAGTTCGGCTATATTCCGAGCAAGAGAGCACAATATGGGATCAATGTTTACATGCTCTGTGAAAGTACCACTGGGTATGCCTACAACATGAGAGTCTACACTGGAAAATACTCTAGCATAAACCCTCCAGGCTGCCCAGCCCATTTAGGGATAAGTGAGAAGAGTGTGTGGGATCTTGCCACACCATTATTCCACAAGGGTCACCATTTGAATGTGGAACATTTCTATACAGGAATACCACTTTTCAAGGAATTGTACAATGTGTGTACACTGGCATGCGGTACAATCTGCAGTAACTGCAACATCTTCCCCAGACAACTTGTTTATAAGAAGCTGGACAAGGGAGCTTTGCGGCGTGATGAACGGTTGGTAGTAAAATTATGCAACAGAAGGGATGTGCACATGCTGAGTACTATTTATGATGAAAGTACTTCACTTGTCAATCTGCAGGGGCATCAAGTGTGGAAGCCCAAGTGTATGCTGAACTACAACAGTTATGTACCGGGGTTCTCGACCCAGCCCTTTAAGACGAGGTAGCAATACTTTGAGATGGATGGGGATGCAGCAGAAACTCAAACATCAATAATCAGATTAACTCAGGAAGTTGGCAAATCAAAGCTGTTTTATTTGCAATTGTCTAAAACAGGGAGTTACAACTAACAGCGACAATTTGTTCAATCTTCTCGCTCTCTCAACAAATCTTATTAAAAAAGCATCTAATATAGTAAAAACTTGTCATTGCTGATGTCATCCTATGTGGCAAACTACAAAAACCCATTGGAGAAAGAGACTGGGTCTAAGGGAACATCTAGGTATAAGTTCCATACTTGTCTAAGAGAGTGATAGGGTCTCAAACATCAGGTGGGGCAACTAACACCTCCCCTCAAACAGGTCACTATGAACATTATCAAATACACGACGTCCCATTGGTTATATAAAATATAGAGCTCTTTACTACGTGGCCCTCTATAATTGGTTGGCACCTTTACATCCGTCAGTACTTTTCCAAATATGCCAGCAGCACGCAGGCTGGTTTCCAGGTGCTGGTGGGTTGGTCTTGACCATATCTTCCCACCAATTAGCATGTCCTCTATCATCACTTCTTGCGGTCTGCACGTCAATTAAGGCTTAGAACCTGGCCTTGGAAACATTCCTTGCTCTGGAGAATACGAGGGAGTATAGCATGCTCTGTCTGCTTGCGTAGGTGTAGAACACCTTGTAAAAAATTGTATATAGGCAGCACCAAGAGAGAACTTAAGATAACAATACGAGAACATTTGAAGTCAGGATCTGTCTCTGCCACTAGCTATTCATTGGCAAAAGAATCATCAGATGGATGATAAGACAAACATTCAATTTTTTGGATTACAACACATCACAATTACGGCAAGCAGAAGCAAGATTAATTTGTTTTTTCTTTTTTTTAAACTTTTGTTTATTCAGTCAGCTTGGTAACACAGATACAGGTGAGTAACAATAGAGCCTTCAGAAGCAAAACAGAGCAATCGGCACATTTCATACAGTACATATAAACGGGATACATAAAGGAAAGGGTATCGACATATGCACCTGGGGGGCCCATAAAAGGTCGGAACGATGGTAAATGAAAGACAGCTCAGGGACCACCTAAGGTTGGGTTAGGAGAGGGAGCTGGGGATGCGGGATCTGAGTCGGTGTCAGTGGAGGACATGAATGAGCGGAACTTCTGCCATATATCTCTAGGCCTGGAGCAGGCGGGTTGTTGAACCGCCCAGGATTCTTCGGTGTCGGAGGCCCACGTAACTGCTCTGAGCCACTGCGCGTGGGTGGGGGGATAGGCCGTAGCCAGCAAAGTAGAATTGTACGCACCGCTAGTAGCATACAGAGGCCAGCCAGTTTCCTGGAGTCGCGGTGGAGCTCGGGGAAATCATGAAATAGGCATTTCATTGGAGATGGCAGGAAGGGGGATTCGAGGATGGTCGATGTAGTGGAGCACACTGAGGTCCAGAATTGGGTGAGTCGAGGGCATGACCAGATCATGTGGATGTAATCGGCATCCTCATAGCTGCATCTAGGGCACCTAGGGGAGGAGTCGCTAGAGATGCGATGTAGCCTGGTCGGGGTGTAGTGGTACCTGTGGATCACCTTAAATTGGATCAATTTGAACCGGGAGTTGAAGGACACCCCATGGATCCGTGCACACATGTGGGACCAACGCTCATCGGTTATCTCGAGGCCGAGATCTGTCTCCCAGGAGCGCCGTAGTTTGGAGAATGTAGGGGGCGTCCTGGTTTGGAGTAAGGTGTATAGTCTGGAAATTTTGCCCCTCATTGGGTCAGGTGAGGACAGTTCGGTGATTGCAGGTTCATCAGGTGGCAGTGTTGGGAAGCATGTGTACTTGTGCTTGAGTACTCTACGTAGGGATGAATACTGAAGCCAGACGGAAGGTTTCCGTCTAAGGGGCGGCGGGAGGTCAGGCCATTCTATAAAATTACCCTGTTCGAATATATCGCGCAGCAATTCATAACCCGCCTCGGCCCATGTGCGAACCACGGAGGGAGGGACTCGTGGGACCCCAGGGAGGAAATTCCAAATTGGGAAGTTACCGTGAAAGGGATGGGTGGTGCCCAATATTTGCCAAGATTTGGACAAGGCCAAGGATGTGCATGTCGCTGGGTCCAGTGAGTCTGATACCGCTGGCATTGGTACGAACACCAGATATCGGATGTCGCGATCGCTGACTGACAGCCTTTCCAGTCTAACGTGGGGTGGGGGGTCTGATATGTTGAACCAGTGTGCAGTATGTTGGAGTTGAGCCGCCAGCCAGTACTTGAGGAAGTCTGGTGCCCCAAAGCCACCAGCTTCCATTGGGGCAGAAAGGGTCTTGAGCTTAAGGCGGACCGCACCGGAGTGCCAGAGGAAGGAGTTAAGGGCGCGTGTCAATGCCTGAAAGAATTCAGCTCCCGGCCATACCGGAATATTAGCAAATCTGTACAGGAGTTGGGGAAGTACCACCATCTTCAGTACCCCTATCCTGCCCGCCAGTGAGATCGGAAGTTGTTCCAGCCCTGTATTTTTATCATAAGGTTTGTGAGGTATGACTGAAAATTATCTTCCAAGACCCGTTCAGTGTGACGTGACACCACTACGCCCAGGTAAGTGAATCTAGATTGGGCCCATGTGAATCCCATGGTATCGGGAGGGGGGGGGGGGGGTGTGCTGGGCGTGAGCGGAAAGAGGGTTGATTTAGAACAGTTCACCGTGAGACCAGAGATCCGTCCGAGGAGAGCAATGTCTGCCAGTATTGGGGTTAGATTAGTTTCGGGGGAGCGGATATAGAGAAGAGCATCATCAGCATATAGCGAGACTATATCTGAGGAACCGGCGGTACGTAAACCCCTATGCGCATCGTTTTGGCGAAGCATATCCGCAAACGGCTCCATTGCCACAGCGAAGATTAAGGGCGAGAAGGGGCAGCCTTGTCTGTTGCCCCTAGCTATTTGGAATAGGGGGGAGCAGTGGTCCTCAGTGCGAACTCTGGCGACGGGGTTGGAGTAAAGTAGCCTGACCCAGGATACAAAGGTGGGACCAAATTTGCATTTATCGAGTACCCGCCAGAGGTAGTTCCACGAGACTGAATCAAAAGCTTTTTGCATGTCTAGGGTTGCGGCCACTGCGTGTACACCAGGGTTCACTCTACTTATAATATTGAAAAGACGTCTCAGGTTTAAGGAGGTGGAGCGGCCCGGGATGAACCCCGCTTGGTCAGGGTGGATGATATGTGGCATGTAAGGGACCAGGCGTAGAGCGAGTGATTTTGCGAAAATCTTAACGTCACAATTGATCAGTGAGAGCGGGCGGTAAGAGCCGCATTGAGTGGGGGATTTATTAGGTTTTACTAGGACTGTTATGGTGGCTTCGCGGAGTGAAGGGGGGAACTGGCCCGCCTCCACCGATTCCTCCCAGAGAGCAACCAGGCGGGGGAGCAGGAGTGATTTGAAATGTTTATAAAACTCAACAGGAATACCATCTGAACCTGGGGCCTTACCCGAGGATAGAGAGTCTATAGCATCCGAGAACTCCTCAGGGGTGAGTGGATTCTCGAGGGATCCGATGGTGTCGGGAGAGAGGACCGAGAGTGGGAGTCCATTAAGATAAGTGTCGATCTCTGCATCGGTGGCGCCGTCAGAGTGTGCATATAGGGATTGGTAGAAGGACAGGAATTCCGCGTTGACATCTCCAGGGGAGGTGGCCATGGATCCATCGGGTCTCTGAATTCCAGGAATGGGTGGGGAGCCAAACTCATGGCGGAGGAGTCTAGCTAGGAGACGGCCAGGGCGTTCGCCCTCACCATATCTCCTCGCCCGCCCGGGATTGTCGAGAAACCTCTGCTCGCGGTCCGCGAGGGCGCGGAAGGTGTCCAATTCAGTGCCAATTAACGCGAGGGTTACAGGGGTTGGATCAAGGGAATACTGAGCTTCCAGTGAAGATAACGTGGCCTCGCTCTCGGCGATTTCCCTACGAATAGTTTTGAGGATACCATTTTCCTTGGAGAGGGCAATGCCTCTGATGTAGACCTTAAAGGATTCCCAGAGGGTGGCCTGTGAGGACACAGAGTTGGTATTGATCTCGAAGAACTCCTCGATCGCCGACTCCATCTCAGAGCTAAAGACCGGATCGAGTAGGGAATGCGGCTTCATTTTCAAGTATCTGGATCGATCCCGATCCGGGCCCCAGCATAGAGTAACAGTCACAGGGGAGTGATCAGATAGGGTCCTGGGGAGGATTGCCATACCAGATACACTCCTTATTAGCCCATCGGACACCGGCCATCTGTCAATCCAAGAAAAGGAATCGTGAACCATGGAGTAGAAGGAATAAGAGCGGGAATCAGGGTAGAGAAGCCTCCATGCGTCAAATAGGGCCAAGCGGGGAAGAGAGGAGAGAGTAGTGTAAGCCGCTCTGGAGAGCTGACGGGGTCTGGAACCAGATCTGTCCAGATCCACGTTGAATATTGTGTTGAAATCACCTCCCCAGAGAATCGGTATCAGTGGGAAGCCATCTAAGAGAGTTATAAGATCAGAGTAGAATCCGGGATTATCAATGTTGGGACCGTATATATTTAACAGAACTACTTCCTTATTCTGTAAGGTACCATGGAGTAGCATGTATCTGCCCAGGGGGTCGATAATCGTAGCAATGGGGTTGTATCTGAGGCTTCTGTGAATAAGGGTCATAAGCCCGCGGCTCTGGGTAGAATAGGTGGTAAAGTACCTTTGGGGACCCCATGTTTTAGCAAATTTTTCGCAGTATTCTGTGCATGCATGTGTCTCCTGAAGGAAGAGGATTTTAGTCCCATGTCGCTCAGCTTGAAGTTGTAGTAGCCTCATTTTCTTATAGTTACCCAATCCCCGTATGTTCCAGCTCATAAATGTCAGGGTTTCCTCACTCGACCCTCCAGGGATAGTCAGAGAAATACGGGTGGGTGGAAATGTGCTCCCCATGGACTGTGCCCAATGCGGACCAGTCTAAAACGCTGACGGGGCCATGATGCTTCGGACTCTGCCCTTTCTGCGAATACCAAGCTGTTTTTAACATATAACCCCGGTCCCCCCTCCCCCTCCCACACCCCTCCCCCAAACGAAGGGATGAACAACCCACACCCAAACAACCAGAACAAACACGATGGCATCAACGCCTGGGGGGCCTGTGTACCGGCCTGGCGGCGATGCTCCGAACCGTAAGGCAATTTTAGGATAAACATAATGCCCACTAATATTACCCGTTCCCACCCAGGGGAGGGCCCATGGGTGACGGTGGGGGCATGGACAGCAGGTGGTGAACCAAGAGAACAGGAGTGAAAGTGTATATATATCCGATCCATTGGACCGAGACGCTTATTAGCTCAACTACAAGAACTGAGAGAGAATCCTAAAGAGAGGTAAACAAGGGGGAGAAAAGCATTTGACGGGCATCCAGAGCCCATCAAGGAGGGGGGTGGGCTGAGCAATAGATTGCCCAGCAACCCGGCCATATTGTGATAGGTCAGTGAATCTGGGGGCAACAATCGCAGTGAGAGACAACAGCAGTGATACCAACATTTTTGTCAAAAGTGTGAATGAGGAATTACACAGGAAACTTATCAGGTAATAACGGAGTGACGAAAGTTCAGACAAGAGTTAAGGCAGGGTTAGGCGGCGTCCATTCAACAATTAGAGCGACCTGTGGCGAGCCAGTGTCAGTGACTGTCACGAGAACATTTCAGCCGGGAAAGTGTTCATCAATCAACCTGGATGCCTCCTCGGGTAGCGTGAAGAAGTAAACCCGGTTTGTATGCTCGATACGCAGTTTAGCGGGGTATAACATGGCATATTTAACCTGGAGGTCGCGTAGCCTCTTCTTCACTGCCAGAAAGGTTTTTCGCTCACGTTGAACTGACAGAGAAATCTGGATATAGGTGGATCCTGGCTGCACCTAGAAGAAGGTCCCCCTTGGCCCTCGCCGCCCTAAGGAGTGCATCGCGGTCGCGAAAGTTTAAGACCCTGGCTATGATCGGGCGTGGGGGTGCTCCAGGTTTGGGTTTCGCCGTAAGTGAGCGGTGGGCCCTCTCGATCGCGAACTGCGGGGAGAGTTTAGGGGAGTCAAGGAGTTGGAGTAGCATGCCCTCCACGTAATCCTCCATGGGTTCATGTATACCATCCTCTGGCACCCCGATTATGCGGAGGTTGTTGCGCCTCGAGCGGGATTCGAGGTCCTCATTCTTCTTCTCTACCTCCGTAACGCGGGCGGATAGCGTGGAGACCTCCGCACGGAGGGAACCCAGACCGTCCTCGGCGGTGCTCACTCGTGTCTCGATCTCGGCAACACGACTATCAGTCCTTTCCATATGTGCTTTGTTGGAGGAAATCGTGCCGTTCATATCATCAAGTTTACTATGAATTGTGGTGAACCCCTCTCGGATAAACTCCATCATTTTCTGGGAGTCGGATGGTTCCAGCACCGGTGAGGGGGAAGGTTCCAGTGATGACGCCTCAGCTCCGGGGGTCCCCGAGGGTTTCGTGAAGATATTGATCGAGGATTGTTTCTTGCCGGTTCGTGTCGACATGTTGCCGGTAGGGGGGAAAACTTAAGTACAGAAGAGAGAGGGTAGGGCCACAAGGGGAGACACCAGTATCGACCAGGAGGCGTGTGAGCGGGGGGCTCGAGCAGAGCACCAGGAAGGAAGGGGTATGGCGTCTCCGATGGGGGGCCCCGCTAGACCACGAGGCAGCCAGTGAACGCCGAGCGGACCCGAGCAACTCACCGGAAAGTCTGTAGGGGTGGTCAGGGCTCGAGTGGTAGTGACCAGTAGTAGAGGCCGCAGTAGCCGGGGCCGTAGGCGTTAATATGGTGTAGGAGACCACCACAATATGAGGCAGTGAGACGGGTGGTACACGGTGCAGATCACTGAAGGCAAGTGGAGGGACCCCAGAGCAACCTTGGAGATAGGTCCACCAGTCGGGAGGTTCGGTGTAGATAGACGTGCCGGCTACCACATCCAGAAGGCTTGAGGGGGAGTTGGTGGCTGGGGGAGAAACCAGTGGAGAGGAATGTCACTGTAAGAGGCAGTAAAGCGGTCGGTAGAAGGAGGGCATCAAGAACAACTGGGGCCCAGGAGCAGTGGCACTCGGAACGTTGGTGGTTGGTGGCCGCAGTGCACTCAGGTGCGGGAGGAGAAGCAGCCGAGAAGGGCTCGGCAAGGGTAGACTCCCCAAGGTGTCCCAGAGTCAATTTGTCAGGCCGGCGAGACCTCCAACCACGGGCCAAGGATTCGGGGAGAAACGTTTATGGTGCAGTAAAGTTGGCATGAAGAGGACCCAGGGTGCACCCACCGCGTGCCAGGGGGCCCGAGAGAACCCCGAGGCCCCAGGGATATAAGAGTCGTAGGGCTGGGGTCCGGGGCAAGGGGCAACTCACCGCCCGGAGCCGGAGCAATAGAGGCTCAATGGCGTGCAGCACGCCGCCCAGGATGGGGCAGCGGAGCGAAGCGCTCTGGAGTCCGGTGTAGGGGCCACCTGGATGCAGAGGATGAAGCCAGCGGTACTCGTAGCAGGCGGGGGGAGGGCGATTGCACAGAGCGAGTAGAGTGCCCCTCCCCCACAGTAGGCCGCAGGCCGCTTGTCACCGGCGCGGTCCCTCGGAGTCAAGAGCGGGGCCGGGGATGCACCCGCTCCCGCCTAGCCCGCGGTGAAAGTTCGGTGGCGTGCAGCACGCCGCCCAGGATGGGGGCAGCGGAGCGGAGCGCTCTGGAGTCCGGATCAGGTGTCCACAGGATTCGTGGAACGAGGCCCGCCGCCCTCGTACCAAGCGGGGGAGGGCGAGCGCGCAAGCGAGTGAAGCGCCCCTCCCCCTCAGTAGGCCTCAAGCCGCGGGACTCCAACACGATCCCACGGATCCGAGTGCGGGGCCAGGGAAGCACCCGCTCCCGCCCAGCCTGCGGCGGGTCGTAGCTCCGCAACAGGAGCGGCACCGTGGGCGGCGCTTGGACTGCAGGTGCCTGGACTCCCCAGCAGCCCCTCTGGTGTGTCGGATGGTCGTAGCGTAGGGGCAAACAGGAGAATTCCGTCAAAAAGGTGCCTCACAGATCGGAGCCGAAGATCAGGCGGCCATCTTCGCTGAGCGCAACAGCGCCCCCCGATTAATTTGTTTTTTCAATACACTGTACTTGGGTTGAATTTGGACACAGAAATGGCATCTTTTTTATGAAACCATAGGAAACAACGGTTTTGATATTACGTTAGCAGAAGCGAGATTAATTTGTCTTCCAAATCAATCTATATTTGGGTTGAAGTTGGAAATGGAATTGGTATTGTTCTCATAGAATGTAATCCCCATTACACTCTTTAGGTTTCTTGATAAGACATGTGAATGCAACATATGACTCTCTACTATAATGATATATACAGCCAAAGAATAATGGAGTGTTTATACCTTTAACAATCTAAGAGTGTAGCTTGGTTGCCATGACAATCTACGCAATCTCCTAACTGAAAAGAACTACCTAACAGTATGCTTCTATTAATTTATTAGCTTTATATTACACATCCGGAAGAATCCGTAGGTAGTAAGAGCTTTACCTAATAATTTTAGCTCAGTGCTACAAACTCGTGAATTTGCGTGCCAGTTGCCTAGCAACACTGTGCAATGGCGGATTTGGCTGCATGTCACCTTGGGAACAACTAAACAAATAGTCCCAAGATGGCGCCCGCTTTCTTAGCAACTGGACCAAGACAACGCGTATGACTGAAATCTCACAGAGCAAGTGCTCCTGCTTACGCGTATGCTGTAAAGGTTTACCTGTATACAGATTAGAACTTAGGGAATTTTAATGCAACATCTTCAAACCTATGTTAGTAATTGATTACTAAAACCGAGCGCATAAAACACGTTAGATCGCACAATGGAGCATCAATGAGCAAGTGCGCCTGTATGTACGCGCATGGTGTAACCTTGGTTACACTCGAACCAGAACTTATATTAATTGAACGCAACACTTAATCTTGAATTTTTATGGCAGCACACGATCACTAAAACCGAACGCAGAAAATACGATAGACCGCACATCTAACTAGTCTAATCTAAGATTTGTATTGTTTGTACGAATTTATATAATTAGTGCCATTTGAGGGTTATGGTACCTCCTTAGTGCTTTTAATATGATAAGATAACACAAAGTGTGGATTATACTATTTAACTAATGGGTTCTTCTGTAATTATTTTGATATTAGATAATATGTAGTTGGGATTTGTTCCATTACATACAAATTGTTTAAGAGGAAGTAATGACCACCCATGCGGGTAAGTCATTAAGATCTGGAAATACATAACTAATTAGTCAATTTTGGTTTTATGTGACCATGACTAATGTCAATTCTTTTTCTTGTTTCTGTATGTTTGTCCATCCCCGTTTTCTCTCACCCTTCCTACATTTTGTAACTCATCATTGGTTTAAACACTTGTATTTTGCATTGCTTTGGATTATGATGCACCCGTACCAATGCCTAAATGTGTTTTCTTCATTTCTGGTCTTTCTTTTATCCATGATGGTTTGGGTTATTTATGAATATGGATTATTGTCAATTGCAACTGTTTGATTTAACACATGATTATTATTTGTTTATTGTTTATTCATATGGCATTGGACATATGGGTCACCCATCAACTCCGTTTTAGTTTTATTATAATTTCTGATATTGGAAAAATTTGAGTAATTACGCCTAGCCCTGATTTGAGAAAGGCCGATGAGGGCCGAAACACGTGTAATCAAGAGGGAAAACCTGGAGATTTGCAAATAAAAAATAAGCTTTCAATTTAATGGGCACAATGTCCTGGACTGCCAATGTCAATGTCCTGGGTGCAATACTTTGCAAAGTTGTTCTATGGTTTATGACGGGTTCTCTTGGCTTACCGTCAACCCAGTGACCTGCGACTCTTTGGATTTTAAACGTGTGGAATTTAGGGGTTCCTGTTCCCATTCCGCATTGGATCATTACATTTATAGTAGCACCCACATGAGAGACTTAATTGTGAAACACGGGTCGCCAAACAGACCAGCTGTACCAACAAACCCGGCTTCATCTAAAACTTGCGTAGGTGTAGCTTGTCACGATTGTCCATTTTCAGCCTTCCAGGTGACTGAAGACCATTGTTTTGAGCTCTGGTGTATTTGAAATACTATTATTTAATGAACCGCTGACATCTTCATTGTTTTCGTGCCTGTCTTCTGAACAGGAGTTTATTCTTTCACACGTTTGTAGCTACTGTCTGATCATTCTGGCCGAGAGCGGCCTTGGCTTCTTGGGGCTGGTCCAGCCTCGCCCTTCTTTGATTCACTTCTGTAATTCGATTGCTTTTTAGATGCGACACACTGGAAAAGCCTTCCTTTTTCTGGTCTAGCTCTACTAAAGTGCATAGTGGAATTATATATGTATAAAACTGATATTTTTTAACTTTGAAAAAGCAGTTGTAAATTTGCTAACCATTGTAAGGAACTCATGGTGGCAAACTGTATAGACGGATACAAGTGAGCACAGTTCAAGGGTGTTTATCAAACTGTATGCAGGGGTGAGATAAATGCCTAATCTAAACCTAAAGCTAACATGAGAGCAAGCTACGACCATCAAATAATAATAAGGCAGTCTTAGCGGAGTCTTGTCAAATAAAAAGGGCTTATACTAAAAAACCTATGGCCAATCCTTGGTATCACGCAATATTATCCCCATCAAAAATATCGCCGTATTTATGGTAGTCAGGAACGGCCATTGGTGATATTTATATTGGGGATAATATGTTTTTTTTGGGAGCGGGGGTGTCCCCCGCTCCCTTTAAAATAATACAGGGGTTGCAGGGGTGTTCCATGCCTTAATATCACCGCAAAAATATGGCACTATTTTTGCAAGGATTTTAACACATGGAACCCAATCCTTACTACTAAGTTACAAAAAAAGCGTGAATAATGTTCATCGGAAAAGAAAGAAGTGTTCACAAAATGATAAGTCAGGATGGTATGGCTGGGTCTCCCTTCCCCATGTTTTAAGCACGGGACAAGGCAGTACTTCTGAGCACATCATACTCCTGGGCATCGTTAGCACGAGGTTCACAGTTCCAGTTGAACGATATCAAAAACCTGCAAGGGCTAAGTCTCTTCCTGCAAAAGTTTCTTTCCTTAGAAGGCCCGCTGATTCACAAAGACAAACAAAAAGTTCCTTTAGTGGTTTTCCACCTGGGCGATTGCTCTTCGACCCTAGGATCTCCCTCCGTTGGGCTCGGATCCTCCTTGTAACTTGGGCCGCCCTCCGTCGGGTTCACTATGGCCTTTCAACTGCAGCTTGCAATTTTCTAAAGTCTGAATGTCTTTTTGTACAACTTACCCTTGTGGACAACCCACAGCCGGGTTCACTCTTGTCTGATACACAACACGGTATTCA
This sequence comes from Ambystoma mexicanum, assembly GCF_040938575.1. Classification (NCBI taxonomy): domain Eukaryota; kingdom Metazoa; phylum Chordata; class Amphibia; order Caudata; family Ambystomatidae; genus Ambystoma; species Ambystoma mexicanum. Next base: position 669,541,531 of record NC_090927.1, on the reverse strand, counting down.
CTCTCGTTAGCTATCCCCTAGGCATCCCTCCGTCAGTTTCATATAGCCGTTCAAACACACTGTTCACAGTTTATTCTGCTTTATCTCAACTTGTCAACTTGGGCCACCCTTCGTTGGTTTCACTCTGCCTTTCTTTAACACAGTTTATGTACCTTTTACACACAGTTCATAGTTTGCTTACTTTCATCGGAAAGCGTGTGTTCAATTCTCCTAGCTTTGTTAAGGCATCAGTGTCGGGTTCATGCTTGCCTTATTTCACAATTCACAATGTTATCAGAAAGCGGGGTTGCCTTCCCCTAGCTTTCTCTCTGCCACGGGTCAGAGACTTTCGATTGTACAAAGGATTTGATGTGACCTTTGTAGGACCACTTTGACATCTGACGTCGCCCTTTCCTAGGGCCTTCTGGGCCTGACACAAAAGGGGCCAGCGACAGTCCTTTGACTTAGCACTCCTATGGCGCCTGACCAATATGTAGCTGACCCTTCTCTGGGCTTTCACACAAAGTTCAAAAACACACAAGTTCTTTGTTTCAAGTTCCTGTGTTCATCTAATGTTGCTGCTTGCAACCTCGGGCTCAACACACGTCGGTTTGCCATCATCTTGTGTGAACCCATTGGCTGGTCTTGCCTCTGGAGTCAAGGACTGTACCATGGTAGCCAGCACGCTTCCCCACCTGTGCTATCAATGCAGAAGGCCCCTGTGCACCGCTGACATCTGTTCCTCCACACGCCAGCTGTAACCCCGGTCTTATGATTTCCCACTCGGAGGCTATGCGGTCTGGGTTGAAAAGGGCAAGGGCAGTTCCCCCTTTGTTGTTCTTCCAGGTCTGGCCGCCTTTCTCCTACGTTTGTACTGCCGGTTCGGTGTAGCCGTTTCCTTGTGCGTTTGGCCTTGCTCGAAGTGTGCTTTCGTGCTCCACCTTTTATCCCTGTCGGGAAGGTAAAGGGCAGTCAGATGTGCATGGTTAGTGTCAATTTCCTGACTCGGCCTGACCCGTGTGTTGGGACATTTGTGGTAAACAGCTCTGGTGTTAGTCTGTTGTCTGTTACAGTTTAAGAAAGTGTTTGTGTTGGAAAAGGAGGGGAAGAGGTAGAGCTTCCGAATATCCTACAGGGTAGGATGGGGAAAAGGTTTTTACAAGGAAGAGGATACCGCGTCTCAACCCTGTGTGTCGCACTTCCACTGCCCGAAAACCCCTCACCCAGGTGATCCTCCCCCACTGGACCACCCCCAAGAACTGGATCCAATAGTGATGGCTGTGTCATGGCCGCCTGGATGACAGGTCCCCGGGGACTAGTAAGCGAGACACCTTCAGGTTTCTCACACCGTTGTCCATGTCCCAACTCCCTACTTTGAAGAAGTAGAGGATGTAGCCGGATTCAAAGAACAACACTTTGCTGATTATGTTCCTGCCACATCCAAGAAAACACAACCATACAGAAAATGTAAGGTTTGTACAAAACAAGGAAAGAGGAGGGATACTCAGGTGTACTGTCCCCAATCCCCATCCCCTTCCATGCCAGCCCTCTGCCTACAGCCTTGTTTTCTTTTGTATCATACAAAGGAAAAGTATTGGGAGATCGAGTGATTTCATGAAATGCCCATCATTCCTACAAAGAGACCCATAGGCTCTCAATTTGTTCATGCCTTACAAAGGAATGTCACTCCAGCTCACTCCACTCAAGGCGCGCCTTGGACAAGAAGGGAACACCATTCCGGTTCACTCCCCTTTGGCGTGCCTTGGCAAGCAATGCGAGTTAAACTCCCTCCACTCAAGCACTGCTTTGAAAAGGGAACACTGTTGCGGCTCCCTCCTCTCAAGGTGTGCTTTGGCAAGCAATGCTAGTGCAGCTCCCTCCACTTGAGGCGTGCCTTGGAAAGGAACACTATTCTGGTTCCATCCACTTGCGGCGTGCACCTTGGCAAACAATGCTAGTCCAGCTCCCTCCACCCAAGGCGTGACTTGGACAAGAAGGGAACACCATTCTGGTTCCCTCCACTCACGGTGCGTCTTTCAAAATATGGAAACGCCAGATTGGCTCCCTTCCCTTGAGGGCCAAGTGAAATGAAAATGGGAACTGGCCACCATCCATATGGAAGCAGTGTCTTGTATAACTCTTTCCACCCTGCAAGGATTTATTTTACTAAAGTAAAGTTCATGACTGGAATGTCTCGTTTTAGAATAACTGAAATGTGATTGGTGTGTGATTGAGGTAAAGGGGATCTGTCCATGCAGATATGATTGCAGTGAATGCACTCCCCCCCCCCCCCATCACTGGAGAAATGGTTAGCATGTTAGGGGATGTGTATTTAGTGTGCGTACGTTTGCAGATATGGTTGGTGCAAAATGACTGTTGAATGCAGGCACAGTTGATATGTAGATGAAGTTGGTGCGAAAGACTTCGCCTGGAGGCGAGGTTGCCATGTGAGCGAATATCCGTGTACACAGATATGGTTGCTGCGGAGCGGGTGATTTGGTAGTGGTGAGACTGCTGAAATGGATGGCTAGTGACTGCAGACACAAAAGGTGTATGAATGGCCAGTAAAGCGGTTGGTGCATCGACGCTGCTTTACTGCTCACAAGTACCATTTTACTTGCGCCAAATCCAACCACGAGTGTCGTGTGCCACTATGTACTGCATGTATGAGGAGAGTGAGCAAAGGTGCCTGCGAAAGGGCATGAAAAGGAAAAATAGGGTGGCGGTGGCTAATGCAGTTTTCTTGTATTTCCAGAGCACTTGGCATACGGATGATCTACCCTTTTCCACCCAGTTGAGCACACCCACCCATGTGAGGTGTGGCTTTCGTCGGGACACCTGTGGGAAGGTATGACATGTGGTGTTGCCGGCGTGTTTCAGCGGTTTCCTGGTGGCAAATGCCTGAATATTGTGTTTTTTCCCCTACATTTTGGACTTTGTCAGGCCTTGTAGTTAATAAATTCTACAGCGATCTGCTGTCAGAACTCTTTGCATTCCCACAGGTATATTCTTTTCAGAAATGCATTGGGTTCCGCGTTTTCCTTGGTGTCTGCGACACCCCAGGCCCAGATCTGTGGGTTGTCCAGACGGCCAAATCCAGTATTCGACAGGGCGTTTGATGTACCAGTGGTTTAGCCTTTTCCGTTTGCGCCCAGGTCAGTGTACCCACACATGTGAGTTACCGTTTTCGTCGGGACACCTGTGGGAATGTAGCACATATGTTGTTGCTGGTGTGTTCCAGTGGTTTCCTGGTGGCAAATGTCTGAACATTTAGTTTTTTTTCCTACATTTTGGAATTTGCTGGGACTGATAGGCAATACATTCTAGGGTGATTCGCGCAACAGAGTCGGGGAATGAAGCAGTGCTTTGCTCAATATTTACAGAAGCCATTGCATTATATGTCCAAACATGTCCAGCACATACCTTTTTTCAGTAATTTTTCAATTATTTTCCCAAAATATGGGAATATTAGCTACATAGTTGTTGCCTGAACTGCGCAAATGACCCCTTCCTGAACTTGGAATTGTGTCTACTTTTCAGAAATCTATGCCTTTGTCTTTCCACTCAGCTTTGCTATCCTCTTCTTCAATTACGTCGAAGCATGTCCTACTGAAAAAAGGGAAGAAAAAAGAAAATCGACTTTCACAAAACTGATGGTAACCTTATACAAAATAGGTTTTCTGTTTCGACTCAACCTGTTCCTGAAAGTTTGGAAAATGGCGAATTCAGAACAGTAAACCATTTGTTTCTAGCTCTTACAAGGAGAAACCCATAGGCTTCTTTGTACCTCATTTTATTGGCATTTTCTGAAAAAACACAACATTTGGTCACTTTTTTGAATCCTCTCACACCACCATACAGCAAACTAGGAATCCTTGGTGGCTTTATGACCGCCTACATGTGGGAAGAAAAGGGTGCAAATTTGGCCAGGATATAACTTGTAACAAGAAAGTTACAAGGGATTGAATGCCGACATACCAAAATGTCCAATAAAATGGCGCTCAGCACTGGCAGGGAACACCCTCAGAAGTTAAGGGGTTAAAGAGCATAACGGCAGGAACAAGCAGTAGCAGAAATAAGTAAAGAAAAAGAAAGAAGGGTCAACAATTACACCCAGGTTCCGAGCAGAGAGAGAAAACGGGGAAAAGAAAGGGATGCAGAGGGCAGTAGGAGGAATCTTAGTGGTAGGAAAGATTAGCACCTCAGTTTGCGAGGGATTGAGAGGAAGAAAATGTAAGGACATCCAATTTTGGACTGCATGGAAGCTGGTCCTGTACCAGCTTCACCCACCGATACTTCGACTAACTGGTAAACACATAGGGCCTCATTACGAGTATGGAGGCAGCCATGCCCTTAATTAGGGCATGGCTGCCTCCATACCGGGTTCCAGCTCCGGGTTCCTTCAATGAGGAATTACCGGGCCATTCCAACATTGGAGGAACCAGTAATTCCTCATTGAAAAACCCATCCCCATTCGAGCCCCCATAAGCTCAATGGGAATGGGGAGGGAGCTAATTACGGGCCTGTTGATAGCAGGCCCGTTATTCGCTCCCTGGTCCCCTTGCGGGACCCACTAAGGACGTCTGGTCTGACCAGACGTTCTGAGTGGGTCCCACAAGGGGACCTCGTATTAGGGCATCCCGTAATGAACGGTGCCGGTCCCGTACCGGCACCCTTCATTACGGGAGCGGCAGGGTCGTAATGAGGTCCATAATCTGCATTCGTAGTGCTCACGAATGTAACTAGAAGCCCCGATATTGCAATATGATAACATTAGGCTGCGTATCGCATTTCTTTAGGCCACAATTTGATTGCAAAGGTAACCGACTTCATTTTGAATCACCAAGATTACATTTATCTACCATTAGGTATGTTTAAATGTTGTATTTTTACCCATCTGTGCTTTTAGCATTAACCGCTCCATAATCCACTAAAAAGGTTTGTCGTCCTCTAACTTTTTCAGATGAAGATGTAATATTGCCCATCAGTGATTGGAAACCTATACAGCTTAGTTTACAAATGCTCCCAGTGACAAGTACATACATCGTCAACATGGGTATGTTTTCCAACACATACTTTTGCTACAAAACTTTCAAATAATTTTTGCAATAAGCACACCCAATATAACTTTGTTGTTTACATCATATGCACCCAGTTACTTGGTTTTATAGCATTGTAGTTGTTGGCATAAATATAATTAACATGCCAAATTCCATTAATGGTATAAACATTGATGTTGCATTCCACTTTTTACAATATACTATGGATATGTTTTTTTAAGCCTCTGACATGCTACCACTATGTTATGGTTTTGCATCTTGTCCTTAGTCATGCACTTATATGATTCTATGTGACTGGATGCCAGCATTATGCTTTAACTTTTTTTATTCTACTCTTCAGCAGATTCAAATCTTCACTTTTCAAAAACCAGTTTGAATTTTTTTTAATATAACGAAAAACACAATAAAATGCAACTACACATCTCAACAATCCTCTGCATTTGGTAGTTCCTTAATCCACTTCCTTTTCTCTGGGACCAAATAGTCACTTCCTGCCCCTGTCCTTTCCTCTTCTTTTCTGCTCTTCACAGAGTTAAGTACACCCTTTCGCTTGATCGTTTAATTTAAGCATAATCTGGTGTCACTATCCAGTTTCTAATCTTTAATCTGGGTTGGGTGGCTCTGTGAGACTGATTTATGTGCCTCAACAGTCAGGATATGTTGATTTACCAGACAGAGTTGTCTGTGCGCTCGATGTAAAGCCATCTTATAAGCGCAAGTAGGGCTGCTGAAGAGCACGGCACCAGTGAAGCGACTGGGGCCCCAATTGCATATGCAGTTATCCGAGCCGTGCAACAGAACACGACCCATCGCAGGGGGGATCTTGGTGCGCACAATCAGGTCCTCGTGTGGCAGTGGAACACCCACCCATGGATGACATCACCAAGAGACGTCAGAAGCTGTTGCATACCCGCTAGCACAGCAACGCTTCACACAGAGCATTTCCGAGCTTGAAGTCACGGATCAAGGAAACAGCTAGCTCAACATTCCTCACCACTGCGCTACGGCGAATTCGAGCTCTAGATACAGAGCACCCCAAAGAATTACGGTTGCACAAATAGGTGCAGCAGTCTGGGCATTTACACAGTCTTAAACCCCACCTGGCATAGTTTTGTCACCTGTTTTGCAGGGCGTGCCACACAACCTACTGAGTTCAGGTACCCAGGCACAAATATACAATTGAGACTCATAAAATGGAGCCTGAAAGCTTGAGTGATGAGAGCCAGGAATAAATGCTTGCGGAGGAAGATGCCGACCTCTCCCTTAGCTTTAAGAGGTTCCTGGACGACTCCCTCACTAACACAGTGGCCCAAGGAGTGTGGCACCTGCAAGATAGATTGGAAGCACTAGAGAGCTCGATTGGGGATGGTTTCAATAAGAAAGACACTGAAATTACTAACAGCCCGTGCTCAAGTCAGCTTTGCAAGGAAGGGGAGAGAACAGACCCGGAAGAGGAAAATCTCTTCTACTTCCCCAGGTCAGGAGAAAGAGTGTAAAAGAAAGACTCCAGAGCGAGTCAATGCTTTTGACAAGCTCAGAGACGCTTTTGCACAGGAGATCAACAGCGTCGAGCCTCATTCCCCCCAACACTAGCTGCGCATGATATGGGCGACAGCGATACATCGCCAGATACCGAAATGTTGGACTTGACATTCCTCAAGAATATCAAAAGGTGGTAAGAGGAATAAAATTAAAAAAAAACAGAGGAGCCCAAAGAGGGACTAGCAGACATGTTTGATCCAGAGAGTATAGCTCACCTGAGATCTAATGACTGGCTACCATCTCCACGGGTGACATCATACATGGCGCAGACATTGCGCAAACCGATGGAGAAAGTGATGAGGCTCAGCATACAATCTGACTGCCCGCGACCAGAAGTCCTCGAGAAGGTTGTGTCAAATGTATCCAAGGATGTCAGGAAAGGCATGGATCAAGCTTGGAAAGGCTGTCAGGAGAAAGTGTTAGATTTGGCAGCGCCAATCGCGAAAATTATGGACCGAGTAGAGAGAGCCAGGGACACCAGGGAGCCAGTAGACGCAGATACACTTGTTAACTTGGCTTAGAGAGCCATGTGCTTCTTAGGCAATGCTAACTGCGCCTTTTCATCCAAAAGAAGAAGGAGCCAGTTACTGAAGATGAACCTGAAATTTGGGAATTTAGCCTCGTACGAAGCAGGCGAGGCAGCGCAAAGGCTGTTCGGCAAGGTGTTTGCCAAGGAGATGGGGAAATTTGTGTGCATGTACACGGCCCAAGAGAGGCACAGTCCTCGATTAAGAACATTTTCCCCCAACCAACTTTTTTCAAGGACCGGCCGGTCAATTCCAAACACAGAAGAACTCAGAACCACAGAACCTAATACTGGGAGTTGTGTCAGCAAGGCTTGTTCTTCCCAGCCCGAGGGCGTGATACCTGAGGACACAGAGGCAGAGGCTATACTTGGCACAAGGGTGCTCAAGCAGGTGAGAGCAGCGATAACGCACTATCCTCCAGGGGGGGCAGGACGAGATAATTCTTGGCAAAAGCATTGCAGTGATGCCTGGCTGCTGCAGACCGTAGTGGGCGTCAGGCTGGAGTTTATATGCATATCTAGAGGGATCGCAGCCGGAAGACAGGCTTCTAGAGGAAGAGCTGCGTCTGTTAGCTCTGAAGGGTGCAATAGAGTGCAGCAAGAGGTTTGCCCCTGCATTCGTCAGCAGTATGTTCCTAGTGCATTCAAAAGACAAGGTGTGACCAGTCATCAATTTAAAGGAAACAAATGGGTGGCTAGTATAAAGGCATTTCAAAATGGAAGGGGTTCACCTTCTCAGAGACATTCTCCGAAAGGGAGACTGGTTAGTAAGAATGGATTTGAAGGACACTTTTCCGGTCACCAGCGAACACTGCACGTAGCTGAGTTTCTTATCTAAAGAGGAGACGTGGCAGTTCAAGTGCTTGGGCTAGCTTCGACTCCCTGGGCATTCACGAAGATCACGAGACCGGTAGCAGCAGCCACTCAGGAGATAGGCATGAAAGTTGTATTTTATCTGGATGACATGCGCATACTAGCGCCCAACAATCAGTCACTATTGGAACAGGTGCAATCAATGGACATCGAATCTCCTGGCGTCGCTGCGTTTCGTTATCCATTTGGAGAAGTCCGAGCCGACGCCCAGACAGCACATGGAGTTGCTAGGGATTGCAGTGGATACCACAAATGCAACCTTGGAGCTCCCAGCACCCAAGATAAGAGCAATAAGGAAGGAATTGCAGACAGCCCTAGTGAGTACCCTGATCTTGATTCGGTCGCTAGCAAGGATTGTAGGTTTGCTGGTGGCCTCCATCCAAGCGATATTTCTGGGTCCCCTAGACTACAGGGTCTTGAAGCAGTTGAAGATTCAACACCTCCAGCAAGGTCTGGGATATCATCAGCTAGTGCCCTTAAACTAAGAAGGAAGGTACGAATTGGAATGATGGCTTCAGAACATGGAGGCTTGGAACAGTCGTGCAATATATGGGGACGTTCCAGAATTGGTTATAAGAGGTGGACGTGAGCAGGGCCGGCTGGGGTGCGAGATGCGTTCCATTAGAGATAGGAGGTAAATGGTTGTAGAAGAGCTGAACCTGCACATCAATTGTACAGAGCTATTAGTGGGCTCCTTCGCTGTGAAGGCCTTCGAGCAAGGCAAATTGGGGGTGTTGTATCCTTCTCACGAAGGACAAGATTTCAGCAGTGAAGTATATCAATCACCTGGGGGGCACCAGATCCAAGATGCTAGTGGCACTGACCAAAGATTTTTGGCATTACTACCTAGACAGTGAAAGCAGAATATCTCCCGGGGGTTCAGACCATAGTGGCGGATTGGGATTCCTGCTCCAGCGACTGAATGCGGCACAGAAGCATTTTTGCAAACAGCTTTATGGTGTCCACTGGACATAGACCTTTTCGCATCCAGATTGAGCAGACACTTAGACAGGTTTTTCAGCTGGAGATTCGAACTGGAAGCCCTGGGTGCGGATGACTTCCTGCAGTCATGGTCGGGCGCAGTGCATTATGCTTTCCCTCCATTCATGATGCTGGCCAGGGCATTAGCAAAGATCTGCAGAGAGAAGGCGGCGGTAGTGATAGTAGTATACACTGGAAATCGCAAGCATGGTTTCCAGTTCTGATAGAACTTTCGTCATATTTCAAGCGGACAATTCCTCACCAGCAATATCTGCTGATGGATTCAGCAGGTAAATGGCATCCTCTGATGACAGGGAATCTTCTGCTGCTGGCATGTAGGGTGTTGGGAGTGGATGGAGACTCACAGGCATTTTGGGACCATCTGCAGAGTTTATCAAGCAGCCTTGGGCCCCCTCTACACTCGAGAGCTATGACGCTGCATGGAAGAGATGGGTGCTATGGTGCGCCCAGCAAAGTGTTCGTCCCATTTCAACCCCTGTAGTTCAGGTGCTGAACTTTTTAGCCTCACTATTGGAAGGAGGCAGGAGACCATAGGAGTATGCAGGTCAGCCATTTCATCTGGTCACGAGCCAGTAGATGGTACACCCATGGGGGAAACACCCTGCGGTAGTACGGTTGTTGCGGGGGGAGAAGATTTGCACACGCCCCTGCCAAAGTATGTGCACCTCTGGTATGTCAAAATGGTGCTTAAGTTCCTTGTAGACTGGTCACAGAACAGGAATCCACCTGATCAGCAGTTATCGGGGAAGTTGGCAATGCTTCTACCCAGAAGGGGTGGCATTTACAATAGCGAAGTGGACAAGAAGCAATTCATCAGTGATTTCATATCCATACTTTCCGACAAAGCCGAATTTGTGCGTAGCCAATTGTATCAAAGAATATGAGACTATGACAGATGATGATGGACCACTGGGCGTGTCTCAGTTGCTCATAATGCGCAGGAGACCGTTTAAGGTGGTAGCAGCTGCTGCGATAGCAAGATGGGTGCGTGAGGTTATGACGCTGGCAGGTGTGGATGTGTCACCTTTTGGGGCATACACTGTGAGAGGAGCCATGGCCTCTAAAATGTTTGGTTCTGGTGCAAGTCTTCAGGATATGAAGGTGTTTAAATTGCTTGTTACGCCGAAACGTCTCAAGCTGTGCACAAGCCAATGTATATATGGTAAAAAACAGAAATGGACCCAATTATTGCATTTTTTTGTTAATTTTTTTAATTGTTTTAAACACCACATCAAACATAACCAACATTTAGGTCATTTCCATTAATGCACATCCTGTCTTACATTTACATTTTATGCTTTGCAGTCCTCCCCCCTCACTCCCCCTTAACTTGAGCCCCTAATTCAATGCCTTAAAGTTCACTGCTTAGGGTTTATCGTCATTATTGTTTTCGGGTAGGTCATCTTCACTGGATTCAGCCTCGGGAAGTCCCGACATCATGGTTATCATTTGCCTCCATGCCGCCAGGGGCCCCGTTTCCTCCTCCCCTCCCCTACTGACGGCTTTATACCATGCCATCGTCTCCGCCTCTGCCCACTTTAGGAGGTCGTTCCACCACACCTCTAGTCTAGGTCTATGGGCTGCTTTCCAGCCCATAGCTATTCTCCACTTGGCCAGTATATACGCCAGGTCTTTCAGTTTGCGAATGTGTTTTAAATTACGTGGTCTAGCAAATCCCCCCCAACATGCATGCCCACGCTGATTCGACTTCCAGCTTGATCCCCTTTTGGGCCAGGCGTTGTTTGACCTCCTCCCAGAACTTACCTACCTCCGGGCACGCCCAGAACATGTGAATCATCCCGGCATCCACCTCCCTGCACTTTGGGCATTTCTGTGTCCCTGTGTTTTGAAACCTGGTGATTCTGCTCGGGGTCATATATGCCCTGTGGGTGATGTACAGCTGGGTCTGCTGCAGCCGCGCATTCCGGGACACTTTCTTGCGATACCTCTGGGCTCTCTCCCATTGCCCATCCTGCATAGGTTCTCCCACCTCCTCCTCCCACTCCTGCCTCAACTGGAGCAGCATTTCGAAATAGGGATTGCCTTAATGCCACAGGTTCTACAGGCTTAATATACTGGAACAACAAAAATGAACCTGGGCAAAATGAGATCAGAACATCTGTACACATTTAAACAATACCAAGTCTTGTCAAAAATATATATATTTATTTATAAGCAATTTACACAAATATTTATTGTTCTCAACATCCACATTTAAACACCACCATTCATTCACAATCTCACTATACATGTCAATATTCCACACTTGTGGAACTAAGACCACCTAGACCAATATATTAACATAAATTTCAACACCTCTTGGTGATTACAGTAAGTGTTAATACAAAAACAATTTTTTTTTCCAGGCGAGAACAGGGATTTTTCCTCTTTGGATCTATTGACTAAAGACGCAAGACACCCCCATACCTGAATTTTTGATCAGGTAAGATAGTGTGTCCATACCATATATATAATGGTGTATTGTTTATAGGGCAGGCTTACTAAGATGCTTTGTCCTCCTCTTACGTTGCAGTATAGGCGCAGAGCATGGGGTTGGGTTTCCCAGCACCTGACACACTGTGTGCCATACTTTCCAGCCTAGTTCCAGCAATCTCGCTCGTCCCTGCATCTCTGTTTTAGGTAGCCATATGAGCTCCCTTAGGAAGTATTTGGTGCAATCCTTACTTAGCAATCTTGATTCTGCCGTCTCTTCTCCTGATAGCCATCTGGCCACGTACTGAAGCTGCCCTGCCAGGTGATATATCTCGAAATTCGGCAGGTATATGCCCCCCCCTATCATACGGGTTCTGCAGCGTCCATAGAGCTAACCTGTTTCTGGAGTTATGCCATATGAAGCCCCTGCATAAGCTCTGGAGCTTCGTGAAAAAATGTTGGGGAGCATGTATGGACTATTCGTGAAGAAGTGTAACAATCTGGGCAGAACCACCATCTTGAGCAAGGCCACCTTGCCCACCATGGCCAGGGGGAGTTTCGCCCAAAACCCCATGCTATTCTTGATGCCCTCCACAGCCTTCTCTATGTTATTTTTATATTCATCTGCTGCCTTATGATATATTTCGATCCCAAAGTATCTAAATGTTTTGGACTGCCAGGGTATTTTCAAGACGGGTAGGTCTCTCGGTGGGGACCCTCTGCATCTCCCCAGAGGAAACATGCTGGATTTTTTAGGGTTTACTGCTATGCCGGAGAGGGTTGCGTAATGTTTCATCACTTCTAGGACATACTGCAAATTTTCTTCTGGGTAGTGCAAGTATAGAAACATATTGTCAGCGTATAATGATATCAAATGCAGTCTCCCCTTTGTGTGGGTGCCTATCTCCCCATATTGTTCTCTAAGGCAGATTGCTAATGGTTCTAGTGCCAGTATATATAGCATGGGGGACATGGGGCAGCCCTGCATTGTGCCTCTGCTAAATTGCCATTTGTCAGAGATTGTCGCGCCCGTTTTGACCCTAGCTACTGGGGAGCTGTATACCATCTTCACCCATCTCAGATACCCAGGACCTATCCCCACATTCTTTTAGGGCCGCCATCATCAAAACCCACCTCACGGAGTCAAAGGCTTTTATTGCATCCACCGAGACAATTCCCATTTCACCAAGCTCGCCCTCTGTCTGTTCTATTATATGGTGGAGTCTCCAATGGTTATCAGTGATGTTCCTTCAAGGGACATATCCGGTTTGATCAGGGTGTATGAGTTTATTGATTACCATTTTCAGCCTATTCGCCAGCACTGCCGTAAGGATTTTGCTGTCCTGGTTTAACATTGATAGGGGTCTGTATGACCCGCAGTCTGCGCTTGCTTTACCGGGTTTCAGAAGCGGGATAATCATCGCTTATCTCAGGGATTCCGGTAGCCTTCCCCTTTTGAATGCCTCGTTTAGCATGGTCAGCAGGTGGGGGGGGGGGGGGGGGGGGGGAGTACGTACTTCCTGCCGATAAGTTTTATAAAATTCACTGGGGAGCCCGTCTGGCCCCGGAGCCTTACAGTTGGGCAAGTGCAGGACCGACCACTGTCTCAAGTTCTTCTATTGTGATTGGGGCTTCAAGGTTGTCCCTTTACTCCTCCATTATTGCATTTGTTATATGCCCAAACCCATGTGTATTACGGTGTAGGTTATAGACAGCTTAATTTCTCTGGTTACAGTAGGAAAGAAAATACAGTGACATGCACACAACAAAGGTAACGGTACAGACTCACCATAAAGTGTGGTTGTCAGGAGAGATGTGAACAGTAGGGATAGCCGGTGCAGACTGGAGCAGTGGTAAGCCGACAGTTAGGTAGTACTAGGGACTATGCTTGGCAGGTAGTGTTAATATTTGTTGAATAGCCAGGTCTTTAGGTTTTTTTTAAATTTGGGAGGAGAGGTTTCAGTTCTCAAAGCAGCTGGGATGGAGTTCCAGGATTTTGGAGCAAGTACCGGGAAGCTGCTACACCCCTGCCCTCGTGAGTTTGAAACATGGGACTCTGAGTTGAGACATGTTGTTCAATCTCAAAGCTCTTGAAGATGAGTTGGGTGTAACTGTTGTTGAGGTACACAGGGGCCTTCTTTGCTATGCATTTATGTGTAATGCAGAGAGTTTTGAATAGTATTCTTGCTTTGATGGGCAGCCAGAGCACCTTTCTTCTTGTGTTGGAAATATGGTCTGACTTTTTGATATCATGTGCTGGTCTTAGCACTTTGTTTTGTAGAAGTTGGAGTTTTGCTAAATTGGCCTTAGATGACCCTAAAAGTAGTACATTACAGTAGTCAATTTAGACAAAATTAATGCACGTGCAAGAAGAATGCAATTGTGTGGTTTCAGGAACTTACGACTTATAGCTATTAATTTGGCGGTGTAGGCCACGGAGGTGGAGAGCGTATTGGTATGCTTGGTCATGGTGAGATTTGAAACCCAAATAAACACCCAATGTTTTGACTTGGTTGAGAGTCGGGATGGACATGCCGTCAATGATAGAGGTATAATCTGGATAGAGGGATTTGATTTTGGACGGGACACCTACGATTGGGGATCTCTGTCTTTTCATCATTCAGGCAGTGACTGTTCCCAACCAATTTTGGATGGATGATGGCATAGATTTCATTAATTAGGATTGTGTCTTGCTTGTAGTTGTCTGAAATCGGGATCAGGATCTGGGTGTCCTCAGCAAAGTTAGTGTAGATGACACCCATGGCATCCAGAGCGGCAAAGAGTAGCTTGGTATAAGTATTGTAGAATGTAGGCGAGAGGCATGATCCTTGTGGAACACCTATAGGAACAGGTGTGGGGTCAGCCGCTACGTTTCCTATGGTGACTCTAGAAGTTTGATCAGCTAAGAAGGTTTTAACCCAAGTTGTGGCTTTGTGTGAGAAGAGGAAGTTTTCTGACAAAATATTGCAGAGTTTGTTGTAGTTGACCAAATCAAATGCGGCTGATAGGTCTAGCAGTAATAAGATAGAGGTTGCCGGATTGGATTTTTACATCCAATAGTGCAGTTTTCGTACTATGGCTAGGCCTAAAGCCGGATTGTCTAGTTTCAAGTAGATGGTTAGATTCCAGGTGAAGTTGGATTTGGAAGTAGGCAATTTTATCTATTATTTTCAGGAGCAAGGGGACAGAGGTAATGGGGCTGTAATTCGTCGGTATAGTGGGGTCCAGCGAGGGTTTATCAAGGAGGGGCGTGACCCAGGCTTCTTTGAAATTATATAAACTTTGATAAGTTGGGCTGGGAAGCAGTCTCCTTTGCAGTTTGAGGGTTTAAGCCCGGCAATAGTCTCTTGAACTTGGGTTTGGTTAACCTGCAAGAAGCTGAACTACTGGCTTGTTTTAGCCACATCTGGGTCTTTTGTGGTGTTAGACAGATATATTCAGCATTGTTGTTTGTATTACTGAAAACTTGGAGATCTAAAAAGTGGTGCTAATTTAAGAACCAATTACTGACATGGGATTGATTGTTTTTTTGTTTATTTTTGAACTTTCCCATTTGCTTTTTATGACCCTTTCTTTCAAATTGTATGAAATGTTATATTTTTCTGGTATTTGTTTGCTGAACAGATGTCTTTCTAGTTCTTTTCGCCAACACATTTCCCTGTTTGTGAATATACTTTACTTTGTTATAAATAAGATGCAATTCAACTTTTACTTTTTCCTATTTTTAGATCAATCATTTAATATTACAATGGATTAATGATTCATTATAACATGTATTGGGTGATGATTTGGACATTGTTGAGGGAAATGATCACGCTTAATGATGAAATGTTTTAATAACTATCCAACTGGTTGCAGTTTTAGTTGTTGCATTTTCCAGTGTGGTAGGTCAGAAGGAGTAAGACCCGGATTTGGTATTTCAAGATGTGTTTATTATACATAAGAAATGCCCGTCTTTCCCTACTCTAAGGGTTTTCCTACCAAAACTAAACTAGTGTGCCCTTCGCCTGTTCTGTCGTGTCCAAAACCACTCTACCACTTATCCTGAATAAATGAACACTTTGCCATGCAATTGCTTTCCAGCAAGTCCTTATCAATATTGACTCTTCACACAGAGCTTAGCTATTTCTTGTATCAGTTCATTCAGTTCTCATAGGGACTTCTACACGTCCCTTTCTATGTTTCTCTTTGGTTTCTTAAGTTCCTCTCTCAGCTGTCAGCTGGGGGTAAACACGTCAGACTCATAAGGCCAGCCCTTAAATGCAGTGGTAATACCGTTACCGCCGCATTTAAGGGCTACCATCCAACTCGTGATGAGGCCGTCAGACCCCCACTCCAAGAGAGCTGGATTCAGAACCTATAGTTCTTCCTACTGAAAACAATCCTCAACCTGCTACCATCACCCTTGCAATGCTATACATGGCAGAGGATAACTTACCCTTACTGTGACTGATTAATAGGAATTCAGATTTGTCAGATGGCCACTGGCTGGTTCAGGAAGATACCATAAAGGATGGCCCCACTGCTCTCAGCATTTCCACCAGAGAGCAGGCCAGTTATGAAATTAAGATATGAATCGCCAGGGATTCTCTTGAGGTTACAGTGGTCCTTTCCTCTCTGTCTTTTGTTTTTACATCTTTAGAGCAGGTTCCTGGGAGTTCAGGGGTTCTGTGACAGGAGTCAGATTTAGCATAGTGGGCGGCAAATGGTAGCCCTTAACTGAAGAGCATGGCTTACACCCGGCACTCATGCTATCAGCGGGGCAAAGGATAGTACAAAGGAGGAGAGGGAGTATGAAGCCCTCTTCCCCCCCCCCAGCTCTCCTTAAAAGGGGAGCTTCCATGTGCGGCACATGCTACATAAAAATAAACTAAGCGGTACAGACCAGGATTCTCAATAGGCTGCACCCAAGGTGAAGCGTCCCTCAGCCTGCAGAGAGGGACCCCCTGGCTGTACTGCCCACCCCAGGCACAAACAGTGCTGGCCCTCACTTCTCTACCTACAAACAGTCCTCCTGGCCCATAGACACTGAAACTGGTGGAGAAGCTTACACATACAGCCCCCTGAACCGCAGGTATGAAGTGGAGGCAGGCTCGGCAGGGAAGCATCAAGAGAGTAGCTGCCATTAATAAGAGCCACCAACCGTTGACATGAAGGGTTGCTGAACCCAACCAATGGATTTCCTCTTCGATTAATGGTGCTCACCTTCAAAAACGAGGCCTCCCTGATGACGAGACAAGTGTAATTACAGAGCATTCTCCCCCACCAATCAACAAATGTAACTGCATGCCATAGACCCCCTTACAGTGGTTGGCCAAGGAACACAAAGTAACATAAGAGACAAGTGTGACCCAAAAACAAAAACCAAGCTCGCTCCGGCACCATACTTTACGGTTCCCAGACAACCCCGCATACACAGCACAAAATGGCCAAGCACACTAAGAATCCCGAGACGGCAATGTGCAAGCAATGTCGTCAACAGGAGACAAAACAAGACAGCATGAAGTAGCCACAACAGCTGAGATTTACAGTGCACCCACTTCTACCTATGGATTCCCCGGCCACAAAAAGTAACTCATCTGTATTGCCTTTGAATCCCCAGGGTTTGAAGGGTCCTGAGCCCCCGCAAGAACCCCCATGTTGGTGATGTAAAGTGCCCCATTCGGTCCGTAGGCGCCTCCAGAACACTTGGATGAGATTTGGAGTGAAAACAACAATGGACCCCAACGTTGCGTCCGTGTAGAGTTCCAGCAGAGTCCTGAGGTGCTTGGCCCGCCGATCGGCTCCACAGGACACCGAAGTGAGGATGGGGGATCACCTTGACCAGGGCAGGTGGGCCGGAGGAGGCTCGGTGAAGACACACTAAGAGGTAAATACTCCCTGAATAGAGAATCTGTGGTTTTACCCAACCAACGAGACAGCACTGAAATCCCCAGCAGCAGACAACTGATTAGCGGAGGTGCATGGAGAAATTCGCCCATCGGACTGCCAACCTTTTACTGGGGGAAGTGCTGCCCATTGCAGGCCTCACAGGGAGGGAGGCCGCCTACTGCGCAGAAAGACCCGGATTCTTTAATTTGGCCCCAGGGAGGACCGACCCACCAGCCCCAAAGGCTCGAGAGCATGTCTAACCTGGAGGCGGTGTCCCCCATTCCCCTGCTTCATGGTGAGGCCTAGGTTGGTGCGGAACTGTCGGTGGAGTGGGGTCCCCTCTGGGCCCCGACGATCACTGGAACGACGGGAGTTGTGGATGTTAATGTCACTGACACCAGTAGCTTGCGCCGTGAGGTTGCCATCTAACAGGAGCTCCACCAGCTGTGAAGTAACAAGAACGGGTCTTGCCCAAGCGTTGTGGGATCCCTAAATATTGTGCAAGGCCTCTTGCCCTCCCCACAAAGTCTCTGCAGCATGGTGAATTGGGAAATGTGGGCCCATCTTAGATAAGTTGGAAGTTGGCCTTACAGAACTACCGGTACGAAGGTCCACCCTGCGAGGACAGGCAGAGAGATCCCACCTACAAGTCAACAGGGTATACAAGGACCACGAAAAGTGACATTGCAGCAGTGCAATTTGCGAATTAAGTACTAGAATCAGAGAACATTTTACTACCATTGGAAGTCAGGATCACACATTTCCATTGGCACAGCACTGGCAAACTACATATCAATTACAAAACAAAAAGGATCTGACATTTATTGGTTTGCAGAAGATCTCCCTGGAGAAAAGAGGAGGGGACAAAGAACATCTACTGAGACAAATTGAAGCAAGGATGATATGCAGAATGCGGGCTATGGAATTTGGATTGAACATGGACCATGAGATGAGCTGTAAGGAACTCATGGTGGCAACAGTAAAGACAGACAAGTGATCACAGTTCAAGGGTGTTTATTGAACTTTATAATGGGTGAGATAAAGGCCTAATCTAAACCTAAATCTAAGATGCGAGCAAGCTACGACCATCAAATAATAATAAGGCAGTCCTAGTGGCATCTTGACAAATAGAAAGGGCCTATACTAAAAAAAACGATTGCCAATTCCTTACTGCTAAATTACAAAAAGAGTGTGGGAAAATGTTCACCAGAAAGGAAAGAAGTGTTCACAAAATTAAAAGTCAGGATGGTATGGCTGGGTCTCCCTTCCCCACGTTTGAAGCACAGGACAAGGCGGGACTCTCGAGCACAGCACACTCCTTGGCCTTGCCAGCATGAGATTTGCAGTTCACTTCAACTATATCAAAAACCTTGAGAGGTTAAGTCTCCTTGCAAAAGTCTCTTGCCTTAGAAGGCTGGCAGATTCAAAGAAACAAACGGATAAACAAAAAGTTCTCTGTGAGCTTGTACCTTGGGCGATTGCATCTCACCTCTAGGATCTCCCTCTGTCGGGCTCTGATCCTCATCTTGCCTTTTCCCTTAGGATCCCCCTCAGTCGGACTGGGATCCTCCTTATAGTTTGGGCCTCTCTCCGTCGGGTTCACTACGGCCTTTCTTTAACACAGTTCATGCATTGCTCATTTTCATCAGAAAGCGAGGTTTTCCTTCTCGTAGCTTTCTTTCAACATCCCTCTGTCGGGTTCACACTTGCCTTATTCCACAGTTCACAATTTTATTGGAAAGCGGGGTTCCCTTTCCCTAGCTTTCCTTTGGCAATGGGTCAGAGACTTTGAAATTGTATAAGGCATTTAACGTAACCCTTATAGGAACACTCCGACGCCTCACGCCACCCTCTCCTAGGGCTTCTGGTTCTTGTAGTTTCAAAGAATAGGTCCCGGTCAGAGTTTTTGGAATGAGCGACCATGTGGTGCCGGACCCCTCTGCACCTGGACCTCAACTGGGCTTTCGCTAAAGTTCAACACATATGAAAGTTATTTGTCTTTCGTATTCCTTGCGTTCAAAAATGTTGCCACTTGCAACCTCGGGCTCAACACAGTTCAGTTTACTATCAGCTTCCTCCGACTCATCGGCTGTGCTGAACCTGTGGGCTTCTTTGTTCTCTGAAGTCAAGGATAGTACCACGGTAACCAGCTTGCCTCTGCGCCTGCGTTAGAAAAAAGCGGGATGTTCCAGTGTACCATTGATGTCTGCAGCTTCGCACCCAGCTGTAGCGCCTGGTCTTACGATTTTCCTTTCAGAGGCTTTGCGGTTCTGAGTTGAAAAGGGCGAGGGCGATTCCCCGTTCGTCATCCTTCCTTTCTTCACCGTTTGAACTGCCGGTTTGCTGTTGCTGTCTATTCGTGCGTTCGGCCTTGCTCGAAGTGTGCTTTCGCTCTCCGCCTTTTATCCCTATGGGGAAGGTAAAGGGCCGTCAGGTGTGCGTGACTACTGTCAATTTTCCAACTCTGCCTGACCCGTGCATTGGGACATGTCAGGTAAACGGCTCTGGTGTTAGTCTGTTGTCTGTTACCGTGTAAGAAAGTGTTTGTGTGGGAAAAGGGGGGTGGAGCTTCTAAATATCCTACAGGGTAGGATGGGGAAAAGGTGTTACAAGGAAGCCGATACCGCATCTCAACCCTCAGTGTCCTACTTCCACTCCCCGAAGACCCCGCGCCCAGATGATCCTCCCCACTGTTCCACCCCCAGGAATTGCATCCAATAGCAAAGGCCGTTTCCTGGCCACCTGGATGGCAGATCTAAAGGGACCTTCAGGTTTCTCACAGAGATCATTCTTATGATAAATACTGTGTACATTTACATATCGTATATGTACGGTGGAGGGCGTACAAGAATTGATAGATGTGTAAAGAAAAGATTTATGAATACGAACATACATGATTTTTGGCGCTCATATTATACATTATTATTTCTTGAATTTGTATACGACAAGATTAAATATTTAGCTTTTCCGTTTTGGGTGCAACAGGCTAAGGATGAACACAATATCGACGGGGCTAGGTTTGCAATATGTATAGGTAAAAATATCACGCATGGTACACAAACATAGTACATAACCTGATGAACACACGTTTATGTACAATTAGCGTAAATCAACACGGCTGCATAGTTTTTCAAAGTAGTAGTTAACAAAAATTAAAGGTTGAATTAGAACTCAATTTGACATAGTGGTGCAAAATGATCTGCAGTCAGTAGTTAAAAATAACACGCTTGGTACACAGCCATACAGCATGTGACCTGATGAGCACGTGCTTATTGTGCAATTATATAGCTTTAATTATGGAACATCAACACGTGTATATAGTTTTTCAAAGTAGCATCTATAACGAGAGCTGATGTAGCAATTACAATCATAGGTTGAACTACAATTTAATTTGATATAATAGGGCCAATTGGTTTGCTACCATTATAAATTTGTGTCCAATATGCAAATGTGCTCTCAGATCCCACAATATGGCCGCCACCACGAGATGACATCATACAATGTTTACTAGGATAAAAGAAATCCAAAGTGGCGTCCACGGCGAGGATAATCGCCACACGGGACGCCGTAGAAATCCTTCCGGACAATTAAGAAGCATCTAGGGATCTAACCCATATATACAACTTGGAGGAATCATCAGAAAGGAAGAATACTAGGCTTGGAGTATACTCGGTGGGTGATTTCTTATCCTCATTTAGTGACTTGCATGCATTTCTAAGGTGAGCTATGTTAGTGGGTCACCATAGAAATGCATGCAAGTCACTAAATGAGGATAAGAAATCATCAGGTGTTGAAGGAATGCAAGGCTAAGCTAAATTAATAGGAGCACTTAGCCGCAAATAACCACTGAGGGAGGAACATTTGTTAAGGGGCAATTTCACGTCTAAGCATGCAATCAGCATAATGCAACCAACATAATTAACTTAAATGCACAAGAGACTTTTGCAATGAAATGTGGAACTACTGTTGTACTGCGCTGTTTTCTCATTCCCTACCAATCTGACCCAATACCAATCCTAACTTTGTCTTATTACACAATGGGGTTACATATGCAAAATTAATGTAATTGATACAGAATGTGATATATTTGGAAGGAGACATATTGTTCTGTAAAGATTAAGCCCAGTTTTGAAAAGGGCCTTGATGGCCGTAACAAGTGTCAACACAGACGGGCACACATGAAACTGAACACAGTCCCTGAGATCTTAATCAAAAAATAAAGAATTCAAGAAATCTGGACTCAAATTGAGTTTGAAATTCTCAAGGTGCCTGGTGCAACATAGGATTACAATACTTCAGAAATGTGTCTAACTTCAAAATACAATTATAAGGGGGTAGAGTCAACAGGCTTCCCTAGCCAGTAGCGTGATGGGTGGTCAATAGGACCTTGCAAGAGAAATACTGTATTGATGGTTAGCCACAGACAAAAATCACCCCAGTGTGCATGAAACAATGATCAGCATTTATTTTCAAAGAAAAGAGAAAAAGTTTAAGGTCACAATATATCAAACAGTGTCGACACTTAGATGTGTGTTTCTGGTTCGGTAGTTGGTTGGCGGAGCGCAGGGCTGGTAAACATGAGACAGCGCTGCAAGATGGATACCGAACTGTCTTCAGGACGTGTGCGTCAGTGGTCAAAATGTGGCGTCATCCTGCAGTGAGATGGAAAACTAACATTTAAAATGGTGATTTTGTCTAACATTAGTGGAGAAAGGGAATGCAAGGAACAAAGACCTACCAGGCAGTGAATTAATAAACGCTCTGGCTGTAGTCCATAGGTGGGGGCAGCTGCTTAAGGTGCGGCTGGGGCGGATCTGCATAAATCAGGCGCTCGAGTCTATAATTGAGAAGAAAGACTTTTAGGAAAGGGCATAGAAGTTATGCTCCTGCTAAGTGGGGGAGTGCTGTTGGCTTAAAGACTTAAAACGGCACAGACCCCAACGGTAGTAAATGACGTTGTTAGGGTGGAAGCTAAATAAAAAATATGCATGTTGCGGTACGACGTTGTTTCGTATCTACTGTGCATATGAAGAGAATGAAGTACGGCTAGTATTTTAGGGCCCTGTGACTTCATCGGCCAAGTTATCAAAAATGGGTGCCGTGACAGTGGTAAGTTCTAGAATTGGGCCGGAGGTAGTGAAAGTATGCTAGGTCCAGGGGGACTGTATCGGACGGATATTGTGAACCGGAACGCAAAGGTGCGGCCGTGAGCTTACCTTTAGTTGGCCAAGTGAGCTGTGTCAGTCGAAATCTGTGCGCAAGCGTAGTAGACAAGCCTCGGTATAAGTCGAGGTGTTTGTCAGTACGCATGCGCCGGGGAGTAATGTCTACGTTGTGCGCCAGTGCTGTTTGGCACTGTTTGGCCTTGTATTTAGCATGGTGTGTCATTTGAATATGCCATCCGTGTGCAGTACACACATCTAAGTGTCGACACTGTTTGATATATTGTGACCTTGAAGAGATTGTTATCAACTTAACAATGTTCACTGTACAATGGCGATACACTGAATGTTCTGCAACCACTTTTTACTAACCCACCACCGTGCAGAGTATACATGCACTTTTATATGTACTTGTGTTGTGCCACGGCACATAAGAATTTCTTCAGATAAAACTTTTTCTCTTTTCTTTGAAAATAAATGCTGATCATTGTTTCATGCACACTGGGGTGATTTTTGTCTGTGGCTAACCATCAATACAGTATTTCTCTTGCAAGGTCCTATTGACCACCCATCACGCTACTGGCTAGGGAAGCCTGTTGACTCTACCCCCTTATAATTGTGTATCTTTTCTACCCTCAAGAGTCAGGCCCCCTAAAAAAAGAGGGTTTTTTTGCCCATATATTTTTCTAACTTCAAAATACTCCAGGGATGGCACAGGGACCCCTTAAAAATTTCCAAAATGTTTGCCGCAATTTCTCCACTATGCCCAAGGGGATGTGGCTAGGTGGGATTACAATTGCATGTGTGTTGGCACTGCCCAGAGGTTCAAGGATAGATATTGGAAGGCCCTATTGGGTTGAATGGAGGAGGTTATAGATTAAACCCTCCCACTTGACTCACTCCAAATTCTACTGGGGCTCCCCGCAAATGACAAGGAAATATACAGATATGCTAGGATGTGAGAGGCCATGCTCAGGGCGGGGAGAGTGGCTTTGGCCCAGAAATGGAAAAGCCTGTTGCTTCCTGACAAATCGTACTGGCTGTTGACATTGAAGGATATGTTTGTGATGGAAAAACTGATGGCAATAGTCAATGACTACATGGGATCCTTTAGAGATGAATGGTGTCCAGCGATACAGAAGTGGGGTTGGGATGTGCTTTAGGACAGAAATAGTCCGATCAGGTAGCCTACCCCCTCTTTTAGTAATGGGGCGAGTCTGATACAAAGGCCGTACGGGTTGGACACATTGGGAAGAAGGGATGGGTAGCCTAAGGCATAGAGGATGAATGGCACAAGTAAGGAAGGATGATGGTGGTGTGATAGCATATTACCAGGGGAGCGCCGCAAAGATTACCCTTTCCTCTTCCTTGGACAATGACGATTCTCAGCGACTGCAGGAATAACGGGTTATTTTGCCACGGGATGTTATTAGCCCAAAAACCACTGGTTGGAATTGTGAGGTAGAGGAGGGCTGGGGTGGGGGGGGGGCGGGGAGCGGACGTGGGGGGGATGTTGGTTGGTGTTATCAAGATTGTGAATTGCAACTGTGTGGATGTAAAACATCAATACAAATGAAGTTTAAAAAAAATAAATGCATAACAGTGTGGCAGAGCCGTCCCAAAAAGTGGCTTCTCTAGACAAGCAACTCATGGAGATGGAATATCGAGTCACTGGGATGGAAAATTGCTCATGTGAACAATCTTATAAAATCTCTGAACTCGCCAACAGAGTGGAAATCCTCGAATCACTTAGCCAGAAGATTTCAAGAACCGATCAAGAAGAAAACCTCAGCAGTCGATGAGTGACCAGAGACATGCAGGATCAAAACCTCCAAGTCTACATCCAAGAACTTTTGAAAGAGATGTTATCATCTGGGAACGCAGAGCTCATGCAGCTAGGCTGAACACAAAGGGTCTATTCAACATTCCTGAAATAGAGGAACCTACTGCCAGAGGTATTCGTAAGGGTGCACTTGTTTCAATTAAAAGATACAATTCTGAAATCAGCCAGAACAAGTGGGTCAAGCTATTTCCGTTCAGTCAAACACGCCATCATTCAGGATTTCTCGTCTACTGCCCTCTCCAAGCGCAAGGCTGTGTGGCAAGTCACAATCCGGCTACAGGCAAAGGGAATTCAATACTGATGGCACCCTCAAATTCCTCTTCAATGACTTAGCTTGCCTCACTGCGCGACGCCAAAGACCTATTCCGACCAGACACTTGGCCCTCCTGATGAAGACGCCCAGAACCAAATCTAGAAGAATAGAAAAGAGGCCTAAAGGGTGGACCTGGACAACCACGAAGATGTAGTTATTTTATTTATTGTGCATCTGTAAGGCACTTGTACATCGAGTAAATTGTGTTTCAAAGATGCAGGAGGGCAGATCTGCAGAAACTTGCTAAACACCTCATCACCCTCAACGTTGGCCATCACATGATTCTTTAAACATACGCTCCGAGGACTCGGATCAGCCACCATTATCTCATGTGCCCAAGTTTGTTATTTCCGATTATTGGACCTGAAAGGTCTTTCTTAAACATAACTCCTTGATGGACAGACAGTGACAGCTGTGATCTTGCCCACAGAGAGCTATGCTGAATATGATGGCTCACAAATGCAACACTCTTTTTTTCTCTTCTCTTTTTCATTCGTTTTCAGAATCTATACAGGTAGGCTTTCCTACCCACAGAAAGCCTACATTCCAGGTTTTTGCTAGTGGTGATCAGATTAATTGGAAACAATGACTGACCTATCAATAAGGACCATAGCAAAAGAAGGCAGTCGAAGCAAAATGACCCCAAACATCACTATGGCTAACAGGAATTTCACTGGTATGGAATTACTACTCTAAACATTCAGGAATTAAACTCTCAGAGGAATTCTATCCCAGCTAGTACATCTAGGTACATAAATGGTACTACTGCAAAAGACCCACTTATTTAAAGCCGATGAATGTTCCATGACACCTAGATACTTG
This sequence comes from Ambystoma mexicanum, assembly GCF_040938575.1. Taxonomy (NCBI): domain Eukaryota; kingdom Metazoa; phylum Chordata; class Amphibia; order Caudata; family Ambystomatidae; genus Ambystoma; species Ambystoma mexicanum. The sequence continues at coordinate 669,516,105 of NC_090927.1, read as the reverse complement.
CTTTTCCCAATTTTATATGACTGGCAGGGCCAAAAAAAGAAAAAAAAAGAAAAAAAACCAGTCCAAGGACTTCGTTTTCTTCAAACAGTCTATCTGCAAGGAGGACCCATACAAAGATATCTCCTGGTTAATGGCATGCTGTTCGGTCACTTGGTGACCATTGTGGCTATCTATGCCCCCAACAAGAAACAGGATTGTTTGTTTTTTCCTGGATATAAACTCTAGATTGGCAACTTTCATGGGGAAATTGAGTGCATAATCTTAAGAGACTTTAATAAAACACTAAATCCAGTGAATGACCAGTCACTGCCTCCAACTCCAACAGACCTTAGGAACGTATGCACCCTGGAAAACCTAATGAGTGACTTCAGATTTCCCCTTCTTCTCTCAGGTCTATAGGGGTCATTCAAGAATAGACATGATCCTTACCTTCTCATTGATGATCCTGAAATCTGACTCTGCCATAGGAATTTGCTCGAGGCCCTCACCCAAGCCCCTTTGGAGAATGAAAGATACCGCTCTGAGAGACCCACCATTCAATAAGACAATAATGCATTTATTAACACCTACTTTGATGTTAAAACCACACAAGAACAATTCCAAACACATCGGTTTGTTTCCCTCCCAGAAGCCAAGGCAGAGCTTTCCAATTTTGAGAGAGATGCAGGCTTCTCTATTAATTACCTGAAGTCGAAAGGCCTGAAAAATTCTGAGAATGACTACTAATACAGCCCCTCAAGAGGACGTCCTGCTTGCAGTGGGAAATTGACATCCTAGGTTATCTGGGGGTTAAACTAACAAGGATGGGGAAAAGCTCCACCATAATAACCTGACACACTGCCTTAAAAAACTCATGATAGATTTAGATCAATGGGTTACCCAAGAAAGCTCTAGGATGGGCAGGATCCAAGACCTGAAAATCAAACTAGTACTGAAACTGCTTTATCCAATTAGAAGCATACCATAACAAAAAAAAATCAGTTCTGCTTCTTGTTCCTCAAAATGTTTCACTTCATTCAGGAGGGTAGGCCTCCCTGTATAGCCCAAGGTCTCCTGCTACTTTCAGCAGCTTTGGGGTCCAAGACATCAACCAACTCTTCATATCAGCCCAGATATCACACATATTTAATTGGCTACACCACCCCCCGCAAACACTACCTGGGTATAAATCAGGCAATCATTCACTTGGATAACTTTGGTGGACCTGACCTTTCTGGGGACAGAGCTTTTCTCGAACTGTTGGCCACCTACTTCCGCCAACCATTGCTTCCCTCCACTACAGAGACACAGCCCAGAAACGTTGGTTGTCAAAGCCAGGCCGTAGCTCCCCATTACCAGTGACGGGTAAGCCATCCTTTTCCACAGGACTGTCAGGGGACTCCCAGGGATGGGATGACCGATGCCGGCAATGTCTGGGAGACTTATCACCTAGGCCGCTCCTTTCCTTCCAAAGATGTCCAACGTAAGTTTGACATTTCCGAAGCCAACCAATACAAATACATTCAATTGGATAACACACCCTACAACCAATAAGGCGGGGGGGCTGGACAACCAACCATCTTGAGCTGCTTGTACAGGATGCGACAGAGGAAAGATTACAAAGTAATATCGCCTGCTTGATAAAGCTGGTGCACAGTAAAACCTTGCCTTGCATGAGGAAGTGAGAGGAAGAATTAGGTGTGGAAATCCTTCTAGAGACCTGGTCAATGGTCTGGAACAAAGCAGCAAAATCAGTCAAGATGCACCAACACAAAAGAAGGCTATTATGAGATTTACTTGCTATGGTATTATGGCCCTAAACATTTACACAGCTTCAAACCAGATTTCTCACTGCTATGCTGGAAAGGTTTTGGCATAAAAGGTAACCTTAGTTACTTGTGGTGGCCGTGTCCCAAAGCCCAGTTCTTCTGACAGGAAGTCCTAGCTTGCATCGAAGACAAAACAGTGATGACACTACCACTCGACCCATTATTTCTGTCCCTTGCAGCTCAGACATGCAAGAACAAACTGTGAATGCCCTATTTAACACATTTCTCACAAACACCCTAAACGCAACCAGACTTGCCCAGGACCCTCCAGATTCTTCCAAGACTGGGCCAATCTCGGCAATCTGGTGGGGTAAATTGTGGAATACCTGGCTATTGGAAAGACCGACAGCTACCTTGAATGTGACTCTACCCAAATTTCAACTTGATCAGGTCCCTTTTGCCGACGTCTACTCATCTACACTAACACATTTAGACCTACCTTGTTTAAATCTTTGCTTTTATTTTAAACCAACCTTAGAACTCGCTATGATGTTTACCTTTGTATCCACTTGCTATTGAACTCGCAGGCCCTTTTAATGAGGTAATGCTTTATTGGATGGATGGCGATGCAGAATTTACTCTTACATCAATAATAAAACCGACTCGGGAAGTTGGCAAAACATAACTGTTTCAGTATCAATTGTCTAAAACAGGCAGTACAACGGACATCAACGGACGTCTCACAGAATATCTCTCAACAGTACATGAAATAATAGACATTTATAGTAAAGACTTGCCATCATTGATGTCATACTACGTGGCAAATTAAGAAACCCTACTTGGGATTGTGGTTGGTCTACGGGGAACATCTAGGTATACTTTCTATGGGGGATAAGATTATGATTGGGTCCCTACAGTCAGGTGGACAACTATGCCCACCTCCAGTGCAAGTCATCTTCATTGTAATGAAATACACAATGCTTCACTGGCTCTCAAACTATAGGGCTCTTTGCTATGTGGCCCTCTATAATTGGTTGGTACGCTTGTACCCTTCTGGAATATTCCACTAGCTAGCAGCACGCAAGCTGGTACCCCAGGTGCTTGTGGGTGGACTTGACCATGCCCACCCAATTAGCCCATCATCACTCCTGTCTGCCATTCGAATTGTCTTTGAGCTCGGCCTTGCAAAGTATCACTGCGCCTGAGAATAGAAGGGAGTGCAAGTACGTTCTTATCTTCAAGTCTCGATGTAACTTGCCCAAAGTCTATTTCCATCTACCCCATGTGACAGGGGACCGTGTTTTAGCTCCTTCTTCGCATTTAATACTATTAAATGAATACAACTTGGCACTCAGTGTTTTTTCATTGCACCTCAACAGGAGCTTGCCTTACTTCTCGCTTTCATTTTATCTTCTCGAACAGATAACCTGTTTCTTGGCTGCCTCAACCCTTGACACTGCGCCAGACAAGCCTTCTTGATTCTTCCTCCATCTCCAGCTGCGCCACACTTTCACCCCTTCTCCTTCATGGGATCTGGCTTGCTAAAATGCGATGTGGAACATCCAGATTTTAGTCTATTCACTACGTATAGTCAGCCTTCATGGTTACTTAGTCTACTTGCGCTGCAGCATCTGCACAGTTTATATTTTTCTTCAGTGTTCTTCACACATGCAATTTTCATTACGCACATGAAATGTTACTCGATTCTTTACTTCGTCATCAGTTTCTATAAGGTCTATTCACCTTCTCTCTTGGCATCTCCTCTTGGCGTGTCGCCTTTGCTTCATGTGATGTCACCAATCTCCTCTTTCATACATATTTACTTCAGGAACCTCCTTTAAGAGACTGTCATTTGTCTGTGGGTCCATTATATAAGGCTTTCTCAATGGATATCTTGTTCGGTGGATTATTCGTGAGATAGGTACCATTACTGGCGCTGTTCATGTAGCAATTTCCGGTTTCCAACATATAGGCAAAATAGAGGCGGGATCTTCGGTAGAGGCATTTGGCTCCTCCTCTCCACTATTGCTCAAACTGATCTATTTCTTGTACGCTTTTGATCTGATCCCACCTTTGTTAACCCCTGTTAACTTTTGTTAATCTTTAAACTTAAATAAAGTTGTGGGGGGGGGGTAGAGAAATTACAGAATTAGACTTTACAAAAATATCTCCTGTTGATAGTTTTAAAATTGTATTAACAACTGGTAATAAACCAAGAGTAGAGGTGCAGGAAATATTTACAGACAGCAGAATTCTCACCTATTTCACTTCCTCTGGCAGTACACATTTATTGGAATGTTTATTTTGCTGCAGTTGCACAAACATTTTGGCTAATGCAGAGGCTGAAACATTTCACGCCCCTGAAATTTATGTGTATTGCTTTGTATTTATAGGGTGCATAGATTGAGTGGAATAAACCACAAGTGGGCACATATTAATTGCTTTATGGGAACCAAGAGAAAAAAAGGAAAGTTAAACAAATGAGTCTCAAGTGCTTTGCAAAAATAAGGGGCGTGGCTCGGAGCTGCCGTGATCGGCATGGCTTCCTAGGAGCTCCTGCCTGGCCCAATGCGTCGCACAACAAAAGTGCAGTTTTCAGACCCCTTTGGAGCCCGCAATTGAAGCATCCTGCTGGGGGAACCCCTGTTGCAGCGATCGCTCGAGTGGGTCCCAGCTCTAATGCTGATCCAACCTGATGCGGACCGTTTCCACCTCGGGACCCACTCGGCGAAAAGATGGCTGCCGCAACTCCCAGGCCTGAAGAATGTCCATGAGGGGGAGGAGCAGGCATGCTAATGCCGCCAATTGATGATAGCCCGCTCGCTTACGCTGCCGCAAGCCACCCCAGCACCCCGACAAGGGAGCCTGTATCCGAGTCCACAACGCCTCGCTCTGCCATCCCTCCCAGCCGCTCCCCGTAACTATTGCAGGAGGAGACTCAGCACACAGCAAAGCTCCGCCGGCCAAGACCCGCGGCCCCGGAGCCTCCCGCTCACCTCCACCCACCCGGCACCTGCAGGTTCCCTGCCCAACAGCGCTGTCCCCCCGTGCGGAGCATGAAGCGTAAGAGGACCGGAGACATCTTTTGGGTTGCCGCCCGGATCTCCACAGAGCCGACCCAGCACCAGCTGCAGCCTGCCCGGCGCCCCGGAGAACTGGCACTTTATCGAAACGGGGCCCAGCCTCCACCCATAAGGCCCGGCGGCATCAGCGGGAGTCCGGGGGACAAGCCCAGGAGCTGGGACCCGCCATAATGGACATAGCAGCCACCCGGCCGGGCACACGCTGGGCGGCAGCGAGCTGCCCACCAAACTAGAGGCACGATCTCCCGCCGGCGGGCCACCCAGGTCTCCGGCCCCCCCAGCAAAACCAGTACTGCCAGCCAGGGGCGGACACTGAGCCGGGCACTCGGCTGGGCAGGGCCTACTATTTCGGAGCCTCCCACTCCCCGACATCCGCCCAACATCCGCAGACTCCTCCTCCAGTGGAGCTGACCTGAAAAGCAACCACCCGCAGCTCCCCACGGATCCGGCAGCCAGAGGGCTGCACCTGACTCCCGCGCGAGTCCCAAAGCCATGTCGGAGCCAACTTGCAGGGGCCTGCAAGGCCGCATCAGCGGGGGACCCGGTGCAGCCAGGGCCTGCCTCAGCCAGGTTGCCGGCCCCTCCAGTAACACCAGTCCCGCCGGCCGGGAGCAGACACTGAGCCGGGCACTCTGCTGAGTAGGACCCACTACCTTGGAGCCTCCCACTCCCTGCCTTCCGCCCAACACCGGCAGATTCCTCCTCCAGAAGCGCTGACCTGAAGCGCCATCACCCGCGGCTCCTCATGGTTCCGGCTGCCAGGGGGCTGCACCTGACTCCCGTGGAAGCCCCAAAGCAAAGGCGGAGCCGGAGACCACTCACAGGGGCCTGTCCGGCCGCATCAGCAGGGGATCCGGGCCCAGCCAGGGCCCGCCTCGGACAGCACCCGGCTAACTACCCACCAAATCAGTGAAGTGAACCCCCGCCGGGGAGCCATCCAGGTCCCCAGCTCTTCCAGCAACAACAGACCTGCCGTCCTATACGAGGGGCTCCCCCCCGGGGCAGACCACCAGCCGAGCCCACAGAGACACAGCACTTCAAATCGAAGCAGGTGAGGAGTTGGGGTTGTGGAGTTGGGGGCCCATTTGAGTCCTGCCTGGCTCCCGGTCCCCCTGCCAACAGTAGCCCTGGACTCCATACTCAAGGGGCCCCATTCAGGACACCCACCCAGATCCATCAGCATCCTCAACCCTCACCCACCTGCAAGCGGTCTCATCACTTCCATTTGGCTCCCGGCAAAGTGCCCACCAGACCCTACTGCAGCCAGCACCGCAACCAACAAACAAACAGCCCACCAAGGGTCGCGCACTTACAACCCCCTCCCTCCCCACCAAAAAATGTAAGGCAGTATCTAAATCCCCGGGGAGCGTGGAATAAATTCCGATCCCCAAGCCCCTCATCTGCTGGGGAGAGCAAGGAACACGTCGCAGAAAGCACGTCCGGATCCACCCAATAGAGGAAACATGTCAAGAAGCGGGAAGGCATCCAAACAAAACAGACATCACTGCCCTGATGTCCAACTCAGCCATAGAATAACCCAAAAAGGGAGACCCCCCAGAGGACCCCGCCAACAGCTCCACGTCCACCACAGCTATATCAGCTCATGGCCCATCACAAATGGTCACAAAGGCCAATCTCCAAGATCTACCATCGGCACTAACCAAAGAAATCCAAAAAAGCACAGCAGAGGTCACGAAGAAAAATCTATTCTCTGGACAAAAGAGTGGTGGAGGTGGAGCGCCGAACAGCCGCACTCGAATTCGAGTTCCGCGACCAAAGATTTGAAGAGGAGCAGGACAGGGATAGAATCGCTGCCCTAGAGGCGAGATGCGAACTCATGGAAACAAAGCAGGAGGATGCAGAGAATCGGTCCCGAAGGAACAATATCCGCCTACGAGGGATTCAATCCTCCATCCCAGATGCAGACCTCAAAGGTTACGTCTCGGACCTACTCAGGTTCATAATCATCCTCCCGGACAAGTCGCCCCTGGAATTGGATCGGCTGCACAGAACAATCCCTAGACAGGCATCCACGCTCCCCCCAGACGCTCTGGTGAGAGTCTACTTTTTCCAAATTAAAGAGGAAATCATGCGCGAGGCGAGCCAAATGCGCCAAATCACCTTCCAGGGATCCATAATCTCACTTTACCAAGACCTAGCGAATTCTACTCTGCAAAAACGAGAAGCGATGCGCTCATTCACAGAGTGGCTACGCGGAAAGAAGGTTCCATACCACTGGGGATTCCCGGCCTCGGTCAGATTCACATGGGAAGGAGCCCAGAAACAAATTCACTCAATGAAGGAGGCAGACAAATTCATGGGGGTCAGAAGAATGGGGGGCGAATCGGAATCCAAAGAGTCAAACCGTGCTCGCCCCAGGAAATCCGGGGAGGGAATATGGACGAAAGCTGGAGGGAGGCGCAGACTCCGTGGCCCACCCAAGAAGGACTCCAACCCGGGATGACCAGGCAGCAACTCCACCAGAGAAGCAAGAATCCCTGGAACATGGCAACAGCTCTTCCCGAAGTATTGAACCAAAGGCGGTGAGAATCCACCAGGTCGGATTGAATCAAGTTCCTCCCAACACAGAGGTTCCGTATTGGGGAAAAGGTCTACGACTACCCTAGCAGTGCGGGAGCAATGTGCAAGCTCCAAGTTACCTCAGTTTGGCGGCCCGGTTGGCCAACTTTTAGCGCATTGGTGCCACCAGTTTTCCCAGTGGCAGTAGGATGACGTTTCTCCTACGAGTTCAAATCGGGGAAGGGGTGGGGGGTTAAGGAAGGACTACTCCTAAGCTCGGAGTGCTGGTACTCCCAAGTTCCGGCCTCCCGATCAACACTACAACATGTCACAACAACAGCAACCTCTAAACTGCACCAGCATAGCAAGCTCTCAATAGCACAGCGACCAGCGGGGACACAGGTCGGCGCACAGCCATCACAGAAGAGAGAGGCGATGGCTGATACAAGCGAGGTAACAATTATCTCATGGAATGTCCAAGGCCTGAACTCGCCAAGGAAGCGAAGATCAGTCGAACATAGAATGGCGCAATTATCCGGAGACATCGTTCGCCTCCAGCAAACTCATTTGCTGCAAGACGACGAACGCAGAGTGAGATTCAAGAGGTACAAAAGAGCTTATTTCGCCACATCTGGAACGAAAAAAAAGAAGGGTGGCAATACTACTAAGAGACAAGGTCCCGCTATCCAAATCACATTAAGAGGAGATCCGGAGGGTCGTTTCCTCCTGCTTAAGGGCCTATTAGAGGAGCTCTCCGCCACTATCATCTCAATCTATGGCCTCAACACAGCTCAAGCCAACTTTATCTCAGACTTAATCCCGACCATCTTGGCCTTCCAAGAAGGGCACCTGTTCATGGGTGGAGATTTCAACTCCATGCCAAACCCCCAAGTGGACAAAACTCTGCCCCCCACAAAAGCAGACTTCGTGCAAGCTCTGTCCATAGCCAAGATACTCAGGGAGACAGAGTCGGTCGATGCCTGGAGACTATTCAATGGCACCTCGAGAGACTACACCCATCACTCCCGCGTGAATAAAGGATTCTCAAGGATAGACCTCATTCTAATCTCCGGGGTACTGTTCCCTTGCCTAAACAAGGCAGACATTCACACTTGCATGATTTCTGATCACGCCCCAGTGTCAGCAAACCTAGTAATATCGGGCCAAAAGCACCCTGTCCAGAGACATTGGAAACTGAATGACTCCTTACTACTAGACTAATGGAACAGATCGGAAGTGGAGGAAACGTTATCCAACTACTTCGAGGAGAACACAACGGAGCATTCCCCCCCATCAACATCACTTTGGATGCAATGAAAGCAGTAGTCAGAGGGTCCCTAATTAGTGCCGGAGCGGAACAGAGAAGAATCTCGAAGATCGCGGCAGCCAAACTGGAGAATGAGGTAAACCAACTGGAGGCTGAGCTGAAATCACACTACTCCAGGAAAGTAGAGAAAGACTTAAGGAAGATCAAAATAGCGCTGGAAATGCACTGCGCCGACCGAACTGCCAAATCCCTGGCCTTCACAAGACAGTTCTACTATAGCAAGGGGAATAAAGCAAACAAAATCCTACTGCAAAATTTGAAAAAGATCCGCAGTCGAAATAATATCCTCAAACTAGTGGGAGAAGACGAGAAAATGCGTTACTCTGAGATGGAAAAAATTGAAAAAATTAACGAACTGGTGAGGCACCATAAGGCCATAATGTCGGGGAATCCCACAGCATTAGACAACCTGCCAGAATATTTGCGATATATATACCCCCCCAGAGCACAGCCCAGCTGGAGTCCCTGGAATCGGCCATCACCACCGAAGAAATCACTGAAGCCATTAAATCTCTCAAATCCACTGCTCCGGGCCCAGATGGCCTATCCGCTAACTTCTATGGTGTGCCAGAATTTTAGCTCCCCAGATGGCAGCCCCGTTTAACTCCTTCCTGTCCTCAAAATCGGTCACTGGCTCAATGGCAGAGTTGCTCACAGTCCTGCTGCATAAACCCGGGAAGGACCCCGAGTTGGCCGCCTCCTACCGCCCCATAGCACTCCCGAATAATAAGATTTTTGCCAAGGTTCTGTCCAGTAGGCTGGGGGGAATTCCACCAAACCTAATTGATCGCAACCAAACGGGATTCATTCCGGGGAGAGGGGCCCACGACAATATCAGGAGAACGATGAATATAATTGAAAGTGCCCACAAACTAGAGGTGGGAATGGCGTCCAGATCTTTAGATGCCCACAAAGCCTTCAATTTGGTAGACTGGGGATACATCCAATCTGTCCTCAAGCACTTTGGCTTCGGCCCAAATTTCATAACTTGGGTAATGGCCAATTACCGAACTCCCACCACACAACTGCGGGTAAACGGTACTAGGTCTGGAGCAATACATATTTCCAGGGGCACCAGGCAGGGTTGTCCACGCTCACCCTTGATTTTCGCCCTATCCATGGAGCCCTTCGCAGCAAGAATTAGACGAAACACTAGGATAAAGGGGATATCCGTGGGTGGCCACGAATACAAAATTGCATTTTACGCAGAGGACATGTTAATAACAGCGTGCGACCTGACTTCGTCACTGGGGGCCCTATGGGATGAGATCAAAGAGTTTGGGGTCCTCTCAGGGTTCAGAATAAATCTGGACAAATCCTCAGCCCTGGCAATCAATCTGCCTAAGCAGGAAAGAGCCACCCTCAGCCCCCTAATGCCGATCCCTTGGGCGAAGGGCCCTATCGAATACCTCTGGGTTAAGATTACCAAGGACCCATCCCGCTTGTATTCAAGCAACTTTCTGCAATTAATTAAAACGCTCCAAAATGACCTAAAGAGGTGGAAGTCCCAAGAAATCTCCTGGTTCAGGTGGATTACCGCTATAAAAATGAACCTAATCCCCAGATAGCTGTACCAATGCACAGCATTGCCGATCCATATTCCTGGTCCTGCTCCAACAGCTCTGCAAAAGAAAATGCAGGAGTTTGTCTGGGGGGGGGGGGGGGGGGGGGAGAAACCCAGAATCGGTAAACAAATAATGATGCGGGGGAAAGCGCAAGGCGGTCTGGGAGTGCCCGACTTGGCCAGATACACTCTAGCGGCGCATACTCTCTGGGTACAAGAGACAGACACCTCGAAATGGTCACACCTCGAAGAGGCCTGGTGCCCGGTCACACCTTCAGACCTCCCACATCTACCGAACATAAAGCCACAAGCAAACAGCGGCCCCATCTCGGCTACAGCCACAATAGTCGGCTGCTGGAAAGCAGCTTCCTGAAATGGGGCATCCAAGGAGCTTTGGGTCCTCTAACCCCCATATGGAACAATCCCGATTTCTCACCAGGCATGACCCCGCTCAGCTTCCAGTCTGTGAGGGAGGGCAGACTACTGAAAACTGGCGACTTCCTAGAAGAGGGATTGCCCATTTCATTCAAAAGGTGCAAGTCAAAATTTGGGGTGGACGAGCAGGAAAGATTCCACTATGCCCAAATACGGCATTGGCTGTCCCATAGGGTGGTCCGGGAAAAATGCTCCAGGGAGTTATCGGCACTGGAACTCTCACTAACAACCCCAATGAAAAGGGGTAGAACCTTTGCTCTCTACCACCTCCTAGACAGAGCAGATCCCGCCAGAAAAGAAAGGTACTTGCTGGAATGGGAGCAGGACCTGGGTCGAGGAATGGGAGAAAATATGGTTCAGACTGCATAAAAGCTCTCAGTGCTTCACTAACAGGGAAGGCGCCTATAAACTCTGCTACAGGTACTATGTCACCCCAGCTGTACTCAACAAAGCCAATCCAACTATTTCATATGGTCTGGAACTGTCCGAAGGCAGAGACATACTGGAGAGAAATAATAAAACATATCAAGGAAATCACTGGTCTCTCCATCCCCTGGGACCCGGGGGTTATCCTTCTGGGCGAAACCGGAGGAGGCGCATTCCCAACCTCGGGACATACCCCCCCCCCCCACCCCCTCGACTATGCACGCACCTACTCCTAGCAGCGAAAATCGCTATGGCCTGGCTGTGGAAAAACAAAGACGGACCCTCAGTGGCACTATGGTGGTCCAAATGTTGGGACATAGCAGTGGCCGAAAAAGTCACTGCAATCCGTTCAGGTTCCCTAAACATAGCCTTGAACATCTGGGACCGATTTATAGATTACGCAGCTAAGTTCCCAGCTCTCACCAGAAGGCCTCCACTAACAAGATGGCTCCAAGGCAGCCCGCTCTATTAAGCCGCAGACTCACACCAACCCGACCCAGAGCGCGGTTATGTGCCCGAACACCGCGAATAGACAAGGCCCCGGACAACAGCGACCAGGCCACCAAGTTCCACCTCCCCCTGCCAGACAGCTCATATGGCAGTATAACGCTGATGCTAAGATCAATTGCTGATTTGTTGTTGATGATGTGATTATCTGTAAAACCTAATAAAATATTGTTATGAAAAAAAAACAGGGTAAAAGAGCCCATAGTGCACAAGCCAATAGGAAGAGAATTCTCCACACGGGGGACTAAAAACAGAACAACGCTTATCTCCATGATGCACAAAGCAAGATGTACACACAATTAACAATTGTTGGCGAGTAAAACAAAGAAGGCGTATTGGCTGATACGCATGAATCCTCTCAGAAAGATAGTGGTTCAAGATCATGCAGGCATTTAAAGACCAAGCACAAGACCTTAAACTCGATCCTCTGCTCGACTGGCAGCCAATGCAGAGATCTGTGCATTTGTATTTAGTTTATTTGTAAAGCGCAGCCAGGCCCGAGGGCATCCGGGCGCATAGTCTTGCATACACAGTTACAATACATTACAGTACGGGTCAATGACAAGAAATTCAAGCTCCCCCAGTTTACAAGATGATGCGGGGATCAGAATTCTCGTAGAGGATACATGAATATAATAATGCATAGACAAAGGCAATAAAGATAAGCAAGTAACTATACAGGATATATAGACAGTCAATAAAGTAAGCAGGTAAATAGACAAAATATACATGAAAGCAGAGCAAACCTGGGGTTAGGCCAGACCTTGTATGAAGTGCTTTATGAGTTTTGCGTGAGGAGCCAGGATTTCGTTTTCTTCTTGAAGGTTTGAAAAGAAGGCTCAGTTCTGATGGGAACAGGAAGGGAGTTCCAGAGCTTCGAGGCTAGGACAGGGAAGCTCACTCCTCCGGCTTTTTGGAGTTTAAATCTGGGCAAAATGAGGATGTGAATTTGTGGTGTTCTATTGGGTCGTGTGGAGGTATGCAGAGTGAGACTGGTGGAGAGGTAGGGTGGGGCCTTGTTGTCAAGGCATTTATGAGTCAAGGCTAGTGTTTTCAAGGCGATTCTTTGTTTTACTGGGAGCCAGCATAGATCAGATCTGACATCGGAAATATGGTAGTGCCTAGGGATATTAAGAACCACCCTGATGGCATTTTTCTGGGTTGTTTCAGTTTGTTGAGGTTGGACTGACTAGTCCCCAGGTAAAGGGCACTGCAGTAGTCGATCTTACACATAATGTGTTTTCTTGCCAAGGTAATGCAGTTGTGGGGGTTCAGAAAAGGTCTGCAGGCAGTGATGAGTTTGCAGGTATAGGCCGATGCCGACCTTACTCCATTTGTTTGTCTGTTCAGGGAGAGACCAGAGTCCAGATAGACGCCTAGAGTTTTAGTGTCCTTGGAGACCTTAATATTGCCATCGATGTTGAAAGACTTGAAGGCTTGGTCTAGTTTATTAAGGCGTTGAGTTGAGCCTAGTAATAGGAGCTCTGTCTTGTCGTCATTGAGGCAGAGTTCGTGTTGTGCCATCCAGGCCTGAATAACCAAATAGACGTCATTCAAGGATTTGGTGTCGGCTGTGTGATCACCAGTGATGGGGATGAGTATCTGGGTGTCATCCGCATAGTTAGTGTAGGAGACACCCAGATAATCAAGCACATCGAAGAGGGGTTTGGTGAACACGGTATAAAGAGTTGGCGATACACAAGAACCTTGTGGGACACCGCAATGTATCGGAGAGGGGTCCACAGAGGCTGTGGAAGAGAAGACCCGCACGGATCTGTTACTGAGGAAAGAATGGATCCACGCATTAGAGTTCGAAAAGTGGGCCGCAGATTTAAAATGTTGGCAGAGTATTTGGTGGTTGACCAGATCGAATGCCGCGGAGAGAAGTAGTAAGAGTAACGCTAATTTCCCGTTATATTTTAGAATCTCCATTTGAGTTTTCAGATCGATCAAGGCTGTTTCAGTTCCATGTTTAAGGCGGAAGCCGGATTGTCTCTGCCCAAGGAGATTGTTTGATTCAAGATATTCTTGGATCTGCAGATATGCTGCGCGATCTAAAATCTTGAGCAGGAAAGGGACCTTAGTGATAGGTCTAAAATTAGTCGGTATGTTGGGGTCAAGGGATGGTTTTTTGAGTAGTGGGATCACCCACGCGTCCTTGAGGTTGTCAGGGACTATGCCCGTTTTGAAAGAGGAGTTTATGAAGGCCGTGATGAAGGAAAAGATACAACAAAATGAGTAGGGTGCAGTCATCCTCATCTGCATTTTTCTGGATGTCAACCTGTACATCCACCAATGCGGTCTCCATCCAATGAGCACGAAGGCGGTCTGACTGGAAGGAATCTAGAGCTGAAATTGTTAAACACGTTTTTGTAGTTAAATCGTAACCACCTTCTCTAGAATGTCTGCAGGACCAGGCACGCCAGCTATTGGCAACTTGTTCTGTAAAAGACCCTGGGTCAAGTGAAGGTTTTTTTTTTTTAAAGGGTAATAATGGAGGCTCCTGGGACCACGCCTTGAAAGATTCTACAAAGTCCTTGACAAAGTCAGCCAAATCGGGGCATGTCCATGCGCCACGAATGCTGGTATAGAATCATGGGGTTCATTACAGGGCTGAAGGTGTAGTAAGATGGAGTCTGAAGATATTGGGCAGAAATCAAGTTACCTTGGAGGATTCTGGTACAAGATTTGTCCTGTCAGGTCGTGAAGAAGAGGCTGCTTTATTAAGATCTTCCAGAACAGATTTAATTTAATCCACAAAGAAGTTATTAAAGTGGTTTGTCAATGTGGTGGTTGTTGCCACATTTTAAGCCATAAAGACAGATTGAAAAATATAGTAACAATATCAAACAATTATCTGGCTTTTTTAGTAGAGTTATTAATTTATATAGAAAGTAATATTTTGCCATGAAAATCACTTTTTGTAACTAGTTATTGCGGTTTTTCCAGCAAAAAGAGAAGCTGTATCTCTATGTTGTCTCCAGATTTTTTCTTTGCTAGCGTATTCCTGTTTCAATGCTTTGGGAGTAGGGATATTACCTTTGTTGCGATCCTTTGTCGTTTCACACGATGGGGAGAAAAAGAATCCCAAACAATCTGTAAATTGCTCACATTGGAGGAGAACAAATATTCACATTGTATTTCAGCATTAGAAGATACTAAAAAAGAGCTATGGTCTCGACCCATAATCTTAATTAAATCCTTAGTACTACGCAACAGGCTAGGATTAGAAGGAGAAATATTAGTTAGATGATGGCTGACCAAATTCAAAAGTATAAAACTTCAGAGTGATCAGAACAAGCAACTGGAACAATAGTCAAGTACTCTACTCCAGAGCCTTTGCCAGAATTACATTGAGGCAGTGCCCCAACTGATGAGAGGATGAGGAGACCAGACACATAATATCATGATCCTCAAGTATCTCAGTCAATTTAATTGCATGCGTATTGTCTGGGATATTGTGTCATATATTAAAATCCCCTAGTAAAGGTAGTCTAATGTCTAAGAATTTTAGAGTCCAGAAATTAAGTTAGGTTTTCCCACAAAAAATGCACAGCACCATATGGTCGATGACATAGCAAGATTTTAAGGCAACGGCCTGGGAACAAGCATAAAGAAAACAGTGTCAAAATTCAGAAGAATCCAGCATGATTTATACATTATGACAACTGCACCTATGCTACCCATTTAATAGAAAAGTCATGAGGGGACCAACAAATGAAATGTAGCAGGACTTCTGTCTGCTAACAGGGTTTCAGTTCAAAGTTAAAAAAAAAAATCAATGGGGTGTGCACAAAATGGTGCAGATGGCGGAGCTGCTTCTGTGAGCTCTGGGGTGGTGCTTCCCAGCTCTCCGAATACCAATCCCAAAAAAAGAGTGTATTTAACTACAAAGCGGTAAGGAAGGTCCCGAGATGATTGCAATGTAGACAAAGCTGCTTGTGAGCAGAGCTGAGGTTGTTTCATGGCGACCGCCTAACTCCAAGAAGACAATTGGAGGCGAAGCGCTCTAGCAAGAGCAATTGGGGACCAGAGGCGAAGACTGAATACCCCAACAAAGGAGATGCCCAAACTGGGATCAGCAAGCACAGATGGAGATAGAGAGCCATTCACCTTAGTTAGTGATCTGACTTGCCCAGATTAAAAGCAATGACATTCACACAACATCTAAAGGATATCAAACAAACATCTGATTATCAAAAGCAGGGCATGGCATAGCAGTCCTCATGGCTTTGTAAGGAGATCATCACCTAATACTAATTGCTTGGAAAATTATAACATATGGAGCCATTGCAGTAATTACTAGTGCAAGGGGCAAACATAGAACTATTAGCAGCACACTACATTGCCTGAACTAGCTGGATTAAAACATTGCTAAAGCTGCGCAATCAGGAGAGACACAAGTGTGAAAACCTAATTCATTAAGTAGGACAGTGCGTCCACAAGTTACCAAATAAAGTTAAGGGTGCACATGGGGTTAATTCCTACATTGGGGGATGAACAGGTAACTAAAATATCTCTAAATGGGGCAACAAAACCAGAAGCAACAGACCAGTATCGGACAGCATTCTACAGGAAAATGTCAGATGCCCATGCTAAACAAGTGCTGGAAGGTACCCTTGGTGCATTTAGCGAAGAACTCCAAGCAAAGCTAAAGGAAGAAATGCAGCTAGTCGGGTAAACTCTGTCGCCCGCTATTGCAGAAAACAAGGAGGACATTGGAATTAGGCTAAATGACAAAGAAGTAGAACATTCTAGGATGAACGAAAAGACAACATCTAATGCTGCCACAGTTAAGAACCTGGTACAAATAGTTAAAGAGTTGCAATCAAAACACGAAGACTTGGAGAACTGTTCCAGGCAAGAAAATGTTGGAATAAAACACCGGATGGTTCAGAGCTTGAAAACATCAAAGAGTGCATGGCAGCTTTGTTCTCATCCGTAGGGGTAAAGAATACATGACTAAGAAATGAAAATAGACAGAGCACCAAACTTAGAAAGGAATCAGGGCCAAACCCAAGAGACATTGAGCCTCATTACGAGTCCGGCGGTAGCCGTGCCGGAAAAAACGGCAGGCTGCCGTCTGACCGGTAATACCATTCCGCCTCCGTGATTGCCGGAATCACCGGGGCAGTACAACCCCAGTGACCTGGTAATTCTGGAGGCGGAATTCTATAAATTCCCATTCCCATGGTGTCCGATAGAACTCCATGTGGATGGGGAGCATGGAAACACTGGTTCCGTCTATGACAGAGCCGGTGTTTCCATGTCCGCCTGCATGTCATGTCATCTTCAATGATGTCTCCCCTGAGACGCTAGCGAGAAGACGCACTAGGAGGCTTCTAGCGAGAGAACATATTATGAGAAACATCCGACAAAGATCGTTATTTCAAGCTGGGATACAATTTATGCAGAACAGAGAAATCTCAGCTCAAATTGCAGAAAAAGCCATATACGTAATTTAGGACTCAAAAAGTGGTGTAACTATCATATCTAAAATGAAAGGATCAAGAATACCATAAAATGTTCAGGAAACTCCTTTTGCAAAATGTGTGCCAACCTAAAGCACCCTTAAGGCAACCGGACTGGTCCTACTTAAACTGACAAAAGTGCCAAATACATCCTTGAGGAGAGAAGTCTGGAAATCTACCTCTGGAAAAAGGAAAAAGTTGAGCAGTGGTGGTCCAACTCCAGACCTCGAGGCCTGGAAACATGACAGATGTTCAGGTTACCCCTCATTAATATTCATGACAAGTTAATAACAATCAAAGAAACCATGCAAGCCATAGCCCAACTTAAACCAATTAACAGCTGTGTAAAGGGGTACACCGCATATTTCTACAAGATGTATACATCCACGCTTGCACCAATAGAAACTAACATATTTAATCCCTTTGCAGATAGGGGAGGGGGGGCTTACCCGAGTCAATTAACCCATCACGCATCACAATAATCCCCAAACCAGAAAGTGACCTCCAGAAATGCTCATCATACAGTTATTAGAACTCGGCTGTACACCTGCTGTGCAGTTTTGGCAACTGTTTCAAGTGCAGGAAGGTATTGGATAAGAAGAAGTAGCCACCATAGAAAAGCATTCCCACCCATTCTTGTTTCTATGGCCTGCATACAAACTGTGTAACAGAGTCTACTTTCAATATTAAGGGAACACAACACACCCGTGGAAGATTTCAAATAAATCATATCCACTGGCATTGCTCTGTGAAACTGAAGTAGCAGGGTTCTTCTAGCTAATGAATACCAGGAGAGGGGTAAGCACTTTATTGCCAGTGTCCAAGATAACATCAGGTATACGACATATACCACTGGAAACCAGCACCCTCAGCCAGCTCCTTCAAACTGCCAGTAAGCAGAACCCCAGACACACAGAACATTCCACCCATGCAACGCATTCCACAAGCTGCACCATACATTCCAACAACATGCACTCTGACCAGTAGAATACCACAGAAACCCTCCCGGGAGAAGAGAAAAGACCATACTCTAATCCGGCGTGGTCCCACCGTAAACCTGTCTGGGGTTGCGTGTGGCCTTCTGTATAAGAGATGCAACCTAGCAGTTTGGGCTGGACTGTCCTTTTTGGTGCGAGACCAAGCTTGATTTGCATATGGTCTTTTCTCCATTCTTAATGGCCTGGGCAGGCTGATAAACGATGGTCTGGAGAGTTGCCTGTAGCTCTGCTAGTGTTTTATGATTAATTAGCACCCGTGGCGGGGGGAGCAGCCAATCAGGTTCCTTTGGATAGTGGGCTCGAACTACTGATCTAAGCCTGTGTTCCATGGAACCTGTTGGTGGCTTCTCCGACTCTGCAGCGCCATCTTCTCCCCACCCTCCCCAGCCTTAATTTTGGAACTAACCCCAACCTCCCACCCCCTTTAGACCCTCTTACCAGATTATGGTGGGGGGGACAATGGACCCACCGCCACACAGTCTTCCTTTGCCGGCTGCCATGGAAATGGAAGAGGGGCTCCATTCGACCTCGCTATGCTCAGGCCTTTAACTCAGGCCCTGGGCCGTTACCACCCGTTCCAGGGCTTGGAACAAGTGGTTAATGCTAGTTTCAGAACCTTGCAGCTTCTGTGCTGAGCATTCTGCACCCTGCCACGGAGCTATGATGCACCTTACTTCTAATTCTTTCTGCCAACTTCGCTCTGGTGCCTTGTGTCTACAAGCGTGGTTAATTTTGGACATTGTTAAGAAAGGTACAGGGATCAAAATTAAGATTTGATGCATAGGAGCTAAAAGCAGCTACTGGGTATCATACAGAAAGAAGGGGCTACATCGGGAGAATGAGGAGCTATAATAACAGTGTACTGCATATCTAATATCCACACAAGATACAAACCATAACTTGTCCATTATATCTGGCTTACCTTGCTCTACAAAATGTGCTATAATGCTCCTTTTATACACATTCGATAACCTACAGAGTTAATCTCACATACGGCTGGCGTTGGTATGGCATTAGTTGGCCTGAAGAGTTTTAAAAGTAGTACAAGTAGGAGCTGAATAGCTACAGGCAAATGTGATCCCTGTAAAGGGATAAAATCACCAGCATTAATAAAAACGTGCAGCTTCAAACTGAGGACAGAGACGTCTCAGAAAGAAAACAAGCAATACTAAACTGGATACATATAGAGCTTTCTCTTGGCTAAGAAAGATGATGAAAAAAAAACACACAATAGCTGTTACTTTGTTTTACCCAGGTTCAAATTAGGTGTTCTAAAGTGGACTTTTCATTTTAAGACTCTTTCCTTTTAGATTTCCCTAGCTTTACAAATGCATACTGATGTAATGCATGTCTGAGTGCTAGTGACATCACTAACCCTGGAATGCTGTGATGTCAGTGAGGTAGAGTGTTGTGGTGTTGTGATTTGAACTAGGTCCTAAGAGTTACAGTTGAAGAGTGTAAGCTGGCGCTGAGGGACATGCCAGTGTTTTCTCCTGGGGTCTTTCCTAACAACTATGATACTAATAAACCTACAGTAAACTTACCTGCTGGTCCGGGTGTTGGTGTACGGTACCACGTTATTTCACTGGCAACGAGGATGGGATCCTGTCTAGGAGGGGACAGCACAGTGCCAGGAACATCGCCCTCTGTGTTCACGTCCCATGTTGAAGGTGCCAGCAAGTGTTAGTTTATCTGGGTGCGGAACTTCGATTTCAGCAGGCCGGGTGGTGCTGAAAGGAACAACGTCTTCCCGGTGCTGTGTTGGGAGCTACACAGCTGCGTGTCCGGGGAGACAAGAGCGCACAGGCAGTGTTCACGCTGAGCCTTTGTCCGGACTGGGTGAGGACCGGTCCCCGTGAGGCAGCGCAGAGGAAGGAACAAGGCGAGTTTCACTGGCTGGGAGAGGCCAGTGGCCGGAGGAGGGTCCGGTGGAGGAGGTGGCACACCGTGTTGTGCTGTCATGGCCAGCCACCATGGGCCCCGTGGGTGCGGGCATTGTGGTGGCCACAGTGGAGAGGATGCCGGCTCTATAGCTGCGCAGTGTTATGTACTCTCGAATGTTTGCCATGGTGGGGCAGGGAGCAGCGAAGTTGTCTCTGCGCTGCCCGTTAGCTTTGTGATGACATCATTGGGTGTTTCAGCGAATGCGCCCGTATGGAGTGGAGGATTCTAAGCGTGCTGCGTGTGCGGCATTCCTTGAACTGTGCGACTGTGTATTACGATACCCGGAAGTGTGTCGTTCAGGTCCGGTCTGTGTAGCAACGTTGAGGACGGAAGAGTTGTACCGGACTGGACGCCACTGAGACAGTTGCGGTCGGCAGTGGTTGACTAGGAAGGAGTGGATCCCAGTAGTGCTGCGTCTAGGCAGCCCGGAAATGGCGTCCAGCAGAAGCGTGGATTTTCGGTTGGGACACACGTCAAGGAAGAAGACTGTGTGTTCCATTCGATGGGTTTGAGGACTGTCTGTGTCTTTGCAGAACATTAGTGAGCCCGTTTGTGTAAGGCCTGTGTGTGTGTGGTGTCTTGTCTTTGTGTTGTGGCCTTCTGGGAATTGGACTGGTGTGTGTGAGTATTGGGGGGCCGGTATGAATGCGCGTGTTTGTGTCGTGGCCCGAGTTGTAATTGTCATTAAATTTGTTCTTGTGCTGTTAACATGACTTTCTTTCAGGAGGGGCTGGAACCGTTACCTGGATTTGCGGGTGGTTGGACTCGTAGGTTGCAGGTCTAAGTTCATTATTGCATATATTTGCAATTTCTAATTTATTCTTGTATTGCTAACATGATTTTCTTGCAGGTGGGGCCGAACGGTTGATTGACCTGGACGTGCGGGTGGGTTGGAATCGTGGGTTGCTGGTCTACGTTATTTTTATTGCATTGTTGGGGTCCTCAACTTTCTGTCATTAGATGTTTCTTCAGTTTGAATGGGCGTCGTTTTCGGGGAATCTCAGAGTGTAACCTCCAAGGGTTGGGACCGTTCCTGTGTAAAATGAGAACCATCATCCTTCAGTGATGTCACCAGCACTCAGACATACATTACAACACCTCTCCCTCCTCACATTTCTGAAACAAGAGGAATCTTACAATACATGCACTCATAACTGAATTAATTTGTTAACATGAATTAAAAAAATACATTGTGGTGTGATCAATTTGTAGTCATATTCATTCTCGCCTAACTTCAGTGTAAAAATCTAGCTTAAACCTAAACAAAGGCAAAGAAATAATTTTAATGTGATTTCAACTGAATATAAAATGAATGTCAAAACGCAATTATACTGCAGCATAAACATTTTTGTTTAACAGACATGTACACATATTATTTACCTTGGCTGAACCCAATTCCAACCACTGGACATTCCGGGCCCCATTCCAGTTATCCATTATTGAGCTCATAAGGGCATTTGTCTGCACCTAGGAAAAAACAAAATAGAAGCACTAAATATTATTATTCTATCGTGTCCTTTCAAAGAGTCACATAAAACCTGATGAACCACCTCAAATAACTCCCATTTTAAAAATCTTCGATCAATTATATTATGACTAAAGTCAAAGCAAATAATAAAGTGCTCCTAGTAAATTGTTCACCTTTTTTGTTAGGTCTTGCTGAAAAGGGCAGGGGTAGTGCAAACTGGTAGAAAATAAAAAGGTTAATGTTTTTAAAATCACGGCCATGCAGGTAAACTTCATTCATCACGTTATTGACTTAGGGCTATAGGAAACATTGCACCTTGTCGTTCTCTACTGCTTTCTCTTCCATTCGTTATCCTAAAAGACCAATTCACACATGCAGCATCCTATACACAAATGGTGTTTTGGCACATGCTGGTGATGCAGTTATGTGCCCGTGACAGAACTCCAACTTCATACTACACTTGACACAAGCAATACAGTGAGTGATTTTCCGTTGGCAGTATGGACACATCCGACTAGGTAGTCCCCTGCAATAGAACCTCAAATGAAACAACCCCTTAAAGGATAGTTCCGGGACTTTTTTTTTATTGTCCCTACGGGTCGGCCATGTGTTTGTAAGCATAAATCGGTAGATCGTAGGAAACTTTCCTATGGACCTTACCCGACTTTTCGCCCATTATCGCACTCGAAATCAGCCTCCATTTTGTGATAATCCTATCATTCCGCCGCATCGACCTGGCTCACCTGCCTTTGCGGCACTAAATCAAATCCCCCGCCCCTGAAACAGACTTTATCAAAACATTCATATTCCCCGCCTCTATCCGTGACGTGACTGAGCTGCGTAGGCAAACGCGCCCAGGCGTCTTCTACGCGACTCCACACAGACCCCGGAAATCAACACAGATCAGCTCACAATACAGCGCACCACAATTCGGAATATGAAACTGTACTTTGAAATCAAACCGCAAGATTGTAAATGTGGTAAAGTACATTTATTTGACATCAAATGTTTAGAGAATATTCAGCGATTTGCATTTTTATTTGCTCATGTTCCAAAAAGTTCGTATTGAGGAACGCGATGGTCCTTTGCTGTACACAGGGTCTTAGAGCATCTCACAATACAGCACCACAATTCGGAATGTGAAACCGTGGTTTAAAAGCAAACGGCAAGATTGTACATTTGGCAAAGTACGTTTATTGGACATCAAATGTTTAGAGAATATTCAGCGATTTGCATTTTTCTTTGCTCTCGATCCAAATTAGTTCGTCTTGAGGGAAGCGATGTTCGTGTGCAGTACACAGGGTGTTGGTTTACGATAAAAATAAGCTCTTCTGTCGCACTGATAATCGCATGGCTGTTCCAACAACGAGGCACTAGGCCACCACAACGGTAGGTATGTTGCATCTAACCGTTAGTACCGCGTAAGGGCATACTTGTACTTGGCGATCGTCCCATAAAATGGTCAGGGTGGTAACGTTGTTCACGCGGAGAAGCAACTGGCGGCTGTAGAAGCCGTCCGCCGGTGTCTGGTACTCGTGACACAGACAGTAGTGAATGATGTACCTAAAAACATAAAAAATGAAATTAGTCTCACCATCAGATCCTTATTAAAATTATTCATTTCATAGCGAGGACAGCGCTACTGGGTGTACACAAGTGTTTAAAGGCGTGGCGAGGCATGGAGGGGGGGGGGGAGTGGAGTACAAGGTAAGTAGCATAAAATAATAAATAAATAGGGCCAGCTGGTGGCAAGTGCAAGGTAAGTGCAGAACAAGTGCTGGGAAGGGGGGGCTGTAGGATACTGAGACAGTCCCCCAGTGCAGGGGTTGACAGGGAGGCAGTGCAGGTGGAGAGTGGAAGGGCCCAGGACCGAGGTCGCAGACAGTGGACCAGTTGTAGCAGGGGAGAGGGAGAGAGAAAGCAGAAGCAAAGAGGAAGGTTTTGAGGTGCTTCAGTAAAAGCAGATGTTTCTCCTCCAGATAGTGCGCGGTAGAAAACACTATGCCACATAGAACGAACAAGTACAACTGAACCCGTCTTTAAAGCCACTGTATAGTAATAAAATTGCGGTATAAACTCATCAAAAGTTACTTACATTATATTTGCATTTTCCATTGTGTCTCTGTGTAGGGCAGACCCGAAACACCACTCCTTCTTTGCCGACGTTACTTCTTCTAATGAACGTGGCTCATCGTTTAGTTTCTGAAATTTTATTCATTATCTTTTCTTAGTCTTTCAGGATGGTCCCGGCCTGTCAAGGTCAAATCACAATAGAACCTTATATTGGGTCGTGGGCCGTTCCGCCACCCGAGCAAAACATCAAAGCAGCTGACCTTCACTTTGAGCGAGCACACATTTCTAGTTAGCTCCAGTTAGTGTAAGGGCATCTTGTCTGCGTGCCTTTTTTTTTATTGTCCCTATGGGTCGGCCATGTGTTTGTAATACGGAAACATTCTATAATTTTTGTAAAAATGATTTATATTACTGTTTGGTTTAATTGCAATGGGCCTGCAACATGAGGAGACTCGAGAGAACAGACAATCGAATTACAATCATTTAAACCGTGATGTGTATTTCTCAATGAGCTCTGCTTTAGGTGGACATGGAACAGAGGCAATGTTGGGTGGCAATGCAGTTGTCCCCTGCATAGGTTCGTTCACCACTCCATGTATGTGCCTATCGAGGACATCTACGATAAGTCTCTCAATAAACTCATATTGCATATCCTCAAACACTGGTTTGATCACCCATTGTTTACTTCTTTTAGTGAAGGCCTTATTGTAGCGAAGCGTCCCTAAAGTTCCGGTCGTCCTACTTTGTTGACGGCCAACATTATGGTTATGTGCCAAGACCGCTAGAAGAGTCCGATTTATCATGCCTTCCATGCCAAAATGCAATCTTTTGGGCCTGTACTTTAGGCACATATTGTGGAACACCTCCAAATCTCCTGTGTGGCAGAATTCCGTGAGTCCCCTCAAATCTCTTGTTATAGTTTTATCAAATACAATCTTTTCAATGGCCTTGTGAGTGGGTGATGAAGGAATCAACCACTTCTTCTTCCGTGCCTCCTCTGTGGACAAATGGCCATGTTCACATTTGTGGAAATGCTCATTTGTCGACCATCGATGTACGTTGCTACAGTGCAACATTACTGACCGCCATTTTTCCAGTAGAATTTCCAACGACCCTTCACATGTTTTTGAGCTCCACCAAAGATGGTTGCTGATTGACTTGGACCACTGTGAAATACCTTGCATATCTTTTTTTTTTCCTGCAGCCGACAATTTTTTATTGATTGATTTTGCAAGATGCCAAACGTCAAATTGGTGATTTATATTTTTGTACTGTTCTCTCATTGTCTTGGCAATTGAAACGTGTCTGTCCGTGGCTATCAGGTCGATCACCATTCCCCGCGATTGTAGTTCTTGCAATGATGCTACAAAGCCAACTTTCTCCATGGCCACTGAGGATGTACTTTGTGACACCTGCACGACCACCGAACTCACAATTTTCTTACTTTCCATGTCCTGAAAGTGGTAGGTGCAGTACTTGGCTGAAAATCCTGGACTGTCGCATTGTCCATCACCGGCTAGCCTGAAGCGTTTGCCCGCGAATGTACTTTCCATTGACATTTTTTCCATTCTCCAAGCTTCGCTGATGGCTGGAAATAGATAATCGGTTTGGTATTTGTAGAACTGACTTTTCGCAATGAAATGGATTCCCACAAACTGAAAGAAATACTGTAACTTTTTAAAACTTGAACCACTAAAAAGTGCGGCCGCTGCACAAAGTAGATTGCCTGCTGGCAGTTGCCCCAGCATGGGTTGTGCAGACCATGCGAACGGATGATATTGTGTACAGGTGGCATGTATTTTAAGGTTAGTGCCTCGAATTGCACGAGTCACATTAATCAATGGCTCCCCACATACTTCCCCACCAACCCAATGCCCACATTTCATCATCATAATAATATCCATCAAACAGCTATCGAATACAATGAATTTGGCCTCTTTCCTTATACTGTCACTCTGCATCCCAGCTGGTTCGGCCTGTAACGTTGAGGACATGTCACTCGCATGAAAGGTACAATCTCTGATATCGTCTTCCGCTATGCTGAGTGATATTGATGGTGTTTCATTGTCGTCCACTTCATTCTCTTCCATTGCAACATCTGTTCCTTGTCCGGAGATGGGAGAAAAAAACAATGTCTTCAACTTTCGCGTGCTCTTATTTTTTGCGGGTGTGGATTCTGTGAATTGATCTACGACTGCATCCAAACTACCAGGAGGACATTCACTATCAATGGCTGGTGGTGGTATAGCTCCGTTGTCAATCACTTCATATTCTTCCCATTGGCACGATGCATCTCCAGTCTCAAGTCCCTGCCAAAAGGTTTGACAAGCAACATCTCTCGTTCGCTTCACTGTCTGTGTAGATCTAGTTCTTACACCCACTCGCAACTAGAGGACAGATTAGAAAAGGGATGTTCAGTTTAAACACAATTTACAGTATTGAACTATTGACAGTGAAAGACAACATAATATAGTGAACAGGACACTAACCTTCTTTTGCTTTCTTTTCTTTGAAACTTTCTTTCCTCGAACTTCAACATCTGGACGCTGTTGCTCCGACTCGTGTGTGCATGTCTCCACTTCCTCTCGCGCTGCAACGACTATACTTTCATGATAAGCACATCCATCACTCACTGAGGCTCCATCGACTCGCTGAAACATAGAACTTTCATTAGTATGTATAATAATATTGAAAACACAAAATGTACTTGGGGACCAATACCCATACGTACATCTCAATAGCAAAACACAAATGAACGCATTGTGTAGAACATTCAAACGACAATAGTTCACGCATTGTTGATCTAGTTAGATTGAACTGTCAAGATCCATACCTCGGGCTCCGCATAGACTTCCATTGATGATATTATTGAAGATGACGCTTCAGCAACTCCCTGAAACACAGTAATTGCATTAGTATGGTTTTCTATTTTGTTTAAAAGAACATAAACTTTCTGCAGGCGTCAACGGCTCATCTAAATAGACCTGCACAAATGATCAGTTGTCTAAAATAAATAATGGATATCCAAATATGATTCGATTTGCTCCATCGTTGGAAGTGTCACCACCCAGAGATCTGCATCAACTACTAGGGGTGATGTTCTTGTTGAAGAAGCTCCGTCAGCTCCCTGAAACATAGTACTTGCGTTAATAAAGAAGGAAGTATAGCGGATGTAATCACGTCATTTGATCTCGCATGATTGATCTGTCAGTATCCATACCTCGAAATGCATAAGAACATCAAGGGACGCTGTAACTGCGGTGCACACTTCTGCAAGCTGTTGCGCCGACCCGTAACTGCATGCTCCCCCTTCCTCTTGGACTAATGCTCCATCGACTCCCTGAAACATAGGACTTTCATTAGTAATGAACACAATATTGAAAAAAGAAGACACATAGGAGGGCGACGACAGAAGGACATACCAATGGCTAAAAACGAAAGAAACATTGTGTGTAACAATCACGCTACAAGAATGCAAGATCTGATGATCTCCATCGATGGAACTGTCCGGAAACGTACCTCGAGCATCTGAGTGACATCTACGGTTGTCGTCAATGCGTTGGACTCCTCAGCATCTCCCTGAAAGACAGTACTTGCATTATTTTGGATAACAATAATTATAACTGAAAACAAAGACTAGAGGACGAGTACTGTGGTGTACCATTAGGTAAAATAATTACACGATCAATTAAAACTATTGATTTACATGCCTAAAACAAGTCAGTGTCAGAATAGCTAAGTAAGATTACCCGATAGGCGCTTGAAGTGGCTGATGACTGCAATAACGACACGGATGGAGAATCTTCAGCCTTCATATTGAGTGGATACATAAATGGGGAAATTATTGTTAGCTAATGCTACACACTACCGCAATGCCGAGAGATAAATACGTAAACTTGACTCACCAGTGGAGGGATGTGGACGAATAGAGTGGGAATAGCGGTTGAGAGCAATTTTCGCCTCGCTCGCGGTGTTTTCGTCCTTATTAGCAATGATGTGGAGTACATGTCTGGGCTAAAGTGCATGCTGCAGATGCGGTATCGATCACCCCTCTTGTCCGCAAAGACTTCTAGGACTCTACTTTCTATCTCAGAGGCTGGATATCCGCAATATCGGACCCATTCTCTTATCTGATCTATTGTTTTAGGGAAAACATGCATTATAGTACCTTCAGATTTGTTATGGGTCTTCGAAGGGCAACCGCCAATGGAACAGGCAGGCATTATGGAAAGTTCTGAAAAGTAAAGATCAACAATTCTCTATGAATACCAATGTGTTAAAACATTAAATGACACATAAAAGGTTCAATGCAAGGTCCGTTTTGGTTCTTGGAACTATACATGTTATTCACATGCGGATAAGTATTTCAATAACTTTCAAAAAATAGAAAAAGTAATTTGACTAAACTCAGAACATGTGACTAGTTCCTTGCATGTACTGTCGTGAACGAAAAGAAAACATGGATGCAATTTGATGACTACTAGCAAATAGATATAAATTAAAAAATTGGACGCAAAATGATTATGGTACATGGACTTACCTTGACGAACAAACAGTTAGATGCAGGGATCAGAGTAGTTTCTTGTCGTAGAACAGGGAGCAGTTCACAGGTTGCAAACTGACGAGTTTGCTCAAAGTGGTCACGGAAGTTCACAGAGACGAAGAGCAGATAACCAGCACCTTCACGGGTTGACTAGCAAAGCGCAAAGAAGTTCTCATTAGAAATATGAAGTGGGTTATAAAGAATTCGAAACAGGGGTGTGTTTGTGAATGAATGACGTGTATATGTCGTGGCATTATGCGGTCTGCAGGGGGCCGTCCAGCGTGAGCGGGGATGCTTGGCAGGAGACACGGGGTCTGGAGGTAGACATGGGAACAACAACCCATGCTCTATAGACCACTTTGAAGTGTACATGGTCTTTGGCACCTCTTGGCCTTTATCGCTCCCTGACAGCTCCACTTGCCAGCACAAGTACCCCGGTGCGAACTGCCTTTGATAGGGCGGGGGGTGGATCGCGGCGGTGGTCGTGCAGACAAGACCCGTTTGCCGCAGGGCCTCACCAAGGAGAGGCCATCTAACTGAATGTAAGAGGATGGCTGCAGGATCTACTACATGGAATGCAGGGGGGTGAGTTTATAAATACCTCACCCTCCCAGGAGAATATACACTAGATTCATTTAAAAAATCAAAACAACCATTGTTAAAATATATGTTGGGCTTTATTTTAGATTTTAATTAAACATAAATAATAAACATTACACATTGTAAAGTTGAGGTTGCAGCACATCGAGGGAAAATCCGCGGTATTGTCCACTGTCACTGGGGAAATGTTGTCTAATGGCAAGTACCGCACAGGCAGGTATTACTCTCCGAACGCGGTGTCCGAGCCTCCCGTGAAGCCACCAAGTGAAGCAACGATAGGCCACCAGCCTGTACCACCTGTGAAAAAAAAAGATGCAAACTGTATTAAACTGACCAAACTTTCTTATCAATGTCGATTCAGGTAACACATGTCATTTTTCTTAGAAAAAAATTATATCTAGAAAATGCACTATATGGAACAAATTTACATGCGTTCGAATGATATGTAAATGTAATTTTATATGTGGGAGACGACCATGAAATAGTGGTGGCATCACTGACATCACAAACAGAGTATACTTACTCGTTACTCGGATTACGCGGACGAACAGTGCCGCGAAGTTCGTGCATAAGCACCATCATCATCCTCAACACGGTCCGTGAGAGGCAGGCTTCCCTGAACTCTGGCAGCTCGGTGATGCATTGCGGACTTTGCTCGCCTTCCTGCAGACTTTGCTCGCTTTCCGAAATGTAGGCCAAGCACCCGGAATTTTCACGGCAGCAGCAGTTCTCCTCCTCAGTTGGCATTAGCTCGCACCGATTGCACGTGCACCAGGTGGAGACGCCGTCCATGCGACATGGTCCAGGCTCTTCATCCGTTGACTGGTCCTCCCAACTGCCGTCCGAATCCCCATCGTTTTCGCGTGCTTGACTTTCCAGTAGTTCTTCCTCGGTGTACTCGGGCTCGTACATATACGGCATTATTGTGGCCATTGTGCGGTAAAGATAGTAAAATAATTTACAGAGATGGTACAGGTGTTCACACGGGCTACAAGCGGCGAAGGTAGCTGACCAGAGCACTGAAACGAGTCACAGAATACTCAAAGTAACACAGAGAGAGGAATGGAATCGAAAATCTGCTGCTGTGTGTTGTGAAACGGTCTGTTTATACTTATTGGGGAAAGAGGCGTCCTGCCATTTCCATGGCAACACGTCAATAGCTGAGGCGCAGCGATTGTTGACACGAGACGTGCTTGAAATGGGCAGTACGCGTCTGCTGATGTCAGGCTCAGGGGCGGGGGATTTGATTTAGTGCCGCAAAGGCAGGTGAGCCAGGTCGATGCGGCGGAATGATAGGATTATCACAAAATGGAGGCTGATTTCGAGTGCGATAATGGGCGAAAAGTCGGGTAAGGTCCATAGGAAAGTTTCCTACGATCTACCGATTTATGCTTACAAACACATGGCCGACCCGTAGGGACAATAAAAAAAAAGTCCCGGAACTATCCTTTAACTGCTAAGGACATTTATGTTGTTCAGAATTCCCTTAAGGAATCATGGTAGGTTCCGCCCACTCCCGCACTTAATTTTTAAGTGGAAGATCGAAGACTGGCCATGACATAGAGCCCATTAACTAGGTAATTTGGGGTACTCTATTGATCGACTCAGGCTGGTTGGTAAGTTTCTCTCGCTCATTATATGTTTTTGCTACCCACTGTCTCAGCGTTTTGGCGCAAGTCTAACATCTTAGAGTACAACCCCCATCCTAGCAATCCAGAATGAGTTCACAGACTCTAATGAAGTTGCAGAAGAAAAATATTACAGCCGCAAAAGGTTGATTATGGGTTTGGGGAAGGCAATATTGGATGGGGATGTGTAGGACGAGGAGGGGTATCAGAGGGATTGTGGGGGTCCCCTCCTGCATTTTAGATTTTAAAAAAACGGTAAAATCTTTGCAGTAAAAAACTTGCTGGAAAATTTGGTCTGAAAACGCACAAAACCACAAAGCAGGTTTTGGCACAGTTGCTCATTCGTGAACCACCGCCACTCACCATAAAGAATGTCAATATAAAAACACACACGATAGAAGCACTAATTCACAGCCAATCTTGACCACAAACCAGGTCACTCACACACAACTCATCCAAATGGTTCACCCGTACACATCACAACTCAGCCAAGCCACCACAACCTATCCATACCAGCACTTACTATGCCACAACAACAGCTAAACCGCAGCGGCACTCAAAAAGGGACCACTACCACCATCCCTCTCAGATACCCGCAGCATTGTACACCACCTACAGCTGCCTACATTCTCCTGCATCTAGTCACACTGGCTATAAATCTCTCCTCTCATTGCCAATAACAGTTATACCACCACCACCACCACCCACGCATATGGCAATTCACCCAACAAACAACTTTTCCATAGCTATATCAATAAAACATTCGGGATATTAGAGAAAAGTACATCAAAGTTTCCATGAATACAGAACTTTGCTGAGGCTATTTTCGATATACTGAGAGATTTAAAATTCTTTGCAAGTTGGGGTGATGATAATGGTTCACATGTTATATCCCAATATAGGTCACTGTTACCAAACGAGAACACGTCTGGTGCATTATGTAGCCTGGTACTTAAGAAATCTGATTTGCTATGAAGAAAAATGAAGACCAACAAGGCATCCCATCATAGAATGG
Source organism: Ambystoma mexicanum (assembly GCF_040938575.1). NCBI lineage: Eukaryota > Metazoa > Chordata > Amphibia > Caudata > Ambystomatidae > Ambystoma > Ambystoma mexicanum. Next base: position 669,484,755 of record NC_090927.1, on the reverse strand, counting down.
GTGTCTAGAGAGCTAAAACTACCCCGCAGATTACTACAGTAGGATAAATCTATAGTTTTCAGCAAAGCAGGGGCTAATGCAGCAATTCTAACCCACGGGAACTAGGTGCAGGAATTCCAAAGCAGTTGAGTGACCGTGGGAGTCATGTCAGTGTTGAGAATAACCCCGTAGGAGATTTGTAAGGGCACCTTAGGAATGCGTTAGTTCATTAAAGGGCTATATAACTAAAATGACATAACTCAGTATTTTTCCACTGATATTTTTCCACTGATAGAGCCATTATAGCCATTATATCTCTTGTATGTTATCATTAATAGAGTTAATCAGAATGTATTTAATTGCATTCGTCACCTTTTGTTTCAGTATTACCATCGTATTTGAACGATCTAATGGATATTCCATGATGATCTCCTTATAGGTTAATAACCACATAGGCAGTGAGTTTTTATTCATCTATGATATGGGCTTACTTGCTGCTGCTCATTACATATTTAAACATTTGCCAGCTATTAGTATAACTCTCAAGGCATGAATCACTAGGATCTGGTTTACAGTGGAACATATCTTTTTTCATCATTGATGCTTTCATCAATGTCGAGATAAAGCAATTGCCTTCAGGTTCGGCTAATGAGGGGGAAGCATGCAAAGAGTGACAATATCACGCCTCTCCCCCAGCACGTAGATTTAACACTACACATTTGAAAACGTGCAGGTGAGCTAGTGCTAGTCTTTTAATTGATGGGAAACATTGGGCAATTCTGCTTTCATATTCAGACTTATGTATTTTATCTATTTATATACAGGAGGAACAATGCTCTTTTGATCACAAAAGAACATACAAGAAATCAGATTTAACAGGAAGCAATGAGCTTCTTACAATGGGGTGAGTTTGAAGAACATTCTAACCAGGTTGTTGAGGGGAAAAATGGAACAGTCACTGGGGACAGTAAATAAGTGGACATACATAGATTAAGGACAACCAACATTGGACATTTTTAAATGCAGGTAGGCAGTACAGCCAGCTGTGCTCGGAACGTGACCTTGATGGGTGAAGTGCTAGAATGGAGGCTGAGAAAGTGAGCGACAGAGCCAGGTTAGAGGTGAGGAAATGTTTTTAGCTAGCAGGCAGATGAGAGGTAGCTTAAAAGGGTAACTCAGAGGCGAGGAGGTAGACTTTTAGTTTGGTTGTGGACAAATACGTGTGGACTGTTTCTCGGATGTCCAGGGGGAGAGAATTCCATGCAAGTGGAGCAAGACAAGAAGAAAAGCGGAAGCGAGAGGACACACAGGGAGGGTGGGAAGCCAGAAGGGTAGTCGAGGAGGCAGAGCAGAGATTACAAGGTTTGTAGAGTTGGATAGATACAGTGGTGGTTTACCAGGGATAGATTTGTGAACCAGGAGAAGACATTTTAATATGGCCCTGGTTTGCATCATCAGCCATCCGGCCTGGTGACGGTACGAGGAAGTAGGTGTGAAGTGAGTGAGTTCAACAAGAGTCCTGATAGCGAAGTTAATGATCTTGTCAAGAGGACAGAAAGCATAGTTGGGGAGACCAAAGAAGATGCTAGCACAATAGTCCAGTTTAGAGAAGACAAGAGTGGTTAAGAGATGCTTGAGGGTGTTAAAAGGAAGGAGGTGCCTGATTTTCCTAATATTTAGGCGGTTGAGGCGAGCTACTGTTCCAGTTTTGGAGATGAAAGTAGAGAAGGTGTGAGAAAGGTCATAGATGACGCGGAGGTTTGAAGCTGAAGAAGAGCAGGGGAGAGGATCAGGTAGAAAATGGTAGGCAGCGGAAGAGATGAGAGAGAGCTTTTGGCAGGGAAGAATAGTACCTCTGTTTTGGTAGAGTTTAACATCAGAGAGCGCAAAGCCATCCAATATTTAATGGCAGAGAGACAGATGGAAATTCTGATACATAGATCAGAGGAGGGTTCAGGAAAAGAGAAGATGTGTGTCGTCTGCAAAGTGTTGGTACGAGAACCCAAAGGAGATTAGTGCCCCAAGAGAAGTGTAGAGTTTAAAGAGGAGCGGGCCCAAAACAGAGCCTTGGGGAATCCCTACAGTTAGAGGAGCACGTTGAAAGGTGTTGTTGCTCCAGCAGACAGAGAATTGGCGAGGTGCAAGGAAGGATTCAATTCAGGCAAGGGCTTGATCGCAAATCCCAAGAAGAAAGAGTATTAAGGAGATCAGAGTGATCAACAGTGTCAAAGGCAGCAGACAGGTCAGACGGAAAGACATTTCTGCAACACCTAGGACAACATTGAGGAGAGCCCCACATTGTCAAATACATTGGTTTCTAGCATGACTCCTTTAACATCGTAAAGTTGAATTTCTTGGTTACCACAACTGCTTTTATCGAAGTATGCTACATCAAAATTGGACAGTTTTTGATGGTTCGCAAGTTTTTAGAATCAGGTAGTTCATGAATTTCTTTGTGTGCCCATATATACGTTTTTATGTGAGGAGTTATGAATTATTTTCCATACGACTACTATTGGAACAGTTCACAGTTATACAAATAAACATGTTTTTTATCCAGTTAAGGGGGAACTCGGCAACAGCACAAGGGAACTTTTAAGTAAGTCAGAAGTGGCAACAGGACTTCACTAGTTTCAAAGGGAGGCCATATGGATTTATGCGCTTTCAATTTAAAAAAGTGTTTGGGTATTCTAAATAATGTTTCTTGAGAGGTTGCATATGTAATATATGACTATTTGAGAGGGAGGAGACTAAGAATACCGAAATCGCAATTTGGAATGGGTAGTATAGCTCAGTGGCAACACGCTCGTCTTGGAAGCAAGACAATGCAGAGCAACACAGGTTCGAATCCCGGGTCGGCGCTTAGAAACCTCGTTGGTATTAAGTACATTATAAACATTTTTTTAAATTAATTAAATGAAATGTATCCTTGCAATACGCGCGCCCTCCTTATGAAATGTCTGGAAACCAGATTGTACAGAACCTCCTGGCTTTCTTTTCTGGAACCATCTAATGTTTGTAAAAAGCAGAGTGGTGAAAGTGGGCGGGAACTACAGGGTAGGAAGTTCCCTTACTTTTCAGGGCAGTCTGTCACCGTTCACCTACTTTGTGCGACCCAGGGTATTGTTCCTGGACGGCTAATAAAAAAAAAAAAACATTTAAAACAAAATCTCCCCTACTAGGAATTCGAACTCGAGCCCTGCTGATGACAAGGCAGTGCATGCAACATCTCACTCCAGGTGCTGTAATGGTGTTTATTTCAATAGACTGCTTGGGATATAAAACCTATTCCCAATTAGCCAAAAAGCACAGCTCTATAGTGATCTGCGTATTAATGGCTATAGGCGCAATGTTGTTTGCAGGTATTGGGAGGAGTGTGTGTGTGGCTATAGTCACGTGGATGTCGTTTAAGAGGTGCGAATGGTGCGTGAAGGGGAGGCTGCATCAAGCTGCATGCCGTGGGGGACAATGACACACTAATGGGGGTCAATTAAATGCATTTTGTTTCACTGGGTTATTTATTTTTTTTAACCTTTATTTATTTGACTTGACAACGCACGAAACAGCAAGAGACGCACATAGCGTGACATCAAGGTACAATCTCACGCAATGAGTGCATAGTGGGCATTTCATACAAATTAATGGGTCAGTGTCCAGGTGACATTACAAATGGAGAATTAAAGTCAGAGTTCAAAGTGGACATATAGCTGCGAAACCTCCGCCAGATGTCCCTTGGTCTCGAGTGTGGATGTTGCAGCACACAACATGCCTCCTCCGTATCTGACGCCCAAGTAACTGCCCTGAGCCACTGTGTATACGTGGGTGCTCTAGGCTGGAGCCTGTTCATCAAGATACAGCGCACAGCCAACAGCATGCAGAGTCCAGCCAGCCTCCTTGCGTGTTAGGGAGAATTCTCTCTTTAGGCTGAATTTCCTAACCTAGTGAGTCCCCCAGCAGCTTTGCTGGATTTCTGGAGTTTGTTTTTTTCTCCTGCTAAGAGTGAGACTCTTTTTCTCCCACTCTTAGACATGTTTTATGGTGTTCCTTTGACTGTTAATGTGTTTTATGGGCTATGGGGTCCTTTACTCCATCGGGTCTCATGAGTTTTTACTATGTGTGTTACACAGCACCCTCCGTGCAGTAACACAGGGGTGTCATAGTGACACCCCACCATAGACTCCATACCCTGGGACTGACTACTGTCTCCCAGGGTATGTAAAGTCACCATTGGCTTTACTAGTCCCAAATTATGAACAGAAACCAGTACAAACCATCATATTATGGACGTACTGGTCGGGGCAATTCGATTGCCCCGGGGTCTGTTAGTCGAGGGGGCACGTCTCCATCCCCCCTGATCGAGTTTTGGCTGGTGGCAGTGGATACTACTATTTATATTCGACCGCGAATATATCCCTATGGGATTTTCCCATTGTTCGAGACTACCAACTTTATTTAATTCTCATAGCCTCGAACATACCGCCGGTTTATTTATTTAATATTAATTCGCCGGTTGGTATTTTTTGCCAGGACTCGATTCTAAAATGGCGTTTGTGTTCTCTTCTGTGACTCCAACCCAAGTCGAGCCCTTTGTTCCACTTTTTGGCGGGCTTCTCCACAGAAGCCTCCAAAAGTGGTGCCACTCTGTCTGGGTACCACAGGGGGTGTGGGAGGGGGTTTAGGCACCCTGGACTGAGTTACCTTGGTAACTCAAGTCGCACTCTTGTGCGATTGGCCCAAGTGGTGAGCCGGCCGGCTCACCACTTAGCATGTTTGATTGAAAGCTAGGCTGAGTGAATGGGGGTGTGCTGTATAAAAGCTGGGCTTTGGGGACTGGAACTTCAGAAGTCGCCACAGGACCTGAGAATCTGACGAGGGAGAAGCTGAGCCGACCTGCCACGACGACACCACCGGTGGAGCCCTGCGGAATCGACTCACCACTTCCCGACGACAGAGAAGATCTCTCGGCTGGAGAGGCTTCTTCCCCTGACTGGTGGGCACAACCAGTTTACCTTCTTCTCTTCGCATCCCAGGCCGTCTTGTGGTCGAATTGCCCGTGCCAAGCACCCCGGCAACCGCAGAGCCACTTACCACTGGACCGCGAATAAAAGGACCGCTCCTTTTTGACCTGAGAACTCCGCGGCTGGTTTCTTCCCTGGCACTGCAACAGACTCCTGTCTTCCTCCCCGACGAGATCCTCTCTTCCCCCGGACGAAGCACCGACTTGCATCCGATGCCAGGAACAACTGCCCCCGCTGGAGTATTCTCACCACTTTAAGGTACCGTGTCCGCCAAGACTCCCTTTCTAAAGATTGCTACAAGGTAATAATAACCCCTTAACCTTCTGGACTGGGCTGGCCGCCTTGACCTTCTAACTGGTCCCTTTCTTTGGTCCAACTCTTTTTGAACCTCTTCAAGACTTTTGTGCACTGCAACCGGGTGACCTTGGACACATTTCGTTTTGATCCCCTTGAAGTGGATCCGGCCTACTGAACTCTAAACTCACGGTTTTACATTGCCTTCCTCTCTTGTTGTGTTCTTGTAAAAGTGTTGGGATCCATTTCAATTTATACTCTGCTTTTCTCTCCCTTTTAAAACGAATTATTAGAGTGCCATCTGCATTAAGCGCTCACTGCTGTCTGAAAATAAGTGGGGCTTTACTTAAGACTTGTCTAATATTCTTCTAAGGGAGTGTATATCTTTTAGTGACCGTGTTTTTGAATTGCTTACTATTAGTGCCGGTGTGTTTTTCTAGATGTGGTTTTAAATAAATAATTATATCTCTTTTACACCAAGCCCTGGTCAGTGTTTACTTGTTCTATTGTGTTCTTTTGACCTATTGTGAATACTCTGTATACTGCCTAACTCTTCTTGAGGGAAGTCTGACTGCTCATCCACAGCTACCAAGTGAATCTGTGTGGTACAGACTGCTACCAGGTGGGTTTACTGCCAAACACCTGTAGTCTTAAATCTTTTGCAGTGGTCCCAGAGGGAACTGCACAGGTTTCTGCCTAACATCGAGTCACGCCCCAATTGGGGAAAGACATGGAAAAGGCATTGTAATGGGGATGGGTCTATAGTGTGGTCCAGCATGGTAGAGAGTGTAGAACATATTTCGGACCAGAATTGTGTCAGTCGAGGGCAGGACCAGATCATATGGATGTATGCAGCCTGGTCAGAGCCACATCTAGGGCAGTTGGAGGAAAGCTCGTTGAACATGTGATGCAGTCTGCTCGGGGTGTGATTGTAAAGACCGGAGGGGGGTCTGCACCTTCGCTCTCTATATGCTAGAGGGGAGGCCCAGAGACCCCTGCCAAGATTCTCTAGTATTTGTACATGGTCGAGCAATCAAGGTCTAGCTTCTCAGGAGGTGATGCGAGCTGGTTCTTAAGTACAGTGTAGTCCCCAAGCACCCACGAAGGAATGTCCACACACTGTATCGGTTAAAACACAGTCTTTATATAATTAATATTCAAGGTCGTATACACAATCACGATAACTCACTTTGTACTCCGAAAATCAACAATGGTAAAAATATATAATTCTAAAGTGGTACCACTAACGTTATTCGATCTCCTTAAAGTGCATACAGTCAGAATGACACACAGATCAAAATAAAGAGGAAACCAGCAGTAGAGAGAGGAAGGAAAGTAAGATGGTTGAACAATTGGCAGAATACTGGCCCCTACCACTAGACACAGTTCTGTGTGGAGATCCCCCCACCTGGGCAACCTGTAGAAGAAAGGTACAAGCCCAGTCCATATATTCTTCACACTAGACTTTCCAATAGTTCTGCAACCCCAAAGTACCTTGGCATTGTAGCGTTCCTCGTCGGGGAAATCAACAACCCTTCTTGAGTGTCCTCCGTGTCCTCCCTTTCAGGCAGGAGTCACGGGTCGAACGTCTGATGGAGAACAGGTTGCGCTATGACGGTGAAGTGGCTGCGTCGTTCCTAGTGGTGCTCGTTGACGGGGAAGAGTAAACGTCCTGCCTGGAAGAGGCGTGCAGGGCACCTCAGTGTCGATAGTTCTGGACCGCAAAGAGTTGAAGAACTGTGGCCCAGCAAGGGCGTCGCGTCGTCTGTGGTCTTTGGGTGGCGGGAAACCCACCGGTGGATGCTCCTCGGCGCGTCGACGGTCAGGCCTTCTCCAGCAGGATACAGCGCGATGATGCGGACGAGAGCGTCCTTGGATCAGTCCTTGGATCAATTAAGTTCTTAGGCAACGGGAGCACATCGGCTCAGTCGGTGAAGGCGGTCGTCGACAGTGGTGGACAATAGTCCGGGCGCTTTTCCTTGGAGTTCCGCAGCAATCCCTGTATCGGGTCGGCAGCCTGTCGAAGGTCTGTCTACCAGGGAGCTTAGGCAAAGATCGGCTGTGCACGATGGTCCCTCAGAGCTTGGGAAGAGGGTGCCTTACCAGGTCCTCTCTGGGGCGGTTCTTGAGGCACAGCAGCTTTCAGATTACGAAGGAGAGCAACAGCAATTCTTCCCGTCCAGCAGGGCTCAAGGTTAAGCTTCAGTTACTCCAGTTACTCATCGTAGTGGACTTCAACTTCCGAACACGATTCCTAGCAGCGAGAGGTCCCCATATATACTGTTGATCTACCATTCATTCCGCTGGGTCGCACTCAAGCATCCAATCACGACTCCTTGGAGTTCCGCAGCAATCCCTGTATCGGGTCGGCAGCCTGTCGAAGGTCTGTCTACCAGGGAGCTTAGGCAAAGATCGGCTGTGCACGATGGTCCCTCAGAGCTTGGGAAGAGGGTGCCTTACCAGGTCCTCTCTGGGGCGGTTCTTGAGGCACAGCAGCTTTCAGATTACGAAGGAGAGCAACAGCAATTCTTCCCGTCCAGCAGGGCTCAAGGTTAAGCTTCAGTTACTCCAGTTACTCATCGTAGTGGACTTCAACTTCCGAACACGATTCCTAGCAGCGAGAGGTCCCCATATATACTGTTGATCTACCATTCATTCCGCTGGGTCGCACTCAAGCATCCAATCACGACTACGGGCAGGCAGGCAGCCAATCAGGCACACGAGGTATTCAGGCCATTCACTTCTCTCCAGACACTCACAACAAGTTATGTGTATTGGGACAAGTACCGAGCCATTCAACACTCCCAGCTGCATTCATACCGGTTTCGGGCAGGGCTGTCTCAACCACTGTATCAACCACCAGATACTAGACAGCCACAACATAGAATGCATATTCGTCACACATTCCATTCACCCAGGTCCCATCCACATGCGTACCTACAACATACGGTCGTTGAGAAGGCTCCAGCCGGTCTGTTCGGCACTTCCCCACACTACCATATACAGAACTTCCACCCAACAGCCAGTCAGGGGGAAGGGACAGAGGCAGGGCTTCCCGGGACTTCGGAAATATCAAGGTAACAGGTGATGGAAGGCAAGAGGCCATGGGGGCCATTTTGTCTCCATACAGAATCTACCGATTCCAAATGACAGGGCCTGGGCATCCCAAAATGGAGGACGCTCAGGGCACCAGGCATTTCAGCACGGAGCTGCCACCAGCCCGTAACCTGCTCTGTGGGTCACACACAGGTGCCCAAAAACATACACTAGGGGCACAGGGTTGTACCCCTACCCATGGGTGCCATAAGGGTATCCCACGGGTCTGTTCATCAAATCAAAAGAGAGCTGCACCGCCAGGAGTCCCACATGAACTCCTGCGTGGAAAACACGACAGAACACACGATAAAAAGCAGTAAAGGACAGTGATACGGAGGCCCTGTCCCTCCGATGCATTTCCAGCATCACAGTGATGATACCTGTGCAACACCTTGGATTGTATTAATTTAAATCGTGAGTTGAAGGATACATTGTGAGTGCGTGCACACATACGGGACCAGCGCTCATCAGTCATCTCCACCCCAAGATCCTCCTCCCACCTGTGTTTCAGCGTAATGAATGAGGGGGCAGCTCTGGTTTGTAGCAGGGTATAGAGCCTAGACACCTTCCCTCGCAGTCGTCGAAGGAGCACAGCTCCGCAATTATGGGTTCATCAGGAGATAGCGTAGGGAATTTGGGATATTTAGTTTTGAGACTTTTCCAGAGAGAGGAGTATTGGAGCCATGCTGATGGTTTACGTCTAAGGGAGAGTGGGAGATCTGGCCATTCGAGAAAGTTACCCTGTACATAAACATCCCGGAGTGCCAAGAAGCCCGCATCGGCCCATCGAGATACAATGGATTGTGGGACGCGTGGGACCTCCGGGAGGAAGTTCCAGAGCGGAAGGTCCCCGTGAAAGGGGTAGGGTGTGCCCAACAGTTTCCAGATTTTAGAAAGGACCAGGGATGTATCAGCAACCGGATCCGCCGAACCAGGGTCAGCTGGGACGGGCTTGAGAATGAGGGAACAAATTTCCCGGTCACTGACCGTCAGTTTCTCCAACCGAACGTGAGGGGTGGGGGGGGGGGTCTGCAGTGTTAAACCAGTGTGAAGCAAATTGGGATTGTGCTACCAACCAATACCTGAGGAAGTCGGGGGCGTCGAATCCGCCGCACTCCATAGGGGTGGTCAATGTTGTTAGTTTAAGTCGAACTGCACCGGAATGCCATAAAAAGGTGTTGGTTGTGTGGCGGAGCATCCAGAAGAAGTCATCTGGCCATAGGGGAATATTAGTGAATCGATAAAGGAGTTGGGGCAGTACAACCATTTTAAGTATTCCTAGTCAGCCTGCTAAGGCGATAGGGAGTCTAGCCCAGCTTGCGGTGTTAGTGGCCAGGTTTGTAAGGTAATTCAAATAGTTGTCCTCACGTAGTGTCTCGGCTCGACGGGAAACCACCACCTCAAGATAAGTGAACCTGGACTGGGACCATGTGAACCCCATAAGGTCAGAGGGGGGTTGTGTGCAGTCAGTGAGCGGGAATAGGACAGATTTAGAGCAGTTCACCTTCAGTCCGGATACGTGTCCAAAACGCACCACATCTTCCAGGATCGGGGCGAGGTTAGTATCTGGGGAAAGGATATAGAGGAGGGCATTGTCAGCATATAGGGAAACAATGTCGGACTGGCCCGCAGTTCGCAAGCCTCTATGAGTGTGAGACTGACGCATCATGTCAGCAAAGGGTTCCATGGCTATAGCGAATATTAGCGGGGAAAAGGGGCAGCCCTGTCGCATTCCTCTGGCTACCTGGAAGGGGGAGGAGCACCTGTCCTCTGTGCAGACTCTAGCCGATGGACCTGTATCGAGCAGTTTAACCCAGGATCGAAAGTTGGGTCCACATTTGCATTTCTCCAGGACTCGCCATAGGTATTCCCATGACACTGAATCAAATGCTTTCTGCATATCTAAGGTGGCTGCCACTGCCTGCACTTTCGGGCCAATCCTACTGATCACATTAAATAAACGTCTCAGGTTGAGGGCGGTGGAGCGGCCCGGAACAAACCCTGCTTGATCCGGATGAATGATGTGGGGCATAAACGAGGCCAGTCGTATGGCTAACAGTTTGGCGTAGATTTTGGCATCACAGTTAATTAGTGAAAGGGGTCGGTATGAGCCGCATTGGGTGGGCGGTTTGCCAGGTTTAAGTAGGACCGTAATCATTGCCTCCCGGAGTGAGGGGGGGAAATATACCCTCCTCACATGCCTCCTCCCATAGGGCCATTAGATGTGGGACCAGAAGGGATTTGAATCATTTATAAAATTCGATGGGGAGGCCATCCAGACCAGGAGCTTTGCCAGATGCTAGCGACTCAATGGCTTCTGAAAGTTCTTCGGGTGTGAACGGCCTCTCAAGGGAGATGCTAGTGTCAGTGGAAAGGACAGACAGAGGGAGGCCCCCCAAATAGGCGTCAATCTCTGATATCTGGACACTATCACTTTCGAATACAGGGAGCTATAGAATGTTCGGAACTCCGAGTTAATGTCTTGTGGTGATGTGAAAAGCGTTCCAGCGGGGCTCTCTATCGCCGGTAAATTGAGGGCTCCGAATTCTCGGCCTAGTAGCCTGGCCAACACTCGGCCTGGTCGCTCTCCCTCACTATAGTTCCTTACCAGATGGGTGCTATCTAGAAATGTAACCTCACGTTCGGCTAGATCACGGAATGTGTCCAGCTCTGAACCCAGCAATGCTAGGGTCTCAGGGGATTGATCCAGAGCATATTGGGCCTCGAGGATAGCTATGGTCGACTCGCTTCTCGTGATGTCTGAGCGGATCCCTTTCAGGATACCACTGGCCTTGGAGATAGCGATACCCCTGATGTATGCTTTAAAGGATTCCCAGAGGGTGGCTTGCGATGACAATGAGTTAGCATTAAGCTCAAAGAATTCCTCGATGGAGGATTCAAGTTCAGAGCTAAAGACTGGGTCAAGTAGGGAATGGGGCCTCATTTTCCACTGTCTAGTTCTGCCATAGTCTTGACCCCAGTTCAAGGAGATGACCACTGGCAAGTGGTCAGAAAGCGTTCTAGGAAGAATTGACAGGTGGGATAGGCACCTAATCAATATGTCCGATATGAGCCACCTGTCAATCCTCAAATGCGAATCGTGCACTGAGGAGTAGTAGGAGTATGTGCGCAAATCAGGATACATGAGCCGCCATGAGTCCACAACTGACAAGCGAGGGAGCATTGTCAGAATAGAATAGGCTGCCCTGGAGAGCTGTCGGGGCCCGGAGCCTGATCTATCGAGGTTAATGTCTAGTATTGTATTGAAATCCCCTCCCCATAGGATCGGAACCAGGGGGAAATTTTACAACACCGAGGCCAGGTGTAAGTAAAAATCAGGGTCATCAATATTCGGCCCGTAGATGTTTAATATGGCCGCCTCTTGGTTCTGCAGGGTACCTAGGGTCAGTACATATCTCCCATCTCCCCTGTGGGTCTACCCGCGAGTGACTGCATGTGAATTTAAGGCTTCTGTGTATCAGAGTTGGCACACCACGACACTGGGTGGAATAATTGGTGTAGTACCTCTGGGGCCCCCACTGTTTAGCAAACTTCTCACATTGTTCAGAGCGGGCATGGGTCTCTTGCAGAGATAGGATTTTAACGCCATGGCGTTCAGCATAAAGTTGTATCTGCTGCATCTTTTTATGATTACCCAGACCCCTTACATTCCAGCTCATGAACGTTAGACTATTATCCGCCATTTGTATGGAGATGTTGGTTAAACCCTGATCCACGGTGGAGTGTTGGGCAATGCCTACCCAATCGAGGCGGACACATCACCCCACCAGTATGACTGAAACCTGATATTGCAACATGCGTGGCATCTCTCGCGTTTGTCAAGCCTTTTTTTTAACATAACACCCAATCCCCCCCCCCCATCTGCATTCCTCCCCCAAACAGAGGAATGATAACCCAGCACAACCATAACCACCACCAAATCAACGGCATCAATGCCTGGGGGCTTGATAGCTGGCCTGGCGGTAATGCTCCAGACTATGGGGGTATATAAGGATATTTGCAGCTCTAGACAAAGTTAACCAGTATTACTAGCGAGGAACACATGGATTGAGGATCAACAGACCAATAATTTCTTTTTTTTTTTTTAAAACAACAAGTCCAACTAGGAATGCATTCCTGTGGAGCGCAGCCGCAACCCATGTGCACGGCCGTATATAGGCCTATTTCCAGGCAAAGGCTTAATTGGCAATGAGAGCCATAATCAGTGCCATTGAGGCTTCTTCCGGAATCTTAAAGAAGAATGTCTGATTAGTGTGTTCAATTCTCAGCTTGGCAGGAAATAGGATGGAGTATTTAACCCCTAAGTCTCCGAGTCTCTTCTTGACTGCCACAAAGGTTTTGCGCTCCTGCTGTACCGCAACAGAGGAATCCGGGTAAAGATGGATCCTTGCCGTTCCAAGATGTAGCTCCCCCTTGACTCTAGCTGCCCTCAGGAGGGCATCCCGGTCCCGGAAGTTTAAGATTCTGGCTATGATGGGAGGTGGAGGTGCGCCAGGCCTGGGCTTCGCTGTTAGGGAACGAAGGGGTCTTTCCACTGCGAATTGTGGGGAAAGTTTCGGTGAGTCCAGAAGTGTTAGAAGAATGCGCTCCACAAAGTCTTCCATGGGCTCTTTGATATTGTCCTCGGGCACTCCGACTATGCGTATGTTATTACGCCTTGAACGAGATTCGAGATCATCATTCTTTTTTTCTACTGCTAGTACCCGATTGGAGAGGGAGGAGACCGTAGCCCGCAGGGAGCCCAGATCATCTTCGGGGGCCCCCACCCTTGTTTCAATCTCGGCCACCCGGCCATCGGTCTTCTCGATGTGTGCTTTTATGCATGAGATGGTGCCGTTCATGTCATCGAGTTTGGTGTGCAATGTGGTGAACCCCTCGCGAATATACTCAAGCATCTTCTGCGAGTCATCGGGGGCCGACGACGTGTGCACCTCCTCCAGTGTCTCAACCGCTGACCTAGCCGGCGTTTTTGCAAACATATTCGAAGAGCTCTGCTTTTTTCCCCCCACGCCAGTTCCTTTGGTCATGGCATCAGCTAAACAGGGTTCTGGGAATATGGGTATGCGTGGGTGGTTAGAGGTGCCGGAGTTCCGTTGCGACGTAGTATACAGCAGGGTATCCGAGAGCGGGCTGGTCGGATCTCTTACAGAGCCGTATTGGATTCTTCCAGATAAGTTATGTCCTCAGCACTATTTGGGGCTTGTAAGTGTGTCCCAGCAGAGGTTGTGTCTCTGCCCTATCTGTCTATGGGTTCACTCCAGATGCTGGTGTTACATGTCCGGTTGATCCCCACCTGCGGCAGTGGTGGCAGGGAACCACTCAGAGGGAGCACCACAGCGAAGCAGTCTACCAAACGTGTGCAGGGTGGGTGTCGGGGTCAGCAGAGGACAGCGCCAACAGATAGGGCCCCAACTGGGGTCGCCTCCTATAGAGTGTCAGGGCAGGAGTGTTTATTGTATGGTGATAGACTGGTGTTCCACCGCTCAGGGCAGCCAGCCCTTAGTGTCAGCAGATGTCATGGAGGGGGGTTCCCTCTGGCTTCAGTGTAAGGGCTGTTCCGTCAGCTGTGAGAGCTACTCCCAGCAAGCAAAAGATGTCTGTAGATGTTTACGTTTATCGTGTGCTCTCAGCCCTGCAGTTGGGTATGAGAGGGATCAATGGGCCTCCAGGACAGTAGATGCAGATGCCGCTGCGGTGAAGGCGCGCTCCGCTCGGACCCCACAACCTCCTCAGAAGTCCTACTGTGTCTTTGTTCTCGTGTCTTCGTTCTCGTGGGAGCCCCTGCTGCAGGCAGGAGGGCGGCGGGGGGGCCGGAACACCAGCGCACCGGTATCGGTCCAGCAGCGATGCAGCAACTCTCCAGCTGCGCACCAGCCCCCCGCCATGTCCGCTGTCGGTAAGGGGTAGGGCCAAATCCAGGCAGGCGGGGGCCCAGCAGTCACCCGGCTGTCCCCCACAGCAGAACCCTAAGTGCAATGTCCAGCCCCGCACGGGTGTCTCCAGTGCGCACCCGGCCGTAAAATGGCTGTCAGGTGCGCGATCGGGGCAGAGCCGTCCCTCCCCCCACAGGCCCGCGGCACACAGCAGCCGGACAGGCCGCGTCCTCCGGAGCTGCCGCACGGGGAGGGTCAGGCGTGTCCCACGCTGGTGTTTCTCGCTGCAATATCTCTGGAGTCTAAGGATCCTGGGCTCTGTGGGTCGGTAGGGATGAGCCGTGGAGGTCCGTTCACACACCCATGGAAAAAATGGAGAGGGTTAGCTACATAGAGCTGGTTATTTTCCCAAAAAGGATTATCCCTGTCCGGAGCTCGGGCCTTAGGTGGCCCTTTCCATCAAGCGCAACAGTGCCCCCCCCCCCCACTGGGTGTTCTTTAGTCTTGATAGAACTGGTGTAAAACAAAGCCTTGCATGTTGGAGTGGAGGAAAGGAAGGACTTGTTTATGGGCTTTGAGCAGGGTGTGGGGGAAGTGTAGCAGAGTATTGGGAGGGGCAGAAAAGTGGGAGGGAAGAGGGATCATCATTCCACTACTTTTCTTTTCACACTCGACCACTGACAAAGCATTTGGTTTGCTCTGTAGGGCGTGAGGCCCTGCTCTCTGTGAGCTCAGTGGGACAAGAGGCCTACAGGGACTACCATCCAGAATTAAATGTATTGATGTTGGGTTAATTTCAACCCAATACCTCCTTAGGAGACCAAGCTTACCAAAGAAGCCCCGGAAAGGCATTGATGGAGCACAGAGACATTTCTAGCCATTTGGTGCAGGCAACTTAAGATGATGAGCCTGAGCTGTGCTGCGGAAAACACAGCAACGTGGGCAGAGGAGACAGTGGGCTGATCATAGTTGGCAGGTGATATCTGAGAAGTGTATTTGCTGCTTCAGCCTTTGAACTGCCTGATACACAAGGGAAGCACGTTAGTACAGCGCTGCTAATGGCAGAGCAGATCAATGGACTCGGTATCACAGAGGTGCACATTGCCTCAGGCTTCACAAAGCAGCTCAGCAGAGTGGCTTGATCATTTGAGTGGAGTGGTTATGAATTTCATTTATGTGCCCATGTTCTCACTTGCCTTCTAGTTAGACCTGCTTCCCTTGATTACTATTGGCTGAAAACGAATTAGATGGCTACGTGGAAAACTCAGCACTGGTCTGCAGTGAATTCATAAGAAACAGGCTGGTCTGTCTTCAAGCCTGCTACGCAAACTGTGGGGATAGCACAGACTATTGACCTTGTGATGGATTGACTGTCAGTACTATGGTTTTCATTTTCAGCACATATTTAAACTTTTCGTGTATATACTACCTCTTCCTTAATATCCCGAAGACAAGCTGGAATCTTTGCTTTCTCCAAATAAGAGACTATCGCACACTACAGCGCTCTTTTGTTATAAGGCTTACTTCTATCTACACTATTGCCCCCTGCAAAACACCCATTGTCCAGAGAAGCAGAGGAGGGAATATACTCCACACGCATTATGGCAGCAGGGCATCACCCAGACATCCTCATCACCATGCAACACAGCGATAAACCTGATAGAGAAAATCAAAAGGTGGGTGATGGTGCTTAATTCAGGACCTGCACCCTCTAAACGATGTGGTTGAAACAGAATTTCCCTTGGTGCCGAACCCCGCTACAATATTGTGCAACATCCCAACAAAGGCTAAGTACTTCACAGACACTGACTTGAAGAACACCTTTTCTATACCCTTGCACTCAGACTCAAGATACTTGACCGCGCTCACGTATCGTGGAACCAGATTCGAGGACACACGTCTGCCGGAAAGGTACTGCGAGTCACCTAGCATTTTTAACTGGGTGATACAGATGGACCTGTGAAATGTACAAATGCCAAGCACAGTGATTCAGTATGTAGACGATTTGTTGATATGCAGTGAGAAGGAGGAAGAGTGTAGAGCAGACTCAATAAACCTTCTGACATTGCTAGCAGAAAAAGGAAACAAGGGGGAGAAAGCTAAATTGCAATATTGCCAGGAAGAGGTTGTGTATCTGGGACAAATAACATCAATTGAGGTGTGCAGGATCAGCTCTACAGATAAGGGGTGGTATCAGCCACTTTTGCTCCCTAAAATAGGCAAATACTTCCAAAAAACCAACAGGGAGTAGAAATACTCCTAACAAAAATGGGAATCAAACACATATGACCATGGTCCAATGCTTTCACTCACACAGGTCCCTGGATATGTTTGGACCAGTATCACAGGAGGAAATTGCTATTCTTAATGCTTGATCAGAAGAAGTAAACCTGTATCTTTTACTGTGAAGGAATACCTAGGTGCAAAGAAAATTATTACAAAAACAGTTCAGTTTCGTAGTTAAAACATATTTTTACTCACTTAGAAAATATTCCCATTGGAAATTGGACTTACATTTCTATTCCCTAAAAAAATCATTTTACTCTCAGCTTTAAAAAATATGGAGTAAAATACTCTCACTTCACTCGCAGTATAACACCAGAAGGAGTGCAGGCAGTCCACTCCACAGCATGCCCATTTACAGTGAAGGAAATGCAGAAGTTCCTAGGACCATGCAACTATTGCAGGGCCTGGGTGTTCGATTACTCCACTTTCACAAAATCCTTACAGCAGGGCCTAAATGAACAATAAGAGAAGAGGGAGCTGAAATGGACCTCTGAGATAAATGAGAGCTTCAAAGAGCTAAAAGAAGCACTGGTCCACGCGCCAGTGCTGGCCAATCCAAACTACAGAGAATAATTCTATTTGTTCTCACATGCAGATGGCTCACTGATGACGGCGATCCTCACACAACAGAAGCCCAAGGGAAATACGAACAAAACAGGAAAGAATGACGAAATGACACAAGACATGTGAAACACCTGGCTGGATGCACTATTTGCCCGAGTTCCAGATTGGCTGACAGCGATGTTCAAGATAAATGTCCCTTTGCTTGTCGCCATCTGCATCAGCCAGTG
Source organism: Ambystoma mexicanum (assembly GCF_040938575.1). NCBI lineage: Eukaryota > Metazoa > Chordata > Amphibia > Caudata > Ambystomatidae > Ambystoma > Ambystoma mexicanum. Next base: position 669,467,397 of record NC_090927.1, on the reverse strand, counting down.
GGTCATCAAATTGTGCAATTGCCACCAAAAAAAAGCACGTTACATAATGTCTGCAAATAAAATTGAACTTGGTAAAGTGTTCGGTAAGCAGCCCCCAAGCGTGAATTAGATTGAGGATGATGTGGAGTTAACCTTTACAGCACCCTCACAAGACTAAGACAACTATGACATTCTTTGGGGCGAGTGCTCACCTGATGGGACAAAGATATTAGTATTTGGAAAATACCTAGAAGGGTACGGAGAAGAAGGGGACATAAACAGGGTCACACGGGTGTGGGTGCACAAGGAAAAGGGTGAGGAAATGACTGGGAAGGAGATGTTGATCGAAAGATCGATCTAAAGGGGTAATGTATTAAAGGTGCTAATTCAGCAAAAGATAGGGGTCGCACTTACCGCCTTTGAAAGTAAACAAGGGGGGGCAGGGTTCCCTCTAGGGGGTGGGGAGGAACACGAACACAATCAAATTGAAGTCACACCATGAAAGAAAATTTCACAGAGGAAGCACAGTGGTAGGAATGCATTGAGTTTATTATCGGCCTAAGGAACCTTTCTATGATAAGCACTAGATAGGAAAAGAATCACTCTGGCTCTGGTAAACGCATTTAGCAGGGATGCCCCCAGGATGGGCCCTGCCCGGGAAGCCCTTCTCTATGAACACCATCCGCGGCCCATGGAGAAGGGAGACGGAGATCAAGCTGCGCATCACAGGCAAGACTGAAGCAGCTAAGGCAACATTGGGTGATGAAGTGACAGGGCGGCAAGCCAACCCTGCAGGCACTCGTGGGAAGTGGGAAGTGGGAAAGTGGACTTAAGCCAGAGCACTGTTCACATGGCAGCAAGTTCCTATCGGAAGGTGGCTATGGGAAGGGGAAACTGGACCGAGTGGAGTTCCTGGGAGGGCCAATCAAAGAACAAGTTATTTACCCCTGGTAACGTTCTTTCGACTGGATGTTCCTCCCACGTATTCCTCATCTTTGATATACGATATCCAGCTCCAACAGCTTCCGAATTTTTTTTCTTCGGCAGACGGCGCTCCGCGTCAATGGCGTCGACTCGATGTCTCTCAAAGGCCTTCGTCTCAAGGATGATGACATCTAAGGTATATATAGCACAAGCAGTGCTCGCTGGCTTCAGTTCTGTTTTTCCTTACAGTAGAAATACCCGCATAAACACAGGAATGACCGTACTCAGCCTTGAAGGAACGAAAGCTGTAATAGCATGGGAAATTCTACACTGGGGTAGGTCGGGAGGGCGATGAGGAATACGTGGGAGGAACATCCAGTCGAAAGAAAGTTACTAGGGGTAAGTCGAATGGATTATGTCCTCCCACATATTCCTCATCTTTGATAGATGCCCAAAGCAGTGTTGGATTTGGTGGAGGGGGTAAGAATTTCAGTTTATCGGTTTTCATGAACCAAATGCAGGACTGCTTTACCAAAGCTCCCATCCTGACCGAGGGAAGACTGTAGGCAGTAATGTTTCGTGAACGTGTGAATCGTAGACCACATTTCTGCCTCACAAATACTTTATCAGTACACCCCTCTGCAGGGCTGTAGAGGTAGTCATGACCCTGGATCTTTGCCTGCCAGTCTGTACCACTCTGAAATATCCAAAATGATCCACCTGGATAAGGTCTGTTTTTTTAACAGCCTTACCCAGTTTGTGGCTCGTGCATCCAACGAAAAGCTGATCATTAATGCAAAGTTTTGACAGCCTAGATATATAAAAACTCAAAGCTCTGCAAAGGTCCATCCTGTGTAATCGCTCTCTTCCTCCTTGCCAGGATGAGGTGGGGATAGTAAGAAGGTAAAAAAAATCTGTCCTACGTGAAAGTCATAAATGATCTTGGGCAAGAATGAAGGCTTAACCCTCAGAACAACCTTACTCTTATGGAAGTTAGGAAAGGGTGGCTTAGATGAAAGTGCCTGCAACTCACCCACTCACTCACTCTACAGGCTGAAGTTAGGGTTACCAAGAGAATGGTTTTAAAGGTTAACAACCTTAAAGGACATGAGTGTAAAGGTTCAAAAGGTGCACACAAGACATTTTAATACCAGATTAAGATCCCAAATTGGAACCTGGAAAGGAGATGGGGGGGAGGGCGGGACACATTGGTGAGCCCCTTTAGAATTCTGAAATATGAACATTCCTCTGACGAGTGCTTAAAGATGGACAGCGCCACTAAATATCCTTTAATAGTACCAATCTAGAGACCCAGATTGGCTAAAGATAATAGAAAGGATAAGACATCCGGTGTTTTACACAGAAAAGGATCTACCTTCTTGTCTTTGCACCAGTTTTAGAATTTGTTACGACAGCAACGGTACAAAGACTTGGTTGCTGGCCTTCCGGCTGAAAGCAAAATCTCCATTACGTCATCTGGGAGGTCCCAAACATTGTATCTCAGGCATTCGAAAACCAAGCGTGAATATTGAGTGCCTTGACCTATGGATGGAGAACCCGACCCTCCTCTCACGAGAGAAGGTCCTTTCTTTGTGGAAGACGCATTGAAGGACAGAAGGAGATGTCCAGAAGGTCCGGGCACCATGTCCAAACTTTCTCAACCTCCTGATCACGTGAGGAATGACAGGAACTGAAGAAAACATGTACAGGAGTGGAAATTCCCAGCCCACCACAAACATCTCCTAGAGCTCCTCTCAGAGGAAATTCCCTGGAGCAGTACAGTTCGAACTTCCGGTTCACAGCAGTCATGAACAGGTCTACTTGAGGGGTTCCCCAAAGTGTGAAGATCTCTTGAAGGACTTCCTGAGCTAGTTCCCAATCGTGGGAGATTGTGCTCTGCCTGCTCAGAGTATCCGCCACTGTGTTCTCCTCTCTGGCTAGGTGAACTGCTGATAAGGAGATTCCCTTTTGAATTGCCCAGTACCAGAGTTGCATTGCCTCTCGGCACAGTGGTAGTGATCCTACACCTTCTCGCTTGTTGAGGAAGTACATGGCCATTGTGTTGTCTGTCATTATCAGGACATGCTTTTCCCATGCAGAGGGCAGGAAGGCCTTCAGCGCTAGTCTAATTGCCCTCAATCCAAAAGATTGATATGTAGTTTGGATTCTGATGGAGACCAATGACCACTGACTGTCAGATCGTTGGTGTGTGCTCCCCACCCCGTGAGTGAAGCGTCCGTAACTACGGTCATCTCCAGCCATGGTTGCCAAAAAGGTTCTCCCTTCAGAATATTGTCCTCGCAGGCCGACCACAGAAGATCCTATGCGACCCTGTTTGGAACCTGAAATAGGTCCAACATCTTTCCTGAGAACTGGGCCAATCGAGTTCTGAAAGCCCATTGAAGGGATCTCATTCTCAGGCAGGCCTCTGGCACCAGAAAAATGCAGGATGCCATGAGGCTGAGCAAACTCAAAACAATCGAAGGCTGGGAGATGCTGGGCACTCTGAAACTTGGTGACCATCTGTAGAATGTCTTGAGCCCTCACCTCGGGTGGCAAGCTCTTTCCCAAGGATGTATCCATAACAGATCTGATAAACTGGAGCTTTTGAGAAGGTGTCATATGGGACTTCCTATAATTGAGGGAGAAGCCCAGTCTATGAAGAGAGTGTCAGGTGACGGCCTTGTTCGGGAGAACGCGCTTTGATCATCCAATCGTCCAGTTAGGGGTAGACCTCAATCCCCCCCTACTGAGACTCACTGCCAAATCTGCGTATAACGGTGCTAGTAGCCATGGCTCTGCTGATGCTTTTAGCAGAATCCAGACCTGACTGAAGAGACTCTCACAAGGCTTCCTTGCCCTCTCTAATTATGGCTAAGAACCAGTCTCTTGCATCCCCCTCGGTAATAAGCTCTACCGCCATGGAAATGCAGTCCCATAGAGTGGATGCACATTTTGCAAGGGCACATGTGAAGTTGACGGATTTAAGCGCCATACTCCCTGCAGAAAATACCTTCCTTGCCCATCCATCTACTCTTTTGTCATCCTTATCTGGAGGGATGGTAGGGTAAGCTGCTTGCTTAAAAGTTGCTGTAGCTGCCTTTTCCACCATACTCTCTGGAGTAGGGTGTTTTGACAGGTAGTTGGGGTCACCACTGGAAGGGAGGTACTTTTTGGTCAAGTTTTTATTTCTATTTACTGCTGGATTGGTTTCTGGTGTTTTCCAATTCGCTGCCACCCTTTTTTGCAGAGCAATATGAAAAGGTAATCTAGGATCTGACTGAGGACCCTTATCTAGGATGTCTGTCAGATCATTCTGTTCGAACGGTAACAGAGGCCTACTCCACCCCATGTAGTCCACTACCACGGACATGAGCATCAGCATGCTCCCCTGCCTTTGACCTTCCAAACTCTAGCTCAGGTGAGGTGTCCACCCCTCTGGCCGTCTGAAGGATGCCAAAGGTCTCTTAACCTGCATTCCACAAAAATAAAACTTTCTGGTACATTGGGCATACTTAATTGGAGGCCAAATGGTGCCTCGTTATCCGAGGGTTCATTCTCCTTGTATATTGATTTAAGGGACTTAAAATAGTCCTTCCTAGGTAAAGGCACATATGTCTTTTCAGGTATCAAGGGTTTAATGAACAATGGATTCGACGCTGGAGGAGCCGTCAAAACCTTTTTTTTTACTGGCGCCATAGGTTTTAATGTGGCGCTCGGTGTCGATGGCGCAGCTGGCAATGATGGCGCAGCTGGCGTCGATGCCTTCGTTGTCGAAGTCGATATCGAGGGGTGGCTGGTGCCAAAGGCGCAGCCGGTGTCCTCGACCTATACTTTCGGCTTGACACATCCTTCGATGATACGTCATCGACTCAAGGCCTTGACGGCTCATGAGGATCAGGGCTCGATGGTGCACAGTACTTAGGTCGAGCCCCTTCCTTCTCGGCTTCTTTGGAAGGCGCGATAGGAGCATGGCTTGGAGGCTTTTGTTTCTCAAATATTTTTAGCATCTCTGCTCTGAAAGCCTCCCACTCGGCCAGAGTGTATTTCTTTATGGGGCACTATACCAGGCTTGTCCAACCTTTTTGAATGTGGGGCCGAAGCATGAACTTTTTGTGCCCGGTGGGCCGGCGAGCCAAAAGAGAACACCCTCACCCAAAGCAGTATATTCAAAAGCCATGGTGTGTGACCTTTGACACAATAGCATCACAGGCACAGCCATGCAGTCCCAAAGATAGCTTTTGTTGTCGGGGGCAGTGATCAAAGGTTAGTTTCTGTGATTTATTCCATTGTGTATGTGTTGATATTTCTCTGAAATAGTGTGGGTGACCGAGCGTAGCGAGGGAGCTATAACGATCTAGGGAGGGTTTGGTGGGGGGGTGGTCTCCTCCAAGATTTTTTTCCAAATATGGGGCTGAAATTGTGCATTTTACAGCAGGAAAAGTGACCAAAAAGCCATAAGTTTACAATCAGTTCTAAAGGGGAACATGTACATTCCATGTCACCAACATCAGACAAGAACATTGTAGAACACAAAACATTTTAATGATCAATGTGTCCACAGTGTAAGACAGCACTGTCACTGATGTACGACATTGGCATGTTGGTTGTGCCCAAAATATGCCTCTGTAGCAACATGTCTATGCTGGCTGTTCCCAATTTAGGCCAGCATTGTCCTCCACAAAGCATGATTGATGCTGCCCGAGCATGTGCAGTGTGCCCAATACATATGCTAGCTTAACTCTGTAATACACATTCATTACTTCTGTGGTAATGAAAGAAGTATAATCCAATTCCAGGGGGCACCTGAGGCAGTAAAAGTTCTCCGCCACTGCCCAGTTTATTGGTCGGACCCAACATTGCAGAAATAAATAAATTAATCGTGTCCATGGACCCGACAAACATTGAACAAAGAATACATCGAGCAGGAGAGCAGACTTATGAATTTCCTGGGGGGTGCCCAAATATAGGAAGCGACATCACCAGCAGTTATATGACCGCATTTGCACGTATTCACCAACTTGGTGCGAGGGGGCAGGGGGTGCAGAACAGTGGAAACATTGGCAAGCATGTACTGCATATACTAAAGTCAAGTAAGAAGGAGGTTTAAGCCTTCCAGTTGCACTCCAGTAGGCCAACACTGCCCCTTCTCCACCCCTCTATAATCACCCAGGTTGTAGTAGCCCTCAAAAGGCAGAGCAACATAACGAGGATGGGAGAACGAAATGCCATCCCATCCTGCGAGTGTGTGAAACCTCAGAGCAAAGACTGTGCGTGTGCCTCCTACCTTGGAGCACAATCTCACTAATTTGGTGCAAATCTCGCAAGTGGGTGCATGGGAATCCCATGCGTGTGTGTTGGCTGCAGACCCGGTTCACTTGCTCACTTCTTCAGTGTGAACCTCTGGCCAAGGCAGTACTGTCCCAATGGTGAGGGGTGTCATATTTTCACATTAACTATGCTTAATCACTTTGGGTTATTGAATAGTGCTGCTACATTCTGAGTAATTCCATCCCTTTAAATATATTAGCTCTTGTATAACTAAAACAGTGTTGATTTATTCTGATGATGATGAAGATGATGTTAGACTTGCTCAATAGTTCTGGTTCTGTATCATTAAATGTACTTCAGATCTTCACAGTCTCAGGAGGATAGCTCAGGGGGCAACGTGCTCGCCTTGGAAGCAAGACGACATGGAGCAACACAGGTTCGATCCATCTGTGTATATTATGCGCATTATAAATATCCAATAAAAATAAATAAATCTGCTGAGAAGTGCTAGGGCCTTGTCAATAAGAGTGTAGCAGCTCAACTGAGAAGTACTGATGTTGTCCCATCAAAAGTATAGCAGCTCCACTAAGATGAACTAGCATTGCCTCAACAAAAGCATAGTATTACAATTATAGAAGCCCTGTTACGAAGCTAACTGAGGAGTACCAGCATTGTCCTTTTTCAAATATGGCAGCTCTAGTAGAAAATAGATTACACAGCCCTGCTGATAAGTGCTGTTACTGTCTCTTTAAAAATATAGAATATAGAAGCCCATTAGCTCTGCACCATTAGGCCCTGCAAGTACTGTCCCATTGCATGCTATTAAACTGAACAAGGTCAACAGTATGGCAAGGTCCATACTGGGTTCTATGTGATAATTCTGCATTTTGAAGAACAAATACAAAAAAGACTGATTTATTTCGGCCTATTTGTGTGGTCAAAAGGCCGAATTATCACATTCTGTGCCCACCCACCCCGCTAACCCCCCCCTCCCCCGAAGAAGGTGATCCCACCTCACCCCACACTCCCACCCTCTCCCACACTATTACCTTCCTTAGAATTCAGGGGAGTTACCTCCCTCAACGCCTCCGTTCCCCGCCCATAGCATAGCATTCACCCTCAACACGTACACACTCAGAAACATGCAAACAATCTCATTTGCCCTCTCCATGCCACCTCCCCCCGCAGATGCAATGCATGAGGGGTGCACAGATGTACAAATACATGCAACCCAAAAAGATTTTTAGAAATTGAGGGACAGACTTGCTTTGCATCTGGGCCTCCATTTCTAAAAATCGTTTTGGGTGGGGTGTACTTCTACATCTGTGCACCCCTCTTGCCAAGAGGGGTGCACAGATGTACAAATACATCCAACCCAAAAAGATTTTTAGAAATTGAGGGACAGACTTGCTTTGCATCTGGGCCTCCATTTCTAAAAATCGTTTTGGGTTGGGTGTACTTCTACATCCGTGCACACAGATGTAGAAGTATACCCAAACCAAAACGATTTTTAGAAATTGAGGGACAAATGCAAAACAAGAGCATCTTGCTTTGCAGCTGTCCCTCAATTTTTAAACATCGTTTTTTTCCCAGCTTTTACCCGGGCCGCCAGAGAGAGAGAGAGAGAGACAGTATGGATGGAACAAAGGGCCATCCATACTGCTTCTCTTCTCTCTGGCCTGGGGGGTCTAGGAGCAGGGCTGGAGCACCCACATACTCGGCGCCCCTGACACCGGGCCATGTCAATTACAGGCCACGGCCCGGTTTATTTATTTATTTGTTCAATGTTTGCCCGATCCGTGGACCCAATTAATTTATTTCTGCAATGTTGGTTTGACCACCATTGCAGAAATAAATTAATCGGGTCCACAGACCCGACAAACATTGGGCAACAATGGGCAAATAAAAAAAAAAAAAGGGCAGTGGTTTATTTATTTGTTGAATGTTTTCTGTACAGCCTCGCCGGCCACATGACATGGCTTGGAGGGCGGCATTGTGGCCCGCGGGCCGTATGTTGGACAACCTTGCACTATACCCTCTCAGAGGAAGCGTCCAATCAAGTCGAAGAAGACGACCTATAGTGCCTTTTCTTGGACCTCTTCGATGACGACAAGTGGTGGGAGCCACTCCTCTATCTCAACCTCTTAACTTTCTTCCTCCGAGGAGAGTCACCTCTTGCCTCGTCAGTAAAAGTTTTTTTGGTCAGGGGTAGATTATTTGGGGTTTCGACCTACCGTCAACGTCCCCTTTCGTTCCTTCAAGGCCTTTCATGTTATCGACTGACACTTGGAGCAGTCCGAGGTGTTCTGCTCCACCCTGAGGCGCCATAAACAAATGACATGTGGATCGGGTAATGACATCTTTGACTCACAGTCTCGACACTTCGTGAACCCGGTTTTCAGGGTTATTGGTGTCGACGAATAAGACATGCTCCATTTTCTTGAAGTAATGATACGTGAACTAAAGAAGCGCACCGCATTTCTCAAAGTGATAGCATTTGCGCAAAAACGGAACTGAAGCCAACGGGCGCTGCACGTGCTATATATACCTTTGATGACATCATCCTCAAGACGGAGGTCCTCAAGGGACATTGATTCGATGCCATCGACGCACATCGCCCTCTGCCGAAAAATTATTCTGAAACAGTTAGAGCTGGATATCGAATATCAAAGATGAGGAATACGTGGGAGGACACAATCCATTCGAAAAGGTACGTTTCAATGCCTTTGGGAGGTGGCCAGCCTTTAAAGTATACACTACAGGGTTTGCGAAGGCCGATATCTAGTAGGTACCGTGTGAATGTCATTCTTCCTACCAGAAGCAGGGTGTCTCGTGTTCCTTCCTCAATGGTGCTAACCAATGACAGTATAAGAAAATTCTGCCAGTCAGCACAAATTATATTTTACTAATTGCAAACTGTTCCTAGGAGGGGTGAGAATCAATGTGGCACCACATGGGTAGGTGATAAATTGGGATACTGTTGATCTCTTTGCTCCAATCACTTTCTACTAACAAACTTTAGCTCTAAGGATAACACATATGCTAACCAATGAGCTTCTTGGGCACCAGGACAAAATGTGAAGCGTTTGGGCTACAACTGCTTCTAATTCCTTGACTACTGTATTCAAGTATAAAACTAATGTTCAGTGTATGCGCAGACACCAGCTCTCATCAGACAGTTCCAGTCCACTGTCCCATTTGATTTGTGCTCGCCCAGCTGTAAAAAACAGCATTGCTTCTTGCCCGGCGTGTGCTCCTTTTTGAGTTTTATATGGTGGTTCCCACCCTCCTCCCGGGTACAGATGGCAGGGCTTTTTTAAATAACCGAAAGTGAAACAAAGCTCCTCTAGGGACTTCATTAATCTGCAAGCAGAGCGATATAGGTCACAGTCCCACAGTATCCCCAAATGTCCTACTTTCGAAGCAATGGAAGAGGGAAGCCATAGGAAATCTCTGTTTTGCTAGGATTGAGTTGAAGGCTGTTGCTAATCAGCCAAATCGCGAGCTGTAGCTAGACCTTCTGCCAAAGCAGAGAGGTTATCAGAGGGGACAGAAACATTAACAAAGATGTGTGTACCATCTGCATATGAATGATATTGCAACTGAGACTCTAGTAGAATTGTCATCAAAGATTGAAGATACAGATTAAACAACAATGGTGACAACAGTGAGCCCTAAGGCACTCCACAACTTAATTTGATAGGCTTTGATGTGTAAGGACCAATGTTAACCCTTTGTTCCCAGCCAGTGAGCAAACTTCTGAACCACTTAACAGTCCGATCTGTCATCCTTGTGAGACTAGGGAGACAGGCTATCAGAGTCTCTCGATTCACTGTATCAAAAGCTGCACTTCAGTCCAGCATAATTAATAAGGACATCTGACCATTATCTGCCTTGGCTAAAACAGCATCCCAGACCACCAAGAGGGCCGACTCTGTGCCATGCTTAGGGTGAAAGCCTGATTGAAAAAGATCCAGGATTTTGTTTTTTCTTTGTAGTCCTGTAGTTGTAAGGCAACAATCTTCTCCAAGACATGTGTTAGGTAGAATCACCTGCAGTACCCTTTGGGAACACTACAGGCAATTAGGACTACGAGTGTAAGCACAATTTCACCTTTGGTACAGGCCTGTACTACACAGTAAAGTGGTAGTGATGGCTGAGCAGCCAGACTTATCTCAAGAGTTTAAGTGAGCAGTAGAACAAGTTACACAAAGGACCAACCAATGAGGCGATTCAAGTATACTACTCAAGGTTTCTTGGTAAAAGAATATACATTTATTTACTCAGTCAGTTAGAAAACATTACACTAGCATAAGCAGCTCAATATCACAGACTAATAAACCACAAAAATAAAACTGGGAAGTAAATGAACAAGTTTAGCTCCAAATGAGGTGGGAGCAAAATGGCAGTTCAGATACATAATAAAGGTTCAAAAAGACAAGGTTATAAGAATAGACAGCCCAAATACATTCATAGGCAGGGCAAAGAGTTTCAGTTAAATACAACCAGCAATTCTTCTCAATAGGCCCGGGCCAAAGTCAATGGTTCAGAGTCTTTTGTATAGAATAGTGCAGTTCTGGTATATAACGGTTAAGTCTTTGCCATGGAGATTAGAAGAATTTGGCTAGGCGAAAAGTTTGACGAATGTTAAGCGAAGGACAAGCCTTCGTAGTTGAGGAAAGTTTCACGCACTTTCACGATGGCCGAAAAGATTTCCGGACCGCATTTGTGTCAGACTTTCTCAAATCTGATGTTGTCCCCGGAAGCTGCTGAACCCCCGCAGTCCCCTTTGGATGCTAACCTCTTAACTGGTATCAAACAGTTCAGTTGAGAGCACCCCCAAGGGAAAGGGGGAAAATGGGACAAAATAATAAACTTCAGGTTTTGCTCAGCTTCTTTATCTGCCAACCTGTTGGTGAAAATAACAACAATTCACTTTAGTCACTAACCTTTGAATTCCTTGGCTCTGACTTCTCTTTATAAATTTAAGTAAATAAACACACCACCATACCTGATTATCCTCTGTGAATAACGTAGAGGACGTGTATGAATTCTACTGAAGAAAACATAAAAATAGAGTCTTAGATGCTCTTACTGATTTCTTCAATTCGGTTTTGCAAAAAACTGCTATCTCTCTCAGTTTAAGGAGTTTGTCTTCAAGCAGTTCAACTGTCTTTTGCCCAAACAACCCGCTGGAAATATTATACATGTAGTTTCTATTGGTGTCTAGCTTCAACACAAATTCCAAGAATCACACTCTAACTATTCAATTTAAAATTGTTTGTTTTCTGAATGTGTAAAAGTGTTCATTAATTGGATCTTTTGCTTGCAAAGAAGATCGCTCGTAAAAGAAGTGTTCCTTTTACCAGAATATGCGCATGCGTGAAGATATTGTTTACTCCTTCTAAAATGGAAGCGCACATGAACAAGGAATTGAGTTCAAAAATGAAACTGGCTTGGGCGCATGCGTAAAGGAATAGTCTTCCACTCTTCTTAATATGAATTGCTCAAACAGGAAAGGAGTAATTCCTCAGTTCCAGAGACTAATCCTTGAAGAGGCAGCCCAGTGAAGATCACGCGCCAGGTTAGAATGTTAGTAAATTAAACATAGCGCCTCGGAGTCGCGTGGCTACCACACTGTCACTTGCGCAGACAGTGTAAGATTTCTAACGCTAGTCCGACGCTAAGAAAAAGCACTGTTACCGACAAAAGGTACAGTACTCAATAAACTTCTATACGGCCGAAAAAACACACGACGCTAAAATGAATAACAGACCTCCACACTCCAATTTGCCAGGTGCAAAAAATGTGACGCAGTTCAATTAATTTAAATACAGTTCTAGAAGTTCAAAAATAAATTCTTGAAAGAACAAAAAGAACTACTATATAAACAAAAACTAAGAAAAAACAGGAACAAGTTAATTAATAGTTTTGATATTTAACTCCTGCTTGATAATCATAAAATTCCATAAAAGATAATGAAATCACTTAGCTTGCTTCTTTCTTTCACCGGAACGTTTTCTAAGTTTCTTTTTAAATCTCCAACACTTTCCTGGTCCAAATAACTAATATTAGGCACAAGGGCCTAACTAAAGTTTTCTAAAACTTAAGAGCTTCAAACATAAGACCTTCCAGCTGGGCTTCTGACAATGAAAGGCGGTTTAGAATGTTCCAACAATGCCTTTCTTTTACTTCTGGCCAATCACTGATCCTTTTGGAATTCTCCATTTTGACTTGGGAAGCTCTCCACACTCTGCACAGAAAGTTAAGGCCCAAACCATACTATGTTAATCATATCCTCATTTCACCTCATTCATCCAAATCCCACGAAACCTGACAGTTTGCACAGTACCTTGTTAATAAAGAAAGCTGTAGCTGAGGCAGTTGTTCCTGGCAGTTCGAGCTGATCTCGCGGTTCCAGAACCTCAGTCGTGGGGACAAGAAGGAGGACTTCGGGAGGTTCCTGCACTGCCCAGGGATAAGGCCAAAAGCTTAAGCAAGATGTTGGTTTAAGGTGCGAGTGTCTTAAAGTACACAAACTGGTTTCCTTCCCTCTGGTTTTCAACAGCACTCTGATGAAAATTTGACCAGATGGGACGGTGTCCAGGTGGCTTGCAAGTTGGTTGTTCCCACCAAACTCAAGGGAAGAAGTTAACCTTGAAGGGCTTCTCCGTCAATGAAGTTTCAGGCAATTTGGACCTGCAGCAGGGCTTCACCGGTCATCCAGGAGTTGCAGCAGTCCTCTTCCTTCAACTCTTATTCTGTTCTTTCGTTCCAGTGGTCGACTCTGCTTTCCAAGTCCCAGAGACCTGCTTTTAAACAGTTTTCCCCCATTCATTCCAGCCTAGCAGTCACTCACACAGCAGGGTGGCTGTCCTTGCCAGACAGCCAGCCGGCCAATCACGCCAGAGTGCATTCAGGTCTCCTAGGAGACTAAGCACAGGGAGTTTCAGGCAACTCCCTCACATCCTGTCCACCCCAGACACTCAGGCGCCAGAGGAGGGCTTCAGCACTGAAGCCTGCCAAAGGCCAACGAACAAAGGGACCAAACGTGGTTTGACGCACAGAGACAAACACAAGAAGGATCTTTCCTAAAAGAAATGTCAAAAAACGATGACCAGAGTCTGTTTTTACAGATAGGTCTTGGGCACCATATTGAAAAACATGGCTGACCGGATTTGTTGCTTCCATTGTTAGCGGTCGGGAAAAAGCCTGGTAGTTTGATCTAAACCACTGCCACCAGCCATTTAAAGTAGGAAAAGGTAACATTTTACTATTACATGAGGGTTTTGACTCAGGGGAAGCTAGGCAACCCCTACAGCACTCTATGGGAAGATAATTTAAAGAGACTAGTAAAGTCAATTTAACTTTACATGCTCTGGGAGACGGTATCAGTCCCAGAGAAGGTATTTAAACCTTGAGAAGTCTGAAAGACAACCCTGTGCCACTGCACTAAATGTGCTGTGTGACACACAGAAAAATATGATGCCTATGGAGTTGTTTTAAAACTCCATAACCAAAGAACACAAAAGTTAAATACATCAAAATACACGAAAGAGTGGGGAAAAAAGCCTCCCACTCTTTCCAGGTAAAAAAATCAAATCCTAGAAATCCAGCAAAGTTGCTGGGGGTCTCAAAAGGTAAGGGAAATGAGCACATATTGAGATTCCTCCCTAACAACCTTCGTTATCCAGGATGAATTGGCGATGGGTCTGAAGTTATTTAAAAAAGAAGAATCCAAAGAAGGCTTTATTTTCAAGGAAAGGAGAGATTAAACCTTCTTGAATGATGTTGGCACTATGCCTTGAGAAAAAGATAGAGTAATAATAGGAGCGACCAACATAGCTACATTCAATGCTGAATTATCTACTACCAAGGCCGGCATAGTGTCTAGCTTAACTAGCGTAGGTTTAAGCTAAGAAAGTAAGCATGAAACTAGTTCAATTAAGGTAAATTGCAGTATGAAATGAGAGAAGGCCAGTACAGCATTGTCCACTTATCTCAACTGTGTACCGTTGCTCAGGCTGCACAACGCTAGTTCGTTATCCAGATTCTTTATAGCTATGGGAAGGCTATTAAGAAGGTCAGGCTTATGTATTTTGGTAAGGTTGTTTTTGTTTTTGAATATAAGTGATTTTAGAAGCAAACAAAAGAGGTTAAAATCATGAACCAGCTCTTCAGAGGGAATAAAAGCAGTGGAAAAGCAAGAAGGTTGAATAAAGTTCTTGATGGTCCTAAAGAGTTCTGTAGTGTTGTACCTATCTATTTGCACTGGGTGCACACAGTGCTGCTGATGGTAGAACACAGCTATGTCATATGGAATGTGATGGGACCTGAAGGTTCCAAGAACTACAGTTGGTAACACAGGATGGGAGAACCTTACTGAAAGGATGTCATCTGTTTAGCTCCCTGCCCCTTTCTATATAACTATCCCTGTAACTCTGTAACTTATAAATAAACATACTCCTTTTATATATACAAGTCTCCTGTGCCTTACCTGAATCCAGATGTCTTCTTACCATCCCCGATACTACAAATGGCGACGAGGATGGGATTAACAGGTGTTGCTGGTTCCAGTTGGACTGATATATGTTTGCCTGTTGATCCCAAGTTAAAAGGAACCACTGAAAAAAATCTGCTGTTTCTTTACATGATGAAGATGGTTATGGCAGAGGTCCATGATGAGCCCAGCATTGATGATGCCCAGCGCCAGCTTTCTAGGATGATGCCCAGTAAGAGTTTCCGGTGAGAGGTCCTGCTACTTTATATGACAGGCAGCCGGCACGCAAATGACTGCTGAGGAGTATCCTATTTTGCCATCTAATAAGGTACTGTGCAGCATTGGCAGGGGTGCTGCAGCAGCGTTTAGCTGAGTTACAGGGCTATGGAAGAATTGCAATCCCTCTTCTAATGAGGCTGCTAATAAAGTACTGCGTAGGAGCGTTTAATGCAGCTAGAGAAATGGCCAGCTGATCTGCTGTTCTGCGTGCCCCTCAATGATAGTTTGTTTTGAGCCATGAATTGACTTATATGCAGTGAGGCAGCTGTTACATATATATCTCGATAGTTCCGGTGGTCCGTACTGTGTGGGCATTCGTTGTCAATTGATGACACGTCCAGACAAGAAGTAATACTGTGAAATGGCTTGAACTGTATGCGCCTGCTGGAATCTACTGTTTGTTACGGCAGTGACTCGGAGCTCCGTGCTGCCTGATGTGATGATGAATAATAATGATGTCACAACTACTCCGAGGGTGTTGGCGGAGTGGTGGAATGCTGGCGGAATGCTGGCGGAAGTTCCTTCCGTTTGTTAGTTACTACCAAATGTTGCTTCTGAATGTAGGAGGCTTTAGCGAAAATAATCTCTTTCTTATAGGCTGACTGTGCTTCATGAGCAGTCTCTAGATATGGGGTATTGCAGAAAGATCGGCAAGTGCCACGATTTTGAGTTATTTTTGCAATTCACACGCTTCAAGGGGGCTTGCTGATTTTATCGACAGCAAGTTCCAGCAACACCGTGACTCTGAGGGCTCTGCAATTGACATTGGTTAACACAGGGGGTATAAATTAGCTACCAAACGTGCAGTGGGAATTTGTAATAAGGAAGGTTTAGATCGATAGCTTTGAGGAGCATTCTTTCCGTGGGGGTTTTACCATATCTCAAGAGAATAGAAGGAACGGTCATATATAATGATCATTTCATCTTACACGAGTGGTAAAGAGGCACTGTACAGCCACATGTCTGGTAGGAATTACATCAAGACAATGTTCAGCCAAATATGAGGGGTACACTGTAGCAGGCAGGATAGAGTGAGCAGATAAAATGTGAGATGGTTCATGTAGGCCAATAAAGTGGAAATCAGATAGTGAATGTTAAATTCTTCCAGAATAAGAAGTATATTAGGGTCAAGAGCTTTCAGGAATGGTGTAGGAAAGTCCCCCCAGATGCGTACACTAGAAAAAAATACAACCCACTAGGGAAAAAGGACCAATTAACCTCTTGCAAGGATAACAAGTTTTATTTCCATACAAAAGGAAAAAGCGGCAACAAACAACTCTGCTGCAGTGGAACGTTCTGGCAAACTCTGCATGAGCAATACTATAAAGGTGGTGTACAGCACCATCAGTGACATCATCACATACAGTAGAAACCCGCTCTGCTGGTTGATGGAACCCTACACATAGGTCACCTGCTCCATAGAGGATGCAAGGCCATTGGTCCCAGTTCTGCCTGTCCATCGTCCTCAACATGGGCAATGTTGCAGTCGTCATTGATCAGCGGACGGTCAAGTAACAATTATATTACTCGCTAAGAAAAACACATCTAACTTTATGTAACAGTGCACCTGGTATGAACAAGACAGGGTCCCAGAAGGAAAGCCAAGGTCACACCAACTCGCACACTTCACTCTCTCCCAGACAGGCTGGCATTTCTACAAGTTCTCCCACCCTTGTTCTGGGCAATAATTTCATCCCTCCCTGCACCTTGCCGCACAAACCACGTGACCTAGGAACAAAAGCAAGAAGGGCCTGCTTTCTGATCAATTGGGGGTCCAAGAGATTTATGGTCAGTGGTTATCTGGTACATTGGAATTCAGGTGTCCTAAAGCCAAGGCATTAGGGTGCTATAATTTATAATTGGGACTGGTGGGGTTGGAGGCCTGTGCCTCCTCATGGGATCGCACTGTTCACAGGAACTCAGCTCGTCTCCCTTGGCCTTGCAGGGCACATTCTTCCCAGGGTGCGAAGGTTGGCAACATTTTAGGAAAATTAAGGGTTTATGGATCTGTGCAGCTCTGACCTTTCGCATCAGTGTTTAGGACACAACCGATTCTTTTGCTCATGTTCGTGGCCTAGGTCTGGAGTGCTGACTGTTGCGCTACGTTTAAGCTTTGTGCCATATATCTAAAATGGCTGCTATTCCTGCATGTGCACTACACCTACAAAACATGCAATACTATGATTGTGTAGAAGACTGTAAGAGCAACCCTTTGCCCCCTAGGTTTCTTACATCCCTGATGATGGCTTTTGCCTGATTGTAAAGAGCTTGGGGGTGCGGGAAGATCGTGTCCCCTCCCACCAATGGTTCCGAAGGTGTAATAAAAGTAAGCTCATTGGCAGCCAATTCTGAATTGGAGATTACTAAACATTTTAGTAAAAGATTCCCATTTTTCCATTTGTACTGCTTTAAAATCACAATTTAAAAATGTGTTCTGTGAGACACCTAAAGGTGTCTCACTGTCTGAACCCTGGGGATCTCTTTCTCAGGTGGCCAGGGCACGGCCATCACCTTTGGGTCCAGACGCTGGGGGTGGACAAGAGGGGTCATCTGGGAATGGGGGTGAGACATCCGATGGCGGGAAGCACTATTTCCCCCCTTTTGATACTTCCTCCACCTTTATCTGTTATTCTAAATCCTGTCCCCGTATCGCCTCCCACCACCCCTAATTCCAACAAGTACCAACTCAGAAAGGAGGCGTGGGAGAAACCAGGAGAAAGAAACTGCAATTACCATCTTGCGTATTACAACTGCAGGACTATTCCCCCCACCCCCCCGGCTCAGATATGCCCCTACCCAACATTCCGAAAGGTGAAATAGAATATTGTCAAACGAGTTCAATTATGCCCCCATACCTTTCTGTAAAACCACACCAACCCATGTATTTACCATCACACACTTACCCGGTTTATTTTGACAAAACCCTACAGTTTTTCCCTAATTAATCAGAAAACAACAACTCCCACAATTCCTCCACACTGGCTTTCTCTACAAACACTGAGATGAGGAAGAGGGGAGCTGAAAGAATGACGATCTCTAACACCACAGAGAGACAGAAGAAAGACTATGCCATACTAAGACTGGACTGTCCCGCTAATGAGGCCAGGAGGGGTCAGGCCTTCTTGTCTAACTACCCACACCTGACTCCGTTTGAGACTCCCAGGAAGTATAAAAGGCAGAGCAGGAGAGCACACTTTCAGCACGCTGGGGATGCCGGAAGGTGTCGAGACGGCAGAGGAGGATCAGTTACGCTGCAGAGACCCTGGGAGACCTGGAGGAGGAGGGAACCACCAAGCTGTACCTTCGAATGCAGGAGAGGCTGCAGTGAGGGGAGAGACATGTACCTCCAGGCGGCAAAACCAGGGGCAGCTGGGATCTCCTGGCGGTGTCACACCAGTGCTCCTCCCCTGAGCCCAGCAGGCAAGTCCAGTTCACTAAGGGGCAGGCAATGAAGCCCTGACCTCAGGACACATCCCCATTGAGACTCTTGCAGCTTCCAAAGGCCAGGACTGCCGTTTTGGGGTGCTTTGAAGTAGGAGTAAAATACACTGCAATGCATTCTGGCACTGGAAGTCCAAAACTGTTTTTTTTGGGAAAACTGAAGAAGGGTCCGCACCCGGCAAAGGGAGACCCTTAAAGCATTGTAGAGAAGGAGAAGAGGGTGGCCTGGGGGTCTGTGCCCGCGAGAGGGAGACCCTGAGAGCGAGAAGGTCCAAGCCCGGAAGAGGGGGGCCTGAACTGTAAGAAAATCCAGTGAAGGACCTGCAGCAGAGTGGTCTGGCGCCACGTGGGCACTCATGCGAGGGACTCTGGTTGGTCCCCTTTGTTGAAACTGCATATACCAGGAGGCCTTAGGAGAGGCCGGCGTGAAGTGTCGAAATGGTCCTACGAGGGTTTATACTCAAACATCTTTTACACATTGAGGTAAACTGAAATTGGCAAATGTGAACCCAACTGAGATATGCCTACGAATCAGGGTAACCAGTAATGCACCAGAGAACAAGGTATTGACAGAACTGTGTGAAGCATGGCTGGGGGCTTTCAAGGGAACCCTGACTGGGGGTTTTAAGGAAAACCTAACTGGGGGCTGAGATCCAAACTTCGGAAAGGGGAAGAACCTAAGGGGTCTTGTGAACTGTGGCAAGTGTGAACCCGAGAGAGGGATGCCAGGAGAAAGCTAGGGGGAAGGTAACGCCGCCTTCTGGTGAGATTGGGATCTTTGATATGGGAAAATATGAAGCCGACATAGGGATGCCCGCGGAGACATTGAGACATTTCGAATGTTATGTTTTGAGTGAAAGGCCGTAGTGATCCCGACTGAGGGAGGCTAACTTGGCAAGAAGGATCAGAGCCTGGCTGAGAGGGATCCAAGGGGCGAAGAGCAATGGGCCAACGTGAAAGATTACCAAAGGAACCTTTGTTTGTTTATTGTTTATCGTCCAGCAGGCCTTCTAAGGCAAGAGACTTTATAGAAAAAAGACTTGGCGCCAGAAGTTCCTGGCATCTTCGAAAGGAACCATAACCTTGTGCTGGGGAGGCCTAGGAGTGTGGTGGGCTCAAAGGTCCTGCCTTGTCCTGTGCTAAAAAAAAACGTGGGGAACGGAGAACCCAATGATTTATGTTCATAAAAAACATTGATGAAAAAGACCTGTTTAATCCAAACGAGGTGGTAGCCTCTTCCTTTGTGAATCTCAAGAAGTATCTTTATTAAATAACAAATGAATCACTTCGAGTAATAAACACAATTTAGAAATCAATTGTATCATTAATCTGTATCAAAACAATTAATCAAATAAATAATTCAAAAAAAGTAAATCAAGTTTCTCTCCTTTATAAACCTCACAGAAGAGTTTCTTGGTCTCAGAATAATCTTGGGCTCAACAATAATCTATGTTGTACAATGCTCAGTGGGTTACAGCTTGGTGTCACAATGCAAGTGGTACCACACTAACCTAAGTTCCCTCAGCGTGGTGCTTGTAAGTAACATCTCATACCATCCAGACTTATCATTTGGTGAACACTTATTTTTCTTGTGAACATTATCCCCCAATATTTTGTAACTTAGTTGTAAGGATTGGCAATCGTTTTTTTTGTTATGTAGGCCCTTTTTATTTGACAAGATGCCACTAGGACTGCCTTATTTATTATTTGATGGCCGTAGCTTGCTCCAATCTTTGATTTAGGTTTAGATTAGGTGTTTATCTCACCCACTTTACTGTTTAATAAACCTCCTTGAACTGTGATCACTTGTGTCCGTTTTACTGTTGCCACCAAGAGCTCCTTACAGTTCATAATCTATTTGATGGTGCCTTGTTTATGGTCAACCCAGTTTAAACAAGATGTACATACCAAGTCATGGCTTTATTTTCTCCAATCCCTGAATCTCATATTAGCATTGGAAGTTCAATCCTGTTTATCTAGATTACTAAACATTGAAGTAAAATACTTGTACATTGTACTGCTTAAAAGGTCCGATTGAAGAGGCACATTTTATGTATCACAGACCTCTGTGTTTCGCATTTCGTTTGCAGATTTGTAGACGCTTTTTCTATTTCCACCATGACTTAACCTGCCATTTTCTCCTTTATCCGCTTGGACTTTCAACCGAGTTTCCCAGCCTGCATATGTATTTGTATTAGTCGCTTGTCTTTTTTTACCTGAATACGTTTTTTTCTGAACCTTTCTTTAATCCAATAGCAAACCATAAAACCCATGCGTGCTTGAAGCTTTTATTTCCCTTTTCTATGGATGTATTTTATTTGCGCCTTAAATTATTCCCATTCATGTTCTGTACCCTCACTGAAATGTGTTAGAATCTTTCCTTAAAAAAAAGAAACAGGATGCAGACTAGCGCAATTACATTTCTTCAATGTCTTAGCCTCATTTTGAACTGGTATATCATGATTCAAATTGAGGCAGTGAAACTCTACGAGCAGTGTTGGAAAACAAGAGTAGGAGTAGAAAAGAATGCAGGTCAGTACCCAGCACAGTGCACAACTTAACAGGACGGAAGAGGCGCACATTTGTGTTGCGGCTTGAACCTTCAATACATGCATTGGGATGGTGAATCGCAGAGTCTAGAATAAAAGGTCAGAATTCATACCGCTGTACAACCTAGTCCAGGTAGTGAGTTCCCCGTAAACAATACTAACCAAAACACTAGCATCAAAGTGAGGGATTGCATGATAAGAAACGCCTGCAGTAAGCAGTCACTGTAGGGTGGACTCCAGGCTACTAGATGGCGAGTAGATGGAAGCAGCCATATATGTACAACAGCATCACAAACCCATGAGAGAAGCAAAAGATAAGAGCAAATCACTAAAGCTTCAAAGGGTACAATTCATATGCAGGAGGACTACTGTGCCATACATATCCAACGAGGACAGCAAAAAAAAATCATAGGCGTGTAGTGCGTTTCGGTCAGGATTTTCCATAGCTTGATAACTTTCTCTGTGAATAAAAAGCCTCCTTCAAATGAGTATCAGAAACCAAAGTATGATAGTAGCAGTTTGGGGATTGATCGGGGATGGTAAGAATGGGCCGAATTTTTCGCCCAAAAGACCGAATCATCCAAATTGTTACTGCTTAATCTATCAGAGACTTCAGTCTTCCGCAATTCGTATACAGATTTGTAGAAGCATTTTCTGCTTCCGCCATGAGTTCACCTGCCATCCCTTTCTCCTTTACGTGCTTGACTTTGAACCTAGTTTTTCAGCCTGCATCTGTAGTTTTATAAGTCACGTGTTTTTTTTTGTTTTTTACCGGAATACATTTCTGGTTCGTCTCAAACTTAAGTGACTTGGGTAAACTAGTTTGGACAGGCAGTGACGCCGGGCTATATAGTAGGAAGTTGTTGGGGCTCTTCAGCAATCACTTGGAAATCTTTCGGGGGCAGTGGAGGGTGGTGTGGACTGGAGACTGTTGCTGGAACTGGAGCATTTATCTTTCATTTACAGGTGGAGCTTTTTCAGGCTTGTGCATTTAATATAGGGAGAGACAGAAAGAAGAAACATTTAAAAGGAAAAGCAGCTCTAACGGTCTGGGGAACAGAAACAAATGTGTGGTGCAGTAAAAATAGTTATCACTGGTGGTGGGTATCATTTGCAGACTGATTAGCTGTTTTTATTAGGCTTTCACTTTTTCATTTATTCATCATTTATTCTGAAATAATGAATTTCCACGACATTTTCTCATATCCATAAGAATACAGTGCACAGCAAAACATGTTAGATAATGTAAACACAGAAAAAAAAACAACAATAAAATAATGAACGCTAGCAAACAATTCTTAAAATACAAAAAAATAAAACGTTTCCAGTTTTGTGTTACAGGAACTGTGTACAATATTTATAATGTCATACTTCAGCCAATGATGCCATGCACCATATACAAAATTAGACCCCATTAAAACGTGAGCGGCAATGAGTACCTTTTAAAAAGGTTCATGCAGCTTCTGTATACCGAATGCCCCTTCTTCTTAGAAATGGGAAAATCCAGGTCCTGCTAAGATTTGCACAATAGGGGCAGAGAAGTACAAAGTAGGAAATTGATTCCCAACCTGAGGAGAAAATTGGGCAGTTATCACTCCCTGGCTTTCATTTAGTAGTTTCTATTTCCCAGAAGCAGGTTTGGGTGCACAACTGGTTTTCACGGAGGGCCGAATGTACCTTTAAAGCTGCGTGTAGTGGGCTGGACTAGCAATGTGTGGCAAGGAGCGGGGGAAGGGGAAATCCCACAGCATGAGCAAGGGGGTTAAGCAAGGAAAATGAAAATGAAATGGAAAAGGCCCTTTTCATGAAGACAGGGGCCTCAGAGAGCAAGGACTGTGACGAGGAAGAACAGGACGCTGCGTCTCTCCCGGTGTGTCGCTCACTCTCTTTCGGTCTTTCTTTCTTGGCTCATGTTCCTCTTTTTCTCTCCCGATGCTACGATTTCTGTGTCTCTTCCCTTCTTCCTCTCTCCCTCTCTGTTACTATTTGTGTCGCTCGGTCTTTCTTTCTCTCCCTCTTCCCCCTGTGACTGTTTTGTCTTTTTCTCTCTTCCTCCTTCTCCTCGTTGTCTTTCCCTCCCCCTCCCCATGTTACTATTTCTGTGTCTCTTTTTCTGTCTTTCTATTTCGTCCCTTCTTCCTCTCTGCCTCTCTTCCGTCCATATTGCTATTTCTGTCACTGTCTTTCTTTCTATCATTCAGTCGTTATTTCTCGCACCCTCTTTTTCTCTCTCTACCTGCGTTATTATTTCTGTCTCTTTCTATCCTTCTCTTCTCTTCAACACCCGCTCTCTCGTATGTCTTTGCCTTTCTTCATCTATATCTTCCCCATCTCACTTCTCCTTACCTCTCCCTATCTGTCGTCCTTTTCTGTATCTCACTTACTACCACACTGAGGGACCGGAGGGGCGCGCCTGTACTTCCGCTCTCTATTTGGTAGAGGAGAGGCACAGAGGACCCCAGCCAAGATTCTCAATAAGGTAGCAATGGGCAAGCAATCAAGGCCTAGCTTCTCGGGGGATGATGCGGGCTGGTTCTTAAGTACAGTGTAGTCCTCAAGCACCCACAAAAGAATGTCCGCACACTGTATCGGTTACAGTCTTTATATAATATTCAAGGTTATATACAATATCACAATAACGCATTTTGTACTCGTTATCTATAATGGCAAATATACAGTTCTACGTGGTACCACAATTACTATTAGATCTCTTTAAAGTGCATCAACTGTACGGTTAAAATGGCACACAAATCAAGTCCTAAAGGAAACCAACAGTAGAGAAAAGAGGCAGGTAGTTGATAAGAACAATGGGCAGAAATGCTGGTCACTACCGTTAAACACAGCTCTGTGTGGAGATCCCCCCCACCTGGGCAACCTGTAGAATAAAGATATAATCCCAGTCCATATATTGTTCACAAGAGACTTCCCAATAGTTCTGCAACCCCAAAGTACCTGGTGTTGTAGCGTTCCTCGTCCGAATCGACGGCCCTTCTTGAGTGTCCTCCCTTTAAGGCAGGAGTCACGGGTCGAACGTCCAACGGAGAACAGGGTGAACTACGGCGGTGAAGTGGCAGCTTCGTTCCTAGCGGTGCTCGTCGTTGGGGGAAGCGTAAACGTCCTGCAAGCAAGAGGCGTGCGGGGCACCTCAATGTTGATAGTTCTGGACCGAAAAGAGTGGGAAGAACTGTGGCCCAGCAAGGGGGTCGAGTCGTCAGCGTCTCTGTGGACCTTGGGTGGCGGGAAACCCACAGGTGGATGCTCCTCTGGCCTCCACCTGGCCTTCTCCGGCGGGATAAGACGGCGGCGATGTAGACGAGAGTGGCCTTGGATTCGAAAGTTCTTAGGCAAACGGGAGCACGGCAGGCTCCGGTTGGTGACAGCGGTCGTCGACAGTGGTGGACAACAGTCTGGGTGCTTCTCCTTCGGATTCCGCAGCAGTCCCCGTCTCAGGTCGGCAGCCTGTCGAAGGTCTGTCTACCAGGGAGCTTTGGCAAAGATCAGCTGGTGCACGATGGTCCCTCGTAGCTCGGGGAGAGGGTGCCTTACCAGGTCCTCTCTGGGTCAGTCCCTGGAGACACAGCAGCTTTCAGATTGTGAAGGAGAGCAACAGCAATTCTTCTCGTCCAGCAGGGCTTCAAGGTTAAGCTTCAGGTTACTCCAGTTACTCGTCATAGTGGACTTCAGCTTCTGAACACGATTCCTAGCAGTGAGAGGTCCCCAGATATACTGTTGATCTCCTATTCATTCCGTTGGGTCATACTCAAGCATGCAATCACGGCGAAGGGCATTCATGCAGGCAGGCAGCCAATCAGGCACACAGTGCATTCAGGCCATTCACTTCTCTCCAGACACTCACAACAAGTTATGTGTATTGGGACAAGAACCCAGCCATTCAACACTCCACACTGCATTCATACCAGTTTCGGGCAGGGCTGTCTCAGTCCTTGTGTCAAACACCAGATACTAGACACCCACAACACAAAATGCGTATTTGTCACACACTCCATTCACCCAGGTCCCACCCACAGGCGTACCCACAACATACGGTTGTTGGGAAGGCTCCAGCCAATCTGGTCAGCAATTCCCCACACTACCATATATGGAACTTCCACCCAACAGCCAGTCAGGGGGAAGGGACAGAGTCAGGGCTTCCCGGGGCTTCGGGAAGATCAAGGTAACAGGCGATGGAAGGCAAGAGGCCACGGGGGCCATCTTGCCTCCATCAGGAATCTACAGATTCCAATGACAGGGCCTGGGCATCCCAAAATGGAGGACGCTGAGGGCACCATTCAGCACGGAGCCGCCACCAGCCCATACCCTGCTAGGTGCCCAAAAACATACACTAGGGGCACAGGTTGTACCCCTACCCATGGATGCCATAAGGGTATCCTATGGGTCTGTTCACCAAAACCAAAAGAGAGAGCTTCACCGCCAGGAGTCCCACATGAACTCCTGCGCGGAAAACACGACAGAACACACAATAAAATGCAGTAAAGGACAAGGATACAGAGGCCCTGTCCCTCCGATGCATTTCCAGGATCACACACACCCTCTCCACTCTCACAATATCGCCCTCTCCCTCGCACACATTGCTATGTGGAGGGGGTTAAGGGGCATTTTGCTTGAAGGACCAGGGTGCAGCTCTGACACCCCCTGTAAGCAACGCTCCAGGAGCTTGCTCCCACCTGCCTCTGTGCCACCCGCACCCCCTTGCAGTCCTCCATTTCTCCCACAACAGTTCTTTCACATGTGGCAGGTCTACCACGTTTCATGCAAACCCTCTCCCTGGCTGTACTGCTCTGCAGGAGCGGCCCGGGTGACCTTCCGTTAGTGTCCTGAGTGGCTGGTATGCTTTGCATGACCACCGCACGACTGCTCCTTCCGTCAACTGACCCTCTCTCTGCTATGCAGACAGTCTGGGAGTTTTGTGCTGGACAGCACAATTTAAAGTGGCATAATAAATTGGTAAACTTTTTTTCATACACCCGACACCCAGTCCTCATGGTTCATTCCTTTTGGGCCAACCCAAAAAAAAAAGGAACACTTGCCATGGAAGAGCACATAAACCTACTTATGCATCAGCATGTGTGCAGGTCTAGCAACAAGTGCAGCAAAATGGGTTAATACAACATTAAATGAGTCAATTAATGTAACACGAAAAAGCAATTATTTATGCCAAAAGAACAAAGAAATGCTTTCCGGAAAGTTCCTGGAATGTAGCACTATATGTTCTGCAAATGGCAAGATATTTTTGTTGCTTTTTGACTGCCATCTGCCAAAAATGCCTATGGACTGTCACCAGGATAAAGGTCCTTTATCAGTACAGACAGGGACGGCGTCAGGGCCTTTCAAATGAAAGGGGCCTCAAGGGTACCCCCAGCAACTTCCCTAATATTGCCAGTCATCCGTCTAATAACACAGCAACATATTCCTTCAATGTTCCAAGCCTTTTTTGGAGAAGCTGCGTAATGGCAGTAAACACTCCTCGAAACATGGCATTCCGGTTGTGGAAGAGAATAGCTGTGGAATCTTTAAATGTGAACTGCACTGTAATATGGATATATAGATAGACGAATTTGATGAAGTTAATATGGAAGGATATGAGTAAAATGTCCACGTGTTAGGATAGAGGTTTTTATGTAGTGGTTGCTAGAGAATATTTCGAATTTTAATGTTGGTAGAATAAGATACAAGTGATTATTAGCTGCGTTGGCCGTCCCTTCCATTGGGGAAAACGGAAGTGTCACCTGGTTACCTTTCTACACTGGTTCCTCCACGTCAGCCATTTGCTTACAAAGAAGGATTCCTTGCTAATCAGCAGGCATTCCGTGTTTCAGCTCCCTGCTGAGTAGCAAGGAATCCATCTTTGTAAGCAAGTGGTTAACAGCTGACTGCTGGCTCGCTGTCTTGTGATAAATGGCGGCTATTTGCCTTTGCTTTATATCCATTATAATGTATGTCCACACCCTAGGGCTGCCTCAAACTGCATTCCACTCTAAGCAAAGAGGTGGGGGGTATCATAATGCTGAGGGGCAGACTTTTGTCATGTATGCCCGGCCCCAGCAATGGTCCCCGGCAAACAGTTTACTTATGTAATGAAATGCGGCAGACTGAGTGGCCCATTTCTCATTACAAAAGTAAACCCTCTTGGCGGGCCGCATATAGTGGGATGGATGGCTGCATTTTGCCCGCAGGCCGTATGTTGGGCACCCCAGGTTTAGATGGCATTTCATAAAAAGAAAACACTTAGGACTTATAATCCGATACAAATAACTTTCAGAGTGGCAGTCATTTTGCACAATCAAATGGGCCATAGTGACAAAAAAAAGAGACCATGACCACTCTTTATATACAGATTTAAGATCATTATTGTCCCTTTGGGAAGGGCTAGTTTTTTCGTGCCACAGGCGACAAAAGCCTAGTTCAACTAGGCGCTGTTTAACATGTTTAGCAGTCTTTACCATAGTGCGGAGGGCTACATCAGGTATACAGAAACATGAGAGACCAAGTTAGGGTGAGTGCACAATCTAGCAAAGCCTTGTCTGATGATGCGGGAGGCACATCAGGTATACAGATACATGAAAGGCACAATTAGGGGATGCCAGGGTAAATTGATATTAGCAGACATGATGAGTTACAATAATAGCACAGAGTTGCCAGGTCAAATAGGTATTTGCAAACGCAGTAGGTTACGTGAACAGTGCAGGACTAATACCTATGTGCAAACCAATGACAGGAAAAAATAATTAGGTATACGTATAGTGCACATCCTCACCTCATAGTTCAAGTAAAGCATACGAGAGAAAAACAAATTTGTGCATGAAGAGGTGGTGATACCATCATTGGTGGAAGAGCTCAGTAGTTTTGACGGAGAGCAAGCAGGGAACATCAGGAGAAGGCATGAAGACAAGATATTTATAGTCTGGGTAATGGTATGACCGTAGCAGGCATGCTTCCACAAGAGAATGCATTTAGCAGAAGTCACAGGAGCAAGTTGGTGGGAGTTCTGTCAACTTCAGAAGAACAAAAATAGACAGAGCGCAAATGATTGCAGGCGCACTGACCCGACGCGCTTAATACTCGTGGATGAGCAGACGTAAGGATGGGAAGGTAGGATCTGATGGGTATAAGGGGGTGGCCGCCACAGAGGCCACAGCCGGACAGGCCAGACAGGAGAAGGCCTTGGTGTAGGGCCAGCTTCACCTGCCAGCTCCTATAGGTCGCAGGAAATGTAGTTAAAAGCATCCAATCACCAGGATGCAAGGGCGGGCAAATCGGGCTGCAGGAATGGGAGGCCAAGAACACTGCAATGGCGGCAGTCATTTATGAGGGGATTTCGGTCCCTAGCCATAAAGGTGAAGTTGGCTGGAATGACTTCTGGCCCGGCAGGGCTTACCCTAAGGCAGCATCAGCTGCTACGTTGTTGTTGGCAGAGTGGCCACAGTGCCCCTCCAGCTGCTATGAAAATTGGTAGATCTTTGATGGAATGATTTCGGAGGCAGAACTATACTGGTTTATGCAAAACATCACAGGATAGTGGACAAAGGTATAGTTCCAAATAAAATGGGATAGAAGGTGTATTTTTGGGTAGGGGTAATCCCTTGGGGGGAAACAACTCTTTCCAAAGAATTTAGCATTGTGGCTGCATGAGGTTCCCATAGTTCTGAGCCATATAAGGTCACAGAACAAGTGTGTGTCCTTTAAACCACTGATTATGGGGAAAGCACTCCAGATTTAGATCTAGCCTCCAGCACACAGACTGCGTCTATTCGCTGTGCGAAAGATGTTTTATATCGATTGACCAGTGATTACCCAACCCTAAAATAATCAGAAAAAGGGTATTTGCCACATGATTACATTACTAAACCTAAATGCACTTTTCATAGTTCTAGAGCTGTGGCAGACCATAGATATATCTTTCAATGCATTTACTTCAAGGGAATGATACATACACAAATTCTCCCAAACAGCTAGTTGTTTCAGAAGGCCCATTGGTGTCTCTGAAGTAAATGCAACACCATCCGCATATAGCAGAATAGCAATTTTCACACTAGCAGAGCCATTAGCAGGGCATCACACGCCAAACTCTCGGTACCTTCAGCTAATTTAATCATATACAGTAAAAAGAGGAGCGGGACAAGGACACATCCTTGCCTAATAACAGTGGTTACTTTACACTGGGCAGTACTCTCACCATCCTGGCCAAAACGGACACTTGCTTTATCACTGCTGTACATAGTAATTATGGATTTAAACCAAGGACAATGGGACTCGTAAAAAGTGCCTCCAAAATGTGGTCCTTTTCAAACTGTCAAAAGCGGTTTTAAAAACAATACAAAATAAAAAACATTTTCGGACTTAAAATAAACGTTCATAAAATACCACCAATAATAAAAACCTGCCCAACTGTGCCCAGTTTCGATATAGCATCATCAGTGGCCACTCTTGTGGTCTTATTAACAACACCTTTCCCTAGACCTTCGACCAACTATCAGACGGTGGGACCAGAAGCCAGAGTAAAGGTCCTGATGAAAGGACACCAATCGGAATTGGAGACTTGCCGCTATGCTGCGTCGATAGTGCTTTTCTAAACTATGCATCTTGGAACTCTAAAGGTGAATCATGTTGTACTGAAAGGAAGTTTATTGGTCTTTCTATATACGTACGAGCCACACTATACAACTTCTCAAAGTGGTTCCTTCATGCATCAGCTGTGATATTTGCTGTAGTCTCTCGGGGTCAGAGTGAGTACATAGATGCTGGGCGCTCCCCTAGTAACGGACCATGAATTGCCCTTGCATATATCAAGTGGGGCTGCACGGTTGAACATGCAATCATAAACATCAGCAGTTCAATCGAATTTATTTGCTATACATTTGGGGTAACAGAAAAAGATGTAGGGTGCTGGAAACGTCGTTGGAGGTTGTGGTGGGAAATGCGTGTCTTGTTGATTGGAAGTGGGATGAAACACACTGCTTGAGAACCTTGTGAGCAGTAGGCTGGCGGAGGAATTTGTGCTGGACAAGCTTGGTTGAACAGGCTAATTCATATACAAAACAGGCAGTTGAATTAATTCTGGAGGAAGAGAAAAATTGGAGGGTGTCAAACATTGTTGAGGGTGGGTGGAACTGTACACATTCCGGTGCCAGCACCAAATGTGGTTCAGGAAGGCAAAAGTACCCAGTAAATGGTTAGCAGAGATCTTCCACCCTCATTAAGGTCTTTGACCTAGGGCACAAAGTACACTCTACTGTTACAGACTCTAAGATGCCTGATGAGTTCCAGCGTCAAAGTAATCCCATGCCCAAGCTGATGGTAGCAAAAGGGGCCCTCCTGCTTTTGGAAGAACTCCTGGGCCTTTCTTGAACCCTCACCGAGTTTAATACCCTTTGGACCGCTACAGTACTAGTGCTGGCTCTGCTCTTGACCCCCTGTAGTACCAGCTCTCCTCCCCCCTGACACCTGTGCTACTAGTTGTGCGACCACCTCAGTCTCCTCTGCCGCCTCTGTGTCACTGGTTCACTCAGAGGCGTTGTTGAGGGGGATTTGGGGGGTATGGCCCCAGGTCTTTTAGTTGTAGCCCTGGATAGAAGATCAGGTGCTGCAACCAAAATGCTAGCTAGCCCCAAGTCTCGCCAGTCCCGACATTAGCTTAGCCCCTGATCTTTTCCAGACATAGTAGCACCCCTGGTGTCACTGTAACCACTAGTCCCACCTTCACCCCCATCAACTGACATAGCATCCTCCTCACAACAATAGCATTTGCAGCAGCAACATCTGCAGGTGGAGGCAGATTGTGCACCTCAACCAGAGGATACTTATAAAACTGTGCCCCCCTCCTCTGATTCCAAGTAGAATGATAAGAGATCCATAACAACTCAATCCAGATTGCTGTATTCCAGCACAGACATAACCAGATCAGATTCCTATGCCTGCAACTCAGCCATTTTTCCCCAACAGAAAAATAGGTTCTCCTAAACAAAATATAAATACACATTTATTTCTCTAAGAAAAGAAATAAATTAATGTTTTGCAGCAATATCAACGGTTTCCCTATGAAACAAATTGAGTTCACAAATAAACTGGTAAAAAGCACAAAAAATAAAGGTTTGCCTAACTTACATAACCAGGTTTTTGAATTAGAATCATAACACAAAAGAAAATGATTCCCGAATAAACAAAATACAAGTCTTCTCAAATACCGTGCCTGGCTGATAAAAAATACACAAATTAAGTTATCCCAGCTAAAAACAAAATCAAACCACAAACCGTCTCCAAAGAAAAAGTAAATCCTGCCTAAGCCCTCAAAAATCACTTTGTCCAACTCCTGCTGTGGATTATCCATGCCTCAACTTCCTCCTGCAGCTAAAGAAGACCCACAAAGGAAACGGATTGAAGCCAGTTCTTTATATAGGCTGCCAAACTTGTTTTCTTCTTAGGAAATCGTACAGATCCACCCAAGAACACCCAAATCAGACATCACTATGGGAATGTGGGCCGAATCCTCACACGATAGCCAAATACGCTTAAGGGCTTCACAATCTCATCCGAACTCGAAACAAAGATTCAGCATTACAATTCTTCAGTAACCACCTGTGGATTTGCACATATTCAGTGATTAAGCCTGTATGGAGATTCACGCAGGCTTAGTCGATTGATGAAACCATTTCATACACGTCAAAAAGGTTACTGTGACCCAGCGGTTGGACCATACTCTTAACTAAAGCCAACTGTATGGATTTCAGGATCTTCATGATGAGATGACAGGAGTTCTACGACAAGCAGGGCAGCTGGCGATAGAATTAGAAGTAAAATCTCAAAAGACCATTAAAAAAAAGAAAGAATAATCTCAGTCTATTGAGCGAATCACGTAATCAGTGCAAAACTGCATAATCCACCAGTAAATAGAAGTTAAATGTAGATCAGAGGTCAAAACACTTACTTAAATAGATTGTACTTTTATTATGTTATTTTTCAGTGTGTTTATCTTTTGAATTTCTAATACTTCTAGGTGGCTTTTCTTGAATAGTTGCTTTGCTTTGGCCTCCTGTTTCAACCTTGAGAGGATATGAAACGCGTTCACAGAACATTGGTGAATGAATTCGAGAACAGTATCCCTTAATGGCTGTTAGTACAGAGATCGCTACTAACATCCTCTCAGCCAATCAGAATGTTCGGAGCGCAGTCAATATCTACTGGTATTGACTGCAATCTGATCAGTCTCACTTCAAAAGCACATAGTGATACAATAATGCAATGTCAGGTAAGATATTTTTCAAAGGTACACTCCCCTCTCTGGCAGCATATTTATATTGCTACAAAATTCAAGTTAACACACTAAAGGGAGCGCTAAAACATGGGAAAATACGTTTACTTGCTTTAAAAGAGAAATCATTTACTTTCACGTTACACCGAGCATTCATGTTAAACCTTTTCCAGTTTAATCACTTTTGCAATTAAAATGGTGAATTTATGAAGACATCCTAGTTATTTAAATACTACAATATTAAACCAAATTTAGTTTACTAGCAGTTTGCTCTTTGTATTAGTTACACTGTTAACATTTTGTACTTCACCACTGAAATTTGCAAACATGTATTGCTATTCCAAATGCTCACCACTAATACGATAGACTGTTTCCGTCTAGGACTATAGCTCACGTCTGGGGTGGTGGCAAAACAAAATAAGAATTGTTTTTGCAAATTTAGAGCTGTAGGTCCCTCCAGGTCCACAGAACCAATAAAAGCAATGGCAATGGTCCTTTAAGTAATTAAAGCAACAAAGAAAAAACATTTCTATCGATTCTACCTCTAATATTACAAAATCAGTGTTCTCAGTTTGACAAAATCTGTAAGGAATCAAACTCTGCCTTCATATTACCCATACAAATCTTAACAGATTAACTCTCGATCGATTTTCCAGATAACATTAACTTAATTAGGAAGAACCTGTCCTTAGCGATCCCAAAATGTTGCTTGCCAACTAGTAGAACCAGAAATGTTGTTGAATTGTTCGAGGGATTTGAAGGCCTTCTGTGTAATTGATAGTAAGCAGACACACAGTTTACTCATCTGCTAAATGTCCAGGCTTGCCACTTGATATTATTCCACCGAGAATTGTGCTAAATATTAGGCCCCCTTTTTTAGAGGACATCTTACATATTTGTAATGCTTTTCTTTCTACTTGAGTGTTTCCCAATATTTGAAAACTTTCAGTCACTAAACCATTGTTAAAGAAACCTTCTTCAGACCACTCAGACTTCAACAATTTTCGTCCTGTCTCCCAACTTCTTATTGTTTCTAAAC
This sequence comes from Ambystoma mexicanum, assembly GCF_040938575.1. Lineage (NCBI taxonomy): Eukaryota > Metazoa > Chordata > Amphibia > Caudata > Ambystomatidae > Ambystoma > Ambystoma mexicanum. The sequence continues at coordinate 669,434,149 of NC_090927.1, read as the reverse complement.
AACTTGAAAGGGTCTCTGTGAACCAAGTTCAAGACTATGATGCGAACACAGCTCTCCTGGACCATGCACAAACAGCCTTTAGGCCTATCCAAAGCACAGAATGAATAACCATCTCAGTATTGGATAACTTACAAGAACTAGCGGTCAAGGGGCATTCTAGTATCCTGATTTTACTAGATGTATCCTCTGCATTTGATACGGTCAATCATTCGATCCTGCTAGACAGAGTTTCTAACACGGGTATTCAAGGTACTGCCTTTAAATGGATTTAGCCCTTTAAGTATAACACAAGTATAACACAAGTTGGAACTTTTTACTCAGACGCTAAACCATTGTCAAGTGGGGTTCTCACCAATTCTTGTTAATCTTCACCTCGACCTTTAATGCATAGTTGTCAACATGACCCATTCCAATATGTAGGTGCTTACCCAGTCCTGGTTTTTTCTTTGCATTCTGGGGCTTGCAGTCCAGGTTTTTATCATTTTTAAAGTGGAAATGGGAGTCCCAGAATGCAAAGAAAAAAAAAAACGTGACTGGTTAAGCGCCTACAGATTGGAATGGTCATGCTGGCAATAGTTGATATTTTACACCAGTCTGGGGGGGGGGGGAGATGAGGACAGGGGGAGGTCATACGTTCTTTTCAGCATCTAATGCTAATAAAAAGAAGTGGGATCAGGATCTGTTAACTTTGTATCCACAGAAAATGCTGGAAAGAAATTATAGTATAATTGACCGAATTACAGCTGTACTAAAATTTCATACAGCTGAAATGTCGAACAATTATACCATATTATCCCATTATAGTGAACCGGGATTGTGGGGGGTGTCCGCCTCTCCCTTGTTCGCTATAATGGAATCGGAGGTTGTAGGGGTGTCCCCCGCTTTCAATACATTGGGGAGAAAAATAAAGTTATTAAAAATAAAGACGAACCTGAGGCGTTGGTTCCCATCCATGTGAGTGAAGGGAACTGGTGTTGCAGGGAGACAAGGGAGTCGTCAGAACACAGTGTGCCACCAAAAGATAATTAGGGGTGGGGGGAGTGGGTAGGGGGATGCGGGGAAACAAATGCGTGATTATACTGCAGCGCGCATTTCAAATGTGAGATGTTCATATTCGTAATTATACGCTGAGCTATAATCACATACATCCGTTAGCTTTGTCAATTAAATGTTGTGCTTATATATTTTCTGTCGCCCCTTTCTCTATTACAAAGTCTGATTGGTATATATTTATCCAATCGATTAGTTAGCATTTTGGTAATATTTTTTACATCTAGGTTAAGTAAGGCAATCGGCCTATGTGTCCATCAAGTAGTTACATGAACGTGAGAAAAAAATAAACTATCGTTTGAGATGGAATGGATAAACACTGAAGGCATCAAGAGTTAATCATTTAATAGTATTATATGCAGCAAAGAGCTTGAAAACGTGGTCTCCAGTCACATGGTCAGATGAAAATAGACATTTGGTTGAGCTACACCGAAACCAGAAGATAAGACCATGCCATACTCCCTTTTATTCTCAGGCACAGAGCCTCTGCAAGGCCAAGTTCAAAGCCTTAATTGAATGGCAAACGGCAAGAGCGATGATAGATGTTGGGCTAATTGGATGGGAAGGCATGACCATGCCGAATCTCCCTGCACCTGGAGTGTGCTGTTAGCGTGTGGAATATTCCAGAAGGGTACAAGCGTGCCAACCAATTGTAGAGGGCCACGTATTAAGAGAGCCCTACAGTTTGTGTAACCAATGACTCGTTGTGTATTTTATGATGATGAAGATGGCTTGTATTAGGAGGAGGGCTTAGTTGTCCACCTGATGCTAAGAGACCCAATCACTACTCCCGTTAGTATGGAACGTATACTTAGATGTTCCCTGAAAGCCTATCATATCCCCAAGTAGGTTTTTGTAGTTTGCCACATAGTAAAAATTCATCATCAATGACATCGCACTATCAAAGTTATGTTTTTTATTAAATGTATTCAGAGCTCGAGCTAACGTCGTATGATGTCAGTTGTAACCTCCCCGTTTTAGACAACTGCAAATAAAACAGAACAAAGTTTTGCCAACTTCCTGAGTCGGTTTTCATTATTGATGTTTGAGTAAATTCTGCATCTCCAAGTATTGCTACCTCGTCTTAAAGGGCCCCAGGTCTATGGGATCAGTTCTTCAGCCTTTCAACTCATTACAGAAAGGGGAAATACCATATGCAAATCAGACACTGTTAATCCTGTTAGCTTTACCTCCTTAGACAGACATATTTACCACTCTGTGTTAGACTCCGGTGACATGAAGGACGTGTTTGTTACTATGAATAGAATCCCTTGAATGATACAAGGGATTACGAACAAAAACACAATCCGTGAAATGTGTGTCAGCCAAATACAAAAGAGGATTCATAGATTAATACCCAAATACAAAAAGGACCACTGTATCTCTGGCATCCTTTATTAACTGACGCACAATTCATAAAATCATGATACTCACACTTGCTTTACAAAAAACTTAGCTTTGCTCGCTACTGTAAGGGATCAAGAGTACGAGTCGGACACAGTATCAGGTTTTAGGTTTGAAATAGTACTTTTAATGTCAAAATAATAAGAGGGTTGGGGAAATCCTACCCATTCCTAGGTCTATGATGGGTTTCCCTGCCTCAACAAAGTTAATTAATGTCTGTCAGGATGTTGAACAAATAAAGTATCCCCCGTCTCGTGTCCAAAATCCTAATCCGACCTTTACACACTATACTAAATACAAGGTGTAAATGGGGATTTCTGTGAGCTATAGACTGATAGCTTTCTCTTGAAATGAATATGCCATAAAGGTGATTCTATTGAGACCCCGTTTGTCCATTCCAGGTCTGAAGGTTCGTCCTCCCAGGCAATGAAAGTGAACCCAGCCTTATCCCACCATGAAACATCTAGGACGGTGTATACGACCCCCATCAGTTTCCTGTCTAACCTGAACGCCGTATACTCCCTGTCCACAAGGACCCCGTCATTAACAGTTACAATATGTAAAGCCCAAAAGGTATTTACACATGTCTGTAAAACGTAGCCACCTCGCCAAAGTTTATCTAGTCAGGGTGTCCAGAGCAATTCTGGAAAAACGAATCACCCCACAAAAGTTGCCTTGTCCCTCCTTCATGATTGCCAAACTCCACATTTGAGACATCAAATAGGGTGTCCCTCAGGACATACAGAAATCTGGGGAAAGCTATACAAAAGAGCTCTGTCTAGGAGGAACTTTTTTTTCTGAACTGTCGCATAGATTCCCCCAAACACTTACAAGGAAGTTAATTCAATTGTTGAGTTGCATGCGGTCTGAAATATGTGCACTCCCTCCGAACTACATCATAGGTCGATTTGTCCCAATACATATTTAAATCCCTGTATAATCCAAAGCCTGTAACCATGTTTACTACCCTTGGCATCCAGAGTTCTTGGTTGCTGACAAGCATCGGTAGATCGAATTTTAGAGATATTCGATCATAAACCAACAGGGAGCCACTCCAAACTTGGCAGAATAGGAGCAAGGTGGATATACCATGCTAGTGGAAAAAATAGTCAAAGAAAACAACAACTAGGAAAGAGGTCAGCCCTGCCTGTTCTCCTAACCATGCTGCACCTCTGCTACAGATCGGGTCATTGTAGCGCAACTCAAACCCAACCGAGAAAAGTGAGGAATGAAGCCTACATTTTCAGCATCACTGCCAAAAAAGGACCATTCAATTGTGACGACTGCTTTCCTCAACTCCAGTGACAACAAAGCCAATAGGCCTGCAGGCAGTATTGTAACAGGCCAGCACCATGAACAGTCTACGAATATTTATCTGAGTAAATCTATTCAAGGTGGATCATTCTGAGATCACCCTAGACAAAAAGATTGCTAGAATTCTAGAAAACTTTTTTTTTGGCGATTAGTAAGGAAATAGGGCGGTATGAAATAGATTGGTCTGCGGATTTACCTTTTTTGAGGATTATAATAGTGGCCGACCTCAGGTCCGTGAATGCGAGATCCTAGTTCTATAGTCTAAAAACATTGAGCAGGTGTTTGGTGATACCTTCCCCCAAGATTTCCCATACCTCAGTCCATCTGGTCTCGGAGTTCTCCCCTTCTGTAACCTGTGAATACTATGTTCCACTTTAGCACTTGAATACTTCACATTAAGGGATTTAACTTGAAGGCAGGCTAAGAGGACTTATGGGATGCTGTGCATGCATGCCGCCAATGTGGGCTGGTCACTCTCCCTATTAGTAGTCTATAGCGGAGTATAGTAAGCTAGCGAAAGCAGTGCTAATACCTGGCCCACGCCAACTATGTGGTCATGTTCAATCTTAATTTATAGTATACATCTGACCTCCTCCTCACGAACAGCCAGCCAGGCCAATAGCTTTCCGATTGGTGCCTTTGCTCATAAACTATCCCTTTTGAGAGGCAACAGAGATGCAGCATATTATGCCAACTCTCTATGTAATCCATTTTCCTCTCTGCTGTTCCCCACCATCCTCAGATCATAACTTCTGTAATGGTCATTTAATGAACTTTCTCCTGCTTTTTCTTCGCAGTCCATGCCAGGGTCTTTCACCCCAGCCCCATGAGAACTGTTTTATATGCCTCCCAAAGGACGCCCCCGCCTTCGGCCATGTCCATATCTTATTGGAAGTAATGTGTTGTGACTTCAAGTTGTTCTAGAAGTCCTGCATCCCCAAGTGGAACATGTTAACTCTCCAAATCTCCAATGGGGAGGGCCACGCAACGTGAATTTTGCCATAAGGCGAGCCTGGTCTGACAAGCGTCTGGGCAGGTAATCTTCTCCTTTCACCTTATGAAGCCCTGACTGTGGAAGGAACAGTCTACTCGAGAAAGGAAGTGCATAGCTCCCAAGTGGTCGAAGCTCTTCATATCGGGACGCAAACATCACCAGGCATCATGTAACCCCAGTGACCCGGCACATTCAGAGAGCTTGGGGATCTCACTCTGCGATATGCTCTTTGGGGGAATCTATCCACCCACCTATCCATAACATTGACAAATTACCCTGCAGTAAACGTTAGGTTGGGTCCTGCACCAGCACAAAGCTCTGTGACACTCTTCAGGAACTCATCTGAAATTGGGGGATGTGCATAGATATAAATAATGGATATGTTCGTAGCCAATTTTCCACTTCACTCTTACATGATTAAGAGCGATCCCACAGGGTTAGAATGCAAGCAAATAGTGATACACAAGACACAATTTCTAATTAAAATGTATCACCCCTCCTGAACAGAGATCCTTTCGTGAACCCAGCACGGAAGCCTGTTGGATAAATTGACCTGTCTGAAAGCATGTACTTTTGTCTCCAATAGTTGTGTCTCCTGAACAGAACTAGGTTGGCCTGCAACATTTTCAGTATTGTACGATCATACACTTTCATATTTATCCTCTGGACCATCCAAATCCCATGACATGCATTTCAAGGATGCTTCCTCCATGTTAGAAGGTAATACATATTATTAAAGTGATGATTCGTCTATGCTATTTAAGTTCAAAAACAAACCTTGTGATTACTTCGATGGTAACAATCTACAAACACTTCAAATCTTTTCACAAACAATGATATGAAGTTTTTTTTGTTTTTTTTTTAAGTATCTGGTCAAGTTAACACCATCTTTAGCCAAACAGACCTGTGCAGTTGTCGTAGAGGGAAGCTATTGCTTGAACCAAGAACCAACGTTTGCCACAATTGACAATGTCATTGGCCAAAAAAACAAAAAACCCTGTCTTTTTGAAAGGTGGCTATATTTTGAGATTAGAAAAAGAAAATGTTAATGTAGTGACTACTGTTCGCCTAATCCATAGCACCCTCTCCCCAAACCCCCATACCTGTGGGATTTCCTGCTCACGGGGACAGGAACCAGAGCATTAAAGTGCATAACTAAAATTACCTCAAATTGAATTATTCACGTATATGTGCAGTCCACGCACAGCCATGCCTTTCCAGGCACCGCTGCAGCCTCGCCCCGCCACTTCTTTTCTGTCACCTAGGCCGTAGCTGACTGACAACTAATTTAGTTGGCCATGTAGGCGGGAGCGTGGTGGAAGGGGGACAATGGACTAGGAGAACAATAATCGCTACAGTGAGTAGAATTCATCTTACTCCAACGTCCCACCATACCTCCTCCATACTTGTGGGTGAATCACCAGTACATACATTGAAAGAGAGGAGGTGGTCCTGACACCATCGAGCCAAACAGTGTTGGAAGGACAGAGGAGGGATGGGGGCTGCAAGCGATGGGCAAGTAAAGAGGGTTGCGAAGATTTCTTTCAATCTGGTTTTAAAAAAGGGGGCTGGAACTTCATTTGTTTTATACTACAGCTCTTGGCTACTCAAGCAAGAGCACGCAAAATGCCTCCCTATTTGGCACTACTTGATATTTCTAAGGCTTTTGATTGCGAGATAAATAGTAGACTTTGGCAAAAAATGTACTTGTTCGGGTGTCCGGCCTCTTTGGTGACCATATAGGCCAGCCTTCATGGGGGGACCAAAGTTAAAGTCAGACTAAGTCCACAGGGAGGTTGCACCAGATGGATTAATACCCATTGTAGACTCCGGCAGCACTGTGTCCTGGCCACCTTTTTATTCAGTATGTATATTTGTCATATGTGTCTAATTTTACAGAAGGATCTGGCAAATCCCTTGAAATTGGGGAATTTGCAATTACATTATGTGAACTACGTGGATGACATGGTCTTATGTGATTTGACCCTGCTTGTGTTACAGAGCTCATTAAAGGCAGTACATTTGTACCTGTTGGATTCAGAATTAAATATTGTGAAACCAAAATCTTAATTCTGAATGCTTTAAGGTCAAAGGGAAAAACAATTAAAATGGTTTGTTGGCAATCCGTGTCTGGAGGTTGTAATTCAATTTAAATACCTGGGCAGTACGATAAAACACAATGTATAAATCGATTAGAGCCTTTCTCTCCAATCTCGAGCAAATTGGAAGTTATGAGCATATTCTGTCTCCACCCAAAGCAACCTTATTTCTGAAGTTGAAGGAAGAATGTTGTCAGGCAGCATGTAAAGTGCCGCAAGATTGGAAAGTAAAGTGTGATTCATTACTGTTAAGAATTAAATCATCCACTGCTGAATTTTGTTTGGCCCCAGGGAAAACTAAGCAAAAATTATATAAAACAGGTTGGATTTTAAATAGGGAGACATTGATGAATTAAGTGTTTTTATGATCATTTTGTTTGGGACATTAAGCCCTATAATATTGTAGCATCTTATAGTATTTTAAAAGTTAAATAAAATGTGTTTTTAGCGTATGATGTTCTAGGAGTCAGATTTCATATTGAAAAAGAGGGGAGATTATGTCGCTATTGTAAAGAGATGGTGGAAACGTTAAAACACCTATGTATGTATTGCCCGTCTTTTTTGGACATTCAGAAAGAAAAATGCGCAGGATTTGTGCATCGTGAGGACGACAAAACATTTATGTGGTTCTGGCTCTGCATTTCAAAAGCCAATTAATTTTCACTGTCCATTGCTATCATTGAATTTGTAAAGAATGTTTTATGTGATGGTATATCTAGATTGTTATTTTAATGCTGCTGTTATTTGTAGTTTTGTCTTTCTTGTTTTTTCTATGTCGGTTTATGTGTAAATCTTTCTTTAAACTATATCACACAATAAATAAAGTAAGCCTCAATGATGCAAGAAACTATCCAGCTGGTGATAGCTGCCAATCTGCAAGAATTTACCCCATAAACAATAGTCTATCAGAACATCCGATGTCCTAGTCCTGTCCAGTAAAATTTAGTGCTCAGCAAACACAGAACGTGAAGCACCCTTCAGCTCTCCAATGAAGGGTTGGGAAAGAACACTGGTAGACTAATCTCTTGGTTATTGTGATAATCCAATACAATGTTTGGTGAAAGGGCAGAACGTAGTAAACTGTCCAACTGCTGAAAGGGCCCTAAGCTCCCCAACTTGGCAGACTGACATGACAGCCACAAAGAAGGCAAGCTTCCAGGCCAACAACCAGAGATTGACTATCGCTTCTGGCTTCTGAATCAAAGGGCTTATGGGTCAGCCCCAACTGAATAGACAGAAACAAGACCGGAGCCCAGCCAAGAGTCACTTTACCACTGGGTTAGGCAGGAAGGATTCTCCCTCCATGTCCTTTCATGCTGCTGAGAGGTAGGTGTGACATGACGCAACTGAAACCATCAAAGAGACCAGATCTAAAATGAACGATAAGGCAGGATCGAAACCACAAGTTAGGGGGTTCAACTATCCCCAGCGGACAAAAGGCAGTCTTGTCCACTTGCCCTTGTACTGGGCCCTCGTGGAAAGGTGATGAGCTGGCATGAGGACGTCTATGTTCTCTGGACAAGTGCAGTTGCCCCAGTTTCACCTCCTGAGGACCCAGGCTGATAACTGAAGAGATTGGAGGGAGGGATGCCAAATCCCACCCCTCTTCACTTCCTGGGACAGAATCTGGTCTGGGAGGAAGTCTGACCAGAGGCAACCAAGCCAGAGCCGTCAGGTTGGAAAACCAATACCTGGCTGGCCACAGTGGTGCCATCAGAATGATGAAGCTTGTCCTGGATTCATTAAACCTCTTCAACACCCTGTGGATTGGTGGAATAGGAGGAAAGGCGAGCATTGATCAGTAGGTTATCATTCAGAGTTTTAGTGCCTGTCCAGCAGGGAGGCAAAAAAGCAACACTTGGAGTTCAGGAGAGTAGCAAATGCACCACCAAGGAGTCTCCCCCACCCTTGCAAAGAAGTCCTGAACCACCTGCGAATGGAGCACGCACTTGCGGACTGATACTTCCGCCACAGTTCTCTCCCAGAGATTGGAAGGTCTGCACATGGATATAGAGCTGAAGGGCCGACTCCCACAATTCCACTTCCAGAGCAACAAGCTGTGGACTTGGTCCTGCACTGCTTGTTCAAATAATACATAGCAGGGCTATTGTCTGTAAAGACCTGCACACAAGAGTTCTTGACAACCAGAAGAAAAGCATTTGGGGGATTGAACATGACAGGTAGTTCCAGAGTGAAACGTTTGGTGTATTGTGTGCCACAGGTTCTGCTGCACCTTGAGGTAAATCGAGGATGGCTCCTCAACCCACCAGGGGAGAATCCCTGGTTATGGTCCATGTGGTAGGAGGATCCAAAAACTGGACCTCATCTCGAGGTGGGAGCAATTTTTCCATCACCTCAAATCTGTATGTAAACACATAGGGATCTGAACCACTGTCAACTGCAGGTGGTCCACTTTAAGACCAGATCGAAGCAAAATAAGGCTGGGCCTGCCTCATCTTGGGCCTGTCTGTTGTAAGGCACTGAAGGGACCCAAGAGGCCACTAGGCCCAACATGCTGTGGTCGAAGTGCTGGACAAAAAGAGAGGGAGTTGCAAGGATATCCTTAAACCTCTCTCCTGTTGGAAAAGAAACCCTGGCCAGGCGAGAAACCCAGATGAAGCCCATTAAGGGTTAACCTCTCGGTTGGCATCAAGGACACGTTTCCTGGGATCCAGAAGGACTGAAAAAAGGCCTTGACCTCCGATGGACTAGAGGGGAAACCTATCAGTCGTCAACGAAAGGGGAAATGTAAGGGCAAATGTAAAAGGGTAAAAAAAAAAAGACCACCAGCACAGACATTTATTTTGGTGAGAACTCTTGTTGCTGCGTTGAGCCCTGTATTGAAACAGATGCCTCCCAAGAAAAAAGCATAGAAGAACAGGTCACTTACCCCTGGTAATGTTTTTCGACTGGATGTTCCTCCCACGTATTCCTCCTCTTATGATAGACTCCCAAAGCAGTATTAGGTTCTTTTGGATGAGGAAGTAAGAATTGAGAGTTATTGTTTGTCCAGAATGGAGCATAAAACTGCCTTCCAAAAATTTCCTTCATTTTTAGAAGTATCTAAACAATGATGTTTTATGAATGTGTGGAAGGTGGACCAGGTAGTGTAAGAAACCTGAGGGTACTCTCCCAAGCAGACATGGAGAATCCCTTATTCAGGTGGCCAGGGGAGGGCTGGCGCTTTCAGATCTCAACCCAGGGGGTGGATGAGCGAGGGAGGATCACCTGGGTAGGTGAGCCTGGGTTTATGGTCAGGGGAATGCCCCAGGTGAGATGCAGTATTATGCCGAGGAAGAAGGAGAGGCGAGCGAGATATCTGAGGCATTTATAGGCTACAATACATCTGCCTCACCTCCTGTCATTAAATCCCTCTATTTCAATCCAATGACCCCTTCGTCCAGAACCCAACCCCTAAGATTTCAAGCCTGAATACTCCTGGTCCTTCTTTTCTGTACCATTCTAGTCATTATCTTCCGAACACCCAATATAGGGCATTGACAAAACCCTACCATTTCTACAATCCCCTTGTTTAGGTAACGATCCCAATTATTCCCGGTTGCCCTACAAACACTACCAAGCCCGTCCCTCTGCTTGTCACTTTCTGAAGCCTGTGGTTGCTTTGACAACTCGCTACCATTCCCACAATCTCCCATATTAACATCACGATAAGAACTCTGGCCATTCTCGTTTGTTTCTAAAACTCTTCAAAACCTACCCTTCAGAGATCACCACAACCCAAATAAGGCGGCTATAATTCCATGCGACGCCCTCCTTCCCTTCTGACTCTGTAAGATACTTTGATACTCCAATCCTCCCCTTTTCTGACTCCCACACTTTTCACCCGATATAGAAAACAATGGTCAAATAAAACTGTGTACGTGACATGTCCCAACCCGAGGGTCAGGCAGAGTCAGGCAATTAACGAATCACACATCTGACGTCCCTTCCTTTTCCCTACAGGGATAAAAGGTGAAGCAAGGAGAGTACAGCAGAAAGCACGACAAGATGCTACCACACAGCAGTTAAAGAGAAGGAGAATGGGGTCAGGAATCAAGATGGTGGTGAGGAGTTAAGTGACCTTGCCCTTTTTTCGGCCCAGACCTGCAGAGCCTTTGTGGAAGAGAGCCTAAGACCGTGAGCAATAGCACATGTCCTGCAGCAGATAGACACGGTACACAGGGCAATCCTATGCCAATAAGCAGGAGCGAGGGAAGCTCCCGCGCCCATGGTACCGGCCTGGACTCCAGAGAGGCAGCAGCCAAGCGGTTCATCACAGCCAGTGAGTCGAGGGGAGAGACGATGAGAATGCGGTGAGAGAATCACAAAGTGGCAACTTTTTTAACCAAAGCAGATGAATTTTGAAAGAACTGTAAAGGTGTGAAGGGGAGACCAATTGCAGAGGGAAAACAGCACCACGTGGGTGTTAAATCAAGAGACTCTGGTTGAGCCCCTTAGGAGAAAAACTACAGATAACAGAAGGCCATAGGGGGCAAGCAAAATGGGTCAAAGTGGTCATACAGAGGGTCAAGCAAGATCCGCGTACAACCAAAAGACTTTGATCTACAAGTATTGTGAAAGAAAGGGAAGTGAATCCCGTAACACTTGAGAGTAAAGAGAAGATAAAGGCAAGAGGGGTCCGAGCCTGACGGAGGGAGTCCAGGGGTGAAGCCGTCAACCAAAGTAGTTTGATAAAGGAACGTTGATATATGTTTTTGAAATCCGATTGAGAAGGGTCTGCACCCAGAAGAGGGGGAGCCAGGGGTGAACCCATCACCCAGCGAACATGGGGAACAAACTTTTAATTTGTTAAAGGATCTTTTGTTGTTTGAACACGTGAGGTCCTTAAAGGAAAGAGACAGCCCTGATAACTGAAAGCTCGAGGGTTAAAAGCTGAACTATCATCTCGTGCTAGGAAAACCCGAGAGTGTGTCCCGAGAGCTGGCATTGGAATGGTTGTCTCATGCTAGAGAAGCCCGAGACTGTACTGTACTCTAACCTCCCATCTTACCTCCTGTTCAAAACGTGGGGAAGGGAGACCCAGGAAACCGCATCCCGACATATTATTTGAGAACACTTTTCTTAAGGACTATGCCACACCCCTTTTTGTATTAGTTGTGAGGTTTGGCAATAGGTTTCTTAGTATAGGCCCTTTTATTTGACACAACACCACTAGGACTGCCTTATTTTTCATTTGATGGTCGACACATTCTCCCATCTTAGATTTGGGTTTAGAATAGGCGTTTTTCCAACCTACATACTGAATTCATTGTTCAATAAACACCCTCTAACTGTGATCACGTGTGCGTGTGTGTGTGTCTTACTTGTTTTCACCATGAGTTCCTCACAGTAGCTGCCTCGCAGATGTCCTTTACCAGAACTCCCCTCTGAAGGGCAGAGTAAGTTGACATGCCCCTAGTGGAATGAGCCCTTAAACCTTCTGAGGAATCTTTCCCAGCTAGCCTGTAGCACTCCGAAATTGCCAGTATGATCCAACTGGATAGGGTCTGTTTGGTTACTGACAGACCTAGTTTGTGTCCTGTGTATCCGATTAAATGTTGGTTGTGTTGTCGCAACTTTACCATCCTTGAAATATAAAAGCTTAGAGGTCTCCTCGGATCGAGTTTATGGAATCTTTCCTCTTCCTTGCTAGGAAGCCCGGAAGCACAATTTTCTGTGCTAAATGATAATCTAACACAATCTTAGGTAGAAAAGAGGGTTTGACCTTAAGGACAACCTTATCCTTGTAGAACATGGTAAACAAAGGTTTACAGGATAATGCCTGCAACTCACCCACCCTGCAGGCTGCTGTTATCGCTCCTAACAAAATGGTTTTGTAAGTTAGCAGCCATAAAGGGCAATAATGGAGTGGCCCGAAAGGAGCGTATGTCAAAAACTTTAAAACCAAGTTAAGGTCCCAAGTTTGTATTGGGAATGGTGTGGGAGGAAACACATTTGTGAGTCCTTTAAGAAATTGAATTATTAAGGGTATTTTGAAATAGGATGCCTCTTCCAAGATGTGCTTGAATGATATGATAGTTTATTTATATAGCGCCTATACACAATGTGTTTCAAAGCGCTTCAAGGCAAGGGAGAGAACAAGGGAAAATACAATGACATTCTTACAGGCCATGAACAGTAAGGATGTGAAATTACCTATCGTACTCGGCCTGACGATATTTCAGATAGTGCAATAAGGAAGGGAGGGGGAGAGTGGGAAGGAAATGGAAACAGACAGGTGACTACCGTACTAGGCCCGACGACATTTCTGGTAGAGCCGGAGAAAAACAAAGAGGTAAGGGAGAGGGGTGCAGAAAGGTAAGGGAGGAACAAAACAAGTGACTATCATACTCAGCCTGACAACATTTCAGATAGTGCTGGAGGGCGGGTGGGGAGGAAAAAAAACAGTAAGGGGAGGGGGGAGGAGACAGACAAGGTTTTTTTTTTTCATCATACTAGGTCCAGGGACAATTCTGATAGAGTAAGTGCATAGAAGAAAGTAAGGGGAGAGATAGGAAAAGGGAGAAGGGAAGGGAGGAGAGAACAGAGAGTTAGTCAAAAGATTGGAGAAGCAAGAGGGAAGAGTGAATACAAATGCAGAAGTCAGTATTAACACATAATGTTGCAAGCCAAGATACAAGATGAAGATAGGAACAGCATGATTCAGGACCGCCATGAGTACAAGATGCAAAGGAAGTCCAGCATGAGAGTTGAGAAAGGGTGACGCACCATGAATGAATGAAGTCCATAAAAGTCAAATCCAGCATTGGCCACAAGACAGTGATGGTGAAACCAGAATTTATCAGGACAGACTCCTGCAGAAGTAGGCCTGAAGAGGGTGAGGGGGGAGCAGGGGAGAAGAATCAAGAAAAACAGGCAACACCTGTGTGCGAGAATGGTGGGGGCACAAGGGAACATCACGGGGCACCAGGGGGAGTGGGGATGGCCTGTGGGGACAGAGGGAGTAACATGTTGGTGCATGCTTACCTGCTGTCTGAGCAGGGGGTCGGGACCTGGGTCGTCCTGGTCCGAACAGGTCCAAACAGGAATAATTGCCCTTTTCTTACTCTGCCCTAAGCCCAAACAGGAATTGCCATTTTCTTCGTCTGCCCTATGCCCAAACAGGAATTGCCCTTTTCTTCGTCTGCCCTACGCCCAAACAGGAATTGCCCTTTTCTTAGTCTGCCCTACGCCCAAACAGGAATTGCCATTTTCTTCGTCTGCCCTATGCCCAAACAGGAATTGCCCTTTTCTTCGTCTTCCCTACGCCCAAACAGGAATTGCCCTTTTCTTCGTCTGCCCTACGCCCAAACAGGAACTGCCCTTTTCTTCGCCTGCCCTTTGCTTAGGACGCCCGGGCGAGATACGCCCTTGATCTAATAGTTAAGAGCAGGAAGGAAGAGACAGTGCTAAGAAGGTGGGTGGTGCTTAGGCCAGGTGACCTGGATGCACTTGCACCTGCTCCCCATTTGTAAAGGAAAAGAGGCTGGAGGGCTCCTTAAGTAGGGCAAAAGAGCAGCAAGCAGGAAGGCACCAGGTGGCGGGGCTTGCTAAGTGGTGATAAAGAGCGGCAGGCCGGAAGGCACCAGATGGGTGGGGCTTAGGCCAGGTGACCTAGATCCACTTGCACCTGCTCCCCATCTGCAAAGGAAAAGAGGCTGGAGGGCTCCTTAAATAGGGAAAAAGAGCGGCAAGCAGGAAGGCAACAGGTGGGCGGGGCTTAGGCCAGGTGACGTAGATCCAATTGCACCTGCTCCCCATATGGAAAGCGCTGCTAGATAACCCTTGATTGTTCCAATTTGGAGCCCCAGATTTGCCAAATAAAGTAGGAAAGAACACCATCGGTGTATCGCATTGAAAAGGGTCCACATCCTTCTCTAGACCCAGCTGCAGAACTTGTTCCCAAGGCAGCAGTGTATGGATTTCGTTGCTGGCCTTCTGACCGAAAGCAAAACCTCCATTACGTCATCCGGGAGGTACCAATCCTTGTACCTCAGCTTCTCAGAAACCATGCGTGAAGGCTGAGTGTCCTGACCTCTGGATGGAGAACCAGACCACCCTCTTGCGAGAGAAGGCCCCATCTTTGTGGAAGACGTATTGGAGGGCAGATGGACATGTCAGAAGGTCCGGGTACCATGTCCTCCTGGCCCAATCCGGGACTATCGCGGATTTCCCGAACTTTCACAACCCCCTGATCATGTGAGGAATGATATAGACTGGAGAAAACGCCCAGTCCACTAAGAACGCATCCCCTAGAGCACCTCTTGGAAATTTCCTGGAGCAAAATAGTTCGCCCTTTCGGTTGACACTGATTGTGTACAGATCCACTTAAGGGGTTCCCCAAAGGGTGAAGATCTATTGTAGGACATTCTGAGCTAGTTCCCACTCGTAGGAGAGACACTGTTCTGCCTGCTCAGAGCGTCCACCGCTGTGTTCTCTCCGGCTAGATGAACTGCCGATCGAGAGACTCCTTCTTGAATTGCCCGGAACCAGAGATGCATTGCTTCTCTGCACAGTGGCGGTGACTCTACGCCTCCTCTTGTTGAGTTAGTACATGGGTACTGTGTTGTCCATCAATATCGGGACATTCTTTCCCCGTACAGAGGGCAGAAAGGTTTTCAGCGCTAGTCGGATGGAGCCCAACGCCACGGATTGTCAGATCTTTGGCGTGGGATTCCCCAGCCCGTGAGTGAAACATCCGTCACTACGGTTATGTCCAGTCATGATTGCCAAAAAGGTTCTCCTTTCAGAATGTTGTCCTCGCAGGCCCACTACAGAAGGTCCTGTGAGACTCTGCTTGAAATGTGAAGGACGTCCGACATCCGGCCTGAGAATTGGGACCACTGTGTTCCGAGAGCCCATAGAAGGGATTTCATTCTCAGGCGAGCCTCTTGCGCTAGAAAAATTGCAGGATGCCATGAGGCCGAGCAACCTCAAAAAGTCAAAGGCCGGAAGACGTTGGGACTCTGAAATTTGGTGATCATCTGCAAAATGTCTTGAGCCCTCAACTGAGGTGGCAAGGCTTCCCAAGGATGCATCTAGGACTGCTCCAACAAACTGGAGTCTCTGAGATGGTATCATGCAAGACTTCTTGTAATTGAGGGAGAAGCCCCGTCTGTGGAGGGAGTGGCAGGTGATACAGAGTTGTTCTTGGGCCTGTTCGGGTGAACATGCCCGGATCAGCCAATCGTCCAGATGGGGGTAGACGTGAATCCCCCCCATCTCCCGAGACTTGCTGCCACCACTTCCATTAACGAAGTGAAAACCATTGGGGTGGAAGTGAGCCCGAATGGCAGAACTCAAAACTGATAATGAGAACCGCCAATGGCGAACCTCAGGTACTTCCTTGTGCTTGTGATGGATTGGCACATGAAAGTAAGCATGTGGAAGGTCCAACGATACCATCCAATCCTGGAGCGGGAGGGCCTGAAGGATCTGACAAAGTGTGACCATCTTGAACTTGTCCTTCCTGAGGAACTTGCTCAAATATCTCAAGTCAAAGATAGGTCTCAGTCCTCCATCCTTCTTGGGGATTAGGAAATAGGGAGAATACCATTCTCTGTTCCTCTCCATCGCAGGTACTGGGTTCGATAGCACAGTTCTCTAGCAGGGTAAACATTTCCTGCAACAGGAATGGATCTGGAACATTTGACAAATGGTTTCCCGGTGGATGATCCTGACGTCTTTGTATAAAGGGGAGGCATCAACCCTGGGCTACTGTTTCCAGTGTCCATGCATCTGAAGTAATACCTCACCATTCTTTCAGATGCTATGATAGTCTTCCACCCACCAGGGTGTCACGAGTCAAGACCTCGGAGTGGTTTTGAGGCGGCTGAAGCAGCAGCTGATGGTAAAGATGCTGAAGTTTGGGCGGGCTTTGCACGTCTCCCTCGTCTGCGATGAGGGAATCTTCTCTTTCCTCTTTGCCCAGCCTATCTTCTCACTCTTCCAACTGAGTAGTAGCGAAAAGACCTACCCCTCCAAGATGATCCGCTGGGGTAAAAAGGCTTTGGCTGCCTGACTGCGGCACTTAAGGACTTGGCTGCCGCCTTTGAGGTCTGCAGCTTTTCAAGGGTTTCGTCAGCTTTATTTCCAAATAAATGGGAGCCATCAAAGGGCATATCATGGAGTCTGGATTGTACATCCGGTGCAAATCTGCTTATGACAGTGGTTGCCGCCATGGCCCTGCTGGCGCTGTCAGCAGTGTACAGACCAGACTGCAGAGACTCACACATAGCCTCCTTGCCATCACTTATCCGGTTCATGAAGCTGTATCTTTCCTCACCGTCAGGGATGTGATCAGCCGACAGTGCTATGCAGTCCCATAGGGTGAATGTAAACTTTGCAAGAGCACATGTGGAATTACCAGACTTTAAAGCCATGCAGTTTGCAGAGAAGACTTTCTTTGCCCAAGAATCAATGCGTTTGTCATCCCTATCAGGGGAATGTTTGGGTACGCAGCTTGCTTGCAGGCAGATGTGGCTGCTTGTACTACTAGGCTTTCCGGAGTAGGATGTACTGATAGGTAGCCAGGGTCACTACTGGATGGCCTGTATTATTTTGTTTTGCGTTTACTGCAGGGCTTTTTGCAGTGCCACATGGAATGGTAATATTGGGTCATATTGAGCACCTTTGTCCAATATGTCCGTCAGGTCATCTTGTTCAAAAGGTCTACTCCATCGCAGGCATACCACTACCCTGGATATTAAAGGGATAGTCCAGCAAAAAATGTTATTTAAAAAATAGATAGGCAACATTAAAAAAAAAAATACTAGCACTTTTTTTTTTTTAAACTTCCTATTTAAAATTGAGCTATTCAAGCTCAAAATTTGCAAAAGCAAGCACATGGGCGCATCCATTTTGTAAAATGGATGCCCGCCTGTGCCGGCTTTTGTGGCACTAATGAAGGAAATGCCAGCCAGCTGTAGTAAACAAAAGCTACCGCTGGCTATCTTTCCCTTCATTGGTGCTGTACGCGGAGGACGGGGACCGGAGACCAGAGCAGGAAAGCTGCAGTTGAATCTCGGTAAGTGCTATTTATTTATTTTTTTAAATAAGCACTAGCTGCGATTTTTTTTCTAAGTTTTCTGGGCTGGAGGAGCCCGGAAAACTTAGAAATAAAACCGCAGCTTTAAAAACGTATTTCTGTTTGCGGTCGTTTTTGAAACCTTTTTAAAGCTGCGGTTTTAAAAATGCCTTCTCTCAATTTTTTCGATGACGAGGAGTGTCTGCTCGGAATCTATGAAGAACATCCAATTCAGAGCTGAGGCAGAGACAGTGGGAGCTAGGAGTCTGAGTAAAAGCAAGGCAGTAACCCCACCTGGTAACAGAGAGGACCCCTGATTTCACTTTGCCAGATGGAAGGATATCCTCCTCCTACTGGGTAGATGAAGCCCATCATCGCTTTGCGATCCGAAGAGGGATAGGGGAATGGAGGTTCTTTGAAGAACCCCTGGAGGTGTAGCATTATAGCCTATACCTGGGTTGGCAGCAGAGAGGGGGATGGTTAGTCTGTCTGGCCCCACCTCCTCAAGAATCCCTACAAATCCCTTAAGGAGCGGAACCTTTCTTCAGAGGCCCTCTGTGAAGAGAGAAAAAAAAAATCTTGTCTTGGCAGCCTGTTTAGCCAGCTCTACGAGTGATTTGGAAGTCTGAAAGTTGGTCTTTTTTGGCAACTCTCATTTGAATGATAAAAAAAGCTCAGGGACTCGAATAAGTCCAGGATTCTGTTAAGAACTTCTGGCACAAACTTCGTTACTCTCAAGTAGGCTTGCCATCTCATGTCAAAAATGGCTCTGAAGATACCTTCGACAGTTGAATCAGGCCCGTTGGCACTCATTGGCTATTTGTGCTAATAATGAAGACTCCCTTCTGGATAATCTTGAAAGGCAATAAAGCTAATCAACCCCTTATTAGCAGAGCCTTGCAAGAAGCTTGGGTTACTCACATTAATAATACTATTGGCTTGCTTGCAAACAAATGTGATAATATTAACCTAGGCGCACATAAATTGACTTATTCCATCATTGTGTCACAACTTGAAGATCTAATAATGAAGAGTAAAGTTTCTAGAACTCAAGAACTAGATGTTACATGCAATTATCTACTGAAAATGTATCCCACTATCTGGGCTGAGGCTTTGCACAGGCTCTTTCACAGGATTAGTCACTCTGGCATGCTTCCCCGTACGTGGTCTGACAGTATCATTGTCCCAGTATTGCGATTGTGTAATAACCCTGCAAATTATTGAATACTGGCTATGCTGGACGCGCCAGCTAAAATATTTGCCTGTGTCTTGCTTAACAAACTAAACACATGGAATAATAAATACATCTGGTGTTATTCCCAGAAATCAAACTGGTTTTTCTGAAAAATCATAGTACTCTGGACAATATTTTACAATTAGTCTCGGTCGTTGAATCAGCTTGGAAAACTCAAAAACAATCAGTATATGTTGAATATATTGTTTTTAGCTCCGCCTTTGACACTGTGATGAGGAGTACATCATGAGTAAAGCTACAGAACTGGAATATCCCCAAAAGCGCTGCCAACTATGATTGTTGCTCTCCACTCTAATACCAAAGTCAGGATTCAACTTAATCAACATGGTGAGGTTACAGACTGGCCGTGTACTAGTCTGAAGCAGGGCTGTATTTTGACAACCAACCTTTTTAATCTCCATTTGGCTTATTTGTCTGCCACACTGACCACGGATAGAGCCTGATCGCCGAAAGTTGGTGCAGAGCCTATCCAGTGGGTAGGCTATGCAGACGACTAGACATAATGGATTTTACCCCATTTGGGTTACCATCACAATTTAATTATTTATAAAAGTATACTAACCTAAATGGAATGAAAACGAACACAAAAAACCTTCCATCCTACTAAACGCAACTATAAAGGTTTTAAAATCGACACGCAATGGGATTCTCTTGGAAATTGTTCCAGAGTATAAATATATTAGTATAATTATTGATCAGAAACTTAACTGGTGATCCCAGTCCAACAGCACATAGGCACACTTTTGACTACAAACATGGGTGATATGCAGTTAATACTCTTATTAGAGTGAAAAAATCTAAAATTCTCCCGGTGATCACTTATGGAGCAGAAATGTAGGTAATAAACTTGGAAAAAGAATTAAATCTTGCCGTCGTCCATACTCCCATTGAGTATGTCTATTTAGAGTTTATTATCTACAAAATGAGCTATTTTGATAAACAGATGCCTTAATTTCGATTGGAAATGCCTTCATACTTGCCCAGGTTCCCAACTTCATGCTACTGTTCGGGGATATACTTGTGTGTCGTTCCTTATGGGATGCACACGTGACCACATCTTTGGCCTGTACCACATTTGGGGTTCCTACCTTCCTGTGAATTTTATGGACCTAATTTATGCAGTGTGAAAAGAATCACTTGGTAATGTACTAAGACACTTGACCGGGAACAAAAGCTGGTGAATATGGCGACCAAATATGCCAGTGGCTTGTACATTGCATCAGTTTTGCAAGCTTCATATGGATCAGCATATATCATTTCCTTTCCTGATGACATCCTTTGGAAATATCTGAAAATAACAATTTATCTGGTTAACATTCATGAGAAGGTAGGAGTCTGGCTGAATATTCCCCAGATGGAAAGTAATTGTAGACTATGTGGAGAAACGGTTTTGGAGACCACCAAACATCTTTTGATTAACTGTAGCCGTCTGTTATGTTATAACACTTGTACAGCACCAAAGCCCGAAGGCATCCAGGTGCTAACTTACAAACAGGAAAATGACAGACTGCTGGGCAGAATCTTACATGAACAGTATCGTTTTTAAGGACTTTCTGAAAGCCAAGTGGTTCTTTTCTTCTCTGAGTGTTTGGGGCAATTCGTTCCATGCATATGCCACCAAGACTGGAAACGAACGTCCATTTCCACGCACTCTTGACCCAATCCACTTTCAAGAGATGTACGGTGGTGGATCGAAGGTAGTCTTGTATGTTGAGACCTTTTCCTCAAGATAGCTGGGTGCAGATCCATAGATGCACTTGTGACAGAGTCAATAGCTTGAAAGAAATCCTAGTTGATATAGGTAGCCAATGCAATTCCTTCCTGGCAAGGGTGGGAGATTGATTTCGTTTCATGCCGTAAACAATACGGACGGCCGCGTTCTCGATTTTTTGCAATTTAAAGAGGTCTTCTCTGCTGGCACCGCCCAATAGGGCATTGCAATAATCCACACGTGGAAGAATGATGGCCCTGACCAACTTGGCTCTATTTTATTTATTTATTTATTTATTTTTTAAATGAAAGGAGCCACCAGTCTTAGCACTCTCAAGTAGCATTGGGTACTTTTTACAATAGCATCTACTTGGGCCCCTGCATTCAAGGTGCCTTCCAAATACGGGTCTACGGTTTTTATCTTACCAACTACCGCTATCTGGCTACCCTCAACCAGGAAACTGGAAAAGACCAGAGCTAAATTCTCCCTCGACTTCTTTGACCCGTATATCATTAGTTCTGTCTTTCCGGCATTAAGACACAACCATTGCGGTCATCCAATTTTTTATAACTTGACAGACCTCAATAAGCTGGTCCTGATCCTCCTGGTAGTTTCCGGTCAGCTCCATGGACAACTGAAAGTCATCCCCATAATTCGTGAAAAAATAAAAATCGGAGTCTTTCCAGCTCTCTACATAGGGGCACTATATAAATGTTAAAAAGAAGAGGGGGGGACTTCAAGATGGCCGCCGGGGAGGGAGGATGTGTGTGAGCCGAGCTCCGCCTCCCCTCCCGCCGCTTCAGCAGCCAACGAAATATGGTACTCCCGAGGTCTTAGCACGGGTATGAGCCCTTGAAGCTCCTGCAGAGAGAACGCCCCAGCACATTGCCCCCGGAGGCGATCTCGCTGCGACGTGGGAAGCCTCCCCCGCCGTTTTCAACAGGCGAAGTACCCGCCAAGGAGAAGTGACGAGGCCGGAGGGGAGACCGCCCCCTCCGACTCCCCCGGAGAGACTCTCGGGGCCGCAGCGCCGTCTTCTGAGCCGGGCCCGAGAGCAGCGACAACTCCCATCACGACCGGGGGGCGTCCGGTGGAGGAGAGCGGGACCACGACAACTCCTGCTCTGAGGCGGGGGGAGCGATCCCTGGCCCCCTGGGAGCGTCATCGGATTGAGCTGGCATGCGGACAAGCGCGGCCCCGCGAGCCGCATAAGTGGATCTACGGCGGGCAAACCCTGCGAGCACGTCTGCTCGGGTTGCGCCCCTCCGCTGGCCCATCAGTCGATGCCGCCGGGGAAGCGGATTGAGAGCGCGGGGAGCCGCCACCGCCTCTGCCTGCTTACCAGTCTGTGCGCCTCCGCCTTGGGTGCCCTGAAGCGCCCCCCAGGAAGTCTATGGGTTTCGGGGCCCGCGACCACGACGCCTCCAGACCTCCCCGTCGGGTGATCGGCAGCGTTCCAGTCCAGCATCGGAGGCCGCCTGCGGAGGAGGGGGGGGGGGCCGCGCCCTCCCAAACAGAGGGGTAAGAACTCGGCTGCCACAGCTTGCAGGAGGGCCCCCCCGGGTGGGGGAAGGGAAGAACTTGTGAAGTCCCCGGCACCGTCCCGTGGACTTCATTTGCCAGGGGTGAGCAGCGGGGGACTTGATCTGGAGGTGGGACAGACCCAAATCTAAAGATCCCAGCGAGGGGGGACCTGAAACACCACGAGGCTGCCCTCATACAGTAGAATATCGCACAGGCCCAGATGTCAAGGCCAAGAGGAAAGCAAGGACAGTCGAACCCCTCATCTCAGTCTCAGAAACAAGACCAGAGCCTGGTCCACCTCTGGGGGGGGTGACAAAGGGAACCCAGATAAAGCATGAGCGCACAAAGCATCAAGTGACACCCAGGTGGAAGCAACTCCCCACGGCGAGATGGCCACGAAGGAAGATCTAAAAACGTGGTTCAGGGAGTTCCAGCTGCAATTTCTGGACTCAATGAACTCGCACCTAGACGCTATGAAGAACGAATTTAAATGGGCACTCCAGGAATTAAAAACAGAAGTTGCGGGCCTGGGTGAAAGAACAGATACCCTGGAGAAAGTCGTTCAGAACATGGAGGAGGAAACTCAACATGTGGCAGAAACGCAGGAACAACTGGTCCGTCTAACGCATAATCTGGAGATCCAGTGCAAAGACTTGGAAAATAGATCGCAACGGTCTAACATCCGGATCAAGAACATGCCAGAGACAGTCGAGAACAAAGATCTTAAATCGCCGGTGCAGCAAGTTTTCCTTGATATCCTCGACTTGCAGGAGGAAGAAGAGATACCGATCGACCGAATACACAGGGTGGGCCCGAGGAGAACAATGACACAAGGAAACCGCCCGAGGGACGTGCTGGTGGCTCTCACGAGGTACGCACAAAAGGAGCAGATCCTAAGAAATGCCAGGGCAATGGATCATATCCAAATGAATGGAGAGGAGGTACAATTCTACCAGGATATTGCTCTGTCAACTTTCCTGAAAAGAAGAAACATGACCCCTATTACAAAGGAACTCACTTCGCGTCAAATTAAATACAAGTGGACGTTCCCTTTTGGTCTATTATTCACATGGGATGGAGTGCAAAAACGAATAACTACCAGAGAGGAAGGACAGACGATACTAAATCTACAAGATCAGGATGACGACTCCCCACAAGCAAGTGGCACGGTCTCTTCCGAACAGTCCCCTCCGCAAGGAAGAGCAGGGGGGAATGGAAAACGGTAAACAGAAGGATGAGGCGCCCAAGTAAAAGGAAATGAAGATCAACAGAGGGCTTCGAAACGTGGATTATCATCAAGATTCAGCGGAGCACAAGGAGACTCGAAAACGACAGCAGAAACCGAGAGGCCGCAGTAACAGGTGCCGGGAGGGGGGAGTGAGGACCCGGGGGACACTGAAGTCATGTGGAAGGGTTTAGGACTCCCTTCAAGGTTATCCCTGAGAGTGTTGGAGGGTATGAGGCACACAGCGACACGGCTGAGCGATAATAGAATCATGCCATCATCAGGGCAGTTGGGGGGGGGGGGGAAGGGGGGGGACGGGGGACACGCGCCAGTTGGGGGTTGCGCAATTCTTAGGGGAGGGAAAGGGTGCTGGGGACAGGAGAAGACTGTGCATAACTCAAAAGCAGAGAATGGGAGAAGCGATTATGAGACAGGCCTGATAATCCACAAAACCCAATGGGGATGAAGATCTTGACACACAATGTCAGAGGCCTTAACTACCCAGTTAAACGTAAAAAAGTCCAACATTCTATCAAGCAGGGCGCTTATGACAGTAATGCTTCAGGAGACACACATTAGAGACCAGGACAAGCAGAAAGTTTGTCTCAAGGGATTCAAGCAAATACTCCAGGTAAATGCACAGAATAAAACAGCAGGTGTCCTTATAGCGCTCAAAGACTCATTACACGCACAGTTAACGACCGTATGGAGAGATAAACAGGGAAGGTGCCCGATAGTTACTCTAACAATCGAAGGTACGCCCCTCACATTGGCCACAGTCTATGCCCCAAACTCAGGTCAGGAGGGCTTCCTAGGAGATATCCTGAACAAAATAGAACAGCAGGCCACAGGGGACATTATATTGGGGGGGACCTCAACATGCCGTGGGACCCACCCCTGGATAGATCAGGACTTAGACAACGAGATCAGGGCACCCCGTCAAAAAACCTAAAACAGAAGTTCATGCACTTAGGGCTGGCGGATGCATGGCGGAACGGAAACCCCACACAGAAACCTTTCTCTTATTATTCACACGTACATAACACTGCTTCGAGAATAGACTATCTATGGGTTTCAGTGGGGCTCCTAGGTAGGGTAAAACAGATAGAGATTGAACCCATTACACTCTCAGACCATGGCCCCCTGTGGGCCGATATTAACTGGTCAAAACACCATCACCGGTTATGGAATTGGCGCCTTCCAGAAGATATAATTAGGGATCCGGTGTTGAGCCAGACGATAAGAGAACACCTACTAGAATACGTGGCCAACAATGATCTCCCCGGAACAAACAAAGGAACCCTGTGGGATGCCCATAAGGCGGTCATGAGGGGACATTTTATAGCGCTTAAAGCACAGAAAGAGAAAGCGCATCGTCAATGGGAGAAAGAATTAGAAGGAAAAATAGGGGCTATACAGGCGGAACTGATTCAGACACCCACCAGGAAACTTATGCGCACGATGAGACCCGTTCAAGGCCAGCTGGAAACACTCAGAACGAAAAAAGCAGAAAGGGCACTACTTTACACGAAACAGTGGTATTATGTGAAAGCAAACAAAGCTGACAAGCTGCTAGCGAGACAGCTGAGACGAAAACAGCAGGCGCAGACAATACGAGCTCTAAAAGATGAGTCAGGCCAACTTAAAACACAGACAGTAGAGATAGGAAGGATACTAGGTAGATTCTACCAAAAATTGTACTCCACTGACCACGCGAATGAGGAGCAGCAAGAAGCCTTCCTAGCTGAGGTCCAACTTCCCAGATTGACAGAAGAAGACAAACAAGCCTTAGACAGGGATATCTCCATAGAAGAAGTTTATGCAGCAATACAGTCCCTCCCGGATAGCAAAGCCCTGGGCCCAGATGGGTACACAGCCATATACTACAAGACATACAAGGATATCCTCGCCCCGATACTAACATCCCTGTATAACACATTTGGGGAGAAGGGAGACGTGACACAAACGATGAAAGAAGCAAAAGTCCTGGTCTTTCATAAAAAAGGGAAAGAGGAACAACTTCCCACCGCTTATCGCCCGAGAGCATTAATTAATCTGGATGCTAAATTGTACACTAAGATTCTGGCGACTAGGCTGGGACCAATCCTCCCTAGGCAAATTCACCAGGACCAGTCAGGATTTGTTCCAAATCGTCAGACACATGATAATATTAGAAGGGTCCTTCACCTGATCCAGAAGATAGGCATTAAACAAACCCCAGCAGCATTGGTAGCCCTAGATGCCGAGAAAGCGTTCGACCGAGTAGAATGGTCCTACCTTTTTCAGGTCCTCCAGAAAATTGGAATGGGAAAAGGCTTTGTAGACAGGATCAGGGCCAACTACAACTCCCCGTCCATAAGGATATCGGTGAATGGTAGGATTTCGGATAGGGTAAACCTATAAAGAGGGAGGAAGCAAGGGTGCCCGCTTTCCCCCCCTTCTTTACGCCATTTATTTGGAACCACTTTTGGCGAGAATAAGGGATTTTCAGGAGGTGAAGGGTATCGAGATGGCGGGGCTGGCTCAAAGCGGTAGCCTAAGCTGACGACATGCTGGTGGCCATAGGGGACCCAGAGACGTCCCTTCCACATCTAATGGTAATCATAGAAAGCTTTGGAGAGATATCCGGGCTGAAAATAAATAGGCAGAAATCGGAGATATTGATTCTGGCTGGGAATAGAGAATTGGTAAAGCCGCCACAGATTGCCAACTGAAAATTGCCAACACGGGCATCAGATATCTAGGTATCACTCTCACAGAACACAGACAAATTATACGCCCATAACTACCCACACATCCTTGAAAAAGTCAAAAATGACCTGCTAAAATGGAACCCATTATCGATTTCCTGGTGGGGGAGAATCACGGCAGTGAAAATGACAATTCTCCCCAAGCTAATGTATTTGTTCCAGGCACTCCCGATAAAACCCCCCCAGGCTTTTTTCAAAACACTCAGGAAGGTGGTATCTAAATTTGTCTGGCAGAACAAAACCCCTAGAATTTCAAATGCGGTATTGACAGCACACAGAAGGGAGGGGGGATGTTCAATGCCACACTTTAAGAAATACTATGAAGCGGCCCAACTCTGGGTAGTAAGGGATTGGATTTCGGAACAGGGGGAAAAAATCTGGGAGGCGCAGGATAGGGTGGTGGCAACAACTTCCACCAGGCATCTGCTTTGGATCAATAAAAGATTCCGAACACCCTAACATTAACATTAGTGAGATAATGAAGACGGTAATGGGGGTATGGGACGCCGCTACGAAAAATGAAACCCTGACCAAGGATCCCGCCCCGTTCATGCCAATGTCTGGAAATCCCGAGTTCCCCCCCGGGTATGGAAAAGGAATCCTATCGCAAGTGGGAAGAAGGGGGGTGCAGGATGGTGGGAGATATGCAGCATGACCAACAGATCAGGTCCTTCGAGAATTGCAAAGCACTTCGGAACCTAACAAAAAAAGATAGATATAAATACGAACAGTTACAGCACTGGCTGAGTACCCCAGGCATAAAGGATGCATTGACCAGGGAATTGACCCCCTTTGAGAATTATATTATGACTCACACTGGCCCCCGCAGGTTTGTCTCCATCACTTATAAATTTATAAATGCACTAAAAGAACCTACTGTATGGCAATATATGAAGAAATGGGAGAAAACCCTGGGTCTCGGTCTTTCTAAAGAGAGGTGGGAATACACATGGGGTCTAATGCCAAAATTGACACGAGCCGTCCAAACGAGGAAAATGTGGGTGAAGATAATGGTGCAATGGCACTATACCTCGGAGAGACTGCACTCGATGTTTGCAAACTCCCCGAACACCTGTTGGCGTGATTGTGGTGGGAAAGGTGACTGGAGACATATTTGGTGGGACTGCCCGAAGATAAGCCCATACTGGGGAGAGATCAAAAGCCAAATGCATGGGATGTTCCCAGGGTCAGAACACCTGGGAGAGGAAATATGGCTGGGGGGCTTTTGGGACCCAAAAGGCAAAACGTTAACCACTTCTCAGAAGAGACAATTTATGGGCCGGGCCTCCTAATAGGAGCTTGGTTGGAAATCGCAAGCAACTGGAAACGCAAATCCCCACCTCTAGCTGTAGACTGGACCTGGAGGGTATGGCCTCACCTGGCACTGGAACTAATAACTTATAACATTCAAGGGGTTCATGGGAGATTCAGAAATGACTGGGGAGGGGTAATTGGAATTGCTTCAGAAAGACTACAAAGAACAATGGTGCCCACATAATATAATACTTCTGGACTTCTTTACGTGAAGGAAGAAAAGAACTTCCCAGAGAAGATATACAGGGGCTGAGCTATGCACGCTCGGGGGGGAGAGGGGAGGAATACGTTGGATGTTTTCTTTTCTTATGTTCCTTTTTTTTTCTTTTAATGTTGCCACTGTAAAGTTTTAAAGTTTGTCTGTTGTCTGAGAAAAGAAATAAAAACACGTTTTTTAAAAAAAAAGAAAAAAAAAAAAAAGAAGAGGGGATAAGCGCGCCCCCTGGGGGACACCACCAATAATGGTCTCCACTTCAGAGAAAAAGTCCCCTCAGTACACCCCCAATCTTGTCTTCCAGAAAAGACTTGACCCAGTGTATCGCCTCATCAGCAAACCCACCCGTGTCTCGCAGCCATTTCAGTATGATCCCATGGTCTAGCAGATCAAAGGCTGCTCACAGATCCAATAATATCAGCAGCCCTGATCTACTTTTCTCCACTATAGTCAACATATGGGTCTGGCGATCAACCAGAGCACTCTCCATGCCGTGAAAGCAACGGAATCTGATTGCCTTCCATGCAGCTGACCAGAATTTTCCACGTAGAGTTGCAAGTGGGTTGTGGCCACCTTATCAATCAATTTTAAGGAGAACAAGGTATTCGTAATAATTCGGAAGTTTGATGCATTTTTGGGGTCCAGACCCGCTTCTTCAATAGGGGTATCACCGCCACAGCTTTGATAGCTTGCGGGACAGTGCAATGACTACACGTCGCATTAACAAATCTACATAGGAAAGGTGCAAAGATATCCCGGTGACCCAGAATTATCTTAGAGGGGAGAAGTTCCCCCGGGCAGGATGTAGTTTTCATCGCTTTCAGGATGTTAATGGTTTATACGACTGATATCTCAGGGAACTAAAAGCATGTGGAGGGTGTCACATTGCTAGTGCCTACACTCCCTATAAGGGGGGGGGGAGTCTATGTTTGATTTCCGACTCTCCAACTCATTCCTAATTTTATTTTGGGCACATAGCAGTTTGTGTGAGAAAGCCTTCTGAGTTCTCATGCAATCATCCCGAGAAGGGGTAATGGGTGTGGTTTAGAACACTGGGTTTCCCCAGGACCTAAAAAGGAGTTCCTTAGTTTTGTTTCTTGCTGTTTCTATCTGGCCATTATAATAGGTCAGTTTGGTTTCCGTAATTGTATCTTTGTAGACTTTTTCCACAAGCTTCCAAGACACTATTTTTTGTGTTTTTATCTTTAAGCCAGAGACGCTCTGCATGTCTCTTGCTCGCTTTTAATTTGGCCGGCTCTGGCGTAAACCATTTTTGGTGGCGAGTGGCTTTCCTGGTTGTTCTGGGTTTCATGGGTGCAACTTTATCCAACAGGATTGTCATGTCCCTGTTATATTGTTCTACAAGTATGTCTGGGTGATCTGAAGCATTGGTTTTCATCATGATGGCATCCATACACTCTGACAGTTTGTCCGCGGTGATGGCCTGATAGTCCCTCTTTGTAGCTTTGCACAGTGGTTCATTTTGTGGCTTGGGTAGAAGGGGAAGTTGTATTTGACCCCAGACGATGGAATGGTCAGGCCATATACAAGGTGTGGTCTTAATCCCAGTTAATGCAATGTTGCAGCAGCCATCCAATTGAGGATGTTCCGTTTGATACGAGTCAGGTCATTATTATGCACAAAGATATTACTATTAAGCAATTTCTCCAATTCCATGGCTTTTTAAAATATCTTTGGCATTACCTTTCCAAAAATTCAGGTCTCCTACTAATATTATAGCAGAGATAGTCTTCTGCATCGAATTGAGGACATTAATAAGATCTTCATTAAAATGATCTTGATCTCCTGGAGGCCTATATAGATGACTACCAAGTTAACACTACAATTATGATTAGGGATGATTTTAGCATGTAGGATATCACATCCCTCACATTCAGTTTTGATCTCATACATTTTCAAATCTTCCTTAGCAATAATAGCGACACCACCACCTGGACCGTCTTTTCACTGTTTTCCGAAGAACATATAGCCTGGGGGGGGTTACTTGCTTAATAGTGGGCCCATTTGCCTCCGATAACCAGGTCTCTGTAACACACGATGTTAATGTTGTGCTCCAGGATATAATCCCGAACATCCAATGTGTGCTTTACCAGGGATCTGGTGCTCAAAAGTGCTAAATTCAGTAACGGTGCAACCAGGGACAGTAAAGGGAGTTTAGTTTGCAGTGATGGTTGGCAGGCCGCAATATTGTGTTTACATTCTTTGAACCCAGCTTGCATAATGTCATGTGATGTAGTCATACTTCCAGTTAGCCTTTAAGTTATCCTCCTTTACATTAAGGGTCCTTATTGTCCTAATGGGCGTGGAAACCTCCTCAGAGGTTTCAGCGGCTATGTCCAATGGGGAAATAGTGCTCACCACGATGGTAGTGAGTTTTCGCGCCTTGAAACACTTGTGTATAGGCGCGTTACAAATTCCATATCATATCATGGTAGATAGAAGTGTTTCTCCCATATATATGGGATAAGCATGAGAACATGTAGTTAGATCAACAGCAGGTGTTACTGGGAGAAAGGGAGCTCTATCTTGCATGACCAATGCACGGGCAAGCGACTTACTTCGGGCAGCTGCAATTGCTGCAAGTATCTCCGAAATGCCCATTCTACTAGACAGCTGGTTAAAGGTCCTTGCCACACCCACACATCCCGGCACGGACCGCCACAGACTGGTTTAGCTATTCACGCGCCGGTGCACAAGGCTACAAGCCTGATGGGTAATGTAGTTTGTGCTACCAGGCTGATCGATGCCCATAAAACGTTAATGGCTTATGGCAATTTACAATGGAATTCACTTGAATCGATTACCATCTGGGACCGCGTTATGGCAGATAAAGGCATAAATCTGATTCCTCATTTCACCAGATTATGGATATTTGTACATGACATTCTTTTAAATCAAACAGGTTTTTAGATTTATATTGTAATATTGTAAACTGGTTTTCTTTCTTTGATGGGATTTTAGAAATCTATGCTTCATGTCTGCTTTGATTCTCATTAAGTGGTATATGATGTGGTTGGTGCATTGTATTCGATTTATTTTTTAACTTAGCAATGATAAAGTCTTATTGACTACATTATCTAAATGAAAGAAACAAAAAAAAGATTATATATATATGGGATACATTACTCACCGTAATCGTATTTCTGATGCTTGTATCTGCTTAGATTCACATGCTGTGCATAGGCCGACATCTAGTGGAAGCTGCGGAGTATTACAGTTTGTTTTTCGAAAGTCGAAAATGGGCGTCGACACAGGCGTGCCAGTAATACTATCCCTAGTGTGACGTCCACTGTACCCAAGATCCCTCACGCGTGTAGGATCCTCAGATTGTATTTTTTCTGACATGAGGAAGCATGAGGAGTAGCGTGAGTACAGATAATCCAAGCAGATAGACAGAAAAGGTAAGACTACAAGCAATCATGCGCCTTCTCTCGGAGGGGAGGAAGGGTGGGTCGCATGTGAATCTAAGCAGATACAAGCATCAGAAATACGATTACGGTGAGTAATGTATCCCTTCTGAGGCTTGTGGAATCTGCTTAGATCACATGCTGTGCATAGATTAGCGAGCAGTACCAGAAGAAGGAGGTGGGATGTGAGAAGGGTCATGAGCAAACAGGTGTCTTAGAACCGCTTGTCCCACTTGTGTATCTGTCTTGGAATGAGTGTCAATGCAGTAATGCTGAGTAAAAGTGTGAATAGAGCTCCAAGTAGCCGCTTTGCAAATGGTGTCGAGGGGAACATTTGCAATGAAAGCCAGAGTGGCACCAATGCCTCTAGTAGAGTGGGCCCTTGGCGTAAAAGGCAGAGTCTTGTCAGAAAGAGAGTAACACAGCTGTATACAGTTGATAATCCACTTCGAGATAGCGCCCTTAGAGACGCGATCCCCCTCTCTGCCTGTAGCTACGGAGACAAACAGTTGATCTGTTTTCCTTAGCGGTCTGGTTTTATTTACATAGTATAGGACCGCCCTACGCACATCTAGGGTGTGTAGTTTCACCTCAGCCGAGCTTTGCGGGTTCTGGAAGAAAGCCGGAAGCTCGATGGACTGGTTTACATGGAACTTGGATATGAATTTAGGTGAGAACCTAGGGTGTGTGCGTAAAACCAGTTTGTCCTTGTGGATAGTAAAGAAAGGATCCTGCACTGACAGAGCCTGAATTTCACTGACCCTTCTTATGGAGTTAATGGCTACTAAGAAGGCCGTTTTATAAGTCAGGTGTTTGAGACTACTTTTATGCATGGGTTCGAATGGGGGTTCCATGAGCTTAGCTAGCACCACGTTGAGGTCCCATCCTGGCGGTGGGTTCGAAATAGGAGGGTGAAGTCTCTTTACTCCTTCCATGAAGGCTTTAACCACTGGTACTTTCCACCACGAGACCTTGTTATGGGATGTGGTGTAAGCCGAGAGGGCTGCCAGGTGTACTTTCAGCGAGTTAAAAACCAACCCTGCATCCAGCAGGTGGAGCATGTATGTCACAACGTTGGAAGGAGTGCAATCAACCGGGTTGATTTGTTTATTCTGGCACCAGATAACGAATCTTTTCCACTTATCAAAGTAACAGTGCCTTGTATTTGGTTTCCTGGACTCCTTTAGAATGTCCATACACCTCTGTGGTAATTTGAGATGTCCAAACTCTATGACTTCAGGAGCCATGCTGCTAGGTTCATAGAGTTGGGTCCCTGATGCACTGTTTGACCCTGTTGCTGGGACAGTAGGTTGTACCAGGCTGGGAGTCTGATGGGTTCGCACACCGCCATCCTGCGTAGGTGTGGAAACCATGGTTGTCTCGCCCACATGGGAGCAACTAGGATGAGCGTCATAGATTCCTTGTTCATCTTGTACACCACCTTCCTGATGAGAGGAGTTGGTGGAAAAGCGTACGCAAACATCCCTGACCAGTTCATCCACAGGGCATTCCCTTGGGAGTCCGGCTGGGGGAACCTGGATGCAAATCCTGGGCATTGTTTGTTTTCGCTTGTGGCGAATAGGTCTATAGTGGGGAAACCCCACTGAGAGAAGAGATCTTCTACTACGTCTCTGTGAAGGACCCATTCGTGTTCTTCTGGGAGGGAGTTTCTGCTTAGAGCATCCGCTAGGGAATTGAGCTCCCCTGGAACATGTTGCGATGACAGGAAGATGTTCCGTCTGAGTGCCCATATCCATATTTTCTGGGCAAGCTTGGACAGATTTGGCGAACGAGTCCCCCCTTGCTTGTTCAGATAGAACATGGCTGTCGTGCTGTCCGTCCTGATCTG
Organism: Ambystoma mexicanum; assembly: GCF_040938575.1. NCBI lineage: Eukaryota > Metazoa > Chordata > Amphibia > Caudata > Ambystomatidae > Ambystoma > Ambystoma mexicanum. The sequence continues at coordinate 669,400,992 of NC_090927.1, read as the reverse complement.
CACCGACAAGTTCAGTAGATGGGGCTCGAACGCCCTTAGCGCTCGGAATACTGCCAGAAGCTCTAGCAGATTGATGTGGTTCTTGGCTACTGAGTGAGACCAGAGACCCTGAGCTGTGTGGTGGAGATGGTGAGCTCCCCACCCAGTCAGGCATGCATCTGTAGTCACCACGGCTTGTACTTCGGGATCGTAAAAGGGTTTCCCCTTTGCGAGATTCTCTCTTGTCCACCAGTGTAGGCTCTGTACGAGTGTTGGCGAAACGACCACTAGATCGTCCCAATGACCACTTGCCTGAGACCACTGTTTCGCCAACCATTCCTGCATGGGACGCATGCGCAGACGCGCGTGGGGGACCAGGTAAATGCATGACGCCATCATGCCCAGTAACCGCATAGCTTTGCGTACTGTTATCTGTTGACCTGACTGATAATGCGGAATTTGCAGAAGTATATTCCGAATTCTCTCTTCCGAAGGGAAGGTCAATCCTTTCTGAGTATCTAGGATAGCTCCTAGAAACTGTTTTGAGGTGCTTGGCACCAGACTTGACTTTTTCTCGTTGATGGAGAAGCCTAATTCGTGGAGGAGGTCGATAGTCCTCTGAATGTTTGACCTGCAAATTCCTGGGGTTTCCCCCGTTATGAGCCAGTCGTCCAGATAAGGGTACACCGGGATTGCTTCCCTGCGTAGGTGTGCAGCCGCCACCGCCAGTACCTTGGTGAATACCCTTGGTGCTGAAGCTATCCCGAAGGGCAGTACCTTGAATTGGTAGTGGCGACTGTCCACCTTGAAGCGCAAGTACTTTTTGTGCGCTGGGAGCATGGAAATATGAAAATAAGCATCTTTCATATCCAAGGTTGCCATGTAATCCCCCTTTTTTAGGAGGGGGATTACCTCTTGTAGCGTGGTCATACGGAATTTTTGGGGCTTGACATATTTGTTGGCAGGCCGTAAGTCCAATACTGGGCGCATTGTCAAATCTTTCTTTGGCACAAGGAAGTAAGTTGAATAGATACCCTTGTTTACCTGGTGTCCTGGGACGAGTTCTATCGCGTCCTTTTCTAGCAGAATGGCGATCTCCTCGAGAAGGATCCTTTGATGCTCTAGGGAGTGCACTCTTTGTCGTGGAGGATGATTCCGGGGACGCTGCAGTAGTTCTATACAATATCCTGCGGATACTGTTGACAGCACCCATCTGTCTGAGGTGATCCCTTCCCAAGCCTGGGTGAAGGTGGAAATGCGTCCCCCTACTGGGGTTGCGTGGCAAGGGACCCTGAACTGAGCGTCACTGTTTTGGTGGAGGCGTGCCACCGCCCTTGTTGGGGCTGCCTCTGCCTCTTCCACGACCTCTCTTGTTACCCCTGCCGTAACTCTGGGTAGACTGCTGGTTGTTATTCCATTGTGTACCTTGTCCCTGGGCATAGTTGCCTCTTTGTGAATTTTGGCCGCGTGGGCGACGAAAATTATTGTTCCCCCTCTGGTTAGGGGGTTTGTTGGTAAGCTGGCCAAGGGATTTGAGAGTCTCATATTCATCTTTGGCATTTTTAAGTGCGTCTTCGACCGCTTTCCCAAACAATAGGTCGGGTTCCACTGGCTTGTCTATTAAAGAAGCCTGGGTTTCTGTCTTGAATCCCGACTGCCGTAACCACGCATGTCTCTTGATAACAGTACCTTCTGCTATCAATCTCCCTGCGTTGTCAGCGGCGTCGAAAGTTGCTTTTAAAATGCAACCAGACACGGCTCTCCCCTCTGCCGAGATCCGAGCCAGCTGGCCCTTTAACGGTTCTGGAGCAGAGGCAATGAGCGCCGCGACTTCTTCCCATTGATGGCAATTGTAACTAGCCAACAGGGTGGTGGAATTCGCAATCCTTGCTTGGTAGGCGGACGTTGAGGCTACCTTTCTGCCAAACCCGTAAAGTTTTTTGCTCTCCTTGTCGGGAGGAGCTTCTGATGAAGATAAGGGCGTGCCAGCCCTCTTTCTAGTGTTGGTCACCACTAGGGAATCTGGTTTAAGATGTCCCTTTATATACAGAGGGTCAGACTGGGCTGCCCGGAAAATCTTTTCAATTCTGGGGTTGACAGCTCTGGTGAGGTTAGGATTCACCAGGGAAGGATCTATTCTTCGTTGGATGGATTTGAGGATAGGGATGGTCTGAGCGACCGGTCTTCTCTCTCCTACAAACTCCTCCGCGAAGTCCCTTTCCTCCTGTACACCGTGGGTGTCGATGTGGAAGTGTTCCGCTGCTCGAGCGAGAACCTCGTTAAGGAGGGGCTGGTTATCAACTGGAGAGTCAGTAACTGGGGCTTCGCTTTGTACTGGGGAATCTACTCTGTAAATTTCCTGCTCATCTTCTCCCTCCTCCAGGTCCTCATCCTCTGCATAGTAATCTGTCCCGGTTTGTTCTTCCATAATTGCAAACTCCTGGTCCTCTTCAGGGAAAACTTGTCCCTGATAACTGGGGAGTGGAGTAGAATATGGAGTGGAGTAAGGCTGAACCTTGAAGGGTTCAGGTCTTTCGACCCGGGGCTTTTTACTTAGCGGGATAGGATCGGAGGAGCCTGAGGGTGTGGCCCCTTGAGGGTTATATGAAAGAAAGTGTTCTGGGTTCTTATCATAAAAATCAGCCAAGGAAGACATCCTAGACATAACCCTGTCTATGTCTTCACTGGACCATTCCCTGGAACAGGGTATTACTTTAGCAGGTGATTTATTTTCAAGGGTAGACTTGTGTTTGCTTGTCTGCTTAGGCTTTACAGGGGTGGAAGGCTGTGCTTTCCGCTGTTTCCCCCCTTCTCCGTGCGTGGAAAAATGTTTTCCCTGTCCCTTGGGGGCCCCAGAGACTTTCGACGCCTGGCGTCGAGGGTCTGGAAAGGTATCTGTGTGCTTCGGGCGTGGGGCCTCACTGATGTTAACCGCGGTCTCGGTATCTTGGAGCGCGGCCTGGGGGTGGAAGTCGTCTTCGTCTCCCGACGATCGAACTTCCGTTAGTGTGTGTAGCGAGGCACTCTTGGCAAGAGTGGATGATTGCCTTGCGTCGTGAGGCGATCTCGATCGAGAGCGCCCAGAGGACACCGAGTCGGACCGTTCTTTTTGTGCCTCTTTCCGGGAAGTCGACGTCGTCGAGGTCCGGTTGGTCTTAGTGTGTTTAGTGTGTGTTAGGTGTGTAGCGCTTGCGTCGCCGGGGGTCTTCCCCATAGCCGCCTTGCCGGACGACCTTCCGAGGTCGGGGACCTGCGCTCGTCGGCTGTCTTTCGACGCCGTAATGCCCTCGCCGTCCGAAAGTACGGCGTCGCTGCCATCGCTGAAGGCGCCCTCCGCTGCCATGGCCTCCTGCCTGGCGTGGTGGGCCCAACGCTTTGTCGAACGGTCCTTAAGTGTCTTAGGTTTAAACCTACTACACGCTCTGCAGTTCGCTTCGGGGTGATCCCTCGGCAAGCAGAGATTGCACGTGGCGTGCCTGTCGACCCAAGGGTATTTGCGATTGCACTTGGGGCAGAATTGAAAAGGGGTACCCTCCATACGCACCTTAAGGCAGCGGGCTGCTAAGTGTAGGAATATATATAAATGTAACTATATATCAAGAGTGAAGAGTATGTACCACCCCCCACTCTCCCTACTTGTAAGGGCCGAGGCCAGCGGCCTACTAGGCCCGGGCCGAGGCCAGCGGCCTACCGAGGCCCAGATCCGTCGTGCAGCAGTCGACGGTCGATGACTTCTCCAGCCGTCGTCGAGGTTGAGGGTCGACGTTGGGGTGGGGAAGGGAATGAATAAGAATTAAAATTATAATAACAGCAAAAGTATGGCTAAGGCCAGGGAACTCCGCAAGATGCTTCCGACCAGTATGGCGGAAAAAAACAATCTGAGGATCCTACACGCGTGAGGGATCTTGGGTACAGTGGACGTCACACTAGGGATAGTATTACTGGCACGCCTGTGTCGACGCCCATTTTCGACTTTCGAAAAACAAACTGTAATACTCCGCAGCTTCCACTAGATGTCGGCCTATGCACAGCATGTGATCTAAGCAGATTCCACAAGCCTCAGAAATATATATATATATATAAGAGACGGCATGGTATCAAACACATTTCAAGGGTGTTTATTAAACTTCAACTGGGTTTCAAAAATGCCTATCTAAACCTAAATCTAAAGATGGAAGCAAGCTACGACCATCAAATAATAACGCAGTCCTAGTGGTTTCTGTCAAAATAAAAGGGCCTATACTAATAAACCTATCGCCAATCCTTACTTCTAAATACAAATAGTGTGGGAAACAATGTTATGCAAAAGAAAAGGGTTCAAGAAATGATATGTCAGGATATTCAAGCCATTGGGTTCCCATCCCCACTTTTTCCGCACGGGACAAGGTGGCACACTAAAGCTTAGCACAGTCTCTGGCTTCTCTAGCACAAGGGTGCAGTTCAAAACTTCAACATTATGGCCTTCTGTGCCAAAGTCTCTTTGCCATTTAAAGTCTTTCTCAGAGGGCCTGATGCAATACGACAAAAAGCAAAGTTCCTTTCTCCATAGGGTTTCACACGTACAAATTCTCGGGTGATTTTTGCTTCACCCCGGACCCCCCTCTGTCAGGTTCAGACCCACTTTAACACAAAGCTTTCAATTGATCTCCCTCTGCCGGGCTCGGACCAACTTTAGCAACTTTGCCACAAATGTTCTTTACTGTATCAACATCAAAGACTTTCAATTGTGTGCAGAGTTTTGCTTGACCCGCCGCAGGACCACTTCAATTCACAATTCTCTACAACTCTTTCACTTTTCAGCTGGATACTTTACAGAGACCTTTGACTGAGCACCCACATGGTGCCGAACCACTCTGTCAAAGGTATCGTATCCTTGTCGCTCATCAGCAGTTCAACTTTACTTGCATCTTTTATCACACACACATATTTTAAACATGGTTCATTCCAGCACTCGCCATACAATGTTGCCGCTTGCACCCTTGGCTTCAACACAGACCGGTCTTGATTCGGTCTTCCCAACTCACAGTCTGTGCTGATTTCACTGACGCTGCATTTTTCTTGGAACCAAGGACAATACCACAGTGGCTGAGAATTCTCCCTGCCTTGATTCTTGACGTGGCCCCGGGTATCTCTGTCACACAATTCAGGATTCTTCAGCCTGTTTTTCTGTTCTTAAGCTTTCTAATCTCAAGGGTTCATGAAAGCAACGGTTCTTTGTTGAAATGTTAAAGTGAACTTCCTTCCTTGCAACCCCCTTCTGTTTCACCGTCTTTCTCCTCTTGCTAAACTGCCATTTTGGAACTGCCGTTTCCTCATGTGCTTTGCCTCGCTCAGAGTGTGCTCTCATGCTCCATCTTTTATCCGTGAAGAGAAGCTTAACGGAAGTCAGGTGTGCGTGATGGTTAGTAATAGCCTGACCTTGCTTGACCATTGTATCGGGACACGTCAGGTATACGGCTCAGGTGTTAGTCCGTTTTCTCTCATAGTGGGCTGTCCGTGAGGAAGTGTTCATGTTGTAAAAAGGGGGTGGGGGGAGTCGGAGTTCCTAAATATCCTTTATACAGTGTTATAAGGAAGGGGATACAGTGTCTCAACATCCAGTGTCCGACTCACACTCCCTGAAGACCACTCATCCAGGTGATCCTCCCACGCTGGTCCACCCCCAGGAACTGAATCCAAAAGTGATGGCCGTTTCCTGGTCACCTGGATGACATACATATTTATTACTCTCCCACCCCACTTGAAATGCAAATGCAGGCAACACACATGTTAAGGCAGGTCTCACCCACCATGTGGCTGGGATTATGGCAGATCAAACACACATGAGCCACTGCATTTTAGGGTGATAATTATGGAAAAATGAGGGGACAGGCAGAAGAGAAGCACCTGGACATGCAGCTTGACAGAGCAGCACAAAATAAAAGGACGATAGCATTGTTCATCAAAGGGTAGCATATATTTAATAGATGGAAAGAAGTGGCTAAATATAGGAGTCTGCCTATAAGTATTAGCCTTTTTGAAGGGATTGATCTGGGTGATATACGAGCTTGCATTGAAGAGGGCATTACACACCTCTACCAGTTGCCCTAAGTTATCAACACCCTGCTCAAACATGCCTGTTCGGTGTTCTGTACCGACTATATAATAATTTATCCTCTGAAAAATTGCATTTTGGGTATCGCATTTCCCTGCAATGGCTGAAAAAAATGTTAAAAGGAGAGCATCTGTGAGGATTACCCCTCCTAAATGACTGACATCACAGCAGCCAAGGGGGAGATGGGGGCCCGATTAAGAGGGATCAGTGTTAGGGAGAAGATTGAAGAGCAATGTCTGGATATGCTAATGCAAGGCACTTTTGAAATCTCAGTCTCTGGTGGCAAGAGGAGCATCACCAGAGCAACCAATACAAGCTGACAATTATTCTTCAAGCCCTAAATTCCATCAGCAACCCAATTGAATGGGTTTCAGTGCTCTACCCACACCATGCACTCCCTTATTTGCCACAGCAATGAGTAAAGTAATTGGGGTTGAACAAAGCAAGGTGCATTGGCCCACTTGGCGAGTCACACCTTTCTGCGAGCACCGTAATGCCTACCTACTGTACTTTATACTTGTCACAAAAATGTAAAGTTGTGCCGATAGATCAGGCGCTAAAGCGGTGTTAAAATCTGGTCAGTGCCTATGATGAGGAGAGCTTAAGTGAGCTAAGCCCTTTATGATAGATGCTGTTAGATAACCAGTAAATACATTTTTTTAAAAGGAGGATAGAGAAATTACAGTCAAAGATTGGGACATGAGATTATCCAAGCTCTCGTGCTCTCACTATCAACTTCAGCCGGGAAGACTACTATGCGGGATGGAAGAGGGGCAGAAGAGGCAGCATCTGGGCGCAGTACAGTTGGATGACTATCAGGAGCTGGCTGGGGGATGGTCATTACATCAGCACTGCGCTGAACAATTCCAACTAAGTTGTTACAAGAAAAACATATGCCTGTCTATCAGGTCATACTTTGTACCATGTTTTTCACTTAGAGAAAGAAGCCTGAGACTTTGTCCCGATATACAGCAATAAAGGCTACTTAAAACCTTGTCTAGCAATCATTTTGTTGGCAACCTCGGTCAATAGATTTTAGTATATTAACACTTTCCCTCTTTGCTGGAAGACTAAGGGGGTCAGTACAAGTGAGCTGGTCCAGAATTAAGGTGCTGGTAATGTTACCAGCACCTTTTCAGGACCGGCTAACTCTGTTTGCCGGTAGGGTCTGTGAACCACAAGCAGGCCTCACCTGCCAGTAGTATAGACCCCTACCGGAAGATAATTCAATGAAGCACCCACTCTGTTAGCAACATTGCCTGTGCTTCAGTGGTTCTCATTCCTATGGAGTCCACGAGAACGGGACCTTACTGTTCCGCCACTGTCCGTAATATCCCGGTAATACCGGGTTATCAGGCAGCAGAAATGGTAAACTGAGGTTGCCGTTAAGCCGCCAGTGGTACTTACAGCTTACTGGCAACCTCGAAATGAGGGCCCAACTCTCCTTTTTGGACAAGATATTTCATTGATATTTTCCAATAATAAGACAAAATTAAATACAGCAGAGGGACACTCACTGGAAAAACATCCAAACAGAAGCTAAAGAGATAAAAGTAAAACAACTACCTCCCCTCCTTTCATCCTCCTTCATAATCACCCCCATCCTAGTCCAATGTGCAAATGACCAACATTCTGAAAAAGAAGAATATATATAGAAGTGTGAGTTGAATATAAGGCGCTATGATGTTAGCCCAATAAGGGGAATTGAGCCTGAAAATGGGTACAGGTATGTGTCTTAGCAGCAATATTTTTGATCAACTCATAGGCTATTTCTTAAAAAGCCCACACACTGATCTCCCTTTATTGCCTGTTCTGACATTTCATAGTACAGGAGCTCACTTGCAGCAATCTCTCAACCAAGCTGTTTTATTTGCATCTGCTGGCCATTTATCAGATAAAATCTCAGTTCGAAAATACAACTACATTTTAGAGAAGACAGTGTCCTTGCAGCCTGTAGTGAGAAACGGTGGGGGCTGTGCTATTATTAACAGTTTTGACCATTTCTGAACTGGCCACTAAGTGCGGTGCGCATTAGAAATCGCTATGAAATCTAAAACATACGGACAAGAAAAGGAAAAGCGAGGAGGTCATATAGGCATATGGTGTCTGTTACGGGCATCAGATATCTAGGGGCATATGCAATGATCCATTTCTACGGATCTGTATGCAAGACAGTTTTTGTGGCTGTGTGTAGATCAATGATACTGGATTGCTCTTGACATTCTGGTGGATCTGTTAGAGAAGATGGCTGAAGGTGATCTGTGGCAAATAAGAAAAATGCAAGATAGCATAAATGTTTTGATATGTGCATTTGGGAAGAACCTGAATACTCTGTTTGTCTGCCTATAGGTGGTTCATGCTGAGAGCACTTATATCTGTGTAAATGCAACGCTTCAAAACATAGATGCGGTTTATCGCAAATTACTTACCCCTGGTAACGTTCTTTCACCTGGATGTTCCTCCCACGTATTCCTCATCTTATATTATATCTCTCCAGGTTTGCTGCTTTCGGAAAAAATTCTCGACAGAGGGCGCTGTATGCGGTGTCGTCACGTCGATGTCCCTCGAGGGCCTCCGTCGATCATCAATGTCATCAGCATAAATAGTGCATGCAGCGCCCATTGGCTTCAGTTCTGTTTTTCCGCTTCCCCTTCTTAGAGGAATTAACCAGGCGTACCCAATACTGTAAGCTCTCAGAAAACATGGAGTGTAATAGACGTAAATTGTACGGCGGGGTAGGCCGGGTGGGGCGATGAGGAATACGTGGGAGGAATATCCAGTTGAAAGAACTCTTACCAGGGGTAAGTAACTTGTTCTTCGAATGGATTGTGCCCTCCCACGTATTACACATCTCTGATAGACTCCCAAAGCAGTAGCAATTTGGAGGTGGGAGTATCAAACAATTTAATCATGGCCGAATGGTCCTCCAAAAAGTCCTGCCTGACTGGAGGAAGAATCCAGGCAGTAGTGTTTGACAAATGTATGAATGGACGACCAAGAGGCCGCTGAAAAGATGTCATTTATTGGGACACTCCTTTGAAGAGCCACAGAGGTTGCCATGCCCCTGGTGGAGTGAGCCCTTAGGCCTTCCGGCAGGTCCTTACTCGCATGCATCAGGATATTGTTTGTTTGGTGACTGCAAGGCCCAATTTGGGGCCGGTATACCCAATAAAAAGTAGATCAACCTGGTGAAATTTAGCCATTCTTGAAATGTAAAACCTTAGAGCCCTTTTCGGGTCTAATGTATGTAATCTCTCCTCTGCTTTACCCGAATGAGGAGGAGGATAGAAAGTTGGCAATGTTATCTTTTGCGACAAATGGAAGTTGGAGACTATCTCAATCGAGCCTCTGGCACCGGAAAAATGCAGGATGCCATGAGACCGAGCAACCTTAGAAAATCGAAGGCCGGAAGATGCTGGGCATTCTGGAATTTTGTTACCATCTGCTGAATGTGTTGGGCTCTCACCTCGGGAGGCAAGGCTTTCCACGAGGAAGTATCCAGGACGGCTCCAATGAATTGGAGTCTTTGGAATGGTATCATATGGGACTTCTTGTAATTGAGGGAGAAGCCCAGTCTGTGAAGGGATTGGCAGGTGATACTGAGATGTTCCTGGGCTTGTTCGGGTGAACGAGCCCTGATCAGCCAATCATCTAGGTAGGGGTAGACATGAACCCCCCCCTCTTCTGAGACTCGCTGCCACTACCACCATTAACTTGGTGAAGACCCTTGGGGCGGAGGTCAGCCCGAATGGCAGAGCTCGAAACTGATAATGAGAACCAGCAACCGCAAACCTCAGGTACTTTCTGTGCTTGAGATGAATTGGCACATGAAAGTAAGCATCCTGAAGGTCCAATGATACCAACCAGTCTTGGAGTTGGAGAGCCTGAAGGATCTGAGAAAGGGTAACCATCTTGAACTTGTCCTTTCTGAGGAACTTATTCAAGTTTCTGAAGTCCAAATGGGTCTCAATCCTCCGTCCTTTTTGGGAATCAGAAAGTTGGGGGAGGGGGGACACCAACCCTTGTTCCTCCACGCTACAGGTACATGTTCTATTGCAACTTTCTCTAGCTGGGTTAAAATATCCAGCATAAGGAGCGGATATGGAATTTTGACAGAGCTGTATCCCAGTGGATGATCTTGAGGCCTTTTTTGAAAAGGAAGGCAGTAAGTTTGGGCTACTGTTTCAACTGCCCAAGCATCTGAAGTAATGCCCCGCCATTCGTTCAGATGCTGAGAAATTCTGCCTCCCACTGGGGTCTTGCGGGTCAAGGCCTCAGAGTGGCTTAGAGGCTGCTGCAACAGCAGCTGAGGGTAAAGTTTTTGCTGCTCGGGCTGATTTAGTACCCCTTCCTCGTCCACCACAAAAAAATCTTCTTTGTCCCCTTTGTTCGGCTTGTCCTCTTCCTCTTCCAATGGAGGAATAGCAACGAAAGGACCGACCCCTCCAGGAAGATGAGCCTGATTAGGGTTGTTGAGGTTGTTGAATGGAGGCGCTAAGGGATTAAGCCGCCGCCTTCGAGGTCTGCAAATTCTCCAAACTCATCCGCCTTGCTGCCGAACAACCTTGAGCCGTCAAAGGGCATGTTGAGCAGTCTAGCCTGCACGACCGGTGCAAACCCTGACTTCAACCACGCAAATCTGCGTAGTACGGTGCTAGCAGCTATGGATCTGCTGATGCTTTCAGCAGTATCCAAACCTGACTGGAAACATTCTCCCATTGCCTCCTTACCATCCTTAACTATAGCGAGGAAGCAGTCTCTTTCTTCGCCTTCTGGAATGTGCTCAGCAGCCATGGCAACACAGTCCCACAGGGTATAAGTGAATCTGGAAAGAGCAAAAGTCACGTTGGTAGATTTCAAGGGCATGCTGCCTGCCATGAAAATCTTACATGCCCAGGCATCCACCCTCTTGTCATCTCTATCTGGGGGGATAGAGGGGTAAGCCGATTGCCTGGTTGATGTGGGGCAGCATGAACTACCAAGCTCTCAGGGTGTGGGGTGCTTGGTCAGGTATTCTAGATCGCTGCCTGAAGGTCTGAACTTCCTTGCGAAGTTTCTATTAAATGCAGACTTCGAAGCCAACCTCCCCACAACAGGTTTACCTCTACGCTCCCTGAGAACTTTCTCTGTCATGGCCTGACAGGACCCACAGTCGTCGGAATGGTGCCCGGAGTCCAGACACCACAGGCAGACGCGGCGAGGATCCGTAATTGACATCTTCGATCCGCAGTAATGGTATTTTTTTTAAACCAGACTTTGGTGTCGAAGGAGTCGGAGAAGAAGACATTTTGCTTGTGAAAAAATGAAGCGTGCCGTTAATGACTAAGCGTAAGCTCGGAAAAACGAAACTGAAGCCAACGGGCGTTGCATGCACTATTTATGTTGACGAAGTCAACGATCTACGGAGGCCCTTGAGGAACATCGATGCGACAACACCGCATACAGCGCCCTCTGTCGATACATTTATTTCCGAAGCACAAAGCTGGAGAGATATAATATCATAAGATTAGGAATACATGGGAGGACACAATCCATTCGAAAGTATAATTCCAGGATAGCTGGGCAGGTCAGCCAGCAAGAACCTGCTCAAACCCCATGTCAAACAACCTGCCGTGGCTCAAGCCAATTTAAGAAAAAGCACTGGACCTCAACACTAGGACACGACTCCCACCCCCACATCTGGACTGCATGAAAAAAAGCTCTGGCATTGCAGTACCACATTCTCGATACAGTGGCAAAACTGCCATGTGCAAGAGGGTCAGGGGCTTGGCCTCATCGGAGGGGCATGGGAGGGAATACAGGAACCCCTACCAGCCTGGGCTAAGAGGCCTACTAGGGTCTTTACCAGAACCAGGCCAGGGGTGCGGGAGTCGAGGGCCTAACTCTCTGCCCCCCCTGCATGCCCTTTGTTGAATGAATATGGTGCCACGGTCAACCATGCCATACCTTTCTGGCCAGTTGCTGCTGGAGCTCTTTTTGTCTTGTTTCAGAAATAGAAAAATCAATATGTTTTGCAACTGCCAGAGAGTTCCGCAACCTGGAGAGAGACCCCAGCGGTCTTCCCACTGTTTCTGAAGGACTCGTTGCTTGCCACGCTGAAGCAGATACATTTAATGAGGTATAAGAACAATGCCAAACAGACAGAGCAATAGTATCCAGAGCCCAAGCCTGAATTTGGATGTCACTTTGGAAAAGGCGCGACTCAAGAAGGGCTTATCAAGACTTACTATGCGAAAGCCCAGCCCAGGAGGAATGAGCAGTCGTAGATTGGCCCATAGGGTCAGATGGAGACCCAGACCAACGTATGGGAGGGGTATAAAAACCTGGCCCAAGAAGAGTAAAGTGAGGTGTATTTTAGTGAGGTCCAGAGGAGAGTAGGTGGACTGAGAGATCAAGTGTAGGAAGGATGGTGGAGCAGCGCTTTGAGCAGATTGTAGCAGAGGTTATTACAGGTGAGGTGTTCATTGTGAGAGAGAGTGGTACCAAATTCTAAGAGGCTGTGAGTGTTTGCGGGTTGAGTGTAGGAATAGAGTGCGATGAGTGAGAATGGAGCGAGTGAGACGAGGAAGGGGAGTGGAGAGGAGAGAAGTAAGGATAGAGAGTTTGAACATTGGAGAGACAGATGAGGAAAGTGGGCAGAGTTAGGAAAGGGGAAGTAGAGTGTCAGAGAGAAGGGCAACAGTAGAATGGAATTTACAGTGTGAACATCAGGGAAAGGACAGAGTAACTAGAAGGAGAGAATGGAGCTGGGTTCCTGTGCAGTCTCAAGGCTGTCATCCTTTTACAAGCCAATCAGAGAAGTAGTCATATAGGGAACCCCTTAGAAGAACCTCAGAGGCAGTCAGATCTAGAAGACTGCAGCTTTTAAGCCCTCGCGACAGTCAATTTTTAGGGGGTACATATATCACTAGTCACCAACTAAGGTGTAGGGACTTCTTGACTAAGGAGTAGGGAGCCAGAGGGAGAAGAAGGGTGGAGAGCCCAATAGTATACCCCCACCGCACTACAATCTTAAATTGTTACAAAAATAAAGTCCCTTGACACACCTTGGAGTCTGAGAGTTTGCACAGCCATCTGTGACACATCACATAAGTGTCCCAGTGTAATTTTGTCCTGCTTTGAAGTTGTTCCTGTGTGTCCATCCTCATTTCCCCCCCCAGGTGTCTCACAGTAAATGTGCACCACAATAGTTTTATCTGATAGGTTTCTCACTTTTATTCTGCCTACTGTGATTTTCCTCCTATATGTAACACTGTAATGTTTGCTCCCGGGTGTCCCAGTACAATTTGGCCCTCTGAATTTGCCTTAATGTCATACAGTGATTTTGCCTGCTGTGACTTTACTCCAAGGGCCTGACTGCAATATTGCTCTCAGGAGCCAAAGAGAACTGTGTCCCCCACTGTAATTTGCATCCAGGTGTCCAAAGATAGAGTTGCCCCAATGAAGATTCCCCTGGAGCAATCACTTTGCACTATGGAAAAAATTACGACTTCTGCCCACTACCTCATATCTTCTCCCTCTTTCTCCACTGTGATCAAGGACCAGGAGTCACATTCTGGTAATTGGCAGGAAAACCAACCTGCTCTAGTGGACAATTACCACACCTGATGTACACAACCAAAAGGACATTGGAGCATTCCCCCTATGTGGATGTGCCAAAGGATGAACGTGGTCTAGAATATTGACCCTTCAGAAATGTTTATATGCAGTAACTGAACTTTCCACAGCTGCTCTGTCAATGGCAGGAGAGTTCCAGCAGAATCACAATTACCTAAAAGATATGCTACTCCATGTTTTGATGTGCCCGTTTTGGTGCAGGTCCCCCTCTGGCATGCCATGTGGGCCATGGCCAGCAGGGAGCGCTGAAGTGTGACCTAAAGCCAGCACTGTTTCTTGAATATACTGACATGTGAAATACTAATAAATGCAGTGCTGAGAGCCTGGATGAGTCCATGGAGCAGAATGTTTGCTGCACAGAGCAGCTTGCAGCTGTCTATGTGTACCAGCCTGATCCTGAGTGAGACAGGAAGTGGAATCTCAGCTTCCTATGCTCAATGGCCTCAGCAACAAGCCCCAGACCAAGCACTACATGTTCAGTGTGGGGAGCGAGGACACAGAGCGGAGGCTAGCTGAGCTTTCACTGGAAGTACTGCTCCATAAAGAGTATATAGGTATACTGAGAAAGTGGTGAGGACAATGCAACGCTGATACAAACCTCAGACATATGGCCTCTTGACATGACAGAAGTGAGTAGCTGCGGGGAGGGGCAGCTGCATTGGAGCCTGTGGTATCCCTGGATGTTGTGGTCACAATATACCCAGCCCACACCTGTGGGGTAGACAAGTTATCAAATATTGAGCCTCAATATATATATATAGAAGTAAATAGTTACCCATGAAGTGAAGTTAGGTTGGAGACAGCAAAATGTTTTATTCATGAAGGGCCCTGCTCATCAATTTTCATAGGTGTGTATTGAGTCAACAGAAGGAAGTGGCCCGTCGCCCCTTCTAAACGACTCTTCCGCAGATATGGTGCAATAAGACACATCATTAGTGAGCAATTGCATTGTGTGGTACAAACTACTGACTACTTAAACAAATGTACTATGTGGTAAACCAGAATCAAGAGACTGACAAGAAGGCATTATTTAAAAAAAGTGTAATTTTTTTACATAACAAAGGCCTCCCCAAGCCTATTACTAATCCTACTGAAAAACAGAAAATAAATGAAAGGGTGCTTGTCAGGATTCAAAACCCTAATTGAGTGTTCAGTCCGGAATCCTATTCGGACCTAGGTTCTTTTGCCATCACAAACGAAAAGGAACAAAACAACCAAGGCATGCTTTGGGGTAATTGCCCAAGAAAGGGGTGGCTGCTGGCTTCTGTCCCCACCTTTATGCTTTTTTACCATAGGCCCTGGCATACGTTCAGTTCCATTTTCTATAGTTCATACCAGCCCTAAAAATAAGGGGTGTATCGACACTTACTCCCCAAAAATAGACAAATACTTCCCAAAAATCAAAATAGGGAGTAAAAATACTTATTTAAAAAATGGGAAACAAACATCGGAGCATATTCACCCGATTTTATCCACATACCTCCATGGATATGTTTGGATGAGTAGCACACGTAGAGCCAAAGGAATAAACTCTACTATTACTGTCTGAACTGAAGAGCTAAAAATGTACCTTTTAATGTGCATGGATAACTTGGTTCAAAGACATTTTTATGACGGAGCATTTTTTGTTTTACAGGTAAAACCCATTTTTACTAGCTTATTAAATAATCCCACTGGGAATGGGACTTTTTACTCCCTAAAAAATTATTTTACTCCCAACTTAAAAAAATGGGGAGTAAAATACTCCCACTTCAAAATCTTATCTGGAGCACTGGTTCATACAGTGCTGGAGGGCTGTCCCGGGACACCAGCCACGTCTCTGAAGAGGGGTTCCTTGCATCGGGGACAGGTGCTTCACAGGATGCTCTTATTACGGCCCAGGAGGCCCTAAGGAATCTGGCACTAGATAATGCGAGGACTGCTCACTGGGCCGTGCACAGTTAGATATGTGAAACTGGGGACAAAGCTGGGAAAACCCTCAAATGGCTGGAAAGACGAGATAGGAACAGGGGGGCATGTGCGGGCCATACGAGGGGCCGGAGTGACTTACTCTCAGATGACGATGAGATTGCAAAGGCATTCGCGACCTTCTACGAGGTTCATAGACATAATTTCGAATACAAAATATTCGAAAGTCAAAAAGTCGAAAAAAAAACGTCGAATTTTTTTTAATGACGGTTTTTTTTCGAAATGGGGGGGGTTCCCCCCCAACCCCCCTTTTTTTTATTTTTACCTATTTTTTTCACAGAAACTAGAGCCAAAAAAAAAATATCGAAAAAAAAAACAATGACATTTTTTTTTTCGACATTTTTGATTCGACTTTTTTTACTTTCGAAATTATGTTTTCGAAATTATGACTGGACACCCTTCTACGAACATCTTTACTCCCCTGGAGTGGGATCTCAGGGAACGGAGGGCTCACACTTCCGAGATTCCTTCGCGATCCCCAGGCTCGCAGAGCAGCAGACATGCAAACTGGAAGCTGAGATCACAGAGGAGGAGGTGGTGGCGGCGGCCCAGTCCCAACTTCAATCCGGGAAAATTCTGGGACCTAATGGCTTTCGGTGGAGACTTGGAAGCGACTGGGTGAACTGATAATAGGTCACATGCACCGCATGCTGGTGCGCTCCTGAGAGGAAGGGCAGCTTCCCCAAGATCTCATGCAGGCAGCTATTGTAGTGATCCCCAAACCCGGGAAACCACCTGAACTCTACGCCTCCTACAGGCCAATATCACTCAATGGAGAAGCCAAGGTTCTTGCCCACATCTTACCCAATAGACTGCTAAGGGTCATACACTCCCTGGTGCACCCGGACCAATGTGGATTCATGCCATCCAGATCCACCTGGATGAATCTCCGGAGGGTGCAGATAGCTATAGATGAGGCAACCACGATAAAGGACCCACTTGCACTCTTGGCTTTTGATTTAAAAAAAAGCCTTCGACTCTGTGGGATGGGCGGCCTTATGGGATATTATGGACCGCATGGGATTTGGGGCCAACTACATGTTCTGGGTCAAGATGCTGTACGACTCCCCTGAAGCAGTGGTGCAGGTTAATGGTACTTCTAGGGCTTTTATGCGGGTGAACCAGGCAAGGTTGCCACTTCTCTCCCCTGCTATTCACATTGGCCATAGAGCCGCTCGCAATTAGATTTAGGATGTCAGAGGAGTGGTCGGGATTTGTATGTCCGTGGGGAGGGGGAAGACCGGGTTTCACTCTACGCAGATGATTTGCTTATCTACATGAGCAATCCCAAGACCTCATGTCTGGTAGTAACGAATATCCTCACGGTATATCAGGAATTCTGTGGTCTCAAAATGAACAAATAGAAAACGGTACTCTTCCCCCCCTCCCCCTCCAGGGCAGGGTTGATGCGATCCCACAATGTTGCTCCATCCGGAGTTTCGGCTACTTGGGGATTCACGTATGCCCAAACTCGGACGACTTCCTTTGTCTCAATCTGCAACCAGTGCTGGACAGATTTGAGACGGATGTCACCCACTGGCAATCCCTCCTACTAACATTAATGGACAAAGCGGCATTCTTTAAAATGCTCTCACACCCGAGATTCCCATGTCCTCCAGAACACCCCACTTCATATCCCCCACACGGTCTTCGCATCCACAGATGTTATCCTTCGGAGACTCCTCTGGGGAGGGAAACAGCCCTGTATAGCCCTCAAAACGCTGCAGCACTCTGTCTGGGAAGGTGGGGAATAGGTTTACCTTGCCTCCGATTTTACTACTGGGCCATAAAGTTGGGAGTGAACGACAGGCTTCACAGGGATCCAGGGCTCCCACACATAGGGGTGAGATTAGACATATGGGCACAATGCCACCCCTCCGAGTGTTGTATGGAACAGAAATAGAGATGTCTGGGATGATACGACATATCTGCAAAGTCTGGGCAGAAACTCTTCACCATATTGGTTGGGGCTGGAGGCAGACATTGGACCAACCCCTATGGAACAACATACACATCCCTGAAATCCTGAAAATAGGGCACGTCACCAGGTGGGAGGAGCTGGGGATACGAACCCTAGTTGACGTGATACAGGACAAGCACCTCTTGCAATTTAGTGACATGCAGGACAGGTTTGCACTACCTACTGGGGAGCACTACAGGCACTTACAATTAACACACACTAGCCAAACCCAGTTCACTGTGTTGGCTGAGATTCCAAAGTGTTGCTGCTCCCCCCACCCCCTCTTGAGGCCAACATTCTCCACGCCAGGACCCTGGCGAAGGTTACATCAACACTCTGCCAGGTAATTACTGCTTTTGAGGCCCAGGAATTGTCTTGGCTCTGTGACAAATGGGAGAAGGGGGTGGGCCTGCTGGAATCGAAGAATGGATTGAGGCACTATGTTCCCATGTGAGATTTGCATAGATAAAATACTGCACCAGATTTACCACTCCTGTGCTTCAATGATGAGGTGGAGGGTAGAGGATAATGGAGAGTCTACAGTGTCAAAGGTCAGAAGGAACCTTCTTCCACATGGTGTGCGACTGACATTATACAAGACTTCTGGCGCAGATGCATCTGCAAGTTCACTAGGGTTTTGGGGTCTCCAGTTCCGCAGGACCCAAATATGGGAATACTGAGGATCTGGGGAGAAGTGGAGTACACCAAGTATGAAAAGATATTCCTCTCAGTGGCAATGGGACTAGGAAAGAGGCTTACAGCCTCCACGTGGGGATCCTCAGATGGGTTGAGCCTTAGCTGCTGGACCAATGAAATGGACCGATGCGCGTCCCCTAGAGAAACGCATATATAACGCCAGGGGTTGCCCTGAGAAGTTCCTGAAGGTCTGGGGTAAATGGATTGGAACTGCGTGAACACCTGGCAGGGGAACGGCCCAGGTTGTGGGACCATAGGGCCTGGGTGCGCGGAGACACCCCCCCTCCCCACTAATATGCCCCCTCATCCAGAATCCTTTCTCACCAGTTTTGTCACTTCTTTTCACTGTTTTAAAAATGCGATATACTGCACCTTTGCAATATGACCTTGTTTTGGTTATGTTTGTTGTTTGGTTTGTCTACCTTGGTTCGTGCTGTAAACCAATAAACAAATTTATTTTAAAAAAAGAAGGCTCACTTAGTTGAAGCAAGCTGAATGCAAGTGGCGCGCAGCTTACAGTCCCAGTGCTAAAGGAGTTATTTGGAGTGTGAAACCTTTTTCTTCTACTGCGTGGAGTACACCAATAGCGCCGCCATCTCAGCTATGTTGTGATGCTCTAGCAGACTTTTTCCATAATAAGATTATGGACATACGCCATAATATCCAATTGGGTCAATCAACCAATCCTTGGGTATCTGATGATAAAGGTCTGCAGGTAAGTCAGTACTTGGTCATCATTCCCAGTGTTCTCGAATGAGGTGGTGTTGCTGGCCATTCCTTAGTTGAAATCTGCAGGCCCCTCTGATCCAGTCCCGTTGACTGTCCTTAAGGACATTCTGGCGGGCATGATCTCTCTAGTCACACAAGCAGTCAATATGTCGTGTCAGTCGGGATGCATTTCACAAAAACAAAAACGGCCATTGTGGTCCCTCTTATAAAAAAAAAAGTCGCTGGATGTCGCTGTTCTAGCGAATTTTCATCCCATTTCTTTGCTCCCTTTTTTTAATGAAACTTCTTGAGTCCATGTTGGCTCCACTCCGTTTCTGGAGGTGCAGTCTTTGCTTGACCCCCGTCAGTCAGGGTTTCGTCTCGTTAGAGGTACCAAGAGTGTCTTGGTATTCGTGGTGGATGATCTGACCAGCTGTTTGATGCAGACGGGGATTGGGGCCCCGATATTGCTCGATAGGTCAGCGGCCTTCGACACAGTGGACCCTGCTAGAATCCTGTCCAGCCAGGTCACGGCCGGCATCTCGGGCTCTGTCCTGGCATTGTTCACCTCTTTTTGACTGACAGGTGCCAATCACTGTCTTTGCCTCCTTTTCTTTCAACCTCCTATTTGCTGTCTGTGGGGTCCCCCAGGGCTCTGCCTTGTCCCCGATGTAATTTAACATCTATGTTCAGTCAATGGTTGCCCTCTTCCACGCCCATGACGTCAGGTGCTCCTCCTATGTTGATGACACTCAGATTCTGGTCCGTTTAGAGCAAGACCGGGTCGGGGTGTCGTCTCGGCTGTGCCTTGGGGCCGTGAGGGGCTGGATGAGTGACAACTGGCTCAAAATAAACGGGGACAAGAATGAGGTTCTGGTGGTGGGTGTATCCTCTGGTTTGGGCACTTGGTCTCATTCTTTCTGGCCTAATTCACTGGGTGTTTTCCCAACTCCAGTGACGTTTGTGAAAAGTCTTGGTTTCTATCTCTCTTCTTCTTCCTCTATGCGCCATCAGGTGAGTGCAGTTTGCAAGACAGGACACTTCTTGTTGAAGGTCCTTCATAAGGTGCTGCCTGTTCTGTCTGTGCACCTGCATCCTGCAGTATTTGCCTCACTTGTCACCAGCCGCTTCGATTATTGCAATGCTCTGGACCTAGCCCAGCCCGCTGGCTTGGTCCATCGTCTTCAGATGGTACAGAACCTTGCTGCGGCTAGGGTGGCTACGGTCACCCCCTGTGGCTCCCACATCAGTCCGGTCTTGACATCTCTTCACTGGCTGCTGGTGAAAAAAAGGATAATCTTTAAATCTCTTTGTTTAGTCCCCCGGACCTACTATCAGGTGGGTGCTGTCACTTTGCAGGAGAAATTGGCTGCTTACATACCATCGAGAGAACTTCGCTCCAGTAATGGGCATCTACCAATGGTCCTTAGATTTTGCATCCAGAGGGTGGGCAGGGGGGAGCATTCTCAGTGGCTGCAAGTAGGCTTTGGAAGTATCTCCCTACGCGTCTGAGACATACTGGGAATCATTTGAAGTTGTCGTTGTCAGCTTAAAACCCTGTTTTTTTGAAAATACCCCCTGGACTGGCCTGGCCTAGCCTCTCTGTTGTGTTTCCTTGCGCCAAGATTCCTTTTAGGTGAACGTGCGCGTTACAAATACACATAATATAACACGAAAGATAGTGGCACGGTTCCTTGTACTCTCCGACCTTCAAAATCAACTCCATACTGGGGACTGAGTTATCATTTGATGGACAATTTCAGATTCAAGTTGAGCAATTGGGCATCACTAAGATGCAAGATCTGTACGTAGGGGTTAGTCTGCTTACACAGAAATAAACAAAAAGGGGAGGTGAAAACTATTACCATTTTATGATACTTCAGGCTAATGCACACACTGACAATATACACACAGACTGTACGCAGAGGGAACAGACAATAACCCCCATTGCTCAATATATTTTGACACCACCACCTTACACCCATATGGTAGTGACAATATGTAAATGATTAAAGTCGCTAAAGAAATGGACTCCCCGATAGGGCACGCAGCCAATGGGAGGGCTCATTGGGTAAGCAGTTTACAGTTCATAAACGGAAACTCTCATGCAAACGGAACAGAGAAATCTCCATGAACACATACAGGTTAGCTCACTTGAAATAGTTGCATCAATTTTTATCATACTCCGATTAAATGACATTCGTATTTACCAGATACATCATCAAATTGCATTTGAGGCAATGAACGGGATGCTAATTTAATCCATTTAGAATGGCAATGCCTAGCCATTGGAAACTTTTGGAACGAGGTTGTGAAGGTAACTAATTCGAAGTAGATGGGATTTTGCTGTGGTACTTTCTAAACATGCCATCAGTGGTAGCAATGGCATTGGTGGACAAGGCCAGGTATTGAAGTCCATCACCCACTCTTCAAGCCTTGCTATCAACCCTGTCCTTTTGCGAGGCGAATGAAACACTATTAGTTCACTTTTACCCAAGCATAGCCAGCCTAAGGACTTTTGGGGCCACTTGAGGGACTATCTCCATAAGCAATCAGCGACTGAAAGTCGCGAGTAAGTTATATTGACTGTAGGTATTGGGATGTACAAATCGGCGACACTTGAGAAAGAGAATAACGACACCATGTATATTGGAACCTGGTGAGGGGGGAGCAAGTTGCTACTCTGGATCAAAAGGGATTTTGCATTTTGTAACAATGTATTTCTTAAACGCTGGACTGGTTCTTGTGGTAACCTATACTCTAACGGTTGTTGCATAAAAGGAAAAGGTTATAAAGAAAAACAAATCAAGGGACATCAAAGAGTGTCTTCCTCATGACTTTGCACACTATGGGATTCTCTGGTTCTGTTGCGGCTTCAGTAGAAGTGATGTCCTGGTCTCCGAAACAACGAGCGACACTTGAGAGTACCGATCCTGACAACTGTTTCAGAGTATTTGCCAGCATTACAAAGCAAACGTGCTTCACTCTGAAAATGCCTTTTCCCTCCCGCTTTGAAGGGGCGATGGAACTTTTCATTATTCTGTTACAAGGGCCTAAAAAAAAAGGTACGATTATTCAATTTTAACAAGTTCTTGTAAATATTACTATGTCAAGGAACGCTGCAAAGTTAAAAAAAATGCAGCCGTTTCCAACCTTTTCCCCTATTACACCATTAAAAATGCCAACATTTACTTTCAAAATAAACAGGGGACAGATTCAATGTCTGCGACAATGTATACAGCTGTTCTGTTCTGCCCGCTTACATCCTAGAAAGGCATCCAAACACATATCGAAAAAGCCCTCTGAAACAAGGTGCACAGGCCTTAACACCAAATACTAACACATGGTCCTGCGATCCGTTCTGATCATTTACCATTGAAGAGAGAAGCTCCACAGAAAACACTATGGGCCTCATTACGAGTCAGTCGGTCCGGAAATAACGGTGGCGGTTTGTTTCCGGACCGGCTGATCGAGTTCTGCAGGCGGGAGGTGTCATTCCCGCAAGGTCTGACCTGGCGGGTTTAACACCACCCGCCTGCAGGCGGACGTGGAAACACCGGCACCATTACAAGATGGTGCCGGTGTTTCCACTTCACCATTCCCATGGAGCCCTATTGGACTCCATGGGAATGGGGATTTACCGAATTCCGCCTACCTCAAGGACCTCTAGAAGATCTTAGGAATATTAGAGGTTCATGCATTCTGACCGAAACTCAGGGAAGGTCACCAGATTGGCCTGACACACAGCATCTTGAGCCACTGTTACGTGCACCTGTTCTCTCAAGAAACCTTCAACTACTGCTTAGCCTTTTTGACAACTTTGGGCCAGAAATCTTCTTAGTGACAGCACTGCGATTGCATAGTGCTGAGGCCCATCTATAACTTTGCATGTGCTCAATGTATTTAATCGGGCACAGGGAAATGAGGCCTTGGACAACCAGATGCAAACATGTGTTCTCATTAATAATCAAAGCCAGTAACTGCATGCATGATTAGATGCACATAGCAGCAAATGCACGTACAGAGGCTTGCAAGATGGCTTGCAAGATAACTTGCTGCACAGCTAACTAAGCAGGTTGTATGTGGCATGAAAGAAAGTAGGGAAAAGCCCAAAACCTCCACCCTTCCTCCTGCAACTTTAAGAGGTTTTAATGCATGTATCCCAGTCTATAATGATGGATTGCAACGTTCACTTGATACACTGCAAATGTTGGATTGGTCTTTGCAAAACGAGCATTATCTGCACTATGCAGATTTAGCAGTACAAAAACTTCTTCTTATCGATTTCTACCAAAGAATGAATGTTTAACAAACTGAGTGCTTCTTCGAAGACTCTAATGGTGAGTTTTTGAACAGCTACTTGATTGTGGATGATGAGCTACTTCTACAAAATGATTGAACAATGGTATTGGAAAAGGAGAAACTACTTAAAAAGCAGCCCGCAGAGGTTTGCACACTCATGCATGACGGTATGGAATGTTGCTAAGAAAGGTCCTGAAAAAAGAGGCCAACAGGACAACTGTGGCATTGAGGGGGCTGGCAAAGCAACGATCACTAGTTCTGGTAGAACAGGGAGCTATTGTTCCTGTGGGATAAGTAAGAGGACTCACCTGATCATTAAGCCAGCTATAAATATTAAGGGGGACCCAAAAAAAGCAAACATGTCCACTGAGATTTTAACCTACCTGTGGGATGTCAATAGGCATTATCCAAAACAATCC
Organism: Ambystoma mexicanum; assembly: GCF_040938575.1. Taxonomy (NCBI): domain Eukaryota; kingdom Metazoa; phylum Chordata; class Amphibia; order Caudata; family Ambystomatidae; genus Ambystoma; species Ambystoma mexicanum. Next base: position 669,377,249 of record NC_090927.1, on the reverse strand, counting down.
GGAGGAACTCTTTTCTACTGTCCCCTCCGATTCGCTAACACTTTGCCAAGATCATAGCAACTGTATTCATTTTGCGCTTTGCACGCCAACACTTCCTTGCTCCCTTCTGCTAAAGGGCTACCTGACTCTACCTACGATTCATTGGATACTCCAGTGCCATGACAAGGTGCCATCTTGGTCTGTACTTCGTGCCATGTCCCTAGTGATTCTTCTGATTCCTCTTGTGCAACAGACTCCCTTCACTTGTGACTAGAGTGTACGAGTCTTGAGTGTTTGCAGTGAGGGGCCTGTTAGAATGCTGTGAAGTGTGTGGAACCTTGGACACCTGGAGGTTCGGTGAATGTCAGTTGGAGACTGGGCAGATATGACAAGTACCAGAGTGGATGTATGCTAACTTCTCTCCCACCTCTATACTGCTAAACTGTAATCTGAAGAATAAAGCATTCCGTTTCTGTTTGTAACTCACATGGGTCAGTCTGGTTCCTGCACCTTGTCATATTCCCTGGCCCAGGAAACATCTTCTGGTGAGAAGGTTTCCTTTGAGGGCCCTGAGAAGAGGGTGAAGAAAAGCGAATTTTGAGACCGGAGTGAAGAAAAACGAATTTGAGACTCAAAGTGAGCTAGCCCATGCAGGAATGCAGTCCATAGAGGCAGCGAGTCCATCAATGGCGAAGTGATGTTATATCAGGCGAGATTCAGAGATGGCCATGGATGGTGGAGGTCCAAGAGACGACCAGCACATGTGATGGCCGTGCAGTATGGAGAGGGTAGTGGCTGTTAAGGTGTACGTCCATGCGGGAACACAGAACTGTGTACACTGCCAATGTACATATAGAAAGTTTGGCAGCTACTGCTGTATCGAGCGCTGTTGCGCCAAGAGAAAATGCTAGATTATGGGACTTCTAGTCTCGTTCCCTGCAGTCTAACTGTAAAATGTACTCTTATGGTGGTGTACGGTGTGAATTTGGGGCCTGGGAAGAGTTCCTGGTGGCAGTTTGGAGGCGCGCGCCAAGCCAGGCCCTGTGTTCCAGCCCTGCCTTTGGAAGCCATCAGTCAGCCCACTGCCATGGTTTTTCATTACAGTTCGGAGATGAGGAAGAGCTTCAGTGAGAGGGATGATTAGAAGAAAGGCCTCCTTAATGTTCCTCAACGTGGTGATGTGTGCGAGGAGGGAGACGTTTTCGCTTCCAGTGCCCGAACACTCCATCACCCTTTCAGCCACACATTGCGCAGGTCCTAGGTCAAGGAATGTTATTATGGGCCGGAGTAGAGGACAAGACGGATCAAGAAATATGAAACCCGGATGTTCCATTTTGCAAATTTAAAAGAGGTACTGTGAAACTAGAGGCTGCAGCTGTGCCATGCAGACACCAACAAACAAGGGTCATCAAGTTAGTTTATAGGGCGGCACCGAGAGGTAGTGATTAACTGTTTTACCTGTGGGCTGCAGCGTTTTATGGAAATCACATTTGCCAGTATTAGATATGCTTTAGAGTGCAGCTCTGGGAAACTCAGCCCGATGTCGTGCCTTGTAATTAAACTGATATAGCAGCGCTAAGATCTGTTCTTTGCATAAAGTCGTAGTGCATAAATTGGTGCATGGAGTAAAGATGTCAACGAAATGCTGATTTCAGAATGCCATGTTTTTTTCACGATTTCGGTTTCGTGATATGATGTATCACTTCAAAGTGTGTCTATTGATATCCTGTGATTTATTTAATAGTGTGGTTGATAAGAGATGGAATGATTAAGTATGGAGTAGATGTATGATGCAATTGCATAGTATTTGGGGAAATGCTATAGGAAATTCAATGTTTTAGTGGTAAGGACTTTTAGTGCCATCAGTATCAAATAAAAGGTTATGGTAATGTTTAGTTATGAGGTTGATAAATCATATGATTCTGACATGCACACTATATAGGAAATGCTATGTTTTTTCTGTACTTAATTATTGAGTGAACTATTGAAAATTACGTTTGGTAAGTTTTAAATGTATTTTGAGTACACAGAGCAGTGCTGGATCCTCACTGCTCTGCCTAGTGTTGGTGCCTAAATCACTCAACAATGTGTTTAAAGTAATTGAGCTTAGAATCATAGTGCAGAATCAACAGTTCATATCAATGTGTAATGTGCATGCTCATGGGGTGATGAGCATGTTTAGATCGAAACATGCATAAAGTTTCTAGAAAAATTGCATATTTTAGGAATATGAAATGTTATGCAGTTTATTATGTGCATGATGTGTAATGAAATATGAGTGGAAGTGTCTGCATTTCGGTGATATAATGTGCATGAAGTTTAAGTAGTGGCTCACATGCTGGCCAGATGTGTTGCCCACTTTAGAATCAAGAGTTTAGAGGGTCAGTCAATTAATAATTCACTAGAGGTGAAGTTTGAGATGCAAGTGTGAAAGCATCCAGGTTAGGTGTTGTCACGTGTCGCATGTCTATCTGAGTGGCCATGTATGGAGAAATTGAGATGCATATGGGGGGGGGGGGGGTGCAAGTTAGTTGTGTTACAACTCGAATGTTTGATCAGAGCGACCAATTTAGTTGAAGTACAGGGTTGGAGTTTGTGTTGTCAATTTGTTTTAGTAGATGTTGGATTAGAATTCAGTTCTTGGAAGGTGCTACCATACTACCAGTGTAACTGAGGTGTACCAGTGAAGTTTATGTGGTGGCATGTGTTTAACTTTGCAGATTGCAGTTTAAAACACTGGTAAGAATCATTAGACATGCCAACTTGTTTAGAATTGTTAACATTCTTATGTTTTTTTGTGCTTGCACTTCTAGTCTTTTGTGCTTGCATGAATTTTGCACAGTACGCTTGTGAGCATCACACAGGGTCTGTGTATTTTAGCACCATGTCCGTGTGTGTGGTTGCGGAATTGTGTTCAGTGTGCTCTTTGATTCGTAGATTCCTTTTCTATCCACTTTATTCTTTTATATGTGTTCTTCTGAGAGAAGGGATGAGGTGTAGATTGTCTTTGGATGTTGGGAATTTTAGTTTAGTTAGATGGATAGATGCCTCAGGACGTTGGATTGATCAGTGAGTTTTGCCACGGTGGTGGGGTTAGGTTAGTACTCAGGTGTGGCCGACCTGTGGCCAAGGAGTGGCAGTAGCTGCCGGAAGGATTTTCAGGTTCTTTGTAATGGTTGAGTGTGTAGGTTTGTTTATTTGTCCTTGTGTGGCAGGCTGATGCTTGGTAGTGGCAGTATGGAGACCCAGGCGTGGCAGGCCAGGGTAGGAGGAGTTTTATTTTGTTGTGGTCGTTATCCTGGCATGTGAAGGTGTGTCCTTCACAATTGTATTGTTTTTACTGAAGGAGATGTGTTGCGATGTATGCTACCTTCTCTCCCACCTCTATAGTGCTAAGTTGTAACTTGAAGAATAAAGCATCCTGTTTCTGTTTGTAACTTACCTGAGTCAGTCTGGTTCCTGCTCCTTGTCTTATTACCTGGCCCAGGATACATCAACGTACATTGCACACACTCATCTTGCAATCTGGCAGGGCAGGCAGTACCTTTCCACACATAAGCCCTGAACAAGCAGCATGGTCGTATAGGAACTCAGCTGGGGCTTTATTTGACATTTTCCTCTATGTACCCTGACCTACCTCAATCTTTACCCAAAACACCTTATCTGCCACACGGTTTTCCCACTGCCATGAACTGGTGCAACCGCCTGTGCAGGTCTTGCGCCAGACCCTACCCTCCAGTGGGACCAGTTCTCAATTGCAGTGATTCCGATCTGCAGGCTCCCTTTTGCCTTCTAAGGGCAAAAGGGATTCATGTTCACTGGGACCCTTCACTTGTCCAGGAGTTTCTTATCATTAGCTTGGGCTATTAGGTGTCTAGAAACCTAAACTATTGCATTATAGTACAGATAGGCAGACATAGCATACGAGGAGGGACACAGCTTGTAGGTGTTTGCTTATTTACCCACCCATTGACTGTCCATGGCCATGCTAATCCTTATGGCCATTCCCCGCAAGTTCCTACCCCACCCTGCCCAACACACCTCCTCATGGGAACTCTTTGAGCTCGCTTTAATCAAGCCTTGCCATCAAACATTACACTAGAAGGGCCTCCAAGTGTTTTTTTCAAAGCAGTCTTCTGAGAGTTAATGACTTAATTGGAGATGTAAACCTGCTACTGGTGTAATAAACACGTCTTAACCAGGTTGCCTTCAGAACATTCGATTTATAATCACCCTGCGTGTCCTTCACTAAAACAAGTATTGGCAAAGCCAACGGTTTTGACTTGTGTATAAGTATTAGGCATTTGTCAGGCACTGCCGTCATCTGCCCAGGTACTCGCACCATTTTGCACCTGCTACTGTCAATGGTCAATTATCACTACGGCTGTGCCTGGCAAGTGCCTTTCCTAGGACTACACAAATGCCCAAATTGTTGGTATTGGCAATGTTTGTTTTTCTGTTGCTGTCATTGTGCTGGATGGGAAAATACTTCCCCACAATGCATGGAGAACATTTGAAACCACCACCCTTCCGTTAGGAATTGAGGAAGAAGACATTGCTGGGGACAGTGATCCTGGCACACAATACAATGTGCTTTAGACAGTGAACAGGGGGTATGTATGGCGCAGCATGAAGAAAGAAGCATAAAGTGCATCTGCGTGAGACTATGGGAATATATTCTAAAAGTATTATGCGTCAGGTGCTTCAAGGCAAGGTGGGTGCGTCTGTAAGCGTTAACCTGGGAACCTTGCCACTTTCGTGTGGCATTATGGAAAGGAGCCAACCATGTTACTCTTGCTTTTAACCACACCCTGGTCCTAGTGTCAACACCATGGTTTACTATGCAATTAGGACTATTTTGCTTTGCCTAAGAGACAGCTCGAACAGATGTGATAAACGTTAAGAGGGTGTGAGGATCTCTGCGCTGTACGACTTCAGGACAGCACAGTACGCAAAAATGCATTCGTTCCTCGTAATGGAAACATACAGCTGAAGTATGCCTTTTTAGTTAAAACATTAATACAGAATAAACAATTTGCATAACAAGTTGGTCAAGCTAACTCGGCTTTCCTCATGCAGAACGCCCCTTCGATCCGTTTTTAAACTCTAAATTCTTCCTCCTTTCCCCATTAATCCAACAGACCTCATTTATTTGTGACAGTGGCAGAGCGTATTCGCGTGGTAGGGCGGGTGACAGAATATATCACAGAAAGTAAATGTATTCATACGCTTTGAGTTTTTTGATTAACTATTCTACGACATTAAATCACATTCAGTATAACAAAGGCAATGAAAATGCCGTCATATAGGCCAACCCATGCAATATTGAAATATTACATATCTGACAACATGGATGTCAATGAGTTATGCAAGTACAGTGTAAGGCACAACCAAAGGTCTTAGAGCGGCAGCACATTAAGAGAAGCTCCATGTATGTTTATTTGCATACTTTGGCTTAATCAGTTTGCTTTACCATGTCTGGAAGGTCGACGCTGCGATTTGCATCCAATGTACTGCAGCTTATTTCTGCGCAATAAGCAATGCCAGAGATGCAAACCTACACTTAGATGGGAAATCTGTTGAACAATACCACCAAAACAGTACATCAGCATCAATCACAATGTTCACAATTACTGAAAATCCAGGAGTTGCTAACAACCCTACTAGTCTAGGACAAGATTAGATTTAGAGCAACAACAACAACAACACAAATCAACATTATCAAGTTAAGATCTTGGGTAGGCTCCTTTCGAATCAGGGTCAGACGTGCTAATTTTCAACAGAGAATAAATCATCTGATGGAGAAGTGCAAGAGCCTGTGCTTATAATTTAGCAATTTTAGCATAGTGCATAAATAAACCTTTCCAGAAGTCTCTTCTTCAATTTCCACTTCCAGCATGGTCTCCCAATTGCGCTTCGTCATTGCAGCATAGCCATTTCTCTGCTTCACTACTAATCTATTTAAATATAACATAGCCTTAGAGGCCGAATCTGCTGGCCCACATATTTGATTACTTCACTTTAAGAGGTGGTTTGGGAAAGGTGGTGAACTTCCTTGACTTCTCTTCCTTCAGCCCATAGTATAGCACTAGCTTTGTAACCAAGGAGCGCCTCGATTCTGAAGCCCATCTAGTTGAATTAATCCCTCATTTACAAAAATGTCTTCTAAAGTCACCAGCCAAGGCCTGCTAAGTGTCTTCACAACACCAGGTTCAAATGTAAAACCAAACCCATCAATTGTATCCAGCAAAAAGGGAGAGCTGTGCAACTTTGGTTAACTATATCTACAGCAAAGCCAAGCATGTGCCCAAACTGTGGTAACCATCATGTTAATGTTGTTTTCCTATGATGGAGAGATTCCCAACAGGGCTGTCTCCAGATGGGCAGAAAGAATATGCGTCAAAACCGGAAAATGCCAACCTCACTAACTCATATGTGAAGTTCAGGTTCCCCATCCTAGTCGGAGGGGCTTGCCTGCCTAAATTAGCATGATTAGCACTGATTTGACTTGTGTGAAAAAAATAAAAAATCGGGCAAACTCAGGGTATATTTATATAATTTTAACCATTATTATTTGAACCTGCCAACGATGACACTTGCTCCGAATGGTTCCCTTCAGAGTTGTATACTATAATCTCATTACAGTTCCTCTTAGCCCTGCTGTTTCTCAGAAATACCCAGCCATCTATAACCGGTCAAATAGGTTATGCAACACTCGATATGTGACAGTACCTGCCGACCGTGATGATCTACTTTCCGATTTTAAGTTAGACCTTTTTTGTGTGAAACACAGTAAATACGGCTCTGCTTTTTGACGAATTAATGCTTACGGGTTGTAGCCTGCTTCAAGTTAATTGCTCCTATTGTCAGGGTGGTGGATTGGCCTTAATTCTCTGCTCAACTAAGACTTGCAATCTTTTAGGAGCTTTTACTTTTTCTTATTTTGAATATTATTTGTTTATATACACATCGCTGCCCACACGTCTATAATTTGCATCTAATTTACTTCAGCCTAGCTCTGGTGTTCCTTTGCTGGATTGGTTTTCTGATCTACCATTTGATTCTAGCTCCCTTATAGAGACTTTAATCTTCCAAACTCTTAATTGTGCTGCAACAGGAGCACAGCATCTTGATAATATTTACTTTTAATACACTTAACTAGTCTCAATTCCCAGACAAATGTATGGAAATAGTTTAGATAGTATCCTTTCCCGTTCTGTTAAACAACTGTAAGCACCCCATAAAGCTGGACGGATACTCTGTTTGTAGTTTCATGTGATAATAATCCCGCAAAAATTTTCGCCATACAAAAATTGTGTCTTTTTTTACACCGATATTACCACATGGAACCTGCAGGGGATAACCCCGCAACCCACATATTTTTTTTTAACAGAGCTAACACCCCCACAACTCCCTCTCCCATTTCACCCATAAATTATCCCCATAAATATGTATGGCGACATTATGGGGATATTATTACCCGATACCCTTGTTGTTGCCTTCAATCTTTCCTTAATAGCTTTATGCAGGCCAAATCAAAACGGTAAAGATACAAGTAGCAACATTAAACACATGCACTGGCATGAACTAATGTATTATTTACAAGGCAGGTTCATAACTCCCTTGACTCATAATGCTGAGTTTAACCCTGCCTCTTATGAATGGAAAAACCGTTTAATCCCTGCGATTCCACAACACTAAAAATAAATAAAAAATGATCTTGAAAATGTAAAAGTATTAGTTCAAAACAGGTTAGAACATCTCTATTCTCTAGTTGGGAGAAACCAAGAAATTGTGATGCTTGGCTATTCGGCATAACAATGCTACTTTCCATTTCTATTTCAACCAAAGCAGGTCAGCTTTAAATAAAAAAAGGTATTTGTTTCAAACAGTAAAAAAATTGTGCAAAACCTAAATTATCAATAGTTCTCTGCTTATTTTAGTAACCTGTTCAGATGTACATCTCTCTGCTGTGTGGTGGGCGGTTTAGATCTGCAGTGTGTGCTGCTCGCTCACATCTGCTGCTTGGTCTGCCTCCCTGGACTGAAGAACCATCTAACGGTGCTTTCCATCACTGCTGCTACCGCGGTTTGCCTGTTTGGCCGCGCCCCCTGGATGTGCTGTCGCAGTCACATGAGGGTCACATGAGTGCTATTTCAGGAAGTACTTCAATGGCGTCCTAAACCCTGGGGGTGCCTATCAAAGGGCAGCTTTCTAAAGGCTTTGTTTATTCCCGTTTGTCGTGTTCGCCTATGCAAGCCTTGGATGTTTGCACTGACTCTGCGGCTTCTTGGTCTTAGACTTTGGTCATCGCTGGCTCCTTGCCTGAAGTTGGCATAGTCTGCCTTTGCTTTCTCCCAATTGAAATGCCCCAAAACATGCCTGCTCATTACACTGCTCGTACTACCGCTTCCCACTATTCACGCATTGGTTATCCCACTAACTTGCTCTCTCCTACTCCCAGGTCTTTTAGCAATTTTTTAAAACTTTCTTTTGCACTCTGCAATGTTCATTCTTCTTGCCAAAAGTCATACTCTATTCTCGATACTTTTCTTCACTCTAATTTCCAATTTTTTATGTCCTACAGGGACATGGATTACCCCGGACAACCCGGTCACTCCTGCTTCTTTTCATAGTTCCTCTACTAACCTTTCTCACTAACACCGTATTCACTGCAAGGGAGGTGGTACAAGCACTCTTTTCACTCTTCTTGGTCCCTTGCTTCACCAATTTTACTCCCATCGTTTTCCTCATTTGAGTATCTCTTTGCTCAATGTTCCTATCCTAGCTCAATTGCTTTTCTTTTTCGCCATTGTGCTTCCGGTCCACTTTCATCTTTTCTGGATGATCTTCTCTTTTATCTACCCTTCTCCCACTGTCCTCTCCTTTTATACTTCTTGGTGACTTTAATCTTCATCTTTCTTCTACTAATGCATCTTTGCCCTAGTTTCCTCTTCTCACCTCGTTTCATCTTACACTGCTTCTTACTCCTCCTCAAATTTTGGGGTCTTCACTCGATTTAATCTTTACCTCTTTCTCACCAGACACGGTTGTGGCTGCTCTGCCTACCTACTCATCTGATCACTTTTTGCTCCTATTCTATGCTCTTTTGCCTGATAGTTATTCTGATTCTCCTCCTTCTATATTTCTCGCACGTTGTGACATTCGTTCTTTTAACTCAACTATGTTTTCCTCCTCCCTTTCTTCTAAGCTCTCCTCTCAACCAATTTTCATCTTTCTCAGCGGACTCTGCTTATACTCATCTCAGTTCAGCATTATACTCGACGCTTGATCTCATACATACTTATCTGATCACTCTTTCTAAAAGACCTTAACAACCTTGGCTTTTCTCTGCTCTTTGTTCCCTATGCTCAGCCTTGCACAAGGCTGAATGTTGGTGGAAGAAATCTCATACTCCTGCTCACCTTCATATTTATCTTTATTCCATTCCTCCTATGAATCATCTCTTTTGATTGCAAAGAAACAACACCTTTCTTCTCTTACTCTTTCGCCCTCTCACCATCCTCAACGTCTTTTCAACTATTACGCTCTATTCACTCTCCTCATCCCCCTGATCCTTCTCTTTCTTCTCCTCATTCGGCTAATGTTTTTGCACATTTCTTTACTTCAAAAGGGACTTAACTTTGGGCGTCTTCCTTCTCTCCTGTTCCTTCTCTTTCTGCTACTTCTGCTAATGTTTCTCTTTCACTCTCTTTTACCGTTCTGATTCAGACACTTCCTCATTCTTGGTGAGGACTCGTCATTCTGCATCCCCACTGGATCCTGATCTTTCTGCCCCAATTTCTTCTATTTACCCTCCTTTAATTCTGTATCTTATTGTGTTGATTAACTTGTCTCTGCTAACTTTCCATCTTCCTTTAAGCATGCCATTATTCCTATTCTTTAAAAAAAAAAAAAAAACACACAACACACAACACACACACACGCTCGATTCTTCTCTTTCCTCAAATTTCTGTCCCATTTCCTTGCTTCCTTTCCCATCCAAACTTTTTGAACGTGTGATGTATATGCTCAAAGTTATTTCCTTTTTACATCTACATTCTCTTCTCCCTCCGTTACAATCTGGTTTTCGTGCTGCCCACTTCACTGAATCTGCTCCGTTACACGTTTCTAACTCTTTACTTTCGGCTAGGTATAACACATTGTCCTCAATACTTATTTTGCTTGACCCATCTGCTGCGTTGAATGTGGTTGATCCTTCTCTCTTCTCCAACAATGGGTTTAACTGGCTCTGTGCTTAAATGTTTTAAATCTCATCTTTCTGACCATACCTATTCTGTTTCCTGGGCTGGTCAGTCTTCTTCTAACTATCCACTTCTTAACGCGGTTCCCCAGGGTTCTGTTCTAGGTCCTCTTCTTTTTTCTTTATGCCCCCTTCCTCTACTGCTTCTCCTCCACGTGGTCTTCTTTTTCCTCCTTCTCTTCCGTCTTTTTCTTCCTGCACTTGTAATCTAGGTGTTCCCTTCGACTCTTCTCTCTCTTTATCATTGCATATTTCGAACACTGCTCGCATGGCTCGTTTTCACCCGTATAATCTTTGGTGTGCTCAGCCATTTGTCTTGTTTCAGGCTACTAAATTGCAAATGTTTCCCTGTTTATTCCCAGTCTTAAATTATTGTTCAGTTCGCTTTTTTTGGTCTTGCTATGTCTCACCTTAATCCACCACGCTCTGTTTTCAATTCTGCAATTCGTCTTTTGCTTTTATAACCTTCTTGTTCTTCTGTGACTGTCTCTTCGCTCTGCCTCTATGCTTTCTTTTGATCTCTATCTTACGTTTCATTTCCTTTGTTTTGTCTACAAACCCTTACATGTCCTGCTCCTTCATATCTTTTCTTGCTTTTGTCTTTTTACTCTCCATCCCATTCTGAATCCTTATTTCTGCTTTCTGTTCCAAAGCCGTCTTGTGCCTCTTCCCGTTTATGTTCTTTTTCACTTCTCGCGACCAAAGTACTGCAATACCCATCCACTTTCTATTCGTATCTCTTATACTTATAATATTTTCAGCCCTCAACTGAAAGATCATCTTCTCCTCTCATTATATTCCACATAGTCGACTGCAAACCTTTATCATTACGTATTTGATTGTACAGTTTGTTACTTTTTGTAAAGCGCTTTGCCAAAAGCACTCAAATAAAATTCCAATTCATTTTAATGGGGCAATAAACCCTACACTTGAAAACAATATACAGTCTAGCCCTTGGTGTTATCTCACATTGACAAGGGTAATGTGCTTTAAACTGGGGTCCACAATGAAACCTTAAGCTTCTCACAATCAGCGTGTCATAATGCTGTTCACCTCATTTCTGTAACTCGCACATGTGTTAGGATTCATCCTATGCTTCCTATCTTACTATGACTTCTTCTTAACTATGGAATTATTTTCAATTTTGGATGCCTAATTTATGCCCAATTTATCATTAAGGGTTTGGAATACAAATGATCTTGCTACCAAGCTGCATCTGTTAAGCAAGGATTGGGTGTTATGCACTTGTGATCAACTTAACCTTGGCCTAGGTAGCTGCCCCTCAATTTTGGAACTACTTGCCAATCTCACTCAGACTAGCTTCAGCACTACTGACTTTACTCCCGCAGTTGAAGACCTTTCTGTTACCAAATTTTGCCCGAAAGGCAGCTTCTGGAAAAACAGAGCATTTTACAATCACAGGGGGAAAGAACACAGTGAGGGAAGCACAGAAAATGGGAGCGGGGAGCTAACAGGGGAGGGCGAGAGTGGGCAATTGGCAGGAAGGGATCTAAAAGCAACCAGGGGAAGAGACCGTGGGGCACACCGAATCTCAGATAGGGTGAGGAGTGCAGGGTGTGTGGACCTAGGTGTTAGGGAGGAGCCATTCCTGGAAGAGGAAGGTAATGAGCTTTTTCCTGAACTGTAGAAGCGATGGGGCAAGTCTGAGGTTGACGGGGAGGAGGTTCCACATTCTTGGAGCATAGACAGAGAAGGCCCGTCTTCTGGTTCTTCGTTTCCTGCACCGGAGTTCAAGTCTGCACATTTCCTTACTTCTGGAGGATTGCAGGCCTCTGGAGATGCTGAGTTTCTCAATAAGGTAGCTTGGAGACTTCAGGGTAACAGGCTTGTAGAAGATGCAACAGGATTAGAAGATGATGCAGGCGTGCAGCGGGAGCCAGTGCAGTTTGATGAGGGACAGAGTGATGTGGTCTAATTACCAGATTCCTTTAATGCAGGACACATCTCAGGTGTACCAGGGTAGTTGCCGGAAAGCCTTCCAAAAGGGCATTGCTCAGACAGCAGGTAAGCATGCACCAACATGTGTTACTCCCTCTGTCCCCACCGGCCATCCCACCGTCTGGCCCCCACCATCATGTGCCCTTGTGCCCCCACCATTCCCGCACACAGGTGTTGCCTGTTTTGCTTGATTCTTCTACCCTTCTCCCCCCTCACCCCACTCAAGTCTACTTCTGCAGGAGTCTGTCCTGATAAATTCTGGTTTCACCATCACGGTCTTGTGGCCAATGCTGGATTTGACTTTTATGGACTTCATTCATTCACGGTGCGTCACCCTTTCTCAACTCTCATGATGGACTTCCCTTGCATCTTGTACTCATGGTGGCCCTGAATCATGCTGTTCCCATCTTCATCTTGTATCCTGGTTTGCAACATTGTGTTACTACCGACTTCTGCAATTGTATTCGCTCTCCCCTCTTGCTTCTCCACTCTAATTGACTGCTTACTCTCTGTTCTCTCCTCCTCCCCCTTTCTCCCTTTTCCTATCTCCTCCCCTTACTTTCTTCTAAGCACTTACTCTATCAGAATTGTCCCTGGACCTAGTATGATAGCAACCTCGTCTGTCTCCTCCCCCCTCACCTTACTGGTTTTTTCCTCCCCACACCCCCTCCAGCACTATCTGAAATGTCATCAGGCCTAGTATGATAGTCGCTTGTTTTATTCCTCCCCTACCTTTCTGCACCCCTCTCCCTCACCTCTTGTTTTTCTCCGGCTCTACCAGAATTGTTGTCAGGCCGAGTACGGTAGTCGCCTGTCTGTTTCCATTACCTTCACACTCTCCCCCTCCCTTCCTCATCTATGTCTTAGCACTTGCACTATCTGAAATGGTGTCAGGCCGAGTACGATAGTTAATTTCACATCCTTACTGTTCATGGCCTGTAAGAAGGTCATTGTATTTTCCCTTGTTCCCTCCCTTGCCTTCAAGTGCTTTGAAACACTGTGTATAGGCGCTATATAAATAAACCATCATATCATGCAGGTGAGAGAGGACAAAGGATCTGAAGGTGCTTTCTTGGATGAAGGGCTTCCTATTCTGCAGGAGAGAAAGGTAGCACCAAGCTGTATGTACCTTCCTTGCCATGTGCTGTTAGAACGCGAGGTGTCTGTGTATGTTGAACCCAATGGACCAAAGGTGTGAGGCCCTGGAGGATCATAACAGAGAGCCAGGTCTGATGTCTTGGTCAATTTTTGTCAGCAGTAGGAATTCAATCTAGGAGAGGTAGAGCATCAAGTAAGCACTGGACATCCAGGATGGAATAAAATGTGAGACTGGAGTATAGAGTTCTTCGATGGAGATATCTTGAGGTAAATCTGCGTGTTACATGCATATTGGTGGATGTGGATGTTGTGTGGAGCAAGGAGGGTTCAGAGCGGCTCCATATAAAGATTGACGATTACAGGGGACTGGAGGGATCCTTGTGGGACTTCAGAGGTGAGTTGGTGATCGGGAAAAATCCCTTTGTACGAACTGTTGGTGATTAGAAGGGTAGAATTTAAACCAGCGGAGGATTATCTTGCCAATTCCCATGCACAATGTAGAGTGAGTATCTGGTGGTCTACTGGTGGTGTCAAATTCTGCTGAGAGGTCAAGGAGAACTACGAGGCAAGGATGGCCATCATCAAGGATTTTAAGCACATTGATCAGCTTGATGGTAGCAGTTTCTGTACAGCATCAAGGTCTGAAGCCAGATTGGTAGGATTGAAGGAGGCGATTGGCTTTGATGTGTTGGCGGAGATGTGTGGTTACTGCTTTCTCAAGGATCTTACCTAGCAAGGTCAGATAGGTGATGGGACGGTAGTTGCTGAGATTGTCAGGTTGCAGTGTTGGTTTCTTAAGAAGCAGGAGGATTTGTCTGGTTTTGGAGGGACCAGGGGAGGGTGCCTTGAGCTAGGGAGCTGTTGATGATTGTCAGGTAAGGGAGGAGTGCTTCAGTCAGAAGGGACTGGAGTACAGAGTAAGGGAGGATGTCGTCTGCATACGATGTGTCCTTGAGGGATGCTAAGGTGGCAGTGAGGGCTTCCATAGTTAGTGTCTTCAAAGTTGTCCAGGTAGCTGTGATTTTGTGAGATGGGATAGGTAGTGTGCTGACAGCTATGGCGCTGGTGCCCATGTGTTGGCAGATCATATTGATCTTGTTGACAAAGAAAGAGTTGATGGTGGTGGATTTTTCGATGGCATGCGCTAAGGGTGGGTTGGGCAGAGGGTTGATGCAGTGCTCGATGGCTTTGAAGAGGGCTCTGCTTTCAATGTTGGCCTTTGCTATGGTGTTTTGCTAATAGTTGGCCTTTACAGTGTTGATCAATCGTATGCGTGTTGTACAGAGTTCATTGAGCAGGAAGAGGTTAGGTGCGCTGCAGGATTTTCACCATTCTTTTCTTGTTTTCTGATGGTTCTTCAGTGTAGCAGGGTGCAGAAGCTTTAGGCTTGAGTGAGCACCGTTTCCCTGGGGCATGGCGGTTGAGGTGGTTTGTAAGGGTGTTGTGAGTCCTTGGTGAAGCGAGTTGCAGTCCTCGCTCATCAGAGGTAGATCAACCAATGTGAGGTGGAGTTTGGTGAAGTCTCTCATGAGAGCCTGAATCGGGAAGTTCTTGGAAGATATGAAGGCTTGTTTGCTTGGTTTTCATTTGCTTCAGAGGGATGGTGCGACTAATCTCAAAGTGGATTGCCACATGGTCTGACAAGTCAAGTGGAATAAGAACTGTGATGGAGGGTGGGCAGGGCAGAGATGATGACATCGAGGCTATTACCTTTCCTGTGAGCTGGGTCTTTTGTGCTTTTTTCGTGTGAAGTTCAGTGTGTCAAGTAGGCAGTGGAGATCTTCCTTCATTGACTTAGTTGCTGGGTTGGCAGGGATGTTGAAGTCACAGAGGAAGATGTTGGCATGCATTAGAGACATGGTGGTCACCAAGTCTGTGAAGTCTTCGAGACATGGTGGTCACCAAGTCTGTGAAGTCTTCGATGAAGGAAATGTTGGGCTTGGGTGGTCTGTAGATGAGGTGAATAGCGAGCGTGTCCGAAGGGGAGAGCAGGAATTGGCAGTATATCACAATTATGCAGGAGGTTTTCTCCCCCCCCCCCCCCCCCCCCTCCCTGTAATGCTCAACATGAGCCATTTGGGAAATGTACACACTGTATCAAACTAAATACAAAATAGAAAACCCATCATTCTATTTTATATCTAGTCTTCCTTCCTGTCGAAATATAGCTAGCAATATGTGGCGATCTCCCTGGCGATCAGTAACCAGAGCTAGCATACTTTTTAAATGGCACAATCAAAGGCCAACACCTCTCCCCTTTTCTGGGTGGCAGCGCTGATGGGGAGCAATCCTGTTTATTTTTAGTGCAAAATAATGAACAAATCCCTCCACTTCATCAACAATGGAGGATACATTGTGTTCCGGGCATCTAATATAAAGTAACACATTGTCTGTAAGAAGTGATGCCCAGATTCAGATTATAGACTGGTGCCTCAGTGCTCTGGGAAAAGAGGTTTAGCAAAGGAAATTGCTTCTTTGCCAAGCTTTCCCATCCCTGGAGTTACTCCCAGTCTTCCCAACTTGTGGCCGCTGCCTACTGGTTCAACCGCTATGTAAGTATTCATCTCCTTTTGCTTTTCTCGTCCCCTCTTCTTTTACTCCTGCCCACCTTCTCTTTTTGCCCCTTCTGATCCCACTGTGTCCCCCGCAATTCTTGCCTGATTGGCAGCGTTTTCTACTACTGCTAATACCACCACCCTTTAAGCCTGTTGAACTGCTACTTTTGTCCACCTCTTTCTTTCCTACTTTTCATTACTTCCAGGGATCCCCTCTCCCAAACACCCCCCCTGCTTACGAGCACACCTTGCCCCCACTCTTGACCACTTAAACTAGCCAGTGCTCCCTAGAAGGACACAGGTTACGCCTAGTCTTTAGTGCTTGCAGCATTCATGGGTCATCCCGCCAACCAGGCACACCAAAACTGCCTCCATTTAGCGACTGCAAACTGTGTTGGCTCCCGCCAACCTAATGTGGATTACATGTTTGCGCTTGCTAGTTTAGTCTCATGAGTAGTGGTTGTGTGCAATGGCCTGGACCCTCCACTTCTTGTGCTGCCTCTAGAGCAGACCGGGGCCCTCTCTAGGTCTGTGGTCCACTCTTTCACCCTGCTCCTCTTACCTTTATTTCCTCCCTTCCCTAGGTGCACCTCCACACTGTACTCTGGCATACATAAACCCCAATCAAATGTTCATGCCATGCTTTATTATGACGTGTTATATCTGCTACAGCCTAGCTTGCAAGGGATGAATCTGCAATCCATGGCACTCCAGGTGTTTTGGACCAGGACTACTATCTTCTCTGACCATTAACTATGATGACCGACCTGATGGAAGTTGAAATCCAAAACATCTGGAGAGTCAAAACTAGCAGACTCATGTTAAAAAAAAAAAAACAGCCTCCTATTGGGGTTGCTCTACTGCCTTTCAGGTTATGTTTTTTTACCTTTTGACACAAAGTGTCCCTTATACCACGAATGTAGGAGTTGTTATGGTAGATCAGACCATTATAAGACAATGCTGTGCTGGGGGCAGGGGCTTAATCCCGTTGGTGGATGGGAGCGAGAACCTGGGGCAGAAGGCCTACCAGAGTTTTCACCAAAGCCAGTACTGCCCGATGGGTGGGGTGAGGAAGTTGAGAGGGCCCTGGGCCCTGGTCTCTAGCCTCGCCATTTGTGCCATGTTGTATGTACAGGTACCACTGTCCATCATCCAATGCTTACTGTAGCCTATGCTGGCCACAAATATGCTTGCCATATTACAGGACTACCTGTTGCAGAAGGCCATGTAGAGAATACTGCTGGATGCACCCAAGAAGACCACGCATCTACACCAGCACCAGTCTGGTAACGTATTACGCACTCAATTCAAGACTCACTGCTTCTTCACGATAGCAGCAAAAGCACAGAGATGCCAAACAAGGGGACTGTAGTGCATGCTATGAGCGAGAAGGATTGGTCACCTACAGCTAATAGACTAATGTTGGAATGGACTGGACTTGTCTTGATTTTGCAAGGGCAAGCATCCTTTTCTTCACATTCGTGTTTTACACTACTAATTAGTCCTCACTAGACCTGCTCATGCTTTACTGCAGTCTAGCCCTAATGTTTTACCATACTAAGTTGTTGCTAACGGATGCATTCCTTATGGTTTTTTTTCTCTTTGTATACCCTTCACTGTACAACAATTGTGTTTTGGTGAAGCACAACTACATATGAATTATCTAAAATGATGTATAAACACTGTTGCAGAACACATTTAAGATTCATGCTCCCAATGTTTTCTGTCGGTTTTCACAGGTATTAAGATGCCCTACCTTGATTGTTGTTGGCCTTTTTACCATAAAATTGCTGTATTAAATTTGCATACCTAAATGCTCTCATTGCCAGCACTGTATTTACATGTACAAACTAATGTGCCTGTAGTTTCTACTCTATGGGATGCTTCAGACTTTGTTAGAAGTATGGACCAGTGGTGATTCTTTAAAACACCACAATTACTTTTCTTTAAATAATGTTATATAAAACAATTAGTATGGCTGAACTTTTATTTGGCGGCTACCCCCTTTTTGTGATATAATGAGTGAGAAGGAGACAGGGCTTCAGAGGAATTTTGAAATGTCCCACCACTGGAGTATAACAAAGCTTAGAGTGGCCACAGGAAATTGGGTGAACACTGGAACTAATGGGGAGGGAAGGACAAGGGAAGTTGGGGGTATAAAAACCCTGCAAAGATCAACTATGATGGGTGTTCGGGTGAGGTCAGGTTGAGTGGAGTGGAAGTAGTCCAAGAGACAGACAGAAAGAGGATGGGTGAGAAGAGCGATTAGAAGATTATGGTGGAGATGAACAGGGGAGGTGTTGATTGGGAGAGAGTGGTGCCAGATTAGAAGAGTGTGGCTGTGTGAATGATTGATGGGTAAAAGGGGGTTAGGGGTGTGTAGTCGGATAAGTGAGTGAAAGTAAAACAGATGACAAAGTGGGAGAAGAGGCAGGAGAGATTAGCATATGAAGCAAGAAAGCAAACGAGAAGCGTGCAAGAAGCAAGAGAGCGTGAGTGAACAAAACAAGCACAGTTTGGGTGTTTTTAAGGCCATCTGTAACATAAAATATAAGCATTGTTGCAACCCTCGAATAAGTTTTTGTTGAGGGTTGTGCCATAGCGGTTTCACTATCTTTCCTTCCTACTCAATCTACCTTTGTGGTTTGCTACAAATGTTACCTGCATTTCCTCATCACATCTTAAACAGTACTTGCACCTTAGCCTTCTTCTGAGAAACCTAGGTGAGCACGATGGGCTACTAGGATACCCTCTTCCTGTATGGGTTGTTTCAGGTCCCTCACTGGGTGCTGACATCACACCTTCTTGCTGGTGATCCAGCCCTTGTTGTTCACAGCCTCAAATAGGAGGTAGCTGTTTCTACTGCCAGATGCAGTATGACCTGCATGCGTATTACTGAATTGTGCTGCTGATGAACTTGGTGTTATTGCTGTGCGGGTCATCTAACTCAGTTCATAACTCGCAATACCCATAGGGGACATTACCTCTTCTTTACCCATCTTCTTAGTTGTATGATTGGATCTTCTTGGGCTAACACATATGAACCTCCGCCCCCCCAGTCCCACCAACTGCACTGTACATGTTTTCTGATACATTCTTACTCTAAGACATGCTCTTGCTATTTTGTTCTGAAACATTGCCTGGTACCGTCCTGTCTGTCTATGTATTGTTGCTGCCACTTTCGCAGTGATTACTGCTATGGCACATGCCAGCCAGCCTTTTTCACCGTCATAATGTCCCAATAGGGGACAGTATCTTTACTCATTCGCCTTAGGGCAGTAGGACTATCTGCTCCTGGGTAGCTCATGTGAATTTCATTCTCCAGAAAGCTGGCAAATTGATTCTAGAACTGTCAGCAACAGGAAAGGTACCTTGAAAACTGTGCTCCCGTGCCCCGAGACTTAAGACATCCTCTGCTACAATGTCTGGCCCAGGGAGAGCTGAAACATCCCAACCAGCAAAGAGACAGACAGGAGGGTAAGATACTGAAAATAGAGGTGACAAATGATTGATCTCCTAACCACTGTGACTTTGGACATAGCAGAAATGAAGGCAAAACTGGTCAATGCTAAATAGATATATGTGGAGCTCACCTAAAAAAAAGTAGATAGTGGAGGTACACCTTACTTCAGTGGATGAAAAAACCCCGAGGATGGCAGACCAAATAAGAACTGCAGATCCAGAATGAGATACTGGCTCTGAAACTATCTGAGCAGGAACACGTCTCCAGAAGAAACATCAGAATAGCCAGATTTCCAGAGAGTGTGGAGAAGGGTAATCCTGTGGATCTCTTGGGGAAAAATCGAATCTCTTTACTCAATTTGGACCCAAAAATGCCCCCTAGCGATGGAAAGGGCTCACAGATCCTTGGGCCAAAAACCTGCGCTTGGCTAGAGACCAAGACGCTTCATTGTGTAGTTTTTAGGATTCCCCATTAAGGAGATAATGTTGAAGAAAGCTTGTGAAATTGGTGATCTCTTGGGGGCGGGGGTGCATAAAATCATGATTTCTGGTGATCTCAGCAGGGATGTTTTGGAAAAGAGAAAAGCATTTGATGTGGCGGAAGAAAAAGCGAGAAGCAAGAAGCTGAAATACTACATGGTCTACCCAGCAATTTTTCGTGTTATCTTGGAGGGTCAACAGCACTCCTTTACTAATTACAGGAGTGCAGAAGCCTTTTTGTCAGACCTGGACCATCTATGTCTCAAAGGAGTTCTCAAACTAAGAAAAAGAGCTGAATTCTGGGAAGTTGCTGGTTCCATTAACGGAGTTTGGTCACCCCAATCATGTTTATTCAGGGTTTTCTTATTTTTAAAGATTAGTAATGTAGTTTGTCTTTAATTCTTTTTTTGTGGGATTAATTTAATGTTCAAATGGCACCGTTACCATTGCAGTGGTTGCTGTGTGCGTTTATTTTCGCTCTGGGGTTCGGAGCACAAAGCGCTGGATACTAGATTAAAACACCCTACAGCGTGACAAGGCGTCATGTGGTTGCGACGCTCATCAGTTTATGTCAGCCACTATCTTTTTTATGTCGGGAGAGTGAGGGCTTGTTGAGTGAGTTAGGGCTTGTTGGATGCTGGCGCATGTTGGATCCCAAAATCGAAAGGATCTCACAGGTGAATACTGGAGCGGGACAGGATGCGTAGTGAGCCACGAAGAAAGCCAACATGTGTGACGCCTGCTGTAGATCTATGTTGACAGCACCGGGTGGCTTTGGCAATGTACTGAGAGGGAGAGTGGCATGAGTAGGAGGGGGCTTGCAGTTATTTAAAGTAGTACCAACATGAACTAAACTCGTTGCAGCACTAGCATTTACCTTCTGCACTAAGCATTGTCGCATGCTTACTCCTGGAATGTAAATTAGATAAAATGTTGGTTTCAAGCACTAACGTGAAAAGGAAAAGAAAGTAGGAAATAGTATGTCTGGGATGTTTTGATTTAGGAGGTCAATAAGGCACCCATACGAGATGGGGAATGTTAACATATTTATATGCCGACGTGTTTTTTTTTTTTTTTTTTTTTTTTTTTTTTTTAATAGTGGGGTTAGCGGTCTATATGTGCACGTGAAAAATGTAGTGGGCATCATCTTTAATATATAGGCCACGTGCTGGTAGGCAGTTATAGATAATCTGGTTGCAGTGCCAAGTAGTGTACATGCCTCGCATTTAGAGGGCAATAGTCATGTTTGGAGGTTAGTTGGTATTAAGTTATTATTGCAAAAACTAATGATAGCAAATCCTGTCAGGAATGTGAATTTAGGGGCAAGAGGTTATTTTTAACTTTTGTTTTCGTCTTCTTTTGTTTTTTGTGGCATCACTAGCGCAGGAGAGAAGGTGGTTTGTGTGCTGATGAAAGTTTCTTTTGTTCAGTGGAAGAGAAATGAATTTGTGATTGTCAAATTGGGTAATGGTTTGGCAATTTGATACTTGCAGTTCTGGGGATGGAAGGGGACGTGAATACTGGAATTGTAGCACTGATTAAATAGGGCATGGGGTTCTGGGGGTATGGTTCAGAACAGCAAGTGAATTGGATATATTTATATATTTTATCAGTCTGCTAATTTCCAGGCTTTTATTGGTAAGAATAATTATTTTCATGTGTGGTTTTGTATTTTTATGTCCTTAGAGTGGTTTGAATGTTGTGTGAGGTGTATGGGTGTTTGTTTTGCCTTCTCTCCACCTTGGCCCATGATACCAACTAACTTAAATGTTTTCAGAATTTGTGGTTGATGATTTCATTACAATAGGTTTTGTAAATGCCTTTCATGTATGCAGTAACAATAGACTCCAAAGGTTACTGGGTCCTGGTGAGTGTTACAGCAAAGATTCTGCAAGAATAAATAAATCAAATGAAGAACCAAGGCCACTTCGGAATTTGGCAGAAGTTGCACTTAATGTGTAATCTCACAATGGGAGAATATTGATATTCTATCGGTTCTAAACTATTTGGCAAAAAAAATCTATTGGGGTGTGATTATAAATTTTAAAAAGTTTGTAGACGTGTTCGATGAAGTTTTATTACAAATTATATGATATTTTTATGGGAGGAAATTTAGAAAGCAGGTTTTTTAACGGGTTTGCTAAAGGTTTGCACATGGAATGTTAAAGGGTTGAATTGCCCACAGAAAAGGAGGACGGTCTTGTCAAGGGTATGGAAAGCCAGGGCGGACATCATTTTCTTGCAGGAAACACATCTTTAAGAGAATTCTGAAAGTTACTTGAACAATTTGAGATATGGTCAAGTACTATTTAATTGTTATACTTCAAAATCTAGAGGGGTGGGCATTTTGTTCTGGAAAGGAATGGGAGTGGCTATAGAAAGAGCAACGATGGATGAAGGCTGAATCGTTTTGGCAGATATGCGGTATGAAGGAAAACTAATCACAATAGGATATGTTTATGGTCCATGTTTTGCAGGAGTTGCCTTTTTTACAGGTTTGACATCCACATTACGAGATATGCATGGAGATTGCACTATTTTCAATGGTGCACTAAACCACGAGGAGGACCGGTCTGCATTGTGTAGATATTCTGGCTTCAGCACGAGTAGAGAGTTTCAGAACTTCATTGAAGGGTTTGATTTAGTACCCAGTATGGAGGGTTTTGCATCCCGGGGAAAAAGGAATAATTCTAATTCTTTTTATTCGACAGTCATGACTCCTACTCGAGGATAGATTCTATGACAAGACGGAGGTGAGCATTATGCTTAACGCTTTATTTTGCCACCAACACAGCAATTCAAAATGTTAATAAACTTTTTCAAAACAAATGTTTCTTTTTGCTTTCAGTAAAATAAATCTTTAGTTTAAAAATGTGTCTTTCTTTCTAGAGGCTCTCCACAAATCTCCTACAAGTAGCATGAGCCTCCTTGTAAACAGTAGTCCTTCCTCCACCAATCCGGTGCCTGACCCTCCTATAAGGACTACCAGCACAAGGTTCCTTCCTCTTTCTTTTTGCTGCCAGCATATAGATAAGTGCTTTATTTTCTCAAATATAAATGTGCCTCTTTAGAATTCATTTTCGTTTATAATGTGTGAGGAGAATTGACTAAACTAAACGTTAATTGCGCAGCGTATATATTGAAGAAAAAAGAATGTCCATCTAGTTATAAATACTAATTCTTATTGATTATGACTCTTGTAAGCAAATCTGTAGAGCGGCGCCCTCGCGCCCGCTTCAACTCGTACTAAAGCGGCTCGGAAGGGCCACGCAACGAATAAGCCCAACCTGAAGCTCGGGAGGCTGTGGAGGCGGAGCCGGAGCCGCGGGCGCTCTCGCCTGTGAATGGCATCCGGCCCGCTCCACGGGACATCGCACGGTAGGCGTGTGCTAGGACCCTGTGGGAGGTCTCGAGCCTTCCCATCTCTCCCTGGGCCTTTCTGGCGTTCGCTATCTGAACGCGAGTGAAGAGAGAGAGCTGCGTGTAGTGCCCTGAGAGAAGAAAAAAAAAAAGAAATTATAACCGTACACGATTTCTGACACGGAGCACGTGCAAATACAGCTGCGCTTAGCAGTGAAAAAAAAAGAAGAAAAAAAAAAAAAAGCGACTTCAATTCACGTGATTTCAGAAGCCTGCAGCCCTACAGCTGCCTCATTCCGTGGGCCTAAGCCTTTTCAGTCGACCAAAAAGAACGTTGGCTTTGCTGACACAAGGACATTATGTCCCATTATGAAGGGGAGCACTCTACAACTCCTGAATACACCGAGGAAGAGTCGTCGGAGGAACCCTCTCATCAAGAAACAGAGCTGTCACTCAGCTTTAAAAAAGTATTGGGAGAATCCCCCTATCACTAGCAGTTTCAGAAGGAGTGCAACCTATCGCTCAGAGACTGGACATGCTTGAAGCATGGATTTTACAAAAGGAGCAGAAATCCCCTAGAAAGAAAAAAAAAAAAAGAGGGCGCTTAGCCCAGGCAAAGGCCCGTCGACTGGACACCCTCATGGTGGGCTTGAACAGGGGTGTAAGGCTCGGAAGAACAAAGACTCTTTGTCCCCGCCGAGCAAGGAAAGGAGGGTCGACCAGGACCCCCACAAGGCAGACGACCCCGTCGCAAGATTATAGAAGGCCTTCCTGTCAAAATCGACAGAATGCCAGCCCAGACCCCCTGCCCCAGGGGTGAATAATTTAAGGGACATAGACGAGGGCTACTCGCCTGATGATGAAGGAGGGGAGGAAGATGACCCTCCAGGGCACCCCGCAGCAGAAGAGGAAATTCTAGATCAAGAGGAAGACACGAACGATATGTTCGATCCAGAGGCCATTAGGCACCCAAAAACCACCCAATGGATTCCCTCCCCGAAAGTAGCGCTCTACATGGCGCAACATATACGCAAACCGCTTGATAGAGAAGTAAGATCTCGCATGAGAGCGGAATGTCCCCGCCCAGACCTCCCTGACAAGTTATCAGAGACCCCCGATCTAGACCCAAAGATGGTTACCTTTGTTACAAAAGTTTCCGAAGATATCAGAAAGGGCGTGGATAGAGCGTGGAGAGGGTGCCAGGACAAAGTGCTCGATTTATCAGGCCCACTAGCGAAAATTATAGATCTGGCTGAGAAAACCAAGGACACTGGGACCCCCATAGATCCTTTGGTCCTAGCAAACTGGGCGCGAAGACTCAGAGGAGTGCTCCTGAAAATGGACTCAAAACTAAGCGACTTAGCGTCGTATGAAGCGGGGCAAGGAGCAAAAGGTCTGCTTTTTGGTGAAGCCTTTGCAAACTTATTCAGCCCTCAAGAAAGCTCAGAGCTCCATTAAAAGAATCTTTCCCGGACGAGTTTTTGCCGGGATCGGACACCAAAGGGGCCGAGCGTCCGGTCGATATTCCTTTCATCGCAGGCCCCAAGGACACAGAGCACAATATTGGGAGGGAAGACAACAGGATGCCTTCTTCCCCACCAGGACGAGGTTTCAGAGAGGTCGCAGGCAAAGAGGACCCTACAGACATATAGGCGCCACTGGTGGTGAGTACCTCGAATGTGTAAGTGGGGGGCAGGACCCTACAGTTTCTGAACACTTGGCATGCATTATCCAGCGATGCTTGGGTTTTAAACGCCATAGCAAGCTTGCGCATAGACTTTCTAGGCGACCCCTTTCAATGCCAAGAGCCGCAAGCGATAAACCTATCAGTGCAGGAAGCAGTGCTTCTTCAGAGCGAGCTAGTGAAGCTTCTCCAGAAAGATGCGATTGAACACGAGACGCAGTCTTCCCCGGGGCTTATAAGCAATATGTTCCTCGTGCACAGAAAGGAAAAAAAATCTGTCCAGTTATCAATCTAAAAAACCTAAACAAATTGCTAAAGTACATCACTTCAAGATGGAGGGAATCCATCTTCTCAGAGACCTGTTGCGCGGAGGAGATTGGCTAGCACGTCTGGATCTGAAAGATGCGTATCTTACAGTGCCTATAGCAGAAGCCCACCGCAGGTCCCTACGTTTCCGCTGGAACAGGGAGGTGTGGCGCTTCAAATGCCTTCCTTTCGGTCTCGCCTCAGCCCCATGGGCCTTCACCAAACTGATGAGGCCAGTGGCAGCAGCCATAAGAGAAAAAGGTATTCGGCTCATAATTTATCTAGACGATATTCTGATCCTAAACCAGAACAAATGCTCCCTAGTCAACGATGTGCGTTGGGTTTTCACCTTACTATCTTCTCTGGGTTTTCTGGTGAACCTCGACAAGTCTCAATTACAGCCAGTTCAAAGAGTAGAGTTCCTGGGGTTCACCATAGACACGGTGAAAGCAACCCTGGAACTCCCGAACCAGAAAGTGAGAGCAATAAAGAAGGAAATCAAGACAGCCCTAGCGAAGAAGGCCATCTCGCTTCGATACCTAGCCAGAATAGTAGGGCTTCTTGCAGCTTCCATTCAGGCCATCTTCCCAGGTCCCCTACATTACAGAGCCCTGCAGAGGCTCAAGACCAGACACTTGCAAGGAGGTCTGGGCTACCATCAACTGATAACCTTAGACAGCGAAGCAATCTCAGAGCTTCACTAGTGGCTGCAAAACATGGACGCCTGGAACAGTCGTGCCATCTTCGGTGACATGCCAGAGCTCATAATAGAATTCGACGCGAGCAGAGCAGGGTGGGGAGCAAGATGTGGTCAGATAGAGACCGGAGGAAAATGGTCAGACGACGAGTTACAACTGCACATAAACTGCCTTGAGCTACTAGCAGGCTCGTTCGCGGTTCAGACTTTCACCAAGGGCAGAGTCAAGTGCTCCGTGCTGCTGAAGACGGACAACGTCTCCGCAGTACGATACAAAAACAAACTGGGTGGCACCAGATCGGAAATGCTTGCAGAACTAGCAAAAGACTTCTGCCACTATTGCCTTCAGCATCAGATAGCAGTAGCGGCGGAATATCTTCCAGGAGCTCAGAACAACGTAGCAGACTGGAACTCTCAATACCTGACAGATTCCAGCGACTGGAAACTGCTTCCCCAAGCCTTTCACAAATTAAACCAAGTGTGGGGTCCCCTACACACAGATCTATTTGCATCCAGACTGAATTCACAGAGACCCAATTACTTCAGCTGGAGGATGGACCCGGGTGCAGCAGGAACAGATGCGTTCCTACAGTCGTGGACAGGAGCAGTTCACTACGTGTTTCCGCCTTTCATAATGATCACGAGACTTCTAGCGAAGGTTCGCATAGACCAAGCAAAGCTAGTACTAGTGGTCCCCCTTTGGAAATCCCAGCCCTGGTTTCCAGTAGTGATGGAACTTTCCTCGGATTTTCCGAGGAAGATCCCTCATCGCCCAGACCTCCTCCTCAGCCCATCCGGCCAGTATCACCCTCTGGTGGAGGCGGGATCTCTGCATCTCATAGCGTGCAGAATTTCAGGAGGAGATGGGAACTGTCAGGAATTTCGCAGATCGCTGCAGACTGTATCAGAGATTCCTGGGCGCCTTCCACCTTTAGGAGCTATAGTTCGGCATGGGATGCCTGGGCGTGATGGTGCGCAAACTTGCAGTTGGATCCCGTTTCAGCACCTGTAGTACACGTCCTTAACTTCCTAGCAAACAAATTTCTCGAAGGCTGTGCTTACAGGACTTTGGGGGTTTATAGATCCGCTCTATCCGCAGGACATGACAGGGTGGAAGGAGCTCCAGTAGGAGAACACCCGGTGGTGCACAGGCTACTGAGAGGGATTAGGTGTTACGCTCACCTGGTTCCCACAGGGGCGATCGGACCCGGACAGCTGCGGTCTCCACCAACGTGATTCGTAGTGCAGAGATGAGTCTGGACTGGCCCGCCTAATCTTGTCTGCTGGACTCGTAGAAGTATTCTCCTGCAAGTGGACAAAGGGATTTAGCCACCCGTGGACTTTAGTGATGGCCCCCCAACTGTTCTCGTTCTCCCCACTAATCACCTTCGATATCCCCACTTGGTAACCGCACCTTATGTTTTTAAATGACGAGCTCTCCATCCTGCATGGCATGCAGGGGCGCGTAGATACCAGTTACTTCACTGGTTTGAAGGTACTGGAGGAGTTCCAGAGGAATATGGACTCCAGTGTCCATAAAGTTCAAAGAGTTCAATATGTCCGATGTTCACTCTTGTTCCATTCCCTCGTTAGGTTGCAGCTGGGTCCAAAAGAATATTGCCTGGAGGCAGCTGATGGCGTTCAGGTAAGAGTCTGCATTACCAAAACACTGTCCGGTAAAAGTTGCATGAGTTTAACTGGCTGTTTTCTCTCCCTTTATAGGTGTGGCATAGGAAGATGCTGTGAATTAAAGGATAATACCTCTGGTGGTAAAGCAGGTAAGCCTATGGTGGCAAGAGATTGTCTTTGTCGGTTTTCTCGGCTCACCTTGTTATTCCTTTTGTTTTCCCCCCAGGTGCTGGGTTTCGACAAAGAAAATGATGGAGGCAGTGCCGAGTTGAAAGATGCAGTGGACTGGTGAGTATAACGTGGCGTTGCTGCTGGCGAAGCGACGCGTGCTGAAATAATGTCCTTTCCAGGCTCGGAGATGTGTTGGGTCCGGAATCAGGTAAGGAATCAAATAATGTCCGTGATCTAACCTCTTCTCCTTTCTTTTCCTTTTGTCTAGGAGCTCCGGATTCGAGGCAGGCATGGCAGAAGACTGGATGCTGACTTGCAGACACGGTGAGCGTTACGCTGCTGGATGCAGAATAACACGAAGCATGGGCTGCTGTTCGGGCGTGGTTTAAATAGCCTGCAAAATAGTCCCAGGTAAGAAGTTCCCCAGAACCACACCAGAGTGAAAAATAGTCCCTGTAATAAAATAGTCCCATCCAGGCCTCATGTTGGCTTGGACTCATTTGCAGCATGGTCTGCATAAGGTAAGTAAAGTCTATGAGCCTGGTGCCTATGGCGCCAGGACTGATTCTATGATGAGCCTGGCGCCTAATGCGCCAGGACTGAATCCAAACAGTTGGGGTTTTAATGTATCTGGATGCCTGCTCCCGGGGCTGATGGACTCGATCCGGATGCCCGGGGGTAGGCATCATGACATTGAAGAGGCCGCCGGAACCCAAATACTCTTCCCTAAGGGACCTCCATAACGTCCTACAGTTGTTTATGAGATGGCCAGAAAACGGTCAGCTATCCAGATCTCAGCTTTCAGGAAAATTGGCGATGTTGCTCTGTCTGACAGCATGCCAGAGAGTTTCAGATGTAAAAGCATTAGAGATAGACAGAAAGATCTTCTATCCAGAAGGAAGTGCGTTTACTATTGTGCAAAGAACGAAATCCGATTCCAGAGTGATTTCCCATCCCCATTTCCCCGAAAACAAAAAGCTATGCGTAGCGCAATGCATTAAAGACTATGAGATCGCAACAGCGCTTGTCAGATCGCAAGGCGTCACTCAATTGCTAATTGCGCGTAGGAAGCCCAATCATGCTATAGCTACAGCGACAATTGCTAGATGGGTTAAAGAAGTTATGCAGTGGGCAGGCATAGATTTAACCCTTTTTGGTGCACATTCTGTCAGGGGTGCAATGGCTTCTAGGGCCTTTTCTGTAGGAGTGTCTTTACAAGACATCATGAAAGCAGCCGATTGGTCCTCAGAATCTACTTTTAAGACTTTCTATTTTAAGCCAGTTTCAGAAATGGCTAGTAGGGTGGTACAGAGCTTTGAAAAAGCATAATGTTCGCCTCTGTCTTGTCATAGAATGAAGACTGCCCATGCTAGCTGCACTGGTCAGTCTTGATTCTATTAAAGACAAGGAGGCGAGCATTATATCCCACCCAAATGAATGCAAAGAATAAAAAAAAACAATTTACATTGTGAATGTATATGAAACTGATCAAATTGTGTCAGAACATCGCATTCCTTCCCTTACGTTATTTTGTGTCTCTCGTAGGAGATGAATAGAAACCCACATGAAGTCAACGCGAGCTAAAGCGAAAGTGATACCAGTTGTCCCGTTGGACCTTATGGATAGCAAGCTGTGACCGCAGTTGCCTCGAGGAGGAATTTAAAGTTGAAAAGTTATACTGACTTGAGACTTTCTGCAGACAAAGAAAGAGGAAGGAACCTTGTGCTGGTAGTCCTTATAGGAGGGTCAGGCACCGGATTGGTGGAGGAAGGACTACTGTTTACGAGGAGGCTCATGGGACTTGTAGGAGATTTGTGGAGAGCCTCTAGAAAGAAAGACAAACTTTTAAACTAAAGACTTCTTTTACTGAAAGCAAAAAGAAACATTTGTTTTGAAAAAGTTTATTAAAATTTTGAATTGCTGTGTTGTTGGCAAACTAAAGAGTTAAGCATAATGCTTGCCTTCTTGTCTTTAATAGAATCAAGACTGACCAGTGCAGCTAGCATGGGCAATCTTCATCATCTTTTAGTTCCATATGGATTGATTGAAAAAAATGTTAGTGTAAATATAAGAGAACGTGGATAGGGGGGCGTGGCCTGCGTGCATGCTGTGAAGACAGGCTCCTGCGGAGCTCCGTCCGTGATCCTTCCATATGACAAGAATATCGCTGTAATGGGTCGGTAATCCAGGAACGGACTGGACGGAACGGAAGGGGAACCACTTCCCGACACTCGTCCTGACTCCCGGTCCGAATCGGAGAAGCAAAGTCAGAAAACGTGAAGCCCAAATTCGAGCCCCTGGGGCCCGCAAGATGGCGGCGCCCGTTGCGCGCCAAGGCTAGAGCTGCGACCAAGTGCGACGTACTGCAGGGCAAGACATACGCCAGCACTGAGGCTGCTGGGGCTAACTGATCGTGCTCCGGCTCCGCCTCACCCCTGGTGACTGCGTGGAGGAGCGGCAAAGTCCGGGACTGCACCCCCCGGGCCTACGGAGCGATTGCCGGAGGCGGAGCTGACCGGGGCCTCGAGCCTCCAGCTGCTTCGATGTCCCCCGCTAGAAGGACCGAGGCAGAAGCGGAGAAGTTCGCCCCACGGAGCAGGAACGGGCTGGGGGGAGCGTGGCTGGCGCAGCAGGTGAGGAGGAGGGAGTGGAGCCTGCCTAATAGACCTGTGAGAGGGAGTTTGTGCTAGACAGCCATCCACGGTTCCTCCATCGAAGCTCCTAGAAAAGGATCGGACAATAAGCCCCTGGGAACTAATCCTACAGAGGGCCGGGAACACCGAACCCCGCAGGCAGTCCACTGACAACATAGGTGGGGGACCCCTGCCACCCCTTCAAATCCCAAATAAGCTTCTGAGGGAACGCCATCTTGGATCCGAATCTTCGAAACTCCCAGGACTAAACTCACTGGCCGAGAGTCTGCCCTTGGGAAGCTCCTTGCTAGACACAGTGGCAAAGGTGGGGTTGAGACCCTGAAACTAGCAGGCAGCAAGGGCCTACGCCTGGCCGAATCGACAGTCCGAACAACAGCGACAGCACCCCACCCAACTGTCCCGGAAGCGAGAGAGGGGTGTTTGCGAAACCGCAACTGGGCCGCCAGATACGGAGCTGCTAAGGGCTACTTGATATATTGATAACACATTAGCCGAGAAAAGGGGCCGCTAGGCCAACCTGCACACTGCGCAGAAACGAACCCGCAACCCCAAAAACAAGAGATGTCTCCCCCCCCCCCCAAGGGCAAACTGAAATTGGTCACGATGGATTCCTTCACGACAGTTAGACCCCAGAGACAGGCACAACAAGACCCAGAACCTGTCGAAGAACTGCCCCAACAAGGGGAGGATCTCAAACATGCGCAAGTCCTACAAGCAATAGCTGCCCTCCGTACATCACTCGAAGGAAGACTGGAAGAGGTGAATTCGGACATTCAGCTCATGCGTCAGGAAGCCCGCAACCTAACTGAAAGGGTCACGGTGGCAGAGACTACTCTCCAGGAAAACGTAGAGGACACCCAAGACCTGAAGAGGACAGTCCAGGATCTGGAACAGAAAGTGGTTAGGCTGGAGGCCCGCTATGAGGAGGCCGAAGGGCGAGCCCGCCGAAACAATATTCGCATACTAGGGGTCCCTGAGGACTTGGAGGGCCCAGACCCGACAGACTTCATCGAAACACTGTTGCTACAGGAAATTGGACCGGTAACCTCTCCCAAGGGTTCTCCGTGGAAAGGGCCCATAGATCCCTTCAGAAACGTCCTGCGCCCGGATCCCATCCACGCCCAATTATAGCCAAGATCTTAAATTTCCGAGATCGAGAAACCATATTGAGATACTCCAGAGAAGGAGGGGAGATAAAGAGGAAAGATTCAACAATAGTTATATACCCCGACTATACCCCTGCAGTGCAACGTGCAAGGAACTCCTTTATCCCAATAAAAGCCCGGCTAAGGAATCTTAATTTAAAATACATGCTGCTCTACCCATCACGCCTCAAGGTTCTCTATAACGGAAAAGCGATATTTCTAGGGACTCCAGCCGCAGCCAACATGTGGCTTGAACATAACAACCTGGCAGATGATGGAACAGGACTATCAAAGTCGGATCGGGGCTGAATAGGAACCTGCCAGAAAGAGAAGGAAACGGGTACTCCCCACATAATGACCGACCCCAGCCAAGCACAATCCAATGCAAGTCTTCAGTAAAGTAAGCTATACCGGACGAGAGCTCGAAGGACCAAATGAGCGAAGTTAGGCAACCCACCCCACTGAAAACTGTGTGAGCAGTCAGCCCACACACAACCTGATCCGGAAGGCCAGGAGTGGCCTGGAAGGCTCGGGACCCACTGAGCGTTGCAAGTTGGGAGCAACTGCTAGGGACTGTTCAACTTGTTTGGTTTGTTTTTCCCCATTCAAGGCAATGGGAGTTACTCAAGTTACTGAATCTCCTACGAGTGAAACGAGAGACGCTGGAGAAGGTGGACGGGAGGGGAAATGGCATGGATCAGGGGACACTGCGGAAGACACTGGTAGGTGCCGGACTGATTCAGAGACAATTCGATTGATTCGACATGGCATCTAATGCTAAAATAAAGATAATGACTTGGGATGTGAGGGGCCTGGGAACCTACTTACGCCGAAACAGAATCAAGTCCTACTTGAACACAAAAAGAGTGCAAATAGCGCTGCTGCAGGAGACACACTGCACGGCGGACTCCCTGGCTAGACTGGGGGACAGGGCGTGGGCACTACCTACTCCAAATACGCAAGAGGTGTGTACACTTGGATCCATCCCCAACTCCCATTCCACTTAATCAGGTCTGAGACAGACCCTGAGGGCAGGTTTGTAATTCTCTGGGGCCGATTGGAACAGGAAGAAATATGCATAGTAAACTCTTACCTCCCCAATACTAACATTCCAGCACACTTGAACTCCATGTATGCTAAGATTGCACCTTACAGACATGGTATTTTTTTCTGGGGAAGGGGACTTTAATTGTGTCCATGATGTGAGCCTTGACAGGTCCCTGCCCCACCTGAAAGGACCCTCAGCGGCAACCACAGTCTTGTCCTTATTATCAGATAGATTGAACCTAGCCGACATTTGGAGAGAGCATCATCCTGACTCTCGGGGGTACTCATACTTCTCCTCCCCTCATGATCTTCACACGAGGATAGACTACATCTTCATAGGCAAAGAACACCTGTCACAAATAGAAGTAGCACAATATTTGGGAAGAACCATTTCTGACCACTCGCCGCTCTTAATAGAATGGAATCAAACTGGCCCCAGACCCCCTAACCATATGTGGAGAATGCCGATAGACGCCCTAAGTGACCCGGTGTTCAGGGAAGAACTGCATGAATTTATAGATAGTTTTATTGAGAGGAACAGGGGGAGCGTTACCCACCTGAGCACGGTGTGGGACGCTCTTAAAGTAGTGGCGAGGGGAGAAATCATCACGAAAGCAGGGGGCAGCAGGTAACAATTGAGGGGTGAATTGGATCAGTGGGAACGACAGGTTGAGCAACTCGAATCTACCCCGGTGAACATTCACCAAAGAGAAGATAACCTTAAGGAACTTAGAGTTAAATGTGCCCTGGCATGGGAAAGACTAGCCAAATTTGATTATGCCACCAAAACAAACAGAACGCACAGAGAAGCCGATAGACCTAGCAGAATGCTGGCCTGGTTATGTAGGAAAGAACACCCCAAACACACGATCACCATGATACAGACTGAAGAAGGTAAGGTAGTACAGACACAGCAAGATATAAACGAAACCTTCAAGGGCTTTTACGAACACCTTTACTCTCACAGGGATCAGGTTCCCCGAGAGCAAATCATAGACACCCTGGAGGAAATAGGGCTCCCCAAAATGACCCCTGAACAGGCTGAAGCTCTTGACGCAGATATCACAGCGGAGGATATAACAGAGGCAATCAAGTCACTGGTCACCGCTAAGACCCCCGGGAGTGACGGACTGCCCACTGAGTTTTATAAGGCATATGAGACGTCCATAAAACCCTTGTTACATGAGGTATTTCAGGAGGCACATGAGAGAGGGATACTTCCTGACAGCATGAGGGAAACCTTGTTAATTCCAATCATCAAGCCTAATAAGCCTGCCGACAAATGTGGCTCCTACCGCCCAATAGCCATGCTTAACTACGATGTGAAAATATTGACCACGGTATCAGCAGATAGACTAGCCAAAATCATAGGGGATGTAGTGCACGAGGATCAGTGTGGCTTCATACCAAGCCGGAACACGACCATGAACCTACGTAGAGTACAACAGGTTATTGCTCAGACGGAGGCTAATACGGAGACATATGCACTGCTGTCCCTTGATGCCATTAAGGCGTTCGATTCTATATTTTGGGAGTGGCTAGTGGCGGTTCTTGAGGGTTTCGGCTTTGGCCCAGGGTTCATTAGATGGATCAAGATACTTTATACCAAACCTACAGCCAGAGTAAAAACAGGAAAATACATATCAGAGGCCTGGAACATATGCAGGGGCACTAGGCAGGGATGCCCGCTCTCCCATATGCTTTACGTACTAGGACTGGAACCCATTGCTATATACTTCCGAAGACAATTCTTTGACGCTGGGATACGGCTGGGGGGTATTGACCAAATTATCTCTCTTTACGCAGACGATGTACTACTGTACGTCAGAGACCCACAAAACAACGTGCCCATGATGTTAGACGTCTTGGACAACTTTGCAAGGTTTTCTGGTATACAATTCAGCAGGGCTAAGTCCTGCCTGTTCCCCCTGGCAGGCCTCAGGGGGAAAGACATAACAGAACTTCCTGCGGTAGGAATACACTGGGAGCTGACCTCATTCAAGTATTTAGGTATACACATAATGCATACCCCTACTTTAATGCATGAGCACAACACGAAGACTGCGATCCCAGCCCTGAGAAAATTCATGCAATTCTGGGCGAAACTCCCCCTATCCATGATGGAAAGTGCTGCCATAATTAAAATGATTGTCCTTCCCAGATTCTTGTACGGGTTCCAGAATATACATTTTTACATTAATGCGCCTTTTTTCCGCCTGCTAGAAAGGATAACCCGGGACTTCTTGTGGGGGTCAGGGATACGCAAAATAGCACTTTCCACCCTGATGCTACCGTACACCCAGGGGGGAATCCAACTCCCAAACTTTGAAAAGTACTACCTGGCAGCACAGCTTAGTTTTGTCACCAAATGGCTAGCAGATGAAGCCACATCTAAGACCCCCCTGCTGCAGACCCTAGTATCCCCGTTGCATATGAAAGAACTCATCTGGGCCCCCTCTCACCTGATGCGAAATGCCCCTTTCATGGCCATCCTGGGACACAAAATATGGCGCAGGACAGTAACCCTTACCTGCACTAAGCACCACTACTCCCCGGACATACCACTACTCTTGGACCTATGTGGTTCCGTCGCAGATTTGCGCCACCTCAGACACTGGGAAAGGAATGGGATATACTCATGGGGGGACCGTTTGTGGATGGGGCTTTTAAAGACTTTGAAACACTTCAGGAAGTAGATGGAGTCCATATGGGCCAGTTCCTGTGGTATCAGAAGATGAGAACCACAGCACGAACCAAGTGGACGTCATGGCCGAAGAACCGGAATCAAACCCCCCCCGATTACACTACTTTATGCCCTGGGCGAAGGCTGGAAGCCGGTGTCCCAGATCTACGGCCATCTAAGTGACGGCCCCAACCCGCGGAGTGCGTTTTGAGAGGCAAATGGGAAGCGGACATGGGCCGGGAACTGTCAGATGGAGAATGGGAAAGGGCCTTGACATTTCCCAAGTCTGTCTCCAGGAACCACAGATTCAGACAAGTACAACTCAACCTGCTACACCGAACATACCTAACACCACCCAGGCTGGCAAAAATCAATAATATGTTGCCCTCTAATTGCACATGGTGTGGACAGAGCAATGCGGACTTGATCCACGTGTTCTGGAAGTACATTAAGACACAATCCCTGTGAACCGCCATACAGCAGACAAGCGATAATCTGGGGGTTACTAGATACAAATGGACCCCGGAGGAATGCCTATTGGGCACATACACTAGACCGGCCAAACTCAAGCACCTCACCAGACTAATGGACATTATGTGTATACTGGCAAAGAGGACTATGGCAATGTCTTGGAAGAAAACGACCGGGCCCCAACAGAAAAGCTGGCACTCTGAGCTGAAACGCTGGGTACGAGCAGAAACAACGGCTTGGGAGGACAGTGTAGCCAGATCCACAGATGACTCTAGTATGACCCTTGAGGCCTGGAAAGAACTCACAGACTCCCTGTTTTACCCCTCAGATGACAAGCCCCCATGAACTGGCATGAATCCACTGAAAACAGAACCATGAACTGAGTTGGCAAGACCTGTGACCATTACGCTGCTACCTCACTGGGCTCTCACAGACATGGGGCCCCCCCCTCCTGGGCCCCCCCCCCTCTAGACCATCTGGACCCCCCCCCCTGCTCCACCAAGCGACATTGCCTCAACAGGAAAACACTGGGAGATAGTTAATGCTGTAATGTTAATTTGTTAAATGTTTTATTCTGAAATGCTCATTATCCTCGAAATACGGACATACTTGGTGTCCTGTAAATGTACTAAATAATAAATGCTAATAAACAAATTTGAAAATAAATAAATAAGAGAACGTGGACTGTCAGATCATTCTATAGTTGATTTGAGGTTGAACTTGGAAAACAAGATTGAATTTTTCTACGGGCGCTTCCAAACATTCATATTGAATGATGGAGAAATTGTGAAGAATATGGAGAGCTTCCTTAAGTTTTTCTTTGATGAAAATAGTGGGTCTAAGGATGTTGCGATGGTTTGGGATAGTTTTCAAGCTGCTATTCGTGGAGACATTATCAACTGGGCATCGCGCTGTAGAAAGTCATGGTTAGAAGACTTGAAACGGTTGGGAGGACAAACGTGGGAAATTACAGCTGCAGTATGAGTTGACGAGGTGCATAGAGGATACATTGAAGATGGACAGGGCTAAGGAGGCTTTGAAATGTAAAATGGATGTACAGGAGGAGAAAGGAATGCTTTTCATGAAACAGAAATATTGGGAACAAGGAGATTGGGGTGGACGACTTCCAGCAAATAAATTGAAAGCATTGGTAGAGGTTGTATATTCAAAAATTGGAAAATTAGCAGGATGAAGCTGTATTTAAAAAAAAATAATAAAAAAAAAAAAAAAAAAGACATTCTGAAAGTTTCCAGTCCTTTTATGTGTCTTTATATACAGAAGAGTTAAATCTATCAAGGTCTGATGTAGTCAATTTCTCTGAACAGATTGAGATTCAAAGCTTGACTAATAGGGCTAGGGCCGCATTGGATGCTCGGGTCAGCGCTGAGGTTTATTGAGGTTTTAACAGCAATAGGGGAGCTTAACATGGGTAAATCTCTGGGCATAGACGGCTTAATTGTAGAATTTTATAAATCTTTTAGCTCTCAGTTAGCACAGAACTGTTTGAGCTGTATAATTGCTTTCTAATGGATGGGGTTCTCTGCTCATTCATGAGCGAGGTGTCTTGGGGGTTCCGGTCACTGAAGTGGAAAACACATTGTTATTTTTTTATGGATGAGGAAAAAGCTTTGAATCACATCAACTGGGCATTCTTGGATTGGACTCTGCTCAGGATGGGGTTTGGGCTTTTTTTTAGGGCGGTTGGCGCTTTAGACTCGGCTATTACTGCAAGAATTTCAGTCTGGCTCTAGAGCTTTTAGTAGTTTATTTTGGACAGGAACCAGGTGTTGAGGGCTTGCGGGTAGAAGATAAAGAAACAAGAGTACTTTTCTATGCGGATGACATGACAGGGATTCTGGCCAATCCAAATGAAGGAGGAGTATTGTTGAAAAGCATGTTTGAAGAGTTGGGCTGTCCTTCAGGCCATAAAATCAATTGGGAGAAATCTGTAGTGTTTCCGCTTAAGGCTTTTTTCCCTACGCAAAGATTTGGCTTCTTGGAATTGTCAGTGGGCGGACTCGAGTATAAAATATGTGGGGGTTTCTCTTGTTTGAGATTTGAAGAAGGCTGTGGAGTTCAATGTTAACAAAATTGATACAGGTGCTCCAGCGGGATGTGCGTAAATGGGATCGACTGAATATTTGGCGAAGAGTAAACGCTAATAAGATGATACTTTTGCCTAAAGTGCTCTATGTCATTCAATCTCTCCTGCTTAAATTTCCAAAGAAAACGCTTATACGTATTGACAGAGTTCTCCAGGTATTTGTATGGGTGTAGGTAAAGACTAAGAATACCTCGATACATTATGGTGTGCAGTGTAGGAGAAGGTGGCTTTGGTTACCTTATCCTCAAAAATTATCATAGAGGATTCTTATTGAAAGAATCTGCTTTTTACTTTACAGAAGGGTTTGCATTAGAGCCACTATGGCTAATAATTGAGAGAGAGAGGTATCACTGTATGGTCTGAAGGGTTTATATTGCATAGGAAAGATGCCCGATGTACCTACAAAGTTACTGTCTATCGAGGTTACTAGGACTGCACAGACATTGTGGGTCATTGAAGCCCCATAGTTTATCCATAAAGTCTGACCATTACCAATCTGGCATAATCCTGGTTTACAGATTGAAAATAAAACATTGTGTTGGCGCAGCTGGATTATGAGAGGGATTTTAAAGATTGGTGATGTTTGGCATGATGGTAGGATGGTATCCTTTGCTTCCCTTAGTCGCATGTTTGGTCTAGGTAAAAGGGAATTTAGGAGGTATAATGATTTAGAGGCTCTGTTATCAGAGAGGCAGGGGATGTTAGATGTTCCAATGAGAACTAAACCAATGGTTTGTGATATGTTTGATGCACCGCCACATATGGTTTCAACCTTCCTTAAAATGATGCCTATGGAGGACTCGTATGTAGCTTCATGGGAAAATGGAGCCAGGCATGGGTTGAGGATTTAGGAAGAGATATTTCTATCAAGGCATGGGAGGGATAATTAAGGGTGGGCACAATGCCAAAAGGTGGTTGTAAATCTGTGTTATTCTCAAAGATTTGTAGGTCACCTTCATTTGACTCCGGTGCGGATGGATGGGTTAGGTATGCAAGATAGCGAGACATGTTGGGGTTGTGGTTGGAGGAGAGCTATTTTAGTGCATATATTGTAGGACTGCCCAAGGGTCATTGATTTTTGGAAGGAAGTTCTGGAGAGGTTACATACGGTCCTAGGTGCGACATTCCCAAGGTCACCTTCCTCAGTGATTTGACTTTCGACGAAAGGGAGATGTAATGTGGCCCATAGCATGGGAGGTTGGATAGATAAAGCACCAAGGTTGGCAACCAAGCAAATCTTGAGTGTGGAAAAGGAGGAAAAAAAACAATGGAATAGAGTTGGTTGTCAGACTTGACCCTTTATCCAACTACGAAAAACATGGGATGAAAAAACAAGATCGAGAGGGGTCTTACTTGGAATTGTGGGGACCATTTAGTGAGTTATATGGCTGAGGGCAGGTTTTTGAGTGGTTTGTGTAGAGGGAACAATTGTACGTTGGGTTGAGTTCTAGTGTGGTTGTGGAGAGTTATGTGTGTGTGTCTATAATATGTCTTGTTGTTTTGTGATGCATGTATGTATGTGTTTTTACTGTTGTATTTCTCACCAGACATGGGGAAAATTGTATATAGAAGTTTCATGATAAAATATTTCTGATATGTATCTTTAAGGATGGTTATTATCTCAAAATGTATGCATCCCTGTGTTGGTTGATTGTTCTTATTGAAAAATAAGAAGTGTTTTATATTAAAAAAAAAAAAAAAGGAAAGCTGCCAAATTGTACATTCACTGTTTGGTGTCCAGACTCTACTTCCTACTGGCTTACTAGGTCTACAGTATCCATCTGGACTACCCTAGCCTACAGTCTACAGTCTACAGTGGTCTACTAATGTGTGTTCTGTTGGAGAACTGACTGGTTCCTTCCTCCCCTCCAGCCCCCCCGTTGTCATTACCAGTCACCCCATTTGTAAACAATGTCACATTATTGACTTCCTCCCTGGGTGTATGATCTAAACCATGAAGAAGGCTCCCTCAAATGTAATCCAGTGCACTCTATTGCCAACACCAATGACAACTTTGCCACCAAGGAGAAGCAGATTGACATCCCGATTTTCTCCTTTAACCAATGTGCCTGGAAGACCTTCATAGTCCACATCTGCCTCCACCTGCATATCTCAGAGCCTTGGCTGTGATCCTGTGGCCTCTATGGTGTCCTTCCAGCCAGCCTCCATGACACCCTCTCCTATAGCATGGATGTCCTGGCTCCCTTGTCAACATTTTTTGAAAATGCAAGAGCTGGTTCGACTCCAATCATCCCAACATGAAGAGAATAAAAAGAAAATTTTAAATAAGGATTCTTGAACAGCACTGCAGAAAACTGAAGACCAGGGAAGACAAACTGGCTTGTCTGTGCCAAACGAAAGAATATTATGCCACCAACAAACAAAAGAAAAAGGCCTTCCACCATAGGTGTAATGACATAGCCACCATCAAATCAGTTGAAGTGTTCAGAATCTGCAAGGAAATGAATGCCCAGTGTTGCGTGCCTCTATGCCATGGGCCTGCAACCGTTAGTTCACTGGATGTTTTGGTCTACATGACAGTCAAAAATAACCATCCAATACATTTGGAGAGCCAAACGTTGCAGACTCGTGCACTATGCCTTCAGCTTCTCAAACCCTTGAAAATAGTCTACATGTCGTCTTTGTTAAAAAATTGAAGCAGATTCAGGCCACCATTGCTTCACAATCTTAAAAGTATCACTCCCCCCACCCTGTTCAGCACCAGCGGGCTCGCTTTGATTTCCTCCTTCAAGTTAGTCTCACCATCCACAATCAAGCTCTCAGTGGATAAATCGAAGGCAGTACCATTAAGGACAACCAACACCCTGGCCCTTCCTTGGCTGCCCTGTGCCATAGCTCCTTTCTCTCTGTTGTCCCGCCTTCCCCCAAGAGCTAAAGAAGAGGCACATACAGCCTCTGCTCAAACAGCCTTCTGACAAACGTGTAGTCCTAGCCAACTACCATCTCATTACTAGTCGCACCTTTGATTAGAAAAGTCCCGGAGAAGATGGATATCACTGAACTCCTAGCCTTTATCGAGAATAATGACCTTGTTGCATGACCAGCAATCTCGCTTCTAGCCTACAAGCGGAACTGCATCTTCCTTCCTCTTTGTGGGAGGAAACTGCTGCAGTTGCTTCATAATAAATGTCCTGCCATTCGCATCCTACTTGATATATGTCATGCCTCGAAATTATCAACCATGCCACCCTTCTTGACCACCTGGAAAACAACTTTAACATAGAAGACTCACAGTACAGAAAAATAAAAAAGAGGAATAAATACATTTTGACCGTGTGACTGAACGCAGAGTGCGCGTAAGGGCACCAGATCTGCTAAAACAAAAAATAAAAATAAAATTAAAAAAAAGAGACCGGGAAAGATGCGCTAGAGACAAGGCACTCTCAGTCAGCACCACTACCCACACCTACACAAAAAAGGTGCAACGCTCATCCGAGCGCAAGGAAGCTCACACAATGTCTGGAGATGAGGTCACTTCCACATCTGGAGGAGGGGCCTCGGGTACCACTCTCCCCTCAGGTGGCAGAACTCAGATGCTTCACCGACCTCACGCATTTGAGCTGCGTGACACAAGCAACTTGGGGCCAAGGTGGAGGATATAGTTGAGAGATTTTAAAATTTTAAGTGGGGGCCATAGGACTCAGCGACAAGGAGAGGCTGAAAAACACCGTCCATGGCGGTGGGACCGGCTTTAAGAGACATTGCAGGGGAATTACTAAATGTGGAAACAGCCTCGTTCCCCGACATGCATACAGAATACTTTGCACCTCACACTAATGGCGATTGTGAAAATCATATTTTTCATACGAGACAAAAAAAAATGGAGAATCTTTAGATAACTATGTCATGAGATTGCGAATAAAACTCAAACACTGCGAGTTGAATCGATATTCAAATGAAGAAGCTTTGAGATTGCAGGTCATTGCAAGGAGTGACTCGCAACCATTTAGAAAAAAAATGTTGCAGAAACAGATCGCTGGAAGAATTCCTAGCCCTGGCATGCATGGAAGCGGCAGTGGAGCCACAATTAGAACATTTAGGGAAAGTTGTGATACAGCCCAAGACTACTGAACCTGAAGCCGTCAAAAAATTGCACACTGCCCAGCACATTCCGGCACGACGCATGGACGCCACATGTTTCAGATGTGGTTATGAATACCCACACACAGCAGAATGCCCAGTGCTAGAGCAACAATGTTCTGCCTGTGGAGGAGTCGACCACTTTTGCGCGGTCTGTAAGAACACGCCACTATTCCCCATGAGCCGAAGATCACTCAGAACGAAGAAGAAATGCACAGGTGATCTCACAAGAAACCGGGGCAGACAGCGACTACAGAAGATCCAAGAGGGAGGAGCATGACCACAACAGATCACACCCACGACAAGATCACCAAGGGTCTGACAGTTCCAGACACGGAGGCCGCCGACGATACATCTGCTACATTGAAACAAGGTCACCATCCAGCACTGACTCACCCTCGTCAGAAGACGACCACCACAAAAAAGGATATGCGTGGGCCTTGAACAACAACTCGGCGAAAGAACACAACCCAGTTCTCACACTCCAGGTCAACAACACCCCTCTGGAATTCCTTATAGACACTGGAGCGACTGTCAACAATCAGTGAGGAAGCCTACAAGTCACTTCAATGACCACCGTGATTAAAGCGATCCACAATTGACATCTACCCTTATGGATCGACAACACTACTGCCATGCAACAGCATTATCACAGACACATGCAGCCACAAAGCCCATGCTGCGGAGACTGAAGTAAAAAGCTGGTGCATTCTAAGCTTTAAAAACGGCAGTGGAAATGGGTCTAGTGCACATCAACTCATGGCGCACAAATACTTTGCGGGACCTGAAGACAGACAGGATTCCCAAACCTCTCCCGACGCCTAGGCAAGCTAAAAAAAAACAAAAATCCAGCTACACATCAACCCTGAAGTAAAGCCCATTCCTCTACATTATCAGGGCATACCCATTAACAGCGACAAGTAGAAAAAGAACTAGACAAAGTACTGAAACAGAACATAATTGAACCAGTCATAGGCCCCACCCAACCTGTGGGTATCACCCAAAGTCCCCGTCCCAAAGAAATGCCTAGATGTATCAATCAGGTTGTGTGTGGACATGAGATGGGCGAACAAAGCTTTGAGAGGGAAAGACACCCAGCATAACAGACATGAATCATTTACTGCATGGGGTGAAATGTTTCTCTAAATTATACCTCAAAAAAGGTTATCACCAACTTGAAATTGCCCCAGAATCACAAAACATCCTTCATAACCCACATGGGTCTTTCAATATAAACGGCTTCGTTTTGGAATCTCATCTGCTGCAGAGATTTTTCAAGATGAAATCCAAAAAGTTATTTGCCATGTACCCCAACTGCCTCAAATACTCGGATGATGTATTAGTGTACGGTAAGACAAAGGAAGAACACAATGCAGCCCTCCGATTTTGTGTGCAGCACTTGAAGCAGCCGGACTGACCCTCAACAAGAGCAAGTGTGAAGGGATCACTCAGATTTTTCGAACATATATTTTCAGAAAAAGGATTGTATCCTGACCCAGACAAGGTAGCAGCCCTGAACAATGCTCAGCCACCACAGTCGGTTGCCAAACTTTGCTCGTTCTTAGGGCTGGCGAGCTACTGTTCGAGATATCTCCAAGACTACACAACGATTAGCAACCCCCTATGTCTACTTGCATGAAAAGGTCAGCCTTTCAAATGAACTGGAGTCTGCCAGCAGGCTTTTGAAACCATCGGAGATAACATATCCAAAGCCGAGGATATGGCTTACTTTAATGCGGAAAGAAAAACCGAGGTAATTGTTGATGCCAGCTCAGTGGGTATAGGGGCCATACTGACACAACAAGACTCGTGTGACCCGAGCAACACATTTATAGTGGCTTATGCCAGCCGTAGCCTCTCCCAGACAAAGCAGGCATATTCCCAGGCTGAGAAGGAAAGCCTGGCAGTTGTCTGGGCCTGTGAATATTACCATCTTTTTCTATATGGCAAGGCTTTCACAGTCGTCAGATGACCGACCACCAGGTGCTCCTGACAATTTACAGCGACCCACCAGCAAGAATGCCACAGAGGATAGTACGATGGGGTTTAAGGTTACAACACTATAAACTTATCATACACCGCCCGGCAAAGAACACAACCTAGCACAACATGTCAAGACATCCTACTGATCCTGCACAAGCGGGCCCCTCCATAGCGGATGCATACATCAACTATGTAGTTCATCATCTACAACCGCAGCATGTGGACTTGACCACCCTGATAAAAGAATCGGAGCAAGATCCCGCTCTTGCAATAGTGGCGCACTGTATCAAAACAGGAAAAACTAAATATGAAAAGACCAAGTGAGAGGTGAGGTGGAACCAGTGCGGGAGGATATCAAAAGACTGGAGCTCGTTAAGGACGAATTGACACTAGTGGATGACCAACTGATCTTAAAAAGGCGCTCAGATATAGAATAGTCAGGTTAGCACACGAAGGGCTACCAGCGGGTGGTCTCCACGAAGCGCCTTCTAAGACAAAAAGTGCGGTTTCCAAAATTAGATGCCTTAGTGGAAGATGTTATAGGCCAGTGTGTCATTTGCTCACA
Organism: Ambystoma mexicanum; assembly: GCF_040938575.1. Taxonomy (NCBI): domain Eukaryota; kingdom Metazoa; phylum Chordata; class Amphibia; order Caudata; family Ambystomatidae; genus Ambystoma; species Ambystoma mexicanum. The sequence goes on along the minus strand of NC_090927.1, from coordinate 669,332,852 downwards.
AGTGGCACAACCCACTCGGCCCAACCCGCTGCATATGTCTCCTCTCCGGGAGGTGTCTGGGAAGAATTGGCAATGGACTTCGGCCCCCTGCGAAATGGTGCATATCTACTAGTACTAATTGATGAATGCTCACGTTTCCGGGATGCGCAGCTGATAGAGTCCAAAGGGGCCACATGTGTGATTCCAGTATTAGACCACATGCTATCCACATACGGAATACCCAAGGTGATAAAATCAGACAACGGACCACCGTTCACTAGCCAAGACTTTGAGGACTTTGCACACTACATGGGTTTCCAGCAGCGGAAAACAACACTAAGATGGCCCCAGGCCAACGGCATAGTTGAAAGATTCATGGCAAACATCAAAAGGACACAGCAGGTCACGAACATCCTCAACAAGCATTTGAACAAGCTTTATACCAATTCCTGTGTGATTACAGAAACACGCCTGACAGCACCACAGGAGTAAGCCCCTCGGATCTTATGTTTCGGAGAACTGCGTGGACACAATTACCCGAAGGTGGCCAAGGGCAACCCCTAGAGCCCCTTGAACAACAAGCAAGGAGTAGAGATCAGGAAGAGAAGAACAAGATGAAAGAAAGAACGGGCACCCGACACGGAGCGAAAGAATGTGACATTAAAGTAGAGGATCAAGTACTAGTGCGTCAGTCACAGCCGAGAAAGGAAGATCCTACCTTCACACCCGAGCGACTAGTCATGAACAGCCAAAAGGGAACCATGATAATGGCAAGTGGAGAGTAACACCTGCCTGTAACGCGCAACTCCTCACACTTTAAGAAAATTGAAGGTCCAGCCCCTCTGACATGGGAAGATGCTCAAAGTACCGAAAGTGATGCATTCTTGGATGACTCATACGTGGGAGACAGCGAGCAGTCGGAAGAAAGCAGTGGGTCAGAACACGAGGGCCCTACTGAAAGAGCGGCACCCAGCTTGCCGATATGACCCCAACGTTGCCGCGTTGAACCCCAGAGACTGATTGAAGAGATGGGGTAAGACTGCAAGTGAGCTGGCATGTTAAAAAGGGGGGACATGTCATGTTGTGATTAGGGCTTGCAGCCCACCCTCATCGTTTTGAGGGAAGGCCTATGTTCAGGCCATATTCAATGGGAAATGACGATGGGATAGGGAGGGGGCGGGACATAAGAGAGGGGGGGTTGAGTCAGCTATGATGGTTGCCGTGCAATAAAGATGAAGATTTTGCACCAGCCTCCGTCTCGTCTCATATAAAGTAAACAGGCCACTCGCCTGAGAAGCCCTCAGCGTGGGAAGTTCACCATTTGACACAGCGACAAGGTATATATTGGGTAAGTCCCAGGTCAAGTAAGTAGGAATGTGCACAGGAGACATCCACAGGCCTCCTCTCTCACGGGCTGCTTCACTCCAGAAACTTTCAGGGGCACTCGTACAACAACATTCCACAGGCATAATATTCCATCAGGCATTCTCTCAGGCAAGCATTCATGCAGGACCAAGGCAGGGAAAAGGTCCTGACAGTAGGTCGTAAATGCATTATTTATTTACTTACTGTTCCTAACACATTTTACCATCAGAGCTTAACATGCTCTATAATTCTTTGCCTTTCCCTTACGGTCTCCGTGAGAGCAGGGAAATCTCCCTCTCCATATTTTCTGGCTATGACTTTCAGAGGCATGCATTTCATTTTTGTGGTTGGTTATTTGATGGAATTTAAGCAGCTTCTCTTTGATGTGGGGTAAAATGTAATCACGGTTGTTGGTCTCCTAGTCAATCTGCAGTGTTCACAGTTACGATTCCAGTAAGTCTATATCATTGTGAATGGAGAGCAGCACTACAGCCTCCAATGCAACGAAGATCCCTCCGATCTTTATTTATTGCGTTTTATATATGTGTCACAGGCATGGTTTAGAGCGCTACATCCAACAAAATGTATTTAGGGATTTCAGCATGGCAAATACAAATGCAGAAGGGGCGTCTTTTGCATGACAATTTTAACTGCAACTACAGACCAGCTAATTGTAGGTTATTATAGAGAGCAACACACGGGTGTTACGTCACAGGGTCCAAGAATTCCATTAGGATACTAGTGCACCTTTCCTGGGTGTCTTAAGTGTTATAGGAAAGGTGGCATATTCAAGTTGCCTAGAGACAATGGATCTTGCAGCTAGATCTAGGTTTCATAAAGTATTTCTTGTTTTACAAATAATTGTTTGTTGTTTTCTCCAGGTCTACGTTTTGGCAAGATACGGGAAACAGGCTTGACCTGGTGCTCTGGAAGAAATTCACTAGTACTGTGGTACTATGGTGAGGGTGATCCTACACCTACACGAAAGACTGGAAGACAAGCTCTTGGTTGCCGCTTTGGTAATCAAGAATGCTTTTGCCCCACATGTTCTACTTTTACTTCAGCGTACCAGATTGTGTGTTTTTGCTCATCACTTTCTTAATATGTTGTACACTGTAAGAGGATTCAATTCAACACTACAGCTAAGTCAATGCCTAGTCTGGGATATTGAATGGAAACCCTTATTGATATATTTTTATGTCCAGTTCATGCGTCCTGGATGACTACCCCTATATAACACCCCTCTCTTGGAATCCTCCTGACCCCACTGAGCCAAGAAGTAGTTCTGTTTAGCAAGTTTAAAAGGTTTATTTGATAATTTAAACAATAGATATATATATCACGCTTTATAATAAATTAATAATTGAATATCACACTTAATCTGATATTATAAAGATTAACAACGGAGAATCTGGCACTAGCACACTTGTGAATAGGAACAGAAGAAGAAGGTGGTAGAGAATGCTTTATATAAGTTCAGATGGATGTAATGTTGAATGAAAATGCAATACAGAAAATACTCAATATGATTTCAACAAAACAATGTAATCACTTTTCTCTGGCAATCCCCTCCCCCCTTTATGCAATGCAAGGAAATGGAAGGAAAGCACACAGTTCTCAGAAATGCAATCAAATGTAATTCAGTTCACCCCAGCAAGCTTAGACTACAGATCGGAGTTTTAAACACAGGCCCAAAATGCTTTTACATGTGCTGGCAATGAAGTGAAAAATATGCTAAAATGCTTTTAATTCCCCCAAGAGGTTCAGGTTGAGGATTAGTTGGTTTAAATTAGTTCAGGCTTACTTTAGCAATATTCTAGGAATGATTGGCAGGTTGCAAACGACTTTCTAACAGTTCTAGCAAGAAGCTGCTGTTTTCACACGTGGAGGAATTTTCAAATCGCGGTAAAATTCGTGCGTGCGTTTTTCGCGATTACAGAGGAACTACAAGGACTAGCACTATCGTTTTGGGGTCCTAGGACAGCCTAGGATCTCAGCTTCCAGATGAAAGTTACTGCAAGTCTCTAAGACAAACGGTCACGGAGATATGAGCGATATGGTAAAGGTCGTTTTTCAGATTTGAAATTTTAAAGTTCAAAAAGACAAGTGACAGCTAGCAACTAGAAAATGACAGGTGACAGTTAGGAGGCAGTTCTACTTAGATTAAAATAGATTGAATTATATTATTTTAACTAAGAGATTGGTTCTGCACAGTCTTGCTAGGTACTCACACTATATTCTTGAATTAGATGGGCCTCGCCACGAATCTGGTCAGGTTTTAGACTGGACTCTGGTCTGGTCTCTGCACTTCACAGTGATCTGGGTCAGCTCTCTCTGCCTCTGGTTATTGATAGATTTGAAGTCTGGATCTCTGGATGTGGATAGATTGAAGTCTCTATGTTGTCTCTCCGAAGGTTGATGGAGGTAAAGTATGGATTTTCCCGGCAGAGCGTCCCGCAGCAAATGGATTTGAAGGTCCCTATCTGTCCTGTCTGTCTGCTTTTATGTGTTTTGAAAGTGGGTGTGTGAGCAGCATCACTAAGCTCTACCCCTCTCCACTTGTCATTGGCCAAGCTTTCATTTCTCCCCTGATTGGGGGAGCTAAGTTGTGTCAGAGTGATGTCATTTTACAGCCTGCAGAAAGTCCACTCCTCCTGTCAACTTGCACACAAATCTAGATTTGAACCAAATACATATCTGCAGAGGTACATATTGTTTTAAAATCATATGCACCCCTCACATATCACAGGAGGTGTACCCTGTCCAAATCTGCTCTTCCTGGAAGCTTGCATTCAGAAATGGCGACATTTGCACTTTTTAACTGGTTTCGCAATATCGGACATTACCCCAAATTTACACACATGTGCGCAAGGAGTATGGACATTAAGTGTCAGATTTTTAACATGCATACATTTTAAGTAATACCCTCTTAACTGCTAAAACCCCCCTGAACATACCACCGGGTCCTAACACGTCTTCAAATGTGCACCGAAAAATCACAAGAATTATGGCATCATTTAAATAATTATGACAAGTCCGTACTATGAGTTATTCATCTTTTTCTAAAACCATATTCTGGCTACAGGGGTGTGTCTTTTCAGGTCACATGGTACAGAAACCAGTCTTTCCAGTTTCTGCCAAGCTCAGAGAACCTGCCCCTCCCAGCTTCTGCCAAGAGGAAGCTGTTTTACGACACCTGCAATAAACCATCTGCCTGGGCCCTGGAAGGCCCATTGTTCAAGAGGAAGCCATTTATGGCCCCCATAATAAAACATTTGCCTGAGTCAGGACAGGGCTTTGTTCAATTTCCTGCAGAGGCCAGGTAATTCAATCAGAGAAATGTCATATCCCTTTTGGTGGGAGCAGCAAAATGCAGGTCGGCCTGGGAACACAGCTGTTGTGCAAGTCTCAACTCCTGTCGGGGGTAGCTGGTGGGCAGAATTCAGTTCCTTAAGCCAGGTTTCAGATAAAATGTCACTTTTTGTTCCCCAGTTTAAGTCAAGACAATTTTTACATATGCAGCTAGAATGCTGATTCTAAGTTCAAAACTATGACATTTAAACAATTGCAACCTACGTGACACTCAAAAGTAGGTCACTCATTTAATTTAAACATTTCGATTTTGGTGGTTTTAATCCAGTTTCAGTTAGGCTGCTGACATGCATAGCCCAGCCAGTTTTGTGATGAACATTGTTTTAGGCTCATCCTCTTTCCAGATTTTGTATGCCCACAAAACTTTATTCTGCCAGATGTCCGCTGGTGTTCAGTGAGATTTTTGGATGTGTTGCAAATAGGCATTTTGAGCTGGCATTCAGAGAAACAAAAGGTGATTTTAAAGTGCGGTTTTTCCTTTGGCACACATTTCACTCATGGCACCCCGGCCCATCCTGCTTGCATTGGTGGGTGGCAAGTTAGGCAACCATTTTAGTGTGCACAACTGTGCGGTTTTCATAGATTCTGGCGCACATGTGGGCTTTTTCGGCCATCTTGGATTTCCTAAGCCCACAGCACCAAATGTTGTAGCATAATAGTCCAAACGTGGGTCAGACCACCCAACAACACTATGTAGTGTCCCTGTTGACATCTTTTGATCTGAGATCTTGTGAGCCGGTTGTTCCATGACGGTCTTATAAATAAAAGGTTTACAAATAAAAAAAGTCACTAAACAGATCATGGGTGCGTGGAAATGTCCCAAGAAGAATCACACAGAGTACTCGATCAAAGACTCATGAGATGGGAGAAGAGAATATTGAGAGAGATGGATTGTGAACATAATTACTCAAGAATAAGTACCACATTAACTGTCCGGTACACAGAGAATCTGAACTATTGTCTCCTCGTCTACTACTCTTTTGCATTGTCTCATGATTTGTGTATACAAATCTGCACTGAGGTAGGTCACGTGCCTTGAAAACCTGGGCATTGTTTAGTACAGTTACGCAGAAGTCAACCACTTTTACAAGCGCATCCAAGGGTATAAAAAAAAAAAAAAATTTTAAAAAAAGCTGCCTCCACAGCCTCTATTTTTCGAATTTTTCTTGCAATCGTTTTCAAAATTGTCTGGAATCAAACCTGCACAGCATGCGCTCCAACTTCCTCTCCCTAGCCTTCTCCTCCCCTCTGGTGCCCTTTAATCCGAATGATTGTCCTACCGAGCTAGGTCATGTGACCAGGAAGCCTGGGCCGCGTTTAGGCCCATTCTCGCCATTGTTTGCCCACTTTTACATGAGCATCCAAGGGTGGAGCTGCATCTGCCCTATAGGTTTCACATTTTGCCTCCGATTATTCCGTAAATAGTCAAACCAGTGCAGCCGACACTGTAACTTCCTATCCCCAGCCTTCTCTTCCCCACTAGGCTCTTCTTCCTTTCCCTCGTGCCCTCCCTCCCACCCCTTTGGCCAACTGAGCTAGGTCACGTGACCCAGAAGGTAGGATTAACAGAGTCTGAGGTCAGCCGCTGCCTGGGCAGCTGGCAGAGGCTAAGGGTGCATCACGATTGCCTGTTCACCTGGTGCCCAAGCCCTGTCCCTACTGCACCCAGATACTCGTCTTTACCTGCTAAGCTGAATGTATCTGTGTGTATCTGCATCTCTATATAGCCCCACTGTTATTTATATATAAATTCATTACATTCCCTCTATATCCAGAAAAGCCACATTGTGATTTTTACTACCGTAGCTCGATTGACTCATTGTGCATACTGCATAGTCTCTAGGTAGCATTTGGATATAACCCTCAAATGTAGGTAGACTACTTCCCTCCTACTAAATACTAGACGGGAAGTGAATACAGATATTCAGGCTAACAGTAAAATCACTATCACCATGCACAGCCCCTAGAGTTTACTTGCACACCTATATAAACTTATCTTATTTCCTTCCTATCTAGACTGCCTCATAATACTAACCTCACATCTAGTCTGACTCTTGAATCCACCTGCATAGGTACTCTTACTGTATTACCTAGCTATATATAATGTCTACATATCTGCCTCTTTTTGTTTGCCCGATTCATAGCTTAGTTGCATCAGTCGCACCGTTATATAGTTATTTATTGTCTTCCTTTGAATCTACTATTGGGTTAATGGCTGGCCACACAGCATGGTTTCTTCAATTACACATTGATAGAATTTGTTTTCATTGCATCTGCTTCTTTGTTTTACCAGCCACTGCATCTACTTTCTCATTTTACCTGCTGAATGCATAACATAGCTACATCAATTGGACTATGATAGAGAGTTGGTCACATTGTATCTGCATTACTGCCCTACCTCATGAACCCGCACAATAGGCACACCTTTGTGCTGCCCTTTTGAGTCCATAGCATAGCTGTATCAATTTGCCCGTGATAAAAACTGGCTCCGTTGCATTTTCTACTCATGCTATCTGTTCCGATTGAAACTGCTCCCTGCTTCATCTGCTTCTCCATGCTACCTGCAGAACAAATAGCATAGATACATCAATTGCATTGCAATAGTAATTGTTCCTTATTGCACCCGCTTACTTGTGCTTCCCAGGAGCCCCTAGTTCAACTACATCAAATTTTGCTCTGCCTGTCTTGAGCCCACAGCACATTTGCATCAATTGAACTTGGATAAGATTCGACTCCTTTTATCCACTTCTCATGCTATTCACTGCTATAATACTGTTCTCCATATCGCACTTGGCTCTTTGCTTTACTTGATGAACCTCGGGCATAGTTTCAGCAACCACACAGTGATGGATTTTGTTCTTCATTGCATATGCTGCTTTGTACTGCCTACTGAACCCATGTCATCGTTACATGCATTTTGTGCTCTGGTTTCAGCCACATCGATCGGCCCGTTTGTGACAAAATGACTACTGCACTGGAGGAGTACAATGAGTAGTTGCTAAACTGCATACTCAGCCCTGCACTGCTACTAAACCATCAGTGATACCAATCAAAGGTGAATCAAGCACAGCCAAAAAGGTATACCGCCTTGAACTTGTGTGGTAGCGCAGGCTGATGATAGGCTAGATCTTCAGGAGTGGTGTGAGTTGATAAACAGTAGCAATTCAAACAAATTTACAAAGACTCTAAAATAAAGGAATATTTTATTTATTTAAGGTGCTTATAAAAGGGACACAGCGGGAAGGGAACATGGGAATAACAGGCAAATATAAAACTGTTGGAGAGGAAAAAGGCAGTCCTACTAGCCCTTGTGAGCATTCAGAACGTGCAGGTGCAGAGAGAGAGGGGGTGGGGGGAGTAGAAAGGGGTAAGTGCTATGAGAATCCACAGGGGGTGACGTGCCAGGGAAATCACCCTGTTGCAGGCAGACAGTTAAGTGCCTGACAGAGATCACTTGGTAAGGAGTGGTCAACTGCCAATACAGTAAGTGCAAACCTGTGAGAGAGCACAGGCCAGTCGGTGCCAAAAGGCAAGTGTTGGGAGAGGGTGGGTGGGGGCTGAAGGCGATTGGGTGGGAGGCCAGGACCCGGAAGACACAAAGTCCCTAGCCACCAATCTCAGCAACTGTGGGGTTTAGCACGGGAGGGACAGAGGGGATGCGGGGGTGAAGAGGAAAGTCTTCAGGAGCTACCGGAATTTGAGGAGATACGGCTCAAGACAGAGGAAGGGGGAGGCTGTTCCAGAGGAGGGAACCAGCCGAGAAAAGAGAACGGCCACCAGCTCGCTGCTTAGAGAAACGCTTGACGCACAAAGAGTTGGAGTCGGAGGAACATAGAGATCTGGAGGGAGAGTAGTTAGTGAGAGCAAGTTGCAGATAGCGTGGTCCCTAGCCCCAGAAAGCCTTATGGATGAGGCAGAGGAATTTGAATTTAATCCTTGCAGCAACCGGGAGCCAGTGGAGCAATTCTAGAGGTGGAGAGATACGGTGCCTGGGCTTGAGGGCAAGGAAAAGTCTCGCAGTTCTATTCTGGATAAACTGGTGTGGGCGATGGGATGAAGGAGATTAAGGAAGAGGCTATTGCAGTAGTCCAGCCTGGAGAGTAGCAGAGCTCTAGAGACATTGAGCTTCTAGGGAAAAATTAGGAAAGGAAGGATACCTCTAAGGAGGTGAAGTTGAAAATGGGCTTTCTTGGCAAGGTCCAGCATGTGAGGGAGGAAAGAGAGAGGGATCAAAAATGACTCAAAAGTTTCTGGCTTCAGATGAAGGAGAAGGGGAAGGGGAAGTGCCCGTAGCAGGTGGCCAAAGTGAAGGGGGGAAAGAGGTAGCAGGAGTCCCAATGGGAAGGATTTCAGTCTTGCTGGCATTGAGGCAGAGGTCATTGGAGGTACACCAAGACTGGATCGCAGATAGGCAGTCGGGAATAGTAGGAGGTAAGCAGAGGATCAGAGGGATGTTTGAAGAAACGTTGGGTCTGCATAACACTGGAAGTGGGGGGGAGAAGGTGGCAATAAGGTGAGCAAACAGGGCAAAATAGACGTTAAAGTGCCAGGGTGAAAGGTTGGAGCCCTAGGGGACATCACAGGTAGAGATAGAGGTGGGGAGGAGGAAGAGATCAGGATAACCTGGCAGGGGCGGTCTTTGAGGAAAGAGGTCAGCCAGTCCAGTGCCCGCTCCGAGATACCAAGTGTATCATGGAGTCATTTTATGAGGATGGAGTGGTTGACCCGGTCAAATGCAGAGGAGAGACCAAGTAGAATGAGAACAGCAGGAGAGTTAGAGTCGAGAGATGCAAGCAATTCTTCACGGGTGTTCAGAAGAACAGTTTCTGTGCCTCTGGATGCTCGGAATCCATATTGATGGTCACAGAGGCAACCAAAAAGCTCAGAATGCTGGGTCATTTGGGGGAAGATCAGCTTCTCCAGGAGTTTCTCCAAGGAAGGCAGTAATAGAGATGGGGCAGTATTTCACCGGATATGAGGGGTCAGCGGATGGCTTTTTCAGGAGGCGGCGCACAAGAGCGCGTTTCAGAGTGGAGGGAACAATCAATATCCAATCAAGTTTCTATAAAAACAGAAATTTAAAATTAAAACAAAATTTAAACCGCTAACAAAAAGCCACCGCAAACCCCTGGAAAGAAACAGAAAATGCAGACTGATGTAGAAACTCGGGAGTAGATTAACAGGGTTGTTCAGGCACTTAATTAGCATACAATCACTGTTCAAACATGTGTCTTAAATGAAAAAAGGTTGAGAGGGGGGCTTAAAGGTCACTATGGTCCCAAAAGTAGACCAGCGGGACAGGGCCTCTTCACAGAACCTTATTCTTGTCTTGCAGGGATCAACAGCATCAAGCCAGACTTTATGGTGTCGGACCTGGAGTCTGGGCGCTCGGTGCCAGGCCAAGTTGTGGAGTGACGGGCCCCAACAATGTGGCCCTGTATGGCAGTGGCATCAGCTTGCAGATCGAAGATGCTGGGAATGGCAGGCAGTGTTGCAGCTCTAGAAGACTTGGTGACCTCTGGGACAGGGAAGCAGTGTCTTGCCCTTCGGTGGAAAGCGGGTCCTGTTGGATCAACATTGTGTTGCAGCACTACAGCAGCATCTGTTGGGAACTCGAAGAAGCCGGTGACGAGGCTGTGGTATCAAGTTGAGAATGCTAGAAGGCAAAGCAGGTCTCAGATAGGGAAATGGCAGGCTTTGGCATCGAGGAAACTCCGAGATGAGGTTGGATGTCGGGGACAAGGAGGACTTTGGCGTTTGTCATGCAGCTGCTTGGCCGGTGTCGTAGGTGCCAAAACCGGGGTTGAGATGTTCAAGTTCAGAGACACCGGAAGAATCTGGGGTTACTTAGTTGGTTCTGCAGTTGCTGGGAGTCCCGATCAAGGGTATGCAGGACAAGGAGAGTCCTTCTGCTGCACTCCCATGCCAGGCAGCTTATCTGGCATATACAGGGGTTCCTTCAACTCCAGTGACAAGGTCCTAGTTGCAGTGCAGCCACAGTGAGGACTTGGCTCAAAAGCAGTCAGTCACCTGCACTGTGGTGAGGGGATGTTAGGGGACTAAGTTCTCCTATGTCTTGGATGACTTCAGTCTTTACCTCCCTGTCAGAGGACTTCCCCAACATAGGTCCAGATTATTTGTATTCTTCTTAGAGTCTAGGAAGGAATCAAAGACTTTCAAAGGCAAATTGTCCCAGGGGACTGGTCCCAAAAGATGTTTTAAAAAAATGTAAAACCTGCAGCAACGGGTCCAATCCCTGCTGTTTTAACAAGTGCCCTTTGCCATATGACATCACACCCAGTACTTTGTTTGCAGACAATGGAAGGGATATGAAAATGAATAGAACCCTAACAGAAAGCAAGATGGAGGGACCTTTCTCCAAAGACTACCTTCACTCTATGGCGACTCTAATCCTGCCCCCTTCCCATGCCTTCTAGCATCAAAAGGATTCCAGTCATCAGCTGCTGTGAGACTGGCTTTGTTAGGTCAGGGCTGCCTCTGAACCACCGTTCATAGGACACCTGCTATGGGAAGTGTCATGCCATGGGGGAAGGTGTGACCATTCCTGGTGTAGAAGGGGGAAGTATCCTGGCTATCGTTTCATATTGCAGCTGTGGCGACAGGTAGCCTAGACACCAAAGCACATCAGTCCTAACATAGTTAGGCCCCGGCTCACAGAGTGGACACTGATGAGATATCAAATTGCTTTGGCTTTATAATTGTGTGATTCTAGGCGTCACTATGCCACACCAGACTTGGCTTAAATTTTCATGCCACCGGACCATCTCGACAACCAATTTAATTTAGATCAGAAGTGCAGACAGTTTAAGTGCAGCCTCTACTTGCAGGGGCTTTGTATCCCAGCAGCCCTCAGGGATGCACGTGACCTTCGAACCTGCTCTGTTCCATAGCAGAGCTGGCACTGAAGTGGTTAGGAGGCTGGTTATAGCAAGGCACATGAGCATACTATAATTTTGTTAATGAACAATTTGAAGGGGGAGGGAGGCGCGATTAGCAGACCTTCCTTTCAGTGACAAAATTACCTGCATTATTTTAACATTAAAAATCAAAAAAGATAAGGCTTTCATAATGTAATGATCCCGTTACATCAGGGTTGAAAATTGCTAGTAGCTATTTAACTCCTGATTCTAGCCGGACAGACTGGTCAGCTTAAATTTATCAGCTCCCAGGAGTTAGTGTTGGCTCCGGAAGCCAACTGGTGCCTCACAAACACGCATATGTGACATTAACTTTCAGTATTAGAGAATGTTGATAAAGAATTAGAAAACACTTAGAACACATGTCAACATATATCATATATAATGGGCAACAAGTTTAAAAAGCGCACATATTATGCGGTAGTTCGATATGCGGCACACTGGATACTTGCTCCTGGTTCCCCAGCAGTAGCTCATGCCTGCCGGGCATCACCCAGTACTCACGAGCTGGATTTAGCTCCTATCTTAATTTCAAACCACTTCATGGTTACAAAAGTTGTCTTCTACGATAACCGCAGAACCCATTGCATAACCCAGGCCTATTTAGCACTGTCTAGAAGAGTCCATAGCATAGTCACATCAATGCATTATATCAGAAATTCTCTCCACTGCATATCCCCTTCGATTCACCCAAAGTCCTAAGAACATAACCTTTGTTACCAACATTGAATAGTACACAAACCAAACAGTACCAACACAAAACTCAACAACACTTATCTACAAAGTATTTCATCTTCTCCACCCCTCTCCAACCAAACCAAAAAGCTTTTCACCTACAAGTAACTGACGGAACAACATACAAAGAAACCACAAAGACAACAGAATTAGACAAGAAGAAAAGGGAAAATGATGGAAAACGCTGCCTTCTGACCAGTCAACAAGAGACCACAGAGGACTTTGAATTGCAAACCTCAGAAGACACTGAATGACCTTCATATCCGGATACTACCTGAAGCACCAACCTGAACACACTGGCCAAGAGGAAACCACTGGTCAACTGACACAAGATACCAACAGAGAAAAAAAAAAAAAGTCAAAACAGCAACACTACATCCCCTTCAAAACTGAACCGATTAAACTACAACCCACATTGAAAACCAGATCTGCTACAAATCCTGCTTAAGATACCCTTTGTCACAAGACAATTGACGACACAAACAACCAACTCATAGGAACTTAGGAATGAGGGCCTTGACCCAGTAAGTACTTACGCAGGCTTTTCGACTCTGAAAGTCAGCCCTGTAAATCCTGGGAAGCAACTGAAAACATAAACAAGCCTACCACTGACAACCTTCATAATATGGTTGGGATGAGATGCCTCTTGGTCAACGTAAGATTAATCACCAGACACTACTTGGATATTTAAACTTCTCACAAGTGGACCAAATTGATCCACTGTTCATTACAGAAACCTGGCTCTCCGGACGACCGATTACTTAAAGCATTCCAGCTGGACAAGATTAAGGGGCCGATTCATGATGCATAAATATGCGCCGAAAAGGAGAGCGCAAGTGTGAAAATCGCAGCGCAAGCGTGAAAATCGCAGTGCACGCATGCCAAAGCCACACACACACACACACACACACACACACACACACACACACACACACATCGATTCATGGAATGCAGTGCACGTGTAAATCCTGGGATGTGCGCTAAATTCGTGGGTGGCGCACACATCACTAAATGGCGTGCGCTACGCGCACAGGGAAAGCGCCCATAGCGCAGCACACACAAGAAAAGTGGGCAGAACACAGGGCGTAACACGCGGAATGGGGAACAACATGCGAAAATGTGGGCGTTACTGGGGGGAAGTACAGGAGGTAAATGCTCGCAACGCCCACACGCGCGCTAACAACACGTATTCATGGAATCGAACAGGGGAAAGGCGTGTGCCAAATGAAAAAGACGCACTAATACGGAAACACGTACACCAGCAAGAAGCAGGCGTAAGCAGCCCCGCGCAGCATAAAAGTGCGCGCAAACAACAAACAAGCTCAGACGCTACGATGAATATACCGTTCCTCGCAGCAGTGGTCGTAGGACACCGCAGGAGGAGGAGGATAGGCAGGCCCCGCATTTTTTTACCCGGGACCAGCCCTTTAGGGATGCCCGATGACCAGGTGTATGGGAGGTACAGGTTTCCACCACACATAATCCTAGACCTGGTCAGGGAGTGAGAGGATGACTTCACATCACCCACCCTGTGCTCCCAAGCACTGAGCCCCTTGGAAAAGGTGCTCAATGTACTGCACTTCTTGGCTACTGGTTAATTTCAGTGGGCAAGTGCCATAGTGGGGGGTGGCCACGCAGTCACGCTGCCTACACCAGGTGTTGGCCATCATGACTGCACGCCCCTCAGTCCACAGGCACATATACATGCCCAGAACACCTGCAGAAAGGCAGGCCGTGGTCCAGGACTTTTACGGGGTGGCACACTTCCCCAAAGTGCTAGGTGCCATTGATTGCACCCATGTGGCTCTACGTCCTCCCAGGACCACTGAGCACATATATCGAAACCGCAAGCACTGGCATTCAACGTGCAGGTAGTATGTGATGCCAAGGGAATCATCACTTCAGTATATACCAACAATCAAGGGTCAAGCCATGATAGTTTCATATTCAGAATGTCACCCCTAAACCGGGACCTGGAAGCTGGCCGGCATGGCGACACATGGCTGATTGGTGAGTATAAATGCCTCTGCACATGCATGCATGTCAGACACTGAGTAATGTGAAAACCCCACTAATGATAGCCATTTTCACCTCCCCAGAGGACAGTGCCTACCCTCTGAGCACCTACATGATGACGCCAATTCGGAACCCCACCACACCACACCACCCGAGGTAAGATACAACACAGCCCATATTGCAACCCGGGGCATAGTGGAGCGCACATTCGAAGTGCTCAAGTCACGCTTTCGCTCCCTTGACTGCTCTGGTGGGAAGCTGATATATGCGCCCCAGTAGTGTGCAGGATCATAGTGGCAGCATGTGTCCTGCACAACATTGCAACCCGGCGGGGCGTGCCGGTGGTCATGGTGGTGCTCCACATCCCCAACCACATGCACGGCCGCTGCTATATAAATAAATTAAATGCATGGGAGGTGAAAGGGCACGTGGTGAGGCAGCCCGTACCCAGCTTGTGGCAAATTACTTCACCTAAAATCCCACCCCTGAGGAGTGCACACAGCCCTGGCACATACCAGCTGACAATCAATGATGATAACAAAAGGGACAGTCAACTGTCACAACCATACCAGCCTGAGATTGTTCACCTGAAAGTGTTAAATTGTGTGCATCCCTAGCTACTTAAAGACACCCAATGCTATGTCACAAAAAGACACACATTCATGCAGCATGAAAGACTACCCCTTGCAAAATACCACATCAAAATAGTGCCATGTCACCCAACCCCTCCCCAGCTCAGCTACCCAACACACCATGGCATGGCATGCAATGTGAAAGCAACCAAATGAATCTACAACACATGACACAAGTGTCACAAAGTGCACTGTCCCTAATGGAAACAGGCCACAGACAATATGCTCTTAGTAATCAATAAGAAACAGCACACATGAACAAATACTTACCAGCAACACAGAACATCAGTACAGGATGAAACACTGGCAACATATGACAGTAAAAAATTAAAGTAGTGCAAGTGTCACAACCTGACTAAGGCAGCACATCGACCCCTTCCAACTGCAGAGTGTCGCTGTCAGGAAAATGTGTCAGTGTACTGCATACAACATGAACTGCATCTGCAAAGGAGATGGGCTTGTTAAGACATGAAGAAGCTACATGTATATAAGGATAAAGACATGGATGCACAAGTAAATATCAATCCACCATGCAGTGGAGAATCGAACAACAATCCCCACTAGGGATGTACACACAGCTTTGACTACAGACTAGCCACACAACTCATGGGAGCCCAATGTCACTTGGTCACACCCTTTGCAAGCCCATGGAAAGGGGAAGCACAAGGGTTGTGTGTGTCAGGAACCCAAGCATCTAACCTAAAGACAGGACAAGCCTGCATGTGCCCAGCTGGAATACACAGTGGATGCCTATGGGAGCCACACAAAGCAACATACTGTTAAAAAAATAATAATAATAATAAATGGCCTTGTGTGGACCGGGGGGTGGGGGGCAGGCCACCCAGGAGGGACAAGGTACAGGGTGCACCCCAACACCCACATGCGTGGATGTTGAGAAAAAAAAATAAACCTCCATGGGCTCATGGCTTGCACGGCTACGCTACAGTGGGAGAACTGTTGTCGCTGTCATCACCCTCTGCTGCTACATCAGGAGGTGGCCGTGATATGGGAGGCAGACCACGCAAAGCCCTGGTATGGTCCTCCATGGCAGCAAGCATACGGGTCTGGAAGGTTTGGTTCTGGAGGATAATGGTACGGAGATCACCATGCAGCACCTCGCAGGTAGCACGCATTTCTGCCTGCATGGCCTCGCGTGATGCCCGGATCTCCTGACAGGTTGCCTGGAGCTCAGCTGACAGTGTATGTGTCAGCTGCTGTTCAGCCCTTGTACTCCAGGACACCTCAGGTTCACCCAGAGTATCTCTGAGGGACCTGTGTTCTAACATGAGGGCTTCCCTGTGGGCCTGTGACTCCACAGATATGTCTGCGCAGAGTCTCCAGTCCAGCCCGTCAGTCCCTGTCGGACGCCAACATGTCCTCCCTGTGTGAGTGGAAAATGGAGTCTGTTGCCTGCTGCTGGAGCTCCATCTACCTTTCAGGGGGGAGAATGGAAGTGGCCACCCTATCCATTGCCTGAGCCATCATTTCACACGATGCCCCCTGTTGTGCTGCTATACTGTACATGGAGTTCTCACACACAGTATTGCCTGGTGGCGCACGGCCACTGCGTTGGTGGGCACCACACCTGTTTGGGACAAGGCGATGTGCACCTTGCTGTGCTGGCACTGCCTGAGGCTGCAGGACTGCATTCCTCCTTTGATCTGCTGGCCCATGAACAGGAGCAAATACTGTGGAGTGTGACCCTGCATCCGTAACGGCCACAGGCAGACTTTCCAACACTGAAATCCCCATAGAGGGGTCTACCCCCGGTACAGGTGGGTTGGATAGAACATCATCCCTGCTAGAAACACTCACCTGCGATGGCACATATGTCTCAATGTCTGATTCAGCACCCGATTCATAGAAGTCTCCGGAGGTGTACCCAGAGACTCCACTGGTGCCCGGTTGTGGCTTTGATACCTCCTGGGTCTGCACCATCTCCTCCTCCTCAACAGCATCAAGTGCCTCATCACCTGCAAAAACATGAAAGATAAAAAATGGAAACAGGCACGAGCACCATAGCACACACACATAGGCCTGACGAGGCAGAGATCCAGTACATAAATGACACATGTCCCACATGACAATAACCCTGGCATGCATGCACTGTCAATGAGTTGGAAGGGGAGGCAAAAAGCAGACACTGAGGACTCCAAGATGGAAAGCAACACATGTGCTGCATGCTGGATAGCACTGGCATCACACATTAGCCTGTGAGTGGCATGTCCAATACACATACATGACACATGCCAGCACACAGATGGCACGTAGCATAGCCATGGTACTTTTGACAAGTACAGCCATATGGTAGGAAATAATTACTGTCACCCATCCATGTGAGATGGACATGATGAGATAAAACATGCAAAAAAGTGTGATAAAACACGCATGTGCCACACGCTGCAACAAATCCAGTGTTCACTGATGTAGTGATGGCAGGCACATGGATACATCAATGGTTGGTCACTTCAACATGACAGAAGACAACAGTCATGTTGAACATTCAAACAGGGCCCAAAAATGATTGTGTGCAGGCCATGTGTAGGTGCACATTACTCAATCAGCCTGAATGGTGAAATCATTCCCATAACAAGGTAATGCATGTGGGCCATTGTGGGGTGTAATCTATGACTGAAGTATTTTACATTTGTGGCAGTACGGCAAAAAAGTGTGTGGTAAAAGTGTGGTAAAAATGGCAAGGATTAAAACAATCAGGCTGAATGAACAGGAAAACATTTTGAACAATGTTGTTGCAAGACAGTTGAAGGGCTACTGCAGTAATCATGTGCAAATTGGCAACTGTGGTCAGAAGGGATACTGTCCTACCCAAACCCAAGGCCGGGAATGGTTGACCCATACCAGTCATGACTACACAGCCTCACCTGGCACTCAATCAGAACACATCACCCAAGCAACATACACATGGATTGCACACACATGCATGGACACTCACCGGACAATGCTTCAAGATCTGGTAGGTCTCCCACACCTCGGATCTGATCCTCTATGATGAAGCCTCCAGCGACAGACTCATGTTCAGTGAGTTGGTCGTCCTCTGGTGGAGACCCACCGCCAGTCACCAAAGTAGAGGCATGATTGGAAGCCAGCTTGTTCTTTGCTCTGTGTTTCAGGTCATTCGACTGCTTAAAGCAATTATCAGCTGTGCGCGTCACAAATTCAAGGGAACTAATGCGGTCCGCGATGGTCTGCCAGTGGGTCCTACGTTGAGCAGGCGTAGTCTTGCACCCTGCAGTCACCACCTACAACCGTCCCAAGCCTGCATCTTCCAGTGGGGAGCGATCCGCCCCCTTACAAGCCAAAGGACAATTCTGGTATGATCTAGTGCATCCCCGTTACGATCCACGTCATAGACAACCCAGTAACCGAGAGATGTCTCCTTAGTTACAAGACAGCCACCGCTCTACAGCTCATCGACATTCAGTATGACCAGTCTGAGACAATACAGGGCCTTCCCCCACAAACACAGGCCCTACAAACCCTAACTCAGAAG
The DNA here is from genome assembly GCF_040938575.1 of Ambystoma mexicanum. Lineage (NCBI taxonomy): Eukaryota > Metazoa > Chordata > Amphibia > Caudata > Ambystomatidae > Ambystoma > Ambystoma mexicanum. The sequence continues at coordinate 669,314,304 of NC_090927.1, read as the reverse complement.
GAACTGGACATTGGTGAACTGAAGAACATGCTCCCCAACATATTCAACGATGTTGGCATGCTAAAGGACACGGTTATCCAACTCCACATCGATCCCACGGTATGCCCTGTGCCTCAAACCCCCCAAAGGATAGGGTTTCACCTGCAAGCCAAGGTGACACAGGAGCTACAACTGTTGCTGGACAAAATCGAAAGAGTTTATGGAGCCCATGGGTATCCCCGTTGGTGGTAGTACCCAAGTCCCACGGGCGCCTATGCCTGTGCATAGACATGTGGATTCCAAACACCATGATTCAAAAGAAAGAAAGAGAGACACCCTGGGCCCAACATTGAGGACATGCTCGTCAGACTCAATCAGGCCATCCGATTCTCGAAGTTGGACTTGAACCAGGGCCATCATCAACTGGTCATCGACCCGGCCTCCAAACCCATCACCACCTTCACCACTCATGAAGGTCTGTACCGTTACAAGCAGCTTAACTTTGGATATATTCTCAGCTGCCAAGATATTCCAAGAAACAATATGCGGACTCACATTTTTGGCACTTCCCAAGCTCAACATGACGATGCGCTAATTCACGTTTGCACCCTCCTGCACAACAATGGCTGAAAATGCTCTGTCAACAAGCGCAGCCTGTCCTTCTTTGGACACATATTTTCTGATCAAGGAATAAGAGCAGACCCCGACAAGATCAACGCCATTGTGAATCTAGAGGCTCCAACTGACATGACGGAACTGCGATCATTCCTTGGAATGGCAGGCTACTGTGCTCGATACCTGCCACACTATGCAACCTTAACCAGCCCACTCCGGCTGCTCCTTAAAAAAAGACACCCTCGTCATATGGGACAAAGACTGCCAAGCAGCCTTCGACGCAATCAAGCGCAAATTGGCAAACGACAGGCAGCTGGCTTACTTCAACCCCAATTGGGACATTTAAATCACGTTTGAAGCCAGTCTGGTCGGACTAAGCGCCATCCTAGCCCAGATGGACCCCGCCGGAAAATCTGCCAGTCAGATAGTAGCATACGCCAGCAGAGCTCTCACCACCATCGAGCAGGTCTATTCCCAGGCCGAACACGAAAGCATTGTTGAGGTCTGGGCATGCGAGAAGTTTCACCACTTCGTCACTCGGAGGACTTTTTAACAGACAACCAGGCACTCCTCTCCCGATTTGGGAACCCCAGGATCAAGATGTCAGCCCGTATAGAAAAGAGGGGTATTTGCCTACAAGAAAACAGCTACACCATCGTTCACAAACCTGGCGGAGAGGCCAATCCAGCAGACTATCTGTCAAGACACCAAGAAAACGCACCGGAGAACGACATGCAAACGGAGGCTGAAGCGTACATTGCGTACCTGTCTCTCAACGTCCTCCCCCCAGCCAACACATAGGACATGTTTGCCGAAAAATGCAAGGCTGACCCCACCATCCAGGCGGCCATCCAGCTCACAAACGCCAACAGGTGGCGACACCTCACCACAGAACGCTTTGAGAACGGGGAGGTGGACAAGAGAGACCTGCAGAGGATGAGAACGGGGAGGTGGACAAGAGAGACCTGCAGAGGATGGCAAGAATACAAGGGGAACTGGCAACAACAGACCAGGGGACACTGCTGAGAGGCAACCGGCTGGTGACCCCTCCCCTCCCCCCCCCCCCCCAAGAGCCTCAGGAAAGCCCTTGTCATCATAGCACATGAAGGCCACAGGGGGATCACCAACACAAAAAAGATCCTGCGGAACCAGGTATGGTTCCCATACATGGACACAATAGTGGAAGACACAAAAACACTGCACGCTGTGCCAAGTGACCAGACCAAACATGCCCCCATGCCCACTCCAAACGGTCCTACTACCCGATGGACCCTGGCAAGGGGTGGCAATGAATGGATTTCACCCATTGACGGTCCATGACTATGCTAACCCTGATGGTCATTCCTACCCACTACCTACCCCTAGCCACCCAAAACGTATCTTTCTGGGACATCTTTCAGGAAGCTGTATGAAGCAGTAACTTCAAACGTCCTGCAAGGGCCTGCCAATGTTATTTCAAAGCAGTCTTCTGAGAGCTTGTGGCTTAGTTACAGTTGTAAATGTGATATTAGAGTAATAAAATGCCTTAACCAAGTGGGCCTCCAGCCACCTGATTCATACTCAGTATGTGTGTCCTTGCATATGCACCTTGCACTGAAGTGCTGTTAAAAACAAACAGTGGATATAACAAGAGTTTTGGCTTGTGTATAGGTATTAGACAGGCATCTGCCACACACTGACACCATATGCCCAGGTACTCATAGCAGTTTCAAGCTGTTGCCATTTTATGGTCAGGTCATACTGTTATGGCATAGCTGTTTGATGCCTACACAAAAGCCAAAACGGTTGGCTTTGCCAATGCTTGTAGGAATTGGGGACACAGTATTTTCTGTTTGCCACATCACTCAACAAATTGGACAGAGAACATCTGATGATGCAGCATGAAGCATGCCAAAAATTATACAAATTAAAAACAGGTGGGAAGGGCAGGAGCAGCCCTACAGTTAAAGGGTGTACTGGCTACTTGTACCCCCTAAAAATAGGCAAATGCTCCCATAAAAACAAGGAGTACAAATACCACCAACTAAAAACGGGAAGCAAAAAGGATGCAGTCTGGGGTTTGCGCTCCTTCTTAAATAAATAAATAAATAAATACAGTGCAAGTCATTATGAGTGCTATATGTTTAATCTTTGTCTGAAAGAGAGAAAAACAAAATGACAAGTTTTGTGAGATTCGCTGTTTGTTTGTCTCACTTATGATCACTTCTATTTTATGAGTGCTCTTGAATGAACTAAAAATGGGAAAGACACGTAGAACCATGTGCCCCTGCTTTCACCCACACAGCTCCATGGATTTGTTTGGACCTGTATTTTAAGAAGGACCATAGTAAGAAACTGCTATTATCGCGACCTGATCAGAAGAAGTAAACATGTATCTTTTAATGTGCATGAATAACCAGGGGCAAAGAAATAATATTAACAAAACTATTTCCGTTTTCCAGTTCAAATATATTTTTTCGCCTATTAAATACCCTCATTGGGAAGTGAACTTCCATTTTTACTCCCTAAAAATACCTGGCTGAAGCTTTAGAGACCAAACCAATCACACGAGATCTTAGGTCTAACAATCTCAATTTGCTCAACGTGCTTAAATGCAAGCTTACACAGGTAGAAAGGGGAGCCTGCTTTGCAGCAGCACTGAAAGCCAGGAACACCATACCCCCGGATTTGAGAGCAATGAAATCTACAGAATTGTTCAAGAAGAAGCTAAAAGCACTGCTTTTAAGATAACCAACACTAGTTCTTTCGATTATACCTGCCTTTGTGAGTTTATTATTTTATTTTTACACATGGGATCATTGTTAAAATTTTTAAAAAAAAATATATATCATATTACTCCGAACTTTTAAAAATAGGAAGTAAAATACTCCAACTTGCAAATCTTAGATTACTGGCTGCAACTACACTAGAAGTGGGGGGGGAAATCAATCGTTTTTAGAGTAAAGATCTAGGAGACAAGCAATGTGGTCTGAGGAATAACGTCTACCCAAAGAAAGTAAAGTGTAGTGGAAGTTTGAACTGTTGAGAGCATGGCCCAGTGACAACTGGTATTATAATAAAACAACTGTGGCTAGAATTGGATAAGCAACAGTAGCTGTGGTGAAAGAGGTAAGGAGAGAGGCAAGCAACAGTCACCGTCAGAAGAAAGGTTGCTGGAGTTAGTGTGTATGGCAGCCCCATGCCAACTGAGGAAAATAAATATGGTAAGAAGGGAGATTGTAAGGTATATGAAGGTTTATGGCATTTGGATGCCCTAAGAGGAAGGGACTGGCAGGCTGCATGTTCCAAAATCAGTCTTTGGAAGAGAGTGGGGAATGGGAGTGGTCATGTGCCCACCACCTGGATTCCAACTGGTAAAGGACTGACAATAGTGTGAAGGGATAAGTGACATGTCTTAAAACTGATGCATTTGTAACGTCATGCATTTGCAGTGCATTAACATGGTTTTACTTTCTCTTCAGGGGAAAGGCAAAAGATTTTTTTTAAGGTTAAATGTATAGAAAGCAAACGGGGCAATAAAGGGGCTTGCCCCCATTTAAAAAAAACATGTAATGGCACATTTTCGCTCGTTTTTCAGGGAAGTAAAACATGTAAAAGGGGTACAGTAAACTGAAAAGGGGGCGTTAGTAAAGGGGGTCACACCGCAGTTAAATAAAACGATGCTAATGCAACAATACTAGTGCAAAACAATGCAAAAAGCATCAATGTAAAGACATTGAACGAAGGACTAATATTAGTTAAGGCAGGGCCATGTCAGAGACCTACTTAGGGCAGCAGACTGGATTTGTAGACTCAATTTCCTCTGTAAAGGCCCTCCCCATTAAAATGGCATCACTTATATTCATTGGACTACTATGGTGGTACAGTCTGCTGGGCGGAAGTCCAGCCTCTCCTGAGAAAGGGAGTCAGTTAATACTATGCCAGATACGGAAACAGCAAGACTTCTCTTCACCCTTTTTTTTTTAATTTATTTATTTTTTAAAACACAAAAATAAGAGTTGTAAGGTAAGAACTTACTGACGAGATTCAGTATAAAAGTGACAGATTTTAGGTTCAAGTTTCAGCACCGTAAAACTACTTTTCTTTCTTTATAGTTGATAAAGCGAGTATAGTTATGTTGGCATAGTAGCACTTATTTACAGTGCCACAAAAGAAGCAAAAACGGTTCCAGCAAGCACTATATAAAAAGAAATAATTTATTGGATTCTTGCTCCTCAAAGAAGGTTAGATCAAAAGGTGAAGGGATGTGACATGCCTGCAGCCCAAAGCATTAGGAGTAGTCACTGTCTTTGGCCCTTGCTTCCTCCATCCACTTGACAATGGCCCACTGAAAAGAGAGGGGCACTCCCTGTCCAAGTGCCAAAGGGGAAGCTGGTTTGTGGGCAGCAGCCAAAGACATTACAAATGTCGGTACTACCAACACTGCACCACATCTACACTTCAGTGCCATCCAGTGCATCAGCAGGTGGATTATTATTTGCACCGACAGGACAACCCCGCTATTTTGCAGACTGCCTATGTCCACTATGTGCTATAGCCAGCTAAATCGATACATTGATGTAAAAGCAAGGGTCGGGCAGAGGTGTACTGGTCTATCAGGAATTTGGGAGATTTCATGTGCAGTTTGTGTCTGGATGTAACTGTGGAATAGATAAGAGTATCCTTTGTTACAGCTGGGCAGAGTACAAAACTGCAAACTGATCTGCTCATGCGCAAGGCACAGTGTTCATCAAAGCTAGTAATTCATTTGTCCATGCAGAAGAAAGAAAGGTTGGCCTGAGCAGTTTAAACAAGGTTAAGGAATGGCTGTTTTTAAAATGAAGTGCCCTACTTGGCATGATGTAATTGATCAACTTTCCAGAAGGTAATTTTTACATCCTAGAGCAGCAGGCATATATGTCCGTTCTGGGATGTATTGAGATTTTTAGAAGAATATTGCTGCGCTTACCTGCGCAGAGGCATGTCCTCCCCATTGGGCCGTCTTGTCTGCAGTTCAGCCTTCCCCACACACCAGTCCTGTCCAGGGCCATCCCTACCTGAACTATTGTCTAGAACTCATCCTATCATTTCAGCCCGAAGCTAGACCTTAGCATATTGACTAGCTGTATGTGGAGTCCAGACTGGCCTGCACCCCAAACTCTACCCAGAAAGCAGCTGAGCCAAGGGCCCAGGGTAAAGCACAGACCCAGTGCAGCCTATACCACACTTGTAACCTAAACCACCCCAGCACAAAGTCTCAATCCCATCTTTACCCGGAGGCCAGCTCTTTGCCCGGATTGCAGCCCTGCATGGAGCCCAGCTCAGAGTGGAGCCCACCTGCGCATGGAGCCCGGTCTTGCTCACAGACAAACAAAGCCTCCCTGATATTAGGGAATAGAGCCCATCAACGCCTACAATCCAGCCACACAGCCCTGCCCGGACTAAAAACAGCCTTGCCTAGGGCCTGACCTGTTCAAAGCCCATGCATGCTGTAGGAGAAATCAAACTATTGACTCATATCTTAGGTGAGGTCAGTTCAGTAAATCTTTATTAGCAGCACTGTGGGGTGAACACAGATGAGCAGTACACACTATCTCCAAGCAATCCCAAAGCCCTGCTACCCCCACCCATTGTACAACATATATAGGTTTGGAGTGCATAGGCTCCAATACAGCGATAGGACGATTTTAGGACTTCACTAGGGAGGATGTTATTCCTTCCAATGAGTACAATGTACTTCTTATAAGGAGACAGACAAGCTTGGTCTTCAAATGTCACTCCTGGTGCCTTTAAGAGGTATTACCACATTCCAATTCAACTAAGGCTCATACTTTATTACTATTTTCTTGAAGCAATTTCAGTTAGTACATAACTCCTGGCAGGGTAAGCAACGTTAAAAAAAAAAAGTTTTAAAAAATAATTAAAAAAAAAAACACAGGCCAAGACTGCATTAAGCTATCGTGCAGGTATAATGCCACTTCAGTGTGCCAAATTTATTTTCTTCATTCTGACAGCAAGCATATACTTCCAAATGGTGTTCCACGGCAGGCCTGTGTGATGAGTTTAAGGGCTAGTTCTTCAACATCAGTATACTTCCTCAATTCTGTTTAGATTCACTAACAATCCATTTTCAGTGGCATATGTTTAGGCCATTATTTACATACAAGTGCATTTTTCCTCAATATGAATTCCTCTTTTGAGGCCTTAGACTTCAAAATATGTTGGATTTTCAACTCAAATAGACCAGTGTCTTTCTCAAACATTTCTTCTGAGGTTTTCATTAGTCAAAGCTTTTCATGAACTTTTAGGGTTTCAACAGTCTTTATCAAACTGGTCAACCTGGACCAAAATGACAATCCAGTCTAAGTATGCTCTTTGCGAAATATAGTCACGCAGTTTCTGATGTGGGAAACATCAGCATGGGTGTCATCAAAGTTTGTAATACATATAGAGCTTTTAGATTTCAAAACAGCACAAACACCACCTTTGGATGGCAGGATAGTGTAACAACATTACAAAAATTCATGGCTGAGCCAGGCCCTCTGCCTAGCATAAAGTACAGCCTAGATAGCAAGCAAACTCTGGTAAGCCTGTCTAGGTACTACAGGCCAACCTATCTCAAACCGGTCAATAACCCACACTCCAGCTAAAAAACAAACACACACAAAACGAGGACAATGGAAACAAACCATATAAAGTCAATAATGATGGCCGTTTCAGCCTCCTTGTGATAAATGCATTTTTTTCCTCCAAATTATGGATATTATCAAGAGCACACCACTGAAGGAGTAAAGCTACCATCATTAGCACAACTCTGAAATTATAATAAGAAATAGCCCTCTTGGGGTTTATGGACATTTTTAGTAACCAAGCTGAAAGTCGGTCTGTCTATATGGAAAAACGCTAAGTCTCAAACTTTGGCTTTTTGTTAAACGGAGAGGTGTTCCTGGGAGGGAGTTTGGATATTTTGTTGAGGGCAATTATCAGAGGCATAACTCTAGATTAGAGTATTACTAGCAGCAGAAAAGTGTATGAAGCTGGGTATTATTATGATCAGCAACCTGAGCAAATGTGTGAAAGTGCATGTATTACAATGAGCACAGCTCATAATATGTTTGAGCCCTCTGATATTACCAAGTGAAGACCTCACCGCATTAATCTGTATTATCATCAAGAGGAAAGCCCTATATGAGTGTCAGTATTAACTGGAGCGGAGATCTGAGCAGTCTACCCAGGATAAGGATCAGATCACAGAGTTAATCTGGGCATTATCCAGGAGCAAAGCATGGGTTTTGACAGAAGTATCTAAGAGATTAAAGGATCCAAATTATGAAGGTTCCCTCATTCTTGTCAGTAAAGTCTAGGAATATGTTTCTGGTATAGCACGTTACCCCCTTTCAATCAGGATATTATTATCTTTTCCAACACAGGCAGTCATATCCAGGTATTAATAATGGAAACATGTATACATTATTTTACTTGTGGCTACAGTAGCACATTTCTTATTTTACAACAAAGTACCAATATTCAAAAGGGTTTTTGGAACGTGAATGCGAGTCAGAAAGTGAAAAGTCGAATACCCTTCCGAGCTCCTCCCAGCCTTTCCGACAGAGCCCTCCCAATCCTTCACCCAAATTTAAATGTAAATGTTAACTTATGCATTTAAAGAAGCTTATCCATCATGCCCTGCCACCCATTATGGAGGAGTCATCGACCAAAACAGGGAGAGCGAATCATGTAGGAGCAACTCACTTTCTCCCTGCAGATACCCTATGTGCCCAATTGGCCATGTCTCGGGGAATACAGCTCTTCCAGTTGGTATGGCATGCTGGCTGGGTCACTGCAGTGAGAGGAGGCACTCAGATGCCATTTCCCCAATGTGCACCTGATTACAGGTATCAGGGTGCTAACATATCAGAACCTCGACCATGTGAAAAGTCTGCATGTCTGGGGCTCTGAAACAGGAGACTTGCAGCAGTTCTGGTATTCAGGTGACCACGAGTTAACAGAGGTACAAGGTGAGAAGGCAGTTAAGGGAAGAAAGGGGGTGGGTGTATGAGAAAGACACACAACGTGTAAATGATTCATGAAAATGTGCTTTACTAGATAATGTTGGCAAAAATTGTGGGCACAGACAAACATTGTTTGTAATACAAGGCATACAATAAGCAGTGTCGCACAGCTGCCGATTTAAATTACCATGTCCATTGAAAACAAAGCTCACCCTGCATCTCTTGCCCACAGGGCTCTCCCCACCCTTTTTTCTCTGTTCACTGCAAGTTCAAATGGGCTAATGGAGATAGAGTGCATCAGTAATCATTTTATCCACTCTTAAAAGTGGCAAAGGCCTGTGTGGGAAAGTTCTTTCTTTTTCAAATAATTGCAAACCAGAAGTAATTATGATGATACGTTTATTAAGCCAACTATATTCTGCTTGGCAAAAACCAATATGTGCTAACACTCATACACTTCCATTACAAAAAATGTAGGTTGTTACGTAATGCACAATTACAGTAGGTCTACTGTAAAACATTTTATTGTCTCCATGTTTTTCAGTACATTTTAGGTTAGCGCATTATACCTCGAACATTGGCAGGCTCTGCAGTTAGAAGCACAAGAGTTGCTGGGAGTAGTAGGTCAGGAATTGTGGAGAATCATAGATGAAGTGGCTGGGCTGTTGGTAGTGCGAGTTTGCAGCCTGGTCAGTGGGTTGCTGGTGCTTAGGGAATGTGTGACTGAGCAGAGAGTTAGAGCTAGGCACAGTTACCTAGACCATACAGTAGATGGATGGGTACAGAGTGTTTTGGGTGGTAGGGCAGCGTGTGACCAGTGGTGCAACTACCAAACAAACAGATTTGGCTTTAGCCCCCTCCGCCACCCCATAAAATGTTGGGTTACCTTCACTTAACCTGGCTGACCGACAGAGCCCGAGTAGGACAGGGCAGATACATTAAACAGTGCCTGGGGCTGGACAGTGTTACGCATTTAATTGTTAGAAACTGCATTTCTATGCATACACTTTTAGGTGATTGAAATCGTGATGGAGTGTTAGCACTTGCATGTCCAGGGAGTGATTGGAAGGGTGGTGGTAGCCTAGGACACAGCTATTTCTCACAGGAATCGAGCGTGTGGTTTCAAACGGGGAGATAGTTAACCGCTGCAGAATAGTATCTTTAGCATGTGTGAAGTTAGACGCCCGCACAACAGGTTTGCCCCGCCCTCACAGTGTCTGACGTTAGCCCCTCTGCCAAAATGTGAAGGTTCAACTCACCCCGCCCACCACCTCCAGAATGTTTTGTCTAAATGCAGCCCTGCGTGTGCCTGAATACATACAGTGACCAGTGCCCGGCAGTATCGGGGCAGAGACTGGGCCTGCTGCCGGTGCCTATAAACAAACGACGTGCTCCCAACCACAAGACGACCCAGGGGAGCCCATCCAACGGCCGCCTCCTCACCTCCTCCTCCTCTGCCGGTTCCCAGGCATGTCCACAGCGTTAGCGGCGACAGAGTCAAGGCGGCGCAGGCCCAATCCCCGGCCTTGCGTACCTTAGAACTCCGAACCGCGGCTTGGCGCGTGCGAGCAACGCAGGCAATGTCTCCAGAGCCCGACCCCGACAGGCAGGGACGGATCAGAGCCGGCGTTATGCAATATTTGGGATCCCATATATTTCCAGTGGTGCAGGAGGAGGCGGCAGCAGCACCAACACAGCCTCTCAAGAGCACCGAGGCAGCGGCGGCGTCTGACTCTGTGAGCCCCGCCCCTAGCTCCAACGCCCGGCCCTCGCTGCCTGAAGTGCGGCCTGCCCCCGGGGGCACCTGCGTTCAACCGCCAGAAGCAGTGCCTACTCTCAGGACACAAATAGTAGTGGCATGTTGACATCTTTTCTACATCAGCACGTTATTAATGTTATTTTACGTGTTGGGAAATACATGCACAATGACAGGAAATGACAAGTAAATTATATCGCATTTTGGAGCGAGTGGGAGGGTTACATTCGAATTGTATTAGATATAATTAAAAAAAGCGAGCAACACCCATTATGTTGCAGATTCTTTCCGTATTAAAGGATTAGCAGATGCCCTTGCTGACAATGCCATATACTATTCCAATATAAAAAGAAAGTGTCAGTCTTCTGACTACTAGCAAACCTCTCACCAACTCCTGTCAAAGTTGTAATGTGGGTCCTCAGAAATAGAACTGATATTCCGTGAGAGTGGATGAATACTTTTATTTAAAACTTTAATTTTTTTTATTTTTTATTGTTTTATGGTTTAAAAATGTCAACCTTTAACAATTTTACTTAGAAAACGCGATAAAATACATTACAACATTAGATACAAATAATATATGCTTGTCTATATCACAGGACACTCTATCTTATGAATTTCCAACAAGTTACTTATATACCAAACAAAATAATTTACTGGCAAAATCAATTAACAAGGTTGTCCTATTGAAAATCGATACCAAAAGCCCCTATATTTATCATTGAACCATGATATATATAGCACCGAAAAACATCTGTCCAAGCTAGTTGTGAAACTTTCCGCATATAGATGTTTCAATGTCTCCACTACCGAACTATCCCGGCACAATATACAGCTCAGTTGTCCGTCCCCATCCCATTTCGTGGGCCTAAAAAACGTGTATGTTTGTATCAGATTTAAACACCATTTCATGGCTGCTTCTGCTTTGAAAATACCTTAGCATCTTCAGTCAGGACAGAGACATTTAAAACGCTCTCTTGTCGTGTAATTCACTCAAACGCCCACATTTTCTTTTTAGTAAAATGTTTTTACCCATACTAACTATCTAACCCAAATCCCACTTCCAATTGGAAGGCCTCTGATTCTATGGCAAGACAGGAGGCTCATATTATGAATGTATTACAATCTTTACTCTGAACCACAGCAGCAAAGAATGAAAAACTTTGTAAAAAAGGAAATTTTTTCCAATAAAGACAACATTACGAACAATACAAAGGGAAACATCCCATTCCAACATGGCGGGCAGGTCATGCCCCGGAGGTAGCCAATGGGTTGGGAGCCAGTCCCATAAATATTCATTCATCTATCAACTTCCCCTCTTTCTTTGCTGCTGACCCACAGCTAAGTCACACCTCTGGTTTTTTCTTAGCCTGTGTTTGGAAGTGTTACTTTGTAATCTTTGGTTACTAGTTTGCAAGAAACAGCGTTCGAGGGGAACGTATTTTCTTTATATTATATTCTAAGTGTGATTGCGTTTCACTATTGGTCAGGCAGGCAAGCGGAGCATTTGTTTAATTTAGCCCGCGCTCCTTTCTTTCTTACTGAATTTGTTACATTGTTATTTCTGCGAACGTTTCTACGTTCTTTGACACGCACGCCCTGTACAGGGCCGTGGGTTCTGAAGGCTTTTCTAGCACACGCTGTACACGTGCTGTTTCCTTTACACAAGGTTGGCGGTTCGAGCCTTCTCTCCGCCTTCATTTATGTCATAATTTTGCCATTAATTTATCCGCAATTATAATATGTTTACAGAGTGTTTATTTTAAAATTGCTGTGCTCTTTTATTGCCCTCACACGCTGCTCGCGTGATTGTCTATTGAACTACAGGTGCTGCCTGTTAACTGCCTAGAAGGCTTTCCCTAAAGGGTTTTGTACTCTCGGGAATCGAGAGGTTCTGCCTGCTCGGCTACAGTTGTTACAGCATTGAACCTGCTGTTGGTTGATACAAGTGTATATATATACATTTTATTAAGACAAGTTGTGATGTGCTGTCATGGATAAGGGGGTGCTTCCCTCATCTGCAGATGGCAGCACTCAAGTGCGCACTGCCAAAAAAAAGTGACAAGTTGGGAGAAAACATGGGGGATCAAGCCGGGCATGCCCAGCCTTCAGTGGCTCATGCTATTCAGTCCTCTCTGGACTCAGCCTTAACTGGTTTGAATAACACCTTGGCGTCGGGCTTTGACAGGCTAATTACCCGCATTGTGGATTTCCATCCCTTCCAAGATGCTACCCCATCTATTGCAGCCCAGGCCCCTAAAAAGTGTACGGCCAAAACTAAGCATATCCAGGGACAACTCAGTCCCCCCCTGGCCATTTCGCCTATAGCTTCCCCCTAAGAGAGCGCTGAAGCGCGGTTGGGAAGAGTCCCGTCAACCTTTCTATCCATCCCCTGGCCTGCCCCAGCCCCTTTCGTGCCGGTGGCGCCCCCTATTGATGTCTCATCCTCAGAGAGTTCAGATGATTCTGATTCACCCCCTAAGAGGCGGAAAAGGAAGGTGACCTCAGTGGCCCCTCAGGAGGCGCCCCTGCTTGATGTTAACGGAGTTCCGTTCTTTGATCCGGCCCTGATTCAACACCCCAGGTCAGCTGAGATGCAGCCCTCTGAGGAGGTTTCCTCTTTTCTCAAGTTCTGGATCAGGCGCCCTTTGCCCAAAGAGGAACGTAACAAGTTACGGTCAGAATGTCCCAGACCTATGCTTGCCGACAAGGTGGCTCTAGTGCCAGAAATAGACCAATCTATGGCGGCTTTTCTATCCCAGAAAGGGAAAGACCCCAAGAAGGGGGTCAATAAAGCGTGGCGTAGTTGCCAAGACAGGCTGTTGGATATCCTGGGTCCAGTCACGCAGATTTTTGAAATGGCAGAAGAGGCGGCGTCCTCTAATACCCCGGTGGATGTTAACGCGTTAAGGGGGTGGATCCAACGAACGGTGTGCCTGCTCGGCAACGCTAATGCCTCCATATGTAGAGAGTGGAGGAAATCATTATTAATGAGGTTGGATTCCAAACTGGCGGACATGTCGGAGAGGGAAGCGGGCCCTTTGGCTCAAGGTAATTTGTTTGGGGACTCTTTCTTGAAAGATTTGTCAGCATATGTTCACACTTTTACGGCGCTGGACAAGGCGCAGGCTAATATGAAAAAGGTTTTTGCCCCAATGGTTTTTAACAAGGCTGGACGAGGTAGGGCCCGCTCCTCCGGCCGCTTTGCCCAGGGCTCCTCCCGTCCCCGCCAGTTCGTGGCGCATACAATCCCTCCTCTGCTCGAGGAGTACATGCCCAGTTCTACCCTCAACAAAACTCGAGTTGGAGAGGACGTGCCAGCAGAGGCGCCTGAAGATCAAGAGGGCCATCAGGTACTTTCTCAGGTGTTAAAAGTTTTTTCCCTCAAAAGTCTAGGTGGCAGGCTAGCCAGGTTTCTTCCACACTGGGAGTCCCTAACTTTGGATCCTTGGGTGTTGCAGACTGTTCAAGGTTATCAGATAGAATTTTATGCCCCTCCTTGCCAGTTGTCCTTTCCCCTTCCTTTGGTGTGCGACGAAGTCAAACAATCCCTCATAGATGTGGAAGTAAGGGATCTCATCTCCAAAGGGGCGGTAGTCCCGGCCTCTTACCGGGCCTCTCAGTTTCTGAGTACCATTTTTCTAGTCCCGAAACCGGACCAGGGGTTTCGCCCAGTAATAAATCTGAAAGCCCTCAACTCTTTTGTGGTATATCACCACTTCAAGATGGAAGGAATTCATTTGCTCAGAGACACCCTTCTCCTGGGAGACTGGATGGTCAAATTAGACCTCAAGGACGCTTACCTAGTGGTTCCCGTCTTTCCCCCACATCAAGAGTTTCTTCAGTTTCAATGGGGGGGTCGGAGGTGGCAGTTTGCATCCCTTCCGTTTGGTCTGTCCTCGGCCCCATGGTGTTTCACCAAGCTCATGCGGCCTGTGATGGCTCTCCTCAGATCCAGGGGGATTCGGATCATAATTTATCTGGACGACATGCTTTTGCTGGCCCAGAATGATCAAACTCTGTGTTCCCATCTGAAGTTCACTGTGACCCTTTTACAAGATCTAGGTTTTGTGATAAATGTCAAAAAATCCATATTGAAGCCTACGAAATGTATCCAATTTCTGGGCTTCAATATAGATTCAAAGCTTTGCATCCTTCTTCTCCCAGTCAACAGACTTTCCAAAATAAAGGAGGAGATTCGTCTACTCCTCAGGAGAGGGAGGATCTCGCTCAGGCAATTAGCCAGGGTTGTGGGGATGCTGTCAGCATCCATTCAAGCTATTTTCCCTGCTCCCTTACATTACAGAGCGCTTCAGCGCCTAAAAGCCAAACATTTGCGCAAGTGTCTCTCTTACTCCCAGATGGTGGACTTGCCTCCAGAGGCCAGATTGGAGTTCCTGTGGTGGCTCAGGAACATGGAGGCCTGGAATGGCAAGGCGATCTTTGGCCCATCTCCGGACGTCATTCTGGAGTCAGATGCAAGCAGAGCAGGTTGGGGAGCCAGATTGGGTCAAATTTCCACAGGGGGGAAATGGTCGGAGTCAGAGAAACAACTACATATCAATTGTCTAGAGTTGTTAGCGGGGTCCTTTGCTGTTCGGAGTCTCCTCAAGGATCAAGGGAATTGTTGTGTTCTCCTCCGCATGGACAACATCTCTGCGGTAAGGTACATCAATCATCTGGGGGGTACCGGGTCCAAGGTCCTGGCGGATCTGGCAAGAGAGTTTTGGCATTTTTGCCTCGACAGGGATATTCTATTGAAAGCAGAATACCTCCCAGGAGTCAGCAACGAGATTGCAGATTGGAACTCCAGGCACCTGCAAGACAGGAGCGATTGGATGTTGAACAGATCTCTTTTTGCCTGCATAGCGTCCCTCTGGGGTCCCCTGAAGATAGACTTGTTTGCCTCGAGGCTAAATTGTCAAGTTCCCAGATTTTACAGTTGGAGACTGGATCCGTTAGCTCTAGCCACCGACGCTTTCCTACAGGATTGGTCGGGTCAGTTGGGGGATGCCTTTCCTCCCTTTGCCATGATAGCTCGGGTTCTGGTCCAAGTTCGCAGACAAGCGGTGTCTCTGGTTCTGGTTACCTCCTTTTGGCCCTTTCAGGTTTGGTTCCCGGCCCTTCTGGAATTGGCAATGGATTTTCCCCGTCTTCTCCCGTTCGATCCCCAGTTGCTGGTGTATCCGGGGGGTCTCCCTCACGAGTTAGTCCTGCAGGGACACCTTGCCCTTATGGCTTGGAAGATTTCAGCTCTTCCTGGTGCTTCAGAGGACTTTCGCAAGACTCTATGTCGGTCATCAGGGACTCCTGGGCGCCCTCTACTAAATCTGGGTATTCCTCAGCATGGAACCGCTGGTTTAGCTGGTGCGCGGCCAGGCACCTCAATCCCGTTTCTGCCCCTCCTGTAGAAGTAGTTAATTTTCTAGTAGAGTTGCTTAAGGAAGGGAAAGCCTACAGGACTGTTCATGGTTTTCGTTCAGCTATTTCAGCCGGTCACCGTTTGGTTAAAGGGGAGCCAGTGGGTAAGCACTTTTTGGTGCGAACGGCCCTCAAATCTATTCGGATTAAGGTTCCACCAAAACCGAAGTATTCAGTTCTTAGGGACGTTAATATGGTACTGCAGCTCTTCAGGTCCTGGCCTCCTAATGACGAGTTGTCCCTGCAGCAGTTATTTGCCAAACTTGCTATGTTACTATGTCTGCTGTCTATTAAAAGGGTCTCTGATATCAGAGCTCTGGGTGTAGATAATAAGATGTTCACCCCTCAAGGGGTTACTTTCTTTATCTCACGAAGGACTAAATGCATGACTTCCTCAATATCCTATCTAGCTTTTCCTGAATATTAATTGAATTGAATGAAAATTATGTGTGGTCCAAGTGTTTTGAGATAAAAACTGAAGCTTTTAGGCCTCCCAATACTTCTCAGTTGCTGATTTCCTACAGGAAACCCCATAAGCCAGTGTCCCCTTCTACTTTAGCCAGATGGATCAAATGGGTTATGCGGGAGGCGGGGGTTGACGCATCCTTTTTTGGTCCCCACTCAGTCCGAGGTGCTATGGCCTCTAAAGCAGCCTTTCTGGGGGGTAGTTTGGAACAGATTTTAAAAGCAGCTGACTGGTCAAGGGAATCAACTTTTAAGATGTTTTACCATAAACGTATTGCTCATGTAACTGTGAATGTAATGCAAGTGCTTTGAACTTGCATAATATGAGCCTCCTGTCTTGCCATAGAATACCTAATCCCCCACACTAGCGTGAGATGGGGGTTTAGATTCTATAAAAGACAAGGAGGTGAGTATTATAACACCCACCCACCCTTACTGGTGTTTGATTGTTGTTTCAGCTTTCGGTTGATGGCTGCGGCTCAAACAGGAGCGGAGAGTTCAGCTCCACGTTGCAGAAGGATTTCGTTCTGACGTTCTCATGGGAGTTTGTTCTTCGTTCTACATGGAGAAAATGTCCGATGGTCGTGTGGAAAAACATCAGCGACAGAAAGAGGAGGAGTTGATAGAGGAATGGACCTTTATGGGACTGCCCATTGGCTACCTCCGGGGCATGACCTGCCCACCATGTTGGAATGGGATGTTTCCCTTTGTAGTGTTCATAATAGTGTGTTTATTGGAAAAAAATTCGTTTTTTACAAAGTTTTTTATTCTTTGCTGCTGTGGTTCAGAGTAAAGATTGTAATGCATGCATAATACTCGCCTCCTTGTCTTTTATAGAATCTAAACCCCCATCTCACGCTAGTGTGGGGGATTAGGTATTGTTCCCCACACAACACTACAGTGAGGTACGTTTTTGACGGAATTTAATAAAATCAGCTAATTAGGAGAACTCCTCCACAGATTGTATTTGTATATAAAGGGGAATGCACCTCCACTTCAGAATTGTACTTAGCTGGGTAAGTCACAATGCTACTCTTACACTTCATATAGCTACTGAGCTAGGAACCCGAAACACATTTGTCCAAATTACACCTTCCAATCTAAAAATCCAATGCCTATTTCTTATATTACAGATCTCCAAACCATATAAAAGTGTTGACATTCGTTTTTGATTATATATACTTATAAGTGGAACAAGAGAGAATGCTCCATACTGTCTGTCAAACTTGGCCATTTATATTATTAGCAGATTTACCTTACTCTTAAATTTTCTACCAACCAGGGATTCAGCAGATGAAGAAGGAATCGTATAGCCTAAATATACTAATTGATTTACTTCTTCCAGACGTTCTTTACAAAGTTTCCAGCTAAATGGCATCCATTTTATTTTCTTTGTAAACCTAGCTAATTTTCGATTTGCAGGTTTATATAGACAAATAGCATTGGCGTAACACAAAATGTGGGGGCCCCCTCCGAGCCATGCTGAGGGCCACCCCACCAACTCGGCAACAAATCTCGGGTCGCGCCACACTCTGGGCCGGCCTAGATTACCATGCTTGTACAATAAGCATGCACAAACGTGCTGCTGCATGGATACGCCGCACACTGCACAAGGAGAAAGATATAAATATGTGTTTAAAGGCATTATACAGCTCACTTTGTAAGAAAAATGAGTTAAAAGGCCGGAGCGTTTCCAATGGTTTTGTTGGTTAACAACAATCCAAAAATCGAATACATGCAAGTCACCAACAGTGCACAGAAACATTAATGCTTTAATTAATATAATGCTTTTCTTTTACAAATGCCATGCCACAATGAAAAGATGTCCAACTGGCTGCACAATGTAGATCAGTCTATACACGTAGTAACATATTACAGGAAAGCATACCAGACCACATTTATAAATACCTACACTGGTTGAACCAAAATGCCAGTCAAAGCAATAACACTTATCATGATTATTTTATCACAGATGCCCAGAAAAATATACAGTGCTGCAGTAAAAGGCAACTAGACTGGCAGCGCCCAAATGC
Source organism: Ambystoma mexicanum (assembly GCF_040938575.1). Taxonomy (NCBI): domain Eukaryota; kingdom Metazoa; phylum Chordata; class Amphibia; order Caudata; family Ambystomatidae; genus Ambystoma; species Ambystoma mexicanum. The sequence continues at coordinate 669,296,044 of NC_090927.1, read as the reverse complement.
CAGTCTAACCAGGTGATTACACTTAGCAGGGTTGCTTTATCAGAGATGCCCAGTTAAAAAAAAGTCAAGCCAAACTAAGAAATGACTAGACTGGCTGCATCAAAATGCCTCTCTAGCCATTAATACCACGTATCATGCCTGTTTAGCCTGGACATGGATGACCATTTTGATTTCTCGCACAATCCCCATCCCACCCAATCCCCCACACACCCTCTCTCCCTCCCACTCCCTACCCCAAAGCCCAAAATTGGCTTCTCGGCCCAGAATTACCTCCATGTCCCTTTTCCTTGTCCCAGTGCTTACGTGTGAGACTCCTTGCCTCATAGGTAAGTACTGGAATGAGGAAGAGTAAGACTAGGAGTAATGAAGATTACAGGTAACTAAGCCAGTCATTACCGCCATGTCCCTTTACCTCATCCCAGTACTTATGTATGAGTCAAAGTGCTGCATACACAAGTACTGGGACGAGGAAAAATAGTGCTATGAGTAATGAAGATTACCAATAAGTAACCAATGGATTACACACATGTAGTGGTGCAACACCATTGGGCTGACTGGACTTCAGCACTCCCTCCCACCCCCACCTTTTGAAATGTTGGCCCATGTTGACCTGACCTGCAGAGCCTTTGCCAAACAGAACAGGACACAGATGTTAAACGGCCCCTGGGTTTCGCGGTTAACAAAGACCCAGCAATTACTAATGTAAAGCATTTCACTGTTAGTATCTGCATTCAAATGCATAATTCTTTAGGCAGTTCAAATCTTGATATGGGTTTAGTACTTGCATGCCAGGGAAGTGATTGGAAGGGTAGAGAAGGGACAGGAGAATGCTTATTCTCACAGCAGTCCATAAGTGGGTGCTTTCAGACTTAAGGAGAGAGTTAACTGTGTGTAACATTGAAGCTGCACTAGAATCGTCTCATTCCAATGCATAAAGAAGTTAGATGCCCCCACACAAATACGTTTTCCCCTCCCCACCACCTGTGAAGTTAGTACCTCCCCCAACATTTGAAGGGTTAGCACCCCACTTCCCCTGAAATTTAGGTTTTGTTGCTCCCCTGAACACAAGCACATATTCATTCACCATACACATGTACCCTTTCACCATACACCCACACAGGCACCCACCTATACATTTAAGTGTGCACCCGTCCACCATACACTCACACAGGAACCCACATATACATTTAAGTGTGCACCCGTTCACCATAGAGGCACACCCAGGCAGCCACCCATACATTTAAGTGTGCACCCTTCACCATACACTCGACACGCACACCCAGCCACCCATACATTTAATTGTGCACCCTTTCACTATACACTCACACAGGCAGCCACCTATACATTTAAGTGTGCACCCTGTCACCATACACTCACACACATGTCATGGGGTTGAGTGGAGCCCTATTACTTTAAAAAGAAATGGTTTCTTTTTGAAGTCACTCTGCCTTCATAAAGACATTATTTCCGTTAAGGACTGAACCATCATTGAAATAATTTATTTATGAAGGCAGAGTGACTTCAAAAAGAAATGATTTCTTTTTGAAGTCATAGAGCTCCCCACACCCCATGACATGGAGGCCTGCAGCCTAGAGGCTTCCATGTCATGGGGTGTTGGGAGCCCTCAGACTTCAAAAATAAATATTTTATTTTTTTAGTCACTCTGCTTCATAAAGAAACTGTTTTTGTTATGCTTTAACAGAAATAATTTCTTTATGAAGGCAGAGTGACAACAAAAAAACAAATATTTTCTTTTTTTGTCCAAGGTGGCCCCCCTCTCAGGACGTGTAGTGGTGGGGCCTCTGCACCATAGGGGCTGCACGGGCCCCCGTTACGCCAGCGGCTGTGTGCACATACTGTCCAGACCAGCAGACGGTTTTGTAACTCTAGTGGAGACACTTTGTACTCTGTCATTTATATTTTGCCAGAGCAATAGTTTGGACTTTTGTATAACTCAGGTGAGGACACTTTAGTTATAAACAAACCGCTTTCATTATTTAAAAGAAACATGCATTGGCAAACTAAATAGCTTGACTTTTGTATAGACTCTGTGCCACATACTCTGCACTCTGTCATTTGTATTTTGGGCTGCTAGCCTCTATTTAGAGTCTATAACTCCAGAGGGCTATTTTTTCTACACTATATGTCGATTTTATGTCCAGTTCATATAACATTGATATAAATGTTATATAAAAATTGATATCAACATTTTTTGATATCAACATTTTTTTGGGCCAACTTTTTTATAAAACTTTGATATAAACAATATTGAGTTCTATATCAATTTTAATATCAAACAAAGTTAATTTTTGTATTACTTTGTAGATATAGATTTATATAAAAAAATGTAAATTTTTATATCAATTTTTATATACATGTATGTTTTGATATCATTTTCCGCTTCCTATCACATTAAAGGCCAAACCCTTCTCCGATGTCATTGCTGCGTCACGATGCAAAACCCTAAGTTCACAGTCCCTGTCTTCAGAGCTGACTTCGCCCCCCATAGTCGACAAAGCAACACCACAACACGCTGCTCCAGGGTTTACATACTTTTTATATACAATTTATATTCAGTTTATATCAAAACTGATATAAATTATACCCACTTGATATCAAATATACATATTTATATCAAATCGATATCAAAACAGTTTGATATCTTTTTTTATATCAAATTTATATCTAATTGATTTCAAAACCATATCAAAAGGGGGCAGGATTTAAGACATAAAGGGGGCATGCCCACCTGTCAAAATGTTGCATTGTGAAAAAGGGGGCCCCATTAACTACTGACGTAACCTCTTACAGGGTTCTCTGATTGCATTATGAATCTGCAGGGACCCATCTGTGGGGTGTTGGAGGAGCAATAAGAATTGCTGTCTCTTGGCCAGTTTCTTTTCTTTGCTGCGTTAGATGTGAGTACTTTCTATGCATTTACACCCAGTTTAATGTTGAAACCAGTATATTAAGATGCACGGGTGAATGTTAGTAGTAGGTGACTGTTTTTGTGGATGCAGAAGGAAGTAAGATGCTCATAAAAGGGAGGGAGATTAGCAGTGGTCAACCACAGAGGGATGAGTGACTCTATACATTTGTGTGCTGACTGCAAGTGGAACCAGGGGAAACCCAATGGTTTGAACCCGGAAAAGGACTAGAATATGAGTGCAAATAGAAGGCGGACCAGGAAGGTAGAGTGCCAACCCCATTTTCAAACCAGGAGTGTAGAGGAGCAGGTGGATGTATTTTCTGTAACTTCCACTCCCTCTCCGCCTTCATACTGGAAGAAGCGGAGAAGGGCCCTATACAGGACTCCATGTGTTGTCCCTATACGGCATCGAGTGTACGAGAGATGATATGCACTCAGACAACCCTATTGAATGTACCCTCGCACTGAAAGTGTGGAAGGATGCCGTAGGGAAGGATGTCAGCATGCAACATTGGACATCATGGAGCATTGAGTGAAATCTGATAAGGACAGAATGATGTCATAAAGAAGCTATATGGAGCCATACTGAAACAATATGAACATACTTAAGAAATGATAAAGTAATCATGAATGAAAAAGAAGACAAAGTAACTTGCTGACCAATAAGTGTAAATACGCAGTAATGCAAGGTAGATGAGATACTTATAAGCTTGTTATAGAGGACTATATACCGTGGCAATGACGGCCATAGTTGGAAAATGGATACTGGCTCGCACTAAGATACAATTCAGCTACCTCAGAATCAGATCAGGGTTGAAGAGTCCGGAGACGCAGGAAGAACACATTTGTGTAAAACAAAGAGGAGTCTATGTTGGCTTGGGATCAAGGATGCTACTTTTAAGGAATAGCTGCAAAGCACAAAGGGAGGCAAACAGATGAGCCATGGGCAAGACATATTTATCTTAGATTAAAGAAGAAGAAAACATCAGCAAGAGCCAAGCATTGGGCCATTTAAAGTGTATAAAGTCTATACAAGGTAGAGTGAGCAAGTCTCTACAGGCCAAGAAGAGCAATGACACTCAGTATAATTAAATAAAATAGGAATTTTCTGAGATGGGCGAGTGCATCGAGGAAAGTGCCAGGTGAAGAATAAGAGACGTTGCTAGAATGGATTTGAAATGAGTTGCATGCTACGGTTTGTGATGAAAATAGTGTAATGGAACACTTACATACGACTCAGAAAGCATTTAAAGTGTTATTTGAGAATTACTTGGAAATAGTGAGTTGGCACTATTTGGTAAGGGTCCCTCACTGTTGTCAGGAAGATGTAGTTGACAGAGAGGGGAGTCAGAGCTTGGTTCCACTCTAGTGCTCCGAGGCCTCATAAACCAAGTACAAGCTTAGCTCTCCCTAACCTAAAACCCCCAACTCCTTCAGCGATGGGTCACATCACCTAAAAAAAACAGACTTTCAGCATGTGAAAACCACAACGGCCGCCAAATGCCACTCAGGGGTGGGTGCTGTGAGAAACCTGAGGGTATTCTCCCAAGTGAACCTCGAGGAGCCCTTATCCAGGTGGCCAAAGGAAGCTTGACATGCTCAGATCCCAGCCCTGGGGGCGAAAGAGAGAAAGGGAATCACTTAGGTAGTGGAGCCTGGGGTTGTGCTCAGGGAAAAGCCCCAGGTGAAACGCAGTATTGTGCCAGAGAAGGAGAGGAGGGCGAATTATCTGAGGCTTCCATGGGTTGTATTGCATCTGCCTCCCTTCCTTCCATTAGATCTCTCCTGTCCAGATTCAACAACCCATCTGTACGTAATCAATCCTCTAAGGTCCCAAACACAGTTGCACCCAAAAAGCAGAACACCCAGAATCCTGGTTTCACCGGTTTCCATTCGAATACTCCCCATCCTTCTTCTTCCCGTCCCTATGATTATTATTTTGCGCACTCCCAACCTGATCAGACAAAACACTACGATTCCCAAAATCCCCGTTGTTCATTTCATGGGCCCAGCTATTCCCGTTTGCCCCCAAACCCTACCCGATCCCTCTGATTATCATTTTCCAAATTCACACAAACCCTCTTGTTTATTTCACAAATCCTAAAAAACCTACCCTTCCAAGGTCACCGTAAACCCTAATCCCAGGGTTATAATTCCATGTATCACTTCTTTCCCTTACGACTCTGTAGGATGTTTGGAAACTGTACCACTCGCTTTTTCCGATACTCCATCCCCTTCCTATTCAGACATACTGGTTTACGGACTTGTAATAGAACTGTGTACCTGATATGTCCCGGCACACGGGTCAGGCAAAGTCAGGCAATTAACTTGAACCACACACACCTTACATCCCTTCCATTTCCCCACAGGGATAAAAGGTGGAGCAAGAGAGCACAGTACAAGCAAGGCGAGCATGGCAAACAGCACAATGAGATGGCTAAGCAGGCGCAGCAGTTCAAGAGAAGGAGAAAGACGGCAAGACTTGAGAGTGTGGCGAGTAGAGAAGTGACCTTGCCCTTTTTATACCAGACCCGCAGAACCTTTGTGGAAGAGAGCCTAAGACCGCAAACAATAGCACTAGTGTCTTGCAGCAGATGTCAATGGTACACAGGGCAAACCTACACCGATAAGCAGGAGCGAAGGAAGCTCCCGCACCCGTGGTACCAGCCTTGACTCCAGAGAAGGCAAAAGCCAAGCGGTTCATCACAGCCGGTGAGTCGAGGGGAGAACCGATAAGAACCAGGCTGTGTTGAGTGATAATCACAAAGTGGCAAGTTTGGAACCAAATCTGATGAAATATGAAAGAACTGTAAAAGCATTAAGAGGAGACCAGCTACAAAGGGAAACCGGCACCACGTAGGTGCTAAACCCAGGTGACGCTGGTCGATCCCCATCTGAACGAAACTACAATTACCAGAAGTGCATAGGAGGGCCAGCGAAATAGGTCAAACTGGCCATACAGAGGGTCAAGCAAAATCCCAGTACAATCGAAAGACTTTGATCTACATGCAGTGTGTAAGGAAGGGAGGTGAATCCCACAAACATTGAACTGTGTAAAAAGGAAAACATGGAAAGTAAAAGGGGGTCAATGCCCAGAAGAGGGGCACCCAAGGGTGAGCCACTATTACCCTGATCAAGAACCACAGTAAGCCCGGTGAAGGGAGACTAAAACTCGAGAGGGGTCGGAGCCCGGCAGAGGGGGATCCAAGGGTGAAATGTTGTCACCTCAAGATTGAGAAAAGTAAAAGCAAAAGTTAAAAGACAGCAAGATGAAGCTATCACCCAAGTACTAGCAGTCAAGAGGGGTCCACGCCCGGCTGAGGGAGATCCAGGGGTGAAGCTATCATCCAAACTTCAAGTAAGAAAAGAACTGACATATAAATTAAGGAATACGATACATGAAGGGTTAGCGCCCAGAAGAGGGGGGCCCAGGGGTGAAACCATCACCCTATCTGAACTGTGAATTACAATTGAGACGGTCAACACCCAGAAGAGGGGGAACCAGGGGATGAATCATTATCACCCTAACAAACTTTAATTTGGTTGAAGGAACTTTTGTTTTTGTTACTTGAACACGTCAGGCCCCTGAAGGCAAGACACTTTCAAAGGAAATAAGAATTGGCCATCCACATTCCTGAGAACTGCCATTGGAACTGTGTCTCGTGCTGGAGAAGCACAAGACTGTACTGTGCTCCAAGCTCCCATGTTACCCCATGTCCAAAACGTAGGGAAGGGAGACCCAGGCTACCGCATCCTGATATATTATTTGAGAACACTTCTTTCTTTTCTTGAGAACTATCCCACACCCCTTTTTGTATTAGTTGTGAGGTTTGGCAATAAGTTTCTTAGTATAGGCCCTTTTATTTTAACACAGCGCCACTGGGACTGCCTTATTTTCATTTGATGGTTGACACTTGCTCCCATCTTAGATTTATGTCTAGAATAGGCGTTTTTCCAACCTACATATAGCATTGATTGTTCAATAACCACCCTTGAACTGTGATCACTTTTGTCTATCTTGTTGCCACCATGAGTTCCTCATAGTGCCACATCACCACAAACCACGCTAATATTTTGGGGGCCAAAAGATCAATCTAATGCCAAAGGTGTCAGTAGGACCCAAAGCAAGGCCCTTCACAAAGCTCCTTCTGGGTGGGAGTTGCAGACCAGTCTGCCTTTCCGGGGCATATGTGCCTGGAGGTTTCCGACCGACCAGCACTGAGTCCCTGTGCTTTCTGAAGTCTCCCTCATCCACAACGAGCTTCCCATTCATAGAGGCATGCACACAAGACAAACCTTACCAGAGTTCTGAGCCGTGGAATGCCGTACAACTCCTGAGTTCCGCCCTGCAGTTTGACCGTCACCTCAGGCTCCCTCTCACTTACCTGATTTCGATCAGGATGCTTCACAGTGGGCCAGGGGTGCTCACAAGCATCTCTGATGTTCACCTTCATAGACGGACCAACACGCTGGCCACTCTGACCCTCACCTCAGGCTCCCTCTCACTTACCTAATATCGATCACAATGCTTCACAGTGGGCCAGGGGTGTTCACACGCGTCTCTGATGTCTACCTTCATAGACAGACCAACACGCCGGCCACAGTGGGCTGTTTGAACAAAATGGAGAATACTTGTTCTGTCTGCTGTGTGCGTGCCTCATTTTGGTTATAGGCACTGAGAAAAACTAGAGGGTGTTTCACAACCTAGTTCCCAGGGATCCCGTACTCAGATGGCCAGGGAAAGACCATCGCTTTTGGAGCTAGACCCTGGGGACGGACAATCGAGGGAGAGTCACCTGGGTAGGGGGTCCTCGGGGAGTTGGGGAGAAGAACCTGATGGTGAGACACAGCATTCCCCTTTTTCCACAACCCATCTATCCCCTATCCCTGCTTATTTTATGGGAAACTACAGCTCCCATAATTACTCCCCACTTTACATTGAAACAATACTGAGCCGAGGAAGATGAGGAATGAGGCCAGAAAGATGACCTCTACTGACTTGCAATGGCTCTGTTCCTGTAATGAGGCCAGGCAGAGTCAGACACATAATCCTAACTATACACACCTGCCACTTGTTAACACTCCCTGTCAGGATTAAAGGTGGCGCGCACAGACACACCATGAGTGAGGCTGGATACGAGAAGGAATAGCTCTTTCGGGGCTCATGTGAACCCGGCAATGGAAGTTGGAAGGCCAAGAGCCTGATCGGCCGTTGCGGAGATCGAGAGAGAGCCAGGCAAGATTTCCACACTTTCAAGGAAGCCTTATGAATTCCAAGACTGAAACAGAGTGAGCAGAAAACAGAAACCTTTAAGATGCTTGGAGGCAGCCTGCGACCCTCCTAGGTGAACGGTGGAGTTGGGGAAAAGGAGAGGAGGCGTTGGCAACAGCTTTGACTGCTGAATGAAGAGCGTTGATGAAGCCGGTTTGTGTTAAAAGCAAAAGTGACTGTAACTCAAAAGTTAAAGGTTGCTTGTGTGCCTATAAAACACGTAATGGAAAGGACAATTTCTGGATTGTAAAAGGAATAGATACAAAGTAACAGAGTAGTCCTGCGAGGTGAAATCGCACATTCGAATGTCTCTGTGAAATGAACTGTGTGAATGGGAACCAAAGGTAAGAAAGTAACTGCGATTCTGAAAGAACGTTGAATGAGTGAAAAAGCAAAGTATGTGAACTCTGAATATGCCAAAAGGGCAAAGTATAGGACCTTTGAAAGAGGGCAAGAGGGCAAAGTGAAGAGAAAGAAATACCAAGAAGTATTGGTGTTGCATACAAACTTTGAGAGATGCCAAGAGGGCCAACTAAAGAGCATAAGAAACGACAAGTACCAAGAGGCATTTGTGTTGCAAGATGAGGAAGATTGTGAATTGTAGAATTGTTTAAAGAGAGGACGAAGTGGTCATGCAGAGGTCTACGTAAAATCCTTGCAGTTTCTAAGGTTTCTGACAGTGAAAAGACACTTAAGCCAAAACGTGGGGAAGAGAAGAGAAAGACAGGCTTGAGCCCGGCATAGGGAATCAGACCAGTAAAAGACAGAATCACTGAACACAAATCAAACATCAGATAGCTCAACTGAAATTCCAAATATTTGAAGTTGTCAAGAAACCTTAGAGTGGTGGAGATTACCATTCCATCCTTTCAAGCAGAGAAAAGTTTTGGACACATCTCCTAGACACCCTGAACCCGAAGGGGCTTAATGAGGAGTTTTCACTTAGGTGCTTCATCTGAATAGGAATGAACCCAATCTTGTCTTACATGTGTACATGCCATTGGCAGTCTAGTTTTAACATCTGGATGAGGCTTTCATTTAGCGTTTACATCTGTCGAACCTGTACAGTCAGAGTTGTCATTAGCGTCTATTATTACATATGTGAATAGTATATCAACAACATTCAAAGTAGATTACCTAGGAAATGTGAAATTTATACCTGGTGGAACGCCTGTTAAAATAACACAAAATAACACAAGTCCAGGGAATGTTTACCGGCTCACCAGCATCATTCAACGGAGCATTTGGTGAAACCTCAACAATGATTAGCATAGAGGGGCATTAGGGGAATTATACATTGACGCAGTGGTTTTGCACCGGCTGTCTAGAAAATAATGTTATTTACAAAAAATTACCTGTTTTTGGGACTTGAGCGATACTCACCATTACTCAAAGGTGAATTACAAACATTGTATCAATTACTTAATCTCTAAGGAAACATATTAAGGAAGGCCTCTTACAAAGAGTAGGGCAAACTAGCAATTTTAATAGACAACAATTAAGGAACATCAGCCTGAGCCCTAGAGAAACTCCCTTAGAGTTGGGGGCATGGATCAAAAACACGTTTTTTCTATGGACTGCTAAAAAAACCTTACCTGAATTGATAGAGATGTTGATCATAGAACAATACATTAACTCTCTACCTCCCTCCTTACACAATGCAGTCTAACAATTGAATAAGCCTACCCTTACTTTGGCCGTTGAAACAGCACAAAACTACTCAGATGGAAATAAACATTTTCACTCTCTACATAAATTTGATAAGAGAAAAGATCTTAAAGGTTCCTCACATCCAACACTGTTCGTATCGGAATGAGAGGGAAATCCTCCCAAGACTAGAGAATGGATAGCAAAGGATAGAGAAAAATCAGAGTTTATAAAACCAGAATTCAAAATCAAAGAAGAGGGAAAGAAAGATGAGTCCAAAATATCTAAGGTTCAATTGCCCACCTGTTATTCATGTAAAGAGGTTGGTCACATAGCTAGAAACTGCCCCAAGAATCAGAAAGAAGCACCTATGGAAATAGGATGCTTGATCGGAGACGAATGGGAGGATCCAGAGGTGGATATAGAATCTGTTAACGTATGTTTTTGTCATTTGCATATTGAATTTACACATGAAAAGGCTTCAATTAATGAAAGGATAGTAAATGCTTTGATAGATTCAGGAAGCAAGCACCTCCAGGGTATGCACATGATAGGAAGAATTCTTTTGTTTCTATGATTTCGCCCCATACTATTTCCCGTAATGAGCAGTCTTGCCCTCTGATTCCAGCATATTGCTTTACACAAGGTGCACAAACTTTCAGATCCTGAGAGACCCCGAAGCAGCCTCCAACGTGGCTTTCTCCATAGATGCTTTACTAGGGTAATTCTATTATTTCACATACTGGGAAAGGGATTCACACTAGATTCACACTGACATCTCCCTTTATATCACAGTGTCTTCAATACGACCATACGGCAGAACTGCACCAGAGGCTCTGCTTCACATCCTGCATCTCCAGAACTCCACCGGCAAGAACAGGGGTTTCTCCCACCTGAGGGTTTCCCTGGAAGCTCCACTCTTCCCCGGCGGTTTAGCTGTGCCTGCTACAGGCTGGTGTTTCTTCCTATTAATCCCTGTTTGGTCCTTTGGTTACAGGCCAACACAGCAATGGAACCAGGAGACATAGAGACTGATTGGGACCCTTGGAGGAAGGAGAGGAGACCTTTGACTGACCCTCTTTGGCTGTCCCACCAGTGTGCCCTGACGCTCTCTGATGCTCAATCCAGACCACTCCTGTAAGTAGAAATACCCCAAGCCATAGATTGTATATGCCCTGTATTCTTTCAGCATTGTATTAATTACCCCAGTGATGAATCCCCTGTTTTCCTGTGTATTTTAGTTATTGTCCCATTGAAAAAGTCCCCATTTGCCTGTGTAGATCCTTAGCATATTGATCAAAGTAAATCAATGAATTCCCCCCATTTCATTCACGGGATCTGTATTGTTGGCATTCGAAACTAACTATCTTTTCCGAGTGTGTTGGGAGCCGGTATAGTCCTAAAAGACCTGCCAAAAGAATGAACTCCACAGCCCTGTCCCACGTGTGTGTGCAGGGTGCAAAAATGAAATTGTCCCTGTATTCCCATTGTAAGTTTCATAATGAAATTCCACGTGTTTTCCTATTGTGCAAGGTAAAAAACAAAATTGTCCCTGCGTTCCCATTGTGCTCTACAAAACATTTCCATTTGCATGTTCTTTCTCACATTGCATCTATCATCCCAACCTAAAACCGATTTTACCACTGTGTGCTGACTAATATTCCCCAAAGTCATGCCTGTCCTTTTTTGGTGTAACAAAAATGAATTCCCCATTTCTTTCTATCCTTTCGCATTGCAGTTATTCCAAGTAATTTCAAACCGATTTCCCTTTGTGCTCTGCAAAACAAATTTGTCCCATTGCCTTTCTGTCTCCCATATTGTTTCTGTGAACCATACCCCAAATTCGATTTTCCCATTGTGTTCCCACTCCCTGCCACTGCTTTCTATTCAAAGTAATCAAGCCTAATTGATGTTTGGGGGGTGAGGGTTGCTGGGCGAACACTTAACCATTTTGCTATCGCTGTGTGTTGAATTGTTCTTCTTCTGTCTTGTGATTATAAAGGAATTAATTGTGGCAGTATATCTCTACCTTGTTACTTTACAGAAGTCATTGGGCCTCATTACGAGTCCGGCGGTAACCTACCGGTTTTTCCGGCTCGGTTACCGCCGGATTTGTCTTACCATTCCGCCTCTGTGATTCCCGGAATTACCGGGGTATTACGACCCCGGTGTTCCGGGAATTCTGGAGGCAGAATTCTGTAAATCCCCATTCCCATTGAGTCCAGTAGGACTCAATGGGAATGGGGAAGTGGAAACACCGGCACCATCTCGTGATGGTGCTGGTGTTTCCACGTCTGCCTGCAGGCGGGCGGTGTTAAACCCGTCAGGTCTGACTTGGTGTTCCCGCCAGGTCAGACCTGGCGGGAACGCCACCTCCCGCCTGCAGGACTTGAGATCAGGCGGTCCGGAATGAACAGTGGCGGCGGGTTTACCGCCACTGTTATTTCCAGACCGCCCGACCCGTAATGAGGCCCAATGTGTTTTTGTGTTGCCAGAACATTGGTGGCTGATGTAATCTGTTTGTTCTAATTTGACTTAAATATTAATAAATATCTTATTAATACACACCGGCCTGGTTCCTAGTCCATTGTGGCACTGGGTATCAGTTGGGTTTGTGTGTGTGACGGGTTGGAGGCCTTATTAAACAAAAAGGACCTGAATGATAGAAATAATCGCGTTTTTATTGTGCGCCACATTCATTGTTTGTTTGTTTGTTTATTATTTATAATGCGCTTCATACCCGAGGGTAACAGGGCGCAGCAGTTACAAGTATATGCAAAGCTTGGTTACAACAGGGAAGGTATACAGTCTACATACAAGTTATTAATACAAGAGGGTATATACAGAAGGTACCTAATTACAAGCGTTATATACAAATGATACAGTCATTTTACAGAGGCACTATATACATAGGATGAGCAAACGTTATCATTTATTGGTCATTAGATTTCAACCAAATAATGATGTTAGATCTGAAGTTTTGGTAAGATTGGTCTGATCTCAGTTTGGGAGGCAGGGAGTTCCATAGTTTGGCTGCTTTCACTGGGAAGCTGTTGCCTCCCATTGTGGAGCGTTTGAAGCTAGGTATGGAGAGGTGATCTCTGTTAGCTGATCTGAGTGGTCTCAAGGAGGTCTGTTTATGGAATCTCTCGGCCAGGTAGCTGGGGACAGCATTGTTGAGAAATTTGTGGGTGAGCGACAAAGTTTTTAGGAGGATTTTGTCATTGGTTGGTAGCCAGTTGTTTTGTTAGCTACTCTCGGAAATGTGATCTCTTCTGGAAATGCCTAGTGCCGCTCTCAGGGCATTATTTTGTAATGCTTGGATTCTTTTTATGGTAGCTTTGGTTGATCCTAAATAGAGGCTGTTGCAGTAATCCAGGCGAGATAAGATGAGGGCTCTGGCCAGGATGGTGCAGCTAATGTCAGATAGGAATGGCTTGCCGGTGCAAATGAGTTTGCACATGTAAGCCGTGGAGGACGCTAGGGAATTGACCTGTTTGGTGAATGAGAGGTTGGAATCGAGGTAGAAGCCTAGTGTTTTTACCTCATGCTCTACTTTGATACTGTTGCCATCAATTATGAATGCAGAGTAGTCAGTTCCTAGTTTTTTTTATGTTAGAGGGGCTGCCCAGGATGATGAGATCAGTTTTATCATCATTCAGGCATAGACCATGCGTGGCCATCCATGCCTGGATGATGATGTACACTCCATTCACCAAGGCCAAATCCTTTCCATAATCCCCTGAAAGCGGGAGGAGGATCTGGGTATCATATGCATAGTTAGTGTAGGTGATACAGAGATGATCCGGATCATCGAAAAGGGGTTTGGTGAAAATGTTGTAGAGTGTGCGCGAGACGCAAGAGCCCTGAGGCACACCGCAGGTGATGGGTATGGGGTTGGCAGCTGCTAGAGGCGAGAAGGTCCTCATAGTTCTGCCATCTAGAAAGTATCTAATCCAGGTGATAGCAGCATCAGAAAAGTGTGCTGCTGTGTCAAGGTGGTTACATAAAATAGTGTGGTCAACAAGGTTGAACGCAGCTGAGAGATCTAGGAGGAGGAGTAGGGCTGATTTGCCATTATCTCTAAGCTCATCCATTTGGGTCTTGAGATCGTTAACGGCTATCTCCTTTCCATGTTGGGGATGGAAGCCTGATTGTCTGGCTCCTAGTAGGTGGTGTAGTTCCAGGTGCTTTTGGATTTGTATATAAGCTACCTTATCCAGAATCTTTAAAAGGAAGGGCACTGTCGTGATTGGCCTATAATTGGTAGGTGTGGATGGGTCAAGAGTATGTTTTTTTAGGAGAGGGAGAACCCAGGATTGTTTAAGGTTGGTAGGGATGGTGCCACGTCCCTATTGGCCCAGAAAAGGTGGATTGGACCAATAGGGACGTGGATGCAGGTCATGTGGTCGCTGTAGCTGCAGAAAGGAAGTCGGCGGCCATGATGGAATAGGAACACCTTGTGTGTTCCAATGGAGACTCGAGAGAAGTGCTTGAATTGCACTTTGTAGCTCGTTTTTACAATTAAAACGATTTTAAAGCTAATCACATTCAATTATGAGCATGGATGATGCGATTTTCTTGAAAGAATATTTTCTTTACAAAGGGGCTGGAAAACAGACAGGGTGCCTACCTTTGCATGGATAGGCTCAGCTGGAGGGCTAGCCCACTGCTCCAGCAGTGTTGAGGGCTCCTGCACCTCGGAGGTCCTGTGGGATGTGTTGCACAGGCACCAGACAGGAAAAAGATCCTTGAGGTGAGGATCCTTAGGGTGAGGGCCGGCGTTCGCCTGCCGGCACGTGATTGGTCCAGAAAAGGTGGATTGGGCCAATAGGGACGTGGATGCAGGTCATGTGGTTGCTGTAGCTGCAGAAAGGAAGTCGACAGCCATGATGGAATAGGAACACCTTGTGTGTTCCAATGGAGACTCGAGAGAAGTGCTCGTATTGCAGGGGAAGGAGATGTCTAACTTGCGTGTGACCGTAGAATAAACCGCGACAAGGCCAAGTTCAAAGACAATCTTCGTGGCAGAAGGCATGGGTGATGAGAGATGATGGGCTAATTGGGAGGGGAGGTAAAGTCAAGTCCACCTCCTGGCACCTTGGTCTGAGCTTACATGCTGCTAAGTGAACCAAATGTTCCATATATGAAACGAGCGTGCCAACC
The DNA here is from genome assembly GCF_040938575.1 of Ambystoma mexicanum. Taxonomy (NCBI): domain Eukaryota; kingdom Metazoa; phylum Chordata; class Amphibia; order Caudata; family Ambystomatidae; genus Ambystoma; species Ambystoma mexicanum. The sequence goes on along the minus strand of NC_090927.1, from coordinate 669,281,030 downwards.
AATTATAGAGGGCCGTATAATGAACAGCCTTATAGTTTGAAGAACAATGATATATCATGTACTTAATAGTGTTGAAGATGACGTGTTTTGGAAGTAGGCATACGTTGTCGATCTGACAGTAGATGCCCAATCACAATCCCACCCCTTATAGAAAGTATACTTAGATGTTCCCCTTGACCCTATCACAATCCCTTATAGGTTTTTCTCATTTGGCATGTAGTATGATATCACAGCTGACATATTTTATGTATATAAGGTTGTTTTTATGAGAAATTCACTTAGAGCTTGAGTGAACGTCCGTTGATGTCCATTGTAACTCCCTGTTTTAGATAATTGTTAATAAAACAGCAATCTTTGCCATTTTCCTGAGTTGGTTTGATTATTTGGTGATGGAGTTATTCTGCATCCCCATCCATTACATGCACGGTACCCAAAGGGCTTTATGCTCACGTGATAGCAGTGCGGATGGTTAGAAAACATCCAAACTAGTTTGTCTCCAGAGTTTCGTACAATTGAGTATCCTGCACCATTAGCCGGAAGATCGCAGGGTTTCCTGTGGAGAGAGCCGATAGAAATAAACTTGCAAGAAGAAACAAGATGGTGGGCAGGTCCCCCTTTGACAAAATACCTGTCTGGTTTCAATGGGCGCTCTGCGGACGGAAGGCAAAGTGGTCGGATTGGAGGAGTCGATACCGAAGGCCTCGAGTTGATTAACAACTGAATGGTGAGTAGACTAATGGGAATGGCAAATGAAGGGGATGGGATTGTGATCATTTTTGAGTAACGGGAAATACTGTGTGAAGGAAAGATAGCACCTAGAGTCCTGCCTCAAGGGAGTTTCAGAAGGAGACGTTTCAAATCCCAACGGGGTAGAACAGAAATATATAACACGTAAACAGGTTTACGTATGGTGACGTTTCAAACCCTGTACAAGGTACAAGTGAAGGCGAGAGAGAAAAAGATGAACACAGTGTTTATTAATGTGTAAAGTCGACTAGTCTGTATGCTGTTTGTTGAGTAAAAATATCGAAGAGCGATAGGAGTTGTGAATTAAGTGAAAAAGTTTAGGAGCAATAGTGATTAGGCCTAGTAAAGTGATTGGTACCAATCAAAAGGTATAGATAGCTAATTAAGAACTGAGAGGCTTGAGCAGCGATTGATGGTGCATGCTCATGTTTGTTGTTTTAAAGGTGTTGAATAAGTGGTGATTTCTGCAGAAGTATAAAGGTTATTTTCTAAGTCTGGTAAGTATTGACAGTCAATTGAGACTTGCCATTATGGGAGGCACTCCTTTTATGCACTTAAGTAAAACATTACCAATACATTTGCCCAAGCTCAAACAGAATAGTGCAAAATGGGTGAAAGACACGGCAGATAAGATGTTCATGCTGTGGCCACAGGGGGGAATCGCTGTCAAAAGGGGTATTGCAACACATGACCACATACTTGCACGCTGCGTACACAGGGAAGAAATTAGAGAAAAGATTAGCGATTCTAGAGCTCTGGAAAATGTACCAGGAAGAGAGGTAAGATCTGCCACCTGAGGAGTGGCTGCTTAGTCAGCATAAGGAGGAATGTGTTGATCCTTCAGCTCCCCTTACCTCGCCTGAAGTAAAAGGCGCTAGTACGCAAGAAATAGGGTTTTCCCCTTAAAAGAGTTGAAAGCGACGACAGGGTATAGTAATACAATATACGAACCGCCCGCTTATAGTAGTGATGATAGTCCAGAGGAAAATGAGAGAAAAGAAGAGATCTCTAAGATCATACAAGACAAAGAAGAAAGGAGTGAGAGGTCGAATCTGTCAAGATAAATAGACAGAGAGATTAAGAGATGGAAAGGTGAGAAGGATAAAGCTGACGAGATGGTGCTCGTACAGAACAAATGGATGGGAGGACAGATATTACTTAAAATAGATGGGAAAAGCATTGAGGAAGTAAGGTAAAGAGAAGATAAGGACGAACAAGAAAGAAAGGACAAAGAACGAGAGAAGATATTGAAAGAAGATGAGCAGAAAAGGAAGAGCAGGGAGCGACGGGAACAGATATATCCGGAGGAGCAAGAGAAAAAAGAAGAACAGGCAGCAGAGCAAAGAAAGTATGAAAATAGACAGAGAGCGATAGAAGAAAGGGATAGAAAAGAAAGGAAGAGAGAAGAGGATGAAGAACAAAGACTAGATTACAGAGACAAAGGGAAGAAGAGGAAAGAAACAAAGGATTAAGGAGAGAAGAACAAAGGCAAGAGGAAGAAAGAATTAGAAAGGATGCTAGAAAGCAAAGAGAACTAGATGAAGAAATAGAATAAAGGAGACGATAGCAGGGTCTTGATACCAGTCTCACTTCAAAGGAACCAGTAGGGACAACACCAAAAATACGATGGGACAGAGTCGAAGCTATTCCTCTGATAAAGGAAGCAATGCCAAAACGGCATCTAGAGTAGTATTGGAAAAAGAAAGATTTGATGCGGAAAGCGTCGGAGAGAGGATCGATAAGGCCTATCAACAGTTGAGGCTAAATAGCGAGAATGACACTCAAGGGAACGATGATCGATCCCTAATACCTCCATCACAAAGGGAAGTTTGTTCAGTGATGGCCGTAGATCATTATCTTTAAACAGACTGAATTTAGACAAAGATGAAGGGGATAATAGTCATACTAGTTGGGGACAAGACACAGCAGAAAAGGAAAGAGAATCCAGTCTTGGGGTAGAAGGAGGGAGCATGTGCGCCCCTGAATAAAGTCTGCAAATGGACAAAGAACTAAGATGGTCTGCTTTGGAACAACCTTGTTACACATTGTGGGAGGTGGTCTCTGTGGGCTCGCAACCGGTTGTGTGGTACTCTTCACTACGCGACTCCCGAGAATCCTACTCAAGATGGCTTCCGAGCTGAAGGTAGCGGTCTAGTCTTTTCACGTCTCTCTGAGACGCTCTTGCCTGCTCACGTGATCCTTTATCAAACACGGGAGCCGACAACTCCTTGCGTCGCTTCTGTTTCAACAGACGCTCCATGAGTTCGCTTCTAGGGATTCCAATATTTCTGCCTCTCCTATCTGACTTGTCCGACTAACTCTGTAACCTTTTGTTTCTCAGCTCTCGTCTCCGGCCTCCCCCTTCTATTCCGGTCTTCCAATCTCTCGGTATTTCTCGCCGAGCCCTGAAATCCATCGGCATCACAAATAGTCCAGCCTTGATTTCATCTCTTCTTAGATACCCGCTAGCCGTAAGTGCTTTTCTACCAGAATTCCCTTCATTCTCTCCCGATTCTGATTCTGACCTTATTATTATTTCTTGTAGAGCTCTTGTCTCCCATTCACCTCTCCATCGAGACCCTAGATCAATCATCCTATTGTTCCCTCCTGCCTCTGCTGGTGAGATATATTTACTGTATCGTTTACTTACCACTCCCATTCCCTCCTTTACGAGTTTACTGACCATTTTCCTTTGTGCATCCAGATGAAGCCTTCCTGCCTGCCTCCCACTGCCACTAATAGAAGACATTCATCAGCCATCCGGATCCACGACACCTCCAGATTCTACCAGGGTTTTCTTCCCTATCGAGGGTTTCCCTGGCGACCCTGTTCTTTCCCCTGGTTACTCCCACTCCGGGTCGGAGAGGACAGGGCCATCCTAGGTGAGCTTTCACTGCTGCATTTGGTTGTTCTCTGGCGGTCTACTCGATCTGTCAAGGTGAGATTATTCACACTTTCTTAATTATTGCGGGAAGCAGTAATCGAAATAACAATAAGCAACGCCTAAAAAACGAAATAATATTGACGAGCTGAAAGACGAGATTTCTAAAGTTCCCCGCCCAGCCAACCTGGCGGACATGATAACTCTAACCATGCAAATTGAATACCGTTTACAAGAACGGTCCTATGAACGTAAAAAGAGCAAGGGTACCCGACCCTTTAGTGAATATTATCCGACAGGAAATAAACCACATGTCCAAAATGAAGAGCCTATGCAGATCGGAGCTGTGAGGGGACCACTCTCTGTTTCTGAAAGAGAAAGAAGAAAAGCTTGTGGACTGTGCATGTATTGTGGTTCCTCTCTACACGTCTTGAAGGATTGTCACTTGGTTCCTCCACGGCGTACCCCAAATCCTAAGTCGGGAAACTTCAAAGCCCTACCTCAAGGGGAAGAACGGTAGTGGCTCCAAATCCTATTTCCCCACATCGAATGGGAATGTCGCTTGACACAGCTACTTGCCAAGCCATGGTGGTGGTATCTTTATCCATGATTCTTTCAGGACGAGTTTTAGCGGGCATACCAGCCTTGATTGACTGTGGAGCCGCTGGCAATTTTCTGGACAATGATTGGGCCACAAAACATGAGATACAACTTGTATCCAAATCCATCATTACTCCCATCCAAGGAGTGGATGGGAGCCCATTGAGTTCCGGCCCGATCGGGGGAACAGACCGGACCTATTACTTGTATGGTTGCCAACCATAAAGAGACTTTGGTTTTTGACCTTATTAAAGCCGCTCACTTCCCTGTTATTTTAGGTCTCCCATGGTTACGACTCCATAACCCATATATTAATTGGTCAGCTGGTACTCTATTCCTAGGGTCTGAGTTCTGTGTCAATCATTGTTTGTCCCAGGAGGCTGTGGGTGTTCATATTCCTACTGAAGTGTCAAACCTTCCAACAGGACCCACCATAAACCAACTAGAGATCATTCCTCTGTGTCATCGAAAGTTTCAGTCCGTTTTTGAGAATCCCATATTTCCCACTTTACCTCCTCATAGGAGGGACAATTGTCATATTGACCTTCTTCCAGAACAACCCATTCCTTTTGGCAGGATGTATGTTTTGTCCCAAAGAGAAAAGGCAGTTCTAAAGGACTATCTCCAAGCCAATTTACGTAATGGTCTAATCTCTAAGTCAGTCTCCCCAGCGGGCGCTTCTCTTTTTTTCATTCCTAAAAAGGATTCTGATGAACTCCGTCCCTGTATCGACTATCGGGGTCTCAACAAAATTACTCCCGATAAGTACCCCATGCCCTTAATAACTGACATCATAGAGGCAGTCCGGGGGGCTTCTGTTTACACGAAACTTGATCTCAGAGGAGCTTATCACCTCATCAGAATAGCTCCTGGGGACGAATGGAAAACAGCCTTTCGCACCCCGTTCGGACACTTTGAATATCATGTGATGCCATTTGGTCTAGTGAATGCACCAGCAGTGTTCCAGCGGTTCATGGATCATTTGTTCGCAGACATCTTGTTCCATTTCGTAATCATATACTTGGACGATATTCTTGTTTTTTCCTCCAACCCGAAAGACCATATCAATCATGTTAACATAGTTCTCGGTCGACTCCAATCAAACCATCTCTACTGCAAAGCCTCAAAGTGTGTATTCCATCAGGAGCAAGTTACATACCTAGGTTTCGTGTTATCTAGCCAGGGCATATCTATGGATCCAAAGAAAGTGTCCGCAGTCTTAGATTGGCCTACTCCCTCCTGTGTTAAAGACATTCAGCGATTTTTAGGCTTTGCGAATTTCTACAGGAAATTTATCCCCTGTTTTTCAGAAATCATTCTGCCCATTACACGCCTACTAAAGAAGAACGTCACATTCTTCTGGAACGAAACAGCCCAAAGTGCCTTCAAACTCTGAAAGAAATGTTCACTTCTGCATCTATTTTGATCACACCTGATCAGACCAAGCCATTTATCGTGGAGACTGACGCCTCTCAATACGCATTGGGGGCAGTGCTTTTACAACTCTCTGATCAGGGGGAAGAAAGACCAGTCGCGTATTTGTCTAGGACATTTAACGCAGCAGAACTGAATTATTCAGTCCTTGGGAAGGAACTTTTAGCTATTAAGAGGGCCTTCGAAGAATGGAGACATCTGTTGTTGGGATCTTCATTTCCTGTCAAGGTTCGCACCGATCACCAAAATCTCAGAGTACTCCAGAATGCCCAGACCACCAACAGTAGACAAGCTCGCTGGGCCTATTTCTTTCTCCCCTTTCGGATCGAATTCACCTTTCTTCCTGGAAAGCATAACTTGAGGGCCGACGCTCTTTCTCGAAAAGATTCTCCAACTTCTAATTTCTGTACAGAAAAGATGTTCCCCAAAGCACGATTTATCCCAGTCCTAACTGGTTTTCTTCAAGAAGTACTGACAGCCACAAATCAGAACAAATTCTTATGTGAAGAAATTGCCGCTAACCATCAGCTCACGGAAGAGAGGGGCCATTATTTTCGAGGAGCTCAAGTTCTGATTCCCACTCCTTCCTTACAACAGGAAGTTCTACAAATGTGTCACGACTCCCGAGCAGCTGGCCATCGAGGATACGCCTCAACCTTGGAGCTCGTTCAACGACATTTTTGGTGGCCAGAAGTAAAGGCAGACATCCGTTATTATGTTGCAGCCTGCACTATTTGTTCTCAGACCAAGTCTCCTCGGATGTCTCCTCTAGGCTTACTCTCAAGGATGCCTATTCCTGACCGATCTTGGCAGATAATTTCCACCGATTTTGTTTCAGACCTACCTTCTTCTGAGAATAAAAGCACTATCATGGTCACCATCGATTACTTTACCAAACTGGCGCATTTCACCCCATTAGAGAAAGTTCCTGGAGCAGCGCTATGGCAAAGATCTTTCTTTCCGAAATCTTTTCTCGACATGGACTCCCGGATACCATTGTATCGGATCGAGGTCCCCAATATACCTCTCTTTTCTGGCAGAAGGTATGTCACATTTTGGGAATAAAAAGAGTCTTAAGTTCCGGATACCACCCCCAGACTAACCTGCAGATGGAACGCCTAAACCAAACATTGGAAGGGTATTTGAGATGTTTCATCTCAGCTGCCCAGGACAATTGGGTCGAATTGCTCCCATTTGCAGAGTTCGCCTACAATAACGCCAAGCATTCTGCACTTCACACCAGTCCTTTTCATTGTTTCTATGGTTATCACCCTTCATTTGTACCTACCATTTCTATTCCTGCTTCCTGTTGCCCTGGAGTTGACAGTCTTATCTCGGATATACAAGAGGGTCAGAAGCTAGCCATACTATCACTTCAAGAAGCTCAAGATCGGGCTAAGAGGAACGCAGACAAGTATCGTCGGGCAGCCCCTAATATCCTCCCGGGAGACTCTGTTTGGCTGACATCCCGATTCCTTCCCCGGCATCTTGTCCCTTCTAAATTGTCTCCCAAGTATTTTGGACCCTTTAAAGTCTTATCCTGGGTTGGGTCTGCTGCAGTCAAACTCGCCCTACCGGCTTCCTGGTCTCGTATTCATCCTGTATTTCACTTATCCCAAATCAAGTTGGTCATTCCGGACCGTTATCGGAGATCGGGGGTACCTCCTCCGCCTCCGGTCCTTACTGCTACTGGATCTGAATATGAAGTAGCCAATATTTGTGACTCTCGTTACAGGAGGGATAAACTGCAGTTTTTGGTAGATTGGAAGGGCTATTCACCTGCTGAACTATCCTGGGAACCAGCTTCTGGAGTTCATGCTCCTAAATTGATTCGACGGTTCTTTCTCTTTCACCCAGGTAAACCGGGTTCTCCCCCCAGGAAGAGGGGGTATACTGTTATACACTGTGGGAGGTGGTCTCTGTGGGCTCGCAACCGGTTGTGTGGTACTCTTCACTACGCGACTCCCGAGAATCCTACTCAAGATGGCTTCCGTGCTGAAGGTAGCGGTCTAGTCTTTTCACGTCTCTCTGAGACGCTCTTGCCTGCTCACGTGATCCTTTATCAAACACGGGAGCCGACAACTCCTCGCGTCGCTTCTGTTTCAACAGACGCTCCGTGAGTTCGCTTCTAGGGATTCCAATATTTCTGCCTCTCCTATCTGACTTGTCCGACTAACTCTGTAACCTTTTGTTTCTCAGCTCTCGTCTCCGGCCTCCCCCTTCTATTCCAGTCTTCCAATCTCTCTGTATTTCTTGCCGAGCCCTGAAATCCATCGGCGTCACAAATACTCCAGCCCTGATTTCATCTCTTCTTAGATACCCGCTAGCCATAAGTGCTCTTCTACCAGAATTCCCTTCATTCTTTCCCGATTCTGATTCTGACCTTATTATCATTTCTTGTAGAGCTCTTGTCTCCCATTCACCTCTCCCTCGAGACCCTAGATCAATCATCCTATTCTTCACTCCTGCCTCTGCTGGTGAGATATCTTTACTGTATTGTTTAATTACCACTCCCATTCCCTCCTTTACGAGTTTACTCTGACCATTTTCCTTTGTGCATCCAGACGAAGCCTTCCTGCCTGCCTTCCACTGCCACTAATAGAAGACATTCATCAGCCATCCGGATCCACGACACCTCCAGATTCTACCAGGGTTTTCTTCCCTATCAAGGGTTTCCCTGGCGACCCTGTTCTTTCCCCTGGTTACTCCCACTCCGGGTCGGAGAGGACAGGGCCGTCCTAGGGGAGATTTCACTGCTACATTTGGGGTTGTTCTCTGGCGGTCTACTCGATCTGTCAAGGTGAGATTATTCACACTTTCTTAATTATTGCGGGAAGCAGTAATCGAAATAACAAACCTAAGGATAGGACACCAGATCCCATAGCATATTCAGAGCAATCCTGAGGACGATTGTATATTGAGAAAGGAGAATCGCCGTCATATGTGAGCAGGTTAAGTTTGCTGCCGACAATGAGACCAACAGGAAAGATCGTCCCTGTCATGGATGGCCTATTGTTGGGAGTCGACTCTGGGTTGGGATTTTCGCAGGTTCCCTTATTGGAAAAAGGGGGAGCAAGACCACAGTATATTCCATGGCAGCAGATGGACAAGGATAATTTAAGGTGTAAGCTCCCGCATTTGACTTCGGGCGCTGGGAAATGGATATATGAATTTGAAAAAATGACAGGATTGATTGATTGAATGATATTTTATTTCTATCATGCTCGTACACAAGTGTTTCAGAGCGCGACAAGGCAAGCGAGGGGAACAGGGGAGAACAAAACAGTGATCTTCGTAGGCCCAGTGACATTGAGAATGTGCAAGTTCATGGGAGAGAGGGAGGGGAAAAGTGCATGGAAGGAGGGAGAAGTGCAAAGTGCAAAGCAGAGGAGAAACAGATAAATAACAATAAATAAATAATAAAGGCAACAAACAGTGGTAATGCAGCCAGCAATTTGCAAGTGCTAGGTTTAAGGTAGCAGACAGGGTAGGTCTGATAAGTGCAGGAAGAAAAAGGGGGGCTGTATGGGTATAGATACAGACTCCAGTGCAAAGGGTGGCCCGGAGGCAGTGCGGGAGGGTGGCAGGGTAAGCAGGTACCTGGGCCCGAAGGACAGAGGGTGGCCAGGTGCACAGTGCCAAGAGAGAACAGATCAGCAGGGGAGAGGGAGAGCGAAGGCAGAAGAAAAGAGGAAGGTCTTGAGGTGCTTCCGGAACCGGAGATGGTTCTCCTCAAGTTTTAGAGTGGCAGGGAGGCTGTTCCAGAGGGAGGCCCCAGCGGAAGACCCCAGCGGAAGACAGAGATCTACCCCCAGCTTGTTTCTTTGAAAAAGACTGACCCTGAGGGAGTTGGAGGTAGAGGAGCGAAGAGCTTGAGAGGGGAGGTATTTGCGGAGGGATAGCTGAAGGTATTTTGGACCCAGGCCCCAGAAAGCCTTGTGGACAATGCAGAGGGTTTTGAATTTAATCCTTGCATCCACTGGGAGCCAGTGGAGAGATTTCAAAGCTGGAGAGATACGATCCCAGGGCTTGAGGCCAGGGACACGTCTCGCAGTCCTGTTCTGGATTAGTTGCAGAGGGCGGAGAGTAGAGGCAGGTAGATTTAGAAAGAGGCTGTTACAATAGTCCAAGCTAGAGAGAGCCAGAGCTTGGGATACCATGAGCTTCTGGGGGAAGGAGAGGAAAGGCAGAGTACCTCTGAGGAGGTACAGTCGGAAATTTGACTTTTTAGAGACATCAGAGATGTGGGCGGAGAAGGAAAGGGTGGAGTAAAAGATGACCCCAAGGTTCTTAGCCTCGCAGGTGGGGGTAGGAGGAGGGCCAAGGGAGGCTGGCCAGAGAGTGAGGGGAAAGGATGGTGTAGGTGTGTCGATGAGGAGGATCTCCGTCTTGCTGGCATTCAGACAAAGATCATTGGCGGAACACCAATCTTGAATGGCAGTTAGGCAATCAGAGATGAGAGAGGGAGAGGAGGTGACAGAGGGCAGCCTGAAAATGAGTTGAGTGCCATCAGCGTAGCACTGGAAATTTGAGCAGTAAGTTCAATGCAGTGGGCGAGAGTTGCCAGGTATTGGTTGAAAAGCCAGGGCGAGAGGTAGACCCCTGGGGAACACCACAGATAGAGAGGAAGATAGATGAAAGGAAGGACCCAAGTTGGACCTGGGTGGGTCGATCCGAGAGGAAAGAGGTCAGCCAGGCCAGATCCTGATCAGTGATACCCAGGTTTTCACAGAGACGGTTGAGCAGGATGGTATGGTTGACTGTGTCGAAGGCAGAAGAGAGATCGAGGAGGATGAGGACAGAGGGAATGTTAGAGTCAAGGTTGGATAGCAGATCTTCACGGATGTTCAGGAGAGCAGTTTCCGTGCTTCTGGCACCTCTGAAGCCAGACTGGTGGTCATGGAGACAGCCAACAGAATTGGAATGAAGGTTAAGCTGAGAGATGGCCCAGGGGCGTAGGAGACACATAAAATCTGGGGGGGGGACAGGGGACTCCTTGGAGACTTTGCTTTTTCTATTTATTTATTGTGTCAAAGAACTCGACTTTTCCCAGAATTAAAATTAAAATAGCAGTACGTATTAAATTACAAATATCATCACTGTATAAAACAAGAGAAAAAAAGAAAAGAAAACAGAAGAAAATTAAAGGATGCAGCAGCAAAAAACATGTCTTTATATGTTGCCTTTCTGGATTTGTCATCTGACTATGAGCTCATGGTAAGAGAGAGGAAATAACAATTACTTCCAGTGGGCCACAGCTAGGACGCGAGCTTGTTAAGAGGCAGATTACCTGTAGGTGGATTCCTGCCAAATAAAGGAGTTGCAGCCTTTTCTACCAACTGCAAGTTGCTACCTTTTTTGTGTGGGGCAAGGAGACGTGTGTGTCTCTTGGAATGGAAGGATGGGGGTTTCAAAGAAAGAGGAAATCTTGCTTGTAACTCTGAGTAAGCCCTGTTATTGGAGTAGAGGGACCAGGTGTGTGATGTTGCTGCTTTGACTGTCCTCCGGTGGCTGGGGGGTACAGCAAACAAGGAGGATGAGTGATCGCAAGCCCACCCCCTTATGAGCACTCCCCAGGTCCGCGGCCGGATGCGTCAGACCGAGGGGAGTGGCCAGAGGGGCAGCCCGCTATAGCGCCCCTGTGAGGGCCGGGCCTGCCTCTCAAGATGAGTCTGGTCCCTCTTATTCCATCTCATGCTGGCTTTAGAGCCTAACCTTTCTTTGCCTTTGTTATTCTGAATGTAGAGCTAGACTCAGTTCCTTTCTCGTTTAAGATTTGCTGCAAAGCCTGATCTATTTGATTCTCTCATATGTTATTAGGACGGCAGAGCATGGGTCCTCTGTCCTATTACACTATTCAAAGAGCCCATCTGGCCTTTCTTTGCCTCTCCCTTGTCTCACTGCTTGCTTGCTTAATACATACCTCCTTGCTTGAACACTCAACATATTCTCCCTAACACAGCAAAGGCAGCTGCAGTCTGTCTTAACTTCTGTTCGTTCCGTGTCTTGAATTGGCCTCTTATTTCTGCTTTACTGTCTGCCGGGGAAAGGCATTTGCCAGTCACTGCCATAATGGTTCTACCTGGCCATAAGAGGGCAACAGCTAGCCAATATTGGAAGAACATGGGCATAGTATGCTAGAGGCTGGCAACTGCCTTCCTAATGCCTACACAAGAGACACAACTCTTGCCTTTGTTTCTAACAGTAATTCAGTGGATGAAGAAACGCGAGAACACACATATTGCTTATAAATGAAGGGGATGATGTCACACTTGGTTAAGACATTTTGATCACGCCAGGAGCTAATTTCCAGCTGCAATTAAGCGATTACCTTTTAGACTTCTGGCTTTAAATAATGTTAGTATCACCTGGAAAGCACAGTGGTTGCTCAACAGGGTCCTTGGAGCACAAGGGGTACCCTACTTGTGGGCATGGATGATTGGAGGGCATTCTTGCCCTGGTTTGGAGCCTGGCCCTTACAGCCATGATGGGGGCAGGGGCCTATTACTTTTGGTCGTACATACCCTTTGAGGGTGGGCAGACATTGCTTTAGCCTACTAACAGCTCTACTTTGCGACTTTATCACACATACCTGTCAGGTGGCATATAACTCAATGCTACTAATGTTATCAGCCTCGGAAGTCTGGTATCCTTTGCCACATCAACTAGGGTACAGGCTTGCCACCTGAGACTTACCCATGTCTGGGTTGGGATCTGTTGCCCTGTGGGGAAAACACACACCGAAAGAGCAGGGCACAGTGCCCTTGTGGGTTTTTCACACTTCTTCCACGGGGTGGGCACAATTCACTCCGCAGAGAAAGTGACACATTCTAGGCAACATTCTCCCACTTTGACAATGTCACCCAAAGAGCTAAATTGGCCATTTGATATACATCTGTCGACTTATTATTGCACAATCCACACTGATGGGTTTAAGCACCTGTTTTATGTGAGATGGCAATTAAGGGCATTTGTCAACACACTCAAGAAGCACAGGACACCCTCTTACCAGCGACATGCCATGCTCACTCATTCTGTTCACGAATTGCCATTTATCTGAGGTCATGTTAAATGTATTTATTTATTTATTACATGTGTAGCATCACGAAAACCCACAAGCATCAAGGCGCAAAGTAAACTGCATGGAGTGGACCACTTCCATTGGCACAAGTTTTTACTTTTCCGCCACAAATGGAAGATTTTAGTGTAAAAAGCAGGTGAAATCGCATTGTTTTTCCACTCTGGAAGAGTGTAAATACTTCGCGCAATTAGTGATTGCTGGCGGAATTGACAATGGCTTCCTCTGGACTCCACCTGCTTTTACAGGGTTTAATTTACAAGGAGATCCCAGAGAGATCCCTTTCCTTATTTCCAGCATGAGAATCCATGCTGGCAGTAGGGCCGCATTTGTCTGGTGGAGCGGGAAATACAGGGGGTCCTGGTTTGTCCACTCGGCTCCCGAACTCTGCCCAGAAAATGCACGAAAATCTGGCCAATTAGAAAAAGCAACAGTAACAGTGTTTTCCACCACTTTTTCTGAACCAATTGACCTGGAAAATGCTGTGTTGCATCGGAAGCTGAATGCATTCACTCCGCATATTGTCCCACCGGAAGATTAAGCCAGGTGCTGAACACAGGTGTTACATATTCCTGTGCACAATCTGCATTTGGAGCATTAACTCACTGAGCTACCTTACAAATGATATCTCTTCTGGGGCTTTACCGTCTTAACCCCCTAACTGCCATGGGTATTTCTGCCAAGGGCTTTTTTGGTGATTCCGGTATGTCGCCATTCAATCCCTTGTAACTTTTATGTTACATAAGATATCTCTGCCAAATTTGGCCCCCTTTTGTCCCCAAATGTAGGCGGTCGTAATGTTTCGGATTTTGCCGGGGATTGTGGGTAATAAATATTGGGGCAATTCGCCCAAGTCAGACCTCTGTGGATTCCCACTGGTGTCCTCTTTTTGGAAATGCATGAGGTTCCCTGTTTTCCTTGGTGGCTTCACACCATAGGCCCAAATCTGTATGTCGTCCACATGAGCAAAATCTGCTCTGCCGAAAGGCTTGGAGTTACCAGTGGGTTAGCCTTTTCCTTTTGCGCCCAGATAGGTGCACCCACACATGTTAGGTACCGTTTTTGTTGGGACACCTGTGGGAACGCAGGATGGTAGGACATGTGTTGTTGGCGGAGTGTTTCGGTGGGTGTCCAGAGTGAAATGTCTGAAAAGTTTGTTTTTTCAACCAAATTTTAGAGACATTTCCCTCTGCCCACCCACCGAAGCACGCCGCCAATAACAGATGTCCTACCTTCCCGCGTTCCCACAGGTGTCCCGACGAAAACAGTACCTCATATGTGTGGGTGCACCTACCTGGGCGCAAAGGGAAAATGCTAACCCACTGATAACCCCAATCTAGCACTCTGCCCCCAGGGAGGGCTACATGAGATGCCCCCCATTCATTTGGGGTGGGGGGAGTGGGCCACCCCCTTTCCACTAATAACATCCATGGTGGTTCAGTGGCTCCCCACACCCACCCAAAACAAGTTATAATTTGTTTTATTTTAGTTGTGCCCCTTTCCTAGGGGCAGATGGGCACATGTGTGTGGCCATCTGCCCCCGGGCGGGGCAAAACTTACTGCCCCAGGCTTGGGGGCTGGATCTGCAATATTTGCAGTGGCCTTTCCCCCTAACCCCAAATGGATGGGGGCATCTCATGTACCCTTTCTTAGGGGCAGTAATCTGCCCCCAGGGTGGGCTACATAAGGTGCCCCCATCCACTCAGGGTGGAGGGAGAGGGCCACACCACCCCTTTCAAACACAAAAAAAATCCTGGTGGTCTAGTGGGTCCCCCCTGACCCACCACCCCCCCCCAAAACTATAATATATATTTTTGTTTTGCCCCTTCCCTAGGTGCAGATGGGCACATGTGTGTGGCCATCTGCCCCCCAGGGGGTTCAAAACATACTGCCCCAGGCTTGGGAGGGGTGGCTCTGCCAATATTTGCAGTGGCCTCTCCCCCCACCCCAAATGGATGGGGGCATCTCATGTACCACTTCCTAGGGGCAGAAATCTGCCCCCACGGAGGGCTACATAAGGTGCCCCCCCATCCACTTAGGTTGGGGGGAGAGGGCCCCCTTTCAAACACAAAAAAATCCTGGTGGTCTAGTGGGCCCCACCGGGCCCCCCACCCCAAACAAGTTATAATAATTTTGTTTTTTTTTTGTTGTTTTTCCCCTTCTGTAGGGGCAAATGGGTACATTGCCCCTAGAGATGTGTGGCCATCTGCCCCCGGGGGGCAAAACATACTTCCCCAATCTTGGGGGTTGGTTCTGCCAATATTTACAGTGGCCTCTCCCCCCACCCCAAATGGATGGGGGCATCTCATGTACCCCTTCCTAGGGGCAGAAATCTGCCCCAAGGGAGGGCTACATAAGGTGCCCCCTCATCCACCTAGTGTGGGGGGATAGGGCCACCCCCCCTTTGAAACACAAAAAATCCTGGTGGTCTAGAGGGCCCCCGGGCCTCCCCACCCCCACCCAAAACAAGTTATAATATATATTTTTGTTTTGCCCCTTCCCTAGGTGCAGATGGGCACATGTGTGTGGCCATCTGCCCCCCAGGGGGTTCAAAACATACTGCGCCAGGCTTGGGAGGGGTGGCTCTGCCAATATTTGCAGTGGCCTCTCCCCCCACCCCAAATGGATGGGGGCATCTCATGTACCCCTTCCTAGGGGCAGAACTCTGCCCCCAGGGAGGCCTACATAAGGTTCCCCCTTCCATTTAGGGTGGGGGAGAGGGCCACCCCCTTGCAAAAATCCCTGGTGGTTAGTTGCCCCACCCGCACCCACCCCCACCCAAAACTATGTTTAAAAATAATATATATATATATTTTTGTTTGCCCCCTTCCCTGGGGGCAGATGATCACCCATCTGCCCCTAGGGTATTGCCCCCATGCTTTGGGGGTCGGGGGAGAGGGCTGCAGCCCCTCCCCCACTTCAAAAACAGATCCCTGCACTACACACCAAACATATTCTGGGGGGATAAATGACATTACATCCCCCCACTTACAATTGTGGGGGGGATTTGTCCCACTTGTCCCCCCCATGTCCTATGCCCATGAGATGGCCAACTTTTCCAGGAGTTTGCCAAGAAAGGGAGTAATGGAAATTGGGCGATAGTTAGCTGGACAAGAAGGATCAGCTGTGGGTTTCTTGAGAAGAGGATGCACAAAGGAGTGCTTCAGAGGGGAGGGGAAGGATCCTGAGGCAAAGGAGTGGTTGCAATAATCAGCAAGGGCTGGAGCAAGGGTGTCAATGTGGTCCTTGATGGTTTTAGAGGAACAGGGATGAACCTGTTTTGACGAGGCTTTCATAGATCGGACTTGTCTGGCCACCTCGTCAGGGGTGAAAAGAGGAAAGGACGAGAAGGATGGTGGTAGGGTGGCTAAAGGAGGGTCAGCAAGCACAGATGGAGAGGGCAGAGGAGGAGTGTGGGTGGAGAGGGTGGACAGGATGTCCTGGGTTTTTTAAATGAAGTGAGAGGCAAGGGCATTGCAAAGAGCCTGGGAGGCAACCAGAGGGGTAGAGACTGCAGCAGGGTTGGCCAGCTCCTTGCAGATTTTAAAGAGTTTGGCCGAGTTGTTAGATGCCGCAGAGACACGAGCTTGAATGTGGAGTCTCTTCCTGGTGAGGACAGAGAGTCGGTATTGCCTTTGTAGCAGGCGACAGGCTAGTTTGTCAGTGGATGAACAGGAAGTCCTCCATTTCCTCTCAGCTGCCCTACACTTACATTTAAGTGTAGCTAGGTCAGAGTCATACCAGGAATTGCACTTGGCTTTGGACTTCAAACGGATCCTCATGACAGGGGCAAGGGCATCAAGCGTATTAGAAATTGAAGAATAGAGCAGAGACAGGGCTGTGTCAGGATGTGAGGCAGCCAAAGGTGGAGGGGGGAGAGAAAATGCCTTGTGGGATGCCAGGGCACATTGCATGCACATGTGGGAGCCAAAGGAATGTACAGAATGGCGTATTTTCAAGAGGGGAGACCACCATATAGCACACAGACTAGGGAAGGGTTCGCCCAAGATCACACATTTTATCAGACACAAACACCGCGAGTGCAGCAGGTACAGCAACAAGAGCCAGTGAAAATTAATCCACCACAGGGGCAATCGCAAAAAGCCCCTATGCACACAGCAGTATGCGAACACAGGACAAGTGTTGACACCCAGAATAGGAGGTGTCACTTTGGTAGGAGGAAATCCTTTCACAGGGATGGGGAAGAGCATGTACCCACAAAAGGACAGCTCACAGGGTGACTTGATGTGTTCAGTACTATCTGTGACACCAGTCTCCGAAAAGCAACCAATGAGTCAATGTGACGATAGAAGACACATCCTTTTCTTTTCCAGTACACACAGGGGCTACTCATTCATGTATACGAGAGGGGAAATATCCAATGTCAGGACTTGCCATGAATGCTCAAGGTTTCTCTGGAGCTACGAGTTGAATTCCTTTTACTAATGAATTGCCACTCTCTATAGGAGAGTGTGACATGTCTGTTCCTTTGTTATATTCATGACAGACATCGGTAAACATTTTGGGAAGAGATTTGATGACAAAACTTAACATGATGATTTCATTCACTGACCAGGGGATAGTGTGTTCCACTCCAGCAATACACTATTTAAATGTGGGTGAATTTATTCTGACGTTCACAGTGCAAATGTCTCTGCGAGGCGTTCCAGTAGATCCAGAGATTTTTCTATATGGCGTTGTGGAGTGAGCATTCTATTGGAATGGCTACCTGGTTTAGTGGGAAGATTTGTGAGGATACCTGATGAGTTTTTGTTAAGACCGCAAATACCTATGGATGATGAGGAGGGCCAGACATCCCTATAGAATTAGAAGTGGCCATAGTATGAAGGGAAATAGAGTAGTTAAGTAGATGATGAGGGTAGACCATGGAGAACAGTAATTGCTCTCGAGGAAGGGTACAGATTGACTGACATCACTGATGATGACATGTTCAGAGTAGACCAGAGAGATGATGAAGAGGTGTTCTTTATGAGAATCACTCACTGGATAAGGATAGGAAAGAGGGAAGTCCCACAGCGAATGGCAATAATGCGGCAGCGTCCAGCATTTTTTCACTAAGACTTGGAAAAGGTGAAGAGTGTTTTTTTGAACAAAGGCCCTTATGATGTAGGTTGATTAAAGGGAATAGGTGAGGTTAAAATAAAGCTGAAGCCAGGAGCGATTTTACCTCAAACAAGACAGTACCCCATGCCTCAAGAGGCTGATGAAGGTATATTTCAGACCATTTCGGCATTGATGAAACAAGGCATTCTGGTACCATCAGAATCCTTGTATAGTACTGCAGTGTATCTGATCAAAAAATCTAAGGGAGGGTCATGGAGATTTATACAAGATATGAAACCGATTAACCACATTGTAGATGTGTTCCTCTAGTTCCTAACCAGCGATGATACTATGCAGTATCCCGGTGGAAGCTCGATATTTCACGGTGATCGATTTGAAAAATGCATTTTTTTCGATCCCATTGCACAAAGACTCACAAGACTTGACTTCATTTATGTTCCGCCAAACTCGACTGAAACATACTCTTTTAACCCAAGAGGTACTGTGAGTCCCCGTCAATCTGTAATAGAGTCTACAGATGGATTTAGGCAATATTGATCTTAAGAGTGCAGTGATACAATACGTTGATAATTTGTAGCACCACAGAAGATGAGTGCAGATAAGATTCTATTCAGTTGATGACTATTCTAGCAGACAAGGAATATAAGGTAGACAAGGAGAAGTTACAATACTGCCAAGAAGAGGTGTTAAACTTAGCGCAGCTGATTTCACATGAAGGAAAAAAGGTGACACCTGAAAGAGCTGAGGCGGTTATGAAAACCTCAAAGCCAAATACAGTGAAACAGATGCAACAGTTTTTGGGGTTATGCAACTATGTTAGAGTCTGTGTGTTTGATTACAGTTCATACACAAGACCCATTTTGCAAGCTTTAAAGAATGCCCAAGTGGACAAAGTAAAAACAGAATGGACTGTAGAAATAGAGGAAGGGTTTGAGGAGCTGAAAAAACCTATTTGTACAGCCCCTGTTTAGGAATTCCCAATTATGCTGAGGAATTGTATTTGTTTTTGCACACAAATGGGACAGTCATGACAGCAGTGCTTACACAGAGAACTACATTGGGGTACAAGCCTTTAGCGTATTACAGTGGGATTTTAGACCCAGTTATGAGAGGACACCTTCCTTGTGAACAGTCATTGGCAGCTGCCGCTTTTGCAATTGAGAAGTCTACAAGTATTGTCATGTGCTGCTCTATGACCCTTTTTGTGGAACATGCTCTATTTGCCATTTTAGAGAAAACCAAAGGCACATTGACATCCTAAAGAGCTTCAGGTTATGAGGTAATGATTTCTAATCCAACGGTTAGGATTGTAAAATGTAAAATAGTGAACCCTGCCATGTTCACTGCCAGTAGTAGAAGGTGATCATGTGCATGACTGTCCTCATTATGTTGAATTTTATGATGATATACCCCATGTGAAGGAAAATGCTTTAGCGGGAGGGGAAATTCTCTTTATTGATGGTTCTTCAAAAATTGATGAGACTAGTGGGGAGAGGCTTTCAGGTGCTGCAGTAGTAAAGCACAGATTAAATGAGAATTTGAAGTTGTAGCAAGTGCAAGACTATGTCTCACTTTTCATTGCAGGCAGCAGAATTAGTAGTGCTCGAGAAATATGAAGGGCAGGAAGTGATGGTGTACAGTGACTCCGCCTACTTGATATCACCCGTACATGCAGGGTTAGCACGTTGGAAAAGGAGGGGCAACCTCCATGCGGACGGCACTTCAGTGCAGCACACATTCTTATTGGACATGCTTATTAAGACACTTCAATTCCCAGTGGCCATAGCGGTCGTTAAATGCGCAGCGCACACTAAATGAACAGATTTTTTCTCCTGTTGGAAAAAAGCTGTAGACGAAGAAGCCAAAAGGGTTGCATATCCCCCAGATATTCTGAGTTTTGATACTGAGAACATTAAAGAAAAAGTAGTTACAACTATGTTAGTGCAAGAAGGGTTAATTAATTATCGATAACACAACTAATGGAGATTCAAGGTAGTGCACCACAGGAAGAGCAGGAATTATGGAAACAAAGGAGGTGTTTTTTATCCCCACAAAAGCAGTATGGTGACAAGACAGCAATGGAAAGCCGGTAATGCCAGTAGGATTATTAAAGGTCGCGCTTGAACAGCTGCATTACCCCGAGCATGTAACTAGGGAGAGTCTTGCTGCTATAATTGCGGAAGACTGGTTCATTACAAATTTGTTGGAGCACATTGCACTATTTATGGTAAACTGCATTGTGTGTCTCACATGTTTACTGCTGGGCATACACTGAGAATGGTAAAAGGGGTAATACCTCGACCAAATGGTCAGTTTCAGCATTTACATATCAACTCTGTCGATATGCTGCAAGTATGTAATGGATATAGGTATCTATTAGTGGTGGTGTGTCCCTTCTCTAGGTGGATTGAGGCAGGTCTGTGTACACACCCTGAAGCCACTTGCGTAGCAAAGTTTTTAGTGCACAAAGTCTTCCTGAGATGGGGTGTATATGAAGTGCTGAGATCCAAAAATTGCCCACATTTTGTTAATGAGCTATTTGAACAAATATGGCTTCTATTGAATATAAAACACAAGTTTTCTTCTGCTTATCACCCACAAGTGAACGGACTATGTGAGAGACTCAATGGCCTCCTTAAACAAAGGATTGCCAAGATGAAATTGACTTTGAAGACAGGATGACTATATTGCCTACCCTTAGCTTTATATGCCCTCCGGAATCAGCCAGGATCAGACCATCACCTCACCCCTCATGAACTAGTGATGGGGAGGCATATGAGACCTCCATCTAGGAATAGAAGTGATGCCCAGAGTGTAGCTAAAACTTTAGGTGATTAATTGCATGATTATTTGACATGTATGACCTCTAGCCTCTCTCTCATTTCAGATCAAGTAAACCAAAAGGGGGTTGGTCTCAGAACACAGATGAAGACAATTCAACAACCAACCCAACTGCACTTTTATCGGCACCTAAGTTATATGTTGGAGACCTAGTACAGTTTTAATGGTCCCTTTTGCACAGAGAATATAACCCTTTCAGATGTAAAGGTCCAATGAAGATGAGCTTGGCTTCACCTAGAGGACATAAAAGCCTATAAAAGTGAGACCAACCCTCCGACCGTTGCTGATCCAGAAGCAAGACAAGAAGACGAATTTCAGCATGTGCAGACTCGATCGATGACGAAGAAGATGGACGATAAAGCGACTACCCGCTAATGCTGATTTTGCATTTGGACTAAAATTCAGTGGACACTCCTTATCGATACTTTAGCAGGAGTACAAGGACTTGCTGAGAATTTTAGTAGGCCAAAAATGAACTTTAGAAACACATTGATGGATCAAAGTTATGCCTAAACGTCAGTTCTTGATCAGACATTGGAAATGAGATCAGTATCTAGATTCATTTTATGGTGCATATCTGTTCTAAGCAGTTAACCACATGGTACATACTGACAGTTATGTCCATTGACTTGTGCTTGGTGTTTTTGTGTTTATACTTCAAGCTTATCCTGCTCTTGTCAGAAGAGATGTTGGTATTCACACTTTTTTACAAGATCCCAAAAACAGTCCTGTGATAAGAAGGCTTCTCATTGCAATAATCAAGCACATTTTACAGTTGCAGGTGTAAAGAAATGTGATGATTGTCTTAAAGATGAGAAATGTAGAAGCTGATATGGTTCTAGAGAATGAACAAGTGCAACCAGCACCAGGATGGCGCAAAAAGTGGATGCCTATGTTTTTGTGCATAATATATGCTTATACGATTACACTCTTTGTCTTTCTGTTCCTCATGTTTCACAGTATGTATCATGTTAGTGCTCCAGATGAGGCAGAAGCCCTATGATTCTCCCCACTACGAGAACGGCTTTTGATTTTCTTACTTCCACTGAGGCAGAGAGCCCTATTTTTCTCCCCACTGTGAAAACTGCTTTTGACTTGCTTCATGATTATTACACAACCTTTACATATGGGAGCCATAAGAGAAATGCAGAGGAAGATAATGAGGGGATAAATACCTA
Organism: Ambystoma mexicanum; assembly: GCF_040938575.1. Lineage (NCBI taxonomy): Eukaryota > Metazoa > Chordata > Amphibia > Caudata > Ambystomatidae > Ambystoma > Ambystoma mexicanum. Next base: position 669,259,186 of record NC_090927.1, on the reverse strand, counting down.
TCTACATAGTGCAGCAGACTTGGGTAATAACATGCGGTATCAGCACATGAGAAAGGTGGGAGAGAGAACATCTAAGGAGAGTTGCTATGTCTGCGCTCCCATACCGTATGTCATGAATACAGTGCAAACATTTATCTCCAGAGAAGTTCCAGAACACAATGCCATATGCCTCGTTCATCTTGCAGCATGTATGACCAGAGGACAATTTCAAGGAAGTTGGGCCACTTTATGATGGAGATCGAAATGGTAGTTTCCATACCAGGATGACTACATTAAGCACACACAGATGGAAAGGGCAAGATGCCTGTGTGTCCTGCAGCAGAACAGGAAGAGGTAGTCATTGAAGAGATGAAGAGTATGAACTGCCCTGATGTAACAGAAATAGCTGGCTCGCCTGGATGTTGGGAATTAATTCAAGTCTTAGTCTATGGACGAGTCAAGTCCAAGAAGGGAAGGGAAGAAGAACTGATGTCCTGTGAAGCTCATCTACTGAAGCTTGAATATGTGCAACAGGTGCAGAGAGTGAACGATGGATGTTTGAAGTCATGGGCTAAGTATGCCAAACTGCTGACATGGGTAAAGATGAATCGGGTCCAATGGTTGTGATCCCATTGGTAAATGCAACATTGTGCTTCAGGAGACATGGATAGAATCATGTGGGAGACAACAAGGACTGCAGAACTACAGTCGATGTTTCTAGGATGGGAGCAGGGAAAGGCGTTCTGATGTATCGATATTGAGATTGTGGGCATAGAGCCTACATGAAGCTGCCCAAGGATTGGGAAGGAACGTGCTCCTTGGTGCTCATCCATGTTCCAGCATTGGTGATTCCTCAGAGTGACCTGAACATTGGAGAATTTCCAAAGGTAGATGCCCATTTGAGAAAAAGAAGATCGCTTGAATTTCTCAATCAAACCAGAAGAGGGAATTGCTTCTCAGCCAAGTCAATATAAGCATATGACTCCATTACTCATGAGCACAAGTTGTTCAGCAAGACTGCTTCAATCTTTACAACTATCTTCATGTCTGGGATCCAGATGATGGCCAATTCTAAATGGTTGCAAATTACCAGATGGGAGCTTCTGCAGATGATCAACACCACCATAAAGGGATTCAATGCTATCAAGGAAGAGCTGAGGGCCATACGAATGATGACCCTGCAGAACAGACATGTCCTTGACATGATCACAGCAATGGAAGGAGGAGTTTGCACCAAAATTGAGCAATCAAGTTGCACATTCATACATTCTCACGATGACGAGAATGGGACCTTGACAGAGGCCATAACATTGCTAACAAACCTGCATAACAAGATGGAAGATGCGACGGAGCACAGTATAGATGTAGGTTAGTTTGCTTCCATATTCTCATTGATTCCGCATTGGATGGCAAACATCTTCTAATTTCTTGAGCAATATTGGTGATGGTGATGTTTGGATTCTGTGTGATCAAGATATTACTTGCCCAATGTAAGAAAACGGTCAAGAAGGCAGAAGGAATAAAGATCATGATCAATGTTGAATCTGGGTTTGGACCCAAGGAATTGACCGATGAAGATGTCAGAAAATATATAGAGGCCAGCATCATAGCACCTTAGAGAACAAAGTTCCTGTATCCAAAGAATCATAAGAAGTATGTGGGATGATGGGTCTATTGTAATCTGAATGTACAGTGCAACTACATGACCTGGAGTGTAGATAAGCATGTCAAATCAGCCAGCACCCTGAAGGGAGTGATGAAGAGCTGGTCTCCAAAGAAGCACTTCTTCAAGAGAAAATATCAAGATGTGGAGAAATTGAGGTGGTTTAGGACTCGACCAGAGTGGGGAATGTAGAGGAGCAGTTACATGCCTCTGCAGGAAATCCCGCCCCCTTACCTCCTATATGTTGGAAGCCTGAGATCATGATTGACACCAGCAGTTGTGACCATGGCTATATGTGGTGAATAGATTGCAGGCAAATGTCTGTAAGGCAGGACCTAAGGAGAGAAAGGCACAAATAAGCTGAGATTGTGGAAAAGAATGGCAAGACTGTCTGTTCTGGTACCAAGGTTGAAGCAGCCAAGACTGGTTATCTATTCTTGAATGCAGTAATTGTGTGAAGCTGAATCATCCCTTGTTAAGGTGCAAAGAAAGAACACAGAGCATGTCAAGTTTTATTCATTTAAGACATTTAAATGCTGAAAAATAGACCAAATTGTGGTGTTCTGTCATGTGAGCCAAGGATAGAAATAGAGTTGAGTGTGGAGTCCTAGAACAACAATAGTGCATGCTTGCACTCCCATATATTCCCAGAGACAAGAATACTTTGCAAGGCCAAGTTCAAAGACAATCTTCATGGCAGAAGGCATGGGTGATGAGGGATGATGGGCTAATTGGGTGGGGAGGTAAAGTCAAGTCCACCTCCTGACACCTGGGTCTGAGTTTACGTGCTGCTAAGTGAACCGAATGTTCCAGACATGGCACGAGCGTGCGAACCAATTATAGCGGGCCATATAACGAAGGGCCTTATAGCTTGAAGACCAATGATATACTGTGTACTTAATAGTGTTGAAGATTACATGTTTTAGAGGTAGGCATCAGTTGTCCACCTGACAGTAGATGCAAAGTCACAATCCCATCCCTTAGAGAAAGTATACTTAGATGTTCCCCTTGACCCTATCACAATCCCTCGTAGGTTTTTCTCATTTGCCACGTAGTATAATATCACAGCTGACGTATATTGTGTATATAAAGTTGTTTTAATGAGAAATTCACTGAGAGCTCAAGCGAACGTCCATTGATGTCCTTTGTAACTCCCTGTTTTAGATAATTGTTAATAAAACAGCAACCTTTGCCATCTTCCTTAGTTGGTTCGATTATTTGGTCTCAGAGTTATTCTGCATCCCGTCCATTGCATGCACAGTACCTAAAAGGCCTTATGCTCAACCGGATGGTGAGGCATGGTATCCCCCTTTTTCCACAACCCATCTAACCCCTAGCCCTGCTTATTTTATGGGAAACCACAGCATCCATAATTCCTCCCCATTTTACATTGACAACACTACTGAGCTGAGGAAGATGAGGAATGTGGCCAGAAAGATTACCTCTTCTGACTTGCAATGGCTCTGTCCCTGTAATGAAGCCATGCAGAGTCAGGCATGTAATCCTAACTATACACACCTGCCAATTGTTAACACTACCTGTCAGGATAAAAGGTGGCATGCACAGACGCACCATGAGCGAGTCTGGGTACGAGAAGGAACAGCTCTTTCAGGCTGGTGCGAACCAGACGATGGAAGTTGTGTAGATCAAGAGAGAGCCGGGTGACAATTCCACACTTTCGAGAAACAGTAAGCATTCCAAGACTGAAACCGAGTGATCGGCCGAAAGAAACATTCAAGGTGTTTGGAAGCAGTCGGCGACCCTCACGGGTGAATGGCGGAGTTGGGGAGGAGCAGAGGAGGCGTTGGTAATGGCCATGACTGCTGCATGAAGCGCGTTAAAGAAAGAAGACCAATTAACACGATCGGTGAGTTATCGAAGGCAACAAAAGCCGGTTTGTGTTAAAAGCAAAAGTAACTGTAACTCAAAAGTTGAAGGTTGCAAGTGTGCTGATAAAACGCATAATGGAAAGGACAATTGCTGGATTGTAAAAGGAATAGATACAAAGTAACAGAGTAGTCCTTTGAGGTGAAATTGCACATTAGAAAGTCTTTGTGAAATGAACTGTGTGAACGGGAACCAAAGGCAAGAAAGTAACTGCAATCCGGAAAGAAAGTTGAATGAGTGAAAAGCAAAGTATGTGAACTCTGAATATGCCAAGAGGGCAAAGTATATGAACTTTGAAAGAGGCCAAACGGACAAAGCAAATTGAACAAAATCTCAAGAAGCCAAGAGGGCAAAGTGAAGAGAAAGAGATAACAAGAGGTATTGGTGTTGCATATGAACTTTGAGTGATGCCAAGAAGACAAAGTAAAGACAATAAGAAACTACAAACCACAAGCAGTATTGGTGTTGCATATGAATTTTTGAAAGAGGCCAAGAGGGCAAACTAAAGATAATAAGAAACTAGAAGTACAGAGAGGCACTGCTGTTGCAAGATAAGGAAGATTGTGAATTGTTTAAAGAGAGGTCAAAGTGGTCATGCAGAGATCTATGTAAAATTCTTGCAGTTTCAAAAGTCTTCGACAGTGGAAAGACCCTTAAGATAAAACATGGGGAAGAGAACCCCCATGAAGAGACAGACAGGCTTGAGCCCGGCAGAGAGAAGCCTGTGCAAAACTGTGTGATAAAGTGAAAGGTGAAAGACAGGCTTGAGCCCCACGGAGGGAAGCCTGTGTTGAATTATGGTAAAGCAAAGGTCAAAAGTAGAACTGAGTATTTATGATGAACTGGAAGCTCCATCCAGCCCTTTAAGATGAGTAGTGGTACCCTGGAGATAGATGGGGATGCAGATTTTATTCATACATCAATAATCAAGACGACACAAATAGTTTGCCAAAAGTTTGTCTGTTTTAATATCAAGTACCTAAAACAGGGAGTACAATGAACATCAGCAATCGCTCGATACTCTGACTCTAAGCACTTCATTAAAAACACGGGCTTTTCTACCCAAAAGTGGTCATCACCGATATGCTGACCTGCATCACTACCAACATCATCCTACGTGGCAAACTACAAAAACCTGTCGGGAGGTGGGATTGGTTCTAAGTGAATAACTAAGCATAGGTTCTATATCTGTATGGAGTAACGGAGAGAGGTAATTGGATAGTTAGGGGCAACTAAGCCCTCCCCTAAAATGGCCACTATGAACATCACTAAATGTACAACGTCCCATTGGCTACACATACTATAGGACCCCCAACTACGTGGTCCTCTACAATTGGTTGGCTTCTAACCCCCGTCAATACTTTTCCACCTACGTGAGCAGCACGCAGACTGAACAACCAGGTGCGGGTGAGCTCATCTTAGCACCAGCTTCCCACCAATTAAAATATCATCCATCATCACCTCAATGGTGCAGTGTCAAATAGTGCTTTGAAGTTGGCCTTGAGTTTGTACTGTTCCCTGAGAATTTTTAAGGGGTATGGGCACTAGCCGGCCTCCGTGCGTAGGTGTGATCATCTTGTTCGTCCAACTTCCTTCTATCACATGACTGAACACCATGAAATTGAGCCTTTTCATGTATTTGATTTTGTTTTCAATAGTCCTCTGACGTCTTTTGTTTTTGCTTGACCTCTCTGAACAGGAGCTTCTGTTCTTTCACGTTAATTGTATCCAATGTCAGCCATTTCTAGTTTGATAAGACCTTGGCTTTCTTGGCTCAGTGAACTCCTTAGCCGAACTTTTATTCTGTTTAATTCAATTGCTTTTATTGACTGCGACACTGAAATTAGGCCTTCTGTTTTGTTCAGTAGTGCTTATATATGCAGCGGAAACATCCATCCTTTCTTATTAGTCCATATGTCTATAGAGGTATATATGTATATGTTGGTGCTTGCCGCGGTCTAATCTATTTAAAAGCATGTGGCTAGCTTCATGATTGCTTTGCTGCCTGCATTTATTGCATCTGTACACGTTTAAACTTAACTAAGTATCTTCATCAGGTCTGTGGCATAAGTCTCTTCATCTTGATCCCAAGACGTCACTTATCCTTGGTACCTTCTTGTGCTTTATGAATCGTCTGCCTCTCTGGTCCAATTATCTTTCTATATGGGTGTCGATTCAATTTTGTATGACGTCACCATTAACTTTTTCCATTTAATTTCTCTGCTTCTTCAGGAATTTTGTTCAAATGGCCATCATATTGTCTTGGATGCAGGTATGATTTCCTCAATGGGTACTTTACCTCCGATATTCTTTAGGTATAGGTATTCTTATGGGTACTGCACAGAGTCCACGCTCTTCTCTTTTCTGGTTTACCTGTTCAGTATACGTCACATACTTTGGTTTATACGTTTCAGGTGATGTATGCGGGGCAGTTGGAGTGGGGGTACTTGGCCCCTCCTCTACACTCCCCCCTCTGGGCAATTTATCAACCACTCTCACATCATCTTCTACATTCAGACATCCAGGTCTGAAGAAATGCTTCTTGGGGATCCATATTTTTATGACTCCCTTCAAGCATCCAGCTGATTTCTCATGCTCATCCTTGTGCCATGTCATGAGTATGCACTGTCCACTTGGACAGCAATAGATCCATCTTCCCACATACTTCTTATGGTCCTTATCCTGGTTCAACATCAATCATAATCTTCATCCCTATGGCTTTCTTTGCTGTCTTCTTGCATTGTGAGATTATTATCTTGATCACACAGAATCCAAGCATCACTAATAATAACAAAGCTCCAAGAAATTTGAACATATTTGCCATCCATTGTGGAACCCACGAGAAGAGTGATCCAAACCAGCTATCATCAGCAATGTCTTCAACCTCTTCGATCATCTGGCCATGGAGCTTTGTCAGCATGTCTATGGCCTCTGTCAAGGTTCCATTCTCGTCATTATGAGAAGGTATAAATGTGCAACATGATTCTCTGATTTTGGCACAAACATCTCTATCCATAGCTGTGATCATGTCCGGAACATACCTATTCTGGAGGGTCATCAGCCGTATTGCTCTCATCTCTTCTCTGTTTGCATTGAATCCCTTTATGGTAATATTAATCATCTGCAGCAATTCCCATCTGGTGATCTGAAGCCAGTTGGTATTTTCTCCAACCTGGATCCTTGGCATGAAGATCAACGTGAACACTGAAGAAGTCTGGTTCAACAGTCTATGTTCATAAAGAATGGCATCAAAGGCTTCTATTGATTTGGCAGAGAAGTAGTTCTCTCCCTTTATTCCTTTTTATCAGTTTTACAGATCTTTTCTTTTTCAGATGTGCATCTGCTTTCGGGAAACTATTCATGTTCAGGTCACCTTTAGGAATCACCAACGCACGAATATGGACATTCACCAATGTGCAGCTTCCTCCCCAATCTTTAGGCAGTCTGATGTAGGCCTTGGATCCACAAGCCCAATAATGATCCATGATGTCTGCTGTTCCGATATTTGTTCCTGGTATATCGAAGATTCGTCCACAGTTCTGATTCTTCACCATTTGTCTTGTACCATTGTTCCTGAAGCACAATTTAGAACTCTCCAATGGTACTAGCTGCAGGGGTTCTCCTCTGTCTTCGACCCATGTCAGTAGTTTAGCAAGTTTTGGCCATAATGGTTTACACAACATGTGTGCATTCTCGATTGTTGGGTGGTATTGACCCATTATTACCCAATCTCTGCAGATTACTACTCCTTTTCCCAGCCATCTGTTGATAAAACAGTTCCCCAAATCTGCACCTGGCCTCTGTTTTTCCATTTGCGGATGTCTTCTGTAGATTGTCCTGGAACTTTCCATTTTTTATTTAATTCTCTTTTATTCCAGTTCCTTTTACTCCAGGTTTCTCATATCTGATCACAATATTCTTGGTCTTGGCATTGTTTCTTGTCTTTATGTCTTGAACATAGTCATCTTCATTTGGATCTGTTCCTTCAGTTGCCCATTTGAGAGAGGCTGTTCGGCCCATGCACTGGCCTCTTGTACTACAGAAAGCTAGGTGCACTATACACTGTGCTGTTAGGACATCTATTTCAACAGCTATGAAGATCTTTGATTTCCCCATGCTGTATGGCAGGAGTGCACATACGAAACATTCTTCATCTGACGTTCTTCTTCCAACTTCTTTCATGTGTTGGTACCATATGTTGTTTCTCAAGTGTGCTGTGCTGCCCAGATAATCATTCAGTTCATAATTATCTTCTTGGATGCTTCTTTTGGTTCTCAAACTCTTCATGTAGTTTTCTATGGCCACATCTCGAAATGTATTTGCACATGGCTTTTTCTAGCTGATTTGTTTGCAGGAACATCCATCCGGTTTCCCTGCATAGACGAAAGTTCATCAAGTCTTTCTTTATCCTTCTGTCTTTTTCTAGCGACAGCTAAAAATGGCCATAAAGATTCTGCTATAATCTGTGCACGTAACCTTTCCTTGGGACTCGTGCTTGGGCTTCTTGTCACTAGGCCAGGTGTGTCTGCATGCATTATCTGTGTAGGTCCAACCTCTAATAACCCCTTACCTTGTCTGATCTGCCGACCCTGTCTCCGGCGTTTAAAAGCAATTTCTGAAACAAGTGCTGTGTGTGTGATTGATTACTAACAGCATCCATTTCAAGCTCAGGTATCTTCCCATCTTTTCTTGGAACAAGAATAACTATGTAGGGTCTAGGCTGCCTTGTAGTTGCCACGCTCACCTTTTCTCTTCGCTGAGAAACATATACAGGAGTCTTTGCCTCATGTGCGTTCTATATAGAATGCAGTTCTTACTCTCAGTGAAAGCAATATGAGTATGAATATAATGCATGTGTAAATAATGCAGTGGTACGTAAGTTTGCAGCATCTACTTCTTGGACAATGTGTTCCGTCTGTTCTCATGGGGCAACACAACGTTGCTGTCTAAGTTCCCTATCTCGATCATTTGATGCTAAGGAAGGAAAAACAAACTTTAATGGCTTTGCATTTTTAGATTGCTTTCTGGAAGCTGCTGCCTTCTTCAGCATTCGTCCTCGATCAACTATCTGTTTTCTGGATGCTAAGAAATGACTTTATCTTTCTTTCTGGAACCAATCTTTTCACCAGTCGGGATGCAAATGTTCCTTTATCGTGAAGAAAAATGTCCTCTGCAAGCCTCTAGAAGCTCTGCTTAATTTATCAGCTCCCAATCGATGCTTCGAATTTGTTTCAGTCCGGATGACATGTTGCTTCTCTGTCAGCATGAACAGAAAGTATTGTCTTTTATTCACTTCATTCACCTGTCCCTTGGAGGAAAGTTTCTACACCACTCTGTGATTTCTTTCAGAATAGAGGCTCACCTGGATTATTATTCCTTCCGGGATCACATTCAAGTTTGCAGTATTTCTTGGATCTCTCAGAAAAGTTACCACATCCATGTGTCTTCCGACAAGAGGCGGGTATTCTTCAATTAGACGAAAGAACACCACACTGACCAGTCTATGTGCTGCATCGTTTGATAAGGGTATTTGTGTTTCCTTCACTGTACTCAGGCAATTTCAAAAACTCTTCAGTAAGTATTATGAGCAATCTTCTTATGAGATTTTCATTTTCAGGATTTTGAATAAAAGCTGGAATGCGGCAAGTTCTCCCCACAAGCGTAGGATAAGAGCAGAACCAAACAATAACTCTGTCTAGAAGGAATCAGGGTATTGTAGCCTCTTCCAATTACTGTGTCCACGATCAGAATGTGGCATATCCTTATTCTTATCAAGGCTTAAGTATGCCTCAGTCCACAATCAGTAAACCTTTCTCACTTTTCTTTTTATCAAGGCTTACACATGCCTCAGTCCAAAGTCAATAAGCCACTGTAGCTTTAAGAATGCAGTTCTTCCCTTAAACCTGCAACTAAGATGCACAGAGTGTTTGAATGTGTCCTTTTACTCTTTTATTTATAGCTCAAAGGGGAGTGTCCAAAATCAAGCCACAGTCCACGAAAGGGTTCTTCATGCTTTCCACTTGTCAGGGTATGCGTCCTTATTCGTCATCGATCTCGTCTGCACGTGCTGTGGTTCTTCCCTGATGATTGTAGCTTCTTTGTGGAGGGGTGTAGGCAGAGGGGTTTCTCCAGAGTAGATTTTCGTGTATCCCAAGAAGATCCAAGCGCGCCTACCCTGCAATTTGACAGCAGATGGCTTTACGTCCTCAACGATAAAAGGACGGTTGAACCTGGGCTCGTCCCACTTTTTTCTTGTATTCTTATGAACCAGGACCGCATCTCTGGGGTATAGTTTGGGAAGTTGAAATTCAGGAGGTTGGGTTGTTGAAGCATCTCCTTCTGTGTTCTGTACTGCCTTACACCCTCCTCTCTGGAACTGTCCTGAAATAACAGAAAAACTGGATGTGAAACAGTTCAAATAGTTTTGAAATTCAAGTCCTAAAACTTCTGACATTGGCTGAGCATCACTTCGAACTCGGGATGGAGGCATTAAAGGTGTTCTCATTCACCTTCCTGTCATGATTTTGTGAGGTGTAAGATGGTGGTCAGAACCGGGTTGGTTCCTCAATGCATATAATGCCTGTGGTAGGCAATTCAACCACCCTTTCTTCAGAGTAAGTTTCAACTTGACTATTCTTTCTTTTCACAGATCCCATTTCCTTGCGGATGATTGTCATGGCCACTGGAGAAGGGGCCAGTCCTTCCTCATCCTCAGGGTCCAGTTGGCCCCAGTCCTGGCGCCTCTGGTGACAGGCTCATGTAAAAGTGTGCCTTGCACACTCTGTGCCAATGGCAGGTGCAGCTGGGCCGGGTGTGGCCGTAGAACAGCATTGGAAAGCACATGCCAGAGTCCCTGGGAAGGGCAAGGTGGAGACAGTAGGCGGGGCTACAGGGAGGGGTCTGAGCCAGCCTATATAAGGCCAACCCATCCACGTGCCTTCGCTTCGCGTTATTCTGCTTTCAGCAGTGTAACGCTCTCCGCTGTGCTTACCTGTGCATCACTGGATTCCTGCAGCTCCATTCCTGAAGACATCTCTGAGGACGCTCCTTACCTGCTGCCAGCCGCTACATCGTTGTGTGCGCCTCTTACCTGATCCGGCTACTCCATCGCTGAGGGCGCTCCTTACCTGCTGCAAGCTACTACATCGCTGTCCGCGCATCTTACCTGATTCCATCATCTGCTGGAGCTGGAGTCTTCATCTTACCTGCATTCCATCACTGTCAGAGCCGTAATCTTCATTTTACCTAATCCGGGTGCACAGTTACTCAGAGCTCCACTTCTCTCCATTTTCTCTGAGGTATCTTCATCCTGCAACCGCGAATATTCATCGAGCATCTGCACGCCATTCTTCGCCGCCGGCCTGCACCTGCGAGGAAAGAAAGAACACAACAGGTTAGAACTCATACGAATAACGAACGCTTGGCAGCACCATACAAGAGACTAGAGTTTCCTTATAAAGACCAACTCACCTATCACTGTTGAAACTCCATCAGTCTCTAGGGACTTCCCGGACCCTTCTCGGCTCCGATTACTTCTTCGTACCTATGGGGATGGAATGAGACATTGCAAGAATTATTATAGACAAAATACAGACAGTCTAATTGAACAATAGTCATAACTAAAAGACTTACCTTCTAAGTGGATTGGTCGCAGCTGGTCTGGATCAACACTTCCACGGACCAGTGAAGCAACTCGATCCGTTCTACGCGCCCCTGCTAGGATAAGCAGGACGAATAGCTCAACATTACAAAACAACAGGTGAGCTTGTATGGGAAGGCGCTTGCACACTGTATTTTGGCACAAAAGGGTTGGGGGAAGTCACGATATCCCCACTCCATTTTCATTCCCTCTCGTCTTCACTCAGTGGCAACACCAGTATCTCGAGCAGCAGGCCCAGCAGCAACCTGGAGGGGGAGACGATTCCGAGGAGTCAAGTCAAGAGAGGTCTCCAACCGTGCCGCAACGCCCCCATGGAGACCAGGTGAGCGTAACAATGATAAGCCGAATAAAACTTGTGCTTTATACCAAGCAACGAGCTGATCTGTTCAAAAACTGTATTAACAAAGTGAGGTCCATTATCCAATCTCATTACTTCACCCACTCCCCATCTAGGAAACACTTCTCGCACTAAACATTTAGCTGCACAGGTAGAGTCTGGATGTGTGCATGGACCTGCCGCAATCCATCTAGAAAATGGGCACACTGCAACAAGCAAATATCGGTATCCATTGCAAACTTGTATCATGTCGTCATAATCAATATGCAAGTGCTGAAAATGGCCATTGGGTCTTGGGATGCTCCTCTCACTGTGCAAAGTGTATACCCAGCCGTGAGTTGTTGGCAAACAATACAATTTACCATAGAAAATGCAACATGCTCCATTAGGTTCGGTACGAACCAATCCTCAGCAATAGTTACAGCAAGATTCTCCCTAGTTGTATGCGCTGGGTAGTGTAGCTGTTCCAGCTCCACCCTTAATAAGGCTGTAGGCATCACTGGTTTACCAGTGCTGTCTTGTTGCCACAATGCTTTAGAGGTGTTTAAAGAACACCCTCTTTCCTTCCACAAATTCTTTTCCTCTTGCGGTGCCTCCCCTTGGAGCTCTACTATCTGTGTTTTAGGCATATGATTATATCCCTCACCCACAATCATCATCACATTCATCCTTTCATTCACATCAATGGTTTCAATATTCATCATCCCTGTATCTGTATTTGCTATGCGCTTGGCTTCAGCGTCTGCTGCTTGATTACCGTGCAAGATAAAATCTGTCCCTTTCATGTGAGCTGCGCATTTAACGACTGCTATGCCCACTGGGAGTTGTATTCCCTTAATAAGCCTGTCCAATAAGGCTGTGTGCTGCACTAGCGTGCCGTCCGCTCGGATGTATCCGCTCCTTTTCCAGAGTGCTTACCCTGCATGCACCGTCGACGTCACGTAGGCGGAGTCACTGTATACTGTTACTTCCTGGTCTGCGTGATTCTCAATAGCGAGTATTGACGCCAATAATTCTGCAGCTTGCGCTGAATAATGAGATGGCAATCGAGTTCTAACGAGCAGTTGAAATTCACCATTTGCCAGATGTTTTACCACAGCAACACCTGTGTATCTTTGGCCATCATTTTGATCGATTCTTGAAGACCCGGCAATGAAAACAATCTCTCCCCCTGCAAGTGCATTCTCCTTTATTCTAGGCTGCTCATCACAAAACTCTTCATAGTTTGTGCAATTGTGCATGGGCTCTCCTTCTGTGACTGGCTCAGCTATAAACATAGCTGGGTTCACTATTTTACATCGAACTATTTTAATCGCAGGATTGATATGACTACCTCATAGGCAGAAGCCCTTTGAGAAATCAACGTGCCTTTTGGTTTTTCCAAAATGGCAAAAAGTGTGTGTTCAACAAATAACGTCATAGAACATCCCATCACTATGCTTGCAGCCTTTTCTATGGCGAATTCGACAGCTGCCAAACTTTGTCTGCATGGAAAGTGACCTCTCATCACTGGGTCCAAAATTCCTCTGTAATATGCAAGGGGAGTGTACCCCAATGTGGTTCTCTGTGTGAGTACTGCTGTCATAAAAGTACCATCTGTATCAAACCATTCTTACATTGCCTGAGTCCACACAATTTTTTCTTTCCTTGCCTATGCTTTCTTTAAGGCCTGTAAGAGCGGCCGTGTATATGAGCTGTAGTCAAAGACACATGCCCTGGCATAATTGCATAATCCTAGAAAACTCTGCATCTGTTTTATCGTGTGTGGCTTAGCTGTTTTTAAAATGCCCTCAGCTCTTTCAGGGGTGACCTTCTTTTCCTCATGTGAAATCAATTGGCCTATGTACAACACTTCTTGTTGACAATATTGTAACTTTTCCTTGTCAACCTTATATCCTTTGGACCTCATTACAACCCTGGCGCTAATGGGTTAAAGGCGCCGTAAAAGGCTGCAGCGCCGTTAACCCATTAGCGCCTAATTACGAGGTCCTTTTGCGGGACCCGACCTTAACGGCTGGTCTAGACCAGCCGTTAAAGTAGGGACCCGCAAAGGGACCTTCGCGGTAAGTATGGTACCGCAATTTGCGGTACCGTACTTAGCGCCTTTGCCATTCCCATTAAGCCCTATGGGGCAAAAATGGGAATGGGGAAGGGCCATGGGGAAATGGAGAAATACCGCCCCACCAACCTTGGAATGGGGCGGTATTTTCCCATTTCACCATGGCGGACACGTTACGATACCAGCACCAACCATGGTGCTAATAGCGCCATGGTTTAGCGACGGTATCGTAATGAGGGCCTTTGTCAGCAAGTATAATCATCAGCTGAACAGTTTCGCGTCTGCACTCTCCCTCTGTGGTGCAGCAAACTAAAATGTCATCTACATATTGCAGCACACTTTCTAAAGCAATATTGCTGAAGTCCATCTGGAGGACTCTGTTGAAAATTGATGGGGACTCATAGGCCCTCATTACGACCTCAGCGGTAGCCATGCCGTTATTGGCGGCATGGCTGCCGCCAAAATCGCGTCCGGGTCCACAGAATGAGGAATTACCAGGCCATTCTGAGTTCGGAAGGCCCGGTAATTCCTCCCTTCAAGGACCCGGACCCGATCCTTCCCCATTCCCATTCAGCCCCCATAGGGCTGAATGGGAATGGGAGAGGGAGCAAACAACAGGCCATTAGGAGTTGGCCCGTTGTTTGCTCCCTCTTCCCCTCGCGGGACCCGGTAAGCATGTCTGGTTTGACCAGGCGTTACTTCCTGGGTCCCGCGAGGGGACCTCGTAATGAGGCGGTACGGGGTAAATGGCACTGGCACCTTTTACGGCGCCGTTAACCCCGTACCGCCAGGGTCGTAATGAGGCCCATAGTATCCCTGGAGCAGCCTCGTGCTTTTTAATTGCACTTGTCTAAAGGTAAACAATGTCAAATCTTGTGAGTCTTTGTTCAATGGGATTGTGAAAAACGCATTTTTCAAGTCAATCACTGTGAAATATCGTGCATCAACAGGTATATTACATAGAATTGTAGATGGGTTCGGGATTAAAGGGAACTCGGCCTGATGCTCCTGTAAAGCCCTGAGTATTCATCGCATTGCCAGATATAAAAAATGTGCCCTCACGTATACACAAGCATGTTGACCCGTGTCCACTAAGAACGAAAAGGATTTGCCGCCTATATTTACGTCTATCCTCGGTTCCTCATGAGGATTCGGCGTTACAGATAGGACTGAACACATCAGGTCTCCCAGTGAGATGTCCTATTGCGGGTACAGTCTCATTCCATCACCTGTGAATGGATTTCCTCCATCAACAGTGACACCTCCTATTCTACGCATCATTGGCAATTCTGTGTATGTGTTCTGCTGAAGTTGCAAAGTAGATTGCTGCGATTGTCCTTGTGGTTGGTTACCCTTCACTTGCTGCAATTGCAAGCCTTGCTGCACTCTCCGGGCTTGCTGCTGCACTGTTTGATCTTGCACAAATCCATTTCCGCTGTGCTGCGAATATGCAGGGGGATTTGGCATTCTCTGTCTTGAAAACTGATCATTCTGTACCATTCCTTGGCTTCTAGACATTCGAGCCATGTGCCCTGTCATTCCACATGTCCAACATATAGGCGGTGGTCTCCCCATCTGCCTATATTGCATATTCTGAATACCATTTTGCATATTCTGAAAACCTCCCTGATTATTCTGGCAATTCCCTTTCTTACCTTGCCAACCTCTACCTCGATATCCTCTTCCTCATGGAGCATATCCACTATTTGTCTGATCAAACTGTCTTTGGTTATTTACTTGTGGCATGTTCACTGCCTGCTGCGAATTTGATCCGCCTACGCTAGTTAACATTGCCCATTCAATGGCGTACTTGGGCAGTTTTTTCTGAACTAATTTTGCTTCCTCACCTTTTCGCCCACCGTCCTTTTTGCGATTCTTACCCACTAATTTCTTGAGCTGCTTCTGTACTTGCTCTGGCAACCCTTGGCACAATATATGATAAAACCCAGGTATACATTTCCCCCAAGCCTCGCGAGTTTTAAGTGCCCAAGCGTCTTGAAAATTTTGAATGTTAAAGCAACGGATTCCCTCCCTCTTTCATCTTTCTTGTCATTATAGCTCCCATATCGGATGTGTCCGGATATAGCACTCAAAGCACTTTCCAAATTGCTGCTCTACAATTGTTAAACAGTGCTCCATCATGCGCGGTGTTGACTGTAGTCACACCACGGTAACCTGTCTGTGTCCGTACGTCATCAGCTCTCTCACCAATTATGGCGATTAGAAGACCATTAATATCCCCTATAACTAATGTATTCCCTCCCGTCATTTTTTCTAACTCATGTATCCATTTTCCAGCGCCGGAAGTTAAACTCATGAGTTTACATTTTAAATTATCTCTGTTTACCTGGGGCCACGGTAAATATTGCGGCCAGGCCCCTCCCTTTCCTAACAAGGGGAACTGTGACGCTCCAAACTAATTCTCATCCCTCATCATTTGTCTGTCTACCACCGGGGTAATATTCCCACATCGCCATCTACCTGGCAAAGATCTTAACCTACATACATAAGGTGGGGACTCCCCCCTCTGACCGTGGGGTTGCCCCTTATGTCGGTCTGACTGTGTCAGTGGCACTGGCGCTTTAGACATAGGAATCTTTAAATCTGACCATCTGACTCCTTTATACAAAGGCGAATATCCCTCTGGATCACATACATCACTTCTCTCTTCCCTGTGTAAGGTTTCCCTTTCTTCGTCTGATACTTTTTGTGCCCAACTTGTGCGACTTCTCTCATCATCATCTCTATTTAATGTTATTCTGTCTAAAGACAGCACCTTGTGTCTCGCACTACAGGAGGCTTCCTCTGTGTCATACAACTGAGTGCTTTCAAGACGCTCATTTTTTCCCTTCCCGTGTGATTACTTCTGGGTTTGCATTTTGTGGTATATTCTGTCGATTGTTTCCCCAATACTTCGCGAGTCAAACTCGTCTTCTAGATTTACCCTAGATGTACCTGATAATGACTCGGATTCTGGAAAAAATTCCTCTATGTCTTCCCAGGCTACCTGTGGATTGGGATCTCTTACTTCTCTTTCCAAATACTCAAGATCACATGCTCTCTGTCTTCTTTTACATTCTGTGTCGTCATCAACTTCTCTGCGCTTTCTCGCTTCCTCTCTTACTCTGTCTTCCTCTTTCTTTTTCATATACCTACTTTCATATGCCCTTCGTATCTCCTCATCCCTTTGTCTCTGTATTCTTTTCTCTCTTATCCTTTCCTGTTCATCATCTTCTATTCTTTTTCTTCCTAGCCTTTCCAGTTCATCGGCTATTCTTTGTCTATTGTAATGTTTTCTTTGCTCTACTGCTCTCTCCTGTTTTTTAACTTGCTCATCTTGATATAACTGTTCTTGTCTTTGTCTATCGTTTCTGTTCGCTCCTTCATCTTTCACTCATTCCTCCCTTTCTTTGTCTTTTCTGTCTTGTTCGTCTTGATCTCCCCTTTATCATACATCCTCCCATCCATTCGTTCTGTAAGAGCGCCATCTCATCAGTTTTATCCTTGTCTCCTTTCTATCTCTTTATCTCTCTCCTTATATCTAGAGATGTACTTGCTCGATCACTTTTCTCCTTGTTGCGTCTCTCCTTGTCCCTCAGGACTTTGGAAGTTATATCTTTCTCTGTTTCTTTCTCTGGGCCCTCATCACTACTTTGTGTAGGTGACTCATATGATGGATTGCTTTATCCCGTCGCTTCTCTAAGTTACCTTAATGGGTATAACCCTTTGTTATTCTTAGTTTCGTCTTTCATTTCAGATGGGGCGGGCGGAGCAGAAGGCTCTTCACCCCCCCTTTGCATATGTTCAGTATCCAATCTAAAGGAGGCTCCTCCTCCTTTTCGTGTTCGTTCATTTTCCAAAGCTCTAGACTTGCTAGGTGCTTTTATAACTTTTTTTCCTGTGTATGCAGCATGCAAATATACCCTCTAAATCTGCTCCAATTGGAACTTAAGCTAATTCCTTTAAAACTGTCTTTAACCAGTCTCGTCTTCTATGCGCCCCGTTAATGGGCTCTGAATTAAAGCTTCTTCTAGCACTCTTTAAAGTCTAGGAACAGGGCGTATCCTCATAGCGTGGCCACACTCACGACTATTCTTCCTCATATTTTGCTCGGTCACACTCAAGTTAATGTCTTGTTTCCCATATACATATATATATTACACTCTTACTCTTTGTTATATTTTATCCTGCCTCCCTCCATTATTCTCCGTTATTTATAATGCATGCATCCCTTTGCCACACTCTTTGGTCTATTCACTCACTGTTTGCATCTTTTTAATTTTCGAACCCTCAAGATCACTGCCTTCGTTACCGCCTCTTCGAGCCGCTTTCCGATCTGCTTTGCGTAGATGTGGGAGGGGTTTCTATCTGAAAATAGGGGTCACGTAAAACCGTCCCTTGCAAGGAGTTGCCTATTCTAACCACTTATACTGGGAGCTTCACGTCCTGTCAGCCGAATGGCAAAGGTCGTACGATATTGCTGAAACTCTAAAGTTACTTATGTCGACGGCCAATGGTTTATCTTATCTAACCATATTATCTCTGCTACCAAGTGAACTGGAGGCTCCGTCCAGCCCTTTAAGATGAGTAGTGGTTCCATGGAGATAGATGGGGATGCAGATTTTATTCATACATCAATAATCAAGATGACACAAATAGTTCGGCAAAAATGTGTCTGTTTTAATGCCAAGTATCTAAAACAGGGAGTACAATGAAAATCAACAATCGCTCGATACTCTGACTCTAACTACTTCATAAAAAAACATGGGCTTTTGTACCCAAAAGTGGTCATTACTGACGTGCTGACCTGCGTCACTACCAACATCATCCTATGTGGCAAACTACAAAAACCTATCAGGAGGTGGGATTGGTTCTAAGTGAATAACTAAGCATAGGTTGTATATCTGTATGGAGTAATGGAGAGAGGTAATTGGATAGTTAACATCAGGTGGGGCAACTAAGCCCTCCCCTAAAATGGCCACTATGAACGTCACTAAATGTACCACATCCCATTGGCTACACATACTATAGGACCCCCAATTACGTGGTCCTCTACAATTGGTTGGCTTCTAACCCCCGTCAGTACTTTTACTTTTCCACCTACGTGAAAAGCATGCAGACTGAACAACCAAGTGCAGATGAGCTCATCTTAGCACCAGCTTCCCACCAATTAAAATATAATCCATCATCACCTCAATGGTCCAGTGTCATTAGTGCTTTAAAGTTGGCCTTGAGTTTGTACTGTTCTCTGAGAATTTTTAAGGAGTATGGGCTCTAGCCGGCTTCCGTGCGTAGGTGTGATCATCTCGTTCGTCCAACTTCCTTCTATCACATGACTGGACACCGTGAAATTGAGCCTTTTTGTATATTTGATTTTATTTTCAATAGTCCTATGATGTGTTTTGTTTTTGCTTGACCTCTCTGAGCAGGAGCTTCTGTTCTTTCACGTTAATTGTATCCAATGCCAGCCAATTCTAGTTTGATAAGACCTTGGCTTTCTTGGCTCAGTGAACTCCTTAGCTGAACATTTATTCTGTTTAATTCAATTGCTTTTCTTGACAGCGAAAGTGAAATGAGACCTTCTGTTATGTTCAGTACTGCATATATACGTAGCGGAAACATCCATCCTTTCTTAGTCCATATGTCTATAGAGGTATATATGTATATGTTGGCACTTGCCGCGGTCTAATTTATTTAAAAGCATGTGGCTAGCTTCATGATTGCTTTGCTGCTTGCGTTTCATTGCATCTGTACACGTTTAAACTTAACTAAGTATCTTCTTCAGGTCTGTGGAATAAGTCTCTTCATCTTGATTCCAAGACGTCACTTATCCTTAATACCTTCTTGTGCTTTATGAATCGTCTGCCTCTCTGCTCCAATTATCTTTCTATATGGGTGTCGATTCAATTTTGTATGACGTCACCATTCATTTTTGCCATTTAATTTCTCTGCTTCTACAGGAATTTTGTTCAAATGGCCATCATATTGTCTTGGATGCAGGTATGGTTTCCTCAATGGGTACTTTACCTCCCATATTCTCTTAGGTATAAGTATTCTTATGGGTACTGCACAGAGTCCACGCTCTTCTCTTTGCTGGTTTACCTGTTCAGTATACGTCACATACTTTGGTTCATACGTTTCAGGTAATGTAGACGGGGTATTTGGAGTGGAGGTACTTGGCTCCTCCTCTCCAATGACAAGGTGGACGAAGCCTAAGGACGTGATTGAACTACCAAAAGCTTGAAGCCCAAGCCTGAATTGTTGGATTGTACCAGTAAGCCAAAGTGTGCAAGACTCATAGAACTGAGCCATCTACCTATCATTTTTAGGAAACTCTCTGGACCATGTGGTGCTGAATGTGTGGAAGGGAGTTGTTATTTGAGTCATTCTGACATTTCTTTTGAGACACTATTTTCCTTTTGTATTGCCCTAACACATTTGTCAATTTGAAAAGGAGGGCAATGTTAGT
This sequence comes from Ambystoma mexicanum, assembly GCF_040938575.1. Classification (NCBI taxonomy): domain Eukaryota; kingdom Metazoa; phylum Chordata; class Amphibia; order Caudata; family Ambystomatidae; genus Ambystoma; species Ambystoma mexicanum. The sequence goes on along the minus strand of NC_090927.1, from coordinate 669,239,132 downwards.
TTATTTTTTGGTATAGGCCTTTTTATTTTGACTAGACTGGCTTGGACTTGTTTCCGATTTGTTTAATGGTCGAGACTACTCCCATTCTAGAGTTAGGGAATTCTACCAATCCAGCCAAAATACCAAATAAAGGTTTTTGAAACTTGTATCCATTGTCTCTATGTCTACTATTGATATCATGCCTTCCTTACAAGACGCATGCAATTAGCAGCATTTTCATTGGAGGATGGGACAGGATGGCCAGGGGTTGCAATAGATTGACTTGCGGTCGCAAGCTGATGGTCAGGGTTTGCAGCTGCAGCCACTAGCGACCCTTAAATGGTTCTGTTCAGCCAGATGAAAGGAGATATGCCACGGAAGCTGTGAGAGGCTGGAGTATTGAGAGTCAGTGATGGTTCGATGGCTTTCAAAGAGATCTCCAGTGCTTCATTTGTAAGAAATAAAGTGCCAGGGCTCAGCCATTTTCTGTCACACCTTTGGCGGGCACCTCGATGCGCACAGTTGACACCACCGACAGGTGCTCCATGCACGCTCAACATATTTGCGGTTAAAGATGCAACTCCCAGAGGTTCATTGGGGGACTTGGATGCACTGTGTGCTTTACAGGTACTGATCGACATATTATATTATTTGTGTCTTCATATAATGTAAATGCTTAAGTGCTTCTTTAAAGCGCATCATCGTTAACGTTTTGTTCTGATCCTATCATTGGCAAGTGCAGCATGTTAACCCTCTATCCACAGAAATAATAGCAATCATGCTTTCCTCATATGATAAATTGATAGACAAACGCAGGCAAAATAATTACTGAACTGATATTGGCCTTTTGACTGATCTTGCCCCTGTGTTAGGGCCGCTGGCTTTTGACTGTCCTGTTGTTGTCAACCCACCCTGCTGGGTATTAGAGTAGAGAATGTGCAACACTGTCAGGCAGGCTGAGAGGGGCAGTGTGCAGGCATGGTCAGTATCAGTGTCCAGCACTGTCACCTTCCAACTCATTGTTATTCATGAAATTGGATTAATAGCCCTGCCCTGCGAATCTGGATCTTCAGGTTTGTGAATAACAATGAGTCAGTGTTCACCGTTGTTGATTGATAGATTGCTATGAATGACTGACAGTCAACATATTAAAGTTGTCAAAACACCACAACATAATCAAGCCGGGATCAGAAATAAGTGCTGGGGCTGAGCCCTGGAAAGCCCCCCTACCCACAAATTAAGCACTGGTGCTTACCTGTCATGGCATTTTGAGAGAGGAGGAGGACTTGACATGGTCTACCAGCGGCACACCCATTAAAGCAGCCAGACGCCTTTTTCCATATCCTAGCAACGCTTGGGCTTGGTGTGGCTTTCTATGGCAAGCTGAATGCTAACTCCATTTGCAGCAATCCCGCTCGCATTTAAAGCTTGCAGCATCGCGGCCTCGCAGAGTGCTTCCCATCATCACAAACCTGATACTGCCGACTGGAACACACACTGCAGTACGATTGAAATCTGCACCCTTTGAATAGCAGGTAACATTAGGAAAGCCTGTGGCTCAACAGTGCTTTTTCATTTGCTCAATCAGTCAGGGAGAGCGTCCCTTCACAAACGGTACATTTAGACGTTCCAAAATGTCTCTAATGCTGGCTATTTGTTTGTTACCCCTCTCCCCTTATCTTTCTCACACGCCTCATACCGTCCTGGCCCTGACCTCGGGCTGGGCGTACCTCACGGCCGTGAGGACTCTTCTGCCTCCTGAGAAACGCTGTTATTCACCCTGAGAAGGCTCCTCACCCTCCACATAGGCTCGACACATGTGCACCTCGGGTAAGAGCCTCACGGCCAGTTTTCCTAAATGGCGTTTCTACTTTAAATGTCTGTCTCTATGTAACCACTGATACATAGACGTTATTCCAACACAGTGTGTGTGTTTTTTCTTTCTCTCTTCCTGCCTGCCTCCTCACTCGGTGCCCTAAGCTTAGTGAATATTAAGGCACTGCAATTCTGCATCATCAGCAGGTTCTTCACGACGGTGACTCTACTGATTTCGTCATCCCAGCCTCCGCCGATACAGTACGGACCGCCATTTAATCCAAGGCCCTTTTCACCCCTCACAGTAAGAATTGTTCACCGTATATGGGAGGTCCTTTTGATAGCCCGTAACCAATAGTTTTTAGCTTTGTTCCCTTCTCATTTGACTCTTCCCAATCCCTTTTTTGATTTTTTGCCACCACTCACAAACAGCCCATTAATTTACCTTTAATTGTCCTCCCCACCCCCCTTTCTCAACAGGGTCCTCAACTTCACGCCCTGAAGAAGGTGGCTTTACCTGTTTAACCTGCCACCGAAATGCGACATTGCAAGGGGACACTGTTGGTCGCTCAGACACGTCCACCTTTTTCTGAATATGGACTTTTGTTCCATTTGTTCCAACCTTTTGTCTCCCCTGAACGCGTTGGCAAACCCAATGGGGGTTCCCTTCGAAGTAGCTGCTGCCTTGACATGGGAATGCTACAAAAATGGAAGTGGAATGGCCTCCAGCTGTATATAATGAAATTCATTGTTTTCAAGCTGTCTCGAATTTAAGAGACGGGCAGTTGGACGAAGAAATTGTACTTTAAATTACTAAAAGTATTAGTTAGCCTCACAACTGCTGAATCATTTAAATTTAATTGCAAACAGTTGCTTTATTTATTCTCTATGCTTTTTTCATTTTGTCTTTTCTTCTGTACTCTATATGACCATCCTTCAAGTCACCCACACCGTTTCAACACTGGGTCTTGTCTATTCACCAGTCTATACTGTCTTTTCATTTTAAGTGTAGTCTGTTCACACTTATGATACAGATTAACATTTCCAGAATATGACAAATGGTTTTATAGTTGCTTCTACTCTGTATTGATCAAGATTTACATTATTCAATGAATTACGCTACCTTCTGTGCTTTTGTCCACATTTATCTTTTTTTTTGGAACAATAATAATTCTAATTTTTGATATAACCACAGGCTGTGTCTTTGTGTTATTTGGCGTACAACACATGTTCCGTTTGGGATTTGATTTTGTTCAAACCCACTGATTGATATCTTATATCTTTGCAACATAGCAGCATTCCAGGTATCAGCACATAGCAGCAGTTTTCTCTTTTTGATATATTTATGAGTAGTGCCCACATTGCTGCTTGTCCTACTAGAGCACCCCAATTTTCTGTTTTCTCTGGCTCGGTGGTGACATTGTTGCACTCCTGCTTTTTCATAACAAACAAAATATAGACAGTATCAATGAACAATTAAATAAATCAAACAGTCACAAACAGTATTACAGGGTCCACTATTAGACAGGTTAGGTTAGAACTCATACGAATAACGAATGCTTGGCCGCGCCATACAAGATACTAGAGTTTCCTTATAAAGACCAACTCACCTGTCACTGTTGAAACTACATCAGTCTCTAGGGACTTCCCGGACCCTCCTCGGCTCCGATTACTTCTTCGTACCTATGGGGATGGAATGAGACATTGCAAGAATTATTATAGACAGAATACAGACAGTCTATGTGAACAATAGTCATAACTAAAAGACTTACCTTCTAAGTGGAACACGACCCGACCTACCTTATGTGGTTGAGACCGACGCCTCCAGCGTGGCTATGGGGGCTGTGTTATCATAGAGAGACCCAGACACCGGACAGTTACATCCTATAGCATTTTTGTCCCGTAAGTTAACAGCCCCAGAAAATAACTATGCCATAAATGACAAAAAACTGTTGGCGATCAAAGGAGCCCTTAAAAACTGGAGACACTACCTCCTGGGGGCTAGGCATATTGTCACCGTTATCACAGATCATCGCAATTTGCAGTATTTAAAAACAGCCAAAGCCCAATCTTCTTGTCAGCTTCGCTTGGCTCGCTTCTTTGCAGAGTATGATTTCATAATCACGTACCGACCAGGAGCGTGGAACGGAAAAGCTGATGCTCTGTCACGAATGAGCGATAACAAAGACGCATTTATACCATCAGAACCAGTACCCATTATTCAGGAACATATTCAGAACCAGATCGCAGTAACCACCTGCTGGGAAAAATTGAAGGTCGACCTCCAATCTCAAATGGATCAAACCGCCCAACAAGAATGGTTAAATAAGGGAGAACAGTACTCCGTCACGGACAACTTACCCTATTTTCAGGGGAGACTATACATTAGGGATAAATAAACTCAAGACAAGATTATAGCAAGCTACCATGAATCATTAGTGGAGGGACACCCCGGGATGACTAAAACACGGCCCAAGATCAGGAAGAATTATTGGTGGCCAACTTGGAGAAAGGATGTAGCCCAATTTATTGCGACCTGCAAAGTTTGTGCACAGCAGAAATCCCAAAAGGCCAGCCCTCCAGGATTATTACGTCCCCAAAGCATACCACCGGTCCCTTGTCATACATTATCCATGGACTTAATTACAGACTTGCCTCCCTGTGCCGGCTTCAACACAATCTTAGTGGTGGTGGATTTATTCTCTAAAATGGCACACTTTATTCCACTAAAAGGACTTCCTACTGCTGGAACCCTGGCCACTGTATTCCTAGAGCAAATAGTCAAATTACATGGCTTCCCTTCAGTACTGATCTCTGATCGGTGGACACAATTTGTCTCAGCCTTCTGGAGGAGTTGTTGTAAGATAGTGCAAATTGATCTTTGCCTCTCTACCAGTCACCACCCCCAGACCGATGGTCAAACTGAAAGGACTAATCAGATGCTAGAGCAATACCTGAGATGCATGCTGCAGCAGACTGAAGGATCCTGGAAGGATGTTCTGTAGTTAACTGAATTTGCTTACAATAACTCTATCCACACTAGCACAGGACAGACCCCATTTTATATCATGAATGGTCGGCACCCTCAGACATCTTCCTTTGACCCGCTTGATGAGCTAGAAATGCCGGCAATCACCTCCCTACATAAGACTATTACCCAAACCCTCAAGGATGCAACTAAGAGCTTAACTAAAGCCAAAAAACAGCAAAAGAAGTTCGCTGACAGGCATAGAAGGGAAGCTCCACATTACAAAATCAGAGATAAAGTATTGTTGGCTGCCAGAAATATACCAATAAAAGGGCCCCGGGTCTTCCGCCCTAGTTACCTTGGGCCCTATCCCATCAAAGCCATCATCAACCCAGCCGCAGTAAAGCTAGATCTACCCGACAATATGCGAATTCATCCAGTGTTTCACGTTTCCCTCTTAAAGCCTGTGAAGACTGAGACTAGGATCAATAAACCACCGGAACCTGAAATTAACGAAGGAGAACCCAAGTACGAGGTTAAGGACATCTTAGATTCTAAAATGGTACTGTCAAAACTGTACTACTTAATCGACTGGAAGGGTTATGGACCTCAAGATCGCACTTGGGAGCCTGTGGAATTTGTCCATGCACCTCGAATAATCAGGCGGTTTCTTCATAACAATCTCACCAAGTCTGGACCAGGTAGAGGATCGCCCGTGAGAGGGGGCTTGCGGGGAAGTGATGTCATGGCCACTGGACAAGTTGCCAGTTCTTCTTCATCCTCAGGGTCCAATTGGACCCAGTCCTGGCGCTCCTGGGGCCAGGCTCATGTAAAAGTGTGCCTTGCACACTCTGTGCCAATGGCAGGTGCAGCTGGGCCGGGCGTGGCCATAGAACAGCATTTGAAGGCATGTGCCAGAGTCCCTGGGAAGGGCAAGGTGGAGTCAGTAGGCGGGGCTACAGGGAGGGGCCTGAGCCAGCCTATATAAGGCCAACCCATCCACGTGCATGCCGTTGCTTCACGTTATTCTGCTTTCAGATGCGTACCGCTCTCTGCTGTGCCTACCTGTGCATCACTGGGTTCCTGCAGCTCCATTCCTGAAGACATCTCTGAGGACGCTCCTTAACTGCTGCCAGCCGCTACATCGGTGTGTGTGCCTCTTACCTGATCCGGCTACTCCATCGCTGAGGGCGCTCCTTACCTGCTGCCAGCCGATACGTCGATGTGCGCGCCTCTTACCTGAATCCAGCTACTCCATCGCTGAGGGCGCTCCTTACCTGCTGCCAGCCGCTACATAGATATGCGCGCATCTTAACCGGCATTCCAATACTGCCGGAGCCGGAGTCTTCATCTTACCTAATCCGGGCACCCAGTTACCCGGAGCTCCTCTTCTCTCCATTTTCTCCGTGGTATCTTTATCCTGCAACCGCGAATTTTCATCGAGCATCCAGAGGCCATTCTTTGCCGTCGGCCTGCACCTGTGAGGGAAGAAAGAACATAACACGTTAGAACTCATACGAATAACGAACGCTTGGCCGCGCCATACAAGAGACTAGAGTTTCCTTATAAAGACCAACTCACCTGTCACTGTTGAAAGTCCATCAGTCTCTAGGGACTTCCCGGACCCTCCTTGGCTCTGATTACTTCTTCGTACCTATGGGGATGGAATGAGACATTGCAAGAATTATTATAGACAAAATACAGACAGTCTAATTGAACAATAGTCATAACTAAACGACTTACCTTCTAAGTGGATTGGTCGCAGCTGGTCTGGATCAACACTTCCACGGACCAGTGAAGCAACTTGGTCTGTTCTACACTCCCTGCTAGGATAAGCAGGATGGATAGCTCAACATTACAAAACAACAGGTGAGCTTTTATGGGAAGAAGCTTGCACACTGTAGTTTGGCACAAAAAGGTTGGGGGAAGTCACAATACCCCCAATCCATTTTCATTGCCTCTCGTCTTCACTCAGGGGCAACACCAGTATCTCAAGCAGCAGGCCCAGCAGCAACCTGGAGGGGAGACGATTCCGAGGAGTCAAGACAAGGGAGGGCTCCAACCTTGCCCCAACGCCCCCGTGGAGACCAGGTGAGCGTAAGAATGATAAGACGAAGAAAACTTTTGCTTTATACCAAGCAATGAGCTGTTCTGTTCAAAAACTGTATTAACAAAGTGAGGTCCATTATCCGATCTCATTACTTCACCCACTCCCCATCTAGGAAACACTTCTCGCAATAATAATTTTGCTGCACAGGTAGAGTCTGGATGTGTGCATGGACCTGCCGCAATCCATCGAGAAAATGGACATACTGCAACAAACAAATATCGGTATCCATTGCAAACTTGTATCATGTCGTCATAATCAATATGCAAGTACTGAAAATGGCCATTGGGTCTTGGGATGACTCCCCTCACTGTGCAAAGTGTATGCCCAGCAATGAGTTGTTGGCAAACAATACAATTTACCATAGAAAATGCAACATGCTCCATTAGGTTCGGTACAATCCAATCCTCAGCAATAGTTACAGCAAGATTCTCCCTAGTTGTATGCGCTGGGTAGTGTAGCTGTTCCAGTGCCACCCTTAATAAGGCTGTAGGCATCACTGGTTTACCAGTGCTGTCTTGTTGCCACAATGCTTTAGAGGTGTTTAAAGAACACCCTCTTCGCATCCACAAATTCTTTTCCTCTTGCGGTGTCTCTCGTTGGAGCTCTACTATCTGTGTTTTAGGCATATGTTATATCCCTCACCCACAATCATCATCACATTCATCCTTTCATTCACATCAATGGTTTCAATATTCATCATCCCTGTATCTGTATTTGCTATGCGCTTGGCTTCAGCGTCTGCTGCTTGATTACCGTGCAAGATAAAATCTGTCCCTTTCATGTGAGCTGCGCATTTAACGACTGCTATGCCCACTGGGAGTTGTATTCCCTTAATAAGCCTGTCCAATAAGGCTGTGTGCTGCACTAGCGTGCCGTCCGCTCGGATGTATCCGCTCCTTTTCCAGAGTGCTTACCCTGCATGCACCGTCGACGTCACGTAGGCGGAGTCACTGTATACTGTTACTTCCTGGTCTGCGTGATTCTCAATAGCGAGTATTGATGCCAATAATTCTGCAGCTTGCGCTGAATAATGAGATGGCAATCGAGTTCAACGAGCAGTTGAAATTCACCATTTGCCAGATGTTTTACCACAGCAACACCTGTGTATCTTTGGCCATCATTTTGATCGATTCTTGAAGACCCGGCAATGAAAACAATCTCTCCCCCTGCAAGTGCATTCTCCTTTATTCTAGGCTGCTCATCACAAAACTCTTCATAGTTTGTGCAATTGTGCATGGGCTCTCCTTCTGTGACTGGCTCAGCTATAAACATAGCTGGGTTCACTATTTTACATCGAACTATTTTAATCGCAGGATTGATATGACTACCTCATAGGCAGAAGCCCTTTGAGAAATCAACGTGCCTTTTGGTTTTTCCAAAATGGCAAAAAGTGTGTGTTCAACAAATAACGTCATAGAACATCCCATCACTATGCTTGTAGCCTTTTCTATGGCGAATTCGACAGCTGCCAAACTTTGTCTGCATGGAAAGTGACCTCTCATCATCCCTGTATCTGTATTTGCTATGTGCTTGGCTTCAGCGTCTGCTGCTTGATTACCGTGCCAGATCAAATCTGTCCCTTTCATGTGAGCTGCGCATTTAATGACTGCTATGCCCACTGGGAGTTGTAGTGCCTTAATAAGCCTGTCCAATAAGGCTGCGTGCTGCACTGGCGTGCCGTCCGCTCGGAGGTATCCCCTCCTTTTCCAGAGTGCTAACCCTACATGCACCGTCGGCGTCACATAGGCAGAGTCACTGTATACTGTTACTTCCTGGTCTGCCTGATTCTCAATAGCGAGTATTAACACCAATAATTCTGCAGCTTGCACTGAATAATGAGATAGCAATCGAGTTCTAACGAGCACTCGAAATTCCCCATTTGCCACATGTTTTTACCACAGCGGCACCTGTGTATCTTTGGCCATCATATTGATCGATTCTTGAAGACCCGTCAATGAAAACAATCTCCCCCCCTGCGAGTGCATTCTCCTTTATTCTAGGGAGCTCATCACAAAACTCTTCATAGTTTGTGCAATCATGCATGGGCTCTCCTTCTGTGATTGGCTCAGCTATAAACATAGCTTTGTTCGCTATTTTTCATCGAACTAATTTAATTGCTGGATTTGATATGACTACCTAATAGGCAGAAGCCCTTTGAGAAGTCAACGTGCCTTTCGGTTTTTCCAAAATGTCAAAAAGTGTGTGTTCAACAAATAATGTCATAGAAAATCCCATCACTATGCTTGTAGCCTTTTCTATGGCGAATACGACAGCTGCCAAACTTTGTCTGCATGGAAAGTGACCTCTCATCACTGGGTCCAAAATTACTCTGTAATATGCAAGGGGCTTGTACCCCAATGTGGTTCTCTGTGTGAGTACTGCTGTCATAATAGTACCATCTGTATGCGATAATAAAAAGAATTCCTCTGCATAATAGGGGATGCCTAAAACTGGGGCTGTGCAAATTGCTTTTTTCAATTTATCAAACCTTCAAATTCTTCCATTGCCTGAGTCCACACAATTTTTTCTTGCGTTGCCTATGCTTTCTTTAAGGCCTGTAAGAAAGGCCGTGTATACGAGCTGTAGTCAAAGACCCATGCCCTGACATAATTGCATAATCCCAGAAAACTCTGCATCTGTTTTATCGTGTTTGGCTTAGCTGGTTTTAAAATGGCCTCAGCTCTTTCAGGGGTGACCTTCTTTTCCTCATGTGAAATCAATTGGCCTATGTACAACACTTCTTGTTGACAATATTGTAACTTTTCCCTGTCAACCTTATATCCTTTGTCAGCAAATACAATCATCAGCTGAACAGAATCGCGTCTGCACTCTCCCTCTGTGGTGCAGAAAACTAAAATGTCATCTACGTATTGCAGCACAACGTTTTCTAAAGCAATATTGCTCAAGTCCATTTGGAGGACTCTGTTGAAAATTGATTGGGACTCACAGTATCTCTGGGGCAGCATTGTGCTTTTTAATTGCACTTGTCTAAAGGTAAACAATGTCACATCTTGTGAGCCAATCACTGTGAAATATCGTGCATCAACAGGTATATTACATAGAATTGTAGATGGGTTCGGGACTAAAGGGAACTCGGCCTGTTGCTCCTGTAAAGCCCTTAGTATTCATCTCATTGCCAGATATACAAAATGTGCCCTCACATATACACAAGCATGTTGCACCCGTGTCCACTAAGAACGAAAAGGATTTGCCGCCTATATTTACGTCTATCCTCGGTTCCTCATGAGGATTCGGCGTTACAGATAGGACTGAACACATCAGGTCTCCCAGTGAGCTGTCCTATTGCGGGTACAGTCTCATTCCATCACCTGTGAATGGATTTCCTCCATCAACAGTGACACCTCCTATTATACGCATCATTGGCGATTCTGTGTATGTGTTCTGCTGAAGTTGCAAAGGAGATTGCTGCGATTGTCCTTGCGGGTACCTGTCACTTGCTGCAACTGCAAGCCTTGCTGCACTCTCGGCGCTTGCTGCTGCACTGTTTGATCTTGTGCAAATCCATTTCCGCTCTGCTGCGAATATGCAGGTGGATTTGGCATTCTCTGTCTTGAAAACTGATCATTCTGCAACATCCCTTGGCTTCTACACCTTCGAGCCATGTGCCCTGTCATTCCACATGTCCAACATATAGGCAGTGGTCTCCCCATCTGCCTATATTGCATATTCTGAATACCGTTTTGCATATTCTGAAAACCTCCCTTATTATTCTGCCAATTCCCTTTCTTACCTTGCCAACCTCTACCTCGATATCCTCTTGCTCGTGGAGCATATCCACTATTTGTCTGATCAAACTGTCTTTGGTTATTTACTTGTGGCATGTTCACTGCCTGATGCGAATTTGATCCGCCTACGCTAGTTAACATTGCCCATTCAATGGCGTACTTGGGCAGTTTTTTCTGAACTAATTTTGCTTCCTCACCTTTTCGCCTATCGTCCTTTTTGCGATTCTTTTCCTGCAGAAGTCTGCAGTAATGTGCATTGGTCAACTGGATTTCCAACCATGGTTTAGCTTCTATACCCACTAATTTCTTGAGATGCTTCTGTACTTGCTCTGGGAACCCTTGGCACAATATATGATAAAACCCAGGTATACATTTCCCCCAAGCCTCGCGAGTTTTAAGTGTCCAAGCGGCTTTAAAACTTTGAATGTAAAGCAACGGATTCCCTCCCTCTTTCATCTTTCTTGTCATTATAGCTCCCATATCGGATGTGTCCGGATATAGCACTCAAAGCACTTTCCAAATTGTTGCTCTACAATTGTTAAACAGTGCTCTATCATGCGCGGTGTTGACTGTAGTCACACCAGGGTAACCTGCCCGTGTCCATACGTCATCAGCTCTCTCACCAAGTATGGCAATTAGAAGACCATTAATATCCCCTATAACTAATGTATTCCCTCCCGTAATTGTTTCTAACTCATGTATCCATTTTCCAGCGCTGGAAGTTAAACTCAGGAGTTTACATTTTACATGATCTCTGTTCACCTGGAGCCACGGTATATATTGTGGCCTGGCCCCTCCCTCTGACTCTCCAAACTCATTCTCATCTCTCATCATTTGTCTGTCTTCCGCCGGGGTAATATTCCCACATCGCCATCTACCTGGCAATGATCTTAACCTACTTACATAAGGTCGGGGACTCCTCCCTCTGACCGTGGGGTTGCCCCTTATGTCGGTCTGACTGTGTCAGTGGCTCTGGCGCTTTAGACATAGGAATCTTTAAATCTGATCATCTTACTCCTTTATCCAAAGGCGAATATCCCTCTGGATCACATACATCACTTCTCTCTTCCCTGTGCAAGGTTTCCCTTTCTTCGTCTGATACTTTTTGTGCCCAACTTGTGCGGCTTCTCTCATCATCCTCTCTATTTAATGTTAGTCTGTCTAAAGACAGCGCCTTGTGTCTCGCACTACAGGAGGCTTCCTCCGTGTCATACACCTGAGGGCTTTCAAGACGCTCATTTTTTCCCTTCCCGTGTGATTCCTTCTGGGCTTGCATTTTGTGGTATACTCTGTCAATCGTTTCCCCAATACTTCGCGAGTCAAACTCGTCTTCTGGATTTACCCTAGATGTACCTGGTAATGACTTGGATTCGGGAAAAAATTCCTCTACGTCTTCCCATGCTACATGTTGATTGGGATCTCTTCTCTTTTCAAATATTCAAGATCGCATGCTCTCTGTCTTCTTTTACATTCCGTGTCGTCATCAACTTATCTGCCCTTTCTCGCTTCCTCTCTTACTCTGTCTTCCTCTTTCTTTTTCATATCTCTTCGTTCATATGCCCTTTGTATCTCCTCACCCCTTTGTCTCTGTATTCTTTTCTCTCTATCCTTTCCTGTTCATCATCTTCTATTCTTTTTCTTCCTAGCCTTTCTTGTTCATCGGCTGTTCTTTGCCTATTGTAATGTTTTCTTTGCTCTACTGCTCTCTCCAGTTTTTTAACCTGCTCATCTTGATATAACTGTTCTTGTCTTTGTCTATCTTTTCTTTTCACTCCTTCATCTTTCACTCATTCCTCCCTTTCTTTGTCTTTTCTGTCTTGTTCGTCTTGATCTCCCCTTTGTCTTACATCCTCGTCTCCTTTCCATCTCTTTATTTCTCTCCTTATATCTAGAGATGTACTTGCTCGATTACTTTTCTCCTTGTTGCGTCTCTCCTTGTCCCTCAGGACCTTGGAGGTTAGACCTTTCTCTGTATCTTTCTCTGGGCCCTCGTCACTACTTTGCGTATGTGACTCATATGATGGATTGCTCTATCCCGTCCCTGCTTTAAGTTACCTTAATCGGTATAACCCTTTGTTATCCTTAGTTTCGTCTTTTATTTCAGATGGGGTGGGCGGAGCAGAAGGCTCTTCACCCCCCCCCTTTGCATATGGTCAGTATCCAATCTAAAGGGGGCTCCCCCTCCTTTTCGTGTTCATACATTTTCCAAAGCTCTAGACTTGCTAGGTGCTTTTATAACTTTTTTCCTGTGTATGCAGCATGCAAATATATCGTCATATGCTGCAGAACTGCCCTCGATAATGATCTGCCTTGTGGCCATGGGATAAACATTTTGTCTGTGGTCCCCTTCACCCACTGTGCACTGTATTGTTTAAGCTTAAACGCATGTTTCAGTTGCTTTTTGCAGAGATGCACTAATGGAGTAACCTCTTCCATTTCTAACCTTCGCTTTCCTCTTTGCTACCACTCGCTTATGTTTTCGTTACAGTTTCCAATTTATGTCTCAACCAAAATACACTTTGAGTGAAAACCAATCATCGCAAGCTCCAATCCGTCACAACACAATTTTTTACTTTAATCTTGCTAAAAACAACCATCAAAGTTCAATTTTAAAGCAATCAATATTCACATCTCAACTTCACGCTTTTTTATTACTGAAAATATTTTTTTCTTTCAATTCTGACATCATCACACCTTTCACTCACATAAAACAAACAGACAGACTTGACCGGCCACATGTACTACTCACGATCCTCTCTTAGGACTCGTCTTACCCTCTAAATCTGCTCCGATTGGAACTTAAGCTAATTCCTTTAAAACTGTCTTTAACCAGTCTCGTCTTCTATGCGCCCAGCTAGGGGGCTCTGAATTAAAGCTTCTGTTAGCACTCTTTAAAGTCTAGAAACAGGGCGTATCCTCATAGCGTGGCCACACTCACAACTATTCTTCCTCATATATTGCTCGGCCACACTCAAGACGATGTCTTGTTTCCCATATACATATATATATATATTACACTTTTACTCTTTCGTTATATTTTATCCCGCCTCCCTCCGTTATTCTCTGTTATTTATAATGCATGCATCCCTTTTCCACACTCTTTGGTCTATTCACTCACCGTTTGCATCTTTTTCATTTTCGGACCCTCAAGATCACTGCCTTCATTACCGCCTCTTCTAGTCACTTTCTGATCCGCCTCGCGTAGAGGGAGGAGTTTCTATCTGAAAATAGGGGTCACATCAAACCGTCCCTTGCAAGGAGTTGCCTATTCTAACCACTTATACTGGGAGCTTCACGTCCTGTCAGCCGAATGGCAAAGGTCGTACGATATTGCTGAAACTCTAAAGTTACTTATGTCGACGGCCGATGGTTTAACTTATCTAACCATCTTATCTCTGCTACCAAGTGAACTGGTGGCTCTGTCCAGCCCTTTAAGATGAGTAGTGGTTGCCTGGAGATAGATGGGGATGCAGATTTTATTCATACATCAATAATCAAGATGACACAAATAGTTCGGCAAAAATGTGTCTGTTTTAATGTCAAGTATCTAAAACAGGAGTACAACGAACATCAACAATTGCTCGATACTCTGACTCTAACTACTTCATAAAAAACGTGGGCTTTTGTACCCAAAAGTGGTCATTACTGACGTGCTGACCTGCATCACTATGAACATCATATCAGGAGGTGGGATTGGTTCTAAGTGAATAACTAAGCATAGGTTCTATATCTGTATGGAGTAACAGAGAGAGGTAATTGGATAGTTAACATCAGGTCGGGCAACTAAGCCCTCCCCTAAAATGGCCACTATGAACATCACTAAATGTACAACATCCCATTGGCTACACATGCTATAGGACCCCCAACTACGTGGTCCTCTATAATTGGTTGGCTTCTAACCCCCGTCAGTACTTTTACTTTTCCACCTACGTGAACAGTACGCAGACTGAACAACCAGGTGCTGATGAGCTCGTTTTAGCACCAGCTTCCCACCAATAAAAATATCATCCATCATCACCTCAATGGTCCAGTGTCATTAGTGCTTTAAATTTGGCCTTGAGTTTGTACTGTTCTCTGAGAATTTTTAAGGAGTATGGGCACTAGCCGGCCTCCGTGCGTAGGTGTGATCATCTCGTTCGTCCAACTTCCTTCTATCACATGACTGGACACCCTGAAATTGAGCCTTTTTATGTATTTGATTTTATTTTCAATAGTCCTCTGACGTCTTTTGTTTTTACTTGACCTCTCTGAACAGGAGCTCCTGTTCTTTCACGTTCATTTTATCCAATGCCAGCCAATTTAGTTTGATAAGACCTTGATTTACTTGGATCAGTGAACTCCTTAGCTGAACTTTGATTCTGTTTAATTCAATTGCTTTTCTTGACTGCGGATGTTAAATGAGGCCTTCAGTTTTGTTCAGTACTGCTTATATACGTAGCAGAAACATCCATCGTTTCTTAGTCCATATGTTTATAGAGGTATATATGTATATGTTGGCGCTTGCAGCAGTCTAATTTATTTAAAAGCATGTGGCTAGCTTCATGATTGCTTTGCTGCTTGCGTTTCATTGCATCTGAACACGTTTAAACTTAACTAAGTTTCTTCATCAGGTGTGTGGCATATGTCTCTTCATCTTGATCTCAAGACGTCACTTATGCTTAATACCTTCTTGTGCTTTATGAATCGTCTGCCTCTCTGGTCCGATTATCTTTCTATATGGGTGTCGATTCAATTTTGTATGATGTTACCATTCATTTTTGCCATTTAATTTCTCTGCTTCTTCAGGAATTTTGTTCAAATGGCCATCATATTGTCTTGGATGCAGGTATGGTTCCTCAATGGGTACTTTACCTCCCAAATTCTCTTAGGTATAGGTATTCTTATGGGTCCATGCTCTTCTCTTTGCTGGTTTACCTGTTCAGTATACGTCACATACTTTGGTTCATACGTTTCAGGTAATGTAGACGGGGTAGTTGGAGTGGGGGTACTTGGCTCCTCCTCTACAATGACAAGGCAGACGAAGCCTAATGAAGTGAATGAACTACCAAAAGCTTGAAGCCCAAGCCTGAATTGTTGGATTGTAACAGTAAGCTATAGTGTGCAAGAATGATAGAACTGAGCCATCCACCTATCCTTTTTAGGAAACTCTCTAGACCATGTGGTGCTGAATGTGTGGAAGGGAGTTGTTATTTGAGTCATTCTGACATTTCTTTTGAGACACTATTTTCCTTTTGCATTGCTTTAACACATTTGTCATTTTGAGAAGGAGGGCAATGTTAGTTTATTTTTTGATACAGGCGCTTGGCATAGCTCTCAACCATTTGTGACACAAAGGCGGGTGTAATCACCCGATTTTGTTTTTTGGCGGGTGAGACGCCCATTGGAATGAATGGGCTTGCAGGATGCTTGGCGGGTGAGTCAGCCCTTCACAAGGCGGGTGACACCCGCCAAAAGCGTGTGAGTTGAGAGCTATGGCGCTTGGACTTGTTTCCGATTTGTTTAATGGTCGAGACTACTCCCATTCTAGAGTTAGGGCCAGTTAGGAATTCTACCAACCCAGCCAAAATACCAAATAAAGGTTTTTGAAACTTGTATCGATTGTGTCTATGTCTACTATTGATATCATGCCTTTCTTACAAGACGCATGCAATTAGCAGCGTTTTCATTGGAGGATGGGACAGGATGGCCAGGGGTTTCAACAGATTGGCTTGCGGTCGCAAGCTGATGGTCAGGGGTTGCAGCTGCAGCCACTAGCGACCCCTAAATGGTTCTGTTCAGTCAGATGAAAGGAGATATGCCACGGAAGCTGTGAGAGGCTGGAGTATTGAGAGTCAGTGATGGTTCGATGGCTTTCACAGAGGTCTCCAGTGCTTCATTTGTAAGAAATAAAGTGCCAGGGCCCAGCCATTTTCTGTCACACCTTTGGCGGGCACCTTGATGCGCACAGTTGACACCTCTGACAGGTGCTCCATGCACGGTCAACGTATTTGCGGTTAAAGATGCAACTCCCACAGGCTCATTGGGGGAGTTGGATGCACTGTGTGCTTTACAGGTACTATGCGACATAACATATTATCATATTATTTGTGTCTTCATATAATGTAAATGTTTAAGTGTTTCTTTAAAGCGCATCATCGTTAACGTTTTGTTCTGATCCTATCATTGGCAAGTGCAGCATGTTAACCTTCTATCCACAGAAATAATAGCAATCATGCTTTCCTCATATGATAAATTGATAGACAAACGCAGGCAAAATAATTACTGAACTGATATTGGCCTTTTGACTGATCTTGCCCCTGTGTTAGGGCTGCTGGCTTTTCACTGTCCTGTTGTTGTCAACCCACCCTGCTGGGTATTACAGTAGAGAATGTGCAACACTGTCAGGCAGGCTGAGAGGGGCAGTGTGCAGGCATGGCCAGTATCAGTGTCCAGCACTGTCACCTTCCAACTCATTGTTATTCATGAAATTTTTTTAATAGCCCTGCCCTGCGAATCTGGATCTTCAGGTTTGTGAATAACAATGAGCCAGTGTACACTGTTGTTGATTGATATATTGCTATGAATGTTTGACAGTCAACATATTAAAGTTGTCAAAACACCACAACATAATCAAGCTGGGATCAGAAATAAGTGCCAGGGCTGAGCCCTGGAAAGCCCCCTACCCACAAATTAAGCACTGGTGCTTACCTGTCATGGCATTTTGAGAGTGGAGAAGGACTTGACTGGTCTACCAGCGGCACACCCATTAACGTAGCCAGGCGCCTTTTTTCCATATTCTAGCAATGCTCGGGCTTGGTGTGGCTTTCTATGGCAAGCTGAATGCTAACTCCATTTGCAGCAATCCCGCTTGCATTTAAAGCTTGCAGCATCGCGGCCTCGCAGAGCGGTCCCATCATCACAAACCTGATTCTGCCGACTGGATCACACAGTGCAGTACGATTGAAATCTGCACCGCTTGACTAGCAGGTAACATTAGGAAAGCCTGTGGCTCAACAGTGCTTTTTCATTTGCTCAGTCAGGGAGAGCGTCCCCTCACAAACGGGACATTTAGACGTTCCAAATTAATGGGCCTCATTACGACTTCGGCGGCAGCCATGCCGCTATTGGCGGCATGGCTGCCGCCGAAATCGGGTCCGGGTCCGGATTCCCAGAATGGGGAATTACCGGGCCATTCCGAGTTCGGAGGGCCCGGTAATTCCTCCCTCCAGGAATCCAGGCCAGACCTTCCCCATTGCCATTTCAGCCCCCATAGGGCTGAATGGGAATGGGGGAGGGAGCTAACAACAGGCCGATTACGAGCGGCCGTTGTTAACTCCCTCTTCCCCTCGCGGGACCTGGTAACGAAGCCTGGTTTTACCAGGTGTCCTTACCGGGTCACACGAGGGGACCTCGTAATGTGGCGCAACGGGTTTAACGGGTCCGCCTTCTTTAGCGGAGCCCGTTAACCCGTTCCGCCAGGGTCGTAATGAGGCCCAATGTCTCTAATGCTGGCTATTTGTTTGTTACCCCTCTCCCTTTATCTTTCTCACGCGCCTCATACCGTCCTGGCCCTGACCTCGGGTTGGGCGTACCTCACGGGCGTGAGGACTCTCCTGCCTTCTGGGAAACACTGTCATTCACCCTGAGAAGGCTCCTCACCCTCCACATAGGCTCGACACATGTGCACCTCGGGTAAGAGCCTCACGGCCAGTTTTCCAAAATGGCGTTCATACTTTAAATGTCTGTCTCTATGTAACCACTGATACATAGACGTTATTCCAACACAGTGTGTGTGTTTTTTCTTTCTCTCTTCCTGCCTGCCTCCTCACTCGGTGCCCTACACTTAGTGAATATTAAGGCACTGCAATTCTGCATCATCAGCAGGTTCTTCACAACGGTGACTCTACTGATTTCGTCATCCCAGCCTCCGCCGCTACAGTACGGACCGCCATTTAATCCAAGGCCCTTTTCACCCCTCACAGTAAGAATTGTTCACCGTATATGGGGGGTCCTTTTGATAGCCCGTAACCAATAGTTTTTAGCTTTGTTCCCTTCTCATTTGACTCTTCCCCTTCCCTTTTTTGATTTTTTGCCACCACTCACTCACAGCCCATTAATTTACCTTTAATT
Source organism: Ambystoma mexicanum (assembly GCF_040938575.1). Classification (NCBI taxonomy): domain Eukaryota; kingdom Metazoa; phylum Chordata; class Amphibia; order Caudata; family Ambystomatidae; genus Ambystoma; species Ambystoma mexicanum. Next base: position 669,220,405 of record NC_090927.1, on the reverse strand, counting down.
GTCCTCCCCACCCTCCTTTCTCAACAGGGTCCTCAACTTCACGCCCTGAAGAAGGTGGCTTTACCTGTTTAACCTGCCACCGAAATGCGATATTGCAAGGGGACACTGGTGGGCCCTCAGACACGTCCACCTTTACTGAATATGGACTTTTCCTCGGGCAGTTGGACGAAGAAATTGTACTTTAATTACTAAAAGTGTTACTTAGCCTCACAAATGCTGAATCATTTAAATGTAATTGCCAACAGTTGCCTTATTTATTCTCTATGCTTTTTTCATTTTGTCTTTTCTTCTCTACTATATATGACCATCCTTCAGGTCACCCACACCGTTTCAACACTGGGTCTTGTCTATTCACCAGTCTATACTGTCTTTTCATTTTAAGTGTAGTCTGTTCACACTTAAGATACAGATTAACATTTCCAGAATATGACAAATGGTTTTATAGTTGCTTCTACTCTGTATTGATCAAGATTTACATTATTCAATGAATTACGCTACCTTCTGTGCTTTTGTCCACATTTATCATTTTTTTGGAACAATAATAATTCTAATTTTTGATATAACCACAGGCTGTGTCTTTGTGTTATTTGGCATACAACACATGTTCCGTTTGGGATTTGATTTTGTTCAAACCCACTGATTGATATCTCATATCTTTGCAACATAGCAGCATTCCAGGTATCAGCACATAGCAGCAGTTTTCTCTTTTTGATATATTTATGAGTAGTGCCCACATTGCTGCTTGTCCTACTAGGGCACCCCAATTTTCTGTTTTCTCTGGCTCGGTGGTGACATTGTTGCACTCCTGCTTTTTCATAACAAACAAAATATAGACAGTATCAATGAATAATTAAATAAATCAAACAGTCACAAACAGTATTACAGGGTCCACTATTAGACATTTCTTTTCTCAATTCCTTGGTGATGGTCAGAGTTGGTGGACTGTGGGTGGCATATAGGCAGTCCTAACACATCAAAAGGAAAACGTATTCAGCGGAGAAAGGGGATCTCCAACCAATGGATGACAACATTGTCAGTAACTGGAACCCTATTCAGCATGCCGACCATCTGTGGGACCACAGCTTCACACACACGTAATTACTGGGACCACTTTAAGCCCATCAATGACATGCAGGCTCATAGCATCAAAAGTACATATTTACTGAGTCCTCTTTGAGCATTTGCATGGCTGCAGGAAACCAGTTTGACCTCACACTTTTAGTCCAAGACATTTGAGAGCACCTTTAATCAACTGGCAAAGCTGCACCCGGGGATACTGGGGGCCACATTAGCTGCAATCCTGATAATGGGCCATTCAGCAGCGAGACATTGATGGCAAGGTGTCTGGGCCACCTTGTGAGGAATTTAGGTTGTTGTCTGCACTGTGGGCGCTGGGATGTCTTCACGCTGTCTGAGCAGGAGTTGTGAAAATCCTCTCTTAGGCTACCACTAAGGCACCTTCCTGGTATGTGTACCAAATTTGGATGCCTGTTCGCTGCTGCAGTAGCTGGGGTAGTAGCACCTTTGTAGGGTCACAGCTTCAAATAGGCCTCAAGGAACACAAACATATAGAACCTTTATGCTTCAAAAACATTATCAATCCAGAGCTGAGTAGAGCACACCCAACTAGCCGGCAAAGGTGCACCGGGGACACTGTGGCCACATCGACAGTTTGATCGTGGGGACGGTCCCTCGTTGGTAGTCCAGAGAAATGGAGAGTGCTCCACTAGCCGGCAAAGCCACACCAGGGGACGCCGGGGGCCACATCGGCTGGTGTCTCACCAGTAAGTCAATTGCTCAGTCTAGGCAGAGCACACAGGCCACCGTTCTGCAGTCGGTGGAGGGTCTTCGAAGCCCCAGTTCCTACAGATCCCAAAGCAGGGTGATGCTTCCGACAGGGCCTGGCGTGGTTCTTACTACTTGTGACAGACAGTTGAGAGTCTTTTGCACCCCCCTTTCTGTGAGGATGGGGGCAATGGAGTGAACCCAATCCTTGCGTCCCCCGTCAGGTGGGGGAAACTGACGGGAATGATGAGGCCCGTGCTGTATTCCTGCTGGGGGCACCCAGCATGCCAGGATGCCGCTGGGGGCGTCAGCGCTAACAGTTGGATTGCTGTGGTCACACAGACTTACATGGTTCCCGGGGCACCAGTCTTCTTGCTGTGGCTGTGGGCACAAACTGGACAGGTGCCTGGTGGTGCCCAGGTTACACATGCTGATCTGTGATCACCCAGATCAGTGATGGCTGCAGTACTGTGGTCACACAGCGTCAACCTGCCGGCCAGGGTTGCAGTACCGTGATCACACAGTGTCAGCCTGCAGGCTGAAATGAGATGCGAGACAGAAGTGCCAGTCATGGAATCTGTCACCATTCTCATCTTCTCCCCTGGTGTTCGTTGTGGCTGCGGTCCATGTTGCGCCATCTGTGGGCTCCCTCAGGTGGGAGCGATTTGTGGTGATGGACGGGGCACAGGATAGGCAGTGGTCTGGGTCGTTCCAACTCCTTTCCCCTCTCCCTGCGGCGGTGGCTTAGGGGCTGCCCCTCATTCAGGTATATCTTTGCTTAACAGAGAGGCAGGCCACTCCCCTGTCTTCACCCCAGGCAGGAGTGCTTTAACAGGCAGCAGACCATACAATCATCTTGACAGGGGGGCGACAGCCCCTCCCACCCTCCAGCTACCTGTCCAGCCCAGACGCACAAGCACCCTCTCAGAGGAGGGCTGCAACTGGGACTGCGCTGGCATGATGGTGTGCCAGGCGGCAGGATGGCTGCCCATGGTGGTCTCCCCCAGGCAGGAGTGTTTCCTTAATGGACTGGCACCATCCACTCTTCTCCCCCAGGCAGGAGCATTGTAGCATTACTGTAACGGCATGGGCTGCATCCCTCCCTCAGCCGCTTCTTTTCTCCCCTCAGGCAGTAGCTGGACAAGGTGATGTGGTGGCGGAAGCAGGTACCGAAGCTCTCTTTCCTCTTCTTCTCTCGTGGGACCCTAGGGCTTGCCACTTCCTGAGCTGGGACGTGTGAGGTGGCCAGTCATTCAATTGTGAAACGCCGCCTATACGGCACGCCCATGTTCCTGTGCTGAGGGAAAGTCAGAGATACCATTAGTGGTGTCGGCCTGCGCACTTATGTCTAGTATGTATTTTGTATTGGACCGGTGCAAACCCTGCATTCACCACCTGGGGTGCACGGCATGGCTTTTGACACTCCCATGGTCCGGCTGGATTAGCATCTTCCCTGCGAGAGCCGCGGCTGGGTGAGCACTTGCTTGGTGCTGGAACGTGGCAGGACAGTCTCCTCAGACCAGTCTCTCCTCTTACCGGATATTCTTGATGCTGCCGGGGCTGCGGCATGTGGCTGGCACCCAGTGTACGAACACATACATGACCCCCCTGTAAAATGTTCACCCTCTTGATGGTGGCACATCAGGGAGGCCAGCCATGTGAAGGGGAAGGTCGCTGTCCCCTGGATTCCACAATGCAGGGATGGTCAGGACAAAGTGTTGCGCATGCCAGGGAGGCTGGTGTCGTATGCCTGCTGTCCAGGGGAATCTTTCAGTGCCTGCCAGGGAGGCCGGCAGGCCGGCGCTAGGGTGATATGGAGGAGGGCGATCCCTGATTTGGGGCCAGCAGCGCACCGAAGATCAGCTGCAGCAATGGCAGGCCGGCCATGTTAGCGCATGTCGCACAGACTGAAGATGCATGCGCTGATCTGAGCGGCACTGCAAGTGAACGCTCGGTGGGGTGGCCAACGTGGAAGGAGGCAGGGTGCACTGCTCTGCGGTGGAGGAACACTGCAAGAGCTATGTCCGGGATCAGCGGAGGGCCGCATCCCATCCTCGTCGCCATTGTTATGTGGCCTGCCAGTCTGGCCCCCACGTTGAGAGGATGCCTGTTTAATGTGAAGGCAGGCAGTTAACAGCAATGCAATAAATCAATACTTCAAATAAGACGCAGAGCCAGGGTTCATAGCTTCCATCTCTTTACTCAGTTAAGCGTGAACTGCCGCCCCTTTCTAACGCGTGGGTCGCAGCCCACTACACCAGAACAACAAAAAGGAGACTGGACTCCTTACACTAATGATAACAGTAGAAATGGGACATTACAACCCCCCCTCCTTAACATATAACTGGGGTGGTTAATTTATCTCCTCTATCCACCTTGATGGCTTGTGTATTGTCCTTCTTGATGGGCTGCGTGCTGGTGGATGCTCACCTGCGTTTGTACAGTCAATGTCACTGTCATCAGCATCTCTGTCTTTTCGGTATTCAGAGTCTATGTCTGATGACTCTTCTGCCCTTGTAACTTCAGTACTTGCTAGTTCTCGGTCGCCTTCAAAAGTCTGGAAGAATGAGGAGTTTCTTGTAATGGTGCCTTGTGGGCTTGCAGCGGTTATCATTGACCCGTGTACGTGAGTCACGGTCCTTGGCTCTGGCTTGAATGCTGGGGTATCTTTAGCATTTTGATTCTGTCGGACCAGAACTTGGTCACCTATTTGGATGGGACTTGGTTTTGCATGTCTCCGGAGGTCTGCATATTGCTTCATCTTTGTTTTGCTTTCCTTGTCTGTCTCTCTTGCGGTGTCCACGGAGGTGTTGGGAAGAACAGCAGAGGGGTTGTGGGGTAGCGTAGTTGTGAGGTGTGTTTCTGTATTCTCATAGTAGTGTGCAGACGGCCTGCATGAACGAGACGGCCTGCATGAATGATCAGTTGGAGATGGAGCAAACCTAAAGGGCACTTTTTAAGTTGCTCATGAATTCCTCCACCATTCAATTCGCTTGTGGCCACAGTGGCGTGATCTTACGATGCTGGAACCCCAGGTGTCCCGCAAACATGGCAAACTCATGTCCGCTGAATGGGGGACCGTTGTCTGATTTTACTATGGATGGGATACCATAGTCTGCAAAGATCATATCTAGTGTTGGAATTACTGCTTGGGCGCTTGTGGAGTGGATGAGGTGCACTTCAGGAAATCGAGACATTTCGTCAACGATCACTAGCACGTACTTGCCATTTGCCAGGGGCCCGAACATGTCAATATCCACTTCGTCCCATAATTGCGGAGGCATCGATTATGTTTTGAGCGGCTCTGGGAATGTGCATAGGGCAACTGCCTGGCAGGCGAGGCACTTGCTCAGTAGTTGTTAGACCTTTTCGTCCATCTGGGGAAGCCATACTTTGTTTCTGAGTTGTCGTTTGGTCGACACTATTCCTCCGTGTCCCGAGTGTGCTAGGGCTAATACTTGTTCCTGCAGACTTGCTGGGACAGCAATTTTGTTTTCTTTTAACAGGAGGCCTTCCAGCGATGTTAACAGTGTGTGTCTGATGAGTTTGAATGTGCGAAAATGTCTTTCTTCACTTAGAGATAGGGTTCATCCGTGGTTTCGTCTGTTGTGCCATTGATCAGACTTCAGGCACACTTGTATTGTTTGGAGTAGTTGGTCCTCCTGTATGGCTTCTATTAGTTGCAACATCGTGATGGATTTGGGGAGAGCATTGTTTATCAAGTAACTTATGTATTGATTCGCTTTGGCAGACTGACGTTTGTTGTGAGCTGGAAGCGGCTACCTGGACAGGAAGTCGGCCGGGTTTTTGTCCTTTCCCAGGTGATGTATGATTCTGAAAGAGTATTCTTTTAGCCTTAGTCCCCACCTGGCAATGCGTGGCAGCATCTTGCGGTTGGTTTGCCGTATATGGTGAAGAGGGCCTGTTGATCAGTGATGATTGTGAATTGGCGTCCATACAGGAACAAGTGGTAGTGTTCACATGCCCATACAACCGCAAGGGTTTCCTTCTCGGGTTGTGAATACGCACATTCGGTTGCTGATAGACTGTGGCTTTCATACACTACAATGCGTCTCAGGGAGTCTGGTGACGCTCTTGGTTTGGATTGTGCCAGTATTGCTCCCAGCCCCACTGGGCTGGCATCCACTGTCAGTTCAGCGTCAAGATCCTGATCTCAGTAGGCCATGCAGGATGCTGATGCGATGCGCTTCTTGATCTCTTGGAAGGATTCCTCACATGTACTTGGCCAGTGGAATTCTTGATGTTTCCCCATGAGTAGTTTGAGGGGCGTGCTTACTGACGCAAAGCCTTGAATGTAACGTGTACAGTAACTCGCCATTCCCAGGAAAAAGAGTACTGCTGACACAGAGCTGGGCATGGGGGCCTCCACCAGCGCTTGCACCTTTTCAGGATCAGGTTGTAGGCCGTTGCTCGAAAATATGTGTCCAAAGAATTTTAATGTGGGTTTGCTGATCGCACACTTGTCTGGGTTGAGCGTGAGATTAGCGTTTTCAAGGGCCATGCACACTCTTCTGAGGGTATCATCGTGTATGTCTTTGGTTGTGCCAAAGATTAAAATGTCATCGCTATAATTTAAGCTATTTGGGATGTGCTTAATCACTTAATGGATTTCATTTTTAAAGATTTCGGCCACTGATGATACGCCGAAGCTAAGCCTTTTGTATCTAAATAATCCCAAGTGTCGAGAATGTCGTGATGTATCTCGACGTTGGATGCAGTTCAAGCTGGTGGTAGCCCTTGTATAAGTCCAATTTCTAGAATACTTTTGCCTCATGAAGTAGGTGCATCATGTCCATCATCCTGGGGGCAAGGTGACGTTCTCTTTCTATGGCTACATTTGGGGCCCTCATGTCTACGCAGATGCGGATGCTTGTCTTGTTCTCCTTTTTGGGCACGGGCATGATCGGGTATACCCAGGGTGTGGGTCCTGATGCCGCTTCAATGATGTCTTGCTGTAGCAGGGATTGAATTTCATCTTCCATGTGCCTCTGAATGTTGAGTGGAATGCCCCCATAGTGTTGAGCCGTCGTGGAATGTGCAGGTTAATATGTAGCTTGATCTGTTTGTCCTTTAGCTTTCCTGGGCCCTTGAAAAGCACCAGAAACATTTTCTGTATCATGTCCTTCAGACTGTGGTGTATGCAGACAAAATTTGATACATAATGAAGCTCAGTATGCTTCCTTCTGGCACTTCTCCTTTTATGATGTAGATCTTGACTCTTTGACTTTTATCTTTATATTGGCCTATGGCCGTGAACATGCCTCAGCAATTGAGGGGTTTGTTTGACCCGTAGGGGTAGATCAGGGTGTCTGCTTCACTTGACTCCTTTTTTGTGGTGAGAGACTTGTAAGTGTCATCATTGATTACATTTATTGTTGCTCCGGTGTCAATTAAGAATTCTCGACTTTGTCCGTTTAATTGTAGCAGTAATGTTGGGCTGTATTCTGCGGCTATGCTGTTGCCAATGGCAAGGACGTACCCTCTCTTGCGGTCCCCGGTGTGAGTCACGTCTCCATTGTGATGATTCTTCCAGATGTCTAAACTTCTGTCTCGGTTTCCTTCGTTGGGAGTCGTGTCTGCTCCTGTAGCGACTGGAGCTGTCTCTCTTTTCTTCTCTCCATCTGTCGTTGCGTGGCGGCTCCTGAGATGTGCTGTGGGACTGGCGCCTGCTGGCGGTGGGTGATCGCCGCATGTGGAGTCGTGGGCTTTCCCGTCTTGAGTGGCGGCCATCTTGTCTCCATGAGTCTCTTCCAGTTTTGGCTGGTCGAAAGAATTTTATGATCCTACAGACAGACTGGAAGTGGTTTTCGCCACCGCATTTGTCACAATGATGATCTATTCCCAGGCATGGGCCGACATGGGGACATTTAAATCTGCATCTATAGCATTTCCTTTGTTCCGCTGAGTCTCCCGGTGTGCGGATGGGGCACACCGTTGCTGCTGAGGCGGGCTGTGTGATTTTAATGTTGCCGAGCGACTCTGTTTGCAGAGTTAGGGCGGAATCAGCTCTTGCTAGCTGTAATATTTCTTCTAGCGTTCTGCTTTTCTGGAGAAGTTTCTTGCGGAATTCAGGGGATTCGCAGCCAGCTATTGCCTGTGATTTGAGTGCCTCCACTGTCGAGTATTGATCAAAATCACAATATTTAGCCCATTTTCTCAGTCTCATTACGAAGTTGTCCATTTTTTCACCTCTTTCTTGGGTGGTGGTGTGGAAAATATGTCTTTAATAGTCTACATTTCTCAATGGTGCAAAATACTTGTTCAAGGAGTCTATGACGCCTTGGAATGTGTCTGTGTTGTTTTCTGGCAGCTCAAAAACAATGTCCCTTACCAACCGGGCCAAGCGAGTCCATTAAAATACCCCTTAGGCGGCGTTCTTCACAAACCCCTGAAGCGTCAATATGTATCTGCAGTACTTTACGCCATCTGGCCCATCTGGGCACCAGGCTACTGGTGTCTGAAATGTCAAAATGTGGCATAGCTTGTAGCTGTAGTGATTCAGTGCCACTCTCTGCTCTGTGGTCAGGGTGGCGGGGAGTAGAGCTGGATTGGGGACTCTGCAGAGTGCTGTCTGCTTCATTAGTTGACATGATGGCAGGTTTGAAAAAATGCAGGTTCTCACCTTAATACTTGGATGAATGGTGGTCTCGGTGTTCACTGTTACTATAGAGGAGGGCAGCTGGAGAGTGTCTCCTGTGGGCATGCAGATTGACAGTAGATCGTGATGCTGTACTGGCGAAGGGAATTTCATGCACGTGAAATGCGTCAGCTTCAGTGATGAGAGTCTCTTCCATGGAAAATGACATGCGCTTGTGGCCAGGATCAGTTTAGGAATGTTTTCTCCGAAGATTTGCTGTGACGCAGGATACTGGGGCCTGCTTGCAAGATCTGCGTTTTGTGCGGTGCGTATGGAATGGTGCACCTTGATACGTAGTCAGCAATAATGCTGGTTGCCACATGTAGCACGTGCCGTGGTGCCGTCTGTCATGGCGGAGCAATATTGATTTGGTACGCTCACTGTCCGTGGCGTGTGGGGAATGCAGCTGCTTGTTGTCCTAGGCCTTGAGCCAGTCCGGGTTGTCAGCCGGGTGGGCCTCTGAGCTGCAACTCTGGTGGAGTAATGTGAGCGGTGCGCAGTGTCACAGCAGACTTGTATGTTATTGTAGAAGCTTTTTCGCCATTGTTAAATGTGAAGGCAGGCAGTTAACCGCAATGCAATAAATCAATACTTCAAATAAGACGCAGAGCCAGGGTTCATAGCTTCCATCTCTTTACTCAATTAAGCATGAACGGGCACCCTGGGCGGTGGCCCCGCCCCTTTCTAACATGTGGGTCGCAGCCCACTACAACAGAACAACAGAAAGGAGACTGGACTCCTCACGCTAATGATAACAGTAGAAATGGGACATTACACCCTAGAAGGTAGGGCGGCCCATTGGGCCCATTACCCAGTCAGCAGCAACAGGCTACAAGAAGCACACTCACTCAGGTGTTTGGCTCTAACTGCTGAGTGCAAGACCACTCAGCTCTTTTATTACCACGGTCACCTCGTCAAACACATGATCTTACACATGTGAAACCGCACGAGCCCTGTGGCTCGGCAGTGACATCACCACACTTGCAGCCAACCTGCTGGACGGACTCAGCTTTGCCTGTGACCTGGACTGCGGTCACTCACATGCTTGCTCTGCTGAAAGAGACTAAACTGTTGCATCACGGTGATGGCACTTTGTGTTCTGGACTCCTGTCCTCTCTGAGTAGATATTACTAATAGCAGGAGCTCCTGGAGATGATCTCACTCCTCCTTCCTATGTCCTTTCCAGACGCCGGAGAGTCTTGGGAAAGTTAAACTAAAAAACATGAAGGTGAGATTTCAACACGATAAAACAGGCAGCCAAGCCAGTAGCAGTGCCCAGTCCATTCCAGAGGCAGCCCTTCCAGGGTAAAGAACAACATAAACAGGTGTTGCCAATTAGGATGGCTGTGCTGCGCTGGGCCAGAGATGGCAATATATTTACATACATGGAAGGCACGTGCTTGGCCGATTGGGCAGCAAGGGAGGGGTGCACAGAGACATAAAGAGAAGCATGGGCGAGGAAGAGAGGGGTTGGGGGTGGGTTGGGAGGGCAAGTGCCCCCCTCGCTCCCTCTCGATCTCCGCCACTGTCTGGGCAACCCAAGGCCTTGAACTTTCTAATTTGTCTGATTTTTGTTGGGGAAAATGTATGAAGCCCAGAAACTCAAAACAGAAATCCACGTGAAACACAAGCTACGTTTCTCACTTGCATGTTTAAATGACCCTCATTTCTATTCCAGCAACACCATGCATTCTAGTAACTCCCAAAAGGTGTTAACATCCTCACGTTTTACAAAACAAATCTTTTACCTAATGGCAACACATATTTGGTACTCAACTGTTTCTTCGTTCATGACAGCTACTACTCCTATTCCCAATGACCAGCTGAAGGCCAGGGATGGCCCTCTATATTGTCATAACTGGAATTGTTGTAACCAGTGCTGGAAATGGGAACATTGTACTGGGGGGCCCCTCTCCTCCTTGGAGGGGTGGGGATATAGGGTGGAGGGAAGTGGGCTGAGATGCTTGGCCCCATGCCAGGTTATGTTGTGTTGATTTATCCCGCACACCGCTGCCATTTGCATGTTCTCCAGGTGTTCAAGGGAAGAGGGATAGGACAGAGGGTGTGCTCTTCTGTTAATGCTTGCAGAACCAGGAGAAATTGTCGTCTGTGTGTCAGATTCTGGGTGTGCTTTGATTGTGTGCACTGGGCTTGTTTTCGGAGGGGTAAAGCCGAGTGTCTAGGTTGTTTGTTTGCCTCTGTTTGTTCTTGTGGCGTATGTGCCGCTTGTGTGTGGTATGGCTGGCCCCTGGGCGTGTGTCATACGTGAGAGGCATGCTGGAGAGGAGCAGGAGTTAGTAAGTTGAGCTCAGCAGGATTTAAAGCAGTGGTAAACCTCACAGAGCAGCCAGATTCAACACAGTGGCAAACTTCGCACAGCAGCTAGATTCAACACAATGGCAAGTGTGAGAGCACAGCAGGCATTAAAGCAGTGGCAAGGTCCACAGGGCAACTCGATTTAACACAGCAACAAAATTCAAATGGCAGCAGGATTCAAAACAATGGCAAACCTCAGAGCGCTGTGGGATCCATATCAGTTGCAAACTTCACATGGTTGGTAGATTGAACACAGTGGCAAACTTCATAGGGCAGCTAGGTTCAATACTGTGTCAAAATCCGGAGGGCAGCAGGACTTGAAACAGTGTTAAACTTCACAAGGTGGCTAGACTCAACACATTAGCAAACTCCAGAGTGCAGCAGGATCCAAAGCAGTGGCAAACTCCACAGGGCAGCTAGATTCAACACAGTGGCAGCGGAGCAGGATTCAAAGCAGTGGCAAACTTCAGATGGCAACTAGATTTAGCACAGTGGTAGAGTTCACAGGGTGGCTAGATTCAGCACAGTGGCAACCTTTAGAGTGCAACAGGATCTAAAGCAGTGGTAACTTTGCAGGGCGGCTAGATTCAACACAGGGGCAAATCTCTGAATGCAGCAGGGTCTGAAGCAGTGGCAAACATTCAATGGTAGTATTAAAGTAGTGGCAAGTTTTCAGAAGTATAGCACTGGCTGTACTCCCAATTCTTACCACCTTACCTGATGGTTGCAGCAGATGGCTTTTCAGGGCACAAAAGGTGAACTGACGGTGGAGGCGCCAAAGGAGGTGCCCCTTGCCGTAGACGCTAGCTTCTCACCTGGGCAGGGCTGCCCTGGGGGTTTCCATAAGGAGGGCTCTGGAGGGTCAGCTGATCCTATTTAAGCAGCCAATCACAGGGCAGAGAGGGCAGACAGAGGGAGAGAGTGACAGAGAGCTGGGGACAGGGGAGGAAGCGGATGAGGAAAATGGAGTCTTGCAAGCCTGGGGAAAAACTCACAGGACCACAAGGAGGCCTTAAAGGAGATGGTATGCTGCAGGAGCGGCGTGAAGGCAGCTGTACAGTGTGGAAGCACACAGCGAGAAGGAATCTTCCTGCACTGGGATAGAGGTTGTGCTCTTCTGTTTATGCTTGCAGAACCAGGAGAAACTTTCGTCTGTGTGTGCTTTTTTTTCTGAGTGTGCACACTTGGCTTGTTGAATTTGGAGGGGCAACATCCAGTGTCTAGGTTGTTTGTTTGTTCTTGTGGCATATGTGAGGCTTGTGTATTTTTGTGTGTAGTATGGCTGGTCCTTTGGGCATGTGTGGTATGTGGGGGGTATGCTGGAGAGGAGCAGGAGTTAGTAAGTTGAGTGCAGCAGGATTTAAAGCGGTGGCAGACCTCACAGGGCAGCCAGATTCAACACAGTGGCAAACTTCACACAGCAGCTAGATGCAACACAGTGCAAACTTCAGAACACAGCAGGCTTTAAAGCAGTGGCAAGGTTCCTAGGGCAGCTCGATTTATCACAGTGACAAAATTGAAACGGTAGCAGGATTCAAAACAATGGCAAACTTCAGAGCGCAGTGGGATCCAACGCAGTGGGAAACTTCCCAGGGTTGCTAGATTCAACACAGTGGCGAACTCCACAGGGCAGCTAGGTTGAATATAGTGACAAAATAAGGAGGACAGCAGGACTTGAAACATTGGCCACCTCCAGAGTGTAGCAGGATCCAAAGCAGTGGCAAACTTCACAGGGCAGCTAGATTTAACACAGTGGCAAACCTCAGAGCGCCACAGGATTTAAGCAGTGGCAAACTTCACAGAATTTAAAGCAGTGGCAACCTTCACAGGGCAACTAGTTTCAACACAGTGGCAAACCTCAGAGCGCCACAGGATTTAAGCAGTGGCAAACTTCACAGAATTTAAAGCAGTGTCAAACTTCACAGGGTGGCTAGATCCTACACAATGGAAAATTTCAGAGCAGAGAAGGATTCAAAGCAGTGGCAAAATTCAAAGGGCAACTAGATTTAGCACAGTGGTAGACTTGACAGGGCGTCTATATGCAATACAGTGGCAAACATCAGAGCTCAGCAGGGCCCACAGTAGTGGCAAACTTCACAGGATTTAAAGCAGTAGCAAACTGCACAGGGTGGCTAGATTCAACACAGAGGCAAACTTTAGAGCGCAGCAGGATCTACAGCAGTGGCAACTTTGCAGGGCAGCTAAATTCAACCAGGGACAAACCTGCAAGTGCAGCATGGTCTAAAGCAGTGGCAAAAATCCAATGGTAGTATTAAAGTAGTGGCAAGATTTCAGAAGTACGATAGTTGCAGCAGACGGCTTTGCAGGACACACAAGGTGAACAGACAATGGAGGCACCAAATGAGCTGCCCCTTGCTGTAGCCCCTATCTGGCTGCCTCTGCAGGGCCGCCCTCGGGGTTCCTTAAGGAGGTCTTGTGAGGGTAAGCTGACCCTATTCAAACAGCCAATCTAAGGGCATGTAGAGCGGGCAGAGGAAGGGAGAGCTGAGGGCAGGGGAGGAAGAGGATCAGGGAAATGGAGGCTTGCAAGCCTGGGAAAAACCTCTCAGAACCACAATGAGGCCTTGAAGGAGATGGTACACCGCAGGAGTGGCGAGAAGGCAGCTGTACAATGTGGAAGCACACAACAAGAAGGAATCCTCATGCACTGGGCTTCCGGGCAGTTCTGGAGGGTTGGCTGACCCTTTTCTAATAGCCAATCGCAGCGCAGGGGGAGGGAGCAAGGGAGGGCTGAGGACGGGGGGAGAGAAGAGGATGAGGGAAATGGAGCCTTGCAAGCCTGGGAAAAAACTTTCCAGACCACAGGGAGGCCTTAAATGAGATGGTACACCACAGGAGCAGGGAGAAGGCAACTGTATCTATGGAGGCGTGCAGCGAGAATGAATCCAATGAGGTCCAGATTGTGAGAACGTGATGCTCGCCTTGTTGAGTTGCAACCCATGAAGGGATCCCAGCGCTCCTTTGAAAGCACCATTCCATTCCTTTGGTGTTACATCCTTCCATTTCGCCACCTGATCGCCCGCTTCTGTTCTACTTACACTCACAGGCCACAGGTCAGGTCACACAACACAGTATCTCTTCACAAAAAATAAATCCTGGTGATTAGCATAAAAGCAAATAGCATTATGGGAACATAAGAATGCCCAACCTTTTACATTTGAAGCATGTCTTGTGTACAGACGGTGGAGGTGCCAAAGGAGGTGACCCTTGCCATAGCCCGCTAGCTGACTGCCTGGACAGGGCTGCCCTGGGGTTTCCATGAAGAGGGCTCTGGAGGGTAGACTGACCCTATTCAAACAGCCAATCGTAGGTCAGGGAGGGTGAACAGAGGGAGGGGGTGCGGGAGGACTGAGGGCAGGGGAGGGAGAGGATGCGGTAAATGGAGGCTTGCAAGCCTGGAAAAATCACTGGGGAGGCTTTGAAGGAGATGGTATGCTGCAGGAGCGGCAAGAAGGCAGCTGTACACTGTGGAAGCACGCAGCGAGAAGGAATCCTCCTGCACAGGGCTTCCGGATGGTTCTGTAGAGTCGGCTGACCCTATTCAGAAAGCCAATTGCAGGGAGGGCGGGCCAAGGGAGCGAGCGAGGGAGGGATGAGGGCGGGGGGAGAAGAAGATGAGGGAACTGGAGCCTTGCAAGCCTGGAAAAAAACTACCCGAGCCACAAGGAGGCCTTGAGGAGATGGTATGACGCAAGAGCACCGAGAAGACAGCTGTACCCTGTGGAAGCATGCAGCGAGAAGGAATCCCATGAGGTCCAGATTATGAGAAAGTGATGCTCGCCTTGTTGAGTTGCAACCCATTAAGGGACCCCAAAGCTCCTTTGAAAGCAGCATTCCATATCTTTGGTGTTACATCCTTCCATTTCGCCACCCCATCACACAATTCTGTTCTGCTTACCATCACACGTCACGGGCCAGGCCACACACCACAGTATCTCCTCACAAAACCGAATCCTGGTGATTTACATAAAGCAAATTGCATTATGGGAACATAAGAATGCCCAAAATGTTAAATGTGAAGCATGTCTTATAGACAGGGTGTGGAGGCACCAAAGGAGGTGCCCCTTTCCATAGCCCCTAGATGGCTGCCTGGGCAGGGCTGCTCTGGGGGTTTCCGTGAAGAGGGCTCTGGAGGGTCGACTGAGCCTATTCAAAGAGCCAATTGCAGGGCAGGCAGAGGGAGGGAGTGGGGAAGGGCTGAGGACGGGGGAGGTAGAGGATGAGGGAAATGGAGCTTGTGAGCCTGGAAACACTCACTGGACCACAAAGAGGCCTTGAAGGAGATGGTATGCTGCAGGAGTGGTGGGAATGCAGCTGTACACTGCGGAAGAGCTCAGCACGAAGGAATCGTCCTGCATGCAGCTTTCGGGTGGTTCTGGAGGCTTGGCTGACCCTATTCAAAGAGCCAATTGCAGGCAGGGAGGGCGGGCAGAGGGAAGAAGGGCTGAGGGTGGTGGGAGAAGAGGATGAGGGAAATGGAGCCTTGCAAACATGGGAAAAAACTCACTGGGTCACAAGGAGGCCTTGGAGGAGATGGTATGCGGCAGGAGAGGCGAGAAGGCGGCTGTACCCTGTGGAAGCGTGCAGCGAGAAGGAATCCCAGGAGGTCCAGCTTGTGAGAAAAAAATGATGCTCACTTTGTTGAGTTTCAACTCATGAAGGGACCCCCATGGCTCCTTTGAAAGCAGCATTCCATTCCTTTGGTGTTACATCCTTTTATTTCGCCACCCCATCACCCAACTTTGTTCCGCCTACCCTCACAGGTCACAGGCCAGGTCACACAACACAATCCTGGGGATTTTCATGAAAGCAAATAGCATTATCAGAACATGAGAATGCCCAACATTTTAAATTTGAAGCATTTCTTATAGTGATTCAGCAACAAACCCTTTTGAGGGAACAATGGAAGTGGCACTCTGCTGTTTTTACTGGTCACAATACTCACCCTAATAAAAACATGTCTGTCAATTGCAGGAGATATACATATACCAGTTTGGACAGCTGTGCCTCCCGTGCCGAGTCTTTATTTTACCCAGGTGCAAAACTTAACACTACATTGTCCAGACTACATTTTGTGCTTACATTTTTCTCAATGACCTCTTATGGAGAAGCAAACAATAATGCAAAAAGGAAAGCCTCCTGCTTGATGAAACGTGAGTTGCTGAGCCTGAAATAAATTGGCTACAGAACAGAGCTCGCTGGGAGTTTCCTGCACTAACCCCTGGAACTGAGGAGAGATCTGCTCTGAAGTTGAGTTATCACACGGACAATCAACTGGCGCTTCAACGTGCAGATCGCTTTTAGAAGACTATGCAGCTGAAGCGCGGGTTGCTCAGGTGTGCCAGAAATCTGCTTCAGAGCAGATCTGTGGGGTTCATGTGCTATCATTGGCCATGGGGACAACGCAGCGATCCCACAAGCCAACTTTGACAGAGTGCCGCTGTTCCTTGATCCTGCCCAATTCCTGCCCTGGTTATAACATCTACTTGCTCCCTGTGGAGCATAGAAATATACTTAAAATGCTTTAACTGTACAAAATATTTAGGATGGAAGGTTCACATTACTGGGAAAAGTGCCTATGAGTACACATCCGTGGTTGGAACCTTGAATAAAGCAAAGCCCAATTTAATTACCAAAACAAGGCACATTAAAATGCATGAAGCATGGAGGAAAAGTTACGAGGCTGCAGAAGGGGTCGTCATTTCACCAAAATGCCTGGGGTAGCGGAAGTGACATCACCCGACCCTTGTCCTGTGATGACATTTGACCCCACCCCAAGTGACATCATGGGAAGCATGGAACACAACCTTTCACCCCTTGACAAAACAGGAAGTGGCATCACACAGCATTGTTCCTAAGTACACTACGATAAATATGGATACGAACGATATCACTGTAATGTGATGTACATTTCATACAAGAAAGAATCACCATATGTATCATTAATATCAGTGTGTATAGGCACATATTACCGTGAATGCAAGCAGACGTTATTCATAAAGTATCACCCAACCTTTGTTAGTACTCATTTATAGACCTCAGAAGGATGAATGGCTAAGCTGGCCTTGCCGGGACTCGAACCTGCAAACTGCAGATCACACACACGTTGCTGCAGCAAGCGCTCAACCTACTGAGCTATCTTACCAGCTATAGCTATCTTACCAGCAATAGTAAAATTAACAATTACATGTCTGAATGTTCTCAAAGTCGGAAAGCAAATTACACTCTGTAGTGGATACCAATAAATTGGTAACTGAGATTCAACAGCAGGCCATTTCTTCTGCAGGTCTGGTGCAAAGTTGGCCACATGTCAAGTTTGTGCTGATCTACTTTCCAGGCTTTAGAGTTTGGCAAAATACATACCATTGGGAGGGTTCATGACTGTGTATTAAAGAATTTTAAAGAATTTAGAGTAGCGCAGGGAAAGCAGCGCACTCACACAGCATCCCGTACTCTGGACACCCATTACCTCATACATGCAAACAAATATCCTGAACAGGGAGCTAGGAAAGATAGATACATTACAACAAAGCATTAATTGTGGGACAACGAAATCAAGGGCCACTTGATGTGCTATGGTAAAACATTTCTACACTGTAGGCAAGCTTTTAGGCACAAGGATGTTGTCAAGTAACAGAGGACACCGAGATGGAATGTCTTGTGATGATTGTAACAGAGACAACGGCAGAAAAAAGCATGCTATAACTGCAACTTGCAATATACTTATAGTTTTTGTCTGCATTGTGAATTTGAGGTGTTTCAGAACAGTCTACGCCCTGAAGTGTGCCTAAAATAAACCTTCAATGAGGCCTGAACAAGAAAGCCAGCCATATCAGAAACAGAGACCCACATGACGCTGGCCACAGCCCAGGAGCTTCCATTTAAAAAAAAACAAACAAACCCCCCCCCAAAAAAAAATAGTATATATAAATATATATATATATATATATATATATATATATATATGTTATCTTCTTCTTTTAGGGGTAACAAGGGAGACCACATGGGTAGAAAGGGAGACCTCAGGAGTCGCAGTTGCTACCCCTGGTGACCCCCAAATGACATCCCTGAATTGAAACCTGGAAACATACCTGTAAAGAAAGTCTCAGACAAACATTCAGCTGCTGAGAGAGACATAGCATCTCCACCTGTTCACAGATCTGGTACCATACAGCAATGAACTACTACTTTATTGACCCACTGGCTTCAGGACAGTGATCAGAGCTGATCCGAACTACTCAGCTTGCACATCACTAGGTATTTAAATAAATAAGGTATATCTGTCTATGGCCCTATTTCTTTGCTTTTCAGTTACAAAGTACAAGCCTCACAGATGTACCCCAGTATGAAGTATGTGTAGGGCGCTTCATATTTTATTTATTTATTTATTTTAATTCATGATTACGCACCAAATCGCCCGTAGGCCTCAGGACGCACATATAAAACAAACAAAGAACAAAAACAAAGACAATGAGACAGCGTCAGTAACATCGAGGACTATATCAGTGGAGCCCAAAGAGATAGGTGTTCAAGTTCTTTCTGAAAACAACAAGGGGTGTGGTTGTTTTCAAATCCAGTGGAATGGGATTCCGTGTGGCAGGGGCCAAAACATCAAAGATTGTTTCCCCAAATGTTCTCAATATGGCACCTAAAGGCAATTTGCACCCTGGGTAGGTGTGCCACCCAATCTGCGTGTTCCAAATCTAGGCTGAATCTAATGATCCAAGCTTGGGTTCAGAGCAATCTGACTGCTATTCATACCTGCCCGACTCAGCTGCCCAACCATCATTCTCCTGCTGCTCCCCCAGGCCCCAGAGACCCTGACTCCGCTTACCTTCATCTAACTTCTCCTGCTTCTCCTCTAGGCCCCAGAGACCCTGACTCCACTTACCTTCACCTAACCGGAACACTGTTTTATCGACCGCGACGTGGAGAACCCCCCTGAATCTTGGATTATTTTTTTTCTTTCAAAGAACATGTTGAGGGCCAACCAAGACTCCTTATTTCAGAGAAAATGTTACTATTAGCAACCCGGTCAACACACCCAGGGTGCTGTAAGCAATAATCACCTGTCCCCCCTGCTGTACTGCATGGTAATGCCTGGGGACCCTCGTTAAAGGCCCATTATGCGTTATGGCCTATTAATTTAGGCACATGGTTGTTACCACCTGGTACAGGTCATGGAACAGGTGCTTATTGATTGCTTAATCATACCCATGTAATGTTCATTTGACATCCTCATTGCACAATTTGTGCGCTCTAAAAAGTGTTAAAACCCACAGATCGTTCAGAATACCACATTCCAAGGCCACCGCCAGCACAGCACACAGCCACATACAATTTTTCATGATCACCTAGGCAGAATGTTGTACAGCCAACAGGCCCTGGCTTCGTACCTGCAGCCAATTCCCCATGACTGACCATGCAGATTTGAAATGTCAAAATGTGCTCCTCCCCCCCCCCCACCGCCCCAGCCTGCCCATGTTCATGTTATAACCAAAAGCAGAGCAGGCACTGCCCCATGAAGTTGAGAACATTAATACAAGTGTTAAGCGGCCATGCAGAGGCATTACCTGCATTCACCCTTTCTGCCCTTCTGAACTTTATTTCCTATCACATAAAAGAGCGGCATGGACTGCGAGCAGGCCTTTAACTTAGGTTTCAGGTCCCATAATGCCCGGTAGGGTCCTCGAGCAGCGCCTGTAACGCTTAACTGGCATATGCATTCTATGAACCCTCCTGCTTCTCAATTATGGGTAAAGCATCTTTTTAAGATATGTGCTTAACAGCCCCAGCAAGGGACGCCATCCCTCTCAGCCCAACCGTTCCCTTCCGTCTCTGCATGATAGAGCTCTCACTGCCCACATTCCATATTCTCACCCTCTCAACATTCCATGAATACCCTTTACCCAGTGCACGACGTTGAAATGTAAATTTACAATTAGAGGGATGAGCAACACAGAAACAATTGCCTTCACCTGTGTGAAGTCAGAGAACAGTATCTGCTGTTCAATTCCTTGTACTGACAAGTTGCAATGAAAAACAAAAGGTGTAAAGCTCATTGTTACTCACTGCATTTTAGTTACATTACGTGTAACGTGTGCATGTTCGTGTTTTCCTCAAAGATTAAACACCTTCCCTTTTAATTGCACAACTCTATGTGCTAATAGCCTTATAGAACTCCCTTATAGAACTCGGGAGGGGTTGTTATTGCTTGGAACATTGACCCTTCCCTAACGTATAGCTTTGGCTTCATCTAGAGCAATAACTTGGGAGTGGGCCATGGCCCCACTCTCGATCTTTAAGGCTTAAATCAATCATCTCCAAGGACAAGTAGTCTGGAAGCTACCATAGAGACTAGCTTTATATACTCAGGCCCTGTTATTGTGTGGGTGTCGAATGAACTACATTCTGTTCTGGGGTCTCCCCTGTGCAATGAAACTTCCCTTGCTAGCAAAAACAAGCCGAACACGAGAACGAGAAACCATGGAGACAGCAAGATGGCGTCTGTGAACGTGTGTATCAACACTCCCGCCTGCTCAGCTTATCTTTAATTCCGATATGTTTAAAACTGCAGCTGCTGCATCAAGGGCTGTTTTAAGCCACCAAGCTGTGATCTAATTGAAGTCCTCTCCTTATAATAACATTTACCTCACAATTCGGAGAGATGTACAAGGCATCATGCTGGGTAAGACCATATTGCCAGGGACATGAATATCCTAATGTACAAATTAAGTGAAATATTATGCAATATAAATAAGCAAGCAAGAGCGATGCAAGAAGAGCGAAATACCTAGCCCCTAACGGCTGCATTATAAAGCCACCAATAATACTTGGATGTGCTGTCAGCCAATCAAACGAGCGAATGAGATGAAGGGAAAAAGCCAAATGGAGAGAGGAAAGGAGAGAGAGGAAAACATATGCATACGTATATTGTAATACACACCCACGTTTGAATGAGATAATTTTGGTTTAATCGGTAACGAATGAGACTGTTCTCTAAGAGGTCAGACTTATTATACCTGAGTGCGACTATGCTATTCAGTGAGTGAGAAAGTTTGAGACTCACAAGCAGTTTGAACGCAGGGCTCCAATGTGTGACCACAAACAAGCACCCAATTAGTAAGATTGCATTTTACATACACACTGGGCCTCGTTATAAGTTTGCCGGGCCAGTAACAACATTACCGGTAAGCTTTCCGGTACCATTGTTACTGGGCTGACAAACTACGAGTTCTGCTTGCGAGTGCCTTTTCGCCCGCCAGGCCTGATCTGGCGGGCAGACCGACACCCGCAAGCAGATCATGTTGGATGCACCGGCACCATTCACGAATGGTGCTTGTGCATCTGGCCTCCCCATTCCCATTGAGTCCAATGGTGCCCGGGAATGGGCAATTACCGGGTCCGTAATGCGCCAGTAATTGCCCATTCCCGGGCGCTGGAAAAAAATGACTCCGGCGGCAGCCGTGCCGCCGGTCTTATAATGAGTCCCAGTAACTGTAATTGTGCTCTCAGGTGTGAGACTTCATCAAAATAAGTGAGCATGTTTTTCAAGTTATTAAACTCACACGCAATGATTGAGACTATGATCTTTGGGGTGAGACCCACATGTAACCCTGTTTTGAACCATCCAAGGCGCTACCTGTATCCTGTGTGGTGGGGGGTAAATATAAGGGTACCTGTAAATACCATAAATCCTCCAGGTAAGGTATATAAAAAATAAGTGATGGACCTAGATATCAATGAAGCTAGCGAAAATATTTTCACAATTAAAAAACCGTTCTTGCAATATAAAAATATATTTTATTTTTACATATAATTTTAAAGTTCTTAACTCAGAACGTATTTACAAAACATACATTCTTTCACATCACACTCTCTTCTTTCATACTTTCACTCATACACAAAATATACAATGGGCCTCATTACGAGTCAGGCGGTAACCGTACCTGAAATTCCGTCAGGTTACGGCCGGACTCATATTACCATTCCGCCTCTGTGATTGGGGAGGCGGAATTCGGTAAATCCCCATTCCCATTGAGCCCCATAGGACTCAATGGGAATGGGGAAGTGGAAACACCGGCACCATCTCGTGATGTTTCCGGTGTTTCCACGTCCGCCTGCAGGCGGGTGGTGTTAAACCCGCCAGGTCAAACCTGGCGGGAATGACACCTCCGCCTGCAGGACTCGAGATCACCCGGTATGGAAACAACAGTGGCGGCGGGTTTACCGCCACCGTTATTTCCATACTGGGTGACTCGTAATGAGGCCCAATATCTTTTTCTCTTTCTCAAAATAGTGAAACCTAAGTTTGTTTGTTTGTTTATTTATAGGGCGCCCTAAACCCTTAAGTCGCTGGGCACACAACATGACAAAAATACTTATAGCTTGGTTACAGTTTCCTTAGATACAGGTATGGACAAGTACAGAGAATATTTACAGGCACAGTTACAACAGTTAACAGATGAGAGGCAAGACATGAGAGCCGACACCTTTGGCCATGGGTCTAGTGGTTGTTGTGGCGTAGCCAGGTACGGGTGTTGTGTCTAAAACTGTCATAAGACTGATCCCTTCTTAGCTCAACTGGTAATGCATTGCATTGCTGAGCTGCTTTTACAGGGAAACTGTTGCCTCCTGTTTTTTTCTGTCGGAATCTGGGTATTTGGAAGCAGTAGGAGTTGACTGTCCTGGACGTTCGTGCAGAGGACTTTCTGGTTATTCTTTCCTTCAGGTATGGGGGGGCTGCATTATTTAGGCATTTGAAGGTTAAGTTAACAGTTTTGAAGAGGATACTATCGCTGATTTTTAGCCAATTGTAGTTTCTCCTAGCGTTAGATATATGCTCTCTAGTAGGGACGTTCAGGGCCATTCTGAGCGCATTATTTTGTAATGTTTGAAGTTTGATAATGATGTATTTATTAGCTCCTACATACAGTGTATTGCAGTATTCCAATTTTGATAGGATGAGGGCATTGGCTAAAATAATGCAGCTTGCTAGTGAGAGGAAGGGTCTGCATGCTTTAATAAGTTTGCCAGTGTAGGCAGTGGATGAGGCCAGGGAGTTTACTTGTTTTTTTAGGGATAGCGTGGAATCCAGGTAGACGCCAAGAGTCTTCACTTCTTTGGCAACTGTAATTATATTGCCATTGATGTTGAAGACACTGTAGTTGGTGTAAGGTTTTTTTAGGTTGTTGGCTGAGCCAAGGATCAGAATCTCTGTTTTATCGTCGTTCAGGCAGAGGCCATGGGTTGCCATCCATGCTTGAATGAGGATGTAAATTTTGTTACTAAGGCTGTACCCGAGGTGAAATTGCCTGAAAGGCGAAGGAGGATCTGGGTGTCATCTGCGTAATGTGTGTAGGTGACACCCAGTCTATCCAATTTGTCAAATAAAGGCTTAGTAAAGATATTGTACATGGTTGGGGAGACACATGAGCCCTGGGGGACTCCACATGTTGTTTGAATAGGGTCTGCAGATGCTGAGGTGGAGAAGACTTGCATACTTCTGTTGTCAAGAAAGGATTGGACCCAGGCTATAGCTTCACTTGAAAAGTAGGCAGCCGATGCTAGGTGTTTGCATAGTACTGCATGGTCCACCAAGTCAAATGCCACTGACAGATCCAGGAGCAGTAGCATAGCTGTGTTTCCTTTGTCGTTAAGCTCATCGATTTGGGCTTTAGGGTCTATTAATGCAGTCTCAGTGCCGTGCTGAGGTCTGAACCCAGATTGGCCAGAGCCTAATAGTTGGTTGATCTCAAGGTACTTTTGAATTTGAAGATAGGCCGCTCTGTCTATTATCTTCAGGAGGAATGGGACTGTTATGATGGGCCTGTAGTTTGTGGGAATGGAGGGGTCTAAGGTTTGTTTTTTAAAGAAGGGGTAGAACCCAGGATTCTTTGAAGATGCTTGGGACGGTATTGGATTCAAAGGAGGCATTGGTGAGTTTAGAGATAATGGGGCTAAATCTCTGGCTGCATCCTTAATTATTTGGGCCGGGCAGTTGTCGCCTTTGCAATTTGATGGCTTTAGTAAGGCAATGATTTTTTCAGTTTCCTGAATGGAGACTTTAGAGAATTTAAGTGGTGCTAGGTTGGGCTTGTTAATAGGAGGGGAGATAATAGGAGTTTCCATGAGTGGAAGCACAGCTTTTTTTATTGAAATTTTGGTTTGTAGTGTTTTTATTTTATTTGCTAGGATGTTAGAACACCATTGCTTATCTTTGGGTACATTATCCGGTGGAGGTATGGGAGATTCTAATTCTCGCAGGATCACAAATAGTCCTTAGTATTGGAGCATGCTTTGGAGATTCTTTCATTGTAGACTTCTTTTTTGGTTTGGATAATTTCTTTCTTGTAGTTGGTGGCACAGAGTTTGAGTTTTAGTTTATTTTCTTCCTTTGGGGTATGTTGCCATATGGTTTCTAACTTCCTTTTTTCCATTCTACGTTCTTTTAGGTAAGGGGTGAACCAGGTGTTGAGGTGAGTCTGTTGTTTACTCTTGCAGTTCTTAAGTGGGGCAATGGGGTCTAGGATCTTGGCCATGGTATCATTATAGGACTCCACCAGCGTATCTGGATCAGAATTGCTTGGCAGGGCATTAATCACTGGAAGGAGAAGAGGTAGGATGTTGTCTGGTGTGATATATTTTCTTGATCTTGTGGGGAGAGAGGGTGCCATTGTTTTTTCTTTGTTTACTTCTTTATTGAGTATTAAGCTGAAGTCAATTAGGAAGTGGTCAGTCCAAGGATGGGGTGTAATTTTAGTAATCGTAGTTGGGCAGTTTGAAGTGGCTACCTTTATCATGTGTAGGGGTGAGGCCTTTTTGGGTCAGACCATGTTCATCAAGCATGGTGGCTATTGCTTGAGCTTGTTTATTATCCGGGTCGTTAAGTCCTAAATTGAGGTCGCCTAGGACCATTATCTAAGATAACTCTTTTATATCACTAGCTAAGAGCCTAGAGATACCCTCTTCAAATGAGCCTAAGGGCCCTGGTGGCCTATATATAAGGTAAATGGTTAGAGAGTGACATGGGGTTATAGGCAGTTTCGCTGATAGTAGTTCACATGCTTTTAGTGGAGGTAGCATGGATAGTCTTAAGTCCAGGTTGGTTTTAGCAATGATAGCTAAGCCACCTCCTCTAGCATTAGGTCTGTCCATTCTTAGGAGTTGGTACTCTTTAGGTATCACGAAGGAGAGCGCTGGACCTGCTGCATCATGTAGCCAGGTTTCTGTGACTGCTAGAAGGTCGAGGTTATCTGATGTTAAGATATCAGCTATTTCAGTGGCATGGGCCACGACGGATCTAGCATTGATCAGTGCTCCCGCTATTGTAGTTGTTTTGGGTAGGCTTTGGGTGTTTAAAGTTGCTGGTGTAGGTTCTTTCAATTTGGCATCTGCAGATGTTTGTAGATATTCTTGCGCCAAGTTCCTAGTAGTATTTTATGGGTTGGTGCGGCGGTTTAAGTGAGTATTGCTGGACAATTTAGGTTCGTAGAAGGAGGAAAGTCTAGCACAAAGCCTAGTATTTCTATGCGTAGTAGGGCAAGGTGCTTATTTAATTTGGTCCATGGTTACCGATATTAATTGTAAGAGCAGCAAGGGTGCAGATAGCAGCAGAGTTGTGCTGACATACATTATGCGGTGGCTAGTGCCGGTTAAAGGGAGTAGGGTGAGGTGGTCTAAGGCTGAGGCCAGGTTAGCGAGAGTGTGGTCAGGTAGTGGTCAGGCTAGGAATGGTTAGCTGTAATAGTTTAGGTTCAGGTTTGGCACAGGAGTTCTGTCTAGATTAGGGCATAGGCTAGAATCATAGTGGTCACAGGGGGGCTAAGTACAGCGTGTTCACAAATGACTAAAAACAGCCCTTTTGCTGTAGGCTGAATAAGGCATGGGCTAAAATCAATGTGCTTACAGCGAGGCTAAAGTCAGCATTTCGTGGATGGCTGAATTGGGCTGGAGTCATTGTCAATGTGGTCACAGAAGGCTAAAATCAACATTTCACAGAGGGGCTAAAATCAGCATTTCACAGAGGGGTTAAGAACAACATTTCACAGAGGGGCTGAAATCAACAATTCACAGATGGCTGAATTAGGTTAGAGTCATTGTGGCCAATGTGGTCATATATGGGCTTTGTGCAATATATTCGCAAATGACTACAATCAATACATGCACAGTGGGCTGAGTTAAACATAGGCTAGCATCAGTGTAGACAGAGAGGTTAATGTCGGTGTGTTAGCGATAGCTGGACAGTATGAAAGCATAATGGCAGGGCTTACATGAACGGCAAGACACACGTGCCGAGGCAGGGTGTAGTATAGCGAGCACAAATGTTCATTGTTGTTTATGCTCTATATGGCAATGTTACAGGTAGGTGGGACAATGGCCAGGTCATTGTGAAGTCATGTGGTTCTAGACGGGGGCAGGATAGCGTCTTAGGGGGGGATGTTGCCTTAGGGCTTACAGAGACCATGTAATGCGAGTGTTCTGGTAGGCGCAGGTTAGAGTGGGTGTAAAGCAGCAGCTCTTACCAGATATTCGCTGGATGGAGGGCGATGCTGACGGAGTAGTGTGGTGCCTGGTGCCTGGCCCACTGCCCATACGGCTCCAGACAGGCTCCCAACAGGTGTAGGTGCCTTGGTGAGTGCCTTCGTGTGGGCCGCTCGAGCCTGCCGGGTCACGATTGGTTGTAGAAGAGAGGCTGTTGGCCAATGGTGAAGGACGATGGGGCCAGAGGTCTGCTTCAGAGCCAGGAAGGCGAAGCAGCATTGCAGGTGGCCATATTGGACTGGATTTCTCCCTCGTGGCAGCTAATGGCGATTTGGCATAACGGTGCAATGCAGGCTGTTAGCTGCAATCTGGCAAGTGGAAGGGGCTATCCACAGGGTCAGGATAAATTGCGGATGGCTCCCAGTAAGATTTAAGGATATTACCGGCGTCGAGCAGCAGACTTCAAAATGCTGCAGAATTAGGCGGGCAGCCTAATATCAATTGTGGTGCGCATCGGAAGGCACCTCTGAACGGGCCCTGCTCCTGCAGTGGGGGGGGGGGGGCTCCAGCTCCGCCTGGGGACAAGGCAGCACTGTGAGACAATGTGATAAGTCATCACATATGAACATAAGACAATCCTGTCTGTATCAGTATTGTTCTTTCTGTATCTCAGTACACATTAGATGTTCACAGAGTAGTTTTAATTCCTTTCTCTTAGATCTACATATGTTTCGGTTGATCTCGGACCCCACTGGGTCTGCTGTTTCTCCGACCTTCTTCAGGATCTAGGAACCCCTCATCCGGGTTCCCAATATAACTGAAGAGTGATGTCTTCTATGATATATTTCTAAAATAAATACACAAAACAACCTATTAGACTCTAGCCTCTTCACTTTTTGTGACACAATTAACTGGTGTGTATCCCTCTCTCTGATGATACTCATCCGCACTCACCTCTAACCGAAATCGTGTCAGGGGTTGTGTTGATGCCAGAAATCAATCCTCCAAGTCACTGAATTCAATTGCAAGCACCTAGAAACATTTAAGCAGAAAGGATATATAAATATCACATCTTTATTTCTTCCTTGTAATTATGTATGTATCCCCAAAGATTATACACTTACATGTATCTTCTACTGATATAGGGCCACAGAGGTCATCTCCCTCGGTGGAGCTGTACTGAATTTAATTCTTGTGGGAAATTCACAAAAGATCTCAACAATCCACTGCCACTGCAAGAAAATGTAAAGGGTGCCAATCAGTCTAATATCACTGTATGCCCCACAGTTACAGAACAAGAACACTTCTATCGATCACCTATTCCACTCACACCCTCTCTGTAGTTTAGAGGTATGCAGGGTAATCACGGTGCCACATACAACTGCCTCTTGGTACACTAGAAAGATTTACAAAAACGGGCTTTAGAAACATGATTTTTAAATATGATTTTTTAAATAAGATTTTTAAATATGCTCGCCATGCGTACAGAATTGAAATAGTACATATATATCCGCTAAGTACACATTACACTGGGCGCATTACCTGGTATGCTCACAGTACACTCATGTGATCACCTCCCACCTAGTGCAGCAATCCTCATTAAATTGCCCTTGTTGGAGCATCACATATTCTTATATGCTCAGAATGCACAAACATACGTTTTCTACTCATGCCCTTCCTACTCTGGGAAACGCCTCCCTCTTAATTGCTATAATGCCTGCAAGACCCTATGTTCCACAGTCCATAGGGCAGAGTGGCCAGCAAGCTCCCAATGTATTCTTATAAACATCCGCTGAATGGTCCTTCACTCCTCATGGTATTGCCCTAATGTGTGCAACATTCCCACATCAAATTGTGTGAGTAGAAATATACAAACACCAGTCTTCGTTCCAACCCATGCTTTTCATATTCTGGGGGGACGCTTACCTCCTCGTATCTCGTGTGTCCCTTTTTCCACAACCGTTCGAATTTGTTTCTGCGTGATCTACATCCACGTCTATTGCCGGGTGATAAACAATCGTGTAGCGGTGGGTGTGGCTTACCTAACATCACTGTTCCTAGAAAGAGGACTAGTAATTAGTCGGCCATGGAGACAAAACGCCTTGCCGTTTTCGTGGCCACGGTGAGAGTCTTCCACAAAAAATCATAGAAGAAGGACTCAAACTTATGTGGTAGAGTTCACCACAATAGGAAAAGTCAGTGCACTGTGTGGCAGGCATGACCCAGCCCACGTGACCAGTCATGGACAGACCACTGAACACTCGCATGGCCATACTGGGGAAAGCCTTGCCACTTTCATGGCTGCGAAATGCCATCCACAATGAGCCCAAAAAAGGGGACAAAAACTAGTGTGGCATGTGTGGTGGGTCAGAAGAAGGAGGCAGACTCTCAGGGGATATTTCAAAGCAGTATTTATATAAAATAAAAATAAGGCCTAACTTTCTCTATTGCTACAGTGTGTTCGCTACCTTCAAACTAACTAAGGTGCTTGCAGTCGTCTGTGAATGTCCCAAACAATCTGTCCACAGTCCTAACTAGCCCTAACTGACTACCACGTATTCTAATAGCCAAAGACAGGAGAATGACTTCCTTCTCCTGGGTGTTGCTTTGTGCAAACTTCTTCTTCCTGGTTCTTCCTAATAGGGGAATTCTAAATAGTCTTTTGTGACTCGTTTAATCAGTCCATGTAACTCTTTCAGGACTTTATTATACTTTTGTTCCTTCTCCATAGATGGTCTCTTTGACCATGTTGTGGGATATATTTACCCACTCAGCAGTACTTCCCCACATCACCAAGCTGCACTTCAGCAGAACCAGCAAAATGGCTGCGCTGGCTCCTTTGAGCGCCACTGCCTCACACCAAAACTACGTTTGGCAGCAACAAAAAGATGGCTGCACCACCTGGCCAAGCACATATTGGGCAGGAGGGAACAAAGGGGCACACTGAAAAAGCCTGCCAGTGTGTTGCTTACATGTACAAAATAAGGGGAGTGAAAAAGCAGCGCTGCTTTGCTGCAAGCCCAAAGTTCCCATTTGAAAAAGTGAAATATCTACATTTAAAATGATGCCGCTCTGATGCTATTTTTCCCTGTTCTTCATCACACTACCTTTATCAAAAAGACCCTGCCATGCCCATTCACATTCACATTGTGCTCCATCAGAAAAGAGCATTATTCCTGAATGGCAGGCTGTACCAGCCAAATCTGAGAAAATCAACAAAAGCTTTACTTCAGCTGCACGGAAAAACATTTAAACTTTTGCTACACAATGTCAAAAATCACTGCTTGAAAAGAAATTCTAGCTTTCTGTGCACATGTCAATTTCAGGAGACCTTTGCCTGGTACAGACTGTGGTGTACATGAAGCTAACTATGGCTACAAACAATGTGGAAATGCAGAGGCAAGGGACAAACCGAATTTGCAAGGAAACTGCCAGCTGCCTTTACACATGGAAAAATGGGCTTTTGCAAACCATTAAAAAATGCCTGTTTTCAAAGTACCATGTTGAACAAAAACTTGTCCGTGCCTAGCAATGTAAAGGGGTTTGCTACTGGGAAAATATAGGGGATGTTTTATCCAACAGCTTTGTTTTGATCCAGGACAAAATAAAATAAAATAAAAGGAATCAAACTACAATGGCTGAAGTTTGCAAGCTCCAGAACAGGTCTTATCCTGCTGGCTGAGCCAAGGCTTCCCCCAAAAGGAACCACCGTAAACTTCTAGGACACAAAAGTGATAATTGCTAGCTTGAAAAACTTTGAATGGACCAAGACAAAGAAAGTTCACACGCTCGTTAGACATTTGTCTGTGCTTCAGGCTGGGACAATAGGATTTCTGGGACACAGATGTGTGAAGTGGATAAGGGGCAATACACCTTCAATCAATCTGGGAAAATCCCATCCTCCCTCTGGGGGAGATGACAGTTGGTGGTAGCTGAAGAGAAAAAACTGTCCATTGAAGGACAAAGGCCAGCCCATTTGCTTCCAAAGACTATGTTATTAATAAAAATTGTAAGACTTTTACCTTTGCAACAGTTGAAATGTGATTTGATGGGCTTTTATTTAAGACGTCACAGACTTCAGTGCTACATGGGTAATAGAAATGGCAGAGAATTGGGTATTATAAGGAAGGTATCCATGATGCCATGGCAATTTTAATACTTACATGCCTAATGATAATCCACAGCCATGTATAAAGTTATAGAATTTAAGGCTGAAGATTTCTCACTAAAAACGATGAAAAACTGTTAAACGGATGAAAAAGAGTCTCACAGAGTTGGACTGGAATGATCTGCACAAAATATGTAATCTGCCTATGTAATTGGTTAAAATGCCACAACTGTACAAATGTGTAAATTATGTTCAGGCTGATTTTTGGCAAAAAGGTCTGTTGGAAGTCTTTTCACCTCATAAAATGCAACTTCATACACTGTGTTACCTCCTAGATGAGGCAACCAACATTGATTGTCCTATCCGGTTCTTAGGGGCGAACCAAGCTCAGTTCTGACCACCTATAATTTTGTGATGTCACCATGCTCTATTAAAAGCGTGGTTGATAGATCTACAGGGACTGTTTCCTGAATTTCCTGCACCTGCATTCCTGATCTGCTACATTCATTTGCCTGATTCCAGATTCCACTGAAAGGCCAAAGCATTGCTGATCCTATCCCAGCCAGGCCAAAGCATTGCTGACCCTACTCCAGCAAGGCCAAAGCATAGCTGATTCTATCCCAGCAAGGCCGTTGATCCGAAAAAACCCACTAAAATCCCATAACCAAAGGGAAAAGCTGCAGTACCCTTTTTTGGGAAGCATCCTGAAACCACACCGGCTTCTTGCCACTACCTGCATGCCTGCTGACCTTTAGTATCCAGTGAACAGACCGTTGCCCAACTGTCTTTTGCCAGGAGAGTCTGCTATCCGGTGACCAGAATCTTTCGTGACAAGAACCTGTTGACTGTCCAAAAATCCCAGATTCAAAAAGTGGACTGTGAGTATTTTTCCCCACCCCATAGAAACACATAGCCTACCTTGTACTGACACTTTGTTTTTGTTCCACTTTCTAGTAATCCTATCCATGCCCTGGTGACTTGTTAAAACTGTTAGAAGTCTCTGTGCATCTTGTCATCTATCTCCAAGCGTTAGCGCCACTTTCCTATTCCTTCTTGTCCGACATAGATCATAAGCCATCAGTCACATTTGGAATAATCAAAATAATTTCTGGATAAAGATGAACACTGGGGTGACAGGGTTGATGTCGTGAATCAACCTTGGATCTCATTGTGTGCCTCTTTATCAATAGAGTCTTGATAATTTAGTTTAAGTCAAACCTGTACTTTTCTCAGCGGATTTTCTTTTCTCTTTCACAGCTTCATTTTACCCAAATCGAACCTTTTTGTATTTTGCATATGTCATCCAGTTTTATAGCTAGAGACATCCTGTCACTTCCATATTGTCCCTCTGATATACATCTGTCTCCCGCATTGAAAATCTAAGTATTTCACCAGTTTTTTTTTTTAAACATATTTTTATTGGTTTTACACAAGCAAGGACTGCCTTATGTCATGTGCAATTAAGGTAATACAATCTGTGAAGCCTCGCTTCAGAGTGCAAATTAAGAAACAAACACAAAATATAAACAAAACAGTTGGTCAGTGAGGAAGGTTTAGCTGCATGTGGTGGTCAAAGTTCGGTGGGAGTGAGTAAGTCTCTCAAGGCACATCATCGGACTCAGAGCTCCCAGAGGTGGAGCATACTTCAGGATCCCGCTGTGGGGCGGGGGGGGGGGCGGCTGCTCTTTAGATCCAGACTTTCGCTGTATTTGCTTTATTTTGCTGACATGGGCAGACCACTCCAGCTGGGTGGCCCCGATTACTCCATGTTTATTTCAGTCACATTTGCCCATCCAGCGTAGGGAGGGAGGCTGTCGGGCCAGGCCTGGGTATGACTGAGCGTAATCCAGGAAGGGCGACCAAGTGTGGTAGAATTTGTCTCTGTTCCCAAACCTCAGGGCAGTGATTTTTTCCGCCGCTATTATGTCCCAACACTTGGTCCACCACATTTGGACCGACGGGACTTCTGGGTTTTTCCAGAGTCTCGCCACTGAAATCTAGGCCGCGGTCAGTAGATGGGAGCAGAGTTCTGCCCTGTGGCCTGATCGGGGGAATTGGCCCTCGCCGCTTGATCCGAGCAGTACGATCCCTGGGTCCCAGGGGATTGGCAATCCTGTGATCGAGTTGATTTGTTCTAACACTGCTTTCCAAAACTGCAACGACTTGGGACACGTCCAGAACAGATGGTATAGTGTGCCCTTGTCCGGGCACCCTCTCCAGCACGTTGGTGGAATCGCCGGGTTGTATTTGTTGAGGGATTCTGGGGTCCGGTACCACCTATAGCATACTTTGAATGCCCCCTCCTTGTTGGAAACACATTTCGAGCTTCTTTTTGCTCTAGTCCAAATCTGGTCCCATTCCTCCGGCTCAATGGGTCTGCCAATGTCTCTCTCCCATTTGAGCATGTATGTTTCCTTGTGGGACGGGTCGGTCCTATCTAGGATCTTGTAGAGGATTGAGATCTTACCCTTGGGGGAAGGTGATGTGAGGGTCTGTTCTAGGGCTGTTAGGTCTCTGTTTCCCAGGTTTTTCATGCTCCTGTTTGATAGCCAATGTCTGAGTTGGGTGTATCTGAACCTCTCGTTCTTAGGAACCTTGAATTTCGCCTTGTAGGCCTCATAGTCCAGAGGATTGCCCTCCTCAAAGAAGTTGCGAACTTTC
The DNA here is from genome assembly GCF_040938575.1 of Ambystoma mexicanum. Lineage (NCBI taxonomy): Eukaryota > Metazoa > Chordata > Amphibia > Caudata > Ambystomatidae > Ambystoma > Ambystoma mexicanum. The sequence continues at coordinate 669,187,373 of NC_090927.1, read as the reverse complement.
TCCGGTCCTCCCTCCCTCCATTTCTGGAAGTCCTTGGGGTTGGCACCCGGTGAGAACTCCGGGTTCCCCCAGACTGGGGTGAGCGGGCCCGTAGAGCTGCGGATTCCCCATCGTCGCGCCGCCATCTTCCAATTCTCCACCATGTTTACGGTTGCTGAGAGCGGCCCGTTGTCCGGGTAATCTCTGGAGCATTTTAAATGTGGTAGTGAGGTGATCGGGACTGGGCTCCAGGCTTCCTCCAGCTCCAGCCAGCGGGGCTTCGGGGTGGTTTGTGGCCAGGCGAATGCGTGAGAGAGCTGGGCGGCTAGGATATATCTGGCCACGTCGGGGGCTCCCAGTCCCCCCACGGCTCGACCCCACAGCATGATATTCCTAGGGATCCGAGGCTGTTTTCCCTCCCATATGTATCTCATGATACTCCTTTGAAGTTTCTGTATCGCTTGCTTCGGGATAGCCGTTGACTGGGCTGAGCAGTGATAGAGCAGTCTTGGAATGAGGTTCATTTTCAGAGCGGTTATTCTTCTGAACCAGGAGACTTCTTGTTTCTGCCAGCGTGCAAGATCGCTTTTAAATTTTTTGAATAGGAGGGGTAAATTGGCTTTGTATAGTTTGTTGGGAGCCACTGGTAGTTGGACCCCTAGGTATGATAGGTGCTTTTCAGACCAGAGAATGAGATATTCCTTTGCAATGTCCGTGATCATCGACCGAGGTAGGTTGATGCCCAGAGCCGATGATTTGGACAGGTTCACCTTGAACCCTGAAGCTTCCCCAAATTCTTTCAATTCAGACCATAGAGCTTTTATGGATTCCCTGGGCTTAGTTAATGTTAAGAGTACATCATCGGCATATAGGGCAACTTTGTATGTTTGGGCTTTGATAGGTAGGCCTTGGATTGCAGTGTTTTGTCGCACTCTGCTTGCGAACGGCTCCATAGAGAGGGCGAAGATCAATGGAGAGATGGGACAACCTTGCCTTGTGCCTCTTGACATGTGGATTGTGTCGGATCTGGTTCCGTTAATTCTCAGCCTGGTGGATGGATGCTGATAGTTAGCTAGAGTCCATTTTATGAAATTGGGACGAAGCAAAAGTGCCTTAATGTATTGTGTATGTAGCCCCAATCTAGCCTGTCAAAAGCTTTGTGAGCATCGAGCGAGAGAACCATCAGCTCCCGACCCTTCCTGCTGGCTGATTCGATAACATTTATGGTTCTTCTGATATTGTCGTGAGTGCAACGGCCGGGGATGAACCCTGTTTGGTCCGGGTGTATGATATCCGGTAGTAAAGGAGCCAGCCTGTTTGCTAACATTGTGGCGAAGATTTTGGCATCGTAGTTCAGGAGCGTAATGGGTCTGTACGAGGCACATAGGCTCCGGTCCCTACCTGGTTTAAGAAGCAGCACTGTCAGCGACTCTTCCATTGAGGGGGTGGCTGTTCCCGATGAGAGGAAGGAATTGAAGAGGGCGGCCAGGTGGGGGGAGAGTATGTATGAAAACTTTTTGTAGAATGGAGCTGTGAGCCCATCCGGCCCTGGAGACGGGTTTTTCAGTTTAGCTATGACCTCGCTCACTTCTTCAGTCGAGATAGGAGCTTCTAGAGCTGCCAGGTGAGGATGTGGGTCACGCGGCTGTATCCCAGCTAGGTATTTTGCATGAGCGTCTGCTGCCGTGGGGGAGCCCGACATGGTTGCTCTGTGGTGCACCGTCATGATGTCTATTTTCTCTGGGTTGGCGTAGCACGGCGTTCCCTGGGCGTCCTGAAGACAAAGGATTGTGTTCCGAGAGTGCAGCTTTTTCAATTTGTGGGCAAGGAGGAGATTAGCTTTGTTGCTGTGCACATAATAAAATAGTTTGGTGTATGTGAGTGCTCTGGCTGCCTTGTCTGCTAGATGCATTTCCAGAGAACGTTTTGCTCTCTGAAGAGCGCGGCAAGCCTTCCTGTTCTGCCCCTGCTTCAGGATGCGTTCAGCCTCAGACACCTCCGCTTCGAGTTTGTCCTGCTGCAGCTTGCATAGGCATCGCAGCCTGGCGGTGCAGTCGTTAGCAGTGCCCCTGATCACCGGTTTCATGGTATCCCAGATCGTGGAAATGGAGGTGTCTTTATTGGTGTTTTCCTTGAAGTAGTTCTTGAGGGCTTCTGCTATTTCCGTTCTGATTGCTAAATCTGTCAAGACTTGGTCTTGAAGTTTCCAATGACGCTGGGTTGGCTCGGGGAAGCTCTGTACCCTCAGTTTCATTATGACCGGGGCGTGGTCGGAAAGGGCTCTGTGTCCTATTTGGATGGTTTCAACACAGGGGACGAGAGAGCTAGAAAGGAGCAGGAGATCAATCCTTGAATGACCCAGGTGGGCGTGGGAGAAGAATGTGTAGTCTCTGGTCCCCATGTTAGCCCATCTCCAGACATCTATAGAGTCGGTTTCCCTCAGGAATTCTGCCATAGCGAGGGCTTTGCTGAAGTCTTCTTTGGCTGGGGGGAGAGATTATACAGATTAGGGTCAGGAGTTAGGTTGAAGTCGCCCCCAATGAACAGCTGCCCTTCGGTGAAGGTTGAAAGTATCGGCAGGAGGTTCCGCAGAAATAGGCTTTGCGCTGTATTTGGGCAGTATATAGCTGCTATGGTGATGGGCAGCTCCACTAGCCGGCCTTTCAGGAGAATATAGCGCCCCTCTGGATCTCTTTTGATCATTATATTTGTCAATGGGATGTCTCGGCTTATCAAGATGGCTACCCCTCTTTTCTTGAGGCCTGCAGAGGCAAAGAAGCGTTTAGGGTAGAGTTGGAAGGCTATTCGGCGCTCATCCGACCTGAGGAGGTGAGTCTCCTGAAGGCATATAATATCCGTTGCTAGTTGGGAGAGCCTGTGCTCCACGGATTTCCTCTTCCGAAGGGCGTTTAGACCCTGGACGTTCCAGGTTAACACCGATAGCTCTCTATCCGGAAGACTCATTCGAGGGCGAGACTGGTTATCCCCTGCTTCTGTCCGTGTTTGGAGTGGAGGCCTCCCCTCTCCTGGTGGGCCGAGTTGTGCCTAATCCAGAAACCCCCTGTAAGGGGAGCAGACCCCTTGCAGCTTGCGCCCTGACCCATGATTCGTCCCCACCTAGAGGCAGCCTCTTGGTTCTCGCTTCCCCTTTCCCTCTGACCATGGAGAACAAACATGAAAAACTAGAACAAAACCTGAAACAAGGAACAGGTATCGGTGTCCAGACCAGCCTTCCACCAACGGGGCTGTCGGCTGGGCCGTGACTACCATCTAGATGCGAGACCCTAGGGTCTCATGCGTGGACGGTGAAAACAGAGCTAACGGAGCGGGCTGGAATGTGGATCATAGTTTCGGCTAAGGGCTCCGGCATGCTTGGCCTCCCATATTTGAGCAATGACCGCAGCCGAAGTGGAGGCTGCAGAGGTCAGCCAGGAGGGCGGCTTCAGCGATTGTTGCCATTTTTCTTTTTGGAGGGCGGGCCACGTATCCTGCGACGTCCCTCTACTCGGGACCACCAGCGAAGAGACTCTCTGCTAGATCCCTCGGGAGAGTGTCCAGAGTTCCCGGGGGCTTCCGCAGCTGCTTCTGGGTTCATTAATATTTCTGCGTCATGTGGGGACGGGATTTGTCAGGTTTTCCCCTCCCAGGTGAAGGAGAGACCCGAGGGGAAGTTCCAGCGATAGGTGATCTTGCGTTCGCGCAGCCACTCAGCCATTGGTTTGAGCGCTCTACGTTTTGCTAAAGTCGCTGCTGCCAAGTCTTGGAAAAGGGTATTTCCGAGTCCCGGAAGTGGATCTGACCCATTGCTCTGGCTTCTTGCATTATCTCCTCTTTGAGCTTGAAAAAGTGGACCCTGACCAGCACGTCAGCGGAGCCATTAGGATTTTGTCTGGGTCTGGTCCTGTGCACCCTGTCAAGCTCGAGGGGGGCATCGTCTGGAAGGGTGATGACGTGACGGAGGAGGTCCGCCACATAAGTTGGAAGGTCTTTCTCCGGGATTGCTAGTGGGATGCCTCGAATCCTAATATTATTCCGCCTGGAGCGGTTTTCAGCATCTTCCTGCCTGGCTTCGAGAGCGTCACATCTGCCCTCCAGGGCCCTAATTCTATCCGCTCCCTCTCCGATCTCAAAGTTCTGTTCGCAGAGCGTTGTTTCAATTTCCTCAGTTCTTGACTAGATCTCTCCCACTCTCTTATCCAGCCTAGCAATTTGGGATTTTACTTCTTCCGTACCCTTTTGGAATTCTTTAGTGAGGGCCGATAAGAGTTCGTGCAGATCAGCTTTTGTGACCGACTGGGAGGCCATGGGAGCTTGGCTCTCGGAAGGGGGATTTCCCATTCCCCCCTCGTTGCGTTTGCACTTCTTGTTTTTCTCCCCTCCTGTCGGCATGTTCAGCAGCGTGGAGATGTCAGTTTGTTTGGCTGATTTGTTGACTTTGGACATAGTAATGCCGGGGGACCCATGCACAGAGGGAGGAGAGTGGGGACTGAACCCCGGCCAGATCCTGCAGGATATTGCAGACCCCTTTTCACTCTGCCTTATGCCTCGAGGAAGAGGGGCTGATAGCTTGGAGGGGTGGATCGATGCTTGCTTGAGGGGGGAGTTTCTCGGAGGCAGCTCCAGGCAGCTGACCCCTAACAAGTCGTGTAGAGCTGCAGGGCGTCCGTGGTCTGGTCAGAACCTGGCGAGCGCTCACAGAACCGGGCCCAGACAGTGAGGCGACGAATCCGGGAGGGCGGGGGGCCGCCCCAATTCTTGTAGCACTGGGGTGGAGTTTCGCTGGGTGAGGCGAGGTGCGGCAGGTGCCGCCTTACCTTGATATAACCTTGGGTTGGGCTGGTGATGAGGGGGGCTTGCCCCGGAGCGTGAACTAATGTTCGGGGCAGATGAGAGTCACTGTGGGGGTTGCCGGCCCAGGAGGAATGAGGCTCAGAGCTGCCTGAGTACTGGTCTGGTCAGTCGTGGAGAGGGGTGTTAGGGCGGCTGGGATTCGGAGCGCCTTGAAGGTTTTCCTCGAGGATTTCCTGGATCCACTGGGCTATGGAGCCACTCGGCGAAGTGTGAGAGGTGTAGCGAGGCTCCGAGGGACACAGGACTTGAGCCCGGAGGCCGAGGGCCCTTCGAGGAGAAGTGATCTGGATGATTTGATGCTTGGGGAACTATCGGGGGAGTTGCGGCTCGTTCCGGAGGGCCCCCACTGGTGGCCTGCCTCTGCCAGGCAGGAGAGTTCGTGGGAAGCCTGTGAAGTCTCGGCGGGAAAGTGGGGACCTTGGGCAGTTCAGAGGCCGTCCCGATGACAGACTAGTACTTCGGGGAGAGGGCCCGGGCCCCGCCGCAATTGGCCCCCGCCTGGAGTCCGGGATGGGGCACCTCAGTGCCAGCAGTCCAAGTCTGCGGGATAGCTCCTCGGGGGTGATGAGGGTTACTATGCCTCCTCGGGTTCGGATCCAGCCCACCCCACCACGGCGAGCGGCTCCGGATCCGAGGCGCCGAAGTGCTCCTGCACCCCAGCGGGTAGACAATGGCTCTTCACGGGGTCATTCCAGGCTTCGTCCGTGGGCTCTGGGGGCGGCTCAGGGCGGAGGCTTCAGGGGAGGGATCAACCCCCACAGCCCCGCATGAGGGACCCCGAGGAGGCAGAGCGGGCACTCTACACAGGCTGCCAGCGGTGGATCGGTGTTTCGATGAGGCAATCCCCCGCCTCCCGGCGCAGTCCCTGGGTCGGCGGCCGCGGGGCGCAGGCAGGTAAGGGCGTGGCTATAAAGCCACAGCCAGCTGGTATTCCCGATGCGGAGCTTGGGGGCACTCCGTGCTGTTCGGCGGGCTTTCGCTCAGCAAGTGGGCTTCGCGCCCCCCGCTAGCCCCTGTGTAGGTGCTCTGGCGGGAAAGCGATGCTCGGCTAGATCGAGGTGCCCTGTCCCGAGAGCAGCCCGAGAAAGCAGGCAGTCCCCCCTGGGCGGGCGGGAAGAGCGGAGGTCAAATTCCCTGTTCTGGGCTAGTCGTGGGCTGCGCTTGATTCCCCTTCATCAATGGCGAGCCTCGGCTGCAGTGGGATCCGCCATTTTGAGACTGCTTCATGGCGGGCTCCCCGTTGACCAGCAAAATCAGCCGTTTATGTCACCGTAGCTGGGCAGGAGACCTCCCAAAGCATGCCCCTTCTCCTGCGCACCGCAGCCGTGATCTTTATTCGGTGGAAGACTCAGGATTTACTGGGCATTGTAGATGGTAGCGAGGCACCAGCCGGGAGCTCTTAGAGAGCTGTTCCGACCGCCATGGCTCCAAGCCACGCCCCCCATTTCACCAGTTTTTCATAAAATTTGTTTGTGTCATTTTAAACAGGATTTGAAAACAAATGCAATTTTCAAACGTGTGAATTCAGCTGCAGCATGTTCTAACTTTCCACTTGCTTTAGAATTGTACGCCTTTTGTTGATCCATTGCCTTGTGATTGCTAGTGTTTATGCATTACTACCTTTGTCAGAAATCATATTTGCCTCAAACATTTAACTGCACATTAATTATTTATTTATCAATTTCCGAGTGTCATTTCATGCCATTGCAAAGGGCATTGATATCCGTATTTCCCTCTTATTTTGTGAGGGAAGGTCGGGTTTTGATTCTGTTTGCTGCCTCTTATCCCTGACTACCTGCTGCTTCTTTCTAGGCCCAATTAGATGCCTTAAGAATGGAGTGCCAAGAAAAGATTGACTCCTTGGAAGAGGGCAAACTGAAATTAGAACAACAAGTAAGATACAATAATGCCAGTACAGAGCAAATGGCCACTTTACAGAATCATATAAAAAAGATTGGAAGAGGAAAATCATAAATTAATTCTGAGACCTCCACTCTCAATCAGAATTTGATGAAGAGCGCCAGAAATTAGGCGCCATAACACAACAAATGGATGGCCTGGCTGAACAAAGAAACGCCCTGTGTCAGGAGAAAGAAGCCCTTCACCAGGAAATGTGCAATTCAAAAACCAATCTGGAGAGAAAGGAGTCAGATCTTCATAGACTGAATGGCCTAAAAGAAGAATATGACAAATGATTAGGACATAGGAGACAAATGGAACTCGAGTTACAGCAGGCCATAGAGGCTCTAACTGTGCAGAAAAGGGACGCTCACCTCCTACGACAGAAAAGGGCTCAGGGTGTCCAAACTATACAGGTACCACAGAGAGATAATGAGGCCAGTAAAGCCCTGGTAGCCGAGCAAAAGGCTCAGATCTTTGCTTATTATCAAGAGATAGGGGCTGAGAAAGAAGAACTAGCAAGGTTGGAGAAAGAGCATCCTAGATCTAATACAAACTGGAGGGACCCCGAACATGTAGAGAGGGACAGGGCAACCCCTGATCATAGTATAAGGACCTCTGTACTAAGGGACTCAACCCCATTTAATACATTAAACCCTTCCGACTTCCTGTAAACTGCTCCATATGGACCAGAAACCATGAGGCTGGCAGAATTAAATATGTTTGGTATGATGGATCTGACAGGTCAGCGCCCCCCAGAAATTGATGGATGGGCGTCCCTGTATAGATACCAAAACATCAAGGCTGATGTCTGTGACAAGGAAGTTTCCTGTGAGGGGAAAGTCAGGGAATTAGATCTACAAAAATACTACCTGTCAAGGGACCAGTTGGTTCAATTTGATAAAAAACCGAATGAAATGAGGCCCAAAAAGAGCATTTCTGTCACACCGCGGGGTATCTGGCGGCTGTGGAATAGGTGGAGACTGCGTCCGCCTTTACTGGCACCATCACGTCCAATGAAAACGTGAGGTGTCGGTCTAGTTGTTTCCTGCAGCCTCCCGACACCGGTATTTATACATTTCACTTCCGGGGTCGGGTTGCGTTGCAACGTACAGTTTTCGTTCTGTCTCTTGCCTGCGCTATCTCCGTTTGGTATTCCCTTTCGGGTTATTACTGTTTTCTTCCATCGTTTCCTCCCCGCCTGTTTTTCTGGTCCTCTTACAATTCCCTTCCACCCTCCCGTCTTCCGTGAGTGCGCTTCCCTTTGTTTCTTTCAGTTTACTTTTTCCTGGCTACCCTGGTTCCTTCCCCTCTCGCGGAGTTTGTTCTCCTTCCTCTCTCCTTCTTTTCTTTTCTCTCCACTGATTTCCCGGTTCCAACTTTTGCCTGCATAACGGATTGCCCTGCCTCGCCCATTCCTGCTTGGATTTACCTATTGCTCCTCCCGTGTATCGACCGCTGCCTGTTATTTGGATTGCCTTGCCTACCATTTCTGGCTGAAGTACTTACGGCTTCACTCTTTCTTTCGCTATCTGCCTTTCTTGTCAGCACCTCCGCTGTGTTGGATCCGTTCCTGCTTCACTACAGTATCCTTTGGAGTCATAATACTCGAGCCTCCTTCAGCTGCGGAATCTCATCTCTTCCGGGGTTTTTTATGCCTTTGGCTTTTTCCCCAGTACTCGGCGGCTGCGGAGGGTTGCCACAGACCACCCTTTGGGTGTCACTGTGGCGTCCTACCTTGGTCGCCTTCATCTACAAAAAAAAGGAGTAAAGACTCGAGCAAAAGACAACCCAACGCTGTCACAACGCCGGAGACTTCAAGGTGAGGTGGAAAGGGAGGAAGGGGAGTCGGGGGCATTTTCGGAAGAAGAGGATAAATTAGACCATACTGACAGTTTGCAACGCCCAGAATCAGATATGGCTACGCCGCAACAGGTCCAGGAATTGGTCGCGGCGGTTCAAAGCCTGAACTTGGAAGTCCAAAACCTCAAGACCGCCAACGTTGCGCTACAACAAAGAGTAGCAGAGCGGGATCCACCCACTGCTGACTTACCCCCTTTGCCACTGGTGTCTGGGAAGTTTGATGGGTCGCCTAAGAGGTTACAAGAATTCTTGGATGCCTGCCACCTGCATTTTTCTTTTCGGGCTCATGCCTTTTCTACGGGTCATGCCAAAGTGGGATATATGATAACTCATATGTCTGGCAATGCCTTGGCATGGGCCACCCCACTGGTAAACAGAACCGAACCGGTTCTCCAAGACTATGATGCTTTCAAAACCCTGATGAGACAGACATTTCTACGAACCGAAAGCACCTACATGGCCTCTGAGGACCTCTTAGATATCAGGCAAGGAAGCTCTGACCTGATGTCCTACATTACTTCGTTTAAGCAAGTCGCAGCGGAAGCTGGGTGGCAAGAACAGGCCCAGTATGCCATTTTTCGAAGGGGTCTTCGAGAAGAGTTGAAGGATGAACTTGCACGTATTGAACGTCCCCTAAACTTTGCAGATTTGATCACTGCAACACTTCGGATCGACTTCCGACTGTCCGAACGTCGAGCGGAGCGCCGCAAGATCAAGAGTGGTGGTGCCATGCCCCTTGTCCCTCCTTCCTCGATGCCACCTCCCTCTACACGTCTTTCACGAGAAGAACCTATGCAAATCGGAACCACTCGTTCCCCTCTCACTACTGAAGAACGCAGACGACGAAGAGAAGGAAATCTATGCATGTATTGCGGATCCTCATCTCATTTGCTTCGGGATTGTCCGTCTGTTCCTCCCCGGCGCTCGGGAAACGAGCACCCTCGGTAAACTTAGGGACTTATTACCGAGGGAGTGATTCCAGTCCCTTTGTTACACTTTCAGTCACTACTTCTGACCGTTCAGATGAATCAGATGATGCCCGACTCATGGTAATGACCGTTACTCTTCTGATTGGCAAGAACTCCATTCAAACCCAAGCACTCCTTGATTGCGGGGCTGCTGGGAACTTTATGGATACTCATTGGGCAGAAAGCCAGGGCTTGTTACGGATTGCCAAGACGGAAGATCAAAAGGTGGAAGGTGTTGATGGGGAACCTTTGAGCTCAGGCCTCATTACTCATGCCACTGAAATCCTCACGATGCACATCAGGCAGCATTCCGAACGTCTTTCTTTTGATTTAATCCGAGCGGCCCACTTTCCTCTGATCATTGGCATTGGATGGTTACGTAAACACAATCCCACCATAGACTGGTCCAGAAACCTGTTGAGTTTTCACTCCGAGCACTGCAAGACAAACTGTTTGGCAAAACCCACTTTTTCTACCATCCAAACCTCCTGTGGAGAAGAAGAAGCAAAGACCATTCATTGTATACCCGCCTATCTCCAGGAATATACCGAAGTGGTTACGGAAAAGAACCCTTTGGAACTTCCTCCCCACCGACCAGAAGACTGTAGCATCGATTTACATCCTGGTGCTTTGGTCCCGTTTTGTCGGATGTATCCTTTGACGGTACTAGAAAGACAGGTTTTGCGAGACTACCTAGATAAGAATCTGGCCAACGATCTAATCAAATCCTCCAAATCCCCTGCTGGCACTTCTTTGTTTTTTATACCTAAAAAAGACACCCAGGAGCTACGACCTTGTATAGACTACCGGGGGCTGAACAAAGTTACTGTCAAGGACAGGTACCCGATGCCCCTGATCTCAGAAATCATCCATGCTGTAGAGTCAGCCACGGTGTTTACCAAACTCGATCTCCGTAATGCATACCATTTGCTTAGGATCCAAGCAGGGGACGAGTGGAAGACGGCGTTCAGAACCCCTTTTGGGTTATATGAGTACCAAGTGATGCCCTTTGGCCTGGTGAACGCGCCGTCTACATTCCAACGTTTTATGGACAGACTCTTTTCGGATCTCTTAGGACACTCAGTCATCGTATATCTCGATGACATTTTGGTCTTTTCCTTCTCTAAGGAAGAACATGTTGCACATGTCAAAGAGGTGTTCCGCAGACTCAAAGACAACCACCTTTCAGTCAAGTTGGAAAAATGTAAGTTTTCTGTGACATCTATCTCGTATCTGGGTTACGTTCTTTCCTCTGAGGGAATATCGATGGATCCTCAGAAGGTTAAATCTATCTTGGACTGGCCATCCCCTAATTCTGTGAAGGAGATCCAAAGATTCCTAGGATTGTCAAATTTCTATCGGAAGTTCATTCCGAACTTCTCTCACATGGTACTCCCGATGACCACACTCCTAAAAAGGCTTCCCTACCATTTCAGTGGACTTCTCATGCTGAGAAAGGATTTCTACTACTGAAACAGGCCTTTTGCTCCGCTCCCATACTAAGACAACCTGATCAACACAAACCCTTCATCGTGGAGACGGACGCCTCTTCAGCTGCTGTAGGAGCAGTCTTGCTGCAGGAAAATCAGGGTGAAGAACATCCAGTGTCGTACTACTCTAGGACACTGAATCCTAGTCAGCGTAATTATTCTGTTATAGAGAGGGAACTGCTGGCCATGAAATTAGCTTGCACTGAATGGCGACATCTTCTTCAAGGTGGTGAACACCCTTTCACCCTTCGTACCGACCATAAGAATCTACAAGTGTTACGTCAATTTGAATGTTACAATACTAGGCAGGCTAGGTGGGCTCATTTCTTTGCTCAATTTGACTTTAACATAACCTACATCCCGGGAGAGCAAAACGTTGTGGCTGATGCCCTGTCCCGACGTAGTGACTACTTGTCAGAACAGGAAACCGCCGTTGAATTGATGTTTGCTAGATCTCCCTGTATCGGTTTGGTATCGACTTTCCTACAACAAGTCAAGGATGATTCAAGAGAGAGATTTGAAGATGAAATGCAGGGAGAGAAGTCGGAGTACATTCTGAAAGATGGGCTGTATTTAGTCAACGCAAGGTTGTACTTGCCAACCACATCCTTGAGAAGGACGGCCTTGTTCTGGTGTCATGATACCAAGATAGCAGGTCATCGTGGAGTAAAAAACACTCAAGATCTCTTATCGCGTTATTTCTTTTGGCCAAAGATGAAGGAAGAAGCCAGACTATACGTGCAATCTTGTATCACCTGTCTCCGTAACAAGTCTTCTACCCAAAGACCATTGGGATTGTTGGAATCATGCCCGGTTCCCACAGGCCCGTGGACCACATTATCTACCGATTTCATAGTGGAATTGCCCGAATCTCAAGGATGCACCTGTATAATGGTGGTCGTTGATTCTTTTACCAAAATGGCACATTTCACACCTTTACCCGGAGTGCCTTCAGCCTCCAAGATGGCAGGAGTATTTCTCAAAGACATATTTAGACTACACGGTCTACCTACCAAAATCATTTCTGACCGTGGCACCCAATACACTTCGCATTTTTGGGCAGCCTTTTGTCGGCGGTTGGGCATAGAAAGAGCTCTGACCTCTGGGTTCCACCCTCAATCAAATGGTCAGACGGAACGTCTCAATGGTACATTAGAACAGTATCTTCGATGTTTCGTTAATCAACAAGACGATTGGGTCCAGTTGCTTCCCACTGCTGAATTCTCGTACAATAATTCTTCCCATTCTGCCATCGGTACCAGCCCTTTTTTTTGTACTTACGGTTTCCATCCCCGTATTTTTCTATCATTGACTGACATCGAGTCCTCAGTCCCTTTTGTTGAAACAACATTAGCAACCGTAAAAGAGGCCCAAGACCGGGCTAGACAGGGACTCAAAGAAACACAAGACAGGAACAGGCTCCAAGCCAACAAACACCGGAGACCTGTCCCAGATTGGACAGTCGGTTCTAGAGTGCTTCTCTCCACTAAGTTCTTACCACGGTGGGTGCGTCCTTCAAAATTGTCACCTAAGTTCATCGGGCCATACAAGATAACACACGTGGTTAATCCAGTGGCCTTTCGTCTTCTATTACCCACACAACTACGCCGAGTGCACCCAGTGTTTCACACCTCCCAACTAAAGACATTTGTTGAAGACAAATGGCTTCGGACGAAAGGGAAGGTATCAGTACCTCCGGACCCCTCTAAAGAATTTTATGAGGTCTCCCGTATTTGCGACTCTCGTTATCATCAAGGTCGATTGGAGTACCTGGTCCACTGGAAAGGCTATCCAAGCTCTGAGGACACATGGGAACCCAGATCCCACTTACGTACCCCCTTCCTTCTACGACAGTTCCATGTCAAGAACCCTTCTAAACCTGGGGGTGTGGGCCTGGGGAGGGGGCATACTGTCACACCGCGGGGTATCTGGCGGCTGTGGAATAGGTGGAGACTGCGTCCGCCTTTACTGGCACCATCACGTCCAATGAAAACGTGAGGTGTCGGTCTAGTTGTTTCCTGCAGCCTCCCGACACCGGTATTTATACATTTCACTTCCGGGGTCGGGTTGCGTTGCAACGTACAGTTTTCGTTCTGTCTCTTGCCTGCGCTATCTCCGTTTGGTATTCCCTTTCGGGTTATTACTGTTTTCTTCCATCGTTTCCTCCCCGCCTGTTTTTCTGGTCCTCTTACAATTCCCTTCCACCCTCCCGTCTTCCGTGAGTGCGCTTCCCTTTGTTTCTTTCAGTTTACTTTTTCCTGGCTACCCTGGTTCCTTCCCCTCTCGCGGAGTTTGTTCTCCTTCCTCTCTCCTTCTTTTCTTTTCTCTCCACTGATTTCCCGGTTCCAACTTTTGCCTGCATAACGGATTGCCCTGCCTCGCCCATTCCTGCTTGGATTTACCTATTGCTCCTCCCGTGTATCGACCGCTGCCTGTTATTTGGATTGCCTTGCCTACCATTTCTGGCTGAAGTACTTACGGCTTCACTCTTTCTTTCGCTATCTGCCTTTCTTGTCAGCACCTCCGCTGTGTTGGATCCGTTCCTGCTTCACTACAGTATCCTTTGGAGTCATAATACTCGAGCCTCCTTCAGCTGCGGAATCTCATCTCTTCCGGGGTTTTTTATGCCTTTGGCTTTTTCCCCAGTACTCGGCGGCTGCGGAGGGTTGCCACAGACCACCCTTTGGGTGTCACTGTGGCGTCCTACCTTGGTCGCCTTCATCTACAAAAAAAAGGAGTAAAGACTCGAGCAAAAGACAACCCAACGCTGTCACAACGCCGGAGACTTCAAGGTGAGGTGGAAAGGGAGGAAGGGGAGTCGGGGGCATTTTCGGAAGAAGAGGATAAATTAGACCATACTGACAATTTCGAAGACCCCACCCAATTAGGGCAGTGGGGGGGATCCTCTGCCAACCTTGGAGGGAGGGAGGAGTCAGAAAACTACTCTCCTGTGTGCCAGAGGAAAGTAGAAACTGGTCCCCACCATTCTGCAAGCCTCTCCCAAGCTCAAAGAATCAGGGAGCGCCGAGAAGATCAGGAGGGTCCTCCAACAGTAGAGCCTCTGAGTCTGAGGGAGAGTGGACTCGGGTGACAAAGCCAAAGAAGGCAAATAAACTAAAGAGAGTTATGGCAAAAGACCCAATTAGGCAGATTAAGGCCAATAGGAGTTTCCTAACCGCATACCACAAAAACTCAAAATATTCTGTCTGGGAACATTTGGAACTCTACGAGCAAATGATGGATACTTTTCACCCTAAAGACAACCAGAACTGCATAGAGTATGCTAAGTGGCGCTCTCCCCAGAGTACTCCAGCTTCTTTGCTGGACTAGAGGACCAGAACCATTCAAGGTGGTCCACCTACAGGGCGGCCATCTTGAAACACTTTTCCGCCCAGAGAAACTCCCAAGAGGCTTGCAAAGTGGCCTACAGTTTGCAGTGCGGGAAGATCAGGCCCCACTAGAATCTGTGCAGGAGCTAAAACGCGCCTTTGCACAAACCACTAGGAGGGTGTGCATGGATAGCAGGGAGTTTATAGATACCTTCTTTCATGGGTTCCAAAATATATCATGACCCAGCTGGTGAGAGATTTCCATGACAAAAGATCTTTGGACTGGGTAATAGAGCAGGCGACCCGCATTTATGAAGTCCAAAAACGGTCATGACCACTGTGAGGGGGCACAAGTTTTTTTTAAAATGTCTTTATTGGTTTTAACTACATAAACAAAGCCATTATCATTTATCAAACGGTATACTTTATCAGAAATAAAAGTGCCCTCCCTTACCCTCCCTCCCCACCCTCTCCCAAGACCACGGTTAGTTCCCAGTTCTCCTCGAGTCTGTTTCCTGGTTTGGGCTGCCCATGCTGCTTGAGGCGCTATCTGCTGCCCTGGGATGGAGCAGGGGCACCGTTAGCGCTACCCAACAGTGCAGTTCCTCACTGGAGTCCAGCCTCAGTAATCCACTTCTTAAGATCACCCCACCACTGGGCCTCATTCAAACTCCTGGGGCTTTTCCATCCCATGGCTATGTGTCTTTTTGCCGTTATATATATTAGGTCTCAAAGTTTGTTTAAGGGCTTATTTTTCCTATTGTGCCTATATCTGCCCAGGATACAGGTTGTAGGCTTATGCACCTCCACTTCAATGTCTGCGTTAGCCACTCTATCCTTCACTTGTGTCCAGAAAACTCTTACTACTGGACAGCCCCAGAACATGTGGGTCATTCCCCCCTTGGGCTCGCTGCATTTGGGGCATACTTGGATTCCTGCGCCAGTGAACCTCGATATGACTTCAGGTGTGAGGTAAGCCCTGTTGGTGATATATAGTTGAATGAGCTGCAAGTGGGAGTTTCTGGAGGTTTTTTTGTGATAATAAGTTATTTCCCCCCAGTCTTTGTCTTCAGATACGAGGCCCAGTTCGGTTTCCCACTTCTTCCTGCATTTGAGTTTGTCCCCAGTCGTGCCCAGCAACAGGGCCTTGTTGATTTGTGAAGTCTCGTGGCCTCCCTCAGTGGTGTCTAGCATTGTTTCTATGCACTCGTTCTCCAAGGCCTGGTCAACAGCCTCCGGCCATCTGTTTTTCACGGCTTGCACCACTACCCTGTGGAGCAGGAACTGCCCTGCTGGAAGACCTGTGCCTTTGCTGAGTTCCATGAATGTTAAGGTCTCTTGTTCTTGGATCAAGTCTCCCAGTGTGGCCACCCTGTAGGGTTCCCACTGGGTGCGTGTTTCAAGTTGCCCCCATGAGTGTTTTGCCATAAGTGCCGCAATGGGGATCTGCGGGGAATACGGGTCCGCCGACCCAACTAGCTTACAGGCCTTTCTCCAAAGCCGGATCCCGAGCTTGGCAAGGTATGGGCTGTGTCTCAAAGCTCCCTTCCCGGCCCAAATTAAGTCTCTTAGTAGCAGATGAGGCAGGGCTGGTTAGAGGAGGCGGGTATCTGTTGTTTCCTCGTCGGCCATCCATCACGTCACATGTCTCAGCTGGCTTGCGAGGAAGTAGAGCTCGAAGTTGGGGACCTTCAATCCTCCCCTCTCGTAGGGTCTATGGAGTGTCGCCAATGCCACCCTGTGCCTACCCCCCTGCCAGAGGAATCTCCTACAGAGTTTGTTGATTTCTTTAAAGAGTGAGGGAGGGATGTTGAAGGGAACATTTGTGAAGTTGTGTAGCAGGCGGGGGAGAGCCGCCATCTTGAGGAGACCCGCCCTCCCAGCCATTGAGAGCAGGAGCTTGCCCCAGAAGTCCATGGATTTCACAAGAGAGTCTTTGGCCCTGACCGTGTTGAGGATGTGCTCTGTGTTGGGATTGCGGTGTATAGTAATCCCCAGTTATTTGAAGGAGGTCACATGCCATTCTAGATCTAGGGGGGGAGGGACCTGTGAGGGGGCACACGTTGTGCCACAAGCAGGCTCCCCCCAGAACCCTGAGGGCTTTAAAACCACTGCAAAAGGGCTCCTGCAGGTATTTCCAGCGCCTTTGGCACCAGGCTCATATGTAGGAAGCAAGGGCTGTTCAAACTAGGTCCCAATTTTGTACATGGGCCTTTAAATCCAACATGGAAGCACCCACACAGTCTAGTTCTAAGAACCAAGCCATGCGGTCTAGTGTTTTGGGTATGGCAGGCCTCGAACTACTTTCCCTGGTACTACTTTACCTGGGCTATATAAACTACACCCTGACTGCAGAACATGCTTTGTGTTATAATGCAACCAGCTGCGTGACTCTCATCGTGTCCAGCTCCTGGTCTTCAGCATCTTCCTGTAATCCTGTAAGAACAAGAACAAGATTATTCTGTTTTACCTGAGAAAACACCATTCAGCACTCAGCATTTCAACTGGGCTGCAATCTGTGGAAACCGGGAGAAGAAGAAACATCACTCACCTGTGAGTACTGGCTTAAGGACCTCCGGCGGACCGCTACCACGGCTTCTGTTCGAACATTGCGACCTGCAATAACGAGAAAGGGAAAAACAATATTAGAATGTGCGCTTCCAAAACATCGAACTCCATCAGTCTTATCTGAATTCCATTGCGCTATGCCACAAATCCATCTGGAGCACCACAGCAACATCTGCAAAGGAAAAGAGACATATTCAGGTTTGCTTTCAATATTAAACAACCGCACAGCGCTGTATTTACCTTAACGGATTCCGGAGGCCTGTTTTTCATCGCGCTCTCATCCACTCGCAGCACCACAGCGGCCTGTGAGGAGAAGAAGAAGAAAACACAGGTTAGCTTTAAAAGACAATAAAGGCGCTGTGGTTCGCGTTTTCTCTTACCTAGAAACGTGCCTTTCAATCCGGCACGCCAGCATCAAGACCTTCGCACCTGAATAGAAGGAGATAAAGACATTAACGAATTCCCACCATAAACAGAACAAAGACAATTAACAAACCTACCTGCCTACCAGCAGATTCGGGGTCACAGGAGGCCTGGGCCCAAGGAAGGCATACTGCACCAGTGAAGCAACTCGGGCAGCTCACCAACAAACGTCAAGCGCGCCTGCACAAGAAACACAGGACGAATAGCTCACCCTACGAATAACTAGGAGTCAATATTCAGCACTGGGCAACTACGCATCCAGGGTTCTAGATCTCAGAGCCTTCCAGACACCCCCAGGGATATCAGGCGAGCGTAACAGCACACAAAGCCCTTTACACTTTATCCACCTGGGTGACATGGAGACATCTGAAACTGATCAGTTAGCCCAGCTTTTGGGACAATTACGCGCCGAGGTGCATGCAGCCCAGCAGGAAACCAATGCCTTAAAACGAGAGTTAATAGTCACAAAAGACCGTACTGATGAACTAAGCAAACAGCTACTACAAACACAGGCGGGGCAGGCTCCATTGCCCGGATTTACCCCATCCGTCGCTACACCATCATCAGTCAATCCAGTACAGATAACGTTGCCGAGAGCAGTACCCCTGGTACCACCAGAACGTTTTAACGGAGACCATAGAAGGGACGCAACATTCATGAACCAGTGCCGCCTCCATTTTCTTTGTTGGCCTGGGGCTTTCCCAAACAAACAGGTGAGGGTGGCCTTCGTGTTATCATATTTGAGTGGAAGTGCTGCAGACTGGTCAGTACCTTTAGTGAGCCGGGATGACCCATTACTGCAGGACTTCATGGGTTTTCATAAGGAGATGGAAAAGTTATTTGCTCAACACTTGCATGGACAAGCTCATGATTACAAACTCCTGTCCATCCGCCAAAGGAATCAAGATTTGCTGACTTATATTGCCACCTTTAGTAGACTGGTTGTAGAAGCGGGGTGGCCAGAAGATAAAAGAACCACGTTGTTTCATCAGGGCCTACGAGGAGACCTGAAGGATGTCCTTGCTCAAGTGGTAGACCCACCTAAAGACTGTGTAGAGTTTATCAACCTGGTAGTTCAGTTCGACCACAGATTACAGGATCGAAGAACAGATCGAAGTAGACTCGAAAATCGTGCATTGTACGTACGTTCAAAAGATAATGTTCAATGTCCATCAGAAAATACCACAGAACCCATGCATATTGGAGGAGTACGACCCCCTTTAACCAAGGTTGAAAGAGACAAGAGGAGACAGTTACACTTATGCATATACTGCGGTAAATCAGGTCACTACCTGAAAGAATGCCCAGTGAAACCTCTAAGGAAGGTGGTAGGCGCTACAGAGAAAGAAGATGATGGGAAGGAATCGGAAAACTACCAGGCCCGGCAAGCGTAGAGGTCCGCTAGTTGAGCGAGAAGGATGAGTCACAGACCTCACATTTCGCCCTACCAGTAACATTGATCAATCAGCAGCGACCGTCACGGATGCATGCCATAGGTGCATATATATCGATATATGTCGACAGCAGAGCAGTTGGTAATTGCATAGATTGAGATCTGGCAACAGAAATGGGATTTCCCTTATGCACAAAACCAACAACTGAAAAGGTAACTACTGTTGACGGTACAGAAATTGCTTTGGGACCAGTAACCCAATGCACAACAGAATTAACCCTTCTGTGTCAGGATGGACATCAAGAAGCAATCATGTTTGACCTCATCAAAGCTCCTCAGTTCCGGTTGATCTTAGGGATGCCATTGTTAGTAACTCACAATCCCCACATAGACTGGCAGGCAAAGAGACTGACCTTTTCCGACGAATGCGCCCACGCTTGCTACCCGAAATCTATACCACAGCCAAATCTGAAATCTGTTCAAGGAACAGCATTGGGATCACAGAACCAATGGACACCTCACCAAAAGAATATCAGGATTATCAAGATGTTTTTCAGAAGGAACAGGCTAACACATTACCGCCACATAGGCCCTATGACTGTCAGATCGACCTGATACCTGGCACACAGGTTCCTTGTGGTCGTATTTATACACTTACGGAAACCAAAAATCTCCACTTGAAGTCTTATCTGGATCAATACCTGGCTAATGGGTTTATCTGCCCGTTAAAGTCACCGGCAGCCTCTCCCTTATTCTTCGTACCCAAGAAGGAAGGAGATTTGAGAACTTGCATCGATTACTGCGCACTTAATCAAATCACAGTAAAAAAACGCTACCCTTTGCCTCTTATCCTGGACCTGTTGGACCAAGTCAAGGATGCCCGAATCTACACCAAACTAGACCTCAGAGGAGCATACCACCTTGTACGTGTTAAGAAAGGGGATGAATGGAAAACCGCGTTTCGCACCAAGAATGGCCTGTACGAATATCAGGTAATGCCTTTCGGGATGTGCAACACTCCCCCAGTGTTCCAATACTTCATGAATGATGTATTACAGGAATTAATCGATGTCTGTGCCCTGGTTTATATTGACGACATCCTGGTGTATTCCCCCTCTGAGAGAGATCATGTCAAAGATGTTCGTTCAGTCCTTGAAAAACTTCACCAGCACAAACTGTACGCTAAACTCGAGAAATGCTCCTTCCATGTCACCGAAGTTGAGTTCCTCGGTTTTGTTCTCTCGCCAAAGGGAGTCAAGATGGATTTACACAAAGTTGGCCGTCACCTTCTTCACTTAAAGGAACTCAAAGCATGTTCAGCTTTGCGAATTTTTATCGCTGATTTGTTCCAGAAGATTTCTCACGGATAGTACACCCAATCACATTGTTACTGAGAAAAAAACAACAAAAAATTCCAATGGACTGAAGAGGCTGAAAAGGCCTTTCAAGAACCCAAGAAAAGATTCACCTCCGCACCAATTTTAGCAACATCCTCACCCTGATCTCCCATATGTAGTGGAAACTGATGCTTCCAGCATAGTTATGGGAGTAGTTCTCTCTCAAAGAAATCCAGAGACAGGCCAATTCCACCCCGTGGCCTTTTGGTCACATAAATTCTCACCACCAGAACTTAACTATGCAATTACAAACAAACAATTGTTGGCAATAAAATCAGCCTTCAAAGCCTGGCGGCAGTATCTATTAGGTGCCAGACATACCATCACAGTAATCACAGATCACCGAAACCTTCAATACCTAAAGTCAGCAAAAGCCCAATCATCACGACAGTTGAGGTGGGCTCTAGTCTTCGCAGAATACGATTACATAATAACATACCGACTGGGAGTTTGGAATGGGAAGGCCGATGCCTTGTCTTGTATGGGTGTTGAAGAGAAAACAAACAGTACCCTGGACCCCGTTGCCATCATCCCAAGTGATAAACTACTGGGACTCACCACCATATTGACTCTGAGTGAACTTCAAGATAAGATTCGAACCTTAATGAACCCCGGGATCTTGCAGAAATGGAATTCCCAAAAATGACATCGCATGGTTCTGGATGGATTACCCTACTTCAGGGAATGACTTTATCTACCAAGTAAAGATCTGCAAGAATTGGTCATGTCTGGTTATTACGATTAACTGATCCAAGGCCATCCCGGAATTGCTAAGACTCTAGCCAAGGTTAAATGGAATTATTGGTGGCCAACCTGGCGTAAGGACATTGCTCTATTCGTTCTATCTTGTGGGATATGCTCACAGAATAAATCACAAAAACAGAAACCTGCTGGCCTCCTACAACCACTGGATATTCCACCGGCTCCCTGGCATACTCTTTCTCTTGATTTTATTACGGACTTACCTCCCTGTCAAGGTTTTAATACCATTCTGGTGGTTGTAGACCTGTTCTCTAAAAAGGCACATTTCATTCCATTCAAAGGACTTCCTAACGCTACCGGTCTGGCAAAAGCATTTCGTTAACAGATTATAAAACTGCATGGTTTCCACTCAGTCCTAATCTCAGATCGTGGAAGACAATTTGTATCCAACTTCTGGAGGAAATGTTGTACCATGGCACAAATTGATGTTCGATTATCCACTAGCCATCACCCCAAACGGATGTACAAACAGAAAGAACAAACGAGACATTAGAACAGTATCTACATAGCATGCTGCATCAAGTGGAAGAGAATTGGAAAGACTTGTGGATAGCGGAATACGCATACAATAACTCCATAAACACCAGCACGGGACAAAGTCCGTTCTACACAATATACGGAAGACATCCACGTACCTCTGAACTAGACTCCCCCACAACCTTGGAAATGCCATCAGTAAAGGCTCTACACACAAACATAACCCAAGCCTTCAAAAGGGCAAATGAACATTTACTGCAAGTCAAAGACAGACAAAAAAAATTCTCGGATTAGCATCGAAAGAAAGCTCCGATTACCAAGTTGGAGACAAAGTCTGGTTGGCATCAAAATATGTGCCCATAAAAGGTACCCGGACCTTTCGTCCAAGATATCTAGGACCCTATACCATCGAATCGGTGATAAATCCGGTGGCCGTCAAGTTAGCCTTAACACCAAGCAGGCAAATTCATCCGGTGTTCCATGTGTCACTTGTAAAACCTGTGCAACCAGGTACCCGAGTCTTAACACCACCAAAACCTATGCTAGTGGATGGAGAGCCTGAATTTGAAGTTAAAAACATCCTGGATTCGAAACGTACCAGACCTAAGCTATACTATTTAGTGGACTGGAAAGGGTACAGGCCTCAAGACAGAACTTTGGAACCAAGTGAACATATTCACGCACCACGTCTGATTAAGAGGTTTCACCTGGATAACCCCACCAAAACCGGACCAGACAGGAAGGATACCATGAGAGGGGCCTTGGGGGGGAGTGCTGTCATGACCACTTTGAGGGGGCACAAGTTGTGCCACAAGCAGGCTCCCACCAGAACCCTGAGGGCTTTAAAACCACTGCAAAAGGGCTCCTGGAGCCAGTCCTGGCACCTTTGGCACCAGGGTCATATGTAGGAAGGAAGGGCTGTTCAAACTAGGTCCCATTTATGTACATGGGCCTTTAAATCCAGCATGGAAGCACCCACACAGTCTAGTTCTAAGAACCAAGCCATGCGGTCTAGTATTTTGGGTGTAGCAGGCCTGGAACTACTTTCCCTGGTACTACTTTAACTGGGCTATATAAACCGGTTTATGGTCGCTTTTTTTTTATGACGTTTTTTATCCGAAATGGGGGGGTTCCCTCCCAACCCCCTTTTTTAATTTATTTTTTTAACCATTTTTTTTAAATCCCGGACCCCAACATAAATATATAATTAAAAAAAGAGAAATTCGAGTCGAGATTTTTTTTTCGAGATTTTGACCGACCACCATATAAACCACATCCTGACTGCAGAACACGCTTTGTGTTATTCTGCAACCAGCAACGTGATGCTCACCGTGTCCAGCTCCTGGTCTTCAGCATCTTCCTGTAATCCTGCAAGAACAATAACAAGATTATTCTGTTTTACCTGAGAAAACACCATCCAGCGCTCAGCAACTCAACTGGGCTGCAATCTGTGGAAACCGAGAGAAGAAGAAACATCACTCACCTGTGAGTACTAGCTTAAGGACTTCCGGCGAACCGCAACCGCGGCTGCTGTTCGAACATTGCAACCTGCAATAACGAGAAAGGGAAAACAATATTATAATGCGTGCTTCCAAAACATCGAATTCCATCACTCTTATCTGAATTCCATCGCGCTATGCCACGCTTCCATCTGGAGCACCACAGCAACATCTGCAAAGGAAAAGAGACATATTCAGGTTCGCTTTCAATATTAAACAACCGCACAGCACTGTACTTACCTTAACGGATTCCGGGGGCCTGTTTTTCATCGTGCTCTCATCCACTCGCAGCACCACAGCGGCCTGTGAGGTGAAGAAGAGGAAAACACAGGTTAGCTTTAAAAGACAATAAAGGCACTGCGCTTCGTGCTTTCCATTATCTAGAAACGTGCCTCTCCATCCCTCACGCCAGCACCAAGACCTTCGCACCTGAAAAGAAGGAGATAAAGACATTTACAAATTCCCACCATAAACAGAACAAAGACTTACAATTAACAAACCTACCTGCCTACCAGCAGATTCGGGATCCCAGCAGGCGTGGGCCCAAGGAAGGCGTACTGAACCAGTGAAGCAACTCGGGTAGCTCGCCAACAAACGTCAAGCGCCCCAGCACAAGAAACGCAGGACGGATAGCTCACTCTCAAATAACTAAAAGTCATTATTTAGCACTGGGCAACTACGCATCCAGGGTTCCAGATCTCAGAGCCTTCCACACGCTCCCGGGTATATCAGGTGAGCATAACTAAAACCTGCCAAAAATAAAAATCTTGTTAAAAACTCCAAGCCAGCCAACACTCTTGCTGCTGCTAAAGTAGCAGAGGTGAAGGTTGTCCCCATTTCGGACCTAGAAATGGGGGAGCCTAAAAATTCACCAATCCCAAACCAACAAAACCAGAGGCCAAGAAGGCCTTCAGGTTTATCACAAACAGGTGGCAATCAGGGAGGTAATCCCACTAACGGGAACCCTAATTCTCCTGAGTATATAGGTCCCAGGTACAAGGGCAACTGGCCTATCTTGGGGTATGTATGGACTCCTCCAGCCCAAAGGGGGGTCCCGCCAGGTAAGTACTTCCCCAGGAATCTCCCCTGTAACTTCCCTCAGGAGGGCAGTAAACCCCCAAATCCAGGGTTAAGGTTCTTTCCACAGTACCCTCCAAACCCCAACCTGCAGGGCAACCCTCCTTTCTTTCCCCGGTTTCAGGAGCCCAGACAACCCAGTCCGGGAGACGGGAGGCCAAGGGGGGAAGGCTACCAAAATCCACCATTTCCAGGGTACTACGGGAGAAGGGATAGTTACCCTTCCCGTGAACCACCTAGATTTGAAAAGAGACCCCCGTACCAGCGGGAACAGGTGTCCCTACTGGAGCGCCAGGTTCAGAACCTCACCCAGGATCTGGGTCACATGTTCAAGCCTCAACAGAACCCTCAGATGAACATGGCTGCTCAGAACCCCACAAACCAAGGGTCTGGCGCCCCAGAACAATGATGGAGAGAGAACCTCGACAATTCACCGGTTCCAGAGGAGAAGGCACAGGGGAAGAAGTGTGGAAAGCTCTAGAGGAAGCTTCCTTCCTCACCTGTGAAAGGCCCCTGCACACCCAGGAACTGGAACAAAAATCTCCTGCCCCTGAAAATCTGCAACCCAGGCAACAGAGGGTGGGTAGGATAAATAAAGACCTCAAAAAGGCCCATTTTGGGGAAGAAGTTAGTGTCCTCTAATTTGAAGGGGAAACTCTTTAGAGGATTCTGGGAAAACAATCTTCTCCTTCAGGGACGGGGTAACTCCATCCCTGAATCCCAGAATGAGCATCCAGAGAATCAAATATTAAAGGAGGGATCCCATACCTCACAAACTGTTTCTGGTGACTACCTCCAAGAAGGGGGGGGCAGCCCACAATCAGAAAAAGAGGATTCCCAAACTTCCCAAATCAATTCTGGTGACTGCCTCCTAGAATGGGGGGAGCAGCCCAGAAAAGCAAAAGAGGATTTCCAAATGTCCCAAATCAATTCTGGTGACTGTCTCCAAGAAGGGGGTGAGGAGGCAGCCCAGAATCAGAAAAAGGGGACCCAGAAACTCCCCAAATATCAGAATGTCAAATTTTGCTTTCAGATTCCCAAACTCCAACACAGAATTATGCCCAAACTGCCCCTGTGTCGGAGTCCAAAATAAAGAAATTGACCACCCAGCTTGCCCAGAATTCCCATTACCTTTGCCCATTGGAGGAGAAAGAAGGTCGATTCTATGCCTCTGTCCAAGTGCAAGGGCAATGTGCATTTCCAGCACTGGTGGACACTGGATCCCAAGCCACTCTTCTGTCACAAAGGGCCTTTGAACAGCTAAATTCAGAAAGGGGGGAGAGATACCAGATCGCTCTCACCCCTCTTTCTGGACAACTCAATGAAATTCCTGTTGAGGGGACTGCAGAGCTGGAAATTAAAATAGGGAGACACAAGATGAAGCACCCTGTCATAGTCATGGCTTCAGAGGGAACCCCATGTCTATTAGGGAATGACATCCTTCGTAGGTTGTCTCCCCTAATCGAATGTGTGAACAAGGACCCAGACTCACAGGCCAATAACATTAAAACAGAGTGTCAACCATGTTAGTCTAAATGGCACATGCCACATTGTTGAACAAAAATCAGATCAAATTAAGTTTTATCTTCAAAACAATGAAATACCCAACGTCACAATAATTGCTGTAGGACAACAAACTGGTGATGGGAACTCCTCTCCATTCCTGAAAATCAACCTTACTTCCATTTTTAAGTGGCATTCCACACTGGAAGGAAATACTTTGACATTTTATACAGATTCACAATAATTCTATAGCCAAAATGGATGTCAAACCAGCACAAAGCATAGCTGGCATTCAGAAAAGGGTGAACAGCTCTTCTTACCGATTCAGTTAAATGACGGGAAGGAGTCTGTTCTCGCCCAAGTTGACTTGAATAGCGAAGAAAGCTTCATCAACAAAGTATTATTCAGGAAACTTCCAAAAGACCAGACCCTGCCCGCTGTGGAGTCAGTTTATCAGTGGGTATGGGGGCTGGAAATTCCCCGTTCCAAACATCTTCTGCTTAGCAGTCGTATGCTAAAAATGTTTATAGCTGACAAAAGCATAGAACATAATTGTTGGGTCGTGCAAGGTATTCCTTCCACCTTTTACATGGGCAGTCATATCATCTACCGACTCGAAATTAAGTTGGATCCCAGTTATTGCCAAGCCCGGCCCCAACTGGAGAGGACATCTCAGGGCCCTGGCAGTCCTAAAGAAAGCCTTACGGTCAGCCCCATTGCTACCGTAGGCAATTGAAGTTAAAAAATGAAGATGAGGTCACCATCCCAGACCTAGCCTACAGAATCCGCATCCCCAAAGGAGAACTGACAGAAGAGAAATGGGTCCATATTAATCAGCTAAAGAGTTGTCACCCTAGGCATACTTTGCAGCAAATTGAGGAGCCCAGAGAAAACCAAATAGAGGAGACATCTGGAGCATGAGAATAAGAAAAAGAAGAACCAGAAGAGAACAGATAGGTTCATAGGTATAATTATTTAACAGGGAGTATGTTTCTTCATTATACGGATGAAAGGGATTCCCAAAATGTCTAGAAAAACCAAATCTATAGTTATCTGTGACTTGTGAGTGAACATGTGTCTTGTTATCTGAATATTGTCATTATTGCAATGTATGTATGTCCCACTGCTGTCACCCGTTCCAGAGGGCAGCCAGTGGGAAAATGTAGTAACTGGTGCTTTATTTTATAGATTCATACTGGTTTCGCCCTTCAAAGACCAATGAGGACTTCCCTGGGGACCTGGAAAGGAGAAATCAAAAATCTGGTGGTGTCGCTCAACACCATAAAGGACGACCTTAGGGAAAGCTCTGGGTGTCGCTCCATACTATAACGAGAGACAACAGGAGTATCATGGAGTACCGCTCCCTGATGGAAGGACTTCACCTGATGAACCCTGCTTTGCTCCATTGATGAATCCCACTTTCCCCTAATCTCAGAAGAGTCGACGGGGGGATTTGTGGGATATATTTACCCACTCAGCAGTACTTCCCCACATCACCAAGCTGCACTTCAGCAGAACCAGCAAAATGGCTTTGCTGGCTCCTTTGAGCGCATCTGCCTCACACCAAAACTGCGTTTTGCAGCAACAAAAAGATGGCTGCACCACCTTGCCAAGCACATATTTGGCAGGAGGGAACAAGGGAGGCACACTGAAAAAGCCTGCCAGTGTGTTGCTTACATGTACAAAATAAGGGGAGTGAAAAAGCAGCGCTGCTTTGCTGCAAGCCCAAAGTTCCGATTTGAAAAAGTGAAATATCTACATTTAAAATGATGCCGCTCTGATGCTATTTTTCCCTGTTCTTCATCACACTACCTTTATCAAAAAGACCCTACCATGTCCATCCAAATTCACATTGTGCTCCATCAGAAAAGAGGATTATTCCTGAAAGCCAGCCAAATCTGAGAAAATCAACAAAAGCTTTACTCTAGCTGCACGGAAAAACGCTTAAACTTTTGCTACAAAATGTCAATAATCACAGCATGAAAAGAAATTCTAGCTTTCTGTGCACATGTAAATTTCAGGAGACCTTTGCCTGGTACATACTGTGGTGTACATGAAGCTAACTATGGCTACAAAACAATGTGGAAATGCAGAGGGAAGGGACAAACCGAATTTGCAAGGAAAATGCCAGCTGCCTTTACACATGGTAAAATGGGCTTTTGCAAACCAGAAAAAAATGCCTGTTTTCAAAATACCATGTTGAATAAAAACTTGCCTGTGCCCAGAAATGCAAAAACAAAGAGGTGATGGCTGGAAGGTTTATACTGAATCATAACCCCTGGCGTTGCTCTGGTCAACCTTCCAGACCATCGTTCTTCGCCTGCCAAGCCATTACAGAAGGGGAAGAACCATATGCAAATCAGGCTTGGTCCCACCCCAAAAGGGGCAGTCCAGCCCGAACTGCTAGGTCACATCCCGTATGCATGAGACCACAAGAATCCCCAAACACGTTTCGGCCTTGTTGGGCCTCATCAGTGAGGAGTAGCTTGGGTCTCTAGGCCCAGCAGGCACGGGACCCACGTCTGGGCATACCCGTCCCACTCGGGGTGATAAAGCAAAAACAAAGAGGTGATAGCTGGAAGGTTTAGACTGAATCATAACCACTGCCGTTGCTCTGGGCAACCTTCCAGACCATCGTTCTTCGCCTGCCAAGCCATTACAGAAGGGGAACAACCATATGCAAATCGGCTTGGTCCACCCCAAAAGGGGCAGTCCGGCCCGAACCGCTAGGTCACATCCCTTCTGAACGAGACCGCAAGCATCCCCAAACATGTTTCGGTCTTGTTGGGCCTCATCAGTGAGGAGTAGCTTGGGTCTCTAGGCCCAGCAGGCACGGGACCCACATCTGGGCATACCAGTCCCACTCGGGGTGACAAAGCAAAAACAAAGAGGTGATGGCTGGAAGGTTTAGACTGAATCATAACTACTGGTGTTGCTCTGGGAAACCTTCCAGACCATCGTTCTTCGCCTGCCAAGCCATTACAGTAGGGGAAGAACCATATGCAAATCAGGCTTGGTCCCACCCCAAAAGGGGCAGTCCAGCCCGAACTGCTAGGTCACATCCCTTCTGCACAAGACCACAAGCATCCCCAAACATGTTTTGACCTTGTTGGGCCTCATCAGTGAGGAGTAGCTTGGGTCTCTAGGCCCAGCAGGCATGGGACCTAAGTCTGGGCATACCCGTCCCACTTGGGGTGACAAAGCAAAAACAAATAGGTGATGGCTGGAAGGTTTAGACTGAATCATAACCACTGGCGTTGCTCTGGGCAACCTTCCAGACCATCGTTCTTTGCCTGCCAAGCCATTACAGTAGGGGAAGAACCATATGCAAATCAGGCTTGGTCCCACCCCAAAAGGGGCAGTCCAGCCCGAACTGCTAGGTCACATCCCTTCTGCACAAGACCACAAGCATCCCCAAACATGTTTTGACCTTGTTGGGCCTCATCAGTGAGGAGTAGCTTGGGTCTCTAGGCCCAGCAGGCATGGGACCTAAGTCTGGGCATACCCGTCCCACTTGGGGTGACAAAGCAAAAACAAAGAGGTGATGGCTGGAAGGTTTAGACTGAATCATAACCACTGGCGTTGCTCTGGGCAACCTTCCAGACCATCGTTCTTTGCCTGCCAAGCCATTACAGTAGGGGAAGAACCATATGCAAATCAGGCTTGGTCCCACCCCAAAAGGGGCAGTCCAGCCTGAACTGCTCGGTCACATCCCTTCTGCACAAGACCACAAGCATCCCCAAACATGTTTTGACCTTGTTGGGCCTCATCAGTGAGGAGTAGCTTGGGTCTCTAGGCCCAGCAGGCATGGGACCTAAGTCTGGGCATACCCGTCCCACTTGGGGTGACAAAGCAAAAACAAAGAGGTGATGGCTGGAAGGTTTAGACTGAATCATAACCACTGGTGTTGCTCTGGGCAACCTTCCAGACCATCGTTCTTTGCCTGCCAAGCCATTACAGTAGGGGAAGAACCATATGCAAATCAGGCTTGGTCCCACCCCAAAAGGGGCAGTCCAGCCCGAACTGCTCGGTCACATCCCTTCTGCACAAGACCACAAGCATCCCCAAACATGTTTTGACCTTGTTGGGCCTCATCAGTGAGGAGTAGCTTGGGTCTCTAGGCCCAGCAGGCATGGGACCTAAGTCTGGGCATACCCGTCCCACTTGGGGTGACAAAGCAAAAACAAAGAGGTGATGGCTGGAAGGTTTAGACTGAATCATAACCACTGGAATTGCTCTGGGCAACCTTCCAGACCATCGTTCTTCACCTGCCAAGCCATTACAGAAGGGGAAGAACCATATGCAAATCAGGCTTGGTCCCACCTCAAAGGGGCAGTCCAGCCCGAACTGCTAGGCCACATCCCTTCTGCACAAGACCACAAGCATCCCCAAACATGTTTCAACCTTTTTGGGCCTCATCAGTGAGGATTAGCTTGGGTCTCTAGACCTAGGTCTAGGCCTAGGTCTATAGGTCTGGGGATGCTTGTGGTCTCGTGCAGAAGGGATGTGACCTAGCAGTTTGGGCTGGACTGCCCCTTTTGGGGTAGGACCAAGCCTGATTTGCAGATGGTTTTTCCCCTTCTGTAATGGTTTGGCAGGTGAAGAACGATGGTCTGGAAGGTTGCCCAGAGCAATTCCAGTGGTTATGATTCATTCTAAACCTTCCAGCCATCACCTTTCTGGTTTGCTAATGTGCCCAGGACAAAAGGAAATAAAATAAAAGGAATCAAACTGAATTGGCTGAAGTTTGCAAGCTCCAGAACAGGTTTTTTCCTGCTGGCTAAGCTAAGGCTTCCCCCAAAAGGAACCACCATAAACTTCCAGGACACGAAAGTGATAGTTGCTAGCTTGAAAAACTTTGAATGGACCAAGACAAAGAAAGTTCACATGCTTGTCATACATTTGTCTGTGCTCCAGGCTGGGACAATAGGATTTCTGGGACTTGGATGTGCGAAGTGGATAAGGGGCAATAAACCTTCAATCAAGCTGGGAAACCCCCATCCTCCCTCTGGGGGAGATGACAGTTGGTGGTAGCTGAAGAGAAAAAATGGTCCAGTGAAGGACAAAGGCCAGCCCATTTACTTCCAAAGACTATGTTATTAATAAAACTGGTAAGACATTTATCTTTGCAACATGACCTTGCAAAAATGTGAAAATTTAATCATGGACTTCACTGCCACATGGAGAATAGAAATGGCAGATCATTTGGTATTATAAGGAAAGTATCCAGGATGCCATGGCGAATTTTAATACTTACATGCCTAATGATAATCCACATCCATTTCATTTCCTCCCTCTATGTCATCAATTTCTCTTACGGCTCAAAATCTTGGTTTCTATCTGGACTCTTCACTCACTTTTGCACATCACATTTCTTCCATATCTATTTCCTGTCGTGAACATCTCTATAACATTGTCAAGCTTGTCCCTTTCTTTCTGTTCATGCTTCTAAACTGCTACTATCCCCACTAATCTTTACTCATTTTTGTATTGCTCTTGTCTTCTTTTTGGTCTTCCTGTCTCTTACTTAAGTTCTCTTATATCTATCTATGCATCACCTATTAGTTTACTATTTTTCTCAGTCTTCTCGCAACTCTATTGCTCCCGCTCTTTACTCTTCGAAATGGCTTCCTTTCCATTCTTGCCTCAAATTCAACTTCCTCTGCCTAGCCTTTAAGTCTCTTCATAACCTTTCCCCACCATCTTTGTCTTCTCTTGTCGTCTCTTTTTATTCCCATCCTCAACCTCTTTGTTGACACATCCCAATTTCTTCTTACTTTCCTCACCCTCCTTGTTCTCAATCCTGTTTCCGTTCTTTTGTCTTATCGGCCCTGCTGCACTGAAACGTGCTGCCACTTCATCCTCATTCCCTCTCTTCATACCCTCTTTTCTGTTCTCACCTCAAAATCTATGTTCTCTCCGTCTAACTGGTTTATTTCATATTTTCCTCATTGCTCATATTTAATGTGCTTCTTTTAATTTGTCTGGCGCTTTGGTGTAAAGGGCAGTATAAATACAAATAAATACAAATACTGAAGTGATCCTACCCATCGTGGATGTCTCCAGTGGCATCCATCTTGTCATTTCGTCCTCCAGCTGGCTAACCAGTGGGTTGAAATTGAGTCAACAGAGATCTTCCATTTTAGCTGGGATCTTGACTCCAAGATAATTGATTGCATTTACTTCCCACTTGATTGGGGAAGTTGTGTGCAGTTATTTGACCCCGTCTGGTGACAAGGAAATATTCAGCCCTTTGGATTTTGCTTAATTATAGTGGACCCAGAGTCTAATTTGTATTCCCAGAGTTTTTCAAGTAGCGTCTTCAGTGAGACGGGTGTGTTCATCAATGTGAGGTGAAGATCAAACACATATAGGGAGACCTTATGTATTTACATCCCCCCAGAGTGATTTCTCTAATTTGATCATTCACCCTGATTCTAGCCGCTAGTGGCCAATAGACAGGGTGAAGATCAAGTGGTATAGGGGACTGCCATGCCTGGTCCCTGCAGTTACTGCTATGTCAGGGGTAAATCTCCTGTTAACCCTGATCTTGGTGCTCAGCAATCGATAGTTTATGGGGTCAAAATCGAGGTATTCTAGGAGGAGTTGAATGTATCACTCATTGACTCTATCAGACGCTGTGTGGGGTCCACGACATTTCCTAATCCCAATCACCAAAATAATTAAATGTGCATTTCATCCCGGGCAAATCTATCAATAATAAAGCCGATATGAGCAGCGTTGATTAGGGAGGGCAAGACCCCTGATAGTAGGTTATCGAGGACCTTGCAATACATTTTTGCATCAATATTCATAATAGAGATGGGCCTATAAGAGTCCAAGCTGATGGGACCTTTACCTGGTTTCAGGATCAGTGTGGTCACAAATTAATTCATGGAGGGGGTGACCGAGCCGGTAGTAGGAAATGAGTTAATCAGTTTAGTTAAGTGAGGGGAGAGTTGGCACGTTTTATAGAAAAGTGTTGTAAAGCCCTCTGGCCCTGGCCTCTTATCCTTTTGTATCTTAATGACAGTGTGAACCTTGTCCGGTTGGATGGGTTGAAATAACACTCTAATCGAATTTGAGATTTTCGGAATGGCTGACCCTGCGATATAGTCCCTTTGCACATCCGTATCGAAGGACACCTCAGCCATAATTGAGGCATAATGTCAGCAAACACGTTTGATTATCTCTGCACCTGTGTCATCTATAAGCAATGGAATATTATTCCGGGTCTTAATCTTTGCTAATTTGTACGCAAGAATCATGTTGGCCTTGTTTTCCTTGGTGTAATAAAACTGTTAGGTTTTTAGAATTGCCTGGGAGGTCCTCCTGACCATGTGCACCTCTAGGTTGGCCCTGCCCACCTTTAGGGCTTGCCATACCCTTTGGGACCCAAGTGTACTAAATGTTCATTCTTTGGCTACAACCTTCCTTTCGAGTCCTTCCTTTAATTGGACTCTTCATTTCATATAGGGTGCTGTTTTACTTATTAATTCACCGCCCACCACCACCTTCGTGGCCTCCCAAACAATCAATAGGGATTGTTCTCACTGGACGTTATCCTGGAAATAGTTATTGATTGTTTTCCTGATGTGCTGGTGCATCACTTGATCTGATAGTATCGGGTCATACAGTTTCCATGTTGAGATACGGGGTAATGCGGCCCAGCTGTACGTGACACCACCAGGGTCATTATGACTGGGGCATGGTCAGAGAGTATTTTGGCACCTATGCAGCCTTTGGGAATGCATAATATCAAAGAATCTGTGGTCAGCAGGAGATCAGTCTTCGAGTGTCACTGGTGTATGTGTGAGTAGTGGGTAAACACCTTTGCTTCCCCGTTCAAAACTCTCCAAGTGTCAACCACCCCTAGGTCTGACAACAATCCGATGTGGGCTAACACTTTTTTTTTAACATTTCTTTATTGATTTTATAGCATGAACATATAAGGAAAGATAAGAGAACGCAGAGGAAAAACACAAAAGAAGAACACCCCCCGGGCCCTGGAGAGAAAGGGAAAATTGCCCAGGGGCCCTCCCACCCGGGGCCCTCCCACCCCTGCCCATGGGCAATCTTCCCTTTCTCTCCAGGATCACTCCCCCTCGGGCAAGGTCATTAAGCTTGCTGCAGGACTAGAATCTTGAGTCGCTGGGGCACCAGATTACTCTATAATCGTCTCTCAGGAAGATCAGCGTCTCTCCCCAGTCCCCAGCAAATTTTGACTGCTCCCCGTTCGAAGCATAAGTCACCCACTCCAGAACGACTATGTCCCATAGCTTCCACAGCCAGTCCTGAAAAGTCGGGATTTTATCACTTCTCCAGCTCTGAGCAATTAGTCTCATAGCTGCAAGTGTCAAAATCACTCTAGCCCTTTCTCTATTGCCGGGTTCTCCCGTTGCCCTGCCGACCTGTAAGGCCAATAGCACCTGTTCCGGTGGTCTGCTCCCTCCTGCACCAAATGCCTGTTCTTGGCCAATCCGTATTTCTTCCCAAAATTAGGCGATTTTCGGGCACCTCCACCAGATATGCTCGGCTGTCCCCTCGAGCATGCATACTCTCCAGCACTCCCCTGATACTTTTGGGTACATCTTATGCAGAGTTGCCGGCGTGCAATGCCGCCCATATAATATTTTCTACCAGGCTTCTTGTGTTTGCGATGCTCTAGCTAGCTTGGGGATTTTTTTTCATAGCCTGGACCACTCCTCCCTCTCCAGCCCCCTCCCTATTACCCGGTCCCAATTGGCCATGAAGGGCCATCATACCCTGGGGGCGGATTCCTCCAGAATCTTATAGAGGTTACCAATAAGCCCCTTAGCACCGTCATTTGTGAGTAAAAATTTCTCAAAGGCGGTAACCTCTCTAGTAGCTGCTCGTTTATTCTGCGGGTAGAGCAGCCAATGGCGTAGCTGTGTATACCTAAGCCTTTCCCCTTCTCCGATTCTGAAGGCTTCTTTACATTCTCTGAATGACAGGATTTCGCCTTTCTGAAACATGTCACGAAATCTTCTGCAACCCCCCTCCTCCCATTTCATGAATGCTCCCTTTCGGTCCCTGGGGTAAAGTCGGCGTTATTAAAGAGCGGTGTAAAGGGGGATGGGAAGGATGTAATTCCCTTCTCCTTAGTCAGTCTATCCCAGTTGTCTGCCATCAAGCCTGTAATG
Organism: Ambystoma mexicanum; assembly: GCF_040938575.1. Lineage (NCBI taxonomy): Eukaryota > Metazoa > Chordata > Amphibia > Caudata > Ambystomatidae > Ambystoma > Ambystoma mexicanum. The sequence continues at coordinate 669,152,731 of NC_090927.1, read as the reverse complement.
GAGCTTTCATACATATGTGGTGGCCTAAGACCCTTCCTCATCCATAGTACCTCCCCTAGCTCATGTTTTGTCACCGCCCTGTCCATCCCAACCCATGGTTGCCCTGCTCCCTCTCGTAACCACTCCCTAATAATCTGCAGCTGTGTTGCTGCATAGTATTGTCTAAAGTTTGGCAGGCCCAGACCCCCCTCCCTTTTGGGGGCCTCAGACAAGCGTCTACTGAGTCTGTCTCATTTGCCTTCCCATATGAACTCCCTCGTTAGAGATTGAATCTCCTTGAAGAATTTCTCCGGTACCGCCTATGGGATGGCTTGGAAAAGATAAAGCATGCGTGGCAGCGTAACCATTTTGATTGCCGCCATTCGCCCCAACCAGGATATGGGAAGAGACCGCCACCTACGAAGATCCTTTTTAATCCCCTCCAGAAGAGGAAGATAATTTGCAGTTTACCAACCCCTGAGCGTGGGGGTAATCCAAACCCCCGGATATTTAATTCCTCCCGGGGACCAGACAAATGGAGTCTCAGATTTTAGCCTAGTACTCATCTCCTTATCCAGAGATAGGACCGCTAGTTCTGATTTACCCATATTAATTCGTAAGCCTGAGGCTCCCCCAAATTCCTCGAGGACCCTCCTGCAGTTGTCAATAGATTCTATAGGGTTGGTTATCGAAAGCAACATATCGTCGGCAAAGGTCGTGATCTTGTGCTGCTTACCCCCAAATGGAATGCCCCACACCCCATCCTCATCCCGAATACACTGTAGGAGTGGCTCTAGGTACATAGCATAAAGTAACGGGGAAAGGGGGAAGCCCTGCTTTGTGCCTCTGTACAGTCTAAAGTGGCGTGAAAGGGACCCATTCACCAAGATCCAAGTTTTCGGCTCCTGGTAATTAGCCTTCACCATTTTAAAAAAATGACCTCCTAACCCCATCTCTTCCATGGTGCGAAACAGGTACGACCACTCCACACGGTCAAAGGCCTTTTCGGCGTCCAAGGAAAGCAAGACCGCGGAGTGTTCGTCTTCTGCGCTTTTTCCACCAAATGCGCTACTCGCTTTAAGTTGTCTGCCGTCTGCCTCCCCTGAATAAACCCAGATTGGTCCCTGTGAATTAAATCCAGTAGCAATCCCTCCAGCCTGGTAGCCAGAATCTTTGTATACATTTTTGCGTCACTGTTAATGAATGCAATCGGCCTATAGGAAGACTGTTCCAGTGGATCCTTGTTAGGTTTTAAGAGCAAGGTCATTTTAGCCTCCTCCATGGAGGGGGTTATACGCCCTGTGGCTATGAACGTGTTAAATGAATGAGTCAGATGGGGAACGAGACACACGGCGAACGTTTTGTAAAACGCCGCTGTGTACCCATCTGGGCCCGGGGCTTTTCCCAGAGGTAGGCTGGCTATAACCTGACGCACTTCGGTCTCCGAGATCTCTCGACCTAAAACCTCTTGGGACTCTGCACTAAGTTTACACAGATGTACTTTTTTCAGAAACTCCTCCTGGGACTGAGCTGTAGGGCCCTGTGATGCATAGAGTGCCTCATAAAAGGTTACAAGGTGTTCCTGGATCTCCTCATTGTGCGTCAACCTATACCCCGCCTCCAATCTAAGTGCCCATGTTACATTTTTCGCTGCCTCCCCTCTCAGAAGACGGGCCAGCAGGGTGCCCATCTTGTTCGCCTTTGCCTAGAACTTTTGCCGTATTGAAAGCTAAACCCCTTCCGCTTTTTTAGTACGAAGGATTCGGAGCTGCCCCTCTGCTCTCCTGTATTCTCGCAGAGAGGCTCTATTGGGTGTTAGTTCTGCTTTTTGCCATGCAGATTCTACTTCGCCCTCCAGTTGTTTCTCAAGCTCTCTAATTTGCCTATCTTGATTGGCCTTGGCCACTATGAGCTCGCCTCTAATCGTTAACACATTTTTTAACTCAGTGCTCGTCGAGGGCAGGGTTTTATCCAATTCAGGGATAGGAACAAGGTTGAAGTCCCCCCAATAATTAAGTGCCCCTCTACTAATGCAGCTAAATGTGGCAGGAGAGGGGACAGGTAGTGATCCTGTTTTTTGTTAGGTACATAGAGTGAAACTGAGGTGAGCTTGTGCCCCAATAGTTCAATAGAAACAAGTATATCTCCCCCAGGGGTTACGTCAGGTTTTAATATTGGTAAAGGAAACTCCCTTAGCTATTAGGATTTCTACTCCATTCCTCTGCTTTTGCACTGCATTAGAGAAATATTGAAAGGGGAAGCACTTGTTCCTGAACCTATGTTCACCTTCAGGCAGAAGGTGTGTTCCCTGCAAAAATAGCCATAGCGGCGCCAAGGTCCTGGAAGTGTAGTAGGGTCCTCTGCCTCTTCATAGGTGAGATCAGACCCGGGGCATTCCAAGTGAGTATTTGGAGTAAGTCTAAACCGGGACCATTAAGTGCTGCCATTGCAACCTTGTGTTAAAGCAAGGGTGCGGGTGATACCGTTTGTGATTCCTGGACATACCCCTGGACATCCCAGTTCGATTGACCCTGTGACTTGGCCTTTTTTACCCCTCAAAACCATTAAACCCCCCCCAACAATAATAAAGAAAATCTAACATGTTGCATTAGCCCAAGTCAAGTGGGGGATAAGGTTTATCCACAACAGCGGGGCACCAAGGCAAACCAAACTATAAACAGGCCGTGTACGCCTTGTGAGAAATCTAGGTAGTCTCAGTCACAGAAGTGGGTGACTCAGACTCTGGGGTAGCACATGTCTTTTTCTTCATGTCTGGACCTTTGGGCCTTCCCTACCCTCGACCAGGAGCTCCCCACCAAGGAGTGTTCATGTCTTCCCTCACTGGATGCAGTGGGCGATGTGGCTCCCGGTAGATCAGGCATTATTAAGTGTTCTCCTTCCTTTAACGACTTTATTACCCGCTTGTGCACATGAAGGTTAGGGTGGTGGGAAATGCCCGTCTCTAAGGGATCTGTTTGGTTCTAAGACATTTTGTCACAGGATTGAGGGGTTTTCCACTCAAGAGGTCAAGAGTCGCCTCTAGTATGATCCGCTCCTTATTTTGATAGAAATGCACCCTGTTGTTTCAAATTCTACTATGCACTTTTCTGAGTCATCCATACTCTTGTCCAAAGTAGAAAGCTTGCACATCAGCTCTTTCGTACTATGGTGGAATACTTGCTTAATTGGAGCCAGCAGGTCCTGAAGATCTGCTTTAGTTACAGCCTGAGCTATGCCCTCAGACCGAGGACCTTCATTGTGGACCATGACAGAGACTGCCATCCTCCTGGGTTTTTCTTGTAGGAGTGATGCTATTGTAGAGGAGGAGCCAAAAACCTCTACCGGAAGTCCCGCCCCATTGCAACCTATATGTTGGGAACCGGAAATGGGGACAAGCAAGACACCTGTAATGATGCCATTAACATGAGCAGCCTTTGAAGCAAAGTCCGGAAATGGTGACAAGCAAGACACCTGTAATGATGCCAGTAACATGAGCAGACTTTGAAGCAAAGTACCCATTGAGAAAACGGTTCTTTATGTATCCACGAAGAGCTGACAGTCTCTTGGGGAAGATCCCTGAAGAGCGAGAGAAGATGGATGAAAGAGCAGACTGGTGACGTCACATGACTTAAAGTGGCACACCGAGAAGAGATGACAGAAGAGAAAGTAAAGAGAACATATAGAATCTGTTGATGAAATAAGAATCGAGTAAATGTGTAAAATGAAGATAACACATGTGTAAGAGCACGGAAGAAAATATAAACCATTTTATAATTGTAGAGACGCTGTAACACAAGGAGAACTAAATAATCATAAAGGCTGGCTATACGTAGTGAATAGACTGCGGCGATGAGCTAAGGCATATATATATATGTATAAGAAATCTGGATGTTCCACATCGTGTTTTAGCAAACTGGGACCCCATGAGCAGGAAAGCTGAAAGTGTGGCGCAGTTAATAAAAGTAGCTGACGAGCAAGTAAGAATCCAAGAGGGCTTGGTTTGCCCAGTGTCAAAAGGACAGTGCAGTGGAGAACTGGTTGTCTAGCTTCAAGAGATACAATGAATGCAAGAGACGAAAGAAAGAGAAGCAAATCAGGGCCACCAGCTCCAGAGTGTAAGGCTTGCGACAGCAGGGCCCCTGCACAAGACCCAGGCTGCATGGTGTGTGCTGCTGATTCATTCCATCATGGTCAGTGCATCTCCGGGCACAATGCACCTCAAGCAGCATTGAATGGGATCAGTGGGGCTCCCAACCCACCTCATCTTCCATAGTTGGATCACTGCATTGGAGTTAGGGAAGATGTGGCCATCCTCCCCAGATGCACAGGGTCTGCCCCAGGCAGTGAAAATCGCTGGCGGATGTTCTTCAGGACTGCAACACCGGAGTCAGGACAGGCTCGCCCAGCACACTTAGCTGTGCTGGGTGGGGGGGCAGAGGCGGTTGATCTTGACACTGCATCACCCCAATAGTCTTGCTGTTTCCGTGAGAATGCAGCCTCAGAAGACCCTATCTGCACAGAGGATGGGGCGATCCACATTCGATCCAGACCGATGTTTCAGGCATCGTGCCCGCCATCTTGCTTTGTGAGACCACAGCAGAGTTAAGGCCCTCCAATAGAGCAGATCTGGAAAACAGCAGAGTTTCCCCTCAGCACCAGAGGGTTTCCCAAACATTCCAAAAAGTTGTCCCTCAGAGATGAGTTACGGCACAGATCAGGTACCGGAGTATTTCACCTGGAGGTACCCGCCAACATCTAGCAGGAAGCCAACTTGCTTGACGGCTCGCCTAGCCACCTCCCGCCCCTAATAAAAACATGTAATACTGAAGTGAGAATGCGACTAGTCAGAAACCTTGTAAATGAGAACATGGAAGTCACCTTAGAAAAACAGAATACGTTCTACAACAAAGCAGCTCCTGCTCGAATGTTTGGAGTGGGAGGCGTCATATTGTTACACATCAGTGAAAGCAAACTACTGGCCCAGTGGCCTATAAAGTCACTGAAGCATTAGGAAACCTGAATTATTGAATCTACCAAACAGATCGTCAGAAGAAAATATTTTATCTGGCTAAAAGTGTGTAGACTAGGGAAGGAGGGCAAGCCATGACATGCACAGTGTAATAGATCAGGAAGAAGAGCAAGCAGGCTTGCGGTGTAAACAGAGTGATTGTACCTCAACCATTCCTAAGCTTATTTATGCCAGCCAAAATAAGAATTTAAGAGAGCTCCTTCTCAAGGGAAGTGGTTCAAAAAGGACTTCATCACTTTCCTCAACCATATTATTTATTGTATTGTTTTTTATAACGTACCTAATACCATACCTAAGTTTGGTTTCTAAGGGCAGATCCGGGATTAAAACCTCTGTTGATCTGCATGGTCTTGTTCACAAGACCAGCGCTTTGCCCATGTGCTATCCTCCATTCAGCATAAGCACTGTCCCTTCATAAAATGTTCCAGCAGCCCTCCCATGTTTGCATTATTCCTGGCAATTTTTCTCCCAGTGCCACAATGTTTTCCTGGCTTCCCATGATGCAAATGTTTTTTGCAGACTGCAATGTGGTAATTTCTCTTATCAAAAGAAAAACAATTCCAAGCCCTGTTGGTGCGCTTTTTCAAACAGGCAAAAGGGACACAGCTTGCAATTTCGGTGGTGGTCTTGCCAGATTCAATAGCGGCAACATAGAAGAACCCAGGGCCTCTGGGTTCTTTAGACTGCTGTCCATTTCTGCCCCTGTGCTTCCAGTTATATTTTGACTAATTGCCCATCTCTGGCTCTACTTCATTTGTTTTTCTTAAGCAAAAAGAAAATGGCACTGATGGGTGGCACAGACGCTTTTTGCTTTCTACTGTGTTTCTGTTGCTTCTCAGCCTTACTTGCACTCACCTGTACGGGCCAAACAGCTGCACCATTATTGTCATCACTAAGGTTTGTTGGTGACTCTTTCATCTAACTTTTACAAGGGCCTGCTGGGTCGAAAGTGAGGCACTGGCATCATCATCATGGCCTGAAATGGGCAATGGCAAGAAATGTCTGCCCTTAGCCTATTTCTCACGTTCACCACCATTCCCACCCATGCCTTGTGCAGGAATTTCCCTATCTGCAAACACAACTTAATCATTTTAATTTTTTTAGTGCTTGCTCCTACGCTTGTGACTGAACCGCACCACCAAAGATTGTCTCCAGCTGTACAGCACCATTCCAAGTACTGATGCCAGGAGTAGGAAAACACAATCCAAGTTACCATGGCTGTTAGGGGGGCAATCCATGATCAGCAACCAGAAGACAAGAACCAGGGGTCGTACAAACCAAATAACACAGGATGAAAAACGCTGCTCACACACCAATCGGCCATACATTGAGTACCAGCGTTGCTGAGATGTATGTAGCTTTTACTTCTATGTACTGAACCTCCCCTTGTGGTATGACGTTCTTACCACGTGAACCTCTGTGAGGAGTAGCGCACGTGGCGATGATCCAGAAGCGCCAGAGAAGCCACCAGTCGGTGCACTGAGTCCTGCCCACAATCAGTGGCGGAATGGGGTCCACACCATGAGAATGTGGTCAAGCTCCCCCCAGGCCTGCAAGCTGAGTGGCAAAGGAAGTGGCAGCTGTATACTGTCTACACTTCCTGCTGCCTGCAGCGCTTGAAATAATGTAGAGGAGCAGGGGGAGGCGTCTTTTCTAGTCCCTTTCCCTTCACCACAGTCCTAATTTAGTAGCAGACGAAGAGCTACAATTGGGAATTCATGCATGAGTTTATGTGACACATCCATACCGTGTCGATTGTATGAAAGACAATATGACTCAGTCAGCCATTCAGTTGAGGAAATGAAAGGAAGTTACCAAGAAGGATGTCCATTGCCAAAGTGCCAGAATGCGGCTATGGGAAGCATGGACAAACTCTAAACAAAAACAGTAACATGATGTCAGTAAGAAGATATATAAGCCTAAGCTGAAACATATGAAAACACTCAAGACTGAAAATGTCTACAGAAGCACTAAGAGAAACATGTACCAAAAGATGTAGTTATCATGAAAATAAGAAGATGAAGTAACTTGTTGACCAATAACTGTAAATACGCTGTAACGCAAGGTAGATAATGCATATAGTAGCTTGCTAAAAAGAGGTATTTATATAACGTTTAGGATGGCAATGGAAGAAAATAGATGACGGCCCACATTAAAGAATCAACCCAGCTACCTCAAAAACGAGCCTAGGATTGCAAATTGAAGAATTAATGAAAAAGCTGTTTTCGTGTTCCGAATAAGGGAGTATGCTGGCCTGAAGTCAAGAAGGTTATTTCGAAAGATGGGTGCAGGCACAAGGGGAGTTGAATGAATAGACCATGTGCACAAGACATATTTCTGCTAAGATTAGGAGAACAAGGACATTTGCCAATCCCAAGTATTGGACAATCACTAAGGCAAAAGCCTATGTGAGGTGGAGTCAGCAAGTCTCTAAAGGCCAGAGAGGGCAATGGCACCCTGTTTAATTAAATCAAATAGCAATAAATGAGAGGCTGAAAAGGACAGAATCATGGTCTCCATGGTCTCCTGACACGTGATGAAGAGCTCAAAACAAACACTATTCATTAGAGCTTCGAGTTAAGATAGCAGTGTGCTCACACTCCCTTGAATGTCCCAGAAGAGTGAGCAGAATATGAGGCCAACTACAAACAACAGACCTCAGGATCAGGTCGATGATATACAATGGACTAATTGGGAAAACAGAGAGCAAGTTGACGCAGCTCGAACATCTAGGTTTCGTTCTGTTCACATGCTACTAGCCAAGCCGAAAGTCCGAGGTTAGATAGGGTTGCCAACCAATCAAAAGGCTTGCCACACACTTTCATAAACAATGTTGCAATTAGCCTGCTGCCATATTCTCTGCTATAATCAGTATGTGACGTACGTAGAAGTAGCTCAGGGCGTGGCCTACAGACAAGGTGCAGCCAATGAGATATTTACACTTATATCATTCTATAAGTAGACTTGTTCCCCTAATCCAATCCCTCCAGGCGTTATGTTTTCTTGAAATGCCATGTAGGATGATATCATAAATGATGTATGTAAAAATATACAAACTCTGTTGTGAACATATCGAGCATCTATTTGATAGCTGTATTTCTCACTGCTTTCTTTCATTGAGACTAAAGCAGTATTTTACCATCTTCCTTTCGTCTGTCCCATTATTTTGTCTGTGATAATTGTTGGTAATCCCATCTAGCACAAAGAATATGCTTCAAGGTGCTAGAGCACAATACTCTACTCCAAAATCATCTTGACTTGGCAGTAAATGACCTATGAGAATTATTTTTAGAAAACAGTGTTTTGCCAGAATATTTCTCTGAACCTACTTCCTGGTGTGGCGGATACTATGTTTGTGAAATCTGTTCTTTGGTTACAGCTATTTGCAGAGTTGAAAAATGTAGCGCCTTCAGAGCACCCTTTGGTAGACTAATAATTACATATATGCTTGTGTGACTGCAAAACCTGATTTGCTGGCATTTAATTATCCTGTCAAAAAACATTGTTACTTCATAACATTTGCTTAGTTTCACAGTAAACGTCACAGAGCAGAATCAAATTCCTGCACCTTCACAAAGCCCTAAATGTTACCACAAGGGCACTTTTAATGCATATGTTTTTTAACAACCAAAACAATGCATTGAGATAGGACAAAATGATGCTAAAGATTTTTGAATACATTAAGGTCGGACTTATGATATAAGTAATTTATAACGCGCCTGTACACAAGTGTTTCTAGGTGCGACAAGACAAGGGAGGAAAGACAGAGAGAGGACAAGACAAGCGATCAAACTAGGCGTTGTGCCATTCAGATTGTGCAAGTGCATGAACAAGAAGTGCAAGGCGAAAGGAGGGAGTGCAAGGTAGAGGGGAAAGGAAAACAGGGCAGCAATGCTCTGAGTAAGTGCAGCCAGGCCAGTGCGGCTCTGGGTAGTCCAAGGAGACAATGGACTGTAGGGTTTACAGTTACACCCCCTACCAGCATGGTAGGCCTGGTGTCAGTGCGAGGGCGACTGATCATGAAGGAGCCTGGTACCCAGTGAGACTCTGAGGGTAGCCAAGCAACCAGTCGGTACAGCAGACAGATAGGTCCGCAGGGGAGAGAGAGAAAACAGAGAAGAGGAAGGTTTTGAGCTGCTTCTGGAACTTAAGGTGGTCCGGCTCAAGTTTGAGAAGGCCAGGGAGGCCATTCCAGAGGGAGGTACCTGCAGAGGAGAGAGATATACCCCCACTCTCTGCCTGGAGAAGCGTCTGACCCTTAGAGAGTTGGAGGTAGCTTTGTTGGAGAGTTGGAGGTAGCTTTGTTATCCACTATTTCCAATCGTAACAGACTGCAACCAAACGTTTGCCCTGCAGACTTCTACTCCAAGGGTAGGTTTGACAGCTCTATTGTCACACATCGGGGCCAGACAGGAAAGACCAATACTATTCATTTTACCCAAACTATTTTCCACTGTAGATTTGTTACCCCACCATCAAGGAAGAATGTTTAGCTATCAAATGGGCAGTCGTAGCTCTACGATATTACCTTGCACAGAAGACGTTCACAATGATAACCAACATGCTCTGTTAGTCTGGCTGGTAAGTAATAAGGTCACCAACACCAGAATTTCAAGATCGATCCTGCAACTCTTCAATTTGTCATTGTCCAGAACCATTGAATTTGGAAATGCAATAATCTAAATAAATCAAATCAGGGTTGGGTGATCGTTTCTCAAATGGCACCAGGTATGTTGCATGTATTCCACCCTCAGGTGGGATGGCAGACCATTGCTTGCTGAATGCACTGCCAGTGCTCCATGTCTCCAGGTGGTCCAAGTGCTGATGGTAGATGTATTAGTGGTGGGAGTGCCTCAGGTGTCACGACTGCTGTACTGCTCTGCACCTTTGTCTTTATGCCTCATCTAAGCAAGAAGCTAACCCAGTTATTTCAGTGTTTGTATATTGTGTTCCAGAAAACCTAACAGCCGGTAGTATTAATGTATTCCCAACAGGCATTGTAGTCCAACTGTGTCATGGTAGTACTGCAATAAGAATTTGCATTACAAGCTTTGCTGTAAAATAGTTCATTGGATTGAGAGTCTGCTTCAGCAATCTCTGTGTAACCCGCAGTTGACTAGTTAAAATTGTCTGTTCTGGGACTCCACTTTTCAGCCTTTCAAAGTTGATAGAATGATAGGATTACTATTGCGTTGTGTGGTAAATCAGAAGCAGGCAGACCAATTTTGCCATTTTACCCATATCTATTTAAATAATAAGAACACATGCTTTACTATCCCTAATCTATGGTGTTCCCTATGTAACCAAACTAACTAAGGTGCTTGTCGTCTGTGGTGAAGTCCAAAAGTAAATAGTCTGTTCTCTGTCCAACTATAAACTATTCTGTCTCTACCACTATGTAAAAATAACTGAACGCCAGGAGAATTACTCCCTTCTTGTGGAAAGGCTTCTTCAGCTTCTGGAACACGAAAGCCTAGGAGTTTGATGTCCTTCTCATAGATGTTCCTCCTTGGTTTTAATATGCAAGTCTCAGATATTGTTGAGCAATATCTTTAAGTAACTGATGCAGTTCCTGTATGGGATTTCCCCATTGCCTCTTTCCCCTAGTAGCTTTCTGGTTAGGCCTCTCTTCTTTAGCCTTTTGATGGTTAGGAATCCTGGGCAAACGTCTCTCTTTAGTGTCTTTGAAAGTCCTTCTCTTCCTTGTTCCAATAGGGAGAATGACTGCCACTTCGTATCCTTCTTGTTCTTAATGTTATTCTGTTTTCCACTTGTATTAGATAATGAGTTTCATATTTTCCTCCTTTGGACTCACTGTCTTCTATGTGGCTACTCTTACTCCCTAGCCACTTACTGGGATAAGTAGGCTGAGTGCCAGGGTACTGTAACGCTCACCTGATTCCCGCAGAGGCGCCGGTCTTGACTGGGTGAATGCCGTATCTTCAAAGGTGATGTGTAACACACGGTTGGCTCTTTGGGCTGGACCTCTGTGCACTGTATGTCTGACTCGAAGAGTAAGATGTCTTAAGTAAGTGAACGCCGAGCTCTCCATCTGCCTCGGGGCAGGGTGCCGTAACCAGTTTCTTCACTGGATAAGGGTGCAGGCCTCTTGACGTCAGACGACTGCTGTCCGTCGTTAACTGCACGAACGGTAAGTTCTGGGCACTTCAAATGTCTTAAAAGTCTTTTGTAATGCTATCTCTTGTTTTGCAGGGTTCCGGCGATGGCGGATGGCGGGCTGATGAGAGTTGAGGATCGAACCCGCGTGAGGAATAGAAGCGCCTGGAAGCACGTAAGTAAGTGCTTGTAGCCTGCTTCACGATGCGCACTAACTGTCCCTTTTATCTTGCAGGTACAAGTTCAGAGCTTTAGAGAAGCTGAAGGGTGCTGGAATACCCACTGGATTCGGCGTGGGAAGGAGTAATGGCACGTGAGTAATAAAGTTGCCCAATGTCTTTAAACGCACCTTCTTTTGTCTTTCAGATGCGGGATGCAGCGCCGAAGGCCTCCGGAGCGTGCGAAGAGCTGGTAAGCTTTTGTCTTTCAGATGCCGGAATGCAGTGTGAAGACCTCCGGAGCATGCGAAGAGTAGGTAAGCCTTTGTCTTTCAGATGCCGGAATGCAGCGCGAGGCGTTGGTGACAGCCGATGGACCAGGTAAGAGATGCGCTGCCACTGAAGACCGTAGTGCTAACCTGTTCTTTCTTTGTCTTTATAGATGCTGCTGAAGACTGGATTCCAGGATGGTAAGCCTTTGTTCCCTTAGGCCCAGGATCAGAAGCTGAAGACACGATGGTTTGGGCTTGTTAGGAAATGTTCGATGAAATCCTTTGATTAGACGAGGCGCGTGGACATATTCTGCAGGTTCCCAGGATCTTTCTTGGGGACCGTAGCCTTTCCAGTCAATCAGGTAAAATAGTTTAGATTTGGAGATCTTGGAATCCAGGATGCTTTTGACTTCAAACTCGAGTTCTCCATCAACTAGAATAGGTTTTGGAGATGTAGTTAGTCGGGTTTGAGGTTGCACGGGTTTTAATAGAGAGACGTGGAAGACCGGATGTATCTTCATGTGAGGGGGCAAGTCCAACTTGACCGCTACTGGATTTACTATGGTAGTGATGGAATAGGGACCAAGGTATCTTGGGTTGAATGTGCGTGGTCCTTTTAGAGGTAGATATTTGGTGGATAACCAGACTTTATCTCCTACTTGATATTGGGGGGCTTCCTTCCGATGTTGGTCTGCTCCTTTCTTGTATTGTTCTTTAGCCCTTTGAAGGTGAGAAACGGCTTCCTTAAAGGCTTGGGTGATTGTAGAATGCAGGTGGTCTACTGCTGGTGTTCCAAGATCTTGGAGTGGATCCAACTCCGAGGTTCGAGGGTGACTACCGTATAAAAGAAAAAACGGGGTCTTCCCAGTTCCCGAGTGGACAGAGTTATTGTAGGCATATTCGGCTATCCAAAGGATATCTTTCCAAGTTTTTTCAGTTTGTTGTAGCATGCAGCGCAAATACTGTTCCAGAGTTTGATTGGTCCTCTCGGTTTGTCCGTCGGTTTGAGGGTGGTGGCTGGTCGAAAGTCTCACATCAATTTGAGCCGACCGACAGCAACTTTGCCAAAAATGAGAAATAAATTGACTACCTCGATCCGAAATTAGAACTGAAGGAAAACCGTGCAGTCGGACGATGTTTTCGAGAAATTCTCGGGCCAGAGTTACTGCTGTTGGTAAGCCTTTGAGTGGAATGAAATGCGCCATCTTGGAGAATGGGTCCACGATTACTAGGATCGTATTGTATCCGGAGCATGGAGGTAGATCGGTGATGAAGTCCATAGAAAGCGTATGCCAAGGGCGAGGCGGGATGTCAATAGGGCGTAAGAGGCCGGCTGGTTTTTCCTTTTGACTCTTGTTTTGGGCGCATACTCCACAGGACATTATAAAGTCTCTGATATCTTTTTTCCAAGACGGCCACCAGAAGTAGCGCTTGATCTTTTCCGAGGTCTTGGTCATACCGGGATGTCCTTCCATTAAAGAATCGTGATAACAAGATATTACCTTTTTCTGTAAATCTGTGCTGGGCAGGTATAACCGTTCTTGGAAATATAATAGGTTGTCCTTCACCGTAAAGTCCTTTCCCTGCAGATGCCAATTCTGTATGTCTGCTGGAGTTACCAGTAGCCTGGCTTTATCCTTAACTTCCTCTATGGATTGTGTGGCGATTACACCTAGAATTCTTTGTTCGGGAATGATAGGTACAGGTTTAGGACTGATCAAATGTTCTTCCACTCCCATCCGAGAAAGGGCATCAGCTTTACCGTTTTTTGTACCAGGTCGATAGGTAATTATGAAGTCAAACTCGGCAAAGAATAGTGCCCAACGGAGTTGCCTAGAGGATTGAGCTTTTGCGGTTTTCAAATATTGCAGGTTTCGGTGATCTGTAATCACAGTAACGGTGTGTCGGGCCCCCAGAAGATAATGCCTCCAAGCCTTAAAGGCGGACTTGATAGCTAGAAGTTCCTTATCAGTAATAGTGTAATTGATTTCAGGAGGCGAGAATTTGCGGGACCAAAATGCCACGGGATGCAACTGATTGGTTACTGGGTCCTTTTGTGATAGAACTGCCCCCATGGAAAGGCTCGAAGCATCAGTTTCAACGATGTAGGGGAGTTCTGGGCGAGGATGTTTTAAGATCGGTGCAGAGATAAATCTAGTCTTCAAATTCTGGAAAGCTTGTTCCGCCTCGGTAGACCATTCAAAACTTTTGTTTTTCTTTAACAAGGCGGTGATGGGCTGGACTATTCGAGAGAATTCGGGGATAAACCTGCGGTAAAAGTTAGCGAAGCCTAACATGCTTTGAACACCTTTTACGGAGGATGGCGATGGCCATTTGAGAATTGCATCGACCTTCTTTGAATCCATACGCACTCCGCTAGGTGATAATATGAATCCCAAGAATTCAACTTCAGTCACGTTGAAAACACATTTTTCCAACTTAGCGAAAAGTTTGTGTTGACGCAATCTCTCGAGGACCATTTTCACGTGTTTCCGATGTTCAATTTCCGATGAAGAATAAACGAGGATGTCGTCAATGTAAACAACAACACACACATCTATGAGCTCTCTGAGGACATCGTTCATAAAATATTGAAAGGCGGCCGGGGCATTGCAAAGTCCGAAGGGCATGACCTGATATTCAAATAGCCCATACTTGGTGCGGAAGGCCGTCTTCCATTCATCGCCCTCTTTTACTCGTACCAAGTGGTAGGCTCCTCTAAGATCCAGCTTTGTATATGTGCATGCTTTTCTGACTTGGTCCAGGAGTTCAGGGATCAAAGGTAACGGATATCTATTCTTAACGGTGATCTGGTTCAGGGCGCGATAATCTATACAAGTTCTAAGGTCCCCTTCTTTTTTTGGAACGAAGAACAAAGCTGAGGAAGCAGGGGACTTGGAAGGACGAATAAACCCATTCGCTAGGTATTGATCCAGGTATTGTCGGAGGTGAAGATTCTCAGGCTCGGTGAGGGCATAAATTCTACTACAAGGAGGAGTAGATCCAGGTATCAGGTCTATCTGGCAGTCATAAGACCTATGAGGCGGTAGAGAGTTAGCCTGATCCTTCCGGAAAACATCTTGGAATTCTAGGTATTCAGGAGGTAACTGGGGAGCCTCCGAGGAAATTGCTGCCAGTGCAACACCAGGTCGAGGGTGACAAGTAGAGACACATTCTGGAAACTGAACCGTTCTTGCTCGCCAATCGATCTGAGGATTGTGCTTCTCTAACCAAGGAATTCCTAGAATAATCTGGAACTGAGGGGCCTTGATCACATCGAACACCATCTTCTCATGGTGTCCATCTTGACTTACTAGCGTCACTTCTTGGGTGGTATGCGTTACTGGTCCGGAGGCTATCTCCGTACCATCCACCGTAGTAATGACGTCCTTTACAGCCTTTGGACAAAGAGTCAGATTCATCCTCAAAACCATTTCATGATCCACATAATTGCCGATGGCACCGCTGTCGACGTAAGCTTCAATCGCATGTAATCGATCCGGATGTTCAAGGCTAATGAGGACCATAGGTATCACGAAATGCGAGGTCACGGAACTGGTTTTAACGCTCGGCAAGAGGACCTCTATTCTTGTCGGGCGAGGTCGTTTCCCTGCTCAGAGTTTGTGACCCTGGTAACTGCAGCTCCTACTGCCTTCTTGGCTGGTTTCACCGGACAATCTCGAAGAAAGTGCCCCGAGTTTCCGCAATAGAGGCATAATTGCAGCTGTTTTCTCCTTTCCCGCTCCTTTTGTGTTAGTGGTCCTTTCAGGCCCCCTATTTGCATGGGTTCCCCGGAGTCTACTCCTTTGGTAGGAGTTGGTGGTTTGGAAAATACTCGAGCATCAAACTTGGAACGATCGGCCTTCCTGTTCTGCAGTCTGTGGTCAATTTGAACGACTAAGTCAATATAGTCCGAACAGTCTTGCGGGGGATTCACTACTTGGGCTAACACATCTTTGAGCTCTCCACGTAGACCTCTATAAAACAGCATAATCCTTTTGTCCTCAGGCCATCGAGTTTCCACTATCAGTCTGTTGAAAGACGCAATATAAGCCAAAAGGTCTTGATTACCCTGTCGCAATGAAAGGAGCTCATTGTCCAAGGCCTGCCCCTGTGAATGTCTTGCAAACAGTTTTTCCATACTGAGCTGAAAAGCTTGAAAATCATGGAGAACCGGATCATCTTGATTAACTAGAGGGATCGACCAGTCTGCCGCATTGCCACTAAGGTACGAAAGCACAAAAGCTACCTTAGCTTGATCAGTTGGAAAGGCTGCTGGCCGGCATAAGAAGTGCAACCCGCACTGATTAATAAATACTGCAAACCTCTTTGGGTCACCAGAAAATCGTTCGGGCGGAGCCAGAGGTACATTCCCAGGTAGGTTGATCTGCACTGGGTTCGTAGAGGATGTTGAAGGAAGATTTGCCCCTGATGCGGGTAACAGAGTTTGTCCTGCTTGTGACTGTAGCAATTGTCTAGCAAGATCGTCTGTTCGCTCCTTGGAAATAATCAGTTCCCTTCTTAGAGCATTCGTTTCCTGACGGGCTGCATGCACTTCTGCTCTTAGTTCCCCAAGTAACTGGGCTAGCTGGTCGGTATCCGAGGTTTCCATAGCGCCTGGGTGGGAGTTTTGCGGTGGGCTTTGCGTTCTGTAACGCTCACCTGATTCCCGCAGAGGCGCCGGCCTTGACTGGGTGAATGCCGTATCTTCAAAGGTGATGTGTAACACACGGTTGGCTCTTTGGGCTGGACCTCTGTGCACTGTATGTCTGACTCGAAGAGTAAGATGTCTTAGGTAAGTGAACGCCGAGCTCTCCATCTGCCTCGGGGCAGGGTGCCGTAACCAGTTTCTTCACTGGATAAGGGTGCAGGCCTCTTGACCTCAGAGGACTGCTGTCCGTCGTTAACTGCACGAACGGTAAGTTCTGGGCACTTCAAATGTCTTAAAAGTCTTTTGTAATGCTATCTCTTGTTTTGCAGGGTTCCGGCGATGGCGGATGGCGGGCTGATGAGAGTTGAGGATCGAACCCGCGTGAGGAATAGAAGCGCCTGGAAGCACGTAAGTAAGCGCTTGTAGCCTGCTTCACGATGCGCACTAACTGTCCCTTTTATCTTGCAGGTACAAGTTCAGAGCTTTAGAGAAGCTGAAGGGTGCTGGAATACCCACTGGATTCGGCGTGGGAAGGAGTAATGGCACGTGAGTAATAAAGTTGCCCAATGTCTTTAAACGCACCTTCTTTTGTCTTTCAGATGCGGGATGCAGCGCCGAAGGCCTCCGGAGCGTGCGAAGAGCTGGTAAGCTTTTGTCTTTCAGATGCCGGAATGCAGTGTGAAGACCTCCGGAGCATGCGAAGAGTAGGTAAGCCTTTGTCTTTCAGATGCCGGAATGCAGCGCGAGGCGTTGGTGACAGTCGATGGACCAGGTAAGAGATGCGCTGCCACTGAAGACCGTAGTGCTAACCTGTTCTTTCTTTGTCTTTACAGGTGCTGCTGAAGACTGGATTCCAGGATGGTAAGCCTTTGTTCCCTTAGGCCCAGGATCAGAAGCTGAAGACACGATGAGCGTTCTGCTGCAGAGAATGCAGAGTAATGCAAAGCAAGATTCATCCATCGGGTGTGGTTTAAATAGCCTCCTGTAGTGCTTAGGTCTCTCCTTCCACAACCACGCCTAGGTAAGAAAAGAGTTCCTGCTTTCCAGAAGAGTTCCAGTGTTCTGAACCTAGGGAGTGGCTCCTGCCCCACCCAACAGGAAAAGTAGTCCCAAACAGAAGAGGATCAGGGGTTCAACTGGCAGGTAAGTAAGCAGCATGGTCTTCTGCAGGTAAGTCCACCCAAGCATTATGAGCCCGGCGCTTCCAGCGCTGGGGCTGGGCATCTTTATGAGCCTGGTGCCACTGGCGCCAGGACAGGGTCCAAAAGGTCCCAATTGGGACTGGCTGGCACTCGGAACCGGGGTTATGGGTCTGCTTCCAAGGGAGTCGGGCAAGTCCTGATCTTTTGGAAGCAGAGATCATGACAGGTACTTGTTACTCTTATTACCTACAGTTTGAATACTGGGGCAAGTAGGCTGAGTCCCAGAGTATTTGTTACTCTTCTTAATTTCTGTTTAACTACTGGGACAAGTAGGCTGAGTCCCAGAATATTCTTTACGCTTTTTAACTTCTGTTCGACTACAGGGATGAGTAGGCTGGGCCACTGAGTAACCTTTACTCTTCTGGCCAAGTACTGCAGCAAGTAGGATGGCTGTACTCTCTATTTACGTGATCGTTCCTGGGTCTCCCACTGTCCCCGGTACTTCCCACGACTTCCAAACAACTTGCTTTATCATTCTGTTAGCCTCTTACTTCTCCCCGCGGCTTTGCGATGTCCAGGCTTCAGCGGTCTCCTGCAGTTGTCAGAGCCTCCAGTCCACCCCTCCAGGGTCACTCCACCACTCTTGCCTGTGTCTTCTTGTTCTTGAGGTTTCCTTCCCTCTGCTTGACAACCTCGGTCTCCTTCGCGGTCTCTGGTCAGCAGCACCTTCTTCCATCCTTGCGATAGAGGTTTGATCGTTCCCATAGCCCAGCCAAAACTTGGCTGGGTTGAAGCTCCCGAGCTCCTTTCTGGTCTGACTCTTAATGAAGTCCTTTCTCTGTTTTTATCACAGGTTACTGGGTCCTCCCCAGCAGAGGGTTGCAGTCTCTCCTCTCTGTCTGATGGATGTTCTGCATCCTCAGTTAATTTTTCTTCATTAGTATTAGCAGTAATCATTATTACTCTTCCTCTTCCACCACTCTTCTTCTTCATGGCACTTGGATTCTGCATTACAATAACACAGTGGTCTGACTTGTGGTTTTGTTGTGGTGTTAGAGAAAGGGGCTTTTGGGAGTTTCTCCATGGAACGGGAGTCCCTGTACCTCAGAGGGGTGTCTCTCCCTGTGAGGTCCCGCTTACCGCCTCCATAAGGGGATTCTTGCATAGCAGGCTCACCTCCCTAGCCTTATAAGGAAAGGTTCCCACCTGGAGAGAAGTGACTGAATCCCGTAATTCATCACGTTTGATGGTAGCATTTTAAAGGTGGCACTATAACTGCAGCAATTGCACAAAATGGACCAACATGAAAAATACAAGATGAATATTTCCAAAGTATAACACGCTGTACCATATAATAAATGTCACTTTGTTACACTCACCTGGTCTCTGCGGAGGCCTTGGTCCACGGTTGCAGCCCTCCCTTAACTTGAATCACCCCCTTCAGGCCTCTCCCTCAGTAGAAAAGCTGGGAGCGGTGGTACGTGGTGATACTGCTCCTGCGCGGAGATAAGAGTGTGTGAGTGCGCCAATCTGTGATTGTTGTACCTCTCGAACACTTCACCCCAAAGTACGTTTTCTTTGAGCATAAACTGGCCCATAAAGCTCACCTGTGAATTATGGAAGATAAGCTCTCCGTCCTGCTACTTCTGGCAAGGGCGCGTTGAATGGAATCTAGTTCCTTCAATCATCCCTGATAAGGATTATTCCCATCCAGCTGCGGCTATGCTTCTCTTTAGGATTGGTAAGTCTTTCTTGAGCTCTTGTGATGCTGTTCGTTCTTGTTTAATGTCTTTATATGTTGCTCCTATTTCTGCCCGCAATAATGTCTCTCTTCTGTTTTCTTCCCTTAGATGGAAATGTGGCCTCAATGCAGCTGTGAGACGTAAAACGCGGCCGGATGGAAGATGGATGCTACCACAATGTTCGACAGCAGGTAAGTGATAGTTTAAGGAAAAGCGAAGCACAACCTTAAACTGACTGTTTTTTCGATGTCTAACCTTGTCTTCTGATTTTCTTTGCAGGCACTGCTGTCGACGATGGAGCGTGTTGTGCTGCTGTGCCAAGATGAAGATTTCGGCATTCCGGAAAGTGTAAAGATGAATACTTGGTTCACCGAGGAGATGTACAGGTAAGAACAGCTTCCCCGAGTTGTTAAGTATGCTGGCAGGAAGCCGGATGTCCAGGAAGCACGATCTTCAAAGGTAAGTCTGTCCTCAGGCGACGGTGAGCGGTACGCTGCTTGCAAGTGCAGACTAACGCGAAGCATCTGTCTTGAGGATCGAGGCAGCTTATATAGCTGAGATTGTGGACACGCCCATTAGGGCTGGCTTACCAGCCACACCTTGACACTCCTAGAGAGTGAGCTTGTGCGAAGGCAATCCATTAGCAGCCACACCCAAGAATTCACTTGGGGCTGCTTAATGGATGGAATGTTCAAGGTCAATGTATCCTGCTTAATGGATGGAATGTTCAAGGTTAATGCATCTGAAGTGCTATGTCCATAATAAAAGCTTTTTGGTGTTAAATGGATGTTCTTGTTTACTTTTGTTCATGAGCCTGGTGCCAAAGGTGCCAAGACAGTGTCCACCCAGGTCTCCTGTGCATGTGACACCCTGCATGCCTGTGCCCCTGACTTCATGACCATGACACTCTTAAAACATTTGAAAACAGCTCAATATATAACCACAAATATGAGAAATTACACTTTTGAAAAAAGATAGGTGGTTTAAAAACTATGAAGTGGCCTTCCAAGTATACTGCAGTAAGACAGTGATGTCAGAACTCCAGTTCTATCATAGGTGTGCTATAGTGCTATATTGTTCTACAGTACAACATCTGAATGGAGTCTCTGATCAGAAACTTTTAACACAACCGTTTTGAAACCTGAATTCAGCTCAGACCCACCATGGTATAACATGAAGGTATGCATTTATTGAGTGAAGGGACAAGGTATGGCAAGACATCTGAGAACCCTGTGACATTGTCTATATAGTCCAGGACCATTGGTTGACTTGCAATATACAGATGGCATACTGTCCTGTACTGTTGGTGTTACTTTATGCATGATACTGTATGCGTAAACATATTCTTTGTACTGGACATCCTTACACCACTGAAACGTATCACACTTTCAGATAAAAGACAGTAGACAGTTGGGTACCCCTCACCTAGGCACACTCAAGAAAATAAACAGGAGAATAGAAATAGCGTGCAGAAAACAATACAAGAAGCGAGACAGGGCAGCTTATCAGAGACAGAGTCAGTATTACAAGGAAGCAATATTAAAGGCCAAAAAATATCAGCACACATAACACATCAGGAGAGACATCAATTCACCTGGAGAAAGACATTTATAAACCCGTCAGTGAAATGAGGAGCCCCATAGCTTGCAAAATCACCCACACCCTCCTGAAAAATTGTGCGGAGGCATTCTCAAAAATGGGAAGAACATCTAGCATGCCACACACGCAGCACAGATTACATGAATCAGGGTAATGCATCCCAACTACATACCAATCACAAACCCAACACTCAATAAATTAAAAAGAATCATTGTAATAAACGTAAAATAAATGCTGTACTATAGCAACAAGGCTCCCCATCTGACCTCTGCCCTCCCAGACATCTACAAAGAAATCCTTGCCAAAGAAAGACCACTGCTCTGTTTCTACAGAATGAGGAACTCTTCACTGGAAACTTTTACCTCAACCCGGACAAAACGGAAATCACGATCGTCTCACCGAATGCAGCTCCAGAGCCACCACTATTTTGGCCTACGGTCATGGGCATCTGCCCTAAAACCTCAAATATAATCAAGGACCTGGGATCCTTATGAACAATGAACCCTGGAATTACAAATCAATGCTCTAGTAAAGAAACCTTTACGCCATCTTCACTCAAGCTGATGGATCATGACATTAATCACCTTTCTGCACCGGATGCTTCTAGTCATAACACTGCTTCTATCAAGAATTGTCTATGCCAAAAGAGTATATCTCGACATGTCAGACTACCTGACAAAGATTTCTCAACAAATACAGAGCACAGCAGCAACAGAAGAGACCACAGAACCTCAGCATTAAGAAGTCTCAGATGACTACCAGTTAAAAGAATAACTACATTCTAAGCACTCTGCATCACTCACAGTGGTCTTCAAGACTAGGTAGTGGAATTCTTCTGAGTAAAGGCCATCCAATTCCAACTTAGAAGGAGGCTAATATTTTTAAATGATGTACAACATGAGACCATGCGCTGTACCCATGAGGAACATGGTGGCCACATTCTGGAGCAGGCTGCCAAAGGAAATATGCACAATCAAGGACCACCTTACATTTAGGAAAATTCTAAAGACCAGGCTTTTGAATACACGTGCATCTGTGAAATCGCAAATCAACAAAATAGCAAACTTTCTTTGACCCTCAAGTGAACATCATATCGGCCACCCCTGCACACCACCACTTTAGGGCACTGCCATACCATTTCCTCCATGTTTACTAGGAAATGTACACCCCTCTAGAACACTCACTCCTGGCTGCCCTGTCGATAGCAGATTTTCAACCACGACAGGACAGGGGTCAACCACCTTTACCCTGCCTCAGTAGTGGGCAGGGGAGTTGCTAGGTCTGGAAAAGACCAGGGGCTCAGCTGATGTCGGAACTGTTGGGACTGGGGGCTAGCTAGTCTTTTGGCTGTAGCTCCTGAGATTCTATCGGGGGCTACAACCAAAAGATCAGGGGCTATAGCCCCCTTAGCCCCCCCCTAGCAACGCCCCTGGTAGTGGGACTCGTCAAGTGCCAAGTGTCACACATCACACTCTTCCAAGACTCAACTGACTCTCAAGACCATGAGCTGCACCAGAGAGAAACACGTCAGAGCTGCCTTATCCAACATGGTGGCCAAACTCTGAAACGTTCTTCCAGAGGCAATCCCTATTAAGGATCACCTTAATTTCCGGAAAATGCTAAAGACCTGGCTTTTCAGCTCCTAAGCATCTAAGAAATCACCCAGCAACAGGAAGCATACCTCAATGGCTTTCAAAGCAACAAACAACGCAGTTCAAGTACAAATGAGTTAGCTAGGTTTAACTCTCAATCCTTTATCCTAAAGTGAAGGTCATAATGGCCACCCCACACAGCACCACTCGAAGGAAACGTCATACTTGTTCCCCCATGGTTACTAGGAAACCCATGCAACCCTGGAACTCTTACACCTGGCTGTCCAGTGGATACCAGATTTTCAATCACATCACTGCAGGTGTCAACCAACTCTACCGTACCTCAATTGCAATACTTGCCAAGTTACACACTTCACAAAACTCCAAGACTTAAGTGACGCTTGGGACTTCTGGGATGCTTGAAACAAAACTGCAAACACCTTCCTATGTCTAACCCACACATCCACTGGCCCTACCCACTAACTACTAAAATTGCCACACTAAAATTCGACACATATAAAAAAACGAAACTGCTCATGCATGATTTTCAATACCGCTCTCACAAAACGCCATACAACAGAATACTACGCCTCTACAACCAACTTACATAACACAGCCGCAGGCTAATACAGCCTTTCACAATGGCCACACGTGATTTCCTCCTGGACACAAAATGCCTTGGTACTTCCAACATAGAACACAGAGAATGCACATATGCACTCAGAGTTCAGGGTACTTTCGGTCTGCATGCATTCACGCTAGAGCACAGCAAGCTTCCATTTCTCCTCTAATCTTGAATAACCACCCCTCTCTCTCGCTTTCAGAGCTGCCAATGTGCCTGGAAGCCATGGAAATGGCAGCGGTGCACAAATTAAATCCTAGTAGCATAGCATAACATAGCATAGCATAGCATAACATAAACTAGCATGTCAAAGGCAAGGTCGAAAAAGGAACATTTCTAACTAAGTATTTAGATACCGTTATAAAATAAACATACATGTTTAGATCACCGATGACTTGGTCGTTCTTCCATTTACTGACACTCATATGGTCATGTATTCAACTGCCAAACCATTAAAACGTGTTCCATGGTTGAATTTATTTTCTGAAAGGGCCTGTGGAGTTTGATCTGGTTGTGCTCACTTGGCATGATGGATCCTGGCCTCGGTGTTATAAGTGGGCATAATGCTGCCTGAAACTCCTGTGTTTCTTGGGTATGATGTAATATAACCTTGCCGTGCTAAGTGGACATCATAGTGTCTGGATTCTCAGTGCTAACTGGGCCCATTGGAAGCAGCCATTGCTGTGCCCTGTGGGCATAGTGGGACCTGCTATTACTATACAAACTGGGTATAACGGATTGGAAATTGGCAATGGTGCAAAATAAAAGGCCCTTGGAGTGCAATGGTGTGAGTAGATATCGTTTTGACCACAACCCCTGGTCATTGTGCGAGTATTTGTGTCTTTCACAGCAATAACTGCTATGTAATAGCCATATGTGCTGCAGGACCTCGGAAGCAGAGCAGCTGAACGCACTCCCTGGGCTAATGATGGCAACAGCTTACACATGTTGTTGCCCCTGAGAAGGCCTGAAAGGAGGACGCGCACACGGAGGGATTTCTCAACACGTCTTTATTTCTCTTTCACAAACGATAACTGGCGCTTCTCGCGCCTTACCCAGAACTCCCTTCGTTCACCAACTCCCCGTTATAAACTCCGCCTCTCCAACGGCGGGGGCTAAGCAAGTTAACCCATTAGTGGCGGGCAACACCACCCCCGAACAATATGTCCGAACATCAACTCAACATTCTACTACAAGCCTCATAGGTCTCTTGATGGTTCGCCGTGGTCTCTCATCTTGGGCAACGGGCCCTGACGTTCCCTGAGTTCCTGCTTCATGGCTGGTCCCTCCAGGATCTCCTACCGGAGGGGTCCACAGGTCGTCTCGCGGCTCTCGCGGTTCTGGGGAACACGGTCTCTGAGGTAGCTCCGTTCCCTCTCGTCTGTCACAGTGTCTAAATTGCTGACAGTTCCTGGTGACGGCTCTGTTTTGATCTTCGGCTGTCACCATTGTACCTTTCACTGCGGTTACCCTCATGGGACTTGGGGCAAAGCGCGGGTCTGTCTTTCTGGGCGTTGGCTGTTGGACGAGAACTTCATCTCCTATGTGGAAATCTTTTGTCACTGCGTGGCGGCGAGTGTCGGTATCTTGTCTTGCTCTGTCTTTGGCTTCTGCATCCCTTTGGGGTACGTCCATGTCCGGCGGTTCATCGCTTGACGGGTTGCGTGGTATGCGGGTTCGCACTTCGTAGCGGAGCATTAGCTCGACAGGTGTCTTGTTCGTGGCTTCATGGGGTGTGTTTCTATAGTCTCGTAGGAGTCGACACAGTGCCTGGTGGGGATTGACTGCTTCGACCCTGGCCCTCTGTATCATCTTTTTAATTGACGCCATGAAGCGTTCTGCCATTCCGTTCGCTTGCAGGTGACGGGGGGTTATCTTCATGTGTGTGAAGCCCAGATGCTTCGCCAGTGCCCTGAAGTCGTGGCCACAGAACGGTGGTCCATTGTCGGACTTGACTGTTTTAGGGATTCCCCACTTGCTGAATACTTCCTCCAGCGCCGCTGCTACTTGGGGAAACGCTGTGGTGGTAACCAGTTTGACGATCAGGAATCTGGAATGTTCGTCTATTAGCAGCAGGAGATAGTCACCCGCTTCCGTGGGCCCATAAAAGTCCATGGCTACTCGCTCCCACGGGCGATCGGGTATCTGCGTGTGCTGTAGTGGTGGTGGGTTTTCAGCCAGGGCTGTGCACTGGCAGGCATGGCAGTTCCTCACCCATTCCTCTACTGCTGCATCTAAGAAGGGGAACCAGACGTGGCACCTCAGCTGTTTTTTGGTGTTTTCGGCCCCTCTGTGCCCCTCATGGGCCGTTCGGACAACCTCGCTCCTTAGTGTGGCAGGGATGACAATCCTGCACCCTCTGAGAAGAATGTTGTTGTCCTTGACAGCCAGTTCCCTGTGCACCCTAGTCAGTCTTTCAATCTCCTGCCTGCTCACTCCCGGGTGTGCCAGCATTGCTCTGTGATGGTCTTTCCACTTGTTGGTCAACGTGAGGCTGATAGCGAGGGCTGTCGTAGGGTCAGCAGCTGATGCGTTGGCGACCATCTCAAGGGATAGGGCCGGAGGTAGCGAGTTGGATGCTACGTACTGCACATAGGCGACATCACCTTTCCGGGTTAATGGAGACCCGACTGGATGTCGCGACAGGTAGTCAGCGGGGTTGAGGTCACCCCCAGGATGATGTATAAAGTCATTGTCGTATTCCTGTAGACGGATGTCCCACCGGTCAATCCTCGGGGGCATCTTGGTGTGCGGGTTCCCGAACAACGACAACAACGCCTGGTGGTCAGTGATCAACGAGAACCGTTTCCCAATGAGGAAATTGTGAAAATGCTCGCATGCCCAGACCGCTGCCAAACTCTCCTTCTCCGCCTGGGAATAGGCCAGTTCTTGGGTTGACAATGCCCTGCTTGCATAAGCAACCACGTGCCTGGGGTTGATGTCTTCGCCGCTGGTTTGGGCTAAAATGGCGCCGAGGCCAACCGGGCTCGCGTCAACCACCACTTCTGTGTGCCATGAGGGATTGAAGTAGGCAAGGCGGTGGGCTTCTGTTAGGGCGTGTTTGATGCTGGTAAAAGCCTGGCGGCATGCAGGGGTCCACTCAAAGGTTGAGTCTTTTTGCAGTAGCTTCCTCAACGGGTCAGTGAGAGAGGCGTAATGGGGTATGTACCTCGCACAGTATCCCACCATGCCGAGGAAGGAGCGAACATCCGCAACCTGCTGTGGTTCGTCGAGGTTGGTGATTGTGTCGACCTTGTCGGGATCCGGCATCATCCCTTCACTGGAGAAGATGTGTCCGAAGAATTTTAGTTTTGTCTTGCTGAATCGGCATTTGGCGATGTTGAGTATGAGGCCCGCCTCCTGAAGCGCTGCACACGTGGCGTGTAGTGCTTTGTCGTGGGACTCTTTTGACGACCCAAAAATGAGGATTTCGTCACTGTAGTTCAGCGTGCCTCTTATGGGCCTGATGATCTGGCGTATGGCTTCCTGGAAAATCTCTGCGGCGGACGAGATGCCAAAATTCAGTCTCTGGTATCTGAAGAGACCGTCGTGCGTCGCGAACGTTGTGATGGGCCTGGAGTCAGGATGCAGCTCCAGCTGGTGGTAGCCTTGGATTAAGTCAAACTTGGAGAACATCTGGGCATTGTTTAGTTGCACAATCATGTCCTCAATGCACGGGCCCGGATGCCTCTCCCGTTGAATGGTGGTGTTCGCTACCCTCATGTCCACGCACAACCGGATCTTGCCTCCTTCCTTGGGCACGACCACAAGAGGGGATACCCATGGCGTTGGCCCCGTTGCCGCTTCGATGATACCATCGGAAAGCAGTTGTTGGAGGGCTGCTGACACTGCCGCTTGCATATGGAACCCGACTCTTCTGGGGTGTTGTGGCACCGGTCTCACAGAGGGGTCGATGTGGAGTCTGATGGGAGGGGCCTTGAGTTTACCCAGCCCTGTGCATAGGTTGGGGAATGTTCTTGTGATGTCGCCTTGTGTGATGAGGTTCTGGGATTGGTAGCATGCTATAGTGCCGACAGAGTCTCTCGGATTCAGTCTGTTCGAGGTTGCAGTAATGGTGTCTCTCGCCTTTACGTGTATCTCAATCAGTCCCAGGCGGGATGCCGTATGATAGCTGAGTAGGCATCGGATTCTGGCAAGTGAGCGGATGATGTGAATGGTTGTGTCCACTTGCCGACCATTCAAAAGGAGCCGTTGTGTGAAACGCCCCACTGTCTGCAGGGGGGTGGCAGCTCCCCATTGAAAGATTCTCGAATGTGATGGTTCGAGCGTCGGCGGGTTTGGTATTTTAGCGTAGTCCTGTTCGCCCATGATATTGACAGTAGCGCCTGAGTCGACCATGAATTGGAATTGGCAGTTCCCCATTATGATCAGGATTTTGGGGGCTTCCCTGGCCACTTCATTGTTAAGTATAAGATTGACGTATTCGTCCTGGTCGAATTGATCATATGGCGTGTTGTATTCTGTTTCCGGCTCGTCGTGGTAGAATGTTTCAGGCCTATAATCTGCTGGTGGGTAGTCATACTCATCCGTGAAATATCTGGTTTGGTCTGCCTGGTCTAGCTGTGGTGGGTACCCCTGTGCTTGGTACTCGTCGATGGCTCTGACGTATCGCCTCTGTCCTTGCCCTTGCTGGTAGTATCTGGGTTGATTGTATTGTGGGGACGGCGAGCGGAGAGGCGTCCTGGCGGGCGCTTGGGGGCGCATTGGACGAAATGGTATGCCTTCTCTACATACAGAGTGAAAATGTCCCTCTCTTCCGCAGTTTGTGCATCGTTGGGATAGAGCTGGGCATGACCCGGAGTGTGGGAAGGACATCCCAAAGCGGTAACATTGGGGGTCATTCCGAGGTTGGAGGTAAGGGATTACCGATGGCGGTAATCCCTTACCTCCGTATTCCGAGTTCCCTTTGCGGGTCCCTCTTTACCTCCTGCTTTTAGCAGGAGTAAATTACGGGACACGCAAAGTGACCTTGGCGTAAATTACGGCACCGTAACTTACGGTGCCGTAATTACCTCCTTCCCCATTCCCATTGAGCCCTATGGGGGCAGAAATGGGGATGGGGAAGGGCTACGGTGAATGGGGAATTACCGGTCCATCCAACCTTGGAATGGACCGGAAATTACTCCATTCACCATGCTGGTATTCCATGGAGTAAATAGCTCCATGGTTGCCAACCATGGAGCTATTTACTCCATGGTGTAGTCCTAACTCGGAATGAGGGCCATTGTCTCTGTTGGCGCGGAGCCTGCGTAGCTGGCGCTCTGTATGGTTGCAACCCTCTGTCACCTTGACTGTATGGCTGCGACAAGTTCATTGGTGTCTTGTTTGGGGTTGCCTGTGTTGCTCATGGATGAGGCTTGGACATGAACCCTCTCATGTATGCGAGCAAGCTCGCTGACTTCTGGGATGGTGAGGGTTTTTTTCAGTAGCTGTTTCTTGAGTGCGGTGGACAGGCACCCTTCTATGACCCTCAGCCTTATCGCTTCTTCTAGGGAAAATGCGTCGAACTGGCAGTTTGCTCCCTTCACCCTCAAGCGGGTTATGAATTCATCGACCGTCTCTTGTGGCAATTGAGTGCATTTGTTGAATAGATACTGCTCGTAGTCGCGGTTGACTTCGATGATGAGGAGTTTGTCTAGAGCCCCAATCAAGTTTGTGAATGTGGTTTGTTGGGCTGCGGGGATCGTTTTCACAACTGTCTTTATCTCTCCCCCCACCATATTGAGGAAGATGTCCCTGATATTGGGGGAGTCGCCATCACCAGACCCCCGCACGTAGTGCTGAAAGTCTTCCATCCAGTCAGTCCATCTCGGCCCCTTGGTGGCTTGGGGCGCCATGGTGAATGGCGGGGGGAACCGCAGCTGTATTGGTTTCGTCTCGCAGGCCAGTTGGGGGGATCCAGGATTGGACACAGGGTCGCTCATGTTGCTGGAAGGTGGGAGCCCGCGGGCGTACAGTCAGTCCAAATGCTGCCTCAATTCTCCGGCCCGAGTGGCGACCGCGCCGCAGACGATGGCGTACACCGGTGTCGGCCTAACATGCAGGTGAGCGTGGACTTGCACTCACTGGAGAGTCCGGCGACAAGGATGGGCCCTTAGGAGAAAGAGGCCGGAGGTGCAGCCGGAGGGCGTGGGTAGGATCACCGGCACGCGTCGCTGGAGCGGACCGGGCGGACTGCCAGGACCAGATTCACACTTCCCAGTGTTTGTGCAGCTGTCTGGAACACCGTCCCAGGCGTGACGATGGAGGAGGAGAGGAGTTCGGCGAAACGCCCACGCGCAAACGCAGCGGATTGCCGTTATTCGTACTGGGGGAGAAGAAGTAGGAGGAGACTCGGCGGACATCTGAGAGAGGATAAGGCGGATTGCGAAAGGAGGACTCCGTAGTGCGCACGCCCAGCCTCCGTCGCCAGTGTTGCCCCTGACAAGGCCTGAAAGGAGGACGCGCACACAGAGGGATTTCTCAACACGTCTTTATTTCTCTTTCACAAACGATAACTGGTGCTTCTCGCGCCTTACCCAGAACTCCCTTCGTTCCCCAACTCCCCGTTATAAACTCTGCCTCTCCAACGGCGGGGGCTAAGCAAGTTAACCCATTGGTGGCGGGCAACACATGTCTAAACATTATCCAAAACCATTGGCTTTGCCAATGCTTGGTTTTTTCACATTGTACCAGACTCGTTCGCCCTCCTCATCTGCTTTCCTCTTCGAGGTCTGCCTGCCACTCAACCCTTGTGCTAACCTGAGGCTGGTTGGTTTGGCCTTTTGCCCCATCTTTCATCTAATGTAATAATGTAAGCTTGTGATGCAAAAGCACCAACATGCTGTGTAAGGAAACAGGAAGAGATTAAAACATAGCATGAAAAAACAGAGGATTTCACAGGCACTGAAAGGAGGCCTTCATTCGAACCCCATGACACAGCCGAGCCTCATTTGTTGCAATGCTGGATCTCCACTGCCTTCTTGCAAAGGGTAATGTGTATCATAATGAGGCTGAAGTGTTGTGAGAATGGCTGCATAAGGGCTACTGTTGTAGGAATCGCATATGCATTCTGCTGTGTGGATACCGGGGGCGCGGGCACACCGTGCTCTTGGGCATCATTGCAAGGCCATGCCATTTAATGTGGCTGCTACACTTTCATAGTCAGGAATCAGATCACTCCTCCAGTTAAAACGCAGCTTGTTATGGTGAACATTTGCACAGGCCCTATTGCAAGCCCTGCCACTGGATCAAGGTCTTTTCACCCGTGCTATGCTTTGCCAACAGACTTTTGAAATGTGCAGATGCAACCTTTATTTCTTTTTGTTTTTATTTAATTTAATTCGTTTTTAAAAATGTGGCAACTCCTGCAAACCTCAATTTTTCTTCTCCCTGGCCGGTCATTATTTTGTTTTGGTTGCTCTAAAGTGATCTAGGTTGAATTAGCTTAGTGAAAAAGTACACCCAGAAAAAAGTCACCTTTGAAAAGACAGTCTTGGCCTTAGTAGATGCATATTACTAACTTTCAGATGGCGCGCACACCTACCAGACTTGCAAAAAGACTGCTTTTAGAACTCACTCACCTGCCCTCAGTTTCTGAAGACGCTCTCCATTGAACACCCACTTCCTCACATTTCTTTTTCAGAGTAAACAGCAAATGTACTCAAAAAACATACTTTTACTAGTCTTATTTTGAGAGGGGTGGATGCGGGGAAATGGCAGGAAATGGTGTTTTCGCGGGATACTTCACATCCACGACATACTCCGAAGATTTCCTAAGTGGGAGCGAAACTGTGACCTGGAGTTTCCACTCCATGGATATCCTGATGATTACAGACTGCGCCGGCATTTTTTGTACCTGCTGAGGAGCAGATACGATCCATAGTGATCAACTGTAATGGCAGCCCCCATTGCTAATCTCCATCGTGCACACATGCGCTGGCGGCAGAGATGCCCATGAGTCATCCAGATGGAGCATGCGCGGAATCCATAGCCCCTCCCCTGGTGGTTAACTAAGGGACTGCATAGGCGCATGTGGTAGAGGCCTTTCTGGCAGATTCTTTGGCTTCCTCGTGATGAGACTCTTATTGGTCACTGTACACAACACACACATTGTTCCGTATGCTAAGAAGTCACTTTGTAACATTTTTCGTATGCTAAGAAGTCACTTTGTAGGCTATACATAGTTCCGCTCTTTTAAAGCATGACAAAATATAACACAATCAAAAAGTGTGTACAACTTTGTTTCAGATTGCACCATCAAAAATAATACAATTGTAAGCAGCATTAAAGCCAAAGGCAGGGCTCATGCCGTTAAACATTTTGCATGGACAAGCTTAGGTGCTCTGGGGCCCACTGGAGTGGCAATTTGGTGCAGTATAAAAACTCGGTAGCATAGAATGAAGGCGACGAAAATCAGCATGGCTCTTGCCTGTGCATCCGTTTTGTAGCACATTCAATTCTATTTCATGCCCACGGGCAGCTCTTTGGCTGGGTCACTGGCTGGCTTGCTGTCATAGGGGCTACTCAGTGCTGATCGGTGGGTGCACTGGTGTTCATGCTGCTGCTTTGCAACCTGAAAGATTCTCTCCCTGCTCCTCATTCCTTTTAGGTGGTCTCACCATGGCATAAAGTGCTGTACAAGCAACAAAGCGTGTTATGGCCTTATGGTACCAGTCAAAGCATAATAACATAACATAACATAACAAAGGGGTGCCAGACTGTTGCTGCATACAGAAAGCCAGGCATGGGGCCCTTCCCCCCTACTATGTTTGTCACACATCCACCTTGGCCTTTCATACAATCTCATGAACACAGCCTGCATAGGGAGGTCAGGCTATATTTTCTCACTATAGTCGGCTATGTATTACTATAATCTAATCGTCTTCTCATACATAATGCACCACCCTGTCTCGCCGGGAGCTAAAATAAGACTAGCAGGAAATGGGACAGAGGAAACTCTTAATAATACTCTTTTTGGTATCAAGGTCTTTTGGTATCAAGGGACTTTTCAATTTTAGTGAACTAGTTTGTCTGCTCCAATCCCTTACCTTCTGCTGCCAGTAACATTCACCGTTGGATACACTCTATGCTTTATACACTCTCTACACACTCTATACTATGCCACTCTTGGCAGGGGTTTAGCAGTCACCTAATTAACATTAACATTCTGGAGTTTGACCAGGGGTACACTATATAGAGATGCACGGGCTCATATGCCACCTGACTTCCATGATTGGCGAAGAACACTTGAGCCCCTAATGCATTACAATTTACAATTCTTCAAATCTGCTTTGGAATCACAACCCAATTATCACAATACTTTAGGAAATGTCAGCCTCCTCCCTTTTGCTGAACTATGGTCCACCTAACAGGACGGACGCACACCCATGGTATCACAAAACATGCTTCCTCCGCTTCATTCCTCCTTCTGTAACTGTGGCATCTATCTCCCACTTTCCCATCCACTTACCTTACCCTGGCTAATTATCTTTCCTACAGGGGACTAGGGGCCATACACCACTGATGGGGCAGAGTATGCCATTCCAAAGACAAGCCAGGTCATTCTGAAACTACAATGGAGGTGATTTGGTGTAGTATAAAAGCATATCATAATAACTTAACATATCTAAATAAATTCACCATGCATTCATTAAAATGACCCACGTCTGGTTTGACTCAACATGCAAGCATCCTCTTAATCAGGCACCTCTCTTGTATTGCTACTTTAATACTTTTTGCAGTATTGTTGTTCTCATCACTGTCTTCAGCTATCAGGAGGCAAGTGAATGCTTTCCCTTTGGTCCTCAATGCTAGACGGTTAAATCAAGGTCTACCCATTTCTATTCTTTGTCAGGAGCAGGTAATGTATACTCCACACTCCTAGCAATATTTTGAACTATTTTTCACAATTTCTTTTAAGTCAATGCAGAAGCAAAACAAAGGGGAATCCCCACTGCAGCCCCCATTAATCCACAACCGCACCTGCACCCTTAAAAAATATCCTCTTTCCCAAACGTATTAACTTACATTTTTTCTTAAATTATATATTGTAGGTGATATTCTTCGCAATGAAATTTCGGCACTAAAAAATGTGTGTCCTAAATATTCTGCAGTGAAATCTCTGGGTACTAAAAAATCATCTGAAGATGTGGATGTGAGTATCATTGGCATATGTGTAGTACACGGCCCAGACTTGTCCAAAAGTGATAGGAGGGGAGTGTAAATGTTGAACAAAAGCACAGGGGGTGGGAGGTCAACCATCGTAGTACCCCACAAGAAACTGGAATAGAATCAGACATAAACAGGCCTAGCCTTGTAGTGGAGGTCCCAGATATGGCCTGCACTCCAGCCACCCATTTTGTAGCACCAGGAACATACTTGCCGAGATATGTGACGTATGATGAGCAAATAATCCAGCAGAGAGCCACGCTAGGGCTTTGTCCAGTGCCCATCGGAAGAGCAATACCTGATGAAGTTCCAATAACCAGACAACAATGGGCAGCAGGGTACCCATTGAGACAACCGTACCAACAGCGGACACGACATGAAGAATACTCTCAACCTGTCACAGAAGAGACCCAAAGGGCCTTAATCGAAGGCGAATGGTGATGTCACTAGGGCCCGGACAGACGTACAGATAAACGAAACAACAACCAAAAGATGACACACTAAAAGGAAATACCATGGATAAAGATATCACAGACATAGAAGAAGAGACGATGTTGAAATATAAAAAAAGTAACCATAAAGCAGGATGAAAATATGCAACCAGCTAACACCTGTACATAGGCTTGTAACGCAAGAAGCTAAGAAAACAGTACGGCTTGCTGGGCTTAGTAGAAGGATAGAGCAGCAAGTGCCAACTATATATATATATCTACCTCAATGAAGCTCATTATATAAGTGCAGTCCACTCTATATGAAAGCAGAATTAATCCCAGGATGGTGGGTTCAAACAGGCCAGAATTCAAATACCAGCACAAAGCCAGACGAAAGAGCGGAATTGAAATTTAGCAAGAAGCAGCTCATGCCTACGAATTTCGAGGTCAACCCAAGGAAGAGAGGAGAGCGGCAACTCCGAAGAATCGAAACTTAAGAGCATATAAGCCTGCCCGTGAAGGTCGAGATAAGGAGGCCCAGGCAGATGGCGACGACGAAGAGAGAATCAAATACTCAAATAGATGGAAAATGAAGCAGCTTCACGGTGTACTGACACGTGACCAGCCAAGCGCGAAGAGGTACCAACGTTTGATGTCACCCAAAACCAGAGGATGCATAACTTTCCCTGATAAGAAGCTACAGTTTCGAGGCCATCCTCAGCCAACTAATTGACACATAGCCCTAAAGTACTGATTGATGGAAGGGAGGCAGTGTGAATCTTGGGGCATGCCGCATCTGGTTGAACATTCTGCATGCTGCTAATTAAAGTGGAGATTTATGCGTAGGGGTGTAACCGACCCAATCACAATGGACCAAATAATCTAGTGGTCATATAGCTAGTAGAACCAATGAGACGTCGTACTTGTAGTGACGTCTAGCACGAGAGATGTAGAGGGATCGTTGAGACGCCCACCCGATAAGAGTTATCCAATCCTCACACCCCGTTACGATATACAGTTATAGTACCTATACTTAAGTTACCTTTTCCAACCAATAGACTTGCATGACAAACTTTCAAGTGTTACACGTCAATGATGACGAATACTGCCTATAAGAATTGCTGTTTGAATGAAGATTGTGGAAGTTGAAGCGAGACGGGCGATCGCATCACTGATGATTTCCTAATGTTTCCCCGTTTTTTGTACTTGTCATTAAACAGACTTCCCTTTGCCAAACCATTTGAGTTGTCCTTATTGATTGGTGTTGGAGTAAGAGAATCCTGCACCCCATCCACC
This sequence comes from Ambystoma mexicanum, assembly GCF_040938575.1. Lineage (NCBI taxonomy): Eukaryota > Metazoa > Chordata > Amphibia > Caudata > Ambystomatidae > Ambystoma > Ambystoma mexicanum. Next base: position 669,117,931 of record NC_090927.1, on the reverse strand, counting down.
TCAAGGTGCAGCTATCTCATCTTAAAGTACTCGAGGGTGAGCTCTGATCCCATGGGCCCGTCAGAGGTCGCGCCACCCTCTTGTACACATTTTAGCAGAGGATGGTTTTGACCATCGATTATTGATTATTGGTTAAAATAAGACACCTATTGACTGTCGACATGAAGTAACTCTAGGTCTTAGGCAATATCACAAGTCCTTCGCCATTTGGCCGAGTAGACGGTGAAGCTTCCCGTGGACAATGATAGTTTAAATCTATCCAAAAATTGCAGTGGGTCTGAAGGGACCCGTTTTACAAACATAAACCTTTCCATTCCTACGGGGAGCGGAACAGACGAAAGACTAAAGGAGGTGGTAACTGAGGCGGTGATCCCGAGGATCCAGAGAGGAACCATGCGAGCGGTGAGTGAAACAAAAAATTGAATGCTTTGGCAAATGTCATCGGCATTAGAACAAGTAAGGGAAAAGGTAACGGAGGGAGGTAGAAAAAACAAAATAGTCAGAAGTAGAGAAGACTATATATATATATATATATATATATATATATATATATATATATATATATATATATATATATATATATATATATATATATGGGGATAATAACTCAAGAATAATTGAGATATTAAAAAATACCAGGGTGGACCTCTGAGAAGTTAGAGAATACCAGGGTGGACACCTGAGGAGAGAGAGGATTCCAGGGCGGACACCTGAGAAGTTAGAGAATACCAGGGCGGACACCTGAGGAGAGAGAGGATTCGCCTTGTTCCTGCGCTTTAATATAGCGATCAGAAGAAACGTGAACTCAGAGCCCACATAATAGGGGACGACTAGGCCACTACCACGTTTAAAGATGTCGTAAAAGGAGTTTGTTTAAACTCCATGTCGGGGTACAAATTAGAAGCAGAGATATTTGTGTCCAGCTGGTGTCTGTCTAGTCCGTCAAATGTCTGTTGTACCTGTTCTGTTGTATGTCACATGTAAGAAATTTTGTCTTGTATTGGTTAAAATCAAATAAGGTTTTTACGCGATTCTATAGTTGAGAGGGAATCGCACATGGATTGATGTTCTTGAGTAAATTGGTGATAAAAAGTTTTTACAGGAAAGGATTGGATTGGGGCTTGCAGTGTTTGGTGCTCGCTCATATTATTGACAGTGTTAAAATTGCATGGAAGCATTGAAAAGTGGTGTTTAAGAGGAAAGTAGAACAGATTTAAGCATGGAAGAAATTACACCATTAGAACACTTATGTAAGCAACTGCCGAAACATTCACCCAAGCTTAAGAAATATAGCACCGAGTGAGTTAAGGGCACCGCCCACAAGATGTTTATGCCATGGCCACAAAATCGGTCTTTGTCTAAAGCTGTTTTACAGCACATGACGACTTACTTGCATGCCACATATACAGGAAAAAAACTAGAGAAACGCCTGGCTGTTCTAGAACTTTGGAAATTGTTCGAACAGTCGAAGGAAGAAGAGCCACCTGCTGACTGGATATTAAACGTATGCACGCAGGGGGGTGAGACACCTACCACGCCACCTGCCCCGCCTGAAACAGAAACTGAGGGAAGTAAGCCTGAGGGACTCTACCCATTAGGAGAGCTTGAAGCAGCCACAGGATACAACAACCCTGCATATGAGTCACCTGCTTACAGTAGTGATGAAAACAGAGGGAAGGATCAGGACAAGATTCTTAGCTCCGCAGTCCCAAGGGACAAGGAGAGACGAGATGATGAGAGGAAGGAACAGGCACAGATTAGTGCATCTCTCCATAAGGAGAGAGAGGGAAAGAAATGGAAAGAAGGTGAAAGCAGAACTGATGAGATAGCATTTGCAAAAGACGAATGGATGGGAGGACAGATATTGTTAAAACTCGATGGAAAAGGAAGTGATGATGTGTGACCTAAAGAGAGGTTAGACAAGGCGCAGAGAGAAGAGAAAGACAAGGAGTCAAGGGATGAAAGGATAAGACGGAAGGATAGACTGAGGCGTGAACAGCGATATCGCAAAGAGGAAGAGAAACAGCTTGATCGCAAACAGAGAGAAGTGTATGCCTTGGACAGACAGAAACAGCAAGGTTTAGAAGAAGAGCAAAGAGTATGTGGCAAGATAAGGAGACGAAGGTATGAGGAAGTTCGAAGGGAAAATGAACATAGAAGTGAAAGGAGAAGAGAAGAAGAGAAGGTCCGAGAAGAGGCGAGGAAGCACAAAGAATGTGATGATGTCATAGAACTTAAGCGTAGACAGAGGGCACGCGATCTCGAATATCTGGAGCGGGAAGTTTAAAAACCTGATCCTGTTGTAGAATGGGAAGACATTGAAGAATTCTTCCCTGCATACGACTCAGTACCAGGCACGACTAGGGCAAATGTTGAAGATGACTTCGATACCAGAAGCATCAGGGAAACGATCGATAAAATATATGATGAAATGGGACTAGAACAACTATCCCAACGCGAAAGGGAAGGCGAGCGCTTGAAAAGCACTCAACTCTATGACACTGAGGATGTCACCTGAAGTAGTGGGAGCAGGAGACTGTCCCTGGACAGACTAGAAATCTGTAAAAACGATGATGACACAAGGAGTTGCGTGAATTGGGAACAATCAATGTCCGACTCCGGAGCGGAAATGGAGCGGAAAACAAATGAAGAAAGGAGACGGCGTGAAAAGCGACTCCCAAGGGACAAAGGGGTACGATGGTCAGACGCTAGCGAGTCTGCACCAAGGACATCAGAGTCTGCCGCACAGTCTGACCAGCATGAAGGAACACCCCATGGTCCGAGGGGGGTGTCGACACCCGGCTATGTAGACAGGTTGAGGACATTGCCAGGCAGATGGCTATGTGGGAATATTACCCCAGTGGTAGACAGGAGAGCTATGAGAGAAGAGAAGGAAGGCTGCACATTCCAATTTCCACTATTAGAAAAGGGGGGAGCAAGCCTGCAATATATTCCATGGCCACACATGGATCGAAAAAACCAACCTGAAAAACAAGCTTCCAGTGCTGACATCGGGAGCCGGGAAGTGGATACATGAGTTAGAAAAAATGACAGGTGGTGTCACGCTCGCAATAGGGGACATTAAAGGTCTCCTGATGGCCATACTTGGTGAGAGAGCAGACGATGTGTGGACACAGGCAGGGTACCCTGGTGTAACCATAATTAACACTGCTCACGACGGAACACCATTTAATAATTGCAGAGCAGCAGTATGGAAACGCTACGGGTGCTGTACCCAGACACTTCCGATATGGGAGCTATAATGACTCGCAAAATGAAGGAGTCAGAAGATCTGTTGATTTATATCCAGAATTTCCAAGACGCGTGGGTGCTCGAAATGCATGAATCTTGGACGAAATCTATACCAGTGTTTTACCACGTATTGTGCCAAGGGTTGCCAGAACCAGTGCAGAAACAGCTCGAGAAATTGGTAGGGGTTGAGGCTAAACCTTGGGCTGAAATACAGTTAACTATCGAACATTACTGTAGATTGTTACAAGAAAAGAATCAGAAAAAGGAGGCAACTCAAAAGGGTGAGAAAGCAAAGCTGGTGCAAAAGAAATTATCAAAGTATGCTCTTGAAGGAGCCATGCTAACTAACCCAGCTGAACAGAACGTACAACAGCTTGCTAACCTACTGCAGAATAACCAGGGTAATGTAGGACAGTACCCAAAGGGAAGAGGATTTAGAGGAAGAGGATGGCAAAGTAATCAAGGAGGTTTCCAGAGTAATCAAGGAGGTTTTCAAAACGTGCAAACGGGCAACCCAGATATGTCAAACGGACAAATAATCCGACCACCGCCAGTATATTGGCTGTGTGGAATGACTGGGCATTTGGCGCGCACGTGCAGAAGTCAAGACGTGTGGCAGAATAGCCAAGGAATGGGAGCAGGCACGGCGAATCCACCTGCAATCTCACAACAGGGCAATGCACAAAACCACACAGTGCAGCAACAAGCACCAGGAGTGCAGCAGGGTGCTCAGCAAGGGGTTCAACCCCCAAACATGGGGAATTTGCCTCAGGGGCAATTTCAACAGGCACCACGCAATCGTCTCAGGGCACAAACTCCAGAAGGGGAGGCAGCCCAGGGAGTGGAGGGAATCCACAAGTGTACAGTGGGCCGAACTTATATATGAAGTAGGACAGCTCACTGGGTACCCTGATGTGCTCTATCCTATCAGTGACACCAGACACTAATAGGGAACCTAGGGTGAATTTTGTCATAGGGGGTAAAGAATATTCCTTCTTAGTTGACACAGGTGCAACACGCTTGTGCATACGTGAAGGCAAGTTTTCCTTGTCCGGTGAGGCCATAGATACTCAGAGTTTTACAGGAGCTCACAGTCGAGTTGCCTTTACAGACGCACTCCCAGTCTCCGTAGGAGAGTGCGAGATGAATGTACCTTTACTATATTCACGTCAGACCCCAGTTAACATTTTGGGTCGAGACTTAATGACGAAGTTGAACATGACAATCTCATTTACGGAGGAGGGCATAGTATGCTCCACTCCAGGAATGCATTATTCAAATGTGTGCGAAATGATCAGGGCATATTCAGGGCACATAGCCATGAGAGCTATACCAGTAAAGCCAGACGTTTTCACATATGGCATGCGTGTGCTCATGGCAGGATTGCCAGGCCTTGCAGATAGAACTATGAGAACCCCTGATGAATTTTTATTCAGACCAAAAATACTGATGCATGAAGAGGAGGGACAAGTATTTCCCTTGATGGTATATACCGCAGCTGTGCGAGGGAAAATGGCATTGGTTGAAGGCTACGATGATGAAGGCAGACAATGGTGCGCAATTATCGCCATTGAAGAAGGGTGTCGAGTGACTGACGTCACCGATGACGATCTGTTTGAAGAACAACCAGAAGAGACAAGAGTGGAAGTGAGTCTCATATTTTGGGTAAAAATGATCAAAAGAGAAGTGCCCCAGAGAATGATCTTGGCACTGATACGTCCAGAATACTTTGATGACGACACAGCCCAGGTGCCTGTCTCAGTATGAACTACAGGACCATATGAAGTAGGCCCCTGAAGGGAGTGGGAGAAGTGAAAATGAAACTGAAACCAGGAGCAATTTTACCGAGAGCATGACAGTACCCCATGTCCAGAGAGGCAGATGAGGGGATCGTGAAGACAATTTCCGCCATGCTGGACCAGGGCATCTTGGTGACGTCAGAGTTACCATGTAATACGGTGATTTATCCTGTCAAGAAATCAAAGGGAGGGTCTTGGCGTTTAATTCAAGATTTAAGAGCATTTAACGATATTGTTGAAGCCGAATTCCCTCTAGCCCCTAATCCATCCACAATCCTATGTAATATACCCACAAGACAAAATATTTTACGGTGATTTTCTTGAAAAATGCCTTTTTCTCAATCCCGTTGCACCGTGACTCTCAAGATCTGATGTCAATCACATTCCGACAAATGCGTCGGAAAAGCACAAGGTTGCCACAGGTGTACTGTGAGTCCCCGCCCATTTTCAATAGAGTCCTACGGATGGACCTAAGCAATATTGCATCAGAAAGTGTCGTCTTGCAATATGTGGACGACATCTTGGTCTGCAGCTCCATGGAAGAACAATGCAGATGCGATTCTATTCAGCTACTGACTATACTGGCTGAGAAAGGTTATGAGGTTGACAAGGAAAAGTTACAATATTGTCAACAGGAAGTGCTATACATAGGCCAGCTGATCTCACATGAAGGCAAGAAGGTGACCCCAGAATGGGCTGAAGCCATATTGAACACGGCTAAGCCACACACGATAAAGCAAATGCAGAGCTTTCTAGGCCTATGTAACTATGTTAGAGCATGGGTCTTCAATTACAGCTCATACACCAGGCCTTTGCTTCAGGCTCTAAAGAAAGCCCAGGTGACAAAGGAAAAGATTGAATGGTCTGAGGCAATGGAAAAAGGGTTTGCTGAACTCAAAAGAGCGATTAGTATGGCTCCAGTTCTCGGGATTCCTAATTATGCAGAGTAATTCTACCTGTTTTCGCACACAGATGGCAGCGCTATGACGGCAGTGCTCGCTCAAAAAACTTCATTGGGATACAAGCCCCTGGCATATTACAGCGGGATCCTGGACCCAGTAATGAGAGGCCACTTCCCATGCGAACAAAGTTTAGCTGCTGCAGCGTTCACCATAGGAAAGGTAACCACTAACTATTGTGATTGGATGTTCCATGATGTTATATGTCGAACATTCACTCTTTGCTTTTTTAGAGAAACCTAAAGGCACGTTGACGTTTCAGAGAGCTTGTGCATATTAAGTGATCATATCTAATCCATCGATCAAAGTAGTTCGATGTAAAACAGTGAACCCAGCTACATTCATAGCAGAGCCAGTCACTGAAGGAGAGCCGATACATGACTGTGCAAACTATGAATAATTCTATGATGAAATCCGCAGGGTGAAAGAGAATGCCCTGGCGGGAGGAGAGATCGTTTTTATTGACGGATCTTCGAGAATCGACCAAGAAGACGGACAAAGATATACAGGCGTTGCTGTAATGAAACACATAGCAAATGGAGAATTTCAAGTACTCGTCAGTGCATGAATACCATCTCATTATTCAGCTCAGGCTGCAGCACTATTGGCATTGATACTCGCCATAGAGAATCACGCAGACCAGGAAGTAATGGTGTACAGTGACTCCACTTATGTGACGTCCACAGTGCACGCAGGACTAGCACCCTGGAAAAGGAGGGGCTACCTCCGAGCAGACGGCACGCCAGTGCAGCATGCAGCCTTATTGGACAGGCTGATTAAGGCACTACAGCTCCCAATGGGCATAGCGGTCGTGAAATGCACCACCCACACCAAAGGGACGGATTTCGTGTCACACGGGAACCACACAGCAGACACGGAAGCCAAGCGCACGGCCTCCAAAAATTTGACAGTTATGGAAGTGGAAGTGGCGTGCACCCATGAGAGAATGATGGTGGCACGTACCACACCTGAAGCCTATAGTAATCTGGGGCGGACGCAACTAATGGAGCTTCAAGTGGAGGCCCCACAGGACGAGAAGAACCTATGGAAACGTCGAGGGTGTTCTTTAAACCCCACTGATGGATTGTGGTGACAAGACAGTACTGGTAAACCAGTAATGCCTGTAGTCCTACTAAAAATAGCATTGGAGCAATTGCATTACCCACTACACATGTCAAAAGAGAATCTAGCAGCAACGCTCGCAGAAGACTGGTTTATACCGAATTTAGCTGAGCATGTTGCATTCTTTATGGTGAACTGCATAATCTGCCAGCAATTCACTGCTAAATGGGCCTTTTCAGCACCTACATATCGACTATGTCGACATGATTAAAGTGTGCAACGGGTACAGATACTTAATTGTAGTGGTGTTTTCATTCTCTAGATGGATAGAAGCAGGTCCATGTACACACCCAGACTCTACCTGTGTGGCCGAATTCCTAGTGAGGGAAGTGTTCCGTAGGTGGGGGGGTGTGTGAAGTGATGAGGTCAGATAACGGGGCTCATTTTGTAAATTCAGTCTTTGAGCAGATTAGCTTGTTGCTTGGTATAAAGCACAAGTTCTCGTCGGCGTATCATTCGGAAGGTAATGGTATCTGTGAGAGGCTCAACAGGTTGTTAAAAGAAAGGATAGCCAAGTTGAAGCTTACTCTAAAGAAGGGATGGTTGCACTACCTTCCACTGGCATTATATGCTCTTTGGAAACCAACCAGGCTCCGACCATTATCTTACGCCGCACGAGATAGTTACAGGAAGGAGAATGAATACTCCCCCAAACATTCAAGACAGAGCTAGATGTGATGCCCAGCCAACCCGAGAGGTCCTGGGATCCGAATTGCAAAAATATCTGAACTGCATGACATCCAGTCTTACTGTAATTTCAGACCAACTGCTGCGATGACGAAGAGGGTGCAGCACAGCACAACACGCAGCAGGAGATGCTACAACAGACCCAGCTCAAGGTCTACGTGTTCCACTCATCTTTCCTGGAGATGTGGTGTTAGTAAAAAACCACACGATGAAGAGGTGGGACGAGCCAAGATTCAATGGCCCTTTCATCATAGAGGACTGCACTCCTTCAGCTGTAAAACTAAAGGGCAGGAGAGCATGGATTTTTCTCAATGACATTAAACCCTATATCGGAGAAAGCCCTCTAGCTGCACCCCACCGCGAAGAACCCACAGACAACGGGGAAGAACCTCAGCACATGCAGACGAGATCTATGACGAGGAAGAAGGACGCATGAGCAGCAAAGCAAAGACAAATAACCCCTTGTGCAAGTTGTGGCTTAAACCAGACATTTCCTCAAAGCGAAGGGGGTAAGGACATAAACGGACACTCTGTGCATCCTAGTTGGAGGGTGAAGAAGAAAATTGCACATTTAAGCCACAACACGTTTTGGTGACACAAACTTGTGAATCAACCCACACTCATTGTTGAGAAACAAGACTTTAACAGACATTGATCAAGGACTTTTACCTTAAGAGATAAACACAGTATTCTGAATCATCAAATATCAAGACTTTGTTTGGCATTATTTATGGTGTCCCCCAGCAGAAACATCACAGAGGACGTACTCACCTACTTCCAGTTTGTATTGGTATCATATCCGTCGCTGGTAGGGAGGGTTACCAGTGTCACAGACTTTATCCAAGATCCTGAAAACAAGAAGATAATCTGGCAACTACTTATCATCATCGCGGAAGCCTTCTTTGGACAGCCTGAATACAGTGATAAGGACACAAATACTTCCACCACAGACAATTATATCAATACGCTTTTCTTTCGCACCATAGAGGAGTGCCCAGCTATTGTCGGGAGAACCACAGACACTCTCACGTTTATTCGAGATCCAGCAAACTCTGAACTTTTGAGCCAGCTGTGGACCAAGCTAAGTTATTTGGTCGCAATCTACGTGTCAGGAAAGTGCAAGCATTGTTCATGTCAAGGGAAGAGCCTATAATCCTGAACCCAGCAAGGCAGGACAAATGTTCCTGTCACCCGAGGACAGCCGACTGGTGCACAACATCCTCTTTCACCTACTAACTGACTTTCCAGAAATGGTAGGGAGACCTGTCGAGGTTGACGTCCTCACCTTCATCAGAGATCCAGCTAACGCCGCACAGATGGGAACGCTCCTCCACGGCATCATGCTGCAAGTGGAGCTGTCCAACTTTCAGAGAGATTACATGAGGAGATTCCAGTGAAACCTTCCGCCGAGGGACAGATCGAGGAAGGCGAGGCAATCACTTCATCTTTCCATCGAGGGAACAGAGACAAGAACTTCACCTTTATTTGTTTTAATTGCCATTTTTCCCATTTCTTCACATTGAACAGTGTCCAGCATGTCCTCAGGACTGAAGCAGATTCAGGGGTGGACTGGGAACTCACCTACTTTTAATATACACAGTAAATGTGACTTATCGAAGTGTTAGTCTAATCTATTTTTCCATAGTCTAGCAAGGACACTGCATCCTGTATCAAGAGACAATCGTCACCCGCAAGAGGGGGGACACTTGTGAAGCACCAGACACTTTATGATACAAACTGTTCGAGAACAACAATGAATTGGGGGAAAAGAATAAAACATTGACATTTTGTTATGATCAAGATGGGGGCCCAGAACAGTAACCTGGTCCTCCCACAAACAGAGGGGCGCCCCCGCTTCTCTGGAAGGAAATGCTGCCGTTTTACCCACTGCACTATCATGTATCTATGCTTTGAAGTTATCATTATTTTGCTGTCATTAACGAACTGCATTTTTTCTTGGTGCACGAAGCATTCCAATTTCAGTGCACCCACCTGATGATGTACGCATGAGTCCCACAAAAACACCCAGACCCTATATAGTTATTCCAGTCCTGAGAAAATCCGATGGTAAAGTAAATGAACTGAAAATGAATGTGATTAACAGTGACACATACACACACATACAATGACACCATGGCCATAGCCATGGACACCGTTGCCCCACTGAAGAACTGCAAAAGTAAACAAAAATCCCACCTCAATACTTGGTTCACCCCAACCTAAAAGAACTGAAATTGGAAAAAAAGAAGCTTGAAACGGTATGGCGACACTCCCCTACAGCTGAAAACAAACTTAAACTCAAACTATGCGCTACTAACTACAAGAAAGCAATCATCCAAGCTAAAAAAGACATCTATAACAATAGGATCTCCAACGCATGCTCCAATACAAAGGAATTATTTGCAATCCTGCGAGAACTTGAATCTCCCATACCACCACCTGATAACATACCCAAAGACAAGCAATGGTGTACCAATATCCAAAATGCCCTCACAAATAAAGTGAAAACATTACAATTTAAAATTACTATAAAAAAGCCTCGCTCCCTCTCAGCGAAACTCCCAGTACGCCCACGCCCAAACCTAGCTTAACACCTTTCAAATTCGCTAAAGTTTCCACTCATGAAACTGAAAAAATCATTGCCTCACTAAAACCTTCCAATTGCAAAGGCGATTACTGCCTGGCCCAGATAATTAAGAATGCTGCCAGAGACCTAGCCCCCTTCGTCACCAAACTCATCAACTCCTACTTCTCATCTAGCACAGTCCCAAGTGGCTTAAAAGAGTCCTGGGTTCTCAACCTGCTAAAAAAACAAACCCTAGACCCCTCCATCCCCACCAACTATAGGCCCATCACCACTGTCCCTTTCCTCCTGAAGATAATTGACAGAGTGGCCTATCTCCAAATCCAAAAATACCTGGAGACCAACCAACTCCTTGGCACTCGTCAACCGGGCTTCAGACCTCAGCACGGCACTGAGACCGCACTTATAGATCTCAAAGCCCAAACTGACAAGCTCAACGACAAAGGAAACACAGCTATCCTACTCCTCCTTGATCTGTCGGCGGCTTTTGACCTAGTGGACCACGCAGTACTCTGCAAACACCTAGCGTCAGCCGCCCACTTCTCAAGTGAAGCTATAGCCTGGGTTCAATCCTTTCTCGACAATAGAAGTATGCAAGTCTTCTCCACCTTAGACTCTGCAGACCCTATCCAGACAACATGTGGAGTCCCACAGGGCTCCTGTGTCTCGCCAACGATGTACAATAACTTTACTAAACCTCTATTTGACAAATTGGACAGACCGGGTGTCACCTACACAAATTATGCAGACGACACCCAGATCCTCATCCCCCTTTCGGGCAATTTCACTACGGATACAGCTTTAGTAAACAAAATGTACACCCTCATTCAGGCAAGGATGGCAACCCTTCAATATCGACGGCAATATAATCCCCGTCGACAAAGAGGTGAAAACCCTTGGTTTCTACTTGGACTCCACTTTGTCCCTAAGGAAACAAGTGAACTCCCTGGCCTCACCCACTGCCTATACTGGTAAACTCATTAAAGCATGACAAACCCTTCCTCTCACCAGCTAGCTGCATTATCCTAGCCAATGCACTGATCCTCTCAAAATTGGATTACTGCAATGTACTGTATGCAGGCGCTAACAAATACATCATCAATAAACTTCAAACCTTGCAAAATAACGCGCTCAGAACAGCCCTGAACCTCCCAGTCAGAGAGCACATTTCGAATGTGCGTAGAGATTACAACTGGCTAAAAATTAGCGATAGGATCACCTTAAAAATTGTCACACTAACATTCAAATGCCTGAGCACTGCAGCCTTCCATACCTCAGGGACAGAATACTAAGAAAAACCTCTGCACGACCAACCAGAAAAGCCAACTCTTTCTGCCTCCAAACCCCAAGATTCTGACAAAAAAAACAGGAGGCAATAGCTTCCCTGTGCAAGCAGCTCAGTACTGGAACGCCCTACCAGTTGAATTAAGAAGGGACCAGCCTTACAACAGTTTCAGGCACCATACCCGCACCTGGCTCCATCGCGATGACCTTGTAAACCTGAGACCATGTGCATTGTGTTCTGATGCCATACGTACCCCTCCACTCTCACATGTAAAATGTACATAATGTATTTACTGTTTATAATATGTTACCCTCTATCCTCACATGTAAAGATTGTGTATAATGTAATTACTGTATATAACACATGATACCAACAACCTGTAATCTGTAACCTGTAACCAAGTTCTAAGTATTCTTGTTATTCTGCGTGCCCAGCTACCCAAGGGTTTTCTGGCACGCTATAAATAAACAAACAAACAAACAAACAAACAAACCACCAAACAAAAGAAGAGCTGGAGACAGGCTGAATGAATGTAAACATAGCACTGACAACTACACACACCCACACACTGAATGCACACGAACCAGGGCATGTGTCAATGGCCACAGGACCTCAAGAGAAGGCAATTGAGAGCACAAGACTGCCTACCGAACAATCAAATAATGAGAGAAACCGAGAAGAATCAAGAGAAAATCCAACGAAAGAAGACTTAACAAAAGCCCTTAAAAAGACAGAAGCGGCTGTAGGAGAATTCACTGCAAAGACACAAATGTTAATAGATAATGTATTCCCGTTTATAGCTAGAGCGAAGAAACGGCATGACGAACTGAAAAATAAAACCGCAGAGACTGAACTGACAATCACACAAGTTCCAACACAAGGAACAAGTATCAGGCCCACAATACAGCCATACACGAGGCCGGTGCCAGGCTGGTGGCTAATAAAGGCACTTATAGAGGGCAGGAAAAGAATGCAAGAAGAGAAGTAGAGAATTGCAAAACCTCCACCTACCACATAGATGCAGATAAAGGAACCTGCCCCATCGACCAGAATGCCCGAGAGTCCCCAGCAAGGAAAAGCCACACAGACGCCTTTCAAGATGTAGTTATAACAAACTACAGGAAGACACTAAGGATCAAGAGGAGCCTGCATGAAGATAACATTGAACTGAATGACTACCTGGACAGCACAGCACATCTAGGAAACAACATTTGGTATCAGCACATGAAAGAAGTTGGAAGAAGGAAATCAGAAGGAGAATTCTTCGTTTGTGCACTCCTACCGTACAGCATGGGGAAATCCAAGATCTTCGTGGCTGTAGAAATTGATGTCCCGACAGCACACTGTCTTTCAATTGCAGCAATGTGCAACACCAGAGGGCAGTTTATGGGGAGGAATACCTCATTGATATGGGCAACCGAGACAAATTACCCCGATGAAGATGATTATATACAGGACATTAAGATGAGAAACAGAGCCCATACAAGGAATCATGTGATCAGGCACGAGAAGCCTGGAGTTAAAGGAGCAGCAATCAGGTGGGAAGTGAACCCAAAGCTAAATGTCCAAGGAAAAGCTCCAGAACAGGCAGAAAATTGGAAGACCAGAGGCCAAATGCAGATTTGGGCGACAGTGCTTTCACAAAACGGATGGGAAGAAGGTGTGGTGATCTGCCGAGCATGATGGTCTTTGGAGCCTATAAGGAAGCAATAGAGAACTCTCAGAGGTTGTGCAAACCTTTATGGCCGAAACTCACAAAATGAAAAACATGGGTCGAAGACAGAGGAGGACCCCTGCAGATAGCGCCACTGGAAAACCCGAATTTGTGCTTCAGGAACAATGGCACGAGGAAGATGGGAGAGAATCAGAACTGCGGACAAATCTTTGAAGCTCCAGGAATGACTCACGGAACCACAGTAATTATGGATCCAAAGCATACATAAGACTGCCAAAAAACTTGGGTGGCATATGCACAATAGTGAACGTCCACGTTCCTGCACTAGTGATCCCGAAAAGTTTCCCGAAAGCAGATGCTCACCTGAGGAAAAGTAGATCTATGGAACTGGTATCCCGAAGGAAGAGAGAAAATTACTTTTCTGCCAAATCAGAAGAAGTATTCCATGCAATCCCGTATGAGCACAGGCTCTTCAGCCTCACCTCATCTGTGTTCACAACGATCATCATGCCAAGATTCCAGGTTGGAGCAAATACTAAGTGGTTGCAAATCACCAGATGGGAATTACTGCAAACCATCAACTTGACAATAAAGGGATTCAACACAATCAAGGAAGAGTTAAGAGCAATCCGACTAATGACTCTACAGAACAGATATGTGCTTGACATGATCACAGCGATTGATGGAGGAGTTTGTGCAAAAATCGGAGAATCATGTTGCACATTTATACCTTCCCATGACGAAGAAAATGGAACCTTGACAGAAGCCATAGAGATGGTAACGAAGCTACAGAACCAGATGATCGATGAAACTGACGAAGTTGATGGTGACAGCTGGTTTGGAACACTTTTCTCATGGGTCGCACAATGGATGGCAGACATATTCAAGTTCTTGGGAGCCCTGCTACTGATGATACTATTAGGATTTTGTGTTATCAAGATACTTATCTCACAGTGCCAGAAAACTGCGAAGAAAGCCATAGGGATGAAGCTCATGATCAATGTCAAACCAGGATGGAAGCCCAGAGACCTGACTGATAAAGAAATAAGAGAATTTGTGAAGACCAGCGAATATGCGCCTGAAGGAACAAAATTTGTGTATCCCAGGAAACGAAGAAAGTACGAAGGAAAATGGGTTTATTGTAGCCCAAATGGACAATGCCAGCTAATGACCTGGAACAAAGACAAACATGTAAAAACAGCAGGAAATTTGAAGGAGTGATACAAATCTGGACTCCAAAGAGACACTCCTTCGCACCATCATGTACAAACTCAGAAGATGAAGAAGAAATTAATACAGAAGAACCAAGTAAGGTGAATACAAAGGAGGAAGCAGAAGTGGTCGATGAACCGACCAGAGGGGGAGTGTAGAGGAGATCCCAGATATGGCCTACACCCCAGCCACCCATTTTGAAGCACCAGGAACATACTCACAGAGATACGTGACGTATGATGAGCAAATAAACCAGCAGAGAGCCACGCTACGGCTTTGTCCAGTGCCCATCGGAAGAGCAATACCTGTTGAAGTGCCAATAACCAGACAACCATGGGCAGTACGGTACCCATTGAGACAACCGTACCAACAGCTGACACGACATGAAGACTACTTTCAACCTGTCCCAGAAGAGATCCAAAGGGCCTTAATTGAAGGCAAATAGTGATGTCACTAGGGCCCGCACAGATGCACAGATAAACGAAACAACAACCAAAAGATGACACACTAAGACGAAACACTATGAATAAAGATATCACAGACATAGAGGAAGAGACGATGTCGAAATATAAAGAAACGTAACCATAAAGCAGGATGAAAATATGCAACCAGCTAAGGCCTGTACATAGGCTTGTCACGCAAGAAGGTAAGAAAACAGTACGGCTTGCTATGCTTAGTAGAAGAATAGAGCAGCAAGTGCCAACTATATATATATATATATATATATCTACCTCAATGAAGCACATTATATAAGTGCAGTTCACTCTGTATGAAAGCAGAATTAAGCCCAGGATGGTAGGGTTCAAACAGGTCAGAATTCATATACCAGCACAAAGCCAGATGAAAGAGCGTAATCGAAACTTAGCAAGAAGCAGCTCATGCCTAGGAATTCGAGGTCAACCCAAAGAAGAGAGGAGAGCGCCAACTCCGAAGAATCGAAACTTAAGAGCATAGCAGCCTGCCCGTGAAGGTTGAGATAAGGAGGCCCAGGCAGATGGCGAGGCCGAAGAGAGAATCAAATACACAAATAGATGGAAAATGAAGCAACTTCACAGTGTACTGACATGTGACCAGCCAAGCGCGAAGAGGTACCAAAGTCTGATGTCACCCAAAACCAGAGGATGCCATAACTTTGCCTGATAAGAAGCTACAGTTTCGAGGCCGTCCTCAGCCATCTAATTGACACATAGCCCTAAAGTACTGATTGATGGAAGGGAGGCAGGGTGAATCTTGGGGCATGCCGCATCTGGGTGAACATTATGCATGCTGCTAATTAAAGTGGAGATTTATGCGTAGGGGTGTAACCGACCCAATCACAATCGACCACATAAACTAGGGTCCTATAGCAAGTAGCACCAATGAGACGTCGTACTTGTAGTGACGTCTAGCATGAGTGATGTAGAGGGATGGGCGTAGACGCCCACCCGATAAGAGTTATCCAATCCTCACACCCCGTTACCATATACAGTTATAGTACCTATACTTAAGTTACCTTTTCCAGCCAAACCATTTGAGTTGTCCTTATTGATTGGTGTTGGAGTAAGAGAATCCTGCACCCCATCCACCTCAAGGTGCAGCTATCTCGTCTTAAAGTACTCGAGGGTGAGCTCTGATCCCATGGGCCCGTCAGAGGTTGCTCCGCCCTCTTGTACAGCTTCACGGATATGCATCTGCATCTGTCAGACAGGAAAGATCAGAAACAACCAATGGCGGCCTCAGAGACTCCAGTGCCTTCAGGAAGGTAAGAGATCACAGTATGATGATCCACTGTATTGTGTACTGCTTAAAGATCGAAGATCACCAGTAGTTAAAGTCTTCCCTCGTCAGCATTTGACAGAATGTTTTCCCAAACTGTAACAAGGGTCGACTCAGTTCCATGCATGGGGCAAAAAACAGATTGTAGTCCATCAAGTACATTTTAATTTGCCATGTGACTGCAACTGCAATACAACCGTTTTTATGAGAATTTTTGCGGGACAAAGCAGACCAGTTACAGGGCGATAATTCTTCAACATGGAAGGGTCCAGATTTGATATGATATGATAGGTTATTTATAACGCACTTAATACCCTTTGGTTTCTAAGCACAGACCTGGGATTCAAACCTGTGTTGTTCCGTCGTCTTGCTTCCAAGGCAAGCACAGTGCCCCCTAAGCTATCTTCCAGTTGGTGCCTTTACAACTGCTGGATCACCCCTTGTTAAAGGACAAATTAACAAACTCAGCAGTAAAAAGTGCTACAACAGCAACATGAAACTAAAACTGGAAGAGTATCCTCCAGTTGACATGTACGCTTAAAATTGGACAGTAGGCAGGCCCCCTCGTCCACAACAGTAGGCTTAAAATCAAAGCAACAAATAGTCAAGGTGGGACTGAATATAGTGACAGCTGAAACAAAAAAATCTTAGCATTATTCTCTAATTGTATATCACAGATCTTAGAAAGAATAAGGGAGTTAATATCAGTTGCTTTTGCCAAGCTAAGTAACAGAAGATTTTGGGCACAACGTAGATTAAGGAAGGAATCAGAATCGCAAAATGTTCATTTGATTTGTTGTGAGTTGAGTTATTTACTCCAATAGAAACAAACATTTAGGTTGGAAGACTTGTTTTCTCAGCTTGTCAAGGACTCCGGGTTGTGCAATCTCCTCTGATAGTCCATGTTTAGGAGTGTAAGAGATGTGGGGAGCCATGGCTTTTGGGGATGAAGAGGCCACAGAATAGCCAGACAATCACATATAGATAAAACTATAACTCTAAACCTGAACTCTGCGGAGAAAAGGTTGCGAGGTTAGTGGGCAGTTTGTTGTCTTAATTAGCCAAATGTTGATTCTTACTCGAGCTAATACAGATGATACTTTTTGCGATGTGCTGGAGATTCCCTGAGAAGAGAACAAAATATCAAAATTTGGGATGAAGTGGTCCATCCATTGGAAGGGATAAGTATCCATCAGTGCTGTTCTAACCAGAATAAGGTCCCAGAATTAGCTTTCGGAGTAAAAGAATGTATTTGAAAGGGAGGACTATGTACCTCAAGTAGATTACGTAATTTTGTATGTTGATTGTAATTATAAGTTTGTATGTAACTGTAATACAATGCCTAAGTAATGCGCCCAGGTGCCTAAGGGCTAGGTTGCGCTATATAAATAAATAAACAAACAAACAAACAAACAAACAAACAAACAAACCTATTTGTGTCAGAGTGGATACAAAATTCAGTTTGTATATTAAAATTGTCTAGAATCAAGAGATGTGTAAACTTGAGTGCAGAGTAAGCTACAGAATTATGCTAACATGTCAGGAATTAAATGGCAGGGTCCAATGGGTGATAGCATACTACTAAACCTAAGGATAAACTATGTGTCATGGTAAAATGTACAATGCAGATTTGGGATACAATATCGCAGACTAGACAAATAAGATTGGAGTGTCACTTATGAATGATTGCAAGAGCCCTGCCAGGGTGCTCAGTTCTGTTTAGCCATTGGTCGGAACTAAGAAGCAGAAAAAAAATTGTGATTCCCCCATCAACCATGTTTCAGTGATGAACAACATATCAAGGTGTTTCTCTAAGACTAAGTCAGCAATGGAAATCTCACCAGAAACCTCAGATCTGACATTACTAAGAGCCCATAGGAAAAGCTGATCACCAGGGGTCACACAGCGAACCTCAAAATTCTTCAGAGCAGGGTCAGGGGGAGATGCATGTGAGGGAGAAGTGCTTCATTCCTGTAACCACCTCCACCAGAAGATTTGCTTTTACAGTACCAACTGCCAGGAGAGAGTCTTAAGAAAAGTACATGCCCAGGCTCGAAGGGAGACGAAAAGACAAGGAGAAATACTAAATCCTAAAAATAAATAACCTTCATGTGAGCAAATATCGAACAATTCTCGAAGTTTCTGTCGGTAACTTCAGAATACTGCTTCCAAATGCCAGAGCTCGGTATTTTACTGATGGGGGATATACTTTTTGTCTTTCCCCTCTCCATAGGCAACCGCTTACATCATAATACATAAATCCCACGGTTGTCCACGAACATAAGCCTCTACTCTCTTGAAGTAACATCCACTTTGCAGAAGGTTAGTGTATTGGGCTGCAGGATTCCTTGTTTTGCAATACCCTTTCATGAGGGCCGCATATAACATTATAGAGAGCCCTGATTTCGACCTCCACCCCTTTGTTCTAGAGGGATCACCTACTCTCTGGACTTTATGTAAACACACCTTTATGTTGTGTTTTCTCTTTTAATTCATAGGGAGACCTGTTTTACCTTGGCCCCAGAAGAAGGCTTGACAATCACCCTGCCGAAACGTCCAAGGTCACACAGCTTTTGGAAATACTAACTATGAATAGTGACCACTAAAACTGTCAACACTTCTAGTTTTTGACGTCGGACCAGTCATCTGGGTATCCCCTTCTAAGCCAGGCTCCAACAGACCCTACCTTTTTTAGGATAACCGTCCACTTTACAGCGGACCAGCCCTAAGGTTCTGCATTTGTGTATTTCTTATGTTTGCAAAACTACACATGTAGCCTAATTAAAACAGGTCACTATATTATAAGTCCAGTGTTTGGATAATTTCCCTTCTCTTCAATCGAATCATAAGTTGTATTGTTCTATTGTTCAAACCTGGAGGTTTTATAATGTTCATTGCATGTAAATCATTGCAATCCCAAATGTCTGAAAGCAGGACCACCCTTTTGTATATAACTATACGTTAGCCTCTCTGTCCTGCCCGTTCTGAGGTTGTCCCTCCAGTTACAAAAAAAGGTAACTTCAGAACCGGCAGCAGCTCAGCTCGCCAGATAGGTCTCGAAAAAGGAAGCACTAATGTGGGCCTTTTGTGTCTGGTGGTTGTGGGCATATGAGAAAATGTCCTCGGTTGACCTGGTGATAGAAGAGGGATGTAGGGAAATGTATTATGGCACAAAGTTATGAAAAAGCTGTGACATGTTGGGAGAAAAGCTAGTAAAACCAAAACGGAAGGTGCACCAGGGGCCAGAACACCACTCCATAATAAGGTATTTAAAAACAAAGGACACATTAATCAAATAATATTCCATTCAGCAAAATAAATTAAGATTGTTAAGTAGAAATATTTAAAACAGTTTGTGGCATCTGGATTCCCCGTTTGACCCTGTGTCTGTGGATGTGCACCTGAGTGTGATGTCAGAATGTGTGTGGAATGCCATCTTGGGATGTGTCCCCTGAGTGCTGCACCTAGGACCAACGCCTGCACCTTTCAGAGTAGAATGCTTATAGGACTTGTTTGAGTGGTATCCGCAGAAAACACAAAAGTACACAGTAAGAATGTTCCATCAAAACGGATGCAGGAACAACAACAATAAGAGCTGAAGATAGTTTTTTTCTTTTTTAACTAGAGCTTCTGACATGATTGGTGATGATATTCAGCGACAATGTAGTGAAGAAATCTCAACTTCAGGGACTTGCATCTCCCAAGGCTACTGTGTGGGTGTGTAATAATGGATGACAGTAAAAGCATGACTGACTCCTGTGGACCTTCCATGGTATAAGCAAAGCAAGATTTTGCAGCAGAGATAGAATATGGTTTACACGTTTATTCACCAAAGAAACAAGGGCCTGTCATCTTCAAGTCCACTCGCATCGGATCCACATTGTACAACAGTAGATACCAGGATTTTGTAATATATTATTGAGGGGCAGATGAATACGTCATCCATAACGTCTGCCCCACCTCCACTTCAATAATGCACAGGTGAGGAACGTTACTCATGAAGACACCTGCACTCACTGCCCTTATCTCAGGCTGTTAAAGCAGCAGATGCACAATGTAAAGATGAAGATGGCACGGGTAAAACGAAACCAATGTTGTGACAATACAGGTGCATGCATTAGTCCCGAAGCAAATGTGCACTCAACATGAAGAACGCAAACATTAGTCAACACATGCATTTATACATGAAGAATATTAATATGGCATCCATAAAACAAGAAGAATACTAACATAAGCAATGTATATGCTGAATGCAACATGAAAGGCCCAGCAATACAGTTAACTAGATACACAATAGTAATGAGCAGCCATCTTTTCCAAAATAGAAGTCACAACATGCTTCTAATTAAACGTAAGTCCTCCAGGCTTCAATAAATGATACTCTACAATAAAAAATGAACTGAATGAGAGCCTTTACACTTCTGTCTTGGAAATGAGCCATGAAGCTGAAAGGTTGTCTAAAGGGTATGAGTCGGTCAGTTACACTTTTCTTAAGCAAGGAAAATGTGGGTCCTGAATGAATGTCGTTTCTGAACCTATGACCGTGACATCAGCATATTATCTGTTCTTCTGTTCTTCACAGGATGTAATCTCTCCTAGGAAGTGCAATTTATTATCATTAAGATCCATTCCAGGACTGGCTAATTTCATCCACCAATAGAATTGCCAAAACATTTTGCCATGATATTTACGTAAACTTTGTGCGTCCCAAATTTCCAATCATTAATCCAAATAGAAAACTGTAACATTTCAATTACAAAGGTTCAGTAACATTGGAAAATCCCTTTGCCGTTTAGCCTGGTAACCATACTTTGACCAATTGACCTATTTGGAATGTTGGTGAGTCAATACTTTGCTTTGTCTTATATGAGTACTTGGTGTACTTTTGTTTAGTGGCTATTCTATCCCCAATTGTTCATCCCTGAAGGTGTTTCTGTTGTTCACTTACTTGAACAGCTATTGCGGTCTGTTTAAAGATGCAACATTCACTCTTTTCGCAAAGGTAAACAAAGATTCCTCACTAATGGAATTTTCAGTGGTCCTAAAAGCCTACAGTTTATGGGGAATGTTTTCCTTTCTCGCTGTGTGCTGTTCTTTAGAAGTATGTTGAAATCCTCAACAGGAATGTTAACATGTGGACATCGATGATGAAAGTGTTTGGTGTGATGCTTAATTTCCAAATTGCAGTTCAACACCAGTGTCTGTACTTAAGACCTCTTGTCTGTCTCTCTGGAAGATATCTTTAAGAAATAGAAATCCTTCTTAGGTTGCAGTCTGGTCAGTGAGCGTCACATACGGCCACTGCAAAATGTAATCTATCAACACTGTGGCAAATCTAGAATTGCAAGCAAGTGAGCTGGGATGTCCCAAAATGTCCAAAGCCAGGTCTTCCGGGGTCCATTGGCATCAGCAGCTGCAGTAAGAGGGTCAGTGTATAGTTTTAGAGATTTTACATGATTCATAACATGAAACAGCGCGATTAATCTCTTGATGTACAACAGGCCATCAAAAATATTCTCGCTCTGCACATTTAGTGGCTGAAATGGTCAGCAAATTGCCATGCCACCATCTGGGCTGCATACATTCATCAAGTAGCTCTTAGACCTAGGTTCCTAAGACCTTCGAGTGTGACATCCCCTTGGGAGAAGTTAGATGAGGGTTGTTATTTGGTTAGTCTGTGTATGGGTTACTACCATTGGAAGATGATTTTGAATGAAAAATGAACAAGTGTATTTTCCTTACCCACTCCTGGACAGAGGTCGGCTGTCCCAAGGCAAGATGGCAGCACGCACAGCTGCCAGGCATGTATGACGCATGACTGACATGGTTATGGGCTATGTAGTTAGAAGGGAAGGATAATGCGATTATGAACTACCTTTCTACTTTTCTCTGAGAACTAGAGGCCACATCAGAAGACCCTTCCGTTTTGCGGCAAACTCATGCTAACAGACATTTCCTCTTTTTGAAGAAAAGATAGCAAACAATTTGGCATGCATATGTGATGCTGTGAAACGTTACTGGGAGGTATATCCTGAAAGTGCAGGCATTACAAGCGTATACGTTTAGTTTAGAAAGGGTGAAGAGGCTCTAGTGTATAAACTTGAAAACGAATCTTAATAGAACAAAAGAGAGTGTGGTGCTGGGACACGTCCCTATACTAAGCGGCTTCGCATTTCATTTGTTGTGTTGGATCAATGGCACGATTTAATTCAGCCCACAACCAATGCCTCCACGAAGTGTTGGGACAAATGTTCACAGAAAAACAGAGCGTCCATTCAATCACTCCCGATGAGTCAAAGCCAAACTTTTGTTTTGAATCAAAGATATTTTAATGTTAATGCTTCTACTTTTTGGGTAGTGCCTGGTGGGAAATGGCCCAAAATGTCGACCTCACAATTGCGACGGCCCCTTTACACCACATATATATGTGGACGGGTATGCAATATTATATTAATATGGGGGGCTGTGGGGGTCTCACCCCGCATATCTATATGGTGTAAAGGGGTTTAATGAAAAAAAAAACGATTAGCATTTTCGGCCGTCGCAATTGTGTGTGGTCGCAGTGATCACACAGATCCTGCTGGTGTAACCACAACGAAGGCCTACATGTGCAAGGTATCACATTGCATATCTATATTTTGGAAACTGTATCAGTGAAAGTACCATTACCTTATAAGTTGCCCAACTGCCATGATCTAGCCTAAGAATTTCCAGCCTTGACAAAGCATACAATTATTCGAACCACGTGCCAGCATTGGTTTAATTGTCGGAATATATGATCCATTTGAAGCATTAACATTAAAATATATTTGATAAAAATCACAAGCATTACTTTTTAAATCTATCAGTGAAAGAAATTGAAAAAGACTTTGTATTTACCTAATAGCAAGGAGCATTGGGATCGATTGAATCTGCCCTCTGGGCACCCACATGTGTACACGAATCACAAAGTGCTTGTGTTTATGGTTTCCTAGCAGTCAAGCAGGAAGTTGCAAGGATACTGGATACTGGTACAGTTTATTTCATCCCATTTCTCTTACAGTGTGCACAGTTGCAAGACAAAACAGGCTGTGGGGTATAGAGAGTTAGGGGACTAGTGATGTGCAGCAGCTTGACGATATGGAGGAGGGGCACGGGGAAGAGCTAGTATCTCCAACCGGCAGTCCTCCTCCGTCTCATCAGTGTGTCTCGTTTTATGCCTGTATGTGATTTTCCTGAAGGCGTGCAACAAATGGATTCCTATGGAATCCTCCTGGGATTTGCACCTGGTCAAGACCATGCAGATTCCATAGAAATCTTTAAGTACATGCCCCCTGCAATGGAGTATTTACAGGCAGTATTTACTTTTCTACAAGATGTAGTAAGAGTGAATTTACTCCACTTTTACTCCTTTCTTGTACACTCTGCCTTGTGGGCCTTTAGAATTGTGTGCAGATGACCCAACAGCATGTAGGTGCTAACGTTGACCGTCCCATGCATGCAATTTAGATATGTTATCAAAAGGACCTCATACACTTGTAACCTACAGAGAGACATGCCACTTGTGGTGAGAAGAGGGTCTATAGGTTTAAGAGCAGCACAGAGAGTGCATTGAGCTCCCTTTAGACATTGTGCAAAATATTGGTTTCCATATGGACATGCCAATACCGGTCATTCAATAAGTTAGTAATTAAGTTCAGATAGTTTAAAAGTATGAGAGGTAAAGGCTACTTTTCATCGATTGTGTGCCCCTAACTGTGAAGAGAAAGGACATACACCTCTATTACTCGAATCAATGGATGGGAAGGCTTGTCTAGCAGTGCAGAACTTTGACAAACTGGAAACAATAGGATTTTTGGTTTATTTAAATTTGTGCTGTCACCCTCACTCGGGGCTCAAGTCGAGGGTACACGAGGGGGAAGGAGTCCACCCACTTTATTCACAGGGTGGACTCAGTCCGCCCCAGCTAAAAAAGAAACATTGGATGTCCTCTTTGAATTTATGATTTAAAGCCAACCTCAGGGATCAAACCACAGTCTTCAGGTTTGTAGGCCGGACACTTCACCACTGCACTATATAACCTGATAAAAAATGGCAAACAACTAAAGGTGAAATATCCCAATTCGGTACTGCAAGCCCCAGGGAAAACATTTGTATTGGTTATTGGTGTTTAAAACATGCACACCTTTTAAGGTATTCAAAAACACTATTAGAAGAAAATATCCTGTCTTGGTTTTGTGTGTGTGTGTTGATTTTATGAAAGGCAAATGCCATTCGTCCTGCTCAATTTGGGTGGTTATGCAAAGCCAATTTAATGAAATGCGCCTATTTCACCTTGATATGTTATTTTCTGGTGACGTCACATCCCATTGCGTTTGTTGATGAGTCACTCCTCTTTAATTTTTAGGACTTGACCCCTGCACCCACTCCTCAACCCCACCACAACCACTTAATTGTTTAAGTGATATACGATCTCTGCCGCTCTTGACTTCGGTAATGGGAGACATATGCTAAACCAAAGGGTGACCATGCTGATGTCACAGGCCCTGGTGTTGAACCGAAAATATGGATCCTTTTCTGTTATGCCAGTTTTGAAATTTTACACCGGTAAAGTGGTACCCAAATTAATCTATGGGCAAGAACTATTCGTTGACAAAGCTCTGAAGTGGTTAAATCTATGGGAAGCAAAGATATGGAGAAGAATTTTGGCGGTTCCAAATTGTATACTATTAGCCACAATAAGGTACGAACTAGGTTTTACCTCTATCTGTGCACGGGTGGAATGGAGTTTCCTGAGTTTATTCAGGAAATTACTTTTGCCCATCCATGATTCTTTATACTTGAATCTTCAGGAGTCTATGAATTCAACTTCCATTGGGAGTTCCATAAACTATGCTAGAGTCATCAGAAATCACTGTGATGGCATTCTACATAAAATAAACATGAATACTGACACCTTAATGGTAAATCCAATTAAGGTAAAAAAATCAACTATTTGACCACGATTGGATTGAGACCCACAATAAGTTAGTGGGCTATTCTTCCATGTCACATCTTCATCACAAGCTTAAAAAGAGGAGTCAAACTGGATCCTATCTTATTAAATTTCCCGATCGTTACTACAGAAAAATATTCTTAAAGTTCAGATGCAACTTATTGCTGACTAAAGATATCCTCTTGGTGGTATTATCACTCCTGAGGATACAAGGTGCAGATTCTATGATCTGAGGGGTACTGTGTAATCTACCAGACTGTGTAATCTACCAGACACCTGTTATCTTTTTGTAATGGGCTAAATGAGAAGAGGTCTCGCTACTTGAATGAATTACTCCGTGATAATCAATAGGTTCAAGAAATGCACATTTGGCACAGATGCTTAAGCAGCAGTAGTATCTCTGATACTATAGCAGTTGCTGCCTTTTTTAAATCCCTAAAACTATGTGAAAGATAGCATACGCTGACAGGTACTATGTAGTCTGTGGCAATTATGCTGTTTTTTGACTGATGGTTTTGTTATTTTATTGACAAATCCGTCTCCTTTCTTGAGTTTTATGAATTGTCCTTTTCTTGATATCTAGTTTTCATTTATGATTTTGTTTTGTTGTGTGTATTTATGTGGTACACATATTGTTTATGATGTATTATATGATTGTCAACATGAGTTATGAATTGCTTCTTCTTTGATGCTAATATTTAGTGTTTCAACCCTTGTGCCTGTTCTTACGACTCTGTTTTTTTTGGTATGATATATTTGCTTATTCACTATGTTGTTAAGGTTATTTAAATCAGATACAATAAAAACATATACAGAGAAACCCATGTAGTATGTATACCACTTTAGCAAGCATATCATTTTTGTTGTTGTTGCAGGAGTTGGAGATTCACTTGCGTTATGACAAGCATCTACATTTTCCGATCTTACACCTGCTGTGTGCTGGATTCTGAACACCACCGTCATTCGAGGAATGAAAGCCTTATGTTCAGAGAGTAATGGTGGCTCCCCGTTACTGAATCTGTAGCAGGTGCTCCACTCTAAAATGGCACCTGAATCCTTGGGAAGAATTAATGGGCTTCTATCTGCCCCTTCCCGTCTGCAACCAATGGGCTGCCGCAACACCAACATCAGCCTCTCAGAGGGAGCCGGCAGGTGACACCGCCCCCCCAACAACGCCTCCTAGCAAGGCCTGAGACCCCTGTATGCGGTCTCCACCAGAACATGGCTACATCTACAGCATCTCCAGCAACCAATCTTACACCTGCTGTGTGATGGATTCTGAACACCAACAGCATTCCAGGAATGAAAGCCAAGTGTTTGGGGAGTAATGCTGGCTCCTCATTACTTAATCCAGAGCAGCTGCTCCACTCCAAAATGGCATCCGCACCCTCTGAAAGAATGAAGGGGCTTCTCTCTGCCCCCTTCCCGCCTCTACCTGCAACCGATTGCCCGCCGCAACACCAACATCAACATAAACCTCTGATAGGGAGCCGGCAGGCATGCTGATTGCCTCACAAAGCCCACTACTAAGGCCTGAGACCCCTGTCTGGGGTCTCCACCAGAATACTGCCGCATCTACAGCATCTTCAGCAGTCGATCTTACACCTGCTGTGTGCTGGATTCTGAACACCACCAGCGTTAGAAGCATGAAAGCCTTGTGTTTGGAGAGTAAAGCTGGCTCCCCATTACTGAATCCAGAGCAGCCGCTCCATTCTAAAATGGTGCCCACACAGTCATAAGAATAAGTGGGCTTCTTTCAACCCCTTTGCTGCTTGACCTGAAGCCGATTGGGTGCTGCAACACCAACATCAGCCTCTCGGAGGGAGCCGGCAGGTGATGCTGCCCCCCTCACAAAGGCCACTATTGAGGGCTGAGACCCCTGTCTGGGCTTGTCCGGGCCAGAGTGGCCACCCACACAACTATTTACTAAGGTATGCACTTGAGCTAATGGGCCTTGCAACGTGCATTTATGGCTGGTTGTGATTACACCAAATAACCGGACAAATTCAAGAAGATGGCATGTTGCTGTTTTATTAACAATTATCTAAAACAGGGAGTGTACAATGAACATCGACGGACGTATGCTCCTTCTCTCAGGGATTTCCACAAAATAAATGCAATTATATACTTCTTTATGTGTCCGAGTGACATCATAATGCATGGAAATAGTGAAAAACCTAACAAGGGTTGGGATTGGTTAAGGGACAGATCTAGATATACATTCATATAGGAGCTAGGGTTGTTATTGGCTGTCCGATATCAGGTGGACAACTTATGCCTACCTCTTCATACGTGTCATTTAAGAAAAATTAGTTGCACAGTGTTTCATTGGTCTTCTAAGCTAATAGGTCCTTCGTTATACAGACTAATACAATTGGTTTGGCACGCTTGTGCCATATCTGGAACATTCGGTTCAATTAGCAGCACGTAAGCCAAAACCCAGGTGCAAGTAGATAGGACATGAGGCTTCTCTACCACGCAATTAGCCCAGCATCTTTCATCACCAAGGCCTTCTGCCATGAAATCTTCTTTGTACTTGGCCTTGCAGTATATTCTCATCCTGGGAACACAAAGGGAGTGAGGGCATTTGCTATCATATCTGGAACTCCAAGTTCAAGCCCTATTTCCATCATTGGCTCACGTGAAAAGAAACCACGATTCTGCTCATTCTGCAAGCTTTTAAATGTTTTACATCAATTAAGACTTGGCATCCTTTGTGTTCTTTCTTGCACTTTAACGTTAGAGGATTCAGCTGACCACGACTTCTCGGTTATTGCCTTCAGGCCAGTCAGCCTCTCAACATAGCTCCACTACCCCGCTATTCTACTGTGACACAGCTTTCATTCCCTCACAATGATTCTTTGGCTTACTATTTCACGATACCAATGTCCAGTTTCTATACAATGGCATATTGTATAGAAACTGCATTCCTGCATTCTATTTACTACTTATTGCATTGCCTGCATTCTATTTACTACTTATTGCCAGCCTATATGATGACTTGATCTACCTTGCATTTCAGCGTCTGTACATTCTTCATGTCTCTGATTTCTGCAGAGATTCTTA
Organism: Ambystoma mexicanum; assembly: GCF_040938575.1. Taxonomy (NCBI): domain Eukaryota; kingdom Metazoa; phylum Chordata; class Amphibia; order Caudata; family Ambystomatidae; genus Ambystoma; species Ambystoma mexicanum. Next base: position 669,089,561 of record NC_090927.1, on the reverse strand, counting down.
CTGTGTAATCTTCTTTTACACTTGAGAGTTCACTTGATTCGTTTATCCTTTCTCCTCTAGGATCCATATATTGTCTTCATTCAGCATCTCGGCATGTTGTGCACACTTCCTTTTGATGTCATCAGTTCATTTTCTTAGCTTTTTCTCATATTCCTTCAGGGAGCTCCTCCTGTAGGCTGTCATCAACTCAAGGGTATATTCAATATGGTCGTCTTAATGGATACTGTCTTCCATATGCCCGCTGTATTATTGGTACAGTAGCTTATATTAAACAGGGCATGGCTCCAATACAGGGGAGTTAGTGCGGTAGGATCTCCTGCAGATGTGTACGTCTGCTCCTCTACACACTCATCCATGCTCTTGTTTTTTTGTCGAATCGTACGATACACAATCTGCGACCCAAACATTTTAATGGGCTTATTTGCATTCACCTGACTTTCCCACTCCTTACCTATGGTTTGCCCATGGGATCACTCATAATTGATTATCCTTCACCGTACTCCAATCGCCGGTATAGCATCTACTACCATGTCCGTAACATCATTTCTGACCGTTGTAGACTCCATGGCCCTGCACAGCTGACATAGCCTCTAGCGCCACTGGTTGAGGCTTTTCCATTGTGCTCCCGTGAACTACCACATTACTGATCCTATATGTGTCCTACATACCAACCACGCTCTTACCTTGACCCAGCAGGCAGGGCATGTTTTTAGCTTCCTCTTGCCAAGCACTAACCTGTATTCTGCTTATTTTATCGTAACTTTGCATCTTACAACGGTCTTGCTTCTGTGCTACTTGTAACAGCATATTACACCTACCAATGACCTCACTGTCTTGTAGCCCCCACCCCCACTGAGTGAGGCTTTTCCGGTGTGCTCTGGTGATATACTACTTTACTGATACCATGTTTGCCTGCTGTGTCTTTGCTCGCCCACCACCCTCTTACCTGGACCCAGTAAGCAGTGCATGTCTTAGCCTCTTTCAGTAGACGCTAACCTGATGTCGTTTGGTTCATGGTAACTGTCTTTTGAACTATGCATCTTATATCTGACTTGCTTCTGTGCAACTCGAAACACCATATTGTACCATCTCTTGACAGCATTGCATCGTACTGCCGATGTAGACCCCATCCTCACTGGGTGAGGCTTTTATGGGGTGCGCGTTGCGACATGCTACACTACATTTGCTGGCTGTGATCTTGTACGCCCACCTTGCTCTGACTCTGTCCCAACAGGCTGGACATGTCTCTGCCTCTTTCCAGCAGTCTCAAATTGAATGCTGTTCAGTCCATGCTGTTTTGTGTTATGTGTCCTGTAACTATCTTGCAACTGTGCAACGGTAACGTTCCTGTGACTGTAACTAGCACCTAGATGCCCGAGGGCTTTGTGCGCTGCTACCAATGCTAAAATAAATAACAAATAAAAAAATGTGTCCAGAAATAGATTTTCCGAGTTACTCAACCTCCTCTCATAATTAACAGCCCTTTACAGCGTTAAGTGTCAAGCCATGTTTAGCTAACACCTGCATAACCTATTTAAGAACTGTCTCATGTGTTTGCGTGCTTACAACACCATTCAGAACATCATCATGAAAATACATCACCCCTTTACATTTCCTGAAATGACAAACCATTAGGCGCGAAGGACAGAATTCACAGCGGCTAAACCTAGCGGCATAGCCACAAATTCTAACGCAAAGGATTCCACAGAAGCAGACAAAAGTCTGGACTCGTCAACTAATCCAATTTAATGGCATTCTGAATGAAGATCAACAGTAGACAGCACTTTGGCACCATTTATCAGATAAATGATTGATTGAGGGTTTTGCATAGCGCAGCAAAAACGCTGCAAATCATATCTAGGCACAGTTGTCATATAAAGGAACCGTAGGCGGGTACAGTTTTCCGGGAAAGCTAAATAGCACGTTTGGGAACCATCTGATGAGTTCCTCAACCCATGCGTATGGCCCTTTAAGTCGTTTAAGTAGTTCTAGGCTATCTTTGTCTTCCTGATGCATTTTAACCATTACTTTTAGAAGAATTGCACTTAATGAATTTGTTGGATTTTATTTTGGTGTGTCCTCGTTTGGATATTGTATTTTTGTATTTTCTGTCATGAAAGGCTAAATAAGCCGAAAGTGTTAAAAAACAATCTCTCTGCCAAACCCCACCCCCTTTTAATGAATGTAGAGTGTTGGAGCCCACTTATCTTTCTGACCCTATCACAAAGCACCTTGAATATGTTTTAATAACTTCTTGACTTAGGTCAGGACCGTCTGAATTGACTACATAATGGCAATGCTCCGCCCCAGCTAATGGTAACACCTGTAATGGGTCTCCTATTTATAATGTATGGCAGTCAGATAGCACAGCGAGTTGAGCGCTCGTTCTGATCCCTCTGAGGTCGATAAGATAAATTGAGTACTACTAGTGGGATCATAATAGCAACTGTTATTGCAGCACTCAGATACTTGCAGGTGTGTAGCGCTGTATAAAACTAGTTATTACTATCCAAGCTCTGCATGGTGTTTCCAATTAAGACTGGAAACGCCCTTTGGTTCTACCCAAATGTTACCAGTAGTAGGCTGTCCCTTATTAGCTTGGAGCCGACCCATAAGTTACAGTGTGTACCCTTTTGGCTTGGCTTTGGTGGAGCCAGTTCTTATATCATACTTTTGAATAAATTGTTCAAAATATTACTTTGGACCAGAGTGTAAGCGACCCAAACGTGGCCACAAGAGACCATGGTACCCAGGATTTGTATTTTACACCTTTGGCAGGGGTAAGGCTAAGCCGTGGGGTCCTTCATTTAATGTTATCTTCATCATTGAGAAGCACCGTGTTCCTGTCTAGTTCGTCCAATTTCTGACCATCACCATTCCTCAGATCCTCTTAAAGAATAACCAGGCAGTGAAAGGTCCAAGTCCATCAATTAGCGCAGAACAGCTTATTAGAGTTTTTTACCCTAACACCATCAAAATGTACGACCTTATTACAACACTGAAACTGACACGAACAAAACAAAATGACTACCACTACCAGATGGTATAACCTGTATCTGGCCAACCAAAAAAGGGCGAGCCACAATCTGGAAAGACAGTGGTGATGATCAAAACTCGAATCAGACAAAACCAGTTGCATAATCCATAAAAGATGATTCTGCTGAGCTGCCATGATCCATTTTGCACATGTTTAGTTACACTTTCAGGTGATCAGTCACCTCTGAGACAAGTAATATACTTGTTTTACCCATCTGTTCTCAAAATTCCTAATTGTATCATGCAAAGAAGAAATGTAATAATTCTCATTAAAGTGTTTTCATTTTTTGTATTTGTTAACTTTCCATAATAGGGGACGATATCCTGCTAGGCAGGCCATTGTTTCTGTCTCCATTGGTTGCAGTCTATCAAAATTCGGTTGAGCTACAGGAAGAGGTTCTGTGCTTCAGTGCTGAGAATGTAATAACCGTCATTTATTTAGCTGTCATCCACAGGCGCTTGCAGCAAGGTTCCTCCATTTTTCAGTCCCCTCAAAAACTGCCCTGATCAAACACTTTAACCTTTGAAGTGTGTTAGTTGTAGTTGTTCAAGGTTTTGTCTGCTCCCTTGTCTCCTTATGCCCTGAGCTTTAGAACCTGTGCTCTCTTGCTCTGGTGGTCTAGTCGAAACCATCAACTCCCTCCTTCTTGGGCGCCCACCCCTGAACTTTACCCCGTTCAAACCTGGAAGCATTTATAACAAATGTGCACAATAGTTAAAACTATGAATTCCCCCATCTAAAGTGAAGACAAACCATGACAATTCTTAAACTAGACTCTTCGCCATCAAAGGATTGTTTGCAGCCCGAACACAACATTTAGACAGTCAAAAGGGACGCTATGGGTGTCAAACTTAGGAGATAAAAAAATGGTCACAGTAAAGCTCCTCCAGCCCCTTCCCTCATCTATGGGTGCCTCTGCAGGTTGCAACGCACATTGTTTTGGATTCAGCCCCTTACCTGTCTCTGTGCTTTTCGGAATGGATTAGAGGTAGATCCATTGGCTAATGAGTATGCTTGTTTCCTCCTAATGTGCCAAGTGTGTTTCCTCATCATTGCTGAATCGGCAATGGTGATCTGTGTTCCGCATGTCCAATTGACTAGTCAGTCTGTAGTCTAACACATGTAATCCTTCTTGCATCATGGAGAGGGCTATTGGGTCAAAATGATAGGCCGAATATAAATGTCCATCTGTACCAAGGTTTCCTGGATGATAAGATATCTATCACTGGTCCCATCTTGCATTGTCACATCAAAGGTTAATAAAAGAACCTTACAATTCTATTTGCTTTTCCCCATGGTAGCAGACATTATTTTCTCTTTCATCCCAAAATTGTGACATTTTACCATTATGTCTCAAGGAGTAGAATTCAGAAATGTCTGTAATTTCTTTAATTGTGTTTTGGTTTAAGAAAATAAAATACACATTTCACAATCCATGAATAACCATTGTGTACAAAAGAATACACATAACCATGATATTCACATTACACATTTTCCGATTAAATGTCATACAATTTTGATACAAATCTGTCAGCACTATGATCAGGGAAACTTCCATAAAACGAATCCATAATGTTTCCACCGAAAGCGCTCTGCATTCATGCACCCGTTTAGAAAAACACTCCGCTCTGGTAGCCCACATCCATTTACGTTCAATAGGTAAGTGTTTGATTGTCTCTATCTGATGGGATTCATTGCACAGTCTCCAAGTTCTATTTACTTTTGCAATCTTATGCCTGTTTTATGCCTAGGTTTCTGCACTTGCACAGTCTCCAAGTTCTATTTACTCTGGTAATCTTATGCCTGTCTTATACCTATGTTCCTGCACTTGCACAATCTTCAAGTTCTATTTACGTTGGTTATCTTATGCCTGCCTTTTCCCTAAGTTTCTGCACTTGCACAGTCTCCAAGTTCTATTTACTTGGGTTATCTTATGCCTGTCTTATGCCCATGTTCCTGCACTTGCACAGTTTCCAAGTTGTATTTATTTTGGCTATCTTATGCCTGTTTTATGCCCAGGTTCCTGCACTTGCACAGCCTCCAAGTTCTATTTACTTTGGCAATCTTATGCCTGTTTTATGCCTAGGTTTCTGCACTTGCACAGTCTCCAAGTTCTATTTACTCTGGTAATCTTATGCCTGTCTTATACCTATGTTCCTGCACTTGCACAATCTTCAAGTTCTATTTACGTTGGTTATCTTATGCCTGCCTTTTCCCTAAGTTTCTGCACTTGCACAGTCTCCAAGTTCTATTTACTTGGGTTATCTTATGCCTGTCTTATGCCCATGTTCCTGCACTTGCACAGTTTCCAAGTTGTATTTATTTTGGCTATCTTATGCCTGTTTTATGCCCAGGTTCCTGCACTTGCACAGCCTCCAAGTTCTATTTACTTTGGCAATCTTATGCCTGTTTTATGTCTAGGTTTCTGCACTTGCACACTCTCCAAGTTCTATTTACTTTGGCAATCTTATGCCCAGGTTCCTGCACTTACACAGTCTCCAAGTTCTATTTACTTTGGCTATTTTATGCCTGTCTTATGCCTAGGTTCCTGCACATGCACAGTCTCCAAGTTCTATTTATTTTGGCTATTTTATACCTGTTATATGCCCAGGTTCCTGCACTTGCACAGTTTCCAAGTTCTATTTACTTTGGCTATCTTATGACTGTCTTATGCCTAGGTTCCTGCACTTGTCTCGTAGGAACTTGATTCAGTCTTACTTCCAAGTAAACCATTCTACGCTTACGGCACAGGAACCTACGCACAAAGGTAAAATACAGGCAAAGTACAGAAGAGAGTTCAGAATGCGCAGATACATGGTGCATAAACCCCGGTTGCAGGGCGGCAGCAGCATACAAGTGCAAAAGTCAATTAGGCGGCAGATACATGGAGCCTAACCCCATGTTACAGAGCGGCAGCAGTATACAAATGCAAAAGTTAATTAGACAGCAGATACATGGAGCCTAAGCCCATGTTACAGAGCGGCAGCAGTATTCACATGCAAAAGTCAATTAGGCGGCAGCATGAGTTGAAAAAGAAGTCAGGCCGAAATTCATATCTTATCATGCAATTGGGTACAGAACGTTACATGGAGGGCTCATTTTTCCATATCAAACATTTGGAACTAATTGTTACAAACACACAATTCCAAATATATGTTAAAGACAGGATGATTTTCATTCTACAAAACCTAAAGGCACAATGGAGAATTTACAATATTTCAATGTGATCTTTTTCAGTTATGCAGACAGCATTTTGGCATTTAATCTAGTTCTCTCTTCAATTTTCCCTTTTGCAATGGAGGCAGAAATAAGAAAACCTAAATAGGTTATTTCCTCCACACTTTCAATCACTGTACCACTAATAGACCAGCGTAGAATTTTTGGCCAACAGTTTTTAGGTAAATAGCAACATCATTGATTTTAATGGGTTTAGAACAAGATTGTTCATTTCTGCATATTGTGAAAACGCTGTTAACTTGCTTTGCCACCCAATAGGGGTGACGTCTAAAAATGTGATATCATCTGTGCACGCCAGCCAATTTAGTTTAAGGTGGCCCATACTTATCGGAAAAAATATTTAGTTTTTTGCCATAGATCCGCTATGTCTGAATCATAAAGCGTAAATAACGTTGGTGCTAACACACATCCTTGACGTAAGCCCATAGATGTGAGAATTGGTCTCAAAAGATCACCTTCTGGATTTAGCCTCACCTGGATGGAGCTATTTTTATGTAAAATCATTAAGGATTTTTACAAACGATCAGGCATGTTACACTTTTTCAATTGATTAAATAGGTGTATTCTATCCACCATATCAAAGGCAGCGGAAAGGTGAATACTGACAACATATATTGTATGTTTGCCAGCGTCATGATCAATAGCTCAAACCACAGACAGGAGAAAACTGTTAAGAGCGGTTCCTGTTTTTTTCCTAAAACTTACTTGGAATTTGGAAAGTCTGCCTACTGCGATTACCCAGATATCCATTTCTCCCAAGAGGATTGCTGCAAATATTTTGCTGGCTCATCTGAAAGTGTTATAGGGTGGTAGTTGTTTGGGGTGGCCAACCCCAATGGGACCCAACAATACAGACATCAAGCACTGCTGTCATCTTTCAGGAGCAAAAAAAAGAAATCCCCTGACAAACTCCAGGATATTTTGCCCATCCGCCCCCTCTTTTAAAGATGTGATGTGTATATTTTCTCATTTGGATGTATTTCCAATATCTTCACATCTGTCATGAAGATACTTTGTTGCTCCTTGAAGAGAGACGATGTCTGTTGAGAATGATGGGAAGAATGTGTTTATTTTCAGCAGGTCTTTTTTGCATGCATTCCCTCTGGCACACAGTGTATCTATCTCCTTTTCTTGTCGACAGCAGCTTGGACTGGGTCAGTGGTAATGTTTTCCAGTTTGGTTTGAATAATCGACTCTGCAAATCTTGGATGTGTGAGTGCTTTCTCTGTTCACTCCCCTTTCTACTAGTAACCCCACTGTCAACACTCCCTGCTACTTGGTGTGTCACGTCCACAGGGCAGCATCTAGATTTAGATTTAGCTGTTTGAATCTGTTGAGGGATCCTGTATGCTTTTTCCGGACATTCTATTTCGGCCAGCACTCAGGACCGCAGTGCTCTGGTTAAATATACCAGTTCTGGGATGGTGGATTTAGGCATGTCTTCCACTGATGCTGCAACCCTAAGGATGCTTGTGCGGTATCAAGGTTCATGGATTGCCAGAGTTGAAGGGCATTCTAGAGGGCCTATCCATATAAACACTTTATATAATGAATCAAGTTGTTCTATATGAGAAGCTGTGAGACCAGAGAGCAAGCATCTCCGGACACTTGGTGTTCGCTGGTAGTTGGGGCTGCCCTCAAACTCCAAACTGCCTTAAGGAAGATGGTGTTTGCGTGTGTGTATGTGTGTGTGTGGGTGGTGAGTGTCAGGTTTGCAAGGTCCCACGCTTCCCCAGCTCTTGACTTGTGGGGTGACACTACATCTTCTATCAGATCGCCCTTCGTCTGATCCCCTTGGGTCTGCTTCACCTGTGTAGAAATACCCAGACTCAGTATAGGGCACTGTTGTCTGGGGGACTCTGCCTCTGACAGCTCCCACAAGTGTTGCCCACCTGGAGCCTCCGGAGTTAGCAACAGGTCCTGTCTGTCAAACTCAACAGCTGGGCCCACTGCAGCGAATTGGGGGCCCACATCTCAAATCAACATTACTGTAATCTCTGCCCGCTCAAGGCCATCCAGTTTACAGAGGGCCCTGCCCCACTCATCTTTTCATGCCTAGAAGTACCATGTTGACATCTCTCTGGGGACTGCGGCTGAGTTAGTTCTCCAGTCTCAAGACTCATGTTGAGTAACTGCTCAGGTTGGGGCCCTACCTGCACCCCAGGGCTCAGCGCTTTGGTTACGTGTTCCGGGCAAAGCAGTTTACCCAGGAGGTGTGTTCTCCTAGTTCTCCATCTAGTTCTGCTCTCTGTTTAGTAGTTTGCAAAGGATTCTGGGGGATTGACAATAGGAAAAATAAATCATTTTGGGGTGGGCTCATCCCCAATGTGCAGCCTATCATATCAACAAAATAGCCCATCTCCTATGCAGTGAGTGTGACGATTCCAAAGTGGGATACAACTACCGAATGAGGCACATGGTTTGTGGTCCTATAATTGTGGGCTGACATGGAAAACCTTGATTCTGAATGACACATCTGTTTTTGCGCATGCACCCTGCATAAATAATGGGCTCACAAGACAAAGATCAGATGACCTTCCTGTGACGATCAGACACTGCGCTGTTGCACAGCCATGGAGTGCACGTACCAACAAGATCAGTTCATGCAGCAACGACTTTAGGCTAAACGCTTTGAATGCTTTATGTGTGCACACATCCATTAATGTCTTCTTTAATTGCGAAAATAAGTAGATACAATTGGTATGTTGCATTGTCATTTAATCGTGGCAACAGGGATGGGGTTCATGCACACTGCTTTCTGTTTTCATTTTATTAAAGGCGCAATTATGAAGGCGACCTTGCAGTATATGTTCGTGCATTATGCATTTGCTGCATCGCCATCATACGGTGCACGCCATTTGCTAGACAATGCGCGGTTGCAGTCGGAGACGTAGTACAAAGTCATCGGAAACTTTCTGTTTCTAATAATAACAATGGGTGCTGTCCTTGCATACCTTTCATGAGATAATGAGTGGTTGCTCTGGGCCAAGCGATACAATGTCAACAGCAGTGTTTCACTGCTCGTCATAATAACAATGGACCTTATAAAGCAACAGCGGAAACAACTCATTGCAATAGTTCTTCCTCGAATCTAAATCCCTTCAGCCTCGGGGCAGAGAAAATAGAGCAAACCACATGCATGGACGAATTCCTGGTGTGTGACTCCAAAGTCTTGCGATTAGTGATCAATGGTGTGTCCCATGGCCACCAGAGTAGATGTTGCCAGCCTCTGTCGCACAAAACATTTCTTTTAAGCATTGGAAACTATTTTATCTCACCTCACTCTCTGTGCACCTTTTCACTAGGGCCCTTCAACAATGGGACAGACAGCACCACTTCTTGACTCCCCTCCACTGCTGGCATACGTTATACTGCTGGCGGAGTGGGCACTGGTGTACCTAGTACCATCGGCCAGCTCACTTGTCCCTTCTCCAAGTGGGCTGAGGTTAGTAGGCTGCACAAGGGTATGGCGGCAGATTGTGGTAAATTCCTTTCTGCTGGAAACTCTACATTATAAAGCTGCATTCTGCCTCTCTGATTATATGAGGAGACCGGAGTGTTCAACAACCCCCAAGCTGCTTAAAGGGTAAGTTCTCTCAGGAATTGTATTGGCCCAATGGACCGGGCATGTATTTTTGAGCATACATCGATTGTTCCGAGAAAATAAATCCAATGCATCTTACCTTCTGTTTTCTCACATTTACACATGTGAAACTCATGGGTTTGAAACCGCCATCTTGTGTTATTCTAATCCATTGATCCATCGCCCTAAGTTCAAGTGCCCTTACGACAGTAAATCAGATCAACCGCTCCTCAAACTGACATCATTAGACGCTTACGCCCCTTGCCACAATGCCTGTGCAGCTCATGCATGTCCTCTGGGCGCAATCTATTGACGTGTATCCATGGAAATGTCAAGACGCTGCTTTCCTTGCTAAGTATCAACAAACCCTTTCTGATCCGACAACATTGGACTTTCTTCTTCCTTCCTTTTAGTCTATTTCATTCAGATCTTCCACAACTTCTTTTTTCTCTGTTGAGCTATCTCCCATGTACGACATACTGAGAACAGGTACTTACACTACCTCAAAGGAATTAACTGTGTTAGCGCTTTATACTTAAACATTTTAATATAATTTACAAATGTCTTTACTAAAACATTTAAACATTTTATATTTACAAGACGTCTTTTGTGCATGTGCCAATGCAATATTTCAAAGTTTGTGCTTATTCCTTTTGTCTTTTCACTATGGATTTTTGAAAAATGTCTGTTTTCTTAATTTTATTTAAAATTGCATTATAAACTAAAATCTCATTGCTTTGCTTTAGCCAAATTACCAATGTTCTACTTTTTCTCCCACAGTTGCTTTTATGCTTCTTCAATACTCAAGATTTATGGCCACAATTCAGCCGTACCTATACAAGCCGGAGTATACAGAAGAGGCAATGCTTGATAGAGATAGAAGGCGAAAAGATGAGCAATCTACTGGAAGTCGTGATGATCAATCACAGGATCTTGATCCTATTCACATGGAAGTTTCCACTTGGTGTACCTGCCTTTGAAAGTGATGTACTGCCAACTTTAGTAGAGAACTGCTGTTGCAGAGAATACTCTGTCTGGTTGGTCTACATAGCCGAAGAAGAACCTCCACTGCTATGCGTTCCCCAGCTGCATGACTTCAGGGCATCCTGCCTTACAAGATCCGTCTTGAGAATGATGATGTCCTGATGCACGAACTTAGAGCAACAGTTTGCTCACGTTCTCCAAGTAATGAGTATGTTTTGTGTTTATACATTTTAGCGGTTTATGTTGTTCTCCTACTAAATTGTGAGTGCGATGAGTGACTGATGATAAAATGTTTCATATATTAGAAAAAGGTATTGTTTTTAAGAGTCCAAAAACCCCACTGATTTCTGATATTAAAAGACCTTTTTGCCGAATAAAGAGAGATGCTGAGGAAGACAATGAAAGTATACTTAGATACATCGGCTCATCTAGCTAATAAGCTATGGTACCAGCACATGAAAGAGGTGGGAAAAAGACCTTGGAAGAGAGTTGTTATGTCTGCTCATTAATACCATAAGCTATGAATGCTGCAAGAACAATTATTGCAAGATAAATTTCTTCACACAATGTAAAATGTTTCAGCCATCTGGCAGCATGTACCATCAGAGGACAATTCAAAGGAAAATGGGCAACTTTGAGATGGCGATCCAGACAGACTTTTCCATACGAAGATACAGATGTAAAGACAAAAAGAAAGGAGACTGGCCTAGGATGCACAAACAAAAAATGTATTTATCCATCCCAGTATGCAGAGAAGATACAAACTGTCGAAATGAAAAGAAGGAACTGCTCAGACATGACTGAAAAATCAGGAGAGCCAGGATACTGGGAGGGAGCACAGCTCTTTGGGCATGGGCATCTAGCAACTGGTAATGGATGGGAAGATGGACTAATATCATGCCATGCACATATTTTGAAGAAGGAAACAGTCCACAAAGTGCAAAAGGTGAATGATGAATGCCTGTAATCATGGGCCAAGTATGCAAGACTACTAACCTGGGTTTACAACGAAGTAGGACCAGAGCATATACTTCTACTGAAGAACACAAAAACCTGCTTCAAGAATGATGGCAAGGTCTATGTTGGAAGGAACAAAGGTTGTGGAGAAATAATTGAAGTGCCAGGAATGAATGGAGGAACTGCAGTACTAATGGATCGACACTGGACCTGCGGATCCAGAGCTAACATGTAGTTGCCTAAAGTTTGGGGAAGAGTGTTCTCAATTGTAAATGTACACGTCCCCACATTGGTGATTTCCCAAAGAGACCTCCATATTGAGAAGTTCCCAAAATTGAATGAATATAACAGAAGGAAGAGATCATTTCACCTTCGTCTACTAAAAAGAAAGGATTTTTTCTCATTGAAATCAATAAAGGCTTATGAAGAAATTCCAGATGAATATAAGCTATTCAGCAAGATTGCCATGATAATGACATCTATATTTATCCCAGGACTTCAAGCTGCAGTAAATGCAAAGTGGATGCAGATCACTAGGTGGGAATTGCTGCAGACAATGCAATGATAAAAGGATTCAATGCAATCAAAGAAGAATTCAGATCCATCAGGCTGATGACCCTCCAGAACAGCTATGATAACAGCAATGGAAGGAGGCGTCTGTGCCAAGGTCGGGCCTTGTTTCTGTACATTTATACCATCTCATGATGGAGAAAATGGAACCATGACAGAAGCAATAACGATGGTAACAACCCTGCATACAAAAATGGAAGACAAAGCTGATGAAACAGCAGGAGACAATTGGTTCTCATTCCTGTTTTAATGGATTCCACCTTGGTTGGCGAATGCTTTCAAATTACTTGATTCTGTCTCTTAAGGGTCATTTTGGGGCAATGCCAGAAAACAGCGAAGAACGCTATTGGGATGTAGATATTGATTGACGTTAACAGTGGTACTGGAGAGAAAACACAGACTGAAGAAAGTACTCGAGAAAACATCAAGAAGAGTTCTCTTGCGCCTCGGTTCTGCTATCCCCAAGATTGGAAGAGATATGTCAGACGATGGATATTCTGTTCACCTGCAGGGGATTGTCGTCACATGACCTGGAGTGTGGATGAACACATAAAGAATGCTAGTCACCTGAGGGGGTGATGAAAATATGGGTCTCAAAGAAAAGAAAATATGATGAGATGGTGGAAGAAGATGAAGCAGGGATTGCGGAAGAAGAGGAAAGGAAAAGCATGGTTCCATTTTTGACCAAAGGGGGGAATGTACAGATGCAGGTGGATGCCTCTTCTCTAGTCCCCTCACCACCATCCCATTGAAGCAGCAGACAAAGAGCTACAATTGGAAACCCATGCACAAGTTTATATGACATGTCCATACCCCATCGATTGTATGAAAGATGATATGCACTCAGACAACCATTCAGAAGACACTCTCACGTTGAGGCAATGGAATGGAGTTACCAAGAAGGATGTCCGTTGCCGAAGTGCCAGGATGCGGCTATGGGAATCATGGACGAACTCTGAAGTTATCATCAGAATAAGATGAAGTAATTTACTGACCAACAATTGTAAATACGCCATAACGCAAGGTAGAAAAAGCATATATAAGCTTGCTAAAAAGAGGTATATATAATAACATTTAGGACGACCATTGGAAGATAATGAACAATGGCCCATGTTAAAGAATCAACCCAGGCACCTCAAAATGCAAACCTAGGATTGCAAATTGAGGAATTACCGAAGAAGCTGTTTTCATGTGCAGATAAAGGGGAGTATGTTGCCTGGAAGTCAAAGAAGCTATTTCAAGAATGGGTGCAAGGCACAAAGGGAGTCGAATGAACAGACCATGTGCATAAGATATATTTCTGTTAAGATTTGGAGGGCAAGGACATTTGTTGATGCCAAGTATTGGACAACTACGAAGGCAAAAGCCTATGTGATGTGGAGTGAGCAAGTCTCTAAAGGCAAGAGGGGGTAATGGCACCCTGTTTAATTAAATCAAATAGGAGTAATCGAGAGACTAAAATTAACAAAATCGTGGTCTCCTAACACGTGATGAAGAACACAAAACAAAGACTATTCATTAGAGCTTCGAGTTAAGATAGTGATGTGTTCACACTCCCTCGAATGTCTCAGAACAGTGAGCAGACTACAAGGTCAACTGAAAATAGTATACCTTGGCTAAGGATCAGGTCAGTGACATATGATGGACTAATTGGAAAAACAGAGAACAAGTAGATGCAGTTTGAAGACCTAGGTTTTTTTCTGTTCACGTGCTGCTAAAACGAGCCCTAGGTCCAAGATTGGATAGGGTTGCTAACCAATCAAAAGGCATGCCACACCCTTTCAGATACAATGTTGCAGTTATTAGCCCGCTGCCATATTCTCTACTATAATCAGTATGTGACGTACGTAGAAGCAGCTCAGGGCGTGTCCTACAGACAAGGGGCTATCAATGAGATATTAACACTTATATCATTCTATAAATGACATGTTCTGCTAAATCCCTCCCGACTTTACGTTTTTATGAAATGCCACGTAGGATGATGTCATAAATGATGTATGTGAAAGTATATAAACTCTGTGCAAGCAAACTAATGTGTGAACATTCTACTTTGATAACTGTCATAACACCCTGCTTTCTTTCATTGAGATTAAAGCAGTATTTTGCCATCTTCCTTTGTTCTGTTTGTATATTTGGTCCGTGATTATTACTGGTAATTCCATCTAGCACAAAGAAGATGCTTCAAGGTGCTAGAGCACACTGTCACCCTAAGGATGCTTGTGAGGTATCAAGATTCATGGATTGCCAGAGCGGAAGGGCATTCTAGATGGCCTTGCCACATAAACACTTTATATAATAAATCAAGCCGCTCTAAATGAGAAGTTGCGAGACCGGAGAGCAAGTGGCTCCGGACACTTGGGGTTCACTAGTAGGTTGGGGCTGCCCTCAAACTCCAAACAGCCTTCAGTGGGGTTGCCATCAAAACCGCTCTAAGGAAGATGGTGTTTCTGTGTGTTTGTGTGGGGAGAGTTGGGGGTGGGAGGTTTATAAGGTCCCAGGCTTCCCCAGCTCTTGACTTGTGGGGTGACACTACATCTTCTGTTTCATCGCCCTTTGGCCGATCCCCTTGGGGTTGCTCCACCTGTGTAGAAATACCCTGAATCAGTATAGGGCCCTGTGTTCTGGAGGACTCTGACAGGCTCCTGCCCACCCGGAGCCCCTGGAGTTAGCAACAGGTCATGTGCACTTGTAATGCCTGTCAGACTCAACAGCTGAGCCCACCAGCAGCAAATTGGGGGCCCACATCGCAAACCGACATCACTGTAATCTCAGCCTGTTCAAAGTCCAGAGAGTCGGGCCCACTCATCACTTCATGCCTAGAAGCACCATTTTGACAACTCCTTGGGGGCTGTGGCTGAGCTGGTTCTCCAGTCTCAAGACTCATCTTGGGTAACAGCTCAGGCTGGGGCTCTACCTGCACCCCAGGGCATACTGTTTTGGTTGCTTGTTCCTTTTTAATTTGTTTTTGAAGGACATCATGGGCAAAGCAGTACACCCAGGAAACCTGTCTGACTAGGTCTCCATCTAGTTCTGCCCTATGTTTAGTAGTTTGCAAAGGATTGAAAGGGATCGAACAAAGAAGAAATCAATAATTTTGGAATGGTCATATTGTTCTGACTTGAGTGTCGTGTAGACCGTTGAGACCTCCGTCCCCAAGTGACGCACAGGGGAACCAAAAGAAACCCGCTGTGCGACCTTTGAGGCCACAGGTGGGAGATGTTACTTCCCGGATCCACGGAACCTCTGGAACACTGATGCTGCTGCAAAAAGAACGAGGTTAAGTACCAGGCAAATACAATATATATCACAAGAAGCAAAGGATCTGAATAGTCTTACCTATCCGGTGTTTGGAAAACCCGGGAAACCTAGAAGGGAGGTTCGAGACTCAGATGAGAGGCGGTCCCCAGAACAAGAGGGAACGCAGACAAGCGTGGATACAGGATGAGCCACCTGTAGAGCTGAAGGCGTAACTTGAATTCCAAAAAGGGCAATGGCGTAGAAGTTCCAGCAAAGTACCAAGGGATGATCCGAAGGCAGGTGAGGGTCGTGTCGAGATTCAGCAATAGGTAAGCAGTTCCAAGCAAAGGTACAAAAGGATAATCCGAGGGAGTCCAAATGAGAGTTCCAAGATCAAGGTAAACCAGTAGAGTTATCAATCGTAGCGCCAAACAGGGTCTGAAGACAGCTGAGAAGCGATGAGTGCTCCGTGCATCAGGCTTTATATACTGTGCGCTTCGGGGTCATGTGACGTCCACTAAGGTCACGTGGGAAACGCCGCTCTGAATCACGTGAGCAAATGAACGATCTACGCGGAGGTGTTGCACCGCCCCTTCTGCTGTATGTTCTCCATGGCAACTGCCAATGCAGGAAGGGCTGTCACCGAGCCCGTAAATTGTACCTGGTATGGAACTTTCGGTCCTTTGGGTAAACCAAATCACATGAGTCTCGAACCCTGGAGGGAATCGTGTGGGAACCCGAGGAAGGTGTTGTGGAGATGTTAGCAGTGTTCTGGTGTGCAGAGGATCGTCTAACGTAGCCCCCCCCCAACGGCCCACGGCCTCGTGGGCAGGACGGGTGATCCCTATGGAACCGGGCTA
The DNA here is from genome assembly GCF_040938575.1 of Ambystoma mexicanum. Taxonomy (NCBI): domain Eukaryota; kingdom Metazoa; phylum Chordata; class Amphibia; order Caudata; family Ambystomatidae; genus Ambystoma; species Ambystoma mexicanum. The sequence goes on along the minus strand of NC_090927.1, from coordinate 669,073,096 downwards.
CCAACCGAGGAGCGTTAAGATCCAAGGCGGAAACCCAAGAACGCTCCTCCGGTCCATAACCCTTCCAATCCACTAAATACTGGAGCCTACCCCTAAACCAACGGGAACCCAAAATAGCTGACACTTCAAAAAAATCAGGGGAGGCCAGGGAAACAGGGGCTGCCGGGGCCTGAAGGCGGGAAGAATCAGGACATGGCTTGAGGAGAGAGACATGAAAAACAGGATGGATTCGCCAAGAACTCGGGAGAACCAGACGAAAAGCCACTGGATTCACAACCTGAGAGATCACATACGGGCCAACGAAGCGAGGCAGAAGTTTCCAACAACCCACCAGGCGAAGGTGACGGGAGGACAACCACACCCTGGAACCCACCGCAAGGGGAGGAGCAGCCAAGCGTTTGCTGTCAACACGGGACTTCATAGAGGCCTTTGCTTCAGTAAGATGGACCAAAGTACTAGCATGAACAGCAGACAGATCCCTAAAACAGGCCGTGGCCGCAGGATTCAAAGAGACAGAGGCGTCAGGGACAGGCAAGACCTTGGGGTGTTGGCCATAGAGGGCGTAGAAAGGAGAAAAACCTGTAGGAGAGTGAGCCGCGTTATTGTATGCGAACTCGGCAAGCCGTAAAGCACTCAACCATGAGGGCTGCTGCTGCAGGATAAGACACCGAAGATACTGCTCCATAGATTGATTCGTCCTTTCAGTATGCCCATCAGTCTCAGGGTGATAGGCCGAAGAATACCTGGTATCGATGCCAAGCAGTTTAGTCAGGGATCTCCAAAAACGAGAGGTGAACTGCGACCCACGATCGGAAACAATGACAGAAGGAAGCCCAAACAACATGAACACAGATTCAAAAAACAACTCAGCCAGGACCGGTGCCAAAGGGATCCCCTTACAAGGAACAAAGCGAGCCATTTTTGTGAATGTGTCCACCACCACCCAGATGGTGTCAAAACCCCGTACCTTGGGGAGATCGGTCACGAAATCCATCGTCAGTGTATGCCAAGGTCCTGGGGGTACCGGAAGCGGAAGCAGCAGGCCAATTGGACGACCTCTTCGATGTTTGGCCTGAGTGCAAACAGAGCAAGAGTTGACATAGCATTCCACGTCGCACTTCATAGAGGGCCACCAGCACCAGCGCTTTAGGAGATCCATAGTACGCTCCTGGCCGGGATGGGCATTAAAGGGGGCATCATGAGACCATTCAAGGGCCAGGTTACGGGTGTCAGGCGTGGGAAGGAACAGGCGATCATGCACGAAAGGCAAACCCTCACAATATACGGGATCCCAATCCCGCAGTTGGTCAGAATGATTGCTCGTCCATGCTCGCACAGAATCCAACAGTGACAGAGAGGGAGTGCAGAGACAAATCACATGACTCTTACCAAGAACAGTATCGGGGAAGGTTGGCAACTCATTTCCACCCGGAGAACGTGACAAGGCGTCCGCTTTTCCATGAGTGATTCCAGGATGATGAGTAATGTGAAAATCAAAGGCGGAAAAGAAAAGATGCCACCGGACCTGTCTGCTATTGATGCACTTTAAGGAGGCCAGATCCTGTAGATTCCGATGATCGGAGTAGACAGTGATTGGATGCTTAGCCCCCAGGAGGTGATGGCGCCAGACACGAAAGGCGTCCATGACAGCCAGAAGTTCCTTCTCCGTTACAGCATAATGGGTCTCAGTATTGGAAAACTTGCGGGAGTGGTATGCCACCGGGTGCAACTTGCCTGTCGTAGGACATGTCTGAGACAACACCGCACCGAGGGCAAAAGAAGAGGCATCCGCCTCGACTATGAATGGAAGATCAGGATTGGGGTGCTGGAGAATCGGTGCGGTGGTGAAAGCGGTTTTCAAAGCTTCAAAAGATTCCTGATGTTCCTTTTGCCACCGATAGGGTACTTGAGGGCTGGTCAGAGCCGTAAGTGGGGCCACAATTGTGGAAAAGGACGAGATAAAGCGCCTATAAAAATTGGCGAAGGCCTTGAGTGTCTGAGGAACTGGCCAATCTAGGACTGCCTTAACCTTGGATTTGTTCATGGATAGAGCCCCAGGGGTAATGTGAAAGCCCAGAAACTCAACAGACGTTTTATGGAATTGACATTTCTCGGGTTTGGCAAATAGGGAATGTTCCCTCAGACGGGATAAGACCTCCCGAACATGCTTTACATGGTCATCAATATTCCATGAAAAGATCAAGATGTCGTCCAAATAAACAACCATGTATACATCCAGAATGTCCCTGAATATGTCATTCATAAAACGCTGGAATGTTGCCGGGGCGTTGCATAGACCGAAGGGCATGACTAGATATTCATACAAGCCGTAACGGGTGCAAAATGCAGTTTTCCACTCATCGCCCTCGCGCACGCGCACTAGATTGTATGCGCCGCGAAGGTCTAGCTTGGTGAAAACTGAGGCATGGGATAAGTGGTCCAGAAGGGGGGTGATCAAAGGTATTGGATACCTATCCTTTTTCGTGATGGCGTTAAGATGTCGGTAATCCACACAAGGACGTAAGTCCCCCTCTTTCTTAGGTACAAAGAATATGGGACTTGCAGCAGGTGAGGTAGAGGGGCGGATGTGTCCTAGTCGTAGGGCATTCTGTACATACTGTTTCAAAGCTTGTTCTTCCGCGGGAGACAGAGAATAAATCCTGCCCGAAGGAATGGTACAATACGGGATTAATTCAATCGGGCAATCATATGGTCTGTGTGGAGGAAGCACCTCGGAAGAACCGCGATCGAAAACTGACTTGAATGCTTTGTACTAAGAAGGAATCCCGGTAACTACCCCTCCGACGGTGTGGGAATTCACAACCTCTGATCCCTCATCATTCAATGTGAGTTGAGCAAGAGCTCCCAAGGCCCCTGAAGGAGTATCTGTTTCTTGATGGGTTGGGAGACAATAGTTCTGACAGATATCCAATTCAAAGAGCACCGTGCCTGTTTGCCAATTAATCAGAGGATTGTGTTCACGCAACCATGGTATTCCTAATATGATACCGAATTGAGGTGTGGTGATCAAGTCAAAACTTAGCGTCTCTGTGTGAATGTCTTGTATGGTCAATAACAGAGGAGCAGTTTGGTGTCTAACGGGACCAGAGACTAGTGCGGTGCCATCTACGGCCTGAACCGGTTCAGGTCGGGGTTTTACCACTAAAGGTAGATTGAGAGAATGGGCTAAAGCAATGTCTATGTAGTTCCCGGTGGCACCAGAGTCAATGATGATCGTGACTGCGTGAGAGATACCCGTAGAGGGACATAGAGTGGCCTGTACAAAGATGGGCTGGACACGAGCAAAAGCAAGAGTGGTACCTGGAGATGAGGATTGGAAACTCGACCTGGTCTCCGGATCTAAGGTCGAGCTGTCCGAAAAACCTGGGACTTCTTGGGACTTCGAGGGCATTCCTTAACATAATGTCCTGTGGTGCCACAATAAAAGCATGCATTATCCACCCTCCTACGTTCTCTCTCGGATGTCGTGATAGGACTACGTAAACCTCCCACTTGCATAGGTTCCTCAATGCTGGAAGCAGGGGTACTGACCACTGTAGGATGAGAAAGACCCAACTCAGCTCTGCGCTCTGATCGACGTGCATCTACCTGCAGGGCAAAATCCACTAGTTCCTGATACTGAGTGGGCACGGAAGGAATCACTGCTAAGGCATCTTTCATTGAGTTATTCAACCCCCTATAGAATATGACCGTCCGCTTGCTTTCTGGCCATGATGTCTCGGCGACGAATTGGTTGAAACGGGTGATGTAATCTATCAAGGTCCCTCTACCCTGGGTTAGCTCTAACAACTCCAGATGCCTAGACTGTGCCTTGTGTCGGGTGTCGAAGACTCGAGACATCTCTAAAACTAACAAATCAAAATCATAGAGAACCGGACTATTGTTCTCCAGTAAAGGATTAGCCCAAGCGGCAGCTGTTCCGGCCAGGTGGGAAAGGGCAAAGGCCGCTTTAGCAGTGGAATTAGGAAAGGCCAGAGATCTACACAGGAAGTGTAACTTGCACTGATTGATGAAGGTCCTGAACTTCTTGGGGTCGCCTTGATAACGTTCAGGAGCGGCCAAAGGAGAAGGGGTTGGGAGGACCACTGGAGTTGGAGCTGGGGTACTTGCCAACGGAGGAGGTGTGGTTGAAGTGGCAGCATCTCCGAATTCAGAGTCTGCAGGAAGGGAATGCTGGATGCTCTGTATGGAATCTAGCCTTTGGTGAATCACCGTGTTAGCGGCGGCCATATCTGCCCTTAATACTGTAATTGCCTGAACTAAAGCAGCTATGGGTTCTTCCGTGGACCCCTTTATTATCTAACACGACTATATGGCTTCTCAGTCTGTTCTGACTTGAGTGTCGTGTAGACTGTTGAGACCTCCGTCCCCAAGTGACGCACAAGGGAACCAAAAGAAACCCGCTGTGCGACCTTTGAGGCCACAGGTGGGAGATGTTACTTCCCGGATCCACGGAACCTCTGGAACACCGATGCTGCTGCAAAAAGAACGAGGTTAAGTACCAGGCAAATACAATATATATTACAAGAACCAAAGGATCTGAATAGTCTTACCTATCCGGTGTTTGGAAAACCCGGGAAACCTAGAAGGGAGGTTCGAGATTCAGATGAGAGGCGGTCCCCAGAACAAGAGGGAACGCAGACAAGCGTGGATACAGGATGAGCCACCTGTAGAGCTGAAGGCGTAACTTGAATTCCAAAAAGGGCAATGCGTAGAAGTTCCAGCAAAGTACCAAGGGATGATCCGAAGGCAGGTGAGGGTCGTGTCGAGATTCAGCAATAGGTAAGCAGTTCCAAGCAAAGTTACAAAAGGATAATCCGAGGGAGTCCAAATGAGAGTTCCAAGATCAAGGTAAACCAGTAGAGTTATCAAACGTAGCGCCAAACAGGTCTGAAGACAGCTGAGAAGCGATGAGTGCTCCGTGCATCAGGCTTTATATACTGTGCGCTTCGGGGTCATGTGACGTCCACCAAGGTCACTTGGGAAACGCCGCTTTGAATCACGTGAGCAAATGAACGATCTACGCGGAGGTGTTCCACCGCCCCTTCTGCTGTATGTTCTCCATGGCAACTGCCAATGCAGGAAGGGCTGTAACCGAGCCCGTAAATTGTACCTGGTACGGAACTTTCGGTCCTTTGGGTAAACCAAATCACATGAGTCTCGAACCCTGGAGGGAATCGTGTGGTAACCCGAGGAAGGTGTTGTGGAGATGTTAGCAGTGTTCTGGTGTGCAGAGGATCGTCTAACACATATAACAATGCACGGCCTATCATATCAGCATAACAGCAGTTTACCCAGGAGGTGTGTTCTCCTAGTTCTCCATCTAGTTCTGCTCTCTGTTTAGTAGTTTGCAAAGGATTCTGGGGGATTGACAATAGGAAAAATAAATCATTTTGGGGTGGGCTCATCCCCAATGTGCAGCCTATCATATCAACAAAATAGCCCATCTCCTATGCAGTGAGTGTGATGACTGCAAAGTGGGATAAAACTACTGAATGAGGCACATGGTTTGTGGTCCTATAATTGTGGGCTGACATGGAAAACCTTGATTCTGAATGACACATCTGTTTTTGCGCATGCACCCTGCATAAATAATGGGCTCACAAGACAAAGATCAGATGACCTTCCTGTGACGATCAGACACTGCGCTGTTGCACAGCCATGGAGTGCACGTACCAACAAGAACAGTTCATACAGCAACGACTTTAGGCTAAACGCTTTGAATGCTTTATGTGTACACACATCCATTAATGTCTTCTTTAATTGCGAAAATAAGTAGATACAATTGGTATGTTGCATTGTCATTTAATCGTGGCAACAGGGATGGGGTTCATGCACACTGCTTTCTGTTTTCATTTTATTAAAGGCGCAATTATGAAGGCGACCTTGCAGCATATGGTCGTGCATTATGCACTTGCTGCATCGCCATCATACGGCGCACGCCATTTGCTAGACAATGCGCGGTTGCAGTCGGAGACGTATTACAAAGTCATCGGAAACTTTCTGTTTCTAATAATAACAATGGGTGTTGTCCTTGCATACCTTTTATGAGATAATGAGTGGTTGCTCTGGGCCAAGCGATACAATGTCAACAGCAGTGTTTCACTGCTCGTCATAATAACAATGGACCTTATAAAGCAACAGCGGAAACAACTCATTGCAATAGTTCTAACAACTTCCTCGAATCTAAATCCCTTCAGCCTCGGGGCAGAGAAAATAGAGCAAACCACATGCATGGCACGAATTCCTGGTGTGCGACTCCAAAGTGTTGCGATTAGTGATCAATGGTGTGTTGCAAGGGCAGGACAGGTGTGTCCCAGGGCCACCAGAGTAGATGTTGCCAGCCTCTGTTGCAAACGTTTCTTTTACATCCTTTGCATACCAGTTTTGACTTTTTGAATATTCAGGTATTAGAGGGTGTCTATTTAAAAGAAGAGGTGTTTGAGTTTGTCGGGGTGAGCAAATGTATCTTTGAAACAGAGTGTAGTGACTTGTCTCTTTGCCATTTTACCAGACTAACTCCCCAATCAAAGACAGTGGGATATGGGGACATTTCAATTTATGTATCGGTGTAAATAGGCTATTTTCCTAATTAAGATGCACAGATCCAGCAGGTCGGAAAATTGGAGGCCATGAAATAGGAAAACACAACCTGTCTCTCTATTTTGTTTTTACAGTGTTAAGGCTCTCAGGAAAAGGAGCTCAGCAGAAAGAGGACATCTAGACATTGGACTTGCAGGCTATCAGTGAAGCAATTGCGTTAAAAATGTACTGCTAGTAGTGTGTGCCAAGCTTATTTTTCTGAAATGTATGAAAGACTTAAAAACATATTTTCTCTGGCACAAATCATTTCTTTTAAGTATTGGAAATGATTTGATCTCATCAGTGAACTTCGCTATGTACTTATGCAGGTCCTGTCTCCTCACTCTCTGTGCACCTTTTCACTCTGGGCCCTTCAACAATGGGACAGACAGCACCACTCCTTGATTCCCCCCCACTGCTGGCATACTTTATACTGCTGCCGCAGTGGGCACTGGTGCACCTAGTACCCAGTGGTGTAACACAAACGTCATGGCCCCACTGCGAGCCATGCTTGCTCCCCCCCTAACTCAGCAGCAAATCCCGGGTCATGCCACACTCTAGAATGGCCTAGTTTACCACACTTGCGCAATATGTGGGAATGTGCTGCTGCAGGGCTACGCTGCACACTTCAGTAGGAGAACAATGTAAATATCTGTTTTAGAGCATTATACAGCACTTTTTCTGAGAACAATTGGCTAAAATGCCAGAGAGTTTGCAATTGCTTTGTAGGGTAACATCAATCCAGAAGTCCAATACGAATACGTGCAAGTCACCAACAGTGCACAGGAACCTTAATGCATTAATTAATATAGTACTTTGCTATTAAAAATGCCATGACAGCACTTCCAAGATGGCCGCCGGTGCAGGGAGATGTATGTGAGTCTCGCTCCTGCCGGGCCTATTAGCAGCACCACACTAAGCTACGGACCGGAGGGTTCCCGCTCCTCCATCAAGCACCCATCAGTCCCCAGAGACACCGGACCGACTAGGGAAGCAAATTCCCGAGACCAGCTCTCCATCGGCGCAGCGGGAGCGGAGCCCCCCTCCCCCACCGCAGCCTTGGCGCCTCCTGCACAGCACAGTGGCCAGGGCTGCAGCGCTTCGTGGCCCGCGAGGGCCAGCACAAATGGGAGAGGAGCCGGGACAGTGCACCGGCACCGCAGACATCACTGCCCCCCGTGCCTCCCCTGGCGGAGCTTGACAGAGCCCGCTCTGGGGGGCGAGCGCAGAGGCGGAGGGAGATCTAGGCCGGGATCCCGGTGCTGCAGAACCCTGCTGGGAGAAACTGACTCCAGAGGACAGTCTGCGCAGCCCCCGGACCCTACAGACACTGCGGAGGACGCAGGAAGAAAGCAGAGCGTCACCGCGGGGCTCCACCAAGCGCCGGGACAACGAGGCACGGGACAGCTGCGGCAACCGCCGTCCAGCGGGTAGACAGGTGAGAGGCCTCCCCGCTCCCCCATCCCCCGTGGCACCACTGGGACTGTGAAAGGACCCAGCGATCACAAGCTGGGGGGGACATCTACAAGCCCCATATAACAGCAAAGCTGGGCAATAAAGAGCGCAGGGCACTATCAGACCCATTGCAGGAAGTCCCCTCCCCCATCAACGTTCTCTGCACTGACTCACGGCCAGGAAAGGGGCAACAAAATCGGAAAGGAGGGAACAGACTTTGCCCCCCATCACCCATTAATAGCAGAGAGGCATCTACGCCAAGGACCCTACCTAGGGGGATAGCAACGGGAGAGTGCCTGGGCCCATTGCCTCCCCTGCAAATCCTACATGGAGGATTATAAAGTGGGGACACCGCTTCAACCAGAAGGAGACTCCCGGGGGCGCTCCCTTGCAGGGCGCAGCACAGCGCAGCACAGCCACCCTGAAAGAACCAGTAAGACCCCGGGGGAAATGAAAAAGGGTGCAGAGCAACATAGAGGAGCCAATGTCTAAAGCGAAAGGGAAAGGGGGGAGCCAGCAGAACCCACAGCAGTCTGCCAAACAAGACCCCAGTTTGCTACAGATGTGGGCATCAGACACCGCAGTGACAACCAGAGGTAGGTCGCAGGAAGACTCTACTGCACATACAACACACCAGAGCCATGCCTCCTCTGGCACCCAACCCCCGTCAAAAGATGATATGGATGCCTGGTTCGTAGAACTACAGGACAAGCTCATGTCGACGGTACAGGATCAATTCGCTGCCATCAAAACGACATGAAACAGGCAATCCAGGAAGTGAAGCATGATATAGCCAACCTCGGAGAAAGGACAGACACCCTTGAAAAAATTGTCCAGAATGTAGAAGACAAGGCTCTACAAAATAGCGAAACACAAGAGCACCTAGTGCGTTTGACCCACAATCTGGAAATCCAATGTGAGGACCTGGAAAACAGGTCCCGCTGATCAAACATTTGCATTAAAAATATGCCTGAATCGGTCTTGGAAAAGGATCTGAAAAGATCGGTGCAGGAAGTCTTCAGGGATATCATAGAAGCTCAAGAACCGGAAGACATAGGGATAGACCATATTCACAGAGTGGGCCCTAAACGCACAGTGGCACCGGGAGAAAGACCCAAAGATGTGCTTGCAGCTATATCCTCGTATTCGCAAAAAGAACTCATCCTTCGGAGAGCTAGGCAGCTGGATCAAATTAGGATGAACGGGGTAGATATCCAGCTCTATCAAGACCTGTCAGCAGTAACACTCCTAAAGAGGAGAGAAATGGCCCCACTGCTAAGGGAACTGGTTGCGAAAGAAATAAAATACAAGTGGACCTTCCCATTCGGGCTGTTGTTCGACTGGGAAGGAAAGCAAAGGAGGGTGACCACCTGGGAGGAGGGGCTACACATTATGGACTTCCAGGCAGAGGAGGCACTGACCGGAGCCGAAAGGTCAAAAAGGGAACAACAAAAGAGGCCAAGGGGGTGGGAAATGGTCCACCAGAAAAAGACAATGAATGGGAGAGGGAGTCATAAGCCAACCGCAAAAGAATAAGGGGCCCAACAATGTAACGTATGGAGGGGGTACGGTCTTTATCCATGGAACGTGGAACGGTACCCAGTGAGGGGATCGTGATATTTGGATCAATTAGACCCGGCGAGGACCAAGAACGACTCGCATCAAGGCCTGAGGAAGGTGCAGGGTTTAGGACCCCCCGCAAGGTTAGCCTCAAGTGCACAGAGGGAAGGGAACGATAGGCGTAACGCCAGAGCTACCATAGGTACCCAGGCCCTCCTCGGGTGTAATGTTATACGGTTTATGGTTGGGGAGAGTTGGGGAGTTCGGAGGGAAGGGGGGGGATTATCCGGAAGAGTGCAGGGACCAAAGTTCCCAGACTATTAGGCAGCCCACAGGGACCGGCTGAAATGGGGGAAATACGAATCCTGGCTCTGAATGTTAGGGGCCCGAACTCCCCAGTGAAAAGGAAAAAGGTGGAGAATATGCTCAGGAAGGACAAGGCTGATGTGCTCCTGCTCCAGGAAACTCATATCAGAGCGCAGGATAGGGGGAAGATCCGCCTTAGAGGGTACAATGTACTAGCGCAATCAAACGCAAATGAGAAACGAGCAGGGGTGATGATAGCAACAAAGGGGGGAATAGAAGCAATTCTGATTGACAGGCAAAAGGACAAGGGGGGAAGATACGCATTTGCCAATATCAAAATACACAGGCCAAGATGGATTACTACGGGATACAATGGGAAAGTTGGAGGGGTATGCAAAAGGTGAGCTACTAATAGGGGGGGGGTTAATATGGCATGGTGCCCTCTGATAGACAGGAGTGCGGGGGGAACCCACCATCAGGGCGCCCCTTCCGAACGCCTCAAAAAATGATGGAAGGTATGGCACTTGTGATGCATGGAGGGAGCATGAAGGACAAAACAAGGGATATACATACTACTCGCACGTACACAATACGATGTCGAGGATTGACTACTTTTGGGTGTCTGCTGGGATCCTGGGTAAGATACAAGGGATGGAGCTTGGTCCCATATCACTGTCAGATCACGCACCACTATGGCTGGAGCTAACGACTCCAGGGACGGAGGGAGGCCTTTGGCGATGGAGACTGCCGCAGGATCTAATATCAGACCCAGTGATGGGAGAGGCCCTAAGGGATAAGATTACAGAATTCTTTGAGCACAATGATTCAGCGGATGTCCCTTTGGGCACTTTGTGGGAAGCGTTCAAGGCAGTAATCATGGGTCACATCATCGCCCTGAAAGCAACAAGGGACAAACAAAGGCTTCAATGGGAACGGGAGCTGGAAAAGAAATTATCGGAACTTCGTAATGAACTTGTGACTACCCCTACCAGAAACTTAAAAAGGGCACTGAAGCACACGCAATGGCAACTAGATCTCCTTTGTAATAAAAAGGCAGAGAGATCCCTTCTATATCTTAAGCAGAGATACTACATCAAAGCCAACAAGGCAGATCGATATTTGGCTAGACAACTCTCTGCGAAGCAAAAGACTATGACCATCCGGAACATTAAGAACACACAAGGGGATACGTTAACGCATACCAAAGATATTGGTTAGACATTTAGAGCATTCTACCAGAAACTTTATGCAACAGAGCATCCGGATGAGGCAGAACAGAAAAGTTTCCTGGACTCAATCACCATTCCAAAAATATCAAAAGAAGCCAAAACAGCACTAGATGCCCAGATAGCAGAGCACGAAGTAAAGAAGGCTATAAAAGACCTCCCGCTCAACAAAACACCTGGCCCGGATGGCTTCACAGCCTCATTCTATAAAAAATATGAAGACATCCTAACCCCAATCATTACCAGATTGCTAAACTCCTTCAAAGACAGTGGGAATGTAACCCCATCCATGAACAAGGCAAAGGTATTAGTATTCCATAAACAAGGGAAAGACCCATCCCTCCCAGGCTCATATAGACCCATTGCCCTGATACATTTGGATTCAGAGATATATACAAGAATCTTGGCAGCCAGACTCTCCCCGCTCCTTCCCTCCCTAATTAGCACGGATCAATCAGGATTTATCCCGGGGAGGCAGAACCATGATAACCTAAGGAGGCTAATACACCTGATAGAAAAAATAAACTTCTCCCACACCCCAGCAGTGCTTTTATCACTGGATGCCGAAAAGGCTTTTGACCGGGTAGAATGGTCCATTCTCTTTAAAACCTTGGAATACATGGGATTTGGGAAACAATATATGGACATGGTCAAGGCCAACTATACCTCCCCTTCGATCAGGATAGCAGTAAACGGGGAGCTCACGGAAAGGGTAGAGATCCATAGGGGAACGAAACAGGGCTGCCCGCTTTCTCCACTCCTTTATGCACTATTCCTGGAACCGCTGCTAATCAAGATTAGGGAATCGATCCAAATTAGGGGGATTGAGATGGTGGGCCGACAACATAAGGTGATAGCATACGTTGACGATATGCTCCTAGCACTTGAGGAGCCTACACACACCCTGCCCTCTGCCATAATGCTGCTAGAATCATTTGGGGCCATCTCGGGTCTAAAAATTAACAAGAATAAATCAGAAATCCTAAATTTAGCTGGGAGTAGAGAGACATTAGACAGGGTGGCAGGACTATCGAGCCTAAAAACAGCGGAGGAAGGCATTAAATATCTGGGCATAACACTTACACATAAAGTAGAAGCCCTATACAAAAGGAACTACCCCCTTCTAATAACCAAACTAAAAAAAGACCTAGAACGGTGGTCCCCGCTAAATATTTCATGGTGGGGAAGAATCCAGTCAGTGAAAATGAACACTCTTCCTAAACTGTTGTATTAATTTCAGGCCCTCCCGATAATTATCCCGAACTCCTTCTTTAAAACACTGGGAAAATCAATCTCGTCATTCATTTGGAAAGAGAAACCCCCAAGACTATCCAGAACAGTCCTAACATCTCACATTAGAGAGGGGGGCCTAGCACTCCCACATTTTAGAAACTACTATCATGCGGCGCAACTGTGGATCCTGAAAGAATGGCTGGGGGGCGATCAGCGAACGATCTGGGTAACTCGGGATAGGGCGGTCGCAAGAACACCTCTGGAGGATCTCTTATGGAAACCTAAACATCAGAGACACCCAAACATGCGCATTAGCGAGATCATGAAAGCCACATTGAATGCATGGGATGAGCAGACGCGGAAAGGAAAGTTAACCACAGCAACCACCCCCTTTACACTTATATGCAGGAACCCACAATTTCCACCAGGTCAAGAGCACAGCGCTTTCGCAAACTGGGAAGAGGCAGGATGCATGAAAATAGGGGAAATGTTTGTGAACAAGGAAGTGAGATCATTCGCGGAATGCAAGACACTATGGAACCTCACAGAAACGGACAGGTCCAAATACAAACAGCTCAGACATTGGCTAACGACCCCCGAAATAATGCAGGCGGCGACAAGGGAACTGACTGCCTTTGAAAAATACCTCCTCTGCAACTCAGGAGACAAGAAATTAGTCTCCGCCCTATACAACTTCATAAACACTTAGGAAGCGGAACTAAAATGCGCTTACATGAAAAAATGGGAAAGGACATTGGAAGAAGATATTCCGACCCAACAGTGGCAATCATTATGGGCGGACATCCCCAAACTGACAAGAGCAGCCCAGACTAGGGAAATGTGGATCAAGGTAGTCACTCAATGGCACTACACACCAGAGAGGCTCAACAATATGTATCCGCAAACGTCAAACAGCTGCTGGAGAGGCTGCACAGATCCCGGCACATGGAGACACATCTGGTGGGACTGCCAAGGAGTCAAAGGCTTTTGGACAGAAGTGATTTCGGAAATGAAAAAGATATTTCCAGAGACGGACCGACTCGAGCCCAAAGTGTGGCTCTGCGGACTGAAAGGGCAATTACCCAGAAAGTATACTAGGGCGCAATAGAGAAGCTTTATGGGCCTGGTCATTGTGGCGTGGGCCACAATAGCGCAGAACTTGAAGAAGAAAGACCCACCACTAATATACACATGGCTTCAAAAAGTCGGGTCGCAAATGACCATGGAAAAGATCACGCATCATCTTCAAAGCACAAAGGGCTCCTTCATGAAGCAATGGGGGGTGTAGTTGAATACCTACGATCAGATCATATGGAACAATGGTGCCCACATAACATCAGAATTACGGACATATTCATAGTCGTTCAAGAGAACAATAGAATATGGAGAGCTCTTCCGGATGGGGGCGGGTCGGGGAGGGGGGAGTTTGGGGGAAACTGTTGATTTTTATGTAACCATTTGAGAAAATAATAAAAATAAGTTTTAAAAAAAATGCCATGACAGAATGAAAACATGTCCAACTGGCTGCACAATGTAGACCAGTCTAGACACGTAATAACATATTACAGTAAAGGATGCCAGGCCACATTTAGACATACCTAGACTGGTTGCACCAAAATGCCAGTAAAAGCAAAAACATTTATCATGGTTATTTTACCACAGAAGCCTAGAAAACTATACAATGCCGCAGTAAGAAACGGCTAAACTGGCAGCATTCAAATGCCAGTCTTGCCAGGTAATTAGACTGGGCAAGACTGCTTTATCAGAGATGCCCAGATAAATAAAAGTCAAGCCAAACTTAGAAATGACTAGACTGGCTGAAGCCAATACCACATTTCATGCCTGCTTAGCCTGGACATTGATGACAATTATGATTTATCACACAATACCTGTCCCACCCCACCCCCACACATCCTCTCTCCCTCCCACCACCTGCCCCAACCCCTAAAATCTGCTTATCCGCCCATAATTACCTTCATTTCCCTTTTTCTTGTCCCAGTGCTTACGTATGAGGCTTCTTGCCTCATAGGTAAGTACTGGGATGAGGAAGAGTGGGACTAGGAGTAATGAAGATTATGGGTAATTAAGCCAGGCATTACCTCCATGTCCCTCTACCTCATCCCAGTACTATGTATGAGGCAAAGTGCCTCACACACAAGTACTGGGACAAGGAAGAATAGGACTATGAGTAATGAAGATTACCAATAAATAACCAAGGGATTAAACACAGGTAGTGGTGCAACACCATTGAGCTGGCAGAGCTTCAGCCCTCCCCCCATTTTTCCCATTCCCCCAATTCCCCCCTGAAATTTTGGGCTATGTTGACTCAAACTGGCTGACCTATGGAGCCGTTGCCGGACAGAACAGGACACAAATCTTAAACTGCACCTGGGTTTCGCTGTTAACAAAGGCTTCACAATTATTAACGTACAGCATTTCATTGTTAGTACATGCATTCAAATGTATAATTCTTTAGGCAATTAAAATCTTGATGTGGGTTAGCCTCCCCCCGTAATTTAGGTTGTGTTGCACCCCTGAAGTCAAGGACACACACCATTCACCATACACACACACGCACACGAGCCACCGATACATTTAATTGTGTACCCTTTCACCATACAGGCACACCCAGGCAGCAACCCATATATATTTAGTGTGCACCCTTTCACCATACACTCACACAGGCAGTCACCTATACATTTAAGTGTGCTGTCGCGGTTTATTACACGGTCACACCCAAGTCAGGGAGCTCCTTCCCCCACAATGAATGTGGCACACAATAAAGTGCTTTTGATTTTTTTGAAGAGTTTAATGTGGTAAGGCCTCCAACCCGTCTTGCACACAACTCCAAAAAATACCCGGTGCCACAATGGACTTGGAACCAGGTCGGTGTGTACTAAAAATATATTTATTAATTAATTTGTTTAGCCAAATATCACAAATAGATTACATCAGCCACCAATATTGTGGAAACACAAAAACACAATGACTTCCATAAAGGCACTAACATAGAGATATTCTCTCACAACTAATTCCTTTTAGATCACCCACTAAGACAGAAGAAGAACAATTCAACACACAGTGATAGCAGATTTGTTAAGCGTTCTCCCAGCAACCCTCAACCCCCAAACATCAATTAGGCTTGATTCCTTTGAATGGAAGGCAGTGGCATGGAGTGGGAACACAATGGGAAAAACGGATTTGTGGTCAAGCTCACAGAAACAATATGGGAGACACAAAGGTAATGGGAACATTTGTTTTGCAGAGCACAATGGGAAAATCGGTTTGGAATTGTTTAGCACAGCTGCAACGGCAAAGAATAGAAATAAATGGGAAATTCGTTTTTCTACACATAAAAATAACACACAGGGCTTTGGGGTTTTTATCAGGGCACAATGAGAAAATCGATTTTGGGATGTTTAGCAGAGATGCAATGTAAGACAAAATGCAAACTGGAAAATTTGTTTTGCAGAGCGCAATGGAAAAACAGTGACAATTTCATTTTGCAGAGCACAATGGGAGCACATGGACAACTCCGTTTTGCAGAGCACAATGGGAACACAGTGTCAATTTCGTTTTGCAGAGCACAGCGGGAGCAAAGGGACAACTCTGTTTTGCAGAGCACAATGGGAACACAGGGACAAATTCGTTTTGCACCTTTATTTTATTTATTTGCATTTATAAAGCGCACAGAACTGCCCTGGGGCATTGTGGCGCTGTTACAGCAGTCTTGAACTTAAAACATAGCATAGGTATAGAGTAGAGACAAAGTCTGGTGACAAAGTACACCAGTTTTTTCGTATTAGCACATGCGATTCGTTGGTTAAGCTTTGCTGTGGTTACAGTGTAAGCATAGCTGTGCTTGGGAACATTCGCATTAGCCTTGTGACAATGAACTTAGATGTTATGCTATGCTGTGGTTACAGTGCAGGCATAACTGTGGAGGTGGATAGACTTTAGCGGAATAGATGTGTTTTTAAGTTTTTACGGAAGGTGGGATATGATTTTTCATTCCTTAGTGAAGTAGGTAGGGAGTTCCAATTTTGAGGTGCTGGAAGCTGTGCACAGGCACTACTGGGCTTCCCACTTCTTATTTATTATTTATTTATTTGTTTTTGGTTATATATAACCTTTACAAAAGTTAAAAGAATAGGAAAAAAGAACAAATAAGTACATTTGTACAGGCATTACAATTCATGTAAAACACAGACATAAAGCAATATACATAAAATACACAATACACACAAATTATGCTTATTTAACATAAATAAGGTTAAGACCAACCTAATTTGCAATCAAAAATCCATCCAATTCATTCTATTGCACGTAATTTCATAGAATCCTCTATCAGAAAGAACTTCCTCCAATTTTAAATAAGAAAAATGACATGTACAAAATTAAAAAGAAAACATTGTAGCCTATACATATTTATACTACTAAAAGCATTGTCCAACAGAGAATAATCTATACAATACCGTATGTAAGACATTATAAAACAATAAGTAATAACTCAACAGAGGAGGGTGGTGCCTTACATCCAACTTTTAGGCATAGTTTGAACAAAGTAGTCAAAAAGAGGACAACGGCAATATGAAGTGAAACCATGGAGCATTTTCCATCACAAATTGTTAAGGTTTACTCTTTCGGGATTTGTCACACAATTACTAAAACATCTTATGCGTTCAAATCTTAAGGAAAGACAGTCAATAAGAAGATGCCTTAGCGTTTCAGTACAAACAATTTCTTGACAAAACCTACAGGCCGAGGGTTCACCACCCCTTGTTTCCCTTATATCTATGATTGGCTTTTAAGATGCCCCCAAATTAGCTAGAGATTCCAGACATTCTGTTTTTAAGTTACCTAGGTAACCAGAAACAATGGAACCATTATCCAAACCACCCCTCATCATATCATACAGAGTGGATTTGGGACAGGTTATCAATTGCCTAAAGAGGGCGATCCTTCTCCTCATAACCACATTTTCCATCGAGAATAGTCCAAGCTCGTAGCATATAGCCACCAGAGGTACAGACATGGGGAGACACCCAAGGACAGACCTCAAAATACACGCTTCATATTTATATAGTTCTCCTCTACCCCAATTGGGCAGTAGCTCTAAACCATAACAAAAATGCGGAATAACCTTGCATCTATAGTAGTGGAGAATTGGCAAAAAGGAACATTTCCCATACTTCTTGTCGATCTTTTTAAGCTCTGCTATTTGTGGGCCAACTTTCCACTCTTATTAATGTCTATAATGTGCTTTTTATTATATCCAAAGATAGGGAAACCCAGATAGCGTATGGAGGATCTTACTGCCAGTTTTTCGTGATTTAGGAACCATGAGAACAGTAGACCTACCACAGACCCTCAAGATGACTGTCCTTTACACATTTATGTTAAGGGAATTTAACAATGTATACTCTCTGAATGCCGTTAACATATGCTGCCCCCCTCCAGGGGTATGGTCGTAAAACATAAAATCATCTGCATATGATAGAATGTGACAAGAAGCCAGCATTATTGAGATGCACTTGAAGCCTAGAACCCTCATGAAGATGGTACAGGATGGATGGAAGGGGCGGAGGGAAGCCCTACATGAAGGAGTTTCGACCAAAGAATATTCCTATCTACCAGGTCAAACGCCATGGAAAGATCAATAGAGGCCATGTAAATTGGTATACTATTTGACTTCCAGGCTTTATCTTGCAAGATCTTTAATAGTAGGGCTCCGGCATCTGTCCCCACATTCTTTCCAAACCCAAACTGAAACTTAGACATGATATTATAATTATCCAACCACTCCTGTATATGCTGCAGCACAAGTCCTGCAAAGATTATCGAGTCAGCGCCCAGGAGGGCTTTTGGCCTGTAGTTAGCTGAGCAAGATCCATCTCCTTTCTTATATATCTGCACTATGTATGAAATATGGCAGGTCTACGGAATAGACCTTGTCATAACAATATCACTGAAGAGAATCAAAAGAATTTTAGACCAGAGATCAACATTCCCTTTAAGAATAACATTTGCTAGAGCATTGGGGCCAGCCGCTCGAGACATAGAGGCCCTCACTATAAGAGATTTAATGTCATCCTGCAGTATTTAGAAGTTCCAAGGTGAATTTTGAACAGATGCAGGGAGTTGACAGGCAACCCTCGAGGGAGCATAAAGGGAGCAAAAATGGCCTTCCCATTGCTCCTCAGTTATTGCATAGATTTTCACAGTTATTTGGGAACATTCCTTGCAATTAATCAAAGCCCAGAGGAAGAGTCCCTTAAGGCAGTAAGCATATTTTCACTCTCAGCTTGGTAGAGGGAAGCCCGATTACTTTTTATTCGATTTTTCCATTTATTACTAACCCTCTTCAGCAATACCACTTTTTCTGTTGGTGAAAAGGTTGAGTTACGGATCTGCCTAAGTTCCTTTTGCCTGCAGTTTTTCAAATATTTGACCTTTACATCATAAATATGGTGCTAGGGTAATTTCTGTTGGTCGGCAGAGCCGTACACGGGGTCCGCGGACCTCCAGCCCTCGGAAGGCCCTAACTCTTTCTGCGTCCCAAAGAAGTAGAGGGGCCACACAAGAACAATTAATTACTGCTGTTTATTAGAAGAAAGAAGCAGGGACAAATACATGGAGCATAGGTTCCAGGCAACTTCTCATCATAGTCGGGCTCGCAGGCCCGTTTGTACCTGAGTGATGTAACAGTTTGCGTCAACTGCAAAAGCTCATCCCCAAACCTATCGCCACTCCGGGTTGGTTCCCTGAGTGGTAGGTTCAGTATAGGACCATATAGTGGAAAGGGCTGGGTGGATCAGAGGTCAGGTGGTACGCTTGGTTCGTCCCTAGAAATTGTTACTTCGAAAATGATACAACGATAGAGTTAGAGATTGGTTGTGTGGTATTGTCGTCAGTGGTTAGCCCCCTCTGTCCTGATTGGTCCATCAGCGAGCCCCCAAGCCTGCGACCATCGTCGTTCCCAGTCCGCAATGTACCTGGTGCTGGCAACAATGTATGACTATGTGTCAGTGAAAGACAATGGACAGGTTCTGCTACTGCTATTAGAGCACTCCTTTTCCATCGCCGCCTGTGTCTGAGTTGTTACGACTTTGTTGCAAGAGGGGTCCCAGACGTGGGACACCAGTGTTTCTTCAATCTTCAGGAATTTACATTGTATCAGGTCGGCCTGGTCACGTGTTGAGAGAAGATGGCTGAGGCTGAATTACGGGGATTTAATTTGTATTTTGCTTTGGGTAGTTGCAGCAGTGGCAGGTGTCACCTTGGCGTGGAGAGTGCGGAATGTGGATTGCAACATCGCAACCTTGGCTGCAGTGGCTCCAGTCAGGGGCTGTTTGGCGTGCTCAGCACCTTGTAGCTCCGTATGAGCTGCTTCTGGCTTGTCAGCTCTGTTGTGAGGCCTACTTCGGCTTGGTTGTATATCGTGGCATAATGTCCATAGGGTAAGGGGGTGTGGGACGCAGTGTGGTTCTTTCTACATCGGTCCATCTATAGGGCCTTATCCCCAGGGTTAGTAGCATGAAGCCTCTGCAAGCACATACACAAACTCTTCCGGCGTCTTGCATTTCTGCGATGCGGTTCCTGGCCTATGTGGACAATAATAACGATGCACGTCTGTGAGTGTAGTAAATGCTATATTTACATCGTCCTGTGTCCAGGAATGCAGTCCCCTTCAGCAAATGCGCCTGCCACCGGATACTTTCCATCCCTTCTTCCCACCACCAGATGCCGTACACTATCATTTTGTGATCCTTTTGCCGCTGCATTGTCTTCCGATACAACATACCGCCGGCATAGAACACTTTTCACACATCTTGTCACTGCACACTGCAGTGTAATGAAACATTTGACCACACTGCAAACAGAGAAGTAGGACGCTACAGCGGTTCCAGATATGACTTTTTCCAGTACGCACACTGCTACATACAAAGGGGCCAGCCATGCACACAGTAGTGCAGACCCTTGGAACACACACCGCAACACTGTCCTCCGATACACCATGGCAGTATTTCCCAAAAGCTTTCACGCACAGCACGCTTCCCTCCAGCCAACCACCAGCTGCATCCACTGTTCGCCGACAGCACGGCGTACCACAGCCCAATGCAACATCGGTTCGCGGAGTGAACAGGGATCCAGATATCACTAATTTTTTGGGAGCTGCATTTCAGTGTTTTTCAAAAAAATGACTGGCCTGATTTCCACCAAACACACAAAAGCACGTTTTCTGGCCCAAGCCCCCACTCCTGCTGCAAATTTGGTAAAAATCCATCCAGTCAATCGGCATGTAGCCGTTCCCCATTCAGTCTATAGGAACAACAAAATTGGGTTTCCCCTATAACCCCCCCTCCCGTACGAAACCTCGCCCAACTTCGCGAAAAAATTCAGAGCCGCCATATGCTTTTTTGGCAAAGTTTGGTGAGGATTGGTCCAGGGGGAGCGAAGTTATAAGCCGCCGAAAAAGTGCTCTTCCTATGAGTTTAGCTCATATATTTTGAAAACATTATGACACAATTTATTGAACTTCGGTATCAATAGGCAATGAGATTAATTGCTTTGAGTTTTTGTGTAATATTGGTATATATATTTTATTGACAATGTATCTATAGTGTTAACATGTGCACATGTTTTTAAATAGTACACCTTGTCCATGAGTAAATCCATACCTTTGGGTTACACAAAAAGTTAACTGTAATCTGAGCATTTCTAAGAACTTAAATAACAGTATATAAAAACGGATTTTTTTTGCAAAATGTTATGATTACTGTGTCTGTCATTACCTATACCACACTGATGGAAATCCAGACCTTTGTTATTGATTATATTTCTTATGGATAATAATTTAAATGTAGTATATTATCCTATAATCTATACTATATTTGATTTATTGAATTTTGCTATACTTCTGTTGCAACATTGCATACAAAAAATGTAGATGCAGGGGGATGTAGGTACTAAGTAACATACTGTTCTTATATTGCAACCGGGCAGGTGGATGAGGTACAACACGTGTTACTTTATTGCATGATATTAAGGATTGTTGATTAATAATATTTTGTTTTCAAGTACTATCATAAATGATAATTTCATTATAATTAGAAATAATTTTGAAAAATCGCAATGCATACAATCCTCAACATTGTTCTGTCATTCACCTTCCTACATGTTACATGGACAGTAATCCATCCAAATTAGTATGATTGTGGAATAATTACATGGAATATTTTATTTTGAAAAGGGTCTATGCATCTATTAATATAATGTTGCTCGACATATAAAATTCCATTCATGAAAATCAACATGACAATACAGCTTATTTTTGGTGTCAATAATTGAATCTGTTTATTTGTGAAGGATGACAGCATGGTGTTAACTCTAACAACCAGTTCCATGTGACACCAGTGACATTCAACAGGTACATTTCAAAATCAATTCTTTTAAAAAATGCTATATTTCCTCCAAATTTTTTTATCTTTTTAACAAATACATTTTTTAAAGTTTTTACTAAAATTCTTTCAAGTGTATTACTGTGTATGTGTTGTATGGATAACTAATGGTGGAAAATGACCAATCAAACAGCTTTACTTATGAAGATGCAATCTTTGTGATCAAAGAAGTTAACGTTAAATGCACTAGCAGCTATCCAATTTTTTTTATGTGTTGTTATGTTTAAGGAGTCTACCCCTTCAACACCCATCTGAGGCTGTATCAGTTTACATTTCTTCCATTCGGCCTGCATGGAGCTCCTGCCACCTTCCTAAAACTCATGGATAATGACTTACAGCCCTATCTATCATTCACGGGGGCCTATTTGAAAGATATGGTGATGCATAGTGGCAGTTGGGAAAAACATCTATGCCATCTCTATAAGGTCACTAGGACCTTCCGATGAGCAGCAGGACTCCGAGCCAACCCCACAAAAGTCCTCAGGTCCAAAGTGCTGTGAAGTACGTAGCGTACTTTGTGGGGATTGGTCTAATTCAACCCCGAGCTGAGGAAGTGAAGGCAGTAGTATTAACTCTCCCATCAAAAACCAGGCAGGAGCTCAGAGTAATCCTGGGGCTTTCCGGCTATTACTGGCGGTCTATCCAGAATGATTCCACCATTGCTGCAAATTTAACAGACAAGCTTAAGAACGCGCAGCCCTACAAATTTGTCTGGCCTCGAGAGGAGCAACATAGTTTGGATGCCCTAAAGAAGTCCCTTTGTAATGCGCCCATTCATAAGGTGCCAGACTATAGCAAGGAGTTCATCCTCCAAACTGATGCATCCAAAGTGGCCCTAGCAGTCATCCTGCCCCAGTTGCATGAATGCCAAGAACCGCCATTTTTGCATGCTAGTAGGAAATTGTTCTACCAGGAACAAAATTATGCAACTATGAAACTGGAGGCTCTGACTATCAAGTGGGCCATTAATAGTTTGACATACTATCTAACGGCATGAAAATTCCTGGCATATTACCGACCATTCACCCTTCACATGGAGGTATTTGCGGAAAAACACCAATGGCAAAGTAATGAGGTGGTTTTTAGATTTACAGCCTTTCTGTTTCTCGATAGAGCAGGGGTCTGCAACTCTTGGCTCTCCAGATGTTTTGTACTTCAAATTCTGTCAGCCCTAGCTAGCATAGTCAATGGTGAGGGATCTTGGGAGTTGTAGTCCAAAACATTTGGAGAGCTGTGGGTTGCAGAATTCATTGATAGAGCAACGTAACGGCAACGAGCAAGAGAATGTAGACTTTCTGAGACAGTACTCCCTAGGCTGGCTGAAGGAGGGTTTAATGCCAACGGTGGGCATATGTGACCAATCCAGGGAATGTATTCCCTCACCTCAAGGGGGAGCGATCCCCCTTGAAACTAGGCCGTTTAGCCCACTAAGCTTAACACCCCCTAGGGAACAGGGCAAGCAGGATCCCACTGAGGGCGACCCCCCCTTAGAGGACAGGCAAGGCGCAGAGATGGATTTCAGTTATCATCATTTATATCAAGATCCAAACATTTTTGTTGGCTAAATGGGAATTAAAGTGTGTGATAACTTGAAACTGCTTATACGAATAGCTTGTGCGGTTTCTGACCCTCTGTGTACTCTGTCATTGCCTGAAAGAAGGGACCAGTGGTTAGTGCCACCCCCTAACACAGGGAAAGATAAAGAGCCAATTTGAACTCAGCAGGGGGACAACGGAAACCTGTGCCACTGCTAAGGTGCAGAGACCTCATCCTGGAATATGTGGCAGGTCCAGGGGCGTAGGAGACACATAAAATCTGGGGGGGACAGGGGACATCCTGGGGACTTCGCTTTATTTATTTATTTATTTATTTATTTATTGTGTTTTAGTCAAAGAGCTCGACTTTTCACAAAATTAGAATTAAAATAGCAGTACGTGTTAAATTAAAAATATCACAGCATAAAACAAGAGAAAAGAAGAAAAGAAAACAAGAAAATTAAAGGATGCAGCAGCAAAGAACATGTCTTTGTATGTTGCATTTCTGGATTTTTCATCTGACTATGAGCTCATGGTGAGAGAGAGGAAATAACAATTACTTCCAGTGGGCCACAGCTAGGACGCCAGCTCGTTAAGAGGTAGATCACCTGTAAATGGACTCCTGCCAAATAAAGGAGTTGAAGCCTTTTCTACCAACTGCAAGTTGCTACTTTGTTGTGAGGGGCAAGGAGACGTGTGTGTCTCTTGGAATGGAAAGATGGGGGTTTCAAAGAAAGAGGAAATCTTGTTTGTACCTCTGAGTAAGCCCTGTTATAGGAGTAGAGGGACCAGATGTGTGATGTTGCTGCTTTGACTGTCCTCCGGCGGTGGGATACAGCAAACAAAGAGGATGAGCGATTGCAAGCCCACACCCTTATGAGCACTCCCCAGGTCAGCTGCCGGATGTGTCGGACCCGGGGGATGCCTAGTAGGTGGGGTGTATGTGGACCCAGGGGGTGGCCAGCGTGACAGCCCGCTATGTGGGATGCCCCTCTATCACCCCCGCGAGGGCCGGGCCAGCGTCTCACGATGAGTCTGGTCCCTTTTATTCCATCTCATGCTGGCTTCAGAGACTAGCCTTTCTTTGGCTTTGTTATTCTGAATGCAGAGCTGGACTCTGTTCCTTTCTCGTTTAACATTTGCTGTAAAGCCTGGTCTATTTGATTCTCTCATATGTTACTAGAACGGCAGAGCATGGGTGTTACTTTCTTTGCCTCTCCCTTGTCTCCCTGCTTGCTTGCTTAATACATACCTCCTTGCTTGAACACTCAACATATTCTCCCTAACACAGCAAAGGCAGCTGCAGTCTGTCTTAACTTCTATTTGTTCCGTGTCTTGAATTGGCCTCTTATTTCCGCTTTTTTGTCTGCAGGGGAAAGGCATTTGCCAGGCACTGCCATGATGGTTCTACCTGGCCATAAGAGGGCAACAGCTAGCCAATATTGGAAGAACATGGACATATTATGCCAGATGGATGATTGGAGGGCTTTCTTGCCCTGTTTTGGAGCCTGGCCCCTACAGCCATGATGGGGG
This sequence comes from Ambystoma mexicanum, assembly GCF_040938575.1. Taxonomy (NCBI): domain Eukaryota; kingdom Metazoa; phylum Chordata; class Amphibia; order Caudata; family Ambystomatidae; genus Ambystoma; species Ambystoma mexicanum. Next base: position 669,048,184 of record NC_090927.1, on the reverse strand, counting down.
GAGGGGCCTATTACTTTTGGTTGTACGTACCCTTTGAGGGTGGGCAGACATTGCCTCCTGCTTTAGCCCACTAAGAGCTCTGCTTTGCAACTTTATCACACATACCTGTCAGGTGGTATGTAACTCAATGCTACTAATGTTATCAGCTTCAAAAGTCTGGAATCCTTTGCCACATCAACTAGGGTACAGGCTTGCCACCTGAGACTTAACCATGTCTGAGTCCGCATCTGTCTCCCTGTGGGGAAGACACACACAGAAAGAGCAGGGCACAGTGCCCTTGTAGGTTTTTCACACTTCTTCCTCGGGGTGGGCACAATTCACTCCGCAGAGAAAGTGGCACATGCTGGCCAACCTTCTCCCACTTTGACAATGTCACCCAAAGAGTGAAATTGGCCATTTGAAATACCTCTGTCGACTTATTATTGCGCAATCCACACTGATGGGTTTCAGCACCTGCTTAACGTGAGATGGCAATTAAGGGCATTTGATCACTCATTCTGATCACGAATTGGCATTTATCTGGGGTCATGTTAAATTTATTTATTTATTTATTTATGTGTAGCATCACGCAAAACCCCCAAGCATCAAGGCGCAAAGTAAACTGCATGGGGTGGACCACTTCCATTGGCGCACGTTTTTATTTTTCTGCCACAAAAAATTGAAGATTTTAGCGTAAAAGGCAGGTGAAATCACATTGCTTTTCCACTTTGGAAGAGTGTAAATACCTCACGCAATTAGCGATTGCTGGCGGAATTGACAATGGCTTCCTCTGCATTCTGCCCACTTTTGCCAGGTTTCATTTCCAAGCAGAGCCCAGAGGAATCCCTTTCCTTATTTCCAGCGTGAGAATCCATGCTGGCAGTAAGGCCGCATTTGTCTGGTGGAGTGGGAAATACAGGGGGCCCTGGTGTGTCCACTCAGCTCCCGAACTCCACCCAGAAAATGCACGAAAATCCGGCTCATTAGAAAAAGCGACAGTAATGGTGTTTTCCACCACTTTTTCTGAACCAATTGACCTGGAAAATGCTGTGTTGCATCGGAAGCTGAATGCATTCACTCTGCCTATTATCCCACCGGAAGATTAAGCCAGGTGCTGAAGACAGGTGTTACATATTCCTGTGCACAATCTGCATTTGGAGAATTAACTAACTGAGCTACATTACAAATGGTATCTCCTCTGGGGCTTTACCGTCTTAACCCCTTAACTGCCGTGGGTATTTCCCCCAAGTGCCAAGGCCTTTTTTGTGATTTCGGTATGTCGCCATTCAATCCTTTGTAACTTCTTTGTTACATGAGATATCTCCGCCAAAGTTGGCCCCTTTTTTCCCACATGTAGACGGTCGTAACGCCATGCAGGAATCCTAGTTTGCTGTAGGGGGGTGACAGAAAATAACCAAAAAGGAGAACATTCCAATAAACTGTTGAACAAAGAAGCCTGTGGTGTTTTCCTTGTAAGAGCTAGGAACAAATGGTTTGCTGTGCTGGATTCGCTATTTTCCAGGATTTCAAGAACAGATTGAGTGGAAACCAAAATAACATATTTTGATATGCTAATCAGCCGTTTTGTGAGAGGTAGGCGATTTTGGTGATTTTTGTCCAATAGGACATGCGTGGACGGAATGGAAGAAAAGGGTAGGAAAGCTGAATGGGAAGCCAGAAAGGCATACATTTCTGGAAAGTAGACAATACTCTAAGTTTAGGAAGGATTGATTTGCACAGGTCAGGCAACAACTATGTAGGGAAAGATTCCCTAGTTTGGGGGAAATCTGGAAAATGACAGAAAAAACCCCACAATTTCCGCACATTTCACTCTGGTCACCCACCGAAACACGCAGCCAACAACACATGACCTACCTTCCCGCGTTCCCACAGGTTTCCCAATGAAAACGGTACCTCACATGTGTGGGTGCACCTACCTGGGTGCAAAGGGAAAAGCCTAAAACACTGGTAACCCCAAGTTCTTTTCACACAGCAGATTTTCAGGAATTTTGCTCATGTGGACAACCTACAGATCTGGGCCTAGGGTGTCGAAGCCACGAAGGAAAACAGGGAACCCCATGCATTTCCGAAAAGAAGACACCCGTGGGAATCCTCAGAGGTCTGACTTGCGCAAATCGCCCCATAATTTATGACCCACAATCCCTGACAAAGTCTGAAATTTAGTGGAAAAAACACAATCCTCACTTTGTCTGGGATTGTGGGTAATAAATTGTGGTCTAGTGGGCCACACCCAAAACAAGTAATAATATATATATATTTTGTTTTGCCCTTCCCTAGGGGCATGTGGGCACATGTGTGTGGCCATCTTCCCCCAGTGGGAGTCAAAACGTACTTCCCCAGGCTTGGGAGGGGTGGCTCTGCCAATATTTGCAGTGGCCTCTCCCCCCCACCCCAAAAGGATGGAGGGCATCTCATGTACCCCTTCCTAGGGGCAGAAATATGCCCCCAGGGAGGGCTACATAAGGTGCCCCCCTTCCACTTAGGGTGGGGGGAGAGGGCCACCCCCTTGCAAAAATCCATGGTGGCTAGTGGTCCCACCTGCACCCACCCCACCCAAAACTATGTTTTAAAAAAAAAATCTTTTTTTTGTTTGCTCCCCTTCCCTGGGGGCAGATGATAACCCATCTGCCCCCAGGGTATTGCCCACATGCTTTGGGGGGTAGAGGGGAGAGGGCAGCTTACATAGTAAGCATCCCCTCCCCCACTTAAAAAACAGATCCCTGCACGACACACCAAACACATATTCTGGGTGGGATAAATGACATTACATCCCCCCACTTAAAATTGTGGGGGGATTTATCCCTCCTATGTCCTATGCCCATGGGCAGGACGGTGGAAGCACATGCCATGCATGGCAGACCCAGCCATGGCCGAGCCAGCGGAATTCCCAGAGCCCCTGCCCAGAAGGACACTGAGGAGCAAACACTGCTGGAGGAGTAGACTACCAATGTGCTGAAGAGCTGGCGCTGAAGCCCTGCCAGAAGCCATCAGGAAGAGAGAGTGAGTTCCACCAGACCTGGAACACCGAGAAGAAGCGAGGGAAGCAGGGTGAAAGAAATCAGACCACAAGCGGGGTGAAAGAAACCAAGCCCCAAGGCGGGGCGAAAGAAATTAAACCACAAGGTGTGGTGAAAGAAAGGAGACCACATGTGGGGTGAAGTAAATGAAACCCCAAGGTGGGGTGAAAGAAACCAAAACCACATGATGGGGTGCAGGGAGCAAGACCCCAAGGTGAGGGACACTAGACGCCAAGGTGGGTGAGAGAAACAAGACCTCAGAGTGGGGTGTGGTGGATGAGACCCCAACATGGGGTCAGAAGAACAAGACCCCAAGGTGGAGTAAAGACAAGGAACTGCCCAGGTGGAGAAAACATCAGGACTGTGCTTGGTAAGAAACACAAGGAGACCATTCAAGTCAGAGGTCCCCAAGTGGGAAAGAGGATCAGAGACATTTAGTGTGTCAAGGAGAGCAACATTGAGACAATCAGTATACTTGCCTATTGATACAGATACACCGAGGTGGGGTAAGAAACCATCCACCATTCATTTGGGCCATGGCTCTAAATGCACCTTTGTCAAATTCATCATTTTCTGTGGTATTGATAGCGACATAATTAAGCCAGCATAGTATTCTGGACAGAGGACTTTTCCTGTTTTGTTAGATGTACTGATGAGCACCCTTTATTGTTTTTCCTTGATAGAATCGTGCAAATAACCGTACACTTAGGGATTGCTTAGATTATGTGATTTATAACAAAGATATACGTTCAGACATGTCATCCTGTCTGTCTCCCGATTCTGATCTACCACAGTTCTCTCAGTTGGTTCTCTTAGTCAAGAGTCTGCAAAGGCAATTCCCTTAAGTGGCAGCCAGACATTATCTAGCGTGATGCTTGATTTTTTTAATTCAGAATTTGTGATTAAGAGTGTTGGTGCAGTCAAACATTCCAAACACATCAGAACAGGGGATGTGATGTGTGAGGGTTGAAAGGGCGCACCTTGCCTGTATTCTCCTCACGACTCTCTTCTGGTATGATGTCTCTCTCTCAAACCTAGTATTGCATCACAACCTGATGCCAGAGGACAAATGCTTGTCAGAACACGTGGCTAGCACCAAAAGATGAGATACATTTCCTTAGTTCCACCTATACTTTATGGGCATATTATCTGTAGATGTGACTTCTGGGTTTTAAGGGGGTGTCCGTTTCCTTAAGAATCTTCCTCAACACTCCTCACTGCTCCTTGTGTTCTTCTCGCACCAAGGGATTAGAGGTCACATCAATCAGGTTCTATCAGTGTTTTATTTTTTTGCAATAGGTCTACAAACAGCAAGACCAACCTTAGATCTTCTGTAAAGAGCACATCATTCCACCATCCCAAGGGAGGCAGATTTTCTCATTGTTACTAACCCATCTTCCTAGCAAAACATAGCAGATCTCGTTCAGATTTGCCGTGGGACAATTTTCCAAAGAAGGTACAATTTGAATGAGACACAGGTTTAACTATACAAAACAAGTGCATTATGTGATTAGTGTACGTTTTAAACCTGATTAATACCCAATAGCCATATTTACCAGCCCTGGTGTCTGCTGCCTTTTACAGTATGTCTGGCATTGCTCAAATCACTTGCATTTGATTGTTTGGGAAATCCACGTTTTGGGATGACATTTCTGGTGTAGCATATGTTTTCTGTATTCTATTATAAGTGCACACTCACCCAGTGGAACTCTCGACGCTGCATGTGAGCAGATTGAGCTACCGCAGATGAGTTTGCCTCAGTATAATCTAGTTTTATATTCGTTCTTGAATTTATCTTTGTTTTTCTGAGCATGAGGTTAATGTGGTAGGGAATACATAGCTGAGGATCAAGAAAGGAGAAAGCTCAACATTGCATATCTAGCAAGCATTCAGAATAGACACTTTAGATAATTGTATCTTCACCACTCATGTCCAGAAATTCTTTATCACCCTGATGAAGGCTGGGTCCACTGTAACCGTTTGAAACCAATAGCCAAAACTCGAATATGCCAACTACTAGTACTCTGCAAAAAGAAGATTGAGGATTAACTGAGCCATAGTCTCGCAGTTTGAATCTGCGACGTAGGCAAAAGTAATCTCTTGGGCAAACTGTATTTACTCACTGTTGGAATATATACAGTCATTGTTGAAAAATATTGGAATCTTTTTTGCACTATATTGCATCATTTGCACATCAATCCTCTTTGCGCAATTGCTTATTGTGATATGTTTTGTGTTGGGGGGATTTGCCAGGTTTTATGTATGATTGAGTGTGTGTAGTAATTTCTAGAGTTGTGACTGAGTTGTATGCATTATGGAGAGATGTATATGCTTTTTATTGTGTAATAACTAGTTGTCACATCATGTATAATCTGGTTCTGAAATAATGAAAAAGATAGCATTAAATGATTCACTGTGTGTGATATATATTATATATGAACGACTTAGTGACTCATTAGCAACCTTCAAGATTGTTCTTGTTTTGCAACATCTTCAAATAGCTGGGCAGTATCCCATTAAGGAAGGGTGTATGTCTGTGCCAAAACGAGGGGATTGACAAGGTAGACAGTCAAAAGAAAAAGGATTCCAGGTGCTCTCTGCACATACATGATATCTGAAATTTAAATCAATGTGGTCAAGTAGTCATGAAGATCATGCCAGGGGATTTTGCTACATTGGCCATATTGTCATGCCCGCACCGCTGGCACACGCATTGGCAACCATCATGGACTACTTGGTACTAATTTATCCTCCTAATACTCCTTCAACAACTCCTTTTCACGCCTTGGTCTTTTATTTCCATTTGCTCAACTTTGGTTCTTTCTTATTTTATTCAATGAACTACATTTACCATAATGCACCTGGCTACAGTCCTCAATTCCTGGCTATTCTCATTCATCGTAATTGGGACCATAATCCCCAGAAGCCCTAGCGGCCAGTGCTGCTTCCACCTGCTCAGGACCAGAGAGGGAGGAGGCAGATTGTCATCAGGTGTGCTGCCCCAGGTGCTGTCAATTAGCCTGCCTCAGAACAGGGCAGGGCTGTATATAAGCAGCTGCCTGCAGGAGCACAGTGTCTTGCATCTTGAGATCTCCCTGCTCCTGTTTGCCTTGACCCGCTACTTTGTTGCTGTTCCTGTATTATCCTGTTTTGATCCAGTGCCCTTTCCGGGCTCCCTGCCTTACAGCCGATCACGCTCCGCTGCCTTCTACCTACAGCCCTTGTCTTCTGGGCTTCCGGCCTTGCAGCCTACTACAGTCCTCTGCAGCCCTCTACAGCCAGCAGCCCTGCTCCTCTGGGCTCACTCCTTGCTGCCCTGCTCTTCTGGGTTCCTTGCCTTGCAGCCTGCCTCACTCCGGCTGCCTACAGTCCTTGTCCTCTGGGCTTCCTGCCCTGCAGCCTGCCTCACTCCGGCTGCCTACAGTCCTTGTCCTCTGGGCTCCCTGCCCCACAGCCTGCAACCCTCTGCTGTCTCCAAGCCCTTGTCCTCGGGGCTCCCTACCTTGCAGCCTGCACCTCTTCGCTGCCTACAGCCCTTGTCCTCTGGGCTCCTTCCTTGCAGCCTGCTCCCTCCGCTGCCTACAGCCCGTGTCCTCTGGACTCCCTGCCTTGCGGCTTGCTATACTCCTCTGCAGTACAGCCTGTTTTACACTTAGCTGCCTACAGCCCTGCTCCTCTGGGCTCCCTACCTCGCGGCCCTATTCTTTTGGGCTCTCTGTCTGTCGCCTCCTACTAATCTCTCTCTGTCTTGTTCTTCTGGACTCCCTGCCTTGCAGCCTACTACAGTCCTCCGCAGTCCACTACAGTGTGCCTGCTCCTAGTCCCACTCTTGACTGCAGACCTGTTTCCTACTTTGCAACCCTTCTGTTTTCCTGACTTCTGCTCCCTTGTTCTCTTCCTTGAGTCCTCTGTACTCCACCTTAGGTTATCTACTTCAGTCTAACTGCCTTTCCTTCATTTCCTTCTGCTAGATTGCTCATTGACTTCCTTTTCACTGGAAATATCTGTTCTTGTCTTCTCATGTGTCTTATGTAATCCCGTTGTACAGAGCTTGCCTGTTGGTTTCCGGCAGGCACCTCTGCCCCTTCCCTTGTCGCGTTTTCAGTGTTACAGACACCCACTGCTGTTGTTCCCAGCCATGAGCATACAGCGCGGGCCTCTGTTATAGCAATCTGTGCAGAAGGCTGGAGTTTCCTAAGGTTCGTGGAACACTCTTTCCCATTTCAGCATACACCCCAAGAGGGAATTCAGTTTGTTTGTACCTTTGTATCTTTTTCCCCTTTTGGCTCACAGCTACAGTTTCCTACTCTTCTTTCTTGTTTAACTCCCTGCTGTGTGTGCTTATCTGCTACCTTACTTCGGCAGAGCCACCCAAAATCTACCTGGGTACCCTGTGGCACTCTTGACAGAGTGCCATTCCTGACACATATTCACAAAGAAACCAAGGGAGTGAGAGTTTTACTTGAAAAGAGTTAGGAATACAATTTTGTTTTATTTTATTTTCAGTGTGATTTATTTAAAAAATGAAATTTGCACAGAATAATAAAATAGACAAACAATAAAATGCACAGGAAATAGAACATAAGAGATGTCATTAAAGAAATTCCAACATCAATTACCTAAAAACGATTAATTAGATAAAATATGAAGAATGGGCAATCCATAGACGCATGAATGCTATTATCAAAGATATTAATCTGTCAGAGACATATCATGTTTTGGGATGGCCAAAACATACTGATGTTGTCATTAATGGACAGTGTACAACATTTCTTAATTAATAAGATCCTGTTAATCTTGCACACCGTGAAAGGAGATGCTGGGTACTCTCCAACGTGTAAAATGATACAGTACCTATTTTTCCTAGGGATAAACATTCTTGCACCTATAATTAGAAAAGAAGGGAAAAAGATTGGATACGAAATATCCTAAATAATTGCCAGAGACTAGGGGAGGGAAACTGAAGTCGATACTTCAGCTCACTCTGTATATTCTAGACTTGATATGTTGTTAACAGCTGGAAAAATGACGGAGAACTATAAGACAAGTGGAATAGGCAACATTTTATTAACGGATCATGCCCATGTAACTATGCGCATACAATTGGTTTGTGACAGACAAAGACAATATACTTGGAAGATGAACAATACAATCTTACAAAACGAAGAGGAACTAGAGAAGTTGAGAACAGATATTGATTTTTTTGTGTCAGAAAACCACAAGGGTAATCTGAGGCCAGAGATTGTATGGGAGGCTTTGAAGTGTACCATGCAAGGATTTTTTTATGAGTCTAACGTGTGGAGTAAACAGAAAATGTGACACTAGACAAAATGGACTTGAGACGAAGATTAGTGATTTGACAAAGAGGAAAATGGCAAACCCAAGTGGCTTGGAAAATACGGCAGAGTTATTGAAACTGAAGAGAGAATTGAAAAATATAATCGAAGAATGGGCAGATAGGAGATACCATTACCAGAAATGTATGTATTTTGAAAAAAGAGAGAAATGTGACCGGTGGCTGCATACAGGCTCCAGAAGAGGGCGTCAGAGAGATCTATTACATCTTTTCAAGACAAAGATGGATGGATCAACTTTCATCGAGAAGAGATCAACAAAATCTTTCGAGATTATTATGTGAATCTATACCAGAATGAACCTAGCAGAGCCATCAGGGTAAGTGATTTTCTTGAGAAAGCAAAGATTTCTAAACTTGCTGATTGTGACTCAAAGTTACTTGAGGAGGAAATAACATTGGATGAGATTAAAAGGGCAATTAACAGATTAAGGGCCTCATTACACGGTATGCGGTAACCATGGCGCTATTAGCGCCATGGTTGCCGCCGGTATTTTATCATGTCCGCCTTGGTGGATGGCGGAATTTCCGCCCTACTCCAAGGTGAGCGGGGGTGGTAATTCCCCATTTACCAAGGCACTTCCCCATTCCCATTTTTGCCCCCATAGGGCTCAATGGGAATGGGGAAGGAGCTAGTTACGGTACCGCAAATTACAGTACCGTTATTAGCACCAAGGTCCTTTTGCAGGCCCGTTCATTAACGGCTGGTAAAACCAGCCGTTAAGGTCGGGTTCCGCAAAGGGAACTCGTAGTGAGGCGGTAAGGGTTTACCGGTGCCGATGCCCTTACCGGTACCGGTAAACCCTTACCGCATTCCGTGTAATGAGGCCCTAAATGTAGGGAAGTCACCAGGTCCTGATGGCTTTCCATTGGAACTCTATAAATTGTTACCAAACTCGGCCCTTGAATTACTGAAGGACATGTACATGGCCTCTTTGGAGAATGGTCTACTGCCGGTAACTACAAGACATGCGATGATATCTGTCTTTCCTAAGAAAGGGAAAGATGATACGCTTCCTGCGAGCTATAGGCCGATCAGTCTTATTAACACAGACAATAAAATCCGAGCAAAGGTCTTGGCAATTAGACTGGAAAATCTTCTCCCAGCTCTGATCCACGAGAACCAATCGGGTTTTGTGAAAGGAAGGAAAACATCACGTAACATTGGGAGGCTGTTCCACACAATTTCTAAGGCGACAGACCCGTTAGATGGTACTGCTGTTTTTTCACTAGATGCAGAAAAAGCATTAGATCGAGTGGATTGGGACTTCCTATTTTCAGTCATGGAAAAAATGGGATTTGGGGAGAAATTCAGCTCATGGATTAAATTACTTTACTCAGAACCGACAGCTGATGTCAACACCAACGGCTTGCGTTCAGATCCGTTCAAGCTAGAAAGAGGGACAAGACAAGGGTGTCCTCTATCTCCATTGTTGTTTGTTATTGCGATCGAACCCATGGCTGCTGCGATTAGAGACAACCCACATATACAAGGAATGTCATGCTGGAGGATGCAACAAAAACTATGGTTATTTGCAGATGACTTACTCCTAGTCCTCAGGGACTTGGAACAGTCTTTACCAGCTCTAATGGATATTGTGACATTATTTCACACGTCCTCTGGATATAAAATAAATTGGACAAAGTCGGAGGTGTTACCCATGGTACCATGCTGTAGTAAACGGTTTATAACCAATCTGGGGTTTAGGTGGTGTCCAGATGAAATGTTGTACCTTGGGATCTGGATTACTCCAAAGGTCAGTGATCTAGTGAAGATAAATATGAATATGATTAGTATAACCTTTAAAAATGATTTGGAGCGTTGGGGTTTATTGATTCTTTCACTATGGGGCAAGGTTACTGCTTTAAAAATAGTGTCAACCCCATATGTCTTAAGTGTGATTCCGTTAAATATTGATACTAAATACTGGAATGAGTTGGCTAGGCTTATCCAAGGTTTCTTGTGGGATCGGAAGCCACCGAGATTGAAGTAGTCGAAATTGCAATTAGCTTTGGATAAAAGTGGGCTGGGGGGGGCAAACATTTGGGTGTATCATCTTGCCTATATTTGTGATTTTATGGTTAAATTCCTGACACCGTTACCTGATGCGTGGGTTGTGTCAGAGACATGTTATAATGGTCCTCTATCACCGAGGGCAATGTTGACCACGGAATCAAGAACAAGATGTGTGAAAGATCCATTGACTGCCTGTCTGAGAAGTTCATGGGGAAGAATTGACTAGATTACTGAGTGTGAATGCACATAAAGATCCTGGGGCATCAATATGGATGAATCCTTCCATTAAATTGGAGAACAAAACTTTATTCAGGCCGGAATGATTTTTGGGAGGTGTCAGTTGGATTGAAGATCTCTTTAAAGAGGGGAGATGGATGAATGCTAGAGAAATACAACAACAATTTAATATTGAAAATTTCAAGGTCTTAGATTACAGAAAATTAAGGAATGCTATTGGTGTTATTGACTTGAAGGCTAGAATGAATTTGGATATATTCACAAGAGACCCAAGGGCTGGGGGAAAGTGGCTTAGCTAGCCGAGTATACAAACTAATTGTGAGCGAATATAAAGGCAATGACTTGCTGAGAGATGAGTGGAGTCGAGGCGGTAGGGGCAGTTTCCCAGTATGCCGTCGGAATTGCCGGCGGGATACCGGGAAACTTGTAATGAGGGTGTCCCCCCTCCTCATACTTAGCTTGCTGAACTATTAGTTGTCGGGCCAATATATTATAAGTGGTGGAGGATCCCTTCCTGACACCGGTCTGATACGGGGCAAACGTTTCCTTTTCAATTGTCCAATTGTTTAACCCCTGTAGGATACGGTGGAGTTATGGACAAGAATGTGTGCAAATGTTAAACTTTGTTCCTTGGGATTGACTGAGAGGACGAGACGAATTAAGATCCTGAACCGGATTTATTGGACCCCCAACAGGTTACAGAAAAGAGGTCTGAAGAATGATCCTGGTTGTTGGGCTTGTGTTCATGAGACCAGTACACTGGAGCATATGTTGTGGGATTGCAGGAAGGTGATGGGATTTTGGATAGAAATAGGTGCGATCTTTGAGAAGGTTTTGAATGAGAGGATTGTGTTTGATTTTAAAACATTGGTGCTGAGGTATGATGAAATCTTGGTAGATCTTACTCAATGCCAGAAGAAATGGTTATTTAGAGGTGCCATGGTTGGAAAAAAAATCATCCTAAAGAATTGGAAAACTGCTGTTACCTTACATAAGGATGTTTGGATACATGAAATGCATAATCTGGCTGATGTGGAAAGTTTTTTGTACAGAAAACAAGGCAAGAATATGCTGTTTAAGAAGATATGGGGGAGATTTCTTTCATTGTATTGAACCTGACAATTGTATAATATCAGATGTGGACCGTGTGACTGGGGAGGTGGGATGGCTTATTTATTTATTGCTTTGTAATTTTGTACATAGTTATTTTGTTATCTTGATGTTATTTAATGTGATGTTTTAATATTTAAATTGAAAATAAATGTTTTTTTAAAAATGAAGCTGATACTTCTGAGGTTGGAGTCCATGAAATGCATGATTAGCATACTCAACTAGTGTCTTCCTCCTGGCAAGATGAGTAATGTGCAACCACTAATCCCACGTTCTATTTTTAACTATAATTTGCAATTCAGCTTCTCATAACCCAAATACAAAGAAGTTTCCAAATTAATTTTAGCGCAAAATTTGTTTACAGAGTTAGCAAAAGCCAAACATGATTTAGAGGATTGTTCACGTAATGGCCTACCAAGGATTCCAAGAAGGGAGTTATCATAGGTAAGATGCATACGTATATATAAAGCATGTATTTACATAAATCCAACATAGCACTTAAAGAAGTAAATCTCATTTCTAGGTGAATGGACTGAATAGGGGTGTGCTGTGGTACATCAACATATTCCCTCCAATTTATACAGCCATTTATGCATGGATTCAAAGCTCGCTTCCAGGCCATACATAACACCCAGCACCAGTTGGTGCTTATAAATCTTGAGCAAGCCTTTCAATGCATAACCCCCGTCTGTCTCATGACATTTTTAAGGCAGGCAAATTTAGCAACAGTTTTAGATGTAATTCGTTCTCTCATAGCATGTTTAGACGTGCTACTGCAAACTAATATGCCAAGATATTCAAAGTCTCTGACTCGCATAATAGAATTTAGATCCAGCTTCCAGTGCTTAGTTTGTTTAAGCACCTTTGAGCTGTAATATCTTTATTACTTTCAACAAATTAACAGAGCCATGTTCATTCAGAGCAACCATATAGCACTCTAAATTCACAGGCACCTGATCTAGAAGAACTATATTCAGCCTACTCCAGCCAAATCATGTGTGTTTTACCCAACTTTGGGTGGTTGTTTTTAACCAGAGACAAGCCTGGCAAATCAGCATGGAAGAGGTTAAGCAATGAGGGAGTAAGCACAAATCCTTGTTTTAGACCAATATTAGTACTGCATTTCTGTTCTAGATGTATTCTAACCGTTGTGTTAGTGTGTAGTTGGATAATCATGTTTAATAGACCCTCAGGGACATGCTTATGTAAGAGACGTATCCAGTCAACACAATCATAAGCTGCACAAAAATCAACAAAGGCAACATATGGGCCTCCTTACGAGTCCCCGGACTGGTAAAAATGATGGACAAATTGGCGGTTATACAGGCACCAGCATTTTTACCGGACCAGGGAAACTCGATTTTGCTGACTGGGCTATGAACTACTGGCAGGCTGGCCTGCTGGAAAATCAGGCCCCCACCAGTAAAGAAATGCTGGAATCACCAGCACCGGTGCTGCTGTTGCTGCTCATTCTAGCAATCCCATACCATGGAGTCCTGTGGGAATACATGGAATGGGACCCCGAGTTTGCCAATGGGGCTCTGATCTACCAGCAGGCCTGACCTTCTGGTAGATCAGGCCCCTACTGGCAAAAAAATGCCGGAATCCCCATCACCAGTACTACCGCTGCTAGTCATTCTGGTAAGCCCATGTCTTTAATTCCACCAGGTCTGACCTGGCGGAATGAAAGGCACCCGCGAGCACAGCATGTCGGATGCACCGGCACCGTTATAAACGGTGCCGGTGCATCCGACCTCCCCATTCCCATTGAGCCCTATGGGGCTCAAATGGGATTGCGGAAGAATTTTTTCCGGCGGCCAGGAATAGGCCAATATCGGGTCCGGCAAGGCCGTAATGACCCAGGTAATTGCCCATTTCCGGGCGCCGGAAAAAAATGAATACATGTGGCAGCCGTGCCTGTATTACAAGCACAGCTACCGCCAGCCTCGTAATGAGGACCATTTTCCCAAATAAAGCCCATCTGGGCATGGGGCACGAGATCGACTTAATTTATTACTAATATTATAAATGTCATCCTTATCCTACCAGTATTCAAGTGGCTTACAGATATATGCCATGACTATACTAGTAGGATCTGCTAGCGGGGTCAATCTCCCTTTAATATGGTCAGACCACCTTTCTTCCAAGGTAGGATTAAGCAAGATATTGTGTGCACCTGCTGTAAATGTGTTCACCATGTGCCAAAACGTCTTTGGTTCTACAGACCATAAAATTCCCAGCATGAGGTGTCATCGGGCTGCACTAGAAGAGTATTTACATTGTTTGAGCCAATTGCTATATTGCATCTTGGCCTTGTGTGTAAACTGCTTAATCTCCTAAAGTAAAAATGTCAGATCTATCTGCAAAGTAGCCGTTTTGGATATCCTACTTCGCCATCATAAACCGTTACAGTACCAGCCCGTTTTGCCGGGCCAGTTAATCTATCCCTATAGGCACCATAGGTAGCATACAGCACAATAATGCATTCCGTAAAATTCTCAATACTATCTATAAAGAATATTCATGGTTGTCTGTGATATGGAAATGAAATTGTCTGGTATTCTTCTCGTGTCACCAATGATCTCCTGGCTGAATCTGAAACTGCACTGGTTACCTGGCTACCCTCTGATCTCGGGCCTAGGTCCCCTCCCTGCTAGTTGCACAGCTGCACTGCCCCCCTGGCAACACTTACACCCAGGGACTGTTTCTTTATCCCTACAGCCCCTACTACGCTTGACCCCTGATGTCTGCACTTACCCTTGCACTTGGCACCAGCTGGCCGCACTTTTTATTGTCTTTATTTTTTTTACTGTTAGCCTATGTACTGCACTGCCCCATCCCCTTCCCCCCGTACTTTTCACCTTCCACCCTCCCCTGCACTTGCACGATCTCAATGTCACCTGTCCTAGTAGGAACGTTGTCTCTGTCTTCCCTCTGTTCCCCCTAGGGCTTTCACAAGATGTGGTGAGGCCCGGGGCAAAATATTTGGTGAGGCCCCCTTATGTTGTTTTGCACTGGGCCAGCGGTGGCACTGCCGCAAACAGGAGACGGGAGAAATCTCACCTTGAGTTTGAGTGGGAAGGAACCTAAAGATGGTTTATTGCTGCAACTGCAAATCAACTACAGCAAAGTTAGATTTCTCTACTGAAGAAAGGTTTATGCCAGAGCAACCTTTGTATCATATACATTAATATATATTTAGGATGGCATGAAGGCATGTGGTGCTTGACGCCAGCATTAAGAAGTGATGTGTTCATGTGTGCGCATTAAAAACACATCATACACAGTGATGGACAGATGATGTATAGTGGAGGCTGGTGAATTTTTGAATTTAAGAGACTTAAATGTTGGTGCCAATTATGCAGGACCGATAGAGCACAGTGGGGAGCCCAATCCAAACAAAGGATGCTTGAGAGGGTTTCCCACTCCCAAGAAAACTTTTGAAACATTGGTTTAAGATGTTGCATTTTACAGCACTTACTTTGAAAAATTGGGTAGACAGCCACACCGTTTCCAATTGGTTTTGTATGGTAGATCATGGAAAAACCCAATAGTTGCAAGTCACCAACGGTGCCTGGGAACATTTCCAATGCATTTCATGCTGCCTTTGCCCACAACATATGCCAGTATAAAAATATATTCATGCTGGCTGTTCCCATGTATGTCTATGCATGCTCCACCAACATATGCCATTATTGCCATATAAGGACACCCAGCCCGTAAAAATGCCAGCCACAGAAAGTATACCCAGGCTGGCAGTGCACCATAAGTGTTGTTACTGGCTACACTGCCCTAGATTCAGTGTGGTCCAGTTTAGCCACTTAGTAACATTTATGTTTACTTTACCCTTGATGCATAGTCCTGTGCATCAAGGATAAAACAAAACAAGCATTAGTAATGCTTACAGTATGTGCTTTCCTGTAGTCATGGGCAAGGCACTGCTGTATTGGTATTAACTTGCTGTTGATGGTAGCAGGTGCAAAATGCTTTGAGTACCTGTGCCTCTAAATGCCTAACCCGTATGCACAAGCCAAACTGCTGAATTTGCCCATGCGTGTTTTTAACAGGACTTCAGTGAAGGACACACATAGTGCTTTTGAATCGAGTGGCTGAGGCAGACCAGGTGAACACATTTCTATTACACCAGTGTCGTGTTTACAACTCCAAATAAGTCATTACCTCTCAGACGCCTCCTTTGAGAAAAAGCTTGCAGGCACTTGGAGTGCAAAGTTTAATGGTAAGGCTTGATTAAAGCCTGTTATCTGCAATGTTATTTGCTCTCCACTCTTGCTTCTCCACTCTTTTTGACTGCTTACTCTCTGTTCTCTCCTCCTTTCCCTTCTCCCTTTTCCTATCTCCTCCCCTTACTTTCTTCTATGCACTTACTCTATCAGAATTGTCCCGGGACCTAATATGATAGCAACCTCGTCTGTTTCCTCCACCCTGCCATTACTGTTTTTTTTCCTCCCCACACCCTTCCAGCACTATCTCAAATGTCGTCAGGCCTAGTATGATAGTCGCTTGTTTTGTTCCTCCCCTCCCTTTCTGCACCCCTCTACCTCACCTTTTGTTTTTCTCCGGCTCTACCAGAAATGTTGTCAGGCCTAGTACGGTAGTCGCCTGTCTCTTTCCATTTCCTTCCCACTCTCCCCCTCCCTTTCTTATCTATGTCTTAGCTCTGGCACTATCTGAAATGTCGTCAGGCCGAGTACGATAGTTAATTTCACATCCTTACTGTTCATGGCCTGTAAGAATGTCATTGTATTTTCCCTTGTTCCCTCCCTTGCCTTTAAGCGCTTTGAAACACATTGTGTATACGCACTATATAAATAAACTATCATATCATATCATATCATATCATATCATATCATATCATATCATATCATATCATAAAGCTAGTTCCAAGAGTTCTCATGAGGAGGTTTTTTGGGAGAGGGGTCAGGAACTGGGTTGGAATTTCTATAGGGATTTGCATTGCCATGGGCAGTCAATGGTTGGGCAAACAACCAAACCACACCTGCAAGGTTTGTGTCCCGCCTCATATGCCTTTTCTCCCTATCTGCACTCCATGCTGTCATTGGGCGTGATCTTCCCGGATCTAAGAAAAAAAATATATCCCCAGATCTCCGACCTGGCTGGCTCTACAATCCTGGTTAATCTCTGTGCACTATACATTTTTTTTAGAATGCTGTGGTGCATTCATATTTATGTCAGGTAGGGATATGAAGCATTGTCTCTAGGGTCAGAAGTGAGACATTGTGCCAGAAGACCACTTGAAGGTCTGAGCAGGATCCCTGTGAAATCCCTTGTCAATGTGACACTGTACTGGAACTACTGATGTGCATTTTAAGGGGGGCAGATTTTGTACTTTGCTGACAAAATTATAAGACATGGGGCTATTTTCCAGGTGTTAATGATAAATATGAGGGGCTAAAAGGCAAATGTTTATGAGGGTAACTAAAAATACCTGCCCTACACCCTCCCAATCAGGGATGGCATCAGGGCCTTTCAATCATTTCAAAGGAAAGGGGCCTCATGGGGGCCTCAGCATCTACCCCATACTACCAGTCAATAGTCTTTGTAACAGCAATATATTCCTTTTTCTGTTTTTGTTCTGGGGCTTAAAATGTGCTGCATTTCCTGGAGCCCTTTCAGCTGTCAAGTCCTTTGCAATTTACAGAAGTGTTATCACCTCATTGCCTCCTAACACTGGCTGGCAAAGAAGGGTTTACAGCTCTTCAGTGGGCTTTTAATGTTTAAGCTCCTTGCTGGATGGCCTCGTGATAATCAGTGACCATTAACCTTATCTTTGTCGCATTTGTAATGTATGCACCCCAGGGGTGCCTCAGATTGTTTTTGCTCTAAGTAGGGCCCCCCCCCAACCATCATGTTGAAATGGTCCCCAATGTATCTTCAGCTGGACTGCCACAGTAAAACAAAGTCAATTTCTACCACTGTCTGTACTCCAATGCAAGAGTTTTGGCTTATTGGTGGCAGTGCCACCTAATATCCCAAACTAAAAAGAATGCGATGCCCCACACCTAAATGTACATTTAGGGGTGGGGACTGGCACACACACTCACATGCATCACTTTTACCCATTCATTCATCCACAAGCACACAATTCCTTGCATGCACACATAAATAAAACCAAATACAGCACTGACGCAAAGATAAACATCATACATGTGCACAATCATAAACATTTAATGTAAATACACACACACACTTATATATATACATATATATATATACACACACATATAAACACACACACATATAATTTAAAATACAAAATACACTTCGAGGCATTGAGACGCTGCCTGACAGAGAGGAGTCCTCTTTTGTCATTCAGCGTGTCTACACTCTGTGTTCAATAGTGGGAGTCGGGAGCTGTGCCTTCTCCTATTATTTTGATGTTTATTGCGGGTCCAAAATGCTCGCAACAAACATCAAAATCATTGCAGGGGCTGACAGGAGGCAGCACAGTCCCCCGTATGAATACAGAATATGGGAGGGCTGAGCTGTTTTCTACTCGGGAGGGCACCGCAAGGCCCCTTCCAAGCGCGAGGCCTGGGGCAGTGACGGCCCTGGTTCCCCTCCCTTGCCTCGTCGCGCCTTGAAACGCTTGTGCATAGGCGCGTTATGAATGCCATATCATATCGTATCATATCATATCAAACAGTTACTGGCTGTATTACTCCACTTAGCCTTTCAAATACGATTTATCATAAAACGTGTCAGTGTCCAATATCAGACACACCCATGCATGGTTACTATGGCAGTCACCCCCGTGTTGATGGCATACCATGGCCGGTAATGGCCTGCCAGCTTCAGCCTCCGCGAGGGCACAGGGCCGCTACCGGCACTGGTACACCCTATATAGCTATTTGCATCCCGGAGTTCCATAAAAACAAGATGCCATCCGCCATAGTAAATAGAGAAGGGACTTAGTCCCCTTTTCTATGGTGTGCCAAGACCACAGCAGAAAGCTTCAGTCCAGCAGGTAAGGTGGTAGAGGGAGAGGTGTGTGAGTGAAGGGGTGTGGGATGTCTTGGGTTTCTGCGGTTTGGGGAAGGAGAAGGGAAGGGCAGGGCGGCAAGGAAAAAACATGGTGGTGCCAGGGGAAGGGGCTCAGATGGCTGACGAAACACGGGCAGCAAACTGGCAGTTCACGTCCATGTTTCCAACCACCGAATTGGCTGAGCCCCCTTCCGCGGGTGCAAATACGTATTGTCAGAACAACAGTTAATTGCTTGACTAAGTGAAAGGCGAGGTGATTGATAAATATATGACCAAGTGTAATCCCATTCAAGCTCGACCTCCTTTCCATTTTGTACGGAATATCACCTGGAGTTCTACCGTTCAAAATGAGCAAATCCATAGCCATTATAAAATCCAACCACTTCTTTCCATGTATGCTACTTTTGGGTTGGAGAAACGTGACAGGGCATATCGAGAGGTTGGGCAAACATTTAGTAATGTTTGGGCCATCATTTGGACCACAATGGTCCACGCTCATGATACCAGTTTAAAATGATATGAGTAACGGACTTCATAATTAGATGAGTTTACATCCCACCAGGCGGCTCATACATGTTAACAAACAAAGCCTGCTCTCTAGTCCTACCAGATGCAATCGCAGTCTTCCCCGCCAAAAGATATGGGCAATCTTCACTTCCCTTTAATTCGCTCAAAGGTTAATCATGATCAGAAGACCACCCTGATAGGGGGTTAAAATCACCCTTAAGTGGCATACCTACAAACAATATTTCCATCCATTATAAATGGATTAATAAGCCATGTCTTCAACAGCAGAAATATATTATATTCACAAAAAAAGTCTGAACCCTTAATACCACGGGAGAAGTGCTAATGACCCAGTGTATTCCATGATAAAATCCTCAGACAGAGTGGACCAATGTGATGCTAGGGTCTCTGCTGCAGAACTGGTTGGAGCGCCCATTGATTGTGGTCCCAGTCCTCACAGGCATCTTGCTCAACTCTGTAAGGACCTCCCTAATATCTTCTTTACAGGTAATTTTAAAATTGTCATGTAGCCTACTGTCCCTCATCACAACGTTCGGAGAAGAGGGCATCTCTCTATGGATGTCATTTTCCATCCTACGCAAAAGATGAAGGTGATCCATGATCAGGCTGACAATACAATGGACCTTATTCTAAATTTGCCGGTCCGGAAACAACGGTGCCGGAGCCACTGTGCCCGACAGGACCGACCCTCCGCGCACAGCGGCCATGGTAAGCAGACCGGCACGGTTAGCAATGGTGTCAGTGCTTCCGTGGTCCCCAATCCCATAGAGTAATATGGGACTCTATGCGAATGGGGACTTACAATTTGCCAGCGCCTAACTTTCCAGGCCGCCGGGGTTGTAATCCCCCGGTGGCACTAGGAAGTCAGGTGCCGGTAAATAATTACGGGTCCGGCAGCAACCCGCTGGTAGCACCGGCACGGTTACCGCCCGACCCGTAATGAGGCCCAATGTGTTTTACCAAGCACATGAGTAGCAAACCCTTTGTTTTTCTGAAGAAACTCATGTAGTCATGTCTTAAGTAGTGACTACCTGTAGCCAACGGATCATATGCACTGGCGTAACGGGGGCCCCCGCAGCACCCGCGGTGCGGGGCCCCCGGCAGCACATGTCCTGGGAGGGGCCCCACTTGGAGAAAAAAAATATATTTTTGATTTCACTTTGTATTCATAAAGAAATTATTTATGTAACAGAAATAATGTCTTTATGAAGGCAGAGTGACTACAAAAAGAAACTTTATTTTTGCAGTCTGAGGGATCCCCTCACCCCATGTCTTACCCCATGCAATGGAAGACCCTAGGCTGGAGGCCTCCATGTCATGGGGTGGCGAAGCCCTATGACTTCAAAAAGAAACAGTGGGCCTCATTATAAGGTTGCCGGTCCGGAAACAACAGTACCGGTAAGCTTGCTGGTACCATTGTTTCCGGACCGACAAACTACGAGTTCTGCAAGCGGGTGCCTTTCTTGCGCGCAGAACTCGACGGATGCACCGGCACAATTCATGAATGGTGCCGGTGCATCCGGCCTCCCCATTCCCATTGAGTCCAATGGGACTCGAATGGGGAGTAATATTTTCCGGCGCCCGGGAATGGGCAATTACCGCCAGGGTCATAATGACCCCCAGTATCTTTTTGAAGTCACTCTGCATTCCTAAAGAAATGATTTCCATTATGGTTCAGTCCTTAAAGGAAATCCTTGCTTTATGAAGTCAACGTGACTTCAAAAAGAAACAATTTCTTTTTGAAGTAATAGGGCTCCCTTGACCCCATGACGGGTGCGTGTGTGAGTGTATGGTGAAAGAGTGCACACTAAAATGTATAGGTGGCTGCCTGTGTGAGTGTATGGTATGGTGAAATGGTGCACACTTAAATGTATGGGTGGGTGCCTGTATGGTGAAAGGGTGCACACTTTAATGTACGGGTCGCTGCCTGGGTGTGCCTGCATGGTGAAAGGGTGCACATTTAAATGTATAGGTGGCTGCCTGTGTGAGTGTATGGTGAAAGGGTGCAGACTTAAATGTATGGATGGCTGGGTGTGCATGTGTGTATATGGTGAATGGTGTGTGTGTTTGTGTTCAGGGGTGTAACAAAACCTACATTTCGGGGGGCTAACTCTTCAAATGTTGGGAGAGGCGCTAACTTCACGAGCAGTGGGGGAGGGGCATACTTATTTCTATGGGGAATCCAATCATTTTACGCATTTTAATGAGACTATTCTAGTGCAGCTTCAATGTTGCAAGCAGTTAACTCTCTCGTTTAAGGTTTAATGCTCCCATTTATGGACTGCTGTGAGAATTGAGTGGTCTCCTGTTCCCTCTGTATCCTTCCAATCAGTCCCCTGGCATGCAAGTACTAAACCCACATCACGATTTCAATTGGCTAAAAAATTTGGCATTTGAATGCATGTACTAACAGTGAAATGCTTTATGTTAGTAATTGCTGGGCTCTTGTTAACAGCAAAACCCAGGTGCCATTTAACATCTTTGTCCTGTTCTGTCCGGCAGCCAGGTCAAGTCAACATAGCCCAACATTTCGGAGGGGAGGAGTGCTGAATCCCAGTCAACACAATGGTGTTGCACCACTACTTGTGTTTAATGCCTTCATTACATATTGGTAATTTTCATTACTCATAGCCCTAGTCTTCCTCGTCCCACTACTTGTGTACTCAGGCACTCAGGTAAGTACATACTGGGATGAGGTAGAGGTACATGGAGGTAATGCCTGACTTAGCTACCTGTAATCTTCATTCTCCTAGTCCCAATCTTCCTCATCCCAGTACTTACCAATGAGTGAAGGAGCCTCATATGTAAGCTCTGGGACAAGGAAGAGGGACGTGGAGGTAATTCTGGGCCAAGGAGCTGATTTTGGAGGTTGGGGTAGGGGTGGGAGGGAGAGGGGATGTTTGTGGGTGGGCGAGATTGTGTGACAAATCATAATGGTTGTCCATGTCCAGTGTAAGCAGGCATGATATGTGGTATTAGTGGCTAGAGAGGCATTTTGGTGCAGCCAGTCTAGTCATTCCTCAGTTTGGTATGACTTTTTTTTTATAACTGGTCATTTCTGTTAAAGCAGTTCTGCTAAGTGTAATTACCTGGCTAGACTGGCATTTTGTTGTGGCCAGACTAGTCGTTTCTTACTGGGGCATTGTATATTTTTCTGCAAATCTGTGATAAAATGATATGATGTAAGTCATTTATAACGCGCCTGTACACAAGTGTGTCTAGGCGCAACAAGACACGGGTGGGAAGATAGAGGGAAGACAAGAATAGGCCTTGTGTCATTCAGATCGTGCAGGTGTGAAAATGTGAAGTGCAGGGGGAAAGTGAGGGCGGAAGAGCAAGGGAGAGGGGAGGGAAAAACAGGGCAGCAATTCTCTGAGTAAGTGCAGCCAGGGCAGTGCAGCTCTGAGTAGTGCACGGAGAACAAGTGACTGTAGGTTTTCAGTTACAGCCCCTAAGTGTGTGGTAGGCCCAGAGGCAGTGCAGGGGTGACTGATCAAGAAAGAGTCTGGACATAGTGAGACTCTGAAGGTAGCCCAGCAACCAGTCAGTACAGCAGACAGGTAGGTCACATAGGCCAGGAGTGGAGGGAGAGAGAGAAAGCAGAGAAGGGGAAAGTTTTGAGCTGCTTCCGGATCTTCAGGTGGTCCGGATCAAGTTTGAGAGGGGCAGGGAGGCCTTTCCAGAGGGAGGCACTTGCAAAGGAGAGAGATCTTCCCCCCACTCTCTGCCTGGGGAAGTGTCTAACCCTTAGAGAGTTGTAGGTAGTTGAGTGAAGGGCTTGAGAAGGAAGGTATTTTGGAAGAGAGCAATAGAAGTAGTGTGGGCTCGGGCTAAGAAAGCTTTGTGGACAATGCAAAGGGTCTTGAACTTGATCCTTGCAGCAACCGGGAGCCAGTGGTGAGATTTAAGGGCTGGAGAGTTATGATCCCTGGGCTTGAGGCCAAGGATAAGTCAGGCAGTCCTGTTCTGGATTAGTTGCAGAGGGCAGAGAATAGAGGAAGGCAGGTTGAGAAAGAGGCTGTTGCAGTAGTTCACCCTATAGAGAACAAGGGCTCTGGAGACAGTGAGCTTCTGAGGGAAAGTGAGAAAAGGAAGAGTCCCTTTGAGGAGGAGCAGCTGGTAGTGGGACTTCTTGCCGAAGTCCGAGATGTGAGGAGAGAAAGAGAGAGTGGAGTCAAAGATGACAACCAATTTTTTTGCCTCGCAGGAAGACGAAAGAAGAGGGCCCAAGGTGGGCTGAGAGAGTGCGAGAGGGAAAGCAGGGGAAGGGTCCCAATGAGAAGGATCTCCATCTTACTGGCATTAAGGGAGAGATCGGTGGATGTGCACCAATCCTGAATCGCGGATAGACAGTCAGGAATCAGAGAGAGAGGATAGGCGTCTGAGGGGAGCTTGAAGGAAAACTGAGTGTCATCTGCATAAGAGAAGGTAGAGATCAGGTGGGCCAAAGGGGCCAAGACGAGGTTGAAAAACTAGAGTGAGAGGATGGAGCCCTGGGGAATGCCACAGGTATAAAGAGATGTGGCTGAGAGAAAGGGACCAACGTGCACCTGGGAGGGGCAGTCCAAGAAGAAGGAGGTCAGCCACTCAAGGGCCTGACCTGTGATGCCCAGTTTCTCATAGAGTCGATTAATCAGGATGGCATGGTTGATCATGTCGAAAGCAGAGGAAATATCAAGGAGGATGAGGACAGAAGGAATGCTGTAATCAAGGTTAGAGAGCAGATCTTCACAGGTGTTCAGGAGAACCGTTTCCATGCCTCTGGCCGCTCTGAATCCAGACTGATGGTGATGGAGACAACCAACAGATTCAGTGTGGAGAGTAAGCTGCAAGATGGCCAGTTTTTTTCCAACAGTTTGCCCAGGAAAGGGGTGATGGATATTGGGCGATAGTTTTCCAGGGAGGAAAGGCAGACAGTGCACAAGGGACTGCTTAAGGGGAGAGGGGAATATTCTAGTGGTGAAAGAGTGATTACAGAAATACACCAAGGCTGGAACGCAGGTGTCAACATGGTTCTTGATGGTTCTAGAGGAGCAGGAGAGCACCTGTTTGGACAACACATTCAAAGATCAGACTTGTTTAGAACCCTCATCAGGTATTGTAAGAGAGAAAGAGTGGAAAGGAGGAAGAGAAGTAGAGCTGGCCAATGGGGGGCCAAGAAACGAAGAGGGAGAGGAAGAGGAGATGGGGGACTTGATGTCCTGAGTTTTAGCGGAGTTTTAGCGGAGAAGTGAGAGAACAGAGCCATACAGAGGGCCTAGGAGGGAACAGGAGAGGTAGAGACCGCAACAGGATTGACCAGTTACTTACAGATTTGAAAGAGTTCGGCTGTGTTGTTTGAGGGCACAGAGACGCAGGCTTGAATGTGTGTTCTCGTCTTGATGAATGTTATTGCTTCGACTGGCATTTTGGTGCAACCAGTCAAGGTATGTATAAATGTGGCGTGCCATGCTTTACTGTAATGTTATTACGTGTCTACACAGGTCTACATTGTGCAGCCAGTTAGACCTGTTTTCATTGTGGCATGGCATTTTTAATAGCAAAGCATCATTGTTCCTGTTCACTGTTGGTAACTTGCATGTATTGGATTGGTGTTACCCTACAAAACTATTGCAAACACTCTGTCTTTTTAGGCAATTCTTCTCAGAAAGTGTGCTGTATATTGCATTAAAACACATATTTATATCTTTCTCCTAGTTCAGTGTGTGACATACCCCTTCAATAGCACATTCGTGCGTATTGCGCAAGCGTGATAATCTAGGCCGGCCCAGAGTGTGGTGCGACCCTTGATTTGTTGCTGAGTTGGGGTAGGGGGCCTTCAGCATGGCTCGTAGGGGGGCGCCCCACATTTTGTGTTACGCCACTGATCATATGAATTAGCGCTAAAACCATTAGCAATTAAGGGGAGAACTTTACTTGGATTGAAATTGTTCATATATAGCAGAAGTCAAGGCTCCTTTTCATTCCTCTCACTAGACCAACCACTGGACTGGACTCTATCCCTGCCATCCTCATCACTTATCCGGATTCCAGCAGGGCTCACAGTCCCAACGGTTGGGTCTGAATTAGTCGCACTTGTGGTGGCGCCATTCATCTTAACATTATCACCATCATCATTTCCAACAATGTCTACAGCTGATAATGGCGGGTTCCTTGCACTGCCGTTCCCGCTGAGGCTTGTTCAACCAATTGTCCAATTGCCTGCGCTTATCTGCGTTTTCCGCTTTAATGCGCTGTTTCTTCGGCTTTGTAGTATTCAGCTTAATTCATATACATCATTCAAGGCACATTTCTCTGCGGGAGGTATATATCTGACTTTCTTGGGTTCCCTTTTGACCTTTTATTTCTTGTGATATTTTTTGCTTTTTTCAGGCAACCTTGAGGTATTATTTCATAAGGAAAGCAGACGCTACTATCGTCTACCGATGCCCATGTTTTGAAGGGGTCGAACACGTCATTGCGGATCCTTGAAGCAGTCTGAGCTGAGGGATTGTCTGTAGCGTCTGTATATTCCACAATTGCTTGCCAAATCTACGAGTTTGCCATTTGAGACTAAGGGCCTAATTTACAGAAACGTTTTATAATGGCGCAATCCCATAGGAAAATGTTCTGTGAATTGTGACACAAAGACTTCCAGGAGCACACACTTCCTTTTTGTTCTATAATGAACATTTTGGCAAATTTAAAAAAGTGCTTTCAAAATAAAATCCACTAATAACTAAAGACAGAGTAGAATTAGGTGGGCTCTGTCGCTTCTATCTGCACACAGTTCTGATGACGTAGTGGCAGTCAGGCTGTTATTTAACATTGTACAAGACTGCAAAGGATGTCCTTCAGTACCCTTAAGAGCCTCAGCATAGTGTATATTGCTTCAAAAACCAGTTTCACACTGTAGACTATAGCACAGCTGAGTTTTTATCAATAATAATAATTTTGCATTTATATAGTGCTACGAACCATCAGGCATCAGAGTGTTGCTTATTATTACCCACGGTGTGTGATGCTCATTTATCGACCTCGGAAGGATGACATGCTGAGTTTAGTCCTGCCGGGATTCGAACCTGTGTTGGCAGGCTCCGCACGGATGTCAAAGCGAGAGAGCGCTCTACTCACTTTGCCCGAAGAGAGCGCGCTGAGAGAGAAAAGAGCACCGACTGGAGGTCCTGGAAAGCGTGTTTATGATAATTAGATGATTGATGTAAATAATAAAAGAACCAACAGCATCCACAAGTCTCATGTTAGTTTGTGGAGCTTGGGAGCTCCACAATGGTGATGATAGACAGCATCCAAAAGAACTAAGCGAACAAGAGAAAGGCTGCAATATTAACACAGACAGGCTGGAGATAGAAAGTCAGGGCATATTCCAAACATTACCTGTAGTGAAAGAAAATGATGGATTTGAAATAGAAAGTCCCTTTGAGGAAGCACTTAAAAAGCCAAAGACAATGCTTGACAGCAAAAGGGATGTACTAGGATATAGGCTACACTAATATGAAAGGAAACTAGGAGTCAATGAGCCAGTCAATGATTACCTGACAGTATTATGGGAAACAGCATTAAGGGAATTAGCGAAATATGGTCATTTCAGATATACAGTAGATATCATGCTAAGAGATTTGCTAGTAGTAGGTCGCAGGAAATACAGGAACCATTGGGCCTCATTACACGGTAGGCGGTAGGGAATTACTGGCACCGGTGCCCTTAATCCCCTACCACCCTATTACGAGGTCCCTCAGCGGGTCCCACACGTTAAGGAAGGGACCCGCTGAGGGACTTCAGAGCTAATAACGGTTCCACAAATTGCGGTACCGTTATTAGCTCTTTCCCCATTCCCATTGACCCCTATGGAGGCTCGAATGGGAATGGTGAATGGTAATTGGCGTGGGGACTTACTGGGTCCTCCAGGGTCGGGATGACCCGGTAAGTCCCCATACCGCCTATCCGGACCCAGAAAGCGGTAAGGGGTAGTCATGGCGCTAATAGCGCCATGGTTACCTCCTACTGTGTAATGAGGCCCATTGTTAGTGTAAAACACAGACATTAGACGAGATACTGAGCATAGCACACAGTGTGGGAGAAAGTATGCTCCACACACAGAAAGAACAAAAAGGAAGTCATGCAAGTAAGTGAAGTATGGAGAATGGCCAGGAACTCCCAATAGGGCAGGAAACGGTCTCTGACCTGACTTTAAATCCAAGTTCTTTTATAGCAGCTAATCTGGAACTGAACACATTGGGCCTCATTATGCGGTAGGAGGTAGCCATGGCGCTAATAGCGCCATGGCTACCCCCTTACCACCTTCCGGGTCCGTTTTCCCGGAATAGGGACTTACCGGGTCATTCCGACCTTGGAGGACCTGGTAAATCCCCATTCCGGGAACCATTTGCCATTCCCATTCGAGCCCCCATAGGGCTCAATGGGAATGGGGATGGAGCTAATAACGGGTCCCTTCCTCAACGCCTGGTAAAACCAGGCGTTGAGGAAGGGACCCGCTAAGGGACCTTGGAATAGGGTGGTAAGGGATTACCAGCACCGGTGCCCTTATCAGTGCCGGTAATCCCTTACCACCTACCGCGTAATGAGGCCCATTGTGTCCCGGTCAGAAGAGTGTAATTAGTAGGCTTGTTCACGTGCTAATACCGTAGATGATGGATCATTAAACTTTAGTCCCCTTGCTCCCTCGTTTCCAAAACCGAGTATCATACTGGCCTTAAAATATTACTTTTAAATACCAGGTCACTTTTAAAGCATGCGTTGGATGCAGCCACCTACATTACAGATCAGGATGTAGACATATGTGCTCTGACTGAGACATGGTGTCATGCTGCTGGAGGTCCAATGCTATCTTTAGCTACTCTGCACGATGTAACATTTTGCGTCAGGACAGACAGTAGGGTAGAGGGGCGGGGGGCGTTGTTGCCTTTATTTTTAAAGCAACATTTGATGTCTGGGAAGTTATGGTATCTTTTAATAATAATAATAATAATGATAATTATAATAATAATTATCTGGTGTTGGTCTACAGATTCCCCATTTCTTTGCCTGACTTTCCAGCTTCGCTGTTCAATATTTTGTTACCCAATCTCAGATCTTATACTAAGGCTATCGTTTTTGGTGATTTTAACTCTTGGCTGGGCAGTAGTGCTGATCGTATAGCAAGTAATCTGAAAGAGGCATTTGACAATATGGTCTTTGAGCAACTAATTAAGGTTCCCACTCACATTCTGGGTAATACCCTGAATTGGGCAGTCACACATAACGTCCACACAACAGGCCTGGTAGTCGCGCCGTGTCCATGGTCTGACCACTTCTTTAGTCATTTTATAATCATCTGTGATAAGGCCATCAGGCCCAAAGCTACTAAAATGATCACTGTCACAGCCAAAAACCTGAAAAGCTCACACTGATTGTCATGGAACCTTGGCTGGGGCCCAGGCTCAAGAAGATTGATGTGCTGAACATGGCTGATGATAACAATGAGTATACACAGTCTATACACAAAGCCATTAATACTCTTGCACCACTCAATACTAAATATGTTGTGGAAAGAAATGGGAATTCATGGTTCTCCTCAGACCTTCAAAAACTTTAAGTGAAAAAAAACAGAATTCTTTCATGTTTGGAGATCATCTCAGGCCACTTTGATAAGGTAATTTACATTGAGGCTGCTAAAGAGTACATGAGGGCTATTATAGCAGCAGAAACAAATATGTTTGATAACAGGATTCAGAAGGCTTGCTCCGACTCAAAAGAACTCTTTAAAATATGAAGGGAACTTGAAAATCCCTGTGCTGATAAAGCTGATCTCCCGGTGAAAGACGCAGCATGGTGTAATATGATTCAGGAAGCTATGTTAGGGAAGCTTGACAAGATAAAAGAGACAATTGATATTGCCAAGAAATCCTTGGGGCTGCCTGTGAATACACATCAGATGGACTGCAGGCTGCGCTCAGCAGGTCAATTTTAAGCCTGTGTTGGAGTCAGAATTAGCTGTGATTATTGCTAATCTCAAGCCAACTAGCTGTAAAGGTAATATATCCCAGCAGTTATCATTAAGGCCTGTACTCCCCTGTTGAGAGGGACACTCTGTACGTTTAAAAATGCCTCATTTATGGAAAATCACGTTCCAGATGTTCTGAAGCATTCCTGTACCACCCCCCCTTTTAATAAAACCCTGCCTATCTCCGGACATGCAAATAGTTGCATGTGTTAATATCTCCGCAAAAATATCGCCATACAAGAATAGTGCCATATTTTTGCACCGATATTAACCCATTAAACCTGCAGGGGACACCCCTGCAACCGCCATATTATTTAAAGGGAGCGGGTGACACGCCCACAGTCCCCGGTCTCATTTACTCCAAAAATTATCCCCACTAATAATATCGCCTATGGCCGTGCCCGACGACCATATATATATGGCGATATTATTGATGGGGATAATTTTACCCGATACCCTACAAATAATAGACCAATCACCAATACGCCATTTCTTTTAAATATTTTAGATCGGGTAGTTTACCTGCAAACCTCAGATTATTTGAATATACATGTGATATTAAATAAATGGCAATCAGGTTTTAGGCAGGGGCATGGCACAGCGACTGCACTTCTTGATCTAAAGTCTAGACTTTTAAAGACAATGGATAAGGATCAATTAGCGTTAGTCATGCTGCAGGACTAATCCGCAGCTTTTGATCTGGTCGACCACTCACTGTTGGTTGTCAGACTAAAAGAAGTAACCCATTCCTCAGACAATGCTGCACTGTGGATTGGTTCCTTCCTAAGTAATCGACTATGTAGGGTGTGTAGTATGGAGGCCGAAGCACAACCCTCTTGCCTCAAATTTGGTGTACATCAAGGAACTTGTTTGTCTCCTTCATTATTTAATATTTTCACCGTTCCATTTTGTGATCTTTTAGACGAGAATCATGTTGCTTTTACCAACTATGTAGATGACACAAAATGTGTCATCACATTGTTGGTGTGCATAGCGAATTCTGATTGTGGAAGATTACAAACTATACAAAATAATGTAGTGAGGGTTTTCACTGTCTTAAAAAGACGAGATCATGTCTCTGACGCAAGGCACAGTCTGCACTGGCTTCACATTTTCGCTTACTAGTTATGATCCATAAATATTTGACTGGCATGTTCCCTTTATACCTGAGGGAATTGCTGATCCACAAATCACGTGCAAGATCCATGAGGTCCAATCATACTAATCAGCTGGTTATACCACCTCACAAGCTCACACAGGCCATGAAAGGAGCTTTTTTTTTTAACTTGCCTCTCCTAAGGCATGGAATGCTCTACCCCCAGATATTAGAATAGTGACTAGAGCAACTCAGAAAGAAACTGAATACCCTACTGTTTAAATCATTTTTGCCAGATTTTGCCATATGGATCTCCTCTACCTCCTATCGGAATTAGACTTCCACTTTGCGTGTCTTCCTCTGTACTGTCTTGTCTTTTTTCTTGTTATTTGTCTGTGTCCTTAAGCCTCTGGGTCATGTGGTGTGCAATATAAATTGATTAAAGCAAAGCAAAGTAAAGTATGATGGAAAACCAACAAAATAAAAAAGAATAGAGAACACAGAAAAAAAGAATACCACAGGAATGAAGAACCGAGATACCAAAAAGAGTGCATCGGTTTGTTATGCGCAGGCACGCAGTACATGACAGTGAATGCCCCGCTCAATCAAGAAAGTGTGCGAAATGCCAGAAGATAGGCCAATTCACAAGAGTGTGCAAAAGCAAAACAGTAAAACAAATGGAAATAGAGGACTGCGAAAGTGAAGAGGAAGAACCTGAACCAGGACCCTTAAGAAACTTAAGGCTCAATAGCCTCAAAAGAAAAGGGAAAAAAGAAAAATGTATTCCGGAGCACAAATAGGGGGCACACCTATACGAATGATGGCTGATGGACCTCACAATCGTATCAGAAAAACAGTCTGAAGAAGTAAAGAAGCTAAAGAAAACTAGATCAAATCTAAGAGCCTGTAGTGGAAATAAGATCAAGATAAAAAGATGTTTCAAGACTGAAATACAATTCAAGGACCCGAGAACTAAAGGGAAGGTGCATGTCACTGACATAGGAGACGCACTGCTAGGCGGGCCACTACGAGCCGAACTGGAAATCCAACTAGAACCTAACACCTACGCCAACGAAAAGGTTAAGGTGGTATCAAGCACAGGAAGTCAAGTTCTGCTAGAAAAGTATGCCATAGTTTTTTAAACAGTGCAGGGACAACTAAAGGGTATATACACAAACTCAAACTACGAGATGGTGCCACAACTGTCAAGCAAAAGTTGAGACTAATGCGGTCACAGCAAGAGAAGAACTGTAAACAGTGCTGAATAAACTCATAAAAGAAAACATAATAGTGATGGTAAAGGCAACCGAATGGTTAAGCACTGTAGTAATTCCTCGAAGGAATGGGTCTGACAAGCTGAGCATGTGCATCGACCTTAGGGCACTGAATCAAGAAGTAGCGAGCAACAATTTTACTTTTCTAAACATAGCAGAGATAATGCAATCACAACAAGGAGCAGTACAAGTTTCAAAATTTGACATAACTAGTGCATACCACCAGGTTAAATTGCATCCAAAATCTAAACACCTGTCCGCATGGCACGTACCAATCCACATGCATGCCGCTCGATCTATGCATGAAATTTCAGAATTGAAATCCCACTCCTGAATCTTCCTCCTTCAGTCCTCTTTTTGTCTTTTGGGTTTTGAGCTTTACTGGCTTATAAAATAAGGGAAGTGCCATAGTTGGACGGTGTGGCACTTTCAGTGTCAGCATGTAACTCTGCTGCTTTGTGAAAGAAGTGGTAGAACGAACAATGTCTGAAGTGTGGAAATGGGCAGAACCTCTGCTTTAGCCCACATAGAATAAAAAAACAATTCTGCCATAGATTTTTGTATGAAAGAAGTGGTGAATCAGAAGGTGGCCCCCTTTTTCAAAGCAAGAAGTCGGGGTGTGTACCCCTCATTACGACATAACAATACCCTTGGCAGTTGCCTAAATGTCAATTTCTCTATAGAATGTGGATTCTGCTCTAACTGCACATGTTTCAGGCATTTGGTAAAGAAATGAAAAAGTCTGCCATGCTGGTAGATGGCAGAGCTCCTTTAAAGGGATGAAGGCAGCACATTGCTGCCCCCTTTTCCCTCATGTAATGACCAAGAGCAGTCAAGCTGGGCACAGTGTGCAGCAGATATTTTGTCACATCGATGGTTCAAAATGTGGCAAAGAATATACAGTAAGATTGTGAATATGCTGAACTTGCCAGGGCAGGAGGCAGCACATTTTACCAGTTAAATGATGAGTTAAAAGTTTGCATGTTACTCTAATGCAGATTTGGAGCCTATTAGACATATATCCACAGCTGAGCCACCTCTTATGAAGGTCGTTTCTGTCTTACACTTCAAAACTACTTGGACTGTCGCAATGACTGCTTTTTTTCATAAACATTGTAAACAAAAAACAAACAATTCTTCGATTTCTTTCTGCAAACCATGAGCAGATTAACAGGTACATCAGGTTTCCACACAATCCATTAAAGATAGTGCATGCCGAGTCTGCACTCTACTCTCCACTGTGCTTCCCCAATGTCAAGGGGGATATTGAATGTACACACACACCACCACCCTAGACTAATTCCAGCTCGTGCAAATGAACAATGTTAAAAAATGGGCAAACTGCACTATTGATTACATGATTCAATGCTGAATTGATTATAACACATAGTTATGCAAACTTCTCTGTCGCATGGTAACTTCATTCTGTAGAGTAGAATTGTCTAGGCAATTCAGGTGTCCACATGCTGCAACCAGAGACTTATGCTTCAGACAAGGTGGCATATCATCACCTTGTCCTGCGTGTTGTACAATCAATCAATTTGGGGTAGGGTTCTAGATTCTATGGGTCCCTTTGAGGAAGATACTGATGACACATTGGCTGCAGAAGGAGATGCTAGAGAAAGATACTATCTGAGGGACAGTGCCATTGAAGACGCAGGTCCCAGTGTGCCCCTCATGACACCCATCTGACTCACAGCCCGAAGGCAAAGAAATGAGAGATGTACATCGCTCCTAGACCCTTCATCACCATCTTCGATGTATCACAGACATGAGAAACGTTACTCGCTCAGACAGCCATTCAAACTATGGAGGAGCTAGAGTTGTCATGTCATCGATCGAACAAGTTGACTGACTTTAACCTGGAAAAGCCTGATGACATCATCACTGAAATCACAACATAGATGCACGTAGACATGAAGCATATACGTATCCATGCACAAAACTACACAAACACTCATTAGTTTATTACTGCTAGACATGAAACAAATACTTATGACTCACGCAGATAGAGTACTGACACACACACATATCCTTTGTCAAGCAGAAACAGCAAGATGCCAAGAATATATATATCTAGCTTGCACATGCTTAACTGTGACTAACACGGAAAGCCATAAGAAAAAAGATGGAAGCCATAGGTGCACAGAAGTGAATGGGTAAAATGAGACAGACTTCGAATACATGGAGAAACTGCTAGCCTGATTCAGCTAAAGGCAGGCAGATAGAGCTTCCAGCACAGACACAGTGAATATCCTACCCAAGGACAAGCAGAGACAGAAAGTGTTTAGTTTACCAAGGTGATAAGACACCTGCAAGAAATCTAGCTTAAATTCCTCATAATTACAAGCAGGTGAGCTCCATTTCGTGGTCCCTAAACATGCGACCTGGAAGAACAGGAACATGCCTATTCACTCGCGGTAGATGGAGGGAAGCTGTTTAATCAAACTAGAGGTGGAAAGATACAGTTACTACACAGGCTCAGCACTGGATGTACTCTCTAAGGGCTTAGGTGATCAGAGATGGCAATTTGATTGGAACGGGCAGAGATGACAAGGGCATTTTCCGCCACTAAGGACATATAGAGACATGACAGAGGAATAAGACCGTTTTTGTTACTAGCTGTTACTAGAAAAGGGTGGCAGATGCCCACAGTATATACCCTTCATTGGCTGCAGGGGCTGGAAAATGGATTTACGAGACTGAAAGACTGAAGACAGGGATGCCAGTGGCATGACACTAGATGACAAGACTTTTTCCTTTCTTGTGGATACTGGGGGACTTGATCCTGTATTAGGGAGGGGAGATACCCGATGTGAGGCATTGCCATGAATGCATAGCGATTCTCTGGGGCTACTGATTTGGTTCCTTTAACTGACGAACTTCCGATTTCCGTAGGAGAACTCAACTGGACTATGCCATTGTCATATTACCGACAGACACCGGTAAACATAATGGGTAGGGACATGATGAGCCGACTTAACATGGCCATTTCATTCACTGACCAGGGGATAGTGTGCTCAACTGCAGGAATTTATTACATGAATGTGAGGGAATTCACTCAGGTATATTGCACACAGACAGTACAGAAGGGGGTGCCTGTGAATCTCAAGCTTTTCCAATATGGAGTGGAATTGCTAAAAGCATGGCTTCCATGGATACAAGGCAAAGTGTTACATATACCCAATGAGTTCTTGTTCAGATCAGAGGTTCCCCTAGATGAGAAGGAAGGATAGCAGATGCCGATAGAACTAGAAGTGGTTATAGTGAAGGACGAGAGAGTAGTGTTTCATGGGACTGATGACAAAGGATCCTGGAGGACAGTAATCATAGTGGGAGAAGGGCAGAGGCTGACTGCCAGATGAGGAACTGTTTCGAGATGATCGCTTACATCAAGAGACAGTATTTTTCATTAGAATTACCCATTCGGTGAGGATACATTACAGGGAAGTATCACAGAGAATGCTTTTGCTGCAGAGGGCACCACCACCATTTCTTGAGGAAGACTTGGGGCAAGTACCCAGTGTCCTATGGACTAGCAGTCCACATGAAATGGGCCTGCTAACGGGAACAGGGGCTGTCAAAATAAAGCTCAAGCCAGGAGCTATTTTACCAAGGGCGAGGAAATATCCCCTACCTAGAGAAGCAGACAAAGGCATCTATGAGACGATCGCTGCTTTAGTAAAGCATTCTGGTCCCTTCGAAGACACAGTCTAACACTACTGTGTATCCGGTGAAGAAGGTGACAGGCGGATAATGGTGTTTCATTCAAGATCTGTGTCCTTTAAACCAAATTCTTGAGGCAGAATTTCCATAAGTTCCTAATCCAGTGATAATTTTATGTAGTGTTCTGCCGGAAGCTACCCTTATCACAGTAACAGATTTGAAGAACACCTTCTTTTCTATACCACTCCACGAAGAGTCACAGGACTTGACTTCCTTACTATATAGAGACAAGAAGTGGAAACACACAAGATTACCACAGGAGTACTTGAGTCACCCTCTACCTTTAATACGGTCCTCCAAATGGACCCCGACAACATACAGATGACCATCATTCAGTATGTAGACAACATTTTGATTTGCAGCAGATCTGAAGAGCAGTGTCAAAATGACGCAATACACTTGCTGACAGTATTAGCAGAGAAAGGTTACAAGGTAGTTAAGGCAAAACTACAATATTGCCAGGATGAAGTGTTGTACATCGGACAGTTGATATCGCAGGAAGGTTAAAAGGTAACTCCAGAAAGGGCAGAGGCGATCTTCAGAACACCGCTGCCGAAGACTGTTCGAGAGATGCATCAATTCTTGGGCCTCTGTAATTATTGCAGAGCCTGGGTATTTGACTACAGCACATATATGAGACCCCTATTAAGCAGGCTTTGCGAGGCACAGAGAGGGGACAGTAACTTAGCATGGACACACAAAATGACTGGAGCATTCGAGGAGCTGAAGAAAGCAATATGCACAGCTCCCGTGTTAGGGATTCCCAATTACCATGACAAAATCTACCAGTTCTCACACTCCAATGGAGTAGTGATGACTGTGGTGCTCATGCAAAGGACAACCTTAGGACACAAACCAATGGCTTACTATAGTGGACGGTTAGACCCAGTGATGAGAGGACATTACCCATGCGAACAAGCTTTGGCTGCAGCTGCATTTGCAGAAGAAAAGTTGGCGAGTATCGCAATGGGGTGCAGCACCACACTTTATGTGGCACATGCCCTCTTTGCGATCCTCAAAAGCCAAAAGGCTCATTGACTACCCAGAGGGCATCTGAATACAAGGTAATTATCTTGAATCCAGCGATAAAGGTAGTGAGATGCAGAATTGTGAACCCAGCTACATGTTATAGCTGAACTAGTGGAAGAGGAAGACTTTGTGCACGGCTGTCATACATATGTGGAACAATATGATGACATTCCTAAAGTGGGGAATAATGCCCTTGAGGGGGGAGAACTACTTTTTATTGACAGGTCATCAATTATAGACCAGACAATGGGAGAAAGGCATACTGGGACAACAGTGGTGAAAATGAAATCATACAGCACAGCCAAAGTAGTAGCAAACGTGATATTGCGTTCAAATTCTTCAGCGCAAGCAGCAGATTTAGTGGCTCTCATAATGGCATTAGAAGTGTGCAAAGACAAGGAGATTACAGTGTATTCTGATTCGACCGGTGTGACATCTACAGTACATACTGGACTGTCACAATGGCAGAGGGGGAGCTTCCAACATGCTGACGGCACTCCAGTACAGCTTGCCCCCCTATTGGGCAGACTCATAGATGTGCTACAACCCCCTTCAGCCATAGTCGTCATGAAGTGCCAAGCACACACAAAGGAGTAGGACCTAGTCTCGTGTGGCAATGAAGCTGCAGACACAGATGTGAAGCGTGCAGCATATTTCGCAGAAATAAATGTGTTTGATACTCCATCAGGAACAGTGTTCACATTTCCCTTTAACAGGTGTGACCTTTGTGGAAAGTGGGTATGGTGCAAACCTAGTAGAGATTGCAGTTATTTGACCTAGAGTCTGGACAACCATGCAAAGTACCATCGATATCTCAGAGGATTAACGAAGGTCTGGCTCCCGAAACTGTGCGTGAATAGAGAGTCATCTGTGAAGTGTGGGCGACTCGTCGACCAGAGGGGGGATTGCAACTAGAGACTTTATGTATGCTTTAGACAAGGTGTGGCACATCATCATCTTGTGCTGCATGTTGTACAATCAGGCAATTTTGGGTACGTTTCTAGATTCTTTGGATCCCGTCGAGGAAAATACTGATGACACACTGGCTGCAAAAGAAGATGTTAGAGAAGCAGAGTACCTGAGGGACAATACCATTAAAGACAGAGGTCCAAGTGTGCCCCTTGTGACCCACACCTGTCTCGCAGCCCGAAAGCAGAGAAGTGAGAGATGTACATCGCTCCTAGGCCCGTCATCACAATCGTCAATGTATCGCAGATATGAGAAACGTTACTCGCTCAGACAGTCTTTCAAACCATACTCAACTGACAAAATGGAGGAGGTAGAGTTGTCATCGATCAAACAAATTGACTGACTTTAACCTTGAAAGGCTGATGACATCATCACTGACAACACGACGTAGATGCACGTAGACAGGAAGCATATAGGCAACCATGTACGAAGCTACACAAACACTCATTAGTTTATTACTGCTAGACACTAAACAAATGCTTATGACCCACACGGATAGAGGACTGACACACACACACACACACACACACATATTCTTTGCTACACAGAAACAGCAAGATGCCAAGAATACATATATCCAGCTTGCACATGCTTAATTTGACTAACACGGAAAGCCATAAGAACAAAGATGGAAGCCATAGGTGAACTGAAGTGAATGGGGTAGGTCTGGCAGACTTTGAATACATGGAGAAGCTGCCAGCCTGACTCAGCTAAAGGCAGACAGAGCTTCCAGCACAGACACACTGCACATCCTAGCCAAGGATGAGCATAGACGGAATGTTTTTAGTTTACTAAGGCGATAAGACACCTGCAAGGAATATAGCTTAAAATCCTTATAATTACAAGCAGAAGAGCTCCTTTTCATGGTCCCTATGCATGTGATTTGGAAGAACAGGACAATGCCTATTCACTCAAGGTAGATGGAGAGATGCTTTTCTCATCGCAGCAGAGGTGGAAAGATACAATTACTGCACAGGTTCAAAACTGAAAGTACTCTCTTAGGGCTTAGGCGATCAGAAATTGCAACATGATGGGAACATAAAGCACCTTCGTGGTCGTTCCCATTGCCTTGAAAATGTTCACTTAGCTTGGTAGCTGTCCAAGGTGCCAAGACTGGGAAGACATGTTCTGTCCAATCCTTAACTACCTCTCACGTTAAGGCACACTATGTTGGAGCGGCTAATAATTTCCCTGTTAACCTGCAACTTTATATTTGTTACATTTAGAGTTGGTCCTAGGAGGAGCCACACGATATGGCGTTCCAATAACCAGACTAACCCCTATGTATTATATATACAGTTTTCCTAAACTGACCAATCCCCTTACCTGATAGGTTTTGGGGGATGCAACTCGTTCTTTTAACATCATGTATGGTTAGAACAGTGTGGCACACACTAATAGGATGAAAGCTCTGTAAATTACATGGTGTTGTAGTGTGATCCCTGTCATTATATTTGACAATAAGGACAGTAAACGTTTCCCTATGGTTGAGTCTTCCATTCTTGCGGCTGGGATTTTGTTGGGGCCCAAGTACCCTCTTGCTGATAATCGGGGTAGCTGCTAAGAGTGCCCTGACGCTCCATTGCGCTATGTGCTTCTGACATTGGACCGAAAGCAAGAAACCACATGTGTTTTGCACAACTCATGAAAAACTCATTTTGGGTAGGGAAAGGTGTTTTGCGAAACCAGTACTAAGAAGGTTAAGATACTTTCTTAATTTTGATTTTCAATTCTCTGCATTCTTAAACTTCGAAGTATAAATTCCTGTTTCTCAACATCCATGTTGAATAAGAATGTTCAGCTTTTTCATTAATTGTGCCATTACGTACGTGGTAACATTTACAGAGAGGTATTTGCCAGAATAATGAACATTTGTAGCCTTGTAAATAAGTCTGGTAATGTGCCAAGAAGCTTGTGGTGGGTGATGTGGCATTGAATGCTTCGTACATGCTGTTTCTTCCATGGCTGCCTCCCATCATCCACCGTGTTGTGGTCTAGATGGAACTGGCATTGTCCTGCCTGCACTGGCATCCTGGCAGTGTTGTTCCCTTGGGACTGCTTCACGAGATGCTGAATCTCCCCTTGGCGAGGATCTGCCTGCAGCACGATCATCTTGCCTGCCGTTCGATTATTTTCTTCTCTTCCTGTAACAGAGCAGAGAGTGTTTCCACACACTCATTATCACTCTCTACAGCAGCACAAAGGCATTTGTTTGCTGTCATTAGTTCTTTCTGCACAAGGACTTCTTGCTCACATGATTTCTGTTCAGCGGTGCACTTAGGCTCTTTACAGACACTGTCAAATTAGACAAGATCGTATTTGTATTGTATGTGGTATTTAAAAGGCGCACAAAGACCGTAAGGTATCAGGTGCTGAGTGTGATGGAAAGTCAGACTAAAACAAGTATGTTTTTAGAGCCTTTGCGAAATGGAGAAAACTCATGAAGATTGAGAAGGTCAAGAGGTAATGTGTTCCAAAGCGTGGGGGCGAGAACTGAAAAAGATCGTACCCACTTCATATATTTTGTACACTTTGCATTGTCTGTCTGTGTGAGCCTGTTTACATATTTTAAATGGATGTTTGCCCTTTATATGGCTAAGAATAGCCCTTTGAGGCTTACTGTGGGAAACAAGAGACCTCCGGCCTTCCTCCATGACTACCAGTTGTGGACATCTATCTAGCGGTGACACATGGGGTTTTGCTGCAGTAGGCATTGATAAGACCACCTCCACGTGCCTGTATAGGTTGCTTTTAGCCACAGCTTCTGTCCCAAAAACACACAAACCTTCCTACACCATTAGCACACACAACACATCATCCTGTTCTGCAGAGAGCGTTCAAGTAAACATGTGTCCAACAAAATCTTCTTTCTTGACCACCGCTGATGCACCCAATCTTCTTCAGCATTCGGGACACCAGTGACAAGGTCATTTATTATAAATGCTTGAAATTATACATTAAAGAAAACATTATCAAGCATATGAGTGAGATGACTGGGCGTTAGTTTATAATTATCTTGTGTCTTAAACTTTAAAGATGTAATGCATCCGTCTCCCGAAAGGCATCTCGCATCCATGAGGGTCAGCAACTGCAGTTCCACAGCATAACTGCTGGACCCATATGCATGCAACTTACCTTAGTGCTTTTCATAACGGTGGTTGTGGGCTACCGGGACCCTTTCCCTCCCCAGAGAAAGGTTAGACCACACGTTTGTCAAGTGTTGGCAATAAAAGGCCGTAGGATTTTATTGTCACAGATATGGTTACAGATATGGTTCTGGGAACAATAACAATAATCGCATATCCTAATAATATCATACTTTTGGGCACTGGGTCCTAAGGTTACCCCCTCTGGCCCGAGCCACCTTCTTGTCCCACGACTTGTTGTGGTCACCGTACAGTGTCCTGTATTTTTCTTCCTTATTGTTCTCCCTTCTTTTCTAGGGTGGGAGGGCTTTGCGGAAAAGAAGAAAGAGAGAGGAGGACGCTGAGTGAACTGGCTGCAGCCGACTGTCTTGCCTCCTGAGGGGGGGTGGCAGGCCTTTGTACTCCTTCCTGCCTCCTGTTGGTTTCCTCTGGGTGATTGGCACCCTGTTGCTTTGTGGAAGAGTGAGGTGTTGTTCACATCTCACCCTTCCTGTACTTTGTAGTGCGGAGAGACTGCATGTCTCTGTGTTGTGGGGGAGAGGGGAGCAGGCTTGGCGGGGAGGCAGCTGCCCCTCTCTCATGCTTGCCGGATGGTACCAGCAGTTACCCTGCCTCGCCTTGGGCGGCCCTGCAGCATTGCCCAAAATAGTTTGGTTCATTAGCATTTCCTTGTCCCATGTTTTTTGGCCTGCATATATTCTACCATACATAGCCTTGGCCAAAACAGCAGCAACTCATTTATGAATACTTAATTAAGGAGCCTTTCCTAAGCATGTGCAGCAAAGTTGGCAGCAGGTACACGCGGCATTGGCAGCCCACAGTTGTTGACTTCCACTCACCCTGCAGTTGATTAGGTCAGTTTTCTCCGCATGGAGCTGCCCTAACTGAATGGCTCTTGAGAGCACTCGTTCCACTGTTCTATGAGCAGAATAGCACCGGAATGTATGTTATTGGTTCTTGTGAATTCTGCAGGAAAATCTTTAGTGAAATGTTTTTCTATTTGTCAGCTTCCAGGCTTACAGGAAAAACAAGATAAACTAAAGGATTTTGGGAGAACAGAGGAAGGGGATGATCCGAGGATCAGGTTGTCCCAGATCGGGCATAGGTAAGCCATTTGTTCTGTAATGCAGAAACACACACATACATGACCACTGTCACTCACTGTTCCTTTGCTCTTATCTGCCATACACAGTAAAGAGTCCCCGGTGGACGTACAGCCTGAAGCTCTGAATGGGCAAAATCCATTAATTGAAGCGACGATTGGAAAGGTGTGCACACAATGCAGCCAATCAAGAGACCGGGGCATTCTGCTGATGCTGATTGGCTGAAATTCATGGTACGCCAGCCTATCAGATGGCCAGAACCCTTCTGCCACTGGGTTTCCTGAAATCCATAACATTCCAGCCAATCAGAGTGCTCACAAAATTCCAGCCTTCAGATTGCCTGAAGGGTTTGTGCCCTGCTGCTTGCCGTAGTAGGAATACAGTGCTGAATCAAAAGAAAAATCTGCTTTATTGCAGTGAGAATTTGGAAGGCTGAATCTGCCAATTCTGGTCCTTGTAGATGAATTTCACAGACTGTTTCTGCATAGCCACCATATGTTGTCTTGCCCCTTGATTTAAATAAAGCATTTCTATTTTTGTCTTATTTTTAAAATCTTTGTCAGTTGCACATTGCCGTAATTCATGAATCGTGGGTCTGATTTTTGACATCAGGCCCTTATGCACAGAGTTTCAAGTTAGGTAAGGCAAGCAGGGGTGGTGTCCCGGCGGGCTCCCAAAGCTGCGGAGCTCCCATGAATTCCTCCCTAGGCCAGCGTTCGAGCCCACATTGCTCTTCAGGTAGTAGTGTTAACCGGTGTCTTGTTGTGTTCATTTGTTGGGTGTGGAGGCAGGGGCGTAGGAGACACATAAAATCTGTGGGGGACAGGGGACACCTTGAGGACTTTGCTTTCTTAATTTATTTATTGTGTTTTAGTCAAAGAACTCGACTTTTTACAACATTAAAATTAAAATAGCAGTACATATTAAATCACAAATATCACTGTATAAAACAAGAGAAAAGAAGAAAAGAAAACAGAAGAAAATTAAAGGATGCAGCAGCAAAGAACATGTCTTTATATGTTGCATTTCTGGATTTGTCATCATACTATGAGCTCATGGTAAGAGAGAAGAAATAACAATTACTTCCAGTGGACCACTGCTAGGACGCCAGCTCGTTAAGAGACAGATCACCTGTAAGTGGACTCCTGCCAAATAAAGGAGTTGCAGCCTTTTCTACCAACTGCAAGTTGCTACTTTTTTGTGTGGGGAAAGGAGACGTGTGTGTCTCTTGGATTGGAAGGATGGGGGTTTCAAAGAAAGAGGAAATCTTGCTTGTACCTCTGAGTAAGCCCTGTTATTGGAGTAGAGGGACCAGGTGTGTGATGTTGATGCTTTGACTGTCCTCCAGGGGGTGGGGGGTACAGCAAACAAGGAGGATGTGCGATCGCAAGCCCACCCCCTAATAACCACTCCCCAGGTCCGCGGCTGGATGCGTCAGACCCGGGGGAAGCCTCGTAGGTGGGGTGTATGTGGACCATGGGGTTTGGCCAGAGGGGTAGCCCGCTATGTGGGCTTCCCCTCTAGAGCTCCTGGGAGGGCCGGGCCAGCCTCTCAGGATGAGTCTGGTCCCTCTTATTCCATCTCATGCTGGCTTTAGAGCCTAGCCTTTCTTTGCCTTTGTTATTCTGAATGCAGAGCTCGACTCCTTTTTCGTTTAACATTTGCTGCAATGCGTGATCTATTTGCTTCTCTCATATGTTACTAGGACGGCGGAGGATGGGTCCTCTGCCCTGTTACCCTATTCAAAGATCCCCTCTGGCCTTTCTTTGCCTCTCCCTTGCCCCACTGCTTGCTTGCTTAATACATACTTCCTTGCTTGAACACTCAACATATTCTCTCTAACACAGCAATGGCAGCTGCAGTCTGTCTTAACTGCTATTTGTTCCGTGTCTTGAATTGGCCTCTTATTTCCGCTTTACTGTCTGACGGGGAAAGACATTTGCCAGTCACTGCTATAACAGTTCTACCTGACCATGAGAGGGCAACAGCTGTTCAATATTGGAAGAACATGGGAATATTATGCCAGAGGCTGGCAACTGCCTTCCTAATGCCTACACAAGAGACACAACTCTTGTCTTTGTTTCTAACAGTATTTCAGTGGATGCAGAAACGCGAGAACACACATATTGCTTATAAATGAAGGGGATTATGTCACACTTGGTTAAGACATTTTGATCACGCCAGGAGCTAATTGCCAGCTGCAATTAAGCGATTAATTTTTAGATCTCTGGCTTTAGATAATGTTAGTATCACCTGGAAAGTACAGAGGTTGCTCAACAGGTTCCTGGAGCACGAGGGGTACCCTACACGTGGGCATGGATGATTGGAGGGCATACTTGCCCTGGTTTGGAGCCTGGCCCTTACAGCCATGATGGGGGAAGGGCCTATTTCTTTTGGTTGTTTGTACCCTTTGAGAGTGGGCAGACATTGCCTCCTGCTTTAGCCCACTAACAGCTCTGCTTTGCAACTTTATCACACATACCTGTCAGGTGGCATGTAACTCAATGCTACTAATGTTATCAGCCTCAGATGTCTGGAATCCTTTGCCAAATCAACTAGGGTACAGGCTTGCCACCTGAGACTTACCCATGTCTGAGTCTGCATCTGTCGCCCTGTGGGGAAGACACACCCAGAAAGAGCAGAGCACGGTGCCCTTGTGGGTTTTTCACACTTCTTCCTCGGGGTGGGCACAATTCACTCTGCAGAAAAAGTGGCACATTCTTGGCAACATTCTCCCACTTTGACAATGTCACCCAAAGAGCGAAATTGTCCATTTGAAATACCTCTGTCGACTTATTATTGAGCAATCCACACTGATGGCTTTAAGCACCTGTTTAATGTGAGATGGCAATTAAGGGCATTTGCCAACGCACTCAAGAAGCACAGGACACCCTCTCACCAGCGACATGCCATGCTCACTCATTCTGATCATGAATTGCTATTTATCTGGGGTCATGTTAAATGTATTTATTTATTCAT
Organism: Ambystoma mexicanum; assembly: GCF_040938575.1. NCBI lineage: Eukaryota > Metazoa > Chordata > Amphibia > Caudata > Ambystomatidae > Ambystoma > Ambystoma mexicanum. The sequence continues at coordinate 669,003,577 of NC_090927.1, read as the reverse complement.
TACATGTGTAGCATCACGCAAAACCCCCAAGCATCAAGGCGCAGAGTAAACTGCATGGAGTGGACCACTTCCATTGGCGCAATGTTTTACTTTTCCGCCACAAAATGGAAGATTTTAGCGTAAAAGGCAGGTGAAATCACATTGCTTTTCCACTCTGGAAAGTGTAAATACCTTGCGCAATTAGCGATTGCTGGCGCAATTGACAATGGCTTCCTCTGGACTCCGCCCGCTTTTACCAGGTTTAATTTACAAGGAGATCCCAGAGGAATCCCTTTCCTTATTTCCAGCATGAGAATCCATGCTGGCAGTAAGGCCGCATTTGTCTGGTGGAGCGGGAAATACAGGGGGTCCTGGTGTGTCCACTCGGCTCCCGAACTCCACCCAGAAAATGCATGAAAATCCAGCCAATTAGAAAAAGCGACCGTAATAGTGTTTTCCACCACTTTTTCTGAACCAATTGACCTGGAAAATGATGTGTTGCATCAGAAGCTGAATGCATTCACTCCGCATATTGTCCCACCGGAAGATTAAGCCAGGTGCTGAACACAGTTGTTACATATTCTTGAGACAATCTGCACTTGGAGCATTAACTCACTGATCTACCTTACAAATTATGGGCCTCATTACGAGGCTGGCGGTAAGGGGTTAACAGTGCCAGTAAGGATGCTGGTGCGGTTAACCCCTTACCGCCGCATTACGAGGTCCCTTAGCGGGTCCCACTAAGGGCGGCTGGTAAAACCAGCCGTCCTTAGCAGGATCCGCTAAGGGATCAGGGAGCTAATAACGGGCCTGTTATTAACGGGCCCGTTATTAGCTCCCTGCCCATTCCCATTGAGCCCTATGGGGGCTCAAATGGGAATGAAGATGGGTATTTTGAATGGGGACTTACCGGGTCCCCCAACGTTGGCATGACCCGGTAAGTCCCCATTCAAGGAACCCGGACACGAGTTTGGAGGCAGCTTTGGCGCTAATAGCACCACGGCTACCTCCAAACTCGTAATGACCCCCAATATCTTTTCTGAGGCTTTACCGTCTTAACCCCTAAACTGCCATGGGTATTTCTGACTAGGCCTTTTTTGGTGATTTCGGTATGTCGCCATTCAATCCCTTGTAACGTTTTTGTTACATAAGATATCTCGGCCAAATTTGGCCCCATTTTTCCCCAAATGTAGGCGGCCGTAACATTTCAGACTTTGATGGGGATTGTGGGTAATACATTCTGGGGCGATTCGTGCAAGTCAGACCTCTGTGGATTCCCACTGGTGTCCTCTTTTCGGAAATGCATGAGGTTCCCTGTTTTCCTTGGTGGCTTCACACCATAGGCCCAAATCTGTATGTCGTCCACATGAGCAAAATCTGCTCTGCCGAAAGGCTTGGGGTTACCAGTGGGTTACCCTTTTCCCTTTGTGCGCAGGTAGGTGCACCCACACATGTGAGGCACTGTTTTCGTTGGGGCACCTGTAGGAACACAGGATGGCAGCGTGTTTCGGTGGGTGTACAGAGTGAAATGTCTGAAATTTGTGTTTTTTTCACCAAATTTCAGACATTTCCCTCTTCCCACCCACCAAAACATGCCGCCAACAACAGATGTCCTACATTCCCGCGTTCCCACAGGTGTCTCGACGAAAACGGTCCCTCATATGTGTGGGTGCACCTACCTGGGCGCAAAGGGAAAAGGCTAACCCACTGATAACCCCAATCTAGCAATCTGCCCCCAGGGAGGGCTACATGAGATGCCCCCCATCCATTTGGGGTGGGGGGGATAGGGCCACCCCCTTTCCACTGGCCCCCACATCCACCCAAAACAAGTTATCATTTGTTTTATTTTTGTTTTGCCCCTTTCCTAGGGGCAGATAGGCACATGTGTGTGGCTATCTGCCTCCAGGGGGAGCAAAACGTACTGCCCCAGGCTTGGGGGCTGGATCTGCCAATATTTGCAGTGGCCTCTCACCCCCACCTCAAATCTGCCCCCTTGGAGGGCTACATAGGTGCCCACATCCACTCAGGGTGGGGTAGTGGGCCACCCCCCCTTCCAAACACAAAGAATCCTGGTGGTCTAGTGGGTCCCCCCAGTCCTCTCACCCAAAACAAGTTATAATATATTTTTTGTTTTGCCCCTTCCCCAGGGGCAGATGGGCACATGTGTGTGACCATCTGCCCCCAGGGAGGGCAAAACGTACTGCCCCAGGCTTGGGGGAGTGGCACTGTCAATATTTGCAGTGGCCTCTCCCCCCACCGCAAATGGATGGGTCATCTCATGTACCCCTTCCTAGGGGCAGAAATCTGCCCCCAGGGAGGGCTACATAAGTGCCCCCATCCACATAGGTTGGGCGGAGAGGGCCCCCTTTCAAACACAAAAATTCCTGGTGGTCTAGTGGGCCCCACCGCCCCCCCCCAAAACAAGTTATAATGTGTTTTTTTTTGTTTTTCCCCTTCTCTAGGGGCAAATGGGCACATGTGTGTGGCCATCTGCCCACAGGATAGGTAAAAACGTACTGCCCCAATCTTGGGGTGGTGGTTCTGCCAATATTTACAGTGGCCCCCCCCCCCACTCCAAATGGATGGGGGGAATCACATGTACCCCTTCCTAGGGGCAGAAATCTGCCCCGAGGGAGGGCTACATAAGGTGCCCCCATCCACTTAGGGTGGAGGGGAGAGGGCCATCCCCGTGCAAGAATCCCTGGTGGCTAGTGGCCCCACCTGCACCCACCCCCACCCAAACCTACATTAAAAAATATATTTATTGTTTCTTTGCCCCCTTCCCTGGGGGCAGATGATCACCCATCTGCCCCCAGGCTATTGCCACCATTACTATGTAAGCAGCCCCTCCCCCCACTTCAAAAACAGATCCCTGCACGACACACCAAACATATTCTGGGGGGGATAAATGACATTACATCCCCCCACTTACAATTGTGGGGGGGATTTGTCCCCCCCTGTCCCTCCCATGTCCTACGCCTATGTGTGGAGGGGCTGAAAGAGAGCTGATTAATCTTACTTTTAGCACCTCCCCACCAAACGGAGGCAGATGACCGCTGCCGCAGCAGTGTCCCGAGAATGCCTTCTGGGGGGTCGGTGGCGAGGCGTAGCAAGGATTGTCTAAATAGTGGGGCTTGAAGCTAGTGTAGTTGGGCCCACCACAGAGACATTATAACCTGTAAATGGCCACACAGTGCTGTTGAGCGGGAATTTACATATTTCGCATGGGCCTTGGGTACTCAGGCCCTACCCTGTCTACGCCTCTGCGGCGAAACAAAATGAGAAGCAGACGTGCAAAAGGAATGATAGGAGCGCACCTGCAGCTCCAGCCGAGCCTCCTGAAATACCCCTGAATGCGTAATAGAGATTGTGGCAGCTTGGCTTCACACTAAACACTTTGTTATTAAATGACAAGGTGCCCAGAGGTTTGCATTTTCTTCCAGAGCACTCCACATGACCAGAGTCTCTGAACGAGGGAAGCTGGTCCTGCTCAGGGCATGGTGTTAGTGTGGTGTTAGTGTGGTGCTTGCAGATTATCTTTTATGGTGTTTGTTGGAAGGACTTGTCACTGCCTTCCGGGTTCTCACGTGAAGTCACTTGTTTATTCTATGTTGATAAAATGTGCACATTGACCTCGGCGGTGTATGGTTCTCACCTCGATCTACGTGACAGAGTTGTGACATCGTGTCTGCCTAACCCGTCCTATCCACTGAAAAGCCATAGAACATCCAGCTCACTCCTGCTTTCCATAAATCTATCTAGGACGGTGGCAGTGATAACAGGGGGGTGGGAGGGTTTGGTGGGCAGATGTGTAGGTAGAATTAAAGGAAGTGAGAAACCAGGGAAGACTGGAAATTGTGCTATTTGTAGCAACATTGCCTGCCTTTTCTAGTCTGCAGCCTTCCACCACTCCTTATACATTGTTTCGGGACAGGTCTCCCTTACCTAAGCTACCTGCCCCCCATTTAGGCTACACCAAGTGCTCTTTACGCCACATTGTTACTTCTTGGGCTACACCCCTTTTGCATGCTCAATCGTCCTGTTGCATGATGTGGTGCACATTCGCCAGTTTGCGAATCAGGCGAAATGTATTATGAGCTACATGTTGTTGTGTAACGGTTTTGTACTAAACCACAACTTTCCTTTCTGGTGGTTGGTATTGACAGGCGTCATCAGGACCTGTGGTCCACAGCTGTCTGCTTGAATTGCCTTGTGCTCATACTATTGTTAGGGCACTGTAGCCTAGGACATATACCTTGGCCTCATTATACGTTTGCCGGTCCGGTAACAATAGTACCAGTAAGTTACCGGTACCATTGTTACCGGACCGGCAAACTACGAGTTCTGCTCGTGGGTGCCTTCCCGCCTGCCATGTCTGAGTTGGCGGGCGTACCAGCACCCGTGAGCATTCACGAATGGTGCCGGTGCATCCGACCTCCCCATTCCCATTGAGCCTTATGGCCCTCAAAGGGAATGGGGAGCATTTTTTTTCCGGCGCCCGTGAATGGGCAATTACTGGGTCCGGCAAAGCCATAATGACCTGGTAATTGCCCATTCGCGGGCACCGGAAAATAAATTATACCGGTGGCATCCGTGCCGGTTTTAGCGGCAAGGCTACCGCCAGTATCATAATGAGGCCCCTTGTCAACATTGTTGTGTTTTCTGCCACAGTTACGCTACATGTTTTACTCAGGCACCGGCATTTCTTGTTATCCATAATAACCAGATTTTCATGTTCTTCAGCTGTCTTCACTACATGAAAACACTTCCACATGGGGCATTGCTTTTCGTGATCGAGGACACACAAAGAGTGCAGCTATTCCGGTTATTTGTATTCATGGCTGTGTGCTCACGAATGTATAGTGCTTATTGTTTTAATAGTGCAGCCCGGTGCTGCCTCCATATGCCAAGCGCAGTCTCAAATGCACCAATAATGCCATCCAATTCCAATGAATGCCTTCTGTGCATATTATAATCTTTACATGTCATATGTAGCCTCACATGTCCAGTAGCTGCTATCATATGTCAAGCAAAGCCTCAAATGCTTCAGCAATGCCAGTTAATGCCTCAAATGGCTTTCAGAGTGGCATAGCTTAGGCAAACCTAAAAAGAACAGTATCTTTGTAACCTATTTCCAGACAACTGTGGGAAATGCCAGCCCTTAAAAAGGAACAAGTGACTCTTTAAAACCAGCGACTAGATCTTGGTTGTTTACTAATGATTATAACGGATGGCGGGTAGGTTGGAAACACGGTGAAGGAAAAGCGAATATTAAGCTTGTCATTGTCTGTGTACCATTAGCCCAGAAGAGGTGCAGCAGCAAATAACTTGTGGACAGCTTGCCAAACACAGAGGAGTGCAAGCAAAGAGAACACATATATTGCTGGAGTTCATGAAGAGACTGTCAAAGGAAGGCAGATGCCCAATCTGCTGTTGAATGCTGGGCTCGGAGTGGCACCTTGCTCGCCCTGAGCAGCTGAAAAGAAAATAGAAAAGCATGCCCAGTACCAAGGGTCGATGCAAAGAAGCACACCACTACATATTGGGCAAGCCTTCATGAGAGGTAGTAGGCAGGAGCCACACAATTGACACCACCTTTCAGCTACAGTGCCAACTCCCTGACATAGAATGCCAAAGGTTCCCAAACACTGGTAACCCTGACCCAGTTTGAGAGCTGACATGCCCAAACTATACTGCTGCTCTGTCACAATTTGTACCACTCCTACTGAAATTGAGTTCCAAATCCCCACACGAGGGAGCATAGGGCCCTTTGGATATTGTGCATGCAATGGATGGGGATGCAGAATAACTCAGACATCTAATAATTGAACCAACTCAGGAAGATGGCAAAGGTTGCTGTTTTATTGACAATTATCTAAAACAGGGAGCTACAAAGGACATCGATGGACGTTCGCTCGAGCTCTCAGTGAATTTCGCCAAAACAACCTTTTACACCGAAAATACATCAGACGTGACGTCATACTATGTGGCAAATAAGAAAAACCTATCAGGGATTGTAAGTACACAGTTTATAATTGTTCTTCAAACTATAAGGCCCTTCGTTATATGGCCCTCAATAATTGGTTGGCACGCTCGTGCCATGTCTGGAACATTCGGTTCACTTAGCAGCACGTGAGCTCAGACCCAGTGCCAGGAGGTGGACTTGACTTTACCTCCCCACCCAATTAGCCCATCATCTCTCATCACCCATGCCTTCTGCCATGAAGATTGTCTTTGAACTTGGCCTTGCAAAGAATTCTTGTCTCTGGGAATATATGGGAGTGCAAGCATGCACTATCGTTGTTCTACGACTCTGCACTCAACTCTATTTCCATCCTTGGCTCACGTGACAGGAAACCATGATATGGTCCATTTTGCAGCATTTAAATGTTTTAAATGAATAAATGAATAAAGCTTGGCACGCTTGGCACGCTTGGTGTTCTTTCTCTGCAGCAAGGATTCCACTTCTCACGTTCACTGCCTTCAAGAATAGATAACCGGCCTTCACTTGCTTCAGCTTTGACAGTAGGCTAGAGAGCCTTGCCATTCATCTACAATCTCAGCTTATTCTTGCTGTGACACATCTCTCAGCCTTTCTTCTCCATGGTTCTGGGCTTACGAAATTCATGACACTGATGTCCAGTTTCTATACAATGGTGGGTTCGCCTGCAGTTTATTCACTACGTATAGCCAGCTTCTGTGATCACTTAGTCTACTTGCATTACAGCATCAGTACAATTATTGAACAACTTGTATTTTCAGCGGTGCTTCGCACACATGTTATCTTCCTTTCACATGAAAGTTTGCTCCTTCTAACTTCGGCATCAGTTTCTATGCGATCCATACATTCTCTTCAGCCAGTGTCCCTCTGGTCTTCTTGTGATGTCACTGGCTTCTCTTTTTCCTATTCCTTCAGGGAGTTCCACCCTCAGATTGTCGTATCTTCGGGAATGCATTTGATAGGGTTTTCTCAGTGGATATCTTCTTTCGAAATATTCACTGTGGTATGGTTACAACAGCTGGTGTCAAGCATGGCACAATCTCAGGTTTCCAACATATAGGAGGTAGTGTTAAACGGGAAATCATATTGTGCCTCCTTCTAATATTTATTGGCCTAAGCCTAGTCGCTTTGCGAAGAAAACCGCGTTGCAAAGTTCCTATTCTAGATCGACTTCGCCGCCATTTTAGGATCATCCACCATTTTGATTTCTGTTCATATGTGATTCTGTGTTCTAAAATGGTGGACTGTGTTTACAACTTGTAACCAAGCCTTCCCGCCCTTTGAGCCTAGTTAATGGTTAGACTGTCCGAGGGCCGAATGTTTGGACTAGGTAATGAGACCTTGTCCCAAGTATGACTTGTGGTCTAAGGATTGTCTGCATTAACAAGCCTCATCCATGAAAATACATCGAGGACAATACTATGCAAATGTCGAGTGTGGGCACTGCCAGAACTGCATTGTGAAGGGATATGTGCTAAGGCTTTCTGCTAAACCCAGGATTACACTATGCCATTGTAACTTGTTCGAAATACAAACCGAAGTAATCCATGTGCATATTGTTGTATGAGCCATAAGTGAACTCGGCACAAACTCTAGACCACAGATTATTAACTTGTAGAGGGGCTGGACATTATTACTGAGTTGTATAAAAATGTGAATGTTTAGATGTCCAGGACCTCTCTCTCCTCACTCTGACGGGCTGGTACTCATTGTGATGTATTGAGAGCCAGATAGCTATCTGTATTTCTGTTTCTTTGTAACTGTACAGTAGATTAAAGATCTGTGATTCTTTATAGTCCGTGTTTGGGGTATTTCCTTTTGTGGTACTCAGCCTCGATATGTCCTTGCTTTTACAGTAGGGGGCGGGATTTCCTGCCGAGACATGCAGCTCCTCTTCTACACTAGACTGCAAGCCCACCCAAATTAGAGTTACTTCACAAAATGCAGCTGCTGCCCCTCTCATACTGTGCTGCCTTCCCCAAAAAAAGAGAATTAGAGTGCTACACTCAAACTGAGTTGTCAGAAAATGTGTCCGAAATCCCAGTTTCAGTGCTATCCTCCAAACAAGACTACCAAGTCTAGGCTAATTTAGAGTGGCAGCACTACATTAGACAAACACCCTCCTGCTAAAATGAGTGTACCAGTGTCCACACAAGGTTGCCACATTTATTCCAAATAAAAGCTAAGCTGCTGCGAAAAGTAAATGCCACAGCCCCAAATTACGGTACATTCTCTTCTCAAAGGAAAGTACCAACCCAAACTGGAATGTTACTGTCATGCATGCTGGACGCTACGCTCGTAGAACAGCTAGACCGTTCTACTCTAAATGGAGGCTATTCGATACGTTACCGGGAAAACGACGTTTACACTTTACACGTCGCTAACTTCACGTGACTTGCTTCGTCACGTGAACTACGGTATCACGTATTTAAGCAGCGTAGAAACTTCACTCGCTGCTTCTGATCGTCTCTATTGGCGTCGTGTAGCTGAACCTCTGATCTACAACCTGGTATTTTCCTACAGCTACTTTTGGGCCTTCGATAGCGTGTGTTCCGCCACACGCTGATTCCTGGAGCTATCCCTTCGCGTGCTATTCCACACGCGCTCTTCGTCTGCAAGTGCGGCCGGCCCAGGCTGCGTGAATCCTGCCCGCGTGTTAAATCCACACGCGCTCTTTGTCTTCATACGCGGCTGGCCAAGGCTGCGTAAATCCTGCCCGCGTGTAACATCCACACGCGCTCTTCGTCTTCAAGTGCGGCCGGCCCAGGCTGCGTGAATCCTGCCCGCGTGTAAAGTCCACACGCGCTCTTTGTCTTCATACGCGGCTGGCCAAGGCTGCGTAAATCCTGCCCGCGTGTAACTTCCACACGCGCTCTTCGTCTTCAAGTGCGGCCGGCCCAGGCTGCGTGAATCCTGCCCGCGTGTAAAGTCCACACGCGCTCTTTGTCTTCATACGCGGCTGGCCAAGGCTGCGTAAATCCTGCCCGCGTGTAACATCCACACGCGCTCTTCGTCTTCAAGCGCGGCCGGCCCAGGCTGCGTGAAACCTGCCCGCGTGTAAAGTCCACACGCGCTCTTTGTCTTCATACGCGGCTGGCCAAGGCTGCGCGAACCCTGCCCGCGTGTAAATCCACACGCGCACGTTGTCTTCACACGCGGCTGGCCCAGGCTGCGCGATTCCTGCCCGCGTGTAAATCCACACGCTCACGTTGTCTTCAAACACTGTTTTCTTCTACCTCCTGCATCTGTGGAATTAACAGAAGGATTGATCCCTAAGTGGGAAGGAAGCCTTTCAAGGATTATTGGAAGTGACTTTGAACTGAACTTTGAACGCTATCCTGTGGTGAATTCAACCCGTATCTAGCGTGAGCCTCGTTCCGTCCGGGATAAGTCTCCCTTACTAATATTCCCTTCCCTGTCGTTTTGTTCTTCGTTTCGAATCCATCAAGAGACTTCTGGATTGTTCTACCCAGAGATACAGGTCAGTGTGATCATTCCTGTCATTATCTAACTCATCATACTCAGGTTGGAGCAGTTATTCATGATACTTTAATTTGTCCTAGGCTGGATTACTATACCTTACCCACGCCCTTTCCAGTGATCCATCGCTCTGCCTGTTTTATCAGCCAGAGGGTTGTATCATTTGGAAGGTCTTTGTTGACTTCACGACTATCAAGTCGGGTGAACAAGGATCCGGAAGACCCTACCTCCTGTATCCTTTTGAATATTGTATCCTTTTCGGTTGATACTTTGGTGCATTCTGACAGTTACATGACTGAAACTAAAACAGAAGACCATATCTGAGAACTAGTAAAAAACATAAACTAAAATGGCACCCTTACCCACAGTAGAGGTCCTTTCACCACACTGCTCAAGACATTTTAACTATCCATACTAGGACAGTCATCCCCAAAGTAGAATGGCAAACACTTCCTGCATCAATGGTGTGTGCGGGAGCACCTTAACTATACGGTCATGCATGCCCCATTTAGGGTGCATTGGTGCACTAAAAAGCCATCCCTTTCCCAGTTAGTGTTTGCTATCTGCCAAATATAATTTCAAATCTCCAAACTAGATTGCCACCCCCTTCTCAATGGGAGAAGTCTAGAAGGACTTCTCCCAAACTGGTCTGCTAATGCGCCCAAGCATGTATGCCTTCCAAAACTCAAAGAGACTGTCAACCCAAGCTAGAAGGCCATGTCCCTAAACAACACTGTGTTCTGTGTCCCAAATAGAATGCCTTGTCAAACTAGATTGTCATCCCATGCAAACTAGACAGGCATCCTTCTTCAAAATGTGAGTGACAGCCTCAGTTTCTAGCACAGTTCAAACCAGTGGTTAATACCTAGCTAATTTTCTTGCCCTAATTAGAGTACTGCCCCACATCAGACAGCCACACCAGCCACAAGAGGTGCAAATCCACCGCTAAAATTGAGAACAGGACCTAGACGCTATTGCGTCTTCCTGTTCATATTAGATTGTCACCACCCTTAAACTGTACTGCCATCCGGTGGTGGACTGGCCTACAGAGAAACTCTGGCGGTTTCCCAGTGAGCCTTGGTACAATGGCCCATTTGTGTGGGTATCTGGGTTTTCTGTGTCTCTTAGCCTCTTTCCTACCCACAATCCCCACTTCTTTCCATCTCTCCTCTTCACATCCACGGCAAGAAAATAATTTGTTAGATAGCTTCTAGTATGTTATTCCTCACTTTTTAAAATATTAGATGTTAGTTTTGTGTTCTGTTTGTCGAATTTTTAATCTTTAGGGACAAATGTGCTTTAAAATTCACAATATACATGCATTTTTACCAATGTTTCTTGGAGGCAAACCCCCTACACCTACCGAGAGGGGTTAGTCTTGCTCGCTATATTTGCTTGTTCATTGCAGTATGAGGCCACTTTCAAAATAATTTCCAAAGTTACTTTTAGTTTTCAGTCCACCCCTGGTGCCATCTAACCCAAATGAGGCTGCCACACCCACAGTGAACTGAGAATTACAGTCACTTCAAAATAGACTGTTATCTACAAATGATGTCACCGCATTTAGCACAATGAAGCGTGCCATTTCCAAGCTAAAATGCCAGTCTCAATTGAGTGCTCTTCTGCACCAGAGTTCTAACCCTGCCCAAAGTAATTGCAATCCCTTTGCATGAGCTTAGAGCCAACCACTTCAAATGAGTCAACCTCGGACCAAAGTATTCCATCGACAAACTTGATAGCTAGTCGACCCACCAAAGAAATGTCCCATCTCATAAATATCAATCGATCATTTCAATAAACATACATTGAACATAACATATACACAATTCATTTAAGATATGGTCCATAAAAATCCAATAGTTCATATAATGTTGCAATTAATTATACGTTAAGTTCTAGACTTTCTCTAAAACCCACCACAGCTAGTACCATCAAGGTGGTTCTTCCTGCCAGGCAGTCATTCCAAAAACCTTCACTGCCATCAGGGTACTGCATATCAGTGGATTTACTAAAATAGGTTAAATGCTTCATTGATAACACTGCACAAGCTGGAACCAGATGCTCGAGATCTTCCACTGGATTTGCCAGACTGCAAAATCTACAATTGGCTGCTTCAGTAGAACAAAGGTCATATCTTATCAAAATTTGTTTTGTGTGATGAAAGTTCCACCTAAATTTCAAAACGAACCGTCTACTGAATCGGTTAGGATAAATAGACAAATACGGTGATAGCGAACCTCGCTTTTTATGATCTTCAGTAAGGTGACTCGACGATTGATAAGCACGCATTCCTTCCACTGTATTAATCCAGTCTCGATTATACAAGCTCAACTTCCCCTGAACTGGATTGCTAATAAGATCGTCTTCCGACAGCTCCATCTGGCTCCACATACTTATGCAGTAATCCACTAATTCATTCAGAAATTACACCTTTTCAACCATCGTTAGGATTTCTAGATCATAAAACAATGAATCAGTTAAAGGGCTAATGATTTCCCTAAAGACTGCTAAAAGTCTCCATCTAGCTACACTTGCAAGGAGTTAATGCCCAATCCATATTGAATTGCTACCAATGGGACTGAGTTCTAGAGCTTTAAAACTCGACGCCAGAATATGCACTCAATCAAGGGTAAAATATATAAAACCCGAAGAAAATGAGCTTCTATCCCATACTAAATTTCGGCAGAACCTTTCCTTCATAGGATTTTAAGGTTGGAATTAAAGAAAACTTGCCAAAATGACCATCCACCCATATCATTTGACTTGATAAAGCAATGGCAAAGTATTCCATCCACAAACTTGATAGCTAGTCCACTCACCACATTGAAATGGATTACCACTTGACCCTTAAATAGCATATCCACCCTGCCAAACTGCCTTCACCTTGCACCAATTTGAAGGCCATCCCAAAACGGATCAAGGGCTCCCAACTCGACGACAGATACCTTACAAGCAAACAAGCGGGCATGGAGGATGAAAAAATGGGTGTGGGCCTCCAGGACCACCATTTCACTGGTGTTTGTCCCTGGCAAGGGGCACGACCTGGGAACCTCACACTCCTCAGCAACTAAACAAACGGACAGCAAATGGCTGGGTCCTGATATTCCTCTTTATGCCCGATATTGCGATGCCTGCTGGCTGTTCGGCACAATGCAAATGAATACATAAATACATAAATAATAAATATGCCAATGTAGACAGCATCTTGGAATGCCATGCCTACTAAAGACAGCTCGAAAACATCTAAAGGGCTAATTGAGCTTACACAGAGCCTCATCCACACAGAGCAACAGCCAACTGACCCAGCCACATGCCTATCCCTCAGCCAATTTACCAAGCCACATGCCTAGCCTACAGCCGAATGACCCAGCCACATGCCCAGCCAACTGACCCACCCGCATTACCAGCCCACAGCCAGCTAACCCATGCACATGCCTAGAACACAGCCAACCGACCAATCCACATTCCCGCCCACAGGTAAGTGACCAACCCACATGCCCAGCCCAAAGCCATCTGACGCACCCACATGCCTGGCCTGCAGCCAACTGAAACCACCCACATGCCCAACCCACAGCTAACTGATCCTCACACATGCCCAGCCCGCACCAACTGACCCAGCAACATGCCTGCCCACACCCAACAGACCCATCCACATGCATGGCCCACATAATGGTACAGCAGTTGCATATCCATGTCACCTTATCTGCACAGCTTCCTGCATGTGCCCTGAAGAGGCTCCCAGCTCATCCCTGCTTATTCCGGTTCCTCTTCCTGCATTCACTGTGTGAGTAATATCCTGCTTCTGCAGAAGCAGTAAGGGTAAGAAATGGAGTTCCCACCCCTGGTCCCACGCCCAGTCTCCGAGCAGCCATAAGCTGCTGAAGGGCTAGGGAAGCGACAAAGGGTGCGAGACGTACATGTGACTCTGCATACTACCTGCACACTGAAGAAGCAGACAGCATGCAGGATGACACGCACACACACACCACAAATGCAAACGCAGGACAAAAGAGTTCCTTCACTTAGGTACATTTTGGTGGTGAGGCCAGACATTACCACTGGGCCATATCAGATACCCATGCACGTTGCCTGGGTGGCAAAGTCGACGCTGGAAGCAGAGGATGCGCAGTGAGCTACCTCACAACATCGAGTCTTACTTAACCATGTAAAAAGAAATTCAAAGCAAATAAATGACGTGGGCAGTCAATGAAGATAATTGCACTGTACAATAGTAAAATAAACATCCACCTTAAAAATAAAAATGTTATTCTGAAAGTCTCTGTTGTCAACTGATCCCATGACAGGTGTGTTCTTTTTTACAAGTTCTAATAGTTTAGCCAAAAACACGCCACGCCTGGACAGTTGTTGAGAAATGTGAATTTACAAGTCACAGGCACCAAACCTAAATGCGGAAATGGCCAGCGGTGGCCTTCCTTGCATGGGGCCAGATGGCGGCTCTGTAAAGTTGGGGGTTATTATGTCGAATGGGCTCGACGTCTGCATACGCAGCATTAGCGAGCTGAGAATTGTATTGTGTAGCATTGCATTTTACTGGGACTAGAGCGCGCGCACATGAAAGCGCCAGGTGCTTGGATTTGTTTCATTCTGCAGGGTAAGAATCCAGGAGAAGGGGGACTGTCTCCCCAGAAGGAGACCAGCTGATGATTTCTAGAAAAGCAAACAGAAATAGAGCCTATCCGAAGCTGCTAAAGCCCACTGGGCTCAATTAGGAGAGGCCGTCTGCCTCTGGGTATACACACAGTCGTTTAAGATTGGTTACGTGCAATGGGCTCGTTTAGTGGGTTCACATGGTTTCTTGGGAATAGGCAACTCACTTACAGCTATAGCTGTTCCTGTTCACATAAATGAAGCGTACGTCTAAAAAATCACTCATTCTGCAAGAGTTGATCGAAAAGGTGTGTGCGGATGGTTTCAACTAACAATCCCGTTTTTCCATCACTGATTAGGGTTTCATTTCCACAGTACTAAAGAAATCACCCCCACTGAGATGGCCGAGGGACTCATTGTTAGCAGGGCCATCTTAAGCTTTTTTGGGGCCCTGGGCATGGACATCTTTGGGCCCCCGCCCAATCGAACCAAATGAATAAAGTGATCAAGTATATCTGCTGGCATCACCACTCCCCCACCGTGAGCAAAACCCCGCCTCGCAGCATTCAAAATAAGCATGTTTACTCCCTTTGAGTCCCCTTACCCTCTTCATTCTTGCTCTAATCAGATTGATAAACAAGTAGCATTTGAAGGCCAGAATTAGCAGTCTACAAGAGGTTTCTTCTGTTCTAGTATAGAAATAGATACTTTTTATCAATAGCATCCGGGAAGATATGCAGCCTGTAGTATTAATGCATTTATAAACGCAGTATTAATGCAGTATTTAAACGGTACATGTAACCCAGAACAGGCAGATAACTCAATTTAGCTGCCTCAGAGAATGCAAAAGTGTTCAAGCATGGATAGAGTAGATCAGTTGTAAGGAAGAAGAAAGCTACACATAGCATAGCATGGATAGTGGAGGCAGATTAGAAGCTACCAGGAAAGTGCCTCTATCCAGACAGACTGAGATTAGAAGTGGGACATGGTTTTCAAATAGTTTTGCTATTGGAGATCAAGGGAACACGTGCCTGTAGTGTGCAGTATATCAATGCTCACTATTATAGTGGAAGCAACCCTATTGCCAGTGAAACCATGAGTGAGGCTTTTATGAAGATCATACCCTGAGAAGGAAATTACACTGAGAGGCTGACAATTTTGAAAGGTTTAGGGACTGTTAACACTGAGAGGTTAGGCAATGCAAGATTAAATGAGATGCCCAGGATCACATATTGCTTAAGGGTTGAAGCTGATATTTGTGCCAACTCTGCAATTTCTGCGTTTGAACACTTTCTTTTCCAGCTCTTACCATGTACTTAAACAATCTAACTTTATAAAACTGACTTGCAAAGTACACAAATCACATTTCCAAACCTGACAATTTTTAAAATCAAAATATTACAGAAGGGTGTTATGCAAAATGGGAATGATTCTAGCTACATTCTATCCATCATCAAGGGAAGTATATAAGTACCAGCATACCAATTAATGTGATTTAACAGATTTAATCTAGGTATGTCTTTTGTACTTTTAAGCTTTAAATACTTAAAACAATGGCTTGTGAAATTGTCATTCATAAACTTGCAGAAAAACCTTTGACTTTTATACAAAAAACAAAAAGTTGTTTGTGTCAAACAAACAGACCTTAAAATATGCTTGCCCAATGCCTACACCATCTGGTCTGCTCTCTCCTGGCTACCACCCCTTACACTCAAATGGCCTACATAAGAAGAAAGATCAAGTAATGAGCTAAACGATGCCACCAGCATGCAAGAAGGCAAACCTGACAGAAGACAGCACAGTAATGCAAGATATATATGGTTGACCAGGATCACTGTATCGTCTGCTGGCAAAGCCAGGATACAAGCATGAACACTTTGGTTCCACAGTCTTTTATTCATCTTTTGGACTAATCGGTTATGCTCATCATTGGAGGGGATTGCCTAGGTTTTAGAATGCCACATCTGAACAAACCAATTTCTAGACCTTCACCATACCAATGACATGTTAGTTTTTTATAGCAACCCCTATCTGGTGCAGGAACATTGCTGATAATAGCACCTCTTATGCTGCAAAACCAAGTACATATGAGGTAGGTTTATAAACTTCAGACATAGGAAAGGTTCAGCCAGCCTTGCTGCAATGGGCTCTTCTAATCTTTCATATGAACATACATCTCTGCAATGCGTGCTTAACACACTGAGCTAACGTTTGAACCATTGTGGCACTGAAATTATCAATATGGATTTCAACTTTGGCTAGTGCACATGATCAACATAATTCCCACAAGAAGGAAAGAATGCTACAGAGGTTGTGCAGTACGGAACACACAAACTATGTATTCCACAGTGAACACAGAAAGCATTACATGATTAATTGATCAAGGCAGAATGTACTTGTCAAAACAGACAGACAATAGGTTTAGCGCCTCCGGAGCATGCCATCAAATCTCCTGGCGTGTGCTATTTAAGTCTGGTGAACAATGGAATCTTACTTTAGATCAGGCAGCCTTGTGGGGGCCCCCGTCCAAGGTGGGGGCCCTGGGCAAGTGCCCCTTTTGCACTCCCATAAAGACGTCTCTGATTGTTAGATAGTGGGGGTTCTTGTTAGGGAGAATTCTCAAAAATGTGTTAATTCCCTCCACCTTAGAGACCCAAGCAACTTTGCTGGATTTTGAGGACTTGATTTTTTAACCTGGAGAGAGTGAGACCCTTTTTCCCACTCTCTCGTGTATTTTGATGTGTGTTTTTACCTCTGTGTTTCTTTTGGTTATGGAGTCTAACCAACTCCATAGGCATCATCTTTTTCATCTGTGTCACACAGCACCTTCAGTGCAGTGGCACAGGGAAGTCTTCCAGACTTCCCAAGGTTTAAATACCTTCTCTGGGATCAACTACTGTTTCCCAGAGCAGTGGAGTGAAATTGACTTCAGCTAGCCCTGTAAAATTCTAGACCTAGCACACCCTATCTTACAATAGAGTGCTGGAGGGGTTACATAGTATCCCCACTGTCTAGTTACTCATGTAATAGTCAAATGTTACCCTTTCCTCTCAGAATGGGTGGTGGCAGTGGTTTTACAATGAACTACCATGATTTACCCCAACCGCTAACTGTTCACAGCTCCGGTATCGTTAAATCACAGGCGCCATGTTTTTCAAGATGGTGCTGAGCCTCCTTTGTTAAAACGGTTCCCGGTCTTCTTTTTTCACTATTTTTTTGTGGAAAGGTCCTTCTCAAGTCTTTCTCTGTGCGACAAACCAGGTTTGGTCCTCTTCAGGAGTGAAACCCACCTCTGGCGTCTGAGTGTCTGGGGTGGGCAGGAAGTGAGGGAGGTGCCCGAAACTCCCTGTGCTTAGTCTCCTAGGAGACTCAAATGCACTCTGTGGTGATTGGCTGGCTGACTGTCAGGCAAGGACAGCCACCCTGCTGGGTGAGTGACAGCTAGGCTGGAATGAATGGGAGAGAACTGAATAAAAGGCGAGTCCTTTGGCTTGGAAAGCAGAGTCGACCACTGGACGAAGGAACCGAAGAAGAGGTTGAAGAGGAAGGCTTCTGCAACTCCTGGACCGTTAGTTTGCCTGGTGAAGCCCTGCTGCAGGTCCGAATCTCCAAATTCGCATCGACAAAGAAGCCCTGCAAAGGATGACTTCTCCCTTTGAGTTGGTAGGACCAATCAACTCCCAAGTAAGCCACCTGGACACCCATCTCGGAGCTGGTTGAATTTCCTCAGAGTTGCTGCAGGAAACCGTAGAGCCAGGGAGAGGGACACCAGATTGTGTGCTTTGCTTGTAACCTGGTCTAAAGATTTTGGAAGATCCTCCGGACTCCCACGAAGCAGGACTGACCAAGCCTGACCCCCCTCAGTTGAGTGCGAGACCTCAGATGTGAGGAAAGTCCACCTTGACAGCCAGGAACCGCACTTATTGCTATTCGCTGTACCGCAAGGAGCTGAAATGTGAAACAGCCACTGAAGGTAAAGTTTGCCGGTTGCCAGCTTTGACAGTCCCAGTGCAGTGCAGGAGTCCCCTGGCATCCTCCCTCTTGTCCCCACGACTGAGGCCCAGGAACAGTGAGATCTGCAGAGCTGCACAGGAACAGAAGTCTTCAGCTGCATCTTTTTCTTTTTTACTAAGGTACTGTAAACTAGCCTCAGAGAATGTATCTCTTACTGTGGAAGTGCTTGTAACTTCTGCAACTCACAAGTCTAATCAGCTTGTGGCCCTACACTTGATTCTTCTTTTTCTCAAAGACTCCTAAGAATTTGTGCAAAAGGGTCTTGTCTGATCCAGAAACTATAGTATATATTATTGAAGTGTATCTGTGTGTTCCTAGTATATTAACTGACTGATAAATTAACTATTAATTGTTTATGCAAGAAATCTTGAGTGTAAGAGTTTATTTGAATACCTGTAACTGTGAATATTTGTGTAACTCCACCACTGCTCACATTTCCCCCTAGAGATAAGCCTGGCTGCTCAACATGCTACAAAAACTGTCTAGTACAAGCTTATACCAAAGGTTTGGTTGCCTATACCTGTAGTCATAGTTGCTTGTAGTATTCCCAAAGGGTACTGCATTCAAACTTTCCCTAACATTTCTTGGTGTGCTTTGGACAGGCATCTGACAGGAGCACAAAGCACAACGTTTGCTTCTTTAGTCACCCGCAGTGAACATGCATAAAGATATTGAATAGAGACGACACCAGCCCTGACAACTGACAGCCCTGGGTTTTTTGGCAATCGTTGTCCAGAAGCCTTGGTCCAAAGGACCTGCGCCACAGCTCATTTCCTCTGTCCCCCTGCCAAGGCACTGGGTGCAGCAAAGCTGAACATATTAAACACAGGTGTAGAGTGTAGCAGTAGATCTCTTCCTGTTGCTCCCTGCTTACCCCCTGGGCTGTAGTCTGATGCACACTATGCCATCATTGCCATGGAAGAGCGGAAGAGTTTGTAGAGCAGAAGAGTGTTTAGAGCGGAAGAGTGTGTAGAGCGGAAGTGTGTAGAGCGGAAGAGTGTGTGGAGCGGAAGAGTTTGTGGAGCTGAAGAGTGTGTGGAGCGGAAGAGTGTGTGGAGCTGAAGAGTGTGTGGCGCGGAAGAGTGTGTAGAGGGGATGAGTTTACAGAGCAGGCGAGGTTACAGAGCGAACGAGGCTACAGAGCGGATGAATTTATAGACCAGGATTACTACTTATTACCGAATGTCTCTAAGGGGCTGATGAATGCTTATTAATGTTGAATGCGGGGAAAGCACGAAAGCATAGAGCGTATGAGTGCTTAGAGCGGATGAGTGTGCGGAGCGGATGGGTGTGGGGAGCAGATGAGCTGAATGCATGGAAAGCACGAATGCATTGAGCGGATGAGTACGAGGAGCGGATGAGTACGGGGAGTGGATGAGTACGAGGAGTGGATGAGTACGAGGAGTGGATGAGTACGAGGAGTGGATGAGTACGGGAGCGGAAGAGTACAGGGAGCAGATGAATACCGGGAGCGGATGAATACGAGGAACTGATGCGCACCGGGAGCGGATGAATGAAGTGAGCGAATAAGTGTGGGGAGCGGATGAGTTGAATGAGTGGAAAGCAGGAGTGCATTGAGCAGATGAGTACATAGAGCGGATGAGTGCATAGAGCGGAGAAGTGAGGAGAGCTGATGAGTGAGGGAACAGATAAGTGCAGGGGAGCGGATGAGTGCGGGGAGCTGGAGAGTGCAGGGAGCTGGAGAGTGCGGGGAGCGGGTGAGTGCGGGGAACGGATGGGTGCGGGGAGCGGATGAGTGCGGAGAATGCATGAGTACGGAAGAGAGTGAATGCAGGGAGCGGGTGACTGCGTAGGGTGGGTGAATACGAAATTCAGGGGCAAACAGGACTGCATGCGTGGGGCAGACAGGAGTGCATGCATGGGGCAGACAGGAGCATGCAGGGCGGACTGGAGTGCGTCGAGCAGACCGGAGTGTGTAGCACAGACGGGGACGCATTTAATTAATAAAAGTACATAGAACTGACTGGAGCGCATAGAACTGCGCGACGTACATAGTATGGTCTGGAATGCAAGTAACGTTTGAAAGAGCATGTAACCCACCATATCACACCCCACGCTTACTCTCTTCTTTACACCACCACTCAACTAGAACACAGAGATACTATGACACCATTCGGTATAACTGTTCTCATACTAACATCTCCCGCTCACTCCCCATCATTCTATGTAAACACTGCTGGTTATACAACCCCCCCAGCCAGGCGTTCTCCTCGGGCCTAACGCAGCCACAGTCGGTCTGGATAAATCCTGCCAGAACGAACACATACCCCTGATCTCAACCATCACACCTACCGCTAAGAAGCAGCTTTTTTCACGAATACCACACCTGCTGCACACATACCCGGTGCGCACATGTGCCGTTGACTCTCCCTACTCTCTCTACTGACCTGAACTTCGGTTCCCAAGGGCGTTCAACCTACCAGCGCCTTCAGACCTTATATACGAAGGCGCTATATAAATGCAAAATAACATAACATAACATAACATATACTGTACTGCCGAGTCAGTGGCCTGACCTTGCCCATTGCCCTAGCTCCAGTATGTGGGTCATACTAGTCACACTAAAGAGGGGTGTTGCTAGGTTTGGAAAAGATCCGGTCTATGCTGATGTCGGGACTGTCAGCCCTCGGGGGCTAGCTAGCCTCTTAGTTGTAGCCCCTGAGATTCTATCCAGGGCTACAACCAAAAGACCTGGGCTATAGCCCCATAAGCCCCCAGCAACGACTCTGCGTAAAGTGCTTGCATGCTGGAACGCATCACCAGGGTCTTACTGATGCCTTTAGATGGTAAAAACACAGCCAGTGGCATTTCCCATTTATCCCTTGAATCAGGGGGAAAAGTGAAAGGGAAAAGATAGTGGGTGATAGAGGGGTAAGCTGGCTTTTGGGGGATACCCCCTGTAGAAGTATGTTGGAATGCGGGGGGTTTTACTGCCAGCATTCTAAAGCCGCTGGATTGACATACAGCAGTGAAGGACCTTTAAAATGTACAGATCCTTTGCAGCTCCGCAAAGTCTGTGCAATTAAGGATGGCTCTGTAGATTCAGTGTCAATGGTCTTCCTACACAATCAGCTCTCTACTCTTCAGGTCCCCGTCGTCCTCATTATATACATGGGTTAACGGGCTAAAGCCATGGGTTGGTGTAGGAGTATGGGCTTCGGATTTTAACAGCATTGTAGCATTCATATTTTAGTGTGGGTGTGAACTTCAACTGGGGCCTAGGGTGTCCAATTCATTACTGGCCTCAAGAGTGTGAGTCTTCGGCAGAATTAAATAGATGCCAATGCACAGAGCCCATGATTGAAATTGCACTTTGCTTCAGGGTGATGTTTCAATGAACTGAGCTGCATTAAATATAATACTAACATAAATGAACATACTAATGAACTCAACCCCAGTTAACATGTAACAGATTCCCATAATAACATTTAGTGCAAATTAGTTCATGAAATAAGCTGAATGCAGACTGATGAAAATGCATGATGCTCTGAAAATGGGAAGAAAAATTGACTTTAGACGTGCCGGCTGGATTTGCGCTGTGTGGTAAGCTGAAAAATGGGAAGCTCTGTTTTGCCGAAACATAGCTTTCTTTTGAAGAAGGAAGTGCTAGAGAAAAAAGATTCATTTCTTTACAGCAATGCAGTTAGTACAATGAGGAAAACACACAGAGGCAGTTTGTGTGTTTCTTAGTGGCATGATCTGGTCGAGGTGTAAGAGGATTCAATTCAACACTACAGCTAAGTCAATGCCTAGTCTGGGATACTGAATGGAAACCCTTATTGATATATCTTTACGTCCAGTTCATGCGTTCTGGATGACTACCCCTATATAACACCCCTCTCTTGGAATCCCCCTGACCCCACTGAGCCACGAAGTAGTTCTGTTTTGCAAGTTTAAACGGTTTATTTGATAATTTAAACAATATATATATATATATCACACTTTATAATAAATTAATAATTGAATATCACACTTAATCTGAGCAGTAATCAATAATGGATAGACCGGCACTAGCACACTTCTTTATAATCAATGATGAGTGGTTATAGGATGGATACGATAGCAACAATACTTTTATGGTTTCAAATGGATGCAATGTGGAATGAAATGCAGTACAGAAAATAACTTGATAGGATTTCAGCAAAAGACAATGTAATCACTTTCTTGGACAATTCACCCCCCCTTTTATGCACTGTAAGGAGATGAAGATGACACAGTTCTTAGGAATGCAATCAAATAGAATTCAGTTCAATTCCCACCCAGCAGCTTATACAACAGATAGGAGTTTTGAAACACAGGCAAAATGCTTTGAATATGGTGACAATGCAGTGAGAAATATGCTGAAAATGGTTTTAATTCCCTTTAGGAGGTTCAGGGTGAGTGAAATATACTTGGGATGAGTTCAGGCTCACTTTAGCAAGGATCTAGGAGTAACTAGCAGGTTAAACGAATTTTTGGCAAAGGAAAGCAATGAAGCTGCTGTTTTCACACGTGGCTGGATTTTTAACCAAATTGCAAATCGCGGTAAAATTCGTGAGTGCGAGAATCGTGATTACGGCAAAAGTATGAGGAGTAGCAAGTCGGTTCTAGGCCTGTTGAAAAGCTGAGATTCTAAGCTTCCAGAGGAAAGTTAAACCACGTTCCCAGCCCAAACGGTTCCAGAGATACGGACGATTAAATAAAGGTAGTTTTTCGGATTTGAAATTTTAAAAGTTCAAAGCGACAGGTTACAGCTTGCAGCTAGAAAATGACAAGTGACAGCTTTGCAAATGACAGGTGACAGTTAGGAGGCAGTTCTGGTTAGATTAAAATAGATTGAATTATATTATTTTAACTAAGAGATTGGTTCTGCACAGTTCTGCTAGGTACTCACAATATATTTAGAAATAGGCCTCGCCACGGATCTGGTCAGGTTTTCGGACTGGACTCCGGTTCTGGTCTCGGCACTTCACAGTGATCTGAGTCAGCTCTCTGGTTCTGCTAACAGCGGT
The DNA here is from genome assembly GCF_040938575.1 of Ambystoma mexicanum. Lineage (NCBI taxonomy): Eukaryota > Metazoa > Chordata > Amphibia > Caudata > Ambystomatidae > Ambystoma > Ambystoma mexicanum. The sequence goes on along the minus strand of NC_090927.1, from coordinate 668,980,483 downwards.
CTGGGTCACTCTGGATCTCTGGCCTCTGGTTCTGGATACTGCTCTGCTTTCTCTGGGTACAGCACTGCTTCTGGATCTTTCTGTACAGCTTTCTCTGGATACAACACTGCTTTCTGGCAAATGGCAAGAGTTCTTGCAAAGAATTCAAACAGCTCGCCTGGCTGTGAATAGTTTACAATGATTTGAGGCCTGCAAAAGAGGGATTTAGCTTGTAGTATATCTCTATGCTACCAATTCTGAAGTAAAGTCTTGGTCTCTGAAGGTGGATAGATTGGAGTCTCTGTGTTGGCTCTCTGGAGGTTGATGGAGGTAAAGTATGGATTTTCCCGGCAGAGCGTCCCGCAGCAGATGGAATAGAATGTCCCTGACTGTCTGCTTTTATGTGTTTTGAAAGTGGGTGGAGAGGCTAGCTTTCTAGGCCCTACCCCTCTCCACTTGTCATTGGCCACTTCCTCCTCTTCCCCTTGATTGGGGGAATGAAATGAAGTGTCATCATGATGAGGTCTGTTTATGATACAGAGAACCCACCCCTGTCAACTTTACACACAATCTATATTTGACCTAAAGACATATTTCATAGATACACAGTGGTTTAAAATTACATGCACCCATCACATATCACATGAGGTAGCCCCTGTTAAAACTCTGCTCTTCCTGGGGGCTTGGGTTCAAAAATGGCAACATATTTCACTTTTTGGTCGGGTTACCAATATTGGATTTGTCCCCGCATTTACACAAATGTTCGCAAAGCATGTGGGCATTAGGTGGTGGAGTGTCAGATTTTTAACATACATACATTTAGAGTAATATCCTCTTTTCCGCTAAAAACCCCCCTGAACATACCACCGGGTCCTAACACGTCTTCAAATGTGCACAGAAAAATCACAAGAATAATGATATCACTTATAAAATTTTCACAAGTCCGCTCTATGAATGATCCATCTTTTTAGATTTATGTTCTGGCCCCAAAGGGGTGTGGTTTCCCAGGTCACATGGTGTAGAAACCTGTTTATCCAGTTTCTGCCAAGCTCAGAGACCCTGCCCCTCCCAGCTTCTGCCAAGAGGAAGCTATTTTACGGTCCCCCTAATAAACCATCTGCCTGGGCCCTGGAAGGCCCATTGTTCAAAAGGAAGCCATTTCCGACTACCCTAATAAACCACCTGCCTGGGCCCAGGACAGGCCTTTGTTCAACTCCCTGTAGCTGCTCCACCCCTAATCTAATCAGAGAGGTGACAACTCCTTTTGGCAAGGAGAAGAGTGGCTGAGCAGGTTTTAACTCCTGTGGGGGTAGATGTCAGGCAGAATTCAGTTCCTTAAGCCAGGCCCCAGCTAATGTCACTTCTAGTTACCCAGTTTTCTGCATTCAAATAAACTAACAATTTTTACACATGCAGCTAGAATGCTGATTCTAAGTTTAAAACTATGACATTTAAATAATTGAAACCTATGTGACACTCAAAAGTAGGTCACTCATTTCTTTTAAACATTTAGATTTTTAGTGTCTTTCAGTCCAAATTTACTTAAACTGCTGAAATCCACCGCTCAGCCAGTTTTGCTATGAACATTATTTTAGGCTCATCCTCTTTCCAGATTTTGTATGCCCACAAGACTTTATTCTGTCAAATGTCTGCTGGTGTTCAGTGAGATTGTTGGATATTCTGCAATGTTTGAAATGGGCATTCTGAGCTTGCCTTCAAAGAAACAAAGGGTGATTTTTAAAGTGCTTTCTAGCGAACAGGCACTGCTGTTTTTCTCTTTGGCACCCCATTTCACTCATGGCTCTTCTGACCCAGCACACCCGCACCGGGGGGTGGCAAGTCAGGCGACCATTTTGGTGTGCGCACAAACTGTGCGGTTTTCATAGATTCTGGCGCACATGTGGGCTTTTTCGGCCATCTTGGATTTCCTAAGCCCACAGCACCAAATGTTGTAGCATAATAGTCCAAACGTGGGTCAGAACACCCAACAGAGGGAGGTGTCTTTCTAGATAGACAAAGGGATTTGTTAAAAAGGGGTTTGAGACAGAGTTAGAGGCAGTTACTCTTCAGGTGCTGGGAGATGCAGGAGCAGAGTTCTGGCTGGCCAGACAGAGTTTAGTGCTGGCAAGCTGATTGATTCTGAAGCTGTCTTTAGCTAGGCTGACCCTGAGCGAGGCAGGTAGAAAGACTGGGGAGGTTTCCCTGCCAAATTGAGTCGGAAATACCACCAACAAATCTAGGTAAATATGAGGTTAAGTGAGGGGCTGGCGATGTGAATGATAACAGGTAGCTTAGGTTAAGTTGTTCACTTCTTTTTAGGTGCTGTATTAGGGATTCTGTTCTTAATGTGCATGTAATACTGTGTTTATATTTCTCAAAGTGTTACTGTGTTTTTATAAAGTGTATATCTCTTGCCAAGTTTCACGAGTCCAAGGACAGTTGGCAGGGCTTTGCACAGATAAAGTGCTGAAAGCTATTGCAAGAAGAAATGTACTTGCACTGTGAAGTACAATGTGGGAACAAGTGTCACTCGGTGTAATTTGCATATTTCTATTTTACGATTAAAAAAACAAAGTCAAAAAGAAATCTAGTCTCATGATATGTATTCCGCATTCAGTCACTTTTATTTGACATGGATAAGGAGACAGAGATGTGGTAAGAAATATCCCAAAGTAAAGTAGCTGCTGTGTGCTCTTTATCTAGAGAGATTGAATGAATGTTCAGTATTTCAATTGCATGCTTTACATTTGTTGAAACTCAGCCAAAAGGGCGTATTGTCGTATTGTACACAAGGTACCCCTGGAGAGCTTGAGCCAACTATCCAGACTGTATCAAGTACAATATTTTGTTTGTTGTTAGTGACTCTGATAAAAAATAATTACTAGGCAGTATTCTGAAATTTGTCTCACCACTATAAAAATACCACCATAATAATAAAATACCACAAAGTAATAGCTATAACCCCAAAATATATCCAACAGTTGGACACTGGAAGGTCTGTGGTAGGCTCAGGACCATGCTTATCGTAGGCCAGCAGGGTCATGATGACCACCTCTTTTGCCTCTCTCTGTGAAAAGCGTACCTTTGCATCCTGTTTAGGGTGATTTCATCAAATACATTTGGTCGAAGGAGAATTCGTCGAATTTTTATTGACAGGTTGATTTTGCCACAAATATATATATGCAGGGGGAGATGCCCTGCACCCCTCCTCAACCTCTCTGCACCCCCCCTTAAATCCCCTGCAATAATCATTTCCGTAAACCCATCCCCAACATACATATGCAGCAATATGCGTCAAAAAAACTGCAATGAATTCTCCTTTGACCAATTGTGCGGCGCAGTCATCTGCCGATCCCTTTGCATCCATGCAGGCATGTCAATATGGCATTAAAACCATGACAGTTGTGGTAACAGTGGATCGTGGGGCAATTAAGCTGAAGAACACAGAAACAAGATCAGACTAGCTGCATATAGTTCCAGCATGGTCACTTTGCTGGCTATGGAATTGGGATCCTTCCATTCCCAGCAAACGCTAGCAGTCTGTCTATGTGCTCAATGCCTGTGTGACACCTGAAACCAAACCAAAGCACAGAGAAAGCAGAAGAGCTCAAAGTTTGCAGTGTAGCAGGACACTGTTTGCAGAAGAACATGTAGTAGACTGATCAAGTAGTGATCCCTGGTCAAGTAGTGTACACAACAGCTCACACAAGAACATTAGCCTTCCATCCCGCCTATTCTTGACCAAAATGTTACCACCTTGCTCAGTGATAAGGGTGTTCCAGCCAATAAATAAATGTTTTCTGGGAATGGAAGTGGGACCCTTCCATTCCCAGCAAACGCTAGCAGTCTGTCTAGGTGCTCAATGCCTGTGTGACACCTGAAACCAAACCAAAGCACAGAGAAAGCAGAAGAGCTGCTTACAGCTTGGGAGCCAAATCAAAGTTTGCGGTGTAGCAGGACACTGTTTGCAGAAGAACATGTAGTAGACTGATCAAGTAGTGATCCCTGGTCAAGTAGTGTACACAACAGCTCACACAAGAACATTAGCCTTCCATCCCGTCTATTCTTGACCAAAATGTTACCACCTTGCTCAGTGATAAGGGTGTTCCAGCCAATAAATTAACAGGGTAATTCATAGAATTCAGCGCACAAGTAGCGCACGCGGCTGGCGCACAGCGTGCGCGTGCGATAGTCTGCGCCAGCCGCGTGCGCCAAAACCGAATCCGGCGCACAGCGTATTCATGGATTTTAGCCTCCCCAGGCAGCCGTGGCGCACAGTGGCGCAGCGACTCGCTGCAGCGCCAGTTACGCCCCCAGGAACGCCCCTTGCGCTGGGAAATCTCATAAAAATCACAAACCAGCGCAAGGGGCTACGCTAACCCTGGACCATCACGGCAAGCGGCCCATGCGATTTTCAAGGGTGCGCGGGAAGTGTCACACGTCAAATCCCAGGCTACGTCCATTTCAGGGGTGCGCGGGAAGTCCCACACGCGAAAAGCCAGGCTACGTCCATTACAGGGGTTCGCGGGAAGTTTCACACGCGGAAAGCTAGGCTACGGGAATTCCAGGGGTGCGCGGGAAGTCCCACACGCGAAAAGCCAGGCTACGTCCATTACAGGGGTGCGCGGGAAGTTTCACACGCGAAAAGCTAGGCTACGGGAATTCCAGGGGTGCGCGGGAAGTCCCACACGCGAAAAGCCAGGCTACGTCCATTACAGGGGTTCGCGGGAAGTTTCACACGCGAAAAGCTAGGCTACGGGAATTCCAGGGGTGCGCGGGAAGTCCCACACGCGAAAAGCCAGGCTACGTCCATTACAGGGGTGCGCGGGAAGTTTCACACGCGAAAAGCTAGGCTACGGGAATTCCAGGGGTGCGCGGGAAGTCCCACACGCGAAAAGCCAGGCTACGTCCATTACAGGGGTGTGCGGGAAGTTTCACACGCGAAAAGCTAGGCTACGGGAATTCCAGGGGTGCGCGGGAAGTCCCACACGCGAAAAGCCAGGCTACGTCCATTACAGGGGTGCGCGGGAAGTGTCACACGCGAAAAGCTAGGCTACGGGAATTCCAGGGGTGCGCGGGAAGTCCCACACGCGAAAAGCCAGGCTACGTCCATTACAGGGGTGCGCGGGAAGTTTCACACGCGAAAAGCTAGGCTACGGGAATTCCAGGGGTGCGCGTGAAGTCCCACACGCGAAAAGCCAGGCTACGTCCATTACAGGGGTGCGCGGCAAGTTTCACACGCGAAAAGCTAGGCTACGGGAATTCCAGGGGTGCGCGGGAAGTCCCACACGCGAAAAGCCAGGCTACGTCCATTACAGGGGTGCGCGGGAAGTTTCACACGCGAAAAGCTAGGCTACGGGAATTCCAGGGGTGCGCGGGAAGTCCCACACGCGAAAAGCCAGGCTACGTCCATTACAGGGGTGCGCGGGAAGTGTCACACGCGAAAAGCTAGGCTACGGGAATTCCAGGGGTGCGCGGGAAGTCCCACACGCGAAAAGCCAGGCTACGTCCATTACAGGGGTGCGTGGCAAGTTTCACACGCGAAAAGCTAGGCTACGGGAATTCCAGGGGTGCGCGGGAAGTCCCACACGCGAAAAGCCAGGCTACGTCCATTACAGGGGTGCGCGGGAAGTTTCACACGCGAAAAGCTAGGCTACGGGAATTCCAGGGGTGCGCGGGAAGTCCCACACGCGAAAAGCCAGGCTACGTCCATTACAGGGGTTCGCGGGAAGTTTCACACGCGAAAAGCTAGGCTACGGGAATTCCAGGGGTGCGCGGGAAGTCCCACACGCGAAAAGCCAGGCTACGTCCATTACAGGGGTGCGCGGGAAGTTTCACACGTGAAAAGCTAGGCTACGGGAATTCCAGGGGTGCGCGGGAAGTCCCACACGCGAAAAGCCAGGCTACGTCCATTACAGGGGTTCGCGGGAAGTCCCACACGCGAAAAGCCAGGCTACGTCCATTACAGGGGTGCGCGGGAAGTTTCACACGCGAAAAGCTAGGCTACGGGAATTCCAGGGGTGCGCGGGAAGTCCCACACGCGAAAAGCCAGGCTACGTCCATTACAGGGGTGCGCGGGAAGTGTCACACGCGAAAAGCTAGGCTACGGGAATTCCAGGGGTGCGCGGGAAGTCCCACACGCGAAAAGCCAGGCTACGTCCATTACAGGGGTTCGCGGGAAGTTTCACACGTGAAAAGCTAGGCTACGGGAATTCCAGGGGTGCGCGGGAAGTCCCACACGCGAAAAGCCAGGCTATGTCCATTACAGGGGTGCGCGGGAAGTTTCACACGCGAAAAGCTAGGCTACGGGAATTCCAGGGGTGCGCGGGAAGTCCCACACGCGAAAAGCCAGGCTACGTCCATTACAGGGGTGCGTGGGAAGTTTCACACGCGAAAAGCTAGGCTACGGGAATTCCAGGGGTGCGCGGGAAGTCCCACACGCGAAAAGCCAGGCTACGTCCATTACAGGGGTTCGCGGGAAGTTTCACACGCGAAAAGCTAGGCTACGGGAATTCCAGGGGTGCGCGGGAAGTCCCACACGCGAAAAGCCAGGCTACGTCCATTACAGGGGTGCGCGGGAATTTTCACACGCGAAAAGCTAGGCTACGGGAATTCCAGGGGTGCGCGGGAAGTCCCACACGCAAAAAGCCAGGCTACGTCCATTACAGGGGTGCGCGGGAAGTGTCACACGCGAAAAGCTAGGCTACGGGAATTCCAGGGGTGCACGGGAAGTCCCACACGCGAAAAGCCAGGCTACGTCCATTACAGGGGTTCGCGGGAAGTTTCACACGCGAAAAGCTAGGCTACGGGAATTCCAGGGGTGCGCGGGAAGTCCCACACGCGAAAAGCCAGGCTACGTCCATTACAGGGGTGCGCGGGAAGTGTCACACGCGAAAAGCTAGGCTACGTCCATTACAGGGGTGCGCGGGAAGTTTCACACGCGAAAAGCTAGGCTACGGGAATTCCAGGGGTGCGCGGGAAGTCCCACACGCGAAAAGCCAGGCTACGTCCATTACAGGGGTGCGCGGGAAGTGTCACACGCGAAAAGCTAGGCTACGGGAATTCCAGGGGTGCGCGGGAAGTCCCACACGCGAAAAGCCAGGCTACGTCCATTACAGGGGTTCGCGGGAAGTTTCACACACAAAAAGCTAGGCTACGGGAATTCCAGGGGTGCGCGGGAAGTCCCACACGCGAAAAGCCAGGCTACGTCCATTACAGGGGTGCGCGGGAAGTTTCACACGCGAAAAGCTAGGCTACGGGAATTCCAGGGGTGCGCGGGAAGTCCCACACGCGAAAAGCCAGGCTACGTCCATTACAGGGGTGCGCGGGAAGTTTCACACGCGAAAAGCCAGGGTACGTCCATTTCAGGGGGGCGTGGATATTTGAACACGCTACTCCGATCGTTGGGTCTTCACAGGTCTTCCCTGTACAGCCTCCACGTCCCCTGCATGCAGTCCACACCACTGGTGATTACCCTGCACACCTGCTCATGACTCCCACCCCCCAGCAGTCATGGGGCACCTGCCAGCAGGCCCCCACTCATGTCCCACTCATGCCTCCCACCACCCCCACCCCCCAGCACTGTGGGGCACCTGCCAGCAGGCCCCCACTTATGTCCCACTCATGCCTCCCACCACACCCACCCCCCAGCACTGTGGGGCACCTGCCAGCAGGCCCCCACTTATGTCCCACTCATGCCTCCCACCACACCCACCCCCAGCACTGTGGGGCACCTGCCAGCAGGCCCCCACTCATGTCCCACTCATGCGTCCCACCACACCCACCCCCCAGCACTGTGGGGCACCTGCCAGCAGGCCCCCACTTATGTCCCACTCATGCCTCCCACCACACCCACCCCCCAGCACTGTGGGGCACCTGCCAGCAGGCCCCCACTCATGTCCCACTCATGCCTCCCACCACACCCACCCCCCAGCACTGTGGGGCACCTGCCAGCAGGCCCCCACTTATGTCCCACTCATGCCTCCCACCACACCCACCCCCCAGCAGTCATGGGGCACTCTCCACCAGGCCCCCACCCATGTCCCACTCATGCCTCCCACCACCCCCACCCCCCAGCACTGTGGGCCACCTGCCAGCAGGCCCCCACTTATGTCCCACTCATGCCTCCCACCACACCCACCCCCCAGCACTGTGGGGCACCCTCCACCAGGCCCACACAGATGTTCCCCTACCAATAGGAAATCACAACACAGATCCCAGGATCCCATGGGCAACCACATCCCACCCCATGTCACCCCAGTCCATACACACATCCAAGGTACACATCCATTCAAAAATCAAATACCCATTACATGATACATAACCAATGAGCAGTATGCGCATGAGTCCAAGTCCGTCAGACTCACACAATGGCAACACATGACTGTGAAAACCCAGATTGTGACAGTCAACAAACCAATGAGAGAAGTCCACACAATAGAATCAAAAGAACAATGTATTAAAATGTAAGAAAGAAAAAAAAATTAACACCTAAATGAATACACAAAGTAACAGGAAAAAAAAATTTCTAATGAAAGGTGAAATCCAAAAGAACGGGTGCAAAGTCAATCAAAATGGAAATCAAAAACAAACACATTGCCCCATGGTCCAAATAATAAAATCGAAAACATCCACAAACTATGTACAAAGATGATTGTCCGGGTCCAATATCCCTAAAAACCATAAAATGAAACCTACCCAAAACCTAACTAATGCGAACTATATACAAAAAACGTGGGCCATTGTCCAATCAACCCAAATAATAAATTAAAATAAAGGAAACCTACTATCTACATAACTATATACAAAGGCGGCGGGCCAGTCCTGCGGCTCACTGAGAGATGTTATGGGCCAGGGCATCATCGAACTCCCTTTCTATCTCCCCGAGGCGTTCCTCCTCAATGGCCCCGAGGGCCCGCAGGGCTGACGCAGTGTCCACCTCCAAGCCCCTGCGGATCTCCTCGAGGCACTCGGCACGCCTCAGGGCCCTCTGCATGTAGTCCACTGCCCTGACCATAGCGAGCCGCCCCTCTTCTGCCCGCCGCCTCTCCGCATCTATTGCGTGGCCTAACCGCTGCCACACGGAAGACACATTCTGTCCAGGGTCCTCCTGCCCTCCAGCCGATGGCTGCCCCTCCGATGTTGATGGCCCCGAGCCATGACGCCTCCCACGTCGCTGCCGCTGCCTCTGCAGCCACTGCCTCTGCCAGCACGACGGCATCCAGGCTGATGGTATCCACCGACGCCGTCGTGCACGTGCCCTGCCTGATGATGCCGGCACATCCTCCACCTGCAGGGGTCCAGTTGCCATGGTGTCCACACCAGCTGGACCACCGACTCCCGACTGTGGCAGGGATGGGATCCCCACTGAGCCGGCTGCATTGGTCGGGGCAGGTCCACAGGGGGCCCTGGTGTCAACTGGGCCGGAAGACGGCAAGGAGAACGACCGGCGCATACTTTCCACAGAGGAGGAGATGCCCGACACATTGGCCATCACCTGCAGAAAACCCGCCCCAATGGCAGATCCCAACTGGGCCACGTCGGCACGGTGCTCTTCGTGATGATGTGCGTGCTCCTCCCGGGAAGCACGCACATCATCACGAATGACCCCCGTGCGCAACGCGACCCCAATCAGGACCTTTTCCATGCGCCCACGGGTCCCCTCGTCCGCAGGTGGAGGGGAGTCAGATGACATAGACACCCCCTCCACCTGCGGACGGGCCTGGGACGGGGCATCCATGCTGGTGCATGGTGGTGCACTCACAGGGTCAGGGACAGCGACATGCACAGGCACCTCCACGGCGACCTGTGCTGCCTCCTGCCCCTGGCCCTGGACTGCACCACTTGCACCAGCAGGGATGCCCCCACCAGGCCTCAGGTGTGCCTCAGTCTCGGCCGCCTCCTCCTCTGTAGAAACCACCAACCTGGATGGCTCCTTGCCCTCTTCCGCTGTAGCTGGCCCCTGTGGGGGCTCACCCACCCCTTCCGCCGCAGCCGTGGGGGCATCCCCGCCGTCTACCTCCACAGCGCCGTCTCCGCCCTCTCCATCACTAGCCGCTGCATAGAGGGAGACATAGAACACAAGCATCAGGGCACTGTACAATGGTCCCCTACACAGGAAGCAATATCAGATGACTGGCAATGGTAAAGTACACTTCTATCATGTCCCTCCACAACACATGGGTCAGGCAATACACACACGCAACACCCATGGTCCATGGCATGCACATCAACATACATGTCCACTGCACTCTTCTAAAGTACGATGTCATGGAACACACATGCATCATTGGTCATGCAAATCACACGCACACACTTCACCTCTGTCACATCCATGTGGCCTCGTACATCACAAACACAGTGGATACAAGGATGATTAGGCAGCATCAGTGAATCTGTACAGTGTCACAGACATGTGTCATGCATCCATGCCATTCAAAAGTCACAGACATGCAGGTCAAGCACACCGACCTCGACACCATACATGTACCTGGCATCAGCATCCATCCCTCACCCACACCCATGTCCACGAACATACACTTGCATGCTCACATGTGTCCAATCTGCATAGGCCTCCTCAGGTTGCATAGCAACACATACAACAACCATGTGATCCACAAATTACTGGTCGCACATGCATCGCCATGACAACACTGCACACATACATGCCTACAAGGCCCATTCCACACATACAGCATCACACAACCAGCACACTGCAACATGCACTGTCTCACACAGCAATGCACACTTACCGCTCAACTCCAGACGGGTCTCCCTCTCAAGGACCTGGGAGTGGAGCGCTGGGTGTATGCGTGCCAGGACCCTCATTTGGATCGAACTCATGTGGCCCCGGCCCCCCTCCACGAGGCGCCGGGCCTTTGAGAGGGTCCTGGACCTGCAGTCCTCCCAACGCTTCCTGACATGTCCGTTGTCGCGGACTGCCACCCCCTCCGCGTTGATGGCAGTCACGATGTCGTCCCAGATCCGAGTCCGTCCTTCATAGTTGGCGCGGCTACTTCCGAAGAGGGCATCATACTGCCCCAGGACTCGCTCCACCAGGACCCCAACCTCGGTGACACTGAAGCTGGGGCCCCTCTGCCTCTCTGGCTGGGGGTTGCCAGTGGTGCCAGATGTTTCAGTGCCCGACATGGCAACCCCAGAGGCAGGAGTGGGTGGGCAACTTGGTCCTGGGGCTGGGCTGTGGAGTGGTGTTCTTCCAGTCGGGAGTCTTCAGTTCCAGCAGGGGTGGACACAGCAACTGTACGCCTGCAGATGGCTGATGTGCAGGCACCAAATGGCAGGGCACGGTGGCAGCAGGCAGGCAGGCAGGCAGGCAGGCAGCAGCAGATGGCACGTGGGAGGCTGCTCGGGGCACTGGGGGGCAGTAACTCGGCCTTCTGGGCAGGAGCGTGGTCTTCCGTGTGTGAACGCGTGGCCAGCTTGATACGGAGTGAATTGGCACGTGAAAATCATGCACGTCTGCGTGGAATCCGAGGAAAGGCCCTCAGCGCGTAAGCACGTCAGCACGCGTACGCGATTTCATTGGTCCAAAGGGCCAGGCGCGTAAGCGCGCCTATGACGCACGAGTGTTTCCCAACCCACGTGAAAAATAAACACGTGCCGCGCGAGCGCGTCAGCACGCGTACCCGATTTCATTGGTCCAAAGGGCCAGGCGCGTAAGTGCGCCTATGACGCACGGGTGTTTCCCAACCCACGTGAAAAATAAACACGTGCCGCGCGAGCGCGTCAGCACGCGTACCCGATTTCATTGGTCCAAAGGGCCAGGCGCGTAAGCGCGCCTATGACGCACGGGTGTTTCCCAACCCACGTGAAAAATAAACACGTGCCGCGCGAGCGCGTCAGCACGCGTACCCGATTTCATTGGTCCAAAGGGCCAGGCGCGTAAGCGCGCCTATGACGCACGGGTGTTTCCCAACCCACGTGAAAAATAAACACGTGCCGCGCGAGCGCGTCAGCACGCGTACCCGATTTCATTGGTCCAAAGGGCCAGGCGCGTAAGCGCGCCTATGACGCACGGGTGTTTCCCAACACACGTGATTGGTCCAAAGGGCCAGGCCCGTAAGCGCGTCTATAACGCACGGCCGTTTCCCAACACGCGTGAAAGAAACACAAGCCAGTGTCAATGCGTGTGATTGGAGGCTGGCCCTTCAGCGCCTACACGCGAAAGTGACGCAGGACCTGTGGGCCTGCATAAAAGGTACATGTAGAACGCCATTTCCTTGTACGTGCTTTTCGTGGAGAGCGAGTTGGTGTATTCTGTACTTCTTGTCAGTTGACACGCGATTTACTTCACGGCGTTCAAAGGTCGTACTCCCTGTTACCTCTGACAGCTTTTTCTCTTTTGCTCTTTTTCCTGGGCCTGTTTCCTCACACAGCGTTCCCTTCTACTGTTGTCCTGTCTCCTCAGACAGCGTCCCATTCTTCTTTTGGCGGGGGTGTTGCCAACGCGCACACGCGCGTCTTTTTGACGCATTTCTCCCTGGCAGACGGTGAGTTGCGCACGCATCTATCATCTGTGCTTGCCCCGTGTGTCACGTACCTCTTCAGAGGTCAATCTAGGCTGCGTGTGACACGCATACGTTCATTACTGTGTTACTGGATGCCACAGCGTAGTGCAGGGTTTTTCATACGCACACGTGGTCTAGGAGGGGTATCGTGCACGTTCCTTAACTTTTTTGGGGTGCCTGTGCGTTGCGTGACCCGTCATCTTTCCCCAGGGGTGTCATATAGCCTTGCCACTGCACTAGTGTACGAATACCATCTGGTACCCAACCCCTTTGACACCCAATTGCCCAGGACAATTGTGCACACCCACTCCCATACGCACAATAACATCAGTGCCATGGTTGGGAGGCATGCAAGCCGTAAGGGTGGCAAAGGTGGCCGAGCCACACGTGGTGGCCGTGGAGGATCCACTAGGGGACGTGGTTGTGACTTGCAGGGTGCCCCTGTCCCCCCCAGTCTGGAGGACCAGTCAGGGACACCCATGCCCCCCCCTGACCCCCCCCCCCCCCCAGGTTGAGGGTCATGTGGCTGATACCAACCCTGATCAGCCCTTGTTGGACCAGCCCATTGTGGCACCAGACCTGTCCGAGGGTGACTCCATCGCTGACATCCAGGTCAGCAGGTCCACTGCACGTGCACCGGTGCACATCGGTGTCATCAGGACACGCGCATCTATGCCAGATAGGTCATCTGCTGCCCCCCGTGGCCAGGGTGTGGCTCCATCCACCCCACCTCTCATACACCCTGCCAAGACTGTGTCGGTCCTAGTTCATGCACCTCAGATCAGGCCTGACCCTATCCCTCTACCCCCAATGCCTGCACCTACTCCCATGCTGAGTGTGCAATCCCACACACCCAGTACTGAGTCCACCACGGCTCCTGCCCCTAGTGTCCACAGCGGCGTAGGACACTCTGGATCCCCACCCCCTTCCAAGCGGAAGAGGAAGAGTGCACGTCCGGCACAGGCTGATGCCCCAGGCACGGCTGCACAGTCCGGCCCATCAAGGAAGCCCAGCTTCACAGACGCCGAACTGAATGCACTTGTTCAGTATGTGTCAGACCATGATAGGGAAATGGTCATCGTTGCAGGGTCCAAGACCACACATGCCAGACGCCAGGCACACTGGCAGACCATTGCTGACAAAATAAGTGCCCTTGGAGTAGTGAGGCGCACAGCTAGTGATTGCCAGAAGCGCTGGAATGACCTTAAGCGCAGGGCAAAGGATAAGCTGGCCTCAAGTCATGCCGCAACCTTGGTGACTGGAGGTGGGTCCCCAGCACAGGAAATAGAACTCACACCACACGAGTCCGTAGCTGGATCCTACGTCACCGAGGGACAACTCCAAGGTGTGGGAGATCTCCCTGATTACGAGGCATCATCCGGTGAGTGCACATGCATGTGTGTTATATCAATGTGCATGGTGTGTGTGCGAAGCCTTCATGTTGGGTGCCTGTCAAGGGGGTGTGTGGCAGAGTTGATAGTGTCACCCATGTGCCTCATCCAGTATGTTCAGTGCAACACCATGTGCCCACACCACTATCCCTACTGCCAACAGTGCACATATGGCCCTACACCATGGAAGTTCCCCTTGAATTGTCATTTTGTCACGACATTGTTGCTCATTCTCCCCTGTCTATTCATCTTATGTCTTACATACCATTCCTACACTTTCCCCCAGCCATTCAAGTTCCATCGTCACATGCCTGACATGCAATGATACCACATGCTAATGCGTCCTCTGTATATACATGGCACTCAACATGCTGTCATACTCTGGATTTTGCCTTGACACCCACCTCCTACCTGTGTGCTCTTGTTCCGTCTGGTTTCAAGCCCCATTCCCTCACACTCCATGCTGCTCTTCATGGTCTATCTTCCCTGACTTCTACTGTTCAGACCATCGTGCCCTACTCACGACACCTGCTTGCAAACAGTCAAATGAGGGCACCCTGCCCTCCAATGCGACCCACCCTATTGCTGACAAGTACATCTGAGCCTACTCAAGGTTAACTCTCACTGACATCTGCTCATACATGCCTTTGCCTGTCCCATGGACCCTTCACATGGTCCCAGTCCTCTCTCCTTGCTCCTATTCCACCATCAATGGTGTGACCCGTTGGGGTGTACTCTTGGCCTCCTTCCAATCCTCAGAGGCCACAATTGATGAGTATGGTAATGGGAGCATCTCAGTCCAAGGACCTCAGGCCAACCTTATTCTCCTTGACAAATGCTACCCACATCTCATCAACTTCCTTTCCTCTCCTGCTGTCCCCCCTCCTCTCTCCTCATCTATCCTGCACTGCCTCCCTGCACCCTCCCATGATCCTTCTCCGCCTCCCACTCCAACTCCTACACAAGCTGCACCTCTGATCTGTAGCACTCCCCGTAAGTCCTACAAGGCTGTCAACCTCCTCCACATTTACACTCCTTACTCTGCCGCTGCATCAGGCATTCCTCCAATATATGTCACTTACATGAGGTAATGCACCTTGACATCCTTGGTCTCATGGAAACATGTCTGACGGCCAGCTCTGTCTGCATCTTTGACACACTCCTACCTGACGTTCAGGAGATCCTCTCCTTGGCCCGGCACTACTGTGCAGGGGGGGTGTGCCCTTGCCTTCCCTGAGGGTATTCCTGCCACTGTCACTCCTACGTAGACCTACTCCCCTCTGGAATGGCTTGTGTGACGTCTCTCTCCATCTCACCTCGACATTCACAAACTGTGCGTACTGTGTATCGGAAAAATGGTCAAATGTACTACTTCCTTTCTGAGTGGCCTCACCTCTCCTCCTCACTCATGTCCCCAGACACTGAAATCCTCTTCCTTGGTGATGTACGCATCCACCTGCATGCTTGTTGTCCCCCCCACGTGACTTTTCCGTGACCTCAGCAACTCCCTATCAGCCTCTAAACTCCCGTCTGTCCCTACTCATTCTGCAGGGCACACTCTTGATGCTCTGATCTCATCTGACCTTCCCCTCTCCATCCCTCTCTGCACTCCTCTCTCCTGGAGTGATCACTTTCTCCTCTCCTCCCACCTCACCCTCACCACCCCACAGGCAAAGCCACCCTCACCACTGTCACACACCTTCTTGGTATTCTAACCCATGAAGTGTGTGTCAGTCGAGGCTTATGCTGCCAAAATCTCCCCCCCATCCAGCTCCCCCTTAGGCTCACTCCCATACTGACAGGGCCCACTCCATGCTCCACTCTATGTCAGGTACACTGGATGTCTTTGCCACGGTCATGACAATCCGCCTGAAGCCCCATGCCAATGCTGACTCCTGGCATGACTCGCATCTTGTGAACCCAAAACACAGGTGCCGGGTGGCAGAGAGGAAATGGCCTGCATCATGCTCATCCTCTGGCAAACTGGCCTGCCGCCTGCTCCAAAGGCAATAGCGTCTCACCCTTCTCACCAAGATGAGAGCCCCAATCCAAGGGCACATATCTGCGGCATCTGACAACTCTGCAGGACACATTGAAATCTGCAAGGACCTTGCCAAGCCAGATGCAGTGTGTACCTCCCCTGTCCCCTCCGAGCCCACAGCACTGCATGACTGTCTCTGTACCCCTATAGGCCACCCCCCCAGCACTTGTCTGCGCCTACCACCATCTGCCCTCGACGTTAAGTCCTACTTACCTTGTACAGCACTACCAGCCGCAACTTCCCCTTGCACTTCATTGTGCCACCCACCTCTGCACTTGCGTTACATGAATGACACCAGCACCAGTAGGATTGTTGAATGGCATCCCCTTCTGCCCCACCACCCCTCAGTGCTCCGCTGTTCCTTCATACATTTCTGTACAGGTGCTTCACGAATGCTATATGAATCCATTACAGGTGATGGGGAGGTGGAATCTCATTGTTTACTGCATTTTGTTAATGTTGACATGGCACTGTGCATCGTGGCCAATTGGGACTAGCAGATCCATGTCCAACATGTTAACTTCTTGATGTGATGAAGCAATGTCCGGACCAGAGTGGCCAAAATCCAAAATAGTTGCCCTCCTCTCCCTCTTCACTTGGTGGCTATGTCACATGCCATGTGTGTGATGGCATGTGCATTTGACATGGCAATCACCGGCCAATGTGTGATGCCAGTGCTAGGCAGCATGGGGAGCAGGCGTTGCTCTCCATTCTCTGTGTCATCATTGTGTGCCGTGAGCCTCCCCTCCAGACCCAGTGATGGTGAATGCATAGGAGGTTTCCCAGTCATGTGGGACATGTGTCATTGAACTACTGGCTCTGTTGTTCATCAGCCCTTGTTGTATGCCATGGTGCTAATGCCTGTTTCCATTTCTCTCTTTCATGTCTTTGCAGGGGACGACGCACTTGTTGATGCTGGGGATGTGGTGGTGGAGCCGTCCCTGGAGGGCAACCCGGGCCGACCTTCCACAAGTGAGGGACGTGGTGTGTTTGTGGGTGAAAACCCACAAGTGCTGCAGGTCGTGCTGTCGAGGGGTGTCTCTGGGGGTTCCTCCCCCGAGCAGTATTCAGGTGTAGACTCGGAGGATGACACCTATGTGCAGTCGCAGGTGAGTGTTCTTGGGAGAGAATCTCCTCTGTCCGACCCACCTGCAGCCGGGTTATTGCCCTCAATGGGGATGTCAGTGTCGGCAGCTCAGCCTCCGGTGGTTACGGATGCAGGGCCACACCACACAATCTCTGATCCTGTTCCTGGGGCTGCAGATCAGAGAGGGAATGCAGTCCTGCAGCCTGAGGCTTTGCCGGCACAGCAAGGCGCAGTCCGCCTTGCCCCAGGCAGGTGTGGTGCCCGCCAACGTGGTGGCCGTATGCCACCTGGCAATACCGCTTGGGAGCAATCCATCTACGGTATGGCCACCCAACAGGCAGCATCATCCGAGATGATTGCACAGGCCATGGATAGGGTGGCCACTTCCATTGTCCCCCCAGAAAGGCTGATGGAGCGACTGGAGCAGGCTACAGAGTCCATCTGCCAGGCACACAGGGAGGACATGTTGGCGTCCAACATGGACAGCCGGGCAGGACTGGCGACTCTGCGGGAATCACTTTCCATGGAGTCCCAGCGCCACAGGGAAGGCCTGAGGGAAGAATTCCATCACCTCAGGTCGACCCTGTCAGAGCTTGAGGCTTCATCCCATAGAAGGACAGAGGAGCAGCTGGAGCGTCTGACACGGACGCTCTCGGCCGAGATGCAGGCAACTCGTGCGGAGGTCAGGTCATCCCGGAAGTTACTGCATGGGGACCTCCGCATGATCATAATCCAGAACCAGACCTTCCAGACCCGCCTGCTTGCAGCCATGGAGGAGCAAACTCGGGCTTTGCGTGGGCTGCCTCCCATTGTCACACCATCTTCTGAGGCAGCTCCCCCACCTCCTGAGTCAGCTGCAGGGTCTGGCCAGAGCGATAGCGACTCATCTCCCACAACAGAGTAGCCGTGTGGGCCACGAGCCTATGGGGTGTTTTTACTTCCCATGATCCACACAGGTGGATTGTGGCGTGCATCCTGTCCTCGGACCTCATAGGTGGCCCCCCCCTCCCCGCCGGCCCTTTCATGGCCATTTTTTCTTATCATATTTTTGTTTTTCAAGTGTGTTGCCTTGTGTGGGTACCTGGGCATACACTGTATTGTGGCTGGGCACATGCAGGCTTGTCCTGAGTTTGGTTTCGATGCTTGGGTATCTGGCATCCACACCGCTCCTGCTTCCGTTTCCATGGGCTTGCAAAGGGTGTGCCCAAGTGACAGCAAATTACACGGTGACATTGGACTTCCATGAGCTGTTGGGCAGTCCATAGTCAATACTGTGTAGACATTCATGGTGTACATTGTTGTTGCACCTAACTATGCATGATGGTTTGATATGTGCCTCAACTTACATATGTTACTCATGTTTTGCAGGTATTTCACACAGTTCTTCACACGGGCATACTCTCTGGAGTCAGACTACATGTCGGTAGATGTGCAGTGACACTTTTGCGTGGCGCCATCACTGTACATCTGGACGGTGAGGACATACCAGCACAATCAGGTATTGAGACTACCATTGATTACATGCATTGTGTCTTGTTTTGGTGGGCTTCAGGGTGGGTTGGTGTGTAATTTGATTGAAATGACTCTTACACAGGTGTGTAGTAGTGCCTCCATCACGGTTAGCTGTTCAAGTGCGGCTATGTTCCATTTGGGGCACTGCAATTTGTGACACCGGTGTCATGTTGTGAGGGTCAGTTTGTTTGCTCTCACATACCATGACATGGTGTCCTCTGTGGCGGGACTGTGAAGGGATTGGGTGACATGGCAATGTTGTAATGTAGCAATTCGCCTGTGCCAATGCATTTTTGATGAATGGAGTTGTGTCTTTTCATAGTTATGCATTGCTGGTGTATGTGTAGGTAGGGGTGCACACATAGTGACACTTCCATGTTAACAATCTCAGGCTGATGTGTTTCTGACAGTTTATTGCCAAGAAATTTTGTGACATTGTCAGGTAGTGTCATCATTGATCGTCAGATGGTATGTGCCAGAGCAGTGTGCACTAGCCAGCACTGTGATTCCTAGGTGAAGAAGTTGGCCACCAGTTGCGTACGGGCTGCCTCCCCCCGTGCCCTTTCCCCTCCCATGCGCAGCGGCCGTGCATGTGGTTGTGGATGTGGGGGCACCACCATGTCCACGGGCAGGCCCCGGCGTGTTGCAACGTTGTGCAGGACACATGCTGCCACTATGATCCTGCACACTACTGGGGGAGCGTATAACAGCTGCCCGCCAGAACGGTCAAGGGAGCGAAAGCGTGACTTTAGCACTCCGAATGTGCGCTCCACTATGCCCCTGGTTGTAATGTGGGCTGTGTTATGTCTTACCTGGGGTGGCGTGGTGGGGTTCCGAATTGGCGTCATCATGTGGGGGCTGAGAGGGTAGGCACTGTCCCCTGTGGAGGTGGTGATTGGTATCATTGGTGGGGTTGTGACCTTGCTCAGTATCCAACATGCATGCATGTGCAGTGGCATACATACTCACCAAGCAGCCATGTATCGCCATGCCGCCCAGCATCTATGTCCCGGCATAGGGTGGACATTCGGTAAATGAAGCTGTCGTGGGTGGACCCGGGATAGTTGGCATATACTGAGGTGATGATTCCCTTGGCATTACATACTACCTGCACGTTGATGGAATGCCAGTGCTTGCGGTTCCTATAGATGTGCTCTGATGCCCTGGGGGGACGTAGAGCCACATGGGTGCAGTCGATGGCACCTAGCACTTTGGGGAATCGTGCCACTCCGTAAAAATCCAGGGCGGCAGCATGCCTTTCTGCAGGTGTTCTGGGCAGGTATATGTGCCTGCGGACTGATGGGCGTGCAGTGATGATGTTCAAGACCTGGTGTAGGCAGCGTGACTGGGTGGCCTGTGACACCCCACCCACTATGGCACTTGTCCGCTGAAATGATCCAGTGGCTAAGAAGTGCAGTACATTGAGGACCTTCTCCAGGGGGCTGAGTGCTTGGGAGCACAGGGTGGGTGATGTGAGGTCATCCTCCCACTCAGTCACCAGGTCCAGTATGATGTGTGGTGGAAACCTGTACCTCCCATACACCTGGTCATCAGGCATCCCGAAAAGGCTGGTTCTGGGTGTGAATATTCTGGCCCTGACTATCCTCCTCCTCCTCCTTTGGTAGCCCACTGCCACTGCTGCTAGGAACGGTATGTTCATCCTGGCGTCTGAGCTTGTTATTGTTAAAGTCCGCAATTTTATGCTTTGCGCGTGTTCTAGGCGAGCGTGTGACCCGCGCACCCCTGGAATCCAGTTCCCAGTCCAATAGCGTGTGGAAATTCACACGCACCACGGGATACAGGTTCGCTGACGTACTTGCGTGTGTAAGTGGCCGCGCACCCATTAAATACACGTACATAGGCCAATTGCGTGTACGCGCACTTTTGTCCAATTACACGCAATGAAATACACGTACATAGGCCAATCACGCGATGACACTCTGACGTGCAGTATTTCCACGTGTGTTCCGTCATCACGTGCTGAGTGGGGAACGCCCGTGCGGGTCACGTCAGACGCGCTTACGCGCTGAGGGACTCTGGTCCAATAGAATCGCGTATGCGTGCTGACGCGCTTACGCGCTAAGGGCCTTTCCTCGGATTTCACGCTGACGTGCAGGATTTTCACGTGCCAAATCACTCCGTATCAAGCTGGCCACCCGAAAACACACGGAACACCACGCTCCTGCCCAGAAGGCCGAGTTACTGCCCCCTAGTGCCCCGAGCAGCCTCCCACGTGCTATCTGCTGCTGCCTGCCTGCCTGCCTGCCTGCTGCCACCGTGCCCTGCCATTTGGTGCCTGCACATCAGCCATCTGCAGGGGTCCAGTTGCTGTGTCCACCCCTGCTGGAACTGAAGACTCCCAACTGGGATTACATCGCTCCACAGCCCAGCCCCAGGACCCAGTTGCCCACCCACACCTGCCTCTGGGGTTGCCATGTCGGGCACTTCCACATCTGGCACCAGTGGCAACCCCAGGCCAGAGGGGCAGAGGGCACCAGCTTCACTGCCACCGAAGTTGGTGTCCTGGTGGAGCATGTCCTGGGGCAGTATGATGCCCTCTTTGGATCGTCCCGCGCCAGCAAGGAAGGACGGGAGAGGATCTGGGCCAACTGTGTGGTTGCCATCAACGCGGAGGGGGTGGCAACCCGCAACGTCCAGAAGATCAAGAAGCGCTGGGAGGACTTGAGGTCCAGGACCCTTGTGAAGGCCCGGCGCCTCGTGGAGGGGGGCCGGGGCCGCATGAGTTCCATCCAGAAGAGGGTCCTGGAACGCGTACGCCCAGCGCTCCACGCCCAGGTCCTTGAGAGGGAGGCCCGTCTGGAGTTGAGCGGTATGTGTCCAAGCATTACTGTGTGAGACAGGGCATGTTGCGGTGTGCTGGTTCTATGATACTTGCCTGTATGTGTGCCATGGGCCATGTATGCATGTATGTGTGCAGGGACATCATGGTAATGCATGTGCGACCAGTGATGTGTGACCCACATGGTTGTTGCATGTGTTGAAATGCGGCATGGGGAGCCCTATGCAGATTTTGGACATGAGAGCATGCCAGTCTCTGTACCTGGACATGGATGGGGGTGAAGGATGGGTGCTGATGCCAGGTACATATATGGTAGCCATGTCTGTGTGCCTGACCTGCGTGTCTGTGACTTGTGCATGCCATGGATGCATGACACATGTGTGTGACAATGCACAGATTCAGTGACGCACCCAACTTACCCTTGTTTCGCCTGTGTTCGGTGTGTTTGGGGCCAGATGGATGTGACTGAGGTGAAGTGTGTGCATGTGATATGCATGAGCCATGATGCATGTGAGTTACATATCATTGAATGTTTCTAGAGTCCATTGGACATGCATGGAAATGTCCATGGCATGCACCATGCCTGTTACTGTGTGTGTTTTGCCTGGACTGACCCATGTGTTGTGGAGGGACATGATGGAAGTGTACTTTGACAGTGGTGCTCATCTGCTATTGCTTCCTGTCTAGGGGACCATTGTACAGTAGCCTGATGCTTGTGTCCTTTGTCTCCCTCTACGCAGCGGCTAGTGAAGAAGAGGGCGGAGACGGCGCTGTGGAGCAAGGCGGCGGGGATGCCCCCACGGCTGCAGCGGAAGGGGTGGGTGAGCCCCCACAGGGGCCTGCTACGGCGGGAGACGGTGAGGAGCCATCCAGGTTGGTGGTTTGCACAGAGGAGGAGGAGGCCGACACTGGTGCACACATGGGGCCTGGTGGGAGCATCCCTGCTGGTGCAAGTGGTGCAGTCCAGGGCCAGGGGCAGGAGGCAGCACAGGTCACCGTGGAGGGGCCTGTGCATGTCACTGTCCCTGACCCTGTGAGTGCACCACCATGCACCAGCAGGGATGCCCCGTCCCAGGCCCGTCCGCAGGTAGAGGGGATGTCCATGTCACCTGACTCCCCTCCACCTGCGGACGTGGTAACCCCTGGCCGCATGGAGAAGGTCCTGATTGGGGTCGCGATGCGCACGGCTGTGATTCGTGATGACGTGCGTGCTTCCCGGGAGGAGC
Organism: Ambystoma mexicanum; assembly: GCF_040938575.1. Lineage (NCBI taxonomy): Eukaryota > Metazoa > Chordata > Amphibia > Caudata > Ambystomatidae > Ambystoma > Ambystoma mexicanum. The sequence goes on along the minus strand of NC_090927.1, from coordinate 668,957,920 downwards.
ACGCACGTCATCACGAAGTGCACCCTGCCGACGTGGCCCAATTGGGATCGGCCATGTTCGGGGGTTTCCTGCATGTGTTGGCCAATCTGACGGCCCTCTCCTCCTCTGTGCAGGCTATCCACCGGTCGTTCTCCTTGCCGTCTTCCGGCCCAGATGCCACCAGGGCCCCCTGTGGACCTGCCCCGACCAATGCAGCCAGCTCGGTGGGGATCCCATCCCTGCCACAGTTGGGAGTCGGAGGTCCAGCAGGGGTGGACAACACAGCAAGTGGACCCCAGCAGATGGAAGATGTGACGGCATCATCGGGCAGGGCACGTGCACGACGGCGTCGGTGGTTTCCATCAGCCTGGATGCCGTCGTGCTGGCAGAGGCAGTGGCGTCGGAGGCAGCAGCGGGCTCGACGTGGGAGGCATCATGGCTCGAGGCCATCAAGATCCGAGGGGCAGGCATCGGCCGGAGGGCAGGGCAACCCTGGGATGGTGGTGTGTTCCGTGTGGGAGGAGTTTGGCCAGCGGATAGGTGCGGAGCGGCAGCGGGCGGAAGAGGAGCGGCTCGCCATGGTCAGGGCGGAGTTCTCCATGCGTCGGGCATTGAGGCGGGCTGAGTGCCTCGAGGAAGCTCGCAGGGAGTTTGAGGTGGACATGGGGTTGTCCCTGCGAGACCTCGGGGCCAGGACAGAGTCCCGCCTCCAGGACATCGACATGGAGTTCGATGATGCCCTGGCCAGCAACATCACCAAGTGAGCCGCAGGACTTGCCCGCTGCCTTTGTATATAGTTATTTAGTTAGTTAGTGCTAGGTTTCCTTTATTTATTTTTATTATTTTGGACCGCTCGGACAATGGCCACTTTTTTGTACATATATTTTTCATTAGTTAGTGGTAGGTTTCATTTTTGGTGTTGGGCTCATGGACCCTGGAACATTCCTGTATATAGTTTGTTTTTTTGGGAGATACATTTTTTTAATTTCTTATTGTTTTCACCATGACGTAATGGTTTTTCATTAATTTCCTATTACATGATATTGCTTTGGACAAATTCATTTTTATTTTTTTTTCCTTTGTTTTTTTGTTTATCACTTTTGTTCTCGGACATGGACCATTTATTTACTTAGCCACATTGTTGTATGTTTGAAAATTTCACTTATTTTTGGTATTTAATACATTTTTTATATTTTCTTACACTTGTGTTATTTTCTCATTGGTTTGTTACATGTCATGATATGGGTTTTGACATTCACTTGCACCCATTGTGTATGTGTGTGTGACGGACATGTGTTCATTTACATACTTGGCATTGGGGTTGTGTCATGTGATTGCATTCACTATGTGGGTGGATGCAATCCTTGCCTGGGTGTTTGTGCTGGGTATGCTGGCCATTACTGCCATGATTGTGTATCGTCAGGACCTGGGGCCAGGGGGACATGTGTGGGGGCCCGCTGGCAGGTTCCCCACAGTGCTGGGGGGTGGGGGGGGTGGGAGACATGAGTGGGGGCCTGGTGGAGCCTGCCCCTGCACTGCTGGGGGGTGGGGGTGGTGGGAGACATGAGTGGGGGCCTGGTGGAGGGTGCCTCTGGATGGTGGGGGGTGGGGGTGGTGGGAGACATGGTTGGGGGCCTGGTGGAGGGTGCCCCTGGTGACTGGGGGGGTGGGGGTGGTGGGAGACATGAGTGTGGGCCTGGTGGAGGCTGCCCCTGCACTGCTGGGGGGTGGGGGTGGTGGGAGACATGAGTGGGGGCCTGGTGGAGGGTGCCCCTGGATGGTGGGGGGTGGGGGTGGTGGGAGACATGGTTGGGGGCCTGGTGGAGGGTGCCCCTGGTGACTGGGGGGGTGGGGGTGGTGGGAGACATGAGTGTGGGCCTGGTGGAGGCTGCCCCTGCACTGCTGGGGGGTGGGGATGGTGGGAGACATGAGTGGGGGCCTGGTGGAGGGTGCCCCTGGTGACTGGGGGGGTGGGGGTGGTGGGTGACATGAGTGGGGGCCTGGTGGAGGGTGCCCCTGGTGACTGGGGGGGTGGGGGTGGTGGGTGACATGAGTGGGGGCCTGGTGGAGGGTGCCCCTGGATGGTGGGGGGTGGGGGTGGTGGGAGACATGAGTGGGGGCCTGGTGGAGGGTGCCCCTGGATGGTGGGGGGGGTGGGGGTGGTGGGAGGCATGGGTGGGGGCCTGGTGGAGCCTGCCCCTGCACTGCTGGGGGGTGGGGGTGGTGGGAGACATGAGTGGGGGCCTGGTGGAGGGTGCCCCTGGATGGTGGGGGGTGGGGGTGGTGGGAGACATGGTTGGGGGCCTGGTGGAGGGTGCCCCTGGTGACTGGGGGGGTGGGGGTGGTGGGAGACATGAGTGTGGGCCTGGTGGAGGCTGCCCCTGCACTGCTGGGGGGTGGGGGTGGTGGGAGACATGGTTGGGGGCCTGGTGGAGGGTGCCCCTGGTGACTGGGGGGGTGGGGGTGGTGGGAGACATGAGTGTGGGCCTGGTGGAGGCTGCCCCTGCACTGCTGGGGGGTGGGGGTGGTGGGAGACATGAGTGGGGGCCTGGTGGAGGGTGCCCCTGGTGACTGGGGGGTGGGGGTGGTGGGTGACATGAGTGGGGGCCTGGTGGAGGGTGCCCCTGGTGACTGGGGGGGTGGGGGTGGTGGGTGACATGAGTGGGGGCCTTGTGGAGGGTGCCCCTGGAGGGTGGGGGGTGGGGATGGTGGGAGACATGAGTGGGGGCCTGGTGGAGGGTGCCCCTGGATGGTGGGGGGGTGGGGGTGGTGGGAGGCATGGGTGGGGGCCTGGTGGAGCCTGCCCCTGCACTGCTGGGGGGTGGGGGTGGTGGGAGACATGAGTGGGGGCCTGGTGGAGGGTGCCCCTGGTGGCGGGGGGGTGGGGGTGGTGGGAGGCATGGGTGGGGGCCTGGTGGAGCCTGCCCCTGCACTGCTGGGGGGTGGGGGTGGTGGGAGACATGAGTGGGGGCCTGGTGGAGGGTGCCCCTGGATGGTGGGGGGTGGGGGTGGTGGGAGACATGGTTGGGGGCCTGGTGGAGGGTGCCCCTGGTGACTGGGGGGGTGGGGGTGGTGGGAGACATGAGTGGGGGCCTGGTGGAGGGTGCCCCTGGTGATTGGGGGGGTGGGGGTGGTGGGAGACATGAGTGGGGGCCTGGTGGAGGGTACCCCTGGTGACTGGGGGGGTGGGGGTGGTGGGAGACATGAGCAGGTGTGCAGGGTAGTCCCCTGTTTTGTGGGCTGCCTGCAGGGGCCGTCGAGGGTGACAGGACCCACCCAGCCTAATCGCGTGTGTAACTTCGCACGCACCCCTGTAATACACGTACCAAGCCAAATCGCGTGTGATAATTCCCGCGCACCCCTGAAATACACGCGCCCAGGCTATTCGCGTGTGGAAATTCCCGCGCACCCCTGAAATACACGTACCCTGCTGTAATCGCGTGTGGGACTTCCCGCGCACCCCTGTAATACACGCACCCAGCCTATTCGCGTGTGGAAATTCCCGCGCACCCCTGAAATACACACGCCCAGGCTATTCACGTGTGGAACTTCCCGCGCACCCCTGAAATACACGCGCCCAGCCTATTCGCGTGTGGAACTTCCCGCGCACCCCTGAAATACACGCGGCCAGGCTATTCGCGTGTGGAACTTCCCGCGCACCCCTGAAATACACGTATCCTGCTGTAATCGCGTGTGGGACTTCCCGCGCACCCCTGAAATACACGCGCCCAGCCTATTCGCGTGTGGAAATTCCCGCGCACCCCTGAAATACACGCGCCCAGGCTATTCGCGTGTGGAACTTCCCGCGCACCCCTGAAATACATGCGGCCAGGCTATTCGCGTGTGGAACTTCCCGCGCACCCCTGAAATACACGTACCCTGCTGTAATCGCGTGTGGGACTTCCCGCGCACCCCTGTAAATGACGTACCCTAGTTTTTCGCGTGTAGGATTTCACGCGCACCCCTGGAATTCCCGTAGCCTAGCTTTTCGCGTGTGAAACTTCCCGCGCACCCCTGTAAATGACGTACCCTAGTTTTTCGCGTGTAGGATTTCACGCGCACCCCTGGAATTCCCGTAGCCTAGCTTTTCGCGTGTGAAACTTCCCGCGCACCCCTGTAAATGACGTACCCTGGCTTTTCGCGTGTGGAACTTCACACGCACCCCTGGTATCGACGTGGCCAGGGCAATCGCGTGTGGGACTTCCCCGCACCCCGGGATACACGTACCCAGGGCAATCGCGCGAGTGACTTTTCGCGCAACCCGTTGTACACACACGCGCAAATTTTTGAACAGTGGGTGTCGTGTAAATGGCGTACACCTTTGCACATCATTAGTCCTTTGGGGTCACGGTATGGCCCATTGCTGTATGTGGGTGGTATTTGTTGGCGCAGGTTTTGGCGCACTTTCGTTGAGTGCGTCGGGACGCTACCGCCTGCTTACTTGTGGCGTACGTTTTTGGGCCTGTGCGCTGGTTTGATCGAGCGCTGTTTTGCCCTGTTCGAATCCATGAATACGTGTTGCCGGAGAGCGTGTGGGCGTTCCGCGCACTTGCCTCCTGTACTTCCCCGTGCCGCCCACATTCTTCCCCATTCCGAGTGTTGTGCCCCATTTTATTCCCCATTCCGAGTGTCCCGCCCTGTGTTCCGCCTACTTTAGAGCTGTGCGCTGCGCTCGGAGTGATAGCGCAGTGGCCGTGGCGCACGCCGTTGGTTGACCTGTGCGCCGGCGTGCGCCGCGCACTTTTTCAGCACACGTCCTATGCTTTTCTTACGCACGGACTTCCATGAATCGACGTGCGCTGGTTTCCCTGCGCTTTTCGCTATTTTTCGGCGCAGCGCACGCATAGGCCCCTCTGCGCCGGTATTTTCGGCGCACATTTATTCCATGAATCGGCCTCTAAATGTTTTCTTAGTGGCCATTACATGTGAGCATAAGAGATCCTTTATGGGGCAAGTTTGGTTACCATTGAAGTGAAGTGCTAATGTGGTTCACTGTGGATCGCCCCAGTAAGGGGTTTAAGTCAAATGTTCAAAGGAGACATTTTCTAGGATATTGAGTGTTTGGGTGTGCTTTATAGATGCAGGAAGCCTTAAGGAGAGCAACCTGACTTCCTAGGGTACGGAAAGATCCCACCGTACGTGTGTTTCCAGTGATACAAAAATCATACGACCAGTGTCTGAAAGCTAGAATGTCTGGGACTGACCGAAGGGCAACATTATAAGGAAGCCTGTAGGATGGAGTACAGACGTGGAATATGCCTAACATTGAGGGGCAGACAATAGTGAAATGTATACTGTAGCCTGTTACCCAAATAGGGCCTAGCTAGATAGGGCTATATGCTTCTCCCCTAAGGAAACCCTAGAAATAAAGACACAGACACCAGGGTTTTAAGTAAAATACTCTATATAGCAAGTATTATGGGTGTGCTACTCACCTGGACTAATACATTCAGCCCATTATGGTGCTGGGTGGAATGTTGAAGAAAGGAATAAAGAAGAGATTAAAAGGCATTCTAAAAGGTGAAGGAGAAACTTGAAAGAAAAATGTTAGGGGAAGAGAGTGTAGAAAAGGGTAAACAAGGGAAGAAGAAGAAACACACAGTTTGTGCTGTGGAGCGGCGGTGAGCACTGGGGGTTTGCCACCCAGACGAAGGGGCCACCCTGAAGAAAAAAATGCGCTGGGGGTGCAACAATGATATTGGTTTGGTCCCCAGCCGGTCAGGGGGCCGTCCATTGACTATTGAGGTGTGCTGGCAATGCGTTGTGCATATGGGTGACCCCATGTGGTGGATGAGGCCACACAGTAGAGGGAACTGTTGGGGCCCTACCCCAAATGGCACCCACGAAGGTACTGAAAAGGGGTGGATGACTGCAGAGGTGTTAGGCCTGGGGTCTGCTTTGTCAGTCCCATCCTATGGGCCTCTCTGTGACCCCTCCAAGGAAGGGTGTGCTGACGGGGGAGACTCCTATTTAGGCTGAAATCACGCCAGGGGAAATTTAGAAGTGCATCAGTAGTAAGACAAAATGTTTAATGTAATGTTTGAATTTAAGTGTTTTTTATACATAAAGAGGGGTCCCCGTTGGGATCCCTAATAAATCTACCTTGCGGTCTGTATCACATTCAAGTAAGGTAAGAACTCAGAGTGAAGCCCATCTCCAGTTTGATATGCATTTTATTTTGTAGGGCACCTCCCTGTCTAGCTGGCCTGGGGGTGTTCCCATGGCCACTCTCCCTGGCCTGGGGAAAGGAATGCACGATCTCGGACTCAGGTTGGGGCAGCAGAAATTAGGGGATCCACTCTGCTCACATTCACCCTTGCATAGTTGCACTACTGTATTACCAAAACTTGGGGAACAGGATTTGACTACCAAGTGAGGATAGTGTAGGACTCAAAGCAGAACAAGGCAGAGGTTTGGCAACGCCATGTCTATGCCTCTCGCTAAATATGTTATAAAGCCCATCAGAAGGACAGTAGCGAACCTAGTCTTGTTCAAGTACTATGATTAAAGGAATGAAGAATTGGCAGCAAGTAAATGATATTCAACTCAGGTTGTAGAAAACAAAGAGAACTGGTTTGGGTGCACATCACTTTGTGTCTTCAATGAGATTCCTTTGTTTATTCCTGGAACCATTGAGTGAGAATTGGAGAACACATGAAGACGTCACACTGGTCGTGAGGGAACGGACGTGTAGAAATCCACCAAGCTTGCTGTGCTGCTGCAGTGAGAGCTGTTTTCCAGTACAGAGTTCTACTACTGTGTGCGGCAGTAATTATGATTGCAACTGATTCTCACTTAAATGGGATCTCATGGTGCTAGGAAATGGAATCACAGTGCTAGAAAGAGCGGCAACCGAGTGGGTTTCTGCAGAGGAAGTAGCTAATGAACGTGCAGTGCAACTTGTAAACTTATAAAGCTACTCCATGCTGTTTTGCCAATACTCCTGTACTGGTCCATGCATCTGCACTGACCTGTCCAGAAATACACCACATCTAACCCAAATAATACTGGCCTCCGGCACATTGAGTAATTTGTGTCAGTATTCAGAGTATTCAGGCAGCTGAGAATCTGAAGGAAAGCCAGGAAACACTGACTTGAGAGTCCTAGCGTGGCTATCATACTGGGTATAAATGGTCCATTTTACAGCACACTTTCTGTGAACAATTAGGTAAAAAGCCAGACTGTTTGCAATTGGTTTTGTAGGGTAACTCCAATCCAAAAATCCAACAGATGCAGTTCGCCAACAGTTCACAGGAGCATTTCCCAACGCATTTCCATGATGCCTTTGCCCACAATATTTGCCAGTATAAAAGACTGCTCATGCTGGCTGTGCCCATATATGTCCATGATGGCTGCACCTATCTATGCCAGTATTTCCATATAAGAAAAAACCCATGATTGCTTTACGTATAATGCTAATAATTATACTATAAGAAAACATGCCCAGGCTGGCTCTGCAAATATATGGCAGTATTGTTGCCTTTGCAATTGAAAATGCTATGACAGTCTAGAGGAGCAGCCGAATGCCTCTGCAGGAAGTCCCACCCCCTCCCACCTGTCTGTTGGAGGCCTGAGATTGTGCCATGCTTGACACTACCAGTTGTGACTATTCTGCTGTGAATCATTGAGAAAAGGCATCCATTAAGAAAACCCTATCTGATGTACTCCTGAAGAGATGACAATCTAATGGAGGAAGTGCCCGAAGGAATATAAAAAGGGCAGGAAAAGGAGCTGGTGACGTCACAAGAAGCGAAGTGTGACGCACAAAGAAGACTGGCTGAAGAAGATATCTGACTCTTCTAGAAACTGATGACGAGATAAAGAATCGAGTAAACGTTCATATGGGAAAAGAGGATTAAACATGTGAAGAGCACCGCAGAAAATGCAAGGCGTTTAATAATTGTATAGACGCAGCAACGCAAGTAGATCAAGTAATCTTAGAAACTGGCTATGAGTAGTGAATAGACTGCAGGCGAAGCCGCCACTATATAGACACTGGACACAAGCATTGGTCACGTGAACACACCAGGGAAAATGTGCTGGATCTCTTCTCACAGATTTCTTGAGGTAGTGGAAACTGAAGATAGACCTCTGTTCACATGCACATGCACCCCTTTGGCTGAACCCATCTATTAAACTTAATGTGCAAACCCTTTTCTGTTCCAGTTTTCCTCTGAGTGATGTGAGATATCGCTGATGCCGTAAAAGCTGGTGGATGGTTCCCACTTGAGGAAACCTATGAGATTCAAGGACATGAGAGAGTGCACATACGTGTAGTACAGAAGATGACAAGTGGGTAGAGTCCTGTCTGCACCAACACAGAATCAGAGGCATGCACGTGCATACCTACACACACACACACACACACACCTACACACACACACGCATACACACACAGACACACGCACTCTCTCTCTTTTGGACAATATTCAAGTTGTTGCCCAACAAACTTCACTCAGCCTGTTTGAAATATCAACTCCTGAAGAATAGAATGGAAATGCAACGCTGCTGGATTACTGGTCTCAAGATTTAGGGGACCTGGTGATGAAAGGGACATCGGGTCTAGGAATGTCAGATTAACCCCTCTAAATTGTGGCGTCAGATCTTGCCAAATGAAGTTGTGAAACAGAGATTATTTTTTTTTATATATCTTTTTTTATTGATTTGTTAAACAGAGAACAAAAGAAGAAAAAGAAAGGCAGCACGCACAGTCAGCGCACAAAAGGACATTAGGAGACCCATCATCGAGAACACAACAGATAGCAGAGCTTAACATATTCCTTGACATGAATCCGCACCCCCCACCCGGCAGCTGCGTAGGGCGTCGCCGCTGTCCCTTGTTTTAGTCTTAGCATTTATAGTTCCCATTTTCCCCATATTTTCTGGAACTTACGGGGGGAACCCCTTGCATTGTAAATTCGCCTCTCCAAGGAGGCGCATCTGTCCATTTCATTGGACCATCTGTCAATGGATATCCTGTCCCCCGATCCCCATGTGGCTGCCGTGAGTCTCTTTCCTGCACCAAGTGCCACTCCCAGAAACAATCTCTCATACTTGTTAAGGTCAGTTTCACCTCCTATACCCAGCAGGATAAGCTTAGGGTCTCTCGGGATTGTGGAGCCAAGTGTTCTGAAGAGGCAGAGTAAACACGCAGTCCAAAACTCCTGCAGCACCCCGCACTCCCATACCAAATGGTAGAAGGTACCCTCCGCCCTTTTGCATCGACTGCATTCTGCGTTTCCACCCCCACTCCAACTGGCCATTTGCGTTCTGGAGTAGTAGGACCTGTGCAGGATTCGGAGCTGAATCAGCCGGAGTTTGGCATCTATCCCTATTTCCCTCGGGGACATCAGGGCTTCCACCCACTCCTCCGTCTCTAATGGCCCCGGGTCCTGTTCCCATTTGGCCCTGAGGTTGTCAAGCTCCCTGGATCCAAAGGAGTTGATTGCCTTATAGAGGGTGGAGGTTACCTTATGGGGGATGGGGTGTGGAAGTATGTTTGTTTCCAGGGGAGAGCAGGCGGGTACATCGGCCAGGTTCGGGAGTTGGGTATTAATGGCGTGTGTAAGCTGGAGATATCTGAAGCGGTCCATGGGTGACAGCCCATGTCTCGTTCGCAGGGTTTCAAAGTCTGTTATTCGCCCCTCCTGGACAATGTCCGCCAGAGTAGATATCCCTTTCCTCTCCCAGGTTTTGAAGTGGCCCATTTTTTGTATTTCGGGAAGGTGTGCATTACGCCAAAGGGGTTGGATCAGGGTTGGCCTGTCTGCCCAGCCTAAGTATTTGTGTATCTCCCTCCAAACTCGCTGTATATGACGGGACCCGGTCGGCGCTGCTCTTAGGTTCCTTGGGCTATCATATAGTACGTGCAGGGGGGATGGCAATCCAGTGTCCCCCGTCTCCACGCGGATGTGTGGTAGCAACGGGTCTCCGTGTAGCCATTCATTTGCCACTCCCGCTTGTGCCGCCCAATAATATGCGCGAATGTTGGGCAGTCCTATACCCCCATCCCACACAGAGCGATAGAGCGTTTTTAGGGCAATGCGCGGCTGTTTCCCTCCCCAGAGAAGTGTACGGAGAGTCCGGTTTATGTCTGCGAATATTGTGGCCGGGATAGGGAGTGGGGCATTTTGGAGGACGTACAGAAATCTCGGGAGTGCCAGCATCTTAAACAGTGCCGCCCTCCCGAGTAATGAAAGTGGGAGGGAGTGCCAGTGGGCGACATCGTTCTCCAGTTTTTGCATTATCGGGTGTAGGTTCAGTTTGGGGAAGTCCTGTGTTTTGTCAATACGTATGCCTAGGTAGGTGAAGCCCAGGATTGAAACGGAGTATGGACAGGGATCTGGGATTGCTTCCTCCCCTCCCTGTACCGGGAAGTAAATTGTTTTCTGTGTGTTGACCCGTAGTCCCATGAAGTGTTGGTATTCCTCCAGGGTTTTGGTCACAATCGGACAGGAGATTATTGGGTTGCTCAAATATATCAGAAGGTCATCCGCGTACAGCGAGACCCGTTCCTCCCCGCCCCGTGGCCAGGCGAATCCTGTCCATCGTGTGTCCGTTCTCAACCGGATTGCCAGAGGTTCAATGGCGAGGAGAAACAGCAGGGGAGAGAAGGGGCATCCCTGCCTGGTCCCCCTACTCAGTTGGAATGTGGCGGATGATGTCCCATTGACTCTTACAGAGGCCTCGGGGAGGGAGTAAAGGAGTTTAACCCATGACATGAAGTATTGTCCAAAGCCCATGCGTTCCATTATGTCCCACAGGGCTTCCCATCCCACCGAATCGAAAGCCTTCTCGAAGTCCACCGCCAGGAGGGCTAGTGGAGACTGGATCTCGTCAGCTCGGTCGAGGGCAATCTGGACCCTGCGGAGATTCATTCGGGTGGACTTGCCGGGCATAAAACCACACTGATCTGGGTGAGTTAGGGATCCGATCACCCCCAGCAGTCTATTGGCGAGGACTCTGGCTAGCGTTTTTGCCTCCCCGTTTATTAAAGAAATGGGCCTGTAAGAGGCGCAGAGCTCCGGGGGCTTCCCTGCTTTGGGGATCACCACTATTGTCGTTTTCCGGAGGTCTGGGGGGAGGGTGCCTTGTTCTCTGCTACGGAGGAACATGTCATGCATGTGTTTTGTTGTCGTTGCGCTCAGTTTTTTCCACAGTTCTACCGGGAACCCGTTGGGGCCAGGGGTCTTCCCTGTCTGTAGTTGTGAGAGGGCTTCTCCTACCTCGTCCTCAGTGATGGCAGTGTCTAACTGTTCTGTCTGGAGTTCAGAAAGGCGGGGGATCGTGATCTCGTCCAGGAAGTTCGGGACGTTTATTGTGGGGTCTCGTATTTGTGGGGAGTATAGTTCTCTGTAGTAGTTTGCGAATTCCCCTGCGATCTCAGCGTCCCCCGTTAGTAAGTTCCCGTCTTGGGTTTGGATGGCCCGTACTTGTCCTTTGCTCTGTTCCCTGCGTTCCAGCCAGGCTAGCGTTTTAGTGGCTTTGTCTCCTCTCTCGTATATCTGGCTCCGGGCCTGCCAATGGGCAGTTCGGGCATTATCTAAGGCCCTGTCTCTCAGGATTATTTGGGCTGTTACCAAGGCCTCATGCGCCTCTTGGGTTCCCTCTTCGAGGAATTGCTCCTCCCGCCTAGTTACCTGGGCTTCTGCTTCGGAGATTGCCTCGCTGTGTTGTTTGCGGTGAGCTGCCACCAAGGATATTGCTTCCCCCCGTATGACGGTCTTGTATGCCTCCCACCTTGTTATTGGGCAGTCTACTGCCTCCATATTTAAATCGAAGTATTCCGATGTCTTGTTTGCAAGCCCTTCCAGTATTTCGGGTATCCCTAAGTAATAGGTGTTTAGGCGCCAGGTGGGTTCTTGTTTTGCTGATAGGCCCTTGAGTCTTACCAATAGGGGGGAGTGGTCAGAGATCCCTCTCGCCAGGAATTCTGCGGACAATAGTCGATGGCCCATATTCATTGGGGTGAGGATATAATCAAGTCTGGATAGGGACCGGTGTGCGTTGGAGTAGAACGAGTAGCCCCGATCTAGTGGGTGGGCTGCTCTCCATGTGTCAGACAGCCCCATAGCTTCTGCAAAGGTGTGGAGTTTGGTCGGGGCGTCTACCGCTTCGCTGCCCACGCGTGTTCTGTCCCGAGCTGTCTCCATGACTTCATTGAAATCCCCCCCTATCGCCCATGAGTCCGCCCGTTCTTCCAGTATTATATCCTGGAGCTCGGCCAGGAGTTCCGCTGTGAGCGTGGGAGGTGCATACACTGCCACGAGGCCCCAAGTCTCCCCCCTCAGTTCACCCAGTACCATCACAAACCTGCCCCGAGGGTCTGCTTTAACTTTCCTCGTAGTAAGCCGAAATCTCTTATGTAAGAGGATCATTACACCCCTAGAGCCTCTGGAGAACCCAGCAAGGTATGTGTGCGGGTAATTTGATTTCCTAAAGAGCCCACAGTTGGTACCGATCAGGTGGGTTTCTGTTATGAATGCAATGTCTGGGGAGTGGCGGTTAAGGTATTGAAGTACCAATTTGCGCTTTATGCCCGACCCCAGGCCGTTCACGTTCCAGGTCAACAGGGATATTTGTTTCTTATGTGTTATATCAGCGTGGGATTTGGATTGGGGTCATGTGTAAGGATGCGGAGTGGTTCCCTTTTTTCACCCAACTTGTCTGCCGTTCTAGGGTGTAACGGACTCCTGAGCCCTTCTGTCGTGTTCATTTGATGATCTATGTCGTGTGCTTCATGTGCAAACTCTAGAGCCCCGACCTGTGAATCGTAGGCTACGTCCGTGCAGGTGGGTATGTGCTGGCCAGTGGGGGGGACGTGTCGGTCCCTCTCGTATAAGGATTTCTGTGAACTACTGTTTTGCTGCCCACTATTGCTGGTGGTTGTGACATGAGGCCCGTCTCTTCCTTCTCTAAAAACCCCAAACTCCCCCCACCCCGCACTTCCCCCCAACCTGAAGTACCTGTTCCCCTAACCATTTAAACTACTAAAGAGGCGAAGGCCCCAACTCGAAGGCGGGGGGGTGTCAGGAGGACCCTACCCCGCAACTCGTGTGGTTCAAGAACCACTGAACTTAGAGTAAAGCTAACAGTGAAGGGTTCCCCTCCGGGGGCACAGAGGTGGTAGCCGGCCAGGGCCGCCGGACGCAAGGATCTCATACTGTTCCTCATTCCTGTCCCTCAGCAGCTGCACATTTTCAGGTGTGATCTGTGTGACCTGTGTCGGTCGGGGGGCCGAGTCCTCCCGCCTCCCCACGTGGTGGGATGCCCTGTCCAGTAGGGCGGTTGTTGTCTCCATCGTTGCTGCGGGGTGTGTTTCCATCCGGTCTATTCGGGCGTGGAGAAGAGAGGACCTGTGTTTCCAACCAGTCCCAGGCCTCGCGGGGTGTGTAGAACACCTGGACCTTGCCGTTGTGGTACACTTTGAATGTTGCCGGAAATAAGAGTGCATATTTGATGCCCAGGGGTGACAGTTTCTTTTTGATGGAGTCGTAGGACTGGCGCGACTTCTGGACCTCCCTCGTGTAGTCGGGGAAGAGCCCGATTCGGTGACCATTGTAAGTGATGGGGCCGGTCGCCCTTGCCATGTGCAGTAGTGTGTCCCGGTCTCTGTAGTTCATGAGTTTTGCAATCACCGTTCGTGGGGGGGCCCCCGGGACTGGTCTGCCCGTCGGGACTCTGTGTGCTCTTTCAATTGAGAAGAATTTTGAGAGCTGCTTGGGAGCCATCAAGTCTGCCAGCCATTGCTCCAGAAAGAGCTCCATAGAGGGCCCTTCCTCCTTCTCGGGGAGGCCGAGTATGCGGAGGTTGTTCCGACGGGACCTCCCCTCACTATCTTCGGCTCTGTTTTCCAGTGTGGTGATTTTCCGTTCCATTTGCTCAAGGCGGCCTCCCAGGTTTTTAACCGTGTCCTCTGTGTCTGATATTCGTTGTTCCGCTTCTCCGACCCTGGTAGTGAGGTTCCTTAAGTCCTGCCTCACAAAGGACACCTCGGAGGCCAGCCCGTCTATTTTGGTCTCTACCGAGGTTCTGGAGTCGTTGATTGCTGCCATGATGTCGGCGAGGGACAGCGTTTGGGCCGCTCCCCCCTTCATAGCCTCGTTGTCCACCCCACTACTTGGGTCCGGGAGAGCCGCCGGGGTGCTCGTCGTGTATTTGTCTATTTTGTTTTGGGTCGCTCCCCTGCGGGGCTGGTCCTTGCCCATCCTGACCCTGTGGGGCGGCTCTTGGTGCGGGTATGTCTCCTTGGGTGGATGTTCCCACCTGGGTGGTCCTCCGCCTCCCGCTCCGTCCCTGTGGTCTCCCGTGGGCCGCCGGTTGCTGGCCCTATCACTGTTTGCGCCGCGCCGCTCAGACCTTCGTCGGGCCTTGGCCTGCGCAGTTTGGTTCTATGTTCCGTATAGTCCAGCTCTGGGCATGCTTTGGCGTGTGGTTCGGAGATGCGGGAGGGGGGGTGATCTGCAGGCAGAGGGTGGTGTTGGCCTAGTTTCTTTCCCAGTGCGTGGCGGGTGCTTTTTGGGTTGCTCGACCGTTGGTAGGGGACCTCGGTTGTAGCGCCTGGGGCAGACCCCCTGCAGGTCCGCTTCGTTCCGCTGGTAATTGTCACCTCTCCCCCCCAGCCGCCGCGTGTGCCTCCCCCGCACTCGATGTTCCCCCTCGACCCAGGCGGCCCGCGCGCAGCGGGGGCCGGGGAGGGAGAGCCCGCACGAGAGTCGTACCGGGGCAGGGGGGGAGGAGGCAGCCTCAGGTCTGGCGGGCGGCCCACGGGACCGGCCGATCCGGCGGTGGCGGTCCGCGGCGGCTGCAACGGAGGCCCGGGGGGGGGGAAGGTCCTCACCTCTCGCTTCGGTGGGCGGCGACTCCGGTCCCGCAGCAGCAATCCCACAGGCCCCGGGGGGGGGGCGAGCCCGCAGCGATCTCCGATGCGTCCTCTACGGGCCTGCGCCGGTCGCGGCTGGCGTTTGCGCCGGCTCGCTTGCGCGGCCTGCCTCGCGGCCGGGGCTTCACACGGTGCGGGAGGCTCAGGCAGGTCCGATTTTCCTCCGGATTTTTCAGAGGGGATGCTGGTGCATTCCCCTACCGCGATACGTGGTGCAGGTCAGCAAAAGGTTCGGAGAAACGGCAGGATTATGGAGGATTTAGGCGGCCCTGGCGGAGCGACGTGAAGCTAGGTCTTCATTCGACGCCCCCTGGTGGCGAGTCTGTCGAAACAGAGATTATTGAACACCTGAAAGGGTGTTTAAAAGAGGAACGGTGGGTTTGCCCACATTCTGTATATGCAAATAAAGAAAATAGGGCTTTCGAGTCACATGCTCTGCCATTGCAGCAACATGTCATCCATCTTGGAGCAGATGAGAGCTAGGAGAAATCTAGTCCTGTATGAAGATATTCCCTGCCACTTTATACGTTTCTTTTTTTGCAGGGATGAAGCAAAAGAGGCAACACCTTACCACACTGTCTGGTTTTATAGGAGTGCCAAGTTAGCTGAACGATTGGAGCTAAGGCTCTCGAAATCCACCACCTTGTCTCAAATTGAGTTATTATAGAATTGTCTCCTTAATTTGCGATTTTCATTTCGACCACTATATAACTAGTTTTTTTCTTTCCTCTTTCTTCTTCCTTTCCTTTCGTCCTTTTTCTATTTTCTTACTTCAGGACATGAACTCGATATGAACTTTTTTTGTTTTATTTATGATGGTGTGAAATAGTATGCTTTGTCTCTTAATCGTGGACATAGAAAAATTGTTTTTAGTACTAATGAAATTTTGAAGTATTGTGGAAATAACTTTTATTCTTTTATGTTTTTCTTTGATTTTTGTAAATGTTCTTTGTAACCATATACAAATAAAATAAAACAGTGTTTGTTTCTATACATCCACATTATCTTTGCTCCAAGCTGACAGCCAGCACCATCTTCCTATGGCTTCCATCCTTCATTTTAATCCCACAAATGCAATGCTTATTTGTGGATGAGCTATGTTTGTAATGCTGCCAGCTAGGGATGATCCTCCTGAAAGGCAACGAGTACAGTACTGTTGCTAATAGTTTACAAATTCTGTGGGCCTCATTACAACCCTGTTGGTCCGGTAACAACGGTGCCGGTAGGCTTACCGGAATCATTGTTACCGGGCCGGCAGAGTACAAGTTTGCGGACCGGGAGTCTTTCCGTCCACCAGGTCCTCACCTGGCTGCCGGAAAGGCACCCGCTCACAGACTTTGACGGTAGCACCGGCACCATTATGAATGCGAAAACTGTGCTGTATGGTAATAAAGGTATGACAAACAAGTACGTACCATCTGCATTGCTGAGCATTTTAGTTGGAATTTTCATTTCATCTTACAAGAAAGCCACACAAGCAACCCCAGCCTGGAAGTTACTCTGATACAAGATTCCAGAAACTCCCTCGATTCCTTGAATACATTCCCAAGTACACTCTGATCTAGGCATTGCCATCACATATGAAAACAATCAGCACGCCCACTCTCACATTCCAGGCCTCCTGAACTTTCTTTCAGTTCATGGAAAGAATATATGACCTCATAATGCACTTACAGAGTACCAGTCCAAGACTCCTTCTGGGTGAGACTTACTTTGTACAAACACAAGCCTTGGACGTTTTCCATCAAGTAGCATTTCTCATAGTTTGATGGTAACCTATACCCTACTGTGGTCCTAAGTGAAAGGGAACCTTCAAAACCTTCCAGGTACATCTCCCTTCATCCTTCAAGCCCTCAAACTGTTTGTTAGACCCATGCTCTTCTGGAATCCCCCGGAACTTGAAATCTGCTGTTCTTTTCTTAGATGACTGTCAATGTTAAGAATGAATGCCAAGCAAAGTTGTACCTTTAGTAGGTTTAATAAGTCTAAGGATGATGTGACTGCAGGCCCTCTCTCAAGGAGCAGGCACCAACTGACTCAAAAAGGAATGCTCTCAAAGAGCAACACTCTAAAAAGAACACATTACATCACAGTACAATAGAACTTCAATGAAGCAGATGTAAAACAGAATGCATGTACATACTATGTTGGATCATAAGAAACTGATGCTTAATTCAAGTAATAAAACAACATCCTAACACATCTCCTCCCCCACAATGTTGAAATCATTCAAGATAATAATCTCTTAACCAGGAAGGTTTACTCCTCACTCTCTCTGAATTCACACTCACATTGTTATCCTCCCATACATTTCTGTTCGTACTTTTGTTTGCATTTAAGGTAAATGACAAATCCTCATCATCATCACATTCAGTATTTACACCGTCCTCAACTGGACCATTGTTGTTACATTTCACCAACCTTGACATGGACCAGCACTCACCTCCCTCCATGATTGCCACATTACCTCTCACTACGGAAATTATTTGTGGCCCAATGAATTTGCTCTCAATACACTTAGGAGACAGTTTGGGGTTTTTGATGTAAACCATATCTCCCTTCTTCCAAACTATGGCTTTGGACTTCCTTTCAGCATTCACCCTCTCCATGTACTCATCTTGAGCCTCTCTTATCAGTGACATAATCTTAGTTCTGTCCACATAAGTACTTTTCGCCAAATCCAACCATCCCGGACACAATTTGGTCCCTGGTTGCCTACCTATGAGGGACATAAACGGAGAAACTCTGGTAACCGAATGCGGGGTAGTGCAGTAATTCCACACCATTTCTCTTAAAACAGACTGCCATTTTAAACCTGACGCCATGGCTAACTGTAACCCTCCTTTTATAAATCTGTTCGCCCTCTCCACCAAACCATTTGCCCTAGGTTGGTAGAGAGCAGTCCTGTAATGTGTGATACCAAACCTCCTAAAAAATCCATCATTCTGTCAGAACAGAACTGTACCCCATTCTCTGATACTAGCTCTGCAGGGAATCCCTCCCTATGAAATACCTCTTCAAAAAATGTGATCATTTGGGCAGTGGTAGCCTCTCTTATCGCCTTCCATTCTATCCACTTAGAATGATAATCTACAAGCACAATCAAGTACTTAAAGTCATCTCCCAAATCTTGTAGGGGACCCATCAAGTCTACTGCAACCTTTCTCCATGGTTCATTTGGAACACTAACAGGCCTTATGGGAGTCTCTCTAATGACTTTACTCTTGTCACTCTTCTCACATTCTCTGCACCCTTTCACACATTTCTCAACTTCACTCTCCATTCCTGGCCACCAAAAGGATTGTCTAATATGTCTTTTCGTGCCTCCCATGCCCAGATGACCCTGATGTGCAATATTCACCAACTTGGATCTAACATTACAAGGGGGCACCACTCTCACTCCCTTCCCAAACTGCAAACCATCCTCTGATAAGCTAAATTCTTCCTTTATGCCATGGTAATACTCATATTTCTTTTCAATGAGATCCTTCCTGGGCCAACCTGTTTTGGTCCATACTTTCACTTGTTTTAGTATTTCATCCATATCATCAGCAAGCTTCCACTCATCTCTTCCTATGGCTCCATATTCAACTTCATAAATGCCCAAACCATGTTCAACACTCACTTTTCTAGTGTCCTCATCTTGCACAGGTAACCTTGACAAACAGTCTGCTACAATGTTGTCTTTCCCAGGTATGTACACAACCCTAAAATCATAAGCTAGTAAATCAACCATCCATCTGGATATCCTAGGAGAACCTTTGGCCCCGTTTCCAGTAGTTATTCTTTTGGCATATCCATTGTAATTGATGAAGAAAACATCCAATACACCGTTTCTTATGGTTATTCCTTTGGCATCTTCATCAAAATTAACAGAGAAATTATTTCCAGTGTGCAGGAATTAATCAGGCTGCCAAACAGAACGAATGTTCTGCAACAAAGGCAGGGAGCTGCCGGTGTGCGAAAAAAAAGATGCAATGTTGCTATTATTGGGAGGCAAGGTACGTCACAATGGCAGGGCCCGGTACACTCCTTCTGAGCCGAAGACCATGTCAATCAAAAAGGGGCAGGCAAGTGAGCGTGGGCGGAGCTCACGCACAGCACAGCTCGAGAGCTGCAACGCCTGCTCCGGCGCTCGCGCTCCCAGCACGGCCCGAAGACTCCAAGGCCCGCTCTGGAGCTCGCGCATCCCCTCCTTGGAAATCGGCACCCCTAGCCGCCCGCCCACACCACCAGCTTGCCTGAATGCTGGCAGCGCCGTCTCCGTCTTCCTCCGGCTGCGGTTTCCTCTGCTCGCCGCCTGCTGTCACATCCGAAGAGAGGACGGGGCTCAGACACAGGAGATGCGTAGAACGCGCGCACACTGGCACAGCAACATGGTGGGTCCTCTAACTTCCTCGCCGCCAAAGTTAAGAATGAATGCCAAGCAAAGTTGTACCTTTAGTAGGTTTAATAAGTCTAAGGATGATGTGACAGCAGGCACTCTCTCAAGGAGCAGGCACCAACTGACTCAAAAAGGAATGCTCTCAAAGAGCAACACTCTAAAAAGAACACATTACATCACAGTACAATAGAACTTCAATGAAGCAGATGTAAAACAGAATACATGTACATACTATGTTGGATCATAAGAAACTGATGCTTAATTCAAGTAATAAAACATCCTAACACTGACTGTCCTGAATACTACACATCTCCACCTTCATAATCCTAGCTGCAGTATGCAAGTGACTCAGGTTTGTGAGCCCTTTTCCATATTGGTGTGCAGTATTGTGGATGTGGGGTTCTGTGGCAAATGTGTGGCCCCTCTTGCCTGGTAGTTCTGACGTAACCATTATCCTATACCCTGTTCAATTAGATGCTCTAGTCCACAATGTTTACACTTGTCCATGCTGCTTGGTGAACATGTCACATTCCACCTTAGGTAGTGTAGTTGCATTCACCAAAGAATTCAGCCAGTGTTGTCACCTTGGTGATCTGGTCTTCACCCCGTCTTAACCCCTTGGAGCCATTCATCAAGGAGCTCCCACCTTATATGTGATAGCCATTAAAACTAGTGCCACATAGGGGGGAGGCACACCACTTCAGTGCAACCAGCATCTCAGTTTTTGCAGCTTACTAAACAAATTATTCGGGATCATCTTGACCTATAAGGCGGCACATTATTTGACAGCCCCTTACCCAAAACCTAAGCTCTCAAAGCCGTCAAGTTTTCTTTCAAAGATAGAACCTGCCATTATCTTGTGCATGGTACCATGCTTACACTGTGCAGATGTTGGGTTTTACACTCTCACATACTGTTCTCATGTGTGGTGGTAACTTTGTTTGCACTATGCCAGCTCTATTTCCCCCCTTGATACCAACTGTGTTATGTATTGGAACAACAGGGAGCATGCCTGATGTGACGATTGCTCTAGCTCTGCCGCACGCTTTTCCCTTCCGGCACACTACATTGATAATTTAGTATGTGTTTGTGCGGGATCACACAAAGATCTAACGGAGTCCTCACATATTTGAATGGCAATGAGTGCGTGCTTGAATGCGCTCCATGCATGTGTAAGGACAACATGTTTTCTTCAAGTAGAATTCCACTTGGAAAATAACCCCTTGCAGGTTATACTGGAAAACAACAGACTGCACTCTCCATGAAAGCAGATCTCCCACGCCGAGGCTCAGCCCCTGTGTTCAATACTATAAACTAGTACGTTTTAGGCGCAGTTGAACTAAATCAATGATATTTACTTTGGAAGCCAACATGTCTTGGAAAAGGTTTCTGGGTAAACAGCAAAACCTTTGTCTGTCCTTCTGAAACCGTCAAAAGGGTCAACACAAAAAGATCCAATTATTGACTCCTCTGGCATGTAAAGATGTCCCCAATATATTCACTAAAAGATATCTACAAGAGAGATCACTCATGCAGAGAAGCTCATTGAAATCTTGGGATCTGCTTAGATTAGGCAATGATGTTGGGAACATCAGAGCACCTGGCGTCCTTCCTAAGGGTTCCCTCCAATGTGTCAGATGTAGCTCGTGCCCACCTGCTCAGAATCACATTATCAGCCTAAATGACACCAGTCCTGGGTTATTCCACATCAGCCGCTTTTCTTGTCGATTTATTGTTTAGGAATCTGCACAGGTAGAGAGAGAGGCGCCTTTTCCCTTCAAGCAAAAACATTTCCGGGCTAACTAGAATCAACATGAAAAATACCCTGTGGCTGTGCGCTGTGCTAAGAGACATGAATAGGAGTCTCAGTAAAGAGTCCCCAAGCACTGGGCATTTACTTTTCATTATAAGAGGTGGCAGAAAGGTTCCGCTTACGGCAGTGTGAAGACCAAATGGAGGAGCAGGCCATCCGTGGTGGCCAAAGTGATGACAGGACAATGATGCCATTATTTCAGTTTATCTTTCCATTGGATTATATGTTCACCAGCTCATGACTTAGAGATCTTCTCTTACCTTTCAATGAACGAATGAATGAATGAACTCTATGGTTAAGAGTTCCCAATCTAGGATTAAGCTAGTCACAGACTATTTTTTAGAATAGTTTTTATATGTGTATGTACCTATTGATGTTTTACATTATGTGTTTTTGTATTATGTTTTAATAAAACGTTTGTATTTTTTCTAATTAATTGATGACTCTCTGAACTGTCTATAATTCCATCTACCTCTATAATTGATTCATACTATCTCATGGCTACCCTAATTATTTCCATGTTGTGATTTTCAAAACCACAGGTTGTAGCCTGAAACAACTGACATAATATTGCATGTATGTCGTGGTTTTGCTTAAGTTAAACCTTGTTGTAGGTCTAGCTGAAATCACCCAGAGCTATTGTACCAGAAAAAAAGAACAACAGGAGGAACATGGTTATGACAAGCCCAAACGTGGTCACACGATGCCAGCAGAAAACTCACCACCAGTTTTCATTAATTCTTCAGTGTGTCTCCTTCCATGAAAGATCCTCTGTGACAAGCCGGGGGGTTCGGGGGGGGGGTGAGAGGTGTGGGGGGAGGAAACAGAAGGAAGCCAACTGGTCCCCTCTCATGTGGGTGGCAGCCCCTGCCTTCTTTGAATGAGCCGGCCAATGAGCAGCCATCCCATCCCTGTCCCCAAGCCCACTTTATAATCCTTACCCAATA
This sequence comes from Ambystoma mexicanum, assembly GCF_040938575.1. Lineage (NCBI taxonomy): Eukaryota > Metazoa > Chordata > Amphibia > Caudata > Ambystomatidae > Ambystoma > Ambystoma mexicanum. The sequence continues at coordinate 668,935,916 of NC_090927.1, read as the reverse complement.
AATGTTCTTTCACAAGCTAATGGGTAGGGCTAGGTGGGCTGCAGAGGTCACTGTTTTGTTAGCCGTCCACTATCCTCTCCCCTTTAAGTCGATAACATATTGGGCTATGCAGTGTGTCTATTGAGTGGAGCAGATTGAATCTTGGGATAAGTATGCATGTGTGTTGGTATCTGTGCATGGCTGCTAACATTTCCTGTTCCAATCTGTAGGTGGTTAACCAGTCCTGTCTTTTTCTTTGCATTCTGGGACATGCAGTCTGAGTTGTATTATGGGAAAAACAGAACTACAAGTCCCAGAATGCAAAGAAAACACCAGATTAGATAAACCCCTACAGATTACAATAGATCATGTTGGCAACTATGAATGATTCGCCTTTACTTTCTTTGAATTTCCAGATGTGTCCCCAATTAGTTTTTCGGGGGAAGATTTCAGGGATAGCATTGACCTGTTCTTGGCTTGCTCGAGGCATCCCTCGTGGTCAGGATGTGCCACTGGCGAGTTAGCATGTTGAGTTAATCTCTGCATAACCTCCAGAGGCATTACTATCCTCATGAGCAGGTCCATATTAGCTCAGGATGGGTTATAACACTGAATAACTGTGAGTATCTCTTCAATAAAAAAAACAGAGGCGTCTCTCTAATGTTAGGGAACTCCTTAGCTAAATTACGTAAATCTCCAGGAGTCCAGGGTACATGGACAGTACGTCAATGGGGATATACCCTTCTGCTACTGGAGCTCCCAGCATATGCCTTAGCGGCGCTAGTAAGAGGGCAGAATCAAACCCATAAGACATACCTCCACTCGCTAACGATGAGGTGTAAGAGGGAGGCACAGGTGGCATAAACAGAACTCCAGTGGCACCAGAGGTATTAGGTCCTGGCTGCACTTGTGCAATAGTTGCAGGCATGTGTTGTGGTACTGCAACAGACGCCTGTGCGATATCTGTCGTCGGGGGACTCGGACATGCTGTTTCCCACCCTGGAGTCGCAGCACAGACAGTAGTGAAAAAGGCAATAATGGCCTTCATGGAAAGCTCATCTCATTTAAAAGCTCATATGTTTTTTATTCTATTATTTGGTGGCATAGTAGAGCTGACAACCTACATGCCCCTTTCCCCCTTAGAATTCTAATTTGTCCTTGCAAGTGCTCCTTGGACTCTTTCAGTCCTCTTATCTTCAATGCGGTTTGCCTTGTTATTGCCTCTTCTACCCACTTTGCATGTGCCCTTCAGTGTCCCGAACTCACCTTTCTCTTTAAGTGCCTCTAATTCACGTGCTAGAGCTACCAGCTTATCCACATTAAAATGACCTTCTACTTGAAACTGAGTGTGCCTATTGTCTTGTGTGTTTGTTCCTTTCCCATTTTCTGTCCTCCATTTTTGTACCATACACTCAGATGAACTTGCCTTTGTACCACTCACACTTGTCTTCTGTTCTGAGAATGGTAGGGTGAGTTTACTGAGACTCATCTGAGTGGTCCTGAAAGAGTTGACAGGGCACTCACCCTTGGCTCATCTTAACTTTCACTATTTAATTTGGGCAAAGTATTTCCCGTCCTTTAATATTCTGTTTCTTTATTCTCGTATATATTTTCCTTTCCTGTCATTAACTAATTATACCAAAATAAACGAATTATACCAGAATACCAGATATCATTTGGGATCCACAAACCTTTAGCAGACCTGTAACCAGAATACAGTAGAGAGCCTATCGGCTCTTAACAGACCAACCCTAACTATCCTAAAACAGCAGGTATCTGTCCAAGTCTATATCAGAATATAACAAATATATTAGTCTCAAAATTATGATAATAAGCATGGCAGAAAACAAACAGCAAAACCATATACCCAACCCAGAATATCCATCCCAGATTCAAATAACCCTAACACAAATAAATGTCACATTTATCCATTGTGAAAACTCTAGGCTCCCCTGAACGGCCCATGAAAGCAAACCACTTACAAATGGCCTCCTCTCGGTTAACCTTTGTTTTTTTAACCAGGGTTCCATGCCTCTTTTCAGTTGTGCATTTGGTGCAATCTAGAGGAGACCACACATTTGTTCGTTGGTACACCTGCGTTGAGTGGCAGGTCCCAGTTGCAGTTACCAAACTATCAGAGAAAACCAGACTCACACTTTAATTTAAATTGATAGCAAACATAGGTAATTTATTAATTGGCTTGCAAGTCAAGGAACACAGCATCCTACCCATAATGGAAACCCATCTAACTAACCTGACCCACCGTCCAGACTCGCGATCTTTATAGACCTAACGTCACCTGACCTCACAAGCTTTGAGGAAACCTGTGTCTAGGCCTTCCGGCATGTTTATCCCGCATTGGACCTATTCATAGATGATACAAGTCTACAATAATGTCCATGAAAGGAAGTGACATTTACCCATGTACTTCCTGTAAAGCATGACCCGGAGGAGGGCGGATCCCTTTCAGTCCGCTCCTGCCTCATCAGCTGAGGGATGTAGATCCACCACCCCATGATGACTAATGCTTTATAGGCCTACATTGTTAATTTCATTTTATACTAGTCAGTTCTGCAGGGCCCAGGCAAGAGGCCTTGCTCCGCCAGCCCGGGGGAATGGAGGCTGTACTCCATAATCTTTTTTGCATATATCCTTTAACCAGCATTGACTTTTGGCAACAAGGAAAGGGACACCTAATACAGGTCTGCTAAAAGAAAAAGAAAACTTGAGGCGTAAAGGGGCATGACATCATAGGGGCGGGTCGTTTTATTGCTGTAGTTCAAATGGGATGATCCTTATCACTCCTGCCATGGAAGCCCCACTCCCTCATCATTTTCTCCCATATGTTTGTTTACTCATTTATTTGTTAAAAAGAAACGTGTTTCAACATCCTTTACTATGAGCCCCCCATTTGGGCTTCCAATAAGCGCATTGATGACATCACAAATAACATCTCTTAATATATCACTTATACTTATAGCATCAATGACATCACTGCAAACTCGAGCACGCTGATGATATCACTGATGACATCTCATATGATATTATCCTTGCCATAAGCAATTATGTCACTGGTACAGCGGATACTACATGGACGTACGAAAGATGTAACCTTGAAAAAGTGTATTGTTGCATCTAAAACAGAGTGTATGGAGACAATGAATTATTGCAAAGTTTGTAGGGGATTCACAATAAAAAATCCTGTAAATTTCCAACCATTGAGTTCTTATATAGCAGAGTCCGACAGTAGTGAATTAGCATTTACATTGAAAAGATATTCCAGTGCCTTTGTCACTCTGTCAGAGTATGCGCTCTTTTTCTTTTCAAACCTCCATTTCATCCTGTAACAAATGAAGGAAAACACAATAAAAATAGTTTTTCTATGGGGTAAGACCACATTTTATTGGCCTTAGAACCAGGTACGTCATTTCACCAAAACGCCAGGGGTAGTGGAAGCGACACCACTCGACCCTTAACGTTCGGACATCACAGGAGTGATGTAATTTGACCCCACCCTGAAGTGACATCACAGGAAGTGATGGAACATGACCTGTTATCCCTTGGCAAAACTGGAAGTGGCATCACATAGCATTGTCCCTAAATACACTACAAATAATATGGTACGGTATCACTATGACGTGATATACATTTCATACAAGAATGGATCACCATACGTATTGTTAATATCAGTTTATGTTGATATTACTGTGAATGCAAGCAGACATCCAAGGCCAAATGATAATGATGTGTTAAATAGCACTTACGCTTAAGCGCTTTATTTAGAACAAATATACATACAATATCACCCAACCTCTGTTGGTACTCATTTATCAACCGCTATCAACCCCAATTAGACTTTGTGGCTTTGATTACATAGAATATATATTTATTCGCGTTACTTTTCTAAAACAAGACAAGTCTTACACACAATTTCAGACCACACATTTTTGGACATTCAAAACTATTACGATTACAAACGATGCTGTTATTCAAACACAAAACAAAAAGTACAATTATTCTTATTTTGGGTCTATACCTCTTATAGATCCAGACTCAAATATGAAGTGACTGAACAGAAACCCAGATATTACACAGGGGTGTTTTAACTCCTTATTTTGTTGTTGAACCTGCTCTTTATTTGCAGTGTCGTGTTGTTTCAAAGAAAAAGTCATCACAGTGGCCCTCATTACGACCCTGGCGGAAAGTGACTGACCGGACCGCCACAGCGTAAATAGCGTTTCCGCCATTGCACGATGGAGCAAAGTGCGGCCCATTCCGACCCATCGGGCACGAGCACCACGCCATGGCGGAAGTGCAAAGTCCGCGATGGCGGAAATGACCCCAAAACGGCCCACACCGCCGCCGTACGGCGCCCTAGGTGCAATACCGCCACCCATCATAGCGGACACCGCAGTGAGCGCCAACCGTAAAGTACGGCGACCGTAAATATACGGAAACGGAAGTAAAAACATGGGCCCGGAACGGGAAACAACACCCCGTACACCTATAAAACCACAAAATACACACAACCACTAAAAACACCACCCTGAGACACATCCCAACCCGTCATCCACCCTAGTGAAACCAAGAAAAATGGGAAAAGTAGCGAAGAAAGCGTGCGACCGCAAGCGGCAGGTCCACTTCTCCCGTGAGGAACTCACCGTGCTAACAGAGACCCTCCAGGAGAATGCCGCCGCCATCTTCTCCACGCAAATGACCAGGACGGCACTTGCGAACAAGAAGGCCATATGGGCCCTGGTGGCACAGCGGGTAAGTGCGGTGGGGACCGCACCCCGCAACCCACAGCAATGCAGGAAGCGGTGGGACGACCTGCGGATACGCGTTCGTAGCATACTTTCTGCCAACCGCAACATTGCCACAGCCACCGGGGGAGGATCGGAATCACCCATCAAGCTGACCCCCTGGGAAGAAATCTGTGCCTCCACCATTGGAATGGAGGGCATAGAGGGAGTCGGAGGGATGGAGAAAGGAGTGCAGACATCCGGAGAATCAGGTAGGTGCCCCAAATAAAACAATGCCAAAACCACAATGTACAATCATGTGAAGTACCACGTGCCCACATAGTGCAACAGAAACACATGGCCAGGAGAACGTCCACACACATTGGCCTGATAGCGCACTTTAAAACCACAATAAATACATAAATAATTAAAAACCCCAATAACACCCACTACACGTGCAGCAGGCACACCCTAACTGCAGGCTGCCAAACAACTGCACCCTCACTCCACACACAAATGAAACCACCTCCAAGGCCCCGACCCAAATCACCCTCAGGTACCACCCCAATGCATGTGATACATTGCCATTCCAATTCCCACAGACCCATTAATAACGCTCGCCCTCCTTTACTCCACCACAGGGTCCGATCCAAACGACGAGCTCCAGGACACCCCTACCAGCACACCTGCAAAGAGGGCCAAGACCGACGGCCAAAGACCCTCCACCTCAGCTGCACGCATCAAGACACGGCAGCAGCACATATCAAGTGGCAGCACACAGGAGGGAACATCAACAGGCACCCCAGCAGCCAGCATGCCCACAACACCACCACCACAGGTCCCCCCAATGGATGCCACAGAAGGTACTGCCTCTGGTGGCAGCAGCACCATAGGTGACACCCCATTAATGGCAGCATGCTCTGACACAGAAGACGGGGATGTCGAAGTCAGATCCATCCATGACCTGTCCCAATCCCCCTGTCTGTTCCATCCCGTACACCATGAGGATACCACGCAGGGGCACCCACAAGACGACGACTGGCCATCCCCCACAAGCCCTGTGGCAGGGCAACATGAGGCGAACAGCCCCTCTGTGACACCACCGCAAATGGCCATGGCCCAGCAGAGGCAACAGTCCCTCGACCAGTTAATCGTGCAACAGCAGCAACTGGCCACGCTCCTCAAGGACCATGCCGATGGATGTGGGGGCACTAAGGCAGACATAGAAACATCAACTGAGACACTTAGGGCACAAATCGAGAGTAGCACCGAGAGCCTGAGAGTCCAAATGGAGAGAAGCACCGAGAGCCTGAGGGGGGAACTGCATGCGACGTCCAAAGAGGTATGTGCCGAACTTGCCGCAGTGCGCCGTGTGCTCACTGAGCTCTCACAAACCCTTAGGGACATGCATGGACGTGAGCAGGCAGAGACATCATCCGTTGCAAGTTCCGTCCAGGGCAGCCCCCAACGTAGATCTGGGAGGAACCTGCGCTCCACAGGCAGGGGTGCCCCTGATACCCGCAGAGGGGGCTTGCAATAGCGACTGCCCACTGACAATGAGCATCTTTGGACACTGGTGTTCGGGGGGGAGGTAGGAGGGTGGAGGGGGTGTGTAGGGCTCACTTGGGTGGCGGGTCGATAGGGTGTACCACATGATATCACATCTGCCATAAACAATGCACGATCAAACAATGAGATGTGTGGACAATGATCTTTGTGTACTAGGCCATCATAGGCGTACAGTCCATATTGTGCATGTACCAGACACACACAGTGCCACGAGTAACGTGTCCATGTATCAGCCACCAGGCGTGAGTGCTAGAAGCATGCATCTATGAGATGCTGACGAATTTCACGGCCCTCCTGTGCCTCGCAGACTCCTTGAGGTGCTGCCACATCCCCACCCTCATCATGACCATCTTCAGGTGCTTGCAGTTCTGCGTCAGGGGGCATGGGCACATTTCTACGTACGCACATGTTGTGGAGCATGACACATGCCATCACCATCTTTGCAACCTTCTCATGGCGGTACAGGAGTGCCCCGCCAGACCTGCTGAGGCACCGGAAACGGGTCTTCAGTAGGCCGAATGCCTGTTCAATGACTACACGGGTACGTGAGTGGGCATGGTTGTAGTCCTCCTCATGCTGGTCCCGTGGGTTCCGGACTGGTGTGAGGAGCCATCTCTTCAGTGGATATCCGGCATCACCTGTATGTGGACGATAAACGAATTATGTGGAATGCCATTGCTACGTACGCACCCCCCCCCCTTCCTGCCAGGTCATTGCCGCATCACATACCCCACATCATCATGCATGAAATAAGACTCACCGAGTAGCCAGGATCTGTTCCCTGCGTGTCGCTCCATGTAGCGTGGTATTGTAGAGTTCCTCAAGACCATAGAATCATGGGTTGATCCAGGGAATCGGGCACAACAATGTGTAATGATCCTGTTGGAGTCACACACCATTTGTACATTCAGTGAATGAAATTGTTTTCGGTTGCGGTACTGGGCCTCCATGGCATGTGGGACGACCAATTCCACATGGGTGCAGTCGATGGCACCAATGCAACCCGGTATGCCGGCAAGTGCATGGAATCCCACTTTTGTGTTGGTAATTTCCTGCTCCGAGCGTGGTAGAGAGATGTAGTCGTCTGCGTGCTGCAGGAGGGCATCGAGCACTTGCAATAGTGTCCGTGAGAACAGTGGCTGAGAAATGCCATGCAACTGTCCGACTGTGTGCTGGTAGGTGCCTGTGGCCAGGAAGTGGAGTACAGACACCACCTTCAGTAGGGGTGGGATGGCGGTTGGGCTATCTATCATGCTGACAAGGTCAGCCTGTGTCATGTCCACAATGGCGGCTATGGTGTCCCGGTCCAAACGGTAGAGGGTGTGGATCTGCTCATCAGTGAGGTTGAACGGATGTGCTCGGAGGCGTGGGATTGCGGGCTGCCTGCGTGGTGGTAGTGGCTGTGCTGGCGGCCCTTGCTGGCCATGCCTTGCCCTCCTCCTCCTGCGTCTCCTCCGTGCGGCCGGTTGTAGTTGGTGTTCGTCTTCTTCTTGGAGTTGGAGTACTTGCAGTGCTATCAGGTCCCCCAGGGCCAACATCGCGAGTCCGGCCAGTAGCATTTCGGAGTGGTTGTGGGAGGAGACTGGGCGTGCAATTTATGTGTTTTCAGGCTGTATGGCCTCCACCTGTGGTGATTCATTCCACCTGTGCAAGCTGCTCTCCCCTTTGGGCGAGCACGTCCCGCACACAACGCTGCAATTCGAGGAATGGCATCTTGCTATTACAATCATGTATTAGTACCCGATGGCCGTGTAACATTGGTTGATATGTTCATTCGGCTATGGTCCCATTGTTTCACATGCATTCTTTGCAGTCGCGAACAGACTTGTGAAGGGTCAGTGGAACGTAGTACTCGAGTAACGGTGGGCCCTCATGCATCACTGTACCGAGTTGCACCGACGGGCGGGGCGTCCCATTTGTGGGTGAAGGCAGTTGCCATTTTCACACACAGCCGCACTAGATGGATTAATTTGTGATTTCAAGCGGCCACAGATGCCTTTTGGACGTGATGTTGCAAATGAGGAATTCGAAGGGCGGCGCTTTCGGTCTTCAGCTAGCGGCGAGGAGATGCCCACAGGTCTGACTGCAAATATAACGTTCTATTGTTCAGTGTCCTTGGGACAGGGGCCATGGCGAGGATGCAATGATTGATATGAATAGTTTGGGATGCGTAATAGCGAAGTGGATGATGAGGCCGGACGTTCCCAAATACATGTTACTTCACAACACTGGAATTACGGGCTGGGGCACAGTGGATTTTGCAGGCTGCATAACGCACAGACTCAATGGAATTCTCACATGTTATGTGAGTATGGAAACAGGCGTTATCATTACGGGATGAGGGAATGATGAATGGATTCATGGGCAGATGATTTGATACGGTGTTTGCCATGTACAGGGCTTCTTGGAATCTGTCCGCCTCCCCTGCGCTATGTGATGCAGGGCTGCCATAGTGGGACCATCGTCTATCTGGCCTTGTTGAGCCCTCCCTGTCTCGACGCGCCTTCAGACACTTGTGTCCATGCACGTTACCAATCCCATCTGATGGATTCTGTTTTCACAGACGCATGCACAGGTACACTCGTTTGTGATGGTGTTTTCACCTCGATATGGATAGTTATGAGTCGCAAGTGGTTTTGGGGTGGTGATGATCCTTTGGAGTGGGCTAGCATGCATATGGCTGTGGATCTAGTGTGATCATTGAAGTGAGTTGTTCGAATGTAGTTCTGATGGCCATTCTTTTCTTTTTCTTTTCTTTTGGTTGACAGGTATCTCCTCCCCTTTTGCCACTGCCATCTGTATGCCACTCCTGTAGATGGCTTTTACTCCCGACACCTGCTGCTTCGTGTTAATCAGTGGAGCAGCATTACGATCTTATGGGACGATCGCCAATGGGCCACATGCCCTTACGCAGTACTAGTGGCTCGGAGCAACATTTCGGCCTTTCAGCTGGACTAGTGCCTCCCTATTGGGACGGCCCTGCGGTTCTAGGCGCTTCCATGTTGCCTTTTCGTACGGAATGTAGCCCCTGTGTACCATGAGGGAACAGGGCGTCACACAGGAAGTAGCTGGTCATTTCTTGCGGATGCAGCCCACAATGGTGAAATGTGTTTTGGAGTTCATGGCCTAATGGCTGTATGGGCTTGGTGAATCTGTTGTGCATTAAATTTCTATTCTGATATGGGCCGTGTAGCGTTCTTCTTTGCAAGTGATGTGGCATATTCCGATTTGGGGAGCGATGTATTGTGAGGAGATCTGCATTGGGTTCCAGCTTCGGAGTATAGTTGCGTGGTACTGTGCTGGGCGCGTTTGCCTACGAAGCCCAGTGAGGTCAGGGGTGAGGGCTGCCAATATGACTGTTTGGATGATGTCATGCTCAGGGGTGGGGGGTAGGTTTTGTGTAACAGATGCCGGTCAGCCAGGTGGATTGGTGGAATGATGTGATTATCGGAATTATGCTGCCTGTGTTTGCGTGCGTTTCTTGGTGGGAGACTGAGGTCATGTCCATTGGTATAGCTTCTGTATTCGTGCCATCTGTGCCCTGCAGCTCCCATTGGCCCCTCTTGTGATTCTTTTGTTCGTTGGCATGCATGGGTGACTTGTACATTTCACTGGTTGCATTGTGACTTCGTTGCACCTACGGGGAGTTGTACTATGTGGCCAGGGAGCGGTGTACAGGCCCTCAGTGGGGCCGTTTACGGTTGATTCGCGATGCCGTACTTCTCACCATGGCGGAATGGTACTTTCCGCCGTGCTTGATGGCGTTAGGTACATGTCCGCTAGGGTCGGAATTAGCGTACCCTTGCGCCATGGTGCTAATTACGGTTTTGCATGGTGCGCGCGCGTTTTTGGTGCAGTTAGCGTTGGCGTTCACTACGGTGTCGCTAATGGCATCGTACTTTACGGTGACGGGTCATAGTCGCACCGAGCGCTATTCGATGGCGGTATTGCATTTCCGCCATCGTTTTTCGCTTTCCGCCAGGGTCGTTATGAGGGCCAGTGTGTTTCGGCCATCTTGTGAACTATTAGTGTAGTCGAGCGCTGTGTGTGACACTCCATGCAAAGTGTGGGACGGGCCTACGCAAAGAATAAATAGGGGGCGGGACATGCATATTCCTCATTCTCGCAGCAGAATGAGGAAGAACAAGGAATAATGTGGGCCTGTTGAGGGACGGGCCACGTAATGAAATTACAAGCCCAGTCAAGCGCAAATCTAACCAAATTCATGCAATCCCAGGCACAACTTCATGTCGGGAAAAGTTACACACAAACCTCGTGAACACACTGCCACATGATAGGAGGAGCAGAGCACTATGCGCATAGAATACAACATGCAAAGGTAAGGTTTACATAGCAATTTAGGGGTGACAGCATGTAGTTGAGGTGCTGGTTCGAGTTAGGGGTGATCATATACAGATTAGTGGGGTGCAGTCTTGAATTACAGGGGTTTGTACTCAGATCATCCGGGCACTGCCATGAGTTATGAAGAATGGAACATAGCTCATAGAGGAGCAGTTTTGGGTTATGGGGGTTGGTACGCAGTCTCGCCGGGGTGCTGCTTTGGTTGCATGATGACGGGCTGCAATACTATCGGGGTGCTTGATGGTGGTGATTATGTAAGCGCAAAGGTCGGTATATGTTGCTTGCTTTGGTTTGCAGGGGTGTGTCTTGGGCATTCTGGGTGCAACTTGCGCCTCGGGTTACTTTGAGGTTATAATTCTAGGAATACACACAGTGCGCAATACAACATTTGCACGCAAGTACGCGCAAAGTTGTTTTACGTGCACAATACTTTGCGGGGTCTAAGTGTTTTCTATGAATTGGGGCCTGCGTGTCTTCATAATGTAATGCTATGGTGGCAATAATCAAACAAACATTTCATGTTATCATAAGGGGAGTGGTGTTTGAGAATGTCCCATAGGATTCCATTCTAAAAACACAAGAGTGTTATGAAAGGTTTTTTTTTTATGTTCCTCAAGCACATAAAAGGAATCTCATTAACACCGCCATTGTCAATCCTAAAGACACACATCAGTTTGTTTATGTACTCTTAGCAAAACAAAGTAACTTTCTAACACTGCCCTGCAGAGCTATGAAAGTTGAGCGATTTCTCTCGTCTTGTGGTTATGTGTTTGCTTTTTTTGTGGCTTCACATGGATTCGAATCCTGACCATGTCACATTCAAGTGGACGTTGCAAACAATTTTTTTATACAAACAATTAAAAAAAAATGTTTGCAGAGTCCACTTGAATACAAAAATGCCACAGTGTTAAGGATTTACAATCAGGCGACACACATCTTGGTCTCGGCCTAGTATGCAGCGCACAACTGAAATTGTTAACTTTTTATATGGATTCAATATTGAGATGGTACACCACTCATATCACACCCCCTTTTTCAAATACCCCGGGTCACAAAGGACCATGAACAGGCTGGTTGGTAAAATACAATGTTTATTTATTTATTGGAAAATTAAAAGAAATCATACACTTTTACTATGGGGCAGCAATCACCAGTGGGGTGATAATAACGATGAGAAGGCAAGCAATGCACTGGGTTTAATTTACTACTGGAACATAAACACAGCAGAATAGGAGCACTTTTGGTTTAGGTAAGATAGCACTTAAGTTAGAATTTCCCCCGGCAATGTTCCCTCAACCCACAAATAATCAATTCTGAGTGGATAAACAGAAGCAGCAGGTGATCAGGAATGACAAATAGGAAACAGAATTCAAATCTGACCTTCCCATCCCAAATAAGAGAGAAAAACGGATTTTAAACCCCTTACAATGTTATAAAATGATACTCGGAAATGGACAAATAAATAATGAATGTGTGTGAAAAACATTGAAGCAAATATAATTCCTCACTAAAACTACAATGCAAATACACTAGCAATCACAAAGAATGAATTACCAAAGGCATACAGTTTGAAAATGAGTGGCAAGTTCAAAACATGTTGGGCCTCATTACGAGGTATGCGGTAGAGGGATAACGGGGCCGGTAGAGATGCCGGCCCCGTTATCCCTCTAGCACCCCATTACGAGGTCTCCTCGCGGAACCCGTTAAGGACTCCTGGTTTTATCAGGCGTCCTTAGCGGGTCCCGCGATCAGACCAGGATGTAAACAACGGGCCTGTCATTAATGGGCCCGTTGTTTGCATCCTCCCCATTCCCATTGAGCCCTATGGGGGCTCGAATGGGAATGAGGATGTACCGGGTCCGGGTTCCCGGGAAGGGGAATTACCGGGCCCTCCAAGATCGGAATGGCCCGGTACTTTCCCATTCTGGGAACCCGGACCCGGTACCCGGAATGGGGAAGCCATGCCGCTAATAGCGGCATGGCTACATCCATACTTGTAATGAGGCCTGTTGCAGCAAAATGACACGTTGGAAACTTTGCAAATTTGGCAATTCCCATCTGAAATTACCCAAACAATTTTTAATAAAAACGGGTGAAATACACTGATTTGGAGTGATGTATTTTGGTTGGGGTGTAGCAATAGATCACAGTTATGATATGGAAGTGAAAGTAAGTCTCTAGCTTGCAAATTGAGAGAGATATGGAAGGTAGAGTGAGGTTAGTTTTTAGGAAAATAGAGTAGTGAAAAGAGGAATCGGTTTTAAAATTGAAAGGCAAATCTTACTTAAACTAGTTTTAATGGCTAAGAAAAGAGGAACACCACCGTGAATATAAAAGTTATGCTGCATTTGAAACCCTTCACGAAGTGTACAACTTTTCCTAAGGGAAAATTAATGTATTGAAACACAATATCGCTAATGACTTAGGATCTATGCAAGACAAAAAGGAAGAGAAATGTGGCGCGAACACTAGAACTCAAGGGCAGGATTACAAGGATGATTGTGACAGTTTGCACAAGTTATCAGGATAAGAATAGGATGACTTAGAGACTGGGATGAGGATAAAGACAAGATAGGCTTTGGGATTAGATGGGGTTGCAATTGATACTCACAGTCCACTTTTTAGTTTGGGATTTTGGACCGTCAAGGGTTCTGGTCACTACACGGCAGGGTGCCTGACAAACAGCTGGGCAGTTCTGGTTACCAGGTAGCACTTCTGGACTGGCAATTCTGGTCACTGGATACTACAGATCAGAGGGATGGCACAGGTACCTCAGGATGCAGTTGGTGGGATCAGGATGCTTCCCAAAAACACCACAGCTTTTATTTGGGAATTTTAGTGATTTTCAGAATTTAGGCCTTGCTGGTACATGATCAGCAATGCTTGGGTTTGCAGTGGACCCTGGAGTAGGGTCAGCAATGTTTTGGCCATGTAGTTGGGATCTGGAGCCTGGATGGATGGAACAGGAAAAGGACGCCGGCACAGGAAAATCAGGAAGAGTGTGTGTGTGTGAGTCCTGTCAGGGACTCTTATTTATAATGCCCAGTGACAGCATCCAAGTATATGACTGGGGCAGGCTTAACTAAACACGCCTCTAACAATAGGATTGGACAAGGGTGACAGTCTCTGCCTCGCTCTCAGCTGGTTGGATTTCAGGAAAATTATTTCAGATTTATGATGTGAGTTTTACAATGTCCAAAAACCTCCCACAGTTACTTTAACTAAAATCCGATTTTGCCATAAAAATACATTTATACAATTGCAATCTCTTAGAAAATTACACACAAAGGTTACATATTTTGTGCAGCACATTTCAGTCCAATCCTCCAGTCCATGAGACCTTGTTTCACCCTTCTACCAGTTTTTCACGCTTTTCAATGGGATTTATATTACTCAAAATTCTATAACTTTATACATAGGTGTGGATTATCATAAAGGATGTATGTACACAAATTCACATTTGCAACATGGTTACTTTTCGGGGAATCCGCCATATTCTCCCATCTCTGTCCCCAAGGTGTCAGCGAATTCTACCAAGTCTTAAAAGAAAGCCCAACAGTTCACTTTTACACTGTGAAAATTCTACATATTTACAAAGTCTTGCTGTTGAGATAAAAGTCTTTAAAGTTTATTTATGAAACAGTCTTTGGAAACAAAAGGCAGTCCATTGTCATTTCCTTCAAGGCAAGATGGGGGTTTCTCATCTTGATTGGAGGTTTTATTGCCCCTTCACACTTCCAACTTCCTTGCCCTAGGAGTCCCATTGTCAGTGGGGTTCTCTAGACTAGATTATTTCCCACCCTGTAATTATCAGTGGGTTGTTAGTCTCTGATGAGAGTTTATGGTGTGACTCCCTCCCTCAGGGGGAAGTTTCAGGGCTGACAACTGGAATAACTGGTTTTTGAGAGCTTGCAAGTTCAGCCCATGTGCTTTAGAACCTTTATTTTCTTCTTTTGGGTCCTAAATTAAAACAAACCTGTGAAAGAAAATAACCTATGTGTATATTATCACCAATAACATAATCCCTTCGCATTGCTAGGTAATGCAAGCTTTCATTCAACAATTTATTTTTAAACATGCCATTTTTTTTCCTTCAGTCAGCAAAATCTCATTTTTCCACATGTGTTGAAAACTGCTAGCATTTCTTTCCTTAAATTCGGTTTGGCAGCTCCATCAGATGCCCACACTGTCTTTGCAGCCATAGTCATTTTCTTGAAATCAGCAGTTTTGTCTGAAGCACAGATATATTGAAACTGACCTGACTCAGAGAGTTAGATTCTCTTTGATCTGCTGAGTTTTGGATACTTTTGTAAAGAAACAAACACGTGTTCCTGTGCCAGTAAACGTAAAGTTTCTGGTTGATTTCTCTCAGAGTTGGTTTGACTGGGCCTGTCATTCAGGAATTATGCCTGGTTCTGCTGAGGCACAATGAAATATCCTGGGCATGGCAGGGTCTTTTAATTACAGTAGTTTAAGAAAGAACAGATGGAATTAGCGTCAAAACAGCATTTTTAAAGGGTGGAAAAATTTCATTTTGAAGGGGAATTTTGGGTTCCCAGCAAAGCAGTGCTGCCTCTTCACTTTAATGCAATATATGTTTCAGAACACACTGGCACGCTCCTTCAGTGTGTCCCCTTGTTACATCCTGCCTGAAGTGTGCTTGGCAGGACAGTGCAGCCATCTTTCTGCTGCTGCAAAAACGCAGTTTTCAGGTCCTGGTGCGCACAGGAGCCGGCGCAGCCAGGTTGCTGTTTCTTGCGCAAATGCAGCTTGGTGATGTGGGGAAATGGTGTTGAGTGGGTCAATATGTCCCACAACGGCAAGGATTCGAACTGAGGTGAGTGGTTCAGGAGGAAATCAGGGGTGGACTGGGAACTAAAAGAGGCCCTGGAAATAATTACTGGGCACCAAAAGAGTTCAAAGCCCCATATGACACATTTTCAGCAAGTCCAATGCTTTTCCTATGAGAAAATTTGGAAATACCATACAAAAGAGGCCCACCGGAAAATCTCTAGAGTTCCTTATAGGCCAGTCCACACCCCTGGAGGAAATACAGTTACGTGTTCCATAATACATTTCTATGAGGACAAGAGTACATTTTCACAAGCATGAACTACTTTGTAAAGTTACAATGCTAGTCAAATATTTGTTGACACTCAACTAAATATCCATAAAATATATGCTTGGGTCTGATACATTGGTTTTAGCATGACCCATATGTTTTGAAATAGAGCAGGAGAATTGTTCCACATGACTGATAGTTATCAGTGATGTCAATGATGAGGAAATGATGAGGAAATCAGCAAGTTCATCAGTTCATCAGTGATGTCACTGGTAATGTCATCAGTGTGTTCCAGTTTCCAGTGATGTCATTGATGATGTTATAAGTGATGCCATATGTGACACCATCAGTGATGGTATACAATATGGCATCAGTGTGCTTATTAACTCTGCAACCTGCAGCTCATAGTCAAGGTGGCATAGCTTTCAACACCTGCCGAGTTTCAGGGGTTTTGTTGCATTGAAACCACACCTTAATGTCACTTAAACTAAAGTTATTTTCACTTCATTTCAAGAGTTCTGTTGCATTGAGCTGTTTCACCTGAACTCTAACTTACTCAGTTGTTTTTTTACTGATATAGCTAAACATATTGATATATCATACTAATATAAAATACAACAGAGCATAACCAATGCATCATTCACTGGGTTTTATTTTAGACTTCTCTTTCAATTTCCATCCCCATATCACTAAAATATCACAGTCCTATTTCTATTACCTCTGCAAAAGTGGACAGACAGGTACATACGCATGACTGACTTCTGTGCAGTTACTCAGGATTTAGTTACTTTGAGACTGAATGGTGGAAATGTTCTTCTGTGTGGTCTTCTTCCCTCTCTAGCTGCACTCAGATCAGTTTTGCAGGCAGCAGCATAACATGTAGTGGGCGATCGTAAATTCAGCCATTTTACCTCTGCTTTGTTACAAACTTCATTAGTTTTCGTTAGAGTTTCCTATTCTGTCTAAACTAAGCAACATGAGCTTCAAAGCGCATGTCTTGGCGTTCGCTGGTGTATTTCACTGTCCTGGGCCTTAGTGGGTGGCTGTATGCCACGTGCAGAAAGGTCATTAGGACATTGAATATTAAGAAATAGAACCATGGGGAACTGACTTCTCAAACTGGTACCACTGCAGCTCCATGACTGTGTAGTTCTCTTCCCATCGCCCTGTGTATATATTGTTTTCATTCTTGAAATTCAATTGATTTCCCTGTTTGATCTTGTTATGAAATAACTATTTTGCCTTGATTTCTCCGATGCGGCTTCATTTTGTTCTGTTTTCTTTTCTACTTTGCGCATTCGTCTTTAACTGGGAATTGAGCGCCCTACTGCCTACACATAAGGTAGCACTTTAAATGGACTCTTCTTAAATACATGATTAATAAAATACGTTATTTTTCCTTGCATCTGGTTACCGAGTGATACCGTTAGCTACTGTGTCATTTAATTTCATCTTGTGTGGTTGTGTCAGAAGTTATTATAAGCAAGTTTATTTCTAAAACGTTTTTGCTCCCTTGACTAAAAATGAACCTTGCTGAGTGAAACCCACGCGCTGTGCGTCTTAAACGGGATCCCACGGAATGTCAATGTGTATCCTCCGGAATAATAATAGCTCAGCATGCTTCCTGCGCACGAGCCGCTGGCATACGCTGGAGCCTAACGCAGCTGGTATCCTGCCCAGGCTGGCACGCTGCTGGCATGTCAGCAGCGGCCGAACCCCAGGCTCGGATCTGTACTGCTGCAGGAGATGTAGAAATGTTTTAACTGGAGTCTTATTGACTGCCGGAAACTGTCAAACAGCCGGCTGAAGATTTTAAGCAGCTAACAAAATAATGAGCCTGTTTTTCAGCAGCCGCCCATTCTTGACATTCTCAGGTGATATTTTTACTGGGCTGCTTTCAATTACTCGGCCGCTTCTGCAAGAGTAGATCATCTGCTCTATAATTACTGTTGTACTGTCTGAGTAATTATGCTTTCCTTTATGTAAAGAAACATTCAAAGAGAATTAAGCTTTTTGATAGCGTCTGGAGCAGCTTTTTGGAAATGGACATGGAATAAAGCCTTGATATATAGAGGAACATTTGTCGAGGGTTAGTTTGATTGGGAGCGGGTGGATGGTTTATATAATTTGTATCTGATTTGACAAAAGATATATGTTTATGCAATGTGATGAATTGTTAATAAAAAAAAGACACCAGGTTCAAGGTTAGGAACACCTCAACCTCCTCACATTGTGTTCACCTGACACGTTTTCCATCGCTGTTCCTTTTTGGTTTGTAGTCATTTCTCCTAGACCCTATACAGGCTTGTTGGGGCCCCAAAAAAATAAAAGAAACATTAAATGCCTGATTACCCTGGGTCGCTGCATAGCTGATAACATATTTGTAACCAACACGTTCAGAGATAATGAGGTTGGAGTGAGGACCATGGTTCAAGAAGCTCGTAACATAGCATCACACTGTGCACTAGGACCCCAACCGGCCCATAAAGCTGGGGATTGCCCAATAGCACTTTAAGATTGAATAGCAGCACCCGTGAGATGGATGGGGATGCAGATTAATACTCTAGCATCAAATCAATAATGACATCTAAATGGGTGCAGTTCTTCTGATAGGTACTGGACAGAGCCCTACTGTGGCTCTCTGCTGGTTTATTTGCTCATCGTACATCACATACTTCGGCGTGAACATTCCTGGTACTTTAAAATAGACGGTTGGAGTGCGAGTCATACTTGGGACCTCCTCTACACTCCCCCCTCTGGGCGATTCATTGACCACTTTCATTTCTTCCTTTGTATCCATCTTCTTTGGATCCTCTGTATTTACTTTTACTTTATCTTCTAGGTTCATTTTCTCTTCATCTTCTGGGTTTATACAAGATGGTCTGAAGAAATGTCTCTTTGGTGTCCATATTTTTATGACTCCTTTTAGACTTTCCGCTGTTCTTACGTGTTCATCTTTGTTCCACCTCATTAGTTGACACTGTCCATTTGGGCTACAATAGATCCATCTTCCCACATAATTTCTATGCTTTCTGGGATATCGAAATTTTGTTCCTTCTGGTGCATGAATGCTGGCTTTCACAAAGTCTCTTATTTCTTCATCAGTCACCCTGGCTTCCACCCTGGTTCGACATCAATCATGATCTTCATCCCTATTGCTTTTTTCGCAGTTTTCTGACACTGAGAGATTATTATCTTGATAACACAGAATCCGAGAAATATCATCACTAATAGGGCTCCTAGAAACTTGAATGTGTCTGCCATCCATTGCGGAACCCATGAGAATAGTGCTCCAAACCAACTGTCATCGTCCACTTCGTCAGTTTCATCAATCATTTGATTCTGTAGTTTTGTCAGCATACCTATGGATTCTGTCAACGTTCCATTTTCTTCGTCGTGAGAAGGTATAAATGTGCAACATGATTCTCTGATTTTTGCACAAATACCTCCATCCATAGCTGTTATCGTGTCAAGGACATATCTATTCTGGAGAGTCATTAGTCGTATCGCTCGCTCTTAACTCTTCCTTGATTGCGTGGAATCCCCTTATGGTCGTGTTGATGGTCTGAAATAATTCCCATCTGGTTATCTGCAACCATTTAGTATTTGCTCCAACTTGAATTCTTGGCATGAAAATTGTTGTGAACACTGAGGAAGTCTGACTGAATAGCCTATGTTCATAAGGGATAGCTTCAAAAGCTTCTATGGATTTGGCAGAAAAGTAATTCTCTCGCTTCATTCGGTTCGTCAATTCCACAGATCTCTTCTTTCTCAGGTGAGCATCTGCTTTCGGGAAACTGTCAATATTCAGGTCACTTTTTGGAATCACCAACGCTGGAACGTGGACATTCACTATTGTGCATATACCTCCACAGTTTCTTGGCAGTCTGATATATGCTTTGGATCCACATTCCCAATAATGATCCATGATCACTGCAGTACCGTGTACCATTCCTGGAGCGTCGAAAACTCATCCACAGTTCTGATTCTCTCCCATCTTACTGGTGCCATTATTCCTGAAGCAGAATTTTGTGCTTTCAAGTGGCACTATCTGCAAGGGTCCTCCTCTATCTTCGACCCATGTTAGCAGTTTTGCAAGCTTCGGATACAATGGCTTGCATCCATTTCGCACTATGTTGATGGTGGGTTCGTAGTGACTGAAGACCATCCATGCTCTGCAGATCACTACTCCTTTCTCCCATCCATCTGGTGAAAGCACTGTTCCCCAGATTTGCATTTGGCCTCTGTTATTTCTTTTTCAAGCCTCTTCTGGCATCTTTCCTTGAACGTTTAGTTTGTGATTTGCTTCTCTTCTGATTACTGCTCCTTTAACTCCAAGCTTCCCGTAGCTGGTCACAATGTGTTTTGTCTTTTCGTTGTTTCTTGTCTTTATGTCCTGGACATAATCATCTTCATTTGGATCAGTGGCTTCAGTTGCCCATTTCAGTGAGTCATCACTTCCCATGAACTGGCCTCTGGTCTTGCACATTGCTATGTGTGATAGACAGTGTGCTGTCTGGACATCAATCTCTACAGCTACAAAGATCTTTGACTTCCCCATGCTGTATGGTAGGAGTGCACAAACAAAGCATTCCCCCTCTGAACTCCGTCTTCCAACTTCTTTCATATGTTGGTACCATATGTCGTTTAGCTCACTGCCATCTCCTTGTATGCTTCTCTTGATTCTTAAGGTTTTCATATAGTGTACTATAACTACGTCCTTGAATGCATCTGTGTGGCTTCTTCTTGCTGGAGGATTATCAGGTATCCTGATCCATGGTGCAGGCATCTCCATCTGTGCCAGTCGAGTAGAAGAAAGTCTGGCAATTCTTCCCTTGTCCTCTTGTCTTTCCCTAGCTCTGGTTATGAACGACCATGTTAATTCTGCTATCATTTGTGCTTGTGAGATTTTCTCTGGGCTTGTACTTGCCTCTTCCAGTGCTGTATCAGGGGTGTTCATTAATGTTGTTTCAGTTGGTTTCCTCTCCAACTCTTTTTGTCTCTTCACTAGCTAAGCTTTCTTCATTTGGTGTTTAACTTCACTTATTACTATGCTTCTCATTGTTGGCTGTCCAACCTTCCTTTTTTCTTTGGCCTGTGGTTCTGTAATGATTGACACTAGACATGGTGTGTGTGCATTCATCGTTTGCATGCGTGTGGTTGTCAGTGACCTTCTTTCATTTTTACTCTGCTGACCCTGTCTCCGGCTTTTCAATTTGTCTGTTACCATACGTGTGTGTGTGTCATTGCTAATCACATCCATCTCAAGTTCACTCATTCTACTATCAGACCTCCTAGGGACTCGGATCACTATGTAAGGTCTGGGTGCCTTTGTGGGGTTCATGTGTACATCATTAGGTTGGTGCACTGGAATCGGAACACTTTGTGCACCAATAAAAATGCAGTTCTAATCGTCAGTGACAGTAAGACAATGATGAATACAATGCATAGGTACGTGATTCCTCTATAGGTTAATCTACAACACTCCGGAAAAATAAGAGCGTCTCTCCTCCTGAGGGATGACAAGATTACTACTTTGGTTTCCCATCTCGATCATCTGAGGAAAGAAACTAACATTTAATACACTCTTAGACACTATTATCTCTGGATTCTGCCATTTCTGCTTGTGGGTTGCAGGTACTGAAACAATTGTCCTTCTTTGCCTGGACACTCGATTGTCTATTGTCTCTGGATATAGTTCTTTTGTTCGGTTATGAGCAGTTCAGCAAGTCTCTTTATTGTGCACGTTCAAAGTACACGAGCTCCCAGTCAATGCGTCTTATTTGTTTCACTCCAAAAGACATGTCGTCCTTGTCAGTATAACAAGAGTGAAGTCTCTGGCAATACCTTCTCGATCTGTCCCTTGGCAGAAAGTTTAACATCTTCTCAGATAGTTCTGTTGATGCTTGGAAAGTTCGAACTGCATCACAGTACCATGCAAGAGCATACTCATCTGTGTAGAATTAGCTGGGTCTCTGATGAATGTGAGGATGTCAACATCGGCAGGTCTCCCCACAAGTTCTGGAAAATCCTCGATTAGGCGAAAGAAGACGTTGCTTGCCAATCTGCTATCTTCTGGTGACAGGGACATTTGTCCTGGCCTCACTAAAGTTTGGAACTGTTTGGCCCTCACTCACTGTGAGCAGTTTCTGCAATCTCGATGTGTGTGTAAAGCAACTTGGATGATAATTCCATTCAGGATTATACTTAAACGTTCTGTGTTTGCTGGATCTCGAAGAAATGCCAAGACGTCCGTGTTTCTCCCGACAAGATTTGGACAGTCTTCAATTAAGTGAAAGAACAGCACGTTGATAAGCCTATTCACTTCTTCTTATGCTTGGGACATTTGTTTTTTCCTCTCTGTACTCCGGAGTAGGAGGAACTGCTCGGCAAACACGGTGAGCAGCCTCCTTATTGTCTTTTCGTTTTCAGAATCTTGAAGAAATTCAGTGATGCTGGTGAGCCTTCCCACCATTGATGGGTATGACCTCAAGACTAGGTCAAAATAACTCAGGACGTCTTTGGTGATGTCACTACTGTGGGACACCACCATAAGTGAGTCCAAATAATGCTCCTGTTTGGAAAGAATCTGGATACTGTATTTTCTTCCAATTTGTGTGTCTTCGATCAAAGTTTGGCATATCCTTTTCTTATCAAGGCTTCAGTGTGCCTCAGTTCAAAGTTAATAACCTCTGTTGTGGCTTATGCATGCAATTCTCTTCTTCATCCTGCAACTAGGATGCACAGAGTGTCCGTTTTTATGTCCTTATCCCCTTTTTTGCTCAGAGGAAATGTCCAAATTTAAACCGCAACTTTGCACAAAAGTTTTTTGTCCTTGTTGGTCATGCGTCCTTCTTCCTTGTCATGGATCTCGTCTGCACGTGCTACGGTTCTTCCCCATCGTCTGTAGTTTCTATGCGTTGGGGTGTGGGCAGGGGCCCTTCTCCGATGTATGGCTTGAAGTCACCCAGAAAGCTCCAAGCTCTTCTTCCTTGTAGTTTGACTGCAGAGGGAGTGACATCCCCCACTGTGAAGGGACCGTTGAACCTTGGCTTGTCCCACTTCTTTCTCATATGATTCTTCACCAGGACCGTGTCTCCAGGGAAGATTGATGGAACACATAAACTCTGAACTGTGTCTGTAGTAGTATCTCCTTCTGGGTTCTGTGCTGCCCTGCACCCTTTTCGTTGTCGCTGCAGCTGGCCTGAAATTAAAGTAAGACTGGATGTCATGCAATTCAAGTAGTTTTGCATTTCAGACCCTAAGATTTCTCCTGTTGGCTGGGCATCACTTCTAGCTCTGTCTCGGGGTGTCAGGGGAGTGCGCATCCTTCTGCCTGTTTCTATTTCGTGCAGCGTAAGATGATGGTTAGAACCAGGCTGGTTTCTGAGTGAATACAGTGGCAAACGAAGGCAGTGTAACCATCCTTTCTTTAGAGTGAGCTTCAACTTGGCTATCCTTTCCTTTAACAAGCCGTTGAGCTTCTCACATATCCCATTACCTTGCAGGTGATGCGCTGACGAGAATTTGTGCTTTATACCAAGCAGCAAGCTAATCTGTTCAAAGGCTTCGTTAACAAAGTGAGCCCCATTATCTGATCTCATAACCTCACATACTCCCCCCCTGGGAAATACCTCTCTCACCAGAAATTTGGCCGCATAGGTAGAGTCTGGGTGTGTACATGGACCTGCTTCTATCCATCTAGAGAATGGACACACCACAACAATTAGGTACCTATACCCGTTACATACTTGAATCATATCGACATAATCGATATGCAAGTGCTGAAAAGGTCCATTGGGCCTTGGGATGACTCCTATAATTACTTTTAGTGTGTGCCCAGCCGTGAACTGCTGGCAGATTATACAGTTCACCATAAAAATGCAACATGCTCTGCTAAGTTCGGTATGAACCAGTCTTCAGCAAGCGTTGCAGCGAGATTCTCTTTTGTCATATGCACTGGATAGTGCAGCTGTTCCAATGCTAATTTTAACAGGGTTATAGGCGTTACTAGTTTGCCAGTGCTGTCTTGTCACCACAACCTTTCGGAGGGGTTTAAAGAACACCCTCACCGCTTCCAGAGATTCTTCTCCTCCTGTGGTGCCTCCCCTTGGAGTTCCAATAACTGGGTTTGCCCCATGTTATCATAGCTCTCAGGTTAACTTCGTGCAGCAATCATTTTTTCATGTACATCAGTTATTTCCAAATCCATTATGTTTCGCCCTTGGTTGCCATACGCTTGGCATCCGTGTCTGCTGCTTGATTTCCTCGTGAGATAAAATCTGTCCCCTTCGTGTGGGTGGCACATTTCACAACTGCTATGCCCACTGGGAGCTGTAGTACCTTAATGAGCCTATCCAATAAGGGTGCGTGTTGCACTGACGTGCCGTCCGCTTGGAGGTAGCCCCTCCTTTTCCAGCGCGCTAAGCCTGCGTGCACTGTCAATGTCACATAGGCAGAATCACTGTACACAGTTACTTGCTGGTCTGCGTGATTCTCAATCGCGAGTATCAACGCCAATAATTCTGCAGCTTGTGCTGAATAGTGAGATGGTAATCGTGCACTAATGAGTACTCAAAATTCTCTGTTTGCTGTGTGCTTCACCACAGTAGTGCCTATATATCTTTGCCCATCGTTTTGATCGATTCTCGAGGAACCATCAACGAAGACAATTTCTCCTTCAGCCAATGCATTTTCTTTCACTCTGGGAATATCATCACAAAATTCTTCATAGTTCGCGCAGTCATGTACTGGCTCTCCTTCAGTGACTGGCTCTGCTATGAATATAGCTGGGTTCACTATCTTACATCAAATTATCTTAATCGATGGATTTGATATGACCACTTCATAAGCAGAGGCTCTCTGAGATGTGTTTCTCTAGAATAGTGAATAGCGCATGCTCGACGTACAATGTCATGGAGCATCCCATCACAATGGTTGCAGCCTTCTCTATGGTGAACGCTGCGGCAGCTAAACTTTGTTCGCAGAGGAAGTGGCCTTTCATCACTGGGTCCAAATTCCCACTGTAATATACCAGGGGCTTGTACCCCAATGTGGTTCTTTGTGTGAGCACTGCCATCATAACGCTGCCATTTGTGTGTGAAAACAGGTAGAATTCCTCTGCATAATTGGGAATCCCTAAAACTGGTGCCGTGCAAATGGCTCTCTTGAGTTCAGTAAACCTTTCTTCCATGGGTTCAGACCATTCAATTTTTCCTTTCGTCACCTGTGCCTTCTTTAGGGCCTGTAACAAGGGCTTGGTATATGAGCTGTAGTCAAAGACCCAAGCTCTGACATAATTGAAAAGACCTATGAAACTCTGCATCTGTTTTATTGCGTGTGGTTTAGCTGTGTTCAGTATGGCTTCAGCCCTTTCAGGGGTAACCCTTTTCCCCTCATGCGAGATCAGTTGGCCTATATAAAGAACTTCTTGCTGACAATATTGTAACTTTTCTTTGTCGACTTTATATCCTTTCTCAGCCAATATGGTCAATAGCTTAACAGAATCGTGTTTGCATTTTTCCTCTGCCGTGCTGCAAATTAGGATGTCATCCAAATATTGCAAGACAACTCTCTCTAATGCAATATTGCTTAAGTTCATCTGCAGGACTCTGTTAAAGATCGAAGGTGACTCATAGTACCCCTGGGGCAACCTTGTGCTTTTCAGACGCAGCTGTCTGAATGTAAATGAAGTCAAATCTTGGGAGTCTTGGTGTAATGGGATTGAGAAAAATGCATTTTTCAAGTCAATCACATGAAATATTTTACCTCAACAGATATATTACATAGGATTGTGGCCGGGTTAGGGACTCAAGGGAACTTGGCCTCTACAATATCATTTATTGGGCGTAAATCTTGAATTAGACTCCACGACCCTCCCTTTGATTTTTTGATAGGGTAAACTGCGGTATTGCATGATGCCTCTGATGTCACTAAGGTGCCCTGTTCCATCATAGCCGAAATTGTCTTGAAAATTCCTTCCTCTGCTTCCATAGACATGGGATACTGTGTACTTTGGGTAAAATTGCTCTTGGTTTCAATTTAATTCTTACTTCTCCAACTCCTTTTAATAAGCCTACTTCATGTCGTCCTCAAAATATTCAGGACGATTCTGTGCTAACATAATTCTCTGAGGCACTTCTCTTTTGATCATTTTCACCCAGAAAGTAAGATTTACCTCAACTGTTGTTTCTTCTCTGTCTGCTGGCTCGTCAAACAGATCGTCATCAGTGACGTCAGTCAATCTGTACCCTTCTTCAATGGTGATTACTGTGCACCATTGTCGGCCTTCATCATCGCAACCATCGATCAAAGCCATTTTCCATCGCTCTATAGCTGTGTGTATCGTCAAGAGAAATACTTGTTCCTTTCCTCGTGCATAGGTATTCATCTGGGGTCCTCATGGTTTTTTCTGCAAGGCCTGGCAGCCCCGCCATTAGCATATGTACTCCATACGCAAATATTTCTGGCTCTAATGGGATACCTCTCATAGCTGTGTGTCCTGCGTATGCTCTAACCATCTCGCATACGTTCAAATAGTGCATTCCTGGAGTTGAACATATTATGCCCTTCTCTGTGAACGAGATTGTCATGTTTAATTTTGTCATTAGGTCTCGTCCCAAGATATTTACTGGGGTTTGTCTCGAATATAACAGTGGTACATTCATATCACATTCTCCTATGGAGACTGGAAGTGTATCTGTAAAAGGAACACGACTTGTTGCTCCTGTGAAGCCCTGAGTATTTATAGCATCGCCGGACAAGGAAAACTTGCCTTCACGTATACACAAGCGTGTTGTGTCTGTGTCAACTAAGAAGGAATATTCTTTATCCCCTATAACGACATCCACCCTTGGTTCCTGGTGAGGGTCTGGTGTCACTGATAGGATAGAACACATCAGGGTTCCCAATGAGCTGTCCTAGTACATATACAACTTTGTCCTGTTTTGCGTGAATGGACTTCCTCCATCACCAGGGTTAGCTCTTATTCCAGAGTTCTCAGCCTGTCCTGCACTTACTGTCTGTACCAGTTGCATCGGCGACTGTTGAGACTGTCCTTGTGGAAAACTTATCAAGTTCTGAGGTTGCAAGCTTTGCTGTGCTCCTGGCGTTTGCTGTTGCACCGTGTGATTTTGTGCAGCTCCATTTCCTCACTGCTGTAAAAACACAGGTGGATTCACCATACCTGCTCTTGTTCCTTGGTCATTTTGCACCATGCCTTGACTTCTGCATGTGTGTGCTAGATGCCCTGTCATCCCACACGTCCAACATATTGGCGGTGGTCTGATTGCTTGCCCATTTGACATATCTTGATTGCCATTTTGCATGTTTTGAAAGCCTCCCTGAATGTTTTGAAAGCCTCCCTGATTACTCTGCCATCCTCTTCCTCTAAATCCTCTCCCCCTGGGGTAAAACTCATTATTGCCCTGATTAGCCTACTGTGGATTATTGATCTGTGTATGTTCGATCCGTCTGTGTTAGTTATCATTGCCCCTTCAATGGCATATTTGGACAATTTTTTCTGCACTCATTTTGCCTCTTCGGCTTTTCGTGCAGCCTCTTTTTTGCGATTCTTTTGCGGCAGTAGTCTGCAATAGTGCGCTATGGTCAAGTGTATTTCAGACTACGGTTTGGCATTGATTCCTATCAATTTCTTGAGCTGCCTCTATACCTGATCTGGCAGCCCTTGACATAATATATGGTAAAACACAGGTATAGATTTCCCCCAATATTCACGAGTGTTCGAGCAGCCCCGCGTCTTCGAAATTCTGAATGTAAAGCAAAGGATCCTCTGACTCCTTCATCTTACGTGTCATTATAGCTCCCATGTTGGAAGTATCCGGATGTAGCAATTGTAATGCTTTCCATACCGCGACTCTGCAATTGTTAAATGGTGCTCCATCATGCACAGTATTAACTGTGGTTACACCAGTTTAATCTGCACGTGTCCACACATCGTCAGCTCTATCACCAATTGATAGACCCTTGGTGATTGAAAGACCCTTGATATCCCTATAGCTTATGTGTTCTCTCCCGTCATTTTTTCTAGCTCATGTATCCACTTTCCGGCTCCCGATGTTAATATTGCAAGTTTATTTTTAAGGTTTTCCCGATCCATGTGTGGCCATGGAATATACTGTGGTCTCGTTCCTCCTTTCTCTAGCAACGGAAATTGTGACGCATAGCCCTCCCTCTCTTCTCTCATCATTTTTCTATCTATTGCAGGAGTAATATTCCTGCATCGCCGCCTACCTGGTAATGTCCTTAGTCGGTTCACATAGGGTGGTGGAGACACCCCCCACTGACCGTAAAATACTTCTCCGTGTTGGTCTGACTGTGTGGCTGACTCTGATGCCTTAGGTGCAGACCCACTAGAATCTGACCGTCTTATCCCTTTTCCCCAGAGAAGTGTTTTTCGCGTCTCCTCTCTTCCTCCTTTTCCTCATGTTCCTCTCTTTCAGCGTCCAATATCATTTGTGCCCAACTCGGGCAACTTCTCTCATCCTCCTCATTCCTGTTGATTGTCAACCTGTCTAGGGACAGTTCTCTATTTCTACTACTTCGGGAGGCGTCCTCAGCATCGTACAGCTGAGTGCTCTCTAGCCGCTCGTCCTCTCCTTTCCCTTGGGGTGCTTGTTCTAGCCCCATTTCATCATATATCCTATCGATCATCTCTCCGATGCTTCTGGTGTCGAAGTCATCCTCGATATTTGCCCTAGACGTGCCTGGTACTGAATCGTACTCAGGAAAGAATTCTTCGATGTCTTCCCAATCTTCTACTGGATCGGGTTTTTTAACCTCTCCTTCCAGATATTCAAGATCATGTGCTCTCTGTCTTGGTTTACCTTCTACGTCATTATCAAATTCTCTGCGCTTCCTTGCTTTCTCTCTGACCTTCTTCCATTTTCTTTGCATCTCTACGTTCATTTGCCCTTCGCATTTCCTCATCCTTTCGTCCCTTTATTCTTTTTTCCCGTATCTTTTGCTCTTCTTCTTCTATTCGCCTTTGTTCTTGCCTGTCCTGATCATTAGCTGTTCTCTGCTTATTATTGCGTTGTCTTTCTTGTTCTTCGTGATACAACTGCTCTCGTCTCTGCCTATATTTTTTTGTAATCCTTTAATCTCTCAATCCTTTTTCCTTTTCCTTCTCCTTTCTCTGTAAACTGTCTAGCTTCCTTTTTGTCTCGCATCATCAAAGCCTTTACCATCGAATTTCAATAAAATCTGACCTCCCATCCATTTGTTCTGTGTGAATGCTATCTCATCAGTTCTATTCTCATTTCCTTTCCATCTTTTGCCCTCTCTCTCTGTATCAAGAGATGTACTTGCTCATGTCTGATCTTTACTCTCGTTCTCACGCCTCTCTTTGTCCCTCGGGACCTTTGAGGTGATTACTCTACTTCTGTCTTTGGGCCTCATTACACGGTAGGTGGTGAGCCATGGCGCTATTAGCGCCATGGCTCATGCCGGTAAAATACCGGCACCGCCTTGGTGGAAAGGGGATTTACCGCCCCATTCCAAGGTTGGAGGCGCGGTAAATCCCCCTTCCACCATTGCCCTTCCCCATTCGCATTTCTGCCCCATAGGTCTCTATGGGAATGGGGAAGGCGCTAATTACGGCACCGCAATTTTGCGGTGCCGTAATTAGCTCCGAGGTCCCTTTGCGGGTTGGATTTTAACGCCTGCAAAAAGCAGGCGTTAAATCCCCCAACCCGCAAAGGGACCGCGTAGTAAGGCGGTAAGGATTTACCGGTACCGGTATTTTACCGGTACCGGTAAATCCTTACCGCCATCCGTGTAATGAGGCCCTTTGTCTGGATTTTCATCACTACTTTGCGTTGGTGACTCATATGCCGGGTTGCTATACCCTGTGGCTCCTTTAAGTTCCCTTGCCGGGTACAATCCTTCGTCTTTACTGACTTCACTTTTTGTTTCTGCTTGGGCGAGTGGCACGGAAGGCGTCTCAACCCCCTCTGTGCATACCTTAAGTATCCAATCTAAGGGCGGTTCCTCCTCCTTATCCTCTTGGTACATCTTCCAAAGCTCTAAACTAGCTAAGCGTTTGTCTAACTTTTTGCCAGTGTATGTGGCGTGCAAATATGTCGTCATGTGCTGTATGACCGTTTTAGACAGCGATCCACCCTGTGGCCATGGCATAAACATTTTGTTTGCGGTTCCTTTAACCCATTCTGCACTGTACTTTTTCAGTTTAAGTGCGTGTTTTGGAAACTGCTTGCACAAGTGTATTAATGGTGTCATGTCTTCCATGCTTAAATCTGTTCACCTTCTCTTTATATAGCACTTTTTATGCTTTTCTGTTTCTTTAGACAACTTCAACAATATGAGCGAGCACCAATCGTCACAAGCTCCAATCCTGTTTTTTTTCACAAAAATTATACTTTCCTTTTTTCAAACAACAAGCATCAATTCGTATCCTACAATATCTCGGCTAAACAATCGTGTCATTTTTTATGCTAATTCCTAAAAGGAAAAATGTCATCCTATGACATCACAACAAACAACACATAAGACAGACGTTGACATACTAGACAGAATCCAGCCGGCTACGCAAATCTCTGCCCCTAAATTTTACCCCAACATGGGGTGTAAGCCCATCCCTTTCAAAGAAAGAACCTTTAACTGCTTTGGTCTTCTAGTTATTCCTATTTTATTCAGGACTTTGGATGCAGGCTTCTTCTAACTGCTATATTAAGGGTAGGAATTTGGGCATATCCTCTCTTCTCCGGTGTCCCCCCGGTATCTCTCTCTTCTCTCAGGTATCCTCCTGGTATCCTCCTCTATGCTCAGTCACCCTCGAGTCACTATTTCCTTCCCCTTATATATATACATTCTACTCTACTTCTAACTGTATTTTTGTTTCCCACCTCCCTCCGTTACCTTCCCTTACTTGTTCTAAGGCATGCACTTTTTGCCAAAACTTTTAGTCTTTTTCACTCAACGTTTGCATGTTTCCTGTCTGGATGCTCAGGATCACCGCCTTTGTCACCGTCTCTCCTGCAGTTCACCCGATTGGCTGCTCGTAGAAGTGGGAAGGGGTTTGTGGGGGAAAGCACAGGTTCCTGCAGACCTTAACCTGCAGCTTTTATAATTTATTCTAACCACTGTCCACGGAGAGCTTCTCGGTTTACCTAGCCAGATGGCAAAAGTACTATTGCCGAGGACCTAGAGTTACTTTATGACGATGGTCAATGGGTGTCTTATCTAATCGATAATCGATAAACCATCCTGTCTCTCCTACAAAGTGTGCACTAGGATCGCAACCGGCCCATAAAGCTGGGTGTTGACCAATAGCACTTTAAGATAGAATAGCAGCACCCCTGAGATGGATGGGGATGCATATTAATACTCTAGCATCAAATCAATAATGACAACTCGATGGGTGCGGTTCTTCTGATAGGTACTGGACAGAGCCCCACTGCGGCTCTCTGCTGGTTTATTTGCTCCTCGTACGTCACATACTTCAGTGTGAACCTTCGTGATACTTCAAAATGGACAGTTGGAGTGCAGGCCGTACTTGGGACCTCCTCTACAACACTACTCGAAATAACGGACGTTATCAGGAGGACTGCTGGGCAGACACAAAGACATGTGTTCATATTTCTGATATATGATTGAAATTAGAAATGATCTGCTGTAGAGGGCAGAGCTTTTGCACGGATTGGGAACCAGAGCGTTTTATGGGTATGTTTTGTCTTGAACACAAGCAGTTTGCAGGGACAGGGATAATACGTTTGTTGGCACACACTATCCCGTTAACCCATTTTAGAACCACCCTTCAGATGGAAAAATAAGTGAGGAGCTCAGAATGTTTTGACAGTTATGTGGAGGTGATCGATATGTACTCCAAGGAGATTGAAATTCCCATCCTGCAACTCTAGTGCAAGTCCCTGTGTATTTTAAATTTCCCTGCCTGGTTAAACTGGATTTTGTTTTATGAAGAACGCACTGGTGTGGCAACATCATCATAGACATGAATACTGATTGCGTCCCTGAGATACTTAAATTCCTTCAGGTCCAGCATACACAAGTACCATGTTTCCTTGTGAAAGTATCCACACAGCATTGTGTGTGTTGCCCACAGATTGGTGGCAGCCTTCATATGATTCTAGTAGGGTAGAGTCTTCTGAACCCCACTGTTTCACCACTGTGACCCCTGTGTAACTCTAGTACTGGATCCACCAGCCAAGAGTTGTTCCTTCAAGAGAATGAGTGTGATGTGACCATATAAGGCCATGGCTGTTGCATTCCTTGGAGAGTGAGGGCTAACGTTGCCATAAATGCACATGACCTGTTATGAATGTTTTCTGGTATTTGTGTTTGAATCCACACTTGACAGGAAATGTAGGCACGATTTTAAAGCGACAGCCTCACAATGATTGGTTGGCTGCCAAAACATTACATGACTACATCGATCTCATTGGCAACTGTGGTACGCCACCAGCCAATCTCCCATATAATTCAAGGGCGTGCCTCCTTACTTGGTCAAACCTCGTGATGAGTCCTGAACCACAGAAGCAGAGGGCTAACTGAAGAGGAACCATAAGGAAGGTCGCCTGGACCCTTCACTCTTCCAAGAATTGTCATGCTAGTGAAGCACCACCAAGTATTTGCAGACACCAGCCTTGTACTGACAAGAAGGAACTTAACAGTGGCAGTGCCTTCCCTTGTCCAAGCAGACCCAGCCAAGCCGCAAGCCCTTGAGGGCCCCTTGATCGCAGGAGGCTTTGCTGACTAGACTGAAGGGATCTATGTGATAACTGAGCGCACCGAAACCCAGAGGACGAATATACTGAATCCGAAAATCGAGGCGCGCTTTGATCACATAGATCACACTGTCCCGTATTCCTCCTACCCACAAACCCTCTATGCCTACTTGCCTTTTCTCTGCTGACCTACCTTCACTCTGGAGCCTGGTCTCACCCATTTCCCAGAAACGGAAGTTTCCTATCCCTAAAGAGGGTAGGGACTTCTTTTGCAGGGTCCTTTCTTCTTCTTTTTATTTTTCTCAACTTCTTTTTCCATCCGCTTTCCTTTCTGTCCCCCGCAGCTCTGAATTCCATTTTACCACACAAGAGGAGTAGGGGACAACCCTGCAACCCTGCTCCCTTTCTTTGGTATTTTAGGATTTGTTGTAAGAAGGTGATACTGACTGAAGGAGATGGAAGCTCTGGACGAACACAGCACTGACATTTGTCAGAGCCCGAGGCCTGTACTTGCTACTCAATGTAGAAGGCAAAAGCAATAAACCAAAAGTAGCACTTGGACTGCAAGGCTGTCCTTTGAGCTTGAATACCTTAATTTGGAACCTCTGGTGGACCACTGAAACACAGAAGCCACCCCTGTAGAGCTCTTACCTTGCTTAAAACCAAGCGTTGACTGTCAAAGCATCCAAGTGCAGGCATGTAGAAGTACAATCTTTCACTCTGCTGCCTAACTTGTCTTCCACAAGTCCCCTACTCGCTCTCATGCACCTTGGAGACATCTATGACCTTCATCATCAGGATGTGTGTCATACCAAATGCTGTTTTTTCATGATGTCCTGTACACCTGAGGCCAGGCTTTACTGGACCATGGTGCACTCCATCAAATGTTGTTTTTATGAACCTTTATGCTCATCTGCATGCCTGAAGCAGCCCCTGCACCATGAGGTGAGTCTTTGCCAGTATGTATACTCACGGCTACTTTGACTCTCTTGCTTGTCTGCATGCATGAAGTAGCGCACCGTACTTTTGGGGACAAACTCCCAGGTGGGGTCGAGGGTTACTAGTAGTTTGCGGACTCAGAACTCATTGGAGGCCCAACACATTCCCTCCCAAAAGGAACGCAGGTCCAGACAGCCAGCAAGTTTAAACTGCAGTTTATTACAGCCAAAACCAACAGGGATCAGTACAAGGATCGAAGACTCTCCCGGAACTTCTCAGGGTGTCCTGGCTGGCATGCCAGTTTTTTGGGCGCATTGCCATTGGTGTTACTGTTGTTCGGGGAATGGAATGGAATGTTATTCGTATCTGGTGGCTTAGCTGCGGGCCCTGTCCCACACGTTTGCTTCTTCTGTTCAGCCTGAATTCAACGTAGCTCTGTTCTTGCTGAGAGTCTGTGGTCTGCTGTGATTTTCCTAGGCCATAATATGGCTTCTATGTGTTTGTACTACTATACTACATTCTCCATATGTTAGTCACACTGGCTCTGTCAGGTCCCATAGGTGCTCCTGCAGCTCCATACGGTTAATGGCACGTACAAGCATTTGCAAGCATATTAAGGATCTCTTGCTTCTTTCAGGTTCTGCGTTGCTGCGTCAAGCTAATGGAAAAATAATAAAAGAAATGACTATGTATGTATATGTCAACGTCCCCTAACTCATAGAACTGTTACGCATGTGTTCTTCGTGTGGTCGGGTGCGTGTTTGTGTCCCGATGTACGGATGGCATGTGTGCTTCTTGTCTAATGTATCTATGTCGTGGTGTCTCTTACAACGTCAGTGGCTCGGCTTCTTTCCGCTTTAGTCAACACTGTCAATTGAGGTCTCTTTAGTTGCAGCTTGCGATTCTTCATCCACTCTGGGCAGTGTTTGTGCTGCTCCTGGGTTATATGGTTGACAGAGTGGGTATCTCTCGACATATTTATCAATGAGTGGAGCACTAGGAATTGGTCCAAAATAGTATGGGGAGTCATGATATCTCTGGTTCTTTTCTCGTGCCATATGCCTTACGGGAGGGGCAATAGTGGCAAATACGGCCATGCCTCTTAAGTACCATGAGGTGAGGCTCAATATGTATACATACACACTGTAACCTACAAATGGATGTGGATAAGGCTAAGGCTAAGTGTTAGGAAAGGGTGCTTAATGTCACGGGCCTGCTTCTCAAGATGTTACATATTGGGAAGAACCTATCTTTACAGGAGAATTGCTTGAACCCACCGAAATCTGTAAATAGGCACACAGAGCCCTCTGCTTTTTAGGCAACGCTAATGCATCTTTGCCTCAGGATGAAGAAAGGGAATTTTGCTAAAAATAAGTTCGCTCTTGGGAAAGATATGAGACAGCTGTTGTTTGAAGACTTTTTACTGTATTTAGGCTGTTAGTTAAAACCTTCACTTCCTTGGAGAAAGTAAAGGTCTGGTTAGATAAGACCTTGGCCCTGCAGGTTTCTCCAGGACTGGAGTAGGTAGGGGAAACTCAACCACCTATGTATCCAAAGAAAGCAACTTTCTTCAGGATGAAGCAGAAGGGGACGAGGTGCAAACCCATTTTCAGTTTCAGAAAACTTAACTGCCTTCTGGTTTTTCATCACTTCAAGATGGATAGGATTGCACTTTTGAAGAAACGGGTTAAGGTCGATGGACTGGTTTGAGAGATTAGATTCGAAGGACTCATATTTGACAATAAAACAACTACATTGTGGCCCCAAAGATGGTTTGTCCAGTTCATCTGGGAAGGGGTAACATATCGATTTTCCTTTCTTCCACGTGGACTTACGCCCCCACACTTTGGAGTTGCACAAAATCCCTCAAACCTACAGCAGCTTATCTCGGAGTGAGTGGAGTCAGATAGAACATTTATTTACATGACGTTCTACTTAGGGCTCAGTCTCCAGAGGAGACACAGTTGAATTTACAATTGAAAATGCATACACGTCAGATCTTATACTTTGTGATCAGCTGGATGAAGTCCATTTTTCCCATCCCAAAGCCTTATTTGTCTGGGATTAAGGATAGACATCAGGGAAGGGCCCTTGAACTCCTTTGCGACAAGGTTAAGGCATCAAAAGGGAGCTATTCAAGTTGCTACACCTTCCTGTATTTCTCTTAGGGTTTTAGCGTGGACCATAGAACTGCTCTCATCATCCATTCAGGCCATTTCCCCTTGCCATCTTCAGATACTGAAAATGTAGGCTCTCTAAAAGGGTTATATTATATATCACTCAAATTGGGCACCACTTCTCATCAAGGCAAGAAATGATGTGGAGTTGTAGATAGGCCATGTGGACACCTATGATGCCAGGCACATTTTCACTTCATTCACAGTCATATTATTGGAATCGGATTCAGGTTTGGGTGGCAGGTGTGATCCATTCTTGACTGGAGGGCAGTAGTCAATGCAGGAATTTCAGATGCACATACAGTGATTAGAGATTTCTGGAGGGCCCTTTGTGGTCCTACTTGCTTTGTTATTCAAGTGTTCAGGGGCTTTGCATGTAATCCATTTGGGAGAAACCAGGCCCAGTTCTCTACCGGATATAGCCATGCAGTTCTGAAAATTCTGAATGCAGTACCATCTAAAAGTTCAGGTGGAATTTCAGCAAGGTTAGAGAATGAGGTGGGCAATTGGTGCAACTCAACAAGAAGGTGTTTGAGAATATTGTGTTGCATTGGGCCCTTTTAAAGTAGATGTGTTTGCATGCCTCCTGGACACCGGTTCTTTAGCTAGGGACTAGATCTAAAGACATTATCCAGGTTCTTCCACAATTGGGGAGGCACTAGCACACCATCCATTGCACCATTTGCAATGTCATTGAGAGCTCTGTTGCAGGCCCACAAATAGCAGACTTTGTTGCTGCTGATTACCAAATTGCTGCAGGTGCAGGCATGGTACCCTTTGGCTCTGGAGATGTCCACAGAACCTCCTTTGGTTCTTCCAAACTTGAGGGACATCCTGCTTAACAACAATGTATCCCACACCCTTTATTTATTTCAGGTACACTGCATCTGGTGGCATGAGGACTATCAAGAGAAGATGGTCCTTGAGGGGCTTTCAGAGCCATGGTCTATGCTCATCAAGGAATCACAACCCCTAATAGAGTCAGGGACTATCCTCCTGCCTGTATGGCCTGTGTTTGTGGATGTGAGAAAATATATTTGGATTCCATTCAAGCAGGAGTGGTTGGGTGGTACATTTTCTAGCCACTTTGGCATCATCCCTTTGCTATCATTCTGTACATGCCTATTGATAGGCTATTCGAAAGACTCTTTCCCTATGGAAGGTGTTCCATTGGGGAACATCCTTTGTGTGTATATTTTTGAAGGATATTTGCATCAGGGCTGCTCCTAAGCCTAAATATGCCTGTATGTGAAATACAGATATGTGCTCTCTCTTCTACATGAAAGACCTGATCATGTGAACATTTTGTCGATATCTGTTAGATAGCAATTGTCATGGAGGCACTTTACTTTGAAAAGGGGAATGTCCAGCTTCCGAATTTCATGCAGGATCATTGCTGGTTCTAAGTTCATTTGCTTTCCGCAATTCAATAAATACCCCAGATGATGTGTTGTATGTTGTATGGAGCAATATGAGTCTAGAAGCAAATACTTGAGAATATCCAAGGATCAAGGACCAGCTGCTTATATCTTTCAGGAAAACGTTCTATCTTGCTACATATCCTCCTTTGATTCATTTGAGAAGATAGGATATGGCTCCAAATACATTGACATTTCGGTGTTTGGGACTTATTCTGTAAGAGGGGCCATGGCGTCCAAAGTCTTGGGTTCTGAGGCAGGCAGGAAATTCTGAGGTCAGCAGCCTGGTCAAATGCTTTTGTCTTTCATAGGTTTTATTAAAACATATCATGCAGGCTTGGATGGTGGTGATTTCACAGCTTGCATAGCAAGAGGCCTCTAAGCCGCTGTGCACTGAAGCAGATTTTTCGATTGTTCCTAGCAATTTATGATGGAAAGTTTTGGCAGGTAAATATTAGTCCTCCCAGATCCCTCTCTTAATATGTTTGCTTTGTTACCTTTGTAGTCAATTACAGATTTGGCAACCCGCCATTTTACTGATGAGCATGTTGTTTATGTGGTGTTTTCTTTATGGAATAGATGGATCACGTTGCTGATGGATACACCTGAGGTTGCACCTTCTTGGCTTTGATGGTTGCTTCAGAAAAGAGGATAGGAAAGAGGATCATGTGTTATTTAAAGGGTCCTAGATAGACAGTGATTGGACTGGAGTCTGAGGGGCGGGAGGGCAAGAAGTGGTCATTGTGGTAGCAGTACTACGTATTAATATGTTCTTTCGCAGTGCTATTGAACAAAAGAAAATAATTGTGGCACTTGCTCTGTGCCATTAATAGAATTATGAATGTCAATCATAAAGCACTAAAAACGATTGACATTCACTCTGTGCGGCACTCACAACATTCCACACATTGCTGGGGAGACCTTTACAAAAAGTACCACTAATTCATGCTGTGAATGACTCTTAAGAGAATATTGATATCCCCCCCACCCAAGCCAGACCCATCCCTGGTGACATTCTCAGAAAAAATCAATATGCAAATATGAATCCCAAACCCCCTGAAATTAACATCATCCTCAAAGTTTAAACCCCGCTCCACATACTAGAATGTACAATGTAATAAACATAGCAAAATGCGAAGGGGAAAGAGGGAAAGAGAAGAAAGAAAAAAAACGGAAAAAACCGACACACCAGTCGACAAACATTTATTCTCATCTTCAGTCAACCAATAAAAATAAGCACAACACAGAGGTTCAAGTTATTAAAAAAATCAACAGTCACAGATAATATGAATTTGTACGACTATAACATATAAATTGATATAAAAGATGAGGGCACTTATCTTAGCAGCAAGCTTCTCCAAAGGGGACATGGTTAAACCAGGTCCAAGCTCAGGAATGCCACCCAAATGTTTTGAAATTGCGATTTCCTTCTTTTGCATTGAGAATAAAACCCTTTCAATGTTGAAAATGTTATACAATTCCTCTAACCAATTGCTCCATTTAAAAAAATGTGCTGATTTCCACTCACGTAAAATCAATTTAGGTGATTTGATTTGTATTCAACTCCTCAAAAATGGTGGTTTACCCCAAGATGATTGTCTCAAAGTCGTATTCCAGATTTTCTCTTAGCACACTGTTCATCACACCAGCAATCCCATTCCAGAAGTCTTTCAACTTAAGGCACTCCCAGAACATGTGTTCCATCAATCCATGATCAATACCACATCTCCAACAAGTATCCAAGTCATTTAGACCATGCTTAAACAAGTGGACTGGTGTCCAATATACTTGATTAAGGATCTTTACTTGACGATCTCGCTCACCTATATTCAACGACATCCTTTTGAGGTTACCCCAAAGATCTGTCTATCTTTCAATAGTCATTTCCTCTTTCAGACTTGCCGACCAGGCCATCAAGATCTTTGTATTCACTTCAGAGAACCCACTTAATAGGTTGTACATCCTGGAAGCCATGTGGTCACTAGTGCTTATCCTCTTGATGCTGGTCAATAAATCGGATCGGTCTAATGATGGCAAGTTCACAGCTCTTCTCAATCACCTATATTCACCATATGAGCAGTCAGACAAGTTGTATTCACTTTTTAAGTCTCTGAAAGTTTTCCATCTCGACCCCTCAAATAAATCTCCAATTTTCTTGTCCTCAGCTTTGAGCCAACTACACCAAAGTAAGACTTTATTATCTATTTTAATCGAGGGGTTCAACCATCTTTGAAGAAGTATTGGTCTTTCCAGGATTCAATTTTGTTGTCACCTCAGAATCCTTCCAGGTGGATTTTAGGAAATCCGTTAAAACTGAACTGACATCACATAATGCATTGGTAGTGGAGAGTATAGCCCAAGTGTCCAAAGGTCCTGCCCAAATCGCTTCTCCGGTTGCCCATTCATCTTCCTCTCTTGATATGAATGGTAGGATATGTCTGAGTGTGAATGCCTGGTGATATCTTTCGAAGTTTGGGATGTTCAAACCCCCCTTGTCAGATTGAAGCTGCAGTTTCCATAGTTTCAGTCTAGGAATCTTTTTATTCCATATAAAAGACTGAAGCATGCTGTTCAATCTCTTCCAAACTGACTTCCTCACCGGGAGTGGAATCATGCCTAAGACATATGTAATTTTGGGCATCAGCATCATCTTTATGGCATTAACTTTGCCACCTAATGACAGTTTAAGTGAGTCTCAACGGTCTATTTCATACTTCATTTTCTGAACACACATGTCCATGTTCAGACTCATAATCCTTTGTGATCCAGATGCCTAGGTATTTCATTTTTGATGCACACCATCTGAATACCATCTGAAACCAGAACTCTTGATTATTGTACTGTTTGTAGAATTTGTACAGGGCATAGCCTCCAATTTGGACCAGTTGATCTTATAGTTTGATAGTAGGCCAAAATCCTCAATAAGCTTCATCAGTTCACAGATTGATGCCATAAGATCCTGCACCACCACCAACAAATCATCAGCATATAGCCAAAGCTTTTGACACACCCCCATGTAATTGATTCCCACAATCTTGACATCCGATCTTCTTACTTCAGCCAGGGGTTCCAAAGAAATCACGAATAGTAAAGGGGACAAAGGACACCCTTGACATGTCCCACTCTGCAACACAAATTTCTCCGATTTTTGTCCATTAGAATTAATCTGACCCAGGTTAGAAACTCTGATCCAAAGTTCATTTTCTCCATTGTGTACAATAAGAATTCCCACATCAAAAGTCTTTTTGGCTTCAAGGGACAAGGTCACTGATTCTATTTTCAATTTCTGACACTCTTCCAGGCTGAGCAGCAACCTCTACATTTTCATTGCTGAAACTCTTCCTTTAATAAAGTCAGCCTGGTTGGGATGTATTAGCCTTGGAAGGATTTTCTCAAGCCGAGTAGACAAGATCTTAGATAAGAGTTTACTATCCGAATTGATTAAACAGATCGGCGTATAGCTTCCAGGATCTAACTCTGAACTATCCGGTTTATGCAGAACGGATATTGTTGCATGACGTAAAGATGGTGGTAAAAAACTTCTTAGTCTACTATTTTTAAACTTGTCTCTCATCAGAACCAAATACCTATCTGGCATTGCACGATAGAATTCTGATGGCAAATCATCTGGCCCTGGACATTGCCCCACATTCAGGCTCAATACAGCTTTCTTGACCTCATCTAAAGATACATCTGAGTCCAGAAATGTTTTCTCTTCCTCTGTCATCTGATTGATTTTCAATTTTTCAAAGAACCTGGCCACAAGCTCTGTATCCATAGATGCATTCTCACTGTACAAATTCATGTAGAACTGTTTGAAAACGTTGTTTATTTCATTTGTATCCCTGGTCACACCATAGGCACTTCTAATAGCACCTATTGCTCTATTAGATTCTCTTATCCTCAACCTGTGAGCTAGTAGTCTCCCACATTTCTCTTCCCCTTCATAGTATCTACATTTCGATCTGAAAAGAGCAAATTCAGTCTTTTCACTAAGCATCTAGTTTAAACCATATTTGAATCTCATCAACTTCATTTATTTCTCCATATCAAAGGGCCTCATTAGCCCTTTTTCCAAAGTATTTATTGAGACATTAAGCTTTCTCATCTCCTAATCCTTTTTTTATTTTTTTTATCCCAGACACCTTCATAGCCACCCCACGCATCACACTCTTAAAAGCTTCCCACACAGTTTCAATCCGAACCTCCCCATTTAAATTGGTTCTAAATGTACTCTTCTGTCTCATCAACAAGGATTTTCTTTGAAACATCATCCCTCAAAATCGCAGTATTTAACCTCCAAACTCGTGCCTTGCTAGACAAATAACTGAGTGAGAGATCCAATTTAACGGGAGCATGATCGGATATAATTATATCCTCTATTTTGCAGCCCCTGGCATTCTGTGTCACTAAACCTGAAGTGAACATGTTGTCAATACAATAGTAGACATAATGGGCACTCAAATGAAAAGTATACACCCTCCCCGCGGGGTTCTCCAGTCTCCAAACATCAGATAAACCAAAATCTTTCATCAACAATTGCAAACTTCTCTGTCCTTTTTCCTGCCATCTCTAACCACTTGACTGTTTCTATCCAAAAGAGGATCAACGACCAAGTTAAAATCACCACCCACCACCAGGTTCTTCCCACCAATGCCCAGCAAACAGCGACCCAGATCATTAAAGAAAGAATCACTAATACTATTAGGCGCATAGATATTGCATAATGTAAACTTAATTTCCTGAACCTGGAGTTTGACCGTCAGCCAACTGCCCAACTTATCCGCCTTAAAATCAACCACACTTCCCTGGAAGTCCTTCCTGAACAAAGTCGAGACACCCCTTGAACTACAAGTATATGTGGATTGAAACGCCTGACCCGCCCATCCTTTCTCAAATTCAATAACCTCACTCTCTGTAAAATGATTCTCCTGTAAAAGTATAATGTCTGCCTTCATATGTCTTAAATGTGACATTACCTTTTTCCTTTTTATATTATGCTTCAAACCATTTATGTTCCAAGAAACCAATCACACAGAACCTTGACCTGATTACTTGAACCTGCCATATTCAAGACAAGAACCATGGTTGGGTCAGGACCAAATACTGAATTAGAAAAGAAACTAGCAAACAAAAAAAACAAAAGGCATAGACCAAACTAACAGAAAAATAATGTTGACTAAGCCTAACCTAGAGTAAAACATACTACACCACGGAGCTGCACTGAGAATAAGAACAAGTAAGTAACTGTGTTCAC
Organism: Ambystoma mexicanum; assembly: GCF_040938575.1. Lineage (NCBI taxonomy): Eukaryota > Metazoa > Chordata > Amphibia > Caudata > Ambystomatidae > Ambystoma > Ambystoma mexicanum. The sequence goes on along the minus strand of NC_090927.1, from coordinate 668,893,687 downwards.
CCTTCCCAGAATGAGATTGCTCCCCTCCATCCAACAATTCATGAATTCCAAATTCTCAAATTGAACAACCCTAAAACTGTCTCTGAACTGCTGAACAAATGAAAAAAAGTTATAATGCACCTTGAAAAGAATCCCTTTCTTCACCCCTTTGACCTTAAACAACCTGCCTTTAATAAATCATAACCTGCGATGATATCCTATTTCTATTGTGATGGGCTGGGGGAAAATCGAAGGAAGTGACGCGTGCGGGAAAGAGGGTGGCGGAAATGAGAAGAAGAAATAAAGAACAAGTTGCATACAACCCTGGCTCTGTCATTTATTCCAAGTGACGTGTAGCAATCTATGGTGGAGAGAGGACAAAACAGGGACAAGATACCATTTTGAAGGCAATCAAGCCAAGAGATAAGAAGTTATTTTTTTGTTGACTGTTTTCGGAAGAGGATGAAAAGCCCAAAAAGTTATATGTGCCCTCTTTTCCACTCCACGTGAGAGGCAAAGGATTGGTAGAACTGAATGCCAAACGTGTGGCATGTCAAACAATGTAATTAAATACATGTGAAATTGTACTAGTTGTTCTCCTCCAGCATAGGTAATTATTTGAAAGGGGGAATGTTTTTAAGATCTTTCTGATGTTCGGGTGTTTGGACAGCAAATAAAGGCAGGGGAAAGGCTGTAGAGCATGTGGAGGTGGTTATCGATAGCCTTCATGGCATCAACGACTGCATTTCGCTCAGGCACTGTGCCGTGGAACACACAGATGACGACTTCCTTTGCTTTTAAGACCGTAGACATGATCAATTATCTGAATGTAGCGTCTGTAACGAAAATACAGAAAACAAAGGTCCCCGTTTCACATTGTGTACCTCTACTCGATGTTTTGGCTGACTTTAAAAGTGTGCATTTTCTGGTGTTTCCAGACAAGTAGAGGAAAACTGGAACACACTGATGTTAGTAATTAAAATTCAAAGTACATGGAAGTGTACACATCTCTAACCGTAACAGTAGTTTGCAGTCTGTAGGTGCAGCGAGTAGTTGTCACAGTTAGTTCAGGCTTGAAAAATGACATATAGCACATATAGCACATATGGCTCTTTGTGGATTATTTTCAAGTTAATCATATCCTGTGTCCCGACCTGAACACACTACCCCGAGTTTGTCCTCTACTTTTATACAGAATGTTATTGGGCTTAGTAAAGAGACCCGGCACAATCAATTATTCCACCACAGGTGACATGCAATGCTTTCAACCACCCCTGCAATGGGACCACACTTGAAGGTACTATTGCAAATTTGAATCCCAATGATGCCCCCTACTGGTTGACCCTAGGCGGTGCAGATAACTATCAGAATATAAAATCTGTCTGTAAGTGTATGGATTGCAGCCTTGTATGTGTTAGAAATGTATTAGCCTCAACTGTGCACCAAAACACATAACGTATTTCGTAGGAGCCATGACTATGAGCCATTGTTATATCTTTGAAGCAAACTTGCATACAAAGTTACAAAACTATAACACATTGCAGAGAGTCTCGTCGCAGAACGTCAATACTTTAAAAAACATCCGTAGCGGAAGACCTCAATAATACAATGTTTACCTTTATGACAAATGCGGCGTATTACAGGTGCGACGGATGATCCCTCCCATATCCGCATGGAGGAACACACTTCCGCATTCAGCCATATGCCGAATCCGAAACCTCGCCCGGAACACTAGAACGGCTGCACACGGGGAAGGAGGCAACATTAATACAATACCCTGCAGCCTCTTCCTGTCCCCGGAGCGCGATGGGAGTACACCACCATACTGTCCTCCATTTCCCAAGAGCATTACAGCCAGGTAAAGGACCCAACAAGGCTACAGGATGATTTTAAAAACAAACGCTAACAAACGGATTAAAGAATCCAAGTAAACTAACATTCCATACCGTTATTAGCGACCATTTTAGCCACATAGGGCCCATTATAATCTTATAAAAATTCAAACGGATGAACCAAAAGAAATGGAAAAAAGTGCTTATAACTAAAAAAAAAAGAAAATGTAATAAACACTACCCTACTATAGGCTACCTAATATATCATCTCAGCTACAATCATGCATCAATCCCAACATTAAACACCTCCTAAACAGTTTTTAGTGATTTACAGGCCACGATCCATCTCCTAACCACCTCTGCATCCTCAGTAGTTTTAGGACCGGTTTGGAAATATAATTTTAATATTGCAGGAGTGACTAACACTGCTTTTATTTCCTTTCCCTTCGCAAGCCTTTTAACTTCAATGAAAAGCTTTCTCTTCTCCACTAGATCTTTAGGATAAACCGGAAATATAGCTATTTTGGATTTGCTGTAGACCCCTTGACCTTTCTCTCTAGCTGCTTTAAGAATTTTCTCCTTTGCAGAAACACTAGTAAACACCATAAAAATCTGTCTTGACTTGGTGCCATCCAATGTTCCTACCCTATAGGCGTAGTCCAAGTCCCCTGGCAAAAGAGTGTCTTGGCCATACATTTCAGACAAAATCCTGATTGAATTGCTTTCCAATAGCCCCTCTGCAGTTACATCTTCTGGGAGGCCCACAAGCCTGAGATTCTGATTCCTAGATTTCAAGTCCAACACCAGGTTTTTAACCTTCAGGTCTTCCATCTCCTTTCTTATATCATTATATGCCCTGTAGCTTCCAGAGATCTCAGATGAGAATCCTTTTCCAACTGTCCAACTCTACTATCCAGCTTAGACACCTTACCAGTTAGGTCAGCAAAAAAAGCCTTCATCTCCCCAACATCTTGGGATACCTTCAGTAGCAGCATGTGGATGTCTTGGGCGCTAGGGATGTCTTCCATATCAGCCTTGGTTTTCTTAGAGGCCGGGGTCTCAAGGGAGTCAATCTTCTTTTTTGAATTTGAATTAATTATATCATTGAATTATCCATATCAGGGAGACAGGAGCTCCTGTTTCAGCCTGCTGCCTGCTCAGCCAGCATTCCAGAATCCGTGACATTCTCTTTGAGGCAGGATGCAGTCACTCACTCCTCTTAGATGACATATTCAAACCTTCAGCCAAGACCCAAAAGAGTGCTTTCGAAGGACTTATATCAATAAGGCTATGTGACTCTGCTAGTCAGATATACTGTTTCATTCAGCCAGGCAGAGAGAGGTAACAGCCACGCACCTGATAGCCCTATTGGGAGGTCTCTCAAACAAACTACAGGCAACATTAGCTTAATCTACCACTGGCTTAGCCACCTCAGCGATGGCAGTAGCCTACCGGAAGTAGATTCTGATGTATTCTCCTCTGAAATGCCAGCCTCTGCAGTCTACCGCAGTGCCCTCTACTGTATGCTGCACTTATCATTCAGAATCCGTACTCACAATATGTCTTACAACAGTCCACATTCAGGATGACAAGTTGAACAATTCGTTTTCCTCAGGTCTGCATTCATTAACTGGTGCTAAACAAAGAAACTTCAAATTAACCTACATATTTTTGTTTGTATACGTAGAGCAATACATTCACAAATTCAAAAGTCTTCCAACCACAATACAAAATTAAGACTAACAAGGCGTGTTGTTATTTATTTTTAATGGTCTTTTAAAAAATGATAACATATATCTAGTTAATTTCTTATTAAATTGAAATAGCTGGACCATAAGTGATAATTTCAATGTCCATGCATGATAAATAATGCATAGTACATCACCAAGTGCATGCGTTGTCTCTCCAAATGAAAGCCAATAACCAGTCCTCTAATTATCAACCAAATTGAATTGGGAAGCAATAAATAGAAGAAGGAAATAGCACTAGCACGCCACTTACCGGGTGTGTTGGTTTTTCATCACACCGAACAGACTGCAACGCAGAACATTTCATACACTATATGCCCAAAACAAACAAAAAAAGTACAATTCTTTATTAAACTTTTATTACATATCACAGTAGTTGAAAATTAACCATTATTTTCTCTCCTCCTGTGTGGTTGTGATGATGATAGTTGATACATCCAAAATGTTTCTCCCTGCATCATAATTAGTGTACAATCACTTCCTATAGGGTGGTTTGGAAAGATCTTCAACAGCTTGAACCTTAACTGGGCCACAGAGAGAGGAGCTGAGACGACGTGGAATGCAACAAAATATTTGGTTGATTTATAACGAATGTCGGATTTATGATACATGCACATTTCACAGCAGCATTTCACTAGATGTAATGCAAATACAGATAGGAATGATGCATAGCGCTCCAAGGCGCGTTTCCCCCCCAGATTATTACAGATGGTACTGTTTGGACATTGACATAAGCATCTTTCTTTTCAGTAGCTAAACTCAAGCATATTACCTAACAGATGAGATTCACCGACAAATGCAGATATAGATACAGACATTTTCTGTGTCTAAACTGTACAAGCTGCAGTAAAGTGAGAACTGAATCATATTACCTACACCCCACATGTTGGTAGAAAATCATATTTATTTTATTTTTATTAAATGTGTATATATTAAACACCTGGTTCAACCGTTACAAAATCCAAACATAACACATCATTTGTCGTAGTTCCGTATACCTTCACATTATATCATATCAAATCCATTTACCAAAATAAAAAGAAAGACAGAACTTCATTTTACAGAATAAAAACAATGCAAAATCCCCTAGGATAATGATCAAGAAAATAGAGGAGGAAAAGTACAATCAAATCTTACAAAGAGTTAACACCTCAAAAAAAACCTTAACTGGCTACCCCTCAACAGCCTTTAGTCCAGTCCAATGTATTTTAAAAATCGAAACACAGCCAGGGTAACATTTATGTACTGACCACTGAATATCAGTGCCAATATTTGTCCCTCAATTAGCCTTATATTTTTATTTAGGATTTTTTCCGAAAACAATGCTCGGGATTCTGTTAATGATGGACAGAGTAACAACAGATTTTTCAGGGTTTCAACTACATTGGACACGTTACAAAAGCGACAACACTGCTCGTCCTTCTTCCATATTTGATGGCTCCCAAGACCTCTCTTGTAGGGTACAAGTCCAACCACAGCCTTAAGAATATCTCTATAAACAGGACTTGGACATTTGCCCAGGTATTTTGGAAGAATGTTAAACGCCTTTACTTCATCCATTAGGTTTGCAAATGCTTTATATTTTGCACATTGAAGCAGGCGAAATCCAATCAAACATCCAAAGCTTGATGTTTGCTTTTGTTGGGTTGATTAGCAGCAATTCCGTATCAATTACTACTGAATTTAAAAATGAGACGCAAGCATTAACTCACCCAGTCATGATGGGATCTGTCTCCAACGCGATCACTTCTTTAAACCATCGAAATATGGCGTTCCCAGAAAGGACTATGCTTTCCATGTGTCCATGATTGAAAGGGATAAGAGACCTAGCTCATATAGAGCTAATCTTATAGGAACACCCTGAGGTAGATGCAAAGCTTTTTTCCCCAAATTCCTTCTAACACATTCCAGAGTATATCATTGAATTCAACAGAACATTCAGGGCCATAAGTTAGAATAAGAACCACTTTCTGTTGGTGAAGGATCAGGAAAGGGGGAAATAGGATATTGACCATATCTTCAGGAAATAAACCTCCCTTGTGCTGCGGCCAGACTTCACTTGCAGCGTAATTGGGCTACATTCTGTCGGTCCCTTGGACATGTGTCCAGCAATCTATACTCATTCAAAGCCACCAGTGAGTCATTATAAACATACCATTTATGCTTTAGTTTACCACAATGGCTATTAGGCTGGAATCTCAAAATGTTAGATTTATATACATTCATTCCAAAGCCATTTTTTTGTGAATGCATTTCCAGTGCTGCAAATTGGCGCTGTAATCCCACTGGGATCTGGTTGAAAAAAACCAGATCGTCAGTGTAAAGTAACCACTGAATCGGATGACCGATTAATCTTGGCGGAAAAGCACAGGAAGATCCTAACGCAGGATCCAAATCCAAAATAAATACATTGAAAAGGGTCAGCACTAAAATGCACCCCTGTTTGAGCCCCCAAAATGTTGGTATTGGGCGGGTGAGCTTGCCCAAAAGGTCCCCTCGGACTAGCAGAGATGTATTGAGTAAAGGGCATGTTTTAGTCAAGCGGTTTTTGCCAGAGAAGTTTCCCTGTCCACACAATCAAAGGGGGTTCGGAAATCAATAAACACCACATATAATGGAGTCTTCTGGAGCGTCATTCGTAAAGTAACCCCAACATGACGGCATTTATCGAGGTTCCTATACCCACTACAAACCCCGATTTGTATCGCTCAAAGTTGGAGCCACCGTAATAATTCCTTTAGAATGAACAAGGCAAACATTTTTACTGGCGCATCAAGAAGAGTGATTGGCCTGTAACTCTCAGGCACTGTATGGTTGCCCTTCTTGAATATAGGGACCACAATTGACTTGCGCCAGGATTCAGGAATATATCTACTCTCAACCACCTGCCTGACTAGAATCAACAATGATTCTGCCCACCTCTCGGGGTGCAATTTAAACATAAGCTTCATTAGGCCGTCAGGCCCTTGCGCCCTAGAATTGATAAGAAGTGAAGGATATCTTCTTTATCAATCTCTAATGGCCAAACCACATTTTGATTACACAAAGAAACAGATCAATAGGACAGGGGTAAAGCAAACATATTTTTTATAATGCCCCACCTAAACCGTTTCCATAATAGTGGTCAGTTGAAGAGGAGATTGCTGCAGCCCCTATTTTTTTTTTTAAATATGCCAGATTTGAGCAGTATATTTATCATCCTGTTGAGCCATTATGCTTTTGTGGCAGTTGTTATATTCTTGTTTCCGCATCTTGTTGCCAAACCCACGCCTCTCGAGTGATAATTTCGATAGGTGCCTTATCTCTACTTTAGAACATGTTTCTGCCCTTTAACAACCCTGTCAAACATGTGTTTATGGTTAATGATCAGCTTGTTCATTGAGCTCCTGTGAGTTAGCAGCTTCAGAGAGAACAAATAGCTGGCAATATGAGATCCACCGAGGGGTCTAAATCTGTTCAAATCTAATTCTAGAAAGGATTTCAGCTGCCCCAAAGCCTGATGAGACCATCTCAAAAGATTCATCCCCCCATTAACTTCCACTCTAGGGGAATATAGATCTCCCTCTTGCGTCTTCAGCTGAATCGACCAGACTGCTCGCAAAATACAATGGTTGCTAACCTTGGTAGCAATAACACCACAGTCCTCTATTAACAGAAAGACATTGGGTGTGACAAACAGATAGTCAAGCGTGGCATATTGACTTCCCATGTGTCAAGTGGGCTGCGGGGGAACATCTCCCCTGATGTTACCATTAATCATAATGAACCCTTGCTCTTCCATCAGAGTGAGCCAAAAAGCACCCCTTTGACGGGGTTCAGATTCACCCACCATTTTGGCTATATTAGAATCTTCAGAATGAAGGCACCTGCAGTTTAGGTCCTCCACAATAATAATAGCAGTAACCTGAGGCTCCAAAAAGCAGGCGTCTAAAAGGTTGGAGACTGCAACCCAAAGTTCCTCATTGGACAAGGCCATCGGATTCTATTAGGCATTGATTAATGCAAAGGTGCCCATCTTTTTCAGATTGGGGGACACCCATAACAGTTTAGTGGCCAATAAATATGGCTTTGGGGACTGCCATTTTAAAAGCTGCATACCCTTGTAATTATGCATAGAAGTTAACAGCACCAGAAATGGGCGACCCTTAGGGCCCTGCAATGCAAAAGAAGATACAATTGAATAACCCTCCAGAACTGGAACCAAAGTGAGCCACATCTCTTGCAGCATAAAAACATCAGAGTTTTCCAAACCCTTTAGGAGGTGCCTTAACCCTCTAGTGTTCCAAGTCCCCATTTTTAATCCAACCAGGCCTGGATTGTGTTCTAGTTAACTGATTTTAGCAGAGGGGGCCAAAGCTCCTGGGAGTCAATCCCAATTATCAACCTGCTGATGACCCTCTGGCCGTCTTACAATTTCCATTACTCTTTAAGCCCCATTGGTTGCTTAAAAAACAGTCACCTTTATAGACATGCATACAGACCAATCAAAACTAGATTTCTCCAGTGGACCACTTTCCTTTGTAAGTTGTAGCAAACCCTCTGGACTGCCCTCCATTACATTGTAGTCCATGGGCAGCAAATACTGCACTGCATTCATTATAACATTCGCTACAATCCTGGAAGGGATGTGCAGCAGAGACTTGTCCAATCGTTTCGCACCAATAGATTCCACCTGCTCAATGTCTCTAGATTGGATAAAGCGAAGGAAAGGAATAACATCAAACATGGCTATAAAAGCTGCTCGCATCGAAATAATGCTACGTTTCATGGTCTTCACTCTCTCTAACATGAGATAAGCAATGGGGACATGCACAGAAAAAATAGAAGAGTGCACAGTTACATCCATAATCTCTCGAGCCTCCTGTGGAGCCACTTGAATTCTAGGAGCGGCACCGGCATGTCCCTCCTGGGGCAGTTGGCAGGAAAAACCCACATATGAGAGACTGGGATCAGAAGATAGACCATTCGACACCCTTGATTGGACTTCTTGGAGTTGACCTCGGCCCTTGTTGGGAGTGTACTTTCTGCTCCAAGGTACGGGAACTGGGGCTAACTGCGTCAATGTCGGCCCCTGTCCTAACTTTAAGGAAGTGGACGGGGTTGAGTAGCCAGGACATAAGATTGTTCAACCTCCTGCCGCAAGAGGACCCCGCACAATCAGGGGAGTTAATAGGCAAGATTTCGGAAACAGCCAAACCCGCAGAATGTGCGGTCATGTTAATTAATTCCTCCATAGCAGGGCCAGCCTACTCACAGTCCTCCTCCCGGTCCACTCTGTCTGGGGTCATTGCTGGTTGTTTGCTTGGATTTCTTAGTTTTACCAGTTTTTTTTTTTTTCGGTGGACCACGACTCTTAGTGCCTGTTTCACCTACTGTGAGTGAGCTTAGGAATGTTCTCGAGAGATTAGAATGGCATTTAGGTTTTGGCTTCTGGTTTTTTGCTTTTGTCTCCACAATACGTGGCGCTAGCTTTGGGTGTTGACTCGTCTTTTTGGCAAAGATAGGGAAATAAGATTGCTACACTTGTGTTTCCACGGCCGCCACTGGGCTCGCAGACACATTAGCATTAAGAGCAGGTGTTTCAGAAAAAGCAGAGGCCATTTGGCAATGGGATCAAGGGGTCACAAGGGTTGACTCTGGGGCATCCTCAATAATCCCTTGCACTAGCAGACTTGATACCAAAGAAAGATTAGCGTTGGAGCAAGCCGGGCTTGCTCCAACGCTAATCTTTCTTTGGTATCAAGTCTGCTAGTGCAAAGGATTATTGAGGATGCCTGCCGACTTTTGGAGTGCATTTTCCGGGCTAATAAAAAAGTTACTGCCTGACCTTGAGGCCATTAGGAGACCCTCTATAAATTACATTTTAGAGTGCATTTGGGCCAGTAACCCCACCTGGTCGTTCAATGTAATATTCATTTAATCGAACAGATTAATCAGGGGCATTCACACCAGATCTAAACTAGTCCAGAACCCTCCACCGCCAGTTATCATGGTAGGTGTAACCCCCAAAGATCTTTTTGGAGATGGATGGACAAATGACACGGAAGAGTCCCGAGAGCTCTCTCAAGAATCCTGAAAAAGATTTGCTGAGGCTGACAAGGGAATCTCCCATAAAACCTTTTGCAATGACAAATTACAAAGCTCCTCTTAGGCGAGCACCTGGGCTACAGAGGCTCTGACCCAGATCCTGACTACCTGGATATGCCATCTCTGAGGCAGCATCTCCTTTTGACCCCGGCAGGGTATGTGCAGATAAGCACTCAACAGCACCCTTGACTACCGCCTCCACCTCGAACAGCGCTGTCTGCTCCATTCCCTGCCCCCCCCCCCCCCAAAGGGCTGCATCTGGGATATGCTCAGGAGGCAGTAACAGCAGGGGGGGCAGGGCACGGTGTGCTTTCATTTGCTGGCACCGGGGCCCTACTGCAATACTCGAGTTTACTCTATCCGAGCACAGGTCAAGAGTCATTAAATGCGCGTCAGCGTTTATATTGACTAAATCGCAACATGTGGCAGGAATCACAGAATCTGCTGGAACCTTACCTCAGAGCGCCTAGGCATAGGACATGGCTTCTTTCGTTCCCAGTTAGTTTCAGGTATAGCGGGAGCACTTACAGTTCCTTCGTGAGCTCCCGTAGACTGCCTTGAATCAGCCTTGACTCTGTGGCATTCCAAGCTGCAACAAGGCTTTTAAATGAGCCTCCTCCTCTTCCTCCTGGCACACCATAGGCAGTGCAAAAAGACTGCTGAACACACTGCTACGATCTTAGACTCCTGCAGGCTGCCTTGCTTCAGCCTTGACTGCGCCAAATCATCTGGAAGTGGCATGTGTCTTGTCTATATTTATTCAGATGCCTGTGTGGCAACGTGTTTATAGGGGATAAAATGCAGAGTTATAATAATAGAGCCATGCAAATAAATCTGACATTTGTAATAAATCTACAGAATCTTCTTTTGGACTCGACTTTTCATCAGCTGGTCCCTTTGTAGCCCAACTACAATTCCAAGTAGTCAAATGTTTCTCGACCCATTCTGCAGTAGTCTGAAATGTTTGGCTTTTATGAACAGAAGTCCTTACAACAATACCAAAAGTAATGAGAATATCAATGTATTGGTTTACAAACTATCTTGATAACCCGGAAAATATGGGACAATGCAGGACAGGACATGTTTTTGTTTAGGGCACAAATTACATGAAATAGTTTTAACTGACAACTCTGCCGGATTTTCAAGACACTTTTTGTATTTACGTTAAAGTAGAGCAGCACATGCGACAAGGTGACAGTAGCAACCAGGTTTGTGTGAAATTGAACCAATGCACATGGTAGATGGAGTAGACAGAGTGCTATTCTCTTTTTGTGTCATTGTTTTTGTGGTTAGTGTTCTGCTTTCATCACCTGTGATAATTAGAATATTACGTATTTTGTTTTACATTTCTCTAAAACCTAATCACAATCAAGTTATTTGAACACTGGATAACTTTGAGCTGGATCCACGATTTAAACTTGGACATAAATAGCCATTTACATAAATGAACTGCATGCCTTGTAAGCCTTAATATTATTTTACTGGGTGAAAGACATCTGAAGTTGGGAGTCTGCTGTTGTAAACACCTATTATACATACGGAAGCTTGAGATTTTCTCCGCTTAGCCCAATTGATTAGTACAGAACCACGAGAAAGAGGATTTTTCCTCAGTTCATTGCGATTCTTTATCCTCTTCTACAAAGGTTTAGTTCTGCGATTGGGCCCATAAGTGTGAAAGAGACTATTTGCAGCTTTCTCCTGGAGGCCCATGCTCAGTTAAACCGATAAAAAGCCTTGGGTCCTTTGCTAGCCCCTGATTCCATGGATATTTTAAAAATCCTCGCTGCTGAATACTTCACTACTACAGAGCCTGAAACCTACAGTCCGTCTGCCACTGCTAAAAGAATGAAATCTAGATCTCATTTGTCAGAATAATTAACATCCTATTTCACAGCTTCCCCTTCGCAGTAAATTGATTGAGAGAGTTATAAACAATCGACTCCAGCTGCTGATCAAACGCGCAGACCTTCTTTGTGCAATTTAGGTAATTTTACCCTCTGGTGGTGGAATTAAATCTGTCCTTCTATCAGTCCTGGAAGACTTAAGTAGGGTGCAGAGGCGGGCAGTGATGCAGCATTCATTCTTTGGGATTTATCATCTGCTTTTGGCACCATTAAGCATCCTATCCTCCTCGGCCATCCCCATAAACTGGGTATGCTTTGACTTGCATTTGGGTGCTTTAACTTTTTCTCAAATGACCATACTTAATTAGTGGCAATTACAATTATTTGCGTCTGAGTCCAACTTCTGGGGTCCCCCAGGACTCTCTGCTCTTCCTGTGATTCTTTTTTCTGTATCATATTGCCTTAGTGGGTCTCATCTACTCTTTTGGGCCCATACTCCATATGTTTGCCAAGATACCCAGCACCTCCTGAGCCTGGAAGAGGGTATGAGATCAACTGGACATAATTTTGAACACTGGACGGAGAACAGAATAACTGGATGCATGAAACATAAAAACAGCTGAAGTAAAATCCTACAAGCCCTGAAGTTGTATTAGTACCCAGCGAGGGCACAATCAGAATGAAACAACCATTCTGATTGGCCCACGCCAAGGCATTACCCGGCAGGGAATCCCTCGGCTGGGATTTCACAGCCATTGTACCTGGCGGGGGGTGTGGCAGCCCCTCAGCCAATGAGGAGGCTCGAAGCAGGGCCATCCCCGCTACGAGCCACCCCACGGCTGAGAGGTAAGGTTTTTTTCCCCTTCCCCTTTCCTCCCTACCCTCTTTTGTCCCCGTTGGGGGACGATGGCAGCCTCCAGCCGTGTGGAGGCTCAGAGAGGGGCCATCCCCGTTCCGCGCCACCACACGGCTGGAGGCTTCCATCATCCCCCGCCCGGGGCACAGGTACGTTTTTTTTCCCTTCCTCCCAACCCCACTTACCTTCTTCTCCTTTTTTTTCGGGAGCGGACGCGCTGGGAATACTTCTGTTTCCAGCATGTCCGCTCCCGATGGCCGCCATGGAAAGGGAAAACGGACTCCGTTTCCATGGCGGCCATTTTCTTGCGTGTTTTTTTTTCTGTCCCGAAACGTTTCAGGACAGAAAAACATGCTTTTAGTGCCCTGGTCACGCAAATCCTGCGGGCCGGGGTACTAGAAGCAATATGACCCTCGTGGTGGGGGAATTACCGACTAAGATAATGCCCCGAGTCCTTCAATAACTATGGGCACCCGGGTCATTACCTGAGTTGGTATTGCCCCCGCCGCTCGGGTCATATTCCTTAAATATTTGCCCAAAAGCAAGACTGGTGGAATCATTCCATCTAGACTTCTTCTCTCGACTGTTGTATAGATCCTGTCCCTCACGCTTGCAATCTAGATGTTATTCTGGATGAGGACCTGTTATTGAAAGCTCACATAAATTGGGTCGCAAAATTCTGCCTTTTCACAGATTGAACCAAGAATTGTCCTGTTGAATGTCTACCTTTCATCAGGACTGGATTGTTGTAAATCCTTATTTCTCATGCTCCCAAAAAAATCAAATTATGCACCCTCAACATTTTCTGAATACTCGTATCGATCTGATTTTTTATTTGTTTCTAAAAATCACCATATATCCAAACTCTGCAGCAGTTTGCACTGGCACCCAGCAGCTAGTTTGATCAAATTCAAAGTCGTTTGCTTTGTTTATCAGGCTTCTCATCACACAGTCTCCTTTTATCAGAAACACATTTCAAAATATAGCTTTCACGCCCCAGCTGGAGAGCAGTCATGGGGTCTAATGGGCCACCAGCTCGAGCTTTGGTAGGACTGAGTGAAGCCCATGTCTGCCCCCCACCCTGGGCGTGCAAGCTATTTGCAGCAAGCAAGACAGAAATCCTCCTCATTGGCCCACTTTCTCCCTCCTTTCCTGTCACTCTCTGGCCGGCCTCCCTTGGCCCTCCTCCTACCCCCACCTGCAAGACTAAGAATCTCGGGATGATCTTTGATTCCATGCTTTCCTTCTCTGTCCACATCTCTGATGTCTCTAAAAAGTCAAACTTTCTACTTCACCTCCTCAAAGGCACTCTTCCTTTCCTCTCTTTCCCCAGTAGCTCACTGTCACTCGAGCCCTGGTTCTCTCTAGGTTGGACTATTGTAACAGCCTCTTTCTAAATCTACTTGTCTCTAGTCTCCGCCCTTTGCAACCCATCCAGAACAGGACTGCAAGACTTGTCCTTGGCCTCAAGCCCTGGGATCGCATCTCTCCAGCCCTGAAATCGATCCACTGGCTCCTAGTGGATGCAAGCATTACATTCAAAACCCTTTGCATACTCCACAAAGTTTTCTAGGGCCTGGGACCAAAATACCTTCAGATGTCCCTCTGTAAATACCTCCCCTCTTGAGCTCTTCGCTCCTCTACCTCTAACTCCCTCAGGGTCACTTGTTTTTCAAAGAAACGAGCTGGGGGCAGATCTCTGTTTTCGGATGGGGACTCTCTCTGGAACAGCCTCTGTGCCACTATGGAACTTGAGGAGAACGATCTCTGGTTCTGGAAGCACCTCAAGACCTTCCTCTTTGCATCTGCCTTGGCCCTTCCTCTCCCTGCTGATCTGCTCTCTCTCGGCACTGTGCACATGGCCTACCCTCTGACTTCCGGGCCCAGGTACCTGCTCACCCTGCCACCCACCCGCACTGCCTCCTGGCAACACCTTGCAATGGGGTCTGTATCTGTAACCATACACCCCCACCCCACACTTACCAGACACCACCTGTCTGTTGACTTAAACCCAGCACTTACCACTTGCTAGCTGCACTACCACTGTTTGCGGCTTTTATTATTTATTTATTATTTATCTGTTTTTCCTCTGCTCAGCACTTTCCAATTCCCCCTACATCCTTGCATTTTTCCCCTTTCCCTCTCCCATGCACTTGCGCAATCTCAATGTCACTGGGCCTAGTAAGGTCGCTGTTTATGTTCTCCATTGTTCCCCTCCTTTGCCTTGTCGCGCTGTGAAACACTTGTGTACGAGCGCTATACAAATAAAATATCAATTCAATTCAATTCAATGAGATAAAAACAAACTCTTGCTTAGAAATCGGGCTGCACACTCAGGATATCATACCCTGTGCTATGCACGCTACCAGATGTACACTGTAGAATTCACACAATGGGATGCACAATCTAGGTGCCACAGTGTGTGATGCAAAGTGTAGGTTGAATACTATGGAATGCACGGTGAGGGATGTTCATGGCAGGGTGCACTCTCTGGGTATGTACTTTGTATCATAAACACCTTTCTAGGATCACTGTGAAGATGCACACTGTAGATTTGATTTGATTTTTTTTTAAATTCTATTACACACTTTCCTCCTGCTCTGGGACCTTTTCTGCACCGAAATAAAAGTAACTATAATAATTTACAAAATATTGTAAAAGACTCAAAATTCAAAATAAAATGGTAGAGAAAGAGGCTGAAACACACGAAGTTAAGGGTTGGCATCCATCAATTGGTGCATGCCAGAAAAGGAAAGAGCTATTGACGAGGACTCAGCAGAAAGGAACGACTAGGAAAGAAAGGGGGAATACGGCAATTTCGCATGCAGAGGAGACATGTTCCAGCTAAGACAACATGTCACTGCTCACGGGAAAAGTAGAAGTCCAATTGATTTTTTAAAAAGAAAGAAGGGGCTATAAGGCCAAGGCTTGTTTATCAAAAACAGTAAAGAGATCTCAAATTCTATTCATTGTCCACTAATGTGCTGCCTCTCGCAGACAACTGATTTTTGATTTCCTTGTTCTCGTGATAAGAGAACAGCTATTTGGGGATACGAAAAATGTGTGGGCTCGCTCATGGCTGCTTCCATCTGTCCTCCATATGGCTGAGATCTCTGGATACCTAAGAGTGGGATGAATAAATCGAGTTAGTGTGAATACTGCACACTGTGGAGTGCACACATTGCGGGATTGTATTCTCGGCAGCCCACTGATCCTCATTACATGTTTGCCGGTATTCAGGTGGTAAATCTGCCAGAATACTGCCAAACGGAATTACTGTTACCGCCACTTGGTCTGGCGGAATTACAAGTGGTTTTATGGCAGTGTTAGTTCCCATGTATGGAATCCATAGGACTCCATAGGAATCCCGGCAGAATTACCACCAACAGCAATTCTGTCGGCGATAATTCTGCTGATTTTTGGTGGTAAGGCAGCCGAATTACCTCCAGCATTTTGCTCTGCCTCACCACCAAAGTTGTAGTACAGCAGTGCAGTAATGCAGTGGTAACTTTCTTCCTTCACTGTTGTGCAATAGCACCTGGAGGGTTCCAAGTGCCAGATGGAATTACCAATAAACAATCTCAGACTAAATAACCAGACAGACTCAAAGAATATGGAAACCTATTACTTTATTATCAGCTCAAATAAAGTAGGGAAACTTGTTGAGCAAATAGATTGCAGCTCACTCACTCTTGAATACATTTCAATAATACAAAAGCTTTATCCTTGATGTACGGCTGCTATAATACGCTATGATATGATATTTTATTTATAGTGTGCCTATACACAAGTGTTTCAAGGCGTGACAAGGCAGGGGAAGGGAACAAAGGGGGACAAGGCAACGATCTTACTAGGCCCAGTGACTATGAGATTGTGCAACTGCAGGGGAGAGGAAAGGGGAAAAGTGCAGGGGGAAGGGAAAGGGGAAGTGCAGGATATTGGATCTAAACATCAAAAAACAAGATGTGCGGCCAGCAGGTGGCAGTGTAGGGTTAAGTGCAGAAAGCAAGTGTTAGATAGTGCTGGTAGGGGGGGCTGTAGGGTTGCAGATACAGCTCCAAGTGTGGGGTTGCCTGGAGGCAGTGCCTATGGTGTAATTTTACGTGGCAAACAGAAAAAAACCTATCAAAAGGAGGGACTAGTTAGGGGAACGTATATACCTATACTTCTTTTATGTGTTAGTAACACAATTGGCCGCCCCGTATCTGATTAATAGTAGAATAACAGCAGCAGATTGGCTTCTGCAACAATGTATGGTCCATTGCTACATAGGCCCTCATGATTGGTTGGCATTCTCTGCCAACCTTGGACATTCAGCTCGTTAGCAGCACGCAAGCAAAACAAAACCCAGGTGTGGGGAACAATGTTAGACCACTGCCAACTTGGCCAATTAGCCTACCATCTCTCATCAGTTAGGCCCTAAACCAAGGCTTCTTCTTTGTAGTTGACCTTGCTGACTGTTCTCTTCCTCTGGACTTTGAAGGACGTGAAGGTATATTGCTATCTTTGTCTGGAGGTTAATGAATAGACCTTGTATTCCAGTCTTGCATCACATGTGAGGAAACCACAATTGTGTCCATTCTGACCTTTTTTTAGTAGTATTTGATTCAATTATACTGGGTGCTATTTCTCCTCTTGGCCTCTGGAGACCTGGCTGCCCCGTCATGCATATGCTTTCTGCATCTTTGACTGTTCAATACTTGGCACTGGCAGATGTTCACTCCTTTACTTAATCTAAGAGAAATATACAGTGCATATGTAGTTTATCTTGTTAGACTCCTTTCATGCCTTTAGCGGGGCTGTCCAACGTGTGGTGAGGCCCGGGGCAAAACGTTTGGTGAGGCCCCCTTATAATTTTTTGCACTGGGCCAGCGTTGCCGCCGCAAACAGGAGACGCAAGAAATCTCCCATTGAGTTTGTGTGGAGGAACCCAAATATGGTTCATTATTATGACAGTAAATCAACTACAGCAAAGTTATGTTTCTGTACTGAAGACAACTCCACTCCAGATTAACAATTTTGCCATATGCATAAATATATATAGGATGGCATGAGGGCGGGTGGTGCGTGATGCCAGCTTTAGGGAGGAGCGCCTTGCCCCTTTGTGCGGATCAAAACACACGTCATACACAGTGACAGGTAGATGATGTTCAGTGGCAGCTGATGAATTCTTGAAATGGAGAAGCTTAAATGTGTGCACCAATTATGTGGGACTGACAGAGCACAGTGAGGGAGCCCAAACAAGGGGTGCTTGAGAAGGTTTCCCGCCCCAAAATAGTTTTGAAGCAAAGTAAAATGGTGCATTTTACAACACTTAATTTATAAATTAGGGTGAAAAGCCATAGAGTTTGCAATTGGTTTTGTATTTTAGATCATGGACAAACCCAGTAGATGTAAGTCAGGAAACATGCACAGGGGCATTTTCCATTGCATTTAATGCTGCCTTTTACCACATAATATGCCAGTATGAAAACATATCCTTGCAGGTTGCATCAATATATTTGATTTATTTATTTATTTGGCATTTGTAAAGCGTGCCGAACCCAAAGGCATCTGGACCAGCATTACCATATAAGGACTCACAGCCAGTAAAAAAAAACATGCCACAGAACGTATATACAGACCAGCTGTGCACCATAAGTGTTATTGCTGGCTAGACT
Source organism: Ambystoma mexicanum (assembly GCF_040938575.1). Lineage (NCBI taxonomy): Eukaryota > Metazoa > Chordata > Amphibia > Caudata > Ambystomatidae > Ambystoma > Ambystoma mexicanum. The sequence goes on along the minus strand of NC_090927.1, from coordinate 668,875,681 downwards.
GGCCAATATTCAATGTAGGCCAGTCTAGCCAAATTATAACACTTATGATTTCTTTACCTAGGCCTGGCTGAAGATGATTGGGGCCCATTTCAACATGACGGTTAGGGGGCCCTCCATTGCTTAGAGCGGAAAACAGTCTCAGGCCACCGTTGGGTGCATACATTATAATGGAGACAAAGAAAAACAGCCAGGAGTTAATAGCCACTGATTATCACAAAACGGGAGCTGAAACACTAAATGACCACTGAAAATCTTAAAATCCCCCTTTGTCAGAAGTTGGCTGATGTGGGGGAACTGGTGTTAAAAGGCAATGTGGTGATAACAATTCTATATACCTCAGGGAAGTGACCGCTGAAAGGCCTCCAGCAAACGCAGCTGTAAAACGAGCATTTGAAAGCGCTCATTTTAAGCCCCAGAATGAAAGGAATATAAAAAGGAATATATTTTCATGTTACAAAACTGCTGACTGGAAACATGGGGGCATTTGCTGGGGTCCCCCGAAGCCACTTTCAACTGAAAGAGCTGAAAGGCCCTGGTGAGACAGCCAGCTAGCAGGGAGCTGAAACACTAAATGCCCACTGAAAATCTTTAAATACTACTTTGTCAGCAAGTGGGTGATGAGGTGGAACTGGCATCAAAAGGCAGCAAGGTGATAACACTTCTATGTACCCCAGGGAAGTGAAAGCCGGAAGGGGTCCATCAATTCCAGCTTGATGGAGCACACCTAGATATGCTGTTTGTTTCATTTCCACCATAGGAATGCCTAAAAGTGGGCCTTCTAGGTTCTGAGTGGTGGTTTTCAGCTGGCAGCGGAGCATCTGTGCACGTGGCGGATCCACACAATTGTACATATTATGAGAAAAGTGAATCTAATGATCTTACAGTCGATAAACTGAAAGAGGTGTTAAACGCGAGCAAAATCTAGTACATGCCAACCCAATGTATTGGAAAAACAGAAGGCTGCATACACCGACTCACTTCATTGAGCTCTCACCTCGTCCAAAAAAAAGAAATCTGGTGTTTTCACCCACCTTGGTAAGGTTGAGTGCTATGTAACTATCAGCTGGAAGTTTGGGACAAGGAATATGCATATCTATCTTTGTGTTGCACTCTGGGACTAATAGTTTACACGCTGATGGTGCTGACCACACAAACACACGGGTTGCGATTGAGTCACACAGGGCTCAAGTCGAGGGTTCATGTGGGTGGACGGAGTTCCCCCACTTTTTTCAGAGGGTAGACTCAGTCCCCTCATCTAAAATGAGAAAACATTGAATGTCCTCTTTGAATTTATGTCATCAGGTTTTTAGGCCGGTCACTTCACCACTGCACTATATAACCTGATGAAAAATAACAAACAACTAAAGGTGAAAGGTCCCATTTCAGTGCTGCAAACTCCAGGGAAAACATTGTATTGGTTTTGGAGTTTAAATCGGGCACAGCTTTTAACATTTTCAAAAACACTATTCAATGAAAATATCCTCTCTTACATTGTACAGTGCCACCAGTGCCACCTGCACAGTGCCCACTATATCCCTAGTGCCCGCCCTGCCCCCAATGCTGTGTGTGGCGTGTAACTTTTTTTTTCTTTTTTAATCCTTTTTTTTCTCAATCTTAATGACCTCGCAGCTCGCAAGAAGAAATGTCATCCAGACGGCCGCAAGGACCCCCTGAGCGCGAGGCCTGGGGCAGTTTGCTCCCCCTGCACCCCTCTCGTGACGGCCCTGGCCTTTAGTTGCATCTTATTGTGGCATACCTGATCCTAAGCTAAACAAATACCCTTTGTTCCTTTCACAAAACCGTTTCCCAGCACCTGTCAGCTTTGCAGTCTTGGTCTCTCTCCTTGAGGCTTCTTGCTTACTATTTATACAGAGTCGACGTCCATCTTTTCATCATGGCCGATTTACCTATGTTATATTTTCTACTGCAGCAAGCTTCTATATGTCTCTTCTCATCTACCTTATGTTTTTGCATATGTACATCTACTGCATCTCTTCTCACTTATCTTCTCAGTTTATATGATTTCTTCGTATTTGCACGTTCAGTTACTCTGTTACTTCAGTCACATCTTCTTTCCTTGAGATTTTCATATATCGTTTCAATGCACCCTCATCTCTTCCCTTAATGACATCCCTTTACACCTGTCAGACTCCACTTATAGCTCTTCTATGTTCAGTGGTGTCTTCAGACTTCCTTCTACCACATCAGTTTGAGGGTACATTTGGTACGGTTGTCAGCGTTAATTTCACTGTGATACTGCTGCCGATTTATTGCATTAAAGTGGAGGATTTACCGCCTGTATTATGGGATTTGGCAGAGTGGTAAAATTGGCGGTATTTCCATTACCGCCAAAAAAAGTGGTGGTAACTGAATGAACACCACTTTATTTACTGCTCCACCAAACTCAGAATAAGGCCCCTTTCTTGAAAAATCTAAACACTCTTCATTGATTGATTCATGAAAGCCGGGTAGTGAGCGGCAACTTTTTGAAAACTGGAGTAGTGCTAACACCTTGAGGAAATAATAACGCACAAAGGAAGAGGCTATGCTGAGAAGGGAATATGTTGATGTTTTGTATGTTCTGATACATGGGTGGCATATTTTTGGATAGCACTACTGCTTCCAGCTCGTTAAGGATCTGTTCTACGATGCCAAAAAAAGCCCTGTGCAGGCTTGCTGTAAACACACATGTAATGCGATCTGAAGCTCAGGAAGAGCCTTAATCCCTCCCAAGCTTCCTGTCCTTCCAGGCATTACTAAATAACGTTCTTCACAGTTTCTGCACAGAGATAATGCTCTCGACCAGAAACGCCAGCATCCCTTTTTGCCTAGGGTTTAAAAGAGCCAATCTGTGCACGGAGTGCGGACCAGTAGACCAAATAGAGTCAAAGCCACTCATTTTAAATGGCCCGCCAGTGGAAGGTATTATCCCCTTCACTTGAACTTCGCGGATCCTGAGCAATTATGTTAGAGTCATACATGAAAGGAGCTGAAATGCAATAAGCAAATCCCTTCACACAATTGAAATATTATGATTGAGGGAGCTGTACTAAAAAGTCAACAATGGAAACATGGGATTGTACAGAATGTTCTGCACTGTTTTGTAAGGTTTAAACTGTTGTGTGAATTGAAGACACTCAGGGCCAGATTATGTATAAGGTGGTAAAACACCCCGGGCCTCATTACAGGCATTAAGGGGTTAACGGTGCCGTAAAAGGTGTCGGGGCCGTTACACCCTTAACGCCTGATTACGAGGTCCCTTTGCGGGTTGCACTTTAACGCCTACTTTTAGCAGGCGTTAAAAAAACAACCCACAAAGGGACCTAGGAGCTAATTACGGTGCCGTAATTAGCGCCTTCCCCATTCCCATTGAGCCCTATGGGCCAAAAATGGGAATGGGGAAGAGGCCATGGTGAATGGGGAATTACCGCCCCGCCAACCTTGGAATGGGGCGGTAATTCCGCCATTCACCATAGCGGACCCCGGCATGGACCATGGTGCTAATAGCACCATGGTTTAGCGCCTGGGTCGTAATGAGGCCCCCTGTAAAAGACAATTCCATAAATACCTTTTCCGGATGCGGTAAATGAAGGCACACTTTACGATTATGGCTTTACTGACATGAATGAGGTAACAGTATTAACGGGATGCGACCACAGTCTGAGATCGCACCTAACAGAATCGGAAGTGCAGTTCCGCATCCGGTAATATCAATAACGGACCCGGAAAGACGCATTTCTGGAAAATGAGTCTGTGTGGCTATTGCAGAAAGTCAATCAACTCTCAATCTGATTCTATGGGCCTCATTATGACCCTGGCGCTCCCGTAATGAAGGGTGCTGGTACGGGACCGGCACCCTTCATTACGGGAGTGCCTATTACGAGGTTCCCTTTGTAGGACCCGGAACAGACTTCTGGTAAAACCAGACGTCCTTTCCAGGTCCCTTGAGGGGAAGAGGGAGCTAATAATGGGCCCATTATTAGCTCCCTCTCCATTCCCATTGAGCCCTATGGGGGCTCAAATGGGAATCGGGAATGGTTCCTTCAAGGAGGAATTACCGGGTCCTCCAATGTTGGAATGACCCGGTTATTCCCCATTGAAGGAACCCGGTATTGGAGCCCTGTATGGAGGCAGCCATGGCGCTAATAGCACCATGGCTACCTCCATACTCGTAATGTGGCCCTATGTGTGCATCCGGTAAAAAATAGCGGCAGACAGGAATCTGGACGCTCTGCAGAAGGAAAGTGACGAGAGGCAGAGGAAGCCAACATTTTTAGAGCAGGCGCTCATGGTCAATGCAGAAGATGTAACCGAGAAGGCACCCAGGCTAGCAGGCCACCTAATGGTGAAAACAGCTCCTGCCAAATGTGCAGCACTTTAGGACCAGGTGCATGACAAGTTGCAGTCTGTGTCTTCGTACCCCCGTAAAACCAGAAACGTCAAGCGAAGCAGTGGGATGTACTTAAGCCGAGAATCTAATCCATTATCTCAGACCAGCGGCAGGAATGCCAAGCAACTGGAGGCAGAACTGTGGCGACCAATACTTACAACCCTGTGGGCAAAGGCAGCCATTGTGGTAGACAACAGTGGCACCACTGGTTCTGCAGATGCAGAGGTCGGGCAGCCCACATGCAGCATGAGTAGATAATCTACATTCCTACAATGACGTATTGAAAGTGCATAGAAGCAAACCCTACAGCAAGTCTACGTGCTCCCTGATCAGCTGAAAAGGGAGGGCCCGGTGAGTCCAACCATACACAGCACACCATCTCAGACAAGTGCCCAACACATTGCTAGACTGCACAAAAATGAATCCCACCCCACCATACCTGTTGTAAACATGTGTGAACCAAAGTATGCCAGCAAGTCTGCCCAATCTCTAGGTATCACCGCGACATACACCGTCTGGATAGGCATGCATGCACAGCAGATGGGTACAGCCATGCCTGCAATGCAAATCAATGTATGCATCACTGCAGCCCTTGTTAGTAGAGTAACTACCCACATGTCATCCATGTGTTTCCACAAAGGATACCTCCAGTGACCAAGAGGGACTGTCTCACAGCCAGATACTTGCAACCCCAGCAAACGTCAGTGCTCCAGGACCCACCACAACAAAAACAACGATGGGGAGGAAGGTGTCCAGGAAGTCATCTGCCACTCCTGCCGCCGAAGCTGCACCTGGGAAGGACATGACACAAGCCAAGCCATGTCAGGGCCCGCCTGTCTTGCAGCCGGAACAGAGAGCACCACAAGCACTGTCTGTGCAAACGAAAGGGCCACACCCCTCAAAAGCACCCACAAAGCCACTTTTAACCCATGTTTTACCTGTAGAGGTTGTCCAAAACGTCCTGGCACACATCGTGTTCTCAGAGCTGTTGCTAGTGGACCTTGAGGACGACTGGGGAGAGGAGGACACAGACACTCCACTGTTTACACCTCCTGGAGTTGGAACAGAATACTCAGATGATGATCTGGGCAACACTGGTGTGAGGTGACCTGATGCACATGGCCCTGGCAATGTGGAACTAAAAGTGGCTACTGTGACCTTGTCTACACCTGTTTACCCATCACCACACTTGCCAGACCATTGTGGCCCAACACCAGGCAGTCATCCAACATCTCTGATAGATGTAGACCACTACAGAAGCAGGAGGACATTTCATATGAGCACTGTCATGTTTGACAAGATACCCAGAAGGCCATAACGGGTCATGGGAAGAAGATATGACAGGACATGTCATGTCTGTGTGGGAAACTGGAAAGCATGGCAAGTGATATCACTTTCCTAAGCCAGCACATGAGGGAGAGCATGTAGGCTGCAACATATGGCTTTGCACTGATGTCTGGGATGTAGAGCATGTGGAGAGGATGCTAGACCAATTACAATCCTTGACCACCACCAACCCAACCCCATTCACCTCTGTCAACTCTACAGGTAAATCGGTCCTCTATAGCCCACCCTGTAGGTCTACCAGACTATTACACCGCCAATGCCCAAGCCCAGCTGGCCAGGGGAAGACACCCAGGTGCAAATGTGGACCGTTGCTTATTGCTCACCACTGTTGGGGAGAGTGGAGGTTAAGGGTTGTGTAGGGAGGGGAGAAAACAGTGGCAGTGCACACATGGCTGTCCTGTCGAATAAAGGGTGTTATGATGCAGAATCCATATGTATCTATTGATATTTCTTACACTTTAATCATAGGTTGAATACAGATGCATATGCAGGTGTAACAATATCCAATCCATACTTCTTCACACTGATTAATACTGCAGAATGTATACACATCACTGTCCCATTGTGATCCGTTCCCACCCATGCATAAACTCAGACAAATTAGGCAACTGACTGCTGCCTTGTAATCTGGCCTTCCCGCACCTCCCAGGCTGTGTGCATGGCTGTGGCTTCTTCTTCTTCATCATCATCCTCATCACTGGTTTGTGGAATGATGACATTCTGGGGGCATTGACACATTGACACATTGTCCCATAGGCACAGATTGTGGAGCATGAAACATGCTGTGACTATGTGACCAACGTTTTTGGGGGCATACATCCGTACACCCCAATCCCTTACAGGCAACAGGACATAGCTTTCATTAGTCCAAAGGACCTCTTTATGACGCTTCATGTTCGGTTGTGTGCCACATCAGTGGGTTTTGGTATGGGGTTAGTAGCTATGGCTGGAGTGTATAGCTGGCATCACTTGTAAGGATGGGAGTTAGACATGGGTCCATGCATGCGTGCTTTTTGAATGACCATCCAGATATTGGGATGTTCTTTATGCATGACTGGGTCCATGGGTGCAGGATGCGGGAGAAACCATGACTGTAACTTGTAGATGTGTGCTGTGCATGGCTGCAGCTGTCCCCCTGCTAACACCACACCCCGTTAAAGTGGGAGAATGCAGCTGCGTTTTTCTTTCCAAGGAGCCATATCCTTTGTGCCTTGTGTGTGGCCCTGTGGGCAGGGAGGGCACTGTTCCACCGTAACATCGAGTCATGTACAGGCTTGGACTGGCCTATAGGAAAATAGGGCAATGCCCAAACCAAAAATTAAAAATGCTGGTGTCTGACCATTTTTTTGGTCAAAGTCGGCCATTTTTATGGCCAATGTGGGCCAGTTTGATGAGTCACTTGACTAGGTAGCTGGTAGTTTTGACCAGTGTTGCAGGATAAATATTCTTTAAATTGCACAATTTGCATCACATTTGACCAAAAAACTCAAACAGTCTGTCACTAAAGGAATGATTCGCCATTTGCAACAGTGGGCAATTTTTTCATTGGTGCACGAGACTATTTTATGCCCCAGTCTGGCCCTGGTCATGTGTAGAGCCAGTGATCCTTGCACAGCAGTCTGTAATTGTCACGTTTGCATCACGTGCCATTTGCAGATTTAGGGTATGCTTTTACTTTGCGTCTTTACACTAACTCTGTTGCAGGAGAGCACTAATGACACATGTGTGCAGTCCACGGCACCAATCATCTCTGTAATTCGGGAGACATCATACAAGCGCCCTTTTATGACATGTGAGGACTCTTGGGTTATTGGAAGGGAATTGTGTGCTGCAGCATGGTGTAGTAGGGCAGCCATCACCTGTTCAGCATTCTTGAATATGTGGGCTATGCCATGCACCATGCCAACTGTGTGATGATAGCTGCCTGTAGCAAGAAAATGGAGTATGGCCACAAACCCGAGTGGAGGGAGGACGGCAGTTCATATTACAATTTGGCTCTCGAGGTCATTCTGAATGAGCTGTAGTGCATGAATTATGGTTGCCCTGTCCAGCCGATAAGTTCCCAGGATGTGTGTTTCTGTTAATGCCCATGGGCGTATTCTCATTTTGGGTATTCTGGCCCTCTATATCTTCCATGCTGCATTCTCCTGGGCATCAAATATCAGGTAGAACGCCGATAGGTTTATTGGCAGTGCTCCACTGGTCTGTGTTGCTTTTGTTCTTGGAGTGGGAAACACTTTTCATATTTGGAGGTGTGCTTATGTGCACCTGTGATTGATTTAGCTATACCTGCGCCTCGTATCCACTTGCTTGTTCATGCTGATAATGTCTTATTAATTATTGTGTTCTTTTTCCTGGTAATCTTGGTCGGAATTGACCAGTAAGTACTGCCCACTGTCTCTGAAACCAGTCACATGTGGGTGTGGTGAGGCATGGTTACCACATCCGTTTTTTTAAGATACTTTGCATCCAGTGGTATTGCGAACGATGGCTGAATTGTACTTGAATGGTGCAGTTAATTGTCCGGTATTTGCTATTACCACATGTTTCACTGTTACTGCCACACTCGTAAACACTGCAGGTAAAGTTCAGATATTTAGTTTCTATCTCTGTTGTTTATTTCTGCTAATCCACAGACTCAGGTTAGAATCTGCAGTGTCACTTTAAAATAATAACGACAAAGCATCAGATCACTACTGTGGTGCCCATGTTACATTATCTGTTGTATTTTTAAGGATATTTTATTGCAAAAAGACCCGAAATTGATGTTTGGGTCATAAATGTGCCTTTTTTGGTGATATCTCATTGGTTGTCTATTCATTACGTCCAATTATAATTTCATATTTTTGTATGTGTCTGCTGGTAACAATGTACAGTTTCCGTTAACCCTGTGTATGGACCGAATGACTGTGCTCTGTTCAGAACATATATAAGAAACAGAGACTGACATCATTTTGAATGATGCAAACCACTTGAATATCCAAAGGTTTGGCTCCTCATTTGAGAAGCTGAAATATACAAGTCTATCAGTTGGCTTGATTCTAGTATAGCAGAGATGTCTGTGCCTGGGTCACTTGCATTGCAGAGGGAGATTTGTAGACAGGAGACCTTATCTGCTCCCATCCTTAATCACACACCACCAGGACGATATTAAGTTTTAAAGATTATACTGAGTTTGTCACCCCCATTGTGATGTTACTGCTCATGCACCTTGGCTGAGAAAGTGCTGTATTGTGTCCCTGCCCGAGGTAACCAGATAGTAGTTGTGCAGGAAGAAGAAAGAAAAGGCCGGGCAAAATGCGTGTCTAGGGAGGGAGCAGCAATAGGATAACCCAGCACAGAACTAACACATTTGGGCGATATGATGGAATTGAGTTAGAGGGAATGTGAATTTTGTGTAATCGAAGGCAGTGAATCATTTAGAATCCTGATCTACATAAACATGAAAATTCATGGTAAAAAGCATTTTCCACTGATGGAGGTTTGTACTATGTTGGGACGATGTGATAGAATTAGTCGACTAAACACAAAACAACAGAAACTGCGGATTCAAAAGTCAGTCCCTATTGACTTCAGCTTCCAAATAAATACAATACAAATAAAAATATATAGAAAAACAATGTTATCTTACACAAACAATACATATAGATATTATCAAAAAAGCACCGTTACAATAAAAGATTTCAAAGAATAACTAAAAATCTGGGTTTCAAAACAATAAAATAAATAAGCCTAATAACAAGAACTTGGCAACCCATTAGCACACAGATGAATATTATTGTAAAGCCTGTCCATATAATATAGACAAATAATCCCAGATATGCACACGTTTCTGTCCTTAGGTGGGCCTTAATTGCCCTGCACTTTCATCAGTGGTTAAGTGTAATGTCTTTCCAGCTTTTAGAGGTTCAGAAACTGCCTAGCGTCAATCGTGTATGCAAATTTTCTTCGTTAAAACTTGGGCTGTACGAGGTATTTCACATAAACATATTTTTCCCCATGTCTTAATTGAAAAGGCATTTTCCTTTAGTTGCTGAAAAACAACTGAGCCGGACTTTAAGTATCAAGTAAAAAACGTAGTGTCGTTCAATTAAGTTAAGATCCGAATTGCTGCCACATCCTACCAGTTCCAATTATGAATTTGTAGAACCTTCTTAGTCGATAAGCGGTTTTCTAGAAATAATTATGAAAAAGAAGCAATTCAGCCTACTTGTTCATCTGCAGTTTCTCAGACATCAGTAGAAACTAGATTACATTCGCTTCACCTTTATAGAGAAAAAAATAATTCTCTTTTTTTCACATTAAGACCGCTAGTCAGCCTTCATTAATAGCAATTCATGCTGATGGGCGAAATCAGAAATCTTATATCCTTTAGCTGTAGAAACAAGAAGTGAAAAAAGGGGAAGGGAAAGCTTAGATTCCCTGTAATCGAATGACCTGCACATCTTTCACTTGCTCATTCTGCCAAAACTGACCTACGTCCACTGTTCCTCGCACCGCTCCATCTCAGTAGGTACAGCTGTGTGAAAGCGAGCTTGCAAGCCTTAACCGCGTCTTCCTTATTTGGACAACACACAGCTGTGTCACAGATTTCCCAATGAACTACATCCCACACAGGATTTGTAGTTCTATAAGGCTAGCCATAAAACAAAATGGCAAACACATTGTGGTTTAGCAATGAACCTGACTGCAAAAAGAAACCACACTAAACTTCAAAATCTATAACACATGTTATGACAAACATGGTAGCATAGGTATCACGTGTTAGAGTCAAGTATCTTATTATGACTCCCTAAAAGCAATGCAGCATTTCGAATAATGAACCATGACAGAACGTGGTAATTATCAGATGACCAATGTTTACCATACCTCTTTCTCATTTAACCCTTCTATATCACTGCAAGTTCTGAAAATACATTTTTGTTCCAAGGATAGCTCAGGAGCAACTCATTTCACTTGGAAGCAGGACAACGTGGTGCAATACAGGTTTGAATCCCGATCCCGTGCTTAGAAACCGCTGGCTGGTATAAAGCACGTTATAAATCACCAATAATATAAACATCAAATCAAATCTTGAGAGTCATTTTATCTGTTTCTCAAATGGATAGCCTGTTATATTTTGCAACACAACCCATCTGAACACATTGGGCTGATATTGCTTTTCATCAAAATGCTTTACTAGACAGGCAGTAAGGATATGTTTACGTAAACAGTGTGACAGGGCTGTTGATCCAGCCCTGTCAGGAGTGGGAGGGAGCCTGACCCCAACAACCCTGGGTGCCAGAGAATGTATAGACAGGCCTCCTCCCTCATCTCTTTACATGCAGGACGGTACAATGGAAGGACTTGGCATCGTGCAGCATAACATCCTCACAAGAAAAACCAAAGACCACAAAAGAAGTAAAGCCAGCTTACCAAGAGAAACTCCCTAATACAGTAAAGCCGCATGGAAAAGGGGGCAGGATTAAAGCCCTTATGTAACCTCCAAAGCCCTCCCCTGTCACAACCTTTGAAAGCAAGGTAATCCATTGGTAGGGTAAGTGGCAAACCGGAGAGGGAGAGGGATATATAAGAGGGAGCTTGGGAGTTGTTTGGGGTGGGCTGCAGTTGGGTGAGGACCGGTGGGAGAAGAGGATGTCCAAGAGACCAGAGAACGTGGGAGGGTCTGTAGTGCATAGGCTATTGTTAAGGAGGAGGTATGAGGTCTGTAGAGTGTTTGTGTGAGAGAGGGAAAGGAGAGTAAGCAGTCGAGCAGGAGTAGTGGAGTAAGGGTAGTAAAACTGGCAGAGGTGGTAGTGGTTTGGAGTAGAGTTGGTGAGAATATCCAGCGCAGAAACATAATGGTAGAGAGGGAATTAGTTGTAGAGGATAATTATAAGCCTAAAGACTCTGTGTGGAATGGCTGAAGAGTGGCCCCCAGTGGTAGGAAAAACCATATAACTTGCAATAGTATTAGCTAAAATTCCAATAAATGCAGGGTGAAATTATTCCAAACACGGTCTCATCACACTTGACCCATAACTGAAGAATACTGTCTATTCTTAGTGCGGGATGTCTTGATCCACTTTTGCTCTGCCATGCGGCATCCCTTTGTTCTGATGGTGCCAGAAATATCAAAATAGCCGCAAAACCCTTGTGCGTGCCAAAACCGCTAAAAATCGTGCTTTGCAACACAAAAAGATGGCTGCCAAATCTACCATGCATGTTGTCAGTGGTGGAACAGAGAGCTCACTTCTGAAATATGTCACTGGGCTTCACAACAAGTAAACATGGAGCACAGAGGGAAAAGCGGTGCTTTGCTGAAAGAAATCCAAAATCTTGCTGAATTTGTCAAAGAAACATCCACAGCCAAAGTTGCCTGCCTGTGGAATCTGTCAAAATCTGGGCGCAGTACCCTCGGCAGCCTGTATGACAGCTGACAGAAGCCTGTCTGATTAACCTTAAAAATGTATAAACTGAAAGCAAATGTTTGCAATGTAAATGACATGTTACTGAGAGTAACCTATGTTGTAATTATTAATCTGATGGTTTAGAATCTGAAATAAGTGTTGAAATAAGTGTTCTAGCTGCTTGTTTTGAAATTACAAGTTGGTTTTAAGCAGAGGAAAAATGCAACAGAAATAAATTAAGCCTGGCTGAGCTGCAATAACTTGCAAGGCAGGTTTCTTCCCAAGAAGGAGGACACTTCCCCCCAGCTGAAACTCACGTGGAGGTGCCAATTGCTGGGGAGCCAGAAGGAGACAATGGACTTCCTCCAGCTCAAAAGGAATGCCAAATGTGAAGGGTCGTAAATGGCTTGGGCCCAGGAGGAAATGGGAGGAGACTGCTTCTGAACTGCAGAGAGGCAGAAGAAGGTGAAGACAAACAACCATTTTTGGCTGGACATTCACAAAGAACATTTTGTTTAAATACATATAACTTACCACTAAAAATTATTAAAAATACCAAAATAACATATTTGTGAATCTAAATTCTGGCGCCAGAACTCTGTGACATGTTCTAGGAAGAAACTGCGGAAAAAGTGATATTACACAAAATGTATTTTTGATAGAAGCATGAAACTTCATACATCTATCCCCATGTTCAATGCGCACATTTGTACACATTTTCTGATAAACTGGACATTGTGTTCCTGATAAAAAAGGGCGAAATTCGGTGGAAAGCAGACACAAGATCCTACAGCGACGGGGTTTTGTGGAGTACCTGCTACTCAAAATATGTGATGTATATAGGTGGTTGTAATAGAGTTTGCATATGTGTAAATATGTATTGTGTCAAAAGTAGATTTTGTGTTCAAGAGGCTACGGGGGGACTCTAGGCCTCGTAAACCCACATCATCATGATGACACCCTGTTCTCCTCCTATCAAGGAAGAGAGGAGACCCTGAACAATCCCTGGAAAGGGGGCGCGCTTAGGATAAGCCAACACACACCCCCCTTTATGATAAGCATAAAGAGAGACAGCTGAGGACTGGAAAGGAACACCCAGATTCACCCACTAACCGATTGCTGGCAGAGCACCGTGCTAGAGAACCATCCATCTTCCTTGCTCCAGACTCCAGAAACTTGGAAAGCAGAAAGGCCCATTCCATTAGCTGAACCATTTTCAGCTAGGCCTTAAATTCCAGAACTTGAATCCCACCACCAAAGGGGAACATTAAACAAACAGCTGGGCTGTGCTCTACTGCTGCCTGCTAAAAGAATTATCATCTGAACCAAAAGATCCAATCCAGCTGTGCCCTGCTGTGACCAGAGCCATTGCAGACCCGATCCAGTCCTGTGCTGTGCTGTGACCAGAGCCATTGCAGACCCGATCCAGTCCTGTGCGGTGCTGTGAACAGACCCAGCCCAGTCCAGTGTGCCCAGCTGTCTATCCCGGAACCAGATTCCCTTCCCTGACCAGAAATCTTGACGGACCAGAATCCTGACGGTTCCATGTAAAAACATATCTAGTGAGTATCTATAGATAGGAATGTGTCACTAGCATATGTACTGTCCATAGTAATCCCTGTCTTAAACCAATCCTCTCTTGTAGTATTCATAACCGGTAGTATTAGGAGTATTTTTGAATTGTCAGATCTTTTCTTGCGCTAAGTTTCTCTCATCTGTTTTCTAAAATCATAAATCATTAGTGTTGTGAATAAATAAATTGAATCCCAGAAAGAAAGTGAGTATCCACCACATGAAGGGTCCCTGGCCAGGACTGTGGAGATTCATGTGTGGCATTCTCTTTTTCTATAGTCATAATCTAGTATAAGAAATCCTTTTAAAGTGCATTCCTGCTTCCCATTCTTGCGCCTATCTCAGAAAAACGACCTCCACTAAAACGTCCATAACGTCTTAGATTTTTGTGCTAGAAACAAATTGTTAACTTCTGCTTGTAGCTAACATCCTCAGCTTTCCATGGAACCTGCATCCCAAATCCATACGCTTTTCCCGTAATTGCGATTACCGCACACGGAAATGTTTTCTGCGAATCTTTGTTTATGGAATTTCTCACACGTGTAAAACGGCTTTTGATTGCTTCCGACCTTAATTTTAAGATTTCACATTGTTCCTTAGCATCAAATCATTGCTAGTGTTTGTGTGGAACTCTCCAAAGCGGCTCCCATAAGAATTTAAACTATTTCAACCATTTTGACAGCTTGCCAATGAATTCTGTTTTTCTCTTGTGTTGCTGGGGGGAAATTGGGATTTATATTTTGTTTGAATTCTGCCATTCCTGAATACCTGCTCTCTCTCCTCCTATCTCTTTACATTGCCTATTGGGGGGTTGAGGGGTGTGCAGGGGGAAATAGTAACCACACTGCTGTTTGATTTGAACACACACAAAAGTATTATTTCTGTGCTGAATTGTTTTGCTCACTATTACTCCTTGTGATTAAAGAGTTTGTTTAGTGTTACATCACCCATTGGTGATTATTGTATACCCATTAAACATGGTGTGATTAAATTGTAACTACATAAATAAATATTTTAACTTTGCAAACCAGCCTGATTCCTGGTTCAGTGTGACCGGTGGGGGTTCCAGGTGGGGGGCGTGATATGAGCGGTACATCATTCATAATAAAAGAACTTTTAGACACAAATAAATAAGGATTTTAGCTGTGCATTACATGCTAGGCATTGACTTAGGTGTGTGCTGGATTGAAATCACTTACATTAGCAATGGATACCGATAGGACACCTGCCTCACTCCTTACACACATTTCCAGATACCAGACGCAGTACAAGGCCAACTACAAAGAGATCTCCCTGGCTCATGGCCTAGAAAAAGGGATGGTATCTTTTTTAATTGAAAAGAAAGCGGTCAATGGACTCCCCCCTACTCCTGTCTGACTCATATCTTGACGACCTATCAGATGTCCAAGATTGGTTGGCAAAAAGCCAACCAATCAAAACCCTCCATTTTAGGCCACCCAGTACATATCAGGCCAACCAATAGCTTATTGCAGAGATGATGTCTTTTTTCTGTTATTAATTTAGAGGTGGTCTCAGGAGGAGCCATCGGATTGTTGTTACCCAACCAAAATTTTAACCCCTACAGGATGTATAGGTATTCAATCCCCTTAACCAATGCAGAGTCCCTGTAGGTTTTCTGTTAAGAGATTATATTGTGATGTCAGTAGTGAAGCATTCTAAGTATTTAATCCATTGTTTGCATCAAATTAATTGAGAGCAACAACTTTTATGCTTGTATGCTGTCTCTGCTTTGCTTGGATGTTAATAAAGCTGGGTTTTGCTTTTCACTTTGTCTATTTCTGTCATTGAGTCCATTTTTTCAGGCTTCTGATCCTCTGTGTAATTGTGGGGTTTTCACAGGCTGTTTCAACAAATCAGTAATGTTGGCGAGCTGAACAGTAGTCGAGTCTTCTTAATCTTCAGGGAACTTGACCATATCCCTGGGTTTCTATAATAGTGAGAGAGGACTGCATAGCACCTTATCTTTGAGAAACTGGGAAGGTAGTAGAGAGAGGTAGTGGTAGTAGCAGAGTGGGAACAGCAGTTGTGTTTGTATCAGGAGGAAACACAGTGAGTCGGAAAATAGGAGTTATTATTAGAGGAACAGTGAGAGGTGTAGAAGTAGAGTGGGATGAAGGAGGGAGAAGAAGGAACATAGGTAGAGGAGCAGTTGGAGATAAGTAGTTGCAAGAACCGGAGTGGGAAAATTAAGTAAGATCGAAGGGTGGAGGTGGAAAAGCAGAGTGTGATATTGGAGGGACAGTGACGTGGTGGGAGAACAGTTAGGTTCAGTAGGGTAAAGGGTCAGGAGTGAGAGGCTGAGAAAGGTGTGAGCATGATGCTGGGTTAAAGAAGGCCCCATTCCCTATTTCCGGAGAGACTAACCAATGATCTAAGGGGGAAAATCAGAAGTTCCCTAGGGAGACATATAGCCAGCGTTTTAGGGATAACACCTATAGTCATAGTTAGAAGAAAAGACAGGTGTTG
This sequence comes from Ambystoma mexicanum, assembly GCF_040938575.1. Classification (NCBI taxonomy): domain Eukaryota; kingdom Metazoa; phylum Chordata; class Amphibia; order Caudata; family Ambystomatidae; genus Ambystoma; species Ambystoma mexicanum. The sequence goes on along the minus strand of NC_090927.1, from coordinate 668,859,496 downwards.
CCGATCGGTAGTGACTAACAGCCGAATAGGGACGTCTGGGGCTGGGAGGTGGGACCCAGACATGGGAAGATGACAGAGGAAAGGGCCAACCCTAACGCCAAAGTTCCCAGAACATTATGCCCTGAGTAACCCAAAGAGGAAAAGAAACCAGCCATTCAGATAATTAAGTTTAATAAACACCCGTGAAATTGACTTTACGAGTCAATTTGGTTCTTTGTGGCAGGCCGCCCCATAACAACAGCTTTTATGTTCAATCTTCCTTACTTTAACTGCCCTCTCTGTTGCCAATATGACAAAGCCCTCAAGGGCAGGTAACCATGTAAATGACCTTCTTCGTATTGCAATTACAAAACTTCTGAAGCTTCCAGGGGTCCGTTAAGCCAACATCTACTTCCTTTGTAGAAATGGTCTGAGCACACATCACACAACCACGACATGGCTAGTGACGAATCACATCTTCAAGGACCCAAATTTGATTCAAAATCGGATCCGTACAGGATGTGATTTCACATCATTCTTTATCACACGGTCCCTTATGCCCATGCTTTTCTTAAAAGCAAAAATGGGTTCTTGAAAGTTGGAGTTGCCACTATTTAGAATATTCCAATTTCTTTTTATACCGTTTTTGATTTTGTAAGATAGATTGGTGAAAGTACTCACCACAAAATTCTCTGCTCTTTGGGATGTTGTTCATTTTGATTTGATTCCAAAAGGGCATCTCTGTTGCTATTCCATGCCCTTTTGGCAGCCTTCTGCAGTTATTTTCTACCATATCTGCATTTTTGCAGTCTATCAATTAGATAGAATTAGTCAAAGCATGGTTATGCTATTGCCCTGATATATGAATGGACGCCTGGTGCCCACTGCACATCCCAGCTATGCAGTTTGGAAATATTAAGCCAACTGTCCGACATGACAGAGCCAACATCACATCTTTTGCAAAGGAAAGCCCTTAGGGCTTTTTTAGGTGCTGAATTTCGAAATTATTTTTAAAAATCGAGCGGAGTGCTAGCACGCACTGTTTTACCTTGGTGCAATTCCCTTTAATTTCTGTGCTGCACACATGTGGGTACTGTTATTCCTGGAGTTGTAGAATCCCCAGAAGCAACGTGGCCATTGTGAAATCATTTTTAAAAAAGCATTTTCTAAGATGGCTGACGCTTTCCTCATCCCGAGGATCAACACACCACCTCCAAGCTGCACCTCTCTGATTGGCTTCCCTTCCTTCTAAGAGACAATTCGGTTTGCCGGCAGGGGAAGCCGGCCCCTAAAACCAAGGCCTTAAACTAAGACTTCCTGTCTGGGCCTGGCTGGGCGTTGTGGGCTCCTATACTTTTTGCCAACCCTTCAATATGCACTTGCTCGCTGGGGACCTTATCCAGGCGCTCTTAGGCTATGTGATCGCCCCCTCAGCTATCACATAGGTGTGGACTGTTTTTATGCTCCCTGCATCATCCTCTGGACTTAGTGCCTCTCCTAACAAACTCTATAAATTATCTTCAGAACACACTTTCCTTTCTCTTTTTGTTTCAAAGCACCAAACCTTAATACTCACTTCCTTCCTGGACTTTCACCTCCACTGATTACACCCCTGTACTGTTGTGCTGCAATACCTATTTGACCTAAAAAAAAGAAAATCGTTTTTGCAGTGTGCACATCCTGATTGTTTTGCTGATGTTTAAAATTGTTTTTTTGCTGTGTGCACATCCTGATTGTCTTGCTGCTGTTTAAAATTGAATTTTGCTGTGTGCACATCCTGATAGTCTTGCTGCTGTTTAAGATCGAATCCAGCTGTGTTGCACATACTAATTGTCTTGCTGCTGTTTAAAATCATTTTATTGCTGTGTGCACATCCCGATTTTCTTGCTGCTGTTTAAAATCATTTTTTTGCTGTGTGCACATCCTGATTGGCTTGCAGCTGTTTAAAATTGAATTTAGCTGTGTGCACATCCTGATTGTCTTGCTGCTGTTTAAAATTGTTTTTTTGCTGTGTGCACATCCTGATTGTCTTGCTGCTGTTTAAAATTGAATTTTGCTCTGTGCACATCCTGATTGTCTTGCTGCTGTTTAAGATCGAATTCAGCTGTGTGCACATTCTGATTGTCTTGCTGCTGTTTAAAATTGAATTTAGCTGTGTGCAGATCCTCATTGTCTTGCTGCTGTTTAAGATCGAATCTAGCTGTGTGCACATCCTGAGTGTCTTGCTGCTGTTTAAAATCATTTTGTGTGACCATCTTGAGTGTCTTCCTGCTGTTTAAAATCATTTTTTGCTATGTGCACATCCTGATTGTCTTACAGCTGTTTAAAATCGTTTTTTGCTGTATGAACATCCTGATTGTCTTGCTGCTGTTTAAAATCGAATTTAGCTGTGAGCACATCCTGATTGTCTTGCTGCTGTTTAAAATGGAATTTAGCTGTGTGCACATCCTGATTGTCTTGCTGCTGTTTAAAATCGTTTTTTGCTGTATGAACATCCTGATTGTCTTGCTGCTGTTTAAAATCGAATTTAGCTGTGAGAACATCCTGATTGTCTTGCTGCTGTTTAAAATTGAATCTAGCTGTGTGCACATCCTGATTGTTTTGCTGCTGTGTTTAAAAATCCTTTTTTCTGTGTGAACATCCTCAGTGTCTTGCTGCTGTTTAAAATCATTTTTTGCTGTGTGCACATCCTGATTGTCTTACTGCTGTTTAAGATAGAATTTAGCTATGTGCACATCCTGATTGTCTTGCTGCTTTTTTAAGATCGAATCTAGCTGTGTGCACATCCTGATTGTTTTGCTGCTGTGTTTTAAAATCCTTTTTTCTGTGTGAACATCCTCAGTGTCTTGCTGCTGTTTAAAATCATTTTTTGCTGTGTGCACATCCTGAGTGCCTTGCTGCTGTTTAAAATTGAATTTAGCTGTGTGCACATCCTGAGTGTCTTTCTGATGTTCAAGATCGAATTTAGCTGTGTGCACATCCTGATAGTCTTGCTGCTGTGTTTAAAAATCTTTTTTTGCTGTGTGCACATCCTGAGTGTCTTTCTGATGATTTAAAATCATTTTTTGCTGTGTGCACATCCTGATTGTCTTAATGCTGTTTAAAATCGAATTTAGCTGTGTGCACATCCCGATTGTCTTGCTGATCTTTAAAATCGTTTTTTGCTGTATGAACATCCTGATTGTCTTGCTGCTGTTTAAAATCGAATTTAGCTTTGTGTACATCCTGATTGACTTGCTGCTGTTTAAGATCAAATTTAGCTGTGTGTACATCCTGATTGTCTTGCTGCTGTTTAAAATTGAATTTAGCTGTGTGCAGATCCTGATTGTCTTGCTGCTGTTTAAGATTGAATCTAGCTGTGTGCACAACCTGATTGTCTTGCTACTGTGTTTAAAAATCCTTTTTTGCTGTGTGCACATCCTGATTGTCTTGCTGCTGTTTAAGATTGAATCTAGCTGTGTGCACAACCTGATTGTCTTGCTACTGTGTTTAAAAATCCTTTTTTGCTGTGTGCACATCCTGAGTGTCTTGCTGCTGTTTATAATCATTTTTTGCTGTGTGCACATCCTGATTGTCTTAATGCTGTTTAAAATCGAATTTAGCTGTGTGCACATCCCGATTGTCTTGCTGATCTTTAAAATCGTTTTTTGCTGTATGAACATCCTGATTGTCTTGCTGCTGTTTAAAATCAAATTTAGCTGTGTGTACATCCTGATTGTCTTGCTGCTGTTTAAGATCAAATTTAGCAGTGTGTACATCCTGATTGTCTTGCTGCTGTTTAAAATTGAATTTAGCTGTGTGCAGATCCTGATTGTCTTACTGCTGTTTAAAATCGAATTTAGCCATGTGCACATCCTGATTGTCTTGCTACTGTTCAAAATCATTTTTAGCAGTGCTAACATCCTGCTTTTCATGAGAATGTGTTAACAGGTTAATCCCCTCTGTTCTCGGTCTGGTCTTTCTTGTTCGTACTGTAATTCTACCTCTAGAAGCACACAACTTAATTTGGGTTTAAAGACATTGTGGCATCAACACCAATACAGCAATTGTAATTTCAAGATGGTGATTTATGGAATTTGGTGTCCTTGTGATCGACACAATGTCGGTAAAACGGAACGTTTGATTAAAATAAGGACTGGCGAACACAAGAGTTGCATCCGGAATAGGGCATTGAATGCCCCATTGGTTGAGTATTGGGTGGAATTCGTCCACAAAGTGGAAGATTTGTGTTAGATCGTCATCTTGAAAATTAACCCCACAGGGATAGTAATCGAAATAAGACTACGCTACTCCGAAAGGAAGAACGCATAATATTCCTAACCCGTAGTGCTGAGATAGGACTGAATGATAAAATCGAGTGGGGGCGTAAACTTGGCATTAGACAGATATGTCCTGTTGCTCTTTTTGAGCGTGCTGAGTTGTGCTGTCCAAGTAGTATACTACCCATGGTTGTTTTCACTCCTGAATCTAAATTTTTTGTACATTCTACCTGGGAGTTTTCACCGTATCCCCTTCATGTCCACCTGGATTTTTTGAGTCATTTTATCCCTGTAGATCATCACTATATGAGGGGTTAGTGGAATTGTCTTCATTGCATTACTAACTTGCCAAAAAGAGTGCCAATGTTGCTAGTTCTGTGGTGTCTTCGGAATTTATGAAGACCTCTACCACATTGCCCAGTGTAATTGACTGGGCATAATGCCATTGCCTGACAATCTGAAGCGTGGGTACAGACATACCTTCGGTACACTTTGTTGAACACGAGATTCTATATGGATGTTTACATTAGACGACAGCCTTCTGTTGCTGTGTACTGCATTTTACGGCATTACATCGCCAGGTTCTTGTTTGACTGTTTTGAAGAATTGTTGTCATTTAAACGCTTATTTTTATCTCTGGTGGTTTTCCCAGCATTATTGGTAGTAGACATACCGGATGAGAACTTGGTTTATTTACAACACAATATATTGCGAGTACAGCCCCCTCGAGTCTGTGGTGAAAGTCAACACGTGTAGACTTGATATACCAGAACCACTAGCGTGTGTGTACACACATGAAGCTAGTTTCAGCTCCTTAATGATGGGCGGCATCCCGTGCAGCTGTGCCATAGAGCTTTGCAGCCTATATTATCTCAGTATCAGCGAGCGAGGCTCAGGTTTCCTTGCTTGACTCTGGGAACACACCGTGGGTGCCTGTAGAGTTCAATTGCTGAAATGAGGGATTATGAACCCCCGCTCTACATCTACATTGGCTGAAGTGTAGGTAAGCTTCACATTTTTCTAGTCTGCCAATAGACTGATTGCCGGTGCTCACTTTTCTTAGTTGTAACAAACAACAGTTTTGTTTACATGAGCCGCTGGTTGTAGAAAACGATAACGACCACGGTACACTGTTGATACTGTTACTAGAGGGCACTATGGCATTAAGCCATAATCATTTTACGATGTCCGTTGGGACTTTGCCTCGTTATCCATATTTGTCTTTAGTACCCTTATCTCTTCATTTTTTCAATAGAATCATCGATATAATGATGCTCAGACCGGCCGCTTTTCGGGATTAACAACTGATTATGACGTGGCTCTGGGTGTGCACACTGTGAACCTTTCGGTGTAACTGGCTGCAGGCTTAATTAGGCTGACTGTACATCTCATTTGAAATTATGCGTGGCTTATAGTCTTCCTTTATTTTGTATTAATTACATCTGACACTACTCCCCAAGCATTACTCCGAGCCTTATTGACGTCACTTTCCAGATTAAAGACCGAAGGTGTCTCTTTGTGAAGTACCTTCTCCAGCCCGGGCCTGACAGCCACAAGTAAGGTATTAACTGAGAGTAGTTTGTGATGAAGCGTAAGACCATGGTTAAATTACGACTCAGGCCGTTTCCGGGGTAGTGGTGATCAGTTCACATTATTTGTAGAAGGGACTCCATTAGCCCACAGGGCGGGAAATACACCTATATATTTTGAGGGCGTTTGTTTTTACAATTTGTGAGTTAATTACTCATAATGCCTGATATGCATTGTTGAATGAGCGTAAATATAGGGCAGCTTAATGTTCACTTTGGACCACTTTTGTTAGTGATGGACAGGCTATCGTAGTTTCTTGAGTCTTCCTGATGGGTAGAATCCCTGGCAGAGGTGGTTGATTGTGACTTCAACCACATATGCTAATAAGTGTAATCTGTTTTCTCTTCATGATTCAACACATGTCACAAGAATAGATAACCAATGTGCTACAGGGATTTGGAGAGACTCCAAAAAAATGCTTTGGTACTCCTCAGAATTGTAATTAAAACATTCTGTGATTGTGGAAGGATTATTGATTAGCCTTCTGTTCATTATCCCCTTTTCTTGTTGTCCACAGGTGTGGTGCACCTACTTCCCGCTGGATCAGAGGCCGAGTTGACGGCTAAAACATCAATCTAGCTGTAGTTATTAATTACTTTCAGTGTCTAACCTCCACAGCACATTAATAGTGTGTGGTTTGGTTGGATCCGGTATTGACCGGGAAACCCTAAACTTAGAAAATGGTTTTTGCCGCTTTCTTATAACATTCATAATTACACAAACAATGTTGTAATTTGAATTGCTGTTTTTATCTTAAATACACACCCCTGATGAATTTCCCTTTACTGTGTGTAGTGTGACTGTATGAGGAATGAAACATGTTGGGCTGATTGGGTATGGTGCAGTGTGAGTTTTAATGTGGAACTAAGTATAGTAGAATATGATTTAGGTTCATTAAATTTTTTGGTGTGATTTTTTTTATAGTGATTTTCCACTTATCTTGAATGTGGAACCTAAATTAAAGTGGTTCCCTTATTTTCACTGTCCCTGTGTATTTTTGTATTTTGGTTCTTGAGTTTTCCTTGTTTACTTTTCACATTTTGTATTGTATTGTGTTGTTGAACATTAACAACTTTTTGAATGTGTTTTTCATTGCTAAACAAATTTAATAAAAGATATTTTTTGAACTTTTTGCTTAACTCTGTATTGTGCAGAGATGACATGGCTGGTCGGTTCTTTACCTCAGGGTCCTTATAACCCCTTGGTTTGAACTATCGATCTAGCGAGAGGTGGATGTCCCACTTGTGAAACTTCACTGTCCACCAAGCCCTTGGTATAGTATTTATAGGTTTTTCCTAAGTTAAGGGGCAAGTTTGGTGGAGCAGTATAAATACCCTGTTCCCCCTACCTCTCTGTGTGTCAGTCTATCTTTTCCCTTACCCTCGTCATCTCCCATTGTCTCTTCCCAGCCTGTCTGTGTCCCCCTGTGTGCTTAATCCCTTCTTGCCTACCTCCTCTCACGTACCTCAATTGCTCTGCCTGGTTAAGTGTACCACACCCTATGCCCCTCACCATGGCACTTCTATCTCCCCATCTACTCTCCATCTCCTATCCTTCAACTCTCACTAAGTCTGGTAGAAAGAAACTCAAGAAGGATATACTTTCCTCCAACCGAGGCCTTCCCGTCACTGACACCTACGTCAGTGCTTCTGCCACAGAGACTCTCACCGACATTCTATTTGTCGTTCTTTCTCCCGACCTATGGACTTCCCATATGGCCGCTTTGCTCTCTCCTTACTCTTCCTCACACATAAATGGTGGCACCCACTGGGAGACCCTTCTTGCCTCTTCTCCCACCTACAGGGCCATCATAAATGTCTATCGAAATGGTACCATCCCAGTACAAGGGCCTCAACCCAACCTCTTCCTCGCCTTATCAACTTTCCTCTTTCCTCTGCACAGGCTCCCTTGTCACCTGCCTCTACAGCTGCCTAGGCTTCCTTGCCACCTATGCCCACCCTGGCTACCTCGCCTCCAACCAACCTCACAACTCCCCCATTGTTGCTCTCAACTGTACAGGTGCCCTTGCTTACTCACACTACACTGACAACCTCATCAGCCCCTTCCACCATGCTGACCTGGCCACTCACTGCCACTGCATCTGGTGATCCCTTGCCTCCTCTTTCTTCTCCTGTCTCTATCTCTCAGGCACTCTTGTCGCTTGCAGGGAGACCTCTGTCCATTGAATCCCCCCACGTAAGTCCTTCAAAAGTGGCAACCTGCTCCATGTCGCCACACTAAAACTCTCACTCTGCTCTCAAGCACTCATCTGACATCTGCCACCTCCTGGAACTCCTGGACCTTGATGTTCTTGCTCTTACTGAGACATGGATTAAGGACAGCTCTGTCACGAGTTTTGACATACTCCTCCCTGAAGGTTACAAGATCGTCTGCGTGCCCAGGCCCAATAGGCCAGGAGGTGGAGTAGCGCTGATCTTTCCTGAGTGGATCCCTGTTTGCATTATTCCCATTCAGGTCTAATCCTCCTTTGAATGCCTGGTTTGCAGGCTCTCACTTTCACCTGTCGCCTCTATTACTCTGGCCACCTTCTATCTTCCAACAGGCCAGTCCACCCTCTTCCTCTCGGAATGGGCTGACCTGGCCTCTTCCCTCCTCTCCTCCTCTTCCCATTTCCTCCCTCTGGCGGATCTTAACATACATCTTGACTCTCCTGACTCTTCAGGGCCTTTCTGAAACCTATGTAACTCCCTTTCTCTTTCCATTCTACCCTATGGTCCAACACACACTGCTGGCCACACCTTGGATGCTCCCATCACCACAGACATCCCACTCTCTATTCCATTCACAAAATCCTCTTTAATAGCAGGGGGTTGAATATCTTTTGCTGGAACACGCAGGGGCCCAACAACTTTACATCCAAGACCCTGGAAAACTATCTCTTCATGGAGGGTGATGTCATCATGCTTCAAGAAACATGGATGACGAACCAATCCTCAGTAGAGGGGTTTCAAATAATGTAGCAATTGGCCATTCAAAAAGCTAAGGGCAGACCAAAAATTTGACGACATTACACAAATCCCTATTAATATTAAGGGATTGTAAATCTGTAAAGCCTCCTTGAAACAAAAAACAGGGGTCTTGGACATGATTTTGTTTAACATCTACTGGAACCCCGCGTGTTCTGATCTTGGGACCTTTTTGAAGTCTTTGGCTCTCTTCTTGGGAAAAATGAGATCTATGTATACTGGAGCAGTAATCACACTAGGAGGGGACTTAAATTAGCAATGTATACAGTTGACAAAAGAGCAGACCAATAAAACTGGGAGGAGAATAACGGACAATGGAAGATCCTGGGTAGATCTTCTAAATGAATTGGGTCTAAGAATGGCAAATGGAACACTCTCAGGGGATATTCCATCAAGACCCACCAGAATCCAAGGGAACTCAGTCTCAAGTCTGGACTATTTATTCCTCTCTAATGCTCTATTTGAACAAAAAGCGTTGTTAAATATCTGTGAGGGAGGGGGGAGTGACCACCTGAGGTTGGAACTTTGTTTTCCCGATATACTATTGGACCAACAGGACAAGGATAGCCAAGTGATTGGCTGCAGAAAAGGGAGAGTTTGGTTATTAAAATATAAATTTGAAGGGAAAAAACTGAATGAGAAATTAGCAGCTCTGTCTGAAAACACACACAACACACACATTGAATTCCAGGAGGGTTCACAAAGTTTGCTTGGTCCACCCACTCTCTGAGTGGGAGTGCAGTGGGAGCCAGGCAAACACATAGGCATGTTTTCGATGAAGAAACTCGGCTTGGAGTGGGAGCCAGGCAAACACATTGGCATGTTTTTGATGAAGCAACTCGGCTTAGGAAAAGAGAGCTTAATAAGAATCTAAGATCTATTGGAAAAATCTATTCTAACAGAGAGACAAGGAAGAAGGAGGAAAAGTTACTGAATAGTGCATACAAAACCTTGTTGGTCTCTAGAAAAACAGAAAGACTGCAAACGGGTGGGGAATATATGTTGGAGTTAATTGAGAAAAGGGACTCAAAAGAGTTTTGGAATGTGCTCCATCAATTAGAAGGGAGATCAAGTAACCATCTCTGTAATTTATTGTCTAAAAAAGATTGGATCTCCCATTTCCAATCGATTTTTGGGAAACCACAGAAAACATCCTTTCACAAAAATAATCATGTCAACTGGAATCTAGAATTTGATGAGACCTATATTGAAGATTTAATCATGGAGAGCTTGGACTCAAAAGCGGCAGGCCCTAATGGGCTAACTTATCAAGTATTGAAGAGCAGTCCAGCCCTATGGGCTAAACTGTTAAACTGGCTAATTAAAGAGATCTTGAGGAAAAGAGCACTACCCCCCTCATGGACCTCTGCCACTATTATCCCCATCTTTAAGGGGAGCGATAGGGCGGTGGCAGCAAACTACCCCCCCTATCGCCCTCCTGGATGTAGATAGCAAGATATTCATGAAGATACTGCTGGGGGAAGTGGAAAACTAGGTCAGAAAAGTGAACTTCCTGTCAAGTGTCAGACTGGCTTTAGGAGGGGTCTGTGCACAGCCGTAAATGGCAAAGTATTAAATTTACTAAGCGAGAACACAAGTAAAAGTGGGGGCCAGCAGCTGTTTGGAGCCTGTGTGGGCATCTCAAAGGCCTTCGACATGGTGGACAGGGAAAGGTTCTGGCAGAAACTGAGGGCAAACGGAATTCCAGAGGGTTTATTGGGGATGCTCGTTGAATTTCACAAAGATAACTATATCAGAGTGAGATAAGACGAGGAAGGCCATCTGTCCGAGGCAGTGAATGTGAATTGGGGTGTGTGACAGGGGTGTTTAGGGGCACCCCTGTTTTTCAATCTTTTCATAGCAGATATGGAGGAATATCTAGCCCCATTTGCAATGGCGAGCGCTGAATTGAATGGAGAAAAACTCCATTGGCTTGCGTACGCAGATGACGTTGTAGTCTTGGATAAAACAGCTATCGGACTTCAATGTCTATTGAATGCTCTTCACAGTTATGTGACTGAAAATGGTCTCGCCATAAATCCATCTAAATCTAAAATCCTTGTCTTTAGGCAGAAAAACAAAAAAGCAGTTTTTCGTCAATGGGAAATGGGAGGTGTTATACCAAAGGTAGAAGAGCTTGTCTACCTATGTTATAAAATCTATGCCCTCCAGCACTATGCAAAGCCGAAAAAGGCATGGTTCTGAAAGTTAACTCCTTATTGGCCCAAATGAAGAAAATCTTGATAAAATATGGTAGATTCTTGTTAATTCCTGTCCTGAAGTTTTACCAGGCTAAGGTGATCCCAATGTTACTGTATGGCCTGGAAGCCAAACCCCAACTTTGGAGCATCTCATGGCAAACGTGGGAGTGCCTTCTGTGGAAAAATGCTATGGGCTTGCCAATGTGTCTCTCTATGGCCAATTTCAGATACAAACTGGGTCTAAGATCTTTGGGTTCCCAGGTAGGTTGGAAACTGATACTATTGTGTCAGCGGATATGTAGCTTGCAAGATGGCTCCCTCTATTCTGACATAAAGCTCACCTGGAGACACTAAAATTGAAAATGCTTTCTAACCTTAAAGTCCAAGTGGAAAAATTACTTTCTGATGCAGACATTGGAAAAAAACTGTAAGCAGAAAATCCTGTCAAAGTGAAAAAGAAATCGGAGGAATGGGACTGGATTCAGACAATTACGGATGTTCGCTTGGGGGCCCATCCGAATCAACTCCAATTAGCTGAAAGGAAATTGGGCTTTCTGAGCAAATATCTGATAAAATTCCCGGATTGGAAAATCAGAAATAAATTCCTAAGATTAAGATTAAATGTCATCCATACAAGCAAAGTGCTTGCAAAAAGGGGTCAAGGGGCATTGGCCAGAAAATTATGTCAAATCTGCATTATTCCTGAAGCCCAAACCACTAAACATCTTTTGACATCCTGTGAAGGCACAAGGAAGACTAGATTGCTTTTCTTCAGCAGAATCATCCCTGAACCTATACAAAATCTGCAGGAATCTTTTGGGAAAGTCTGATTGAAGGCTTCTCACATCAGAAAACAATAGCAGTAATTCAGATGCTAGAAAGTTGCGAGATAGCCTTGTAATTTTCCAGACAAAAAATGGGTTTAATTTGGGTTGGAAAAGTTGAAGTAGTCGCTGTGTGTACTGCATCAAAATCCCTTCATAGTGTTTTTTTTTAATATTCAGAAGATGTTGTTGTGATCTGTTTCACTATTTTAAATTTTATTATATTTCATTGTGATACAAGTACTGAGCAAATGAATTAAGTTATGGTTAGTAGGTCATATTCATTTAGTGGTTTGTTACTTGTTTGCCTCTTGCTTGCTTTAGGGTTGCATTATGTTTGGTTTTTCTTTTCTTTGTCTTTTTTTTCTTGCTTCTTGTCTTTTGATTTTGATTTTTTGTTGTTGGAAATTTTTGTAAAAGGTTAATTTAACCAAATACAAATAAAAAAATAATAAAAAAGTATATTCCTCTCACTACTTCACTCTCATGGACTGATCATTCTCTTCTCTCTTCTCACTGGAAGCTCTCTTCTCCTTTGGCAATAGCACATCGTACACTGCCGCCTTCCTTCAAGGTCATCGACCCATGAAAAGATTGTCAGCGGCTGCCTTTGCCTCCACCTACTCTCCTCCTTCTACTCCTGCGGCTGACTCCCATCCTGATGCAGCCCTCCCCAACTTTCATCGTTACATATCCAACAGTCTTGACATTCTTGCCCCTGTCATGAGGGTCTCACTGAAGCCTTTCAAAAAGTGCAACTCTTGGTACAACTTTGATCTGGCTACCCTTAAACACAAATGCAGAGCAGCGGAAAGGAAATGGGGATTTTCGTACCCTCTGATAAACTGGCCTGCCGCCTTCTTCAAAAGCTATATAGACTGTGCATCCGCTCCAAGAAAAGAGTCTACATTCAAGCCTGAATCTCTGTGGCATCTAGCAACGCAGCCAAACTCTTCAAAGTCTGCAAAGAACTGGCCAACCCTACTGCAGCCTCTTCCTCAACTCTAGCTACCCAGGCCCTTTGCTCGGCCCTGGCCACACACTTCACCACCAAAACACAGTACATCCTGTACTCTCTCTCTTCTACTCCACCCTATGCACCACCATCACGTGGGGCCCCCTGGGCACCCTCACCACTCCTCCACTTCTCTGTTCCCTTGTCACTGTCACACCTGATGAGGTATCTAGACAAGTCCGGTCCATGAAAGCCTCCTCCAAACAGATGGACCTCTGCCCCTCGAAAACCATCAAGGACAATATTGATAATCTTTCTCCAGCCTTGGCCAACTCTGCAACCCTTCTTTTGCCACTGGAGTTTTCCCCTCTCCTCTCAAGCACTCGCTTGTGCATCCCCTGCTCAAACACATCTCTGCCGATCCTTCCATTCAGGAAAACTATCACCCAATATCCATGACCCCTTTCCTGGAAAAACTCCTGGAGAAGCTGGCTATCACTCAACTTACCCTCTATACTGAATCTGCTGGTTGTCTCCATGACCATCAGCCTGGCTTTAGAGCATCCAGAGGCACAGAAACTGCTCTTCTGAACACCCATGAAGACATGCTCTCAAATCTTGACTCCAACTCTCCCTCTGTCTTCATTCTTCTCAACCTCTCTTCTGCTTTTGATACGGTAGACCACAACATCCTGATCACCTTTCTCCATGATACCCTGGATATCACAGATCAGGCCCTGGTGTGGCTTGCCTCCTTTCTCTCTGACTGGCCCTGCCAGGTAGAACTCTGGCCCTTTCTCTCCTCTACCACTCGTTCTACTTGTGGTGTTCCCCAGGGATCTAATCTTTCACCTGGTTCTTCAATACCTTCATGGCCCCCCTGGCCCACGGGATCTCTACCTTTACCTCTAACTTTCAGTCTTCTTCAGAAGACACACAGCCCCATTTCATTCTATCCTTGGCCTCCTCCTCCTTGCTCATTCCTGACTGTCTATCCGCAATTCAGGCTTGGTACACTGCTAACGATCTATGCCTGAATGCTAGTAAGAGAGAGATCATCCTCACTGAGTTCCCTGCTCCCGTTTTCCCACTTTCTCACTGGCCTGCCTCCCTTGGCCCTGTGCCCTCTCTATCAATGAGGCAAAAGATCTTGGGGGCATCTCTGACTCCACTCTCTCCTTCTCTTCTCACATCTCAGACATCTCCAAAAAGTCCAACTACCAGCTGCACCTCCTCAGAGGTATTGTACTTTTTCTCACTTTCCTCCAGAGGATCATCCCCTTGAGAGCCCTGGTTCTCTCTAGGCTAGACTATTGCAACAGCCTCTTTCTCAATCTTCCTACTTCCTCTACAACTAATCCAGAATAGAACTGCAAGACTTATCCTTGGCCTCAAGCCCTGTGAACGTATCTCTCCAGCACTGAAATCCCTCCACTGGCTCACCGTGGCTGAAAGGATAAAGTTCAGGACCCTCTGCATATTCCACAAGGCTTTCTGGAGCCAGGGCCCGAACTATCTACAGTGCTATCTTCCTAAATACTCTCCCTCTAGAGTCCTCCGCTCGTCCTTCTCCAACTCTCTGCGGGTGAGCCGCTTTAACAAACAGAGATTTGGGGGTAGTTCTTTATCTTCTGCAGGTGCTTCCCTCTGGAACAGCCTCCCTGCCTCTCTCCGTCTTGAGCCAGAGCACCCTATGTTCCGGAAACTCCTCAAGATCTTCCTTTTCTCTTCCTCCTTCCTTCTCCCTCTCCCCTGCTAACCTCCTTTCTTTTCTCTCCGGCTTCCTTCTCCTCCCTAACTCTGTTCAGTTTTTGCTGACTGGTTGCCTGGGCACCTCCAGAGCCTAGAGGTCATAGGCTCCCCCGCCAGTCTTTTGCACTTGCCTCCGGGCTGCTGCACTTTGTTCAACATTACTGCACTTTAAGCTTACGTTCCTTGAGCAGGGCAACCTCTCTGCACTTAACCCAGGGCCGTGCTGGACCGAACTCTTTGTCCCCCCCACCATGCCCCATTGTCTCTGCATCTCTGTCTGTACACATACATGACCTAAATGTACTAGGTCCAGTTAGTTGTCTGTCCTCCCCCCACAATTTCTCCCCTTCCCAAGCTTGATCTCACCTATACCACTTCATGCACTTGCACTAGAAGAAATGCTGCCAGGCCTAGTATGCTAGTTTTTCTGTTCAGATCATTCTGAATCTTCAAGGCCTAAGAATGATTACTGTATTCCCTTGTTACGTTCCCACCTTGAAGCACTTCACCTGTGAATAAGAGCTATATAAATAAACAATAAATAAATAATTAAAGACAATAATGGGCTGTTTACAAAGATGAATGTGGTGAACAACAATGGGAGAAAGGGAAAAGAAAGTAGTGAAAACCACCCTAGAAGAGCCATATGAGCATGGCCTCTCCATGAGGGTGAAGTCACTAATGCGAGCTGTGTGAGGTGTGGAGCTGATAAATTGAAATAATTTAACTGCCATGCAAATTTTACTCCACTACCACAGGTGAAATGCTGATGTAACCGAGTATGCCACATATAAATGGTGCTATACTGACATCCAATCGCAAGAACATGCAATGTAGTCCAGAGCACAAGTGAACCACCGAACACATGTTAAGTATAAAAGAGTTTATGCAATATGAAGAAGACACCCTTAGGCATTATGTTAACATATGAGCTGGTTTAAGACCCATTGATTCGGCTCTATGAATTTTACTTGCAGCCCATTTTTGCCAGACCCCATTTACCTGGGTTCATCTTTGACGCTGTGGGAAAAAAAGATTTCATTTGACTTGTACACCCCCATCTCCTTTATCATGTGGGGGACACCCCACCGCCCGCTGATAGGCCCCATTCCATTCCCCGACCCAACGGCCTAGACTCCTACAGGGGACACTCCTGCAAACCCGTCTCATGCCGAACCCCACTCCTCTGCACCACCTCCCTATTTCGGCCAACCTCAAACCCCCTTAACCTAACTCTCTCTTTACTCATCTTCTCTCCCTCCATCTAACTCCTGTTCCACCCCACCCAAAACTACGCCTCTTACCAGATCTAGACTCAGCTGTCATTCCATCTGGTAACCTGCCAGCATGCACAAATCTGGGCATACGCTGTTCCCAACAGGCCACCGTTCAGCAATGTCGGCCTATTGGAACCGGGCATCGGCAAACATGGGACAGCTCAAGGATGCTTGCTTTATCTATTTTTTGATTTCAGAAATGTATGTTTTTAATTGATTGATTTGTGTCATTTCTATAGTGCACCAATACCCTATAGTCTCTCTGAGCACTGGAGACCGAATTTCCTCGAAAAAAAATGTTGTTTATAATGAATTGTGAAATCCATAATAGCTGTTTCACTTTGGATTTCAAATGGAAGACCATTTCAAATGTTTGCATCTTGGAACACAAAATGATTCCCACTCTTGGTGATCATTTTTCTTTTTTGTTTAAATATTTTTATGAAGGTTCGTAAGCATATAAGGCTCATACAATAAATACAAGAACAAGTAAAAAGAATGTATGTAATAGAATAAGTAATCCAAAGCGGATTTAAACAGTATAATAGCCTCATATGATGTTACATACATGCTATATCCTAATGCATAAATTGCAATTCAAAATGAGCTCATAGATGTATAAAACATATATCATAGACTTAAACAGACAGAGATGCACAGGACTAACATGAACAGGGGCAGGGGATGATGTTCTCAAAAATGTATATTGACAACACATTAACATCTTTCCTATCAATTAAAAGTTGCGTTTTTAAAGTATTCCACAAATGACTGCCATTTTAATGTGTGCTTAAACTGTAAGAATGGCAACCTAGCATTACATGTTTCCATTCTATGGATGTTATGCACAGAGTTCCACCATATTATAAAATGTAAACACTTGAGATATTTCCAGTTGGAGCTGATTGTTTGGATTGCTATTGCAAATTAAGAGGTCAAACAGATTGCATTTAATTTGATCAATTGCTGGCTGAACAGCTGTGCTACAAATGTAGAGAAAGGAAAGGCAGAAATCTTGTTGTACTTGAAAAATACACTTGAGAGTTTTACAAGCCATTTCCCAGAACACTTTAACATGGATACATTCGTAAAATATATGTTTGAAAGAGCCTTGAGTACAAAGACAACTCCAACTGTTGTCATTTTGAGAGAATCCTCCTTTGAAAAGAATTAGTGGAGTGATCAAGGCCCTATGATGGAAGAAATACAATGTTTGGAGTAAACTCGCCGAAATAATAGCTTTAGATATATTTTTCCACACAGATGGCCATATTAGTTGGGAATCAGTTAGGGAACAATCTTGTTTCCATGCCACTTGACACTTCCACGGAATTACATTTGTTAACATGGATATACATATCTTATAAAACATAGCGGCTGTAATATTTGAGTTAGACATATGTTGCAATCTGTCAGCATGATAGAGATTAGCTTTACATGTTAATAAATCATGGTGTTCTGCATTTGCATCAATCAAACTTAAATATTGCAGCATAAAAACCATCGGTATATGATATCTGGTTATCATTTCACTGAAGGTGAGTGGGATTCCTTGAATGAACAGCTGCCCGACATATTTAATACCGAGAGAGAGCCATGGTTTCCAGCATATTATTCTTTTGTTAACCTTTATCGGGGATTTATCCAAATATATTGTTATACGAATTGGGACATTTTAGTAATAGATGGCAATAAATAGGATTGAAGATATATAACAGAAATATTAATATTAGCACTGGTAAAAAATCTATTGTTACCCTTAATATAAGCACAATCCATAAGGATATGGGGGGAATCCAACGCCCTCTCCAAAAGAAGCCAATTAGGTAAATTTGGATCAGTGGGAGTGAACCACAATTGGGATTGACTTAGTACGAACGCCATATGGTATTTTTTGAAATCTGGAAAGCCAACTCCACCATTTGTTCTAAGATTTTTAAGTTTACATAGTGAAATTATGCGTTTCTTTTTCCCCCAGAGAAATTTGAGAATGCAGGGAAACAGAGATTTAAAGAATGATATCGGAAAGGAAATAGGGAGCATATATAAAGTACAAAGTATAATTGTGATGATGCTCATTTTGATAGTTTCAAGCCTACCCCACCATGATAGATAAAGGGAGGACATTGAACTAGTAAGCTCCTTCACTCTAGTCAGGACTTTTGTAGTATTTTGTTTAATAATATCCTTAATTGAGGATCCTATATGGATACCAAGATGCTTAATACCTGCGGGACACCATTTCATTTAAGAGCTTAAACAGTGATGTTTGGTACCGTGTATGTTCAATGGAAGGATTTCTGATTTATCTGTGTTAAGCTTGTATCCTGAAGCTAAAGAAAAAAGTGTGATAATGTGGCGCCAATGATGCAAACAGAAGTCTGTTTTATTCAGAAGCACTAAAACATCATCTGCATACACAGCAGTCTTAATCGGAATATCCCCGTAATGAATACCGGTTATATTGCCTTGTTGTCTAATCACTTCTAGGAAACGTTCCAGTGTAAGAATAAAGAGAAGGGGGGAAGGGGACAGCCTTGGTGAGTACCAATGTGAAGAAAGAAAAAGGAGGACATATGACTATTTATAAAACCTGATGTTTTAGGATTAGAGTACAGCAATTTAAACATAGATATAAAAGGATCAGGAATCCCATTCCATTTCAGAGCCTCAAACATATTTATTCCTAAGGAAGTCAGGATCATGGGTACTATAGTGTAGTGCTTCAGAAGAATATAGTTTTTGATAGAAATTTGAGAAGGCTTGTAAAATTCCTTTATCACTAAAGACTCTGTTGCCATTATGATCTTTAATCACAGCAATCTTGGCTTTATCCCTTTTCGGTTTAAGATAGGATGCTAGTGATTTACAAGATGTATTAGAAAATGGATACATTTTGGATTTGCACTTTAGAAGATTGGCACATGAATATTGTGCAGCCAAGTTATTATGGTGTATTCTAAGTCTACTCATTTTTTGGAGTATAGAGGCAGAGATAGTGCGTATGTATTCAGTATCTGGAGATTTTAATTGTTTTAAGAATATTATGTTTCTTTTTTGAGTTTTTCCGTTTAATAGCAGAGTAAGATATGGTGTGCCCTCTTAATACAGCTTTATAGCAGTCCCAGTTGTTATCTATGAATGTGTCTGCATTTAGGTTTTCAGAAAAGAAATGGGTGTGCTGCTACTGGACACATTTAGTAAATTGTTCATCTTTCAAGAGGGCTGAATTAAATCTCCATCTTGTATGTTGATATACATTTTGTAGATTAGATAGTTGAATATGAACAGGAGCATGGCCTGACAGAGTTATAGATTCTATCTTGGCATCTAGCAAATGGATAGTCAAGGATTTGGAAATAAAGACATAGGGCCTCATTACACGGAAGGCGGTAATGGTTAACGGCCACAGTTAATGGTAACGGTGACCGTTAACCATTACCGCCTTACTACGAGGTCCCATAGCGGGTTGGTGCTTTAACGCCTGCTTTTTGCAGGCGTTAAAAACCAACCCGCTAAGGGACCTCGGAGCTAATTACGGCACCGCAAAATTGCGGTGCCGTAATTAGCGCCTTCCCCATTCCCGAAGAGCCCTATGGGGCAGAAATGGGAATGGGGAAGGGCAATAGCGGAAGGGGGATTTACCGCCCCTCCAACCTTGGAATGGGGCGGTAAATCCCCTTTCCGCCAAGGGGGTTGCCGGTATTTTACCGGCATGAGCCATGGCACTAAAAGCGCCATGGCTCACCGCCTTCCGTGTAATGAGGCCCATAATCAATTCTTGGGAAGGAGTAAAAGATGTATTCCAAATCAAAGAGATAAGCCATGCACCATGCATCAGTAAGTCCTAATTCAGAAACAAAGTTGGCAAATTGCAAATGAGAGTTGGTTGTTTTAAAACGTACATTTGATTTCCTATCAAGAAGGGTATCTATGATCTCATTACAGGCACCACAAACAATGAGGTTATTAGGGCTAGAATTGAAGATATCATTTCTCAACTGAATCAAAAAAGCAGGGTCTGGATTGGTAGGACCGTAAACATTTAAAATAGAGTATTCAGTAGAATCAATAAGGAGCTTAATCAGAACCCATCTTCCCACATCATCCGATTCTGTGGAGATAAACTTACATTGGAGAAGTTTATTGATAAGGGTAATAACTCAATTTTTCTTTCCATTCACCACGCTCAAGAAGACTCGACCTTTCCATAAACATTTCAATTTAGCGCCTTCTGCTTGAGAGAGGTGAGATTCTTGTAAACAAGCAATGGAAGGTTTAGCTCTGTTAAGATGGGAAAGAATTTTCTGGCGTTTGATAGGATTATGCAGTTACATGTAGTTTTGTTGAATGACATAGGTAGCTGTCAGGATGGTGTACGCAAACTTATAGTCTATATTGACAGACCATTGCATTAATATACTAACAGGGAAGAGACATGAGGAAAAGAGAAAGACAAACAAAAACAACATGGAATTATGTAACTTCCAAGAGAACAAAATGATGATGACAAAAGTAGTGGCTAACAGGAAACAGTCACTCCAAATCATGTCTGAGTTGAGATGGTAAGTAGTAGGGGTGGAGAACCAGACCCAGAAGGGCTCACCCTGTGCCCCACTCACCAAGACATTGAATGCATATATGCAGATGTTGATAACCTAAGGCATATGAATTGGAAATGTGCACCCGGGTGCTCCATTAGCCTTGCATACACATAAGTGTCATAGCAAACATTCAAAGCACAAGTGTTTATGCATAACAGGAGATTACACACTCATCCAAGTTACACTTGAGGCATTCCAGACCAGTAAAAAACTGACCTGGATATTACATACATACCATTTATACTAAAAATATACATACCGACGGTTTACAGCTCACTGTCCAACTCATATAGTGGTTCTTAAGGGCTATACAAGACATAACGAGTTATTTGCCGATTACGAAGGCATCCAAAGATACCATGAGACCCATTTCTTGTGATAAGGACCACTCGTTCACAGTATCGCTTATGACAGGCACCCTTTATTTGGCAGATCGCTGTTGCAGGGTGCACTGATCGGGTGCACTGATGGGTAAAGCATGGTAAAAGGCCATTCGCCAATGTAGCAGGTATCCAATGAACTCCTGAGATCCACCTCATACGATGGGAATTTGAATGCCCAATACACAATATGAGGTAGATTGCTGTGGCAATTAGTGAAGGACTGAGCAACCAAATTATTACTTACCAAAACTATCATTTTTCCATAAAACCTTTAGCGCATTACAGAGCAAACAAAGCACGGCTCACTGCAATGATGTCACACGCCCATGCATGTGCTGTCAAATGTAAGATCAAGAACATAAACACTACCCCGAAATGGCAACGGCGTGCCACATGTTGCTGTGGTGCCCGGGATCTACCCTGTAGAACAGGCACGGCTGCCTTGCACACCCAGGAAAAGTGATCTGGCAGCCCACACCTTCCACATGTCCTTCCAGCCTCTGGACACTCCGCGGGGTGGGGAAGGTTGTACCCACACTTCTGGCACGACACACCAGCTCTTCCAGCTCTGTCATGGGGTCCAGCACAGGTCTTCTGATGCTTCTTCCACCTCGCCACATGGCACACACTTCCTCTGTCTTGACTGGACGGGACCAAGCCTCCATCCTGGCTGCCCGAGCCTCGGACACCTCATGGCACCGCCCCAGCTCAAGAATGTGGGGCAATATGGTGCCCGGCTCTCTTAGCACCTGCCGTCTCAGCTTGCCGGAGGACATTGCTTGGATAAGCATTGTTCTTATCATGTCCTCTGCATCACCCCATGCACCTGCCAGCGACAGGTGCCTGAGGCGGCCAGAAAAAGTGTCCAAAGTCTCATCTTCCTTTTGCCTTGCAGACAGCATCACAAATCTTTCGTAGTCCGTGTTGGCAAGGGGCAGAAAATGAGCCTGGAGTGCTGTCTTGCCGCCGCAAAGGTGCCATCTGCTGTTTGTAGCGACTCAAAGATCTCCTGTACCGAAGGTCCTGCCGAATACAGCATGGTTGCCAGCATGCTGTCATCATCCGTCACTTGTGCGGCCCTGAAATACATGTCGAGGCGGTCATCTCAACTTTTCCATCTGGGCCCCAGGCTGGATGGTGGACCCGAGACATCGAATTCAGGAATAGGCTGTAGAGCCGCTGGGGCTTGTGCTTGGGCCATGACGGGAGGTAGTGGCTGAACAACCGGTTGTGCTGCTGGTGGCGCCTGAGGTAATGGAGCCTGACCTCCTGCTAGGGCCTGAGGAGGCTGCTGTTGAGCTGCTGGTTGCCTGCCGTCCTGAGGAGGCTGCTGTTGAGCTGCTGGTTGGCCACCGTCTTGATCACCAGGCCCGTTCATGGGCTTGAGCGCACAGGCACCCCCAGCGTGGATCTTGGGGGCCGCAACTTAATCCCACCACCACAGCACAGTTCTGACACACACACCCAGGCAAATGAAATGCCCAACCTGGTAATGAGGATGATGAAGGCAGAGTATCCACCCCCACAGAATGTCTCATGCACAAACACAGCAGCTGGACACGATGATGAAAAGGATGAAGAATATGAAGTCCCCAGCTGCAGCAGTTTACAATGATGTAGGCACGGATGCTCCAAAACTTGAGCCAAGGAGATTTTGGGCTAAGCAGGCCCAGCCATTGTAGCCCTCCACCTCGCTTTCACTCGACGTAGGAGGCCCAAAAATCACAAAAAAATCGAAAATCGGGCATGGTTGCGCAGATATGACTGCCTGCTAACAGTTTGTCCAAAGATTTGGCCTGGATGCCTCTTACCGTGCAAACCGGAGCCCGGTGAGTTTCCACGGCTGAAATTCAAAATGGCCACCTGCCGCGTGGTAAATGCACAGTCTACGGCATGAAACGAAAACCCCAACAATCTCTGCTTCAAGAAGAAAAATTGACGTGACTTTCACCGCTGGGCCCAGGCATTCCACTGACCTCATCGCCACTGTTGTTGGTGTCCCATGACCCCCACTTGTGATGCCCGTAAACCCCCAACACATACAGACAGACACAGACACGTCTGTACTGCTCAGGCTTCCCGGTCGCACTGACGCGGCCGGGAACACCCCTTTTATTTAATACAGAATACACTGACAATGAAAGTAAAACAATAAAGATAAAGGAGTTCATTAATTACAGAATGAATTTTGTGGTTTATGTTATTATATGTGTATGCCAGAAATTGTATGCAGGAAGTACTATTAGACAATTACGGATGAGGATCAGAGAACACATAGCGAGTGTAAGGAGGATAGCTTATGGGCAAGGCGTTCACCTTGGAAGCAAGACGATGCTGTGCAAGGCAGGTACGATCCCCAGGTCCGCGCTTAGAAACCTCTGGGTATTAAGCGCGTTATAAAGAACCAATTACAATTGAGCAGTCAAAATCACAAACTGCCATTGGCAACTCATTGACAGGAATGCCACCAGTTGGCAGATAACATAGACTTAAGTTTTATAAGCCCCATGAGGGTCAGGCAAAGCAAGAGAGGAGGGGATTGAGGTGTATATGCTACTTACGGTGTGTGAAGTTCGGTCTCAATTCCGAGCATGAAATTAATGTATTCCTGTAAATACCAAGACATTAAGGGGCCGATTCATGGAACAAACGTGCGCCGAAAATCCCAGCGCAAGCAGACGCAAGGAGGCGTAAGCGTGATTCAACAAAGGCGTTGCTCTATTTTCCCACTGGTTGTGCGCCAAATCCGTGCAGGGCGCACGCTGGCGCACACGTCTCCAAACAGCGTGGGCTAAGCACACAGCGAAAGCGCACATAGCACGGCGCACACAACAAAAGTAGGCGGTACAGGGGGCGTAACACGCGGAATGGGGAATAACGCGTGAAAAAGAAGGCGTAACTGGGGAAGTACTGCAGGGAACTGCACGGAACGCCCACATGCATGCGAACAACCCGTATTCATGGATTCGAATACGGGAAACCCGCGCATGGCAAAAGATGCGCAAAGGCGTCACCGCATCCGCCACAGGAAGGTAGGCGGCAGCGTCCCGCGCAGAGTATAAAAGTGCGCGCAAACAACAAACACGTATATTCAGCTACGATGAATGCCCCATTTGTCGCAGCACTGATCGCAGGACACCGCAGGAGGAGGAGAATAGCCAGGGCATGCATTTTTTCACCACGGACAAGCCTTTTTGGGATGCCTGATGACCAGGTCTATGGCAGGTATATGTTTCCAGCCCGTATCATCCTAGACCTGGTCAGGGAATGGGGAGATGACCTAACATCCCCCACCCTCTGCTCCCAAGCATTGAGCCCCTTGGAGAAGGTGCTCAATGTCCTGCATTTTTTGTTGGCCATTGGGTCTTTTCAGCGGACTACTGCCATAGTGGGGGGGGCTCACATGTCACGCAGTCACGCTGCCTATACCAGTTCTTGGCAATCATGACTGCACGCCCCTCAGTCCGCAGGCACATATACATGCCCAGAACACCCACAGAAAGGCAGGCCATTGTCCAGGACTTTTACAGGGTGGCACACTTCCCCAAAGGGCTCGGTGCCATAGATTGCACCCATGTGGACCTACGCCCACCTAGGGCCACTGAGCACATCTACCGAAACCGCAAGCACTGGTATTCCATCAATGTACAGGTGGTATGCGATGCAAAGGGAATCATCACCTCTGTCTATGCAAACTACCCTGGCTCCACCCATGACAGTTTCATATACAGAATGTCCGCCCTGAGCCGGGCCTTGGAAGCTGGCCAGCATGGCGACACATGGCTCCTAGGTGAGTACAAATGCCCGTGCACATGCATGCATTTCTCACACACACACACAAAAACACAAACCCCAATAATCACAACCATTATCACCTCTACAGGGGACAGTGCCTACCCTCTGAGCAACCACATGATGACGCCAATCCGAAACCTCACCACACCACCCCAGGTAAGATACAACACGGCCCATATTGAAACCAGGGCCATAGTGGAGTGCACATACGGAGTGCTCAAGTCACGCCTCCGCTCCCTTGACCGCTCTGGTGGGCAGCTACTCTATGCACCCCCAGTAGTGTGCAGGATCATTGTGGCAGCATGTGTCCTGCACAATGTAGCAACACGGCAGGGCGTACCGGTGGACATGGTGGTGCCCCCACATCCCCAACCACAGGCACAGGCGCTGCCCATGGGAGGGGATAGGGCACGTGGCGAGGAAGCACGGACCCAGCTTGTGGACAGATTTTTCACCTAAACTCCCCAGTGCTCAGTGCACAGCACAGTGAACAGCCATTGTGTGTGATGCACACCCTGAGCATGACATCTAAGCGACAAACTATATAAAAAACCAAATTAGGCATTTACAGGATCCACAAATGGTCAGAGAACATGTGCTGCAGGGACACAGTGGGCACCAGAAGGCAAACAGAGTGTTCACGTGGACATGGAAGGGTGGTTGTACATGTAGTGGATCGTAGTGCGAGCGTGTGGGTCAGTAGGGACATGCACTCAACATATGCATGTGAAATCAAGTGACCATCAGTGTCATCTACACATCACATGTGAACATTCACCATGTGTATAGCCCAGCATGTCAAACCACAACTATCCCCTCACACCTGAAAGGTAAACACAACACATGAACAGGCATTGATCAGCAGAATACATCATGTACATAGGAAAGCACAATTACAATTTCAGAGTGCCCATCACACTGCAGGGCAAGGCAACTATCAACAACAAACCCCCCCTCTCCCTCACAAATCACCACGACCCACTGAACAACTGCATCTGGGTCATTCATCGTACATCTTTGAATTCCACCTCGCCACAGGATCACCCTTCCCCTTTATCACCATCTCCCACCTTGTGTGTAAAAAGTTGCCAGCACCCTCAGAGTCCACCTAGATTTGCAAAAGCACAAAATCCAAGAGAACTCAAAGCAGGACAACACAGAAGCCAAGCAAATACCCTGCAGGCAGTAAAACAAACCAGAACAGCCTCCAGTAGATAATTTCAAGTAGCAGTACGCCACAAAGGCCAAGTACGACCACAAAGATGTCAACAGCCAAGGTAGCACAGTAAAACAATGTCACTACAGGATCTGAACCATGTGTGGTACATGCAACACAAACGGATGTCTACTGTCACAGCTCCCGTGTACAGGTGCAGGAGTGGCACAAAACAACCACCCCCAGCGTGGTCTGGGTGCCTGCAAGGTCTAACTCACACAGGCCTCTGAGACCCTGGAGGGGAAGGAGGGTCAGGGATATGCAGTCGGCACAGGCATTGGCATACTGGAAAACGGGAATGAGGGGCAGGAGAGGGGAGTAGGATTGACACGGGAAAGTAGGGAATGCACCAAAATGTAGTACACACATTAACACACACACAAATCGACAAAACTTGTTCACATGCACATAGCAGCAAATTACTCAAATGGAAGTCAAAGAGAAACTTATCTCTGGGGTGAGTACTGGCCTCCTGCCTGCGCACTCTCCGGTCCAGTAACAAGAGCAGTTCAATGCTGCAAAGAGAGCCACAGTTAATAATCTGTGCGTGCTCAAAACACACAAACACACTACCAAATATGTAACAAAAAGTAACAAAATACACTACAAACAGACAAACCTGTGTGGATGCTTCATACCCATACGTAACATTACCCCTCTCATGGTTCATACACAGTCAATGCAGTAAGTCAGGCACCGGTGGGTACGTGGCAAATGGAACACCAATGTGTCACGATTCACACAACATGCAATGTTCCCTGTGCAAGCAGACAAATGCATATAGCAAGGTCTGACTTCAGAACAAGTCCTGTACCACCATGACCAAAATAAAGTAGCCAGTGCATGTATCAATTTCTACTTGGAAATGAAATGCAGTGCGCCCGAGTCTGTCCCTTGCTGTCTGTCCCTGTGAGCTGCTTCATTCCATGTCTCGGAATGCTACATGGCTAGTACAAGTGCCTCAAAGGACCATGGTGGACCGGAGGGTATGTGCCACTGCCCCTGCAGGTGCCCCAGACAACTTTCACATCAACTAGCCATCAGTCCATTAACACATCTGAGCTGTATTGTGTGCTTCTACACCAATATTTGTCCAAGTTCACCGTCAGTGCTGCTACTAAGCATGCATGTTCAACTGGCCAGGTGTAAGGTTTGCTGTGTTGTGACCCCCCTGTGCTGCTCACCTTGCCTGGTGTCCCTTGAAACACGTAATCGATTTTCAGATGTATGATCGCAATCCCTGTGCCTATGCCTGCGCATACATGTGCATGTCGGCAGCACCAAACGTGTCCTGATTCCAGACGTCCAATGGCCAATGACTGCTGGCAAAGGTGGTCTTGAGGCTCATCCCCCTGCAGAAAGTGCATGAAACACATGATTAATGCTCAATATTCATCTGTGTGTGTCTCTTCAGGCATTACATGACTGGACCATGTCAGAGACGTACATCAGAAATCACACCATCAGTCCGTCTTTCACAGCAACAGTGTGGAACACACTATGTACGGCATGATTTGCAAGAAGCACATGTTCATTAAAGATAAGAAACATACTACACAATGCATAGCAATGAATGTACACATGAATCATTAAACACCCCATCTAGCAAAAGAAGAACAGTGGACAATTACACACCAAGCATCCCCACTAGGGGTGTTAACACAAGTTCCACAGCAGCAGACATGCCACAAATATGACAGTCCATTGCCCTTGTGTATTAGGCTGTTACACCGAATCACCCTTGCGAGCCCATGGATAAGGGAAGCAGGAGTGGCATATGTGAGTCAAGGACCCCAAGCAGCAAACACATACACAAGACAAGCTTAAAGGGCCCAGCTGGAACAGACAGTGGATGCTTTCAAAAGCCACAAAGCACCACACCGTCACATGAAAGCACAATAGACTAGCAATTTTAGACTATATTAACTAATTACACTAACTATGAAAAACCTACTTTACCTATTTAAACTAACTATCAAACAGAAACTTAACTAACTAAACTAAAAGAAAAATCAAACATGGGCACATACGACCCAGGGGGGGAGGGGGCACCCAGGAAGGGGGGTACAGGGTGCTGCTCAACACCCACATGCGATGATGCTGAGGAAAAAAAAAACTTCCATGGGCTCAACGCCTGCACAGCCCAACCTATGTGGGAGATAGATTGTCGTCCGAGTCTGGCTCTTCCTGGAAAGGAGGACGTGGCACAGGTTCATGACCACGCCTAGCCGCAGCTTGCCCCTCGTCGGCAGCAGGTCTGCCGGACGGGTGAGCCTGGTTCTGTGTGGTGATGACATGTAGGTCTGCATGCAGAATCTCCCGTTATACACGTGCTTCCTCTTGCAAGGTAGCACATGTAACACAGAGTTCCTCCTGCAAGGCCTGGCTTGACAACTGCTGCACCTCCCGGCAAGCATGTAGCTCAGCCGAGATGGTATGCTCAAGCTGTGCAAACCTCTCCTCTGCCCGCTCCCTCTGGGACATCAGAAGGACACCCAGAGTGGATCTGAGGGAAGCATACTCCTCCCTCAGGGCCTTCATGTGTGCCTCTGCATGAGCAGCAATTGCTTGATGCAGAGACGACATTTCAGCCTGGCGTGCCCTGTCTGAGGCCACCATGCCCAGCCTGAGTGAGCGGGCCATGGACCGTGCCGCCTGCTGCTGGAGAAGCACCTGCCTAGCAAGGGGGAGCACAGATTAGGCCACACGCTCCAAGCTCTCAGCGATGTTCTGCATTGCTGCCCCCTGCCATTTAGAATGGGCAGTCATGTCTTGCTCCCACTCAGTATAATGTGGTTGCGCGCGGCGACCACATTGCTGGGCTTGACCCCTGCGGGACCCAAGGATCGTGTGTCCTCGTTGTGTTGGCACCGCCCGCGGCTGCACGACTACATGCCCCCGTTGACGTGATGTCCCAGGCACATCAGTGACTGGTGTGCAGGGTGACCCTGCATCCCGGTTCACCACAGGCGGAGGTACCAAGACTGTCTGACCCCTCAGTGCAGGTGTCGCGGACAGAGGAGTGTCCACACCAGAATCACTCATCCCTGACATATGGACCTGATGCTCATCCAACTCGACATGGTCGTCAGAGTGTTCTTCAGGGCTGGACTCATAGGCAGCCAGAGACAAGATGGACTGTAGCACTTGGGGGTTTTCATGGCCTACCACCTCACGCCCCTCACTTGTGCCGGGTTGTTGTAGTGAGAACAACCCTGTGCCTGGCATGACAACGCCATCCTCCGGCTCCATTGCGTCATCATCTTTAAAATAGAGAGAAAAAAGGTCACTACACATGTTAGAAGCACACAACACACACACACACACCGACAACAAACACATCAGGCAGACATGTGAAACACAAAATAGAACCTGGCATGCATGCTGGGTCAACTTGAATTTGCTTCTGTGATTAGACCTGTTGAAAGGTGGCAGTTTGCACTGAAGTGGGTCTATGCAGTGCAGCGAATATGTATGTTACTCACTACCTACATGTACAAGGACTCCATGGTGTGTGTCAGAAAATGAGAAGCCAGTGCAAGGTCAACTTCAGGCATCATGTGCAATGTGCATTCAATGGGTAGCATATCTACAAGCAAAGCACCCCTCCACCCAAGTGCAAAAGCAGGAATGCCTAGCATGGTATCAAAAGGCTGATCATAGATCTGTGTATTGACAGACAGTGTTGACTAGCATCAACAGCTTCATGTGAGTCAAGTGACAACACTGCAAATGATGATGGGACAGTAAGCAGGACACATGATGAAACCTCTGGAGTCCACCCACATGTGAAGAAGACACTACACCAGTTGGACAGAGTCATTGGCCTTTAAACAGGCTGAGGCCTGTGACCCTCACAGATTGTCAGATCCTAAACATGTGTGCAACGCAGTACTGAGCCACAGTTGACATGGGAAGGCAGATGAAATGCCATGCAATTTAGGTCATCCTGGACTTGTATTACAGTCATCATCCAGTCATGGACACATATGGGCATGCGTGGAATGCACATGGAGCATGAATGGGCACTCATGTCCCCGCGGGGCATCTGACCTCTGCACTGTCCAAGTGAGACACCCTGCATCAAGTACTAAGGATGTATCACAGTGGATATGTCTGGCAGATTGGCCGCTGGATGTTAGCATGTACACAGGAGGCATGAACAGGGAAGTACCCAATGGCAATATTGTAGCAGACCAGTGCTAAGGTGGAATTGGGGTGCAGAGCAGGGGTTTGAGGGGCAAGGGAGCATGCCTACATTGGGTACCCCCTTGCAGGCAGAGTACACATGCACGTCAGTCATGCTATGCATAGTTCCTGGGCTGAGAGGGAGCTCACCCCACGCTACATGCAGAAGTGCCAGTGAGCTGGAACATGGACCGGAGGGGCAAACTGGTAACCAGCATGTGAGTAGGATGCAAAAGTGGTGATGTGGACAGTCCCCGTCTGCTCCACATGTCCACCATCCAGCAGAGTAGACATGCATCAGGGAAGCATTGCATTACACAAACATCATAACCATGTACACGTGACATGTAGTGGCAGTCATGCACATCACATCACACAAGTAAAACACACACGTCCTCCACAAACAGGCATCAACACTCACTGGACTGTGCATCAAAGTCCAGCATCTCTCCCACTCCTTCAACCGATTCTGATGGTAAGAACTCTGCAACGAGTGACTCGTGCGGAGTGAGGTCTTCCTCCTCCAGTGCAGGCTCACCACC
This sequence comes from Ambystoma mexicanum, assembly GCF_040938575.1. Classification (NCBI taxonomy): domain Eukaryota; kingdom Metazoa; phylum Chordata; class Amphibia; order Caudata; family Ambystomatidae; genus Ambystoma; species Ambystoma mexicanum. The sequence goes on along the minus strand of NC_090927.1, from coordinate 668,828,944 downwards.
AGTCACCAGAGTCAAGTTGTAATTTGAGGCACACTTAGCCTTAGCGCTGCGTTTGAGGTCGTTCCAACGCTTTTTGCACTCTTGCGCCGTGCGCACCTCATGGCCTAATGCCCTCACATGTTCTGCACCTTGCTTCCAGTGGGTATCACGGTGGGCAGCCATAGTCTGACAATTGGCACCCACTACCATGTCACGGCTGTGGTCCCGCACGTAGTCCATGAGGTAATCCAGTTCCTGGTTGCAGAAAGGCTTATTCCTTGACGTGCAGGAGGTCGTGGCTGTGTGTGAGGTCCCAGCCTGTGCTGCAGGTGCAACCTTGCTCCTCTTGGACTGTGGCGCAGACCCTGGCTGGCTGATGCCGCCCTTGATCAGCATGGCCAGTGGGACCGGTGGATTGAGCCAAGGGAGTGGCAGGTGGAGGGACGACCAAAGGCCTGACTTGCGTCAGTGGCAGCTGGGTGCCGTCTAATGGACCCTGCGCAGCAACATCCGCTGTGGCAGGGTCATTGACCGCGACTGTCCTGGTTGGCAGACTCACAACCAGGGTGTTGTTGGGTGCATCTGCCCCTGCACTTGCCAACACCCGGCTGTTCGGGGCAGCAGATGACATTACTGCCCCAGGGACACGTGTCTTGGTCAGGGCAGCCCTGCGTGCCCCTACGGTTTTCCTCTGGGCCTGTTGGAAATCTTCCAAGGGCTCTTCAATTGCCAACGCAGCCTGCGCTGGCAGACCCTGAGCCTGGGTGGCGGTGTCCACAGCTGAACCTGCAGCTACCACTACCCTTGTGCCCGTGGCAGTTGATGAAACGGACTGCCGGGTCACACGGGCGCCAGTGCCAGATGCAGGAGCTGCATCTCCCAGAACCACAGGGGGTGGTGGCATGACTGCACCGGCACATGGCACAACATCGTGCGCAAGTGGCGCACCCCTGCCTCTTCCCTCTCTGCAGCCACCCTGGACACCCTGGAGTCCCCCTACACCCTGGTCACCCCGGCCACATCCCTGACCATGCCCGCCACGAGGAGTACGCCCAGCTGAGGCGCCCCTCACCTTTGATGGCCTCCCAACCATGGCTCAGATGGAGTAGTGCCGGCACATATGGAGTAGTGCCAATGGGAGCTGTACATTGACCTGGGCAATTGGGGTGAAGGGGGTGGGATGCAAGATGTTAACAGCCCCCCTGCACCTGCAAGGCTGTATGTGACCCCGGTGATGTATTGACGGGTCACGCTATGCTCAGTTACCCCAAAACTGCAGTAAAACCGTGCACGCAACCCTGCAGCCTACGTGCGTGGAATCAACCTCCCGCAGTACGCAGTGGCACCCAGTAATACGAAAAACGCATACGCGTGGGACACGAAGGCTATTATGACCTCGAAAACGGTTGTGATACACAGGGGCACCCGCAGTGGGAAAAATAGCGTGCACGACTCACCGTCTGACTAGCGCGATGCAGAAAAACTTGCGTAGCCAATACCCCCACCAAAAGAAGAGATACGTCCTCGATCGCTGTGAAGATGTGATGGCGCGCGAAACAACACAAAGCAGCTACACACGTCGGTCTCCACGAAAGGCACGTACAGCGAACTGCTGGCCCCTCTCACCTTTAACCCGTGCTGGGGGAAATGCCTGCGCGCGTCACGTCACTTACGCGCGTAGGCCCTTTCCTCGGATTACACGCATTCACACGCGGACGTGCAGTTTTTTCACGCGTGCTGAACCACTATGCCCACGTCATGAGGGAAACGCCCGCGCGCGTATGTGCTTATGCGCTAAGGGCCTTTGGTCCAATGAAAACGCGTACGTGTGTTGACGCGCTTATGCGCTAAAGGCCTTTCCTCCAATTACACGCTGACGTGCAATTTTTTCACGTGCCAAATCACTCCGTATCAAGCTGGCCACGCGAAAACACAAGGAAGACCACGCTCCTGCCCAGAAGGCCGAATTACTGCCCCCCAGGCCCCCGAGCACGCTCCCACCTGCAATCTGCTGCTGCCTGACTGCCTGCTGCCCACATGCCCTGCCATTTGCTGCCTGCATGTCAGCCAGGGGTGCAGGTGCTGTGACCACCCCTGCTGGAACTGAAGACTCCCGACTGGGATTCCATCGCTCCACAGCCCAGCCCCAGGACCCAGTTGCCCACCCACTCCTGCCTCTGGGGTTGCCATGTCCAGCAGAACACCATCGGGCAGCACTGGCAACCCCCAGCCAGAGAGGCAGAAGGCCACCAGCTTCAGTGCCAGGGAAGTTGGGGCAGTATGATGCCCTCTTTGGAAGTTTGTGCTCCGACAATGAAGGACGAACCAGGATCTGCATGGACATCGTGACTGCCATCAAGGCGGAGGGGGTGGCAGTCCGCGATTTACATCATGTCAAGAAGCGCTGGGAGGACTTCAGGTCCAGGACCCTCAACAAGGCCCGGCGCCTCACAAAGGCAGCGGATGCCGAGGGGCACTGGGGCCAGCTGTCGGACCACCAAATGAGGGTCCTGGAACGCATATGCCCAGCACTCTACATCCAGATCCTTGAGAGGCAGACCCGTCTGGAGTCGAGCGGTAAGTGAACATGCAGAGTGATTGGACGCTGTGCATGTCGTGGTGTGCCAGTAGTGTGCAGGTTGCACATGTGTTTTGTAGGGCCATGTAGGGATGTGTATGAACATGGGTGTGAGGCTGCCACATGTGTGTCCTCATTGATGGTGTATGTGTTGGCAAGCATGCTGGACAAATGCAGGTGTGGGAGCACACATGTTTGAATTTCTATGTATGTACATTGGCATGGTTGTGGCATGGATGGTGGTTCCTAATGCATGTATCTGCACTGTGTACATGTGCATGTGTGTGTACTTGACAAGTGTGCAACTGTGATGCAACATGGATGCATGTGACACTGATATGTAAAAGGCTGAATGGCAGATCTGACATGTATGGCGATCTCATCATTGCAACAGTTGGACGAGATGTAGACATGCATGTAAGTGTGGTGGCATGTGTGCATGTCTACTGCACTCCCTGTGTTTCATGTGATGTCTGGCTCACCTTTGGATGCTCATGCTGTTGTATGTGTATGGATGGTGCTGGCTGTTGTGATATGGCTGTGGAATTGCTCATGTGTGTGACTTGAAATGACATGTGTGTTGGGGATTGTGATACCATGTCTGAAGTTTGACACTGCCATTCATGTGCAACTGTCATGTGTGTTTCAGTCCATTGTACAGTGCCCTGATGCCTGTGTCCTATCTCTCCCTGTATGCAGCGTCAACTGATGAAGAGGGCGGAGAGGGTGCTGTGGAGCACAGCGGCAGGGATGGCACCGCCAGCCGGAGACGCAAGGCCCGGCTCCCCTCCCAGGTTGTCATCTCGTCAGGGAGTGAGGAGTCCGGTGCCGCGTCCCAGGCCGCAGCTGCCGAGGGTATGTCCAAGAGGCGGAGGTCGGAGTTGGACTCCTCGGCAGCAGAAGGGGCAGCAGAGACCCCACAAGGTCCGACGGAGGAAGATGGCACGGAGTCATCCATGTTGGTGGGGGTTTGGTGGAGGAGGAGGCCGTGCAAGGGACAGACATGGGGTCTGGAGGTGGGGATTCCACTGCTGCTAGTGGTGCAGTGCAGGGGCAGGGACAGGAGGCAGCACAGGCCACCGGGGAGGTGCCTGTGTGTAATCCTGTCCCCGATCCTGTGACTGCATCATCCTGCACCAGCAGTGATGCCTACGTCCAGACCCGTTTTCAGGGAGGGGATCCGCTTACAACAACTGGCCTTCCTCTCCCTGCGGACGTGGCTATCCGGGACCTGGTTGAGCCTGTCCTGAGTGGGATGGCGTTGCATCAACGGGGCATGCGAGGTGACCTGCAGTGTTTTCGTGAGGACACTGCACGTCATCTCGAATGCCTCGTTGACCGCGTAGACCTACTGGGACAGCTCACCAGGGCCGGATTCCTCCGTTTGCTGGACCTTGTTCCGACCCCCTCCTCACCTGAACCCCCTATGTGCCAGTCGTCCTCCATGCCATCTTCCCACCCATTTATCACCTGGGTACCCTGTGGAGCTGCCTCTGACCCTGCGGAAAGGCTGGTGGAGGACACATCCCTGCCACAGTCGGGAGTCGGACGTCCAGCAGGGGTGGCCACATCAATAACTGCACCCCAGCCGGAGGAGTATGTGCAGGCAGCAAGAGCCAGGGCACAGGCACAGGCACAGCAGCAGCAGCAACAAGGTGGGAGCTATGATGGCTCGGGGCCTTCAACATCGGAGGGGCAGGCATCGGCCAGAGGGCAGGAGGAACCAGGACTGGAAGTGTCTTCCGTGTGGCAGCAGTTAGGCCATGCTATAGATGCCGAGCGGCAGCGGGCAGAAGAGGCACGGCTCACAATCGTCAGGGCGGATAACTCCATGCGTAGGGCTCTGAGGCGGGCCGAGTGCCTCAAGGCAATTCGCAGGGACCTGGAGGTCCAGATGTCATCGTCCCTGCGAACCCTCGGGGCCATGGAGGAGGACCGCCTCCGGGACATCGAGCAGGAGTTCGATGATGCCCTGGTCCGGGAAATCGGGAAGTGAGCCGTCGGACTAGCCCGCTGCCATTGTAAATAGTTTTTAGAGTTAGGTTATCTTTCCTTTTCTTTTATATTTTGGTTGCGCTTGGACAATGCACCACGTTTTTGTATATAGTTTTTTATTAGGTAGTATTTTTGGTAGGTTTCATCTCATCAGTTGGGCTCATGGACCCTGGATTGTTCATTTGTACATAGTTCACCATTGGATTATTCACATTTTTTTTATTTTCACCATGGAGCAATGGATTTCACTTTCTTTTTTCCCTTGGATTTGCTTTGTTGGACTGTGACTTTGAACACCATTTCTTTTGGATTTCTTTGGATTATGATTTCTTGTTTTTTATTCGTTTACGGACATGCAGCATTTCTTTAATTATTCCCATCGTTGTGTTTTTTTTAAAAATTACATTCATGTTGTGTTTAATACATTTTTTTCTTCATACTTCGATGTGTGGTATTATCTCATTGGTTTCATGCATGTCATGATATGGGTTTTCACATTCACTTGCACCCATTGTGTGTGTGTGACGGACATGTGTTCATTTACATACTTGCCTTCGGGGTTGTATCATGTAATTGCCTTTTCTATGTGGGTGGATGCAATACTTGGTTGGGTATTTGGGCTGGGGAGGCTGGCCATAAGGGCCATGATTGAGGATTGTCATGACGTGGGGCAGGGGGGCATGAGTGGGACATGAGTGGGGGCCTGCTGGCAGGTGCCCTGCACTGCTGGGGGATGGGGGTGCAGGGGGACATGAGTGGGGGCCTGCTGGCAGGTGCCCCACACTGCTGGGGGGTGGGGGTGCAGGGGGACATGAGTGGGGGCCTGCTGGCAGGTGCCCCGCACTGCTGGGGGGTGGGGGTGTAGGGGGAAATGAGTGGGGGCCTGCTGGCAGGTGCCCTGCACTGCTGGGGGGTGGGGGTGCAGGGGGACATGAGTGGGGGCCTGCTGGCAGGTGCCCTGCACTGCTGGGGGGTGGGGGTGCAGGGGGACATGAGTGGGACATGAGTGGGGGCCTGCTGGCAGGTGCCCTGCACTGCTGAGGGGTGGGGGTGCAGGGGGACATGAGTGGGGGCCTGCTGGCAGGTGCCCCACACTGTTGGGGGGTGGGGGTGAAGGAGGACATGAGTGGGGGCCTGCTTGCAGGTTCCCTGCACTGCTGGGGGGTTGGGGCGTAAGGGGACATGAGTGAGACATGAGTGGGGGCCTGCTGGCAGGTTCCCCGCACTGCTGGAGGGTGGGGGTGCAGGGGGACATGTGTGGGGGCCTGCTGGCAGGTGCCCCGCACTACTGGGAGGTGGGGGTGCAGGGGGACATGAGTGGGGTCCTGCTGGCAGGTGCCCTGCACTGCTGGGGGGCGGGGGTGCAGGGGGACATGAGTGGGGGCCTGCTGGCAGGTGCCCTGTACTGCTGGGGGTTGGGGGTGCAGGGGGACATGAGTGGGGGCCTGCTGGCAAGTGCCCTATACTGCTGGGGTGGGGGTGAAGGGGGACATGAGTGGGGGCCTGCTGGCAGGTGCCCCGCACTGCTGGGGTGTGGGGGTGCAGGGGGACATGAGTTGGTGATCAGTAGTGCTAGCTGACATGTGGCTTGGCTGGGGGGCATGCCCATGGTGGATGGGCTGCCTGCGGGACATGACCAGGGGTGCTGGGTAGTCCCCTGTTGTGTGGGGTGCCTGCAGGGGACGTGGAGGGTGTAGAGGGAACACCTGGGAGGACCCACACTGCCAATTCACGTGTAGGACTCCCTGCGCACCCCTGAAATACACGTACCCCACTCGCACAGGGCCAATCGCGTGTGAAAACTCCCGTGAAGCCCAGTAATACACGTACCCCACTCGCACAGGGCCAATCGCATGTGAAACTTCCCACAAACCCCAGTAATACACGTACCCCACTCGCACAGGGCCAATCGCTTGTGAAACTTCCCACGAACCCCAGTAATACACGTACCCCACTCACACAGGGCCAATCGCGTGTGAAACTTCCCGCAAACCCAGTAATACACATACCCCACTCGCACAGGGTGAATCGCGTGTGAAAATTCCCGCAAACCCCAGTAATACATGTACCCCACTCGCACAGGGCCAATCGTGTGTGAAACTTCCTGCGAACCCCAGTAATACACGTACCCCACTCGCACAGGCCCTTTCGCGTGTGAAACTTCCCACGAACCCCAGTAATACACGTACCCCACTCGCACAGGACCTTTTGCGTGTGAAACTTCAAACGCAACCCCGAAATACACGTACCCTGCTCATATCGCGTGTGAGACTTCACGTGAACCCCAGTAATACACGTACTCCACTCGCACAGGCCCTTTCGCGTGTGAAACTTCCCGCGAACCCCAGTAATACACATACCCCACTCGCCCAGGGCCAATCGCATGTGAAACTTCCCGCGAACCCCAGTGATATACGTACCCCACTTGCATAGGGCCAATCGCGTGTGAAACTTCCCGCGAACCCCAGTAATACACGTACCCCACTCACACAGGGCCAATCACGTGTGAAACTTCCCACGAACCCCAGTAATACACGTACTCCATTCGCACAGGCCCTTTTGTGTGTGAAACTTCCCGCGAACCCCAGTAATACACGTACCCCACTCGCACAGGCCCTTTCGCGTGTGAAACTTCCTGTGCACCCCCGAAATTCAAGTACCCTGCTCATATGGCATATGAGACTTCACGCGAACCCCAGTAATACACGTACCCCACTCGCACAGGGCCAATCACGTGTGAAACTTCCCACGAACCCCAGTAATACACATACCCCATTCGCACAGGCCCTTTTGCGTGTGAAACTTCCTGCGAACCCCAGTAATACACATACCCCACTCGCACAAGCCCTTTCACGTGTGAAATTTCCCGCGCACCTCCGAAATACACGTACCCTGCTCATATCACATGTGAGACTTCACGCGAACCCCAGTAATACATGTACTCCACTCGCACAGGCCCTTTCACGTGTGAAACTTCCAGCGAACCCCAGTAATACACGTACTCCACTCGCACAGGCCCTTTCACGTGTGAAACTTCCCGCGAACCCCAGTGATACACGCACCCCACTCGCACAGGGCCAATCGCGTGTGAAAATTCCCACAAACCCTAGTAATACACGTACCTCACTCGCACAGGGCCAATCACGTGTGAAACTTCCCACAAACCCCAGTAATACACGTACCCACTCGCACAGGCCCTTTCACGTGTGAAACTTCCCGCGAACCCCAGTAATACACATACCCCACTCGCACAGGCCCTTTTGCGTGTGAAACTTCCTGCGCACCCCCGAAATACACGTACCCTGCTCATATCGCGTATGAGACTTCACACGAACCCCAGTAATACACGTACCCCACTCACACAGGCCCTTTCGCATGTGAAACTTCCCGCGAACCCCAGTAATACACATACCCCATTCGCACAGGCTCTTTTGCGTGTGAAACTTCCCGCGAACCCCAGTAATACACATACCCCACTCGCACAGGGCCAATCGCGTGTGAAACTTCCCATGAACCCCAGTAATACACGTACCCCACTCGCACAGGGCCAATCACGTGTGAAACTTCCCGCAAACCCCAGTAATACACATACCCACTCGCACAGGCCCTTCCGCGTGTGAAACTTCCCGCGAACCCCAGTAATACACATACACCACTCGCACATGCCCTTTTGTGTGTGAAATTCCCGCGCACCTCCGAAATACACATACCCTGCTCATATCACATGTGAGACTTCACGCGAACCCCAGTAATACATGTACCCCACTCGCACAAGCCCTTTTGCGTGTGAAACTTCCCGCGAACCCCAGTAATACACATACCCCATTCGCACAGGCCCTTTCACGTGTGAAACTTCCCGCGAACCCCAGTGATACACGCACCCCACTCGCACAGGGCCAATCGCATGTGAAACTTCCCGCGAACCCCAGTAATACACGTACCCCATTCGCACAGGCCCTTTTGCGTGTGAAACTTCCTGCGAACCCCAGTAATACACGTACCCCACTCGCACAAGCCCTTTCATGTGTGAAACTTCCCGCGCACCTCCGAAATACACATACCCTGCTCATATCACATGTGAGACTTCACGCGAACCCCAGTAATACATGTACCCCACTCGCACAGGCCCTTTCACGTGTGAAACTTCCCGCGAACCCCAGTAATACACATACCCCACTCGCACAGGCCCGTTCACGTGTGAAACTTCCGGTGAACCTCAGTAATACACGTACCCCATTCGCACAGGGCCAATCGCGTGTGAAACTTCCCGCAAACCCCATTAATACACATACCCCACTCGCACAGCCCCTTTCGCGTGTGAAACTTCCTGCGAACCCCAGTAATACACGTACCCCACTCGCACAGGCCCTTTTGCATGTGAAACTTCCCGCGCACCCCCGAAATACACGTACCCTGCTCATATCGCGTATGAGACTTCAAGCGAACCCCAGTAATACACGTACCCCACTCGCACAGGCCCTTTCACGTGTGAAACTTCCCGCGAACCCCAGTAATACACGTACCCCACTTGAACAGGGCCAATCGTGTGTGAAACTTCCCGCAAACCCCGGTAATACACGTACCCCACTTGCACAGGGCCAATCGCATGTGAAACTTCCGGTGAACCCCAGTAATACACGTACCCCACTCGAACAGGGCCAATCACGTGTGAAACTTCCCGCAAACCCCGGTAATACACGTACCCCACTTGCACAGGGCCAATCGCATGTGAAACTTCCGGTGAACCCCAGTAATACACGTACCCCACTCGCACAGTACCAATTGCGTGTGAAACTTCCCGCGAACCCCAGTAATACACATACCCCAATCGCACAGGCCCTTTCGCGTGTGAAACTTCCCGCGAACCCCAGTAATACATGTACCCCACTCGCACAAGCCCTTTCGCATGTGAAACTTCCCGCGCACCCCCGAAATACACGTACCCTGCTCATATCACATGTGAGACTTCACGCGAACCCCAGTAATACACGTACCCCACTCGCACAGGCCCTTTCACGTGTGAAACTTCCAGCGAACCCCAGTAATACACGTACCCCACTCGCACAGGGCTAATCGCGTGTGAAACTTCCCGCGAACCCCAGTAATACACGTACCCCCCTCGCACAGGGCCAATCACGTGTGAAACTTCCCGCGAACCCCAGTAATACATGTACCCCACTCACACAGGGCCAATCGCGTGTGAAACTTCCCGCGAACCCCAGTAATACACGTACCCCACTCGCACAAGCCCTTTCGCGTGTGAAACTTCCCGCGAACCCCAGTAATACACATACCCCACTCGCACAGGCCCTTTAGCGTGTGAAACTTCCCGCGCACCCCCGAAATACACGTACCCTGCTCATATCGCGTATGAGACTTCATGCGAAACCCAGTAATACACATACCCCACTCGCACAGGCCCTTTCGCATGTGAAACTTCCCGCGAACCCCAGTAATACATGTACCCCACTCGCACAGGGCCAATCGCGTGTGAAACTTCCCGCGAACCCCAGTAATACACATACCCCACTCGCACATGGCCAAACGCATGTGAAACTTCCTGTGAACCCCAGTAATACATGTACCCCACTCGCACAGGGCCAATTGCGTGTGAAACTTCCCACAAACCCCAGTAATCTATTTTTTGATTTCAGAAATGTATGTTTTTAATTGATTGATTTGTGTCATTTCTATAGTGCACCAATACCCTATAGTCTCTCTGAGCACTGGAGACCGAATTTCCTCGAAAAAAAATGTTGTTTATAATGAATTGTGAAATCCATAATAGCTGTTTCACTTTGGATTTCAAATGGAAGACCATTTCAAATGTTTGCATCTTGGAACACAAAATGATTCCCACTCTTGGTGATCATTTTTCTTTTTTGTTTAAATATTTTTATGAAGGTTCGTAAGCATATAAGGCTCATACAATAAATACAAGAACAAGTAAAAAGAATGTATGTAATAGAATAAGTAATCCAAAGCGGATTTAAACAGTATAATAGCCTCATATGATGTTACATACATGCTATATCCTAATGCATAAATTGCAATTCAAAATGAGCTCATAGATGTATAAAACATATATCATAGACTTAAACAGACAGAGATGCACAGGACTAACATGAACAGGGGCAGGGGATGATGTTCTCAAAAATGTATATTGACAACACATTAACATCTTTCCTATCAATTAAAAGTTGCGTTTTTAAAGTATTCCACAAATGACTGCCATTTTAATGTGTGCTTAAACTGTAAGAATGGCAACCTAGCATTACATGTTTCCATTCTATGGATGTTATGCACAGAGTTCCACCATATTATAAAATGTAAACACTTGAGATATTTCCAGTTGGAGCTGATTGTTTGGATTGCTATTGCAAATTAAGAGGTCAAACAGATTGCATTTAATTTGATCAATTGCTGGCTGAACAGCTGTGCTACAAATGTAGAGAAAGGAAAGGCAGAAATCTTGTTGTACTTGAAAAATACACTTGAGAGTTTTACAAGCCATTTCCCAGAACACTTTAACATGGATACATTCGTAAAATATATGTTTGAAAGAGCCTTGAGTACAAAGACAACTCCAACTGTTGTCATTTTGAGAGAATCCTCCTTTGAAAAGAATTAGTGGAGTGATCAAGGCCCTATGATGGAAGAAATACAATGTTTGGAGTAAACTCGCCGAAATAATAGCTTTAGATATATTTTTCCACACAGATGGCCATATTAGTTGGGAATCAGTTAGGGAACAATCTTGTTTCCATGCCACTTGACACTTCCACGGAATTACATTTGTTAACATGGATATACATATCTTATAAAACATAGCGGCTGTAATATTTGAGTTAGACATATGTTGCAATCTGTCAGCATGATAGAGATTAGCTTTACATGTTAATAAATCATGGTGTTCTGCATTTGCATCAATCAAACTTAAATATTGCAGCATAAAAACCATCGGTATATGATATCTGGTTATCATTTCACTGAAGGTGAGTGGGATTCCTTGAATGAACAGCTGCCCGACATATTTAATACCGAGAGAGAGCCATGGTTTCCAGCATATTATTCTTTTGTTAACCTTTATCGGGGATTTATCCAAATATATTGTTATACGAATTGGGACATTTTAGTAATAGATGGCAATAAATAGGATTGAAGATATATAACAGAAATATTAATATTAGCACTGGTAAAAAATCTATTGTTACCCTTAATATAAGCACAATCCATAAGGATATGGGGGGAATCCAACGCCCTCTCCAAAAGAAGCCAATTAGGTAAATTTGGATCAGTGGGAGTGAACCACAATTGGGATTGACTTAGTACGAACGCCATATGGTATTTTTTGAAATCTGGAAAGCCAACTCCACCATTTGTTCTAAGATTTTTAAGTTTACATAGTGAAATTATGCGTTTCTTTTTCCCCCAGAGAAATTTGAGAATGCAGGGAAACAGAGATTTAAAGAATGATATCGGAAAGGAAATAGGGAGCATATATAAAGTACAAAGTATAATTGTGATGATGCTCATTTTGATAGTTTCAAGCCTACCCCACCATGATAGATAAAGGGAGGACATTGAACTAGTAAGCTCCTTCACTCTAGTCAGGACTTTTGTAGTATTTTGTTTAATAATATCCTTAATTGAGGATCCTATATGGATACCAAGATGCTTAATACCTGCGGGACACCATTTCATTTAAGAGCTTAAACAGTGATGTTTGGTACCGTGTATGTTCAATGGAAGGATTTCTGATTTATCTGTGTTAAGCTTGTATCCTGAAGCTAAAGAAAAAAGTGTGATAATGTGGCGCCAATGATGCAAACAGAAGTCTGTTTTATTCAGAAGCACTAAAACATCATCTGCATACACAGCAGTCTTAATCGGAATATCCCCATAATGAATACCGGTTATATTGCCTTGTTGTCTAATCACTTCTAGGAAACGTTCCAGTGTAAGAATAAAGAGAAGGGGGGAAGGGGACAGCCTTGGTGAGTACCAATGTGAAGAAAGAAAAAGGAGGACATATGACTATTTATAAAACCTGATGTTTTAGGATTAGAGTACAGCAATTTAAACATAGATATAAAAGGATCAGGAATCCCATTCCATTTCAGAGCCTCAAACATATTTATTCCTAAGGAAGTCAGGATCATGGGTACTATAGTGTAGTGCTTCAGAAGAATATAGTTTTTGATAGAAATTTGAGAAGGCTTGTAAAATTCCTTTATCACTAAAGACTCTGTTGCCATTATGATCTTTAATCACAGCAATCTTGGCTTTATCCCTTTTCGGTTTAAGATAGGATGCTAGTGATTTACAAGATGTATTAGAAAATGGATACATTTTGGATTTGCACTTTAGAAGATTGGCACATGAATATTGTGCAGCCAAGTTATTATGGTGTATTCTAAGTCTACTCATTTTTTGGAGTATAGAGGCAGAGATAGTGCGTATGTATTCAGTATCTGGAGATTTTAATTGTTTTAAGAATATTATGTTTCTTTTTTGAGTTTTTCCGTTTAATAGCAGAGTAAGATATGGTGTGCCCTCTTAATACAGCTTTATAGCAGTCCCAGTTGTTATCTATGAATGTGTCTGCATTTAGGTTTTCAGAAAAGAAATGGGTGTGCTGCTACTGGACACATTTAGTAAATTGTTCATCTTTCAAGAGGGCTGAATTAAATCTCCATCTTGTATGTTGATATACATTTTGTAGATTAGATAGTTGAATATGAACAGGAGCATGGCCTGACAGAGTTATAGATTCTATCTTGGCATCTAGCAAATGGATAGTCAAGGATTTGGAAATAAAGACATAGGGCCTCATTACACGGAAGGCGGTAATGGTTAACGGCCACAGTTAATGGTAACGGTGACCGTTAACCATTACCGCCTTACTACGAGGTCCCATAGCGGGTTGGTGCTTTAACGCCTGCTTTTTGCAGGCGTTAAAAACCAACCCGCTAAGGGACCTCGGAGCTAATTACGGCACCGCAAAATTGCGGTGCCGTAATTAGCGCCTTCCCCATTCCCGAAGAGCCCTATGGGGCAGAAATGGGAATGGGGAAGGGCAATAGCGGAAGGGGGATTTACCGCCCCTCCAACCTTGGAATGGGGCGGTAAATCCCCTTTCCGCCAAGGGGGTTGCCGGTATTTTACCGGCATGAGCCATGGCACTAAAAGCGCCATGGCTCACCGCCTTCCGTGTAATGAGGCCCATAATCAATTCTTGGGAAGGAGTAAAAGATGTATTCCAAATCAAAGAGATAAGCCATGCACCATGCATCAGTAAGTCCTAATTCAGAAACAAAGTTGGCAAATTGCAAATGAGAGTTGGTTGTTTTAAAACGTACATTTGATTTCCTATCAAGAAGGGTATCTATGATCTCATTACAGGCACCACAAACAATGAGGTTATTAGGGCTAGAATTGAAGATATCATTTCTCAACTGAATCAAAAAAGCAGGGTCTGGATTGGTAGGACCGTAAACATTTAAAATAGAGTATTCAGTAGAATCAATAAGGAGCTTAATCAGAACCCATCTTCCCACATCATCCGATTCTGTGGAGATAAACTTACATTGGAGAAGTTTATTGATAAGGGTAATAACTCAATTTTTCTTTCCATTCACCACGCTCAAGAAGACTCGACCTTTCCATAAACATTTCAATTTAGCGCCTTCTGCTTGAGAGAGGTGAGATTCTTGTAAACAAGCAATGGAAGGTTTAGCTCTGTTAAGATGGGAAAGAATTTTCTGGCGTTTGATAGGATTATGCAGTTACATGTAGTTTTGTTGAATGACATAGGTAGCTGTCAGGATGGTGTACGCAAACTTATAGTCTATATTGACAGACCATTGCATTAATATACTAACAGGGAAGAGACATGAGGAAAAGAGAAAGACAAACAAAAACAACATGGAATTATGTAACTTCCAAGAGAACAAAATGATGATGACAAAAGTAGTGGCTAACAGGAAACAGTCACTCCAAATCATGTCTGAGTTGAGATGGTAAGTAGTAGGGGTGGAGAACCAGACCCAGAAGGGCTCACCCTGTGCCCCACTCACCAAGACATTGAATGCATATATGCAGATGTTGATAACCTAAGGCATATGAATTGGAAATGTGCACCCGGGTGCTCCATTAGCCTTGCATACACATAAGTGTCATAGCAAACATTCAAAGCACAAGTGTTTATGCATAACAGGAGATTACACACTCATCCAAGTTACACTTGAGGCATTCCAGACCAGTAAAAAACTGACCTGGATATTACATACATACCATTTATACTAAAAATATACATACCGACGGTTTACAGCTCACTGTCCAACTCATATAGTGGTTCTTAAGGGCTATACAAGACATAACGAGTTATTTGCCGATTACGAAGGCATCCAAAGATACCATGAGACCCATTTCTTGTGATAAGGACCACTCGTTCACAGTATCGCTTATGACAGGCACCCTTTATTTGGCAGATCGCTGTTGCAGGGTGCACTGATCGGGTGCACTGATGGGTAAAGCATGGTAAAAGGCCATTCGCCAATGTAGCAGGTATCCAATGAACTCCTGAGATCCACCTCATACGATGGGAATTTGAATGCCCAATACACAATATGAGGTAGATTGCTGTGGCAATTAGTGAAGGACTGAGCAACCAAATTATTACTTACCAAAACTATCATTTTTCCATAAAACCTTTAGCGCATTACAGAGCAAACAAAGCACGGCTCACTGCAATGATGTCACACGCCCATGCATGTGCTGTCAAATGTAAGATCAAGAACATAAACACTACCCCGAAATGGCAACGGCGTGCCACATGTTGCTGTGGTGCCCGGGATCTACCCTGTAGAACAGGCACGGCTGCCTTGCACACCCAGGAAAAGTGATCTGGCAGCCCACACCTTCCACATGTCCTTCCAGCCTCTGGACACTCCGCGGGGTGGGGAAGGTTGTACCCACACTTCTGGCACGACACACCAGCTCTTCCAGCTCTGTCATGGGGTCCAGCACAGGTCTTCTGATGCTTCTTCCACCTCGCCACATGGCACACACTTCCTCTGTCTTGACTGGACGGGACCAAGCCTCCATCCTGGCTGCCCGAGCCTCGGACACCTCATGGCACCGCCCCAGCTCAAGAATGTGGGGCAATATGGTGCCCGGCTCTCTTAGCACCTGCCGTCTCAGCTTGCCGGAGGACATTGCTTGGATAAGCATTGTTCTTATCATGTCCTCTGCATCACCCCATGCACCTGCCAGCGACAGGTGCCTGAGGCGGCCAGAAAAAGTGTCCAAAGTCTCATCTTCCTTTTGCCTTGCAGACAGCATCACAAATCTTTCGTAGTCCGTGTTGGCAAGGGGCAGAAAATGAGCCTGGAGTGCTGTCTTGCCGCCGCAAAGGTGCCATCTGCTGTTTGTAGCGACTCAAAGATCTCCTGTACCGAAGGTCCTGCCGAATACAGCATGGTTGCCAGCATGCTGTCATCATCCGTCACTTGTGCGGCCCTGAAATACATGTCGAGGCGGTCATCTCAACTTTTCCATCTGGGCCCCAGGCTGGATGGTGGACCCGAGACATCGAATTCAGGAATAGGCTGTAGAGCCGCTGGGGCTTGTGCTTGGGCCATGACGGGAGGTAGTGGCTGAACAACCGGTTGTGCTGCTGGTGGCGCCTGAGGTAATGGAGCCTGACCTCCTGCTAGGGCCTGAGGAGGCTGCTGTTGAGCTGCTGGTTGCCTGCCGTCCTGAGGAGGCTGCTGTTGAGCTGCTGGTTGGCCACCGTCTTGATCACCAGGCCCGTTCATGGGCTTGAGCGCACAGGCACCCCCAGCGTGGATCTTGGGGGCCGCAACTTAATCCCACCACCACAGCACAGTTCTGACACACACACCCAGGCAAATGAAATGCCCAACCTGGTAATGAGGATGATGAAGGCAGAGTATCCACCCCCACAGAATGTCTCATGCACAAACACAGCAGCTGGACACGATGATGAAAAGGATGAAGAATATGAAGTCCCCAGCTGCAGCAGTTTACAATGATGTAGGCACGGATGCTCCAAAACTTGAGCCAAGGAGATTTTGGGCTAAGCAGGCCCAGCCATTGTAGCCCTCCACCTCGCTTTCACTCGACGTAGGAGGCCCAAAAATCACAAAAAAATCGAAAATCGGGCATGGTTGCGCAGATATGACTGCCTGCTAACAGTTTGTCCAAAGATTTGGCCTGGATGCCTCTTACCGTGCAAACCGGAGCCCGGTGAGTTTCCACGGCTGAAATTCAAAATGGCCACCTGCCGCGTGGTAAATGCACAGTCTACGGCATGAAACGAAAACCCCAACAATCTCTGCTTCAAGAAGAAAAATTGACGTGACTTTCACCGCTGGGCCCAGGCATTCCACTGACCTCATCGCCACTGTTGTTGGTGTCCCATGACCCCCACTTGTGATGCCCGTAAACCCCCAACACATACAGACAGACACAGACACGTCTGTACTGCTCAGGCTTCCCGGTCGCACTGACGCGGCCGGGAACACCCCTTTTATTTAATACAGAATACACTGACAATGAAAGTAAAACAATAAAGATAAAGGAGTTCATTAATTACAGAATGAATTTTGTGGTTTATGTTATTATATGTGTATGCCAGAAATTGTATGCAGGAAGTACTATTAGACAATTACGGATGAGGATCAGAGAACACATAGCGAGTGTAAGGAGGATAGCTTATGGGCAAGGCGTTCACCTTGGAAGCAAGACGATGCTGTGCAAGGCAGGTACGATCCCCAGGTCCGCGCTTAGAAACCTCTGGGTATTAAGCGCGTTATAAAGAACCAATTACAATTGAGCAGTCAAAATCACAAACTGCCATTGGCAACTCATTGACAGGAATGCCACCAGTTGGCAGATAACATAGACTTAAGTTTTATAAGCCCCATGAGGGTCAGGCAAAGCAAGAGAGGAGGGGATTGAGGTGTATATGCTACTTACGGTGTGTGAAGTTCGGTCTCAATTCCGAGCATGAAATTAATGTATTCCTGTAAATACCAAGACATTAAGGGGCCGATTCATGGAACAAACGTGCGCCGAAAATCCCAGCGCAAGCAGACGCAAGGAGGCGTAAGCGTGATTCAACAAAGGCGTTGCTCTATTTTCCCACTGGTTGTGCGCCAAATCCGTGCAGGGCGCACGCTGGCGCACACGTCTCCAAACAGCGTGGGCTAAGCACACAGCGAAAGCGCACATAGCACGGCGCACACAACAAAAGTAGGCGGTACAGGGGGCGTAACACGCGGAATGGGGAATAACGCGTGAAAAAGAAGGCGTAACTGGGGAAGTACTGCAGGGAACTGCACGGAACGCCCACATGCATGCGAACAACCCGTATTCATGGATTCGAATACGGGAAACCCGCGCATGGCAAAAGATGCGCAAAGGCGTCACCGCATCCGCCACAGGAAGGTAGGCGGCAGCGTCCCGCGCAGAGTATAAAAGTGCGCGCAAACAACAAACACGTATATTCAGCTACGATGAATGCCCCATTTGTCGCAGCACTGATCGCAGGACACCGCAGGAGGAGGAGAATAGCCAGGGCATGCATTTTTTCACCACGGACAAGCCTTTTTGGGATGCCTGATGACCAGGTCTATGGCAGGTATATGTTTCCAGCCCGTATCATCCTAGACCTGGTCAGGGAATGGGGAGATGACCTAACATCCCCCACCCTCTGCTCCCAAGCATTGAGCCCCTTGGAGAAGGTGCTCAATGTCCTGCATTTTTTGTTGGCCATTGGGTCTTTTCAGCGGACTACTGCCATAGTGGGGGGGGCTCACATGTCACGCAGTCACGCTGCCTATACCAGTTCTTGGCAATCATGACTGCACGCCCCTCAGTCCGCAGGCACATATACATGCCCAGAACACCCACAGAAAGGCAGGCCATTGTCCAGGACTTTTACAGGGTGGCACACTTCCCCAAAGGGCTCGGTGCCATAGATTGCACCCATGTGGACCTACGCCCACCTAGGGCCACTGAGCACATCTACCGAAACCGCAAGCACTGGTATTCCATCAATGTACAGGTGGTATGCGATGCAAAGGGAATCATCACCTCTGTCTATGCAAACTACCCTGGCTCCACCCATGACAGTTTCATATACAGAATGTCCGCCCTGAGCCGGGCCTTGGAAGCTGGCCAGCATGGCGACACATGGCTCCTAGGTGAGTACAAATGCCCGTGCACATGCATGCATTTCTCACACACACACACAAAAACACAAACCCCAATAATCACAACCATTATCACCTCTACAGGGGACAGTGCCTACCCTCTGAGCAACCACATGATGACGCCAATCCGAAACCTCACCACACCACCCCAGGTAAGATACAACACGGCCCATATTGAAACCAGGGCCATAGTGGAGTGCACATACGGAGTGCTCAAGTCACGCCTCCGCTCCCTTGACCGCTCTGGTGGGCAGCTACTCTATGCACCCCCAGTAGTGTGCAGGATCATTGTGGCAGCATGTGTCCTGCACAATGTAGCAACACGGCAGGGCGTACCGGTGGACATGGTGGTGCCCCCACATCCCCAACCACAGGCACAGGCGCTGCCCATGGGAGGGGATAGGGCACGTGGCGAGGAAGCACGGACCCAGCTTGTGGACAGATTTTTCACCTAAACTCCCCAGTGCTCAGTGCACAGCACAGTGAACAGCCATTGTGTGTGATGCACACCCTGAGCATGACATCTAAGCGACAAACTATATAAAAAACCAAATTAGGCATTTACAGGATCCACAAATGGTCAGAGAACATGTGCTGCAGGGACACAGTGGGCACCAGAAGGCAAACAGAGTGTTCACGTGGACATGGAAGGGTGGTTGTACATGTAGTGGATCGTAGTGCGAGCGTGTGGGTCAGTAGGGACATGCACTCAACATATGCATGTGAAATCAAGTGACCATCAGTGTCATCTACACATCACATGTGAACATTCACCATGTGTATAGCCCAGCATGTCAAACCACAACTATCCCCTCACACCTGAAAGGTAAACACAACACATGAACAGGCATTGATCAGCAGAATACATCATGTACATAGGAAAGCACAATTACAATTTCAGAGTGCCCATCACACTGCAGGGCAAGGCAACTATCAACAACAAACCCCCCCTCTCCCTCACAAATCACCACGACCCACTGAACAACTGCATCTGGGTCATTCATCGTACATCTTTGAATTCCACCTCGCCACAGGATCACCCTTCCCCTTTATCACCATCTCCCACCTTGTGTGTAAAAAGTTGCCAGCACCCTCAGAGTCCACCTAGATTTGCAAAAGCACAAAATCCAAGAGAACTCAAAGCAGGACAACACAGAAGCCAAGCAAATACCCTGCAGGCAGTAAAACAAACCAGAACAGCCTCCAGTAGATAATTTCAAGTAGCAGTACGCCACAAAGGCCAAGTACGACCACAAAGATGTCAACAGCCAAGGTAGCACAGTAAAACAATGTCACTACAGGATCTGAACCATGTGTGGTACATGCAACACAAACGGATGTCTACTGTCACAGCTCCCGTGTACAGGTGCAGGAGTGGCACAAAACAACCACCCCCAGCGTGGTCTGGGTGCCTGCAAGGTCTAACTCACACAGGCCTCTGAGACCCTGGAGGGGAAGGAGGGTCAGGGATATGCAGTCGGCACAGGCATTGGCATACTGGAAAACGGGAATGAGGGGCAGGAGAGGGGAGTAGGATTGACACGGGAAAGTAGGGAATGCACCAAAATGTAGTACACACATTAACACACACACAAATCGACAAAACTTGTTCACATGCACATAGCAGCAAATTACTCAAATGGAAGTCAAAGAGAAACTTATCTCTGGGGTGAGTACTGGCCTCCTGCCTGCGCACTCTCCGGTCCAGTAACAAGAGCAGTTCAATGCTGCAAAGAGAGCCACAGTTAATAATCTGTGCGTGCTCAAAACACACAAACACACTACCAAATATGTAACAAAAAGTAACAAAATACACTACAAACAGACAAACCTGTGTGGATGCTTCATACCCATACGTAACATTACCCCTCTCATGGTTCATACACAGTCAATGCAGTAAGTCAGGCACCGGTGGGTACGTGGCAAATGGAACACCAATGTGTCACGATTCACACAACATGCAATGTTCCCTGTGCAAGCAGACAAATGCATATAGCAAGGTCTGACTTCAGAACAAGTCCTGTACCACCATGACCAAAATAAAGTAGCCAGTGCATGTATCAATTTCTACTTGGAAATGAAATGCAGTGCGCCCGAGTCTGTCCCTTGCTGTCTGTCCCTGTGAGCTGCTTCATTCCATGTCTCGGAATGCTACATGGCTAGTACAAGTGCCTCAAAGGACCATGGTGGACCGGAGGGTATGTGCCACTGCCCCTGCAGGTGCCCCAGACAACTTTCACATCAACTAGCCATCAGTCCATTAACACATCTGAGCTGTATTGTGTGCTTCTACACCAATATTTGTCCAAGTTCACCGTCAGTGCTGCTACTAAGCATGCATGTTCAACTGGCCAGGTGTAAGGTTTGCTGTGTTGTGACCCCCCTGTGCTGCTCACCTTGCCTGGTGTCCCTTGAAACACGTAATCGATTTTCAGATGTATGATCGCAATCCCTGTGCCTATGCCTGCGCATACATGTGCATGTCGGCAGCACCAAACGTGTCCTGATTCCAGACGTCCAATGGCCAATGACTGCTGGCAAAGGTGGTCTTGAGGCTCATCCCCCTGCAGAAAGTGCATGAAACACATGATTAATGCTCAATATTCATCTGTGTGTGTCTCTTCAGGCATTACATGACTGGACCATGTCAGAGACGTACATCAGAAATCACACCATCAGTCCGTCTTTCACAGCAACAGTGTGGAACACACTATGTACGGCATGATTTGCAAGAAGCACATGTTCATTAAAGATAAGAAACATACTACACAATGCATAGCAATGAATGTACACATGAATCATTAAACACCCCATCTAGCAAAAGAAGAACAGTGGACAATTACACACCAAGCATCCCCACTAGGGGTGTTAACACAAGTTCCACAGCAGCAGACATGCCACAAATATGACAGTCCATTGCCCTTGTGTATTAGGCTGTTACACCGAATCACCCTTGCGAGCCCATGGATAAGGGAAGCAGGAGTGGCATATGTGAGTCAAGGACCCCAAGCAGCAAACACATACACAAGACAAGCTTAAAGGGCCCAGCTGGAACAGACAGTGGATGCTTTCAAAAGCCACAAAGCACCACACCGTCACATGAAAGCACAATAGACTAGCAATTTTAGACTATATTAACTAATTACACTAACTATGAAAAACCTACTTTACCTATTTAAACTAACTATCAAACAGAAACTTAACTAACTAAACTAAAAGAAAAATCAAACATGGGCACATACGACCCAGGGGGGGAGGGGGCACCCAGGAAGGGGGGTACAGGGTGCTGCTCAACACCCACATGCGATGATGCTGAGGAAAAAAAAAACTTCCATGGGCTCAACGCCTGCACAGCCCAACCTATGTGGGAGATAGATTGTCGTCCGAGTCTGGCTCTTCCTGGAAAGGAGGACGTGGCACAGGTTCATGACCACGCCTAGCCGCAGCTTGCCCCTCGTCGGCAGCAGGTCTGCCGGACGGGTGAGCCTGGTTCTGTGTGGTGATGACATGTAGGTCTGCATGCAGAATCTCCCGTTATACACGTGCTTCCTCTTGCAAGGTAGCACATGTAACACAGAGTTCCTCCTGCAAGGCCTGGCTTGACAACTGCTGCACCTCCCGGCAAGCATGTAGCTCAGCCGAGATGGTATGCTCAAGCTGTGCAAACCTCTCCTCTGCCCGCTCCCTCTGGGACATCAGAAGGACACCCAGAGTGGATCTGAGGGAAGCATACTCCTCCCTCAGGGCCTTCATGTGTGCCTCTGCATGAGCAGCAATTGCTTGATGCAGAGACGACATTTCAGCCTGGCGTGCCCTGTCTGAGGCCACCATGCCCAGCCTGAGTGAGCGGGCCATGGACCGTGCCGCCTGCTGCTGGAGAAGCACCTGCCTAGCAAGGGGGAGCACAGATTAGGCCACACGCTCCAAGCTCTCAGCGATGTTCTGCATTGCTGCCCCCTGCCATTTAGAATGGGCAGTCATGTCTTGCTCCCACTCAGTATAATGTGGTTGCGCGCGGCGACCACATTGCTGGGCTTGACCCCTGCGGGACCCAAGGATCGTGTGTCCTCGTTGTGTTGGCACCGCCCGCGGCTGCACGACTACATGCCCCCGTTGACGTGATGTCCCAGGCACATCAGTGACTGGTGTGCAGGGTGACCCTGCATCCCGGTTCACCACAGGCGGAGGTACCAAGACTGTCTGACCCCTCAGTGCAGGTGTCGCGGACAGAGGAGTGTCCACACCAGAATCACTCATCCCTGACATATGGACCTGATGCTCATCCAACTCGACATGGTCGTCAGAGTGTTCTTCAGGGCTGGACTCATAGGCAGCCAGAGACAAGATGGACTGTAGCACTTGGGGGTTTTCATGGCCTACCACCTCACGCCCCTCACTTGTGCCGGGTTGTTGTAGTGAGAACAACCCTGTGCCTGGCATGACAACGCCATCCTCCGGCTCCATTGCGTCATCATCTTTAAAATAGAGAGAAAAAAGGTCACTACACATGTTAGAAGCACACAACACACACACACACACCGACAACAAACACATCAGGCAGACATGTGAAACACAAAATAGAACCTGGCATGCATGCTGGGTCAACTTGAATTTGCTTCTGTGATTAGACCTGTTGAAAGGTGGCAGTTTGCACTGAAGTGGGTCTATGCAGTGCAGCGAATATGTATGTTACTCACTACCTACATGTACAAGGACTCCATGGTGTGTGTCAGAAAATGAGAAGCCAGTGCAAGGTCAACTTCAGGCATCATGTGCAATGTGCATTCAATGGGTAGCATATCTACAAGCAAAGCACCCCTCCACCCAAGTGCAAAAGCAGGAATGCCTAGCATGGTATCAAAAGGCTGATCATAGATCTGTGTATTGACAGACAGTGTTGACTAGCATCAACAGCTTCATGTGAGTCAAGTGACAACACTGCAAATGATGATGGGACAGTAAGCAGGACACATGATGAAACCTCTGGAGTCCACCCACATGTGAAGAAGACACTACACCAGTTGGACAGAGTCATTGGCCTTTAAACAGGCTGAGGCCTGTGACCCTCACAGATTGTCAGATCCTAAACATGTGTGCAACGCAGTACTGAGCCACAGTTGACATGGGAAGGCAGATGAAATGCCATGCAATTTAGGTCATCCTGGACTTGTATTACAGTCATCATCCAGTCATGGACACATATGGGCATGCGTGGAATGCACATGGAGCATGAATGGGCACTCATGTCCCCGCGGGGCATCTGACCTCTGCACTGTCCAAGTGAGACACCCTGCATCAAGTACTAAGGATGTATCACAGTGGATATGTCTGGCAGATTGGCCGCTGGATGTTAGCATGTACACAGGAGGCATGAACAGGGAAGTACCCAATGGCAATATTGTAGCAGACCAGTGCTAAGGTGGAATTGGGGTGCAGAGCAGGGGTTTGAGGGGCAAGGGAGCATGCCTACATTGGGTACCCCCTTGCAGGCAGAGTACACATGCACGTCAGTCATGCTATGCATAGTTCCTGGGCTGAGAGGGAGCTCACCCCACGCTACATGCAGAAGTGCCAGTGAGCTGGAACATGGACCGGAGGGGCAAACTGGTAACCAGCATGTGAGTAGGATGCAAAAGTGGTGATGTGGACAGTCCCCGTCTGCTCCACATGTCCACCATCCAGCAGAGTAGACATGCATCAGGGAAGCATTGCATTACACAAACATCATAACCATGTACACGTGACATGTAGTGGCAGTCATGCACATCACATCACACAAGTAAAACACACACGTCCTCCACAAACAGGCATCAACACTCACTGGACTGTGCATCAAAGTCCAGCATCTCTCCCACTCCTTCAACCGATTCTGATGGTAAGAACTCTGCAACGAGTGACTCGTGCGGAGTGAGGTCTTCCTCCTCCAGTGCAGGCTCACCACCAGTCACCAGAGTCAAGTTGTAATTTGAGGCACACTTAGCCTTAGCGCTGCGTTTGAGGTCGTTCCAACGCTTTTTGCACTCTTGCGCCGTGCGCACCTCATGGCCTAATGCCCTCACATGTTCTGCACCTTGCTTCCAGTGGGTATCACGGTGGGCAGCCATAGTCTGACAATTGGCACCCACTACCATGTCACGGCTGTGGTCCCGCACGTAGTCCATGAGGTAATCCAGTTCCTGGTTGCAGAAAGGCTTATTCCTTGACGTGCAGGAGGTCGTGGCTGTGTGTGAGGTCCCAGCCTGTGCTGCAGGTGCAACCTTGCTCCTCTTGGACTGTGGCGCAGACCCTGGCTGGCTGATGCCGCCCTTGATCAGCATGGCCAGTGGGACCGGTGGATTGAGCCAAGGGAGTGGCAGGTGGAGGGACGACCAAAGGCCTGACTTGCGTCAGTGGCAGCTGGGTGCCGTCTAATGGACCCTGCGCAGCAACATCCGCTGTGGCAGGGTCATTGACCGCGACTGTCCTGGTTGGCAGACTCACAACCAGGGTGTTGTTGGGTGCATCTGCCCCTGCACTTGCCAACACCCGGCTGTTCGGGGCAGCAGATGACATTACTGCCCCAGGGACACGTGTCTTGGTCAGGGCAGCCCTGCGTGCCCCTACGGTTTTCCTCTGGGCCTGTTGGAAATCTTCCAAGGGCTCTTCAATTGCCAACGCAGCCTGCGCTGGCAGACCCTGAGCCTGGGTGGCGGTGTCCACAGCTGAACCTGCAGCTACCACTACCCTTGTGCCCGTGGCAGTTGATGAAACGGACTGCCGGGTCACACGGGCGCCAGTGCCAGATGCAGGAGCTGCATCTCCCAGAACCACAGGGGGTGGTGGCATGACTGCACCGGCACATGGCACAACATCGTGCGCAAGTGGCGCACCCCTGCCTCTTCCCTCTCTGCAGCCACCCTGGACACCCTGGAGTCCCCCTACACCCTGGTCACCCCGGCCACATCCCTGACCATGCCCGCCACGAGGAGTACGCCCAGCTGAGGCGCCCCTCACCTTTGATGGCCTCCCAACCATGGCTCAGATGGAGTAGTGCCGGCACATATGGAGTAGTGCCAATGGGAGCTGTACATTGACCTGGGCAATTGGGGTGAAGGGGGTGGGATGCAAGATGTTAACAGCCCCCCTGCACCTGCAAGGCTGTATGTGACCCCGGTGATGTATTGACGGGTCACGCTATGCTCAGTTACCCCAAAACTGCAGTAAAACCGTGCACGCAACCCTGCAGCCTACGTGCGTGGAATCAACCTCCCGCAGTACGCAGTGGCACCCAGTAATACGAAAAACGCATACGCGTGGGACACGAAGGCTATTATGACCTCGAAAACGGTTGTGATACACAGGGGCACCCGCAGTGGGAAAAATAGCGTGCACGACTCACCGTCTGACTAGCGCGATGCAGAAAAACTTGCGTAGCCAATACCCCCACCAAAAGAAGAGATACGTCCTCGATCGCTGTGAAGATGTGATGGCGCGCGAAACAACACAAAGCAGCTACACACGTCGGTCTCCACGAAAGGCACGTACAGCGAACTGCTGGCCCCTCTCACCTTTAACCCGTGCTGGGGGAAATGCCTGCGCGCGTCACGTCACTTACGCGCGTAGGCCCTTTCCTCGGATTACACGCATTCACACGCGGACGTGCAGTTTTTTCACGCGTGCTGAACCACTATGCCCACGTCATGAGGGAAACGCCCGCGCGCGTATGTGCTTATGCGCTAAGGGCCTTTGGTCCAATGAAAACGCGTACGTGTGTTGACGCGCTTATGCGCTAAAGGCCTTTCCTCCAATTACACGCTGACGTGCAATTTTTTCACGTGCCAAATCACTCCGTATCAAGCTGGCCACGCGAAAACACAAGGAAGACCACGCTCCTGCCCAGAAGGCCGAATTACTGCCCCCCAGGCCCCCGAGCACGCTCCCACCTGCAATCTGCTGCTGCCTGACTGCCTGCTGCCCACATGCCCTGCCATTTGCTGCCTGCATGTCAGCCAGGGGTGCAGGTGCTGTGACCACCCCTGCTGGAACTGAAGACTCCCGACTGGGATTCCATCGCTCCACAGCCCAGCCCCAGGACCCAGTTGCCCACCCACTCCTGCCTCTGGGGTTGCCATGTCCAGCAGAACACCATCGGGCAGCACTGGCAACCCCCAGCCAGAGAGGCAGAAGGCCACCAGCTTCAGTGCCAGGGAAGTTGGGGCAGTATGATGCCCTCTTTGGAAGTTTGTGCTCCGACAATGAAGGACGAACCAGGATCTGCATGGACATCGTGACTGCCATCAAGGCGGAGGGGGTGGCAGTCCGCGATTTACATCATGTCAAGAAGCGCTGGGAGGACTTCAGGTCCAGGACCCTCAACAAGGCCCGGCGCCTCACAAAGGCAGCGGATGCCGAGGGGCACTGGGGCCAGCTGTCGGACCACCAAATGAGGGTCCTGGAACGCATATGCCCAGCACTCTACATCCAGATCCTTGAGAGGCAGACCCGTCTGGAGTCGAGCGGTAAGTGAACATGCAGAGTGATTGGAC
This sequence comes from Ambystoma mexicanum, assembly GCF_040938575.1. Lineage (NCBI taxonomy): Eukaryota > Metazoa > Chordata > Amphibia > Caudata > Ambystomatidae > Ambystoma > Ambystoma mexicanum. The sequence goes on along the minus strand of NC_090927.1, from coordinate 668,801,624 downwards.
GCTGTGCATGTCGTGGTGTGCCAGTAGTGTGCAGGTTGCACATGTGTTTTGTAGGGCCATGTAGGGATGTGTATGAACATGGGTGTGAGGCTGCCACATGTGTGTCCTCATTGATGGTGTATGTGTTGGCAAGCATGCTGGACAAATGCAGGTGTGGGAGCACACATGTTTGAATTTCTATGTATGTACATTGGCATGGTTGTGGCATGGATGGTGGTTCCTAATGCATGTATCTGCACTGTGTACATGTGCATGTGTGTGTACTTGACAAGTGTGCAACTGTGATGCAACATGGATGCATGTGACACTGATATGTAAAAGGCTGAATGGCAGATCTGACATGTATGGCGATCTCATCATTGCAACAGTTGGACGAGATGTAGACATGCATGTAAGTGTGGTGGCATGTGTGCATGTCTACTGCACTCCCTGTGTTTCATGTGATGTCTGGCTCACCTTTGGATGCTCATGCTGTTGTATGTGTATGGATGGTGCTGGCTGTTGTGATATGGCTGTGGAATTGCTCATGTGTGTGACTTGAAATGACATGTGTGTTGGGGATTGTGATACCATGTCTGAAGTTTGACACTGCCATTCATGTGCAACTGTCATGTGTGTTTCAGTCCATTGTACAGTGCCCTGATGCCTGTGTCCTATCTCTCCCTGTATGCAGCGTCAACTGATGAAGAGGGCGGAGAGGGTGCTGTGGAGCACAGCGGCAGGGATGGCACCGCCAGCCGGAGACGCAAGGCCCGGCTCCCCTCCCAGGTTGTCATCTCGTCAGGGAGTGAGGAGTCCGGTGCCGCGTCCCAGGCCGCAGCTGCCGAGGGTATGTCCAAGAGGCGGAGGTCGGAGTTGGACTCCTCGGCAGCAGAAGGGGCAGCAGAGACCCCACAAGGTCCGACGGAGGAAGATGGCACGGAGTCATCCATGTTGGTGGGGGTTTGGTGGAGGAGGAGGCCGTGCAAGGGACAGACATGGGGTCTGGAGGTGGGGATTCCACTGCTGCTAGTGGTGCAGTGCAGGGGCAGGGACAGGAGGCAGCACAGGCCACCGGGGAGGTGCCTGTGTGTAATCCTGTCCCCGATCCTGTGACTGCATCATCCTGCACCAGCAGTGATGCCTACGTCCAGACCCGTTTTCAGGGAGGGGATCCGCTTACAACAACTGGCCTTCCTCTCCCTGCGGACGTGGCTATCCGGGACCTGGTTGAGCCTGTCCTGAGTGGGATGGCGTTGCATCAACGGGGCATGCGAGGTGACCTGCAGTGTTTTCGTGAGGACACTGCACGTCATCTCGAATGCCTCGTTGACCGCGTAGACCTACTGGGACAGCTCACCAGGGCCGGATTCCTCCGTTTGCTGGACCTTGTTCCGACCCCCTCCTCACCTGAACCCCCTATGTGCCAGTCGTCCTCCATGCCATCTTCCCACCCATTTATCACCTGGGTACCCTGTGGAGCTGCCTCTGACCCTGCGGAAAGGCTGGTGGAGGACACATCCCTGCCACAGTCGGGAGTCGGACGTCCAGCAGGGGTGGCCACATCAATAACTGCACCCCAGCCGGAGGAGTATGTGCAGGCAGCAAGAGCCAGGGCACAGGCACAGGCACAGCAGCAGCAGCAACAAGGTGGGAGCTATGATGGCTCGGGGCCTTCAACATCGGAGGGGCAGGCATCGGCCAGAGGGCAGGAGGAACCAGGACTGGAAGTGTCTTCCGTGTGGCAGCAGTTAGGCCATGCTATAGATGCCGAGCGGCAGCGGGCAGAAGAGGCACGGCTCACAATCGTCAGGGCGGATAACTCCATGCGTAGGGCTCTGAGGCGGGCCGAGTGCCTCAAGGCAATTCGCAGGGACCTGGAGGTCCAGATGTCATCGTCCCTGCGAACCCTCGGGGCCATGGAGGAGGACCGCCTCCGGGACATCGAGCAGGAGTTCGATGATGCCCTGGTCCGGGAAATCGGGAAGTGAGCCGTCGGACTAGCCCGCTGCCATTGTAAATAGTTTTTAGAGTTAGGTTATCTTTCCTTTTCTTTTATATTTTGGTTGCGCTTGGACAATGCACCACGTTTTTGTATATAGTTTTTTATTAGGTAGTATTTTTGGTAGGTTTCATCTCATCAGTTGGGCTCATGGACCCTGGATTGTTCATTTGTACATAGTTCACCATTGGATTATTCACATTTTTTTTATTTTCACCATGGAGCAATGGATTTCACTTTCTTTTTTCCCTTGGATTTGCTTTGTTGGACTGTGACTTTGAACACCATTTCTTTTGGATTTCTTTGGATTATGATTTCTTGTTTTTTATTCGTTTACGGACATGCAGCATTTCTTTAATTATTCCCATCGTTGTGTTTTTTTTAAAAATTACATTCATGTTGTGTTTAATACATTTTTTTCTTCATACTTCGATGTGTGGTATTATCTCATTGGTTTCATGCATGTCATGATATGGGTTTTCACATTCACTTGCACCCATTGTGTGTGTGTGACGGACATGTGTTCATTTACATACTTGCCTTCGGGGTTGTATCATGTAATTGCCTTTTCTATGTGGGTGGATGCAATACTTGGTTGGGTATTTGGGCTGGGGAGGCTGGCCATAAGGGCCATGATTGAGGATTGTCATGACGTGGGGCAGGGGGGCATGAGTGGGACATGAGTGGGGGCCTGCTGGCAGGTGCCCTGCACTGCTGGGGGATGGGGGTGCAGGGGGACATGAGTGGGGGCCTGCTGGCAGGTGCCCCACACTGCTGGGGGGTGGGGGTGCAGGGGGACATGAGTGGGGGCCTGCTGGCAGGTGCCCCGCACTGCTGGGGGGTGGGGGTGTAGGGGGAAATGAGTGGGGGCCTGCTGGCAGGTGCCCTGCACTGCTGGGGGGTGGGGGTGCAGGGGGACATGAGTGGGGGCCTGCTGGCAGGTGCCCTGCACTGCTGGGGGGTGGGGGTGCAGGGGGACATGAGTGGGACATGAGTGGGGGCCTGCTGGCAGGTGCCCTGCACTGCTGAGGGGTGGGGGTGCAGGGGGACATGAGTGGGGGCCTGCTGGCAGGTGCCCCACACTGTTGGGGGGTGGGGGTGAAGGAGGACATGAGTGGGGGCCTGCTTGCAGGTTCCCTGCACTGCTGGGGGGTTGGGGCGTAAGGGGACATGAGTGAGACATGAGTGGGGGCCTGCTGGCAGGTTCCCCGCACTGCTGGAGGGTGGGGGTGCAGGGGGACATGTGTGGGGGCCTGCTGGCAGGTGCCCCGCACTACTGGGAGGTGGGGGTGCAGGGGGACATGAGTGGGGTCCTGCTGGCAGGTGCCCTGCACTGCTGGGGGGCGGGGGTGCAGGGGGACATGAGTGGGGGCCTGCTGGCAGGTGCCCTGTACTGCTGGGGGTTGGGGGTGCAGGGGGACATGAGTGGGGGCCTGCTGGCAAGTGCCCTATACTGCTGGGGTGGGGGTGAAGGGGGACATGAGTGGGGGCCTGCTGGCAGGTGCCCCGCACTGCTGGGGTGTGGGGGTGCAGGGGGACATGAGTTGGTGATCAGTAGTGCTAGCTGACATGTGGCTTGGCTGGGGGGCATGCCCATGGTGGATGGGCTGCCTGCGGGACATGACCAGGGGTGCTGGGTAGTCCCCTGTTGTGTGGGGTGCCTGCAGGGGACGTGGAGGGTGTAGAGGGAACACCTGGGAGGACCCACACTGCCAATTCACGTGTAGGACTCCCTGCGCACCCCTGAAATACACGTACCCCACTCGCACAGGGCCAATCGCGTGTGAAAACTCCCGTGAAGCCCAGTAATACACGTACCCCACTCGCACAGGGCCAATCGCATGTGAAACTTCCCACAAACCCCAGTAATACACGTACCCCACTCGCACAGGGCCAATCGCTTGTGAAACTTCCCACGAACCCCAGTAATACACGTACCCCACTCACACAGGGCCAATCGCGTGTGAAACTTCCCGCAAACCCAGTAATACACATACCCCACTCGCACAGGGTGAATCGCGTGTGAAAATTCCCGCAAACCCCAGTAATACATGTACCCCACTCGCACAGGGCCAATCGTGTGTGAAACTTCCTGCGAACCCCAGTAATACACGTACCCCACTCGCACAGGCCCTTTCGCGTGTGAAACTTCCCACGAACCCCAGTAATACACGTACCCCACTCGCACAGGACCTTTTGCGTGTGAAACTTCAAACGCAACCCCGAAATACACGTACCCTGCTCATATCGCGTGTGAGACTTCACGTGAACCCCAGTAATACACGTACTCCACTCGCACAGGCCCTTTCGCGTGTGAAACTTCCCGCGAACCCCAGTAATACACATACCCCACTCGCCCAGGGCCAATCGCATGTGAAACTTCCCGCGAACCCCAGTGATATACGTACCCCACTTGCATAGGGCCAATCGCGTGTGAAACTTCCCGCGAACCCCAGTAATACACGTACCCCACTCACACAGGGCCAATCACGTGTGAAACTTCCCACGAACCCCAGTAATACACGTACTCCATTCGCACAGGCCCTTTTGTGTGTGAAACTTCCCGCGAACCCCAGTAATACACGTACCCCACTCGCACAGGCCCTTTCGCGTGTGAAACTTCCTGTGCACCCCCGAAATTCAAGTACCCTGCTCATATGGCATATGAGACTTCACGCGAACCCCAGTAATACACGTACCCCACTCGCACAGGGCCAATCACGTGTGAAACTTCCCACGAACCCCAGTAATACACATACCCCATTCGCACAGGCCCTTTTGCGTGTGAAACTTCCTGCGAACCCCAGTAATACACATACCCCACTCGCACAAGCCCTTTCACGTGTGAAATTTCCCGCGCACCTCCGAAATACACGTACCCTGCTCATATCACATGTGAGACTTCACGCGAACCCCAGTAATACATGTACTCCACTCGCACAGGCCCTTTCACGTGTGAAACTTCCAGCGAACCCCAGTAATACACGTACTCCACTCGCACAGGCCCTTTCACGTGTGAAACTTCCCGCGAACCCCAGTGATACACGCACCCCACTCGCACAGGGCCAATCGCGTGTGAAAATTCCCACAAACCCTAGTAATACACGTACCTCACTCGCACAGGGCCAATCACGTGTGAAACTTCCCACAAACCCCAGTAATACACGTACCCACTCGCACAGGCCCTTTCACGTGTGAAACTTCCCGCGAACCCCAGTAATACACATACCCCACTCGCACAGGCCCTTTTGCGTGTGAAACTTCCTGCGCACCCCCGAAATACACGTACCCTGCTCATATCGCGTATGAGACTTCACACGAACCCCAGTAATACACGTACCCCACTCACACAGGCCCTTTCGCATGTGAAACTTCCCGCGAACCCCAGTAATACACATACCCCATTCGCACAGGCTCTTTTGCGTGTGAAACTTCCCGCGAACCCCAGTAATACACATACCCCACTCGCACAGGGCCAATCGCGTGTGAAACTTCCCATGAACCCCAGTAATACACGTACCCCACTCGCACAGGGCCAATCACGTGTGAAACTTCCCGCAAACCCCAGTAATACACATACCCACTCGCACAGGCCCTTCCGCGTGTGAAACTTCCCGCGAACCCCAGTAATACACATACACCACTCGCACATGCCCTTTTGTGTGTGAAATTCCCGCGCACCTCCGAAATACACATACCCTGCTCATATCACATGTGAGACTTCACGCGAACCCCAGTAATACATGTACCCCACTCGCACAAGCCCTTTTGCGTGTGAAACTTCCCGCGAACCCCAGTAATACACATACCCCATTCGCACAGGCCCTTTCACGTGTGAAACTTCCCGCGAACCCCAGTGATACACGCACCCCACTCGCACAGGGCCAATCGCATGTGAAACTTCCCGCGAACCCCAGTAATACACGTACCCCATTCGCACAGGCCCTTTTGCGTGTGAAACTTCCTGCGAACCCCAGTAATACACGTACCCCACTCGCACAAGCCCTTTCATGTGTGAAACTTCCCGCGCACCTCCGAAATACACATACCCTGCTCATATCACATGTGAGACTTCACGCGAACCCCAGTAATACATGTACCCCACTCGCACAGGCCCTTTCACGTGTGAAACTTCCCGCGAACCCCAGTAATACACATACCCCACTCGCACAGGCCCGTTCACGTGTGAAACTTCCGGTGAACCTCAGTAATACACGTACCCCATTCGCACAGGGCCAATCGCGTGTGAAACTTCCCGCAAACCCCATTAATACACATACCCCACTCGCACAGCCCCTTTCGCGTGTGAAACTTCCTGCGAACCCCAGTAATACACGTACCCCACTCGCACAGGCCCTTTTGCATGTGAAACTTCCCGCGCACCCCCGAAATACACGTACCCTGCTCATATCGCGTATGAGACTTCAAGCGAACCCCAGTAATACACGTACCCCACTCGCACAGGCCCTTTCACGTGTGAAACTTCCCGCGAACCCCAGTAATACACGTACCCCACTTGAACAGGGCCAATCGTGTGTGAAACTTCCCGCAAACCCCGGTAATACACGTACCCCACTTGCACAGGGCCAATCGCATGTGAAACTTCCGGTGAACCCCAGTAATACACGTACCCCACTCGAACAGGGCCAATCACGTGTGAAACTTCCCGCAAACCCCGGTAATACACGTACCCCACTTGCACAGGGCCAATCGCATGTGAAACTTCCGGTGAACCCCAGTAATACACGTACCCCACTCGCACAGTACCAATTGCGTGTGAAACTTCCCGCGAACCCCAGTAATACACATACCCCAATCGCACAGGCCCTTTCGCGTGTGAAACTTCCCGCGAACCCCAGTAATACATGTACCCCACTCGCACAAGCCCTTTCGCATGTGAAACTTCCCGCGCACCCCCGAAATACACGTACCCTGCTCATATCACATGTGAGACTTCACGCGAACCCCAGTAATACACGTACCCCACTCGCACAGGCCCTTTCACGTGTGAAACTTCCAGCGAACCCCAGTAATACACGTACCCCACTCGCACAGGGCTAATCGCGTGTGAAACTTCCCGCGAACCCCAGTAATACACGTACCCCCCTCGCACAGGGCCAATCACGTGTGAAACTTCCCGCGAACCCCAGTAATACATGTACCCCACTCACACAGGGCCAATCGCGTGTGAAACTTCCCGCGAACCCCAGTAATACACGTACCCCACTCGCACAAGCCCTTTCGCGTGTGAAACTTCCCGCGAACCCCAGTAATACACATACCCCACTCGCACAGGCCCTTTAGCGTGTGAAACTTCCCGCGCACCCCCGAAATACACGTACCCTGCTCATATCGCGTATGAGACTTCATGCGAAACCCAGTAATACACATACCCCACTCGCACAGGCCCTTTCGCATGTGAAACTTCCCGCGAACCCCAGTAATACATGTACCCCACTCGCACAGGGCCAATCGCGTGTGAAACTTCCCGCGAACCCCAGTAATACACATACCCCACTCGCACATGGCCAAACGCATGTGAAACTTCCTGTGAACCCCAGTAATACATGTACCCCACTCGCACAGGGCCAATTGCGTGTGAAACTTCCCACAAACCCCAGTAATACACATACCCCACTCGCACAGGCCCTTTTGCGTGTGAAACTTCCAGCGAACCCCAGTAATACACGTACCCCACTCGCACAAGCCCTTTCGCGTGTGAAACTTCCCACGCACCCCCGAAATACACGTACCCTGCTCATATCACATGTGAGACTTCACGCGAACCCCAGTAATACACGTACCCCACTCGCACAGGCCCTTTCGCGTGTGAAACTTCCCGCGAACCCCAGTAATACACGTACCCCACTCGCACATGGCCAATCGCGTGTGAAACTTCCCGCGAACCCCAGTAATACACGTACCCCACTCGCACATGGCCAATCAGGTGTGAAACTTCCCGCGAACCCCAGTAATACATGTACCTCACTCGCACAGGGCCAATCGCGTGTGAAACTTCCCGCAAACCCCAGTAATACACGTTCCCCACTTGCCATGCTGGTAGAGGGTTAGCACAGCCCTTTCCGCTGGATTGGGGATTTTGATGGCTTTTCCCTGCGCGAGGGGCGTTCTTGGGGGCGTAACTGGCGCTGCTGCAGGGTCGCTGCGCCACTGTGCACCACGGCTGGTTTTGGTAGCTAAAATCCATGAATATGCTGTGCGCGGAAATGGATTTTAGCGCACGCGGCTGGCGCAGAGATTCGCACGCACACACTGTGCGCCAGCCGCGTGCGCCACTTGTGCGCTAAATTCTATGAATTACCCCCTGAATGCATATATGCAGATGTTGATAACCTAAGGCATATGAATTGGAAATGTGCACCCGGGCGCCCCATTAGCCTTGCATACACATAAGTGTCATAGCAAACATTCAAAGCACAAGTGTTTATGCATAACAGGAGATTACACACTCATCCAAGTTACACTTGAGGCATCCCAGACCAGTAAAAAACCAACCTGGATATTACATACATACCATTTATACTAAAAATATACATACTGACGGTTTACAGCTCACTGTCCAACTCATATAGTGGTTCTTAAGGGCTATACAAGACATAACGAGTTATTTGCCGATTAAGAAGGCACCCAAAGATACCATGAGACCCATTTCTTGTGATAAGGACCACTCGTTCACAGTATCGCTCATGACAGGCACCCTTTATTTGGCAGATCGCTGTTGCAGGGTGCACTGATCAGGTGCACTGATCGGTAAAGCATGGTAAAAGGGCATTCGCCAGGTATCCAATGAACTCCTGAGATCCAACCCATACGATGGGAATTTGAATGCCCAATACACAATATGAGGTAGATTGCTGTGGCAATTAGTGAAAGACTGAGCAACCAAATTATTACTTACCAAAACTATCATTTTTCCATAAAACCTTTAGCGCATTACAGAGCAAACAAAGCACGGCTCACTGCAATGATGTCACACGCCCATGCATGTGCTGTCAAATGTAAGATCAAGAACATAAACACTACACCAAAATGGCGACGGCGTGCCACATGTTGCTGTGGTGCCCGGGAACTACCCTGTAGAATAGGCAGGGCTGCCTTGCACACCCAGGAAAAGTGATCCGGCAGCCCACACCTTCCACATGTCCTTCCAGCCGCTGGACACTCCGCTGGGTGGGGAAGGTCGTACCCACACTTCTGGCATGACTCACCAGCTCTTCCAGCTCTGTCATGGGGTTCAGCACCAGGTCTTCTGATGCCTCTTCTAACTCGCCACATGGCACACACTTCCTCTGTCTTGACTGGACGGGATCCAGCCTCCATCCTGGCTACCCAAGCCTCGGACACCTCATGGCACCGCCCCAGCTCAAGAATGCGGGGCAACGTGGTGCCCGGCTCTCTTAGCACCTGCCGTCTCAGCTTGCCGGAGGAACATTCCTGGATAGGCATTGTTCTTATCATGTCCTCTGCATCACCCCATGCAACTGCCAGCGACAGGCGCCTGAGGCGGCCATAAAAAGTGTCCAAAGTCTCATCTTCCTTTTGCCTTGCATACAGCATCACACTTCTTTCGTAGTCTGTGTTGGCAAGGGGCAGAAAATGAGCCCGGAGTGCTGTCTTTGCCGCCGCATAGGTGCCATCTTCTGTTTGCAGCGACTCAAAGATCTCCTGTACCGAAGGTCCTGCTGAATACAGCATGGCCGCCAGCATGCTGTCATCATCCATCACTTGTGCGGCCCTGAAATACATGTCGAGGCGGTCAACCCACCTTTTCCATCTGGGCCCCAGGCTGGATGGTGGACCCGAGACATCGAATTCGGGAATAGGCTGTAGAGCCGCTGGGGCTCGTGCTTGGGCCATGACGGGAGGTAGTGGTTGAACAACCGGTTGCGCTGCTGGTGGCACCTGAGGTAATGGAGCCTGACCTCCTGCTAGGGCCTGAGGAGGCTGCTGTTGAGCTGCTGGTTGCCTGCCGTCTTGAGGAGGCTGCTGTTGAGCTGCTGATTGGCCACAGTCTTGATCACCAGGCCTGTTCATGGGCTTGAGCGCACAGGCACCCCCAGCGTGGATTTTGGGGTCCGCAACTTACTCCCACCATCACAGCACAGTTCTGACACACACACACCCAGGCAAATTAAATGTCCAACCTGGAAATGAGGATGATGAAGGCAGAGTATCCACCCCCACAGAATGTCTCATGCACAAACACAGCAGTTTACAATGATGATGAAGAGGATGATGAAGAACGAATCCCCAGCTGCAGCAGCGCTGTGTGTAGGCACGGATGCTCCAAAACTTGAGCCAAGGAGATTTTGGGCTAAGCAGGCCCAGCCATTGTAGCCCTCCACCTCGCTTTCACTCGACGTAGGAGGCCCAAAAATCACAAAAAATTCTAAAATCGGGCATGGGTGCGCAGATATGACTGCCTGCTAACAGTTTGTCCAAAAATTTGGCCTGGATGCCTCTCACCGTGCAAACTGGAGCCCAGTGAGTTTCCACGGCTGAAATTCAAATTTGCCGCGTGGTAAATGCACGGCCTAAGGCATGAAACGAAAACCCCAACAATCTCTGCTTCAAGAAGAAAAATTGACGTCACTTTCACCGCCGGGCCCAGGCATTCCACCGACCTCGTCGCCACTGTTGTGGGTGTCCCATGACCCCCACTCGCGATGCCCGTAAGACCCCAACACATACAGACACACACAGACACGTCTGTACTGCTCAGGCTTCCTGGTCGCACTGACGCGGCCGGGAACGCCCCTTTTATTTATACAGCACACGGCGGCGTGCAACGTCACGCCGCCGCGTGCGCGTCCCTTCAAGGGCCAGCGCCACAAGGCTGATACCTATTAAAGTAAGCAGAATGGGGGTAAACATTGCTTGTAAAAGAAACATGAAGAGCTGCCTAAGATTAGATAACTACTAGTCACTTGTACGTGTTGTATCACAGTGCTGTCCCCCGGCACTGCAGCACACCATGTAACATTTTAAATGGGCTCGCCTATTTTACAGGTCTGAGGTGCTACTAGGAGATTTCACTCCATAATAAGTTACAACGGCTGGCGATGAACTTAACGGGACGCCTGCAGGTGAGTGTCACCCACCCCCATCTTCCTCCTGGGTGCCATTTATAATTAATTTATAACAGTGCCTAGAGGCCAGTCATACAAAATAATCTATTTCACTATTTCACTTGCAGCACCTAAAGAGGAAATACTGATTGTTTCAAATAGATGGACACTTTGAACAATAGAGAACTTACATAGCATATAGTGGGGTAAGTGCGCCATGTTAAAACTACACTGAACAAATTTTTAAAGCACAATCTATAATAGGATGTCTATTGCCATTTTAATTGGCTCTTATCTTGCACACCAACAGGTAATTGTACCCAGAAATAGTTGGTAAGAATTCTCCTTTTTATTGGGCATAAAATCAATGGATGCATGCCAACTAGTGAACAGTCATATGTTAACATGACGTGGCACGGACCAGAGGAGGTGCCACGCAATTACTCCAATGGTATTTGAATTATTAGTTGTATATACACAACTGAGAATCATAGATCATGAGATAATGATCACTGCTTGAAATTATTTTTTTTAATGAATGTAATGCACAGTATGAATCATGCTGACATTCTAATGAGCCTGGACCTTGTTTATTTCCTTTATGTTCCAACTACCTGCCCTCTATTGGTATGTAACATCATTCTGAATACTTGTTTTTTCAATCTGAATTGTAATGTTGAAATCATATGCTATGAACAATCCGACTTTACTTTGTAATATGCATTTAACAGCCTTGAGGACGACCATGTGTCGAAACACATGTCAGCTGTGAACAGGATAATAAATCAATAGCACAAGCATACTGACTTTGCAAGTTATTGGATGACAGAGGAGAACGGACTTTTCTATGGCTAAGCGCAATTCGCCAGCACAAGCTTCACGACTGTAAACATTGATATTTAATAAGGAAGTGGTTGGGATGTCTTCCATAAAGGACATTACAATAGTTTAACATTGAATTTACAGTCGCACCAACAACCAATAACCAGCATCCTATGACTAACAGATAGAAGAAGCATAATTCTTCACAGAACCTTAAGATTGCAGAACCAGAACTGTGTTTATTTGGGATCCCAGAGTAAATTGTTCATCAAAATACAAACCCAAACATTTGAGCAGCAGGGTAAAGGCAAGCCAAGGAGAGGAGGGATTTTGATATCTTTAAACCCCTTCCTTCTTTGTGAGCCCAACATAATAATTTCTGTTTTAGATCCATTAAGTTGGAGATGGTCTAATGTCATTCGATCTTGTATGGCAAAAAGGCTTGTTTGGAGATTTGGAAAAATCTCTGTCAACTCCACTAATATCAAAATAGATCTGAGTAATCGGCATATGATTGAATCATAACATCCCACGATTGGGGCCAAGTAAATGTTAAAGAGGGTGGGAGAGAGCAAAGACCCATGAGGAACACCACAGGAGACTGGGGTGGTATCGGATCAATAGGGGCCCAGCTTTATCCTTTGCAATCAGCCTTTCAAAAAAGAGAAAAACCAATAGTAGGTACTGCTGGACATTCGGACAGCTGTGGACAAAGTGTCCAGCAAGATGAAAGGACACACTGTGCCAAACACAGCAGAAAGGTCCAATATGACCAGCAGTACAGCTTTACCTGTATCAATCACAGTGAGGGTATCATACAAGAATCGCACAGTGCTGTTTCAGTCCCATGACTGATGTGAAAGCCAGGCTGAAACGGGGACTGACAGGCATGGGCATATAAGAAAGGTTTCCATTGCTGCAGTATCAGCTTTTCAGTATTTGTGGAGAGTATAGGCAGATTGGTGATGGTATAATAATATGACATGATTGCAGGGCCTATGCCAGGTTTCTTTAGTAAGGGTGATATGAAGCATTGTCAATAATTGTTGTTGTCAAGGCCTTTGTGAATCAGGATTTGAATGTAATCTGCCCAGCTCTTGAAAGGAATCTAGACGGCTTCCCAGAGGGTCACCGTGTGTTTCAAGTGGATGTTAAATAACCACAGGCAGGTGCCAGATCCCTAGGGAATTCAAAATGGCATATTCAATATATTGGATTTGAAGTGGGCATTTCTGAACTTGATGTGACCCATCTTTGAGAAAGGGTACAAACCAGAACAGGGCTGCTCACTCTATTTCCAAATCGGATTGAAAGCAGTTGAGGAGGATGGGGTGGTCCTCCATGTTAAACACAGCAACAAGGTAACAAGGTAAAAAAAAGGGTGAGCATGGCGGGGGGATTTTTGTCCAAGGATGATAGGTGTTTTTCTGTGAGTATCTGGATTCTGTGAATATCTGCATTCCAGTGTGCTTGCCATTTCTGTTCAAAGAAAACAATACTGCTATTTCTTACCAGTTATGTACACATAATAAATTGTAATGCTACAGAAGGTATGGTGTCTCCTGAGCTGTACTAACTGGGCAGAAAATGATAGTGGTTGAAAAAAACGGACAAATACTGTGCTATGTGAAATGTCTTTAATGAATTGTATGTATGAATTCCTCCCTTTGTTTTTTTCTCGTTTTTTCTTCTCTTCTCTCTTTCCCTTTCTCTCTCTCCCTTCCTCTTTTCTTTATTCTCTTTCTCTCTCCCTGTCTACTCCTTCTTTTCCTTGTCTTTAAGGCTTTTTCAATTTCATGTTGCAACTGTATACAATATGTAGATATGCTGTGCATATGGTGTTTATTGGTTAAATTCTGATTCTATTTTTGCCTTTCGTATGTTACAAAATGTAAAAGATAAATAAAGAAAGTATACACCCAAAAAAAAATAAAATGATAGTGGGTGCGAGATAGTCTCCACCTGAAATGATAAGGGCACACTTGAAGTACTCCAGAACCAAATATGGAAATTAGCCCACAGTCATTTGTGGTAACATCCAATAAAAATGGGGGAGAACGAATTACAGTGGTTCTGTTTGACCTCTGTGAGGTGTCACAAAGTCCAGTGTTCAATGTTGGTAAGTGGGGTCAGAGGGAACTTGCGAGCTGGCATTGATTAACCTCTCCTTGATTTCAACCCATACAGTATATACGGAGCATCCTCTAGTCCCTCTCCCCATTTTCAGCCTTTGTGGTGGTAGGCCATAAGAGATGGAAAAAAGAAAATTATATTTACACGTAGGTTCAAGGCACACCTCGTTGTGATCGAGCCCGTAAGCATGAGAAGTGACGGGCATAGACTTGCACACCATGTTGCAGACTGTGAACCGCTGCTTCCATTCCACACTTAGACACAGTAGTGTTGGCTCGGCTGTAAATGCTCGTTGTGGTTATAGAGGAGATTGAACACACAAAGGAGGGAGCCATGGTGGAATCAGGCAGCCACCATTACAGGGATGCCTGATTTTAAAATGGTGATTCTACTATTTGTAACCTCATCCTTCATTGCTGTGGCACACACGTTGATGTGTAGTTCTAAAACAGTAGCACAGGGGCTGGGGACAAACGATAAAGATCATTTAGTCTGAGTAATAAGCACATTAAAGAGAATAAAGTAGATTTTCCTGCAGCTGCAAGCTAAGGGTTTCAAACTCAGTTCTCCTGAGTACCTGAGAGCAAGGAGGGGTCCCAAAGGATTTAGCTCTTCGTTACAACCCATGACAGAAAGCCGGGCCTGTTGTGGGCTTCCAAAGAATTTAGTTCACTTGAGAAGATTGATGTGGGCATCATATCAGTGGCCAGAAAATCCAAGAGAGGTTGCCTTTGGTTGGGAACTATAATCTTGACAGTTTGAAACCATGCCTCCAGCAGACAGGCAATACATAGATTGTCATTGGCAAATGGACAACCAAAACCCAGAAGGATCAGCAATTTGCCAAAGGCTTTGGCCGTAATTTAGGGCCCCTGGACATAAGGCTCAGGAAACTCTAAGAGACTTTAATGGCCCAGAATGTCTCAACAAACCAGATGCAAAGAACTGTATAAGACTGTGCACACTTTCAGGAGAGGTGTATTCTGAGCATGCCCTATCATAGGGCGTTGACCTCAGGATACTGGCTCTGATAGAGACAAACACTGAGCAGTATGAACTTTTCCTGCTCTTTTTAAGTTCTCCTTGCACCATTATTCAATTTAAAGGAGGCACATCCATTTTGGCTTAATTCTTCCTGCAAACCTAAACCTTGTTTCATGCTCCATCTTGTTTCTTTGATACTACTTTAATTTACTATACTTTACTTCTTATAACACGCCGGATCACCCGAAGGTCTCAAGGCGCACATCTCAAGTGCCCTGATTACGGTATGACAGAGGACATCACTTATTATTAGACCTTAAACATCCTCGATCCTCCCAGGTTGAATAACAGTCTCACAAGCATCCCCTTCCTCCTTGATCCTTCAAAGTGGAGAAAAACACAACAGATACAACTGAAAGCATGATCACCCACTCTCTGTAGATGAGTGATTAATCCAGAATAAATCGTTTAAAAACAGAGAGTCTCTGTTTTCAAATTCTTCAAATCTATGGAGCGCTTATGGCTGGGTTATCTGCAGGGAAGAGGAAGAGTACAGATCCTAAAGTCAGCTAATTAATATGGCTGTCTAAACCGATCATTTGCACTGGCCCCTCCTTTGTGGAAACCAATCTGTACATCTTTCCCCTCTAACTCCATGGTGCACCAAACAGGTCTGAATTAGTCAGAAATTAGAAACAAGAAGGGCAGCAGCTGTCTGTTGTGTGCCAAGAAGAACTACTGGGGGCCAAAAATGGCTTGATGGCCAGCTCACTTGGATGAATATTCTTGTTACCATGTAGGCTCGATCCAGGGGGCCGCCCTACTCCAGCCAAAGAGTTTCTATGAGGACAAGCCACACCCAAGGGGCTGGGCTGAAGGATGCCTCTGTGGGTCAATGTCATAAAAATTGCTTGGCAACAGCACTGCACCAATAGTTAATAGCCAGTGAACCAACTACACCAACGCCTCTATTCTTCTCTGCAGGAAGCATCCTCAATGGCACTGCTCATCTCCTCAACAGCAGATCACCAAGGAGACTCCTATGCAATCCGTGCCACCCTCAAACTGGTCCCACTCCCTCCCAACCAGCTACACGTGTCTGAGGTTCCCAGGACCAGACAGATGAAAGGAAATAATAAGTCTGAGGAAAAGATAAATGGGCGGCTGGGGGGAAGGTACACATATATAATGACTGGATGGCAGGGCTGGGCCTTTAGTGACAGCTCATTCTTTTAGGCATCAGGGAGCCTCAAATCACAGGTGTTGTCTGTTCACATCAAAACACGCTATAAGGAATAATACAAACATGAATAGCTCTCTCCTTTCCTGACTCAAGAACCTGCATTTATGTTATCTTATGTTAATGATATGTTAATGAGCATTGGTATAGCACCTTTCACCATTGATATGGTCTCAACATGATGTAGGTTGAACGCCCTTGGGGTGCCTAGTTCAAGCAAGTGGAAATGATAAGAAGGAAATAGTGCGTGTGTGCACTTGGAATGTGTGCCGCTAAACTGAATTTACCATGGGGGATGCCTGTATCCTAATGGTGGATGTGGTGTGTAGAGTACATGAGACAGGTAGTACGTGTGCAGCTAAGCTGAGTTTGTCGTGGGGGGGGAGCTGCATTCTAGCGGAGGTGGTGCTGTGCAGTGTGCAGGAGGTATGCGAGATTATGTGTGCATCTAGGACGAACTTAACGTGGGGGATAGCTGCATTCTAATGGTCATTGTAATGTGCAAGGTGGTAAATAATTACGTGTGCAGTTAGACCGAATTTATTGTGGCGGGTAGCTGCATTCTAGTATTGGAGGTGGTGAGCAGAGTGGCAGGGTAGTGGGAGGTATGTGTGAGTATCCATGGATTGAAAGAAGCTTCGCTGCCCCTTACTACTTTCCTGTGCCTACAGATTTAACTATGCTCTGGGGATATAAGCAACTGGGGTGGCAAAGAACATCTAAATCTAGTATGAATCTCAGCTCTATCTGCAATGCATGGCCAGACCTTCCGAGGGCCTAGCAATTCAAGCCATGCTGTCAATGGCCACCTCTCACGTGCTGTACGAGGCTAATAGCTTCCAGGTGGAGATGCATGTTGAATAGTCTAGGTCCAAAGCATGGCTAGGGGTTGCTAAGTGTAGCATCACCAAAGAGAATCACCATTATACCACTAAACGAGTCTGTGTAGTGAGGGTTGGAGGGGAAGACCATTGATAAGGTACCATGACAGAGCAGCCGATTTCTGGCAGGCATACAAAATTAATATTTAAACCAATCTTTAATTTCTTCAATAATTCACTGCAGCCCTGTCAAACTACCAAAGGGTTGTATTTTCAGTGCTTAGTTTGTAAGAGAATAAGTGCCTGTGCCAAAATATTTTCTAGCATGCATGGCACATACAGCTATCTACCCACTGTTGCCAAAGTCTATAGGCTGCTCCCTACAGTGGCAACATATTTAGGGTTGAAGCTGCAACTCTCACAGGCTTGTTGAGGTTGATGGATGCACTGACTATGGCAGACATACAATACAGATACAAATCAAAACAACATGAAACAACATGACATACTTGGGTCTAAAAATAAAGAAACATTTAATTTCTTTTTTAACCATTTCGTTTTTAACATTTTGCTCTGATTCTATATGTAGCAATTTGAACAAGGTGACCATCTAACCACAGAAAGAAAGAGCAAATATGCTTTCATCCATTGGTAAATTAAGTAAAATCACGGCTAACTCGCCTATTAAACAGTGTAACAAGGTTTTCTTGTATGTGCTGACACTCAGGGCAAGCACCTCTTCAGCAATGGCATTTCCTGGAGTGCCCCTATAATGGTGCTGCTGTCTGGTGACTGTCCTGTTGGTGTCCACCCACTCTGCTGTAGCAGTGCTGCTGTTTATTACAAAAGCAGAGCTGCGTCACTGCCATGAAGGCTGACGGGCAGGTCGGGGTACGGCCCGCACAGGTTCCCAGCACTGTCACCTTGCAACTCATTGTTATCCAATCAAATGTGTAACTAGCATTCAGGTTCAATAATAACAATAAGAGACCCAGAATGCAAGGCCCCTGGCCAGTGCACACTGATGTAGCTTGTTGTGTGTCTATGACTGATTGACAGTTAAAATAATAAAGTTGTCAGAACGCCAAGCATGAACAAATTCAGCCTGAGACATAAGTGCCACGGCTCAAAATAAGCGCAAAGACTGAGCCCTGGAAAACACTCCCTCAAATTATTAAGCACAGTGTATTTTACATTAAGCAACCCACATGGGCTGCATTTGTTTACATCCATTTTGCTACTCCGGCTGTTGATGTCTCTCCCACATTGTGCAATTCCTGCTCTAGGAGCGAGCTATACCTAACCTTCTGAGCAGGAAGAGCCCAGGCAGCCTAATCTTTCCAGCTTCCATTTTGTCTCAAATGACAATGCTTTAAATCTGGAAATCAAACATGAAGCACCATATAAACATGTAATATGCATTATTATGCAATACAAATGAGTAAACTCAGTTTATCCACTTGGCAAGGATGATGGGTTGAAGTAGCCCTGGCGGGGTTTGAAGCCTTGTTTGCAGCTCTGGCACAAGCATTCGTAGTGATCCCTTAACTCAATGAGCTAATTTACTTATGTCAGAGAAACCAGGCTCACTAAATCGTTCTCGGCTAGCAGCAAGGTCACAGACAGCTATATTGGCTTGAGAGACAATTACCAGAATAGCATGTTTATTCCACCAGAAGAAATCAAGGGCAATCTAAACCAACCACCGAACCTCGACCTTTATAGGCCCACCCTCATGACACAAACTCAACTACCTGGGAACATCCTGCAAATGGAAACGGCAATATTATTTAGGGAGGAGTCATTCTCTCCCATGTCCAGTCCATAATGATGATTAGTCAAGACATTCCTTGACACAGATGTCCAAGTTCACAAATCACCTGACATGAACCTTGTCGAACATACCCGCTGTACGATGGCTGAAATCACCATCGTTCACCGCTATATGTACTAGTGAATTTCCATGCTTATATCCTAGAGTCCACTTTCCAAGTCGCTCTGAACCACGTGACCTCGCAAAGCCACGTTCTGTTTTGCCTATACTCATGTCCCATTTGAATAATACGGACAGGCTAAGAGAACATTTTCCATAATACGTCACAGAGAGGATAGCAAGATTAGTCTCATTAAAGAAATGTCGAACATCAGCTTGAAAGAAGAAAGGTCAAGTTAAAGTGACGATGCGCAGGGATAATAAACATTATGCACGCTGAGAAACGAATTGGTCACATGACATAGACAAATCCATATCATTTATTTTATTTGATCTATTTTATTGTGCATTTGTAAGGCGCGTATAAATCAAGAAATTGTGTTTCAAAGCGCCTACAGGGCAAACGGATAAGGGAACATGGGAACAAAAGGCAAATAGAATAAACTGAAGCACAAGAAAGAGGCGGGTGCACTAGGCCTTGTGAGCATTCGGAGCGTGCAAGTGTGAAGAGAGAGAAGGGACAAGGGAAGGGGGTAAGTGCTAGGAGTTCCACAGAGGGAAGCACCTAAAAGTCGTAAAGTCTGGATGTTTCCAGCACATCCATAGTTTCATTTATTCTCAGGGAAGCGCTGCAGACCTGGAGTGGGAGAGAAACTTTGGAAGCAGTAACCTCGCATGTAACCCCACTCTAGGACACTGAAAGCAAAAATACTAAATACATAAAAAATGGAATTGAATGAGCCAACACAGCACATTGGAAAGATGCGCAAAGCAAGCTGGTTTGATGCATGCCCACCAGACAGCACGCAGCAAGAGTGGAAGCATGGGATTCTGGAATGTTGGTGAACAGAGCAGCAGCTTAAGCCAACTGCTCCTGCTCCCTCCCAGCCTGTTGATTTGGAAATATTACAGAAATGAATATTAATCCTTTACCAAAGAAGAAGATTGAGGTCCCTGACAACCCTAATTCAAAAAAAGCTAAGCAAGGAGAGAGGATGGATGAGACTCCAGGGAATGGTGATATGTATACACTACTTCTGCAGATTGCTCAGGATGTGAAAGAAATGAAGATTACCCTGGGGGAATTGTCCTCTCAAGTGGGTCATCTGGAGACCAGAGTTTCCGAAGTGGAAGCAGAAAGTACAACTTTGGCCACGGAAGTTGCAGGAAGCTACAGAGCGTACAAAGATTTAAGATATGAAGTCTCTCACCTGAAGAGGAGAAATTTGCGGTTGGAGGCTGATCAGAGAAACCTGAACTTGCGCTTATTAGGTGTAAGTGAAAATCCTGATTTGGATCAAGATCTTGACTTGAGAGTTAAAGGTGTGCTGGATGTGACTCTAGGGAAAAACATCCTGAATGATATGGACTTGGACTACTCCTTTAGGGCGGGTAAAAGTGCAACAGCAGGAAAGCCCAGACAGATCATCATGGTGATGGCTAAAGTGAGTGCAAAGGAGAGGATTTTAAAAGCTGCAAGGGAAAAAGGAAAACTTTGGCTGAACGGAGACCAGGTGGCCATCTATCCGGATTTTCCCAAGGAAATAGTGGAAATGAGAAAAGCTTTTAAATGTGCTAAAGCTCTGGCACAGGACAAAGGGATTAAAACTATGTTGGTAAAACCGGCCACACTGAAGATCTTTTTTGCAACTGGTATTAAAACCACAGACGATCCAGCTGAAGCAGAAAAATGGCTGAGAGATGGGAATCTAAATTTTAATAATGCTGCCACTTAATATTTGATTGTGAATATAAATGTGGGCAAACATTATGGTTTTTATTAATTTATGTGTATTTTTCGTAGCATGATACATTGTTTGAAATGTTTATATTGTGTCCTTGTTTTATTCGTATCTAAAATGAGCAGTTGGCATAACGGTTTCCAGTCTTGCTCAAGCGTTTCGTAGGCTCGGAATTTTGGATAGGTGCTTTCCTCTTATGCCTCCGATGTAAACACGGAAGCCCGTATTACCGTCTTCGCATGTTTTTCTAGGGGAGATAGAGCGTGTTTTCTGTTCGGAGTGCCAGTGGGGCTATGGGTCTGGCGAGGTTGGCGTGCGGGGCTTTCTGGATGGATTGCCGGTCGTGCCGTAGTGGATATTGTTCTTACGGCCGGTAAGTGTGATTCGTTGAGTTGTGCTGCGCCCGTATCATGTTCCGTGGTCATTGCGTGCCTGTGTTGCAGGATTGGGCAGTGCGCTGCGTGCTCTGGAGTCCGGAGTACGCGGCGGGTGTGTGGCCTGGGGGTGGGGGCACTGCAGTCATGGGGGGGGATGATTCTCTTTTGTGTCGGGGATGGGAAGTGGTTTCAGGGGTTGTGGCGGCACACATGTCAATGAGAGCTTCATGTGGTCACGTATTATATGGGCACTTCGGGATGTCACCAATGTCCCCTACGCAGCTTGGTTATTTGTGGAGCCTGCCTGCCTGCGCTGTGCCAAGGTTATGTCATCCGGCGAGACGTTGATATTCATGTCCTGTTGGGGTTTTTGCACGGGGGCATTTGCAGATAGTTAATTGAATTAGTAGGTCCAGCTGGTGTAGTTATAACCTAGAATTGGGAATGCCATGGGTACATCTGCAGTGAGCTGGTCTACCGGGGCTTATTGACACACCGTTGAATGCATGTATATGTGTATGTATATATGTTGTGTTCACATGCCACAAGATTCTATGTGTCTGCTGTAACTGTGTCTTGTAGCGGTTTTACCAAGACCTGAGCGGTACGATGTGCATCCAGGGTATAGTGGATGCAGTACACTGGTTTAGACACATAATTGTTGGTCCCAGGGAGGATTTTGTACTAGGGTGATGCAGTCTAGAAAGACTACTTGATATATGTGGTCTACAGAATGGGATGGACTGCTGGATCGCTGGAGTTAGCTGAATAGGGTATTGGATTGGGTGGGGAATGCTTTATAATGGCTGGGGGCCCCTGGAATTCAGATGCGGTTGTGTATGCACTATTATAACTTGCAGGATTACAGTGGTTTCATTTTATTCTAGGATTGAGATATCTAATAGCAATATTTCAGTATGTTTTAGCGTTTGGTTGGGAGTTTCATACGCTCATGGTCTCTTGGTATGGTGTGTTCTCTGATAATTAGTGTGAGGAGACAGGTGGTGTGAATGGTGGTATAGCTTAATCTATTGTTCATGATGACCTAGGGTGGTTCGGGTGGAAAGTGTTGTGGAGATATCTTGGTCAAGAGATACTACACCAGTTCTGGTATGGTTTCTTCAAGTTTTTCCTGCCCTGGAGTGCTGTGAGGTGGTGGGGGGTTTGGGCTTTGCCGCAGATCAGACTATACTGAATATTTAGCTTAAATTTGTATTGACTAGTGATGATTTTATGATGAACATCTTTTTTGGGGATCCTCTATACTGACCCATGGGAGGGGATGGGGTAGTCCCTTTCTGTGTGTAAGTGGAAGGGAAGTTCTGGAAGGTTGGGTGGCTCATACCCAAGAGTGTTTTTATATTTTCAGTTTGGTATTTTATAGTAGTTGTAGGTTTAAGTTTTATTGTGTTTTGTGAATTCATCATTAGGAACGGGGTGCTCGATCCACTCATGTCTTACTCTTTTCAAAGGAATTTGAAGGTGGTATCTTGGAATGTGAATGGAGCTAATTGTGCTACAAAGAGGAAAATGATTTTGATTAAACTGGAAGAAATGGGGGTAGATGTTGCGATGCTTCAGGAGACTCATCTGCTAGATACAGATATAGATAAATGGAAAAGGGGTTGGGTCGGAGATGCTTATTGCTCATCTTTCACTACTAGTTCTAGGGGCGTGTGTATCCTGTTTAGAAGGAACTTGCAGATTTCTGAGATGGAATGTGAAAAGGATGCAGAAGGGAGGATTGTCTGTGTCAGTGCAAATATTCAAGATGTTCACTATTGTTTCTGTAGCATATATGCTCCGAATGGGGGGGATGGTAGTTTTTTTGTCTCTCTAGCACAGTTTTTACAGGATATACATGCAAGTAATGTTATTGTGAGTGGGGACTTTAATGTTGTTCTGGAACCTGAATTTGATAAAAGTATGGGGGCAATGGATGGCGTAAATACTCTGAAAAGGTCAGCGTTGAAAAGGTTAATGGCTGAATGGAACCTCTCTGATGTCTGGAGATTGCAGAACCCTTCAATGAGACAATATACATTCTTCTCTGCAAGGCATAATGTTTACTCAAGGATTGACCTACTTCTGACTTCTGGCCTCTGCATGCAATCATTCAAAGGGGGAGACATTAAACCGTTATTGATTTCGGATCATGCTCCAATCTCCATAGACTTGCAATTAGCCTTTCCTGTTCCAAAATCTAACACATGGCGGATGATGTCTTGCTTCTAGAGGACGATGAAATTGTGGATAAAATAGACCAAGAGGCGAGATTTTTTGTAAATGAGAACTGGACTGGAGATGTCAAAGTGGAGTTTGTATGGGAAGCCTTTAAGTCATATATGAGGGGTATGCTGATTGGATTGTCAAGCAAGAAAAAGAAACTGAGCGATGCGGAAGTGAAGAAGCTCAATGAGGAAATTCAGGGTCTTGAAAGGGGTGGCATGCATGACTTTTCAAGTGATACTTTAAGAGTGCTGAAACTGAAAAAGGAAAAATTGGAGGATTTGTATTCTTCGAAGGCTGATTGGCTACTTTTTAGAACCAAGAGCAATTACTTTGAAAAAGGCGAGAAATGTGATCGGCTTCTTGCTCATCGCTTGAGAGTCATGGATAGTGAAAGAAATGTCAATGCAATAGAGAGACCGGATGGGATGGTGATTTTTGATCCTACGGAAATTAATGCAACGTTTCAGTCATATTACAAAACCCTATATTCATCAGAAGTCAACTCATCTGAGAATGAGATTTGTCAATTCATTGAGGACTGTCATTTGAAGAAAATAAGTGCAGATTCATTGGAATGCATGGAAAGAGAGTTGAGTGTGGAGGATCTCAGGAAGGCGGCTTGTGCATTGAACGCTGGGAAATGTCCGGGTCCAGATGGACTACCAGCAGAACTTTATAGACTCTTCCCAGGGGAGGTTTTTGAACTTATGTTGGAAATGCTGCGCGTATTTTAAGAGATGGGTGCCTTCCAGTTCCAACAAGGCACGCTTCGATCTCTGTTTTTCAGAAAGATGGACAGTCACCAGTTAAGGCGGCCCGTTATCGCCCGATCAGCTTACTGAACATAGACAATAAGATTTTAGCCAAAGCATTGGCCATGAGGATTGAATCTTCTCTGATGGATATTATAGATGAAGGTCAGTCAGGTTTTGTGAAGGGAGACATGTATCAGATAATATGAGAAGGCTGTTATTGACTTTGTTTGAAAGCAAGGAGCATCGGAATGATGTGGTGACATTATCATTGGATGCCGAAAAAGCGTTTGATCGTATTGAGTGGAAATATCTTTTAAGTGCCTTGAAAGGATTCGGATTTGGGGAACACATGATCGGATGGGTAAGACTGCTGTATTCGCACCCTACTGCACGTGTTCGGACTAATGGCATGAACTCTAAGGTTTTCGAGCTTGAGAGAGGCACGAGACAGGGCTGTCCTTTGTCACCCATCCTGTTTGTTATTGCTATGGAACTGTTGGCGGTGAAGATAAGAGAGGAGGAGAGAATTGAAGGAGTCCATTATGGTGCGGCCAACCAAAAAGTTTGGCTGTATGAGGATGACATGTTATTGGTGGTTCAGAATGTGGAGAACTCGATTCCTGTACTGATTGAGTTGATTGGTGTATTCAACAGAATTTCTGGATACAAGATCAATTGGGCCAAATTGGAGGCATTGCCAGCGTCGGCCTCATGCAATATTTTGAAAATGAGGAATTTTGCCTTCAAATGGTGTCCGAGTAAGATGAGATACCTTGGGATTTGGTTGACTAGTGATATCTCAAAAATTATGGATGTCAACCTTGTTAGTGTGGTTCGATCCCTGGAGCTTGATTTGAAGAGATGGAGTGAACTTAAATTGAGTCTATGGGGGAGAGTGAATGCCACCAAAATGACTTCCACGCTACGAGTCAATTATATGCTAAGTATGCTCCCCTTGGATGTGAAAAAGAGCTTTTTGAAGAAAATTGAGGGTTTAATCCAATCTTTTCTCTGGGAAAATAAGCAGCCGCGCCTCAAATTGTGGAAATTGCAGCTGCCCCAGGACTGCAGAGGTTTGGGGGTTCCGGACTTTGCAATCTATCATTTGGCTTTTGGAGCCAGACATCTGGTTCCATTTGTTGACAATTCAAATGATGTCTGGATGCTGGCGGAATCAAGCCATTCATCTCCATTACCTCCTAGAGCTATACTGTCCACGGTGGATGGATCTGGGTATCAGTCATCTCCGCCAAAGAAATTTCTGAGAACGTGCTGGAAGGAGCTGTGGAAGAAGAGTAATCGCAGGGTTTGTGATTATGACTTTATCCCGATCTGGTTGAATCCAGGAATACTGGTGAATGGAAGGCCGCTACTGTGGTTGAACTGGCTTCTAGGTGGTGTAATATGGCTGAGCGATTTGTTTGAAGATGGCAAATGGATCAGTTTTAAAAGACTTGCACGAGTTAAAGATCTCAGTGACTATACAATGGGAGAATACAGGAAATTGAGGAGAATCCTGCGGAATGAGGGTGCAGTTGATGGTAATGGATGGCAGATGTGGTTGTCTGCGTATAAGGCAGAGGGAAGTATGGCGTCTAAGGTATACAAGAATCTGGCCCAACGTCATGTACCGGCAGAGGAATTACTATCAAAATGGTCTGAGATACTTGGTTCAGATATGTCTGAGGACAGATGGAGGTGTATTTGTAAAAATGTGTCTCTCACTTCCATTAATTTGGGAGAGCAAAGCCGACAAATCAAAATTCTTAACAGAGTGTTTTGGACTCCCCAAAGACTTCATGCAAGAGGAATGATTGATTCAGAGGCTTGCTGGAGGTGTAAACATGCAGTTGGCTCTTTTGAACATATGATCTGGGATTGTTATGAATTGAGGACATTTTGGAGGAGAGTCACTGAGAAGATTAATGAGGTTCTAATGTTGCAGGAAGATTTTGACTACATTACTGTCATATTGGGTGAGGATGATAAGGTGGAAGAACTTACTTACCCACAGAGATGCTGGTTTTTCAGGGCAGCAAATTCAGCCAAGAAAATAGTTTTGAGGAAATGGAAATGTGATGAGAGACCAACCTTTTCAGAGTGGATTGAGGACTTAAGACAGGTTTCCAGAATTGAGAAAGTTATTCTCCGCAGAAACAAAAAAATGAAATTGTTTGATGACATGTGGGGTAGATTTTTGGATGAGTTGTAATGATATTTTAGATTGATTCATGTTACGTAGGGTAGGGGATGGTGGTATGTGGAAAGATAACTTGTGGTGAATTCTATTTTTATAGCGTTGATGAATCTAATGCTCTGTATGTTTTTATGTAAATTTCAATAAACTTAATAATGAAAATAAAAAGAGTGGAAGCATGGATTGCAGCAGGTGATCAAATGCATGGAGACCAGATGCATCCATGCACAAAGATGGGGTGCATGCACGCCTAGAAGGAAACAGCAGGACAGAGTGCTGCATCCTTACACAAATCTGAAGCAGCAGTCAGATTTTACAAACCACCGGCCGCTGCATCCTGTGCAAACAGCCGGCGCGAGGTGAGGAAGCCCATCCCTGGGCACCGCATACTTTTTTTGGCCTATCTAGGCCCCCAGGCCCACAAGCATCCCTCTCCCACCCCCACCCTCTTCCTGGTCTGCGCTCCCCTCCCGCCTCCCAACCCGCCCACCCCCACTCTGATTGGGCCTCGAGCCCTTCATCACTGGTCCTCCCAGGGCAGCCCTCTGCCCGTGCAGCCCTGCGGCTAAGGGCCCCAAGGCTCCAATAGAGGCGGCTCCAGGAAGTGTCAGCAGGTGTCCGCAGGGGAAGCCAGTGGCCAGCCGTCAACCACCAACTACAAGGACCCGTAAGGTAGGGTGGCTTGGGTTGGGGAGAGGTACAACTCTACCCTAGATACCTGACCACTAGGCAAAACCAATGTTGTTCAATGTAATTACCGCCCACTGCCCCAAACTGCATTGATAGCAGGGCCTCCATGCCCAAATTGCATTGTGTGATCTCCAATTGCATTGTTAGGCCTCTTTCCCACTGTACAGGTGTCTCAAACTTGGTGGGGCCTCCGTGCCAAATTGCACTAGGTTTGATCCCAAACTGCACTGTTAGGCCTCTCTCCCACTGTACAGGTGTCTCAAACTTAGCAGGGCCTCCGTGCCCAAATTGCATCGTGTGATTTCCAAACTGCATTGTTAGGCCTCTCTCCCACTATACAGGTGTCTCAAACTTAGACGGGCCTCCGTGCCCAAACTGCATTGCGTGACCTCCAAATTGCATTGTTGGGCCTCTCTCCCACTGCACTGTACAGGTGTCCCAAACTTAGCAGGGCCTCCGTGCCCAAATTGCATCGTGTGATTTCCAAACTGCATTGTTAGGCCTCTCTCCCACTATACAGGTGTCTCAAACTTAGACGGGTCTCCGTGCCCAAACTGCATTGCGTGACCTCCAAATTGCATTGTTGGGCCTCTCTCCCACTGTATAGGTGTCTCAAACTTAGCAGGGCCTCCGTGCCCAAATAGCATTGTGTGATCTCCAATTGCATTGTTGGGCCTCTTTCCCACTGTACAGGTGTCTCAAACTTGGTGGGGCCCCGTGCCAAAATTGCATTGTGCAATCCCAAACTGCATTGTTTGGCCTCTCTCCCACTGTACAGGTATCTCAAATTTGGCAGGGCCTCCGTGCCCAAATTGCACTGTGTGATCTCCAATTGCATTGTTGGGCCTCTTTCCCACTGTACGGGTATATCAAACTTAGCAGGGCCTCCGTGCCCAAATTGCATTGTGTGATCTACAATTGCATTGTTAGGCCTCTTTCCCACTGTACAGGTGTCTCAAACTTAGCGGGGCCCCGTGCCCAAATTGCATTGTGTAATCCTAAACTGCATTGTTGGGCCTCTCCCCCACTGTACAGGTGTCTCAAGTTTAGCAGGGCCTCCGTGCCCAAATTGCATTGTGTGATCTCCAAATTGCATTGTTAGGCCTCTCTCCAACTATACAGGTGTCTCAAACTTAGCAGGGCCTCCGTGCCAAATTGCATTAGGTCTGATCCCAAACTGCACTGTTGGGCCTCTCTCCCACTGTATAGGTGTCTCAAACTTAGCAGGGCCCCATGCCCAAATTGCACTGTGTGATTTCCAAACTGCATTGTTAGGCCTCTCTCCCACTGTACAGGTGTCTCAAACTTAGCAGGGCCTCCGTGCCCAAATTGCATTGTGTGATCTCCAAATTGCATTGTTCAGCCTCTCTCCAACTATAGAGGTGTCTCAGACTTAGCAGGGCCTCTGTGCCCAGATTGCATTGTGCAATCCCAAATGCATTGTTAGGCCTCTGTCCCACTGTACAGGTGTCTCAAACTTAGATGGGCCTCGGTGCCCAAACTGCATTGCGTGACCTTCAAACTGCATTGTTGGGCCTCTCTCCCACTGTACAGGTGTCTCAAACTTAGCAGGGCCTCCGTGCCCAAATTGCATTGTGTGATCTCCAATTGCATTGTTGGGCCTCTTCCCACTGTACAGGTGTCTCAAACTTGGCGGGGCCCCGTGCCCAAATTGCATTGTGCAATCCCAAACTGCATTGTTGGGCCTCTCTCCCACTGTACAGGTGTCTCAAATTTGGCAGGGCCTACATGCCCAAATTGCACTGTGTGATCTCCAATTGCATTGTTGGGCCTCTTTCCCACTGTACGGGTATCTCAAACTTAGCAGGGCCTCCGTGCCCAAATTGCATTGTGTGATCTCCAATTGCATTGTTAGGCCTCTTTCCCACTGTACAGGTGTCTCAAACTTAGCGGGGCCCCGTGCCAAATTGCATTAGGTTTGATCCCAAACTGCACTGTTGGGCCTCTCTCCCACTGTACAGGTGTCTCAAACTTAGCGGGGCCCCATGCCCAAATTGCACTGTGTGATTTCCAAACTGCATTGTTAGGCCTCTCTCCCACTGTACAGGTGTCTCAAACTTAGCAGGGCCTCCGTGCCCAAATTGCATTGTGTGATCTCCAAATTGCATTGTTCAGCCTCTCTCCAACTATAGAGGTGTCTCAGACTTAGCAGGGCCTCTGTGCCCAGATTGCATTGTGCAATCCCAAATGCATTGTTAGGCCTCTGTCCCACTGTACAGGTGTCTCAAACTTAGATGGGCCTCGGTGCCCAAACTGCATTGCGTGACCTTCAAACTGCATTGTTGGGCCTCTCTCCCACTGTACAGGTGTCTCAAACTTAGCAGGGCCTCCGTGCCCAAATTGCATTGTGTGATCTCCAATTGCATTGTTGGGCCTCTTCCAACTGTACAGATGTCTCAAACTTGGCGGGGCCCGTGCCCAAATTGCATTGTGCAATCCCAAACTGCATTGTTGGGCCTCTCTCCCACTGTACAGGTGTCTCAAATTTGGCAGGGCCTCCGTGCCCAAATTGCACTGTGTGATCTCCAATTGCATTGTTGGGCCTCTTTCCCACTGTACGGGTATCTCAAACTTAGCAGGGCCTCCGTGCCCAAATTGCATTGTGTGATCTCCAATTGCATTGTTAGGCCTCTTTCCCACTGTACAGGTGTCTCAAACTTAGCGGGGCCCCGTGCCAAATTGCATTAGGTTTGATCCCAAACTGCACTGTTGGGCCTCTCTCCCACTGTACAGGTGTCTCAAACTTAGCAGGGCCCCATGCCCAAATTGCACTGTGTGATTTCCAAACTGCATTGTTAGGCCTCTCTCCCACTATACAGGTGTCTCAAACTTAGCAGGGCCTCCGTGCCCAAATTGCATTGTGTGATCTCCAAATTGCATTGTTAGGCCTCTCTCCCACTGTACAGGTGTCTCAAACTTAACAGGGCCTCCGTGCCCAAATTGCATTGTGTGATCTCCAAATTGCATTGTTAGGCCTCTTTCCAACTATACAGGTGTATCAGACTTAGCAGGGCCTCTGTGCCCAGATTGCATTGTGCAATCCCAAATGCATTGTTAGGCCTCTCTCCCACTGCACAGGCGTCTCAAACTTAGCAGGGCCTCCGTGGCCAAGTTGCATTGTGTGACCTCCAAATTGCATTGTTAGGCCTCTCTTCCACTGTACAGGTGTCTCAAACTTAGCAGGGCCTCCGTGCCCAAATTGCACTTTGCGACCTCCAAATTGCATTGTTAGGCCTCTCTCCAACTATACAGGTGTCTCAACTTAGCATGGCCTCTGTGCCCAAATTGCATTGTGTAATCCCAAATGCATTGTTAGGCCTCTCCCACTGTACAGGTGTCTCAAACTTAGCAGGGCCTCCGTGCCCAAATTGCATTGTGTAATCCCAAACTACATTGATAGCTGGGCCCTGTGCCCAAATTGCACTAGGTTGGATCCCAAACTGCATTGTTAGGCCTCTCTCCCACTATACAGGTGCCTCAAACTTAGCAGGGCCCAGTGTCCAAAGTGCATTGTGTGACCCCAAACTGCATTGATAGGCCGCTTAGGGAGACGAACAGGTAAAGAGAGCCACCGATAACACCCAGCTTAATAACCCTTACCACCCTTTTCCCCTCCTAGGACAGCGACTGAACGAGCGGTCAACCCCAACCGGAATACCACCCATAGACAGAGCCAAACTAGTAGCAGACACCCCCTGACCAGCCACTACACCACAAGACAACTTTTCCAAAGCAGGACCAACTAGACGTAACCAAACAAAGACTAAACAATTCTCAATCCTACAATGCTGCGCAAACGACCAATTCCGAGGAAAAGACGAAAGAACAAACACGCCAGTACAGCAACCTAGAACAACCATAGACTGGACCGCCACAGACAGGAACCCAAACCGAAGGAACCCTGAGAGAAGAGAAAAATCCCTCTACCTAACTCCATACCTCGCAGACAACTGGCCACCATGGCAATCCAACCCAACATCAGAAGCAGCAACATCAATCAACCTAACACAAGCAAGTAGAAGAAGGATGACCAAAACAAACAACATACAGACGAGCGACCCAATAACACCCTACATCACCATAGCAAGAGGAACTTCCAATCAACAACCACAACCCCCGGAAGACGAACCCGATGAAAACACAAAAAACCCAAGACAAAACCTAGAAGAACTCTTCGAAGACGCAGGTACCCCAAACCCCCCAGCCCTGCAAGTGGCCGACCAAGAAGGAAACCTCAACACCGGGCGGAAGACGACCCTGACAAAACCCAAACCTAACAACACCTCCAAACTCCACTGCAACCTAATAAACGCAAGATCCATGTCAAAACACTCAACAGAGATCTTCGACCTACTTGACGACAACGGCATTGACATCCTGTTCATCACAGAAACATGGCTGGATGACAACTACAAAATTACACTCCAAAGCTGCCTTCCGACAGACTTCAAATGCCTACAAATAAACAGAAAAAACAAAAAAGGAGGAGGCATCACTATAGCATTCAAAGAACACCTGAAAATAAAAACTGACGAACCGCTCAACATCCTCAACTGCGAAACCATGGTAATACACCTAACAGCGAGCCCAAAAACCAACATCACATTCATCCTGGTATACAGACCACCAACATATGATGCAACATTCGTTGATAACTTCATAGAAGCCATCACCAACTTAGCCATCAACCACGAATACCTAATCATCCTGGGAGACTTCAACATCTGGTTTGAAGACAGCCACACCAACTCCCAAAACTCACTAATTGAGCAACTCAGCACCATGAAACTACGACAACTAGTCAAAGGAGCTACGCACTCGGCAGGTCAC
Organism: Ambystoma mexicanum; assembly: GCF_040938575.1. Taxonomy (NCBI): domain Eukaryota; kingdom Metazoa; phylum Chordata; class Amphibia; order Caudata; family Ambystomatidae; genus Ambystoma; species Ambystoma mexicanum. The sequence continues at coordinate 668,769,777 of NC_090927.1, read as the reverse complement.
ACCCTAGACGCAATTTTCGCCAAAGAAAAACTCATCACCACGGCACCTCCAATTCAAATACTATGGAGCGACCATCTCATCATCCCATTCGTGATCACTCTGCCTACCCGAACCTACATCCAACACCCGAAACTCACAACCACCACCAAAAGAAACTGGAAACACGTAAAAAAAAGCAACCTATTCGAACAACTGGAATTAACGAAACCCTCAACTACAGAACTGGAGCTAGCTGACCTAGACAGCAAAGCAGAGATACTGCACAAATGGATCGCAGATACGATAGATAAGATCGGCCCTGAAAAACCGTTCACCCCATCAAAAAAAAGAGCAATGGCAAAATGGTTCACCCCACTATTAAACAACATGAAAAAGGGAAACAGAAAGATGGAATTGGAATGGAGAAAAGAATACAACCCACGGAAAAAAACACTGTACCAGAAACAAATCCGTGCATACAAGAATGAAATTCAAAAGGCAAAGAAAAGACATTATGATGACAGAATCAACAATGCCACCAACACACAAAAAGAAATGTTTAGCATCATTGGGGAAATGAGAAACCCACCAGGCTGTGGTAACACCCCAACCCCCTCAGAAAAACTATGCAACGACCTGGCAGATCACTTAAAAAAAAAAATCAACGACATCCGGCAAACCATACAAAAGCGTCCAACCGACCACAACATACAACCCAACGAACCCAACTCGGAACCGCAACACAAACTCCGAAGCTTTCCTGAAATCTCAGCAGAGGTATTCGCAATGCTGGTTAAACGAAGCAAGAAAGCGGGATCACCCATGGACCCATGTCCCCCAGACATCTACAAATCAATCCTCGCGCAAGGATCGCCAGCTGAACACTACAGAAACCTTCTTAATCTATCACTATCAACAGGGACTGTACCGAAGATCTTCAAATCAGCATACATCAAGCCACTCTTAAAAAACACAAGTGGTGACGCAGATGACCTTTCCAACTACAGGCCGATCTCTAACATCCCCTACCCAGCGAAACTCCTAGAAACTGACGTATATAATCTAACCCAAGATCACGAAGAAAAACACCACCTGCTGGACCAAGCTCAAATCGGTTTCAGACCAGCGAGAGGAACGGAAACAGCACTACTATCCATCTGGGACAACCTCAAAACTTACGCAGACTCTAACACTACTTCAGCCCTTATTCTGCTCGACCTCTCCGCAGCCTTCGACACAGTTAACCACGACACCCTGACCAAAAGACTAGAAAGCATAGGCATAACAGACACAGCACTACGCTAGACCAAATCATTCCTAGCAGACAGGACAGAAACCGTTTGGATCAAACCTTTCAAATCCACTCCACGAGTTAACGATTGTGGAGTAGGACAAGGATCATCACTATCTCCACTATATTTCAACATCTACCAGACTCCGGTCATCAGAATCTTCAAAAAATACAACATCACATGTTACAACTATGCAGATGACACTCAGATCATCTACAAAATCAAAGACACCGATGCTGACCATTCAACCCTTACCGACTGTCTAAAAGAAGTCTTCGACTGGATGGATGCCAACAACCTGAAAATCAACCCAGGAAAGACAGAAATCATGATCGTATCCAAAGACCAAGAGAACGAAACCACCATCCCGTGGCCTACAGAAATGGGAAACGCACCAACACCATCGAAGGTAGTAAAAAATCTGGGAGTCCTAATGGGCAACAACCTAACCCTGGAGCCACAAATAAACGCAACAGTGAAGAAATGCTTTTTCCTCCTCCGAACGGCAAGAAGAATTCTACCTTTCCTCTCCTTCGCGCACAAAACACTCACTATCGCCGCCCTAATCATGTCTAAAGTAGACTATGCAAACAGTCTCTACCTCGGAATACCTGAATACCTCCTGAAGAAACTACAACGGATCCAAAATGCAGCAGCAAGACTACTCCTCAAACTATCCAGAAGAGATCGCATCACTCAAGCCCTAAAAACCCTACACTGGCTCCCAATCAAACATCGCATCACCTTCAAAACAATGTGCATAACGCACAGGGCAATCAGCAGACAAGGAGCAGAATTCCTACAAAAGAAAATAACAGTCTACAAACCAACGAGACCCCTCCGATCGAGCAACGAAATCCGCCTGCAACTCAAACCATACCTCAAGAAAAAACTTGGAGGCACCTCCTTCTACCACTTAGCCGCAAAAACCTGGAACAGCATCCCAAAGGAAATACGAAACACTGAAGATCACCTAAAATTCAGGAAATCACTAAAAACCTGGCTCTACAACACCACAGACTAAACCTGGAAAACTAAACTGGTAAAAAGGACAAGTAAACCGAAAAGACACAGACACCCCTGACCGGGGAGAGCAAAGCCCACGGTAGCTGGACGGGTGACATCGGATAGACAGGAACACAGGCGGCACGCATGGAGACTGAGTCAACTAACACAGACAACCCCACCAACACCTTCGCCCACCCTTAATTTAATTACCGCCAGGTACCACATTGGTGTGGAATTACCGAGACACTGGCAATCTCCCCCACTACCTGAGAGGTTGTCATTGGCAAGCCCACTAGAGTCTAAATGGAGGATAAGGGGAACTATCAGAGAGCATATTAGAGGCAGGGGCTAGAGGAGTATGGAACCTGCATGCCAGTCAGACCCAGATCAGGACAGAGCCGCAACAGGGGAGACTATGCAAGCCGAGCGCTCCAATTCAGGATAGAGATGCAAACTAACCAACCCTACTAACAATTTCCCCTTTTCTGCATACACCTCTCAAACACTAAACCAAACACAACCAAAACCTACAACACAACAAACCGCACAAACTTCACTACATGGCAACAACAAACAAAAACACACATAGCCTTGCTCAACAGTACACGACGACTACAGGCCACAAACACCCCAGGCCCAGCCAACGGACCTACCGGGCTGAGACCGCCAACAGCACTTCACTGCTCTCTTGCACTTTTCCTGCTTCCTCCCACTAACCCATCCTCCCCTCCTCTTTCAGAGCCGCCAGAGCACCAAGGGACCACTACGGTGGTGATAGTGCGCGGTACAAATGTCCTTTAACATTAACATTAACATAACCCATGGGCTGTATGCAGCTTAAACATTTGAAGATCACCACCATGATCCTCAACATTTGGTGCTGCCTCCTCAGTCTCTGCTCTTTCAACTGCGCGGCGTGAGTATTACTTAGGAACAAGCTTGTCTGTCTTGTCTAGGCATGTTTACGTTAGGGGTTATTGATCCAAGGCTGGAGATGAATTAGAAGAAGTTGACGAGGCTGCCAAAGAAATCCCTTCAATTTCTGACTGCCTGCATGCACCATTGACCTCATGCAAGAGCAGAGCGCACGGAAGTATAGCTGGCCTAGGGAATCACAGGGCCCTCTGGTGAAGAGGCGGGATCCTGCTATTGCTGCAACTGTGAAACATTCAAGGTCCATCTATGGCGTGCACAGTCATTCACTGGGTGTAATTACACAGTGCAAACATGCTGTTACTGGAGGACTCCATTGGAATCGCACTCTTACCACCACTCGCGATTCAATCTAAGGATAGCTCTTGTTTTCAAACTTACGGCAAATGTCTCTCCCTCATCTGTCGGGGTTCCTTTCCAGACATGACTGTTCAAAGGAAAACGGGAACACAAGGACCCAACTATTTGCTGACAATTTCTGGCTTTGGTTCCCATTTTATGTTTGTTGTTTGAGTACACACCTTGAACCTGGCTGGCTTTTTCTGGACACATGAGAAGTGAATGGTTACCTCTTGGTGTGCAGCTGCACTAACAATAACCCCGTATTTAGATGATATACCGAAAAGAGTCAGGACCGAAAAAACTGTATGCAGCTCACTGTAAGGCTTGTTTGTATGGTGTTTGCTCAGTTTATATAGAATGTTGATACTGGCCAGTGAAGCTGAGTTAAAGAAATCCTTGTACTAGAGGGGAACTCTAGGCTACTGCCCACAGTCTGTAAACTGAGGCATTTGCACGGCGAGGCACATTATGAATGGGGTCGGGGGGAGGGGTGGGGGGCACTCTCATCATGCTCTGATGTGCTAAGGTCACATCCGGGGCATCATGGCCACCCCTGCACTGGAAGGGTGCCCCTCTATTCAGGGCTCCACACGTTGGCCCAATGAATGCATACATCTCTGTGCATGTGTAACCGCCCATGTCTAAAGAAAAATGTAAAAAAAGGATACAGAGGCGCTCACTCAGGGCAGGGAATGCAGGGTAAACCCCTCCAGAAGAGTAGGGCAAGGCGGGGTCATGCTTTATTCAGCCAGACGCCTTGGAGAGCAGGAATGCCAGGGGTTCCTTCCTTTAGTTTGAAGGGGCCCTTTCCTCATTTTGTGTTACGCCCATGGCTCTCATCTTTAAACACATCCCAAGACACGCCCACTGTAGAACATGCTGACACGTTTCATGCTGTAAAGAATGCGTTGCAGAACTATGGGCCCCATTCGAATGTAGCTGCTATCCTGCATGGGAATACCACCAAGCGGGTTCACCATTTCTGCCAGTTCATCTGCTGGTAAATGCAGGAGATCAAATGGCAGAGGTAGTCCCCATTCATGGAGTCCACTGGGGGATTTGGAGCATTTATCGAGGGCGGTATTTTTGCCCATGGCAAACTCTCCTATTTTCGGAGGTAAAGTGGAGGAAATGCCTCTTTTCAAGTGCAAGAAGTATTTTCTCAATTTTTTCCAAACCAGAATTATGACGGTGTGGTAAAAGTGGTGGAAAATCCGTAACCATAACTTTTTTACTGCAATGCCATATTCGTTATGGGGTGCTATGCATTTTGATTGTCTTGCACACCTTAATACAGTGCTCTTATTCATATGCGCCCAGATACCTTCGAGTTAGGTGCGCTATATGAATTACTAAATAAATAAATAGCTTAGGAAGCTTAGGAAACTTTTTTTGGGGGTGTCCCCCCCCCAACACCCTTTTTTTGCTAAAAACCACTTTTTTTCCCTAAACGAAAACCTAAAAAAATATATATAATTTTAAAAAATTCGATCCTTTGACCTGTTGACCCTTTTGGTGTTGATCCTTTGACCTATCGACCCTTTAGATTCGATCCTTTGACTAGACACCCGTCACCGTGCTATTGGAGGAAAGGGCCTTAGTGTGTAAGCGTGTAAGTGACGTTGCACGTGTGGGCTGGCTTAAAAGGTACGAGTATGACACTATTTTCTTGTACGTGCTTTTTGTGGAGAGCGAGCGGGTGATTCTTGTACTTCTTGTCGGTTCACACGCTATTACTTCACAACGTTTCCAGTTCGTACTCCCTGTTTCCTCAGGCTGCGTTCTTTTCTTCTTTTGGCAGGGGTGTTGCCAACGTGCACACATGCGTCTTTTTCACGTTCTTTTTCATGGCAGACGGTGAGTCGCGCACGTATTTTCCAACTGTGGTTACCCCCGTGTGTCGCATACCCCTTCAGAGTTCATTGTAGGCTGTGTGTAACACACGTACGCTTATTTTTGTGTTTCTGGGTGCCACAGCGTAGTGCGGGTTAATTTTTCCACGCACATGGTCTACTTTTGTTGTTGGGGTGCCTGTGTGTTGCGTGACCCGTCATCTTCCCCCAGGGGTCACAGACAGCCTTGCTAGAGCACTAGGGTACGAATTCCATCTAGTACCCTACCCCTTTCACCCCAATTGCCCAGGACAATTGTTTACTGCAACTCCCATACGCACAACAACATCAGTGCCATGGTTGGGAGGCGACCAAGCAGTAAGGGAGGCAAAGGTGTCCGATCTCAAAGAGGTGGGCGTGGTGGGCGCGGTAGGGGACATGGCCAGGATTTGCAGGGTGCCCCTAGAGCCCAGTGTGTGGAGGACCAATCAGGGCCACCTATGCCCCCCTCCCAATGGTTGTGGGAAACGTAGTTGACACCATTCCAGCTCAGCCCTTGTTGGACCGGCCCATTTTGTCAACTGAACCGGCACAGGGTGACTCCCAGGCTGACTTCCAGGTCACCAAGTCTAAGCCACATGTGTCGGTGAAAGTTGCTGTCACCAGGCCACGTGGATCTGGGGCAGCAATGTCATCTGCTGCCCCAAGTAGCCAGGGTGGGGAGGCTGCAGGGGCAGCTGCAGCTCAATCCACCCCAGCTCCGAGTCTCCCAGCCGGGACAGTGTCGGTCCAGGTCCATCACACCGACGTTGGCCCTGCCACCATCACCCTGCAGCCAATGCCTGCACCAAGACCTTTGGCAATTGTGCCTTTACAGGCTTCAAGTACCCAGTCCACCTGTGCTTCTGCCCCTACTGACCAGAGCAGCGTAAGCCACTCAGGATCCGCACCACCTTCCAAGAAGAAGAAGAAGGGTGCTCCTGCACTACAGGCTGAGACCCCAGACACGGCTACACACTCCGGCACGTCAAGGAAGCCTAGCTTCAATGACGCCGAACTTGATGCACTTGTAGCCTATGCGTTGGCACATAGCCGCGAAATGGTGGTGACTGCAGGCTGCAAGACTACGCCTGCTCAACGTAGGGCCCACTGGCAAATCATAGCGGACCACATTAGTGCCCTTGGATTTGTGAGGCGCACAGCTGATGATTGCTACAAGCGGTGGAATGACCTGAAACGCAGAGCAAAGAACAAGCTGGCTTCCAATCATGCCTCTACTCTGGTGACTGGCGGTGGGTCTCCACCAGAGGACGACCAACTCACTGAACATGAGTCTGTTGCTGGAACCTTCGTCACAGAGGAACAGATCCAAGGCGTGGGAGACCTACCAGATTATGAAGCATTGTCCGGTGAGTGCCCATGCATGTGTGTGTAATCCATGTGTATGTTGCTTGGGTGATGTGTTATGATTGAGTGCCAGGTGAGGGTGTGTACTCATGAGTGGTATGGGTCACCCATGTGCTTCCTCCAAACCATTCACCGGCCTTGGATTTGGGTATGACAGTATCCGTTCTGACCACAGTAGCCAATTAGCACCACATTACTGCAGTTGCCCTTGAACTGTCATCTTGCAACAACATTGTTCTGAATGTTCAGTGTTCATTCAGCCTGATTGTTTCAATCCTCCCATTTTTGCACCCCATTTTTCTGCCCTAATGCCACATATGTGACATGCTTCTGTCATAGATTACACCCCACAATGTCCTACATTTATTACCATGTTATGGGAATGATTTACCATTCAGGCGGATTGAATAAGTGCCTACTCACATTAATTTTTGCGGCCTGTTTGAATGTGGAACATGATTGTTGTTTCCTGTCATGTTGAAATGACTAACCATTGATGTATCCATCTGCCTGCCATCACTGTATAATTGTACACTGGATGTGTTGCAGTGTGTGGCACATGTGTATTTTGTCACACTGTTATGCATTTTTCATCTCATCATGTCCATCTCACATGGATGGGTGACAGTACTCATTCACTAACATATGGCTGTACTTGTCGAATGGCTATGCTACATGCCATCTGTGTGCTGGCATGTGTCATGTATGTGTATTGGACATGCCACTCACAGGCTAATGTGTGATGCCAGTGCTATCCAGCATGCAGCAAATGTGTTGCTTTTCCATCTTGGAGACCTCAGTGTCTGCTTTTTGCCTCCCCTTCCAACTCATTGACAGTGCATGCATGCCAGGGTTATAGTCATGTGGGGCATGTGTAATTCATGTACTGGATCTCTGGCTTGTCAGGCCTATGTGTGTGCTATGGTGCTCATGCCTGTTTCCATTTGTTGTCTTTCATGTTTATGCAGGTGATGACGCACTTGATGCTGTTGAGGTGGAGGAGATGGTGCAGACCCAGGAGGAATCTCAGCCACAACCGGGCACCAGAGGAGGACGTGGGGTGGTGGTGGGTGAAAACCCAATCCTCCTGCAGATCATACTGTCCACAGGTGTATCTGGGTGCACCTCCGCAGACCTCTATGATTCAGGTGCTGAATCGGACAGTGAGACATATGTGGCATCGCAGGTGAGTGTTACTGGGAGGGATGCTGTTCTGTCCAACCCACCTGCACCAGGGGGACACCCCTCTATGGGGATGTCAGTTTTGGTAACTCCACCTTTGGCGGTTACGGATGCAGGGTCACACTCCACAACATCTGATCCTGTTCCTGGGCCAGCAGATCAGAGGTGTAATGCAGTCCTGCAGCCTCAGGCAGTGCCAGCACAAAAGGTGCAGATCGCCTTACCCCAAACAGGTGTGGTGCCCGCCGAACCGGTGGCCATACGCCACCAGGCAATACTGTATGGGAAAACTCCATGTACAGTACAGCAGCACAACAGGGAGCATCGGTTGAAATGATGGCTCAAGCAATGGATAGGGTGGCCACTTCCATTCTCCCCCCTGAAAGGCAGATGGAGCTCCAACAGCAGGCAACAGACTCCATTTGCCAATCACACAAGGAAGACATGTTGGCGTCCAACAGGGACCGACGGGCGGCACTGGAGACTCTGCGCGAAGCCATATCTGTAGAGTCACAGGGCCACAGGGAAGCCCTGAGGTTAGAACTCCATTTCCTCAGGGAGACTCTGGGTGAACTTGAGGCTTCCCGAAATTTTAGGTCAGAACAGCAGCTGGAGCAGCTCACACGTTCACTCTCAGCAGAGCTCCAGGCAACCCGTGCGGAGATCCGGGCATCACACGAGGCCATGCGGGTAGAAATGCGGGCTACCTGTGAAGTGCTGCATGGGGATCTCCGCACCCTCATCCTCCAGAACGAAAACTTCCATGCCCGCATGCTTGCTGCCATGGAGGACCATACCAGGGCTTTGTGTGGGCTGCCTCCCATAGCACAGCCACCTCCTGATGTAGCAGCTGAGGGTGAAGAGAGCGACAGCAGTTCTCCCACAATAGCGTAGCCGTGCAGGCCATGAGCCCATGGAGGTATTTCTTTTCTCGCAACATCCACGCAGGTGGGTGTTGGTGTACACCCTGTCCTCGAACCTCCTGGGTGGCCTCCCCCCCACCTTTGGTCCACACATGGCCATTTCTTTTTTTACAGTGTGTTGCCTTGTGTGGCTCCCGTGGGCATCCACTGTGTATTCCAGCTGGGCACATGCAGGCTTGTCCTATCTTTGAGTTAGATGCTTGGGTTCCTAACACACACACCCCTCCTGCTTCCCCTTTCCATGGGCTTGCAAAGGGTGTGACCAAGTGACAGTAACTTACACAGTGACATGGGCTCCCATGAGCTGTGTGGGCAGTCTGTAGTCAAAACTGTGTGTGCATCCCTAGTGGGGATTGTTGTTGTATTGAACACTGCATGGTGTATTGATATGTGCTTGTACATCCATGTCTTTCTCCTTATTCACATGTACCTTCTTCATGTCTTCACAAGGCCGTCTCCTTTGCCGATGCAGTTCATGTTTATGCAGTACACTAACACATTTGCCTGACAGCAACACTCTGCAGTTGGAAGGGGTCGATGTGCTGGCTTAGTCAGGTTGTGAGACTTGCACTACTTTGATTTTGTACTGTTGTATTTTGACACTGTTTCATCGTGTGTTGTTGTTCTGTGTTGCTGGTAAGTATTTGTTCATGCGTGCTGTTTCTTATTGATTACTGGGAGCATATTGTCTGTGGCCTGTTTACATTTGGAACAGTGCACTTTGTGACACTTGTGTCATGTGTTGTGCATTCATTTTGTTGCTTTCACATTGCATGACATGCCATGGTGTGTTGGGTAGCTGAGATGGGGAGGGGTTGGGTGACATGGCACTATTTTCATGTAGGATTTTTCAAGGGGGTAGTCATTCATGCAGCATGAATGTGTCTTTTTGTCACACAGCATTGGTTGTATTTAAGTAGGTAGGGATGCACAAAATGTAACACTTCCAGGTGACCAATCTCAGGCTGGTATGGTTGTGACAGTTGACTGTCCCTTATGTCATCATCATTGATTGTCAGCTGGTATGTGTCAGGGCTGTGTGCACTCCACAGGGGTAGGATTTTAGGTGAATTAGCCACCAGCTGTGTACGGGCTGCCTCACCATGTGCCCTTTCACCTCCCATGCGCAGCGGCCGTGCATGTGGTTGGGGATGTGGGAGCACCACCATGTCCACCGGCAGGCCCTAGCGGGTTGCAACATTGTGCAGGACACATGCTGCCACTATGATCCTGCACACTACTGGGGGTGCGTATAGCAGCTGCCCACCAGAGCGGTTAAGGGAGCGAAAGCGTGACTTGAGCACTCCAAATGTGCGCTTCACTATGCCCGGGTTGCAATTTGGGCTGTGTTGTATCTTAACTTGTGTGGTGGGGTTCCGATTTGGCGTCATCATGTGGGTGCTCGGATGGTAGGCACTGTCCCCTGGGGAGGTGATGATGGGTATCATTAGTGGGGTTGTGACATTACTCAGTATCTGACATGCATGCATGTGCAGAGGCATTTATACTCACCAAGCAGCCATGTATCGCCATGATGCCCAGCTTCTAGGTCCCGGTTTAGGGGTGACATTCTGAAAATGAAACTATCATGGGTGGACCCTGGATAGTTGGCATATACTGAGGTGATGATTCCCTTGGCATCAAATACTACCTGCACGTTGATTGAATGCCAGTGCTTGCGGTTTCTATAGATGTGCTCAGTTGCCCTGGATGGACGTAGAGCCACATCGGTGCAATCAATGGTTTGGGGAAGTGTGCCACCCCGTAAAAGTCCTGGACGGCAGCCTGCCTTTCTGCAGGTGTTCTCGGCATGTATATGTGCCTGCGGACTGAGGACCGTGTAGTCATGATGGCCAACACCTGGTGTAGGCAGCGTGACTGCATGGCCTGTGACACCCCCGCCACTATGGCACTTGTCCCCTGAAATGAACCAGTGGCCAAGAAGTGCAGTACATTGAGCACCTTTTCCAAGGGGCTCAGTGCTTGGGAGCACAGGGTGGGTGATGTGAGGTCATCCTCCCACTCACTCACCAGGTCGAGTATTATGTGTGGTGGAAACCTGTACCTCCCATACACCTGGTCATCAGGCATCCCAAAAAGCCTGGTCCTGGGTGTAAAAATTTGGGGCCTGGCTATCCTCCTCCTCCTCCTGCAGTGTCCCACGACCACTGCTGCGAGGAAAGGTATATTCATTGTAGCGTCTGAGCTTGTTTGTTGTTTGCGCGCACTTTTATGCTGCGTGAGGCCGCGTACGCCTGCTTCCTGCTGGCGTACGTGTTTCCGGATTAGCGCGTCTTTTTTGGCGCACGCGTTTCCCCTGTTCGATTCCATGAATACGTGTTGTAGGCGCGCATGTGGGCTTTGCAAGCATTTACCTCCTGTACTTTCCCGTAACGCCCACATTTTCATGCGTTGTTCCCCATTCCGCGTGTTACGCCCCGTGTTACGCCCACTTTTGTTGTGTGCGCTGCGCTATATGTGCTTTCTCTGTGCGTGTAGCGCACGCCGTTTTCATGACGTGTGCGCCCGCGTGCGCCACCCACGATTTTAGTGCCCATCCCAGGATTTACACGCAAATGGACTTCCATGAATCGATGTGCGCGGCTTTGGCACGCTTGCGCTGCCATTTTCACACTTGTGCTGCGATTTTCCGTGCACATTAATTCCATGAATCGGCCTGTAAGATTTTAGTTGCATTGAAAGTAAAGGAAAGACAAGCATTTCGAACATTAAACAGATGGAACTGACAGGAACACAAAAGTAAAGAAATGTGATATGCAAATGTAAGATCAGAATACAGATAGAGACGCACATTTCAAGCAGTAGGAGTATGGGATAATAGAGAATGGGGAAAGGAAATAGAGGCAGGTGAAATAGGGGGAGGAATAGTGTTAGTCGGAAAAAAATAACTTCTGTCTTGGCAGCATTTAACACAAGATAGTTATCCGCTATCCATGATTTAACAGCCAACAGGCAAGATGTTAAAGTATGGATGGAATAAGAAAAGGAAGAAAAGGAAGAAAAGGAAGAATAAGAAAGAAAAAGTTGGGTGTCGTCAGCGTAAAAGTGATTTGACAACCCAAAGGACGCAATGATAGAGGCCAGAGGTGAAGTATAAAGGGAGAATAAGAAGGGGCCAAGGACCGAACCCAGGGGAACACCACGAAGAAGCGGTATAGACTCAGAAGAGTTGCCAGCTGTGAGAAACCTGAAGGTGTCTTACGAGCTAATCACCAGGGATCTGTCACCCAGGTGGCCAGGACAAGGCCATCCCTTTTGGATTTAATTCCTGGGGGTGGACCAGTGTGGGTGGAGCACCTGGATGGGGGGCCTTCATGGAGTTGGAGTGGGACACTGGATGGTTAGATGCGGTATCCCTTTCCCTGCAACACCTTTTCCCCATCCTACCAGGTAGGATACTTAGGAACTCAAACCCCTCCTTTGCTGACATGAACACTTTCTCACGGACAGCTCACCGTGAGCGAAAACGGACTAACAACAGAGCTGTATACCTGACATACATACCCAATACAATGGTCAGGCAAGGTCAGGCAATTACTGATCATTACATACACCTGACTTCCATCACACTTCCCCACATGGATAAAAGCTACTGCACGAAAAGCACACTCTGAGCAACGCAAGACACATGAGGAAATAGCAGTTCCAAGATGGCAGTTTAATACAAGGAGAAAGACAGCTAGACCATAGAGGGTTGCAAGAAGGGAAGTGCCCTTGACCTTTTCAGACCATTACTTTCATGAACCTTGGAAAATAAGAAACCTAATACCAGGTACTAAAGCTGAAGAAACCTGCATTGTGTGCCGGAGGTACCCGGGGCTCTCCCGCGTCGATAACCAATGCGGGGAGGAATGGTTGCCTCTGTGGTACTGTCTTTGGCTCCTACAACAAAGCAGCGCCAGTAAAGACAGCACAGCCGGTGAGTCGGAGAGACTGATACCAGACCAGCCTGTGTTAGAAGCAAGGTTACAAGTGGCAACAATGTATGAAGAAATCTAAAGAGATCAGTGTTTGAAAAGTATGTAATGAGCGACACAAATATAATTGAAAACCAGAGGAGTGATTGAACTTTGGAGGCCAAGAAAGATACCGTAGACAGAGTGGTCTGGCACCATATGGGTGCTCATTCGAAGGTCTGTGTTAGCTATCGAACTGGTTGGCAACTGTGGAAAGGGAATTTTGAGGTTGAAGTGGTCCTGCAACGGGTCAAGCTAAACCCTGTGCAAATTCGAAAGTCTTTGATAGTTGAATGCAAACTGAAATTTGTCCTTCCCCGGTTGAGAGAGACTAATTGTGTAAGAGGAAGGAGTTGAGCCCAGCTGAGGGAGATCCGGGGTGAACCGTGAATCGTCCGAGAGAGAATATTCTCTGAACATTGTACAAAAGGGGATCTGAGCCCATCTAAGGGGGATCCAGGGTGAATTACATGAATTGAGTATTTATAAGAGGAAAGGAACTTTGTGTTTTGTTTTGGTACATCATGCCCTCTGAATTAAGAGACTTTGATGACTAAAGGGACTAGGACACAGAAGGCCCTGATGCTGGTAATGGAACTGTATCCCTGTCCCGAAGAAGCCGGAGTGTGTGCTTTGAACCACCTTGCCCCATGCTGAAAACGTGGGGAAGGGAGGCCAATGGCCTGAACATCATGACATATGTGAACACTTCTTTCTTTTTCATAAACACTACCGCACACTATTTGTATTTAGCGGTAAAGATTTGCAATAGATCGTTTTAGTATAGGCCGTTTAACTTTGACGAGAGTCGAACACGATTGCATTATTATTATTTTATGGATGTAGCTTGCTCCAATCCGTAGATTTAGGATTAGAAAGGCGTTTATCACACCTTTGTTGAAGTTCAATAAACACCCTTGAAATGTGGTCACTTGTGTCTGTCTTACTGTTGATACCATGGCTTCCTTACACAGCCCAAGATAGTGAAGAGGAACGGTCAGAAAGATATGAACGGAACCATTCAAGAGCAGCACCAGAGAACCCGAAAGAAGAGAGGAAGGACAGAAGCAAGCTATGGTCAACGGTATCAAAAGCCGAAGACAGATCAAGTAAAACTAAAAGAGAAGTTTGCTTTGCATACTGTGCCGAGAATAAAGGATTACAGACTGATAGAAGAGCAGTTTTCGTAGAGTGAGAAGTAAGGAAACCAGATTGAAAACAAAGAAGAATTGAATCAACAGGAACGAAAGAAGAGACCTGACTATAGACCAGGCCCTCAAGTAGCTTAGAAATATAGGGAAGAAGATATGTAGGTCGAAAATTAGAAGGAAGAGAAGGATCAAGAGAGGGCTTCTTTAAGATTTGGAGAATAGAAGCATGCTTAATAATAGCAGGAAAAGTTGATGACAGAAGAGAATTATTAAAGAGAGACGTTAGATAGGTAACCAAGGAAGGATAAACCATACTAGCCCTTTATTCCCCATCTGCTCCAAACAGAAGCACTTGTCCTTCAGCAAAACATTAACAAACGGGCTCTTTGCCCCTCCTGAATAACCAGCCAGCACATACAAGGGTCTCCTAAGAAAAGGGCAGTGTTAGATGCACAACCACACTACTGAAACCTGTAACCCCATCCACGGACCTTGAACTCATTTCAACCTTGAGTGATTACTGAGCACATTTCAGACTCACACACAAATTGGCACAACCACCAAGTAACATCCCTGGGCATCAACAACAGTCAGGCATCTTCTAACGCACATGCGGCTCACATGCTGAATGTATGGCCAGAGACAATACCCCATTGCTGCACCAATATTCTCCCACACTCCACGCAAGTTAAAATTGACCACTCCGGGACCACAATATACAAGAACTCGCAAACCATGTCACACTTATTAAAGAACACCCATTAACACCTCACGGGATCCTTTTACCCCTGAATAAATAATGATCTGCTCACATCAAGCCCACTCTGCTAAGGGTAAATCTAGAATCAAGACTCCTCATCATTTAGTCTCACACCTACAAATTCAGTGGTTGCACTGCATGATGACCACACACACACACACACACACACACAAACACACACTCTATCTCTCGCCCTACTAATTAGACTTTTTAGCAATTGCATAGCGAAATTGACATGAGACTCCAATAAACTTGGATGGGAATATATTTTTTTTCAGAGATTCAGATTACTTGGCAAGTAATTAAAGTGATTCTGGAAAGCACAACTAGACACCTGGGACATTGCAATGGAACATGTGGAACTAAAACAGACGTGACTTGCAAAAATGAACTCAGATAAAAGCAAATCAGACTGTCTATGGCGCAGGTACATAATTAATAATCTATGATGACCGCATTAAGGGATTTTAGTGTTATTTTATGTTGGATTTGCTAGCTTTATGGATAATGCATTTCAAACTATCATGATATAGTAACTCCATTGACAAGATTAACTAGAGCTAATAAACCAACTAAGCAAATGGCAAATGAAAATTTGAAAGGAATTTAGCATAATAGCTTCGTAGTAGAGTATCCTGAAAGACAAAAGGCTGAATTAATATATTGGTGGCTTGGGTCCCCGGCTATGTGCAGATAAGTCAGAGAGCATGTTTTTGTATCCAGAGTCTAACTCAGTCTAACTCAGCCACTTACAAACAAAAACCTCTACCTTCACTTACTTCTAAAGAATGTCAGAGAAACCGCACTCGGGGGTGAAGACAAACAGAGGCAGGTTTATTTGCTTTCTCGCAAGGTAAGGAAAAATGAAACCTTCAATCTAACGGACTAACTGCTCTGTCCTGACCAGCCCTCCAGTCCTTTTACATTTATAGGTCAAAGGTTGCCTGACTAAACCGAAATGTATGGATCCTTCGAGAAGCTACTCTAAGGCCTACCGGCATACTCATCCCACCTCTTGCCAAAACAAGAGGCGATTCATTCACATACAGTCCCCTTTTACTTTTTATTTCTGATTGTGATGTCATATGAGGATTTCTGTCATATGGCATTGTGAGGAATTCGAAACTGAGTGAAAAGGTGGGCACTACAAAAATACTGTTTATTAAGTTTTATTCTCAGTTGATTTAAATTGATAAACTTTAGCCTGGGGCATCCGGTTATAAAGAGGTCCTATGGCATTGGGACCAAAAAATTCAAAGCAAAAAGATAGAGTTAAGCTGCTCTATCAAAAAACCGGTGCTCTCAGTTGGCCCTAAAATAGGGCTGCACATTAAATATGGACCAATTGCCAAAGATTGATAAGTAAATTGTCAGCATTAATTCAATATATCAAAGAAATGTTTATTCACATCTCCTTTGGTGGTTCTTGGTTAGAAAGTTACTCAAATGAATATTTTTGGATCATATTCCATGAGGCTGTGCCAATATCAGGCTGAGATTATATGTACATATGCCAATGCATTTCGGTTGTAAAAACCTTCATCAGGGCGGTACATTCAATCAAAAATCTGTTCGCATATATCTATACATTAACAGTCATTATAATAGTGATTTCAAACACATACCAGGTCCAAATGTTCCATAATGAGGATAATAGGTAAAAAAAGAGAGACATTCTAAGTCAGTAACTACACATCAAAACTTGTTAGTTGCTATCATAGCGTAAGATAGGCAGAACTAAATACAAAACTGTTGTTCGTACCTATGTATCCAAATGGCTCGTGTTCGTATTTCCATCCAGTAAATTAAGTTCCTGCAAAACCACAGGAAGATTAATCAGTAACAAGTAGTTTAACAATTCAGGTCATGTATACCGAGAAGTGAGAGAAGTAGAGTCAGCCTTACCGTGCAGCAACGCTGAGTCAATGTCAGCCGCATTCGCACAGGTGCGCACGCGAATGTTAGTCTGGGAATTTAAACGTTACCATGGTGACCATAACGGAGTCGTGTCAGAGCACGTACGCCTTGGGTCCCACCACCGTGGCGTCACGGGAGGCGGGACTCATCACCATGGAAACGTGATCCGTAGAACGGATGCTTACTCATGTGAGTGTTTCAATCTTTTTGTAACTTGGACGCATAACATTCTCGTGTATCTGAGCAGTAAAGTGAACAGCATAATCGTGTGTTTAAACAGCTATCACATCGATATGTAGCAATATATTTACATAACAAACAAAACAACAAATTAGCTAAATCAGTGCAATTGTATCAAAACCGTTTTCTTGATGCATATATTAGCAATGCGTATCCTGACAGTTTTCATTTGAATACAGTACATTGAATTGCATTACATTTCTGTTCACCAACTTCTAATGTCATATGTGGTTACACATGTCTTATGTTCTATTTTTTTCCCCACTTGACCAGGATACGCATTGCTAATATATGCATCAAGAAAACGGTTTTGATACAATTGCACTGATTTAGCTAATTTGTTGTTTTGTTTGTTATGTAAATATATTGCTACATATCGATGTGATAGCTGTTTAAACACACGATTATGCTGTTCACTTTACTGCTCAAATACACGAGAATGTTATGCGCCCAAGTTACAAAGATTGAAACACTCACATGAGTAAGCATCCGTTCTACGGATCACGTTTCCATGGTGATGAGTCCCGCCTCCCGTGACGCCACGGTGGTGGGACCCAAGGCGTACATGCTCTGACACGACGCCGTTATGGTCACCATGGTAACGTTTAAATTCCCAGACTAGCATTCGCGCGTGCACCTGTGCGAATGCGGCTGACATTGACTCAGCATTGCTGCACGGTAAGGCTGACTCTACTTCTCTCACTTCTCGGTATACATGACCTGAATTGTTAAACTACTTGTTACTGATTAATCTTCCTGTGGCTTTGCAGGAACTTAATTTACTGGATGGAAATACGAACACGAGCCATTTGGATACATAGGTACGAACAACAGTTTTCTATTTAGGTCTGCCTATCTTACGCTATGATAGCAACTAACGCGTTTTGATGTGTAGTTACTGACTTAGAATTTCTCTCTTTTTTTACATATTATCCTCATTATGGAACATTTGGACCTGGTATGTGTTTGAAATCACTATTATAATAACTGTTAATGTATAGATATATGCGAACAGATTTTTGATTGAATGTACCGCCCTGATGAAGGTTTTTTACAACCGAAATGCATTGGCATATGTACATATAATCTCAGCCTGATATTGACACAGCCTCATGGAATATGATACAAAAATATTCATTTGAGTAACTTTCTAACCAAGAACCACCAAAGGAGATGTGAATAAACATTTCTTTGATATATTGAATTAATGCTGACAATTTACTTATCAATCTTTGGCAATTGGTCCATATTTAATGTGCAGCCCTATTTTAGGGCCAACTGAGAGCACCGGTTTTTTGATAGAGCAGCTTAACTCTTTCTTTTTGCTTTGAATTGTGAGGAATTCGACCATCCGCACGTTGGGTGTGCACTCGCTTGTTTTTTATTTTTTCTTTAATTAAATGGAATGATGGTAGGCCAACCTCAGGATAATGTGTGGAGCTACTCCACACACGTTTTCCTATGCTCAGACCATGACAAACGCATAAAACAGTCTGCTCTGGGTGGACAAAGCCTACAGGCAGAGTCTGCGCTGTCATATTTAGTTGGAATGTGACAGCCAGGAGTACACTATGTCCTTACCAGAAAAGGGGAGGAGCAAGCTTCCCCCTGCCATGGCCAGCCTGATTAACTAACAAATGCTCCATGGATCTGCCCTGCTCTTTTGTTAGGCCCGCAGTTGGTGGCAGCAATTAACATACTAATATAAAGTACTTCAAACAGACCTCCATGGGGCCTCGATGCAGAGTTTAACAAAGGTGACAGAAAACTTCAACAACCTTTCATATGTATCTATGTCAACCTAAAGCCAGCTCCCGCCCTCAGTATCAAAGACATTGAGCTGTCATGTCTGGGACTGTATGTTTACAGAAGGCCACCCTGCAGGGTACCCCATTCATAAAGTACGAGTATGGGTTTTGCAGGAGCCAGAGAGTCTGCTGCTTTAATCAGGAACCACAGAGAGATCCATCAACCGGAGAGACTCTTTGATCAACAACTGACAGGAAGATGGGTGGAACTTAGTATCACACGTTTTCACCCCTTTACCTTTCTTGTTGAAAATCACTCTGGTTATGAGCTCATGCATACAGGAGTTTGTTGATAGGGACCCCAAGATTGGTTCATTAAGGTAGGCTTAGCCTACACCAATCACTGCGGCCCATTTGGCTTTAAAAGAGGGCTGAGCCCCTCTTTTTGCAGATCAGGCAGATCATCTTAAGGCTTCACTTGAAGTAACAAAGAATAACTCAACCTTGGACCCTGGCTTAAGGTACATTCTGTCTTACATCTTCTACCAGTGAAGGAAGGCCAGGATTTTCAAAGAGGGAAGCAAGATCCCTCTCCAAAACATCTGCCAGGGAACAGAGGGAGATACAGAACTTAGAGGACCCTCAAGCCACTCACAATCGATACCCAGCCAGCACACAGCATGCCCTGCTAGGCTCTGTAGAAAGCTTCCTAGATCGGAAGTGCCAGAAGGTCTCTGAACCTACAACCAAGGACAGCTGCCTGCAACACGCCCCACAGCTATGGGCTGTCCGCCATAAAGGATGACTCAAGCCCATTGAAAAAACTGAGAGAAGTACCTCAAAGAGCATCTACTGACGCCCTCCTTAAATAACATTTCTGAGCCAGTCTAGTTCCTCGAGCTGCAACTGACTGCAACGCTGACTGTTTTCAAGTCGCAGTTGCTCAAAGACATCCGAGACCTCTCGACCAGTGCTTCTGAACTGCCGATCAGCACTGAGACAATGATTCCTGACCCCGAGCTGCAGTGTAGGCCAGCCTGCAGCCTTTTGTCCAGCTTTGCTCGCTGACCATCTTGCCACCTGATACCCGCAGCTGACTCCCATCTGGAACTCTGTTGCATAAGCCAGGGTGCACCCCTTTTCCTTCTTTGAAACTGTCTGTCCTCTGCATTCCTTTACACAGTGGGTTGTAGTCTGTAGTGTTGCTAAAATTGTCTGTTGTGATATAGATAAAGTAGATATTTTTGGACAGTCCCTTTTATCATTGGGTAATAATTGTATTTTTGCTGTGTTGCAACTAACCAACGATCCACGACCTTTTGGAGATAAGTCTGCCGTTCCATCCACTTTACCAAAATTAGACAAGGAGGTTTATAATTTGCTTGTTATTCCAATCTGTTTGTATCCTTTCTGGTGTACTAGAGGTGTGGGGCTGATTGAAACCGATGTTCACCCCTGGACCACTGGTACCCCGGAAGTTGAGTCATCACAGACATCACATATTATCTTCCGAGGGGAGTTGGACCTCTGCCCCTATGACGGCTTCTGGTAACTTATGAGGGATCCCATTGTCCATTTTAGTTGTTACCAGATTTAACAGTGACATGTGTGCCAATAACCGTGGCACAGATTTCTGTCAAACAACACTTTCCAGTTCATTATAGGGCGTATGCTCCAAATAGTCAATTGGTTAACACATTTTAACAAAGCCAACTGGTCCCAGGGTTGCCTACAATGTATGCTGAAAAAGAAACTAAGAGATATGGCTACTGATGAAATGGGGTGTGGCCAACTCTTATTCCTGGGAAAAGTCCACCTGCAAGAGAAATAATAGTTTCTGCTTGTGCTATTATTAATGCATATGTTTATTTATTCATTTTATTCACCAGCAATTTACTTAATCAATAGCAATGGCAAACAGTGCTATTAAATTTCATTGCATGTCTCACACTGGTCTCACACTGGTAGCAGATCTCTGCTCAAAGATTGTTCAGTTTATTGCATTAAAAGGCTAACCATAACTGTATAAATGAGCACAATCAGCTTATTTCATAACTTGTATTATATTTTGTTTGATTTTCCTGAGTGGCAGGAGCTTAGTTTACATCAACATCTTTCAGACTCCTGAGGGGGTTCTTGAAAATGGAGTGGTATTTGGCTACTGCTTTACATTTATAGTCAGACTGGCAGATGGAAACAACCAATACATATTTGTCAAAATATTGAAGGTGCTTCATATATGAATATCAATATAATGTGGACTGCATTATTATCGCTGATAATGGTTTCATGCAGTAATCAAATATATATTTTACTTGGAGTTTCTCCATGTTTCTCCATTAATGCTTGCCACCCTCAGTGATTTCCAATGATAATAGTTTTGGGGACACTATGGGCCTCATTACGAGGTAGGTGGTAAGGGATTACCGGCACCGGTAAGGACACCGGTGCCGGTAATCCCTTATCACCCTATTCCGAGGTCCTTTAGCGGGTCCCTTCCTTAACACCTGGTTTTACCAGGCGTTATGGATGGGACCCGTTAAGGGACTTCAGAGCTAATAACGGTACCGCAAATTGCGGTACTGTTATTAGCTCCATCCCCATTCCCATTGAGCCCTATTGGGGCTCAAATGGGAATGGGGATTGGTTCCTGTCCTGGAATGGGGATTTACCGGGTCCTCCAAGGTTGGAATGACCCGGTAAATCCCTATTTCGGGAACCCGGACCCGGAATGCGGTAAGGGGGTAGCCATGGTGCTACAAGCACCATAGCTACCTCCTACCTCGTAATGAGGCCCGTATGTGTGGCAAGTCAGAGGATGTTATGATTTCAGGATACTGTTTGAGGGGTGAACAAAAATTTGTAAAAAAAAGATATAAGAAATAAGATGACAATTACAGGAAGATTTACCAGATTATTAGGTTGGAGGATGGTTTATTGCAATGAATTAGCAAATTCCTGGATTTGATAGAAAAGCAGAACATCACTTAGTTGGTCCTTCCAGTGTTGTGAAAGCGAATAATGCTATGGCTACAATTTGGGGGTTATCAAGTCATGGAAGTGTTTGTCAAAACCCTGCACCTTGACCTCTGTGTAGAGTTGTATTAGAGGTGGTCCTGGAGTTCGAAGTAAAAGATACCATTTGATGGAGGATGAATCTTTGACATCAGGTTGAATGGTTGTCAATTACAGTTGAGAGAGTATCTCAGGGGCAACCCGTGTGTGAAAAGAAGACAATGCAGAGCAACACAGGTTTGGTTCCCCGTCCTGCGCCCTACAAAATATTATTTAGTTACTATAGATTGACTGTGTGGGAAACACAAATAAATTATGATATATTGTTTTTGTATAGTCTTTGCTATCACCGATTTGCTATTTTATGGCTACTTTTATTAAATGGAAAACTTTGTATCCAGTTGTAGCACATCATTGCGGACAGAAGGTTACCCCCCAAATGAAAATCACGTTCAGACTAGGCTTGTGTGAAGTTCTGCAATACTTCACGAAGTGTAAAACTACTCATATATCACAATGTTGCAATGTTTTTCCCTGGGGACATATACTCCTCAAAATCAGGCTTTTTAGGTATTTAGGTACCCATATGTTCTAATAGAGGGTACACTGTTGCTGAAACAGCTTAATCCAAAAATAAATTAACAATTTCTTCTGGGTCAAAAGGAGGGTAGCGTGTGACAGGCATGCTGTGAACTGCAGGTAGTCACCGAGCTAGACAGTAACCCACTTCCACTTCCTGTTTCACTCTCCTGACTATGCAGTGTTTTGCGAAAGACAATCTCATGACCAAAAAAGAACCTCTGGATACTTCCTGTCGAGGAGCTGTTGGACCCATTTTCCCCAAATCCCACCCCCTCACCTCTGTCATAGTGGATCAGCAGGAGAAGGGCCCTATGTGAGACTCCATGTGCTATTCCTATACCACATCGAGTGTACGAGAGATGATATGCACTCAGACAATCGTATTGAATGTACCCTTGCACTGAAAGTGTGGAAGGATGCTGTATGGAAGTATGTCAGCATGCACCATTGGACATCATAGAGTGCTGAGTGGAGTCTGATGTGGATCGAGTGATGTCATAAAGAAGCTATAAGAGGACATACTGAAACAATGTGAAAATACTTAAGAGTGACGATATAACTGAAGCAATAAGAGAAACATGTATGAAACGATAAATTAATCATGCATGAAAAAGAACACAAAGTAACTTGCTGACTAATAAATGTAAATACGCAGTAACACAAGGTAGAAAAGATATGTAAAAGCTTGCTAGAGAGGAATACATAACGTGGAAAGGCCCCATAGTTGGAAAATGGAAAACGGCTTGGTAAATATTCAATTCAACTACCTCAGAAACAGGTCAGGGTTGCAGAGTCAGGAGATGATAGAAGAACAGCTTTGTGTGCAAAACAAAGAGGGGTCTATGTTGGCTTGCGATCAAGGATACTATTTTTAGGAATAGCTGCAAAGCACGAAGGGAGGCAGACGGATAAGCCATGGACGAAACATATTTCTTTTTTTTCTTTTTTTAAATTTGTTTTGGTTGAAATAATTCAACTTTACAACATTATTTTATACACAAATGAATCAAAAATTACAGTATATATTCATTAAGTAGTACATACAGACATCAAATTACACTAAAAAGGAGAGAAAACTATAATAAAACGACCAGCTGAAACAAAATCATTCCAGTCTGTTCCCACTTTTAACTTAAATTTTCATCAATTTTTAAAGAGTGTAGAAAACATAATGCTCCTAGTCTCACTCGTGTAAGGAAGCCAGTGTGTATTAGCAACCATAAAAAGTCCCCATCAACATTTCTATATTCCTTCAGGATACAATTAAAGTGCTGCTTTCTTTTATCATTCAGCGAAGGACATTCTACCAAAATATGTCTCAAGGTCTCTCTTTGTGTGACTTATCGACAGAACCTGCATCTATTATGAGAATGTTTAATCAATTTCCTTTTCGCTAGCACTTCTTGCGTTGGCCACAAATTAAACCGTAGACGCATGAATTCTATGCGATGTCTGCTTGACAGATTTGTATGTCTCCACAGTGCAATATTTTTTTGGTTGACATGGATTGTTACTGAAATCCTGTGTGTACATTTTGTTATTGAATCACACCAGTCCCATTGGAACAATTTGGTTTTAACTCTTGTTGGATCTTGTATCAAAGTCAATAAAGTAACCTCAATACAGGCCATCATGTGCACAACTAATTTTCGCCAGGCTTATATACACTTGTCTTTTGAGGTGAATATATAATTCGACAATGAACCAACAACCAAGGGGGAATGTGCTAAAATCAAGCATTTCCTGAATAAGGCAATAATTTTCCATATGTAGCGAGCGTATAAAGAAATCAGTCCCAGCTCATGTCTCACCCACACCGTTGGAATACAACATGGCAAATGCAGTATTTTACGCCAACATTTTTCTTCAGAACCAGTCCAGATTTTTTCTGCTATGATTGGTGTTGTTTCAGTGGCATATAAAAAAATCTGTGTCAATTTCTGTTTATAATAAGTGATTGCAGGCGTCAGTGTGAATTTGCCGCACTTCCCCTGAATAATCCTTGCTTGGGCTATTCCTGTGTTCAATTTATTTTTCAGAATCTCTATATATTGTCTCATATCATGCGCATTTGCCACATTAACTCCCAGGTATGTGTATTGAGACACACATTCAAGTTTTTATCCATCTAACAACCAACTAAAGTTCCTCAATTTGGTCTTCTTGCTTCACAGACACTGCATGACTTTAGTCTTGTTGTAATTTATAGTTAGATGATTCTTAGATACATAATTTTGCCAGAGCAATAGTCCAATTTGCGTTTTGGACATGATAATAAGATCATCAGCATAAAGTAATATTTCTCTTAGATTAAAAGAGAAGAACACATCTGCAAGGGCCAAGTGTTGGACAATTAAAAGTGTATAAAGTCTATACAAGGTAGAGTGAGCAAGTCTCTAAAGGCCAAGAGGAGCAATGAGACTCAGTATAATTAAATCAAATAGCAGTAAATAAGAGGCTGAAATGAACACATTTGTGGTCTCTTAAAATATGACTCAGAAGTTGAAAATAAGGGCTATTCATTTAGCCTCGGATGAAGATAATGTTGTGCTTTCACTTGAATGTCCTAAAACAGAGAGCAGGCTACAAGGTCAACTACAGATCGGAAGCTTCAGCCCACGGTCGGTCTGATAAGAGATGATGGGCTAATTGGGAAAGTACGGTGTAATCTGACGTATTTCAAGCACCTGGGTTTCGGTTTCATTACGTGTTGCTAGCCGAGCAGAAAGTCCAAGGTTGGGTGAGAATGCTAACCAATCAGTGGATCTATGGGGCAACCTGCTATAAAATGTTACATAGACCAATCCGCTGCCATTGTGTTCGCTATGATCAGTATTATACGTATATTGGTAGTTTGAGGTGTGTTTTACAGATAAGAGACAGCCAATGAAGTACTAACCCATATACAGTCTATAAGTAGACATGTTCCCCTAACCAATCCCTCCTGCTAATATGTTTTATAGTTTTCCACATAGGATGAATATTGTGGTATAAGTCCTCTGTGTAATCAAGTTTGTGTGCGAGTGTGCAAGCATCCGTCTGATGTTTGTCAGTTGACCCTGCTTTATTAAACTGAGAATAAAATAGTATTTTGCCATATTTTTTGAGTATGTCCAGTTATTTGGTCTAAGAACTTTATTGGTAATTCCATCTAGCACAAGAGACACTTCAAGGTGCTAGAGCACAATCCTTTATCCTGCTGTGTGCCCCACGTTTTAACTCCTAAAACAGCTACTTTGTTTTATGGGAAATTTTTTCGAGGGCAGAGGGGCACACGCATGTTTATTTTATCTTGTCTTTCCATATATATGTGTGTGCTGTGTTTCCCGCAAATTGTTGTGACGTGAAAAAGTACTGGACTACTTTAAGGGGAGAACCACCTTAAGGAAAGGAAAGGAAGTTATTGATATGGGGGAAAGGAGGGAGGAAGGGGAGAGGCTACTAGAGCCCGGGACACAGAAGCAGAAGAGGCCAAAAACAATAGGTTCTCAGATTAAGTTGCTCTGTGTGTGTCTGTGGGTATGATGAGGGTAATTACAGGAGAAGTGTAGCTGAGGGATAGCCTCCTCTGGTGCCACACCAGACGCAACAACCGGTGACGAAGTAGAAAAGTGCGCCACGAGAGAGAGAGCCCCCGAAGACCCTGCAGTGAAGGGCACGCTGCAGAAGATGAAAGGGACGGGAAGCCGAAGACGCACAAGAGGACTGCTTAAGACACAAGGGCTACAGGAAAGACTGCCCAAGACATGAGGGCCGCAGGAAAGACTGCCTAGGAGGAGAGGTCCACAGGACACTCAGATGCCAAGGGAGCACTGAGACACACAAAAGGAACACACAAGGAAAAGGGAGCCGAAGAAGTGCACAGGGAAGACACAGATCCATGCGAGTGAACGGGAAGGCAATCCGCCTAGAAGGAACAGCAGTCTGCCGCATAGTGAATGAGAGGAAAGGCAAGGAACGGCAGTCCGCAGCACATACTGTAAAGGGAGGAGGAAAGGAACCGGCAGTCCACTGCATGAACAACAGTGCAGGTGAAGGAACTTAATGGTAGTCCACCACGCGCGCTTGAGGAGAAGAAGGTGAGAGGAATAGGCAGTGTGCCAGTAGCAATTGCATAGGGCAATCTGCCCTGTGGTTTAGGAGCACACAGCAGCCCGCGGCAAACAAGACTATCAGACACAGAGGCAGCATTGAGGGGGAAGGGCTGTGTGCCCTCGGAAGTTGGCCAGCATGGCGCTCGAGAATAGGGGTACATTTAAAAAGGGGCAATCTGCCCTGTGTCATTGTCGGTATCTGGAAAAGGACGACAAGGGCAATCCTGCCCAATCTGGTGACCGATCCCCGGCTCCGGGAAGGAGAAGGAGTATACTGACCTGCGTCACCAGAAGGTACAGGAGACGCCACCAAGAGAGGGGAGGTGGCAACTATCCAACAATTGGCCGTACCGGGAAGGGAATCAAAGAGGACTGCCATCCTCTAGAACAAACAGGCAATCCGACATCCAGGACACAACAAATACACCATTAAGGAGCGAAAAACAAACCTTTCAGCACTGGGGGCTGCAATGAGCACAGGGGAAAAAGTAATGTCAGAAGACCTGGCACTACAAGATCTGACCTATGAGCTCTGCTACAATGCAGCCTGCACGTTGATTGGACAAGAAAGGCTTGAGGATGCATTGCAACTGTATAATCAAATAATCAAATTGAGGCCTAACGATGTGGGATTGCTTGCTGTTATTGCAAAAAACACCATCACTATTAACAAGGACCAAAATGTCTGTGATGCAAACAGCACCATCACTATGTGGGATGTATTAACCCACTTATGCTCTGTCCTGCGGCATCACTGTGTTCTGGTGGTGCCAGAATTATCAAAATGGCCGCAAAACCCTTGTGCACACCAAAACCTATGGAAATCGCGCTTTAAAACACGAAAAGATGGCTGCCAAATCTACCATGCATGTTGTCAGTGGTGGAACGGAGATCTCACTCCTGAAACATGTCACTGGGCTGCCCAACAAGTGAAAATGGAGCCTGCATGAAAAGCAGTGCTTTGCTCAAAGAAATCCAGAATCTTGTTTTTAAATCCTTTTCTTGGTTGCTGAAACTTCAGAATGCTGGTACAAAACATCATCAAACATACAATATTCTTGCTGGGTGCTACAATTCATGTAATTCAAGAAATCATTATGAACATATAATGTTCTGAAAAGTTGAATTTTTCATCAAAACATTCACAGCAAAACTGTGCCTGCCTGTGAAATCTGTCAAAATCTGGGCGCAGTACCCGTGGCCGCCTGTATGACAGCTGTCAGTAGATTGCATGATAGAATTTAAACTTGTACAACTGAAATCTAATGTCTTAAACAAAGTGACCGGTTATTGAGAGTAACCTAGGTTGTAATTTATAATCCCATGGTTTAGAAGCTGGAATAAGTGTTCTAGCTGCTTGTTTTGAAATTATAAGTTTGTTTTAAACCAAGAAAAGAATTTAACAGAATGACATTGAATTTAAGGCTGCCTAAAAGCAATCAAACCAGTCCAACAGCTTCCCCCATGGAGGCCAGGCATCTCCCTTCTGCTTCAATCCACCAGGAAATCACACCTCTGTGATGATTAGATTACGGGAGGAGAATTTGGGGCTGCAGTGGAAGGGGACAATGGACATCCTCTGGATGAAAGGACATGCAAAGTCTGAAGAGTCATAAATGGCCTCTCGCAGCAGAAAATGGGAGGAGACTGCTCCTGAGCTGCCAGGAGAAGAAGGAGGCAGAGATAAACCCCCATTTGCTGCTTAACAAATGCCAAAAGCACATTTTTAAAAAGACTGATAAATTACTGTATAAAATTTTGAAAATTATAGAAATAACAGCATTGTTAATGTGATTTCTGGATGCACGTTTTGAAAGATGCGAGAACTCTGTGAGGTGTTCTGGGAAGTAGTAGCAGAAAAAATGGTTTTACCCCAAATGTATTTATGCCAAAAGCATGAAACCTCATACTCTTATGCCCATATTCAATGCGCATATTTGTACACATTTTCTGATAAACTGGATATTGTGTTCCGGACAAAAAGGGCAACATTTTGTCAAAAGCAGACAGAAGATCCTACAGCGACGAGGTTTGTAGGAGTATCTGCTACACAAAATTTTGTTATAAAGATTGCACACATGTAAATATGTATTGTACTAAAAGTAGATTTTATGTTCAAAGGGACAAGGGGAGGATTCTCTGACTCATAAACCCGCATCATCATGGTGAGAAGAGAGAAGGGACTCCAGCCAATCGCCTGCCTAAGAGGCGTGCTTAGGATAAACCAGCACGCACCCCCTTTGTCATAAGCATAAATAGAGACAGCTGAGTACTTAGAAAGACACACAGATTCACCCACTAACCGATTGCTGGCGGAGCACCCTGCGAGAGAACCATCTATTTTTATTGCTCCTGACTCCAGAAACTTGGAAAGCAGAAAGGCGCATTCCATTAGTTGAACCATTTTCAACTAGGCCTTGAATTTCCAGAACCAGAAAGAATCCCACAAAACCTAAGGGGAACAAAAGAAACAGCTGGGCTGTGCTGTAACTGCTTTCCTGCTAAAATAATTATTACCAGAACCAAAAGATCCAATCCTGTTGTGCTGTGCTGTGCTATGACCAGAGAACCATTGCAGACCCGATCCAGTCCTGTGCTGAGCTGTGACCAGAACCATTTCAGACCCAGTCCAATCCGGTGTGCCCAGCAGTCGGTCCCAGAACCAGAATCCATGACCAGAATCCCTGACGGTTCCGTTTGAAACCCATATAGTGATTATCTGTAGAACTGTGTCACTAGCATATGTACTGTCCATAGTAATCCCTGTCTTAAACCCATCCTCTCTTGTATTCAGAACCGGTAGTATTAGGAGTATTTTTGAATTGTCAGAGCGTCTTCCTGCGCTAATTTCTTTCATTTGTTTTCTAAAACCATAAATCATTAGTATTGTGAATAAATAAATTAAATCCCAGAAAGAAAGTGAGTATCCACCAAGTGAAGGGTCTGTGGCCAGGAACTGTGGAGATTCATGTGTGGCATTCTCTTTTTCTATAGTCATAATCGAGTGCAAGAAATCCTATTTGTCTTTTAAAAGCGCATCCCTGTTTTCCCATTCTTGCGCCTATCTCAGAAAAACGACCTCCACTAAAACGTCCATAGCTTTCTCAATTTTTATGCTAGAAACAAAATTTCAACTTCTGCTTGTAACTAACATCCACAGATTTTCATAGAACCAAAATCCATATAGTTCTCCCGTAATCGCGATTACCGTGCACGGAAACGTTTGCAGCAAATTTTCGTTTTGGCAAAATATTACACGTGTAAAACAGCTTTTGATTGCACCCGACCTCAATTTTAAGATTTCACATTTCTTATTAGTATCAAATCATTGCTAGTGTTTGCCTGTAACTATCTAAAGCGGCTCCCATAAGAATTTAAACAATTTCAGCAATTTATACCATATTTAATGTTTTACCCAACCCATTCTCAAGATAACTTTAAAACCATTTTGACAGTTTGCCAATCAATTCTGTTTCTCTCTTGTGTTGCTGGGGGGAAATTGGGATTGACATTTTGTTTGAATTCTGCATTCCTGAATACCTGCTCTCTCTCCTCCTATCTCTTTATATTGCTTGTTGGGGGGTTGAGGGGTGTGCAGGGGGAAATAGTAGCCATACTTCTATTTGATCTAAGCATACACAAAAGTATTATTTCTGTGATGAATTGTTTTGCTCACTATTACTCCTTATGATTAAAGAGATTGCTTAGTGTTACATCACCCCATTGGTGATCATTGTATACCCATTAAACATAGTGTGATTATATTGTAACTACATAAATAAATATTTTAACTTTGCAAACCAGCCTGATTCCTGGTTCAGTGTGACCGGGGCTGGGGGGGAGTTCCAAGAGAGGGGTATGATATGAGTGGTACATCATTCAGAATAAAAGAACTTTTAGACACAAAATAAATAAGGATTTCAGTTGTGCATTACACGTTAGGCGTTGACTTAGGTGAAGTGCCAGATTGAAATCACTTACAGGATTGGGGGCTTGTCATGAGATCACTGAATTAGACATACCACTTGTGACAGTCTAACACAGCGTGCTAAGTGACGGGGTACATAAACCCTGTTGGGATACCACACTCTACTACACTGTAAAAACACCCTTGAATAGAAACATTCTAAAGAGTTTGGCCTGTTTTGCAAAAATAAAATAACTCCTGTAAATCAGAAGGAAATTTATATTTCTGGAATGGTGACCCCAGTAGAAATTAATATGGCAAAAGAACACCTACTGCACAAATTATTTGTCAGGGGTGAATGGACAGAGCAGGATGAGAATGTCTGGCTGCAGGAAATCAAGCAACAAGCCACTGCCACAGAATTAGATATATGGCAGGATCAGGGTCCATTACACATGGCACTTAGTGAATTGTACATGGCCCCAAAGGCAAAAGAAGAGCAATGTAAAATTGCCAAAATAGTGGCATACCTGTACCTCCACATTGGAGAAATACAGGAAAAATATGCCAAAAACCTAGATCTGGCAAAAAAGCAAGTACAATCACTACAAAAGACCCAAACTGATTTGGACTCTGCAGAGCAAAGGCTACAAAAGAGCCAAGAATCAGAGAATGAAACCAGACAGTACCTAAGAAAGGTAAAAGGAGATCCGGATATCCTGCAGCAAGAGAAGGTAGAGCAGGATACCAAATTACTGGCATTGCAAAAAGAGTGCCAGGAAGGATTGGACTCTCTACTACAGAGCCAACAAAAGCTGGAACAGCAATTACATTATAATAGGGCCTGCGCAGGGCAGATAGTCACCCTGGAAAATCAGATTGATGAGATAAAAGAAGAAAATAATACATTAATTCTTAAAGACCTTGAATCTCAAACCGAACTTGATGAAGAGTACCAGAAAGCGGGTGCATTCAAAAAACAAAGGGACGGCCTGGCTGCACAGAGGGGTACTCTAATTCAGGAAAGGGACACCGTAGGCCAGGAAGTCAGTTATTTAAAAACCAAGATGGAAGTAAATCACCTGGCCCTTCAGGTACTGAGTGAGCTCAAAAGGGACTACGACAAACTGTTAGACCACGCCAGGAGGGTGGAAGATGCTCTAGCAAAGAATGGCCAGGCCAGTAAGGACAGGACTCAGGTGGTGACCCTCCTGCAGCAAAAATTGGCCCAATACTCCAAAATTAGGCAGGAAGCACAGAGAGACAATGAGGCTCTCTGTGAGAAAAATGACAGGCTTCATAGACAGGTAGCTATGCAGGAACAACTAATAGAGACCAGTAAGGCCTTAATAGAAGAACAAAAGGGTCAGATTCTTGCATGGCAACAGGGAGTAGGGGCTGAAAGAGATGAGGTCAGATGGGAGAGGGAAACCCCTGAGCATAACCTCAGGAACCCTGGCACCAGAGACCCCAATCTCTTCAATTCCATGGACTCTGCCACCCCCATGTCCACCACCTCACATGAGCCAAGGATCATGGGGAAGGTAGACTTGAACCCAAGAGGAAATATGGGCCAATAGGTCAACGCCTCCCAGAAATGAATGGGCGGGCATCTATGTATGGGTTCCCAAGTGCTAGGGCCATCTTCTCTGATCAGGGAGACTCCAATGAGGGAGAATCAGAGAAATGAATCCTCAGAAATATTGCTTATCCATAGATCAGACGGTAAAATTTAGTGGGGAATTCCATGAGGGTAGGCCCACTAAGAGTATATTAAAAACCTCTTCCCAGCTAGGACAGTGGAGGGTACTCAGCCAATCCTGGGGGCAAGGAAGAGTCAGAAGACTCTTCTGAGCACCACAGGACTCAAGAAACTAGGCCCCCATATTCTGCCAGCCATTCCCAAGCTCACAGAATCTGGGAGAGCCTAGAACACCAGACAGCCACCTCTGGTAGCAGTGCCTCTGAGTCAGAGGATGAGTGGACCAGGGTGACTCGACCTAAAAAAGCCAACAAAGTCAAAAGGGCCTTGCTCAAGGATCCCCTGAAACAAATAAAAGCCATTAGGAGCGTCATTACGCCCTACCACAAGAATGCAAAATATTCGGTTTAGGAGCACCTTGAGCTATTTGAACAGATGATGGACAGTTTCCATCTGAAGGGCAGCCAAAGCTGTATTCAGTATGTGAAGTGGACATTTTCTCCTGAGTACTCCAGCTTCTTTGCGGGGCTGGAGGATCAGAATCATTCCAGATGGTCCACCTATAGGGCGGCCATCCTGAAACATTTTTCCATTCACAGGAACCCTCAAGAGGCTTGCAAGGCAGCCTACAACTTACAATGTGGGGAATACCAGGCCCCACAAGAATATGTTCAGGATTTGAAACGCGCCTTTGCGCAGACCACTAGAAGGGTGCGCACTGACAGCAAAGAATTTGTAAACACTTTCTTTCATGCTCTCCCTAAGTATATTATGACCCAGCTAGTGTGGGACTTTCACGAGAAAAGATCACTAGACTGGGTCATTGAACAAGCAACGCGCATCTATGAGGTGCAGAAGCCGTAGGAAAATAAAATAGTCCCAAAAACCCCAAAACAACTAACACACCTGCGACTGGTAAAGTGGCAGAGGTGAAGGTTGCCCCCATTTTAGATCTGGAGATGGGGGGCCTAAAAACCTTCCCGCACAGAACCCAAACAACCCCAAACCCAGAAGGCCCTCGGGCCAATCACAAATGGGGAGCCAGGGAGGCAACCCCACAAATGGGGCCCCTAACTCCCCTGACTACATCAGCCCACGCTACAAGGGAAATCGACCCATCCTGGGTTATGTGTGGACTCCTCCAGCCCAAGGGTGGGGAGGATCCAACCAGACAGTAGGAAACCCAGGGAACATCCCATCCTCACTTTCCTCAGGAAAGCAGTAATTCCCCAAATGCCGGACCAAATTTCTTTCCCAGGTATATGCAAAATGTCAACCCCCAAAACAACCCATCCTTCTTTCCCCACTTTCCTGAGCCCAGACAGCCCAATCCGGGAGAGGGGCGGGCAAGGGTGAAGGGGTACCCAAAGTTCCCTAACACGGGGTATTTTGGGAGAAGGGATAGCTACCCTTCCCGGGATCAACCCAAGGGAGACATGAGGACCCCGTACCAGCCAGAGCGGGTGTCCCAACTAGAGTGCCAGGTCCAGAACATGACACAGGATCTGGGTCGCATGTTGAGGGCTCAACAGAACCCCCAGATGAGCATGGCGGCTCAGAATACCTCAAACCCAGGATCTGGTGCTCCACAGCAATGATGGGGGAAGAACCCCGACAAACCACCAGTTCCCAAGGAGGAGGCACAAGGGGAAGGGGGGTGTAAAGCCTTGGAGGAAGCTTCCTTGCCCACTTGTAGAAAGCCCCTGGAAACCCAGGAACCAGAACCAAAATCTCCTGCCCCCGAAAGTCTGCCACTCAAGGAGCAGAGGTCGGGTAGGAGAAATAAAGAGCCCAAAAAGACCAATTTTGAGAAGGAGGTACAAATCTTCCAGTTTGAAGGAGAGGGATCCTCAGAGGATTCTGGGAAAAGGATCTTCTCCTTCAAGGATGGGGGAACTCCTCCCAAAGAAAAATGGGTCTCAAAGTATCCAAATCAAGACTGGGTAGATGTGGGGACCGAGTTAGAACCGCCCATCATCAAACCCCAGAATCACCAGCACGAAACTCCTCTGGTTCAAACCCATCCTGGTGACTACCTCCAAAAAGGGGGGGCAACCCAGAATCAGAACCAGGGGAACCCAAAACTTCGCCCATATATAGCTGTCACCTTTTTCTTGCAGATTCCCAAGAGCCCAAACAGAATCCTGCCCAAATCACCTCTCTATCAGTGTCCAAAGCAAAGTAACTAACCCACCAGTTGGCCAAAAATGTGCATTACCTCTGCCCCCTTGAGGAAAAGGAGGGAAGATTCTATTCCCCAACCAAATAGAGAAGCAATGTACAATTTTGCCACTGGTGGACACTGGATCCCAAGCTACCCTTCTGTCAAAGAGGGCCTTTGATCAACTGAATTCGGGAAGGGGGGAGAAATAACAAATTCCTCTCACCCCTCTTCCTGGACAACTTCAGAACTTTGGCAGGAAGGAAATTCCCATCGAGGGGACTGCGGATTTGGACAGTAAAATTGGGCAACACAAGGTGAAGCACCCGGTCATAGTTGTGACTCCAGAGGGAACACCTTGTTTACTAAGGAATGTCATCCTGAGTAGGTTGTCTCCCCTCATAGATTGTGTAAACAAGGTCCTCTGGACCCAGACTAGCCGACAAATAAAATTAAAACAGAGTGTCAACCATGTTACTTTAAATGGCACATGCCACATGGTTGAACAAAAACCTGACCAAATAGAATTTCACTTCCAGAATAATCAAATCCCAGACGTGACAGTAATTGCAGTAGGACAACACACTGGTGATGGGGAGTCCTCTCTATTCCTGAAAATCAACCTTCCTTCCAGTCTAAGGTGGCATTCCACACTGGAAGGAAACACTCTGAAATTCTTTACAAATTCACGATCAGAAAATCCCATTTCTATAGTTCAAAAAGATGAGAAATCAGCTCAAAGCTTGGCTGATGTTCAGAAAATTTGAGAGCAGTTGTTCATCACTATTCAGTTAAATGAAGGGAAGGACTCTGTTCTCACCCGAGTATGTGTGAACAACGGTAAGACCTTCATCAGCGAAGCCATGTTCCGCAAACTCCTAAAAGATCCAGCCATTTCCACATTTAGACAAATGGGAAATAGACCTGGAAACACCCAATTCCAAACATCTCCTGCCTAGCAGGTGTATGCTCAAACTTTTCCATAGGCAACAAGAGCATAGTCCATAATTGTTGGGTTGTGCGAGATGTCCCTGCTGCATTTTATTTAGGCAGTGACATTCTCAATCGCTTTGCCCTAAGCTTGGACCTAATAAACTTCAAAGCTTGGTCCTGATTAGCAGGTAATCCCATGGGCTTTGATGACCCAGAGAAAGCATTTCGGTCAGCACAACTGCTGCCATATGCAGTTGAAATTCAGATTGGAGAGGATGTCACCATCCCAGAA
The DNA here is from genome assembly GCF_040938575.1 of Ambystoma mexicanum. Lineage (NCBI taxonomy): Eukaryota > Metazoa > Chordata > Amphibia > Caudata > Ambystomatidae > Ambystoma > Ambystoma mexicanum. The sequence continues at coordinate 668,734,400 of NC_090927.1, read as the reverse complement.
CTGACCCGACAAATCTCACTGGAAGTAAAAATTAAAAGAGGACAGAAACTGAAAAATACTGACGCCTATGTCCATCTGAATGCTCATTTCCAACAGCAAGGGTTGGGGGTAAACCCAACACCATTAGTCAACATAGAACACAACACCATACCAATAGACGTGGATAACAGCGACCTAAAGAGTCTCATTCTGGCCGCAGGCACCATTATTGGAATGGTGGTTGATGACATTTTTTCATAGATTTAGGTAATGAACTGTTAATGAATGAACTGTTAGGATCAATCCCCAAGTTTTGACAGTGTTAGCGACGATGATGTAACACCAGACAGGATCTTCACCCAGAATGGGGGGAATTTCCTGGTGTACACTTCCTGCCCTTATGGTAAGGAAGATGTGACCTGTGACTTCAGGAGGGATGAGGTAATCTTTCAAGTCCAGGAGGACTGCCATCCCCACCTGAAGCCACCAGTCCAAATCAGCACTTTGACCAGGGACATTTCCACCCAGCTGGAGGAGGCCGCTGGGATAGCCAAACCGGAAGTCTTTCTAGGCTTCAGGCAGATGGTTGAAGAGAGAGTCAACCTAGCTGATGCCTATGAGACTCTGGAGCAAAAGCAAAAATGTTAACAAGTTTTCTCCGATTTTCAGGATCTCTTTGCGGTGGACTCAAATGACTGTGGTCGCACCGACATCCAAACAACAACAATTCCTACGGACACTGGCATGACTCCAGTGTCTGTGAAGCAATATCGCTTGCCTCTCGCATCAATGGAGTCCCTTACTGAAATAATTAAGAAACTTTAGTACCGTGGGATAATTCGTCCAGTCCACAGCACCTTCAATAATCCGGTGCTGGGGAGGGAGTTTGTCTATTGTCTTTTGATATGCACTTTAAAAGATATATATTTTAGGGAAAAGCTTAGAAATGAGTACATAACTGGGATTAAGTCTCCCTTTCTTAGGAGGCAACCCCCGTGCCGCTGCGCCAACATAAACACAGCATTTACGGTAACCCTAGCGCTGCCGCTCCACGCTCTTCGTTACAAAAACGTGTTAACGTATACTCTGAGTTCTTGCCAGCATTAATACATTATTGTGGTAAGCACTGCGCCGCCGCGCCGCAAAAACACAGCATTACGGTAACCCTAGCGATGTTCCTCCGTGCCCTCCACTATGAACAACATGTCACTGCATACTCAGAGCTCTTGCCTGACCCCCCGTCCAGCGATCCCCCAACCCGATCCGCACATCAAGATGGTCTCTGCCTCCATTATACCCAACAACTCTTGCTTTTGGAACGCTGGAACCAGCACGCCTAACACGACCGACACCACCAACAACTGCAGATGGACTGGCACGGCCAAGGACCGATGACCAGGAATGCGACGTGATACTTCACAAACTTCCTCCAGGAACGCTGATCCAAAACTATCTCCCCCGAGATTCCAGGAGCATGCGGGTCGCAGCGGCGGGGAAGCAAGAGAAGGCTTCTAGGCTGGACCCACCTTATGTGTATGCTGATCCCTCCCTGCCCCCCCCCCATGCAGGTAAGGTTCATACCCTGCGCTTTTTCCAGGCCGCACCCCCTCAACCCCTGGAAGTCAATCCCCTTCCCTATGACAAAGAAAGGTCCCCGCCATGGCCCACGAGGCAGCCCCTAATGGCGACACTCCTCCAGGGCCATAGCGGCCCCTCCAGAGTAAATGGTGCAGCCTCGCCCAATCAGGAGCTCCTGGCTACACCACTGGTGGTCTTGATCTTGGGACAGTCAACTATGTCTAAGTTCGCAATACATGTAGCCAATTCTTTCTAGGCTCTGACTGTGTAGGCCGCACAGGTTTGTTTGGAAGTGTAAATACATAGGGCGAGCTTCCAAATGAAGCAACATCAGAACATGGTGCAGAGGCAGCGTGGCGGGGAGCAAAGTTCACTTCAAGGGCCATTGCACAGCGAAGGCTGCCTTTAAGCAGCTCTGCTTTATGCAAATAAATGTCATAACATACTCAGAATCTCATCAAAATTCCACTCTCCTGTGCATCCGGGATACGCCAACGTATCATGGACGGGAGTGTTTCCCCTGTGCGTCTTAAGCGATATAAAGCTAGCATCATGTTTGTACAAGCAAAACGACAGGATACATGGCAGGTTATGGCTGAGGAAAACAAATGTTGAAAATGTAAATCGTAAAAGAGTACAAATCTGCTTGTGAGTCGGTTCCGTTTTTTGGAGCAGACACACCCACCACCTGGTTGCAGGGAGAGGATAATTATCAGCCCCAGTTTATTCATAGTATGCAAATATGCAGAGTGAGTCTCTAGCGGTGTGGATTGCAAGCTGTACGCAGTTGCCATAGTTACACGTTGGAGTTCGCTGACACCGGATTTGTACACATGGAAGACGTTCCATGACTAGATTGTTTTTAGTTTCATCGAATGTCTTCACGCAGAACAGGATAGAACAACAAAATACATTTATAAAACGGCCATTTTATGAAGACTATAATATTATATCACATATTTTATATCAGATTATAAAAGACAAAGGCCTGCTGGTTGATCCTTGTGCCCACAAGTCCATCCACGCTGCAAGTGTGTCCGACTTGCCCATATTTTTTTTCTGACAGGTGGGTGGATGGTTAGCTTGGCAAGCAAGCCCCCCCACCCCGCGCCACCACCGGGAGCCTGATTCATGGAATTATTTGCGTGTAAAACGGGGATTTTGCGAGCCAGTCTGCCCGCAAATCTCTGTTTGGTGAATGGGGATTTGCGGGCAGAATGGCACGCAAATCCCTGTTTTACACGCAAATAATTCCACGATGGACTTCAACCTTTGTTGTGCTGCCCGGGCTTTACGATTCGGGGTAGTAGATGCTGGAGTGTTCTAACTGTAATGCCTAAATATTATAGAAGACTGTAACATTTCTGTGACCTTTCTAATATCCCTTTGAAAGTCGGTGCCAGCTCAGGGCCATTATTGGCTCCCAGCTACAGTAAATCAGATTGCAAGATTGCAGACCTCCCTGGGATGATCCTTGAATGACTAATGTGTCTGTTTTTTCTTTCCATAGCTGTTTCCGGTAGCTTTTGGACCAGGCCTATTATGGATAGTATGGATTTCACATACACTCATACTTTTATCAGGATGTGCTCAGCAAATTTACAAATAAAGGCAAGCCTAGCATGCAAGCAACCCAAAGAAAAACGATTATAGCGAACGTGTGCTTTATATACCCTACTTTTAGAAATATATTTTAAAATACATGTTTTACTTTTTAATTAAAACAGGACTTTTTCATTTTAAACAGTGTACATATACATACATACACGTTAATAGTGAAATGTGCGCTGGGCCTCTAAAGGGAGAAACACGTTGCCTAAATACATTTAACTGGACATATTTGTTTGCACCGTATATTACATTTTCTGTGGTTCGGTTGTTGGAACTCTGTGTCTGTCTTTCTCAGAATATTGGCTTTCTCTATGCCTGATCTGTTTCCCTCTCTCTTGTTCTATTTGCTTATGGGCTTTAGTGTTTCGTTTTTCCAACCCAACCACCGTTGTTGTTGTTTTGCAGTTCTGATGCAGTTTTTGTCTTTTGCCTCAACCTACTTTCTCTTGTACTTGAATGGGAGACATGTTACTGTGTCTTTCTGAGGGCTCCGCCTGTCTCATCCAAGCTCATGATCGTCCCAAAGGTAAGATATGCTGCCAACATTGTCCATACAGTTGCCCCCCCGTCCCACCAAGGTACACCATCAGAGCACCCAGAAACCAAAATTGACAAAGCAAAGTCCAAGATATAGGGTGCAGATTGGATAAAGACGATGGAAATATGTTTGCAGTATGTAGATGGGGATCTACGTAGTTTTCCACCAAAACAGTTCGTACACTTACAACATATCTAGTAAAAGTGCCTTCTGTAGCATGCCTATTGGCCATATCGCATATGCGCTATAATTTGTGGCCAACAAAAGATGTGCAAGAAAAGCGGAAAATTTTGACTTCGAATAATAATCAATGTCGATTTTGTGTGAAATCTGATGTGAGAGAAACTTTAGAACATCTAATAACTGAGTGTGTCGAACTAAAGCACACCAGAGAGGTACATTTTGGCCAATACTGCACACAGTTGGGAGGGGTAACTCAAGACCAATGTTGGTCCCTCATTTTATTTTCCTCGTATATGCCAATTCAGATTGCAGCAATCAATTTTCTGAAAAATCTCAGGTTGGAAGACAATGTGAAGTGAGACATAATGAGTTGGATAAATGGATCACTTATACTCGACCATGCTCTGACACAAATTTTAACATTGGAAAGGATGAACATTTGTTGATTTTATGCAAATTTGTAATGATCAATGATTGTTCGATTTTTATTTAATATTTTATATTTTAGTGCAACATGCATGTACACTTGTCAATTATTTATTTTCAGTATAATTTTTTTGAAAGGTTGATTTAATTCAGCTAATTCACAATAAAAATGAAACCCAGAAACCAATGAAACCAACAGGACTGGCTACACTCTCAGACAGTTGACTTGGTTGGATTGCGCACAACCATCAGTTCTTGAGAATGAAGATGTTGGTGTGCAGGGTGTGATGGCGAGCCAGGGTAATAGGTGGTAGGATAGATGTTTGTGTGGGTCCTGTAACCTCATTCTCACTTCTTTTAGTGTCTGCCTCAGAGGTAATAGCTGAGTGTGGGAGGCACCCGTGATACAGCAGCTGAACGCTGCAAACACAGACACCGTAAGAGCTTCCTAATTTGAATGCATGATCTGTTGTATTCTGTCAAGAGCTAAGAATCGTCACTAATGCCCCGCTCACTTATGATATGACAGTTCTGCGAAAAACAGTCAGCACAGTAGCAGCCAGCGGCCATAATGCCGTGATGACCATAGAAACCCGTAGATCTAAAGAATTCCAAACAGAGTGTAACACCGTCCAGCAGAGTACGGTAGGCAATATTTTGTTACCTTTGGCAATGTACATACCGATATAATAGGTGACTGAGGAAATGAACGGGGCATGAAATAAGATTGTGGCTTATACGCCATTTTGTTATTAGTAAAGTATGATACAAAGGCACATTTAATTACACATGCTTCGGGTAAAAGTGAATGCTAGCATCGAGCTGCTAGAGAATAATTGAAATGATTTCATAACACCATTGAACCCACAACACAGAGGTACGGGAAACATGGAAAAGATAACGTCTGCTATATAGGATAAACAGAATAGAACCGCACTTCACTAACTGCCATAATGGCACACCCAAGGAACTAGACATCATCGTTTTCTTTCCATAGAAACCTGATTTGTGAAGTGGTATATACACACTTATGCTATTTATTGAGCACAGAAGACTGCAGGTATTAAGTGAATACTCTTTGATTCTTTGATGTACATAAAACAGATAGATTAATGTATGATTCACATGTGTCATGAGCACATCATTGTTCGATTGATGGGGCTCATAACTCCATCTAAACAAGTATTCATATTTTTGTTTGATATTGGAGAATTTGCTCTGAATAAGGACCTCGGGTCCGAAATGCATTGGCACTAGTGACTTTCTGCTTCTTCGCTAAAAATGAACTCCAATTAAAAGACTTTATTGATCACCTTAGAACAATTGAAGAAATTATTGTTTTGGTTCTAATATACAGCAAGATGGAATAAATGAATGAACCTTATCAGTAGTGTTTACTAAATTATTTGGCGACCCCAAGTCTGGTGAAATTTTCCTCAGACATTCTTTTTTTTAGGCACCCGTAATACGCCATCCTACGCATTAGGTAGTAGACAAAGTTTTTGTGCCCAATAAATAGATGTGCTGTTCTACATTTCTCTTGCCAAAGTCGCACCTGTCACCAGTGTGGCCCCCAAACAATGAGGTGGCATTAATGGTACGATGTTCATTCACCTAGAGTGTTTTTTTCGGTGTTTTATTTTGACAAACTTCGAACATCTAATCTTCTAAAAATATAGGGAGTTGTGGGTATGGTATGTAAGTGGTGGGGTGGTTGGGAAAAGTGTAACATTAATGGGGGAGTGCGTGTAAAATAAAACAAATATGTTTGGCAAAAAACCCATCGAAATAAACACTGTCGATGAATTAACATAGAACAGGCTTTATTGGGCCATATCACATATGTTACCCATTATGTATTTGCTAAATACAGTTTAAATATATCTAGCCTTCATAATGGTTGTAATCTATAATTCAGGAGCATGTTCTCCAAATAAGTTGTCTAACATGCTATTTATAAATACATATGCATTGTGACATCATTGTTATTTGTCATTAACAAGAGCTTGACATGTTCTTTGTAGATTAGTGACCTGTTCTATTTTGTAACATACATAAAAATAATGCTTTATTTCTGGTTGTGGTTCGGTGGGGCTTTATTGAAAACGTTTTTTCATTTTGAAAATGCAGATTTCAAACGCAATCTGTTCAGCCAAAGTAATTGTTTTTCTGAGCTGCTTTGTGCAGTGCAGCAAAGAGTGGACATGTGTATATACCTAACTATTTGTTAACATTAACGTACCCCCAACCCTCCTTCCATTGCAGATCTACCAGAGCGTCAAGAGACCACGCAAGTGGCAAGAGTGTGCGGTAAAAGACCCATTAACAATAACATTAATATGAACTGTTCAGACAGGACCTCCAAGGACTGAAACAGAATCTATGAACTAGTCTAGGCAGAGCACCAAAACAAAGGTTATTGACATGTTACACTGCTTATATGATGTCTTGGAGATAACTTATCTTTAGGTCATCTGTGAAGGGGCTTCAAGACTGTTCCTCTTAGTTTAATAGGTCAGAAAACTAGGTTTTCCAGCATTCTGGTTTATGAAGAAGCGATGTCTGATCTCAGAACTGTTTTATGCGTTTTTTCCTTTGCCTGCATCTCATTGCTTATTCATAATTACTCTTACCCCATCCTGTCGCCAAGCACTGCAGATAACACACAACTTTCCCTATTTGAAGTCTGGTATTCTGTCATTTTGCTTACGAATGACATTGACAAAATGGCTACTGCTCTGCAGGAGTACAGGCGTGGCTGAATCCCCCTGCTCAGCCCCGAAGTACTACTTAACCAGCAGTGATCCCATTCATAAGGGGGAAACAGGCACACACTGAAGGTACACCTCCACTGCCTTGCACGGTCGGGCAGGCCTACTGCAGGCTATATCTTCAGGAGGAGCTGATAGCAGTAGCAACCCAAACAGATTAAGTACAATAGTTCTAAAACAAAAATGATGTCCAATTAAGATTCTGTAAAAATATAGATTTTTAATCAAACAATAAAATGCAAACAAATAACTAGAAAACAATGGAAAAACCCACCACAGTAAAAGAAACACTGAGAATGAAGGCTGTTGTAAAAGGGCATTCTGGGTTGATGAACAGGCAATAGATTGGCAACAATGTCACTGTTCAAAGATATGTCTCAGTGGAACACAGTAAAGAAAGGTGTCTTAAGAGGCACTTAGGAATTTTAAAATGGGCAGGGGAAGAGAGTCTCTTCAAACACCTGTTTGTCTTGTTCTTGTGTTTCAACAGTATCAAGCCAGGTTGCAAGGTGCTTTCTGAGACGTTGTCAGGTTAGGGAACTGGGTGACTGGATCCAACATATGTTGCGTTTCACCACTAGCAATGGCACGTTGCACGAAGAAGCGATATCTGATTGTTTGTACCTCACAAGAAATTCAATTGGGGAATCAGGGTCCAGAACTGTTCCATGATTCTGAGTTGCTGCGGAGGCCGAATCCAGAGTCTCCAGGGACAAGGTTATTCCTTTAGTTCTGCGTTGGCCTGTACCTACAGCGATACCACCATTCCCAGAGCAGGGTCTGGATTCCGGTGCCACAGCCAGCAGAGAGGAAGGCTTTGGTCAACAGCAGTTCACCCCCATTGCTTCCTGGGATGGTTAGGGGGCAGAGATCTCCTCTGCTTTATATGCCTTCCATCTCCACCTCATTAGGAGAGTGTTTTAGGATAGAGTCTATCCTGAACAGAAGCCCAATTAATTCTTCTTGTTCTTCAGAGAGTCCAGAGATGATTCAAAGAACAAGGGAGCGTGAGAGTGGCTTTGTTATTTCAGTGCTGTCTCTGACCACCGGTTCCTATGCGAACTCCAGGGGGAAGTTCCTATGCCCTGTTACCCTTAATGGTGTTGAAATGTTTAGCATCCTGGCTATTGTGGGAATGATCCTGGCAGTTGTCTCACATGTCAGTGGTGGAGACAGTCAGACCAGACACCTACACATATCAGTCTTACCCTAGCTGGCCATGCATACAGAGCTGACACTAGTGTGATATATTGCTGTGGCTGAATAATTGGGTGCCCTTATGGGTCAATATGCCAGAACTAAGCCTGCCATAAATTTAAAGATCTGCCTGCCACCAGATTGACTAAGGCATACATTATTATTTCGATCAGAGGCAGAAGATTAAAAATCCCCTCTGTCTGCTGGGGAATTGTGTTCCAGTAGTAGTCAGCAATGTAAATGTGTTCTTTGATCCTGTGCTGTGCCACTGCAGAGCTGGAGTTGAGGTGATCGGTAGAATATCTCAGTAAAGCCATCTTTCAGTACTATAATTTTGGCATGGAGCATTTGTGAAAGGGATGGTCTTATAAGCAGACCTCCCTTTCAGAAACAGAATTATCAACATCATTTGATGTAAATAAACATAAGAAAAGTTTGGATTTCACACCATTGCAGATCGCAATCATTCACTAACTGCATTGACCTGTGTTACAATCCTGCTGCTGGGATTCTAGGGACATTGCATTTTTGGCATTGCATAGTAGACTGCAGAGTATAAACTGAACCCTGATGGCTTATATCAAGGCAGGGAACCCACATTTTGGTTTTGAACAAGTAAGAATGAATAGGGAAGCAAAATAAAGTGTTGAATTCAGTCACTACATGTTGTAGAGATATGTCCACTTAGTGCAATCAATTAGGTGGTACATGAAACACTGTTCAGTGGGAGAAAGAGGTAGTCTGGCGTTCCTGTAATTTAATAGATTGCGTGATAAAAAGCATGATAATTGAATGAATGCTGTATTGTTGGCTCTGATAAAATAAGGTGTTTCAACACCCAAAAATAAGAGAGGCAACTTATTAACATCAACAAGCATGCCGGATATGGGCCTTCATGAGCATGGAAGGGGCCTTCTGATTACAAATGTCCTCTATTATTTTGGCAGTTTGCTAGTCTTCAGGTGGTCTACTGGTCAAGCTTATGCAGCATGATAGAAGAGGGGATTGAGGCTGATCCAACATATAGAAACAAGACATATTCATATAAACAATGGGTCTGATTCAGAGATTTTCACTGGAGCAAAGTAGATCATGTACACATCTAAAATGTCTACTTCCTGCCTTAAACCTGATTAACAAGACCTAAAACTTGAGAAAATCTGAAGATGCTCAGGGCACTTTGAGGTGTGCATATACAACTACAATTCACAAAAAAAGTTCAAGGACATTTGAAATGCTGAATGCATCTCCAAATGTATTCTAGTTTAAGGCTTTGTGATAAATGTGGCTATCAATGAAGAAGTCCTCTCTGTGTGTCGGCTGTGAAAGGTAAATGCAGCCACAGAAGTGTGGGGACAGAGCATAGATAAAAGGCAATTGAGTGGCAGAAACAGACACTGTTGTGAGCGAGAAGGCAGTACGTCTGAAGCATACATGATTTTGTGAAGAATTTAGCCAAGGGAAACAAAATAATGTAATTAATAAACACAATCTGACCTTGGTGTTCTACTTCTTAGTAATATGAATGATGAAAGATATCCTCACAATGACGACAGAGATGGAAATTTGGTAAATCTGAAAGAAATGGAAAATGTCCGATGAAGAGGAACAAGGAGGCTTTAACCACACACAGTAGGAGGGTCCACGAGTTACACATATGACAAAGGTTTCCATGCTGTCATAAGCATACTGGTACACTCCGGCCTGTGGCCAATCCAATGGACCCTTTGGAGCGCAGACCTCAAGGTATATCTAGAGGTGATGGGCACAGAGAGTGCACCATATACCATAGGATCAGTGCTCTTAATAAACTCCTAAGGCAATAAGGGATAAAGGGCCTCATTACGACCCTGGCTGAGTTCGTGGTGCAATATGCACCATGGAGCACGGAGGAAAGCTGCCAATACCGCCATGGGGGTTGGCGGATTTACCGCCCCATTCCGACCTTGGCGGGGCGGTAAATCCCCAATCCCCATTTTAACCTTCCCCATTCCCATTTTTGCCCCATAGGGTATAATGGGAGTGGGGAAGGCGTTAATTACGCCACCGTAAAATACGGTGGCGTAATTAACAACAAGGTCCCGTAGCGCCATGGATTTCTCCGCCCGGAAAAACCAGGCGGAAAACGGCTCCATGGCGCTACGGGAACTCGTAGTAGGGCGGAAGGGTCCGCCGCGAATACCGCTGGCGTAAACCCACTCCGCCAGGGTCGTAATGAGGCCAAAAGTGTTCAACACCCTTTCTGTTGAGAAGACATTGATTGGAAAGTTATCCAAGTGTGAAGAGGCCTTGAAACTGGCTGTGAAAGATTCAACATGAAGGCAAACACAATGAAGCACCAGTTGAAGTTCTAAACTGTGAGCCAAAAAGTGGGGGACATGAGAGATGAATTTTGGGACAACCTCAGGGAGCGGCCAGTAGCCTGTAACCTTAGAGACAATAGTGACACAGTTATCAGAGAGATGATCTTGGTGGGTTACTAAAGCAACCAGATCGAGAAATCCTCATTTAAAACCATGATCCTGTTAGAGAATTAATGAGCTGCAGTATTTTTAGTGTGCAGTTTAACATTTGATATTAACAATTAGTATTGGGGGAAATTGAGTGGGTTAAATTTGTTAGGCCATAGGCCAGAAATGTGCTGGCATAGCGGCAGACACATGAACATTGGCAGGTTTAGAAAATAAAGTGGAGTTAAAAGCTGATTGTGAAGGAAGGATTCATTGCATGCAGAGCAATGCAACAGAGGCAAGCTGGTCCTTGAAAATAAACATGCATTTTTCGTTCAAGGCAGGAGGGAAGGAAGAAAGGATAGAGTGAAATGCAACATGAATAGGAGAATTGTGCTAAGCGGAACCAGGGACGTCATTTCACCAAAATGCCAGGGGTAGCGGAAGTGACATCGCACGACCCTTGACCCCTAATGACATCACAGGAAGTGATGTCATTTGACCCCACCCCGAAGTGATATCGCGGGAAGCGATGGAACACGACCTTTTACCCATTGACAAAACAAGAAGTGGCATCACATAGCATTGTACACTACGAAAAATATGGTTACGATATCACTATAATGTGATGTATACATTTCATACAAGAATGTATCGCCATATGTATCGTTTAGATCAGTGATTATAGGGCCATATTACCAAATGACTGTGAATGCAAGCAGATATCCATGACCAAATGATAATGAAGTGTTATTATATAGCACTTACGCTTAAGCGCTTTATATAGAAAAAATATACACCCAATATCACCCAATCTGTGTTGGTACTCATTTATCAACCTCAGAAGGATGAAAGGCTGAGTTGAGGCATTTAAGAACAGACTAAATCAGTGTCTCACCCCCTGAAGTGTGCCTTAAATAAACCCTTATTGAGTCTAGCAATTATTGTATAGAATTCCAGAAAGACACATTATTTGGTATTCCTATTCTTTCTTATTTAGGGTCAGTGCTGAAAGTGTTAGACTTGTGGCACTCCTGTTCTTATTTTTATTCTTTTTTTTTTTTAAGGGGCCTGAAAAAGAAAGCCAGCCACTCCAGAAGTAAAGAGCCACATGGTGCTGGCCACAGCCCAGGAGATTGCAATACAAAGAATACATTTTTTTAGAGGTCAGAGGTCGCAAAGGGAGACCACAGAGGTCGCAAGGGAGCCCTCAGAGGTCGCAGTTGCGACCTCTGGTGACCCCTAAATGACGTCCCTGAGTGGAACGCTGCTCAAAGGTTGCAAAGGGTGCGAAATGGGTGCAGGAAAGCTCTGGAACGTGACGTGGCCAGAGGTGACATCACAAAAAAGGCTGGGAAATATCAAAGTAAATGTACAGGAAGATATAGAGATGCAGAGGGAAATGGAGGGTGTGAAATAATGGGAGAGAAAAGAGGCAAGATCAGACTTCCTGGAGAGAGATGGCTGTTCTGCATGGCTGGGGCTTTGGCGAGGATCATCTGCTGGGAGTGTAACCTGCAGAGGGAGTTCGTTGAAGGCTGTGGTTCGACTCCAGGGCAGTGTTCTGGCAGAGATGGTCTGAGGCATAATTAACTGCAGGATGGGAGTTTGCAAGCCAAGGGAAAGACGGCCTTCTGAGAGACAGTGTACTCATTTGGATGGCGAGTATAACTAGACAGACAAATAAGCAGGAACCCACTGCAGATTAATTGGCAGGGGGTCAGACTGGACACGAAAGGCAATGCTTCCTTGATCTTTATGGTACCAAAAGATTAATGGAGTAGCCTGAGCATAACATTTTGAGTGGAGGTTTGCCCTTTCACGTAGAGGGCTGGTCATAATCTAACAACCCATCCAATAATAAACAGGATAAGGATATTGACAAAGAATTGAAATCCTAATGCTATTATATTGCTTTCATAACAAATGATTCTCATGGAGGTTTTCACAGGTTAACAAAGAGAAACGGATATGCCATGCCTTGCCAAAGATTACATGTGTTCTTGCACATATGCCTAATGATACATGTTTATTGCAATTGTGTTAATGCTTCACAAGTAACATAGTTGAGTTGTCTGTTTATTGCTGAGGCAATTGAAGATATAAAGTGCCTAACTGTGAAAGTGTGTAGTGGTGCGTATTGTGTCTAGAGCCTGTCCTTTCTCCTGCATTTAGAGGTAAACAGGTATTGTGAATGAAAGATATACACTAGGCCTGATAGTGCAAAACTAGAATACACAGGTGAAATAAACGTTAAAGTGAACGGAAGAGTCAGGCTATTTCTTCCTGAAATCCCAATGTGAAAGGTTGCATGATCATCACAGATAATGTCAAAGAAACAGTACTTGACAACTATTTGGAGAGTCAAGTTAGGCTTCAACTCATTTCTTTGCCAATCAGGGAAGTGCAAAGAAAAGCCTGCAAAACAGAGTGAAGGAGCAAGGACATGATAGCCTGGAAGTCAGAAAGTGCCAGTTGGGGGCGCTAATCAAGTGCACATGATGATTGATAAAGAATTTCTAGCACCTTCCAAATGAAGCTAAATAGGGCACTATGCGAGGATGTGCAAGAGCAGGAAGGTAAAACTGGTGACACACGGGGAAAAGAGTGTGAACAGTTCAGGTGTACCAAAAGCATGAAGCGTGATAGGAGTATCAGTCAGAAATAGTGGAACTGTGTGAGTAGAAAACCACACTGTAATGTAACAGTAGGTGGAAAGAACATCAGAATGCATGCAGGCTCCAGACCCAACGTGACCAATATATATAAGGAAACATAAGATGATTAGAAGGCAAACAAATCGAATTGACCCAGGAAATAATTGAGTCAATTAAATAGCTTTAACAACCTTAATTAAAGGCGATCTCAAGTTCATAGACAGAAAGATCAACAGAAAGGTGAACATTGCAAAAAAGGAAGGCCAGCACTGGGATGGCCACATCAGGGAAATCTCAAAATTAAACTATATCAGTGTGCATATGTACAGGTAAGGTGGTCTTCAAGACATTGGGTTCAGCAGAGATACTTGACAAGCAAAAAGAGATCTTATAGCCACAGATTGGGACCCTCAAAGGGTATGTTCATGAAACTTGCATGTAGAAAATAGCCTACCAGGTGAAACATAAATTGAGATCTTTACCTGTCTCTTTACGAGGGGAGCTCGAAGAAGAACTGCACAAATTGTTAAATAAGAAAGTCATAGAGTCAGAGGAAGCAACTGAGTAGCTAACCCCATTGTAGTCACCTGGAAGGTGGAAACAAATTAAGCTGTGACTGTGTGTAGATCTAAGTAGCCTGACAAAGAGGGGATATGTGACATCTTTTCTCTGCCTGATAAAAGGGAGCTGGTGCTGTCCCCCAGTGGAGCTGATGTATTCCACAAGCTCGACATCATGAGCTCCTATCACCAGGTGAAATTGCACCCGAAATCCAGGCACCTCTTTCTGTACATACCACCATTTTATGACTTCTAATACACAGCATATCCATTTCGCGTTTCACAGAATGATGTAATTCACACCAAAGGGAATACATTCAATCAAATGCTTTCAAAACAACATACTTAAACAAAGGGAATCTGTGTCAAATAGTCATGACACCTTAGACACAGTGCAGATGAGACTGGAAGCTTGTGGGCTCTGAGTGAGCAAAGAAATGTGCAGCTTCCTCTACCATCAGCTGAACTGCTTTGGGTAATCAATTTCTTTTAGTGAGGAATTCAACCATCTGCAAGGTGGGCGTGTCCTCGCCTGGGCTTTTTGAAATGTTTAAATAAATGTAATGATGGTAGACCAACCTCAGGAAAATGTCTGGGGCTAATACACACACATTTTCCTATGCTCACACCATGAAAAATGCATAGACCTGTGTACTCTGGGCGGATACAGCCTACAGACACAGTCCGCCCTGTCATATTCAGATGGAATGTGACAGCCATGAGTGCACTATGTCATGTCCAGGAAGGGGGGTGACCAAGCTTCCCCCTGTCATGTCCAGCCTAATTAACTAACAAAGGTTCCGTGGATCAGCCCTGCTCTTTTGTTAGGCCCTGCAGCTGGTGGCAGCAATTAACATACAATTAGAGAGTACTTCAACCAGGCTCACACAGGACCTGGCTGCAGAGGTTAGTAAAGGAGACAGGAAACCCAACAACCTTTCATATGTAACTGTGTCAACCTGAAACTAGCTCCGGCCCTCAGTATCAATGTCAGTGAGCTGTCATGTCTGGTACTGCTGTTTACAGTAAGCCATCCCACTAGGGGGATCCCATTCATAAGGTTTGATAAGTTGGTTTGCAGGAGCCAGAGAGTCTGGGCTCGATGCAGCTTCAAGGGAGACCTGCCGCTTTAACAGGGGCCACATAGAGAGGACCATTAACCAGAGAGACTCTTTGATCAACAACAGACAGGAAGATGGGTCGGACTTAGCATCACAAAGGGGTGTGGCCAGAGAGCTTTCTGTTGAGAGAAGGTTTCCACCATTTTAGTTCTGGGGCACACCTTGTCCCTATTTTCACCCCTTTACATTTCCTGTTGGAAAGCACTCTGGTTATGACCTCCAGCATACAAGAGAATTTTGGTAGGGACCACAGGATTGGTTCATTAAGCCTACACTAATCACTGTGGCCCACCTGACTTTAAAAGGGGGCCAAGTCCCTCTTTTGGCAGATCACCTGCAGACTTCACAAGAAGCAAGAAAGAAGAACTCATCCGTGGACCTTGGCTGAAGGTACAGTTGGCCTTAGATCTTCCGCCAGTGAAGGCAGGCCAGGAGATCCAAAGAGGGAAGCAAGATCCCTCTCCTAAACATCTCACGTGGAACAGAGGGAGATACAGAACTCAGAGGACCCTCCAGCTGCTCCAGAACAGGTAACCAGCCAGCACAAAGTGTACCCTATTAGGCACTGCAGCAAGCTGCCTGGATAGGAAGTGCCAGAAGGTCTCTGAACTTACAAACCAGGACAAGGCAGCTATCTGCAGCACACTCCACAGCTGTGGGGCCGTCCACCTTAAAGGACGAGACAAGCCTGTTAAAGAAGCTGGGAGAAGTACCTCAACAAGCATCTACTGATGTCTGCCTTAAAGGAGATTTTCAAGCCAGTCAAGTTCCTCAGTTTGCAACTGACAGCAATGCCGACCGCTGTCAAGCTGTTGTCACTTGAAGACATCCAAGACATCTCAACCAGTGCTTCAAAACTGCTGATCAGCACAGAGACAACGATTCCTTACCCGAGCCACCATGTACGCCAGCCTGCTGCTGTTCGTCCATCTTCACTCGCCGAACTGTATTGCCCCCTGATACCTTCAGCTGGCTCCCATCTCGAACTCTGTCACAGAAGCCTGCAAAGTGCCTTGAAGCTGACTCGACCCTGTCGTGCACCAAGAACACCTACAGCACAAGGTACGTTATGGTTCTGTCTCCCTGTTACTCCCCAGAGGGCCCCTAGATACATATTAAGACTCATTGTTCCCTTAGTGCTTAAGCCAAGAACCCTTACACTGTAGTGGTTATTAACCATAGAGACTACCCTCATGTCAGTATCCAGAGTGCATTCCTTTCCTTGATTTGTAACTGTCTGTCCTCTGCATTCCCTTACAGGGTGGGTTATATTTCATAGTGTTGTTGGACTGTCTGTTGTGATATAATTAACATAGATATTTTTGATACAACCTTGACTGAACCGTCCCTTTTATCATTGGGCAACAATTGTATATTCACTCTTTTGCAACTAACCAACGGTCCACGACCTTTCAGAGATAAGCCTGCTGTTCCATCCATGTTACCAAAATTGGACAAGGAGGTTTATAATTTGCTTGTTATTCCAATCTGTTTGGATCCCTTCTGGTGCATTAGAAATGTGGGGCTGATTGATGGTTTAGAAACCGATATTCATCCCTGGACCACTGCTACCCCAGAAGTTGATTCATCATACTTTTTAACAAAAACATATTTCTATTTGATTGTCAAATAGAGGAAAGGGTAGCAATCAAGGAAAGAGAAAGGGGGCATATCAAAGACAAGAGCAGTTCCTTTGTACACACAATCAAAACCAAGAAACAGTTGGGGTAAATTGTGCATATTTGAAATCATCAAGGTCTAGATCATCAGGTCTGGAATAAAGTTCATACAAATCAAATCCCACCAGACAGTAAATGCTGGCAAATAATTGTCCACCCCTCTTCCGATAACAAGAAGGATTTGCACTGCTGAGGGATCAAGGGACAGTATCGGAAATAATGAACATTATGAAAGGGTCCTAGATTCGCCTGTTTTTAATTAGGTATCAGAGAGGGTGGCAGTGATGTTCTCCATAACTCATATATACCATATCTTAGCTCACCACATTTTCAGCGAGGGCGTTTCTAACTTTTTTCCAATTATGGGCTATGGTAAGTTTAGCTGCAGTCAGCATATGACGAGATAGTGTGGAATGTGAAGCACCAAGGGTGAAAATGACTTGCTCGTCCACATCACCCAATAGGATCACCATGGGGTCTAGTGGGGGGTTAAATGCCCATAATCTTCTGAATTGGGCAACTGATTGCTGCCCAAAAAACTTTAATTATCGGACACTGCCACCATATATGGATCATAGGACCAATCTCCTCACAGCCCCTCCAACATAGAGGGGAAAGCTCAGGATACATTTTGTGTAGACTGACTGGTGTAAAATACCAGCGGTATAGGATTTTATAAGAATTCTCCAGGATTGTGGTGCATATAGATGTTTTGTTAGCCCTCTTCCACATGGTCTCCCAAGATGTGGGTAGAATCGCGTGTCACAGCTCATTCTTGCATTTCCCCATGTAGCTCATCAGTTCATCCCTATTTCCTTCTATCACTTTTTCCTATATGTTGGACATTTTGTGACATGAAAGAGTGAACAATAATACCTTTTCGAAAGGAGTCAAGTCCCTGCAGCTCCCAATTTTAATCTCAGTGTGAGACGACCAGTGTCTTAGCTGTATGTATTGGAATCTTTCTGATTCAGGTAGAGTGCATGCTGCTTTGCACTGTTCGTACATGAGAGGTGTGCCGTCTTCATATAGTTCACCCAGTTATCTTAGACCACCATCCTTCCACTTGGTGAAACTATTGGTTCCCAGCCCCGGTGTGAAATTTAGGTTGTTGAAAATTGTCATCAGAGGAGAGGGATAGGTGGGAAGTTTATATTTGCGCCCCACCCTGTCCCATCAGGGTGGAGGGTTGTAGAGTGTGTCGCTATGGTTGGCTATTGGGTGGTAGCCATGGGAGAGAGGCCAGTGGAACCTCTAAATTTGCCTGCTCAAATTCTTTCCACTTTTTTCACAGTTGTGCGTCTGCAAAACCAAGAACCATTGAGTCTGTGCTTCCAGCAAGTAGGTATGTACGTGCAGCATCGCTATCCCTCCCAGTTGTTTTGAACGTGTTAAGATTTTCCTAGATTTGCAGGGGGGTTTCCCTTGCAAGGTCAACGCCCAAATTCTGGATTGCAGTGACATAAGTGTACGAGGTGGGATCTGTACTGGAAGGGCCTGGAAGACATATAACAGTCGCAAGAGCAGGTTCATCTTGACCGCTGTACACATGCCAAGCCATGAGATCTCTGTGTGCTTCCAGCGGTCAAGATCATGGACTTGTTCCTGGAGAAGACCTGGGAAATCATGGCAGAAGAGAGTATTGTGTAAGCTAAACGGATACGTTTTCTTCAGTTGCTGCATTTCTACTTGGGGCATTGATATATTAAGGGTTGCCGATTTAGAGTAATTAATAGCAAAGCCTGAAATGTACCTAAACAAGTCTATTTCTTCAATAATCACCGGAAGTGTAGATGTGGGGTTGGTCATCGTAACGATGATGTCATCAGCAAATAGGGCCAATTTATGTGTGGCTGCACCTACATCAACCCCTGTGATCAGTGCATTGTGGTGGATCTTGCTAGCGAGGGGCTCAAGGGCTAGGGCAAATAATAATGGGGGGCAGGGACCCCATGTTGACTTTAACAATGAATAGGGATTGGGTCGGTGAGTCTGTTATTCATCCAGAGAAGATGTGTTGGGGTAGATGAAATTTGCTAAGACACATTTTATGAAGTTGGGCCCAAACGCGAAGGCGGACTTCTGCTAAGTATGACCAGCTTATGCTATCGAAATCTTTGATTGCGCCCAGTGTCAATAGGGTTAGGGGTGTTTAATTTTTGTTACACCAGTCCCCTGCATTGATTACTCTGTGGCTATTATTGTGAGTTTGGCGGTCGATAATGAAGCCAGATTGATCCAAATCAATCAATTTGGGTAATAGAGGGGCTAAACGGTTGGCCGGGACCTTAGAGTATACACGAGTGTCATAATTTAGGATGGCTGTGGAGGGGACGATATGCCAAGCAATATATTGAGCCATTCCCCGCTTTGAGCAAGAGGGTAAGCATGGATGCGGCCATAGAAGGTGTCACACTGTCAGTAATCAGAAAATGATGAAACAGTTGTGCTAGTGGGCCTGCCAGCTGGGCCGAGGATTTTTTGTAAAGGATTATATACAACCCGTCAGCGCCTGGGGATTTGCCAGAGGGGAGTGACTTAATGGCCTGTAGAATCTCCTCCATTTCAGTAGGGCATTCCAGTTCTAGTTTGTCCTCCTCTGAGAGAACACAGAGAGATAATTGATTAAGATAAAGGCGCTGGTGTCATTTGTCCAGATTCTCTGCCTTAAACAAGGAGGTATAATATTCTGAGAACATTTCCAGCTTGGATGCTTCTTCTGAGTTAACGTCACTGCTAGGCGCTTTCAACCATTCAATGTGATTTTTCATCCGAAAATGTCTCCGCTTAAAAGCCAAAATCCTATTCGCCTTATTACTTTTATTGTAATAAAACTGTTTAGTGCGTAATAGCGTGTTGGCTGTTTTCTCTGTTAGTGAGGTATCTAGCAACCCGCTGTCATTTCGTAATTTATGATAGGTTTTTCTCGACCCTGTGTATTTGTATTCATGCTCCAGGGCCATGACCTGGGCCTCTAGGGTAGACATTTGAGTTTGCAGCAGCTTACGGCGTGCAGCTGACAGGCAAATTCATTCTCCCCGCACTGCCGTCTTGCAAGATCCCATAGTGATTCCAGGGATACCTCCCCATTATCGTTTAGATGAAAATATTGGACAGTATGTTCGTTGACTTTCCTCTCAAAAATAGGGTCTCTCAACAGCATATCGTTTAAACACCAGGCTGGGGGTCTGGGTGCCCTCTCTTGTCCTCTGAATGGTTAATTTAATAATGGGATGGTCTGAGTGTACTTTGTTTCCATTTGTGGCCTCCTGGATGGTCTCTAACGTGGAAAGAGGGGAAGAACACGCCAATCCTGGAGTGGCTATTGTGAACAAGAGTATACAATTTTCAGTCATTGTCTGTCGGATGTAGGTGTCGCCAGGTGTCTTCTAAGCTTATGTCATGAATCCCCTGGACAAGTACATCTGATGAGCTGGTGCACACCGAGGTGGTAGTGGTCGAGCGATCTTTTATTGGGTCTGTTACGGTTTCTTTGCTTACAGCCAGAGGAAGCGAAAAAATTGGTGAGGACATTTTGGTGAGATCAACTGCCATTGATCAGATTTTTTCAAGCGGGTTTCTTGAAGTAATACTACGTCTGCATTGTGGTGGGAAAGCCTGTGTAGCAAAGATTTCCTTTTTAAGGAGGAGTGGAGCCCTTGTGTATTAAGAGAGATTATTTTAAGAGACATCAGCAGTGATATGGGGACTGTGTCTGGGCTTGTGACTGCCTACTGTAATATAAAGATGTTCAATCCAACGGTAAGCCTTGAGTATGTATTTCTCTCCTATCTGACTCATAGCCATGCCCCAAAAAAAGTAAGGGGTTCTCTCCTCCAAACCACATTCATTTGAGCTGTATATGCGATGCCAGTGAATACCTTGTCTAAGCAAATATGAAATCACAATGTGTCTTGGATATGCTTTTCCTTCGCCAACAAAGTGTAACAAGACGTAAAGCCTTTCAAAAACTTAACTCAAACAGAAACACATTAGAATCAAATGAGGTAAGAATTTCCTATGATATAATTCTGAAGGACAGTCTCATCCTTGCCATATGCAGATATTAAAGGGCAAAGATTGTAGGGGGCTGTAGCTCCCGACATAAGGGGGTATTGATATTGTGAGCGTGTCTAACAAGAAAGCTTTCCTCTCAGCCCTGTGTGAACTTATATGTCCCCAGGTAGCGATAGGTGGTTTGAGGAGTTTCTGTGTGAGTTATCCTTAGGGGACCTGCACCAGGTAACAACCATAAGCTATTTAATGTACCAGGGAATGTTCAGTACGGCTCTTCCTCCTGCCAAATCTCCAGGTCTCTGCGATGATGTTGCCTCCTCTTGTCGGCGCCCGTTTGTTGAGTATCCAGCGCAGTGGGTTAGGCATCTGAGTAACATGGTTGGGACCCTCATCTGTGGGGAACTAAGTTCTGAGCAGGGCCTCAGCTTCTTCCATCGAGGATATCTGACAATGAGTGCTACGGTAATCAAAGATGAGCTTAAATGGAAAATCCCATTTGTATGAATGGAGTGGGCACAAAGCCAGGCTGTACCTGGTCTCATAGCTTGTCTTTTCTGGAGGGTAAGCTGTGACAGAACTTGGAGAAAAATCATTGTTGCCCCCTGAAAGGCATATTCCTGGGTCCCTTTGGTCTTCTACATTATATCCTCTATCATGTGGAAGAAATTGACTCTAGTTAGGACGTCCGGAGGGAAGTCTTTTCATTTTTGGTACCCTACGCATATAATCCAGGCACACTTCAGCATCGCTCAGAAGGCCCAGGATCTCGCGAAACAGATCCTGTATATAGGTTCCAGGCTGTGGCAGAATTCCACTGAGCCTTTTATTATTGCGTCTAGATCTGTTTTCTTCATCTTCAGTTTTCACAATCATTAATGCTTGCTGCTCCTCGACCACAGATAGGCATTATTCCATGCCCGCCTGCTCGCTGGAGATCTCCATAACTGAGCCCTCAATATCCTCAACCTTCTTCATATTATTTGTATTCTTTTTGATGTCTGTCAATGCCTGAGTAAAGTTAGCCTTACATTCTGATATGTAGCGCTTTCATTCCCGTAGCATGTTGGTTCCAAGGCTTTGGAGGAGCTGTGCAATTTCTACATTGGTGGCCAGGGTGGGCTCTCCCTCCCCTCCAGAAACCTCAGAGGGTTAGAATACATTGTTTGGTCGAACTTATGTTCATCTGGCGCAGTAAGGAGGTCCTTAATGTCTGAGGTTCTCAGATTTTGGGGAGTATTTGCAGCATGTTGTAGACCGCAAACGTAAAGGTAGGTCCCAGGGGTGTTAGAAGGACAAGACACATTCATTGTTGAGTGTTAAGTCATTGGTGCGATTCCCCTCTCTACCGTAAACCAGGTTCCCCAACTTCCATCGCTCTGAGCATGTGTCTGGAGCTTAGGTCGGTCACTCCCATTATACTCGAGCTGTCATTTAGCAGGCGTTTCTTAGGTTGAGGACCATTGGATTTGCAGCAGCGAGATGGCTAAACCTATCTCCGGTGCGTTCCCGACAGGTCCCTGTGCCCCGGAGCCTCCCCGATCTCCGTCAAGCCTCCCTATTGCGTATGAAATGTCCCCCACTGCTTGGATTCTCCAGTATCTGCTCTCCAAGCACAGCAGGAACTCTCTGTCCTTTCTCATCAGGCAAAGCCACTTTGGGGGAGTGACAATCAGGCTCACCACTCTTGGGTTCCATGGTCAGCACAGCTGCTATGGATTGGATCACGGCATGGGCAGCCTCCGCTCACACAGGCACCCGGTGTCAGTGCCCAAAAGTGGAGGCAATTCACTCACCGGAACCGCCGACATCAGCTGCGGTATCCTCAGGTGCATGCTAGTGTCCACAGTGGGTGTCGGGGATTGGGCCCATCCAGGCCAGCACCGCCACTGACCAGTATCCCCGATTCTGCTGGGTCCACAGCTCGGGCAAACAGGCATCGCACTGCAACGGGACCCAATTGGTCCCCCGTCTATCAGTGTCGGGCCATTCCTTCAAGGTTGGTGCCCAAGAGAGTAAAACGCTTGGAGCCGATGGGGAGAGTGACTACATGGATCTCCAGCTTAGTCACACCCCTGGGAAATCTGTTTTAATGACAGGTATGCACCCAAAAGAAAGCATAGCTAGGATTACAGTGGACATTTCACACTCCACAGGCAAAGAATAATAGTCATCTTACATGTGGATGGCAAAGTATTATGCTATGTAAGTCAGGGATTTCTCAGCTACCACTGAATGCATCAGAGCACAACGGTGTAAAGGGACACACTACTGGTAGTTCATCTACTGTGATTAGCCTTTTTCGGGAAATTAAAACTGGAAATTGTGAACATATGGGGGCTCATTATCGACTTCCCTGCAATTTGGCGGTGGGGAGCCTTTATATGTAGATAAATGTAGGCGGCTCTCCAATGCTAAATGTTTGGTCACTTTCACGGTGGAGTGCAAATGTGCAGGGCAAAAGTGGCATACACTTGTATACGCTGCCTTTTGCCCTGCACTTTTGCACTCGCCGTACAAATGAAGTAAACGCTGCCTGCCTTATGGAGTCCGCTTTCAGCATAATGGCGGAGGGTTCCACAGAGATTCTCATAATTTGCACCTTCATGAAAAAGGATGCCGGTTCAAATGCTGGGGCATTTGTGTAGTCGAGAGGAAGGGAGGCAGCGGAAATGCAAGTTGCATTCCGCTCCTCCTCTCTGCCATACAAATGGACGAAAGTGAGGTGTGACGTGGATGCATGGCCTAAAAGCCTAACACAGGGCTTTTACACCATGCATTTACGCAATGGCTCTGTGATGAAAATGAGCCCCACTGTGTTTGCACCCATTTGACAAAAAATGGACACCATTTTCCCCGTCCTTACAAGTGCTTATGCGCTGTGCATCATTCGGATGCAGAAGGCCCCTACAGCATGCACCCCATACCATGTGCATCAAAATCCCTGAGTGACACAAAGTCCCAACTGTGTGATAGAGAAAGCGAAAAGTAAGGGTATCCTGCATACGGGCTATGACACTTCCGGATATACCTATGGAGAAGACATTTCCAACTGCAGATGGAGCACAAACCATTGGTGAACATCGGTGATCCAAGAAACACAAGAAACCAAATGCCCAGGTTGCAAAGCGAACTTCAGAAATGCAGTAACGCCATTTCACCATTGAACGTTTGGCCAAGAGAAAAGTGGGCTTCCTTTCCCATGTGTCACATGATGGTGGCCATAACCACACATACCTAAAGGGAGAGTGAGCAGTATCCAGAATCTTGGATTTATATCAGTACCCAAAGGGCATCGATTACCCAACTGGAATAGTAAGAGCATGCCTGACTGGACTCTATCTATGACATTGTAAAAAGCTACACTGAAGGTTTGCCTGATAAATGGAACCTACCACTAGTCTGAAAGCCTTATTGCAAAGTAGCGACTGAACTACACACCAATGATGGCCTAATCAGAAAAATGGCTTGGCTCATGGGTGCCCAAGAGGACATCTGGGATGAAACTCACAAAAAAGGGGCTACAGAGCACGACTGGGGGCCAGGAATGGACTACCAAATCAAGATAGATCGATGCAGTGTCTGCATGGAAAGCAGCAAGCGACTCACCACAAGACACCCACTCATCCTGAATTAGAAGAAAGTGGGCGTTGACTTCATCAGTTTCATAGACCACATGCCACAAATGCAGAGAAATGCAATCATGTTGGAAACTATAATACTACGAGGACAGAACTACAGTTTCCAGAAGCTATTAGCAACAAGAGAGCAATCAAAGTCTTGAGGAGGTTTTTCCGGAGCGAAGGGGGCCCCCTTCCAGACGGTGATGGACAACGGTGTCCAGGTCTAATTGGCAGACCTGCAGAAATTTCTAGTGGAGCATACATTAGAAAACATATGGGCAGCACCGTAGTGCACCACCACCAAAGAAGGAGCCGGATCATCAGGGGACTATCCAAGAGGCGATAAAAGGGTGAATTTCCATGCACAGAGGAATAGCAGCTCACATAACAACACCAAACCTTCCAATGGGGTGTTGGCCTTCTACCTCGAGGTGGGCATGCAAGGAAAGACACCATTGGCTCCACCTTGGGTCTTGAAGTACTTGGGATCAGATCTCCCGACGAGTGATAAAATAAGTGAAAGGGTTCACAGCAAATAAATTGCGCACAAACACACTTATGACACAAGAAAAGCTAGCATTCCATTCAAGAAGGAGATTGGATGAAAATACACAGAGATAGCTAAACCAAATCGAAATACAGCCAGACCAGGAAAGTACGAAGTATGAATCAATAGGTAGTGCAATGCAGTGAGCCCGAAACATGCCTGGGGATGCTTGTGGTCTCGTGCAGAAGGCATGTGACCAAGCTGTTCGGGCTGAACTGCCCCTCTAGGGGTGGGACCAAGCCAGATTTGCATATGGTCTTTCTCCTTTTGTAATGGCTTGGCAGGTGAAGAACCATGGTCTGGAAGGTTGCCCAGAGCAATGCCAGAGGTTAAGATTAATTCCAAACCTTCCAGCCACAAACTCTTTTGTTTTGCATTTGGAACATCAACATAGTTGTCCTGTATCAGATGTCTGTGAGGAACTTGATGGCAAGATGCAGAAGGGCTCATGAATGAACGGCGTGTGAAAGAGGATCATTCAGAAGTGAAATAGTCAAGGCCACAGAACAAGAACATCACCTGAATGATCACAATGCAGCGGGAGGACCTTGGAGGCCCCAAATGAATGGCAGACCACCAACCACTTATCAGCATTGAAGCTAGTCTGTACCCAGATACCTTGCCCTGGTTTTAGATAGATTGCATATCTACACATTTGGTTTTAGTTCAGTGAGGTTTATTTTGTATTACAAGTGGTCAGCCGACACGTATTTCGACCCCTCAGGATCCTTTTCAAGGCTAGGGTTTGCTTGTTTACGCAATGTCTTTCGAGCATGGTAAGTAGGAATTTTCACGATGGCCCATTGGAACTGTTGGCTGTGCAGCAGTGTTGTGCCAATGTGTTTGTGTTCTCCCGATGGACCTACACCATCCAGTAGACCCACAACACCCAGAGGCCACAAACACATCGGCACAACACTGCTGCACAGTCATGAGCCCCAACGTGCCATCACAAAAATTCCTACTTACCATGCTCGAAAGACATGGCGCAAACAAGCAAACCCTAGCCTTGAAAAGGACCCTGAGGGTTGGAAACACGTGTCGGCTGACCACTTGTAATCCAAAATAAACCTCACTGAACTAAAACCAAATGTGTAGATATGCAATCTATCTAAAACCAACGCAAGGTATCCGGGTACAGGCTAGCTTCACTGCCAAGAAGAGGTGTGGGCAGCACCTCTACCAACCCGTGACCGTGCAGCTAGTTAATCTAGCCACCAGTAGAAAGTGACAAAACAAATGACTTAAAAATGTAATCTAACAGAGTGGAGCGCATGTGGTGACTACGATCTAGTACCCAACCTTTCTTTCCACACTTATGAACATTGCACCAGTTCACAGACTTAACTGTTTCCGCGTTGTTCTCTTTGGTGTTGGTTCTCAGTCCTCTCTCAATCTGCTGAGCAAGGCAGGTCTAGTGCCACGAACGTGGGGAGGGGGAAGAGGTGACATGAGAGGGTACTGAGGAGGGGAAATGGACCCTGGTGCACGGGAGATGTCAGAGGGAACAGACGTGATTCCCTGATAAAGTGACACAGACAGGGAAATAAAAGAATGTATTTAATGTACACAATCTGGCCTTGGAGTGCTCCTTCCCACTCACACGAATGATGAGGGAAATTCCCAAAGCCACTGTGTGCTGTGCGGCATTTGATAGTGATGTCCCTGATTGCACTTTCAGAGAATTTGTTAATTTTCTCTGGAAAGCTCGGCGGTGCTTTGAAAAGTGCACATAATTGAATGCCAAATAGGCGGAAAGAGAACATGGTCTGGAACGCCAGCCAATGGGTATTGGCACTGCTACACGTGACCGACTTATGGCAGACTAATTTCGCGGTGCCTGACAGCAAAGCAGCTTTCCAAATCTCGCACTGAAACTCAAAGTCATATTGAAACATGTCATGGTAATAACACTGTTTATTGATTTGAAAGAGAGCAGCGCGCAGTGATTAACGTATTCATTTTCCAAAAGTAAAAAAAAAAACAGTGGTTGGTAAGTGAAGTGTCCTCGTGGGTTTTTACGTACTTCTCGTATGAAGAGTTTAAACAGTGCTTGAAAACACGTTTAACACAAAGATGACATGCTGTTTTTACGCACCTTTGAGTGTCTGAAATCGTGCTCATTTTAAGGGCTCATTGTTCTGTGCAGTGGGGAGTAGACATTATCAACAACCTTTTGTAAGGTAACCTCCCAATAATTTCTAGGGGGATCAATTTCTCATAACGGGAGGACAATATAAGTATACTATATAAGAGGATAAGAAAAAGATTACCCCTCTCTATACCGATTAGAGGTAGTGTTGGTGGTGCTTTTACATGGGTAGCATACTAAATCATTAGTGTATCAAAGCACAATGGATACATTTCTTTACAGTGTGCAAACAAATATTCTAGAACCAAACACAGATCTAATTTAATACAAAAAGTTTTCAATTTATTAATAATTCATTAAAACCACAAGAGAAAAGCAAGAAACCAATCAAAAACAAACCAAAATAGAAAAAAGTGAAAGTAAATTCAAAGCATCCATTAAAAAGTATAATTCATAGAGGGGTTAGATATACTAAATTAACACAGACTCTTGAAAATTCACAGTCTTTTCTCATTGTCGACATGTTTCGGCCATTACAATTGCATTATACACTATCTCTAGTGTCACTTCACACATCAATATTTCGGGCCTTCTTCAGGACAAACTGATTTCTTCAATTCGGTAGTAATACTTTCTTGTACCCAAACCTATTTTGCAGACTCTAAAAAAGCAATAAAACACCAACAATTACAAAAAAATGAGGGTTCCTATGTGTTTAACTCGTTCTTAGTTTGTGTGGTATACTTAATCATTAATCTATCTCTAAACATATACCAAATTGATCTACTTCTACCTTTTTTAAAGAAAATTTGACTAACCAATGTCAGAAAAATTACATACTTCTATGACATTCATTAACTCAAAAAAGCACCACCAAACCTTCACTTACTTCCACTAACGGTATGAGCAATTTTGTTCCTTTTAAGGCTTTGATTGTCCAATGGAACAATAATTTATAAAGGGAGATGATTTAATCAGCTCTAGAGTTAGAGACGCCTTCCTTGTTCCTACAAAACAGAAAGAAGTCATCTATTTACTAATTCTGACTTCTCATATTTATATTTAAATTCTTATATAATTTCAGGAAGTTTCTCTCTGCATAGATGTTATTGACCTCTTCATTGTGACTCCTCCATTCTGAATTTTATAAAAAAATAGAGACCTGTACTAATCACTTACTTGTCAATGATATCTCCTAGATGTAACTCATCACTTGTCCTTGTTCGAAATTGTATAAGTCGGTTACTTCTTTTTCAAAGTCACGACATACATGGCATCTATATTCGTAGTGCTCTGCATAAGTAATGGCAAAGTTATATATTAGTATTACACATCTATAATACTTTTTCTCTCAACTTATGTAGCAGTGCATGTCGCCCGTGTCTACAATGGTAAAACCAGCTATTCTATGTCCAGATGCACACGCTTCAGGTAGTTCTCAAAACCGCTCGTGTCTCATAAGTCACAGACACAGCGTTCTTTTCTCCGGTAACTCAGTTGCTCAAGTCCGTTTTTCGTCAGACTCTGTACAGAATAGAAAATAGTCTGAAAATCGCGTCTGTATCTCTAAATTCTCATCATTACTTAGTGGTGGAGAGGTACCATGGGGCCTAAACACCGCGCCTTCAGAGATACTTATATATCTACAGGTTCAAAACATGTTATGAACTGAAATCCTGATGGTCTGGAATTCATCTCAAACTGAATTATTACCATTTGTTTCATGAGCGTTCCACAAAATGCCTTACTGGAAACACGCTTGTACAGTTAACGGAACACATCTGAGATCGCATTTACTCACATCTCTGAGCACGACAACGAAACCATACCGAGCGCTTATACATGCTTATACTAATGAGTATCAGACATTGAAGAGCTCAGCAATGGTCCAAGCTTACCTAAGTTCTAACACAGGAAAAGTTATGGGTATGCGCGTTCATCCTCTGGTTATGGCGATCGAGAGGCTGACAAACTCACGTTTGCTTTTTATTTCGATTTGCGTATGGCACGTATGTTTACGGCCGACAGTAATGGATCACCTGACTTTAGAGATACTGGTTCCTTATTTCGTTTAAAGGGACAGCAACCTCATACTTAGAGAAGGAATGAAAAGGAACAGAAATGAATTATTCTCTTCGATGTTACAGTTTTGCAGTGGCATACAATATTGCATATTCTCTTATTTTATTTTCTTATTTTATTACATTTGTTATACGCCCAGACCCGGGGGTATCACGGCGTAGTTACAGACAATGGGAGAATGCAATCTTAAAGCGAACACAGAAGTACACAGGAATAACAGTCAATAATATATACAACAAAATACAAAATAGTCAGATATTATACAACAATATACAAAATAGTCAGATATGCACAGTTAATTGGAGCGGATTAGTGCTCTGCTTCAGTTAGTACTTGTTGAAAAGCCAAGTCTTCAAAAAGCTTTTGAATTTTGGGAAGGATGTTTTGTTCATAATGTGGGTGGGTAGAGCGTTCCAATGTCTAGGGGCCAGTGCTTTGAAGCTACTACCCCCTGCTTTCTCTCTTTTGTATCTGGGGGTTTCAAGGTATGCGTTTTTATTGGACCTGAGGAGTCTGGTCTGGGGCTTCTTCATGACTGTGTTGTTGAGGTATTTGGGTGCTTTGTTGGCCCTGCATTTGTGATTGATGCTCAGGGTTTTAAATTGAATTCTAGCTTGGATGGGGAGCCAGTGGTGGTCTCTTCTGGTGTTAGAGATATGTTCAGATTTTTTGATGCTTAGGGCTGCTCTGAGGGCTTTGTTCTGCATGAGTTGCAGTTTGGCTATGTTGGCTTTGGAGGTGCCAAGGAAGAGGATATTACAATAGTCTAGCTTAGACAGTATGAGTGCTCTGGCTAGAGTAACGCAGTTATTGGCTGAGAGGAATTTACGGCTAAGGGAGATGAGTTTGGAGGTGTAGGAGGTGGACAAAGCTAATGTGTTTACTTGTTTAGACATGGATAGTGTTGCATCTAAGTAGACGCCAAGGGTCTTGACTTGTTTAAGAACAGGGATTATGGTGCCATCGATGGTGAATGATTTGAAAGCGGGCTCAAGGGTATTGATTTTGCTGGAGGAGCCTACTATGAGGAGCTCAGTTTTGTCGTCGTTGAGACAAAGGCTATTATTAGCCATCCAGTTTTGAATGAGTGAGTAGATTTGGTTAACCAGGAGTGAGTCGTGTTCGTGATTGCCTGAGAGTGGAATGAGGATTTGGGTGTCATTGGCGAAGTTAGTATAGATGGCACCCATGGCATCCAAAGCTGCGAATAGTAGCTTGGTATAGGCATTATACAGGGTGGGGGATAGGCAGGAGCCTTGTGGCACACCTGCAGGGACAGGCACCGGGTCTGCTGATTCTTTGCCGATGGATACTCTGGAGGTCCTATCTGCCACGAATGATTTGATCCAGTTGGTGGCGTTCTGAGCTAGGCTGAAGTTGTTTGCTAGAGTGTTACAGAGTTTATCATGGTCAACCAGATCAAAGGCCGCTGAGAGGTCCAGGAGCATCAGTAGGCAGAGTTTACCTGCTTCTCTAGTGGCATCCATTTGGATCTTCAGATCAAGGAGGGCTGTCTCTGTGCTACAGTTGGGGCGGAATCCTGACTGACGGTCTCCTAATAGTTGATGGTGTTCCAAATGGTTCTGAATTTGGCAGTAGGCTATTTTATCAATTATTTTTAGGAGAAATGGGACCGTTGTAATAGGTCGGTAGTTGGTGGGTATTGACGGGTCCAGGGATGGTTTTTTTAGAAGTGGTGTCACCCAAGCTTTTTTGCTACTGGTGGGGACTGTGTTTGCGAGGAAGGAGGCATTGATGAATTCGGTGATGATGGGTGTAAGGGTCGGGGCGCAGAGTTTCACTAGGTGGGAAGGGAATTGGTCTTCTTTACAGTTGGAGGCTTTGAGTTTCGTTATGGTGTCAAATACTTCTTTGTTAGAAACTGGTGTTAACGAAATGGGGGGCCAGAAGTGGTATTTGATGTGGTCATTGATATGGTGGGTGGAGTTTTGTCAGCTAGGAGTGTTTTTTTACTATCGATTTTATTTTGCAGTAGGAGGATTTTAGATGAGAAGGCGTTTTGTATAGTGGTGCACCAGTCTTTACTAGAGTTGGTAGGTGCTGAGGTTTGACAGGGGTTTTCAAGCTCTCTAAGGATGGTAAACAGTTCTTTGCTGTCTGAGGACGCATTAGAAATACGGAGGTTAAAGGCATTGGCTTTTTGGGTGATTATTGCTGATTTATATGTTTTGTTGGCTTCAGCAAAGGCTAATGCCGATTCTGGGGTATTGTTCTTCTTATGGAGGTGTTCAAGTGATCTTTTTGTGCGTCTTAAGGCTACAAGTTCCTCATTAAACCAAAAACAGGATCGTTTGTCAGGTCTGCGGGTTTTAGTGGTGACGGGAGCAAGTAGGTCAATAGTTTGGGTGAGGCATTGTTGGTATTGTTCTGCTAGATAGGAAGGGTTGTTGGTGCCTAGAACCGTGTGGGCAAGAGCAGCACTCAAGGCTGGAGTGAGTTTGTCGGATGAGAGCTTTTTGATATTTCTAGTTTCGAAGGTTTCTGGTTTTTTAGGAGTGATGTGATCTGTACTAGCATTATCTATAGTGAAGTTAATTACATGGTGATCTGACCATTTGACTGGGAGGATGGAGTCAATGGTGACTTGAGAGTTAAGAGTGAGAAGCCAGTCCAGGGTTCTTCCTTTTGAATGGGTGGGTTTGTCTATCAGTTGTACGAAGTTCATTTCTGACATAGCTGTATAGAAGGTAGATGATTCAGAGTCCAGGGGGTCATTGTATCCTAGGTTAAAGTCACTGAGGACTATGCATTTAGTTTTAGGCTTGATGAGGGCAGTTAGGAGTAGCGGATGTCCAAATCGGGGTGTGTATTTTTATTGGGTGATCTGTACACCACTAGGAAGTTGGTAGTGGTTTTGGGGTTGGAAGTATACTATACTAGTAGGAGTTCATAACCTTGTATCTGTTCTATTGGGCAGTCTCTGATTTCCAGGGTGGTTTTGGCTATTATGGCAACTCCACCTCCTTGGGTGTTTGTCCTATCTGTTCTAAAGATGCTGAATCCAGGGGGAATGGCAAGGGCTAGAAGTGGTCCTGCCGCTGGGTGAAGCCAGGTTTCAGTGACGATAAGGTCATGAATATCTATTGCATGGGCACCTAGTGAACGGGCATTGATGAGTGCACTTTTGAGGGTGGAGGTGGGGGCAGAGGGTGGTGTGTTACCTAAGATGGGGGAAAAATCTGTGGTTTTGTTCTTGATTTGGTGTTTGGGAGGTGCGTTGTGGAGGCTTTTGTGTTGGAAATTAATGGGCGTGGTGTTTAGTTTGGTCAGTGTGTTGGGTGTGGTGGTGAGTGAGGTAGCTAATAGGGACATTTTAGTTCTAGACATGAGTCTATTGAGTCTTTCAATACTCAGGATGGGTGTGGTCCTATCGTTAATGCTAATAGGTTTGGTGTGTTTGTATGTGGGCAGGTTGGGACTGAGGCACGGGTTGTCTGAGGTTGCTGCGTTCTTGATGGTGGTAGGTGTAATGTGGGAGTGAGAAGATGGTATGGGGAAGGGGGGTGTGTGGGGAGGAAGTGGGTGGGGCAGGGGATTGGGAAGTGACGTTGACAACCTAGTCTGGCTAATCCTTCGCCAACCTTGATGAATTGTCCTCTTGTGCATGGTGTAGCATTAGGAACTATACAAAAATTGAACATGATGGTGGTAAGGAGAGCCAGCATTATATTGGTAGGGACTGAGTGGGCAGAGATGGAGTTCAATAAACCATTTAGGCACATGGGTTAAATTCAATAATCCCGTGCAGGCAGGCAATGCACTAATGCAATCACAATGGACACATAGGCTAAGTTCAACAATCCAGCACGGGTGGGCAATGCACTAATGCAGTCACAGCATCAAGCATAGGTCGCTAGCAGGAAGCACAGGCAATGGGTAACCTAAATTCGACTTTAAGCAATAGGGCAAAAGCATAGGTCGCTAGCAGGAAGCACAGGCAATGGGTCACCTAAATTCACTTTTTAGCAATCAGGACAAAAGCATAGGTCGCTAGCAGGAAGCACAGGCAATGGGTCACCTAAATTTGACTTTTAGCAATCAGGGCAAAAGCATAGGTCGCTAGCAGGATGCACAGGCAATGGGTCACCTAAATTCGACTTTTAGCAATCAGGGCAAAAGCATAGGTCACTAGCAGGAAGCACAGGCAATGGGTCACCTAAATTCGACTTTTAGCAATCAGGGCAAAAGCATAGGTCACTAACAGGAAGCACAGGCAATGGGTCACCTAAATTCGACTTTTAGCAATCAGGGCAAAAGCATAGGTCACTAGCAGGAAGCACAGGCAATGGGTCACCTAAATTCGACTTTTAGCAATCAGGGCAAAAGCATAGGTCGCTAGCAGGAAACACAGGCAATGGGTCACCTAAATTCGACTTTTAGCAATCAGGGCAAAAGCATAGGTCACTAGCAGGAAGCACAGGCAATGGGTCACCTAAAATCGACTTTTAGCAATCAGGGCAAAAGCATAGGTCGCTAGCAGGAAGCACAGGCAATGGGTCACCTAAATTCGACTTTTAGCAATCAGGGCAAACGCATAGGTCGCTAGCAGGAAGCACAGGCAATGGGTCACCTAAATTCGACTTTTAGCAAACAGGACTACAGGTGATAGATATGCAGTAAGGAGGCAGTGGACAGACAGGTTTAAGGCAGTTTAGATGCAGTTGCTGAGAGGCAGTTTAAAGTCAATTTATCTAGTTATAAAAGCAATAGTTAGTATGGCCAAAAGGCAAACTCAGTAATCTAGATGCAGTTGTGATGCTGCTAGGCAAAGTCATGGTTGCAGGTTTATAGGTTACCTGGTATGTGACAGACAGGGGGTCTGGCAGACGGCAGACACAAACAGGAATCAAACAGGTGCTGGCCTTGTAGCAATGGGCCTTGGTGAATGTGGGCCGGCTTCGCCTGCCGGTCATCAGGGATTGGTTAAGGCTCTAGGCCAGCCAATCCGGTTGCAGGCAGGTGCCTGGTTGGGTGAGGGCAGTCAGGCAAAAACAAGGGTGGCCATCTTTGATTATGTTCCTCCTCGTGGGCTTCAATGGAGGAAATGCAGATGGCAGGCAGAGATGATGCACTGATTCAGCATTCAGTGCGTGGAAGCATTAGAGCGGCTTCTTCGAAATGAAGGGGAATGCTCGCATTAAATAACACAGGCTTTTTTTATAAAATAAAAGGTGCACACGGAACCCACCAAAGATGCCTGGGCTTACCTAGGGCACTCCGGTGCTTCCTGGGATGAGGCACTGCTCCTGCAGTGCCTCTCCTGATCTGGCGGCGAGTTAAAGGATAAGTTATGTAAACACCTGATAAATTCGAACAATTGCAGTTTTACTCAAAAATTGGAACAATAAATTGATCTGCCAAAAATTAGACGTATTTTGTATCTTCCGACTGGTGCTTATTCTCACAGTATTGCACCAGTTCCAAAGGTGTCTTCTAAATTTTAAATGTATAAAAAATCTAACAATATGTTAGGTACAAATTCGACATCTATCTTGATAGATCTTTTAATAGATCTTATAACGACTGTTGAGACACGAAAAAATATATATATATGCGGGACTCTCACCTTACAGTACATAATTTAGGCCAAAAGAGTGTTCCATTCCACCAAAGAGTTTAACCCTTCTTTTGTGGTATTGAGGTTATAAATCCAGCGTTGTTCCCATTTGCTGAGCATAATTTCTCTATTACCGCCTCTTGCTGTAGAAGAGATTAATTAGATCACGAACCAGAACATTTTATTATATTTATGTTTTTTGTTTTCATAATGCGCTACCAGTGGTTTATTCTCCACTTTATTGTTCAGACATGACCTGTGTTCACAGATGCGTTGTTTCACACATCTTTTCGTCTTACCTATATACACTAAATAACACGTGCATTTAATGCCATAGAAACCCCATGCAGAGGAACAATTAGAAAAATTGTGCAATTCACAAATTTTGCCATTGAGTTCGATTGATTTCAAATTTTGAATCAAAGAACATACTGAACACTGACCATATTTAAAGGGGCCAGTGACAGGTGGCAAATGCCAAAGTGTGGTTTGTCCAGTTATTTCTTGTTTTTTAGGATATGTGTGGACTAACATATCCCTGCAATTTATTGGGCGTTTGAAGTCAAAACGAGGTTGGGCAGGATTGAAATCATCAGTTGCTAATATATGCCAATTTTGCTTCAGACTTTTCTTCAATTTATTGCTAATAGGACTGAATGTCAACCTCTTATATAGTAGACATTATCAATGTGCAGTTTTTTCTTCCGACTGCTCGTTTACCTAGAGTTGGTGGGAAAAGAAATGTACCACCATCATCCCTTCCAAAAAACCTATGCCAGTCCCTTTACAAGCGCCCTCGCAGAATTCCCTCTGGTGTGCAGAGGCAGCTTGTAGGTGTGCCAAAAAATAGGCAATATGAGGGACGTCATTTCACCAAAATGCCTGGGGTAGCGTAAGTGACATCACACGACCCTTGACCCACGGATGACATCACAGGAAGTGATGTATTGTGACCCCACCCCAAGTGACATCACAGGAAGTGATAGCAAATGACCTTCAGATTTTTTAGATGCATCTAGCACCCGTGTTTCCAGGTGCTCTCATTTCAGCCATATATAAGAACCGAGGCACAGAGGGAGGCATGATTTGTCCACGATTACCCATTTAGGGAATACCATTTTCCAGATTCGACGTGGGGTCTACATGTAAAACATACATAATGTAGTATTTCTGACAGGGTAACCGCAATCTGTAACGCAGGCTACAGCCAGTGTATGAAACATCTATAGATCAATAGACACTGAAGTATGTGTTATCTGTGGCATTGCTGTGTTAAACAAGCCAGAAAAGCACTGACCTGGGGAGGCGTGCGCTGCTGTTTAACCAGGAGAAAAATGCTGCATGAGTAAGGCCTGAAAATGAAATCATTGACCACGATTTAGTATCAACAAAATTCCCTGGTTATAAATCTATCTATGATTCCACTACCACTATGATAGAAGGAACCTATTAGACTGGGTTGCGTGCACAGAGGGGAGTGCACCTGATAATGTTATCTTTGCTGGAGTATAATACATGGGAACGTTTCTTTCAATATACCCAAGACCCACCCATAGTTTTTATTATCTAAGCGTAATACTTGGTGCCAGAGGACTTAATGTAATATAATTGCTGCACACATAAATTCATAGCACCACAAAGTTATTAAAATTGAAAACACCCATGAGTTGCCTCTCACCCCGCGGACTCACTGGCAGACTTCAAGACGCGCACTACACACTACCCCTTTGTCAGATCCAGTGGTGTCCAATGGCATAGCACAACATTTGGCAGAAGCCCTGCGAGCCATGCTGTGGGTGCCCCCCAAGCTCCTTAACAAAGAACAAGGCATGCCACACTCCGGGCCAGACCACCATGTGTGCGGAATGTCCATGATGATTATGCCGCTGCAGGGGCATGCACTACTCCAAGTGAAAGAAGTAAATATGTTTTTGAATCAAAGCTTCAATCTTTAACGTAACATTGAGAGAAGGGGGTGGTGCCTGGTCCACAAATATACCAGCCACCAGTGGTGGTTGGTGAGTTTTTTTTTTGGAGGGTGTAAATATTTGCCACAAGTATGTGACTGCGACTGAGCATAGCGAGGGAGCCTGAACTAACAGAAATGGGCAGTGGAGGGGTGTGGGGGGGGGGGGGGGGTCTGGGTCTCCCTCCCCAGAGTAAATGTTTTGAATAATGGGTTAAAATGGTGCATTACAAAGCACACTTTCAGGGAAAGTTTGGGTAAAAGGCCACAATCTTGCTTGATTTGTCATAGATGCTCAGTTAATAAAAAGTCATGCTACAGTGAAGACTATACAGGCAGCTACACCAAAACATCAGTCTCGCGAGGTACCACTACTTATCATGCTTGCTTTTTTTAAAGATGCCGAGTAATAAATGTCATGCCACAGTAAGCAATGGCTAGACTGACTGCACCAAAATGCCAGTCTAGCCAGGGAATGGCAGACATGAACTTGCCTTTGCCCAAATATATCAGTAAAACATGCAAAGACAATAAAGGATGTGGCAAAAATGCTCCAGTGATCCCCAGTCTCCCAGGGCCTTACACCCACATGCATCCCCTTTCACCCACTGTTCGCTCACCCATACATCTCCTCTCGCACTCGTTCACACTGGATTCACCACACAGGCACACACCAAACCCCACCCAGAACATTCAAACACACACTACCGCACATATGCTCATTCACCCACCACTCACTCACTCACTCACTCACTCACTCACTCACTCACTCACTCACTCACTCATTCACTCACTCACTCACTCACTCACTCACTCACTCACTCACTCACTCACACCTTCTCTTACATGCACTCATTGCATTCTCTACACTGGCACACACCCATCCACTCATTGCATTCTCTGCACAGGCTCACACTCACACAGAACATTCAAAAACACACATCCCATCGCATCACTTCTCACTCATCCAACAGTCACTCACACCTTCTATTGCATCCACTCATTGAATTCTCTACACAGGGACACACCTACCCACCCAGAACATTCAGAAATACACATAACATCACTTCCCATTCACCCACTAGTCACTCACACTTTCTCTTGCATCCACTCATTAGATTATCTGTGCACAGGCACACATAAACCCAGACACACACCCACCCACCCAGAACATTCGAACATTCAAACACTCACATCAGATCTCATTCACCAAGCAGTCACGCACATCTTCTCTTACATCAACTCATTGCATTCTCTACACAGGCACACACCCACCCACCCGGAACATTCAAAAACAGACATCACATCA
Source organism: Ambystoma mexicanum (assembly GCF_040938575.1). Lineage (NCBI taxonomy): Eukaryota > Metazoa > Chordata > Amphibia > Caudata > Ambystomatidae > Ambystoma > Ambystoma mexicanum. The sequence goes on along the minus strand of NC_090927.1, from coordinate 668,696,439 downwards.
TTTCTCATTACCCCACCATTCACATACATACATCAGACACACACTTCACACATGCAAAGCACACATCATATTACAAAAAAAGCCTTCTTACCTATTTCTTGGAGCTTCAGTCTGTCCTTCCAGGCCCCCTCGGCTCCTCCGCGCTGCACACAAACAGGAACCAGGAAGTTGCGAGAGCTTCCTGGTTCCTGTATGTGAACTGCAAGGAAGTCGAGGGAGAAGGGGTTGGAGCTGAACGTGGCAAGTGTCAGCTCCAACCCCTACAGGGTGCCTCCCGTCCCAGCCTTCACACTGATGGGTGAGGACTGGGCAAGGGACCCACCATACCTGGTGTGGTGGGTCCCCCGTGCCGCACGAGGGCCCGCTACACCAGGAACACCTGTTTTTCAACAATAAAAAATCTTTTTAAATTTGGGGTCATAAGAGAGTCCCAGGGGTTGCAACTGTGACCCCCAGGGGTCGCAGTTGCAACCCCTTGCAACCCCCAAATTATGTCTATCTGCAATAAGAATGTGGGGTGGTGGTGGTGGGTGGTCAGTCGACCCTCCCGGTAACGGCCCGCTTTTACCAAGTTAAAGGCCTGAGTAAATAGAGGGCACTTAGTATGGGTTTGGCTTACCAGCAGTATCGGCTCACACCACTGGGTTTATATCACTGGGTGCACCAGCAAGTAAAAAGAAAGTGTCTTTTCATGAAAAGAAACAAACCCAAGCCAACATGGCAGTCCTGAAAACATTACAAGTGTGCTCGAAAGGGACTGTTTCCTAGGAAGTAGCTCAGGACAGAGGGAGACAGCCCTCCAATAGGAGAGCAAGCTTAGAGAGGAAGTAAGAGGCTTATTGCCAGGGAGAAGCAGAGTGGGTACAGGCTCGGAGAAGCTGGAGCAAAGCTATAGGCAGTGCAGCAGCAGTGAGTGGTGCACAGCTCAAATTCTGTTCCAAACTTGGGGGTTATATCATTGAATAACACCCATGTTGAGAGCAGCTTGTTTGGTTCAGTGCCCCGGCCAGGGCCCTAGTTGTAGCTGTTGAATGGTGCTACGACTTAACTTCTTAATATCTTTCTAGGCCTTGCAGATTCCAACTGCACTCAAAAAGTGAAAAAACAGGCCTTTTGCAGTAATAGGGCCTCATTACACGGACGGCGGTAACCATGGCGCTATTAGCGCCATGGTTGCTGCCGGTATTTTACTGATTCCGCCTTGGTGAATGGGGGAATTACCACCCCATTCCAAGGTTGGCGGGGCGGTAATTCCCCATTCACCAAGGCCCTTCCCCATTCCCATTTGAGCCCCTATAGGGCTCAATGGAAAGGGGGAAGGAGCAAATAACGGTACCGCTATGAGCGGCACCGTTATTTGCCCTGCAGTCCCTCAGCGGGTCCCTTCCTTAACGTGTGGTCTGGCCACACGTTAAGGACGGGACCCGCCGAGGGACCTCGTAGTATGGCGCTAAGGGATTACCGGCACCAGTGCCCTTACCGGTGTCGGTAATCCCTTAGCGCCATCCGTGTAATGAGGCCCATAGTCTCAAAAAAGATATCCCTGTCACTCGCAGAATTCACGATCAAGGGTCATGGAAGGAAGAGGCTGGTGCACCCTCAAGCACATCACTAATTCATAAAGGGATGCACACAAGGATGAAGCAGTCATAGCGGAATTTTCCCATGTGCCAGCTCTCCCCTTCAGTGGTCGAAGTGAGCGGGAGCGGTCGGGAGCGGTGCTCCTCTACTTTTTTTTTACGTTTTACTGCTCCTACACTTTTATTTTAAAAATAAGTTTAAACTTGCACTTCAGTGCACTGCACTGCACTGAACATTCCCTTAAACAGCAGGTGTGTTTGTGGGGCTGAATTGCGTGTGGGAGGGTGCGTGGCGATGGGGTTTGTGGGAGTGGAGGCAGACCAGCAGGGAACATACTTCCACTAATTCTTTTCGAACACTTCGACCAATGCCCCTATTGCAGGGTAGGCAAGAGGTCATGAGGAATGAGGACAGGGGCTGGCAGAGAATTTGTGAATCCGGGCACTTCGGAGCAGCGGGCTGTGGGGACGCAGGTTCGAAGTTACGAAATACAAGTTCACCGGCCCTCCAACTTTTTTTCCCAGAGATTTGAAAAGTTTTAGTTGGTATAAGAACCACAGTGAGTGCCCCAGGATTGCAGCAAATAGCCCTTATGGTTTCACACTTCAAGGGAGATTTTCAGGCCCCTGGAACTATGGCAAGTGAAACAATGGTCACAAAGTTCCCAAGTTCGAGACACTTTGTGGGTCGCATTCCTCCAGCTAGATAGTTCAATGGGTTAACAGACTTACTGAAAGTATCTGCAACCCGTACATCACAAGTTCTGAGGTGGGCAGCCACATCCACACTAGCCTTTCGTATGTCAGTACTGTGCAAACAAAATACCAGCAGCAAAAATACCCTGCCCAACCACCACCACCTCTCCAATCTCCCCAGCCTCACTCCTGATTACCCTGAAACAGAGGCGTAGCCATGATTGTCTAGCAAGTGGGGCCTGAAGCTAACAAAGTTGGGCACACCGCAGGGACGTTAACATCTGTAAATGCATGCACAGCACTGCTGAGTGGGCATTTATAGAATTAGGGTGAGTCTAGTCTGCTCTGGCCCTACCCTGTCTACTCCTCTGCCCTGAAATAAGGAGACAGCAACGTGGTGAGTCAGTGGCAGGAAAACGCTTGCTGCATGCCTAATTAGGCTGGGGTTATCATACAGGTGTTATATCAAATGACATCACAATCTCAGGATTCTGTTCTGGACGGGCGTCCTGACTGGCCTGGGAACAAAATCAATCGATCCTCCCGAAGCAGCACTTCGTTCTTGAGTAGCAACTCCCCAGACCCTGTATCCCACTGCCCATCCCTGTACCTTACTAATATCTCTCGCCATTCAACCCACCCACTATAACCCCTCCACTTTGTTTAATTTCCCATGTTTCTTGCTTGTATCTTTGTTTCTTTCTTCACCTCGCCCTGGTCTTGTGACCTTCTTTTGAACGTCCCTTTAACTTTCGTGTTTCTTTACCCCCATCCCTCCACCCATATCCCAATGACCCTACAAAGGTCTAGTACTCATGATCTAACACTGGGGCGTGCAGTAACCTTGCGGTCCCAGCTGTGGTGTGTGACTCTCCCAAGTGTGTTGCCCCTTTAAGGGAATGTATCCCTCCCCTGTGTGTTGCCCTTTTAACATGGGCCATGACGAATGTGGAAAGATGCACGGATAAGGTTGATCGGGCACTAGCCGTTTCCCTTTGTCTGCGGGCGAGCATGCAATCCGGCGAAAGGCAGCAACTCCTAAGTGGAACCCAACACTAGAAGAAGGTGCATACCATGCCATGCCATTGCACAGACCGGTGGCACTGAAGTGAAGGAGTGTTGCTGTTTAGGTAGTGCAAAGTGAGGTGAGGTATGTCGGAGCAGGACGATGTGCGGAGACTAGCCTGGTGCAGAATAAAGATCCTGGGGTGCTTTGTAGTGAACTGTGGATCTCCTGTAATCTGAGATCCGGGAACAATAAGGTATGGAGTTTGAAATCACATGTCATGCCTCAACCAGCTCTTGAGTTTAGTCCTCACATTGTGTGTGTGCACAATCCAGTGGAAGTGATGCCTGCCACCCCACCTCCATGAGCAGGAGCGCTGACGGCAGGTGTCCCAGAGAGGGAGAGACTGAATCAGCAAGTGGCTCTAAAATCCGGACATGAGTGTCACCCGACCAGGCCCACCATCTATGGCCCAGGCCAATGTCGCCGTGGGTGCAATTCTTGCAAGCCCGAGCTGGGACGTCACCAGCGCAACTGGTCATAACTGCTTCCCCATCAACGGCAGTGGCTCCTGCCTGGGGGGAGGAAAAGGAATGGTCCAGGCAGAAAAGGAATGGTCCAGGCACCCCATCATCTGTCTCTGGCCAACCAACCTCATGAAGCCCTGACACTCTCCACCAGGAAGAAGTGAAACGGGCAAGTGAGGGTTGCAGCTCCGCAAGAGTGCTTGTACGCCCTCCTGTGTGACTGCAGTAGTGAGACTCCTGCTGCGAGAGGACTCCGTAAACACAGGTTTTGATGCTGTGAGCTTGCATATGAACTACATGCTTAAAGTGATTTCGGTAAAGAACAGCTAGGTGAAGCAGTAGTCCCGCTGTTTGTGGGTGTGGGCGATATGGTGCTAGCAGCTAACAATGTCGTCATTCAGTGGTGGTAGTTTCCACACCCCAGGTTAATAAGAGGTTTTGAAATATATGGTTGAACTGCCACAATGGCTGCCGTACTTCCTCTATGATTGTAGAGATCTGCTTACACAGCTGATTGGCCAATCGTGTATTGATCTACGAAGTGCCACAACCGGAGGCGGAAGCCGGCCCTTTTCATTCAAAGGCCAGTTCTTAAAAGGCCCTGTCTGAGACTGTCCGAGGCGCCATGTGCCGTTGCCCAGACTGGCTGCCCACCACACAAATTGCCCTTATGAACTGTAGGCTGCGATCCCGACTTCTTCAAATGGCATCAAACATCAAAGGCTATTGGCGCCCTAACTCACATGTGCAGTTTCCAGTCTCCATTATCTTCTGATGGTAAGCGTTATGCATTTGAATAGCCCACATTTATTTGTTACATATTTTCACATCACGCTACACCAATGTGCTCTGAATGCCTCACGGGCCGTGACCCCTTAGTTTGAAGTTCAGCACATGTGCCAATGCCCTATGTCTATACGACATCACGCTACTTCAATTTCAGCCCTTCCTGATCACTGCTGCCCGCAACACTCGTGCACTTCCAACAAACCTTGCCACTCTCACCCTTAGCACCAATTGGCAGTGATTTTGCTTGTGGAGCGACCCGGTTCGATCCCTTTCCACATGAGCAGCCTGCCTGTCGGGGAGATCATCCCATAGCGCTGGCTGCCCTGCTGGGTGCTAGGCTCCTCTGTATGCCTACCTTTATGTTCAATACTCCGCCAAGTGCTCCACTTTATACCTGCCATTGTGCCTGATACTCTGCCAAGTATCAAAGAATAACTGAAAGAAAAACATTAACTGTTGCACCCTGCCAATGTTAGGAAAACTCTGTAAATGCTGAATGTTTAACCATGCCAATGTGAGGGAAATTCTGATTGCTGCACTCTGCCAATGTTAGGAAAACTCTGAAAAGTCTGTCACCGAGACCTGGCTTCAGGAAGCATCTGGCCCAGCTCTGACAATAGCACTCCCCTTGGGCTACACCATATTCGGTGAAGACCGCCCTCTCTCTAATGGAGGCAGAGTGGCACTCATAGCCAAAGACTCCATTGCTATCCGAAAAAATTGTCCACACTAACTCCTACAACAACGATCTCATAACCCTAAAAATCGCCACTTCACACAACTGCACCATCACATTGTATATCGCCCACCAGGCCCTCTAGCCAACTTCCACTCCTCCATCATGTACCTTGTCTGAGATAATCTTAAAACATCCTCCAAGGTCATCCTAGCAGGTGATCTAAACCTAGGGCTTCACAACCACAAAGATACTCCTGCCAAAAACCTGGCTAAAGCACTAGAAACTCTAGGCTTCTCACACTCCATCCTCAACCCCACTCACAACAAGGGCCGCACCATCGACTGGTTAGCCCACCATGTCACAGCCAATCTCCCCCTTCCATGGACAGACCATCACCTCATCCTCTTCACACTCTCCAAACCGAAGGTCCCAAAAGCCACCACCTTACCTCTCGCCTCGGCATCCACGAGAAGTCCACGCCTCCTCACTAGGGAAAGGCTAGCTCATATCTCAAAGTTCATGCCCTTGAGCCCCATTCTCCAAAGATCCTGAGGCTTCGGCCCTCTCCCTCAACACCATTCTGGATGAAGCTATTGATGCCATTGCACCCTTAAAACCCTGCAAAGCTAAACATACTAAACACGCTAACAACTGGTTCACTCCTGTACTCTTAGCTCTACGCACCAAAAAGCATGCATCCCTATCCAAATGGCAAGCCAGTCAACTTGCACTAGACAAACTTGCGTTTAACAAGCTGTCTAATTAATCTAAAAAAGCTATTGTCCTGGCCAAAGCTAGCTCATTCAGCAACGGAATAGACAATGCCAAGTCCAACTGTGAAGACATTTTCTCCGTCTTTAGGGAGTTGGAAACTCCTGCCCCTCCCACCCCCCTTCCAGCCATACTAAAGAATGAAGCATGGTGCGGTGACATACAAGCAGCTATGCTCCTCAAGCTTGACCCTCTGCAGAAAAAAATCAAAGCAAATCAACTTAACCCACTCCTCGCCAATACAACCCAATCACCCACATCTAACCAACAGACTACCAACAGCACTTTCTTCTCGTTCAGAGACGTCAATGAGACGGAAGTCACTGCCATCTTGAAAAACATCAAACCATCCACGTGCAAAGGGGACATCTGCCCCGCACCCCTCTTCAAGGAATGTGCAGACCTGCTCACACCGTTCATCACAGTGTTCATCAATGCCTCTATTGCTTCAGGATTGGTTCCCCCCAACCTTAAAGAAGCCTGGGATTGTCCCCTTCTAAATAAAACCACACTTCACCCAGCCAATCCCATTAACTACAGACCCATAACCACAGTACCCTTCCTGCTCAAGATTCTGGACAAAGCAGCATACCTGCCGGTGCAGGAATTCCTAGAACCTAAGCGCATCCTAGGCACCCGCCAATCTGGCTTCCGTCCTGGTCATGGCACCGAGACAGCCCTACTGGACCTTAAAAAACAAATTGATGATATCAGAGACTTTGGCAAACCCGCCCTTCTCCTTCTATTAGATTTATCAGCAGCATTTGACCTCATGGATCACAATCTACTATGTCAACAGCTCTCATCCTCCTCTTTCTTCTCTCTGAACGCAATCACTTGGATTGCCTCCTTCCTTGAAGGAAGAGTCATGCGTGTCTTCTCAGACCCAGCAGCTGCAAACCCAGACACCATCCTCTTTGGAGTACCGCTCCTGCCTTTCGCCCACATTGGACAACATTTTTACCATCTCCCTGTTCAATCTACTTGACTTTCTCAGCATCGTGTACACTCATTATGCTGAAGATACTCAAGTCCTCATTCCTCTCTCTCCAGCAACCATGAGAATCATTCCAACACCCTTAACTCCATCTACGCCACCATCCACACATGGCTGGCTGAAAACTGGCTATGCCTGAACAGGGACAAGACGGAACTAATACTGCTAGCCCCCACTGACTCACGCATCATCCTTGACGCTAAATACCAAGCCTTCACCATTGACAACATCACCATCCCTGTCTCCCAGTCAATCAAAACTCAGAGTCTACTTGGACACCAACCTAACTATGTCCAGACAAGTAAGCGCATTAGCTACATCTGCAGCCTACTACTCCAAACTCCTCAATGCCACCAGACCATTCTTATCCACCACCAACTGTCTATCAATTGCCCGTGCCATCATAGGCTCAAGGTTAGACTATGTAATAAGGGAGCCACACACTGGATGTGAGGGAAGTGCCTTTATTGGTAACCAGCCTGAGCCCAGCAGTACTCAGCCTACGATTCACCTCTCAACCCCTCTCAACCCCAAGTGATCAAACTTCTACGTGATAGAATTCCACACTGAGAAAAACACTCATTATAACAGACTACTGTAATGTACTCTACACAGGAACCTCAGCAAAAACCTAGACAAACTACAAACCATTCAGAATAATGCCCTACGCGCAGCATTAGGCATCTCCGAAAGGGAGCATATCTCTGTTGCCAGACAACAAGCACACTGGCTGCATGTCTGCCAGCGCATCCTTTTCAAGACACTTGCCATCATGCACAGATGCATCTGCCATACCGCACCTCCATACCTCTCCCACAGAACCCTCCTGCATCGGGCTGCAAGACCCACCAGAACCCCATATGCCAACTTGCGGTTGGTCTCTAGAATCAAGCGTGCAAGAGGCGGTGGCGCTAGCTTCCCATTCATTGCCTCTAGACACTGGAACTCACTGCCTCATTCCATCAGAAGTGAACCTTCTCATCTCGCCTTCCGCAAGGCCATCAAAACCAGACTGTTTGTCTAAAAGTCGATTCTGCATAACTGCAGCACTAATGTAACACTGCGTCCTCATATTCTGGTCTGAACAACCTATCCAAGCCCGCTGACTGCAATGATAGAACCACTCAAGCTTATCCTTTATCCAACCAATGAAGGGCGATTGAAACCATTCCACTCACCTAAATCTTGTGAAGAATACTTGTATGCGGGCTAAATGTAACCAATCGTCCACCTGTGTGCTGCAACTAAGACATATTCCTGTAACAGCGCCTCAATGCCCCTGGGCTGTGTGAGCGCTTCATAAATGCAAATAAAAAAATAAAAAAATAACGTTTCATTGGCGGTACGCCAACCGCGTCAGCCACCCGCGGGTTATGTGTAGAGTGTGTTAGTATGTGTAGTATGTCCAGGTGAGCTCCCTGTGTGTAGACGTGGCATATCCTAGTTGTTGTTGATCCTATGATTCGGAGAGAGCACAAGTAATGTCGTTCTGTAACGGGGGAGGGGATCGTCTAGGTTTAGTAACATTTGTTTGTTTGTTATGAAAAAGGAGGAGTGTGACCCTCCCAAGTGTGTTGTCCCTTTAAGGGAATGTATCCCTCTCCTGTGTTTTGCCCTTTTGACATGGGCCATGACTCTGTCATGGCCCAAGCTAATAAAAGGAGGCTCTGCAGACACAGGGACAGACCAGCTGCAGACTCTGAAGAAGAGGAACTACTGAGTCTATGTCTCATTTATGTAGGCCTGTAGACCTACACGTGGGGGCAACGGCCTCCATGCACTGATGCCGTGGGACCCTTGTGCCAGCACAGTAGCAGAGGTCCGCATGGCCATGGGGAATGGCACGCGCTGCTCCCACCCCCGATGGTGCTGGTGTCATCTAGCACCATGGATGTCCAGGGCAGGCCCCAACCCCCACAGGCACTGGGCCTGTTGTGTGCTGATGTTCCTAGCACTATGGGGGCTGCAGGATGTCAATTGCAGGCCACCCACAACACCAGCCAGAAAATTATACATGAATGAACCTTGTAACTGCGGCCCCGCAGGAATATAGGAACAATAAGATGCATTATCAACAAAGTATTAGAAAACACCAAGAACAAATACCTTGCGAGGGAGGGCCGGTGATCTTGCAATTGGAAAGCATGCCTAAAGGGGTCTGTTTCACAGCACCTGTAGAGAGCCGAAATGGATACGCCCTTTCTAGTACAACCCCATCAATGTTTGTGGTAGGCTCTGCCCCACCCACCCCGTCCTCACTAGCCTATTCTGGGCTTCGGCAGCAAACACTCCCCCCAGAGCCTTCCAGAATATTTCCCTACTTTTATTTGGTCTTCTTCCACTTTCACCTGCTTTTTTCACCTCCCCCAAACCCTTACTTACCCTGTGGGGTGATGTAAGCAATGCATGTTGATGGCAGTGAGAGTCGCCCTCAAGGGCGGCATCCACCAAGGCCTCCTAGTTAGTCGGCGAAGTCACCAATGGATGATTCATGTTCTTAAGCCAAGAAACAATTATATATGGGGTTTGCGCTACACAAATACTTAATAGAATTGTGTATTTGTACACTATTAGGTGTTATTTCCCAACTCACTGGTTCTCAATTCATCGAAATTCAGAAAGATATAAGGCCCCTCTGCCTGCATTCAAACCTGTGATCTTCTGGTTGCAAAAACACCACTCTGCAGGTGGTCTGCTATCCCACTGAGTTGTCTCACAGAAGAGTGATAAGATGTCATATCATTTTGCTCTAACATTAGTATTCTAAAGTATGAATAGGGCACGAAAAAGGAAAACAGACTTTTCAAACTACCAGCATTCTTCAATTACAAACCTAAACAGCTAATCCCGAGCAGTACTCTGCCTATGTTAGGCCAGAGGTCAAGGATGGTTATATGTAAAGACTTCTCTTTTTCTTTTGTGAGCCTGTGTACTCTGGTGTACTTTTGGTACACCAACACAGTGTAAAGATTAATGGGAAGGTTATACTGCATGTGTCACCTGAAATGACTTATTGAGGAGATATGACTCGAGGCGGCGGGCCAACCGTGTGAGTAACGGCTGGTCATCCAATTTAAGGGCATGAGCGAAGCCAAGGTCCCTTGACGCGAGCCGCGGTGCTGTTACCAGCAGGGTCAGGGCCCATCCTCTTGGGTCATATCACCATCAGCATCCTTGTAGTTTATATGCTGATGCTAAGGGTGTTATACTATAAAATAGCAAACGTACCTTTCGGTGCGGTGCCGCGTGATACTTCTGAACTCCGTTTTCTATGTTGATTGACGTTGCACGTCATCAACAAGGAAACAGACTTCAGAAACGACCACGTGGCACTGCACCGCAAGGTACGTTTTCTTTTTTTTTTAAAGTTATACACAACCTTTGCTCCGTTTCTGAAATACACGGGTGCTAGGAGGTGAGAGCGGGAGCGGGGAAGGGCAATACGGAGCCGGGATTGGAAGGGGACGCTGGCTAGCAGCACTCAAGCTGCTCAGAACGCGGGCTTATATCAGAGAGTTCAGCCCATCCTGACTGGGCAGCACCCGCTTCCAGGTTGTTAATGGCACAACATTTGGAGTTATTTCCAAACTGAATGGCAAATATTTAATTGGGCTTCAGAATAGTGGGGAGCTGAATCTTCCCTGCATAAATGAAAACTTGTGATTTACCAGGTTGCATACTGATGTCTTAAGCAGGTTCATTGGACCACTGGGTTGTCTTGCCAAATAGTAATAGGAAGAGAGATTTTCGAACTATTGCTCAAATGTGTAATATAGAATTATTTCCAATGTCTCTCAGGTAACATAGCTCAGTTGGTTAATGGACATGCTGTAAATATTTCTGTGTAATGTATAGACATCACGTTCGAATGGAGGCAAGGAGGACTCAACTTATCACCTCTCTGACGTTACTGAAAGGTGTGGAAATGAGTTCAGAAGTATTTTGTAATATTGTGCCAATACCTAGTTTCATGTGTGGTGTGTGCTATTAATGTATTATAATACTCTTCAAACTTCAAATGTGCAGCATATTTTATAAAGACGATGCAAGAAAGAAACATAAAAGAAAACCAGCACACAGTTCTTGAGTTTATGACCTCAAAATGATAGTCTCAAGCATTACTCTCGCTATTTAAGGCCATTTAACTAAAAATGGTCATCGATGGGGACTTCCTTTGCCAAAATACAAATGAGATAGTACCAGAGATGCTGCAAAGAATGCCAACACAGGCTGTGGGGCTGCTCTGGCACTAGCCCTTGCCTAATTATAGATATCAAAGATGTAGTTAGACATATGAAAGACATTCACACAGAGAAATGTATGAGAGATTGGTGGCGTATTCCTGTTCAGGGTGTATCCACAAACCTCTTAAGAGGTTTAATGAAGTATAATAGCACATGAAGATAGTTATTGACCTCCTCTAAGCATATCAGAATATTTAGAGGGCAGTCAATAAGTATTGGTATTGAATGAATTCCGAACATTCTGTCTTCAAATGCAGGCAGGAAAACAACAATGCAATTTCCAGACAAGATTTCTTTCAACAAGATAAGGATCTGATAATTTGCTGCAGCATCATATTTAACACGTGAAAGAGTAAGCTTAAAACATGGGGAAATGCTTTGACTTGATTATGGAGAATCCATTTACTTTTACTTGACACCTAATACTTGCTCATGTTAAACCTGTTTCAGTTCAACCAAGTTGGCTATTAACATGTTTAACTTATGAAGACAACACGTTATTTTACCACTACAGAATAAAAAAAAAAAACACATTTTATTAACTAACTAAGTTGGTCTATTTACTCCACCCACTACAAATAACATTCTGCACTTCACCACCGAAACTCTAAAACATGTATGGCTACTGCCACTATGTGCTGCTAGCCTAACAGACCTCGGGAGGGGTCATTATTGCTTGGGATAATGACAGTTCCCCAACCTGTGGCCCTACTATTGCCCTACTCTCAACCGTTCAGAATGTTCAGAGTGCCGTCAACAACTACTGGTATTGACTGCATTCTGAACATTCTGACTTGTAAAGCAGACAGAAAAAACACAATGCAATTTCCAGACAACGTGGCTTTCAACAAGACACTTACTTTCTGTGACGACTTTCTTTCCGCTGCAATATCCTATTTAACACACCGGAGAGAAAGCTAAAACATGGAAACAAGCTTTCACATTCTTATATATAAACTGTTAATTTTACATGGCACCTAATGCATGCTCATGTCAAACCAACTCCAGTTTTGAAAAAAAAAATATGTTCATTTTAAACCAAACCAGGACAAATTATCAAAGACATTGCTTAAAGAACTTGCGGATTCATGTGGTGTAGTCTGAGGGGGTCGAAGTACCAGCACAGCATGAGCTTATATGCGCATTCTTTATTGGTGATGCAGGTCGAAGCGGTGTGGGTGCGTGTCCAGATGTCCACCCAGGTCTGGTCATCGATCGGGTGGCCCAGACAAAGGAAAGAAACCTGACCTCTCCGGCCCCCCAACACAGACCCACCAAGAGTGGGCGACCCCCCGGCCACCAGGAAGGACCTGCTAGCTTTCATGGCGGATATTAAAGCTGAATTTAGATCCTGCATGTCTGAACTCTCCTCCAAAATGGAGCAAACCGACCACAGAGGTGGAGCAGAGGCTGGGGGATGTTGAAGACCGTACCCAGGATGCATCAGGTTTTGGAGATTAAGAAGTCTCCCAGGAAGCGTCTATACAGGGAGGAGATGCTGCCCCGGGCTGGGAGATCCTTAAGCGTTAGTTCTAGAGCCGTGAGCGGCCGCGAGGCAGCCTGAAGGGTCTGAGGTTGTGAGCACCAGTGGCAGAGTTGGCAATAGGTAAACCTGTCCTCTTCCTGGAGCCGGAACTCGGCCTTGCATTGTTCAAAGGTGTGGGGAATGTTCACCACATATAGTTGCTCCAGGGTCTCGAGGCCGCCTTCTATCCAGTTCCGGAAATTACATGGATATATCCCTGGTGTGAAATTTGGGTTGAGGAAGATTGGGGAGAGGGATCTTTGGCCTCTTGGGATTCCCTTTTGTTTCAGAGCCCAGTCCCAGGAGGTTAGGGTGTGCTCGGTGGTCAGTAGGAGGTTGGCCCAGTGCTCTCTCTGGGCAGGTTGAACGTGTGGGAGGAATCTGAGGGGGAGCGGAAGCTGCGCTTGCTCCAGTTCTACCCATCTAGGGCGGTCTGAGAGTATCTGCCATGCCTGAACGTGAGCCACCTGTGCTGCTGCCCTTTAGGCCCGCAGGTCGGGGACCCCCATTACCCCTAGTCTGGAGTTACCAGAAACTGTTTTATGGGGGATTCTGGCTTTTTTGCCTTTCCATATGAATTTTAACATTTTCGTCTGCAGATCCTGGAGTGCTGAGTTTGGGATCGCCACTGCAAGGGAGGAACATGCGTAGAGGAATCTTGGGAGTAGGTTCATCTTGGCAGCCGTAATCTGGCCCATTAGTGAAATTTCCTGAGTGGCCCAGCGTTTTAGGTCCCCCTCCAGTTCCCGGAACAAGCTGGGGAAGTTGCCCTGGTATGTGTCTCGCGGGACCGCCGTGATGTGGACTCCCAAATAGGGAATAGATAGTTTCTTCCAGGCGATTGGGCACAGCCTAGACAGGGCTTCTCGCTCTTCGCGCTGGAGGCCGACGCCCAGGGCCACCGGTTTAGCAAAGTTAACTACAAAGCCGGTGACCTTCCCAAAGTTTGCCAATTCGCCCAGGGCTTGTTCTGCCGATATGATGGGATCTGAGAGCGACAGAAGTACGTCATCGGCTTACAAGGCAATTTTGTGTGCCCTACTTGAGGGCCTCTAATGAGCACGTTCTGTCTGACTCTCAGGGCGAAATGTTCCATAGTTAGCGCAAAGAGAAGGGGTGACAGTGGGCACCCCTGCCTCGTCCCGCCGGTCACAGGGATTGGAGTAAATAAGGCACCATTGATCCTCAGGAGGGTTTTGGGTGATTTATAGTTGGCCAATATCATGGCTCGGATGGTTGGGAAGAAGCCAAAGGCTACCAAGGTGAGTTCCATAAATGACCAATCGACTCTGTCGAAAGCCTTGGTGGCATCTAGGGCCATCAGCACAATGGCCTGGGAGCGCCGGTGGGCTATTTCGACCAGGTTCAGGGTACGCCTGATGTTGTCCCCAGCTGCTCTGTTCCAGATGAAGCACGTTTGGTCAGGGTGATTTATAGACGGGAGAATGTGTGATAGGCGATTGGCCAGGATCTTAGAATAGAGGTTGGCATCTATGTTCATCAGAGCGATCGTCTGTATGAGGCTGGGTCTCTCGGGTCTTTCCCTGGCTTGGGGAGGAGAATTGTCGTAGATTCCTGCATGGAGGGGGTCACCGTGCCTGTCTCTTTGAACGAGTTGAAGAGCGTCACCATGGTGGGGATTAATTGGAGTTTGAAGATCTTGTAAAATCTTGGGGAGAAGCCGTCGGTGCCCGGGGCCCGAGATTTCAGAGTCTTGATGGCTTTGTCGACCTCCTCGGGGGTGATTGGGGCCTCTAGGCTCTCTCTCATTGCGACGGGCAGCTGAGGCAGGGCCGCTCCCCGTAGGTATTCGCGCTGTGCGGCCCGGTCTCGTGGGGGCGCGGCCATTACTTGGGTGATGTGATCTGTGGCCAGCTGTTGTTTCTCCTGCTCGGAGTAGTGCATCCTCCCTTGTGGGTCGCGTAGCCCCGCAATCGTATTGGAGCGCCTTGCTTTGGCCAGTTTGGCTACGAGGAATTTGCAAGCTTTATTGTTCTTGGCGTAATACATTTGTCGGGTCTTGGCCATTAGATGTGCGGTGTGCTCTGCGTAGTGGGCTTCAAGTTTTTTGCTAGCTGTGCAGATCGCCCGCTGCGTATTTTGGGTGACCACCCCTTCCTCTTCTGCATCTCCTCTGCTTCTTGCAGTTCCTCCTCGAGGGCTAGCTGGGTTTGTCGGCGGTTCCCATGGAAGGCCGCCCCTTGCGCTATCAGGGCACTCCTGATCACAGCTTTCATGGCATCCCAATTGTTAGCGGGGGAGGTGTCAGTGACTGGGTTTTTCTCGAGGAAGTTTTTGATAGTGGGTGCGTTTCTGTCCCTGACCAACATGTCGTTAAGAATCGGGTCGTAGAGTGACCATCTGCGTGCGGGGTCGGCTACAGGGTTTTGGGTTCGAAGTTCCATTATTGGTGCATGGTCTGACAGAATTCTTAGGCTGAAGGAGACCTCATTTGCATATGCGAGGGTGTGGGGCGAGTTTAAGAGGAGGTCGATCCTCGAGAACGTACGGTGGACATGGGAGAAGAAGGAAAAATCTCTTTCGGTCGGATGGAGCACCCGCCAAGCATCTATCACATCCAGGGTTCTGGACAGACAAAGGAGGCTGAGGGCCAGTGTGAAATCTCCTGTAGTGGGGGGGTGGGATTTGTCTTTGGTGGGGTCCGGCAACCCCATTGAAGTCTCCCCCCCATCACTGTTTGGCCCTCTGTGAAACCTGTGAGGGAGGCGCCCAGAGCGTCATAGAAGTCTGCTTGGCCCGAGTTGGGGGCGTAGACCGAGACAAAGGTGAAGAGGTCCCCATCAGGATGCATTTAACCGCTACGAAGCGGCCTTCCGGGCATGAGATTGATTCCAAAATCTGAGGGTTTAAGTCTTTCCTAAAGAGAATCGCTGTGCCCCCCCCTCTTTGTTCCCACTGAAGCAAAGAATTGGAGCGGAAATAGGTGTGAGCGAAGGCGCCCACAGTCTGCTGGGAGGAAGTGGGTTTCCTGAAGCCCATCATCTTGTAGCTTTTGTAGAATCGATTTGCGTTTCGCGGGGGTGGGGGGTTTCAGCCCGTTGACATTTAGGGAAAGGCATCGCAGTGTCTGGTGCTCAGGAGCCTGTGTCCCTTCTGCGGGATGAGCCGGCGGGAAGGGGCCAGGGGTCAGGTTATCATCTGTCGCCATAGGTGAGTGTTAAGAGTGAGTTGTCCTGCTCTTGGGGTTTTAACAGGGGCCCCCAACAGGCAGCCAATTTTGTAACTGGCGGGGTAGGCAGCATTGTGCATGCAGCCGGGCCCCTGGCCAACAGGGCCAATACAGTCAATTGAATAACTTGGGTTTCCAAGGACATGGGGATGGTACAAACCTTGGAATGGGCATGAGCCGTGGGTAAGGCCCGCCGTGTTGAGAAGCGAGGTTGGCAGCCAAATCGGGCATGATAGGTGGGTGCTTCAGATGTTGGGCACTTGGTCCATGGGAGCATCCCTGGGTCCTGTGGGAGATCCCTGGGGGGTGTTCATTGCCTCTTGTTGCTGCGGGAGGCTCTTGACCATGAGGCACGTCCAGGCCGCGGGGTTGCGGGAGCTTCCTGGGTCTCGGGTAAGTCCGAGCTCGCTGGGGCAGCCTCCTCAGGGCTGGTCGGGCACATGATCCTGCTGGCGTCTTCCAGGTGGCTAATACTTCGTAGGGTGCCATTATATGACAATTGCAAGGCTGTCGGGAAGAGCCACCTGTATTGAACCTGTCGCCCTTGGAGGAAGGTGCCAGGGGTCAGAGTGCTTTTCTCCGCTGGAGGGTTAGCAGCGATAGGTCTTGATAGATCTGGAGCGGCTCGCCCTGGAAGGAGATCTCGTCTTGAGAGCGACTGATGGCTGAGATGGCCTCTTTCATGAAAAAGAAGTGGACCCTGGTGATAACATCTGGAGGGAGGTTCGAGGCAACCCCCCGACGTGGACGCAGCCTGTGGGTGCGGTCAAGGAGTAGTAGGGATTTGTCCAGGTCTGGAAGGATGGCTTGGAAGAAGTCCCCTACATATCCCGCTAGCTTTTTGTCCGGGACTGAGGATGGGACTCCCCGGATTCTAAGGTTGTTGCGGCGGGCCCTGTTTTCCAAGTATTCTTGTTTGTACTCCAAGATTTCGCACTTATCCTGCAGGGCTCTCACTGCCTGTTGGATCTCACCCAGCATGGATGTCTGATCCTGGGTACAGTCTTCGACATCCCCCAGCCTCCGCTCCACCTCTGTGGTCGGTTTGCTCCATTTTGGAGGAGAGTTCAGACATGCAGGATCTAAATTCAGCTTTAATATCCGCCATGAAAGCTAGCAGGTCCTTCCTGGTGGCCGGGGGGTCGCCCCCCTCTTGGTGGGTCTGTGCTGGGGGGCCAGAGAGGTCAGGTTTCTTTCCTTTGTCTGAGGCGGTAAGCATGGTGGCTATGTCCCTGTGTTTGCTGGCTTTCGTTTGCTTAGACATGGTGGTCGGGCTCGAGGCTGTAGATGAGGTGGGGAGGCCTCTATGTGCACCTCCACATGGGAGCCGCGTAGGGCTCTGGGACGTAGGGTCCGAGGACTGCTGGCGTGGTGCCTCCGGGGAAGAAGGGCCAGCCTTGGGTGGCGATGTGGGTCTGGGCGCCCAGGAATGAGGGAGTTGTGGGACGCAATATCCCTAGATTGGGGGGTGAGCCTGGGCGTGGAATGCAGGCTCCTTCACCTGATAGCAGGTCTCCTCGAGGATCCGGTGGGTCAGAATGCAGCAAATATGATGTAGTGACTAGGGCCCACTGAGTTGTTGGAGTAGGTTGCTGGAGTAGGTCGGGATAGGGCCTCCGTGTTATGCTTGTGCCAAGGGAGAGGCAGGGCCTCCGCTCTGCAGTCTGGGGAGCGTGGAATTAGTTGGTGGAGCCAAGCTGGGCGGACGGAGCCGTGGGCCTGGGCACCCCAGGAGGCAGAGTGGGCCCCCTCCGGTCTAGATCCGATGGTGTCTGGAGGTCCAAGGAGCAAGTAGTGCTAGGTAAGGACAGGAGGTCCTCTCTGTGTTGGAGACACCCAAGCAGGGGAGTTGCTAGTTCTGGAAAAGATCCGGGGCTAAGCTGATGTCGGAACTGTTGGGACTGGAGGCTAGCTAGTCTTTTGGCTGTGGCTCCTGAGATTCTATCCAGGGCTATAACCAAAAGATCAGGGGCTATAGCCCCCTTAGCCCTCCCTAGCAACGCCCTTGCACCCAAGACAGGCCCCCGCTTTTCGTGTGCAGCGGGGGGGAGACAGGGCCCCCGCAGTATCAGCCTGAGGGCAGGTGCTGGATGATGGCACCGAGCTGGCCAGAGGACGCAGAGGGCCTGAGCGCCCCAGGAAGCAGGGGAGGCAGGCCGTGAAGATCGCTGGAGCTCCCCCACTCGGGTCCGGGGAGAGGAGAGGGGGAGAGTCCAAGGCGAGGGCCAGGGAAGCCTCAAGGGATGCCCGGGGGGGCAGTGAGGGGGTGGCTAGGGTGTGCACCGCTATATCACATGGCCAGGAGAGTCACAGCCACCCTCTAGTATCCCCCCAGCCTGCCTCACCTGTGAGCGCAGGAAGCGCCACGTTTTCGTGGTCGCTGTCGTTGCTTCCCCAGCTCCCCGCAAGGCCCCCGGGAAGCTGCTCCACACGGGGCTGGTGTTGGCGTTGGTGTTGGGGCTCCTCCCCCTCAGCTCGGGGCCCCCGCCCGGTCGCTCGCTGTCAGGGTGCCCCCGGGCCCCACCGCCCATCACGCTCCACGCTCAGCAGATCACACAGGGTCCGCAGGGGGCTAGCAGGGTCCTCCAAGCCGCCTCCGGGGATTCCCCTCCCCGTTCAAAGAGCATCCGCCATCTCGGATGCCAGGGCCGGGCCGAGGCTCGCCGCCTCAAGGTGGATTGCCAGGTCTGGCGGGGGCGTTAAGCTCCCAGGGTAGAGTTATGGGTGCCCCAGAAATTGTACGAAACACAGCGGGCCTCTCACGGGTGGCCTCAAGGGAGCAGCCGCATCGGTGGCGCTCCAAGCCACGCCCCCAAACCAACTCCAGTTTAAGCAAGTTTGCAATTAAAATACTTAACATGTGCAGACAGCCTTGCTATTTAAACATTACAAAATAAAACCACATTTAATTTTCTATCTGTGTTTGGCTATTTACTTTATTCACTATTACATAAATACTTTTACTTCTTCGCCATATCTCCAAAACATGTTTTACTAATACCACTAAGTGCTAATAGACTGGGAGAACTCAGGATGGGTAATTATCATTTGGGATAATGATCTTTCTCCAATTTATGGTGTTGGGCCATTATTCCCTGATAATGATCCCTCCCTCGGTCTATAAAGCTATAATCTAAAGCCCTTTACTATGCACGTGATGATTCTTGCCATTTGCTTAAATGGTGATAGCCCTGCACTAATCAATTTAGAAAAATATGTACTCCTTGAAATGTCTTATTTACCACTTACCTTTGGCATCAGAATCCCAAACTGTGCTGAAATCTGACCTCCTTGCAATGTCCACTGTAGAGTACCCACAGCTACCTTTACAAGTTTCTTCTCAGTTATATATTTTCCAGGCTGTTGTGCGAAGACAGCCATGAAAACATTAAAATAAATATGCTTGCATGGAGCCTATATCCATCACTGACTCCTAAATCAATGTCTCCTCAAGGAAAATAGTCAGTGACATTCTAATCTACTTCCATAACTCCAGTGCCTGGGAAGCTACTATATGTAATACACTCAAGCCACGTGGATATGTCAAAGTGAACGAGGGAGTACAGTGGCATATCACTGAAGACACACCCAGTTATTACAGGGGCTGCCCAATGATTCACAGAAGCCACAAAAACATCTTGTTCTTTGACTCCCTCTTACTCTCTCTTCTGCCTGTCACCATCCCATGCATCACTGTTTCCCTCTTCTTCCCCCTCGGTTCCCATCTCACCTCTCCTCTTACACCACTGAATCCTCCTTCATTAACACCAGTAGCTGGATGCCAAGTCCCCCTTAATCATTTATCTGAGTCTGGCCCAACCACCTTGCACAACAAACAGAATCCTTGCCCGCCTTTACCACTATGACACCTCAAACAGGTCTGAAATGCTACTTCAACATAGCCAATCCTAGTGCCAGATCTGCACTCAGACACACAGCCAAACATTGCCAATCTCTTAGCTGACCTGGAGAGCGACTTCCTAGCATTGACTAAAACCTGGTACCTCTCACATTGACACCCTCTTCCCACCTGACTCCAAGGTCCAGGTCAACAATAGACAAAAGAAATATGGTTCTGGGCTTCCACAGCCAGATCCCTTTCACTAGGATAAATATTTCAGAACCGGCCTCTTTTGAATGCATGTCATTGATATGTATCACCAACTATAATAACTGTTTAGATAGGTTCTTCGTTGTCACATCAACCTCTTTTTTATAAAATTGACATTTTATTCACATTTTATTCAATTTGACGATTCAGTTTGGTTGGCCTGTTTTTGGACCTTTTTTCACTAACCAAATTGAATCAACCAAAATGTAAACTTAGAAAAGGAGTTCGGTGTAACAACGGTATACCATTTGACTATAGTTACCATTTACAGGTTCCCAGGTTGAAACTACACAATTGCAACAAGAATGGCCTGCCTTCATGTGTAGCCTACAGACTGTTACTTACTCCATTCTCATCCTGGTTGACTACAACTTCTGGTTCGACTGTTGCACTAATCAGGCATCACTCAATAGTTGAAATATCTGTAACTCGCTGAACCTTCCTATCTTGCCATCCACTGTAACACAAATAGGAGGCCACACCCTTGATGACATTATTTTCTCATCACCTCTACATCCCCTACCATCACCAAAACAATACCAATAAAACTCCTTCCAAAGTAAATTAAGGGTTCAATGCTGATCTATCTTCTCAAAAGAACAAATAGAACACTGGAAAAGTGCTCATGTAATTCAGAAAACCCAGAGAACAAAAAAGCCTGCCTCAGGCAGTTCAATGTCTTTGCTGCCACCATTGTTAGAAGAACAGGATTTTTTTGTAAGACCACGTTAGCTAAGCTAACAACACTGTGGCCAACCTGCTCCAATTCTACAGAGCAATTAATTCTCCTTTGGAATGTGCCCTTCTCTAAGTCACCTCTCAAGCATTGGCTGAAAATATGTCCTCTTTCTTCCAAGAAAGAATCCTCCAATCCTCCTAGCTAATAGCAAGCCCAGACTGACCAACCCTTTGTTTCAATCTACTTAGGCAATCCAGGCAGGTATAACACAGGAAATATACATACAATTTAGCCAGGAATTTCCCATAAACGGGCACAGCCAGTACAGATCCACAAAATCAGCTTCCTCCCAGACACATCTTCTACACAAGGATTGATAGTCAGAGTATATTTTTCTGAGCATAGTGAAACTCTTTATATTTGTTGTATATATTTAGAATTCAGGAGATTTTCCCCAGTGGTTTATAAATACCCACTTTGTTTGCCTTCAAATATACTCCCACAGTTTATCAGTGATCGCTACCTCCAAATTATAGCTCCACCTTTCTTAGGATACTGTGTTGTGGACATTTTAAGTAGCAATACCCTGGGATGACAGTTTTGTCACCAATCAGCCATTACCTTAGCACTTATTCCATAATAATAAGGGTCGATAGCTGATAGGTTGTGATGGTTAGGAGAGGCACATTGGTTTGAAAGTGTCCCTATTCACTTGGAAATCCATCAGGGAAGTGTTCCCTCTCTCACGGAAGGCGAGGACTGTCATGCATTCCTCCTCTTTCTGTAGGCCACCCAAGGTATCTGCTTCAATTGTGGGCCTTTGCTAATGAAATACAGGGATTCCAGAATCTTGACTTGTGGTGAGTAATTCTAGAACGGTCCTATCCCTGCTATTGGTTTAAAGTCAGTTATTATTATTGTCCAAAGTTAAGTGGATGACAAACAGACGTATCAAATGTAATATGACGTTGTAATACTTATTCTGCCTAACCTTATGAGGTGTACTGACCTGGTCGACAAGGGATGTTTCAAATGTAATATGACGTTGTACTACTTATTCTGCCTACCAATATGAGGTGTTCTGACCCGGTGGACAAGCCAGTATTTCTCAAGGTCAGGGACTGAAAATCCACCCTGTGAACATTGTAAGGACATCATGTCCCATTTCACTATATGTTTATGTCACTTTTTTAATTGTGTTCATAGGATTGGACATTTGAGAGCATATCAAACTATAGTACCAAGCATGAAAATTAAATTAAGTCAGAGTCTGTCTCCCTCTTCCTTTTTTCCTCTTCCATCACAGATCCTTCATTAGTCAGACTAATTATCAGCATTATAGAAGCACCTTGACATTAACAGGGTCACTCGTTAATGCAAGATCCATGGTAGCCCATGCCACTGAAATTGCAGATATCCTAAGCAACGACAGTTTGGACTTAGTCGCCATAACAGAGACTTGGCTTCACGAGGCAGCAGGACCTACCCTCATGATAGTTGTATCTGACAGTTACCAGATCTTCAGAGTAGACAGACCTAACGCCAAAGGTGGTGGCCTAGCCATCATAGCCAAAACCACCGTGCCCATTAGACTTGCTACCTCACCTCCCTGCTCTTCTTGTGAAATACTTACAGCCAAACTGAAGTTATCTAACAACCGCACACTGACCATCCACTTGATCTACAGGCCTCCAGGACCACAAGGAACCTTTGAAGAGGACCTAACTAATCTTTTAGCGAATAATACTAAAGACCACTCACAAACCCTATTGTTGGCTAATTTCAATATCGGCTTCAATGATATAGACAACAAACACTCTCATTAAATAGCAGCCTTACTTAAGGATCACGGCCTTACCCAAAAAGTCCTCTCCCCCACCCACATCAAGGGCAGGACCCTTGACTGGGTATTCGATCTTAACTGCAACATCGCCATCACCGACACCGTCCCACAACTCTGGACGGACCACTACTTAATAACCTTCACCGAAAAACTTGATCTCCTCTGCCCTAAAACCTTCAGTATGATACCCTCCTCCCCACTAGAAGCAACAAAGACATTACCGGGAAAAAACTCATGCCCCTCCTGCTTCCCGCCATCAATGGCTTGGAAAACAACACCAACCCGAACGCCCTAGTAACCACCGCACTAGACACGATTGCACTGATTAAATTGCACAAAGGCAAGCAGAAAACTCACTTGAATGCCCGGTTCACTCCTCAGCTCAAGGATTTAAGAAAACAGAAAGAAAGCTTCAAGCTATCTAGCGCAACTACCCTACCGAAAACAACAAAGACAAATTAACCCAACTCTCCAAACTCTATGAAAAAAAGAAATCATCAACACTAAAAAAAATATATTTGATGACAGAATGACTAAAGCAAAATCCAACACTAAGGAACTCTTCTCCATCCTCTGGGAAATGGAATCCCCTATCCAACTGACAGACACGGTCCCCAAGGACAAAACATGGTGTACCAATATACAAAACGCGCTATCAAACAAAATTGCCACACTCCAACTGAAACTAGCCAACAAAAAGAATACACTGTCCCTCTCAGACCAACAACTACCTCTGCCCACCGAGACCAAAGCCACCCACCTTTCAGCTTCAAGTCTATCTCTATTATTGACACTGAAAAAGTAATTCTCTCCCTCAAACTCTCCAATTGCAAAGGTGACAGCTGCCCAGCGCAAATAATAAAGGCTGCGGCTAGGGACCTAGCCCCCTTCATCTTGAAGCTCATAAACGCCTCCTTTAAATCAAATACAGTACCTACCAATCTCAAAGAATCCTGGGTCCTTCCCCTACTTAAAAAACAAACCTTTGACCCATCCATCCCTACCAATTACAGACCTATCACCACTGTGCCCTTCTTACTCAAAATCATCGACAGAGTTGCCTACTTACAAATTCAGGACTACCTGGAAGCCAAACACCTGTTAGGCTCTCGGGAATCAGGCTTCCGCCCCCTCCATGGCTCTGAAACAGCCCTGCTTGACCTTAAGACACAAATTGAGGAACTTAAGGATAGTGGGAAAACAGCTTTGCTACTCCTGTTAGATTTGTCGTCAGCCTTCGACTTGGTTTATCATGCAGTTCTATGTAGCCACCTCGAGCTTGCGGCCAACTTCACAGGGGAAGCCATAGCCTGGGTCCAATCCTTTCTAGCTAACCGGACCATGCGAGTCTTCTCCACATCAACCTCCGCTGATCCTATCCAAATTACCTGCGGAGTCCCACAGGGATCATGCGCATCACCCACCATGTATAACATTTTCACCAAGCCGTTGCTCTACAAGTTGGACAATCTGGGTGTCACCTACACTAATTATGCAGATGACACCCAGATCCTCATACCTCTCTCTGGCAACTTTGAAGCAGATTCGGCCTTGGTGAATAGGATATACATCCTCATTCAGGCATGGATGGCAACCCTTGGCCTCTGCCAGAATGACGATAAAACTGAAATACTGATCCTCGGCTCCGACACTAATTTAAAAAAATGAACCCCAAACTACACATCATTCAACATAGATAATAATATCATCAAGGTGATGCCAGTGCTAAAAACTTTAGGTTTCTATCTTGACTGATCTCTCACCCTCAAGAAACAAGTCAACTCCCTTGCCTCTACACATGCAAATTAATCCGAGCCTCCAGACCATTCCTCTCCAGTGCCAGCTGCATCACCCTGGCTAATGCTCTCATTATGTCCAGACTAGACTACTGCAACACCCTTTACTCAGGAGCCAACAAGTATGTCATCGACAAACTTCAAAGGTTTCAAAATAATGCCCTAAGAGCAGCATTAAACATCCCTTACAGAGAGCACATCCCTAAATTCAGAAAAGAGACTCACTGGTTAAACATAAAAGATAGAATCTTCCTTAAAACAGTCTCTCTCACCTCTAAATGTCTAAACAATCTAGCACCGTCCTACTTGTCAGAAAGAATCTCAAGGAGAATAACTACACGACCCATGAGAACCGCCAATGCATTCATACTTTAGGTCCCTCGATTCAAACTGAACACGGCCGGAGGAACCAGCTTCCCAGTTAAAGCTATGCAGTCGTGGAATACACTCCCTATTGACCTTAGACAACCACAACCCTATGCCACATTTAGACACAATGCTCTCAAATGGCTTT
Organism: Ambystoma mexicanum; assembly: GCF_040938575.1. Taxonomy (NCBI): domain Eukaryota; kingdom Metazoa; phylum Chordata; class Amphibia; order Caudata; family Ambystomatidae; genus Ambystoma; species Ambystoma mexicanum. Next base: position 668,671,492 of record NC_090927.1, on the reverse strand, counting down.
GCACTAACGACTTATAACCGTCTCTACTTTCACTAACTGTCCCTGGATTTACTTGACTTTATTCTGACATACCATGCACCTAACACTACTTTTGCTACCAGGGCACCATACCTTGGCCATAGGCGTTCCTTAAGTATATGTAATGTTAGCACTGTTTTGTCATAAATACATCTTTATAATCGATGCTCCTTGACCTATAAATGTCTGCACTGTATCATATGTATGTATGAACATGTATGCACCTGCCTGTGCACTGTAACTAAGCACTGTAACTAAGCTTCGAGACTTCTTATACTGCTGCGCCCAGCTACCCAAGGGTTAGGTGCGCATTACCAAATCAATAAAAAAAACAAAAAACAAACTCAGTGCATTTCAGTGTTAACATTATTGGTAATCATGCAAGCACCATACCAATGTCTTTCGGGTTGTTTCACCCATATTCCTCATGTCTCCAGAAAGCCCCACACCTGATATCTAGTTGGCAGGTGTAGACCTTAATACACCATCATACATGTTGTAGAAGTAGTTGAAAGATTCAGACCAAGCATTTGTACTTGGTATGTACTGAAAACTGTGATTTGCTTACAAACTATGATAGGAAACGCCTGTTGATGTCCGAGATTTAGGTTGGATTGAGCTGTCATTTTCCAGCTCTCAGATACAGCCTTCCTATCTGTGAGCAGTGATGTGTAGTCGGCTCCATGTCCCATCAGAGGATAGGTATCTTTGATCAGAACCTCCCATAGGATCCCCTCAAGGATCCACAGGAACTCTTCCCCTAGAATGTCTTCTATGGTTTTGTGAATAGTTTCCCAAAACCTTGTGTCTGATGGTCCTGGTGGAAACCTGGTATGACTGCTATAGAATTGTAAAGTTGAATTCGATATGTTGTGCAATTTGATAGGGTCACCACCTTCTTCCAGATTCTCAACAATCTCTATTAATTAGGGTTCACCTTGATGCCTGTGCCAGGAGTGAATATATTTCCAAGGGAATCTGCATGTTGCCCTTTAGAAAACAGTTTCAGAAACAATAACTTAAGTTCAAAAAACCCCATCCTATTATGGTCTTGCACTGTAAGGGCATGTTTACAGAGTCCAAACAGGAGGAAAGAGCACCTATTAAACAACTGACAGATTCACTCACACCCCCCTCCACCCCAAGGTATTTAGTTATCATAGTGATGTCACGGCGTGAAGTCTGCATTAATAATGCTGGGAGCCATAGTCAACAATGGATCTCAGAGCCACATGGTGCATTCAGTAATTGGATGTTAGTAAACAGAACAATTTGGGAATCCAGATGATCAACTCTAGGGGGCCATGTATAACTGTGTTTTCTATGTCACCCCTGTCAGCCACTGCATAGGGGTTAATCCAGCCAATGGTGGGATGTAGCTGTGCAGCTTGATAATATTTCACTATGCCTGAGTGTCCCTGTCTATCCCAGTGTCTAGTAGTTATCAGTATATGTTTAGTGAGCCCAGCTTGCTTTTACAATTCAACATGTAGCTAAGCAATTCCTTCTGGAGTTTAATTTTGCTATTGGTATCCTAGCTGGCAGGGACTAGAAAAGGTAAAAGTGCTTTGGCACGACATTTTGTGCTGGTATCCTGCCTGACCACATGTCCTGGGGTCCTTTTATAAAGCCATAAACAACTCTGGGTAGCTAGCCATGTATGTTTAGCATGTTTTAGTGATGTTTACTCCCAGGGATTTAATACTGTTAGAGGCCTAGTAGATCAGTAATTAATTTTGCGATTGAGGGAGTGGGGTTCCACAGATCAGTAGTTTAAAGAGTGCCGAGACACTCCCAGAGTTGCCAGTATGTCAACCAAAAAGAGGCATTGTTGATATTCCTTTCCCAATAATAAATACCTTGGATGTCAAGAATGATCATGATCTAGCTGCCAAGGATTCCACCGCCATGTTGAAAATGAACAAAATGAGCGACCCTCTCTGGTTCCACGTGTAAGACGTAATTTCCCAGCGAGGTAGTGATTTATATTTATTGTCGGCACAGGCAGGCTTTAATTGGTCATTATTCTGTTCAAAAAGCTAGAGACCAGACTAAGAGTTGCTTGTAGGAAAGGTCATTAAAATATGTAGAGCACAATTTACCAGGGTCTACGATTGCCATTATTGTCGGAGAACTCCTTCTTTAAGAGATGTGAAACAAGTTGCTTGCTTTCCGGACACCATCTGCCACCTTCCTACTCGAGATACATCCAGAGGGATCATTATTTACCGTTGTTGCCATAGCTCTTCCAGCTTGTGTGCTAGGGTTTTGGCATTTTCTAAACCACAGTAAGGAGTGAAATTAAACAAGGGTATGGTAGCCCCCCTAACAAGAACACACATGGGTCAAATACCCTGTTCCGTGGGATTTCTCCCACTCAGGAGGGTCTGCAAGCAGATTTTAGCTCACTGCACCCTTCACAGAGGAGAAAAATCCATTTGTATAACAGTCTGGTCCCACTAACATGGGCAGTCTGGCACTGAAAGGCTAGGCAATTTTTCTCTGAATAAGACTACCATCAGCAACCCCAGACACATATTTCAGCCTTGTTGGGCCTCCCCAGTGAGGTGAAGCTGAGCCTCTCTAAGGTACAGTGAGCAAGGAGTCCACATCTGGATTAGCCTGGGTGACTTAGGCTGAAGCCCCACATTTTACAATGTAAACAATGGTGTGGGAGCGCCTATACTGAGAACGAACATGGGTCAAATACCCTGTTCTATGGGATTCCTCCCACTCGGGAGGGTCTACAACCATGGTTGAGTTCACTGCACCCTTCAAAGAGGAGAAACAACCATTTGCATATCAGTCTGATGCCACTCACAAGGGCAGTCCAGCACCAAAATGTGTTAAGGAGTGCAATCAGTCTATAACTTGGGGAATGCTTTGAACATTTTCCCCATCCAGCATCACAGTTTTAATAGCTACCAACATGGACTGTGTGGGAATATGCAACCTTGTAAAAGTATTATAAACAGTGGCCATGCAAGGCAGAAGTTTGGAAGAAAGCCATCAGGGCTTGGGGATTTGTTGGTTTTGAGACCCGCTCTAACTAGGAGAATCTCCTCCTTCTGAATAGCTTTCCTAAAGTCATCTGCTGCCCCAAGCCCCAATTTTTAAGTGGGTCCCTAGATAGACATCAACCTTCCCTCAAGGATGGGTTGTTGGGTGAGTATAGTGCGTGACAGAATGCCATAAATCGATCTAAATGATCAGATTCTCTCTGAGTTTGGGGATCAACCGGAAGATTTATCACATTGACATCACTGAGAAAATGATGGCTTAGATCTCACTATTCACCAGAGGCATCTGGGGAGGGCTAATAAAGAAGACCTGGATGGATGCCCCCCCAACACCGGGGTACAACGTTTGCTTTGTCTCCACTTTACATGGGACCCAGTGGCTTAATAACCACTGTGAAGATTGCTGCCAACTTTCCATCCTGGCCTGGCCTCCCCAAAATGGCCTGGAGAGGCACTCGACAATATGCAGCCTCCTGATTGGCCTCCACATGCAGCAAATACCAGGACCCGGCTGAGCCGTGAGACAAAGCTGGGCCCAGGTCACAGGCCCGGGTTTAAGGCCCCTGTCTTTACTTGCAACTGCTCAACCTGAAAGGATGTGCCTCCCCACTATCGGGGTACAACTCTTGCTTTGCCTCCACTTTTCATTGGAACCAGTGGCTTAATAACCACTGTGAAGATGGCCGCCACCTTTCCATCCTGGCCTGGCCTCCCCGAATTGCCTGGAGATGCACTCGACAACATGCATCCTCCTGATTGGCCTCCACATGCAGCAAATACCAGGACCCAGCTGAACCGTGAGGCAAAGCCGAGCCCAGGTCAAAGGCCCCTGTCTTTCCCTTTCTGCCCATAGAAGACCAAACTAGGGTGCCCTCAGACGCATGACACACCTGCATAACCTGCCGTGGGGCCTTCCAGAACTCAGCCCTGCATCAGGCTTTCACCGAAGGTAAGAGGTGCTCGAATCCCCACACCACCCTATCATAAGTCGGCAGACATGCCACACCGGCCAGCGTGTCTTCTACCATGCACCCTAACTGCTTCCATACCTCCTATGCACACCCCATCGTTATCAATGCATCGGCCCGTTCGTACCCCACCTTCTCTTATATATCCTAAGTGCGAAGTTGCCTTGTTCGCAACCGGACATACTGATGCTGTCGCCATCACAAACAGTTTATGAACACTGTAAAGGAACAATACCATCTGCTAGCCTGCCGTTACCCACAGACACTTGAACTGCCATTATTTGCAGACAATTGAACCCTAACTGTACCCACCTCGCTACTCTTTTTCGTTGCTGCACCACACTGCTCTGCCAACCTCTATTTTTACCTGTTTGAGATTCACTATCCCACTCCGATGGCCGATAGCTCACTCCAACATCTGGCCTCATTGTAATGTAACCACTACGGTGATGCTGCTGCCTCGGCTATAGCCAGCGGTCGCCCACACTTTGAGTGGGATGGCCAGTAATGTCTCCTGACTATGTCTTAATGCACTAGTCAATTTGTGCAATCCTGATTTATGTGGTATTGATATGTCCAGCCAAACCTCGGACCCTGACTTTGTCTCAACCTCTTCACTTGCACTATCTACTCCTCCTAAAGGTGGAACTTAGAAGTATTGCTTAACATGCTCACTGAATATCCAAGTTATAGTCTACCTATCTGCCGTAAAATGACTGCATGACTGTAGTAGCCTGCAACTTGTGGTGTGATTCTGCCAGTCTGTATGTATGCACTGATGTACTATGATGTCGCCCTATGATGCCCCATGATACCTGCTTGGCCTTAATAGCACCTGTAACTTAAGATGTGATACTGCCAACCCACGTGCCTACACCTATCTCGGCCCATGATATTTGCTCGACGGCTGCAGACCCTGCTACACGAGGCTGCCAGTCTGCATACCTGCACCTATTACATGACTGTAATTTACCGGAATTGATCTAGCAGTCTGTGCTGCCCACTCACCCATGCCTGTAACTCACCTGATTTGACCTGGTAGCCTGCGCTGCCCTATCGCCTAACTCATGCCTGTAACTTACCTGACATTACCTGGTAGCCCAAGCTGCCCGCGCCTAATCCACGCCTGTAATTTACCTAATTTTACCATGTAGCCTGTGCTGCCTACTTGCCCAATCTATGTCTGCAACCTACCTGATTTGATTTGTAGCCTTGTTTTGCCTACATGACATTCGAAGACTTGCAAACACCTGAACTGACGGGCGCCCTGTACTGCTCTACCTCCTCCTACTTACATTTGAAGAACGTTGCATGCGGTAACTACTACTGTAATTATACTATATAACCAATATGTAAGAATGGGGTAACAACTGCAAATACAACCACCACTTAAGCAACCTTTGTAACCAACCTTCTTAAGATAAGCACCCAGATGCCTCCAGGCACGGTGCACTATATAAATGTAATAAATAAATAAACAAATAACTAAAGTGGTTGATTTATCAATAGGTCCCATGGATGTAAGAATGTAAAGTGTGATCCTTTGGTCAGGGATCCTCTCTCTCCACAGGTCCTCAAGCCCACAATCTGCTAAAGCCTGTCTAATCACAGGGCCACTGCTGCCAGGTAGCCAATTATAATTGGGTGATAAATTCAGATCTGGATCTATAACCACGTGCAAATCCTGATGATTTCTCTCACAGCAGGTTAGGCTCCTCAAGAATTTTCTTTGCTAGTGTTTTGGCCTTAAATGTCTGTAACATTACTCAGTGTCTCGTCATGGTATTCTCCTAAAATTCGCATACCTTCCCTCTTTGCCATTTGACCTCAATTTAACATTTAAGGGGAGGTTCTTATAAAAAAAGAGTATCCCATCTTGTTTTTTCCCTCACCCATGGCTGAGGAAATAACATGTTGGTGATACTGCTTAGACTGGAGCCAGGCTCTGAAAGGTGTGTCTTCTGCCCACACGCTATGTCCATGTGCTGCTCGCAGGGCCATGTTAGAAGCTTGAACATTTTGGTAGGCAAATCCAAATCTTTGACATTTATCTTTAGTATCTTATCCATTTTGTGAACTGCTCCTGTTGCGTGAACATGCTGTGCAAAGATGATGTAAGCATCTGACTTGATTATTTATCCTGACCCACTGTTCCTCGCTCAGCCCTTTATAACATTTCAACAAACCAAAATAAAACAGAAGCCGGACATTTCCGAGGCTGACAGAAGAATCTGCCATGTGTACGTTTTAAGAAACTTGACTGCTCAGTGGGGTGAAAGGTGGAGCGAGCATACATCTCTCCAGAGGGCCTAGTAGAACAGTAGTGGCTCTGAGGGTAGTGGAACGAATCATGACAGGCATGTCCTACTTTCAAATGGGATGGCCTTTTTGCTCATGGCCTCCTGGTTTTCTTCTCTTCCTGTTAATGGGATGGCCTTTTTGCTCATGGCCTCCTGGTTTTCTTCTCTTCCTGTTAATGGGATGGCCTTTTTGCTCATGGCCTCCTGGTTTTCTTCTCTTCCTGTTAATGGGATCGCCTTTTTGCTCATGGCCTCCTGGTTTTCTTCTCTTCCTGTTAATGGGATGGCCTTTTTGCTCATGGCCTCCTGGTTTTCTTCTCTTCCTGTTAATGGGATGGCCTTTTTGCTCATGGCCTCCTGGTTTTCTTCTCTTCCTGTTAATGGGATGGCCTTTTTGCTCATGGCCTCCTGGTTTTCTTCTCTTCCTGTTAATGGGATGGCCTTTTTGCTCATGGCCTCCTGGTTTTCTTCTCTTCCTGTTAATGATATTTCTGTTCCATATTTTCCATGGGCATTCACATGGGTGCCTGGATGTTTTTTCACTTCCTTGTAACGGTAATGCCCATTATTTCAGGCTCTTCCTCCAGAGTGGTTACTGGACTTGGTGGGACTTCCTCTTTCAGTCAAATGTTATTCCAAAGAGCAAAGACCATCTGTAGTGGAATCCTTCATCTGTCAACTTTTAAGTTATTTGTTGTCTGGATAGTCACTTCTGGAGTAAAATTTGAGAGATATCGTTAAGAATGCATCTAACAGTGGTAGGAAAAATCTCCTTGCTCTCTAAAGCCACTTTATGCACTTTGTCCTTTAACATAAAGAAGTGCAAATCTAATAGGGTATCTCTTGGCCCCTCCATGTTGCCTCCTCTCAGTGGGCCCACTCTGTGGATGTAATCAATCAGTATGCCCTGTGAGTGTAATACAGGGACCAGTTGGCAAAAAGACTAATATAGCATAGCCCGTGCCTTCTGCTTCCTCTTACAAGTGCCTCTTCTTCAGGGTTTTATGTCTATTTCTGTTCTAGTCATGTAGCAGAAAAATGCCATTGTGACAGGATCTTTGGTGTGCCAGTCTTCAGTGAGGCTCTCAGTAAGTGTTTGTAGGCTTTTTTCTAAAGTGTTACCACTTCTCATCTCTGCAAAGGAGCTTTGAATCTCACAAAAGCTGAGACCCGGAACATGTTTAAGTTTATCTTGGCACTGAACTAAGTCTTGCTTTTTGAGCACGGTTGCCATGTTTGGCTTTTCATAGTTAGGTGTGTAGTTGGGTCGAGATGTAACCTGGGTGCCCTGATTCTGCCACATGTTTTGGCAGGCCCATCTAGGTGGCATAATGCCTCCACCTACACAGGATATCCAGAGCACTGTGATATTTGTGGAGCAAATTATGTTGCCACCTCCCATGAATATGCCAATAAGCATGTTGTGATCACTAAAAGAAGAGGATGACCTTGGGGTCTAGTTTCTTAGGACTAATGAGTTCCTCTAGAGTTTCACTGCCAAGAGTTCACATCTAATACTCAGGATTGAGAACATAGAGGTACCTTCTCCCAAGACCCTCAAGCGGGAATGTCCATGGCCCTTCTCCAGGCACTGCGTCCACACTCACAGCAAGTGCAGCGCATACATGCAGCTCTATCTCTTGCCACCTACTGACTCCAGCACAGCAACAGGCATGTCTCCACCACATGTTCGCCTCCCTAAGCTAAAGCTGTCTTAGACACCTACTTCTACAGTGGAAACATAGACTTATTTCTCCTGCTGCAGGGGCATGGCGGACAATTCTCCCTTGATCCGTCTCAGTGGCCATGTCCCCTAGTGGGACACCACGGGTACAGGTGGCAACACTGGCGTGACAGGGCTTTAGTCCTATTCAATCCTCCTGATCTGTCAGTGTAGCATTGATCGGGGGAACCATCTGGATCCGAGCAACACTGTCATCAACATGTAGGTACAACAACATTTGGCTTGAAGTGCATGTAAGCCATCAATCTTAGAATCTCTCTATGATTATGTACAACAGTAGCTCGAACTCAATGCCAAATAATAAAGGGATATTCGGCACCCCTCATTTGTACCTCTGCCAACAGGAACCAACTCTCATTGATCCCCATTACTCTGCACTGCCGCTAATGCATTCTTGCACAGAAATGGGTTTAGAGACAAGAAATATGAGTCCATCCCATTATGTGCAATATGTCAAACTTATAAGGCCATTCAACCGACCCTAATGCTTTTTCTGTATTAAGTAAACTGATGGCCGCTGACATGTCAGTGTCTATCTATGAACAAATAAACTAAAGGGCGCCTGGCTAGGCCCTTGTGGGATATATTTACCCACTCAGAAGTACTTCCTCACATCACCAAGCTGCACTTCAGCAGAACCAGCAACCTCACACCAAAACTGCGTTTTGCAATGACAAAAAGATGGCTGCACCACCTTGCCAAGCACATATTGGGCAGGATGGAAAATGGGGGCACACTGAAAAAGCCTGACAGTGTGTTGCTTACATGTACAAAATAAGGGGAGTGAAAAAGCAGCGCTGCTTTGCTGCAAGGCCAAAGTTCCAATTGAAAAAGGGAATATTTCACATTGAGAAGGAGGCTGCTCTGATGTTATTTTCATCTATGTTTCATAAAACTACTTTTATTAATAAGGCCTTGCCATGCCCTTCCATATCCACATTGTGCTTCAGCAGAAGAAAGCATGATCCCTGAATGACAGGCTCTGTGCCAGCCAAATTGAATGTCTGCGCCAGCCACGGGCGCTAAAATCGATTTCCGCGGACAGCGTATTCATGGATTTTCGCATCCAAAACCAGCCGTGGTGCAGCGTGGCGCAGCGACCTTGCAGCAGCACCAGTTACGCCCCCAAGAACGCCCTCACGCAAGGAAAAGCCTTCAATATCCCCAAATAATCGCAAAGGACTGCGCTAACCCTGGACCAGTTCACAGGGCTGGCAAACAGCAAACGCCAAGCGGGGAACGTGTATTTCAGTGGTTCGCGGGAAGTTCCACACGCGATTGTCCTGTGTACGTGTGCATCAGGGGTGCGCTGGAAGTATCACACGCAAAATCAGCAGGGTACGTGTATTTCAGGGGTGCGCGGGAAGTATCACACACGATTCCAGAAGGGTACGTGTATTACAGGGGTGCGTGGGAAGTTCCACACGCGATTTCAGCAGGGTACGTGTATTTCAGGGGTGCGCGGGAAGTTCCACACGCGATTGGCTCCGTGCGAGCAGGGTACGTGTATTTCATTTCAGGGGTGCGCGGGAAGTTCCACACGCGATTGGCCCCGTGCGAGCAGGGTACGTGTATTCCAGGGGTGCGCGGGAAGTTCCACACGCGATTTCAGCAGGGTACGTGTATTTCAGGGGTGCGCGGGAAGTTCCACACGCGTTTGACCCCGTGCGAGCAGGGTACGTGTATTTCAGGGGTGCGCGGGAAGTTCCACAGGCGATTTCAGCAGGGTACGTGTATTTCAGGGGTGCGCGGGAAGTTCCACACGCGATTTCAGCAGGGTACGTGTATTTCAGGGGTGCGCGGGAAGTTCCACACGCGATTCCATCAGGGTACCTGTATTTCAGGGGTGCGCGGGAAGTTCCACACGCGATTGGCCCTGTGCGAGCAGGGTACGTGTATTTCAGGGGTGCACAGGAAGTTCCACACGCGATTGGCCCCGTGCGAGCAGGGTACGTGTATTCCAGGGGTGCGCGGGAAGTTCCACATGCGATATCAGCAGGGTACGTGTATTTCAGGGGTGCGCGGGAAGTTCCACACGCGATTGTCCCCGTGCGACCAGGGTACGTGTATTCCAGGGGTGCGCGGGAAGTTCCACACGCGATTTCAGCAGGGTACATGTATTTCAGGGGTGCGCGGGAAGTTCCACACGCGATTTCAGCAGGGTACGTGTGTTTCAGGGGTTCTGGGGAGTACTACACGTGAATTGGCTGTGTGGGTCCTCCCAGGTGTTCGCTTTACAAACTCCACGCCCCCTGCAGGCAGCCCACACCATGGGGGACTACCCTGCACCCCTGCTCATGTCCCGCATGCAGCCCATCCACCATGGGCATGCCCCCCAGCCAACCCACATGTCACCTTGCACTACTGATCAACAATGCATGTCTCCCAGCACCCCCACACCCCCAGCAGTCAGGGGCACCCTCCACCAGGCCCCCACTCCTGTCTCCCTGCACCCCCACCCCCCAGCCACCAGAGGCAGCCTCCACCAGGCCCCCACCCATGTCCAACTCATGTCTCCCACCACCCCCACCCCCCAGCCATCAGTGGCAGCCTCTACCAGGCCCCCACTCATGTCCCCTATCACCCCCACCCCCCAGCAGTGCAGGGGCAGCCTCCACCAGGCCCCCACTCATGTCTACCACCACCCCCACCCCCCAGCAGTGCAGGGGCAGCCTCCACCAGGCCCCCACTCATGTCCCCTATCACCCCCACCCCCCAGCCACCAGGGGCAGCCTCCACCAGGCACCCACTCATGTCCCCTATTACCCCCACCCCCCAGCAGTGCAGGGGCAGCCTCCACCAGGCCCCCACTCATGTCTACCACCACCCCCACCCCCAGCAGTGCAGGGGCAGCCTCCACCAAGTCCCCACTCATGTCTACCACCACCCCCACCCCCAGCAGTGCAGGGGCAGCCTCCACCAGGCCCCCACTCATGTTCAACTCATGTCTCCCACCACCCCCACCCCCCAGCCACCAGGGGCAGCCTCCACCAGGCCCCCACCCATGTCTACCACCACCCCCACCCCCCAGCCACCAGGGGCAGCCTCCACCAGGCACCCACTCATGTCCCCTATCACCTCCACCCCCCAGCAGTGCAGGGGCAGCCTCCACCAGGCCCCCACCCATGTTTCCAAGCCAACATGTCACCACAATGTAGATCCCTGGCCCTTATGGTCAGCCTCCAAATGGCAAACACCCACCCGAGTATTGCATCCACCCACTTAGAAATGGCAAAAACATGATAGAAGCCCAATTGCAAGTTTGGAAATGAACACAGGTCCCTCACATACACCCAATGGGTGTCAGTGAATGTCAAAACCCATATCATGATATGCATGAAACCAATGAGATGATACTACACATTGAACTTTGAAGAAAAAATATGTATTAAAAACAACATAAATTGAATCAAAAATAAACAAACAATAATAGAAATCCCGACTCCCGACTGGGATACCATTGCTCCACAGCCCAGCCCCAGGACCCAGTTGCCCACCCACTCCTGCCTCTGGGGTTGCCATGTCGGGCACTGTAACATCTGGCACCACTGACAACCCCCGGCCAGAGAGGCAGAGGGGCACCAGCTTCACTGCCACCGAAGTTGGTGTCCTGGTGGAGCAAGTCCTGGGGCAGTATGATGCCCTCTTCGGAAGTAAGCGCACCAACAAGGAAGGACGGACTCGGATCTGGACGGGCATCGTGACTGCCATCAACGCGGAGGGGGTGCTAGTCCGCGACTACCAACATGTCAAGAAGCGCTGGGATGACTGCAGGTCCAGGACCCTCTTGAAGGCCCTGCGCCTCGTGGAGGGGGCCGGGGCCGCATGAGTACCATCCAGATGAGGGTCCTGGAACGCGTAGGCCCAGCGCTCCACGCCCAGATCCTTCAGAGGCAGACCCGTCTGGAGTTGAGCGGTAAGTGGCCAAGCATTGCTGTGTGAGACAGGGCATGTCGCAGTGTGCTGGTTGTCTGATACTTACCTGTATGTGTGACATAGGCCATGTATGCATGTGTGTGTGCAGGGACGTCATGCATGTGAGACCAGTAATGTGTGAACCACACGGTTGGTGCATGTGTTCAAATGCAACATGGGTTGCCCTATGCGGAATGGCCCCATGAAAGCATGCCAGTCTCTGTTCCTGGACATGGGTGAGGGATGGGTGCTGATGCCATGTATATGTATGCTGTCCATGTCTGTGTGTCTGACCTGCGTGTCTGTGACTTGTGAATGCCAGGGATGCATGACACATGTCTGTCGCAATGTTCAGGTTCACTGATGCAGCCTAGTCATCCTTGTATCCACTGTGTCTGTGGTGTACGAGGCCAGATGGATGAAACTAGGGTGAAGTGTGTGCATTTGATAGGCATGGCCCATGATGCATGTGAGTTCCAAAACAACAGTGTATGTTTCAAGAATCACTTGGACATGTATGCTAATGTCCATAGCATGCGCCATGCCTGTTACCGCATGTGTTTTACCTGCACTGAGCCATGTGTTGTGGAGGGACATGATGGAAGTGATCTTTGACAGTGCCACTCATCTGCTATTGCTTCATGTCTAGGGGACCATTGTACAGTACCCTGATGCTTGTGTTCTATGTCTCCCTCTACACAGCGCCACGTGAAGAAGAGGGCGGAGACGGCTCTGTGGAGCAAAGCGGCGGGGATGCCCCCACGGCTGCAGCGGAAGGGGTGGGTGAGCCCCCACAGGGGCTTGCAACGGCGGAAGACGGGGTGGAGCCATCCAGGTTGGTGGTTTCCACAGAGGAGGAGGAGGCCGCTACTGAGGCGCACATGGGGCCTGGTGGGGGCATCCCTGCTGGTGCAAGTGTTGCAGTCCAGGGGCAGGGGCAGGAGGCAGCACAGGTCGCCGTGGAGGGGCCTGTGCATGTCACTGTCCCTGACACTGTGACTGCACTACCATGTACCAGCAGGGATGCCCCATCCCAGGCCCGTCCGCAGGTAGGGGGGATGTCCATGTCATCTGACTCTCCTCCACCTGCGGACAAGGGGACCCCTGGCTGTATGGAGAAGGTCCTGATTGGTGTCGCGTTGCGAACAGGTGCAATTCGTGATGAGGTGCGTGCTTCCCGGGAGGAGCATGCACGTCATCACGGAGAGCACCGTGCCGACCTGGCCCAGTTGGGATCGGCCATGGTCGGGGGTTTCCTACATGTGTCGGCCAATCTGGCGACCCTCTCCTCCTCTGTGGAGACTATGCACCAGTCGTTCTCCATGCCATCTTCCAGCCCAGATGCCACCAGGGCCCCCTGTGGACCTGCCCCGACCAATGCAGCCGGCTCGGTGGGGATCCCATCCCTGCCACAGTCGGGAGTCTGAGGTCCAGCAGGGGTGGACACACCAGCAACTGGACCCCAGCAGATGGAGGATGTGACGGCATCATCGGGCAGGGCACGTGCACGACGGCGTCGGTGGATTCCATCAGCCTGGATGCCATTGTGCTGGCACAGGCAGTTGCGTCGGAGGCAGCGGCAGGCTAGACATGGGAGGCATCATGGCTCGAGGCCATCAACATCAGGGGTGCAGGCATCGGCCGGAGGGCAGGAGAACCCTGGAATGGGAGTGGCTTCCGTGTGGGAGCGGTTGGGCCAGCAGATAGGTACGCAGCGGCAGCGGGCAGAGGAGGAACGGCTCACAATGGTCAGGGCGGAGAACTCCATGCGGAGGGCGCTGAGGTGGGCTGAGTGCCTCGAGGGTCTTCGCAGGGAGTTGGAGCTGGACACTGCTTTATCCCTGCGAGACCTCGGGGCCAGGGAACATGCCCGCCTCCAAGCCATTGAACAGGAGTTCGATGATGCCCTGGCCAATGACAACATCCAGTGAGCCGTTGGACTAGCCCGCTGCCCAAGTAAATAGTTATGTAGTTAGTGTTAGGTTTCCTTTGTTTTTGCATTTTCTTTGGACCTTTTGGACAATGGGCCACATTTTTGTATATAGTTATTTTTTATTAGGTAGTGTTGTTAGATAGGTTTCATTTCTTTTGTTGGGATCATGGACCCTAGCTTGTTCACCTGTACATAGTTCACTGTTGGATTTTCTTTTCTTTTTACAATTTACCCATGGAGCAATGGCTTTCAATTATAATTTCCCATTGGATTTTCTTTTGTGGACTGTGATTTTGGACACCATTCCTTTGGATTCTGATTTTTGGTTTTGCATTTTTTCACGGACATGCTTCTTTTTACTTTTTTTACATTCCCATTTGTGTTAGTTTATTTTTGATTCAATTCATGTTTCCTTTAATACATATTTTTTGATCAAACTTCAATGTGTAGTATCATCTCATTGGTTTCATGCATATCATGATATGGGTTTTGAGATTCACTGACACCCATTGGGTGTATGTGAGGGACATGTGTTCGTTTCCAAACTTGCAATTGCTGTTCTATCATGTTATTGCCATTTCTGAGTGGGTGGATGCAATACTCGGGTGGGTGTTTTGCATTTGGAGGCTGACCATAGGGACCAGGGATCTAGATTGTGATGACATGTTGGCTGGGGAAGATGAGTTGGACATGATTGGGGGCCTGCTGGCAGGTGCCCCACAGTGCCGGGAGGTGGGGGTGCAGGGGAACATGAGTTGGACATGAGTGGGGGCCTGCTGGCAGGTGCCCCACAGTGCTGGGGGTGGGGTGCAGGGGAACATGAGTTGGACATGAGTGGGGGCCTGCTGGCAGGTGCCCCTCAGCGCTGGGGGTGGGGGTGCAGGGGAACACGAGTTGGACATGAGTGGGGGCCTGGTGGAGGCTGTCCCTGGTGGCTGGGGGGTGGGGGTGGTGGGAGACATGAGTTGGACATGGGTGGGGGCCTGGTGGAGGCTGCCCCTGCCCTGCTGGGGGGTGGGGGTGGTGGGAGACATGAGTGGGGGCCTGGTGGAGGCAGCCCCTGCACTGCTGGGGGGTGGGGGTACAGGGGGACATGAGTGGGGGCCTGGTGGAGGCTGCCCCTGCACTGCTGGGGGGTGGGGGTGATAGGGGACATGGGTGGGGGCCTGGTGGAGGCTGCCCGTGGTGGCTGGGGGTGATGGGAGACATGAGTGGGGGCCTGGTGGAGGCTGCCCCTGGTGGCTGGGGGGTGGGGGTGGTGGGAGACATGAGTTGGACATGGGTGGGGGCCTGGTGGAGGCTGCCCCTGCCCTGCTGGGGGGTGGGGGTGGTGGGAGACATGAGTGGGGGCCTGGTGGAGGCTGCCCCTGCACTGCTGGGGGGTGGGGGTGGTGGTAGACAAGGGTGGGGGCCTGGTGGAGGCTGCCCCTGGTGGCTGGCAGGTGGGGGTGCAGGGGGACATGAGTGGGGGCCTGGTGGAGGCTGCCCCTGCACTGCTGGGGGGTGGGGTGGTGGTAGAAATTAGTGGGGGCCTGGTGGAGGCTGCCCCTGCACTGCTGGGGGGTGGGGGCGGTGGTAGACATGAGTGGGGACCTGGTGGAGGCTGCCCCTGGTGGCTGGGGGGTGGGGGTGGTGGTAGACATGGGTGGGGGCCTGGTGGAGGCTGCCCCTGGTGGCTGGGGGGTGGGGGTGCAGGGGGACATGAGTGGGGGCCTGGTGGAGGCTGCCCCTGCACTGCTGGGGGGTGGGGGTGGTGGTAGACATGAGTGGGGGCCTGGTGGAGGCTGCCCCTGGTGGCTGGGGGGGTATTGGGAGACATGAGTGGGGGCCTGGTGGAGGCTGCCCCTGGTGGCTGGGGGGTGGGGTGGTGGGAGACATGAGTTGGACATGGGTGGGGGCCTGGTGGAGGCTGCCCCTGCCCTACTGGGGGGTGGGGGTGGTGGGAGACATGAGTGGGGGCCTGGTGGAGGCTGCCCCTGCACTGCTGGGGGGTGAGGGTGCAGGGGGACATGAGTGGGGGCCTGGTGGAGGCTGCCCCTGCACTGCTGGGGGGTGGGGGTAGTGGTAGACATGAGTGGGGGCCTGGTGGAGGCTGCCCCTGCAGTGCTGGGGGGTGGGGGTGATAGGGGACATGAGTGGGTGCCTGGTGGAGGCTGCCCCTGGTGGCTGGGGGGTGGGGGTGATAGGGGACATGAGTGGGGGCCTGGTGGAGGCTGCCCCTGGTGGCTGGGGGGTGGGGTGATGGGAGACATGAGTGGGGGCCTGGTGGAGGCTGACCCTGGTGGCTGGGGGGTGGGGGTGGTGGGAGACATGAGTTGGACATGGGTGGGGGCCTGGTGGAGGCTGCCCCTGGTGGCTGGGGGGTGGGGGTGATAGGGGACATGGGTAGGGCTTGGTGGAGGCTGCCCCTGCACTGCTGGGGGGTGGGGGTGGTGGTAGACATGAATGGGGGCCTGGTGGAGGCTGCCCCTGCACTGCTGGGGGGTGGGGGTGATAGGGGAAATGAGTGGGGGTCTGGTGGAGGCTGTCCCTGGTGGCTGGGGGGTGGGGGTGGTGGTAGACATGGGTGGGGGCCTGGTGGAGGCTGCCCCTGGTGGCTGAGGGGTGGGGGTGCAGGGGGACATGAGTGGGGGCCTGGTGGAGGCAAACCCCTGCACTGCTGGGGGGTGGGGGTGGTGGTAGACATGAGTGGGGGCCTGGTGGAGGCTGCCCCTGCACAGCTGGGGGGTGGGGGTGCAGGGGGACATGAGTGGGGGCCTGGTGTAGGCTGCCCCTGCACTGCTGGGGGTGGGGGTAATAGGGGACATGAGTGGGGGCCTGGTGAAGGCTGCCCCTGCACTGCTGTGGGGTCGGGGTGCAGGGGGACATGAGTGGGGGCCTGGTGGAGGCTGCCCCTGCACTGCTGGGGGGTGGTGGTAAACATGGGTGGGGGCCTGGTGGAGGGTGCCCCTGGTGGCTGGGGGTGCAGGGAGACATGTGTTGGTGATCAGTAGTGCAAGGTGACATGTGGGTTGGCTGGGGGGCATGGCCATGGTGGATGGGTTGCCTGTGGGACATGAGCAGGGGTGCAGGGTAGTCCCCTGTGGTGTGGGCTGCCTGCAGGGGCCGTGGAGGGTGTAGAGGGAACACCTGGGAGGACCCACACGGCCAAGTCACGTGTAGCATTCCCCGGCACCACCTAAATACACGTACCCTGCTGAAATCGCGTGTGAATCTTCCCGTGCACCTCGGAATACACGTACCCAGGCCAATCGCGTGTGGAACGTCCCGCGCATCCCAAAGTACACGTACCCAGGCCAATCACGTGTGGAACTTCCCGCGCACCCCGAAACACACGTACCCAGGCTAATCGCGCGTGGAACTTCCCGCGCACCCCGTAGTACACATACCCAGGCTAATCGCGTGTGGGACTTCCCGCGCACACCGAAGTACACGTACCCAGGCCAATCGCGTGTGGAACTTCCCGCGCACCCCGAAGTACACGTACGCAGGCTAATCGCGTGTGGAACTTCCCGCGCACCCCGAAACACACGTACCCAGGCTAATCGCGTGTGGGCCTTCCCGCGCAACCCGTAGTACACGTACTCAGGCTAATTGCTTGTGGAACTTCCCGCGCACCCAGGAACACGCGCACACGCTATTTTTCACACAGCGGGTGTCCGTGTTTGTCGGTGCTCCTTTGCACCTCATTTGTCGTAGAGGGCCACTGTATGGGCCATTCATCATGGCTCTATATGGGTGCTTTTTGTTAGCGCACATTTTGGCGCACATTTTTTACAGTCGCAGGGGCGCTACCGCCTGCTTTCTTGTGGCGTACTTGTTTGGCCCTGGCCGCGTCTTTGACCGTGCGCTGGTTTGCCCTATTCGATTCCATGAATACGGGTTGTAGGCGAGCATGTGGGCGTTCCGCGCACTTGCCTCCTGTACTTCCCCCGTGACGCCCATATTTTCACGCGTTGTTCCCCATTCCGAGTGTTACGCCCCGTGTTCCGCCTACTTTTGTGATGTGCGCCGCGCTATGTGCGATTTCGCAGTGGCTGTGGCGCACGCTGTTGGATGACGCGGCGCACATTTTTAGCGCACATCCAATGTTTTTCTCGCGCACGGACTTCCATGAATCGCTGTGCGCTGGTTTTCCTGCGATTTTCGCACTTGCACTGCGATTTTTGCACTTTTCCTGCGATTCGCACGTTTTGGCACCTCTGCGCGGGAATTTTCAGCGCACATTAATTCCATGAATCCACCCCTTAAACTTTTGCTACAAAATCTCAAAAATAACCGCTTGGAAAGAAATTATTACTTTCTGTGCACATGTCACAGAAAATGCTAGCAGCTGTCACAACATGTGTCAAAAATTGGCTTTTGCAAACCAAAGAAGAAAATGCCTGTTTTAAAAGTACTATGTTGAACAAAAACCTATCCTTGCCTAGCAATGTGAAAGGGGATTGTGCTGTGAAATACATGTATGAGATGGTTTTATTCAGCAGGTTTTCTTCTAATTCAGAGCAAAAATAAATAAAATAAATTGAATTTCATTGGTAACCTGGGAGTAATCAGCCCAAAACAGGTTTCTGCTTGGGGGTGATGCTAGCAATAGAAGGCCATTCACAATACATCTTAACACACAAGTGATAATTGATACCTTTACAAACTTTGGTCTGTGCTCCAGTCTCTTACAATGGAACTTCAGGGACACCAACTTGTGAAGTCATAAACCTTCAATCAAACTGGGAAACCCCCCTCCACAATGGGCTGAACTGACAGTTCGGGGGGATAGCTGAAGAGAAAAAAAAGGGGCCCAGGGAAGGACAAAGGATGCCCATTTGTCTCTAACGACTATTTTATAAATACACTTTTAAGACTTTTATCTTTGAAACAGGACTTTGCAAAAATGGAAAAGTTATACAGTTTAAATATGATTTTCGTGGCTTTCAAATAAGATATCTTGGCTGTCAATAGCCTGTATGGGACACGAATGCCAGAAGAATGTGAATCATGGGGAAAGGACATATGAGGGAACGTTAAAAATTAACAGAAATAGGCCCCATGATAATGTGTACACACACCTAAAGTTATAGAATTTTATGCTGAATGTTTCACATTAAAAATTACCAAAGATTATTAGAAGGGCGAAACAATGTTTTACACACTGCAAAGTTGGACTGTAATGTTCTGCATAAAATATGTAATCTGCTTATGTTATTTGTTAAGATGCCCCAACTATAAAAAAGGTGCCATTTATGGCAAAACTTGATTTTGGCAAAAAAGGACTGTGGGGTGGCTTTTTACTTCATAAAATGCAACCTCATAAACTGGGACTCCTCCTCGAGGAGTTGGTTAACTTAGGCTGACCTATCCGAGTCTTGGAGGTAGGCCTAGCTCAGTTCTGCCCACCAATAATTCTGTGATGTCACCATGCTCTATATAAAGAGTGGTTGACAGAACTCTGGACAGACACTTTTTCCTGAATTTCCTGCGCCTGCGTTCCTGATCTTCCACATTCATCTTGCCAGACTCCAGATCCCACTGCAAAGCCAAAGCATAGCTGATCCTATCACAGCAAGGCCAAAGCATTGCTGACCATCCCAGCAAGACCTCAATCCTGAAACCCCACTAAAAATCCCAATACCCAAAGGGAGAAGCTGTGGTATTCTTTTGGGAAGCAATCCTGAAACCAAACCGGCTTGCAGCCCACTAACTGCTTGACCACTAACTGCATCCAGCGGTACCTGTGCTATCCAGTGACCTGAATTGCCCAGCTGTACCTGCCATCCGGTGACCAGAATTGTCCAGCTGTTTGCTGTAAGGTGCGCCCACTGTGTGGTGACCAGACCCAGATGGCCGTTCCAAAATTCCAAACCCGTGGAATGTGAGTATCTCCTCATCCCAGAGAAACACATAGTCTCCCCATCTTTACTCTTTTGTCTTTGGTTCCCTCTCTAAGCAACCCTGTCCATATCATGATAACTTGTCCAACTGTCAGAATTCTCTGTGCTTCTTGTCCTTGATCTCCAAGCATTAGCGCCACTTTTCTCTTCATTTCTGTCTTGCATAGGTCATAAGTCATTATCGATATTTTGATTAAATGAATACATTTTCCCTAAAGAAAAGAGGTACACTGCGTGAAGGGTTACAACTGCAGCGTAACTTCTATATTCACGGGTGGCGTTCCTCTTTTCTTAGCCACTAAATCTAGTTTAAGTCTAATTTGCCTTTCATTTTAAAACCGATTTTCTCTTTTTCACTGCTCTATTTTCCTAAAAACGAACCTCATTCTACCTTCCATATCTCTCTCAATTCACCACCTATAGCTCTCCTTCCACCTCTATATTGTCCCTGGGCTGTGCATCTATTACCCTGCCCAAAAACCGTATTCCAATTCAGTGTTTTTCACCTGTTTTTTGCAAAAAGCGTTTTGACATTTAAAAGAGCAAACTAAATAAAATACAACTTTTTCCATGTGTGAATTGGCTGCACTGGGTTTTCCATTTCAATCCGCTTTGTGAATTGTATGCTTTGGTGATACTTTGCCTTGGGATTGTTGGTGTTTATACATTCATGCTAGTGTGAGAAATCATATTTGTCTCATAGATTTTACCGCACATTATTTGTCAATTTCCGAGTGTCATTTTAGGCCTTTGCAAAGGGGTTTCCCCTCTTATTTTGTGAGGGAAGGTCGGAATTTGATTCTGTTCGCTGCCTCTCATCCCTGACTACCTGCTGCTTCTTTTTATCTAAATTTGTGGGTTTAGTGAGCATTGCATGGGGAAACCTTAACTTGGGAGCTATCTATCCTAATTCAAAAAGTGCTCCTATTTAATTGTGCTTTGTAAATGTTCATGTAGAAGGTTAACCAAGTGTAGTTCAATAGTTTTATTGTAATTATCACCCCATTGGTGATTGCTGCCCAATATTAAAATTTGCATTATTTTTGTGAATTCTAAAAATAAATAAATATTGTATTTTCACTAACCGGCCTCGTTCATGGTCCATTGTGACCTGGGGTATTTGTAAAAGGGAGTGTGAGATGGGTTGGGTATCGGCTCAATTTGAATTAATTGAAATGAAAGAAAAAGCATTCCTATTGAGCGCCACATCACAGGATAAGACCAAGTGTCCGGGTCCGGTGTGTGACGCCCGATTGGTATCCTTAACACCCTGATAAACCCAGGTGGGTAAATACTTTTAAACTAGTAATCAGGGTGCAAGATCACATGGACTTTCATAGATGTATTCCTATACAATAAAACAAACTTCTAGATTTTGTCAGGGTCAGGAGGCTTATTGACCCCACAATTTTTAATATACATTTGTTTCTCATAGTAAAAGGCAGCCAAGGACACTTATCATTTCACAATTTTGTATACAATATACGTAAATACAGTCCATTCCTTTATACTGGATATGGGTGAACATAGAACATGTTTTTCCTTTTCAGATCGACGGAATTGAATTGACAAATAACATGCAAGCACAGAACAGAAAAATACAGTGAACAAGTATCAGTGTTAATGGTGGACACTGGAATGGTAGAGAGGTTGTCAATTAATGGTGGACACTGGAATGGTAGAGAGGTCATCGTTAATGGTGGACACTGGAATGGTAGAGTGGTTGTCTACGACCTTTCTACCATTTCAGTGTCCACCATTAACACATGTGTTACATAAGTGTCCTTGGCTGCCTTTTACAACAGTCTCCTTTCCTTATCTCTATGGGCTTTCACTGCAATGATCTTTCCTCTGATCGTGGTTTTGATTTGTATCTCCCAGTTTATTATCTTGGAAGAATTCCTCTATACCTTTCTTTATTGCCTTATTCAGTGATACGTCTATAAATAAATATGTTGGGTATTTCCATTTCCACAGCCTGGATAAACTGCCCTTTCTCTTCACTGTCAATGAAATGGGCACGTGGTCTAATAGAGCTATTGCCCCAAATTCAATTTCTGCTACCATACCCAGCATGCTCCGCATCCACATATAATCTATCCTCGAGGAAGACCAGTGTATGTGAGAGAAGAATGTATATCCCTTTGTATCTCCTCTCTTTTCTCTCCAATCTACCAGTGATTGCTTGTCTGTTTTTTCACACAATTCTCTCGAGGGTCTGCCCTGGGGGCCCGGTCTACCTGTGCTCCTATCTGCTTATGGATCCAAGGCTATATTAAAGTCTCCTGTTCAAATGATTTGTCCTTTGGCAAATGTTTCCAATTTGCCTATTTTCGGCTGGATGAATTTGTCTTGCCCCGAGTTAGGCATCTAGTGGCTATAGTGTATAATTCTCACCTTGCCTGTAATATTACTGCCACATTTCTGCCACTGGGATCTTTTTCCCATTCTGCTACTGTGAGGTTGAGGGAGGTTTGTATGGCTAACAGCACTACACCTTTTTTCTTCCCTTCGTTTGATTGAAATATTTGATTGTATCCCTGAAGTCTAAGTTTGTTCTTATCATTCATTTGCAGTTGTGTTTCCTGTATTGTAAGGAGGTCTGGTTTGTCCCTCTACAAGAATCTTTTCAGTTTTTTCCTTTTCACAGGGGAGTTCAGCCCATTGAAGTTCAATGGCATAATGGTCATAGTGATGGACCTAGCCATCTCCCGGGTTGTTCCTGGATCTGTATGTGTACCCCTTTATGTCTTGGTTGGGACTGCACCCCCTTTCTCACCCCCATTCACCTCCTCCCTACCCCACCCTCCCTTTCCATCCCCTTGCCCCCTCCTTCCCTCTGGGTTGACTCAATCGGTCTCTAGCCCCTTCCAGAATTGCCATCTCGGCATTGAGGCCAATTCTCACCCCAGCTCTATTAACTGCAGGCACTCCCAAGCCCATTTCTTGGTTCCAAGACCCATCTCTCCCTCCCCCAACAATTACCTTTCTAACACATTTGCCTTCCATGGGCTAACTTATCTAGATATTCTCTGGATCCCTCTTATTTCTTGTTATGTGGCTGTCGGGACCTTCTTGATGCTCCTTCGCTTCACTGTAGTCCATTCCCAAGATTTCCTGGTTTGTTGGCCTTTCGCTCTGGGTTCGCTAGGTCCTGCTTCTTCCTCCTCTAGTCTGTGTATGCCCACTCTTTCATTGCAGATTGAGATACAGTGTTGTCGTCCCTCCCATTTGAATACTAGGCCCAAGGGGAAAGTCCAACAGCATATCTAAGGTCCTTCTCACGGAGAAACCTCACTACGGGGCCCATTTTCCTCCTCTTAAGCAGTGGTATTTGGGACAGGTCCTGAAAAAGCTGTAGTTCTGAGCCATTATATTTTAGCTATTTCACTTTTCTAGCTGCCAGCAGCATTTCCTCCTTCTGGCCATAGTTGTGAAGGGCCACCAGGATGTCTCTAGGTCTGGCTTACGGTTCCTTCTTCCGTGAGCCCACCCTATGGACTCTGTGCAATTTCAGTTTGGTGTCCTCTTCCAGTTTTATTAGATCCGCAAATATTTACCGGATTGCCACCTTGAGTTCTTTGTCTTGCACATCCTCGGTCAGGCCTTTTATCCTTACACTCGATATCCTCAACCTATTTTCATGGTCTTCATTTTGCAGTTCCTGGTTGTGGGTAGCGGCCGTCAGCTTTTGCACAAGATTGTCTGCTTTCCTAGCGTCCTCTGCCATGTCCTGCAGCGCTGTCTGGTTCGTGTCTACTCTTTCCTCCAGTTTGTTGACGTCTCCTTTTACCTCGTGAAGAGCTGATACCCAGTCTTCTCTGATCTTATATATCTGCGCCTGGACCATTCCTGCGATTTTGTCTCCAAAGTCTTGGAAGTGCCTTCTAAGAATCTCTTGCGTTACTGCTTGGTCTTGCCCATCTTCACCTTGTGGCCCCCTGCTTTCCTGTTTTTTCGGACTTCCCTCCACTTCAGACTGGGTTTCCGTGTCCTTCCTCCATAGTTTTTGGATGGCGCCATCCTGGGTTTTTTTGGTGCTTTTGATTGCAGCCTGCACTTCTTTACCTCTATTTTTTTACATCTTCCCCTTAAGTCCCCTTACAGATGTGTCCTTTGGGGATGCCGGCCCTTCCTTTTGTTTAGTCTGCCCGCTGGGAGTCTCATGCGCATCCAATATGCATCTGGTGTTCTGCTGTCCCCAGTGACTTTTGCTTATCTGCTTCACCCCACTCTGGGTTCTGGGCTCCTGGGCTCCTGGGCTCCTGGGCTCTCATTTACTCTAGGGGGCTCTTTTGTTTCTAAGATGAAGAGGTCTATTCCCTTACGGCTTACTTTCTCTCTTCCTTGCTCCTCTTTTTTGTTCTTGTTTAGCAGGTTCCCCCAGGTTAAGGGTATCTCCACCCTTCTGCACCTCTCCCTTCTCCATGGTGGGTGTCCCGCTATTTTCTATGTGCCCCAGGCCTGTGGTTCCAGGCTGCCACCTCTAGGGGTTTAATTACTTGTCCAAATGTTCCCCGCTGTGTGATCCACTTCTGTTCTTGGGTTATTTCCCCAGGTTTCTGTTATTAGGGCTCTGGGAGACAGTGAGGTAGCAGGGGTGCACATCTCACGTCTGCATTGATCTCCGAGGGTTGTCTCCTCCGCACGGCTCCGGCTTCGCTGTGCCTCCCAGTCCCGATCCGCGCTCTCCAGTCAGTGCCTTCTCCTCCTCTCACTGTGCGGTAGGCCTTAACTCCTGCGGAGCCTTTGCTTGCTAGTCTCATCTTCTCTCTGGTAGTGCGAGTCCCACATCTCCTGCGGGGGTCCTGACTCAGACTGCCCAGCGACTCTTCTCACCTCGGGGGTCCTGTTCCACCTGCCTCTTTGTAGGGATGACTTCTTCTGCTCTTCCGCCTCTGGTCCTTCGCCCCTGGCCTGCGGGTGTTCCAGAGCTGTTTCGCTTACGTCAGCAGGCCTTTCATCCGCTCCTCCCCCTCTCTGCTCGCACCTTCCCACAACAAAGTCCGATCCACTCCGTTTTCTTTCTGGGACATTGGAATCCTTTTATACCACCACACTGGGGGTAACAGCTTTCGCACCCGGGGACGGGGTCAAACAAAGAGCTTTCAAATCATGTCAGGGCTCAGGAGAGCGTCCTTCACGATGCTCTGCCGTTGGTGGCCATCTTGAAACTCTAAAAATTGTTGGTTTTAAGAACTATATGCATATGAACTTTGTTTTTTTTAATCACTTTTTACAGTGTAAAAGGTCGACATTGTTCTTCCACAAGCACTTAATAAATTTGTTTAAAAAAAATATTTCACATTCAAGGAATTCTCTGTGCATCACCATTAGGTAGATATAAATATGGGGGCACATATTTTGTAGAATTCAGAGATAAGCCCTGTCCCACAAGTCAATGGGAGCTTTCCCATCAGTCAGGTCATTTGCATCTTTTCTTATTTTGTTATTTTTTTTCTTCGAGACAGGGTTATTTAACTGCTCTCTGGGTTCCCACTATGCAAGCTAAGCTGACACCATTAAGGCACATTAAGTTATAGCTCACCTCTCCTCTGCTCTTAGATGCATACATTTGTCATTGGTATTCATAAAAATAGTTGTGTTATGTTATTTCTTCCAGTATCTCAACCTTTAATACTAGATATAACTGTTGATCCCTTTACAGACCTAATCCACAAAGATTAAATCCAACTTGGTCTTTCCCCCTCACCCTATTTCCTCATTGCCTAGCCATTTGTTCCTCCAAGTTAATTTCCTATCGGCTGCTTTTTGGAATTCAGCCATGGCATGTTGTCCGCTAACAATCTTCAAATCCCTCAGTTTCCTTATTATTCTATCAATAATTCTTCTAATTGACTTAAAAACACCTTTCTCCTCAGGCACATGAAATGTAGGTTTGAAGTTAGCAAGAGCCTGATTATCATTAGAGTGGTGATTGGCGAGATGCAGGTTTTAGGTACTTTTATACGTTTAGGTACAGTGTGACAGAGGTTTAAAAGTTGCTGCGTCATGCACCAAGGTGTAACATGTGAATTGCTTCTCCTCAATTTGA
Source organism: Ambystoma mexicanum (assembly GCF_040938575.1). Taxonomy (NCBI): domain Eukaryota; kingdom Metazoa; phylum Chordata; class Amphibia; order Caudata; family Ambystomatidae; genus Ambystoma; species Ambystoma mexicanum. The sequence goes on along the minus strand of NC_090927.1, from coordinate 668,645,651 downwards.
TTAGCAAATTATAGATCAACCAGGCCCAGAACTTCAGCCAATTCAGTTATTTTACTAATAGATTCAGTTATAGACCTGTGTGATTTTCTAGCTGTGCCCATGTCTAGGTGGTGTCTCACAAAGTTAATGTAATAGAGAAAAGTAAATAGACAAACTGAGTTAGTAAATTAAATGTGTTTATTTGGGAGTAGTTCTTCAAACTACTTTGTCTATTGCAAAGAACGTTTTTCCATGTCCTTGGAAGAAACTCAAGAGTGATCATTTGGCTACAGGGTTGCTTGCTTCAACCAATGTCTTCATGGAATCCAGCATCGATATAGGTACTTTAGGATTTAATAATGGGCTGTTTCGGTTCTGAGCTCTGAAATTCAAGGCAAAGCCATGTTTCATCCTGTCAATAAAAAACGACTTCAGCGGTTCACCAGAAATCTTCTTATAGAGAGGCGCATACGAAATCCAAGGAAGACGCTGGAGTGCATGCAGTGCTGGATATCTACTCTACACAAATCCACTACAGAGTAAAGCTGCTAAAAAACATATTTCTCCTCTTACGTAGCCTGCACTGACAATAAACAAAGACAACCTACTGACAAATAAGCTTCCAGTCCTCTATATCTGCCTCTGAAGCTGCTTGCAAAAAACAATCGCTCCTTTCTTGACAAAGGTCATTGAAGTCAGGCAGATATCACCAATCATAATTATAATTATTCTTTTATAACAATACGGACCAGTTTCTAAGCAGCATACGCCTGGGATTCAGACCTGTGTTGCTATGCATTGTCTTGCTTGCTGACACATGTGTTGCCCCTGAGCTATCCTCCCAGCCTTATGGCGAGAACATCTCTGATGATTTCATTGCAATTGTGTCCCCCTTTTGGCTTCAATTTCGACTATAAAAGCCCTTTTCTTAATTTCATCTGATATGCTTCAGGCCCAATTCTTTTTGTTTAGGGGGATGGATCTTTTTGCACTTGGCAAGATACAGTTGTAGGCGGGCACAGTAATCAATGTGTCTTAAGTTATAAGAGCTTAACCGGCCTCTTACCTGTCTTCAGCATCCCCCACTTATCTAGGTTTCTGGATCACCCTGGGTGTGCAGCTCTAGGAAAAGGACGTGGTCAGGAAGGGCATCAGGTGTAAGAATTATCTAAACCCTTAGGAGGAAACACTAGGTTAGAATAAATATACAACACAAGGGAAGGCAGACAAAGGCATGCTGGTGTATGTTTTATTTTTTAGTTATTGGTTCGAATATATATATAGATCTTTACTTCAACCCCAGTATACCATCAGTTTTCTATGTTATAGATAAAAAAGGGGTAACACATTTCACACTATGTCACACTGTAAGTATTCCTAAGCAGCTACATTAAAAATGATATGAAGTCCCTTAAAATATATAAAAAGTCTTTATAAAGTGCACTTTATGTTATGAAAAATAACCTACAAACTCCTTACTTGGGAGACAGCCTGGCCAGGGTTGTCTCGAAGACCACTGTGCTGCAAAGGGTCTTTCATGGTGTTCCTGGGTCTTATCAAGGTGCAGGCTGGGCAGCAGCTCTGTGGAGGGGCCCCCAAAGTTCAGGATGAGTATGCCAGGGCCAGCACGGCATGATAGCAGCAGTGTAGGGGTCCCTTTAAGGGAGTCCTGGCCTGGCAGCATATGCCAGAAGTGGCCCAGCTTCAATTGCAGCAACGGGTGGCCCCAGTCAATTCCTTCCACCTGTGCCGCATCTTCTAGCAGCGACCTGGGGATTTACAACATGCCCCCCCTTAGCAGTGAGCGGGCCACACACAGTCACGTTGGTGCTCCCCTACATTGCTGGGGAGTGCAGTGTCATACGGAGAAGTCCAGGTGGCAGCGGTGAAGCTGGGTGCCCAACAAAGGAACTGGATGGGCCAGGGCAGTGATTCCTGATGTGGCCCACCTCCTGGCAACATGGCATCATATGAAATAGGTCCTGGGCTGCATCAGTGATTACCAGTGCATCACCCCTCCTGGCAATGGGTGCCTCCATCTTTGAAGAAAGGATCAACCAGGTATTTTTTTCAGGTGGTGCTGAGTGAAGCGCCATGCTCAATCCTCCATAGTGATTATCCAGCAAAGTCCAACTATTTTACAGGCGCTCTGCTCAGGACGCTCATCGTTCCTTCCTCCTCTATTTATGTTTGAACTGTCGCTCACACGGCAAATATGGAGGGGCACCCTTCATTCATGGTTGGGGGTTACATTTTGGATCAAATCAGGGTTCCCTTTCACGTCTGCCCAATCGAAATCCTGCATCAATTCCCAGAGGCCATGCTTTCGCTATTGCTAAAGCTACGTAAACTTTCTTCATGCTCTGTTCCCATTCAACATCCATTAAAATAGCAGTTAGTTCTGCCCTTCTCAAGAAGCAATCTCTTTACCCAAAAGTTGTGACCTATTTTTGTACCATATAACTTCTCTCAGCTCCAGTAGAAATCATGGTATTAGCATCACTGTTCGGTTTTATTTGATCGAATGGTACATTTGACCGAATTTGACCAGTACCAATTGATCAATTATATATGAACAATTAGGCTAATACATACCGAACATGTGGAGCTGGGATTGCAGGAGTGTAACCCGCTCCCTATGATTGGTATGTATTAGCCTTTGATGGTTGCAGGGGTGTCCCCTGCTTCCGCAACATGGGAGGCGGGGGACCGAAAAAAAGAAAAGAAAAAAAGAGACCCAGTGGCATCAGATCCGACCCGCGTTAGAGGAACGGATCAGACTCCGCAGGAGTGAAGGGAACCAGGGTGTGAGCAAACAGGTAGGTGGGGGAGTGTAGTGCAGGTGAGGGGGTGGATTGGTTTGAGCGGATTTGGTTTGCGTTTTGATCCTCTGATAATTGATCAAATGCAAGCAGTTTATTTTGTACAGTTTGCCGCAATCAATTATCAGATGATCAAACACCACCAAACCAAAATCCTGGCATCTATGGGTACTCCTCAACTTTGTAAATTCTGGAGAAGTGATACTGTTCACCACCTAATGCAAGCTAGTTATCGATCCTGATGGAGAAACAAATCTGTGCTTGTTGCAGTCATGGAGAAAAGACTACGGATGTTGGTGTTGGCGATCGGGTCCTTTGATCCTGTGGACAGCACATCAGCCACCTTGGAAGATGGGTATTTGCAATCTTTCTCTGTCTTTAATTGCCTAATTCTTGCAGGACAGCTTTCAAGCAGTTTTGTTTCCCCCATTTTCTTCTTATTTCCCCCTCACACGTGGTGTCCCTGGGGGGGGGGGGTACTCTTTACCCCTTTCTTTTTAATCTGTGTTCATCCACTGGCTCAATCTATACACTCCTTTGGTATTTTATTGCACATGTATGCCAATGTATTTTAGAAGTCCGTCAAATCGCTGAAACATAACCCAGGGCTGTGGATTATGGAGGGTGGTGGCTCGCCCTTGCTCTAGAGGCCTTCTGTTTGTGCCCCTGAGATGCCGCGTTGCCCTCCCCTACTTGCTTCTACAAATAATATGGGGTTTTGTTTGGATACTTTCTTTCTTTGCTCCCTCGAGCAGCAGCATGTACCAGTTACAGCATATTTAGAACATGGCTGCTAGCCGTGCTACACCACTTCCTGTCAGTCTCTCGCCATTGGCATTGGCTGCCCATCAAGCACTTCATTCTATTTAAATCCCTGTGTATTATGTATTATTGGTTCTTTAACTGTATGATATGATATGGCATTTGTAACGCGCCTATACACAAGTGTTTCAAGGCGCGACGAGGCAGGGAGGGGGGAACAAGGGGAAGACAGTCATTCAGATCACGCAACAAAAACTGTGACCCGCCTTTCTTTTTTTACACATCTTCTTAAACTTTATTAGGAACAAAAATGCCCATGCAAGTTAATAAAGTAACTGTAGGTGCCAGCAGTAAAACCAATGAGTTCAATAAATTAAACAGCAGATGAGAAGCATGTCAGATGAACTATTGGTAACAAGCTTATCATAGACCAGTCTCTAAGATAGGACCGGGATTCGAAACTGTGCCGCTTTTCATTGTTTTGCTTCCAAGACAAACTCGTTACCCCTGAACTATCCTCCTGACCCAAACATGGCTATACTTCATCACACAACACACGCGTGTTTCAGAACACCCTTTACAGCAACAAGATGCACGATCTGAAAGACACAGGGCCTAGTAAGATCGTTTGTTTTGTCCTCCCTTTGTCTCCGTCCTTGTCTTGTAGCTCCTAGAAACACTTATGTACAGGCGCGTTATAAATGACTTATTATAACATATCATATGAAGATAGCAATGATACATGATAATGCTTGTTTCTTTAGTTTCAAAGCAGCACTAAAATAGTGTTTTGACCGTCTTGTTTTTAACATTATTGTCTGACCTGTAACCTACGACCTGATAATGACGTTTATTTTTTAACAGATTCCGCTTCTCAGAAAGTGGTCAAGCCTTTTGAACTACGACCTCTAGGGAATGGAACTCACTTCGCCTTCGTGTACTGTCTACTCGAAGTAAGCATCTTTTAAGATGCCTCTTGAAATGAAGACTGTTCTCCACAGCCCTTGATTGAGCCCACCTTTCTTAGCCGCCAGGACACCAAACTGTGGTGAATTTGTGCTGTGCAAATGGAAATAAAAACAGAATTGGGTTAAAGTCACAAAGTGAACAAGAAGAAAGTGTTAATTGCTGAACTGGATATTTTTCTCGCCAGGTCTAGTTCTTTTGAATTTTGTAAGTACTTTTAGGGGGTGGGGGGTTCCTGTTCCCTATTTATTGTCATGCGACGTGTGATGGTGTGCTAATTGTGTTTATGATTTTGTGTGCTGCCGCAGGTGTTTGGAAAACATTATTATTATCATTGACTAGAAAAAAGTACCCCTACTCAGCACGGGTTCTGTCAATTATTGAAAATCAATGATCACGTAGGTCACTTATCACTTGATGTGCTTCGCACTCTCAAGTAAACTGCACTGAGAATGGGTGCGTGTGGCTGGCTGACGTGAAGGGGAGGTGGCAGTTGGTGTGCAGCAGCATACAGGGACCTTTTGTGTGCTCTCCCCACCTGCTACCTCACCCTGTCACAGTGCAGTGCGTTGCAAGGCAAATATCTTGGAAATGGTGCATCCTAGGGCCTTGAAATATGGTTTGCAAGCTTTTGAGTTGTATCCTTCGCGTCGAGACGCTTAAAATTAGCTTTGTCCGGTCCTTCTACGACCACATTGATGTTTTGCCAATTTCATGGAACCGTCTCATGTGTGAAGGGGCTGAAATTCAGAGAAAGGGGTGGGCTGTCCAAATGTCATGTAGCCAGTAATGTCTGGAGGGCCCTTACAGGTAACTATGCAAAATTCAGTGCAGATTTGTCAAACGGTGTGGAATTGTATAATGAACAGATTTTCTGCCTTATATAGTTATATGCTAGCTGATATACCCAACGTTGCCCTGGCTTTCATTCCCTCATAGGTACAGGTAACTGTGCAAAATTCAGTGAAGATTGGTGAAACGCTGTGCAATTGTATAAGGAACAACACTTTGCCAAGCCACAAACCCACAAACACATAGACTTTTGCTGAAATCAGGGGAAAGGGGTGGGGTGTCCAAATGTCATGTGGCCAGTAATGTCCGAAGGTCCTAAGAGGTAACTCTGTAACATTTGGTGCAGATTGGTGAAACAGTGTGGAATTGTATAGGGAACATATGTGAAAACCACAAACCCACACCCACATTTTCACTTTTGCTTAAATCCAGAGAAAGGAGTGTGGTGTCCAGATGTCATGTAGCCAGTAATTTCCAGAGGGTCCTAACACGTGACTGTGCACATTTTGGTGCAGATTGGTGAAACAGTTCCGAATTGTATAGGGAACATACACAAAACCACAAACCCTCAGATTTGCACTTTTATATATATAGATAGAGATCACGATTTCTATCTGCAACTGCAGGAAGATCATTGAATATCTGATGTTTCAATGTCTTTGTATAATCTGGGAAGATTTATATCTTGAATTCAAGGTGGCTACAGTTCTCCGTTTCCCTTGACTACCCTTAATATTGACTCATGGACCCTATAATTCAGTTCTTGCATTTTTAGGCCACAAGTCTTGCTCCGGGGTAGATTGAGGCAGTGAGAAGCGGTGAGCATGTTCCACCACAAATAATCAGTTCACAGCTTTTGTACAGGTTTTCAATTTGACTTGACTCAGGGTCACCCAGTATGAAAACATTCTTCTTGTGAGATCTCTCCTCCAGGTCCTCGGTATTTATCTGCACTGCTTTCACGGGTGATTCCAGCTGTTTGGTTGTTGTGGCAACATTGTTAGAATTGCCTTCAGTGTTTACTACGTGCATTACTTCTTTTCTGGTGACCTTTGAGCCTCACTTGAATACGTTCAACTTTTGTACTCAATTAATACAGCCTTGATTTGTTATTACTTATGAACTACCTCAGGCCCATAAAAGAACTCTTTAGACTGTCTGTTGTCTGATGTTACATCTCCTAACGCAATGTGATCTACAGCTGCGTCACCACGACATGGATCACCCCGTTTCACCATTCTCGCATTTAACTACAGGTTAATTTGGACTGTTGCATACTTGCCAACATCACGCATTCCAATCTGTAGCCGCTTATCCAGTCATGCTTTTTCTTTGTATTCTGGGATGTGCAGTTCCACTTTTCCCATTATAAAACTCGGACTACAGGAATGCAAAGACAAAAACAGGACTGTATAAGTACCTACAGATTGGAACGGGTCATGTTGGCAACAATAATGTTCTGTGTTTCTTGTCCATTTTCTAGTGCTAACTGCATGTGCATCAGCAAAAGAGTTCCAGCTTCAACTGTACTATCTTTTTAGCAGGTGAGGCTCCTAAATAGTTAACTTAAGATGGTTCAGATCAGGGCCCAGCTTGTGGCTCACAGCAGGAGCAATGGTCCTGATTGTTTGGGTGCCCATAGTTGTCAAATGGCCGCCAGTCCCAAAATGGCGCATAAACATCAACATGTGCCTATAAGTGGCACAGTCATCCCCTTCAGCAGCAGGACACCGTTCACATCTGTCGCCAAGGGCCGTTGTTAGCACTCACCCCCTGCAAAATGCTGTAAATAGGGTAAGAGCACGGTTCACTTACACTGCACCAATCAGGACAATTAGGTTTGAGATCAAGATTGTTGGGGTGGGAAGGTGACTCACGCTCAAGGTGATTTATACAATTGAAACGTTCAGCAACCAAATTACAGTATTCCAAAACAGGTGTTTCCAAAGAAGTAAGATGTTTATTCTAGATATTGGACAGCCGACACGTGTTTCGACCAACGGGTCGTTTTCAAGGCTGTGTTGATCCCACACAAAAAGTCATAAGTATACAGAGTTACAAAAATGATATATTCCATATCCAATTTGCACGATTTTAAATCCATCCAAAACAACAGTTTCAAGAAGAAAAATAAAAGTCAGAAATGGTGGTAATAAAATTGAAATGATACAATTGCTGTTGATAAATGGAAATTGGTAATAATCAAAAACAAAACATACCACATTTTGGATTGCCGATCAGGAGATCAAGCAAACGGTCCACAATGTTGACGAATGCAACATTTGGTTTGCCATTCGAATCTTGCACGTTTTTACAAGGCAATTTCCGGTTTTCAGAGTAAAAAGTATTGCTGGATGAATGAAGGATTACAATTCCAGTGAGTGCTCTAAGCTTTTCTAAATGTCGGTCATCTTGCTTTTAAAAGGGTTTTAGTGTCATTGTGACCTTATTATACAGATACAGCGTGTCCCAGTTGGGCAGTAGTTCTCTTGAATGGCCCCAACTCTTCTTTGCATTGTAAACACGGTATTGGGAACATGTTGTGTCGAGTGCAGCATCACTTTCCCTCACACAAGCACATTTATTTTTCTTACTGGTGATGCCATTGGGAAAAAACTCACCTTGCCTATTCTGTTGACTCTTATTACACAAACTGGTGGCTGCTGCATCTCTCTTCCCATGGGGCTTTAGCCTCTTGCACTAGTGAGTCCAGGAGTAGACTGGAACCAAAAGAAATAGTTTCCAAAGTGGCCCCATGTTGCACATTTTCAGCAAGCCCAACGTTTTCTGGGCGGAACATTTGGAAATAAAATAGGCTACCACACAAAAGAGGGCCAGGGTGCAGAGGCCTTCGCTATAGGTCAGCCCACCCCCATTGAGTCCTTCTTGAGTTCTCGCAGACCTACTTACTTCTTGCTCTGACGTTTGCCGCTCATTGACAGCATCCCTTGGCGGGATAATCATGGGAGTGGACAGTATGACGCCCCCTCCTGTTGCCAGGATTTAATGTTCATACTCACAGTCGCAACAAAGGGCATCACGTCCACCCGCGGGCCGTATTAGAATAAGCATGTTCTATATTGCTCTTCTGGATGGATTGTTGCCTGTGTTTGAAAATGTTTATTTTGATTTTCCAAACAGTTTATTTAAAAAAGCGACTGCAGTGCATTTTCTTACACGCTTGGACCCTGTGACCCTGAGGGGATTTTCCTCCCGAAGTTATATTGAAATGAAATACATGGAAAATATGTTCTCATCATTTTATGTTGAATGACTCATATCCGTCTGGGTTTTCTTAGAAAATATGCATACTGCATGATTGCACAGTAGGCCTTTTACTAATTAGGCGTGCTGCTTCTCTCACAGGGCACACATTTTCGATAGAACGGTAATAAACAGGAACAAGATACATGAACTTCTGTTCATTATAGCTATACTTTAATAAATAATCTTTTATAACTAGCTTAATACCGGAGACCAGTCTCTAAGCGTGGGGCTGGGATTCCGACCTGTTTCGCTGTTGCCCCTGAGCCATCATCCTGGCACATTCATGAAATTATTGTGTTTTTTATGCATGCAATTTGAATACACCCTTAAATGCATATACTGTTGTCTTTTAAGCCACCAACTTGTCACTTGAAAGCACGGCCTCTTAACTGAAATCATCTTAAGGCAGAGACTCCCAGAGGGACCAGAGAACATTGGGGGCACCCTAACCCTACGGGGCCAAGGGGTTTTCAGGGAGAGATGTAGGATTTGCATCCTTGATGAGCCCATGGATGTGGATTCATCATGGCAAAAGTTGTGTTTGTCAGTTATAACAAATAGAAACATGTAGGAGCCTTTCATCAGAAGTGCAGTTTTGGAATTTCAACCACACACCTCCCATCTACATGACTGAGATACAAGCAATCCCTACTCAAGACACATTTCTGTACTAACAGGCACGAATTGACCAAGCTGACAACTCTTATGGGATCCTTTTAGAAAATGCAGGAAGCTGGCAACCCAAACGAAATTCACATGTACCCCAACACCATGACAAATGCTCAGCAATGTTCTAATATCCTGCTTGATTCACAAAGCCGACATATTGTGACCCTACTTCCCCACATCTGAAATATTATCAGAAGTTAAAGACGTCCCTTAGATCACCGTGGTACTAGCTAATTCAGGAATAGAAATGCATTGCCAAGCTTCTCACAGCTCTTAAACAAACATTGCCGCCTACAGACATGTGTAGTGTTAGCAGAGCCAACCTCATCTTGCCAGGTCCTGGCTTTGCTCATCACAGCCCTCCCTCATCAACTTCTCGATCACTTCTAGAAAGGCAAAAGTGATGTAATTATGCTCATCTTTAAGAAAGGAAACTAGGGCAAGGATCAAATGGGGCAGAGTGGGTGCTGCTGGGGCTCCCTAAAGTCTATGGTAGTCCCAGAGTATCATGCTGTGAGAAGGCAAGGCCTTTATCCCTAAAGCATGCATCTCTAATGCGTACATGGCAGCTTCAGGCTTTAGAAAGAAAGGAATGTCTTCTTTTCTGCCTTAATTATGGCGATGATCCCCACCAAGAATCCCTTAGATGCAGGGATCATCATCCTCACATCCTGGGCGCGAGGGTGATGATCACTGCAAAGGCATGCCTCGCGGGGGTCAGTGCCACAATTAAGGAAGAAAAGGCCAGGCTGCGAGAAGTAGATTCAGGCTTTAGAAAAAAAGCCTTGGCTTCTAACAGCCTTGTCATTTCTTCCTTAGTTTTGTGATGCTAGAAACCCACATCCTCCTCTTTGACTCAAGACACATGTAAGATTCAGATACATTGTACTTCATTTGCTTAAGTACAGCCTAGGGTACAAAACTCATAAGCGTAAACTCAATGCCGTCCTCGTCATAGCTCAAACATCCCCTGAGGTGTTCTATAAGTATCCTATTACGCAGCTGCTTCACATCCAGGGACGTCATTTCACCAAAATGTCAGGGCTAGTGGAAATAACATCACACAACCCTTGACCTCTGATGACATCACAGGAAGTGATGTAATTTGACTGTCGAGAGGTAGCTGAATACATGATCTATAGAGCCCACCCCTCACCTCTGTCATATTGGAAGAACAGCAAGAGAACACTATGTTTGACACCTGGTATCATCCCAATACCACAATGAAGGTATGAGAGATGTTATGCACTGAGACAACTGTATCGAATGTACCTTTGCACTGATGTGGTAGACATGAGCCTGCAGACACCACTGGATATAGAAGAACTACAGAAAAGGCTGACAAGTGTGAAGTGATGCTATGAAGAAGAGAAGATGGTGGACGCAGTAAACCTGATATACGGAGATCTAGAGAATGACGGTGTGACTAAAGTGATTAAGTAAACATTTATGAGAAGATGAAGAAACCCATAGACACATAGAAGATAAGTAACAAGATGTAGTAGATGTATGTACGCAGAAGCGCAAGGTAGACAAGACAATGTAGAAGCTTGCTAATGTAGGAAATATAACAGGAGTAAAGCAGACAAATTGAGTAAATGGACATCAGCATTATATAATAGTAAGCGAGAAGCCTCGATAGGAGAAAGACCAAGGCCGCAGAGCTGACAGGAACTGGAATACAGATTTTTGCAAGAACAAAGGATATTTGCTTGGCCCAGAATCAAGCGTGCTGCAGCAAGAAGCAACCGCAAGGCACGAAAGGAGTTGAAGAGAATACGCCATGTTCGTAAGACATATTTCTCTTAGAAAAAGTAAAGGAGTGAATAATCGAGAGTGCCAAGTATTGAGCAAACAAAGATGCAGAAAGCACATGGACAATTGAGCAACCATATCTACAGAGGCTGAGGAGGGTAATAGCACCCAATATAATTGAATCAAAAAGCAGTAAATAAAAATGTGAAATGTATTACATATACATCTAGCCAAACTGAGGTTTTGTTTAACACATAAACAAAACATTTACATAAAAAAGGATTGTCAATACAAATATAAAATTAATGTACACTACTAGAACACATCATTCAATGCATCTTAAAATTGCCACAATCTTTAAGTAAAATACAACCATAAAATAGATAAGATTAATATCATTACCTCTCATAAAAATCATTCATAGGTCAACAATATTCATCATGTCAATTGCATTATTATAAGATTTAAAATATTTATAGCAGTAAATAAAAAGACAGAATGGACAAAATCATGGTCTCCTCACACGTGGTACAAGACCAGAAGACAAGCCATATTTATAAAAGCTCCAGACGAAGGTAGCAATGCACCTTCACTCCCTTTAAAGTTCAGAGGAAGAGAACAGTCAGCAAGGTCAACTACAGAGAAGAAGCCCTGGCGTAGGACCTAACATGATAAGAGATGGTAGGCTAATTAGCTAAGGAGGGCAGTTGTCTGATGTTGTTCCCTTGCACCTGTGTTTTGTTGCTTACTTGCTGATAACGAGCCGAATGTCCAAGTTTGGAGGAGAGTGCCAATCAATCATGAGGGCCTATGTAATGGTGGACCATACACTGTTGCAAAAGCCTATCCGCTGCTGTTATTATGCTATCAATCAGTATTTTATGTAGTTAGAGGTTGGTCAAGGCATGCCCACCAGATAAGGGGCAGCCAATGATGATACTAACACTTATATGAACTATATGAATATATGCTCCCTAACTAATCCCGCTGCACGATAGGTTTTTACTGTTTTCCACATATGATGACATTGTAGCTGATGTAAGTCAAGGTATAAAGACTTTTACATAATTGAAATGTGTTGAGAGTCTGTGAGCTGCAATCTTTTATTTTATTTTTTTAATTATTTGATTTAGTTGATAAATCAACTTTTCAAATACAAATTATTTATATTCAACATTGATTTGTAACAAATTAATACATAGAATCATAAAAAACATAGAATCACATAGTTAACAATAAAAGGGAAAATGTAATTTCCTTCTTGACAATATTCAAAACTAAAATACATTAAATCCACCAAATATTATATAATCAACATAATCTATTATTACATATTAAGGCGAGCTAAAAAAAAACAAAGTTTTGTGATTATTAGCATAATCTGAAGATTTACCGAATACAACTTGAGTATTCCTTCAAGATGTGTGTTCTGATGGTAATACACTGTCTAGAGATTGGGTTATAGCTTTCATGACTACCATTCTCTCTGTATAAAACAACAAACACCAGATTTTCGCATCACATTCATTATTGTATAGGCAGAATAAATTCTTAAAATATAGCGTTCTTTGAGCAATCAATTTAGGACATAATACCAATAAATGCTGTAATGTCTCTTTTTCAGAAATCACATTACAAAAGCGACAGTAATTCAGAGAGGATAGTACGGCCTTCCGTTGTGCTAGAATTCCCCTTGTGGGCCAGAGATTTAGCCTGAATCTTAAGAATTTGTACCTTATGGTTCTAGAAGGGCACTTCACTAATTAAGGCGCCATACACCGCAGCCTTTCATAACCAAATTGATAGGTATCAAAATCCTTCAAATTCATGCAATTCGATCTATTTTTTAGCCAGTCCCATTGGTATAGTTTCGCTTTCGCACGTGAAGGGTTTTCCAACAATAAGGTTTTGGTTACACCAGCTTCAGCCATGCCATCTACCACACACTTACCCCACCCCATGGGAAAACAATTAGAAGATGATATAAGCTGCTGCACTATCACACTCAAAATATTGTTGGCGTCTGTTCCTAGTAAACACTTACGAAATAAATTGCACATTCACCAAAGTAAGTGTGCTGCTAATGAAACCAAACCCAACTCATGGCGGAGGATCGGCATTGGCGTACATTTCGGTAACTTTAGAATTGTTTTCCAGAACCGTGCCTCTAAAGTATTCCACATATTAGTTTGGACATTTGGCATAGTTTCTGCTCCATACAATAGCACAGGGATGACGTTTTGTTCATAGAACAGTAGCACGTGTTTATAGGTAAATTTGCCAAATTTAAAAACTAGAATCTTTGCCTGTGAGATTAGAACATTCATTTTGTTTTCAAGGTTTGACATATATGTCATGTTCATTAATTTGTTATACACAGTTAAACCAAGATATTTTTATTCCAATACATTTTTAAGAGCTACATTTTGTCATGTGCAAAAATGATTACTTTGCTTCCGTTTTCTTGAATTTTTGCAAACTAGAACCTGTGATTTTTCAAGGTTAGTTTCTAAATTATTTACTTGAACAAAGCCAGCCAATGCGTTCAACAAATTCTAAAGCCCTCTCGGAGTTTGTGATAAAAGAATCAGATCATCAGCATAGAGCATCCACGCTATGCGTTTATTTCCCAATTTTGGAGGATCTGATATAACCATGAGAAAGGAAACCCCCATGTCAAGTATAAACAGATTAAATAATATCGAGGCCATTATGCATCCTTGTTTAAGGCCATGTAAGGTGTTAAGGGCTGTCGATAATATGCCTTCATAAGACAATCTTACTTGCATGGTAGTGCCAGTATGGAGTTGTTTAATTAAGGCCAGTAATGATAGGGGAAAGCCATATGCCTCTAATTTGGCATATAATAGATTCCTATCCACTGAATCAAAGGTCATACGAAAGTCAATGAATGCAAGGTATAAGGGTTGGTTTCAAGTGGCACTTTGTGACTGGATCATTTTGAGGGCAATCATATATGGGGCAGTTCGCATCCCACTAACAAAACCCGCTTGGAAAGGATCTCTCTTCATGTTGTTTGCTGTCCAGTTGTTTAGCTATTTTAGGATGATGCGTCTATATATTTTCCCGGGGGCATCCAACAATGATATTGGACGATAACTATCCGGATTTGCTCTGTCACCCTTTTTGTAGACTGGTATCGTGATCAATCATTTCCAAAATTTAGGAATTGTTTGGGAGAATAGTATATCATCAAACATAATCATTAGGATGTCAGCCCAGATTTCGGGAAACTGTTTCAGAATTGAATTAGAAAGTCCGTCCGGCCCCGGAGCTCTTGAGTGACTGATTTTGTGCATATAGTAATGTATGTCCTCACGATCATACTCGAGGCTAAAATGGGATTTCCCTGATTGACTTCCATATGCTTTAGCAGAGTCTGGTAGACTGTATATTTTTTGATAGTAGTCAATCCACTATTGTTCTTTAATGGGATTCGCTTGTACTGCTATCTGGCTTCCAGCTGTTGTTCGTTTAATTATGGCCCATATTTGGGAAGCATTTTTATTAGCCAATTTCCTCAGAATATTGCTGCCATCTTCTTGATACAGCCTGGACTTTATGCCTTTAATCCAGTTCTTATAATTTGTTTTAATGTGTGTTAATGCCTTCTCTCTGCTATCAACAGGTAGTCTTAGGGCTTCCCACTTACGCTGTCTCACCATCGTTTTCATTTTATTCACTTCATGATTTTAGGGGGTATTTGTTTTGACTTCAACTGGACAGAATTAGGTTGGAATAATTGCATCATTTCCGGATACACCACACAGGATTTATGTTCCTCATGTTTAACATACAGGGCCTCAGAAGCATAATGTGTCTTAAAGGCTTCCAATGTTGGCGCAGACCATATTAGCCTATTTCGTGCTAACCGGGTGTTAACAGTTAACCTCCCTAAATGAGCTTTACGTGGAGCTGACTCCTTCAAACTTTTGTGTACCCAGGAGAGATTCAACATATTATGATCACTTAGATCACAATGCAAGACTTGAAAGGACAATATTTGAGAAAACAAAACCACATCAACATATATAAAGTCAATAATGGCTGAGCTAGACCCTCTGTGCCACGTTGCTTTGGGAGGAGAGTCTGATGACAGGGATCCATTTAGCACGAACAGATTTCTGAATTTGATTAGTTTATTCCATTTTAGTAGTCTCGTTTGCTCTAAAAATCGATCTGAGTCAAGACAATGTAGACTAAGGTCCCCTGCTAGTATTATGTGGCAAAATTTATTTTCTTGGGCTACTAAATCCAGTGCTTCAGTCTTGGATTCCAGAAACCTGTCATCACTCACCCCATCCGGATCTCAGTAGACATTTATTATTGCATATACAGTTTGGTTCTTCCGCAATTTAATCATTTGAAGGAATGAGTTTGGAGAGAACCAATTTTAAGAAATTAATTGAAGACTCTGTTTGATGACAATAAGCATACCAGAGGTGGGTCTCCCAAATTTGGCCTTTTTAGCTGGAACTAAAAGGATGTCATAGTTGTTCCAGAAAGGTGAAGTCAACAGCCAAGTTTCTTGCAATACAATGATATCATATTTTACCAGTGTAGATTCCTTATTATTGATCAAATGCTTGAACCCTCTGGAGTTCCAGCTGACTAGGGACAGAGTACTAAGGTTTACAAATTCTAGCTAATTCTGTACTTTTGTTGAGCCACATTTACAGTGAATATTCAATGCTGCTTGATGTTTACTACCGTCATTCAACAAAAAGGTCACTTGAGGGGATTGGACAGATACTTGACTCTCTGCATATGTAGGTCCTGTTAATATAACAAAGTCTAGTTCAAAGAGTTGTGACCTGACAGCCCAAATGGTGTTAAGTACCACTCTAGAGTTCAACCATAGAATAACAGATGTTCTTTTCGGCAGGTCCACAAATTCAACCAGTTCCAGGTCAATTGTTCCGATGTCATCAAGGGCAGGAATTTCACTAAAAATTTAAAGTACTGAGGAGCGATTCAAACTGTATTGGGTGCATGGCAACGGGTGACACGTCAATGTGAGAGAATGGATAGCTAGCCTTTAGATTGGTTTAGTCGTTGGTTTAGTGTGATGCTTCGCTGTATTCAGAACCTGTTTGTCTTGTTCATTTGTGGGAGATGTCTCTTCCAGAATTTGAGATTGAGTTGTTTTAATTAAGTGTTTGAGATCAAGGTTTGATATAAGCTGGCCTGTTGCAGCTTTAGAATTGGATTCCACCACTTCCTTACTTAGTGCTTGGGAGGATTCCTTATCAAATAAAGAGATAAAGAGACATTACGTAGAATGGACTTGGGTTCCTGATTTAATTGAAGCCCTTTGGATTCTTGATCATTTATAGTAGTGTGTAGGTTCAGGCTCTCTTTATCATATGGAGAGAATCTGAGAGCTTTTTGTGTGGGGAGAGCAGCCATATAGGCATCCATTGCATGTCGTATTTCACTCCTACGCAATGCCAGAGGGACAATCTCATTACTTGGTCGCACTAAATCAATAGATGATGATATGCTCTTATCGGGAGTAACCGTAACGGCAGCTACCAATTCATCCAGTGGTTGGTATTCTTGGACCCGATTCTCATTTTTGGAAGAGACCGATTGCTTCTTTAAAGAGGCTTGCAGCATGTATTTTTTTTAAATGGCTTTGGAAGCTGTCGCAGCAGCTGGTTTCGGTTTGGACACATTTTTGCTAAATTGTTTCGATTGTGAGGAAGAAATGCCTTTGATGTTTTTGACATTCTGGGACTTTTTACCCCGATCTGCTTTTTTCTTGTTTGAATTGACTTTCAGACCCGACGACTGGTCACTAGGCCCTGAGAACAAGGCATAGTTTGTTTTGGTTTTTGGCATTGGTAAAGAGTGTTTTTCTATGGAGGTTCCTATAGGGGCTTGTGTGAGAGGTTGAGCATTCTGACCCTGTTGTTCAACAATTGGTGTTGAAATAAGTGGAACTGTCAGAGCATCTGATTTTAATTTATTATTTCTGAGCACACCCACTTGTATGGATGTTAAGGAGTTTTTCACAGTTGTTGCCTGTGAGGGCAATTCCATTCCTTCAGGAGATCGAAGTCCTATTTGGCATGTGTGTTGCCAAGTCAAAATTTCCTCTAGTTGTATGGCTTGGTAAGCAGGTCTTGCATTTAAGGTTTCAAACAAGTTTGCCAAAGATTGAATCGCTAGATTCATCGCAGTAAGTGCTATTTCCGTTAGGCCATTTGATGGATTTATTTTTTCCGACTCAGTTGGAGGGGAAGTGAAAGATTTTGCTGGGGGAGAAAGGGAGGGAAGCTTAGGAGATGGAACATTAGGCTTCATTCTGCGGGGAGTTGGAGCAGCAAAGGATAGTTCCTTAACGGATTGGGAATCACTAGAATTCAAAACATGTCTGGTGACTTGGACAAATTCTCAGGCAATATGTGCGAAGAGAAGCCAGAAGCGTCTGGGTCTAAATCAATGACGACCGGCTCCTCAGGCACACTCGAGCCGGAATTATTGACAGAGACAACAGCAGCTCCAGTTAGAACACTGCGAAGAAGTGCACTATCAGTAAGCGATACATTTTCTTTCACGAAAATCACAGATACAGAGTCATTTACAATTGGTTTCACATTCACCTAATCAGTAATACCGACATGCTCTACTATATTCTGTTTGCCCTTGACATCCAATGTGTTAGCTGAGTGGTTGTCTGGCAAATATACTCCGCCAGTTCTTAATGCAGAAAATACAGAATCCTTTTTCCTTTGTATTTTGGCGGGTGTATTATTTTCCTGAAAAAAGGAACGAATGTCAGTGTTCTTCAATTCATTTTTCCGGAGGGCCGACTTAGTCTGAGCGTTTGTTAACAATGGAGTGGAGGAAGAGTGGACACGTTTAAGGGGCTGCTCCTGTGAGGTAAATGATATGCCATTCGTGGTATTCTTTTGAATTGCCGTCCGGGACGGCATGCCTGATTTCAAGGAGGCAATATTTCACTTCATTTTGTGTGTGCCTTTTAGACACACACCTTAACAAATATAGCAAAGGGCAAACGCCGGAAAGCACCGCTCAGAACCGCAAACGCGCGGGAAAGCGGGCAAGCAGTACTTTCTCGGTACTTGTTCCGGTTTGCGCGCGTGGTGCACGTGCCTCCAAACCTTTATAGCCGCGCCTGCAGGGGTTAGGCAGCAAAGCCTGTAAATAAATAAAAAGGGGTAAATACTAACTCCTTATTGGCGTTAGTACAGTTTTTGATATATCAGAATAATTTTCTCCTTCTTGTAAAGGTAGTCCACGAAAACAAAGTCCACAGCAAAGAAAGTAAACAGATCCAGGCAGAGTCTCGCGGCCAAACGGTACTTTCTCGGTACTTTCTCGGTACTTGCTCTGGTGCGGTGTGAGCTACAATCTGTTTGTTCGGCAGATTTCCCTACTTTATTGAACTTGGAATAAAGTTGTATTTGACCATATTCTTTGAGTCTGTCAGGTTATTTCGGCCTGAGATAATTTATTTGGTAATCCCATTTGTCACTTGGAATGCTCCAGGTGCTATTGCACATTTTGGTAGCGGTGCGGATGGTTCGCTTCCAGATTTTTGACGACTTCCGCCTTTGCCAGAAGATTGCAGAGTTTCCTGTGGAGAACGGGGAAAACACTTGTGTAAGACGAAACGGTTGGCAGGTGCCTCTTTGAAGAAATTTCTGTCCGTTCCCCACAGGTGCCCCCACGGACTGAAGGCAAACTGGTAGATTGGGGAAGAGTCAATACTGTAGTCCTTGAACTGAACAACGGATGTAAGAAGAACATCGAAAGTGGCAAATAAAAGGGGAGGGATTGTAATGCATGTGTAAATATATAGTGGGGAAATGGTAATGGGATCTGTTCAACAGAGATCGATTACCTTGAATCCTATTCTCAAGGAGATAGAAGCGAACACATCACACTCCAAGTGGGTTATTTTTAAGGGATTCCTGAGGTAAGGCCGATATGGCGGATGCATTTCAGACTCCAAAATATGGGTACAATGGAGATGAGATACTTTTACTAGAGGAAGTAAGGAAAGATGATCATAGAAATTATTACACACATTTGGTTGAGTTTAAGAATATGTCAGTATAATTGTGATAAAATAGGTTGCAAACTGAAAATATAGAACAATATTAATCATTTGACTGTTTATCAGACCTTAAAAAACAAGCGATTGGTGGCAATCAGTTGAGAAAAAATATAGCAAAATAAGATTTTTAGATTGTCAATAATAAAATAAGTAGGACAATGAGAATCAATAGAATTATAATGAAGGAGGAAAACAAATATTATTGTGTAGGCTTGTTTAAAGAATTGTTTTTGGGAAATGGGTGGCGATTGGTGGTGCTTGCTCGAATTGATTGTTGTGATATAATTAATTAAAGTAATAGCAGAAAAAAAGGTCTGGTAAGTATTGACAGTTAAAAACGACTTGTCATGATGGAGGACAATTGTCTTCCACACCTGTGCAGAACATTACTCAGGTATACACATAAGATTAGGAAATACTATGCTGAATGGGTAAGAGGCACGGCTGACAAAATGTTCATGCCTTGGCCTCAAAAGGATTCCCTATCAAGAACATTATTGCAACACATGACGTTCCCAGGGAAGAAGTTACAAGAAAGGGTAACTGTTTTAGAGCTATGAAGAGAAGAGCGAGAGAGAAGACCCACCCGAAAAAGAGTGGATGCTTAAACAGCATGAAGGGGAGGGTGCAGCACCCTCGGCTCCTCTTTCTCCTTCTGAAGACAACAGTGAAGCCACTGAGAAACAGGGATTCTATTCCCTAAAGGAGTTAAAAGCAGCAGCAGGATATATGAATCCGATATATGCACCCACCTTACAGTATTTGAGATATTGCAGAAGAAAGTAAGATTAAAGAACACAAATATATGTACAGATGCAATAAAAGTGAGTGTAACGAGAGAAGAGACAAATTGATAGAGATAGAAGAAGAGACCAAGAGAAAAAAAGGAGAGAAAGATAAAGCCAGTGAAGTGACAATTATACAGAGTGAGTGGATGAGAAGACAAATATGACTTAAATTAGACGGAAAGGATATCGACGAAGTTAAAGAAAGAGAAGAACGAGAGGAAAAAGAACGAGAAAGGGCATACAAAGATGAGAACGAAAAAGAGAGGAAGCGAAAGGAAGAACATAGAAGGTAGACACAGAGATTGAAAGAAATAAGGTTGCAGAGAGCGCGAAAGGAAGAAGAGTAGAGGGAGATGAGAAGATGGGAAGAGCAAGAGAAAAAGGAAATGAGAAGGAGTAGGGGACAAAGGGGTGACAAAATAGATCACATCGTTAATAGATGTGTATTACCAGTTGAAGAGCGAGAACGATGGGAAGAAGAGAGAAGGTTGCAACAGCCCCGTAGGGAGCTGCACAAGATACCTAGAGTACTAACATGGGGTGATGAGCATGAGGCAGAAGGCGTAGGGAAAAGGATCGGAAATTATATAGACAGACAAAGAAAAAAGATGGTTATGAGACCAGAGGGAATATCGAAGGATCTCCACCGAGAGAAAAAAGAGGTATATTGGATGATGTAATGATGGACAAGCATAGAATGCTGTCCCTAAACAGACAAGATCTTGATGATGAGGGAAGGGACAAAAGCCATCCCAGTTAGGGTATAATGATGTCAGACGAAGATAGGCAAAAAATGAGAGAGCGTGAGAAGAGGACGTGTGTGTCTCTTCGATAGATCCAGATGTAGGAAAAGGGGTAAAGGGGTCAGATTTAGGAGAAGTAGAAGCAAAAAACACCAGAACCTTTATCATATCCTGAAAGACCACAAGGATGGGTGCATATTGTAGGGTAAATGTCCCCGCCTTATGCAAGTATATTACGGTCATTAGCAGGGCGAAGATGAGCAGGCAAAACTAGCCCCATCTGGAAGACAAGAAGGGTAGGTGGATTCGATTGTAGAACAGGATTCACACAATTCCCGTTATTAGAGAAAGGGGGAGGATGACCACAAAATATATATCGTGGCCACAGATGGATAAAGATAATTTAAAATGCAAGTTACATAGTTTGACCGCAGGAGTGGGTACGTGGATTTTTGAGTTAGAAAGAATGACAGCGGGAATGACATTAGTGGTGGGTGACGTAAAAGGCCTACTAGCAGCTATCCTATGGGAGATGTGATATTGATATGATAGGTTATTTATAACGCGCTTAATACCCAGAGGTTTCTAAACGCGGACCCGGAGATCGAACCTGTGTTGCTCCGTGTCGTCTTGCTTCCAAGGCGAGCACGTTGCCGCTGAGCTATCCTCCTGAGACAGTTGGAGAGAGCTGATGACATTTGGCGACAAGCAGGATATGCAAGTGTGACAGCACAAAACATGACACACAATGGAGCGCCATTTCATAATTTCAGAGCAGATGTATGTAGGGCACTTAGAGTTCAGTATCTTCATACCTCAGATATGGGTGCGATTATGACACGGAAAATGGGTGAGAACGAAGATCCTGTTGCTTAGGAGATTCAAGAACGTTGGCCTTTTGAGACAAGAGAACAGTGGGATTAAACAGTAGCATTATTTTATCATGTTTTATGTCAGGAACGGCCCGAGCCAGTGCAAAGGCAGATGAAAAAAACAGGTAGGGATGGAAGCAAAGCCATGGACAGAAATACAGTTGACTATTGTACATCATTGTTGATTGTTACAAGGAAGAATAAGAAAAAAGCAGAGAATAGGAAGTTTGAGGAAGCAAAGTCAGTTCAGAAAAAGTTATTTAAATTCACCCTGGAAGGAGCATATCAGGCTATACCCCTTGTGCTGGCAAATGTACATAGATATGCACCCACAACAGTAAACATGCAGTAGTAACTGACTAACCTGTTCATATGTAACAGCGTGTGGCAAACAATATGCTTCCCAGTAACTCTTGCTCTGTGCTCTACCTCGATAAAAAGAAGAGAGCAATAAAGGGCACAGGGAAAACCTGTAGGGAAAAAAAAAACCTGACGAGATGGTTGTGGGAAGTCTTCTGTGGTTGTTTCAGTATCTTATGTAACTGCAGCCTGGGTATTCTGCCTGCTTATCAGAAGATCTGGATGCGATGTAAGTATGGATGTCTGGCAGAGTTGCAGGATGAAGGAAGATGCCGTGCTGTAGGGGCAACAGGAGAAAGGATGTTATTTGCACTAAATGGTGAGCTATATCTGGGTAAGAGCGCGAAGCACCACATACCAGTTTGAGGGTTTAGGAGAGCCTGGGCAAAGGCTGCACAATATCTACGCAACAGACAGTACCAGGGCGAGGGACCTGGGATGCATTGAATGATCCTTGAAGTCGGAAGCGACCGTGGTAGGCGGTGCGGCTTGACTTCCTTCCTCCCTCCCTCCCTCTGTAGGGTGCTCCGCCGCGACGTGTTGAATCTGGCAGCGAGGTTGGTTCCCCAACGCTGCTGGGAGCGGTGCCTTCACTTTCACCTTGCAGACCAGCCTTGACCTATCTCAGCTGGGAACCCCTCGGGCTGCGGCTCCTTCTGCTGACGGCTTCTGTCGACGGCTTCCTGTTTGGATGGTGAACGGATGGTGAACCGACGGCGGATTGTGATGGGCAGGTACCTGGATTCGGTGCATGCCTTGAGCATTTCTGTCTTCCTCAGTCTTTCTCTGCTACCCGTACAAATGCATAAGCATTTCCCGGCTTGGTGCCGGAATTCTGATAAGTTGCTTAAGGCATGTTTTCTTATAAGTGCACATCTACGGCTCGGTACTTGGAGCTGGGTAGTTTCTCTTTCTCCTTGTTTTTTTCTGTGCTTTATAAGTCATGCCGGTCACCAGGCTACTGTCCGGGGTAGAGACAGGAACAGGCACAAATAAGGGGAATGTTTTGCCCATTGGAGGGGATATAAGCTCAATACAGGGACAGGGTCCTGCTAGCCCCCTGCCCATGGTATTGGGCGGAATGGTGCTACCGATCCAATTAATAGCACGCACAACCCGTAGGAGTAACAACTGTTCGTCTGACATTTTAGCAATGAGTGCTAAGCGCAGATTGAAGCTGCAACAGGAACAGCTTACTTGCTCTGAACTCCCAAATATCAGTAAAGATTTCCAGAATTAGTAAATCTCGGAAGAACATGTCGTGGCCCCCCTGATATTAACCCCTAGGCTTATACAGCCCTCGATAGCCAAGACCCTGGAGCCCTGGCGTACTCTACAAGAACAGTGGATGCGGAAGCTTGGGCCTGTTCGAATATTTTGGATTTCCAGAGATGGGTTGCATTGGTGGGTTCAAATGGTTTCTTTTCAAACTTGCTTGACCCAGGGAAGTCCAACATGGAAATAGTTAATAAGGAAAATTCCACAAAAACTCCTCCCTCCTCCAAGAATCACCAGCTAAAGGGCTGTCAAACAGACCCTATTGAGTCCAGTCATACAGGTATGCCTCTGCAGGTGAAGACTTTCCATACAGCAATTGGCCAAGGGGAAAACACCTCACAAGCGGTCCCTATGCCGATGAATAAGTCTGTTCTGCCAGTCGCTTCCCCATATGACAAGGACCTTAGACTAAGGAAAGCTAAAATGGCAGTATCACAGATCCCATCCTAAGGAATTTTATTTGGGATCCGCGAAATGTGTTTATCACTAATGTTCCCAAGCCCAATCAGCACGAATCTAGGGAAGTCCTGAAAAATAAAATCTTGGCATGGGCTAATTCCAAATTAGGGACTAATTGTGTAAGAACACAAGACCTAAAAGTGCTGCGTAGAATTCAAATCACGAACTGGTGTTTGAGCGAAAACACTGACTGCATCATTTTGGGATGTGGGTTTAGCAGTTTACCGACATACTTAAATAGAATCTCTCTTTCACAACAAGTATGCTTATCCACGGCCCTGAGAATTGTACTGAATTGAACTAGCTGGTTATTTGTACTGTTTTTTTAGTCGGACTATACCCCCATGGCCATACTGTTCTTCACCTATCCTCCCCAGTTAGGTTGGTGCTATTATCCACTGTAATGTAGTTTTTGTTCCATGTTTTGGTTGTTTGTCTTTTTCTTCTTTTGGTGCCTTTATTAGATGTATGTTTTTGTTATGCGCCTTGATGCCTAAGGGCTTTAGCGCTATATAAATATCCAAATAAATAAATAAATAACAATATACAATGGAATGTGAATATAGGAGCCCCACAAACACCTACAAACACCTACACCAAGGATAGAGAGTGTGACAGTGGGGGGAGGAAATCCTTTTACGGGTACAGGGATAAATATATATCCACAATAGGACAGCCCACAGAATGACCTGATGTGTTCAGCACTATCAGTGACACCATACCACCAAGAGGAACCGAGGATCAGGGTAACAATAGGAGGCAGGACATTTTTGCTTCTTGTGGACACAGGAGCGACTTGTTCTTGTGTTCGAGAGGGAAAGTATCCAATGTCTGGCATCACCATGAATGCACAGGGATTCTCTGGAACTATGAGTTTGGCTCCTTTTACTGATGAATTACCAATTTCAATAGGCGAACATGACGTGTGAATGTGTCATGGTCACCTGCCCTAGGACACAGACACCACACCATCAGGAGATGGGGGCAATGGGTCACATAACCCATTCTCACCCCTTCGGGACGCATCAACATAGGTGGGCTGGCTGGACTCAATCCTGGCGCCTTTGGCACCAGGCTCATGTAATAATATAAATGTGAATGCTTCATTATGGCCCCAGAGCGCTTTATTGTACAAGACTTTCCATGTGCTTTTACTTCAGGAGCAGTTCCATGTGCAGAATATTTGGACGTGACTCCCAAGGCTGGGCTGCACGTGCAGAATTCTAGGAGTGGCACGGTGTGGCAGGCAAGCCAGGACTAGAGAGTAGGCGTGGCCTCAGGAACTCAGCTATTTAAGCTGTTCCATCCCCTAGGCTAGCACTTCAAGTTAATTTGCACTCGCGTGCAACGTATCGCTCACCGCTGCCTGAGTTGACAGACTTACCTCTTGGATCCATCATCTTACCTGGGTGGGTACCGCTTGGAGACCGGCGTCCACCCTACCATCTGCAGATTCATTTTTTGGAACTCTGCGATCCTGATCTCAATACCACCACACACCGTGCTCTTCGTTCACGAAGCCTATTCCTGTGGAAGAAACAGAAGACAAGTTTAGAACATTATTCAACATTCCATTTAGGGTCACGCCTCAGTCAATCCTCTCGCGCATCCCTAAGGACAACTTACCTGTTGCCAGACCATCGTAGAGCTATCTTCATTCCCTCTGGATTATGCCCCGTGCTTTGCAGCTACAGGAGGGTCCACATCCTCACCTATATGGGGAAAAAGCAAAATAGAGACATTACTTACGGAGCAAGCAACAATACTGGAACAAACAACACAAACACTATTAAAGCAGGCTGAAAGCCGACAGGCGAGAAGGGACAAAGAGAGAGAAACAGAACAACACTCACCTGAAGTGACGTGGACTAGTCGCAGCTGGACTGCGCTACCACATGCGAGGGACCAGTGAAGGAACTCGGACCTCTACATTTAAGCGCCCCTGCCAGAAGCAGCAGGACGGAGAGCTCACCATTAACAATCATCAGGTGAGCCTCTCAGGAACAGCGTGCTCTCACAAAAACCACAGCTGGGGAGGAAGAGTTTGGAGGGGGGTAAGTGACGCAGACTGATATACTTACGCCCCCTTATGTCCACGCAGGAGCAGCACCACCAATAGTCGCAGTCCACAGGATAATCACAGAGGGAGAAGCCAGACAAGGGTGACCTCAGTCAGGGAAGGCTGCAACCGTTCCCCAATGTCCTCGTAGAGACCAGGTGAGCGCAACAGAATGTGAAGCCTCTACGAATCTCTGCCTGGGCGTAATGGAAACTTCTGAGATGGACCAGTTGGCCCCATTAATGGGAGAGCTACGGGCTAAAGTTCATATCTCCAGACAGGAAACCAATGCCCTAAGGGGGGATCTCATTGTGAATCGAGAGCGAACTGATGACTTAGCAAGGCAGATGCTCCAAGCACAAGCTGGTCAGGTGCCATGACCGTGGGTTTGCCCATCCGGCTCCGCCTCCACAATTAACGCTAGTACAGGTGGTTCTTCCAGGGGCGGTTCCTCTGGCCCCGCCAAACATTTTACGGGCGACCCAAACAAATATGCCATATTCATGAATCAATGGCGACTTAATTTCCTGTGCAGACCTGGAGCATTCCCCAATGATCAAGCCAGAGTAGCGTTTGTACTTTCATACTTGGGAGAAAGTGCTGCGTACTGGTCAATACCCTTGGTAAACCAAGATGATCCTTTGCTTCAGGATTTTGGGGGTTTTCAGCACAAAATGGAGAAACTGTTTGCAGGGCGTACTCAAGGAAAGGCTCTGGACAACAAATTGTTGTTGCTTAGACAGGGTAATCAAGATTTACTAACCTACATCGCTTCTTTCAACCGTCTTATAGCTCAGACAAACTGGCCAGAAAAGAAGAGAACTATGCTCTTCTACCGGGGGCTACGTGGGGGACCTAAGGACGTTCTAGCCCAAGCGGTGAATCCCCAGGAAGGATGTGCAGAATACATCAACCTGACAGTGCAGCTCGATCACTAGTGGCAGGATCGGAAAAGGGATCGGTCGAGGTCCGAAGGGCGGTCAATCTATGTGCCACCCCCTGAGAATCAAACCAAATCACATGAACAATCAGAACCGATGCAAACCGGTAGGATGCGGAGCCCACTCTCAAAGGCAGAAAGGTAGAAAAGGAGACAGCAAGAGCTCGATTTATACTGTGGTAAAGCAGGCCACTTTCTTCGAGAATGTCCGTTGAAACCCCCCAGGAAAACAGTTGGAGCAACTGACAAAGGCGAAGAAGAAGAACAGGACTCGGGAAACTCCAACGCTCGGCAAGCATAGGGGTCCACTTGTCGAGCGGTAAAAAGGAACCTGTACAGACCTCATACTTTCATCGCAGTGTTCTTGGTAAACAGCAAACAGCCGTCAAAAATATATGCCTTCGAGGCATACATTGACAGTGGAGCTGTGGGAAATTACATTGACCAAGATCTGGCTACCCGGATAGGCCTTCTTTTTCAACAGAAGCAGGTATCGGAGAATGTCACAGCAGTGGATGGATCTCAGCTATCATCCGGCCCAGTGACGCATTACACCGAGACGGTCACACTTCTGTGTCAGGACGGCCACTGAGAGGACATTACCTTCGATCTCATCAGTGCTCCTCAGTTCCAGATGATATTAGGAATGCCCTGGCTAGAGACCCACAACCCTAAGATCGACTGGCATAAACAAGTTCTGACCTTTCCCTGTGAATGTGCCAATACCTGTTATGACAAAAGGATCCCATCAAAGGCTCCATCAACCCGAAATCAAAGAAGGGAACCACACTGGGCCTCACCGGCTCGCTGCCACCAGAATACCTGGATTACCAAGATGTCTTTCAGAAGGAGCAGGTGACCATCTGACCCCTGCACAGGCCGTATGACTGCCAAATTGATCTCGCACTCGGAGCCCAAATTCCCTGCAGTCGAATTTACGCTCTAACAGAGAAGGAAAACCAGCATCTAAGAACCTACCTTGATCAGTATTTAGCTAACGGCTTCATCTGTCCGTCCAAGTCCCCTGCCTCCTCACTTCTCTTTTTGGTGCCCAAAAAGGAGGGTGACTTGAGAACTTGTATTGACTACAGGGCACTTAACCAGATCACGGAAAAAAAAACATATCCGTTGCCACTGATCCCTGAACTCTTGGACCAAGTAAAACATGCACAGATTTATGCAAAATTGGACTTACGGTGGGGCCTACCACTTTGTCAGAGTAAAAAAAGGGGATGACTGGAAGACAGCCTTCCGCACTAAATGCGGCCTTTACGAATACCAGGTTATGCTCTTTGGGCTATGTAATGCCTCGCGGCGTTCCAATTTTTCATGAATGACATTCTCTGCGAACTATTGAACGTCTGCGCACTTGTCTATATTGATGACATCCTTATTTATTCAGCCACCAAGGAGGATCACGTCAATCATGTCCGGACAGTCTTAGAAAAACTTAGACAACATCAGTTATATGCCAAACTGGAGAAGTGTTGTTTTCATGTGACAGAGGTAGAATTCCTCTGGTTTATCCTCACACCATGGGGTGTACGCATGGACACACGCAAAGTAGATGCTATCCTCCATTGGCCCTCACCAACATTCACAAAAGGAGAACAAACTTTTATCATCGATTTATTCCCGGGTTCTCCCAAATCATCCACCCAATGACCTCCTTGCTACGAAAAAACAAACAATTCCTTTGGTCTACAGAGGCAGAGGAAGCCTTTCAGAAACTAAAACAAGCATTTACCACAGCACCAGTTTTATGACACCCTCGACCAGACCTACCATACGTGGTTGAAACCGATGCCTCCAACATTGCAATGGGAGCAGTTTTACCAAAACGAGACCCCGAAACATGACAGTTGGATCCTGTAGCATTTTGGCCTCGTAAGGTCACTGATAAAGAACTGCTAGCGATCAAAGCAGCTTTTAAAGCATGGAGACATTATCTTCTTGGAGCTAGACACACAGTCACTGTCATCACGGATCATCTTAATCTACAGTATCTAAAGACCGCTAAAGGGCAATCATCACGCCAACTCCGCTTGGCTCTCTTCTTTGCGGAATATGATTTCGTCATTACTTATATACCCAGAGTACGCAATGGAAAAGCGGATGCACTGTCACACATGAGTGAGGAAAAAGAGGCATTCACCACACCAAACCCGTGGCCATCTTTCCTGAAGGATCAATCCTAAGCACAATTGCCGCAACCACCTCTATAGATGACTTGAAATCTGATTTGCAACACCTCATGAATCCATCAGCGCAGCAAGACTGGCTATCAAAAGTAGGCCAATATACCATTGTGAATAACCTGCCATCCTTTCAAGGGCGACTGTATGTCCTGGACAAATAAAATGCAAAATCAAATCATAGCAAACTACCATGACTCATTAGTAGAAGGATATCCGGGAATAGCTAAAACGCAGGCTAAAGTAAAGAAAAGCTACTGGTGGCCAACTTGGAGGAAGGACATTACCCAGGTAATCGCAACCTGTAGGGTCTGCGCACAGCACAAGTCCCAAAAACAAAGTCCTGTAGGGCTTCTTCGTCCTTTGATGGTAGCCCCAGCACTTGGCATACGCTGTCAATGGACTTCATTACAGATCTTCCCCCCTGCAATGGATACACCACCATTCTGGTAATTGTGGATCTGTCCTCCAAAATGGCCCACTTCATTCCTCTGAGAGGACTCCCAACTGCTTCTGCTCTGGCTACCGTAATTTTAGAACAGATTGTTTGACTACACAGGTTTCCAGTACTAATATCGGATCGTGCAACTCCATTTGTTTCTGGATTCTGGAGAAGATGTTGCAAAATCGCCAAAATCGACCTTCGACTCAAAAGTCATCATCCCCAAACCGATGGCCAGACCGAACGGACCAACCAGATCCTGGTTTAAGATGTATGTTGCAACAATCCGAGGACACATGGAAGGACATACTCTGGTTAGTGGAATATGCATACAACGATTCCATCCACACCAGCACATGGCAATGTCCATTCTACACGGTGCACGGAAGACATCCACGGACATCCGTTTTTGACCCGCTCGAGGCATTGGAAATGCCAGCAGTAATGACCTTACACAAAACCATCACACAGGTTCTTAAGGAAGCAGCCGAACACCTGGCCAGAGCTAAAGAAAGACAGAAACAGTTTGTGGATTGACACTGAAGGAAGGCTCCAAACTACCTGGTCGGAGACAAAGTTTGGTTAGTGTCCAAAAACATTCCTCTGAAAGGACCATGGGCCTTTCGCCCCAGATACTTGGGACCCTACACTATCAAGGCTGTAATCAATCCTGCAGCCATGAAATTAGAACTACCCTCCCACCTGTGAATCCACCCAGTATTTCACGGCTCACTCATGAAACCAATGAAACCAGGTACACGGATCAGTACTCCGCCAGATCCCGAGATAGTAGAAGGAGAGCCGGAATATGAAGTCAAAACTATCTTGGATTCTAAGATAGTTCGGTCCAAGTTGTATTATCTTATAGACTGAAAAGGTTATGGTCCTCAAGACAGAACCTGGGAACCTAGTGAGCATGTCCACGCTCCCCGACTGATTAAGCAGTTCCACTGCAACAACCCCACCAAACCAGGACCAGGAGGAGGACCACCCTTGAGAGGGGCCTTGAGGGGGAGTGCTGTCATGGTCACCTGCCCTAGGACACAGACACCACACCATCAGGTGATGGGGGCAATGGGTCACATAACCCATTCTCACCCCTTTGGGATGTATCAACATAGGGGGGCCGGCTAGACTCAGTTCTGGTGCCTTTGGCGCCAGGCTCATGTAAGAATATAAATGGGAATGCTTCATTACGGCACCAGAGCGCTTTATTGTACAACATTTTCCATGTGCTTTTACTTCAGGAGCAGTTCCACGTGCAGACTATTTGGGCATGACTCCCAGGGCTGGGCTGCACATGCAGAATTCTAGAAGTGGCAGGGTGTGGCAGGCAAGCCAAGACTAAAGGGTGTGGCCTCAGGAACTTGCTCCATAAGTAATGTCTCTATTTTGCTTTCTCCCGATATAGGCGATGATGTGGAGCCTGCTGCAGCTGCGAAGCACGGGGCAGAATCCGGAGGGAACGAAGATAGCTCTACAATGGCCTTTGAAAAAGGGGGTGTGATATGAGTTGTGTATCTCTCAAATATTGAACCTACATATATAACAAAATAGGCATTTCGGTTGGGCGCTGCATACTAGGTTGTGACCAGGGTGTATCACCTGATTGAAATCCTTAACAAATTTGGGGGCTCGAGTCCAGGGATTGAGTTTGGTTGCCACCTGTGACAGTCTAACACAGCGGACTAACCTGCAGAGTATTAATACTTTGTGTGGTTGGAATACTGTGCTAGACTGTACAAGCGCCTCCAAAAACAAATACTCCAAAACCAGGCCTGTCTGTAAAAGTAAAATTAAATCAACCGAAATAATTAATAAAGAAAGAACATCTCCAAAATGGTTGTTCCTGTAAAAATCAGTATGGCTAGGGAGCACCCCCTCCACAAGATTTTTGACAGAACAGGAAGAACATGTCTGGCTACAGGAAATCACACAACAGGTCACTGCCATGAACATGGATACATGGCAGGAGAATGGCCTATTACACCAAGTTCTTAGTGAATTATACATAGCCCCAAAAGTTAAAGAGGAGCAAAGCAAAATTGTCAGAATTGCGGCCCACCTATACCTCCACCTAGGAGTGATATGGGAAAAGCATGCTGAAAACACAGCTCTGGCACAGAATCAAATTGAATTATTAGGCCAAATCCAGAATGATCTAGACTCAGCAGAACAAAGGCTACTAAAGAGCCAAGAATTAGAGGCAGAATCTAGAGATTATGTCACAAAATTAAAAGAGGAGTTGGCTCGCCAACAGCAGGATAATGCAGAGCAAGACACCCAAGTCCAGGCATTGAAAGAGGAGTGTAGGGAAAAGGTTGACTCTCTACAAGAGAGTTACCTGAAGTTAAATCAACAGATAAAATATAATAGGGTCTGCGCAGAGTAGATAGTTACTCTACAAGATCAGATAAAGACATTGGAAGAGGAAAATAACCAATTAATTATGAGAGACCTACACTCTCAGACAGAATTTGATGAGGAGCGTCAGAAATCCAATGTTGTTAAAAAACAAAGAGATGACCTGGCGGAGCAGAGGGGCACCCTAAATCAAGAGAAAGACGCCCTAGGCCAGGATATAAGCGAGTTACAAACCAAGTTACAGGAAAGAAAATTGGCCCTCTAGGAGTTAAAAGAACTAAGAACTGAGCATGTGAAGCTGCTAGAGCACACCAGACGGGTAGAAAGTGCTCTGAAAGAGAACACCCAAGCCAAAGACGCACAAACCCAGGAGATGAATCACTTGCAACAGAGAATGTCCCAGTACTCCCAAAACATGCAGGAAGCGCAGAGGGACAATGAGGCCCTCTGTGAAAAGATTGATGGACTCTACCAACAAGTAGCAGTTCAAGAACGAATCATTGAGACCAGTAAGGCCTTGATAGATGAACAAAAGGCTTGGATGTTTGCCTATCACCAGGAAATAGGGGATGAAAAAAGAAAAGGTAGCAAGATTGGAGAAAGTGGGTGCTAGACTAAATTCTAACTGGAGGGACCCTGAACAGGTAGAGAGGGACAGAACAACCCCTGATCATAACATAAGGACCCCTGTACTCAGGGACTCAAACCCATTCAATACCATGAACACTGCCAGCTTCCTGTCTACTGGCTCATATGAACCAGGGGCCATGGGGATGACAGAATTCAATAGGCCTGGTAAGATGGGACTGACAGATTAGCACCCCCCAGAAATTGATGAACGGGCGTCCCTGTACAGATACCCAAATGTTAGGGCTGATATCTCTGACATGGAAGACACCTGTGAGGGGAGGGTCAGGGAATAAGATCCACTAAAATACCAACTTCCAAGGGAACAGTTTATGAAATTTGGTTGGGAACTCAAGGAATTAAAGCCCAAAAAGAGCATCCTAAAGACCTCTACCCAGTTAGGGCAGTGGGGGGGGGGGATACTATACCAACCCTGGGAGCAGGGGACAGTCAGAAGACTCTTCTGAGCACCACAGTAGAGAAAGTAGGCCCCAACATTCTGTGGGCCCTTCTCAAGCTCACAGAATCCAGGAGTGCCTAGAGGATCAAGAAGGGACCTCCAGTAGCAGCGCCTCTGAGTCTGAGGATAAGTGGACTCCGGTGACTAGAACCAAGAAGGTAAACAAAATTAAGAGAGCTATGGAAAAGATCCCATTAGGCAGTCCAAGGCCATTAGAAGTGTGATAACTCCATATCATAAAAATGCCAAGTATGTGTCTGTGAACACCTAGAATAATATGAACAAATGATGGACACATTTCATATGAAGGACAGCCAGAATTGCATACAGTATGTGAAATGGACTTCTCCCCTGAATACTCCAGTTTCTTTGCGTGACTGGAGGATCAGAACCACTCAAGATGGTCCACCTACAGGGCGGCCATCTTAAAACATTTCTCTGCACACAGAAACCCCCAAGAGGCCCGCAAGGCTGCCTACAATTTGCAGTGTGGGAAAGATCAGGCTCCACAAGAATTTGTGCAGGTGCTCAAACGCGCCTTTGCACAGACCACCAGGAGGGTGCGCACAGATAGTCGGGAGTTCATCACCATATTCTTTCATGCACTCCCCAAATATATAATGACCCAGCTGTTGAGAGACTTTCATGAGAAGAGATCACTGCACTGGGTCATAGAACAGGTGACACGCATTTATGAGGTACAAAAACCGGCAGATACAAAAACACAAACAAAAACCCCAAACCAGCCAACATCCCTACTGATGCTAAGGTGGCAGAGGTGCAGGTTGCCCCCATTTTAGATTTGTAGATTGGGGGGCCTAAAAATATACCTGTACAAAATCCATCCAATCAAAGAACCAGAAGGCCCTCGGGCCAATCCCAGACAGGCAGTAGTCAGGGAGGTAATCCCACAAATGGGACCCCTAACCCCCCTGATTACATCAGCGCCCAATACAAGGGTAACAGACCCATCCTGGGGTATGTGTGGACTTTCCCTAGTTCCAAGAGCCCAGACAGCCAAGTCTAGGAGAGGGGAGGCCAAGGGTAGAGGGTTACCAAAATTCTCCAAACACAGAGTACTATGGGAGAAGGGTTAGTTACCATTCCCGTGATTCACCTAAGATTGATCAGAGACCCCCGTACCAGCCAGGAACGGATGTCCCAACTGGAGCGCTGGCTCAGCAGAACCCTCAGATGAACATGGCTGCTCAGAACCCCACAAACCAAGGGTCTGGTACTCCAAAACAATGACGGGGAGAGAACCCCGACAACTCACCAGTTCCAGAGGAGGATGCACAGGGGGAAAGGCGGTGTAAAGCCTTAGAGGAAGCTTCCTTCCTCACTCGTGAAAAGCCCCTGGAAACCCAGGAACTGGAACCAAAATCTCCTGCACCCAGAAACCTGCCACCCAAGGAACAGGGGCGGGTAGGAGAAATAAAGAACCCCAAAAGGCCCATTTTGTGGAGGAGATTAGTGTCCTCTAATTTGAAAGGGAAGGATCCTTATAGGATTCTGGGGAAAAGATCTTCTCCTTCAGGGACGGGGGAACTCCTCCCAAAGAAAAATGGGTCCCAAGAGAGCCTAATGAAGACTGGGGGGATGTGGGGACTGAGTCAGAATCGCCCATTATTGAACCCCAGAATAATAATCAAGGAAACCACACTGTCCAAACCTATTCTGGTGACCGCCTCCAAAAGTGGGGGTGGGGGGCCCAGAATCAGAAAAAGGGGAGCCCAATACTCCCCAAATATCCAACTGTCACATTTTTCTTGCAGATCCCCAAGCTCCCACTCAGAATCTTGCTCAAACTACCCCTGTGTCGGAGTCAAGAATCAGGAAATCGACCAACCAACTTGCCCAAAATGCACATTATCTTTGCCACCTCGAGGAGAAGGAGGGAAGATTTTATGCCCCGGTCCAGGTACAAGGGCAGTGTACAGTGTCGGCACTGGTGGACACTGGATCCCAAGAAACTCTTCTGTCAAAGAGGGCCTTTGATCAGCTGAATTCAGGAAGGGGGGAGAGATACCAGATCCCCTCACCCTTCTTCCTGGACAATTTCAGAACTTCGATGGGAATGAAATTCCTGTGGAGGGTACTGTGGATCTGGAAATTAAAATCGGGTGATACAAGGTGAAACACCCGGTCATAGCCGTGTCTCCGGAGGGCACATTCTGTCTACTGGGGAATGACATCCTGCGAAGGTTGTCCCCCCTAATAGACTGTGTGAACAAGGTCCTCTGGACCCAGACTAACCGGCCAATAAAATTAAAACATAGTGCAACCATGTTAGTTTAAATGGCACATGCCACATGGTTGAACAAAAACATGTTCATATTGAGTTCCATTTTCAGAACAGCCAAATACCTGACATGACAGTAATTGCTGTAGGACAACATCTGGTGATGGGAACTCCTCTCCATTTCTGACCATCAACCTTCCTTCCAGTTTCAAGTGGCATTCCACACTGGAATGAAACACTTTGAAATTTTATACTAATTCACAATCTGAAAATCCAAATTCCATAGACAAGAGTGATGAGAAACCAGCACAAAGTTTAGCTGACATTCAGAAGATTAGGGAACAATGGTAATAGCTTCATCAGCAAAGCCATGTTCCGAAAACTCCCAAAAGATCCAGCCATTCCCACATTTAAATTGATCGATAAATGGGAAATGGACCTGGAAACTCCCAATTACAAACATCTCCTGCCTTGCATGTGTATGCTAAAAATGTCTATAGGTAACAAAAGCATAGTGTATAATTGTTGGCTCGTGTGAGATGTCCCTGCTGCATTCTATTACGGCAGTGACATTCTCAATCGGTTTCCCATTAAATTGGACCTGATCAATTGAAGAGCCTGGTCCCGATTAGGGGGTAATTTCCATGGACTTTGATGATTCAGAAAAAGCATTTCGGTCAGCCCAATTACTGCCGTATGCAGTTGAAGTTCAAATTGGAGAGGAAGTCACCATCCCAGGATGGACACGACTATTGCCACTTGAATTAAAAATTAAAAGAGGACAGAAACTGCAAAATCCTGACGCATATATTCACCTCAATGCCCAACTCCAACAGCAAGGGTTGGGGCTAAACCCAACACCATTAGTCGATGTAGCACACTACACCATTCCAATATTGATGGATAACAGTGACCTTAGGAGTATCACTCTGGGCGCAGGCACAACTATTGGAATGGCGGTTGATCACCGATATTTTTCCATGGATCTAGGTAACGAACTGGTAGGACCAATCCCCAATGACTGTTTTCACAATGATAGCGACAATGACATAACACCAGACAGAATATTCACCCGGCAAGGGAGGAATTTCCTGGTGTACTCTTCCTGCCCTTATGGTGAGGAAGAGGTGACCTGTGACATCAGGAGGGATGAGGTGATCTTCCAGGTCCACAAGGACTGCCTCCCCAGTCGGAAACCCTCTGTCCAGGTCAATACTTTAACCAGGGACCTCTCCACCTAGCTGGAGGAGGTTGCTGAAATAGCCAAACCAGAAGTCTTTCCAGGCTTCAGGCAAATGGTTGAAGAGCGAGTCAACCTAGCTGATGCCTGTGAGACTCTGGAGCAAAAGCAAAAGTTGAAACAGGTGTTCATAGATTTTCAAGATCTCTTTGCGGTGGACTCATATGACTGTGGTCGCACCGAAATCCATACAACAATTCCCACGGACTCTGGCATGACTCCAGTGTTTGTGAAGCAATACCACTTGCCTCTCGCATCCATGGAGTCCCTGACGGAAATTATCAAAAACCTTGAGTCCCATGGGATAATTCGTCCAGTCCACATCACCATTAATAATCCGGTGCTGTGGATTTTAAAACCCAATGGCCAGTGGAGACTCTGTGCTGACCTAAGGGAGCTGAACAAACTAGTCCATATGTCCCGATGGCCCCTCCCCTACATTGGCCAGGGGCTGGCCCAGATCCAGGGGTCAAAGGAATACACTGCCATTGTCCTGACCAATGGGTACTGGACCGTACCTGTCAGTAGGGAGGACCAATACAAGCTGGCCTTTACCTTTGGGGGACAGCAGTGTACATGGACCCGGACTCCCTTTGGATACATCAACTCCGCCAACAAATTTAACATCTTCTTTCACAAGGCCATGCCCGACTTGGGTGAAAGGGATAACCTGGCCTATGTAGATGATGTCCTGATCAAAAGCTCAACTGTGGAGGAACATATAGCAGAAATCTGTTATGTTCTGACATAGTTGAGGGTTGCCGGGGCAAAACTATCCTTCCAAAAGGCACAGTGGTGCAGGACCTGTGTCAATTTCTTGGCCATGAGATAACTCCGGAGGGTCTCTGTCCCCAGGAAAAGAAAGTGGAAGCACTCCTGAAGCTAAAAGACCCCACAACTCTGTGTGAGCTAAGGAGCCTCCTTGGACTGACTAATTACAGTACAAATTTAATTGAGGATTATGCAGAGATCACAAGACCCCTGATCCATCTGTTGAAGGGGGGGTCAAGTGGAAGTGGGGTCCAGAGCAAGCCTAGGCAGTAAAGGAACTGAAAACAAGCCTCTCACAAGCGCCTTGTCTAGCTTACCCTGTCAAAAACAAAGAGTTCTTCTTGGAGACAGGGTTCTCGAATACATGCCCGACCGCAGTATTATATCAAAAGCATGACAAGGTCAATAAAGTCATCTCCTATGCAAGCAAGACTTTATTCTCTGTGGAGGAAAAAATTCAATGATTGTGAGAAGGCACTCCTGGCCACGGTGTGGGCATTGAAAAATGACCGACCATTCATCCAGGGGGAACACATCATAGTGGAGACTTCACACCAGCCTTTACAATATCTCCAAAGTGACAGAATCCGGGCCAGAAATGTGAGCAATTCCAGAATTACTTCCTGGATTCTGTCAATGCAAGGCTTTCCTGTGGAGGTCAGATATGGCCAAAACAAGAAGAGTCCCCTAACACAAGGTCTGGCTGACTTGCATGTTTGTGCCAGAGAAAACTGTTTCGAGGACGAAAGACTTAAAACCCAGGACAACATGGAAGTGTTCCTGAATTTCCTGCACAAAGTCTACGAAGAAGACAAGTGTGAGGGCATGCCCACTGTTTATGTGGACGGGTGCTCCTACCATGTTGACAACAACGGGGAAAAGGAACTGGTGGCTGGCGTTGGGAATGCCTGGGTGAATGATGCCCCGGAACACTCCGCTGGGTACAAAATCGGTCCCCATAGTAGTCAGGTGGCAGAGCTGATGGCAGTTCATCAATCCTCACTGCTGTCCAACACCAACTGCACGAACTGGTCATATTCACTGATTCAGATTATGTCCGGAACGGGTTCGTGGAGCACCTGGTAAATTGGAAAACCAGAGGCATGCTATGTGCTAACAACAAACCACTCAAACATGGCAAACTCATCCAAAATATTGAGGATCTGGTCACCTCTAGTGGGATGACCATCTATTGGAAGAAGATCAAGGGTCATTCCAGAATATAGGGGCCAGACAAAACTGAAAATGACTTAGCTGATCAGATGGCCAAAACCGGAGCCATCCAAGGGGATCTCTTTGAGATTGAGTCCCTGTTGGGGGAAATCCAGGTCACTGCTATCACTAGGTCCCAGACAAATGCTCCCAATGTACTCTCAACTGCCCAGTGTAGTAAGGAGACCCCAGATGCTGATTTAATCACAGCTCAAAAAGGGGATGCAATCATTGGTACATTTTATCAACACATTGAGGACCCTGAGAACGTTCCCCTGACGGATACAGATTGCATTGGGAAAGAGGACCTCAGGGTGTTGATGAAATGCCCAAAAATGTTCTGAATCCAAGACGGTTTGTTGGTAAGGAGATCCATATCTGGCTGTGACCAGTGGGTGGTCCCTACCTCATTCCGAAGCCTGATGCTAAGTCACGCCCATGATGTGGCCACAGCCGGTCATCAGGGGTTTCATACTAGAAATCTTGCAAGAGGTTGCATACTGGCCACGCATGGGGCAGGACCTCGACCAATACTTGAAGGGGTGTTTTGTATGTGCGCAATTTCAGCCAACATCACTCACACACCGAGCTCCCCTCCAAAAGAGGGGGATGACACTGCCTTGGTCAGATTTACAAGTAGATTTCATCAGGCCTGTGATTCGCTCCTCTAGGGGGGACAAGTACATGTTAACCATAACATGCTTGTTTACTAAATGGGTGGAATGTCTTCCGGCCCCAAATTGCAAGGCAGAAACAGCAGCTGCCCTGATGATCAATCACATCTTCTTGAGTTTTGGACTACCCCAAAGGATTGAGTCAGACCGAGGTAGTCACTTCACCAGCGAAGTGATGACAAAGATGTGGGAGATACTTGGGGTAAAAAGTAAACTACACATTGCATACCTCAGTCCTCTAGTGGGGGAGTTGAAAGGTACAATAAAACAATTGTGAGCATACTGAAAAGATTTGTGGCAGATTCTGGGTCAAGTTGGGACATCCGATTACCGCTTGTCTGATGGCCATCAGATCTACCCCATCTTCTGCAACTAAGATGTCTCCATTTGAGCTGATGACTAGACGAAGGATGGTGCTACCCCAGCATCTGCTCTGTAGAACACAAGAGCAGACATTGATATATACCTCCACAACTGATGAGTATGTTGAGAATCTGAGAAAACACCTTCAACATGCTTTTGCGTATGCTCAGCGGAATCTAGAAAGATCTGCAGACAGCATGAAGACTCACTATGATCTAAAGACAACCAAAAAGGAATACCAAGTAGGAGACAGGGTCTACTTGTACAATTTCCAAAGGAACCAGACCAAAGAGCGCACATTTTTGCCTACCTGGAGGAGACCTTTTGAAATTGTGGACAAAATCTCACCAGTCACCTACAGAATCTGCATCCCCAAGGGTGACTTGACAGAAGAGAAGTGGGTCTACATCAATCAGCTGAAGAGTTACCAACCCAGGCACACTTTGCAGCAAATAGAGGAGTCCATAGAAAACCCAGTGGGGGATACATCTGAAGCATAGGAATATTTCAATTGTCACTGAATGCATGTGTATCACACTGCTGTCATACCGATTGGAGGACAGTTAGTGAGAAATTGTCGTAACCGGTTTGTGTTCTCTTTTATAGATTTGTACTGGTTACACCGTCTTTACCAAGGAGGACCACCTTTGGGACCCGGAAGGAGAAACCCAAGGAAATCCGGGGTTTTGCTCCACACCAGAAAAGAAAACCTGTGAGAAGGCTGGGGGTATCGTTCCACATTCCAACCAGAGGCAGCGAGGGGAACATGTTGCATTGTTCACTGATGGAAGAAGGACTCATACCCAACTGAACCTGTTTTTCCCATGGAAGAAATCCCACTTACCTGACTCCCCCATGACTGGTGGAAGTCCAGAAGAAGTCAGGGGGGGAATCTGTGGGATAAATTAACCCACTCAGCTGTGTTTTACTACATCACTTTGCTGCAGTGGTGCAAGAAACAGCAAAATGGCCGCACTGACTCCTGTTCGCACCAGGATCTCTAAACTGCATCTTTGCAACAACCAGAAAATGGCTGCACCACCCTGCCACACACATTTCAGGTGGAGTGGAACAGAGTGCTCACTGCAGGAATGTGCTAGTGTGCTCTGCAACATTTAACATGGAGTGAAGTGAAAGAGGCAGCATTACTTTGCTGAAAACCCAAAATGCCTCTTTAAAATGACACTTTCTTCAACCTTTAAAAGTGCTGCTTGGCGCTAAACTCATCCAGTCCTTATGAACCACTGTGATTAAAAAGGCCATGCAATGCCCAGGATCATCCATTGTGTCTCAGCAGAAGCGGGCCTAATTCTTGAATGACAGCTCCTGCCAAAAGTATCTTTGAAAAATCAACCAGGGGCTTTGTTTTCATTTTACAGGGGAAGCGTGTCTAAAACTTTGCAAAAGTATCTAAAAATCAACTGTCCAGACTCTAAATAGATGCCTGGTTAAATCTATCCATGCTGCAAAACAACTCCAGCACTCAAGAAAAGAACTATAGCTGCTTAAAGTGTGTATTTGCTGAGGATGAAAACCGAAGTTAAAGAAATAGTAAAATGTGCTTTTTCTGACTGAAGAGAGAAAATCACCTATTTAAAAGTAAATTGTTGTGTGAAGGCCTGCTTACTTAGCAATGTAAAAAGATGTGTTGCTGGTAAAAGTACACCTGTTTTGATTCCACAGGTGTAAGTCAAGATGTAAAATGAGAAAATAAAAACTAAAACTCATAGGCTAAATTGGCAAACTATAAAAAAAAACTTGCTCTGCCAGTTGCTAGCCTTGAGAAAGGGTGACACCTCATAAACGTCTGGCACAGGAAAGTGCTAATTGCCAGCTTCAAAGACTTTGAATGCACCAG
This sequence comes from Ambystoma mexicanum, assembly GCF_040938575.1. Lineage (NCBI taxonomy): Eukaryota > Metazoa > Chordata > Amphibia > Caudata > Ambystomatidae > Ambystoma > Ambystoma mexicanum. Next base: position 668,604,582 of record NC_090927.1, on the reverse strand, counting down.
GACAAAGAAACTTCACAAGCTCATCAGACATTCGTCTTTGCTCCCTGCTGAGACAATAGCAGGCTGGGACATTCACCGGAGGGGCAATAAAACCTTCAATCAAGAGAGAGGCCCCTCATTCTGCTTCAAAGGAAGTGACAATTGACAGCAGTTGGGGGAAAGAAAAAAAGGAACTGATCAAGTGACAATGGACTTCCTTTTGGCTTTAAAGGCTATTTTGTAACTGAAGTTTAAAGACGTTTAACTTTGCAGCAAGAATTAGGAAAAATATGAAAAGTTTGTAGTTCTAAATCTAATTTTATGCTCTTTCTTTGAAAACTTGGTAGAACTCATTACTGCATAAGGAACAGAAGTTATAAAAAATGACAAATTATGGGGAAAGTATTGATGTTGTGAACATAACATTTTGTACATAATCCCTGGGGGAAATGTGCATCTGTGTACACAATTGGGGAATTTTAGGCCAAATCTTTCATGCTTAAAATTACCAAAATGTGTCAGCAAGGCAAAACCAGGTCCCACAGACTTGGGGTTTGGATTGAAATGTACAGCGCAAAATATGTAACCTCTGTATCTGACTTACTAAGAGGTTGCTAATGCATAAATATCTGTGTGTGGCACAATTAGATTTTAGTTCCAGTAGCTATGGGAGGCTAGACATTGTTGAAAATCACCCCATAAACATGACATCCTTTTTCTGTGATCCAATCAGCGAAGAGCTAGGAGGAGACTCTGGCTAGGCCCAATTCTGTTATTAGAGGCAGGATTAGTAAGCCTGCCCTGGTCATATACTTTAGTGATGTCATGTGGCATGATAAAGAAGGGCCCTTGACATCACTACAGACACACACTGATTCCTGACTTTCTTCCTGAATTCCTGCATGGCATCCGGTTCCTGATTTCTTCATCCTGGTTGATCCTGATTCCAGATTTTCATTACAAATCCAAGGCTTATGGATTGCTGACCCCATTTTTAGCTAGACCTCAAATTCTAAAAAAAATCCCCAAAACCTAAGGGAAGCATCCTGATCCAGCCTGGTTCTTGGTCCATTGTGACCCGGCGTATTTGAAAAGGGGGTGTGATATGAGTGGTGTATCTCTCAAATATTGAATCTACATATATAACAAAATAGGCATTTCGGTTGTGCGCTACATACTAGGCTGAGACCAAGGTGTATCGCCTTATTGAAATCCTTAACATAACATCCTTGTACATACTGTGGGCCTCATCACGAGCTGGGCGGTAACGCCAGCGCTATTAGTGCCGGCACTAATAGCCCTACCGCCAAAACCCCTGGCGCTATTAGCGCTGGATCACGGGTTTGGCGGAAGGGTTAATGCCCATTCCCCATTGGGCCCATTTGGGAATTCCTCATTCCCCATTGTGCCCAATGGGGAACATTTGCGCTATTACAGTTGGCTGAAAATCGGCAATTTTGCCGCAGATTTTCCCCCAGCTCAGAGCTGGGGGGAAATCCGTCAAAGCCAAAGCGGACCCTTAAATGCAGCGGTTATATTGCTATTGCCGCATTTAAGGCTTACCGCCAGACTCGTGATGAGGCCCCGTGTTTCCTTACTTTCACACCTCCTACTGTAATGTATCATGACCCGTATATTCCCTGCTTTATCTTGTACAATTTAACTTTGTAACTTGCCACACTCACGCACTTCTTAGTGCCCAGCATTTTATTACCAAAACATATGTCGACCCAGAATACTGTTCCTAATCTTAACGGACAGATATTGACATCTGTATTAAAGAAAGGGCTGAAAATTATGCTAAAAAAAGTTTGTTTCAAAGATGGTGATATTTGTGGTCTCACGTGCATAAGAACGTCTACACCTGATGTGTATATGAGAGTGTATGGATAAATGAATGACAGGAGAATTGATTGTGAGTCGAAAGAATTGTCTACAAGTTGTGTAGAAATGGTTTTAATAGTGCTGAAATGTACTGTATAATAATAGTATGAAACATATATATATTTTTGTATTGATAAAATAAAATTATATGAAGAAACAAGAATAGAATTAGTGAATTGTGTCATCCCAATCTACTGGTCCACTGTGTTCATTTTATGCACACTCACTTACTGTAATAATGTAACATAAGCCTAATGTATATTTGTTCTCATGTGCAATTGGCGCCCAGATACCCTTGGGTGTGGCGCGTATCAAAAATCAATAAACAAACAAACAAACAAAGTGTGGGCAGAGGTATTTAGCAGAGAAGGTGCGTCTTAAGTACCTGTATGAATTTCAGAAAGCTGCTCCAAGCCCTCAGGTCAGGCTAATATCTAACTAAAGGAATGGTGAAGGTGTACTGCTTCTGTCTCTGAGGAAAACAGTAGAACCATGAGGACAGGAAAGTGATGGACGGGCATTGCTATAGGTGCACAGAGATTGGCTACATAGCCACATCTCAAAAGTGAGAGACTTTGAATAAATTAAAGTGGGGCTTTCAATGGAGTATGTAAGGAAATCAGACCCACAGGAAACTATGCAAAATTATGCAGACAAAGGCAGGAGCATGCAAGCTGAAAGCAGGTTGTCGGGAAAGAGAATGCTAAAACATAAAAAGGACATGGACAGTGTCCTGGAAACATTCAAATAAGAGAATCTGGTGATCGAAGGGACAGGCAGCCCAGAAGAATTTGAAAACTTGGGGAGACTAATGTACAAAGTCAAAGGGGAAGACATTTCTCTCAGTCTCCTGGCTGACGCAGACTTTTTCCATACAATTATTTCAGTGAACATGTATGTGAAAAAAAGAGTCAATGGTAAAGGAGCTGCAGAGTATAGCATATGAGTCTGCCTGCTACTCTGGGTACAAACTAGACATGATGAGCATACAGAGGGAAGACCATCAAGGGAAAGGTAAACGTTGTGAGCTGAGCAGCACCCCATCAAATGTGATGCTTATCAACCTATACAGCCACTGGCAGTAAGTAAATTTGCATGACAGAAGTGAGCCCAGTCAAAGTGATAATATTTAATCATTTGCAACCATAGGAAAGAGGCAGGGATTGGTGTTTTGTGAAATTCAGGAATGTAAAACTCTCATGCTAAAATGATCCCTCATAGCTTTAACTGTTTGTTTCTTTTTAGCCCCCTATGTCATTGCATATGTGATTTACTACTCTCCCCACAAACCCTTAAGACAAGTTTCAGTGGTGTCCATGAAGAGATAAAACATATCGATTTAAGTACTGTATTATCTGTTTGACCTTGCTGACAACAGATGAGAATATCTTGGCACTTTTACTACTGATTTCTAAATTCAGATACAGAATGGCTTTAAAGTATCCAACTCACACTATGTTTGCATCTAGAATGCTAAAGAATCCTGTGAAAAACTCTATTTTCACTATGCTGGTGCATATAGGTTGACAAGGGTAAGTGCAAACCTACCAATAGCCAATCAAACAATCCCAAATCACCCCTCCTTCATGAGTCAAAACCTTTGAGGGTTAAAAAACAAATCAATTTATCCATGAAAGTAATTAACTCTCTCAAGCCATAAGAATGACATGTAGTAGCAGGTGCTGACACAGCCTCTCGCTAATTTCTTGTTCAACTGGTCATATAGGTGTGTCTCGTACAGCATGACAGTTTAATCCCCAGTACATTTACATATACAGTCATTTTTTGAAATGTTCTGTAATTATTAAGGCCCCTAATGTCCTACCTCAAGATAGGCAACAGTGATCCTATACGGCACATTTCATTTGTGCTTACTCAACATATACAAATTCTGTCATCAAAACCCAAAGTGAAAAAACATAATGCATATACTTTGCCGTGACTTGATTTTCACTTAAACTAGTGCAAGGTTTGGCAGCATGGATCCCAGACACTGCCACCTTGACCCCCCCGTTACAATCACACTAAATAGTTGACAAGCCCCCATGTCATAGGTTGTGCAAAGATCACAACAGGCTTTGCCAAATATAAACCAGAATTTACTAAGAGCAGGGGCCGTAATACAGACAATAATAAACGTAACAATTTCAGATGCATATCACGAGTAAGAAGCATTCAAATCATGGGCCCATGGCACCATGATTAAATCGTTTGTCATTCATTTTTATAACATGGACTTATGCAACCTCAGCCTCCATGCAATCTTTGTGGAAAAGAAAGTGAAAGTGAGGAAATATATTTGTCAGCCTCCTGAGGTGGGTTTCTTTATGTGCAATTCTTAATTTGACATAGAAAAGTACTGCATATTTTAAATTCTGACTCTCTGATTCCTTTTGGCAGCCATGAATGTGAAACAAGCCCATTGGAACTGCCACTATGATATTTGGATCATTGCCAATCTTGGAGCCATGGTAATACTCTCTCTCCTCTACATATTAATAGGGTTGTGTCCCTCTTGTAGAGGAGCAGGTGGACACATTTTCCCTAACTACCGCACTCTCACCACTGTTGTACTCGAACAGCAGGAGAAGGGCCCTAAGGGCCTGTGTGAGACTCCATTGTTATGCCTATGCCTCATAGAGTGCACGAGGAACGATATGCACTCACACAACCGTATCGAATGTACCCTTGCATTAAAAGTGTGGAAGGATGTCAGCATGCACCATTGGACATCATGGAGCGCTTAATGAAATCTGACGAGGGCAGAGTGATGTCATAAAATAGATATACAAAGCCATGCTGAAACGATATGAAAATACTTAAGAGTGACAAGGTAACTGAAGCGATAAGAGAAACGTTTATTAAGCGATAAATTAATCATGAATACAAAAGAAGACAAAATAACTTGCTGACCAATAAGTATAAAATACACAGTAACACAAGTTACAAAAGATACATAGAATCTTCCATTAGAGGAATATATAGCGTGGAAAGGACGGCCAGAGTTGGAAAATGGATACTGGCTGTTGTAAGTATTCCATTCAACTACCTCAGAAACCAGATCAGGGTTGCAGAGTCAGGAGACGCTGGAAGAAAAGCTTTGTGTGCAAAACAAGAGAAGTCGGTGTTCTCTTGGCATCAAGGGTGCTATTTTTAAGGAATAGCTGCAAATTACTAAGGGAGGTAGACGGATAAGCCACAGATGAGACATATTTCTCTTAGATTAAAGAAGAAGAAAACATCTATAAGAGCCAAGTATTTGACAATTAAAAGTGTATAAAGTCTATACAAGGTAGAGTGAGCAAATCTCTAGAGGCCAAGAAGAGCAATGACACCAAGTTTAATTAAATCAAATAGCAGTAAATAAGAGGCTGAAATAGACAAATTCATGGTCTCTACACCTGTGACTCAGAAGTCGAAAACAAGAGCTATTCATTGCACCTCGGATGAAGAAAGTTATATGCTTTCACTCTCTTAAATGTCCTAGAGCAGAGAGCAGGCTACAAGGTTAACTACAGCAGGGGAACCATGGCTCATGGCCCGCCTGATGAGGGATGATGGACTAATTGGGAGTAATGTGACATGATCCAAGCACCTGGGTTTCAGTGTCCTTTCATGCTGCTAGCCGAGCTGAAAGTCCAAGGTTGGGTGAGAATGCCAACCAACCAATCAATGGGTCTATGGGGCAACCTGCTATACAATGTTGCATAGACCAATCCGCTGCCATTTTGTTTGCTATAATCAGTATTATACGTATTTAGAGGTAGTTTGAGGGTTGTCTTACAGATAAGAGACAGCCAATGAAGTACTAACCGACACGCATTCTACAGTAGACATGTTCCCCAAACCAATCCCTCCTGCTAATAAGTTTTGGGGTTTGCCACATAGGATGACAATAACGTCATGATGCATGTTGGGGTATAAGACCCCTGTGTAATCAAGTTTGTGTGTGAGTGTGCAAGCATTTGTCTGATGTTTGCCAGTTGACCCTGCTTTATTAAACTGAGAATAAAGTAGTACTTTGCCATATTCCTTAAATCTGTCTGGTTATTTGGTCTGAGATTAATTGGTAATTCCATCCAGCACAAGAGATGCTTCAAGGTGCTAGAGCACATATTGGTAGTGGTGTGGATTTTCTAGGTCTAGTCGACCTAGGCCCAGATCCAGATTCGCTGACTTTTGGTTGCTCCCGCCATTAGCCAGAAGTCAGCGGAGCTTCCTGTGGAGAATGGCGTGCTACAATACACGTGCAAAAGATACGGTTGGCAGGTCCCCCTTTGACAAAATTCCTGTCTGGTCCCTGCAGGTGCCCCGTGGATGTAAGGCAAACTTGTCGGTTGGGGAGAGTCGATACAGAGGGACTCGAGTTGAGCCACAGATGTAAGTAGAACATTGAAAGTGGCAAAAACAGGAGATGGGACTGTGTTGTAAATAATGTATAAAACTAACAGAATTTTTTGGGGATTATAAAGAGGCGAAGTAGCTATCTTGATTCCCGGTTCCAAGGGGTCACAAGGCTTCACACTAAAAAGACTCCAAATAGGGGTGTTAAGGGTTCCTGAGGCAAAGCCAACAAGAAGAGTGCATATCAAGCTCCAAAATGGGATGAGATACATTTACTAAAGAAAGTAAAGGAAGGCGTATGCAGGGGAACATTTATTAATGTGCACATGTGTGGGGTTATAAATATGTCAGTATAAAACTTTGGCTGTGTTTAAACTAGTAGCAATAAAACTATAGTAAAAAATGAAAGTGATAGTTAGATTTTTTGATCAAGGGATTGACGTCAATGAAAAGGATAAAAATCAAAGGCAACTAATAAATAAATAAAGAAGAGACTCCTAAAATATCAAGGATAGAGCAACAAGATATTAAAAAATGATAGAAAGTGTAAACAAAGGAAAAAAAAGAACATCGTTGTGTACTATTTTAAAAGCGGATGTTTTGATTTTTGGATAATTAAGCAGCAATTGATGGTGCCTACTCAAATTGTTCAGTGTGGTATATTTGATAACATAAAGAGAAGATTAAAAAATCGGATAAGTTCGAACAGTCGCAATCGACTTGTAATTATGGGAGACACTCCTCTTCTACACTTATGTAGGACATTGCCAAGATACACAGTTAAGATAAGGAAATATCATTCAAAATGGGTCAGAGGCATGACTAATAAGATACTCATGACATGGCCTCAGGAGGGTTTGTTGTCAAAAACAGTATTGCGACATATAGCAACGTATTTGCATGCTACATATAAGGGAAAGAAGTTACAAAAAAGGTTGGCTGCTTTAGAGCTATGGAAGATGTACCAGAGTGAGAAAGAAAATCCAGAGGAGAAGGAGTGGATGCTTAATCAGCATAAAGGGGAGGATAAAATGCCTTTGGCCCCTACTTCTCCTCCTGAAAACAAGAGCGTAGATACAGAGGAGAAGGGATTTTATCCTTTAAAGGAATTCAAAGCTGTGGCGCGATATGTTAATCCGATGTATGAGCCCCGTGCTTATAACAGTGAGGACAATGCAGAAGGGAGCAAAAGCAGAGAACACAAATATATCTTGACACGCAATGAAAGTAAACAGCATGATGAGAGGAAGGACAGACAAGATAAACAGATGGAGATAAAGGAAGAAGCAAAGAAGCAGAAAGCAATAAAGGAACAAGCTAAGGGAATAACAATAGTACAACACAAATGGATGGGAGGACACATATTACTCAAGCTGGATGATAAGGGCATTGATGGGGTTTGAGAAAGACAAGAGAGAGAAGAGCGTGAAAAGAAAGAAAAGGAAGAAGAGAGAGCATATAAAGAAGGGAAAGAAAGAAGGCACGGGAAGGGAAGAATGAAGAAGGCATGAGGCAAGGATAGAAAAGAAAGGAGAGACGAGAGGAGGTAGAAGTGCAAAGAATGAAAGTATGTAGGTTGCAAAGAAGGCGAGGGGAAGATGAATTAAGAGAGATGAGCAGTAGGGAAGAAGAAATTAACAGAAGTATGGGACTAAAAGATGACAAGACTGTCTATGTGATAGAATCATAGTGCTGTTCGAAGCACACAAATGACTTGCAGAAGAGAGAGGGTCACAACACCTCTGCAAGCGGCCAAGAATACCATCATGGGCTAGACACAGGCGGCATAGAGAAAAGACTTGGGGATTGATTTATTTATCATTTTTTCCATTTGTAGAGCGCACACAAACCTGAATGCATCAGAGTGCCTTTACCAGTTACATGGGGCCCATGGAGTGGGGAAGGCATAGTTCCATTTTGACAGGTATAACTACCAATGCATAGGTAAAGGTGTTATCAAAATGAGTTTGCAGACATAGTACATTGGAGGTGAGAAAGCCGAAGTGTTCTGGTGAGGCGGTTCAACTAGGTGAACAGCCAAGTTTTTCGGGCTTTGTGGAAGATCCAGTACGATTCTTCAACTCTCAGGGCAGGGGCGGGGGTGTTCCAGTACTTGGCAGCAAGAACTGGGAAGCTAGATCCCCCTGCTTTGGCTCGTTTAAATTTAGGTTGGACCAGCCTGTGAGCATATGGGTCTCTCATCGGCCAGCTAGATTGAGCTTTGACAATTGTCTGGGTCAGATAGGGTGGGGCTGAGTTCAAGATGCATTTGTGGGTGAACAAGAGGGTCTTGAAGATGATTCTTTCATTAATGGGTAGCCAGTAGGCAACTCTGCGGGCGGTGGAGATGTGATCTGACCGTGGGATATTGAAGGCAGTGCATAAAGCATTATTTTGGATGGTTTGGAGTTTTGTTAGCTTCTAAGTTGAGGTGCCCACAAAGAGAACATTGCAGTAATCAAGCATAGCACACACCAGTGCCCAGGCAACTGTTAGGCAGTTGTCGATGGATAGGAAAGGTATGGCAGCGTTAAGTTTTTTTGTTGTGTAAACAGCTTCCGAGGAGATGGCGCTTACTTGGCATGTTAGGGAGAGGGTGGCATCAAGGCATACACCGAGAGTTTATACTGAGGGGGAGACAGGGATCACAGATCCAATGATGTTGAAGTTGGAATATTGAGAGTCAAATGTTTTTAGGGTTAGGGCATCTGATGTACCAATAATGAGAATTTCAGTGTTCTCGTCGTGGCGGCATAAAACATGGGTCACCATCCAGGCTTGGATAGTGGCATAAGGGAACTGAGAGAGGCAAAGTCAATGTGGTAAGTACCTGAGAGTGGGAGCAGTATCCGTGTGTCATCAGCATAGTTGGTATAAGCTATGCTGACGCAGTCCAGGGGGTCAAAGAGGGGCTTTGTGAAGATGTTATAGAGCGTGGGTGAGACACAAGATCTTTGGGGGACCCAGCAGCTAACGGGGGAAGGAGACGCACAGGCGGTGTCGGAGAACACTTTCATCACTCTCCCTTTGAGAAAGGAAGCTATCCAGGTGGCAGCTTCCTGTGAGAAGGCTGCAACGGATGTAAGTTGGTGACATAGGATATTGTGGTTGACTAAGTAGAATGCTGCGGACAGATCAAGGAGAAGGAGTCCAACTGGATTTCTAGGTCTAGGAGTGCAGACTCTGTACCATGGCCAGGGCAGAAACCTAGTAGCTGGTTGGTTTCTAGACAGCTCATTTTTTTGAAAAATGACTGACCCTGGGGGAGTTGGAGGTAGAAGAGAGAAGAGCTCGGGAGAGAAGGTATTTACGGAGGGACAGCTGAAGGTATTTTGGATCCAGGCCCCAGAAAGCCTTGTGAACAATGCAAAGGGTCTTTTATTGGATCCTTGCAGCAATTGGGAGCCAGTGGAGGGATTTCAGGGCAGGAGAGATTTGATCCCAGGGCTTGAGGCCAAGGACAAGTCTTGCAGTCCTGTTCTGGATATGTTGCAAAGGGAGGAGAGTTGAAGCAGGTAGATTTATAAAGAGGCTGTTGCAGATTAAGGGCACTATCAGGACAGAGACACACAGGTGAAACTAGCCCCGTGGAAGACGAGAAGTGTAGGCAGGTATGATTATGGACCAGGATTTTCACAATTCCCATTATTAGAGATATTCAAGAGAAATGGCGCCTTGAGATGCGTGAACCCATGGGATAAAACGGTAGCATTATTTTACTGCATTTTGTGTCAGGAACTGCCCAATCCAGTGGATCAGCATTTGAAGAAACAGGTGGGAATGGAAGCGAAGACATGGCCAGAAATACAATTGACGATCGTGCATCACTGCCGATTAATGTAGGAGAAGAATAAAAAGAAAGCTGAGAGTAGGAAGCAGGAGGAAGCAAAGTTAGTCCAGAAGAAGTATTAGGGCATGACTTAATGACGAAACCTAGCATGATTATATATTTTACCGATGAAGGAATAGTGTGTTTCACACCAGGGGTATATTATATGAATGTGAGAGAGTTTACATTAGCTTTTACAGGCCAGAATGGACCCAGAAGTATTTTTGTATGGAATGACTGTTTTATTATCATGGTCGCCCAGGCCGATAGGTAAACTATTAGGAATACCTGATGAGTTTTTGTTTAGACGAGAAATACCTATGAATGATGAAGAGCAGATTATCCCCTTGGAGTTAGTAGCAGAAGTGGTTACTGAATTTTCTTCAGTTCCAAATCCTGCGACAATTCAGGACTCACAGGATTTGACTTATTTCTGTATAGAACGATCTGCCTGAAACATACCCGAATACCTCAGCGGTACTGTGAGTCCTCTTCTATCTTCAATAGAGTCCTCCAGATGGACTTAGTCAATGTTCAGCTCGGAAGTGCAATAGTCCAATATGTGGATTACATTTTGGTGTGCATTGAAACAGAAGAAAGATGTAGAGAAGATTCAATTAAGCTCATGACTATCCTCTCGGGCTAAGGATATAATGTGGACAAAGAGAAGTTACAATACTGTCAGGAAGAGGTGTTGTATATAGGACAGTTGATTTCTCATGAAGGGAGGAAAGTGACACCTGAAAGAGCTGAAGCAATTATGAAGACCCCAGGAAATGCAACAATTTTTAGGCCTATGTTACTATTCGCAAAAATTCTTGGGGTCATCTTGAACTCCACTCTCTCCTCTCTTCTAACATATCAGACATCTTTACAAAGTCCAACTACCAACTGCACCTTCTCAGAGGTATTCTGTCTTTTCTCACTCCCCCCCCCCAGAGGCTCATCACCGCGAGAGCCCTGGTTCTCTCTAGGCTTGACTATTGTACCACCCTCTTTCTCAATATTCCTACTTCTACTCTCTGTCCTCAACAACTCATCCAGAAGAGACCCGCAAGACTTATCCTTGGCCTCAAACCCTGGGACCGCATCTATCCAGCGCTGATATCCCTCCACTGGTTCCCTGTGGCTGCAAGGATCAAGATCAAGACCCCCTGCATAATCCACAAGGCTTTCTGGGGCCAGGGTCCACACTGTGTACAATTCTCTATTCCTAAATACTCTCCCTCTAGAGCCCTCCGCGCATCCTCCTTCAGATCTCTGCTGGTGAGACGCTTTCACAGAGATTTGGGGGTAGATCCTTATCCTCTGCAGGTGCATCCCTCAGAACAGCGTCCCTGCCTCTCTCTGTCTTGAGCCGGAGCACCTTAGATTCCGGAAACTCCTCAAGACCTTCCTTTTCTCTTCCTCCTTCTCTCTCCATCTCCCCTGCTAACCTCCTTATTTTCTCTCTACCCTCCTTCTGCTCCCTAACTCTGTTTAGTTTTTGCTGACTGGTTGCTTGGTTCACCTCCAGAGCCTACAGGTCCCAGGCTCCCCTGCCAGTCTTTTGCACTTGTCTCCGGCGTGCCGCTGCACTCTGTTAAACATTACTGCACTTTCAGTTTATGCTCCTTGAGCAGGGAAACCTCTCTGCACCTAACCCAGGGCCCTGCTGGACCAGACTCTTTGTTCCCCCACCCAACCCCCCCATGTCAGCACCTCCATCTGTATGTATGCATGACCTAAATGTATTAGGACCAGTTAGTTTGTCTGTCCCCACACCACCGTTTTTGTTACACCCCCACTCCAAAGCTTGGTTTCAACTGTACCACTTCATGCACTTACACTAGGAGAAATGTCAACAGGCCTAGTATGCTAGTTTTTTCAGTTTTCATTCAGAATCTTCAGGGCCTAAGAATGATTGCTGTATTCCCTTGTTACCTTCCTGCCTTGAAGCGCTTTGAAGCACTTCACCTGTGTATGAGCACTATATAAATAAACAATAAATAATATTGCAGGGCCTGGGTTTTCGATCACAGTACTTATATTTGACCACTTTTAAAAGGGCTTAAAGAAGCACAGGTGGGCAAGAGTAAAATAATATGGACAGATGAAATGACTGAACGATTTGAAGAATTTAAAAAGGCGATCAATATATCCCCTGTGTTGGGAATTCCAGATGATCATAAATAATTTTATTTATTTTCCCATTGAAATGGAAAAGTCATGACAGCAGTCCTTACATAAAATACGACATTAGGACATGGACACAAACCATTAGTCTATTATAGTGGGATTTTAGATCCAGTTATGAAAGGGCATTATACTTTTGAGCAGACTTTAGCTGCTGCTGCATTCGCGATTGAAAACGCTTCCTTTATAACAATGAGGTGTCCAGTAACATTATTTGCTGAGCATGCATTGTTTGCGATTTTAGAGAAACCCAAAAGTACATTGACCACACAAAGAGCATCAGGATACAAGGTAATAATATTGAATCCTGCAATTAAAATTGTCAGATTTAAGACAGTGAACGCAGTAATGTTCATAGCTGAACCAGTAGGAGAGGATGATTATGTACATGATTGCATAACGTATACTGAGAACGTTAATGAAATTCCCCAAACTAGAGAAAATGCCCTCAGGAGGTGGGAAGTTGTTTTTATTGATCGTTCTTTGAAAATTGATCAAACGACTGGTAAAAGGCATACTAGATCAGCAGCAGTAAAGCTGAAACTAGTGGGTGAATTTGAAATAGTGACAAGTGCAAGATTTCCTTTGCATTGCTCAGCACAGGCTGCAGAATTAGTGGTGCTAATCGCCACACTTAAGAGCTTCGAAGATGAGGAAGTGACGGGGTACTTTGACTCTGCCTATGTGACATCAAACGTACTAGCTTATCATGTTAGAAAAGGAGGGGCAACCTCCGTACAGAAGTCAATACAGTGCAACATGCAGGCCTATTGGATACACTCTTGAAGTGTTAGTGCTCCCATTGACTGTAGCAGTCGTAAAATGCGCAGCACATTCTAAAGGACAGATTTAACTTCTCGCAGAAAGGAAATCACAGATTTAGAAGCCAAAAAAGCAGCCTACTTCCCATCCATTTCTAATTTTGAAATAGAAAGTGTTAAAAAATTACAGGACAATGCATGTTGGTAAAGGAGGGCTTTAACATGCTGCGTATTCTCCAGTTAATTGAGATACAAGGGCAAGTGCCACAAGAAGAGAAGGAATTATGGAAGAAGCAGGGGTGTTCTTTATCCCCCACTGAGGCAATTTGGAGACAGGATAGTACTGGAAAGCCAGTTATGCCTCTAACGTTATTGAGGGTAGTGCCGGAGCAGCTCCACTAGCCCGCACATGTGACCGAAGAGAGTCTAGCTGCTACAATAGCAGAAGAGTGTTTTTTTTTGCCAAACCTATTAGAGCATGTGGCACACTTTATTGTAAATTGCATCGTGTGCTAGAAATTTACTGCAGGGCACACTTTTCGAACAGTGAGAGGAGCAATTACTAGACCTAATGGCCCATTTCAGCATCTACATATAGATTATGTTGATATTCTGCAGACTTGCAATGGTTACAGATATATGCTGGTTGTTGTATGTCCTTTTTCTAGATGGATCGAGGCAGGTCCATGCACACACCCTGATGCCACGTGCGCTTCCAGGTTCCTTGTGTGTGAAGTGTTCCCAAGATGGGGTGTGTGTGAGGCTTTGCGATCTGACAATGGACCACATTTTGTAAATGAGTTGTTCGAGCAAATAGTTCTTCTATTAGGCATTAAGCATATGTTTTCTTCCGCTTATCACCCACAGGCGAATGGTGTTTGTAAACGATTAAACAGGTGATTGAAGGATTGCAAAGCTAAAGATGACTCTAAAGAAGGGATACATTGCCTACCCTTTGCCCTATATGCTCTAAGGAACCAACCTGGCTCAGACCACCATCTAACTCTTCATGTGTTGGTGACTGGATGCCACATGAGAACCCCCCTTGCTCCTCCAACTAGGTTAAAAACTGATGACCATAATGTAGCAAAGACATTAGGTGATGGGATGCATGATTACCTAACAACAATGACTGCAAGGGTTTCTTTCATGTCTCAATAGGTCAGAATCAAAGGGAGGGGTCAAAGAGAAGTGACAAAGATGATCAACCCGTTGGAGCAGAAGATTTGTTAAAACAACCCAGTCCTTACCCAGGGGACCAGGTGCTGGTACAAAGGTTTGTACGCACTTGGAGCACTTCCCACTTTGAAGGTCCGTACGAGGTGGAAGAAGTCACACCCACAGCAGCCAAGCGAATAGGACAAACAGCCTACCTTCATTTGCAAGACATCAAGCCATATAAAGGCGAAACACCGGTTCCTCCTGCAACTACCCACAGTGAAGCAAGAGAAGAAGTTCTGCGTATGCTGACTTGTTCTATGGCCAAGAGTAAAGACAAGGAAAGTGAAGAACACAGCAGCATCCTAGACTAAAGGCCAATATCTTTTAACATTTGACAAGGAGTAAACAGACTTGCAGTTATCGTGGAACTTTTTAGATAGGCTCAAGAGACAATTCATTGAAGTACCAGAGCTGAAAGATGAAAAACACACTTCATTGTTATGTTTCCTATTGCAATGACATTAAACACATTCTTGTATGCTGTTTTTGTCTACATATTACAGTCTTATCCAGCTCTAATAAGAAGATACATCGAAGTCATAATGTTTGTTGGAAATCCTAAGAACAATCATATTATTTTTAGAATAATTGTTGCAATATTCTTGCACATTTTGATATAAAGGTGTGATTCATAGAGACTTACAGATTTACATATTAATGGTGTGAGCACAAATGAGGAGGTTTCAGAATATAAGAGGCTCATAGCCACCAACAAAATCAATGAGTTTCCATGGAATAATATTTGTGGTGTCATTCTGTATTATGATTTGTGTTTTCCTCTGGATTATTATGACATTTAGACAAGTTATAAGAAACAATACAGATATGGTGAATGACAAAGCAACATTTACTGTTGCCCCTGATGAAATCATGAACAGGATTGTTTATAATTTTACTAGCCATTTATTTCGATTTAAATGGGGTGTTGGGGAAAATCATGAAGGCATAAATATGTATCTTGAAAATTCAGCTAATTTAAAGCATAATCTATGGTATCAGCACATGAAAAAGATGGGAAGGAGACATCAGATGAAAGCTGCTATGTATGTTCTCTTATATCTTATGCTTTGGGAACAGCTAAAATATTCATAGCAACAGAAGTATTAGCGAAGAAGGCACATTGCCTGACACACCCTGCACTTTGCCTAATCAGAGGATAGTTCCGAGGCAGAACAGCATCCATAGTGTGGGTGGAAAAAGCAACATCTCAGAGAAAAGACAACTATGTACAAGATAGGAAATACAAGAATGCTGGGAAAGAGGTCAACTGCAAATTATAGGAACAGTGCTTACTCCTGAAGAATGAGCTGAACAATTGGTTGTGTGCAAAGCAATGGCATTAACTGGAAAATGGTAAGTAGTTGTGGCCAATGCAGAAAAGGAATGCAAAAATCAATGGCCTAAGATTGCAAGATTGTTGACATGGGTTGACGATGTGGGAGGACCATTGCAGATAATAGCACTGAAGAATGCGACTTTATGCTTCAGAAATAATGGCACAAAGTTAGAGATAACCGCAAGTGTGTACGAGGTTTTGATGTACCAGGCATGAAGGAAGGAACAGCAGTCCTGATGGTCCATTGATGGGCATGTGGATCAATTGCATATTTAAAGATGCCACCAAAATGGGTAGGAGTTTGTTAATTGGTGCTGAAAAGCATACCATCCTTAGTAGTACCATAAAGTGACCTGCAGATTACAGACTTCCAAAAATGGACACACACATGAGGAAGAAAAGATTGTTTTATCGAAGCAGACAGAGGAGAGATAATTATTTCTCAGCAAAATCAATAGAAGCTTATTATGGCATTGCAGATGAGCATAAATTGTCCGGCCGAACAGCTGTAATCCTGCCAGGAATTCTGACTGCAGTGAACGCCAAGTGGCTGTAAAGCACCAGATGGGAACTTCAGCAAACAATCAATATGACACTAAAGGATTTAATGGGATCAGTTGAGGGCAATCAGGCTTATTTCCCTCCAGAACAGGTATGTCCTGGACATAATTACAGCAATGGAAGGAGGCATGTCCATGAAGATTGAACCTTCTTGCTGTACATTTACACCTGCCCATGATGAAGACAATGGACTTTGACAGAAGCAATAATGATGTTGTCAACCCTGCATACAAAGATTAAAGATGACATTGACAAGACTGAAGAGGACGGATGGTTTTTGTCTATGTTTTCATGGATTCCAACTTGGTTGGCAAATGCCCTTAAACTACTTGGAGCAGTACTAGGGATGGCATTGCTAGAGTTTTGTTTCATAAGGAACTTCTTGGGACAATGCCAAAGATGGCCAAGAAAGCTATTGGGATGAAGACCATGATTGATGTAGAACTGGTGAGTAGATGCAAAATGAAGAAAGTACTCATGAGAATATAAATAAAAGTGCCCTTAAAAAATATGTAGGACAGTGGATAGTCTGTCAACCATCAGGAGATTGCTGCCACATGACCTGGAGTGTAGATGAACAAATAAAGAAGGCAGGTTGCCTGAGGGGGTGACAAAGATATAGGTCCCAAAGAAACGAGAGTATGAAACGATGATAAAGAAGAATGTAAAATCAAATGTGGTTGGGGACTCGATCAGAGGGGGGAATGTAGAGGAGCAGGTGGACACATTTTCCTTAACACCTGCCCCCTCACTGCTGTCATACTGGAACAGCAGGAGAAGGGCCTTGTATGATACCCTAAGTATTATGCCTATGCCTCATTGAGTGTTCTAGAGATGATATGCACTCAGACAACCATATTCAATGTACCCTCGCACTGAAACTGTGGAAGGATGTCGTATGCAAGGATATCAGCATGCAACTAAGAACATCATGGAGTGCTGAGTGAAATTTCACGAGGGCAGAGTGATGTCATAAAGAAGATATACGGAGCCATTCTGAAACCATATGGAAATACTTAAGAGTGACAATGTAACTGAAGCGGTAAGAGAAACATGCATGAAAGGATAAAGTAATCATGAATACAAAAGAAGACAAATTAACTTGCTGACCAAGAAGTATAAATACACAGTCATGCAAGGTAGAAAAGATACATAGAGCTTGCTATAGAGGAATATATAACGTTGCAAGGACGGCCACAGTTGGAAAATGGACCCCGGCATGTGTAACTACTCCTTTCAACTGCCTCAGAAACCAGATCAGGGTTGCAGAGTCAGGAGACGCTGGAAGACCAGCTTTGTGTGCAAAACAAAGAGTGAATGTTGGCTCGCGATCAAGGTTGCTATTTTTAATGAATAGCTGCAAAGTACAAAGGGAGGTAGAATGGGATGAGACATATTTCTCTTAGATTAAAGAAGAAGAAAACATCTACAAGAGCCAAGTATTGGACAATTAAAAGTGTATAAAGTCTATACAAGGTAGAGTGAGCAAGTCTTTAGAGGTCAATAGGCGCAATGACACCCAGTATAATTAAATCAAATAGCAGAAAATAAGAGGCTAAAATTGACAAATTCGTGGTCTCTTCACATGTGACTCAGAAGTCGAAAAAAAGGGCTATTCATAACGACTTGGATAAATATAGTGTTGTGCTTTCACTCCCTGTCCTAGAACAGGGAGCCGGTTACAAGGTCAACTACAGATGAGAAACTTTGGCTGAGGGATGATGGACTAATTGCGAAAGTAGTGAGTAATCTGACATGATCCAGGCACCTGGGTTTGGGGTTTCTTACGTGCTGCTAGCCGAGCCGAAATTCCATGGTTGTGTGAGAATGCCAACTAAACAGTGGATCTATGGGGCAACCTGCTATACAATGTTGCATAGATCAATCTGCTATCATTTTGTTTGCTATAATCAGTATTATACGTATTAAGAGGTAATTCGAGGATTGTCTTACAGACAAGAGACAGCCAATGAAGTACTGACCCATATACATTCTGTAAGTAGACATGTTCCCCTAACCAATCGCTGATTGGCTGGAACAGGGTCATGTGATTGGAGCCCCTGCATCAGCAACTCTTCCATTTTCCATGTGAAGCCTAATATAGAGCGTGTCGACTTCGGTATGGTTTTCATATCTGGGTTGTTGCTCAGCAAAAAACGTTTTTGTGAAAAGGTGCTGCATGCCGCCCTCTTGCATCGCCTAATCATAAAATCAGCTATACCTCGGGAGATGCGCTGCTCTACTGATCACTAGCCACTCCAAAATATGCCCTGTGCCACACACAGGAAAGCCAGCAAGGATGTACATTACCTGTTGCAGAATGCAGTGCGATGAATGTCCTGCAACACCACTCTCTACCTTCATGTGTGCACTGTGTTTGCCTGAATCCAGATCCTTTGTGTATGGGCTGTCTGTGTCTGACCTGTGCCATCTACCATCATTGGAACGACACACATCTGGAATAAACATTCAATATCTAGGACTTTCCTCCAAGACTGCCTTTCTCATCCAAATACTTACTTTTGAGGTACCATCCTCCATGGTAGCAACCTTTTTTTTAATATGTGCTTAGGTCCAGCTTTCTTACATTTGATGGTAGAATACCCCCATTATCCCACAATTCCCTAGTTAATGGCTTCCTGTCTTCTAGGCAGGGGCTGAGTTGGGCAGCTGAACTGAATGTTTCTAACTCCCCACTGCTGAGATTTTGAGGGGCAATATTATATGGTTCCCTTACAATCAGATACTGTAAGGTGAGCAAACATTGAGGGAAGGTGGGGACATTCCTTCCTCAGTGCCCGAGAGACAAGGCGCTGTGGTTAAGGTACGAATGGAACTGCAAGCAGTTAAAGGGAAAGAAGAATGGTGGTGGCATGGGGATCAGGTACGAACAGGATTTTCACATGGATGGTATTGATTTCATTAATATGCATTCAGAAATACACTGACTATTGACTCATGCTTCAGGAAATCCACCCGAACAGTTGAAGTCCTGATACTCAAAGCAGCAACACCAGAATAGGTGCATGCACAGAGTGCATGTCACCTGCAATGCGAAGTATGTAGGGGCAGATGGCAGAGCAGCACGGGCTGTGATAGTCGGCCATATTAGATTGGGATAAGTGATTAGACTCTGAGCATGCATTGAGGGGGCCAGCAGGCCCAGGATGCGTAACATACCAGAAATGCATCAGTGATACATAGTTGCATTGAAGGCTTCCTGAAAT
The DNA here is from genome assembly GCF_040938575.1 of Ambystoma mexicanum. Classification (NCBI taxonomy): domain Eukaryota; kingdom Metazoa; phylum Chordata; class Amphibia; order Caudata; family Ambystomatidae; genus Ambystoma; species Ambystoma mexicanum. Next base: position 668,585,265 of record NC_090927.1, on the reverse strand, counting down.
GGACAAGCAAAATGTACTCCTCAGACAAGAGACCTGAGAACAGGAAGCACTTGGACTCTTCAAGAATGCTTCCATGAATTCTACATACAAATCAACATTGTCCTCTCCCATAGGAAAAGGAAGAGGAAGTATAAAAGGCAAAAAAATGGCCGCCGCTTAGAGTAGATGTGTGTGTACTCGCGCCGCCTCTCGCTCGTTTTTCCCATCCTGCAGCAGTAGTAACCTGACCTCTGGTTGTCAAAGCATCCAGCTTCCATTGCTCTCCCGCACCGTGGGACTACAAGACAGCACCTGTAGCAACCTTTGGACGGGTGCTTGTTCACGTCTGCAAAGTGCTGTCCAGTTGGTGCCACCCTGAATCATCACCGGAACGGAAGCTAGGGTGGCTGTGGGAGCCTATTTAGCAAAGGTACCGGCTATAGACCGGGTGGGAGGGGCGGTCCATCAGGAAGCTTCAAACTACACGGGGTAAAAGCTCTGGGAACAACAAAGTATTTGACCACACGCTTGCAATTGAGTTACTGCCAAGCAGCAAGAACCTACTACGGGCTGATACTTAAGCATTAGAAGGGGCAATCGGTCCTTGACTTTGCAACAGCGATTCATTGGGGAAACGCTCTGAGGTGTCTGTTCATGAGGCAATGTGAAGCACCAGCATATTCCTCCCTGAGGCAAGAGGCAACAACACCTTTCATTGCATAATTCAACACAGTGAATTGTTGAAGCAATACTTAAACTCCTGCCACCAGCTGATGCTATTCTTCCAGTATCCACTGGAAGCGCCAGGAGCAATAAAGAGTGTACTCGCTGGGAAAGACTTGGAAGGGGTGTGGCTCAAACAAATGGGCCTGCACCAATTTCCTGAACAGTGCAGGGTGTACACCCCATAGTACGGCCGGTTAACTTCAAGCATATTTTAACATAAATACACATCCTCATTACAAAAATAATTTGATGTGGATTCCAACATTAGGGTACAGACGCTGAAGCAAAATAGGAAGCAATCAGGACACCACTGAACGACAAACACATGTCTGGCCCCAGGAAGAAACTTAACCAAACTGGACCACCCCAACCTCAACACAAACAACATAAATCATTGGAAAAGCTGTGGGCGAAAAACAAAAGATCTCGGGAGGCCACCACAACACTCAAACCACAATCCTCCTCAGAAGTGAAACTTTCTACCCCCCATAATGGGGGCATCCAAGGAGGACTTTACGACTAGTTTCCAGGAGTTCCAGGAATGGTTTACCTCTAACTTTCAGTCGCAGTTCTCAACATTCTCGACTGATATAAGAAACTCACTTGCAGAGGTTACCAGAGAAATTGCATCCTTGGCATAGAGGGTGGACTTAAATGAACAGGCAAGTCATGATCTTGCAGTTGAAAGTAAACAATCAGATGTGGTTCTGGAAGAACTATCCAGAATCACGCATAACCTTGAATTGCAATATGAGGAGCTTGAAAATCTCTCTTGCAGATCCAATGTAAAGATACAGAACCTTCCGTAATCGATCCAGGACTCGGAGTTGAAAGAAGTTGTGCTTGGGATATTTACAGAACTTATAGCAGCAGAAGGGCTGACAGACATTCCAATTGATTGTCTTCATAGGTTTGGACCAAAGAGATTGGCACCCGGCACTCACCCCCGCGATGCATTAGCAGCGTGCGCACTGTACCCTCAAAAAGAACAGATACTCAAAGAAGCGAGAGCTAAGCCATAATCTTATACAACAGGGTGGAAATACAGATTTACCAAGACCTTTCTAGAGTGACTCTCCAAAAATGCCAGGAATTGCACAAAGCGGTGAAGATCCTCCAGTCCCGGGGTATCAGATATAGAAGGACATTTCCCTTTGGGTTACTTTTCACTTTGGATGGTAGGCAATACTGCATTTCTGACAGGTAATCCGGTATGGCTTTGCTGCAATCTGAGGAAGAAACCTTGGGGAGCTAGTCAATCGAAAACCCAGTCTGACGGAGCAACAGGCAACAAGGAACTGACAGCAGGGGATTGGCTTACCGACGTCAGGCGCAAAAGAAATCGGAAATGTCCTCCAAAAGATGACTGGAGATCTAGGCTAAGAGGCCCCACCCCAAAAGCTTCATTATGATGCTCGGAATCACACAATGACTATTGGCAGGACGGATTGTAAATTTTGCTAAGGATGATAATCTAATGGTTTAAAATACTTTACACAAGAAGTAGACAGAGCGGAAAGTGACATCAGGGAATCTTTCTGTTTCGAGAAACAGATGGGGGAGCTGGGTCTCCCCGCACTGTATCCTTGGTTATAAGATGAACTGCAGCCAGTTCAGTCTCTCCCGGGAAACGTAAGGATCTGCGATTCACACCAGGGAACATATTTGGGGGGAATTGTTCTGAGGGATGGGGTGGCTCAGGTTAATTTACGGCAGTGTTTTGGGGTTAGCTGGGCTAGTGAGTAGGGTTAAAGTTGAGGGGGGAGAGAAATGTCTGTCATGCTGGAGAATATTTTCAACGGTCATTGGTAGTGTGTTTGTACCTATCAACCTAAGGCTACTCTATAACAAGCAAGTTCAAATGTTTAACATGGAACATACGTAGTCTCAATACCCTGTAAAAATGCAGGAAGGTGGAGTTTCTCATGAGGCGTCACCAACCTGGCTTGGTGGCACTTCAAGAAACCCATATCTGCAAAGCAGACAGAGGCAAGCTCCACCTGCGTCAATACCCAATAATAACACAGGCATGTTCTGAGGGCAAAACAGCGGGGTACTGATTGCGATCATAGATGGAAGTGGTGTGCAAATTAATTGAATGAAAGTTTATAAGGAAGCAGATATATGTTTGCTATACTAAAGGTTAATTTATTAACACTGATGGTGGCGTCAATATATGCACCAAACACTGGTCAGGAGGGGTTCCAGAAACAGGAAATGGGAAAACTGGTGATCTTCAGAGATGGGGAATTACTGGTTTTCGGGGACTTTAATTTAGTGTGGGACTCAGCCCGGGATAGAAGCAAGTTGACCCGATGGATCCCCACACCCCCCTCAAAAGGACTGCAGCAAACATTTGCTGATCTCTCCCTAGTAGACATTTTGGTTACTCTAAATTAAGAATAAAAGAGGTACACGTTTGATTCTCACATTCATCGGCCCTTTTCTCGAATAGACTATGCCTGGGTTTCCGCCCCATTGATGGGAGCAGTTAAGCAAATTGTGACTCACACAATCACACTGTCAGATCATGCTCCATTAACACTGCAGCTGGAGGTACTTTACGAGAGATCAAGGCTCTGGGCTTGGAGATTCCCGCTGGCTTTATTGCAGGATAAACTGTTTAGAGGAGAGATAGCCAACCATATAAGAGAATATTTTGAGTTAAAATTGGAGGGGAAACCTCACTGAACATAACTTTGGATGCGTTCAAAGCCACTAAGAGGGGGATTTTTATAGCTGCAGAGGCTACAAGGTGAAAGCAGTAAATTAAACTTGAGGTAGAACTAGAGGAGAAATTGTCCCACATACAAAAAGAGATGGAAACTCACACATTCCCCAAGATGCAGAAAGCGCATAGCGCAGCAGCTGGAAGATTTAATCTCTATTTAACTAAGAAGGTGGAGAAATCCCTATTAGGCCTCAAACAGAAGTATCACATTAAGGCTAATAAAATGGACCGTCTGTTAGCATCCAAGCTTCGTCAAAGGGTGGCATCTAGGATTGTATGTCAGATTAGGTTACCCACAGGGGGGATGACATCTGAAACCAGTGCCATCATTATGCTATTTCAATCATTTTACTCCAAACTTTATAACTCTGATAACCCAGATCCAGGTCTCCAAACAACATATTTAAAACAAATTACTCTTCCTCAGCTCTCACTGACCAGATAGCCACAATGGAACCAATCACCCAAGACGAGGTGTTGAGGGTCAACGGCGAGATTCAATTAAATAGATCGCCTGGCCCCGACGTGTATCCCGCCATATTGTACAAAACACACATCAATATTCTAGTCCCAATTTTAACTAAACTGGATAATTCTTTCACTCACACAGGTCAGATTTCCCTGACTATGGAAGAGGCTAAAATAATTATATTTCCCAAACTAGGTAAAGACCAAACCCTCTGCGGACCCTAATGCCATATAGCATAAATCATTATAGACTCTAAAATATTCATCAAGGTGCTGGCTAATTCAATTTTTGATCTTCTACCCTTTTTAATACATATGGACCAGACCGGCTTTATTAAATTGAGGCAAACACATGACGACATACGAAGAGTGTGCCATATTCTGGAGAACGTTGAGAAGAAACAAACCCCTGCTGTTCTCATATCGATTGACGCGGAAAAAGTATTCAACCACGTGGAATGGTCTTTTCTCTTTTTAACATTAGAAAAAAATGGTTTTGCACCAACATTTCTTGGGTGGGTCAATGCAAACTATAACAAGCCTAGAGCATGACTATGATAAACGGCCAGTTATCTTCAATCATTCCCCTCCCACAGGGTACAAAGCAAGGGTGTCCGCTCTCACCGATGCTTTATGCATTGCATCTGGAACCATTATTATCCTTGATAAGGCAAACCAAACATATTAAGGGCAGAATGTTTGGGGGTTTGTGCCATAAAATCATGGCCTATGCAGATGACATGCTGCTCATGGTAGCAGATCTGCTTAACACGCTACAGGTGGACACCATGGTATTTGAAGAATTCGGCAAAGTGGCTGAGTTTAAAATTAAGTTGCATAAAACAGAGATATTAAATCTATCACTAGCTCCTGAGGAAATTAAAAATGTGCGTGATCAGTCCCCACTCGGGTGGGCAACTGAGGGTATCAGGCAATTGGGGGTAAACATCATGCTGACACTTAGAGGCCTATACTTGGCTAACTTCCCTTCTCTGTTAAGAGAGATTGAGACCCAACTACAAAAAAGGTGATCCAGGAATGGTCCATGGACAAAGTTGGGAAAAGATGGGTTTAAATGGAACAGGCAGCGAGGGGACCTAGACTTAGGGAAATACTGTCGTTATCAAAACAAGACTGCCCTGTGAATATTCATGCCTTTGAAATCACGCACACAGTAGAGGACATCTGCGTGTTGTGTGTTGCCATCAAGAAATATGGGCTGATGACATTTCCTTCACTGTTTACTCCCTTATTCTTTAATCTCCAGTTCACACCGGGCTTTGAACCAAACGCATTCAAGGAATGGAAAGATGCTGGATGTGAAAAGCTGAGAGACATGTTTCAGGGGTCGGATATAAATCATTTACACAGTGCAAGAAAGAACTGGGTCATCATGAAAAATGCAGGTTTCAATACTTTCAGGTGAGACACTGGATTCTAGCTCCCCCAGTTAAGGCAGCGGTGACAAGGGAATGAACACAGTTTGCGAAATGTATATCATCCAATCCAGGGAATAAAGCCCTCGTCTCCAACTTACAATGCTGTTGGAAGAGGTGAATAACCATATGTGTGAAGTATTTTCTAATTCTGTATCTCCCTCTATGCGTTCTTGCTTGTTGGTCACACTGGAAGAGCATCTCACATGTTGCCCAAAATCAATCCAGAAAGCCTATGTAACTTTGCAATTAGCTGCATTGCTTGTGATCACACAGAATTCGAAGCATAAGGATGCATCAAACATTACAGAGTGGTTCTCCAAAGTATGGAATTTTGGAGCTTTTGAATGGATGACGTACTCTTTGCAGAAAAACCATGTTGCGTTCACTGAAGATTGGGAAGTGATTCTGAACTTTTTACACAAGGATTTTAATGCTGTATATTGTCCGCAAAAACCGCAAATATTGGGTATAGCATGAGACTTTTTGACTTGATATCTGATGGCTGGGAACATAAAACTGGAATGGAATGACCTGAGGTATGGCAGACGGGATGGATGGGGAGCGCGGGTATCAGGAATACCAGGGTCAGGGTGCTGTGGGAACTGTTTGTTATATTTCTGCAATGTCAATAAAAACAATTAATTAAAAAAAGGCACTAAATATTGTTTATCAGCTACTCCAGGAAGAAAGTGAAAATAGGAGGGGCCTCCTCCTCATCATCCCCTTCCATCCTCCTCATCATCCCCTTCCATCCTCCTCATCATCCCCTTCCATCCTCCTCATCCGCATCAGTTGCTATTGACTCCAAACATGAGTGTAATGACCTAAAAGGGAAGCATTTTGATATTGATATTGATTTTTATTCCTATCACGCTCATACACAAGTGTTTCAGCACAGATTGAGGATCCCTGACTTAGGTCCCATCACAGGTAGCAGAACATATGTGTTTTAATACCCAGAATGCTCCAGGTTCCGCACTAGTACCCGCGATTAGGCAATGTAGGTATTCAACAAGATTTGGGTGCTCCTTATCCCTGACATAAAAAAGGAGATTCAAAGGGTATGGACGTATCCGGACAAAACATAAATGAAAGTTATAGATTCTAAAAGGGAGGCAGTGTCCATGCAAAAAAATATACAAGTGGAGTCATACAACCCAGCCTCCCTGGGGCCTCTTCCTTGGCTGAGGAGGAAGCGACAGTGAAAGAGGAGTCTGCCTTTAAGAATACATATGTGGGAGCCACACCTCCCGCTCACAGCAAGCTGATACCCCTACTTCACATCACAGGCCGTCCTAGGGGGCCTGCAATATCTGTACAGAGCTAATGAAAAAGTGCCAGACGAGCTCCAAGCTAGACAGCAATGCAGCGGCAGGGGAACTTCTATCCGACCTAGCAGTTTCCGGTGCCAGCAGGCCGGCACAAGTCGTACATTCAAGGACATCTGGCCACAGAAGCCTACATGTCGGGGATTGACACACAGTGAGCTCCTACAAAAGCTTGGCAATGACGCTTATTCAAAGGTGTATCATTGTTCTACTCCCTACAGGGCGAAAAGGTCCGCAAAGACTTCAACGCTGACAAACATGCAGGCAAGCACGGCAGCAATGTAAACCAGTGTACAAGTTCAGACCAGCCGGGATGGGCCCAAATACCAAGACCCACCTGTTATCCAAAAACAGGTTCAGGCAGAAGGCCAAGGAGAGGTTTTACATACTTGTGGTTCATTTCGCAAAAATCACAACATCCCGATTCTCTCAAAACAGCAATACTGCATGTTTTATTGTTGCAGTCACACTCTTGACGATGCCCCGCATTCATGGCTTCTTGTCATGTCTGTTTCTTTCTTAGAGTGCAGTGAAGACGTGTTTTCCTGATTATAAAACGTGCTATTTTCTAATACTTTTTGAAATAATTACTTTTTGCAAATGTTTTGTGTATCACTCTTTTTACAGCATTGACTGTATCAATTTATGGCCACGTGGGAACAATGCGCTTCAAAATCTGCCTGCAGTGTCCATTCTCGTGAGTCAGATGATAGCCTGAGTAGATTTCCTGCCTGGCCTTGGTGTCGGTGGCTGTGAGTCTTATGGGAGAAATACCGTGCACGTTTGCGGATGAATTAGCAATCTCCTTGATATGCATTTGGGGAACGGGTGCCAGTGTGTGTGGAGAGTGTGTCAGTGAAGGGCAGTTCTGGGCTGGCCCTTATGTAGGGAGTGTCTTGATTCAATGCATTAGCTGTGTGGGAAGATAAATAAATAAATAAAACAATGCCAGATGGCAGTTCAAATGGTTTTCGAACAGTTTGCTTCTCAGGTGCCTTTTGCAGAGCAAGCGATTTTTGACTGAATGCCCCGGCTCTGGGGGCGCCCCAGCCAGGGTAGCCACAACAGCTGGGATCACCTGGCTGCTGCATCGTCCAGGGACGGCATTAAGAAATATCACCCCTGAAAAGCTCATTCCTTTGATGTTACCGACCTTGAATGCTTTTCCCGACCACTTGGACCCCTACATCATGGTAGATTTGTATAATAAAGTTATGCTCTCCTCCCTTGACATCATTGCACCTTTAAAGCTGAGAAAGAGCAAACCCCTCAAACATGTTAACACCTGGTTCTCCCCCCATCTTAAACTCCTCAGACAGGAGAAACGACGCTGCGAAAAAGTCTGGAGATCACACCCTACTGAAGGTAACAAGAATAACTTGAACACACTAGCCACCCAGTACAAAAAAGAAATTATTCAGGCCAAACAAATGTCCTATAACTCCCGAATTTCACTTGCCAAATCTAATACCAAGGAGCTCTTTACTATTCTAAAAGAGGTAGAATCTCCTGTACAAACGCCTGACTCCTGCCTTAAAGATAAAAATGGGTGCACAAGCATTCAAAATGCCTTAGCTAATAAAATCACGTCCTTGCAAACTAAGATAAAAAATAAAAAAGACTCACTTCTCCCAACTATCAAAATGAATATCACCAGTTCAACAACGGAACTTCCGACCCAGCCACCCTCCACTACTCCCATTCCCCAGTTCAACTTCCATAAAGTCACTACCAAAGAGGTTGAAAAGGTTATCCTCACACTCAAACCTTCAAACTGCCAGGGAGACCTGTGTCCTGCACAATTGATAAAGGATGCGGCGCGTGAACTTGCACCTTTCATTACCAAATTAATAAATGCCTCCTTCACCACCAATACTATCCCCAATAACCTGAAACAAGCGCTGGGTCCTCCCCCTCCTTAAAAAACCTAGCCTAGATCTCGCGACTCCTACGAACTACCGCCCTATTACTACAGTACCATTCTTACATAAAATCCCTGACAAAATAGCATATCAACAAATTCAATATTACCTCCAACACTTTCACCTTCTAGGAGTCCGACAGTCCGGCTTCAGGCCACGGCACGGCACCAAAACTGCTCTCCTGGATCTCAAGACCCAGATAGACGAGCTGAGAGACAAGGGAAAGACTGCAAAACTGCTACTTCTTGATCTCTCAGCCGCCTTTGACTTAGTTGACCACGAGATTCTCTGCAATCACCTACAATCAGCAGCCCACTTCTCTCGAGAGGCAACCGACTGGATCCAATCCTTTCTCAAAAACCGCACTATGAGAGTATTCTCCCCTTTAGCAGCTGCCGACCCCACACCTATTACCTGTGGCGTACCCCAAGGCTCCTGCGTCTCCCCCACCTTGTACAACATCTTTACAAAGCCCCTTTTCGACGATCTAGATGGTCTGGGTATCACCTACACTAATTATGCGGATGATACCCAGATCCTCATCCCGCTGACGGGGGACTACGACGAGGATTTGGCCTTTGTAAATAGAGTGTACCTCATCATTCAGGGATGGATGGCCACACACGGTCTATGCCTAAATGATGACAAAACAGAACTCCTCATTCTCGGCACCTCCTCTAACCTTACCAAACTAGGCCTAAATTACTCCCCCCTTGTAATCGACAACAACAATATTACAGTAGCCAAAGAGGTCAAAACTCTTGGCTTCTACCTAGACTTGACACTCACCTTCTCAAAACAAGTAAATGCTATGGCATCCGCCACAGCATATACATGCAAACTTATTAGAGCAGCCAAACCCTTCCTCTCATCGTCCAACTGCATTACACTAGCCAGAGCATTAATATTTTTTTTTTTTTTTTTAAATGTTTTTATTTTAAGTGAAAACAGTATAAACAAACTTGTGACATTATACACAATAAACCAATAAAACACTTAACAAAGCACAACACTACACTACCCCCCTCCCCCCCAAGAGCTCATCCACAGGGTAGTTCCGTATCGACCTGGTGTGGCCGGGTGACTTCCTCCTCCGAGGCAGTAGGTTCTCCTCGTACCCCAAACAGACCAGTGATTAATGACCTCCAGGCTACTAGGTTGCCCACATCCTCCTCCCCGCATTTACTGCATGCCTCTTGCCAGACCATGGTTTCAGCCTCCGCCCATTTTTGGAGATCCCTCCACCACATCTCTATCCTAGGTTTGTAGCATTGCTTCCAGTTCATAGCTATCCTCCTCTTAGCGAGTATATACACTAGGTCTCTCAGTTTCCCCAGATGTCTGGTGTTCTTTGGTCTGGAGAACCCCCCTAGAAGGCAAGCCCAGGTCGTGTCAATGCTTATCGGGACCCCTTTGTCAGCCAACTTCTGTGACACTTCTCCCCAGAAGACTTCAATTACTGGGCAGGACCAGAACATATGCGTCATGTCCGCGTTCTCCTCGTTACACTTCGGGCATGCTTGCCTGCCCGAGTTAGCGAACTTAGCTATTCTCTTGGGGGTCAAATACGCTCTGTGTGTGATATATAGTTGGATTTGCTGTAATCTAGCATTCCTGGACACTTTTTTATGATATCCCAGAGCCCGTTCCCACATCCCATCCGTCATCTGAACCCCCACCTCCATTTCCCATTCTAGTCTCAAGTCTGTCAAGTCCTTTCCCACTCGGGACATCACCACCTCGTACAATCTGGAGATCTCGTGTCCGCCCTCTGATATGTCATATATTGTGTCAATCAGGGCATCCGGATCCTCCGCTAACACCGTCTCAGGCCAAGATTTTCGGATAATCTGTACCAACCTGAAGTATGTAACATATTGGCCCCCATGTAACCCAGCTTCTTCTTCTAAGTCTGCAAAATCCTTGATGGCCCCATCTTGCCATATGTCTCCTAACGTGGCCAACCCAACCGGTTCCCAGTACATTCTGATCAATTTTCTAAGTTGACCATCCCCCGCAGTCAAGGCAACCAGTGGCACCTGCGGCGAACACGGATCCGGGCTTTCCAGTAACCGGCATGCTCTACGCCACATTTTCCACCCAAGTAACAGCATACCAGGGCAAAGGTTTAAGTCTTGTCTAGGGACCCAGATGATCTCCTTCAAATAAAACGAGGTGCAATCTGTCCCAACCAATCTGGACTCGGGAGATTCCTCATCAGAGAGCCACTGTGTAACATATTGCAATTGGCTCGCTACATAATAGGCCTCAAAATGTGGTAATTTAATTCCTCCTTTATCGTAGAAGTTTTGTAGCTTCCACAGCGCCACTCGGTTGCGAGTGCCGTGCCATAGGAAGTCCCTGCACATACTGTCGAGTTTGGTAAAGAACTTCCTAGCTATTAAGTATGGTATGTTGTTGAAGAAATGCAGCAGTCTAGGCAAGACAACCATTTTAAGCAACGCCCCTCGCCCTATCATCGCTAGCGGCAGTTTTTCCCAAAATCGCATAGACGCACGGATTTTATCCACAGCAACCTCGGTGTTGTGCAGATGTTCGTTTCTCACAGTGTGATATATGTCTATTCTGAGGTATCGGAAGGACTCGGCTGCCCAAGGCACGGGAAATACCGGTAAGCGTTCCGTGGGGACCCTCGAATAATACCCTAGAGGGAACATGCTCGACTTGTCAGGATTAACCGCTATGCCGGACAATTCGGCATACTTCTGCATGACCTCCAAAACATACTGGAGGTTCTCTTCAGGATACTTTAGGTACAGCAGCAGGTCATCGGCATATAAGGATATCAAATGGCTCTTTCCTCCCACCTCGATGCCCACCAGGTCATATTGCTGTCTAAGATATACCGCTAAGGGTTCCAAGGCCAATATGTATAACATCGGGGACCAAGGACATCCCTGCCTAGTACCCCTACTTAGGTGCCACTTGTCGGATATCACTGATCCCGTACGCACCCTAGCCGTAGGCTGGCTATACAGTAGTCTCGCCCATCTGATATAGCCTGGCCCAAACCCATATTCCCTCAGGACCGCAAACAGCCATGGCCACCTCACCGAATCAAACGCCTTAACTGCGTCTAGGGAGATCACTGCCATTTCCTCATCTCTTCTGTTCCCTTCTTCTATCACTCGGTGGAGCCGCCTGTGATTATGAGTTATATTCCTGCCAGGGACATAACCTGTCTGATCCGAGTGTATCAGCCTGCCGATGACCTTGCGCAGCCTATCCGCCAAGACCGCTGTCAGAATCTTACTGTCTTGGTTTAACATCGACAGCGGTCTGTACGATCCACAGTGTTGTCTCGGCTTGTTAGGCTTGGGCAGTGGTACGATTAGCGCTTCTCTGAGCGTGTCTGGCAATCGGCCTCCCTCGAATGATTCGTTGTACATCTCAAGCATAGGGGGGAGTATCTCTGCGCTATACGTTTTGTAGAACTCACTCGGGAGTCCATCAGTGCCCGGGGTCTTGCAAGTGGGCAGCCGTTTCACCACCTCTTCCAGTTCATCTAGCGTAATGGGGCCATCTAACTCCTCCCTTTCCTCTGCACTAATCCTGGGCAGTTCTATATCTTCCAGTGCGTCCCTGATTTTATCCAGATTGTCTTCCCCTTTGTCCTCATATAGCGCTTTATAATAATCTAAGAAAGCAGCGTTAACCTCTTCCTGAGTGTGAGCCTCCTCTCCGTCTTCCCTTTCTATCATCATGACCGGGGCCCTGGGGGTTTCCCTCTTGTAAAGCCATGCCAGTAGGCGACCAGTTTTGTCACCTCCTGCATGTTGCCTCTCCACGTATTTCCTGTAATTGAGGTCACAAAGCCGCTCCCAAAGCTCTGAGCATCGTTGTTGTAATTCGAGTACTAGGTCTGTGTCCCCTCCCCCTCTGGTACATTCACGCTCCAATTCTTTCTCCACTTTCCCCAGCTCAGCTAAAACCCCCCCCTGAAGGCCCTTTGATTTAGAAATAGCATCGCCCCTCACTACCACCTTGAAGGCCTCCCAAAGTGTACCAGCCGAATCCACACTGCCTGTGTTCTCCTCAAAATACCTTGTAATAGTCTCTCTAATATCTTCTCTGAAGGCCGGGTCTCTGAGCGCCTCCGCCCGGAGGCGCCATGTTGGAATCCGCCCTCTAGGGCGGCCATATTGCCAGGCCATCACCAAGGGCGAATGGTCCGACAGGACCCTCGCTCTGTATTCAACCTGTGTAGTTGTTATCGTCACTTCTGGCGTAGCAAAGAAGTAATCTAGTCTCGTGTGCAACTGTTGAGGGGCCGAATAATGAGAGTACTGCAAGGCCGTGGGGTGTTTCAATCTCCAGACATCCTCTAGTCCATAGTCGTCTAATAGTACCCGTAGAGCCCTGGCCGCTGGGGTGGGCCTGTCTACTTTCCTGTCGGACCTATCTATCTTGGGGTCAAGAACACAGTTAAAATCCCCCCCCCAGATGATCGGTTCCCCTGCGCACGGGCCCAGGCGTGTACATAGAGTCCTGAAATATACAGCAGTATTCTGATTGGGGGCATATGTATTAATAATACTCAGTCCTCTGTTCTCAATCAGTACCCTCAGTATTACCAGCCTACCCTCCGTGTCTACCTCCTCTCGTACAATTCTGAGTGGGACATGCGGGCCACCCAGATCAGCACACCTCTGGCATAGGCCGAGTACGGGGAGCCCACCACTGTACCCCCCCATTTTTTCTTTACAAGGTCTAGTTTATGTTGGGCCAGGTGCGTTTCTTGTAGCAGGGCAATGTCGATCTTCTGTCGTTTAAGATACAACATGACTTTATTTCTTTTCAAGTAATTATTGAGGCCTCGGACGTTCCAGGTGGCAATCTTGAGGTCACCCATGGCAGCTATGTGTCTTCCCACCCCCCTTACGGGAACCTCCAACAGTTCTCATGACACAGAAAGCGTCCCACTGCGGCCACTCCGCAAATAAGCTCATTCCCAAACTAACCGCACACACAACTAAACTCCAACCCCCTTTCCCCTCCCTCACCCACCCTCCCCCCAGCACCACACACCCCAACTGTTGCCCAGCTTCAACAAAAGAGCTCAGGCACCCCCACATCTGGCTCCGCAAACACCAGTCCGTACACGGAGCCCAGCAGGGTGAGGTCGCCCTAATGGCCACCTAACCTAAGCTATTGTGGGGAGAGAGTATCGCTCCATGGGGCTCCCGTTCAATAATAATCTCAATGTTTGTGGCAAACAGTACAACTAACTGACCTTCCATACCGAAGGTTCCGAACCGACTATAATCAAGTCTTAGGGTCCATGTGTCGCGCCATCTTGCGACGCCATTTTACGTCTTCCGTAGCTCCTCCGAGTCCTTCTGGGGCCGGTCCGCCGATTCTTGAGGGCACCCTTGTGCGTCGAGCCACTCCATGGCGTCCTCTGGGGTCTCGAAAAATAAAGTCTTATGCGCCTGTATGACCTTCAGTTTTGCAGGGTAAAGCAACATATATTTGTAACCTGCCTCCCTCAGCCTCCGTTTCACAGTTCCAAAGTTCATGCGGCTCCGCTGCACAGCTAGGGTGTAATCCGGATACGCCGTGATGTTTGCTTCTCCTCTCTTGATCGTGCCTCCTTTTCGAAAATGTTCTAATATTCTTTCCCGATCACGGTAGTTAAGAATTTTGGCAATGATGGGTCTGGGCGGGTTTCCAGGAGGCGGCCTCCTCGTTAGGGCTCTATGTGCTCTCTCCACTGCGAAGCCTTGGGATAAGGCCCCACCGGATATCTCTTGCAGCAACATGGTCTCAACGAAGTCAGTAGGGTCACGGCCCTCCGTCCCCTCCGGTAGGCCCACAATGCGGATATTGTTGCGACGGGCCCGTCCTTCCGCCTCCTCCGCTCTACTTTCCAGGTTGCCCACCCTTTGGATTAGGGCGTGCAGTTTTGTCTTGTGGGTGGCACAGTCCGCCGTATTCGGGCCGACTTCTTTTTCTAGGGACTCTGTGCGCTCTGCCAGAACCCTAACGTCTTGTCTCAGTAGATTGACGTCTTCCTGGACCTCCCCAACTTTGAGGTCCAATGCCGTTTTTAATTCAGAGACAGCCTGTTCTAATTTCGACTCCCAGGCCGCTCTCAGGTCCGCAATCGCTGCTAGGATTTCTTGGTTAGAGCTCGAAGTCGTCGCGCTACCTACGGCCGGTGCATCCTTATTCTTGGTGGCGTCCGAGCCCGGGGACGTTTTGGTGAAGTCATCCAGCGTGGGTTGTTTCGCCTTAGGTCGCACTGCCTTACTGGACATGGTTCTGAGGATGTGCAGGTCTACCGAATGATGAGTGGGCGCATTGCGCGCTGACCTGGTTAGGTCTTCCCGCGACTCTTTTCAATCCCGTCTCAAGTCTATGTCGGCCATTTTGAGTCGCCCTTTGTTCTCAGCGTCTCTCGACTTTTCTTCTCCGATCTCAGTCGTCGTAGCTACTATGACCTCCAAAAGTTCACAGTACTTCGGTAGCACCTTCACACGCTGGCATGCATGTCGTCGGTTTTCAATAAGCAGTCGTACTGCACTGATTTGCCCGGATCTGTTCAGGATCTCGGGAGCTCCGCTGGAACGCGTCCTCCTACATGGCTCTCGTAGCCACGCCCCCAGCCAGAGCATTAATATTGTCCAAATTGGATTATTGCAATGCCTTATATGTAAGTTGCAATAAATATATCACCAATAAAATCCAAATCCTCCAAAATAATGCTCTAAGAGCCGCCTTGAGCATCCCGAAAAAAGCACATATCTCGGATACTAGTAGATCTGTCAACTGGCTATCTACCAAAGACAAAATCTTCCTCAAATCTGTGTCCTTGACGCATAAGTGCCTCCACCAGGCAGCCCCTCAATACCTAATAACTAGATTTACCAGACCTATCTCCTCCCGACCATCCAGAAAGGCCAATTCCAACCTCCTCCTTGTGCCCAGATTCAAACCGATGATGTCTGGGGGGAATAGCTTCCCCATCAAAGAAGCTCAATGTTGGAACTCACTACCTCCATCACTCAGGGATGACCTGCCGTACCTACAATTTAGGTCCATGACTATCCACTGGCTCAAGGAACATGATTTTTTTAGAACATGATTTTGTCGTAGGCCGTGCCTTACCACAAATCCTACAAATCTCGTACACTAATGCTTACCTTAGCCTATTAGAGGCTACTTGTTTGATTACCTGTATATATTGTATACCTTGTGTGTGTGTTACTTGATTGTCCATTAATGTCAAGGTGCTTCCAGCAATGTAACCTCTGCTGGACCTACCTCTGTTGCTATGTAACTAAGTTTTTACAATCCTCTTGTCACTTTTTGCGCCTTATTACCCTTTGGGTTAGGTGCGCACTATAAATAAACAAACAAACAAACAGCACGTGGTGTAGCACCAGCATGGTCATGAACAAAACACACCGGAGTCGTGATGGGTCTGACTGACGAGCCGGAAGCAGCTCGTACTTTTTATTAACTTGGTCACATGGGGAACCATGTGACCACGACACACACACTGGGAGTTACCATGTCCCCCTTCAGGGGGTGACATGCAACACTCCTCCTTTTTCATAACAACAAAACAAAACCCCCAAAATCCCAACATAACCACAAACTACTACTACTGTAACCACTCTACTAGTTTTTCACACCCTTTATTAACCTGGGTGAGTGGTTCTATGATCACAAAACACTGATGAGAGCTACTGGTACCACGTGAAGCATATCAAATGTTTAGATGTGCACTGCATTACATTCCCCACCCACCAAGCCATTTTAAACCAGTCCGTGTAGGCAGGGCCGGAGTCTTCATGGGGATGTCGGTGACAATGTCCATCCTCCGCACTCCTGGAGTTGCAGGAAGCCAGCCTTTGTCCTCACCACTGGTCAATTCGGGCAGCCACACCAAAGTCAACAAAACCGGCAAACCCGCACCTGGGGAGGCCCAGGGGCCACATCGGCCAAGTCCATGGTCTGGGGGCACCTGTGATGGCATCCTGGTGGCACACCCCTTATTGCCCTTCCTCTTCCTCGTGGGGCAGATGACAGGAAACACTGGTGGCAGGGTGCCCGAGCCGCCGTGCTGGGAGGGCGCACAGTGCACAAACACTGACAAAAGCTGCCCCCCCATCCCCTTCGTACTAGCGGCTGGGTCCCTGCAGTACTGTACTGAGGCAGGGTGATAAATATGCCCCTTTCTTTGTCACTTGGGGGCAGCATTTCCCCATTGGCCCATTGGCCACATGTTTTTCTTTTCCTTCTGCGGGCCCAGTTGGAATTGGGCCCGCCATTATTGGAGGGGGCGCCTCAGCTGCGCAGCTCGCAGTCGCGGAGGGGCAGCTCCCCTCTGCATTTCTTTTAGTCCCCACGTGGAGCGCCGCAGGCTGCCTCGCCGCCGGGCCTGGGGACCACTTAGGGCAGGTGGGCTGCGTCGGCACCGAGCGCATACACGCATTTTTTTCAATGCGGGACTAGCCAAAGCTCTTCACCTTTGCGGCACGCGGGTGGGGGAGGGGCAGCTCACCTTGTCACTGCAGATGCAGCCGCTCCACATCTTCAGGGGGAAAAGCTGCACCCCTCCTCCTCCTCGCGGGCCATGACGCTGAACATCTCCCTCTCAATGGGGGAGGGGCAGTGCCCATTCAGCGTGGCACGGGCCAGGGCAGCGCAGTTTTTTTTCTTGCGGGGGGCCAGCCGTGCTACACCCAGGGGGGGGTCCGCCTCCCCACCAGTGCAGCCAACACCACCTGGCAGCTCTCCTCCCCAGGTGGGGACACTGCAGCACCCGCGGCCAATGCCGCTTCCCTTTGTTCTTGCGTCCACGCCGCAATGCCGCCTTCCAATTGTTTACTGCGGCCGAGGCCACAGGCAGTCCCACCATCAGATGGGGAGAGGGGCAGGTCACGCGGCCACCGCTGCCTTCACAGTGCGGCCGCCGCCGCAGATCACTTCTCCTCCACACGGGTGGGGGAGCGACTCCTCCTCCGCATCGCTTCTTTCCCCATAACGGTGGGGTGGAGGCATCTTAGGGCGACCCTGGGACGCAGGGGGGGAAATCAAGAATTGCGACTTCGTCAGGAAGAAGCTACACTCATAAACTATTTTAGATGTATAGAAACTGGTTTGAACACGGACAATGAAATGTCCAATTTTATGTAAAAAAATTTTGAACTGTGAAATGGAATGTCCTAACTGATTTTGCACCAACTGTAATGTACATATGAGAATACCCTATGGCTATAGTTGCATTAATATACATAGACATGACATGACATGCATTTCAAGATTTTTGACTTAAAATATGGAAATAATAATCTGAAAAGTTTGGAAGGTACCCCGTGGTTGGGGTTAATCCTGGATTTTACCGTTTCCCGGAAGGCATTAGGCAATAATATTAGAACCACCAATAATAAATGTCAAGTAGACTTAGAGGACATATCTAGAGTCAGATATACGGTCTGTCATCGGCTTAATTTGTCTCCCCCTCGGTGGAAAACTACATTTCCCATGTATCTCTGGGAGCATGTCCTCCTAAATACATGTGGCACTGGCAGTAAAATTAAGGGAGCCCATTTGTCACCCGTGCACCTATCAGGGACGTCATTTCACCAAAATGCCAGGGGTAGCGGAAGTGACATCACACGACCCTTGACCCCCTGGTGACATCACAGGACGTGATGTCATTTGATCACACCCCAAAGTGATATCGCGGGATGGGATGGAACGCGACCTTTCACCCGTTGACCAAACAGGAAGTGCTATCGCATAGCATTATACACTACAAAAAATATGGTTACGCTATCACTATAATGTGATGTACATTTCATACAAGAATGGATCGCCATATGTATCGTTAAGATCAGTGTGTATAGGTCCATATTACCAAATTACTGTGAATGCAATCACCATGACCAAATGATGATGTGTTGTTATATAGCACTTACGCTTAAGCGCTTTATATAGAAAAAATATACACCCAATATCACCCAACCTGTGTTGGTACTCATGTATCGACCTCAGAAGGATGAAAGGCTGATTTGAGGCATTTAAGAACAGACTAAATCAGTGACTCACCCCCTGAAGTGTGCCTGAAATAAACCTTTAATGAGTATCAATTATTGTATAGAATTCCAGAAAGACACTTTATTTGCTATTCCTAATCTTTCTTATTTAGGGTCAGTGCTGAAAGTGTTAGACT
The DNA here is from genome assembly GCF_040938575.1 of Ambystoma mexicanum. NCBI lineage: Eukaryota > Metazoa > Chordata > Amphibia > Caudata > Ambystomatidae > Ambystoma > Ambystoma mexicanum. The sequence continues at coordinate 668,566,465 of NC_090927.1, read as the reverse complement.
TGTGTCACTCCTTTTCTTCTTTTTCTTCTTTTTTTAAGGGGCTTCAACAAGAAAGCCAGCCACTCCAGAAGTACAGTGCCACATGGTGCTGGCCACAGCCCATGAGCTTGCATTACAACAAAAAAAAATTCCAAAAAAAAATTCCAAAAAATCTTTTTTTTCCCATTTTTTTTCTAGAGGTCGCAAGGGTGACCACAGAGGTCGCAAGGGAGACCTCAGAGGTCGCAGTTGCGACCTCTGGCGACCCCCAAATGACGTCCCTGGCACCTATGGTTCTTCTTTTTCCTTTAAATATCAAAAGGACAAGTGTATTCTCAAATAGTAAAGAATAGATTGTGACTTAACGTAATTTAGACTCTCACTGAGCCTTTTATCCCAAAACATGGCCGACAGACCTACCGAGACGGAAGTGAAGGTAGGACAACGCAGTTGCCTAGGCAACACTACATATATGCTCCGCGGCTGCCGTAAAGGGCTCTTAGTAGAACCTGACGTGTGAAGCAGGAAACCAGATTGTTAAGGTAAGCGCTTCCACTAACACAATCTGGCTTTTGCCCATTTTATTCTAGGAAACTGTACTTCTCTGTGTTGCCAACTCCATTCGGTCTGCACAGCACTATGAGCTCTCTTCCATTCTAACTGTATTTGACCTTTCTGCTGCATTTGATATGGTCAACCATGCTACTCTTTTGTCTTCTCTATGCTCCCCAGATTTTTCTGTCACTACTCTTCCCTGGTTTAAATCAGATCTGACTGACCGTTTGTTCCTTCTCTGTTTCTTGGAGTGGTTCAAAGTCTCCGCCCTGGCTCCTCTTCTTTTCACTCTATATACTTCCCCTTTATCTTCTATTGTTTCATCTTTTGGTCTCTCTGCGCATTTCTACGACGATGACTATCAGCTCTATGTTTCATTCCTTTTTTTCCTGACACCATTGAATATTTCTAACTGCCTCCTGGCCATCCAGTCTTGCTTGAACTCCCACTTCTTACACCTCAACCCACCTAAGACTGAAATTCTTTTCTTTCCTGCTTCTTCTATCCCCTCCTCTCCCACCACGTTTTATTCTTTGTCTCTCCACCTTTCCTCTTCTGCCCGGAACCTAGGTGTCACCTTCGACCCCTCTCTTTCCTTTGCTCTTCACATCTCTAACATTGCTCGTTCCTGTAGATTCCGTCTTTTTAACATTTGTAAGGCTCGTCCTTTCCTTACTTTTCATGTCACCAAACTCCTTATTACTGCCTTAGTTCTTTCACGTCTTGATGTTTGCTCCTGCCTTCTTGTTGGTCTCCCAGCTTCTCATCTGGTCCCTCTCCATTCTGTTCTTAACTCTTCTATTGGCACATTTGCCAAATGTTTCCTCTACTGGCTTTCCTTTGAAACCCGTCTTTTGTTTTGATTTCTCTGTTTGACTTTTAAATGTTTTCATGGACTTGCTCCTCCTTATCTCTGCTCTCTTGTCTCCCTATATGTCCCTTCTCGTTCCTGTCGATCTCAATGTCGCTCTTCATTGACTGTTCCTAGGCCACCTTGTGTCCAATCTTGCATTGGAACTCTCTTCCTCTTCAAATCAGGTCCATCCCCACACGCTCTCTCTTTCGTTCACATCTTAGAGCTCATTTACTGTCTGCCTACTAGCTCTTAGTTTCTCATACTGTTGGTTTGTATGTTGAATACTCGTGTAATTTGTACCACAGATTTTCTGTTCGGTGCTTTGGCGAATGCACCTAATAAATCAATAAATACACAAAAATACATACAAACATTGCTCCCGCAGCTGCTTCCTGGGGATGCAACCGGGCAGAAAAGAGCCTGCATGTGTGACACAGAGGTAGCACAGTTGTCGAGTAATATATTGTTTGCTTTTGTGAGGACAGATGGGTCGATAAAGGCTCTGAAAAGGAATGTTGAATATCCTTTTTACAATGGTCCGTGCTTTCAGGCAGTGGCAGTTTAATGCAAATACCCCCCTCGTAGGCAAGAATGAGAAAAGGACATCAAGGGTCGGCAGAATGTTGAGGTGGGTAAAGTGTTGCAGTAAAGACTGGGGTGGGTAAGGCTTGCAGGGGTTTATTTGCGTCACAATGGTCCATTTTAGTGATGAATGTGTCAAATTCTTTGAGTTTAAAATTCATTTTTTGTTTTGGCTATTAGCTGGTGGGTTAGCCTAAAATCACTACATTGGAATTATTGCATTGCAGGAGGGAAATGGCTGTCAGGAGGGACATCGCCTTTTGGTGTTTTTTATTTCCTTACAACTCATTGACCGCCTGTGACCATTTTTACCTGTCACTCTCTGCCCAAAACATCCCCCTGAGCTTTATTGTGCAGTAACATTACACCTTTTGATGTAAAAGGCCTGCTGTTGTTATTGCTAAGCTTTTTTCTCCTACGCAATGACTTACCTGCAACTGTAAATGAGGTCCTGATGTAATGTCAAGGGCACTTGTCAGCTGATAGCTGGTAGCAAGGACTGAAGTAGTGCTGCATCCTCCAGAAACCCATGTGACCACATGGGTAGCACTAGGGAAGCATGACACCATACCATAGAAGAAGTTAAGTCACAACAGATTGCAACAGGTTGATGCCACAATGACTGTTCTAGAGACTCAGTGAATGGATCTATGGGGCCGTCCGATGCACAATACAAGTCAGATGGGGAACTTGTATTCAGCCAGTGGTCGAAGTGTACCAAAAGAAGTAGTGGAACTTTGTTCCCTGCTGGTTTGCCCTCGTTCCCCACAAACCCCATCGCCACGCCCCCTCCCATTCACAATATAAACCACAAAACACTTGCACCTGCTGTTTAAGGGAACGTCCAGTGCAGTGCACGAAAGTGTAAGTTTCAACTGCTTCCTACACTTTTATTTTAAAAGGAAACCATTCCGGAACGGTTTCTTTTTAAAATAAAAGTATAGGAACAGTAAAACTTAATTAAAAGAAGTAGAAGAGCACCGCCCCCGATCGCTCCCGCCCACTTCGACCACTGTACTCAGCATATCCTCAGACGAATCTCAAAGCCGACCGATTTCCCACACACACATGCCATGCATCTCACCCTTGCAGGGCACCAATCGCACTAGGATATAATAGAGAGCCAATGTTATCGGCTGCTCGATCGCCGCTAGCCTTAGTTCTGCCCAAGCAACACCGCTTCAGCAGTGGCGCTTATTGTGGTGACTGGGGCAGCAAACGGCACACCGGTTGCCTCGCACTACAATACCCAGGATTCCTGGTACTCCGGGCACGAGACACGTCACGTGGTTGGGCCACCGATGCAACCAGGAAACTGCCAGTACTTGAGCAGTGGAATCCTACCAGGCTGCGCTCTTTAACAGTTGCGTTCCGCCCAGCTAACAGTTTTCCGTGGTTGTTGAGGTTTATAGTGATTGCATCGAAAACAAAGGGTCGACACACCAAAGCATCGAAAACAAAGCATCTAATGCCAAAGCATTGACAGTCTATCTTTAACATGGAAACGTGATTTTTCATCTAAACCAGTCCATAGAAAATATAAATGGACTGGTTTCAATGGAAATGCACTTTTACGTGTAAAAGATAGCATTTCATTACATTTTTTTGTAACGTTAAACTGTTACATGGAGCTGTCCAGTGCTGAAATTTCGGCACTGACCAGCTCCTTGTAACATTTTATTTTTTTTTGTATATTGGGGGGGTTCCCCCGCAACTCCCAAACCCTCATGCCCACCCCAACCCTAACATAACCCTTAATCTAACCCTAGCCCCAACCCTAACCTTATGTAACCCTTAATCTAACCCTTGCCCCAACCCTAACCCTAACTCTAATGTGACCCTAACCCTAATGTAACCCTAACCCTAACCCTAATGTAACCCTTAATCTAACCCTAGCCCCAACCCTAACTCTAACCCTAATGTAACCGTTAATCGAACCTTAGCGCCTACCCTAATGTAACCCTTAATCTAACCCTAGACCCAACCCTATCCCCCAACCCTAACCCTAATGTAAACCTTAATCTAACCCTAGCCCCTACCCTAACTCTAATCTAACCCCTAATCTTAACATTACATTTCGATGGATCCATCGAATTTTATTCAGCAAAATGGCCATTCTATGGAATGGCATTTCGATGGAAAAAATGTGATGGTTTGGTATTAGATGGTTTGGTTGTCGATGCAATGACTGGATACCGTTGTTGCATGGCGCTTTTCTTCTTCCCGATATCCTGGCATACTGAACCTCCGTTTTACTTGGACCAGCTTCTGTTTTGCCCTTGTCTGGTTTCTGCGCTTAATTCCTTTGGACAGATCACCCGGCTTGCATTGAACTTGGATCCTCTCCCTGGATACCGCATCCTGACATATTATTTGAGAATTCTTCTTTCTTTTCTTGAGAACTATCCCACACCACTTTTTGTATTAGTTGTGAGGTTTTCCAAAAGGTTTCTTAATACAGACCCTTTTGTTTTGACACAACACCCCTAAGACTGCCTTATTGTGATAGTTGACGCTTGCTCTCATCTTAGATGTAGGTTTAGATCTGGCATATTTCCAAGCTGCATACAGCATTCATTGTTCAATAAACACCCTTGAACTGTGATCACTTGTGTATGTCTTACTTCTTGCCACCATGAGTTTCTCACACCCATCTGCCTGGAAGGACTCCACAAAGTTTTTTCTCCAGCCTGCCTACTTGCCTGCCTGCTTGTGTATGCGGTAGACTTCTCCCCAGGGACAGTGAGTGCTCGAGATCTCCAGCCAGTATCTGAGAAAATGCATTGGTCCAAGAGAGCCAGCCTCTGAGAGACAACCCTTTTAAACCCTCAGTTTATCAACTCCCGTAATGTGTGTCTGGCCTACATAAAATATAATGAAATACCTCCTGCAAAAGTGATGTCATGTGTCAGAACCACGCTCCTTTGTCAATACGCCAACCCTTTAGAAATTTCTTGTGAGATGTGTTCATTTTGTCACCTCTGCACAGAGATTCAGGCAAGCAATGGATGCAGATTGTTACATTTCTCCACACTATTTTCCTGACCTGAATCGTTTACGCAATACGCTCACTTTGAGTGAAACAGGCTCCTACATTGCCCAGCTCATACTCCTCACTGCAAAGCAACTTTTATTCTGCACGTTTTATTCTCTTTTAAAATAAGCCGGCTTTTCATCAATATTTTGCATCACAGAGCTACAAATAGAGTTACCTTTAACATTAGTGTGGGGATATATATTTGTAATTTGGATATGTTAGTGAGTAAGTACATTGTTAGTTTATATTTCATTGCAACTCAGTTCATAGTGAACCGTGGTGTAGTGTTCTAATGAAAATACCGGCTCTTATGGGAACACATTCAACCCTCATTTGCCTTAAATATAATCTATGTTTGAAATGCACTCACAATACTGACTCACACCAAAGTCAGTCTAGTACTTCACACTCATCCTTGTTGATAACTGGGGTCAGTTTTCATCTATGTTGAAATTCAGAGCCTTAGTTAAAATTCAAAACCTTGGCTGAAATTCAGAGTGCTCTCTTCCTACATACTGCCTCCTTTTTTCTGCTGGGACCTAATCATAGAGTCACTGCAGAAAAAAACATAATCCTGTCTACAACCTAAGTGTGATCTTGGGCACAAATAAAAAAAATTCCATATTTTGACTTCAGACTGTTATATACCAAAACCATGAATTACAACATTAAACATCATGCAATTGGTAATGAGAAAAGCCTTCATATATCTCAGAATATATATTAAAAAAATATGTTTTTGTTTTAATCTTTTGATCTTTTTGATCTTTGGATCACCTCATGTTTATATTTTTTCTTTCTTTTTGATGATCTCAGAGTTTTAATTTTTAGATTTGTTTTTCTTGAGATTCTTCTTTTTTAATATTAGTATTTTTTTAATAAATACATAATTGCAAAGTAAATAACATTAATATCCCAAAATGAACAATGTTCTTAGCGTCTATTTCATGTGCCTGCATCAGCCCAATCCTGGAAATCAACCATTAAATTAGACATTCATTAAAAAAATGTTGGGGGGTGTTCAATGTGTGCCTACGCATATGAAACTTCCAAAATTGAATTTGGTAACTTGGGCACACACAGAATTAACACTTTCATCAACTGTAACACAACATTTTGCGTATATTGCATTTTATGTATATGTGGGCAGCGCTATATTGGCAGTACCATTCGTACTCTGAAAATCAGAATAAGGGAGCACTTGTCATCCATTTCTCAAATTGATTCTAAATACCCCCTGTCAGTACATTGGCAAAAAGTCCACCAAATGGACGATAAAGCACTGATTCAATTTGCTGGAATGGCTAAAGTCACCTTACCTCAACGAGGTGGCAACCTTGTCCTCAAACGAAGGCAATTGGAAGCCCGTTTTATCTGCCAGTACCGTACTGTCGCACATGGCCTCAATATGGACCACAAACTATCTGTATTCCTGTGATCATGCATAACATGTTTCTTTTATAACACTTTCCTTTTATTTCTTCCAATATGTAATTTTATCCTTTACCCAGTGTTGGCCATGCACTTAGTTTAATTGACCCCAGTTTATTTTTTCATATCTCCAGTGCAGACTGCAATTGATCATGCACACAAAATTAGCACTTAGATTATGTAGAACACACCTGTACCATCAGGTTATATCACTACCCCAACCCTTGTTATTGATCTATTCACATGTCCACTTATATATTCTTTAGAATCATGTATACATTGGCTAACTCACTCAGCCTTGATCCGTCGCAATTCATGTTTTTATGTTACTAAATCCATGTTGGTACATACTTGTCTCCATGACTTGAATTACAACACATGTGTGTGTCCATATTTCCGTTATTATGTAATCAATCGGAAAATTGCCCCATATTCTAATTAGTTACCTGGGATCTCCATTCCGCAATTACGGGATCAAAATTTTACAAATAATTGACATAGGTGCCTCCTATTTAGGAAAACTTAATCAGGCACCATTTAGACTTTACTTTAGTGGCTCACCACCTAACTTCTTTTCAAGTGAGTACAATCAAGATGTCGGATACGCTGGCATGCACGGCCGCGCACGGCTCCGTGTCAACGCATACCTGCTGTTTAAAATACCTAGCAGGAGCCGCGGATGGCTGGCTCCTGCTCCTTTGAATGCAGCGGAAACGCTGGTAAGTTTTAGTACTTTCGCGTAGACCCCTAGAGAGGTTGGAGGGTCTACGCATGCACACCTGATCGTCTAGACGGTCTTTAGATCAGCTAATTAGTGTGTCTGTTTCTTTTCCTTTTCTGCTCGCAACGGCTGCTTATCTATCAACATAAATATCCACCCCAGCGGGTCCATTGAAACGTTCACACTTAACGCCTGCCTTGCAACTACATATTACAGGTATGTGTTCACGAACCGTCACAGCCCACATTATTAAATTAAGTATGGTTTTCAGTTGGACAAAACTGTTTTCCCTCCATGGATACAACGCTAATGCAATTCAATTCTTATTTGCATAGGAGCCCACACTTATATTTAATTCAATCTCACACCAATTAATGGGTAAGTGTGTTCAGTCATGCTGTTTACACATTTACTAAACTACCAGCAACCTATTTCTTCCAATTGTTCCCTTTGTCACGTAAAAATTAAAAACCAGATGTGTTTTCAATTATATTGATTCCCCTGTAGTGATCACAAAGGGAAGCCCAGATTCAAGATGTTTCATAATGGCTTTGTATTTTACTTGACTAACTGTATGGCCAACAATGCTCTAAATGCTAAAAGAGTTCCTTTTTATTTTTTCCATATTCTTTCTTCTCAACTTCAGGCAATGTTCCGTATTGGAAACACTTATACCATTTGGTTTGCATATCCTTTTTCTAAAAATTGTTTCAACTGTCTCAATGCATTTATCTGCATTATTTGTTGACAAATTATGTTTTTATTTGTTTCTTGCAATCGTCGGATTGGTCCATCTAACTGTTCTGTTCCGTGTTTGGGTTTGCTATACTCACCATGGTTATAATTTGTTTTTATTTGATGTCCTACATGCAGCCTCAGTAGAAGAGCCAGTCGCTCGAAACACGTGTCAGGCTGCACCACCTTCCTGATTAAACTACAAATTAATTCATCTTTATACTGTTTGTGTGCGCATTGTGTTTGCAAAACAATACTCCTTGCAACAATTACCCAGTGGCAGCTTGGCAGGTTCCCACTACTGCATTCACCTGCAGCCCATCCAAACCACACTAAATTGTTTAGTCCTTGTGCTGAACCTTGCTGTCCTTTTTCTGCCAACCTCCTGCCTTTATATTTTTCACTCCCAACTAGCTTGTTCAATTTGCTCCAACCTTCCTATCTTATGTAATTGCTTAAACCGATTAACATGAAAAAACTGTTCCACCGTTAACTCACCCTCCTTTTTTGGCTATTCTGTATACTACAGGTGGAACCTTTTTTAGGATTCTAAATGGCCCGAGCCATGATGCAAGGAATTTGGCATTATTATGTTTATCTTTCCCAAAATTTAATTTATATACCGAATCGCCTAGCTCATATTCTCTCGCAGATGTTTTCTTGTCATACTACAATTTTGCACTATCAGCGGCTTTTACAAATTCTGCTGTGCAAACGCTAAAGCTTTTTGCAAGTTAATGTTAATGTTAAAGGATATTTGTACCACACAGTATCACATCCGGAGTGCTTTTTCAGTTCTTACACATATTCGTGGATTGTGGACGCATTTACAAGAACCTGCTCATTGGGCCTGTAAAACAGACGCTGTGGCAAAAGTATCTTCCTACCTGTCCAAATTTCATGTGGGCTGAGGTTTGTGGATCTAGATGGTGTTGACCTAATAGCCATTAACACCAATGCAAATCACAGATCCCAGCTAGATCCTGCTTCAGATAAACTTTTTTTAACATATCAATGATTGAACTGGTACACCATTCCACTCCCCCTGAAGAGGAGGCCGGTAGGACATGTGAAACTTCCTCTTCACACCCAAGATTTGCCACATTTTTGTCATTAATGCACTAGTTTAATAACTTCCATGGTCTGAGTCTATTCTTTGAGGTGAACCAAATCATGAAAAAATATCATGCATTATCAAAGTGGCTGTGGTTTGTGCACTGAAGTCTGGGGCTGGAATGCACTCCACCATTGGGACATTAAACAAGTGGCCTTCAACATATACCTGTTTCCCCGTACTGACCTTTGCACAGGGCCTACAAAATTGTTGTGCAAATCTGACCATATGAGTGTCAAACCTCTTTTCATCAATGGTGCCCTGTGGGTTGGGAAAGCAGGCTGAAATTCATGCACACCAAGCATCCCCTGTTATATAGTTCTACATCATGTGACATGTGTGGTCAATAGGCATCAACCTTTAAAATTTCCAAAGTTTTCTGGGAACTTCTCTGGCCTGCGGTATGGCATTGTGGCCATGATGTAACATCAATCCCTGAAATGACATAGGGCCTGATCACGACTTTGGCGGTAATGCTGGCGGTATTACAGCTGGCAGTATTAGCCCTACCGCCGAACTCCCCGGCGCTAATAGCGCCGGATCACGGGTTTGGCGGTATGTAATTCCCCATTGAGCCCATTCGGGAATGCCCCATTCCCCATTGGGCTCAATGGGGAATATTCACGCTCTTACTGCCGGTGGATTTCCCGCTGGCGGTAATAGCGCACATTTTCTGGCGGATTTCCCCCCAGCTCAGAGCTGGGGCGAAATCCGCAGAAGTCCTGCTTTGGCGGACCCTTAAATCCGGCGGTAATAGCGCTACCGCCGGATTTAAGGGTTACCGCCAAAGTCGTGATCAGGCCCATAGTCACTACCCATTGGATTTGGCCTGATACAGATTCCCTAATCATCAACTCATCTTGTAAACAACTGTTCTTTTTGTTTTTTAATAACACCCTCAATTCCTCTTTCCCTTTGCAGTCCTCTTCAGTCAGAGGACTTTGTTCTGCATCTAACAAGTGGTTGTAAAATGGGCCTACAATAAGATCCTTGTTTTGTGCCTTAATCAAGTCTTGATCCGGAGTATGAAAGCTCTACTGTGCCAGGCTGATGTTTTGCTTTTGCTTAGCCACATGGAGGGACTTCAAACGTGCGTCCCCCTGCATCCTAACAAAACAAGTTATTGGATTTAGGCAAGAAATCACACTTAGGCCATGGGTTATAAAAGAATGTAATGGCTCATTATAGGCTCTTTATTCAACATTACATATCCACATAACACATAATCAATCATAGATAAACATAGGAAAAAGAAAGCATCACAGTTAGAATGCTTGCAGAAGATACCTTCATCTCGGCAACGACCAAACTGCTTAGTCCCAGAGCAGGTAGGCAGAGAGATCACTCGTACTAACGGGGTCTGGAGCAGAGCGTCATCCCTCTCAGTGAAACAGCATCACCCGGGGGTAAAAATCTATCTGCTTTCCAACGAGGAATACCTCTTCTCATATTGTGGAGTCCCTGCCCCTCTCGGTTACCAGACTGCCCTCGGCCAAAAAGCAGCCAATAAGCATGAGCAGCCAAGAGTGGAAAATTCCAGTTAGAAGTGGAAAAACCCAGCTTCTCTTCCTTGCCTTCTTTCCCAGTACCCCTTATCACTTCACCTGCAGAACGCTCCAACTCACTTTCTAGGTCGTCATTCGGCGGACAATACAACAACTATTCTCCACAGTTAGCTCCTTTGACATCATTATGTGACCTTGCCTCGACTGCAGAAATGCACGTTTGCTTACTGAGCCCATGAAAAAATAGGCTTTCATTGCGGTAATGGAAGTGAATGTCCAAAATGGCTGCGCATCGGCACCATGTTCTTTAAGCTTAGTTTTCACACATGTACTACAGCCGATAAACGGTTTTCTGAGCTTTGGAGTGTGTTATCGCATCCATCTGGATTTCACCAATCAACTGTTCAATAGGAAATAACTCCCCGATTACAGCTCCAAATTTGGCTAATTGATCTGCCTTGTCATTTACTTCCATGCCTTCCTCCTGTGTTTTCAAATGACCACCTATCTTCTTCCAATGGATGATCGGTCATTTTCTGAAACAGATCTTTCTATGGCTTGAATCATTTTTCCATGTTTAAGTGGTTTCTGTTTTGTGATATTGCCGTATAAATGGAGGCCAATTCTGCAACTTGGCTGCTTTTAGAACACAACCTCATGCTTATTCTTGGGGTGCCATCACATTCAACCCACCAGTTTCCTATTCCTGCCACCAATTGTTTTTCAGAATCACCTTCTTCAGATATGCACATCCATATACATACACGGTTGGGAGATGCTTACTTCTTTCTTCATAGAAAGGCTTGTGTGGAGATTGCTCAAATTAATTTAAATGTGTTTCTAAGTTTGTGTCTTCAGGTGCACAGACAGCTGCACAATAATGGAATTCTGCTGACCCTTGAGCAACTAGCCTCTTTTTGTTCTGTCCATATCTCACCTCTAGTGGGAATCCCTGCAGCACTAACGTCCATGAAGTGATCCTTGACTGGATCAAATTCCCAGAGCTGATCCTTTTACTTTGCAAGAATTGTAGAAGCTGATGATTTGTTTAAATGCTCACCAACTCCCCTGGGGTGCAAATGCTGCAATGCCCAGACATTGGTTAAAAGTGCCTTTTCACATTCACTAAACCTGGTCTCTCCCTGTGACAATACCTTTCTGGCATATGCAATCGTTTTGTTATTTGCATCATCTTTTTGGTACAACACAGCTGACATACATTGATCTCTGAATCCTATTTCTACAAAAAAATCCTGTTTTTATTGGATATGCGAAACATGGTGCTTTCATCAAACAGTTTTTTAACCTAGCTATTGACTCACTTTGTTCCTTCTCCCGATTCTAGGGTACACCCTGCTTCAGCAATCTGGTCAAAGGTTGTGTAATCTCTGCATCATTTTCAATACATTTCCTATTGTAATCTGTCATTCCTAGCAAACACTTTAGACTTTTTAGGTTGGGGGCATCTTTTATTTTCAGAATTGCGTCCACCTTTTTCTTTTGCGGGTTTCACCCATGTTCTGTTACTTCATGGCTTAGAAAGTTTACTGTCAGGAATAAGGGCATGTGGTGCAGGAGAAAGCAGGTACGGCATATTTGAAAACTACAATTCCCTGTAGGCATGGGGAATGTGTAGTTCCTTGGGCCCGCCAGTACTAAGCTGCCAGCACTTGGTAATTAGGGAGTGAGCTCTTAACGGCCGCTCGCCCGTGCTCAGTTGCTGTTGATTAATGTTGGAGAGCACGGGCGGCGGCAGCGGCAGGAGCGAAGCAGCAACGCGAACGCTAGAAGGGTAATCTGGCGGCGTGAAGGAGTCACGCCGGCGATGCCTCCAAGCATCTTCTTTCCCCGGGCTGCGGTGGTGAACACTCTTTAATCTGCCTCGGTTCTACAGGTCCGGGTCAGCCGCAGGAGGCTCCCGGACCCTAAGTTAAGTGCTTCTGTGTTTGTTTGTTTTGCCGGGTTGCGGCAGTGATACGGAGTGTACAGACGCTTCATGCATTTCTGTCCGGACGTAACAAGGAAAATGTCCGAACCATGAGTTAAGTGAACTCTCATAAAAAGAACGTATATGGGTGTTTTACCATTCTAGGTCTAATGTGACAACTAGGTTTTGGGCAAGATAAACGTCAGTCTGGTTGCAGCTACATTGTTTTCTTCACGTTCTTAAAACAAGGGAAAAACAACCCGACTAATCTACATTTCCAATTGATTGGCTTTTCCACATGGAGAAAAGCGTCTGTCTATGTGCAGTGTGTTATGTTAATCCATGTTATATGTATGTCTCTATGTTCTCTGCTCACGATCTAAGTACCGTGGCTTTAAAGTCATGAGTGCTAAAACCCCGGAGGTCATGTGTAATAGGTTATGTATGGTTTGAAGAGTATGTTATGTTCTACGAATTGCTGAAGGTAGAGCCAGGTCAGGTTGCAGGAGTATTACATTATCGAGTCAGGAATTGTAGAGGTCTTTTTCTGTTTATGTCTCGTTCCCCTACTTCCCTTTATTTGTCCATCCCCTTTCCCTAACTCCTTCTTCCCCTCATTGGCTGCCACGTGGCTACCTGTAATTCGAACATCCAGGCGCCCGTGCCAACCACGGTGGGAGCGGTCGATCCATTTCGGCTTCTGTGGTTCGGTAGAAGGGATTGAAATCCTCCTCCCTAAATTCAGTTGTGACAGAATCAACAGCCCCCGATTTCGGGATTACTGAACCACCCAGGCCAAATGGATAACCCTCCCTCGTTGGCGGAAGTGCTAAAGGCACTACAGGAGATTCAGGTGGAATTGATACATGTAAGACAGGAATCTAGTACTCTGAAGAATCAAGTGCAAGGATTGGTAGCACAAGGGACTCCATTGGAGGAAGCAGGGTCTTCTACCGGTAGAACAGGAACAAGAACGCCCACTGTTGTGGTTCAAGCTCCCAGTAGTGTGCCCTTGGCAGCGCCCGAAAGTTTTTCTGGGAACCCAAAAAAATACATGACGTTCCTAACTCAGTGTAGGTTACATTTTTTGTGTAAACCATCGGCCTTTGAGACTATTCAAGCAAGAACTGCCTTTGTAAATTCATACCTAACAGGAGATGCGGCCGCTTGGGCGATGCCATTGGTACAGAAAGATGACCCGATATTGTACAATTGGGATAACTTTCTGGCAGAATTTGGTCGATTGTTTGACTGAAGGGAAGTGTCATTGGCACAAGACAAGGAGTTATTGGCACTAAAACAGGGTACCAGAGATTTGGTTTCTTATGTGACACATTTCAATAGACTGGTAATTGAAACAGATTGGCCAGAGAATAAACAGACAGTTTTATTCTATCAGGGATTGAAAGAAGAATTAAAAGATGCTATGGCGCAGGTGGAGCCGCAGCCCGACACATGTACAGCTATGATTGATTTGGCATTAAGGTTGGATCATCGGATGAATGAACGAAAGGGAGATAGGAAGAAACCAGAGGGGGTACCTTTTGTACGATTGGATAGAGGAAGGGTGAACAGAAACGGTGAAGGTGAACCTATGCAGATTGGAGGGGTGAGGGGACCTTTATCGGCTACTGAAAAGGAGCAGAGGAAGGCTAATAATTTGTGCCTGTACTGTGGTCCACCTGGACATTATATTCTTACTTGTCCAAATACTCCCAAGAAGATAGGTGGGGGAGACAAGAGCAAAGGTGAGTCGGGAAAAGGATTGGGCCGGCCTTAGGGGGAACACAGGTGTCAGGCTCAGTGGTTGAAAAGTTCCCCACTTGGGTAGCAAATACTTCACAAAAAGGTAATTCTCATTTGTATATTCTGGTAACTTTATTTTTTGCTTGTACAAAACAGATGGTGTCAGCCATGATAGATTCAGGGGCAACTGGAAACTTTATTGACATTGATTTGGCCAAATGACTGGGGTTGCCATTGAGAGAAAAGACTCAGGTGGAAGGGGTGCAGTCGGTGGATGGGTCGCCTTTAATTTCAGGACCCATTTGTCAGCAAACTCAACCCATAGAAATGAGGTGTCAGTCTGGACATGTGGAGGACATTGTACTGGATCTAATCGCAGCTCCCCAGTTTGGCCTTATTTTAGGAATTTCTTGGTTGACTCAGCATAATCCAAGAATTGATTGGGTAGCTAGAGACATTTTTTTTGAGAATCCAGAATGCATTGGTCACATTGAGGAGGAGGTGAGCCCTGAATTGTTTTTGGCTGATCAGCCACAGGCAGTGCAAGTGGTAGGGGCTGTGGGGTTACAGGTTCCGGCTCAATATCAAGAGTTTGTAAATGTGTTTTACAAAGGAGGAGCGGAACAATTGCCTCCCCATAGACCATATGACTGTGTCATAGAGTTAGAACCCGGGGCTAAATTGCCATGTAGCAGAATCTATGCATTAACGGAAACTGAAAACCAACATCTGAGAGAGTATTTGGATGAGATGTTAAAGAAAGGATTCATTCGACATTCCACATCACCAGTCTCATCTCCATTGTTTTTTGTGCCTAAAAAAGAAGGTACGTTAAGAACATGTATTGATTATCGTGCATTGAACAAGGTGACAGTAAAGAACAGATATCCACTCCCTTTAATTTCTGGGCTGCTGGATCAAGTGAAGACAGCAGTGGTGTACACAAAACTTGATTTACGTGGAGCTTATCATTTGATTCGTGTTAAGGAGGGTGTTGAGTGGAAAACTGCATTTAGAACTAAGTTTGGATTATTTGAATATTTGGTTATGCCTTTTGGTTTATGTAATGCTCCTGCGGCATTTCAATTTTTTATGCAGGAGGTTCTGAGTGAGTTTTTGGACATCTTTGTTATTGTATATATTGATGACATTCTAATTTATTCCAATTCACAAGAGCAGCATGTGAGCCATGTAAGGGCAGTGTTAAAGAAATTACAAGAACATCAGTTATATGTGAAATTGGAAAAATGTGCCTTTCATGTGAAAAGAGTGGAGTTTTTGGGCTTCATATTGACCCCGGAAAGGAATAATTATGGACAAAAGCAAGGTGCAAGAAGTCTTGGATTGGCCCAAACCCCAGTGTCTTAAAGATATTCAATCTTTTTTGGGTTTTGCCAATTTCTATAGACGATTCATTACTAATTTTTCTCAGATTGTGGCACCTATAACAAGATTATTACGAAAGGCAACAAGTTTTTGTTGGGATGTGGGGGCGGAAAAAGCTTTTCAAGAATTAAAAATGGCATTTACCTCAGCTCCAGTATTACTTCATCCAGACTCGGATAGGATGTTTCAAGTAGAAATGGATACATCCAATGTGGCCATAGGGGCGGTGTTATCTCAGAAGGATCCAGAAGGAATTTGGCATCCAGTAGCATACTATTCACGAAAGCTCACTCCATGTGAACAAAATTATGCCATCACTGATAAAGAATTGTTAGCTATCAAGGCAGCATTCTTGGAATGGAGACATTATTTACTAGGAGCTAAACATCAGGTGTTGGTAGTAACAGACCATAAAAACCTACAGTACTTTAAGACGGCTCGCACATTGAGCCCTAGATAATTAAGGTGGTCTCAATTCTTCAATGAGTTTGATTTTGTGGTGACCTTCCGGCCGGGATAAAGAAATGAGAGGCGGATGCCTTATCACGCCAACAAAACATGGACAACATGGTATCTGAAACAAAATCTATAATCCCGGCAGAGAGGGTTGTAGGGGCCGTAGTCTCTAAGTTGATGAAGCAGGTGATACTGGCAATGAGGAATCAAAAGAATCAGAGTTGGGGAGTGAATAACCCTTTGGAAACATTTAAAGAGAATCTCCCTTATTGTGATGGAAGATTATATTTGCCTACTGTGGAACTCCAAAAAAAGGCTATGCATTGGTGCCATAATTCCCCTTTGGCTGGACATTCAGGGAGTAAAAAGACACAGACTCTAGTGGAAAGGTATTTTTGGTGGCCCCATTTGAGACAAGAGGTAACCAGGTACGTGCAGGAATGTGAAACGTGCGCAAAGTAAAGCTGATCGCACCAAGAAGTCAGGTTTACTTAAACCATTGCCCGCTCCCACCAAAATATGGACACACATATCAATGGACTTTATCACAGATTTACCACCAGATGATCAGTATGATACGATATGGGTGATAGTGGATTACTTATCCAAACAGGCTCACTTTGTGCCTTCTACCGGCATTCCAGGTGCAGGGGAATTGGCAAAATTGTTTTTGCAGCATGTGGTTCGCCTTCATGGACTACCACGTACTATTGTTTCTGATAGGGGACCGCAGTTTACATCAAGGTTTTGGCGCGCTTTCTGTCAGATGTTAGGAATCAATTGTGCCCTGTCCACTAGTTATCATCTCCAGACCGATGGACAAACTGAAAGAGTTAACCAGACGCTTGAGCAATACTTGCGCTGTTATTTACATGAAGGAATGGAGTCGTGGGTTCAAGCATTATGGTTAGCTGAATTCACGTATAATAATGCTGAACATGCTTCCCTGGGAATGTCTCCCAACGAGTGCGTGTATGGACAGGAACAGGAAATGTTGCCGGAACAGCTACCAAATGTTGAAAACCTTTCAATACTCCAAAACAGAAAACAGTTGCTTCTAACCATCAGACAGAAGGCGCGCAATAATCTTGAATATGCCAAAACTCATTATAAGATGTATGCAGATAAAAAGAGATGGGAGGCTCCTCAGTACAAGGTGGGGGATAAGGTGTGGCTATCCACACGCAATTTGCCTCTAATTGGATCCCGAAAATTTGCTCCTAAATTTATTGGACCCTATGAAATTGTAAAAATTGTGTCAGAAGTTGCTGTGAAATTGTGTTTGCCTAAGTCTTTGAGAATCCACCCGGTATTCCATGTGTGTCTGCTTAAACCCGCAGCGCCTGGAACACGCGTGCAGAGACCTCCAGCCATCCACAAAGAGGATCAGGTGGAATATGAAGTAAAGCAGATTTTGGACTCAAAAAGGAAGAGACAAGTGTTGTGGTATCTGATCCGGTGGACTTGATATGGACTGGAAGACTGCTCCTGGGAACCTGCTAGTGCAGTGCATGCATCTCGCCTGGTAAGAATGTTTCATGCAAAGTATCCGGAAAAAGCAGGTCCTGGGAAGAGCCCTGGAAGGGGAGGTAATGTCAGGAATAAGGGCCTGTGGTGCAGGAGAAAGCAGGTACGGCATATTTGAAAACAACAATTCCCAGTAGGCATAGGGAATGTGTAGTTCCTTGGGCCCGCCGGTACTCAGCTGCCAGCACTTGGTAATTAGGGAGTGGGCTCTTAACGGCCGCTCGCCCGTGCTTAGTTGCTGTTGATTAATGTTGGAGAGCACGGGCGGCGGCAGCGGCGGTGGCAGGAGCGAAGCAGTAACGCAAACGCTAGAAGGGTAATCTGACGGCGTGAAGGAGTCACGCCGGCGATGCATCCAAGCATCTTCTTTCCCCGGGCTGCGGCTGTGAACACTCTTTAATCTGCCTCAGTTCTACAGGTCTGGGTCAGCCGCAGGAGGCTCCCGGACCCTAAGTTAAGTGCTTCTGTGTTTGTTTGTTTTGCCGGGTTGCGGCGGTGATACGGAGTGTACAGACGCATCATGCATTTCTGTCCGGACGTAACAAGGAAAACGTCCGGACCATGAGTTAAGTGAACTCTCATAAAAAGAACGTATATGGGTGCTTTACCATTCTAGGTCTAATGTGACAACTAGGTTTTGTCAAGATAAACGCCAGTCTGGTTGCAGGCGCATTGTTTTCTTCACGTTCTAAAAACAAGGGAAAAACAACCCGACTAATCTACATTTCCAATTAATTGGCTTTTCCACATGGAGAAAAGCATCTGTCTATGTGCAGTGTGTTATGTTAATCCATGTTATATGTATGTGTCTATGTTCTCTGCTCACGATCTAAGTACTGTGGCTTTAAAGTCATGAGTGCTAAAACCCTGGAGGTCATGTGTAATAGGTTATGTATGGTATGAAGAGTATGTTATGTTCTACGAATTGCTGAAGGTAGAGTCAGGTCAGGTTGCAGGAGTATTACATTATCAAGTCAGGAATTGTAGAGGTCTTTTGCTGTTTATGTCTCGTTCCCCTACTTCCCTTTATTTGTCCATCCCCTTTCCCTAACTCCTTCTTCCCCCCATTGGCTGCCACGTGGCTACCTGTAATTCGAACATCCAGGCGCCCGTGCCAACCACGGTGGGAGGGGTCGATCCATTCGGCTTCTGTGGTTCGGGAGAAGGGATTGAAATCCTCCTCCCTAAGTTCAGTTGTGACATTTACTCTTTTTCTACACCACTGTGCTTTCTGTAAAGATAGTTTTGCCCCGGCCTTCTGTAACTGACCGAGCACATGTCTAATTTCATCGAAATTACCCTTTAAATCTTCATTTTTTTATTAGCACATCACCCACATAAACTATGGCTCCTCTCTCAGCTGCATCTGGGAGTGCCTTGCGCAGGAATATACCAAATTCACTCCCACTACTGACATACCCAAAAGGGGTCAGGCACCATACATATTGTAATTTGTCAAAGGAAAATGCAAATAGGTTTTATATATCTTCAGCTAGTGGTCCACACCAGTACCCAGCTTTAAGATCCAAGGTGGTAAATACCTTTGATCCCTGAACCTGTGCAAGGCCCTGATCAATAAATGCAAGCGCCATTGGCAATTGGGTTTTAGCACACTCAATATGGTATTTTTTTAATGTACTATTAATAGGTCTAATAATGCCTCTAGATCCAAAAGCTTTATGATTTCTGCCAATGACTCTAGACATGCCAGGGGTAACCTAAACTGTTTCACAAATACTAGCTCCCTACCATGTCCTTCTGGTAGTGTGGCAACATGCAAATCGGTTAGCCCACAGTCATAGGCACCTTTGCAAAAACCTGTTTGAATTCCATAAATATTTTCCTCAATTGATCTTTCTCTTCTTCATTTGTGCAAGCATCTGCAGCCTGAATCTGTTCCTCTACCATCTTAGAAAATTCTGGGAAACCCTCCAAAGGAAGAACCTTTGTACTTTCCTCTAATTGAGTGGCAGTGTCTCTTTGAAGATGCGCTACACTCAAATATATTGGAATTCTGCCCTCCACTTCAATTTGCTGTTTTTCTCCTTCATATTCACCCAATTCAAATAGAACACAATTATCCTGATGACAGCATATCACTTAATTTGGCACATAAGGGTACACAGACTGAATTAAAAAAAATCCCTTTGGTTTAGAATCCAATGATTCTGGTAATTCACCCTGTAAGGTCACATAGCTTTCACGAATATTCCCGATCATTGAGTTACAGAAATTAGCAGTGTAGTAGGATTTTCTTTTAAACACATGTCCTGACACCCTTTGTTATGCACCATTTTTCGAATGGGGCCATCCCAGATCTTGCATCAATGGTGTATATTCACATTCTATCCCTTGCTGTTTCATGGATTCATTTTGGCACAAAAAATGCATGAGGAGCCTTCATCTGTTGCCTCTTACTATATTTTAATGCTATTGTGAATTGTCTGGTAAATGCAGGAATGGTAACTTGGTTTTTCACTCAAAGCTCAATTTCAAATGGCATCATTTGGGCACAATGGTAAGCTTGTCTTTTGTTTTCAAATTCAGGCGCAGCTCCACCTAACCTAGACCAGGCCTTTTGATTCAAGAAATCTAACACCATACACATTCTGCGCATAATGTCATTTCCCAAATAGAATTCACTTTGTGTTCCACTTACAATCCAAATATTGTGATGAATGCTTTTGGAACCAATTGTAATCTTTAGCATGCATCTTCACACAATTCTTTGCCCCAATTCAACGTCACCCAGTCCAAACATGTTAATTTTTAGGTTTAATACTTGGTATCTCCTCTCTGTCAAGCATTTGTTTAAACACCTTTTCATGAATGCAACTCCTTTCCTGCTCAAGCGCCAACGTGGCTTCAATCATTTCAGGATGACCATTTACATGGGCTTGATCCATGGCTGCCCTTCTCCCATGTGTATTTCTGCATTTGTTGAAATGCATTTTTCCTGATCTGATTTTGCAGCAATATTTGGTTTGCAGTTTTTCTCATCTAGATAAAAGTGCAATGTGTTTTCATCTATCTCTGTTTGCCAGTTTATCTTAGAGCCCAGATACATCTCCAAAGATTGCTTCTCTTTTTCTCCTTACATTTCATCCTGACACATGAGAATGGCAGTAACTCTAGGCATACAGGCATTCTACTATACATAGAAAGTGTGAATTATTACTAATCTCAGGATTTACTTTTCTCAGACCAGTCTGACCTTTAAGGGGCATATGAAATGACATGTTACCCCATGTTTGCCCATTTCCTTTTGAATGTCATTTTCTACTCTCCTAGTCTCAGCACCCATTTAAAGTGTAGCCACTGACTGCCACTCTGACTTGGAACTACTAGTGTTCACTTCAAATTCCTTGATTGTTCTTTCCCCATTGTCTGGATCCTTTCCACTAACTTCCACTCTGGAACCTATTGCCTGTGTATTTTCACAAGTCTCAGGTGACAGAATGTCAGTTTCTGGTGTATGACGCTTACCTGCATTTTGCAGGGTACCTGTCCTTTCCTTCTCTTGGATTACCTGTGGTTCAAAATATTCCTCAGGTGACTGGCCTGCATCTGCTTTTTGGGGTATTTTCACTTTTGTGGGGGTATAAATGGTATTTTGGTTATCAAGTTAGGCTAAACTATCTGTTGAGCCTGACTCTTCATTTTCATATTTCATATTCTTTTCAAATGGCCATCTAGGGCACTGCTCTTTTGACGTTTCCTGTTCCTCTCTTATTTCCTGCTCCTCATTTCCACACATCTTGATGGTCTGGTTCAAATCTAAGTTACTCCACGTTCCCTTTTTGTGTGTGTCATTGATCCCTTTCTCACTTTCATCCATGTGTTTTCTTGGTTTTAATTTGTTAAGCAACTCATTGTTTTTATTCAAAGGTGATTCATGGGCATCTGTATTCATATCACGACAAAAATGACTAACTAGTCACTGGTTGTCGCTACACACAAGGTCACTCCTATGACCTTCTGCACCTTCATTTGGTCATTTTTTAACTGCACATAGTTTCCCCATTTGCTCAGATAGCATTTCAACCTGGACCTCTAAGCACTGAAACCTGTCCATCTCTCTGAATTCACCCCTTTGTTGTCTGGGCCGGTAATGGTTGGATTCAACCTGATTAGGCCTGTTCTGGTACTTTTCAGGAGATTGATTTCTGTTTGTCTTTCCCCTGTCTTGTGACACAGGAGGTGGGGAAGTTGAGGTGACCACTCTTCGACTGTGATCAACCTATGTTGGACACTGTCTCTATTGGAAGGTACATAATTCATATTTTGTCTTTCATGTGATGAGAATTATTCCCTATACTGATTTCTATTTTCAACAAATCTGTCTACATACTTTGGTCTTTCTTGATGGCCATACACAATTGTGTTTGGGTCAAATCTACTCTGGGCCCCTAATGTCTGTTATGGACCTCTGTATGTCTGATTCTGGTTGGGGTTTAGTCCTAGTATATCATGGCGAAACTCCACTTTGGGAGCATTACCAAGGTACCTTTGACTAATGTAAGAATTTCTACCGCTGGGTTCAATGGATTGGAATATAGGACTTCGGGGTGGTGTTCTCTGTTGAGCCACACCCCTTTGACTGTGTTGTGTGTCATTACTTGCCTGGGTTTGGGCTGATTCTAATAGCAACTTTACAGACTTCACTTCTAGAATTGATGGTGTGGATTCTTTAGTCTTTGATTTTGTTTCTTTATTCTTAGCTATGTCCTCATTTTTCTCATTAGATATTACCTCATAAATCATAGTTGGTTGTTCAATGATCCATTCTAGTGGTTTTCCCCTGTCAAACTCCCAGATTAGCTGAGAGATAATGGGCCTCATTACGAGTCCGGCGGTAACCGAGGGGGTAAAACCGCCTGGTTACCGCCGGACTCGTATTACCATTCCACCTCTGTGATTCCCGGAATTATCGGGGCATTACAACCCCGGTTTTCCGGGAATCACGGAGGCAGAATGGTGTTAATCCCCATTCCCATTGAGTCCTATTGGACTCAATGGGAATGGGGATCATGGAAACACCGGCAGCATCTCGTGATGCTGCCGGTGTTTCCTCGTCCGCCTGCAGGCCGGCGGTGTTAAACCCGCCAGGTCGGACCTGGCGGGAACATCACCTCCCGCCTGCAGGAGTCGGGATCAGGCTGTCCGGAAACAACGGTGGCGGCGGGTTTACCGCCTGATTTGTACTGAGGCCCAATTTCTTTTTTTTGAAGCCCATAGAAATACGGAGTTTTGAATTCTACTCAATTAGGGTTAAAGGTCATATCAAAACGTGAGTGCCCTTTTTCAGTAGTTTTGAAAAAACTGATGAGGGTATTCATTTGGTTGGCAAGACATGCTATAAACAGCTTTCTTGGCTTGCTGTATAGACTGATAGGGTGAGAATTGATGCCTAATTCCTTCCTCAAAATATGCCCATGACAAATATTCTTGTTCATTTAGGCCACGGATAGCACTTGCAGAAGCTGCATCTAACGTGAGGTGAAAGTATCGCCCATATTTTTCCCAAGGGATCTGAAGTGTTTTAAATATATCATAGACCACCTCCAAATGATCTTCAATAGAGCTGTCCCCTCCTTTTTTGAATGGTCTGATCAACGCTTTGATAGATTCCATCATTTTTATGGTGCTATATGGTGCATTCTAGGATGAGTCATTTTGTACCCAACTCCTGTTCTCTTGTGGGTGAGCATGTGTGTGAGCGGTTGTTAGGAAAGATTTCCCTTAGGTGCAATTTTCCCTTCATGTGTGAACCCCCCAAATGTTTTGTTTGGCTTACCTAACCTGACTTTTTCCAGTGGAGCACAGGCTTTAGCTGCACTCCTCTGTCAGTACTGGGAAACTAAGTCTCCCCTAGTCTTCGTCTATGTTGCCATTTCTTGGTAACTTTTTATCTATGTGTCAAGTACCTAACTGTACCGCGTACAGGGGTCCCTTTGTTTTTTGGCCATAGCTACCCTCTTAGGATTTTTTGGTGTTTGTGCAAGTGTGCCTAGGACAAACTGGTGGAAGCAGTTTACTTTAAATGTATTTTTACTTTGTTTTTAAGGGCCATACCACGTTTACCGCGTTTGGCCCAAGACTGTGGCCAGTGCCGAAAATGGCTGTGCCACAAAGTCTTTTGTTCTGTCTTTGGGAATTGTGTCCCTTTGCCTTCCGCCAGGTCGAGAGACTCGTGTATTCCTTATTTGGGAATGCAGCCTCCTGTGAAAACCACATCTTTCGCAGGCTCCTGCATATCACGTGTGCTAGTGCCCAGGAAGAGGGTTGGGACTGTCTGATCCCAAACCACACTACTGGTGCCAGTATATCTGGAATACCTGAATGACTGGAACCACTGTGGGCCATGATTCGCCTATGCCTGGTGTGCATGCATAAGAGGAGATTTTCTATTGGCTATCCGAGATTTGAGTGTGAACCGAATCTTGGAAAAGAGAAGGAGCTCTGCATCCATTCCAGGTTGATCACCTAAAGCTCACACTAAACTTCATAAGGAGCCAAGTATCCTTAATAAGAAAGCAGACTCAAAGAACCGCTGGTCACGTGCTAGGAAGGTTTGGAACACTGACCATGCTGTTATTCTGTCAGACTCCTGCTTTTGCATCGCACCAAGAAGGCTTGCAAGTGTGAACTGTCGAGCTTGAACAAAGGGTACTGCAAAGGATCGTTGCCGTCCTGAGTTGAGACTCAAGACTTTGGCAATTGCTTACTTGTGGTCCTCAGTCCTCTCCCGCCCAGCTCCTCTGAGTCATCATTTATGAGAATGCACCATGCAGCAAGCATTTGCAGTCCCTGTGTGACCCCCCCTGTGATGACTTTCGCTGTAAGTGCCTGCAGACCATCCCTGCTGTGTCCTGTGATGTGCAGCACCAGAACTATCCTTCTCCTTTCTTCGAATGCTGGGAAAAGGCTACAATCCCACCGTGGATGATCGTCCCGTCCCACAGCAGCTGAGAGCCGGAGCATCCTGAAACTGCAGGGTTAACACCTACGAGTGAAGTGGGCTAGACTGCCAAAGTTTGGTCTGGACTGTTTTGAGGGTCGGTGAGTACTTTCATCACTTACCAGTGGCCCTCAGGCTCATCGATCTATTTTTACGCACGAGAATCCCTTAAAAGATACTCACCTTGGCTGGGGTAGCCTGCACTCCCCAGCTAATCCGGAACTCTGAAAGTTGCTCTATCCGCAAGGGTAGACCCTCCTCTAGGAAAAGGAACGTAGTCTTGATCACCTCAAGCCCTTTCCTGAGCAGCTACAGCCCCCTTAACAGAACCCGCTTTTCGTTTTACGCATAGCTGCACATTTTTAAAGCACTACAGTACTTTGAGCGCTTCACTCATCACTTCGTAGGGCTGGGCTACATAAGTTAGGGTTTGAATGCGAACCCTAAACTTCTGCAAACAAGGTCAGAGTAAAGAAATCCATCTTAACAGCAGTTGCGGGTGATTCAGACTCTAATACTGGATCATACCTAGGCCTTGTCAGGTGGACAGATGCTGGCAGATTTCCCTGGCTAAGACTGTGATTAAATTCAGCTTCAGTGAATGCAGAGCACTGGCGCTTTTCTTGAGATTTGAACTTAGATATTTGCTGTTCCATTTCTTTGCACTGTGCATGGAGCAGCTGTGCCTCATGGCAAAGAGCAGAATTATCATTCCTGACTTTAGGGATTATTCCTTGCAACTCATTGGCCCTCATTACGACCCTGGCGGAATCCGCGGTGCTAAATGCACCGCGGAGCATGGCGGAAAGCCGCCGATAGCGCCATGGGGGTTGGCGGATTTACCACCCCATGCCGACCTTGGCGGAGCGGTAAATCCCCAATCCCCATTTTACCCTTCCCCATTCCCATTCTTGCCCCATAGGGTATAATGGGAGTGGGGAAGGAGTTAATTACGCCGCCGTAAAGTACGGCGGCGTAATTAACAACGAGGTCCCTTAGCGCCATGGTTTTCTCCGCCCGGTAAAACCAGGCGGAGAAAACCTCCATGGCGCTAAGGGAACTCGTAGTACGGCGGACGGGTCCGCCGCGATTAGCGCTGGCGGAAACCCACTCCGCCAGGGTCCTAATGAGGCCCATTGACTTGTGCCTGATAATGGTCAACTGTTTTGGTTTTTTCTTCATTCTCATCCAATAGTTTAAATATTTCACTCTCCATTTCACTCCATTAGCTTTCTCAGCATCATCCTTTCTAAGTTTCTGAATTTCTGAAATTGCAACATCTCTATCCTGTCGTACCTTGTCCAACACGGTTTTAAAATGGATTAATTCTTGCTCACTTTCAGCAAATTGAAGTCCTGTGTCTAGCTCTCTATGTTTTAACTCTGCCTACATCCGTTCCACCATTTTACATTCTGCCTCTAAATTGCAACGCAACTTACTAATGATCTCAAAGTCTTTTGCCCGTAGCTTGATGAGCCTATGTAGCAGAAACCACAGATTGGTGGAGAACCTGGTAATATAATCTCTCTCTTCCTTACACTCTGAAGCTTGGAACAGTCTAAGAAGACACTTTATACAATGCTTCCTTCATCAAAAATCTTTTCAGGAGCCTCGTCCTAAATGTCAGTACTAATCCTGTCTTTCCATGTTACTGTGTTTTCAGATGACCAGGTTGCCGAAGCCAAGACTTTTGTTTTGAGATAAGCTGATAATTCAGAAAGCCCAACTTCTGTTTCATCGATGGTGGCTTAGTACCAATAACACAATAATTGTTATTGTTATTTTGCATTTGTGTAGCGCTCTATATATCATTGGTATGATCTCAAAGTGCTTGTGGGTTGAACGCCCTAGGGGACTGTAGTCCATGTCAGTCAAGAGAGTAGGGTAGTATAGGGTGCTTGAGTACACTCAGTATGCATGCAGCTAGTGTGAATTGCCTGATGGTAGCTGCATCCTAACACTAGGTGCGGTGGTAGTGAGAAATCAGTTGAATGTGTGCAGTCAGATGGTTGGTTTCTGAGACTGCATTCTGCCAGCATTAGGCCTGTGTAGGATGTATATATGTGCAGCTAGGTTGATTGTTTTCGTGGTGTATAGCTGCGTTCTAGCAGGATGTTGAGGTGTTCACGGAGTATTGTTCGTATGTGAGCAACTAGGCCGGAACTGATCGAGGGGTATAGCTTTCTATAAGGGTCGAGGGGTATAGCTGTGCTCTATTGTGTGTTGGTGTAAAGTAGAGTGAGCATAGTGATAGGAGAGGTGAGTGTCTGGAATGGATGGTTTATTCTTACGAGCCCGCTGTTCCAGGGTTACATTCTGGATCTGGATAAGTTGGTAGCGGTCATCCTCGTGTTTCGTTGTAGTTACACTCTGAGGTAGATTCATCGCTAGGAGCAGAGAAATATATGTTTGTTCGACAGATGGTCATTATTCGTAGGCTCAGAACTATGGACCTCAGGGGCTCGGTTTCCGGGTCGCTGCTTGTGGTTTATGATGGGTTGCAGGGTAGTATTAGGGAGGTTATTTGGTTATATGGCAGGAGAAATCTCGCACCTGGTTGTGGTTTAGTGTGGGATCCAGGGTAGGTCTAGGCAGGATATTTGATTATAGGACATCGAGGCAGTTGCGATAAAGCATAGGCTGGACAGAGGCATTGTAGAGTGGATGTTGTAGCGCCTATGTATATAACAAATATCCATGTGAACACAGCACAGTTGCTACCACTTTCCTCACAGCTCTATATCAGAGAAAGAGCGCACAATATGGTTATGATATATTATGCATGGCCACAACCAGTAATTTACTTTACCGCTTCGCAGCCAATGCATCATAAATCTATTGATGGTTTTTTGCTGTATTTTATGGTGAGCTTGTTGGGGTATTTTGTGGTATAGTGGTGAGACTTAAATACACAAGACTGCCTGATATTGTTCTTATACCGGGGCCATGAAAAGTAAGTCAAAACCAGTCGTGGTATGCTCCAAATCATAATTTCATTTTCCTGTAGTATTTTATTTACAATACCACGTTATTCCCTGTTGGCAGCATAACAGAACACACTTACCAGGTAATCTGAATACTGACGTTCACACAAACAGCCCCTGAGAAGAACCCAATTCACAGTAACCAGTTTTTTATTTTATTTTACCATGTATTAAAGTGAACTACCGTACCGTCTGCAGTAAAAAACAAGTTTACAACCTGTTCTGCATCAGTCTGTATGCCAACCCAAGAAACCAGAACACATAAAAAGTACTCTGAGGCTAATTCATCTTTCTCTTTAGTTCTTTATAGAAAATTTGAATTATGCAAAATCAAACATGACATGCAATGCACAGTGTTTTCACATTACTTTTTCTGTGATCCAAAAATGAAATTGAAACATTCCCAAATACAACTCATCTGCAGTTGTTTTCCCTGTGATAAATGAGCTCTTCCCACATAATAAATAGGCTTCACATATCCCTGTATTAGCATTGCAACTCAAAACATTGTTATCAAAAAGACCTTGACTCATAGTATCAGCTTTTCGCAGTTTAAGAAAGCTCCAGCTATTTTACACTTTTTACATGAATTGAAAAAACACCAGAAGAATATTTGTCTATGTTTATACTGTGGCCATAAATGTTTTGGCTGCAATTGTCTAAAATGCACTTACACATAGCCCTTGAATAGCAAACTACATGCTCCTCAATTTATCCTGGATCTTATCCAAAATCAGTGCTTGATTATGTGTGCCCCTGGACTGCATGCAAAGCCAGGATTTCTCTCTCACCCCAGCCGGTAAGAATCTCTATTCCTTGTCTGCCTGAAAGGACTCCACAAAGTCTTTTCTCCAGCCTGCCTACCTGCTTGCGGGTGCGACAGACTAATTCCCAGGGACAATGATTGCTCGAGATCGCCAGCTAGCATTCTGAGACAATGCACTGGTCCAAGAGAGCCAGCCTCCAAGAGACAACCATTTTAAACCCTCTGTTTATCATCTCACATAACGTATGTCTGGTCTACATAAAATATAATTAAATACCTCCTCCAAAAGTGATGTCATGTACCAGAACCACCTTCTTTTGTCAATCAGCCAACCCTCTAGAAATTTCTGGTGATCCATGTTCATCTTGTCATCTCGGCACAGAGATTCTAGCAGGCAATGGAGGCAGATTGTTACATTTCTCTGCGCTATTGTCCTGTCCTGAATCTTTTAGACAATAAGCTCAATTTGAGTGAAACAGGCTCTACATTCCCCAGCTCGCAATCCTCACTGCAAAGCAACTTTAATTCTGCATGTTTTATTCTGCACGTTTTACTTCTCTTTTAAAATAGGCCGGCTTGCCATCAATATTTTGCATCACAGTGCTACGAACTGAGTTGCCTTTATCATTAGTATGGGGATATATATATATTTCTGGGGCCTGGGTCCAAAATACCTTCAATTATTCCTCCGTAAATACCTCCCCTCTCAAGCCCTTCGCTCATCTACTTCTTTTTTTTAAACATCAATTTATTAGTATGCCAACAAATAATGTTCATTATAGAACAATACAGAGGTGTTTAACAAAACCATAACTAACCAGTTCAGTAACATTTTGTTTGTAACTTATCAATAAATAAACATTACAATCAAATTCACCCCTACACATACTATGAAACTTTCCTTTATACAAGCATTAAAAGAGTAAATTACAAAAGATAAAAAGACAATCTATTTTAGGACACATACACAAATACAAAACATCTCTCAGACAACACCAAACTATACCAATGAAGAGGACAAAGAAGGAGAAGAAGAAGTAGAAAACAATAAAATAAAGTAGGCCACTTCTCAATATTATCCACATCACATGTATTTAATCAGATAAGGCATTGAATGGACCCCCATATTAAATTGTACTCTTCCTCTTTTTCCTTTGCCTTGAATGTGATTTTTTCATAGTTCGATAAGGTTTGCAAATCTACTAACCAGTCTTCCACTGAAGGCTTCTTCCTAGTTTTCCAGACCGGGAGGATCAGTCTTACTGCCATTAACAAAGCCTTGTCTATCCAAATATTGTATTTTATAGAGCTTTTACATCTCTCCCGGTGTAGGAGTAAGATTATATTTTCCGCTGATCTCTGTAAAACTACATTTAAAATCATTTCAACTCTATCAATCACCTAATTCCAGAAACTTTGAACTCTTGAGCAGTCCCAGAGAAGGTGTAATAGGGTACCCCTTTCATTTCCACACCCCTAGCATAGATCATCTGTTTGCAGTTTCAAATTATACATTTTAACTGGTGTACACTCTACCTATTATTTTCTGCCTGATCAAACACAAATTCAGATCCATTTCCACACTGGCACTCACTCTAAGTATGCCATTCCACTCCTTATCCATGAAATGAATGTTCATATGAACTGACCATTCAGTTCTAAGTTTTTCCCACGCACAATATATTCCTGTCCCATAAGCAGTTTACACAGGACAGATCTGACCCCCATGGAGTTATTAACCATATTTTTCCTGACGTTAATCCATGAGATTAAATCAACATATCTACTTCTTTCCCTTGCACGCAGATCATACTTCCTCTGTATTTCCTCAAATGTCAAAAGACGAACTCCATCCAATATATCACACAGAGTCAAAACACCCTTTTTAACCCAACTCTGGTAATTCAGGCATCTATTGCTAAACTGTAATACCTCATTATGCCAGATCGAAGAATCGTCACTATAGCCATACGTCTGATTATTCTCTCCAAACCACATCCATAAAGCTTGTCTAGTTGCTATTATTGGTTTTAACTTTAATCTATGGGCCGATATTTTTCCCATATTATAGAGGTTTTTTAAAGTATATGGACTGCAAACATCCTTTTCCATGCGTAACCAAAGAGCACCTTAAATATCTTCATTCTTGTAATAATAAGAGCCCCTCTTAAGCAGAATGCCTTACAATATTTTTGAAAATCCGGATAACCAAATCCACCCTCCTCAACCTTCTGAATCAATATGTATCTCGGAATTCGGGGCCATTTGCCCACACCCCAAAATAAACATTGGAAAACTTTAGCAATTTGCAGTACTTGCTGTTTGGTAATTAACAATGGAATCGACTGAATAATATATAATACTTTTGGTAGTAAAATCATCTTTACGGCATTTATTTTTGCCCATAATGATAGATTAAATCTTTCCCATCTTCTTATAGGGTAAATAATTCTATCCATAAGTTTAGCAATATTGTATTGAATAATTTTCTTTAAATCACCAATGATGTATGTGCCCAGATACTTAACACTCTCAGGGGACCATTTACAGTTCCACACTTTAAGACACTATCACAATTTTTAGACAGCGGGAAAATCTCAATGGATGAAATACACATGTCTGTCATTAGTCCATTAAGCTTATTTTCTAAGAGTCTGCCGTTCTTGTCTCCAAAATCCCATAATGACTGCTTTGTATAAAAATATACCTTTCCCTGCATGAGTCTGCACATGATTCCTTAATTCCTCTTCTAGTCTTTTCAGTTTTAATTTTTTGCATTCCGATTGTGCCTGCGCACAACTTCTTTGTAGTTCTACAACGTCTTTCTCTAACCTTTCAACCTTTTCTTTTTTTTTCTTTTTAGCATGTGAGGCTCTACAAATCATCTCTCCCTGCAAAACTGCCTTTAAACATTCCCATACTATCTTCGCATCTGCCGAACCATTATTTTCTTTAAAGTATTCCCTGATGAAGTCATCTAAGCCTGTAGTAATAAATGAATCATTAAGGGCATTCGCTTGCATTCGCCACCTGTTATTCTTTTTACACAAATTTTTCAAACTGATTTTTAAGTCTATTAACGCATGGTCAGAAATACCTCTCTCTCTAAAACTTTAACTAAATGTCTGATCAACGAATTTATCACCAATTTAAAAAAATCTATCTGTGAACATGAATTGTGTACCATGGAGTAGGATGAATATTCTTTATCCCTTTGATGATGAACCCTCCAAATATCAACAAGATTGTATTTAAAAGCAAACTGTTTCAATTCTTCACTGATTTTTTCCCCATTATACCTGCAATCGGATCTCCTATCTAGATCAGTAGCCATCACCAAGTTGAAGTCTCCCCCCAAAACTATAGCTTCCCCTTCCATTTTATCCAAGAAACTATCTAATTTCCTAAAACAAATTATATTTGGTGCGCATGGAGCATAGACTGTCATAGAAGTTAGTTTCTTCCCTTTTACTGTTTTTTTCTATTTTAATTGACAATCCTCTCCTGAACAGTATGCTAACTCCCCTAGATTTAGTGTCATAATAGTTTGATACTACCTGTGGGTATTTATGATTAGATAGATAATCCCCAATTTGTTCATTCAAATGTGTCTCCTGAAGGAATATCACATCACCCCTGCTCCTTCATATTCTTGCCAAAACCTTCCGTCGTTTAATCACACATCCAATGCCTTTTACCTCCCATGAAACAAAATTTAAAGGATCAATATCTCACTGTATAAACTATCTTTTTTTGTATTATTGAAATCTCCATCCATAGGTTTAAATATGCTTTCCTCAATTTCAAATGTGAGATAAAAATATTCGAAAGTGGGAAAAGTAAAAAGGAAGAATAGAGATAGAAGAGGTCAGTTGTTTTTCAAAGAAACTAGCTGGGGGCAGATCTCCATCTATGGCTGGGACCTCCCTTTGGGAGAGCCTCCTCGCCACCTTGAAACTTGAGGAGAACCATCTCTAGTTCCGGAAGCACCTCCAGAGCTCCCTCTTCGCCTCTCCATTTGCCCCTCTTCTCCCCTGATCTGTTTTATCTCTTGGCACCATGCACCTGGCAACCCTCTGTCCTTCTGGCCCAGGTACCTGCTCACCCTGCCTCCTTCCTGCATTGCCTCTGGGCCAACCCTTGCACTGGGATCTGTATCTGTACCCATACAGTACCCCACTTTTCTTCTGCACTTATCAGATATACCCTATCTGACCAATTATGCACTTGCCACTTGCTGGCTCCACTACCACCTTTCATTGCCTGTATTTATTTATTTATTTCATGTATTATTTATTCTGTTCTCTTCTCTGTTCTGCACTTTCCACTTCTCCCACTTCCACAGCCTTTCCTCCTTTTCCATGCACTTGCGCATTCTTAATGTAACTGGGCCTAATAGGATTGTTGTTTTTGTTCTCCCTTGTTCCCCTCCCTTTGCTTGGTCACGCTCTGAACCACTTGTGTATGAGCGCAATATAAATAAAATATCATGGCATATCAATTTGGATTTGTTAGTGAGTAAGTACATTGTTAGTTTATATTTCATTGCAATTCAGTTCACAGTGAACTGTGGTGTAGTGTTCAAATGAAAATACCAGCTCTTAAGGTAGCGAATTCAACACCCCATTTACCTCACATATAATGTATGTTTGAAATGAACTCACAATACCGACTCACACCAAACTAAGTTCAGAGTCTCACACTCTTACATCTCACACACTTGTTGACAAATGGGGTCAGTTTTCATCTATGTTGAAATTATCTTCCTACATACTGATCTCCTATGGAGTGATCACTTTCTCCTTTCTTCCCACCTCTCACTCTCTACCCCCCAGGCCAAGCCGACTCCAGCACTGCCACCTACCTTCTTGGTCATCCAACCCATGAAGCGTGTGTCAGCGGAAGCTTTCGCCGCTACTTTCACTCCTCCTTCTGCACCTTTGGCTGACTCATACCCTGACACAGACCTATCTAACCTTCACCTTTCTATCTCTAACACTCTTGATGTACATGCCCCTGTCATTAGGATCAGCTTGAAGCCCAAATCCAAGTACAACTCTTGGTATGACTCTGACCTCATCACCCACAAACACAAGTGCAGGGTGGCTGAGAGGAAGTGGAGGGCATCAGGTGCACCCTCTGACAAACTGGCCTGCCACCTGCTCCACAGGCAATACAGACCACAATTCCTCGCCAAGAAGAGAGCCCACATCCAAGCCCGCATCTCTGCAGCATCTAACAACTTAGCCAAACTTTTCAAACTCTGCAAGGAGCTGCAAGCCCTCTGTACAGCCTTGGCTTCTCATTTCATAACTAAAACTCAGGCCATCCTGTCCACCCTCTCTTCTTCCCCTCCTCCTCCTCCTCCTTCGCTCCTGGCCCATCTGTGGCGTCTCTCCTCCTCCCTTCTCTTCCTTTCCCTTGTTCACCCCAGATGGTGTTTCTAGACAAGTGCGATCTATGAAAGTCTCATCAAAACAGGTTCTCCCCTGTTCATCCAGAACCATCAAGGACCACATTGACACCCTTCATCCAGCCTTGGCTGATTTCTGCAATCACTCCTTTGCCACTGGAACCTTCCCCTCCCCAATTAGCACTCCCTAGTACACCCCCTGCTAAAGAAGCTCTCGGCCAATCCTTACTCTCTGGCTAACTATCGCCTGATCTCCAGTGTGGCTTGGTGGCCAATGGAGTAGGTCTTCTCTTGTGACCATTGCTGCCTGATCTGACTTTATCTGTGCAAAAGACAGGCATACATGAGCCTTTGAAGTTTGTAAGCAGCTGGATACTGGTGTGAACTGCTCGGGAGAGCATGGGCGCAGTGAGGAGCAAAGTGAAAAGGAGGTAAAAGAGATAAGTCAAGCGAGCAGTCTGAAAGGAAGCTGGCCGACGTGAGATGACCAGGAAAAAGGAACATATTGAATATCCGTGGGGTTAAGAGTGCTGGCTAATGAGCGGCTTGCAGCGAGGAGCCATGAGGGATGAGCCATCAGCAAAGGAAGGGAAGCAGAGCGTAGTGGATGGCTATAGCCCTTGCAATACACATGATTACAACTTACAGCAGCAGAGGATCTGTGCAGCAAGCTAAGCGGAGGAGAGTGGTGACGGCTGTTGTGCACCGAATGGAGGCACTAAGAACAGTGCTGTCCAGGAGCGGCGTGAGCACTGTGGAGTTGGCTCGGTCACCCTTTGGACTTGCATGTACTGGACTTGGACCACTTGCCTGACGTGAACTTGCCTGAATGTGCAGTGAGGACGTGCTCTGAGAATTGGTGAGGGGCTGGTCGAGCTCAGGGACTGGCGCTCTGAGGGGCAGCGGCTTCCCGAGCATTGGTGAGGTCCGGGGAGGCGGCGGAAGAGAGGACCTGCACGAAGTAACCACCCTTGCTGGGTCGTTGAATTCCTCCAGCAGTTGATGACATTGAAAGCGCGTGGAGCTGCAGCGCAGATTTGCCTGATGCAGCGGAGTGTGCAAGGTGCCCTTACAAACAGGTACGGGCACTCAAGGGTGCATTGCCCCCTTAATGTTGGTGGCCCATACAGTACACACTGGGAGAAGTGGCTGAACACAATGACCAGAACCAGGGCACAGGGGTGAAAGAAGATAGACATCCCAGGCTAAGTAGGAGTTGAAGAAGGGAAATAGAGGAGCCAATGTGACTGGAAAGTGTTTGGCTTGGAAAGTGGGAAATGACTAGCAGAAAATATACAAAACCCTGGGCCACATGGTGATCCTGGGCGGAGAACTGGAGGGTATTGGGCCGGAGCAAGTCATGGAGCAGAAAAAGGCAGTGTGGTGAACCTGAACTGGCGGGCATGCTGGGAAGCCCAGCCACTTGTGAAATGGGCCTGACTGGCGCCAGGTCAAGTGGGGACAGGTGACCCAGGGGCCAGAATCCACCGAAGAGTGGCTGGTGCACACTGGATTTAGGGAGAGAAGACTGTGTGCAGTCCTAGATGGTGCTTGCAGTGTGGCTGCCAGGTGAAGGCATAGTGCAATTGTCGGCCAGGGGCAGAAGATACAGACACAAATGCACTAAGATTATTGCCCATACCTGTGGCCGAGAAGGAGAGTGGTGGGCCTGGAACCTGAGGCGGCCAGGAGGGAGCAGAGGTCTCAGCCCAGGGGTGCAAAACAGAGCAGGGGGTACAGCAACAGGTATTAGCAGCATACATGAACACCCCTATGCACCAAGATATTACCAGTGCAGAGCCCACACAAAAAGGGCAGTGGAGGTCAGATCCTGCTAGTCCTCGTTTGCGCTCCTTGTGATGGCACATATTGTAGCTTCCAAGTTCTTGTCTCCTGTAGCAGCAAAGGGCAGCCTGCTGGGAGCTTGGGGATCAAGGAGGGGACAGACAACTGGCTGAATGCCCTCCAAGCCGGCCAAAAATAAAGCTATCCAAACAACCTTGGACGAATTCACCAAATCAAAGAAGCAAGTAGCCGAGAAGGAGATGGCGCTGGAGTTGGGGAAAGGAGATGGGGTCCTAGAATTGCGCAACCAGGTGGTGCTGGCACTAGCTGATTTAAAAACATCATTGGGGGCACAAATTGATGCTGTGAAAGTCGATGTGAGTCTCCTGCATCAGCATGAGCGGAGCTTGGCAGAACGAACCACGACTCTAGAGACTCTAGAGACACAAGTGAAGGAGCACTCTGGCGCACTATGGGAAACGCAAGTCGACGTCCAAATTCTACAGCAAAAGGTCGGCTTACTGGAAAACAAAGTTGAAGAAGCAGAAGGACGGGCCTGGAGAAATAATATACGCATTGTTGGCCTGCCGGAAGGAGAGGAAGGGACTGACCCGATGACATGTATTGAGAATATGCTGCTCCAGGAAATTGGGCCCAGGAATCTTGTAAAGGGTTTCACAATTGAAAGAGCACACATGTCACTAACTCGGAGGCCCTCTCTGGGGGCTCCCCCGAGTCCATTCATAGCCAAAGTCCTGAACTACAAAGACAGGGAAAGGATCCTGGCATTTTCAAGTCAAGGGGGAGAACTGAAGAGGGCTTCAGCGAATCTGGCAGTCTACCCAGATTACACGTTTTAGGTGCAAAAGAGCACAGTACAATTTTCATCAGCAAAGGCTAGGCTCCATCGGGCTGGCCTGAAATATATGTTGATTCACTCTGCACGACTCAAGATTATATACAAAAACAAGACATGGTTTTTTGATCTCCCGGAGGATGCACAGGCATGGATGGACAGGGAAAAGATTGGCCCGGGCGAGGGTGAAGGGGAGGATAGCCGAGGGACCCATGAACCCAGTTGGAGGTACTGCGTGACAGAAATTAGTTGGTCCGCAAGTAATGGTTTGGCCATACCTGACAATGAAGCAACAGGTATGTAAATAGCCCAGAGCCAAGAGGCTCCAGCAGCCACCACTGTCTTGCTGTATAAATGGCAGGAACTACTATGGGTCATTATTAGTAATTGGTACATGGCAAAGTGGTGCAGATCAGGCCTATGCCATGCCTACCACGTCCCTTCAGGCCTGCATGGGGCGAATGCGGAAAGTGAGAAAGCGCGAGCAAGGGCAACAATGATGGGCTGTTGTTCTTGGTTGGGGTAAGTTGGGGGTTCAGAAATGGGAGGGTTTGCCTGCAGGTATGTTGAATGGGATGGGCGGTATTGCATTCTGGACTGAAATGTTACAAAGGGGAAGAGGAAAGAAAGGGCAGAGAATGGGGGAGGCTGGTGGAGTGAGAGTAGACAAACAAAAACGGCAGGAACTTTAACGGTACTTACCTGGAATGTAAAAAGTAACAGAGTGTTTTCATATTTTAGGAGGAGTATATTGGATGTAGCTATGTTGCAAGAAACACATCTCATGGCAGATAAGCAGGCAGTGATAGCCCGGAAATGGGGAGGGCAGCTCTTCGGCTCTCTGTACTCGGCTAATGCTCAGGGGTCTTGATATGGATCGCACCCTCTGTTCCCTTCAAGGTTACTCAGGTGAAACTAGATAATGAGGGCAGAATGAGGGTGCTTGTACAGGTACTCCTCGAGCAAGGGGACACATGTCTGGTAAATACGTATGCTCCCGATCATGTTGCTGTAGAGTTTTTTCAGGCTTTGCTTCCATGGCTAGGCCCTTATAGGGATAACATTGTGGTATGGGGGGCGGATTTTAATTGCATGTTGTATCCAAGCCTAGACAGGTCTGATGCTATATACAGTAAACCAGCCCAGCTGGCTAGGATGTTACAGACGCTTCTGGAACCCTTTGCTCTAGAAGATGTCTGGAGAGTGCTTCACTCGGATATCCGACACTACTCGGATTTTTCAGCACCACATGCAGTACAGATGAGTATTGACTACTTCCTTGTGGGAAAGGAACTAGTACATTGTGTTACAATTGCCCAATATGAGGGAAGGACCTTGTCTGAGCATGGCCCGCTCAGCCTGCAGTGACAATATGCACCTATCAGGGCCCTGATACACACGTGGAGACTTAGGGGTCAAGCGCTCAGGGACCTCCCGTTCCAGTATTGCATAAAGGATTGCATCTCTGACTATGTATTTGTCACACTCACCTGTGTCTCTGCAGGAGCGATGGACGAGCCTCCCTTGACCCCGAGTCCTCACTTCCCCTGTTTCACCCGGAGGAATACCTGTCAAATACAAGGTGTACACTCAGACCTGAATTCACCCGATTCCCCTGGGCCCTTCCCTTCTCTTTACTGTGTGCTGTGATGTCCCCCTATGGGCTTACCTTGATCTTTGGTAGGGTGTGCACTCCATCCTGCATTTGCAGGGGCGCGATTTACTCATGTGATTGATGCCAATGTCTGTAGGCTGAGTTCAGATGCCAAACGCTGTTTTATGCCTTCACACCGAGGCCGAAAGTTCAAGGCGCCAGTTTCTTCACTGGCTAGAAAGTCCTTCCCACAAGTGAACATTGCGCGGAGAATGTTGAGTGTCCAAAATTGTCCGTTTTGTCTTTGTTTGCCGGTATTTTTGTGGGTGAGTAGCGCTGCGTGTAGAAGCTAGCTGCTGGTAGGTTTGCACAGCGCCTTCAATTCGAGCGTGCCTGGTAATGTCTCTCCCTTTCCCTTGCAGGAGAAATTATGTGGTATTAGTGCCTCGAGTCTGGGTTCAGCGCTACTGGAGACTTGGTGGTTAGGTAAGTTTGCATGGAGGCTTTTGGTAAGTATGCCCCGCGAAGAGAGAGAGAGCGCAGGGAAATAAGTGTCTGTGTTACTGGAGCAAGCGCAATGAATAATGTCTCTTCTTTCTCATAGGGGTTTGTAGGCTCGTGCAACTAACCTGGATTCCTGGGTCGCGGGAAGATTCAGTGAGTATGCGCAGCGTTACTGATGTGCGCGTGTTAACGGTGTTCTTCTTTGTTCTTACATGTGCCGGTGTAGAAGTCCCCTCTTGACTGGAGATAGCTGCGGCGTGGAGTAAGAACCAGGTAAGCTGAAGCTGAATGATCTGGAGCGGGTAAGCAGACATAGGATGATCCGGAGCAGGTGAGCAGAAGCAGGATGATCCGGAGCAAGTAAGCAGAAACAGGATGATCCGGAGCAGGTAAGCAGATGCTGGCTGATCCAGAGCACGGCAAGTGTGTTGCTGATACAGCTCACAGTAAGCAACACGAAGCACTGGAAGAATCTTGGGTGTGGTTTATATAGCCAGTCACACCCAAACACTAGATAGCTCATGAGTTATCACGCACTTCCTGTTTGGCAACAGGAAGTGGTAACCAGGAAGTTACTACAAACACTAGGAAGGAATGAAAGGAGGGATTTGTTATGGGTTCTTTGTGTGCCTATGCCAGGCCTGCCAAGCCTCCACCCTGCTTGCCCCAACTACATTCCTTGATACCCATGACAGTATCGCACAATCTGGGTAGCGTACCTAGCGCTGGAAGGTTTTGGGAAGCATTGAAAGTGGTGGTCAGAGGGGCTGCAATAGCGGGGTCTAGTGGCACCCAGGCAAATATTACTAGGGAATTGACCGCGGCAGAGGAATGTTTGAGGGGCTTGCAGCAGTCACAAGAGCAAACATTAGATAAGGATGAGAAGATTAGGGAATTACAACAGACATGTATGGACTGCTGGGAGAGGCTAGGCAAACATGGTTTTGACAAATATACAGAGAGACAACACATGGAATGGGACAAGCCCATCCACTTACTAGCATGGCTGTACAAGAGGGAAGTGCAACAATGCCCCATTCACATGATAAACAGTGGGCATGGTGGACTATGCTGCACTCAAAAAGGGGTTAATGAGGCGTTTCACAAATTTTACCAACAATTAAACAAGGAGGGACCCCCGATACCTAGTACCGCCTTGACAGAGGTGTTAGAAGAAATCGATGTACCGGGATTGTACGAAGAGGAAAGAGATAACCTAGAGGCAACAATAATGGTGGGGGATATACACAATATAATTGTGGGTCTGCCAATGGGGAGGACGCCGGGTTCGGACAGGCTGCTAAGCGAATTTTACAAAGAATATGCACAAGTATTAGCCCCTCATTTGCTTAGTACCTTCTATGATTCTTACTCAGAGGGGGTCCTGACCCTTAGCCCGAGAGAGACAATAATCATATCTCTGCTCAAGCCCCATAAAACTCTGACGGAATGTAGCTCCTATAGACCTCTCTCGACGGCGAACCAGGATAATAAGATCTTGACGGGTATATTAGCAGCAGGATGAAAAAAGTGATTTGCAAATTAGTACAGTCAGATCAGACGGGGTACATTCCAGGACGTAGTATGTCCTGGAACTTGAGAAGGCTGCACCATGTGGTAGATAAGACTGCGACCTGGGAGGTGCCATGTGCCATTGCTACGCTGGATGCGGTGAAAACATTAGATTCAGTGAGATGGGATTGGTTGTATGCAAGGCTGTGCAGATTTGGATTTGGGCAGGCATAGATTAAGTGGGTGCAACTGGTGTACACTAGGCTGATGGTCCGGGTTAAGATGGGCATATAGATATCAGGAGCATGGGAACTACAAAAAAGCATGAGGCAGGGCTGCCCATTTTCACAGTTGCTGTATGTGCGGGTTATGGAACCAATTGGGCAATACCTCAGGGCGGAATATCGGGAGGAGGTTAACGAAAAAGATGGGGCAAGACACTTGATATCCTTGATGCAGATGATACACTATTATGCATCCAGATATCAAAACTGGCGCTATGGGCAACGGAATCAGCAATGTCTTCGTTTTCACTAGAATTACTACATTCCCCGATCACCTCCTCCTCATCTGAATAGTCCAGTTTCTTTCTGCGGGTAAGTCCAATGTAAGGTTTCTTCTTTTTTTGAAGGTAGGGTCTACCTCGGAAGGAAGCCACCGTGACTCAAAACTGAGAAATCTCTCAGTGACTCCCCTCCGCGACAGCCAGAGGGGAAAAAGCCACTGGATGGCAAAAAAACCCTGGATCCGGAGTGGTCGCAAGGCAATGGAAGTTGCCGGATCCGTAGCAGGTAGGAATGATGAAAGTCGCCAGATCCATAGCAGGTAGGAATGGTGGAAGTCGCCGGATCCGTAGCAGGTAGGAATGGTCCTCCGCTGAGTACCCAGGGACCATGAGGTCAGCGGGTCTATGCAGACCGGCTGAAGGAGGTAGCTGGATACAGGTGAGTACCCACAACATTGAGGACAAGAGAGAGCGGGATAATACGAGATGTCAGAGGGAACCCAAGGGAGCGAGAAAGGCAGCGGAGGAAAAAAAACAGCACGGGAGCAAAGGGAGAAGGCAAGCGGAACAGAGAGGGGGAGAGAGAGCACGGGAACGGGAGGAGAAGGAATATAACAGACACCGATATGGCGTGATAGAAGGACAAAACTGTCAAAAGGGAACTAGCGCAAGCAACGGGGGCGAGAAAGAACTCAGTTGCAACGCGCAGAGCCGCCGGCAGCCGAGTGAGATAAACAAACGGCGGCTGCCATCTTGGAAACAACTAGACCGTGGCTAGTAGACGGAGAAGAAACGTAACGGAACACTTTAATGGCGTCCCTGTTTCCACCTTCGCCACAAACGCCAGTAGCCGGCGGCAGTGACAGTATGCCCCCTCCGAAGGCTTCTCCCTCCCGGCCTTTCAGGATGGAGCCGGTGGAACTTGTGTAACAATCGAGGAGAATGAATGTGAAAATGGGGCTCCCAAGTATCTTCCGAGGAGGGATACCCTTTCCAATGTACGAGATATTCAACACGTCCCCGATGATAACGGGAGTCACGTATCTGAGAAACTTCGTACTCCTCAAAGGCTGGAACAGGCAAGTCCATAACTTGGGGGATGCTTGTTTCCGGGTATCTGACACAAAGGGACGTAAGAGAGATGAGTGAAACACAGGGTGAATCCGCCTGAGTCCTCTAGGCAACTTGAGACGGTAAGCCACAGGATTGATCCTTGAAGTTATTTCAAAGGGTCCGATGTAGCGGGGTGACAGCTTAGAAGGCCGAACCCATCGAGGAAGGAACTTGGTGGACAGCATGACCTTAGAGCCTTTATCCCAGGCAGGAACTTGTTTCCGGTGTTTGTCGGATTGCTCCTTGTAGTGTCTGCTAGCCTTAAGGAGGCTCTGACGGGCCGTGTTGTGGGCCTCCTTGATCTGCACGAGGGTGGTCTCCAATGAAGGGATGTTAGTCTCCTCCCAGAATCCAGGAATGATGGACTGCGGATTGAAACCATAGGTACAGAAGAAGGGGCTAACCCCTGCAGCAGCGTGAACAGCGTTATTGTATGCAAACTCTGCTGTGGGGAGCAGGTCCACCCAATTGTCTTGCTGCTTATTTATGAAACACCTTAAGTACTGTTCTAGGGTTCCATTTAACCTTTCGGTCTGTCCATTTGTCTGGGGGTGAAACCCCGATGAAAGAGCTCTCTCAATGCCCAATGAGTTACACAATGCTGCCCAGAATCTGGAGGTATATTGGCTGCCCCTGTCGGAAATTATCTTATGGGGAAGCCCATGTAGCCTGAAAATGTCCTTGAGGAAAACGAGAGCCATGACTGAGGCTGACGGGATCTTGGCCAAAGGCGAAAAATGTGCAAGTTTCAAGAACGTGTCCACGGTTACCATTATGCAGGTACAGCCTCAGGAAACCGGTAACTCCACAATAAAATCTGTAGAAATGCATTTCCAGGGACCATGTGGGACCATTTCCTGTTGTAACAACCCCAAAGGTTTCGAGGTGGAATATTTGCTTTGTAAGCACACCATACAGGATTGAACATAGGTTTGACTATCGGCCTTTGTGTTGGGCCAAAAGAAAGCTCTTTGCAGAAGCTCCAGAGTACCTCGCACTCCTCGATGACCTGCTGTCTTGGAATCGTGGCACCACTGAGTGACCCGTCGTCTGAGACCTTTGGATGGAATGAACAGTCTTCCGTGGATGAAAAGCAAACCGTCCTTATTGGTGACTGGTAGATTACCCACATTGAGAGTTGGTTCATGGAAGTAGGCTCCTCTTACTTCTTCCAAAAAGCTAGTCACTGCAGATATGATCCGAGTACGAGGAAACATAAGCTCCTTGCTGTAGGGAAAGATAACATCGTCTCTGCGAGAGAGAGCATCGGCGACAAGATTTTGAGAGCCAGGAATGAATGTGATGACAAAATCAAACTGGGCGAAAAAATGAGCCTATCTGGCCTGACGGGTGTTATAACACTCTTGCTGCTTGAGTATTTGCAGATTTATATGATCTGTTCGTATCTGGAATGGGTGTAGGCTCCCTTGAAGCAAATGCCTCCACTCCAAACAAGCCAACTTCATAGCAAGTAGTTCCTTTTCTATGACAGAGTAGTTATGTTGGCTAGGATTCAAAGTCTTGGAGAAGTAAGCCACCGGATGCTTGAGGTCCTTGACTCTCTGAAGAAGAACGGCACCTACTGCAGCTGCAGGAGCGTCGGTCTCCAGAATAAAGGGTAGTAGCTGATCTGGTTGTTTCAAGATAGGAGCTGTACAGAACTTATGTTTCAAACTGAGGAAGCTTTCTTCAGCCTCATTGGACTATATGAAAGGACCCGTGGATTTCTTGAGAAGGGATGTGATGGGAAGAGTGAGTAGAGAAAACTTCGGAATAAATTTCCGATAGAAATTTGCCAGCCCCAAAAAACGTTGAATATCCTTAACTGAAGAAGGCGACGGCCAGGACAAGATGGCATCCACCTTCCTTGGATCCATGGTAACCCCTTTGTCGGATAGGATGAATCCTAAGTATGACAACGAGGATTGAGCGAATGCACACTTCTCAGGTTTTACAAGAAGGCTGTGATGTTGTAATCTGCGCAAAACCTCCTTGACATTCAGAGTATGCTCTTCCTGGCTCCGTGAGAAGACTAAAATGTCATCCAGGTAAACCACAGTGTTAAGATTCAGAAGGTCCGAAAATAATCGGTCCATGAATCTCTGGAAAATTGAAGGTGCATTGACTAGGCCAAACGGCATGACTTGGTATTCAAACAAACCATAGGGAGTGCGAAACGCCTTCTTCCACTCATCTCCAGTTCTTATGCGGAGTAGATGATAAGCATTCCGTAGATCTAGTTTAGTAAACACAACTGAGCCTTGAACAGCCTCTAGAATCTCTGAGATGATGGGCATAGGGTAACAATCTTTTATAGTCACTCTGTTTAACCCCCGATAGTCG
Organism: Ambystoma mexicanum; assembly: GCF_040938575.1. Classification (NCBI taxonomy): domain Eukaryota; kingdom Metazoa; phylum Chordata; class Amphibia; order Caudata; family Ambystomatidae; genus Ambystoma; species Ambystoma mexicanum. The sequence continues at coordinate 668,522,572 of NC_090927.1, read as the reverse complement.
ATAAAGGGCCGCAGCTCCTTAGTATCCCGTTTGGGTATGAAAAACAGAGAGGCCCCTGCAGGGGATTTGGAAGGCCTTATGAGTCCATTTGCTAAATTATCATCAAGGTAGCTTCGGAGCACAGACTTCTCCGATACCGAGAGAGGATACATCCTCCCAAAGCGGACCAATGCCTGAGGTACAAGGTTGATACCACAATCCTCTGGACGATGTGGAGGAAGTTTGATGGGGGTCTGTTCCTGAAAGACTTCTGCGTATTCAGAAAGGCGCTCCAGTATACAATGGAAGGAACTACTTTCGACAGCGGACATAGTCTTAACAATTTCGAACATTGGTTCCGGAAGGCATTCTCGTAGACAGAAAGCGGAATGAAAACTTAGTAGATTCTTAGACCAATCCACTGTTGGATTGTGTTTCCGGAGCCAGCCAATTCCTAATATGACCGGAAAATGGGCAGCACGTATGATGTTAAATTTTATGGTTTCAGAATGATGGTGAATGGATACTTGAATCTCCTCGGTAGTGTGAGTAATGAGTCCCGAACATAGAGGTGTACCATCCACTCCTTCGACCTTTTGGTCCTCTTTTTTCTCAATCCTTAGCAAACCCACCTTATCAGCCCAAAAGGTGTCAAGGAAGTTTCCAGCTGCCCCACAATCCAGTAGAGCCTGCGTCTCTGCTTCTCTCTTTCAGAAGCGGAGTTTGATGGCTACAACCATGAGACGCAAATCTTCGCTCATCTGAGACGAAGCCACAGAAAGAGTAGTGTAGGAACAAGGTGCAGCCCCTCGATAGTCTGTTCCACTGACTATCGAGGGCGGTCGTTTCCCGATCTCCTTGGGGGCACATCAGGGCAATCTCTCAGCAGATGGTTGGCAGCTCCACAATACATACAAAGATTCCCTTCGCGCCTCCTCTTCTTTTCTTCGGCAGTCAACGGAGACCTGGTGGTTCCGACCTGCATGGGTTCATCTCTAACAGGACGCGATGCAGGTGAGGAGGCAGATGGGTGCGTATCCAAGAAAGGATGTGGACCTCGAGCCTTCTTCTTTTCGTTCTTTCATTCCATGAGGTGAAAATCGATTCTTAGAACAGTAGTCTGAAGATCTGAAAAGGTTTCTGTCCGAGGGATCCGGGCAAGTTCATCTTTAAGCTCTTCTCGCAAGCCTCTGCGGAATATGGCGTACTGGGCCTGCTCTTGCCAACCAGCCTCTGCTGCGAGCTTCTTGCAAGTGGAAATATAGGATAGTAAGTCGGTACTCCCTTGACGCACATCCAGCAGGTCTTCGCTAGCCACGTGTGAGCATTCGGTTCGCAAAAAGGTGTGTATCGGTAGTTCCTTAAAGGCTGCATAGTCCTGCAGAACTGGGTCAGATAGGGATACCAATGGAGTAGCCCATGCCAAGGCGTTTCCCGTCATATGTGTAATCATGAAACCCACCTTGGAATGATCGGTGGAGAATGCATTCCTGCGGATGGTGAAGTGGATATTAGAGGCCTCCAGAAATTCCTTAACCTTTCTTTCCGAGCCGTCGAATTTACCCGACACCAAGGGTAGTGGGGGCAAATCACATGTCTGTTGTTCTCTTGCAGCCACTCTTTGCTGGAGCGCCACATTGTCTGCTTTGAGTGTTTGGACTTCTGCGTTGAGGTTTGGACAGCTGTCACTAGCTCTTGCAGTTGTTGTGGCGTAGCCATAACTTCTTCCTGGCGTTGCAAGCTATCAAAACTGGCGCTATGGGCAACGGAATCAGCAATGTCTTCGTTTTCACTAGAATCACTACATTCCCCGATCACCTCCTCCTCACCTGAATAGTCCAGTTTCTTTCTGCGGGGTTTCTTCTTTTTTTGAAGGTAGGGTCTACCTCGGAAGGAAGCCACCGTGACTCAAAACTGAGAAATCCCTCGGTGACTCCCCTCCGCGACAGCCAGAGGGGAAAAAGCCACTGGATGGCAAAAAACCCCTGGATACGGAGTGGTCGCAAGGCAATGGAAGTCGCCGGATCCGTAGCAGGTAGGAATGATGAAAGTCGCCGGATCCGTAGCAGGTAGGAATGGTGGAAGTCGCCGGATCCGTAGCAGGTAGGAATGGTCCTCCACCGAGTACCCAGGGATCGTGAGGTCAGCGGGTCTATGCAGACCGGCTGAAGGAGGTAGCTGGATACAGGTGAGTACCCACAACATGGAGGACAAGAGAGAGCGGGATAATACGAGATGTCCGAGGGAACCCAAGGGAGCGAGAAAGGCAGCGGAGGAAAAAAAACAGCACGGGAGCAAAGGGAGAAGGCAAGCGGAACAGAGAGGGGGAGAGAGAGCACGGGAACGGGAGGAGAAGGAATATAACAGACTCCGATATGGCGGGATAGAAGGACAAAACTGTCAACAGGGAACTAGCGCAAGCAACGGGGGCGAGAAAGAACTCAGTTGCAACGCGCAGAGCCGCCGGCAGACGAGTGAGGTAAACAAACGGTGGCGGCCATCTTGGAAACAACTAGACCGTGGCTAGTAGACGGAGAAGAAACGTAACGGAACACTTTAATGGCGTCCCTGTTTCCACCTTCGCCACAAACGCCAGTCGCCGACGGCAGTGACACCAGAATCCAGAGGATAATTAGAAGCTGCTGTTGGAGGCCTTGGTGCTTTTTGCTAACCTGTCGGGGATCACTGTTGGCATAGATAGATCAGCATTATTTCCAATTGCCAGACTATACAAGGTGGAGCGGAGAGTGCTGCCTGTGCTGGCTCTGCAGTGGAAAGAGCACAGGTTTAGATATCTGGGAGTCAATGTGTATCACAACCCAGGGGTCGAACACAGACACAACATGTTGCAGGCCCTGGAGGGCATTAGGGGTTCCATGAGGTTCTGGAATAAATTACCCCTCTGTATGATGGGTAAGGTGGCCTTGTTGAAGATGGTAGGACTGCCTAGGCTATTACACTTTTTTGTGAATAGCCCGTTCTATATCACAAGGCCATTTAGATGTTTCCTGTGTGAAAATGGGAGAAGTAGGATTGCACTGTCAACGCCGTATAGACCACATCAAGAGGGTGGCATTCGGGTTCCAAAGTTTGAATTGTACTATGTAGCAGGACAGCTGCAATTTGTGGTAGATTGTCCCTTACCCGGACACACTGATGTTACAAGCCATTGATAGGCGCTATTACTTGAAGGAGTTATTGTGACCCAGGAAGCCTTGGGTTGGTCAGAAGGCACATTGGTGTCCTTTGGGTTGAAAGTGTGCGATAGAGCCATGACTGTGATGGGGTTGACAGACCCGGTGTCAGAGCAGATTCCCCTGGTATCATTGGTTGCATCCTCGACCCAGGCGAGAATGAACATACGCAAGTTCTGGGAGATCAGTGGGGTGGCCACCATAGGGGATTTGTTGCAAGACACGACTTTTATACCCTTCATGGAATTGGCACAACAGATGGGAGTGCACAGGGGGCAATATATGTTACATAGCTCCCTTAAAGGAGAGATTCCAAGTAGGTGGCCTGCATATAGTGAGCTGATGGAGAAACACGTGATTGTGCAGTCATACCATATCATGAATATACAACCTCCTACTAACTAATGGGTTTGCCCCCTCTCTGGAGATAAAAAGGAAATGGGAGGAGGATTTAGAGGTGTCCTTTACTGAGTCACAATTGGTGAAGATACTAGGATATCACAAGAAAGTGTCACGTAACGTTAGACTACAGCTTATACAATTGCTGGTGACACATAGGGCTTCCCGGACACCTCTGAGGATCTCTAGATTTTCAGGGGCAGTGGCAAAGGATTGCCCTAGGTATAAAGAGGTGGAAGCGGGAATGCTCCACATCTTCCGGGCACGCCCACTAGTGGGGGTATTCTGGCAGGCGATAGCAAGCAGGCTACTGAAGGCAGGAGTGGAATTGGATGTGCTCTCTCCCAGTGCATGTTTGCTGGGTTGCTTTACGTGCCAAAAGGGTATGACACATGTTAGTAAACTGAAAGACTTGGAATGTATTTTATCTAAACGTAGGATAGCCATGGCATGGAAAATGTTTAAGGGCCCCGGGAAAGATGAATGGTGGAGGGATGTGTCTCATTGGTGAGCAGCAGGGATGGCCGCCTGGAAAAGGGCACGTCGAGACGAAGTGGACATCCCAGGAGGGATTAGAGAGTGGGAGGGCTTATTACACACCCTGTTTGCCAAAACGTATGTGGCGGAAGAAGACTCTGGAATATTTCAGGCATTTTTGCCGGTTCAGAATGTGAGGTGCTTATAATGTGAATAAGAAGAAGGTTGAGGGAGGGTGGCGAGGGAATTGGGGGGAAGGGGAGGGGGTTCAGTGGGGTGGAGGGACTGTGTGATGTTTTGTATATGTTTATGTTGGAATCTGTTGGTGTGGCATTTGTATATGTGGTGCCAATGTTATTTTGTGTTATGTGGAAAAAAGTAAAATACATTTTTAAAAAAACTATCGCCTGATCTCCATCACTCCTTTCCTGGGCAAACTTATGGAAAAGCTGGCCATCTCCCAGCTTAATCTGCACACTGAATCTGTTGGTTGTCTCCACGACGACCAGTCTGGCTTCAGAGCTGCCAGAAGCACAGAAACTGCTCTCCTGAACACCAGTGAAAACCTGCTCTCTAACCTTGATTCAAACCTTCCTTCTGTCCTCATTCTCCTCGATCTTTCTTCTGCCTTTGATACGGTCAAACATGCCATCCAGCTCAATCGCCTCTGTGGTAACCTGGGTATCACTGATCAGGCCCTGGCCTGGCTAATCCCCTTTCTCACTGACCGTCCCTCTCAGGTACAAGAGGGGTCTTTCCTTTCTTCTATCCCTCTACTTATGTTGTACCCCAGGGGTCTAACCTCTCTCCCTGGCTGGTCAACCAATACCTGGCACCTCTTGCCCACAGCATTGCTTACTTCTCCAACTGTCAGTGTTATGCGGATGGGACACAGCTCTCCTTCAGGCTCCCCACAGCCACCTCTTCTCCTTCTCTTATTCCAGAGTGTCTGACCGCAATTGAGAAATGGTGTGCCACCAATAATCTCTGCCTTAATGCCAGTAAGACTGAGATCTTCCTCATCGGAACAGCAGCTCCCTCCAGCTTCCTCCTTTCCTCTTTCTCCCTGGCCACCCACTCTGGGCCCTCTTCCAGCTCCCACCTGTGTGGCTAAGAACCTTGGGGTCATCTTCAAATCCACCTTCTCCTTCTCTCCTCGCATCTCTGACATCTCTAAGAAATCAAACTTTCAGCTGCACCACCTCAGAGGTATCCTTCCTTTCCTCACTTTCCCCCAGAAGCTTACTGTCTCCAGAGGTCTGCTCCTCCCTAGTCTGGACTACTGCCAAAGCCTCTTTCTGAATCTTCCTGCCTCTACTCTCCGACCTCTCCAATTTATCCAGAAAAGGACTGCAAGACTTGTCCTTGGCCTCAAGCCCAGGGATCATATCTCTCCAGGTCTGTAATCCCTTAATTGGCTCCCAGTTGCAGCAAGGATCAAGTTCAAGACACTCTGCATCATCCACAAGGTTTTCTGGGGCCTGGGACGGCACTATCACCAACTCTCTCTTCCCAAACATCTCCCTTCTCGAGCTCTCCGCTCATCCACCTCCAACTCTCTGAGGGTCAGTCGCTTTTCCAAGCAGAGAGTCGAGGGCAGATCTTTGGTTGGGGCCTCCCTCTGGAACAGCCTCACTGCCTCTCTCAAACTTGAGCAGAACCACCTCTGGTTCTGGAAGCAACTCAAGACCTTCCTCTTTGCTTCCACTTTGTCTCTTCCTCTCCCCTGCTGATGTCACGGCTGCTCCATGCATTGGTCACCTGGCTACCCTCTGAACTTGGGCCCAGGCTCCTGCATGGCCAGTTGCACTTCACACTGCCTCCCGGCTGCCCTAGCACTTGTGGTCTGTATCTGCAACCCTACAGTCCCTTCTCTCTGCACTTATAAGCCACCCATTGGCTGCACCTTTTGAGTTACCTCCACTGAGCCACACTCTGGCTGCACTTTTAAGTTTAACTCTAAATAAGAGGGGGAACTCCATAAGAACACTCTCAACAACAAGAGAATGTTCATTCACCCTGTCAGTCGGGGAATAATAGACACCATATATAAAGTAACAGGGTAAAGAATTCTACACAACAGCAAACCCTTCAGACTCAGAGGTACTTACAAAACATATACATTGTATTCAACAATTATAAAACATGATAAAATCACATCCATTTAAAAACAAGTGAAAAGAACATCATTGATTTTAAATAATCACAATTCCTGAATGGGTCAGTTTAGTTGCACCTTCACTTATTCAATATAGCTTGTAAGAATGAACTCTGTTCTCTACAGATCTTTTTCCAAAGAACCAGTCTCTAAACAATCCTGGTGTTTTGCCTCAACATGTTTCAGTTCCTTCATGTTAGTTTAGAACTTTCAGGAGGATTTCTTAGTAAGTCACTTGAACTTGCAACACAAATTTAGGGGGCATCTTGCCCCACAACATCTGAATCTGTGTAGTTAATACGGGGTTGCTTTTGGTAGACAAACAATAAAAAACAGTACTTCAATACTTATTTGTGGACAGTTTTAATCTGTGCAAACCGGGGTAAAGAAAATTTCATACCTTGATTTGTTGAAACTGCACCAAGAAAAATGTAATTGCCTAATGCAAAATCATGTTGGAGATGCTTCCTCAGATTATCCACGTATTTATGAATAGTGGAGCTATTGATCAGGGCTTGTTCATTGATTTTATAAATTAAATGTTGTGGCAACAAAATTGTTCTGCTGCTAATCAACTTGTTCGGAATTAAATTGGTAGCTTTGGAAGGCACTGCTCTAATGATCATGATGATAAGTGGAAGTCACAAACCCCAACTATGTCCCGCCTAGGCCACACATTTCTTCAATAGGTTCAATAGGTTAATAACTGTTTGATTGGCCCTTTCATTGCCCCCGCTGAAGGGCAGTCTGTAGGAAATGTTTAGATTTCATTTCACACCTAAGACCACCCACATGTTTGGTCATCACTGTGCTAGTGAAATGGCTGTCTCTGCCCGACTCTAGCTGTTTCTGCTCTGCAATTCTGAGCTGGTAGACTTTCAGTCTATTTTGTCATCATACAGACTACCGTTAGCATGCATTACTTTCAGCAGGCTGATCTTTGCAAAGGACCAATAAAGTGCTTCTGAAGATCAGACCATGGTATTGTTAATCCTCTTAAGTAATAGCGCCCTGGACTTTGGGGAACTGGGTTTGAATTAGGCACACACCAAACATCCTCTTGTATACAAGGGGATGTCTTCTGACATGTGTGACCAATATATAAATTCCCTCAAGATTTCAAAAGTCTTTTGTACTCTCCTATCCCCTGCAGTAAGGGTGTCATGAGCTACATGCATCATCAACCCTCTGATATCAGGATTTACTAAATTTGTTGGACCCATAACCTTCAGTTTCCATACCAGGAGCCCCCCACCTTTCCCATGACTCATTATTTTTCATAGTCCTCATTTATAGGGAATGCACAGCCATCCATATAAACGACGGGCATATTTTTGCAAATTTCCTCACTAAAGGATTTGTGAGGGGATTTCAGGTAATAATCAAGGTTATCATCACATTCTAATTCTTCTGTTACCTCGATTTGTGCACAGACATGCACCTCTGCTTGTCCTTGAGCAACTAGACTTTTAATCTGTCCATAATTGACTTCTACTGGAAAGCCTTGCATTGATAGAAACAAAGAGGTAATTCTAAAATTGGAAACATTTCCAGACCTAATTTAGTTTCTTTTGTTATATTGTCAAGGTTGGTGTGCAGTTTCAATTATCACCCTTTCACATTGGCTGACTGGATGGAAATGTTGTAGCACCCATATGGTCATCAACAATGCATGTTCACATTCGTCGAAATGGCCCTCAATTTGGGAGAAAGTCTTACTGGCATAGACTTTCACTTTTCCTTTTTCTTTTTCTCCTGTTCCTGATACAGGACTGCTGTCATACAGGTCTTAGAAAAAACAGTTTCAGGGAAAACTCCTGACCTTTTATTGGGTAAGCAAGACATAGAGTTTGTGCCATGCACTTTTTCAAATGAATTACTGCTTCAGGCTACTCATTTCCCCGTTGCCAAGGAATGCCTTTTTTAAACAATTTAGTAAGTAGTTAACCAATTTCAGCATACTCTGGTATACATTTTTTTTATTTCACATAGCAAATATGCCTCTCATTTCCTTAAGGTGTGTAGGATCTGTATACTTCTGTAATGATTCATACTTTTTTATTTCGGAATTTGACACCTTTTGCAGTGACTTTAAGACTTAGGAAGATCTCTTTCCTTCTATGCAACTGTGCATTCTGCAAAGAAATCTTGGAGCCATCATTTTGTATTAGGTCACTACATGTTTCATTTCCTAAAAATGTAAATTTAGTGCCTCACTCTTCAATGAGACATTATGTACATATTTTAGATGAAATTTTTTTTCAGCGCCCAGAATTGCCTTACGCAGAAATATATTAAATTCTCTCCTGCTATTGATGAACCCAAAGGGGGTCCTGGTTCAGGACAATTGCCTTGATTAAAGGTGATACCAAACATGGTCTGAATGGTAGGGTCATAACGCCACCAACCAGTAGCCAGATGTTAAATCAAAAGTGGTAAATATCCTGGAACTTGGTATCTGTGCAAAGCCTTGGTCAATAAATGGTAGTGGCCATCTTGAAACTGGAACTCTTGTTTAATTTTTTCAGATCTGTAGACATTCTCCACTGACCATTAGATGTGACTCCTCCTAGGTTAGTGGTATTGAAAGTACAGTTCCTTTAGATTCAAGTGCATTTATAATTTCAAATAAAGATTCATGGCAAGCTAGTGGAAGTTGATACTGATGGACAGAAATTGGTTCAATCTCATAATATTTAGGTAATAACATTGTATCTAGGTGTGTGTAGCCATAATCATATGCATTTCAGGAGAACACGACTTTGAAAGAAATATCTGTCATATTTTCTCTCTTTCTTCATCTTTGAAGCATGCATCTGCTGTTCCTCTACCAATTTCTCAAACTCTGGAAACTCTTCTAACAGAGGCATTTCTGTGTTTTCTTCTAATTATGTGGCAGTATCTTTTTGCACAGAACATATTTTTTCTTTTCATTGACTTTATCTGCTATTTCATTATAATCTTTTTCTTTGCCATCATTGTATAATTAGAAACATATGCAATCATCCTGAGGGTGACATATTACATGCTCAGTTTCATGTGGCTATACTGAATACATTGATATTCCCTCTGGTCTTGTGCGAACAATTTAATCTCTCTCTCTTTCGTTGACACAAACTTCAGGTATATTTCCAATAAACGGATTGTTCAGATCTGACGTGTAATAGCCCTCGTTGAGGGCCATTCTAGTGGAAGTTCCTTTTTCATGATTAATACTTTGAAAATAAAATCCTGGCTGGATCACCTGTTACTTCCACAAAAGGTGTGTAATCACTATACTTTGTTGTCTGAGATTGACATTAATGCTCATAAATGCACCAGATCCTTTAAATTCCTGACCCTTCCTCTGTTTTAAGGTTGGTGTGGACTGTCTTGCATAGGCTTGAAAACATACCCCCTTTTTCAGCTGAAACACAGTTGCATAGGGCAGCATCTGACCTTGATTACATGTTTTGTCCTCTGTTATAAAAGTCTTGGGGATCCCCACCAAGTTTAGACCAGGTCTTCTGATTTAATAGATAAATTGCAGCACAGATACTATGAAAAATGTATTGCCTAAGAAAAATTACTGTTTTTGATTTCTCACAATCCATATATCATGATAGATCTTCTTGGATCCAAGACCAATCTTATCATACATTTTCCTACCATTCTGTGCTCAGAATCTGGTGCATCCAATCCAGACACCTCCTGATCTCGAATAATGAAATGAAGCATGACTTCCTAGTCCTTTAACTGTCGAAATAATAGTCACTGATGAAACTTCTCTCCTTTTCTAATGATAATTCTGTCTGAATATCCTCTGGGAAGTTCGTAAATGGTATCAAGATACAAGGGCATCCATCTTGTATTTCAGTCTGTGTCACAATAGATGAATCGATGTCCGTATCTTCTGTTCTGTTTTTCCGGAACTCTTATTCTGTGGGTGAACCTTCTATAAGTATTTTCATACTCCATTTTATTTGGGATCCAGATGGACCTTAAAAGGTTAATCTGGTTTCCGGTCTTCTGATTCTGACTTGCTTATCAATATAACAGTGATGTCTGCACTTGTCCATTCTGCCGGTCAAGTGGATAAGCGAGTAGAGCGCTCGCTTTGACATCTGTGCAGAGCCTTCTAATGCAGGTCCGAATCCCGGCGGGGCCAAACTCAGCCTTTCATCCTTCCAAGGTCGATAAATGAGCACCACACCCCGTGGGTAATAAACAGCGCTCAGATACCTGAGGGTTCGTAGCGCTATATAAATGCCAAATTATTATTATTATTATTCTGCAGATATACCTCAACTGCATTATTGGATCTTGCCACTGTCTAGTATTCATGTGAACTTCTGTCCTCATGGTTAACTTTTTGCAGTTTCAGAGGTCTGCAGGCTATGGACCACAACAGCCCATTCACTCCATCAATTAAAGGCAACAGTCTTCTTAACAAATCATTTCCCATTAACACTGGTGTATCCTGTTGTTATTAAGACTGGATGCTTGAGTTTATGAATTCCGATCTTAATGTCTACTTTGACAACTCCCTCTATTTCGATCTCCTGTCCATCAAAATTGTATACGTATGGATTGTCAACTGCCTGAATTTTCAGATAATGGCACTCATTAAGAGTATGCCAGTAAAACGGTGGTAACACCGGTTTGCCGGTGTTACCATTACTGGCAGGGTGACAGGTGGAACCACCGCCGCATTATGACCCTACCTGCCAGAAATGGTAATCCCAACAAAGTGATATTACCAGCAAAAAGCAGGTAACACCGATAGTGATTATACCATTGCCGGTATCACCATTGTTGGAAATACTGGGCCCGGTAATACCAGAATCGGCAATAACGACCCCGCCAGAACAGGAAGTTCCATGGTGGCCATCATCAAAAACAGAATCCACTGTAAATCTACCACTCCCACTTGCCATTCAGTCTGAAACCTATTGCAGCACCATGGCACAGCAGAAGAAGATGCTGATACGGTTGTGGAGCACTCAGAAGACATGTTTGGGTCCAGGCAATGCAAGACCAGTGGCCAAAGGAAGATAGCCTTCTGGGGGGAGATGATGTCACGTGTGACAGCAGTGGGCACTGTACCCCGCACTGCCAGAGACTGACACAAGTAGTAGGATGACCTTAAAGGAGATTGTGCGCAGTCTTATCGCCAGACACAGGAGGGACACTGCAGAAATTGGAGGCAGAACGGTGGAGCTCCTCAAACTGATGCCATTGGAAGAGGCATCCAGCTCCATCCTCCAGAAGGAGGGCATTGAGGGGATTGGCAGCGTGGAGGCTCGAGCCAACATTGTCTGGTACAGTAAAAGTGACAGTAACCAGTATAACTGCCACTTTTTCTATATACCTGCAAACTCATAATGAGCCCCAATGTTCCTTCTCTTTTGCATTTATTGATTCAAGAATGTTTTTGGCATAATTGTCATTTGTGCTCCTGTGTTAACTAAAACGAAGACCTTGCATTGACCCTGAAAAGTAATGGGTGCACAGTACTGGTGTTCAACCATTTCCAGCGTGCATAGGAATTGGGAATTATTACTGAGCTTTGGGCTAACCTTCCTTAATTATGCCATACTCCGTGCAAGACATAGTGGCATGTGGAAGGAACCCCTTCTTATCTTCTTTGAGATGTCCCTACCTTCCACTTCCTTTTCTTCTATGCATGCAAGAGCAATTTGGGTACTTACTGTTGTTTTTTAAACTGACAGTGCACCCTTCTTTCAGACCCCTCAGTGTCCTTGTATATAGAATGGGTTCTGGGTATGCAACAGCATGTTGACGTCTGGTTTCTTCCCACTCATGAACACTTCCTTCAACCTGCACAGGAGACAGACTGGAAGAACAGACAGCATTAGATGTATGTACTGTACCTGTCCCTTGCCCATCATTAAACAATTCCGAAGTGAAACAATCTTCTGGATCATTGTCTCAACTCTTTTCACTACTGCTAGAGTTGTTGGGATCAGATGTATTGTTAGGTGCATCACAAGTTGAGGAAACCATAATTTCCTTGTCAACAGGGATTCTTTGACTTTATGTTTCATCTTCCCCTTTTGATGTGTCTATACGCTGTTTCCCTCATGCCCATCGTTTCATATTATTCAGCATTATGGTACTTTTCACCTTCTGACCCTCTCCTTTGTATGCAGGGATGCATTTTGAAGGTAGTTGTTGTGAGTTTTTAAAGGAAAGCATTCCACCAATTACCAAATCATCTTCAGTTGTCTCTTCATCCTTGGGTACCACTGATAGGTTGGAATCACACTGTGTTACACTCTCACTGTGTTGATCTACTTTGCTACTTGGTTTAGACAGTAAAGCACCCTACCTTTACCTCGTGATGCTATTTTTGGTAACTTTAGTCCTACACTTTAAGTTGTATCTCATTATGTGTTCTTTTGCTTTTTCACGGAATCCAGCTTGTTCTGATGGGGTACCTTCCTTTTCTGTTTCCTGTTCTTCAAGGCATTCTATCTCTGCTTTCTTTCCTTCACTTGGTTACAATCCAGATCAAAGTTGACCTTGATGTTCAGTGTATTTTTTTTTTCCTTGTGTCTTTTGGTCATAATCCTCAATAGTGCCAACCCTAAATGCACCAATCGGTACAACTCTGGATTGGTGTCCCAGAGAACCTGGTTAGTGTTGATTGTGTGTTCCTTCAACTAGTCACTTATTGTCATAGTGCCCACGATTCTACTGGGGAAACCGTAGATAATTTGGATTCTTCCCAAAGCCACGGATTACTCTAGGAGGGGATTTTGGCATCATTCTCTGGTCCAAATGATTCTGAGCGACTGCTCCAGCATATGTCTGTGGATTGAAACTATGCTCAGAATTGCAGTTTCTTGAGTTATTTCCTCTCTGTGGGATATCTGGATCTGGAAACCAATTTAAGAACCTCATTTCAGGATGTGCCCTTTCTAGAGACATTGGAAGGATCTCTGGCCTGGGCCTTGCACTTAACTCTCTTGATCAATCAAAAGAAGCCTAAATATGATGATACCTTTGCTCAATTGGGTTATAAAGAATGGGAGTGTATACTTTATAACAAGGACTAATGTAATTGAACCATGTAGACTCAATGCTCTGAAATGTGATTGCATAGTCAAAATCACCTTCTCACAAGGAGGATCATTCTCTTGACTCTTCTGAGAAATGTTCTTGATTTTGTCACTTTTTAAATTCAGGTTTTTGTTAACCTTTACCTCCTGAGCCCGAAGTCCTGTTTTTCTCGGTCATTTGACTTTTATTGGAATTGCTAACAGAATGTTGTGGTTTCGTAATCACTTCCCACATGCGAGTTGTCTGTTCAATAATCCATCTTATTGGGTGGTTACCATGATAATCTCTTGAGAGTTGTGCTATGGCTTCTGCTCAGAAGAAATAGCAGTATTAATAACGGATATTTAATGATTCAATGCGCCTCATTACGAGTTTGCCTGTCCGGATACAATGGTACCAGTAAGCTTAACGGTACCATTGTAACTGGACTGGCAAACTCTGAGTTGTGCTCGCGGGTGCCTTTAATTCCACCAGGTCTGACCTGGCGGAATGAAAGGCACCCGCGAGCACAGTAAGCCTGTAGCGGTGGCATGGTAATGAACTGTGCCGGTGCAACAGGCATCCCCATTCCCATTGAGACCTATGGTGCTCAAATGGGAATGGGTATCTACCGGCTCTGCCACCCGCAAAAGGGCAATTACCAGGTCCGTCAGGGCTGGAATCCCCCAGTAATTGCCCATTACCAGGTGCTGGACCCTGTACCAAGTTTGGAGGTAGCCTTTCTGAATGCCCCCATCTGATCTGCCTTCACTGGCACCATTTCTTTACACAAAGTCAAACTCGATAACATAAAGTGCACCTTAAACAAATACTTTTAAAAGGTCCATGCAACCCAGAAAGATTTTTCTGGCTTGCACCATTCCCTGAAAATGGTGAATTTTACCTCAATTATTGAGGGAGGATCCGTCTCTGTCTAAGTTTGATATTGCTAAAGTTTACTGCTGCTAGGATTTCCACATTTCAACACACAGGATGTAACCAATCGCACATCTGTTCACAATGATTTTTATTTGTGCCTATATTCTAAACCCTCTTGCTCAAGACGTTTGACTCCTGGAGAGATTTAAGAGACACTGACTCATGAGATATTCACTTAAGTTTAGTTGCACAGCCATTGCACTGTACTTATTTTGTATAGGTTTATATCAAATGCATTAAAGAGAAACCTCCAAACTTTTTAACAATACTGGCAAGTGAGCTCATCAATAAGCCCTGCCTTAGCTGAAATCTTATTTTGTATTTGTTGTTGTTTTTCTTTGAGGTTATATAAAACCCTAAGTATATAAAGTCCTATACCTCTACAATTGTAATCCTTTTAAATGTGCATATATATATTGTTAGGCAATTTATTATATGAAAAACATGTTACTTTCAATTTTGCCTCATAGATTTGACGATGGAGGGATTTTGAGTATCCATAAATTGCACCCAATCTTAGTAGATTCCACAACCACTATGCCATCTGTGTAAGACAAATGGGAGATGTGAGCATTTTCCAATTTCGTGAGGAGGTTCCTAACCTTCATTAGAGCTAAATCAAGATCTGCAATGAAGAGATTAAAAGCACAGCCCTTTTTCAAACCACTACCAATTTTTTGGGAGCAGAAAAGATTCCACCTCTGTCTAGTTGTAACCTAACCACAGTATTTTTATACAGCAACCTGATCAATTATAAAAATGTAGGATAAATTCCCCAGTCAATTAGTTGCTTCCATGGTTTATCCATCACAACTTAATCAAAGGCTGACACATAATCTATTAAAGCCTCATATAATGGGGAGCTCCTTTTCTCCTAGCTTTTTTTAATAAAACAAATATAACACATTCCATTAAAGGAAGTATACATCCCCTGGTGAAACCCTATCTGAAACCTCAAAACAATAATCTTCCTTTTTGCCCAACTCCTTAGTTTTCTCAACAGTAATGCAGCACAATCTTTCCTAGATACAAAGAGGTGAGCAATTTGGCGATAATGTAAATAAATATCCAGACATGCAAATTATTAATGATTCAAATGAAGATAAAGGAATTTTGCCCTTTTTCCAAATGTCCTCAAATAAAAGCGTCAACATTCTGAGCCAGATGTCAGGGCTTTGTTATAGGACCACATTTGACATATTGTCCGGGCCTGGTGCCCAGGACAACTTAAGCTTAAAAATAATGTTCTTTATTACATCAATGGGTGGGGGCTCCTTTGTGTTTCCATGACAGATATAACAACTTTCAATCTATTCTTTCCGCGCAAAACCCTGACTAATAAAATCCTTCCAGATCTTTCCTGAACTTGGGTTTAATTGGGCCAGTTGTATTCTTGTTTCTGAGGCATTATTCAATTCACATTTATATTTTTTTAATATGCAGAGCATATATTGCTCATTTTTATAATAGTTCCAGCATTTAGGAGTTTTTAACCAATGTTGGTATCTTTGACTGATAAGTATTTGCATATTACATTTAGACTTAGGGGAAAGCAGTTTATTACAAGTAATACCACTCACTTCTTTTTTCAATTGCCTTTTTCTTTTCACTTATTTTGCTATCGGCTGCAGCACTATTATTCCCATTACTAATACCTATATCACAAGTATCGGCACAATGGGTGGTAACATTTTGGATTTGTTCTGAAAAATAGTGACAATCAGCTCAATGAGTTGACTTTTCATCAGGGAATTGCATAGACCGCATTATCTCATTTAACTTCTTATTCATTTCTTGAATGTTCTTAGTAGAAATGTATTTCCCTGATTATTTTGAACACCCTCCGCCTTTGGGTCTCCACAATTTTTATAACTGCTCCAAAAATGCAAGTAAGTGATAAAATACTGTGGTCTCTTGCAGCAGAGGACGAAATGCTGACGGTATTTACCAAAGAGAAAAGGAAACCAGTTACAAAAATGTCATCTATGGTTGAGCCTAATTTCCTATGATATTTGGTATATTTCTCTGGTGTATCCCCTCATACAAGTTGATTTAACACGATTAAATTCCAAGTGTCCAGTCTTTCAGACCATACCCTTCCCGCTTTATTTACTGTTTGTTGTTTTAGAATTGCATGTGGGATTTCTAAAACATCTTTTCTTATCACATCTCGTCAAAGAAGGTGTTTATGAGAGCCTTTAGCATTTAAATCACCTACCAATAGAAGTTCTGAAAACCAATTTTCACAATACAAGGATTGTAATACGCTAGTGACTTCATGCCTGAGAATAGAAGTTAACTGTCTATAGGTTGGGTCATAGACATTACGTAACAGGATTTCCTTTTTCTCTCTATAATTCCAGACAATATGATCCCAGCATCCAAATAATTGAAATGCACAGGGAATGATTTGTAACAGTATATGATATGGAGAAATAAGGTTTTACCCCAAGCAATAGTCTCTCTGCCGGTTGTCCCTTATTTCTGCTTGTGGCTGGACTCAATATAGTTTTAAAACCATCATTATACAGACACTTACATCACCAGACTTCTTCGAATGCAAATATGTCATGACCTGCTATATATTGCAATAGTTTGTCTTCTATTACAAAGCTTCTTTGCCCTCTAATATTCCATGGTAGAAAGTGTAGCTTTTTATTAATTGTTTTGGAATATGAGCAAGCATTTATTTAAGGATTTCGGGGAGCGAAGACCTGCCTTCATGTGAACCAAGAAGTAAATATCTTTTGTTTCTAGATGTTCCACCTCCCTGCTAGGACTTTGCCCACATCTACATGTGACTTTTAAATCTTTTGAGCACATTGCGTTATTACCAGTTTTTCTCAGTTCACTTAGTGCATTAGAATGTATTTGTTTTGGGGGGCTGTGGCTTAGTGCCGTTTGGAATGGCCGCCTAAAATTATGCTCCCGCTCTGACTATAATTTACTTAAATTAGTGTTCTATTTATATGTTTAATACCTCTATTGCCTTGTTCGAGGTCTGGAGTGCATTTGTACGGTGTATGGGGAGGTTTGCAGACTGCTGGTGTCGGCTGTATATTCCTTGCTGGCTGCTCATTGGAGATGGTGGGCATGGCCTAAAGCAGCTGACGCGTGTGTGGAAACCTGCACGCATAAAGGAAACACTGTTCTTCCATTAGAAAGCCTAGTAAGTAATAGTAAAGCACAACCACAAGGATATAGCTGCTTTAAACACACAGGCTACTATTTTACAGCTACAAACTGCAAATATATCACTTTAAAGCAGGTTATTAATAACTTTCCTGCATTTTGTGACTGTAACAGCAAGATTTCTACTGATTAATAAGTTAAATATTATTGAAAATTGTCTGGAATCTATCGTTTTTTTGTTTTTTTAGCAGATTTCTGCGCAGCTATACTATTATCCCAGTCACGGTACCTAAATATAATAATACTGGGGTGTTTTGCATTTGAATCTCAAAGCTTTAACTGTTAAATCTGATGCAAAAGAAGAAATAAAATAGCTTTTTGGGCACCCTACTGTTCGGTTTTCAACAATGAACTATAAGCTCACTCTTTAACAAGTTATTGGCTGATCTTCACAATAAGGTGCTTCAACCTTGAGACCTTTGTTCAATCAAATTAACCTGTGGCAGAAAGTTTGTGTTATTTGAATAATATATACCCAGCATTAACATGACATAGAACAAAGGGACAACCTAAGAATGGCTCCTCAACTTCCACTGCCAATGCTCGCAAGAGACAGAAAAATGACTCTCCCACACCTATAGAGGACATACAGTAACCTGTCATGCAAGCCATTTTAGCAGAAATCAAAGCCCTCAAACCTTTTATGGAAGCTACAACTGCCAAACTGTAAATGTTGGACAACAAATGGTCCACGTTCCAGTCAAGAATAAATGAAGTAGAAAGAAGGGTCAGCGATGCGGAAGACGTTACAGGAAGAGTCGTGGCTCTAGAAAATGTAGTTAAATCCCTCCACAAACAAACAGAAAATTTAGAAAACAGGAATAGGAGGAATAACCTTCGTGTTGTGGGCCTTCCAAAGAGCTCATCGCGTAGGTCCGAGGAACCCATCTCGGAATGCCCCCAGAACTCTAATTTTTGCCATATTAGACTATAGCCATGTCCTTCTCATCATGGACAAAGCTAAGCAAAGGAAGCAACTTGTATGGGAGGGCACCAAGATCTTTATTTCGCAAGATGTCTCTAATGCCACTAAAGCATTGTGAAAATAACTTTTCACATTCAGGCCAGCTCCTAGGCAATTAAACGCCAGATATGGAATCATCCATCCTGCCTCTCTAAAGGTTACCCTCAAGGGTCATATCTTCACATTCCAGGATCCGGATGATCTGCGTAGATTTATTCAAAGTCACAGAAGAGAAAAAATGGACACATCTAGACAACCTACAAGAAGAGGTTTGCGTATTAGAAATGCCTTCCATCCCATGATACTGTTGCCAAAGCGGGGCACTGTGTGAGTCCATTCGGATCTGGCTCTCCACCCCTATAACTTACCTTATCAACTCAACATGGTTTGGGGTGGCTGTCTCCTGTTTGCCATTACTCTTACCATCTTTATTGAATGTTCTTGTTTAATCCAAAATTCCATGTCAACATTGTTTGTCTTCCCCCTTTCCTCTCGTCAATCTATTTCGGCAACATTCGGTTAGCTTCTACTATAAGCTTGCATATACTTTCATAACAGCTCTTAATGACATTTAACATAACTTCATGGAACGTTAAAGGACTTCATAACCCTGTTAAGTGACAGACGATTCTCTCGCATCTTAATAAAGCCAAACCATCCATAGGCTGTTTGCAAGAATCCCACCTATCACAAGCTGAAGCTGCTAAATTGAAACGTCTTTGAGTAGGTCAAGTTCTTTCAAGTGCGTCTTCTGGAAACAAAAAATTGAGTCATTACCCTTATCAATAACAACCTCCAGTACAAACTTATATCCACAGAATCTGATGAGGTTAGAAGATGGGTTCTGGTTAAACTCCTTATCGATTCTATTGAGTACTCTATTTTAAATGTATATGGTCTTAATAATGGTGATGCAACTTTTTGGATTCAACTGAGAAATCATATATTTAGAACTTGTCCTAATAACTTCATTGCATGTGGAGATTCTAATGGGATTTTAGATCCCCTTCTTGATAATAAATCAAACGTACACTTTTTAAAAAAGTTATCAAATGTACACTTTTAAAAAAAGTAACTCCCACATGAAATTTGCCAATTTTGTTTCTGAATTAGTCCTTATCGATACATTGTGCTTGGTTCATACTGCTGATATGGAATACACCTTTTACTCCCCCCCCTCATAACATCTTTTCTATAATTGATTATGTTTTTATTCCAAATCCATGAATAATCGCTTATTTGATACTCGGATAGAACCTATACCTCTCTCAGATCATGCTCCTGTACACATCCAACTTTCCAATTCAC
Organism: Ambystoma mexicanum; assembly: GCF_040938575.1. NCBI lineage: Eukaryota > Metazoa > Chordata > Amphibia > Caudata > Ambystomatidae > Ambystoma > Ambystoma mexicanum. Next base: position 668,502,918 of record NC_090927.1, on the reverse strand, counting down.
ACTTTATACATCAACATAATAAATGGAGATTTAACTCTACCCCCTTGAAAAATGAACAATTTACCAAATTTATCCAACAACAAGATGCCCATTTCTTCGCTGAAAATCTTAATGTAGACACATCCATCGATAACAACTGGGACTGTTATAAAGCAGTATTAAGGGGTCATATCATCTGTTATACCGCTATTAAAAGGAATAAACTTAAACAAGAAACAGAAGATATACTTAGGAATATTAAATATCTAGAATCTGAATACATACGTACCAACTCTGCCTTAATTCCTCCTAAAATAAATAAACTCAGAATTCAGTATAATAACTTGATTACACAATTTTCCTGTGCTAATCTCCTTAAGTATAGATAAAACATGTATCAATTCTCTTATAAATCTAGCAAATCGTTAGCCTCCTATCTCAAACTGAAAAAAGATAAAGCGAAGATTGCAGTGATTAAAGACTATTATGGGGATAGAGTCCTTGCTGATAAAGGCATCTTACTAGCCTTTTCCAAATTCTATCAAGAACTATATTCTTCAGAAGTAGTACCGAATAGCACTCATGCTTCAGACTTCCTTAGACACATACATCATGACTCATATGTTAATACTGATTTCCAAACATTAAGTGCCCCCCTACAAGCAAGTGAAATATACAAGGCTACGAAAGACCTTAAAACGGGTAAGGCTCCTGGCCCAGATGGATTTTCAACCGACTTCTTCTCTCATGTTAATGATCTATTGGTACATAAGCTTCATGAACTTTATTCTTCTTTCATCTCCAGTGGTAAAGCCCTATTATCGTTTTTGGAAGCTATGCTTATTGCATTCCCTAAACCCAACTAAGATCCTGAACTAGTCCACCATTATAGAGCAATATCCTTGATTTATACTGATTGTAAACTCTTTGCCAAAATCATAGCTAATAGTATTAATCAATTTCTTCCAAATCTTATTAAAAATTATCAGGTGGGTTATGTCAAAGGGTGGTTGTCCTCAGCTCATATTAGACTCCTCACTAATATCATGAACATTATCCAGAAATCTACTAATCAATATGTGGCTATAGCACTTGATGCAGAAAAAGCATTTGATGGAGTGTAATGACATTATATGTTTAAGGTTCTAAAATGGCAATGCATTCCTCATTCTTTTATTTCTATGGTTAAAGTTCTGTATTCCAACCCCAAGACAGCAGTTTTCATAAATGGTAATTTGTCTTCTTTTTTCCCTCTTCATAGAGGTACCCGCCAAGGTTGTTCCCTTTCCCCTCTCCTCTTTATTCTTGCATTGGAACCATTTCTAGAGGCAATCATACAAGAAGAGAATATAACTGGCATTCATTATGGGTATATTCAGATTAAATTTGCTGCATATGCAGATGGTGTTTTACTGTTCCTGAATATTACAGACTCATGTCTGCATTACTTCCTTCAAACCATCACACAATTTTCTTTAGCTTCTGGGTACATACTTAACACAGACAAACCTGATATCCTGCCATTAAACATACACTGCACCAAGCAGGTATTAAATATCTAGGCATGCACATTCCTTCCTCCATTAAGGTTATTATAAAACAAAATACTGCAAATGCCCTTGCTAGAGTTAAATATTTGGTATCAGGTAATAATATCGCCATATATATGGTCGCCGTAAATAATATAGCCGGGAAAATGTTGTGGCGATATTATTTAGGTGACCATATATATGGGGACAGGGGCAAAAAAAACATTTTTTTTAAAAAAAAAACATTTTAAAAAAAATAAAATAAAAAAAATAAAATAAAAAATGTGGGGGGTGGGGGGGTGTCACCCGCATGTTCCATGCAATAATGTCGCCAAATATTTCACTACCTCATGGTCCCCTCTTTATCTATCTTGGTGGGGTAGGCTTGAATCTGTTAAAATGATGATAGCTCCAATTATACTCTACATTGTATACATGCTCCCCATTTCCTTTCCTACTTCGTTCTTTAAATCACTGGACTCCTGCATTCTTAAATTTCTATGGGGAAAAACGAAACATAGAATCTCATTATGTAAACTCAAAGCTCCTATGAGAGGCAGAGTTGATATTCCAGATTTTAAAAAATATCATATGGCATTTGTTTTGCATCAAGCCCAATTGTGGTTTACCCCAATATTCTGAATACACCGAACTGGCTTCTTTTAGAAAGAGCAATGGTTTTCCTTTCAGATTGCCCATACATTAAAGGAAACTACGGATTATTTACCAGTAACAACATTAATACCACTGCTGTATATCTTTATATATGTATTCCCTTATATTTCCCAAATGTCTCAGTTTGTGTCCCAATATATTTTGTTGAATCCCTGATAAAGGTAAATAACAGAATTATATGTTGGAAACCTTGGCTCTCTGTGGGTATTAAATATGTAGGACAGCTCTTTGTTCAAGGGACACCACTTACATTTCATGACATTGTTACCAAATTGCACCTATCTATGACCTATCTGTGCATTGTGTTATTTAAAGTTGATTAATACAATTATGGTTAATTATGATGTGTTAACTTGCTCATCTAATGTCTATTCAGCTGACAACGTGCAACATATGTCTAATCATAATTTTACGGCCTCCATATTTTATAAGATTTGTATATCAGTGTCAGGAGATCTAATCCCTTGGAAATGTCAAGGGGCATGGAAACAAGACTGTTCACTGACTGATGCTCAACAAATGTGGCCATCTGTACGGAAAAACCCACCTAAAGCTAATGTTTCGGCGAGTTATTTCTTTTTAAAGGAGGACTCTCGCAAGATGAAAATTGCTGGAGCTGTCTTTGTATGCAAGGCTCCTTCAAACATATGGTTTTGGATTGTATTCATGTTAAAATATTTTGGGAGATGGTTTGGAAAACACTGAAATCCATTTTTCATATACAACATGAGTTCAGTTTTTCATTTCTCTACCTTGGCAGTTCAGGTGTTCAGCATGCTATTGATAGAAACAAATGCAATTTTTTCGATCTCTTTATTGCAATAGCTATCCAAACCATCACTTCTAACTGGAAGGTCCTCCAGCGTCTGCACTTTAAAATATGGTTGAACTATGTATGTAACATCCACAGAATGGAGAAATGTAATGCTACATCCCCGTTGTTACAGTGTAAACAGCAATTGAAATGGCTTTCATTTGTTGAATACTTGGAATATGCAACTCCTTGCTCTTAGTTGAAGATATTAATTTGTTGCTATTATTTACTTTAATGTCCAATATGTCCTACCCCCCTTTCGTCTGTGTCTGTTTTGTGTGTCATGTGGTTAATCATTTGTTATGATATATATTGTGTATATCTAGAAGTTCATCTTAAACTTGCATTTTATGCATTTGAATTTAACATGTTGGTATAAGTATATTTGGCAGCTATGTGATTTCATTCAGATTTAAAGAAATTACTTTCTTTCTGATTATAAGTCCAACTTTTACTTTTGCCAAGTTTGGATGGTATAAGCCTTATATACCATTGTATCTTAACAAAATGTATTTAAAAAAAAAAAGAATATGTTTGTTTTACAGTGAAATCATCGATGTCACTTCGGAAAGCCATCTCAGGTCTTACATCAACACCTAATGCCAAAAACGCTTCCATATGATACAATACCAGACAAGCAATTTCTGTTGTTTTAAAATGGAGCTTTGTTTTTTTTAATTGAATGATCATCAAATTCCACTAAACCAATACATTCTCTTATTATTAGACGTACGGCTAAAATATTCTTAAATAATATTAAAATGGGACATCTAGTCATAGATGGTGAGTCTTTATCTGGAAATAATTCCTCTTATAATTAATACCAGTGTATCAGTTTTAAGATTTTTTTATTGATTCTGATTGAATAAATCTCACTTATCCTTTCTTTGCCCATCTTTCGGTGTTCACTTTCTACGAGTTTTGTAAAGTTATATCAAAGGAGTTATCTTGGTCAACATATGTTATCACTTCTTCTCCATGTCCCTCGTTTCTTCCATATGTCATGTTTAATTTGTATATAGCTGGATAATTTTGTCTGAACTCGCACAGGTGTGTTTCATATCATTTTTGGTTCACAATCTCTATACCAAGTCTTTTTCTCTTTCTCTCTAAAGTGTTCTTTCTTTTCTTTTCCCTGTAGATCATAAGTACCATCATCATTTATAACCAAGGTAAACTCCTGATTTTTGGGGGATTTGAGGTTTTTCATTTTGTTTATATTTTTCATGGCTATTTGTTGTCATCATCCTTTTTACCTTACTTTTTTCTTATTTTTTCCTTTGCAGAGTGATGATATTCTTGCCAGGTCTTCGTCTAATAGATTTTCCACTTGGCTTTTTATTTTCAGCAGAGATAATCCCTCATCTCAGCTCTGTTGAGCTTCGAATAATCACTTTCTGGAAACAGAATTTTCTAAGCTAGACCCATTAGGGATCCAATTTCAAGACTTTTTGAAGAGGGGTCTCCTAAGGTTTAACATTTTTTAAAGTGCATATCTCCTACTAAGGATTTCCGCATGAAGTGTAAGGCTTTTAAGGACGCATTGGAAGGAGTAGAAGTTAGGGTGTTAACATCGCCATCAGCCTCAGTTAATCAATCTATTCATGCATTATTGTTCAAACTCCTTTTTTCTAATAGTGTCTCCCTCCCATCTATCTTGCAGGCTGCTTCCTCAAGGCTGAGACAAGTTCCCTAAAAATAATCATTTAGATCATTTAGGTCTATTGATGTTTGCTTTGTCTGTGCTTCTATTAGTAAAAAATTCATTTCAGAGGACATTTCATTATTTTCACCAAGTAAACCCTTTTAATTTTCCTCATCCTCATTATTTCTTGAAACACTTGATGAATAAGATGTTTATTTTCCTAGGGTTTTTGGGGATCCTCCTTTATTTATGGGTTTTGACTATTTTAGTTTCCTTCCCCATATATTTCTTGTAACTACTGCAACTATGAAAGTTCAAGGACTTTACTTCGTTGGTTAGTATTGTTTTTGTATGACTACACAATTTGTATACAGAATTTCCAGCCATACTTTCTATCATGTGTATATATCAAGATGTAATTAAAGAAGATAATGATAGGTCATTACTGCGGTCAGGACAAAGTTAAAATGACCTATTATATGTTCCTAAACCATGAGGAGTTCATTGGGCCAGGAAGAGTATGCAGTGCACTATCAAGGAACTCTCATTCCTTCACAAGAGGTCTTGCTTGTCTTCAAAAGTTGGATTTGGGTTAATTCACTGGTATCTAACAGTCACCCTATCTAAAATGGCAAGTTTTCTTAGGGTTTTATTCTTACATATGAAGAGTGGCGAGTAGACCCCTAATCTCATTTGCATCCAACGTGGAAGAGGACTAAGATAAGCCAGCTTTGTAATCCTAAATGCAGCGGTAAGCCCCTTGATGCTCACAATGTCTCACTAGAACTGCTGTGACTGCTTTGCTGAACTGCCATCCATGCTGATGCGCCTTGTCTCACTTTTTTACTTTTTTTATAGTACCTCCTTTCTTTAAAGAACAAAGAACAACAGTGTTGGCTCTGGTCAACTCTGCTGAAATGTAGATATCACAGTCCTGTTGAGAGAGTTCCATGTCATTTCATCGTGGGATATTTTTTTGCTGGGTTTTTTACAGAATTTTTTTTATGAAAAAACCCATTTAATTTTTTATCATTATTTTTGGGGGGTCCCCTCCAACCCTCATTCCCTTCAGTTTTTATCTATTCCCAAACACCCACATCCCATATATATAATTTTGTAACCCCACAAAAAAAATTAGATGTTTTTTTCGTTAAAAAATCTGCAGTAAAAAAAAAACAGCGAAAAATCGGATCGCGATGAAAGGACATTGTACCGTTGTGAGTTCCTTATTGCACTACCACGCCTAACACTAAAAACAATGATTCATTTAAAAACCTTGTGCATTTCCCATCATCATACCATGGAGGAGGCCTTCATTCTTCAGAAGTATGTTTCAATTCTAAACTCCTTCAAGAACACTTTGGTTCACCAATGCTGCACTAGTACTAGTCTCCAACATCAACAGGAAATGGGAAGGAGGGTCCTCTTTTTCAGTTCTGGCCACAAAACTGTGAAAAGCCCTACCTAAACCTCTCAACCTGGAAGTAAAGCATCTGGTTTTCAGGGAACAGCTCAGGGCCTGGCTTTTCAACCAACCACTTTGAAAGAAATGAAAAATAATAGCCTGGAAGCCTGGGCAAATTTACAACAAGCAATGTTCTGGTCCGCACCTTAATTTTATTGAAACCTACAACCAAGAGCCATGAAGCAACAATACCCTCAATGCCTCACCTCTCTCCATCCCCCTCACCCCTCAACTAACTCCTCACTACTAAAATCTTGAATCCTTACACCTCCCACTCTCATTCAGGCAACCACCAGGTCTAGTGTACTTAACAGATTAGGAGCCTATCCATCTTCCATCAACAACCATGATGTCAATTTTTGCACTCCACAATGCGAGCATGGTCCATTGGCTGAACTGCTCAGTTGGCACCAACTGCAAACAGATATTTTCATATCGGCACACAGGTAACAGCCACTTCTGACCTGTATCCTTTAACACCAAAGGTTTCTGCCTTCCTGCTATCTAACACACCCTGCCCTCCTTTGTTACAGAGGTGTGTGCAGTGAGGCCAGCATTAGTGGTAGAAGGGCACAAGATAAGACTACTTTACATTACATTACATTAAGACTAACACCACAACTTAACTGTACAAAAATGTAAACACACTATGCAAACGCATAAATAATATTACAATTAGGAGAGGTATACGGAAAAAATGGCCCTTGAAATGAGTCCAGCATAGGGCCAACTTTGCTGTGCAACTTAGCTCATTTCTTGATAAGGTGCTGCTTCCCAACATGGGGTGCATCTCCCTAGGCTTGGCAAAGTTTATCCGCTCCAAGGTCCTTTGCCTGTGCATCCTGGCCCATTGGCATACCGCACATGACTGCAGAAAAAATTAACCTTTCCCCTGCAGATCCCTGAAGTCCATAAAGACCAACTTATATTTCACACGGACGTAGCAGCGTCCTCTGGAGTTTTAGGTTGTGTGTCAACCTGCCAGGCTGTCAATTGCATTTTACTTCTGTGCTATTCTCCATTGAGCGGTGATTTACAACTCTTTTGTTAAATAAGGGCTGCCCACCAGGCACAAATTAATGGAAAAGTTCTCCTTCAGTTAGACTTTCATGCCCATAATTCCAATTATTCATGCAAAGTGGTAATGTTGTGGCTGTTAACTATGATGGCCCATGTGCATTTTAAAGCAAAGTTCAGTTAAAACCAGCTATTTGGTTTATTTGTGAAAGAAAAGGCACATTGTATACACCAGGGGAAGAGAGCCATTCCACCTGGCTTTACTGTAAACTGTATAGACCAACACCAGGAGAAGGGAGTAATTCTCCTGGCTGAGAAGGCAGAGTTCTGTAAATTCTCCTGGCTGTGTGGAGTGTGGAACCTGCAAGCCAAGGGAAGGGAGAAATTCCCCCTGGCATTCTTGTTGCAAAAGAACATTGTTTTAAACACTATCAAAGTATCAGGAGAAGGGAGGCATTCTCCTGGAGAGGGAAATATCTGTTAGATTATTCTTTAGTTGTATGATATGATATGGCATTTGTAATGCACCTATACACAAGTGTTTCAAGGTGCGAACAAGCAAGGAAGTGGGAACAGAGGGAGGACAGAGACAACAATCTAACTTGGCCAAGTGACATTGAGATTGCGCAAGTGCAGGGGAGGGGGAAAGTGCCAGGGGAAAGGGGAGAGGGCAGTGCTGTACATAGGATCAAACAATAACAAGAAGAGTAGCCAGCAGGTGGCAGGTGCAAGGGTAAGTGCACACAGCAGGTGTCCAAAAGTGTAGGTAAGGGGATTGTAGGGTTACAGATACAGACCCAAGTGTAAGGGTTACCGGGAGGCAGTACAGGTGTGCAACTGGGTGGGCCAGGACCTGGGCCCGAAATCAGAGGGTAGACAGGTGACCAGTGCAGTATCAGACAGGAAATCAGCAGGGGAGAGGAAGAGAGAAGGCAGAAGCAAAGAGACTTTAACATCTACCTGGATACTTCCTGTCCTTCCTCTGGACTCTTTCACGACCTGTGCTACTCTATCTCATTCTCTATTCTCCCCTCTGGCACGACTCACTCTGCAGGGTACACTCTGGATGTTCTGATCTCTTCTGACTTCCCCTTTCTATCCCCCTCACCACTCCTCTCTTCTGGAGTGATCACTTTCTCCTTTCCTCTCAGCTCACCTTCTCTACCCCTCAGGAGAAGCCAACTCCGGCACTGCCACCTACCTTCTCGGTTATCCGACCCATGGAGCATGTGTCAGTTGAGGCTTTTGCCACCACTTTATTGCCCACCTCTTCCCCCTTGGCTGACTCACACCCTGACACAGCCCTTTCCATGCTCCACTCTGCTATATCTGATACTCTTGATGTTCTTGCCCCTGTCATGAGGATCCGCCTGAAGCCCAAAGTCAAGTGAAACTCTTGGTATGACTCAGACCTCGTCACCCTTAAACACAAGTGTAGGGTGGCTGAGAGGAAATGGCATGCTCTCGGTACATCCTCAGACAAACTGGCCTGCCGCCTGCTCCAAAGGCAATACCGGCTCTCTGTCTGAACCAAGAAGAGAACCCACATCCAAAACTGTGTCTCTGAGGCATCTAACAACTCGGCCAAAATCTGCAAGGAGCTGGCCAATCCTGCTGCAGCTCTACTTCTCCTGTCCCTCCAGGCCCTCTGCACGGCCTGGCTTCTCATTTCATCTCTAAAGCTCAGGACATCCTGTCCTCTCTCTCTTCCTCTCCCCCTCCTCCCTCTACTCCCTACTCTTCCTCTGGCCCTTCTATGGGCACCTCTCCTCCCTCCTTCTCTGCCTTTCCCCTGTTTTCCCCTGAAAAGGTTTCCAGACAAGTCGGATCTATGAAAGTTTTGTCAAAACGGATGTCGAGGGAGGCTGGAACGCAGATCCATAACACTGTGATTGCATCACTCACTATATCATTAGCACCATTTCTAAAGCTCTACAGAGACATTCACAACTGCTTAAAAGATCATGATAAGATGCTTGCCATGGTTCATGCCAAATTGTTACATCTAGACACATTCACTGGAGTAAACCTGGACAGTCTGAACATTGAAGCAGAGATATCAGCGAAATGGCAGGTGCAACTATGCGAAATTGCACGGGGCAAGCATCTAGAAAAATCTATGATGATGTAAGCCCTGCTTGAAGGAATCAAATGGATGAGGAAAAATGTAGGCAGTACAGTGAAGCCCAGAATACAATCAGCAGTTGGCGGAAGCTGCTCATGCTCTACAGCAGCAGCCAAAGACCCAAAATAAGAACTCGAACATGGGCAACTGTATCACCCAAACAAATATCCTGACAAAGTCAACCACGAATACAGATTTGAGCTCGACTCATGAGGTAGATATGCCTGTCGGGAATAACTTGCAAAAGAACATGACATCTGGTTTCGTGCCAGTGGCATCAAATACATTGGTAAGATAAGTACAAGTGGAGCATAATGCTACATATGACAGAAGTTTGCATGCAAGTGAACAGGGTTGCAGAGAAGACGTTTTTGAGATCTTTCGACAACGAGCGAGAGGTAAAAAACTGCAACACAAAGGATTCTCAAAAGAAAGGGACCCAGAGTACCGACGATAAATAAAAAAACATCAAAGTTAAAGCCAAACAAAGATAAAACGGATCACGTGCTTTTCTGAGAAATGTGCATCTGCCACCTTATGATGTGACTTCAGAGAACAAGTCAAACAGAGAATCGACAAACAATCCAAATAATAAGTACAAATCAAATAAATAAAGTGTAAAGACAAACATCAGAATGGCAGAACAGAAGAATTATGAGAGAAAAATTACCTCTGACACTCCTGATGTAAGGCAGTTGATGAATACGATCCACTTGAAGATCTATCAGAGCTTCTGGAAGGTAACGAAGCCAGGCAATCAAGTGACAACAGTCACATTTCAAATAACACTCAGGCTAGAAAAAAACAGTGTCCTGCCTCAAAATCCTCACACAGCAGTGAGAACATGAAGAAAAACTCAGACCAGGAGATATATGAAGATGATCCAGATGAAAGTAACCACTCAAGATTTCTGACGTTATAACAAACAAGAAGCAAGACTTGCGATCCTTCAGAGAATCAGACCAAGTAGAGAAAAGATACTGGACATTCGGGACTCAAGCGAAACCTCAACCAAACAAAAGCATCTGATGGTAGGGGTAAAGATAGAATAAGGACGTCATGAAACACTAGTCGGGCACACCATGCCCAAGATGAAAACAACAAAGTATTACTCGAAAATATACTAACAACTAAAAATGAGGTCAACATGAATAGAGATACTATTGCACTGTGTACCAACTTTAAGAACTGTCAACTCAGATGACATTGTAATACTTGAATATGTGAACGAGTCCAGAGTCGATGAGGTGATACTATATATGAGATCACGGCTGACAAAAAAAATAGTCATGACAGCAAAGGATGTAATTCTCTCCTACGGATTTGAAGTGCGTGATTTAAAATGTCAAAACCCCAACAATGACTTATGCAGAGACGACCCGAAAACTAATAAAAAAAAATTAAGATGGAATGCATCAACTTAAAAACTAGACAAAAGGTCTAATGCAACAGTCATCGTCAATGAATGACCATGAGAAGAAACACCTGACAGTAACTTTTGACAATAGGCCAAGTCGCAACAAGAACTATGCAAAGTCACTGAGACATATGGATGACACCATAATAAATCGGAATTGTCTGCCAGGAGCCTTGCTAATAAAGAACATGACTAGCCACAAGACCAACAGAATATACATGTGGCAACCCTTGCATCATGGAACACCAGAGGGTTCAAACACCTGTTTGGAATCATAACATACAACTATAATGTCATGTTATAATTTGTTTACAGGAAACCTGGATGCGGGATATGCCATCATGTGACGGGTATACCATGTTAACATACCCTTCACAGAAAGGAACAAAATGGAAGAACTTACGGCAGCCTTTTAACCATGATCAAAAATACTGCAAGATTCACGATCAAATTGAGTGAGAACATGAATCCATTTGTGCAGATACCGATTTTGCAACATATGTATACTGACGAACATTTTCCATGGAATTTAACCTGCAATCAACTAGAAATAATCGACTACATAAAGAAATTACGAGCTTCCAATGCAGCAGGACCTGATGGGTTGACAAACAATATATTTAATAAAGCACCGGAAGAATGGGCAACATTCATTAATGACATTTTCAGTTGAATATCAGTCACGGGAAAATTGCCTGATTCATGGACAACTGGCATAATTGTCCTGATATACAAACATAGCAACAGACAAGACCCAAAAAACTATAGGCCGAGAGCCTTATTAGACGTTATAGGGAAAATGTTGGTGACACACATACAAAAACAACTGGTATGTTGGACAGCCACCTACCAAATAATGGACATATGTCAAACAGGGTTTGCAAAGGGAACTGGCACCGATTTGAACTTATTTATTCTAAATGTACTGAAAATTCAAACTATCAAAAATAAAACAAACCTATTCATTGCTTTTATTGATTTACAGCAAGCGTTCGATACTGTAAACAGTTTAAACTGTGGAACAAACTGTGCAAGGAAATGTCCAGTAACCTTGCTTGAAATCACCAAAGCCTTCTGCACAAACACACCTGTGAAAATACGTTTGAATAAAGAAGGCGAACTATCAACTGAGATACAAACTGACAAGGGTGTAAAACAAGGATGCCTGTTGGCGGCCACCTTGTTCAATGTATAACTAGCCGATCTCCCATTGGGTCTAAGAAAGGCTGCTGATTTTCCACCTTGAATCAACAGCCACCACATTGCGTAGATACTATACACACACTGTGCCTCATTACAACCCAGGCGGTAAGTTCCCTACTTTACCACCATGGTGTAAACCCTGTTTACACCATGGTGGATGGCGGATTTACCGCCCCATTCCAAGGTGAGTGGGGCGGTAAATCCCCATTCCCCATTTACCCTTGCCCATTCCCATTTTTGCCCCATAGGGCATAATGGGAGTGGGGAAGGCGCTAATTACGGCACCGTAAATTACGGTGCCGTAATTAGCACCAAGGGGGGTTAGCGCCTTGCATTTTAACGCCTGCTAAAAGCAGGTGTTAAAATGGTAATCAGGCGTTAAACCCTTAACGCCTGGGTTGTAATGAGGCCCACAATCTTGTCCTAGTAGATTGCACACAAATAGGCCTGCAAAGAAATTGACGCCACTGGAACTCTACACGTCTAAAAACGATCTAGTGATTGATCAAAAGAAATCCAAAAGCATAAGTATAAGTCATGGTAATACGAAGAAGTCAATGTTCTCATGGAAACTTGGGAAAGAATCAGATGAAACTTGTGATTCTATCGGATATCTTGGAGTTCAATTTAATAAGCCAACAGCAGAAACAGTATGGCTAAATATCTTAACAACTAACATGAACATTCTTGCTTCACAGGGTTTCATAATTCATGCCAAATACAGTAAATGTTCAATGCCGCCACTCCTAATGTTCTATAGAGCCAAAGTGGTACCAACAATAACGTATGGCCCCAAAGCTGCTTTAGGAATAAAATGGTCTATCTGGAGAAAACTAGAGGGAACATTTTGGAAAAGCGTTCTACATCTGCCAAAAAGTGTCCCTATGTGTCTGTTAAGGAATTAATTTGGCTTGCACTCACTATATGTAACAACATTATGGATAGGGCTCTCACTATATAGGAAGCTAAAAATGGGCGATGCAGCTGCACCCTATCGAATATTAAACACAAATAGGAGGAGTCTGGGTACATGGCCATTGAACAAATGGAACGGAAAATGGCTTGAACATTTGGAAGATCTGAACACCAATGAAGAGACATTGAAAGCGAATCCAAACTTGGTCAAAAAGAAGATTCAGCAAAGAGACTGGATTGAGACAGTTGAAAATAGATCTAACAACAAAACACTACGTGACTATCCGAGTGAATCTCGTAGAGCAAAAGTGATGCCAAGCTATCTTGTAAAATTTCCAAACAGATATCATCGGAACCAATTCTTACGGACAAGATTGAATATCTATCACACAAAGGAAGTAGTGAGTAGACAGAAACAAAAGGAAGTGGAAGCAAACAACTGCCGATGCAGCAAACGTGATGATCAAGTCGAGACGATAAAACATCTGTTACTAACTTGCCCGACGGTGAGAAAGCAGAGACGACTACATCTAGAGAAATATCTGACAAAGACGAGTTCTCTAACTGTAGACGAATGATGGCCCTTGCTTATATATGGAGAGAAAAAACTCCTTGCATGTGCCGTGGTCAATTTTCTGGATGACATACTAGGATGTAAAGTAATGGTCAATGAATAGAGACTCACCTATCAAAGGACAGTGACTAGAAAAGAAAATAGCAAAGACAATTCCAATAGGTGTAAAACTTTAAAAGTAGACCAAAGACATTTGTAATCATGTAGGGATGGCAAGATAGAGAATGTAGATTGAAGTGACATTTTATTGGTAAACAAAAGTTTTTTGTAAACTATAACAGAATAAATAAAAACAATTAAAAATGTTTATAAGCACCACCACACCACCTTTGTGTCAGCTTCCTTCTTCGACACCTTTACACTAGCTAACCAATTTCAAGTGATAGTAGCACCATGCATGGCCTCAATCACACATCAACCTTCAAGCCTACTATTTGTAGATCAGCATTTCCAATGGGAAACATAACATTTCATTTTTCAGACTTGCCAATATGTTGCCGCATGAAATTGAACATTTTGCGACATAACAAGCACGTTTTGCTGCACAAATGTATTTATTGAAGAGTTTTGCTTCTCATTTTTTATTGATACAAGGATGCATGAGATCCAGGGTTTAAGTGAGCCGGGTTGCAAGAAACGAGCCACATTGTCATTATTTGCACCTTTTGTATGAAGTTTATACTATCGGCTTACTAGAGTCCCAGATGCCTCAGCTTGGAAGAACAGTGTTTGGCTCTACTTTTTAGGTTCATTGTGCAGGCCTATTATATATTATTACCTTTATTGATCGTTACCATTTGTAATGGTGCAAATACTCCTCGTCTATGTCCTTCAATCCCGTCAAGCACCAACATGCCCCCCACTCACCAACACCCTTCACACTCACCAATACTCCATCATAACTTACACACAAAACAACTCAATCGGCCATTCATGTGCATACTTACTTGATCTGTCACACTGCCAAGCCGCAACTCGCACTCCAGTCCCTGCTACACTCCCAGCCAGGGAAAGCATCAAGGCCTTTCAGACTTTTCAGGTGAAATGGGCCCCCAACCCCGAGGGGCCCACCAGTTTCTATCCCCATGTTGCATTATAAATGAATACTTGTTTAATGCTGTATGTTAAACGACAAGCACAGAACAGGTTGCCTTTGTTGGTTCCCTCACTAACTCCAGCCTCGCACTGTTCAGCATCTGCTTCTTTTAATCACTTCTTTGCCTTTCCAGGCAGGGTTTTAATACATTGCCATTTTGATGCATCTCCCTCAGCACTGGTCATCAGGCCAGAGTCCAGCTTCAGCTGCTCGATTACTAGCACCCACTTCCATTCTAGCACATCAGCTCCTTGTTGAATGTCCCACAGAGCTGGACATCCCTTTTTTTCTGCTTTCTCACTACAGTGGAGCGGATCATGGCAGGGCCTGAGTTAAAACCGTTCATTGTGCCCCTCGCAGATCACCTGGATGCGGATGACGTGGGCACATGTATGATTTCCTGGCCTCACTGCTTTCTACTAGTGTTAGGCTGTGTGGGCCCCCACTTCGCCAGACTGTGACTGCCTCACCCAGATGTTGCCCTGCAGGCGAAAACAAAGAGGGCGTGCCCCGCTGGATTCATTGCTGAACACATCAATACATCCTCATTTGCTCTTTCCTGGTGATTGTAGCCAGTGGCGGAGCCGGGAGGGGAGCGGGAGGTGGCTGCCCCCCACCCCCCTTGCTTCCCCTGGTGGCTGCCCCCCACCCCCCTTGCTTCCCCTGGTGCCCAGTGCACCCCCAACCTGCCGCGGTTCCCCTATTAACCATCCCCGGCAGCAAAAGCTCCCTCCGCGGCTGAGTGCAGCTCTCCTGCTTTGTGATCCTCCCTCACCCGCGCCAACAACGAGTTTCTCTGTTCCCATTGTTTTTTCATTACCTTTTTCTTCATTTTGTATTCTTTGATGTAGACACACTGCTTGTATCAGGGAATCGGTGCTTAAGGCAGAAATGAGAGGGGATAGCTCAGCAGGTTGAAAGACTGCAGCTGAGATCTGTCTTTAAGTTCCATGACACTGCTACTTTTTTGAATCCCTGAGCAGCCAACTATCCCCCTTTTTTCAGAAGGGAGTTATATTTGTTTTTGAAAACCTGTTCCTACTTTTTAAAATATATACCATGGTGATATTTACTTCGCAGCAAGCATTGCATATTGCTTCTCAAACAAAAGATGAAACAAGTATTGTTCTGGGCTCTTTAAATTGCAAACTGATGCACTGTGAAGCAAATGTTGACATTTAAGCATCCTCACTTGTCACATTTGATTCCGAATTAATTCACTTTAGCTCATTCCGCCTTACTTTTTAGGTTTAGGCCAGTATGTACTAACGAGGGAGGCTTTCTCGTTTGGCATTGATCGCAATTGAAAAAAAAAGATAGTAAAGTCAGATTTTGAGAAAAGTAAAAGTGTGAAATCTCAAATGTTTTTGTTTTTCCTTAAACTGGCTGTTGTAGTAAAGTTACTGTGCATGTTGCAGTATGAATGGCATTGATGTTGCATACAATGAACAGCACGCATTTATACCAGGCGTGCATGGTTGATCCCAGGTGCCGACCTTTGAAATGGGCTCACACTCATCGTCACCCGACCCTACTCCCAACCATGCTCTCAACTCACACCTTACACTCTCCAGTTCCTCCTGAAGTCTACAGTCGTACATTTCTTCTCATTCCACCACCTAGCAAATGTTCTTCTAGTCTATCACCCTCTACCCCATCTTTTATTCTAATCCACAGCTTGCTCCCTCCTTCCGGCCCATCGCTCCCTCTCTTTCCGGGACATTGTTCCCCCTCTGGCCCATGGCTCCCTCTCTTTGCGGCACATTGTTCCCCCTCTGGCCCATGGCTCCCTCTCTTTCCGGCCCATTGTTCCCCCTCTGGCCCATCGCTCCCTCTCTTTCCGGCCCACTGTTCGCCCTTTGGCGCACTGCTCCCTCTCTTTCCGGGCCCATTGTTCCCCCTTGGCCCATCGTTCCCTCTCTTTCCAGCCCATTGTTCCCCCTCTGGCCCATGGCTCCCTCTCTTTCTGGCCCACTGTTCCCCCTTTGGCGCACTGCTCCCTCTCTTTCCAGGCCCATTGGTCCCCCTCTGGCCCATCGCTCCCTCACTTTCTGGCCCACTGTTCGCCCTTTGGCGCACTGCTCCCTCTCTTTCCGGGCCCATTGTTCCCCCTTGGCCCATCGCTCCCTCTCTTTCCAGCCCATTGTTCCCCCTCTGGCCCATGGCTCCCTCTCTTTCTGGCCCACTGTTCCCCCTTTGGCGCACTGCTCCCTCTCTTTCCAGGCCCATTGTTCCCCCTCTGGCCCATCGCTCCCTCACTTTCTGGCCCATTGTTCCCCCTCTGGCCCATCTCTCCCTCTCTTTCCAGCCCACTGTTTGACCTTTGGCGCACTGCTCCCTCTCTTTCCGGGCCAACTGTTCCCCCTTTGGCCCATCGCTCCCTCTCTTTCCGGCCCATTGTTCCCCCTCTGGCCCATCGCTCCCTCTCTTTCCGGCCCACTGTTCGCCCTTTGGCGCACTGCTCCCTCTCTTTCCGGTCCATTGTGCCTCCTCTGGCCCATCACTCCCTCTCTTTCCGGCCCACTGTTCGCCCTTTGGCGCACTGCTTCCTCTCTTTCCGGCCCATTGTTCCCCCTCTGGCCCATCGCTCCCTCTCTTTCCAGCCCATTGTTCCCCCTCTGGCCCATGGCTCCCTCTCTTTCCGGCCCACTGTTTGCCCTTTGGCGCACCGCTCCCTCTCTGGCCCACCGCTCCTTCTATGCTTTATGACTCACCGCTGCCCTTAAGGACCATTGCTCCCCCTCTGGCCCGCTGCTCTCCCTTTTTCTACATTTCCCCCTCATGTAGTGACTAGTTTTTCATTTTTTTAAGAAATGCAGATTGCTTTTTTTAATGGCTGTTTTTGGAAAAAGGGCAGTTTTGTGTGTGTTTTTGTAAACACGTCTGGTTTTGTGTGTGTTTTTGAAAAAAACGCTTATTTGCCAGGTATTTTTATGTGTCCGATTTTGCAGTTTTTTAAACAAATTCCGATTTTGTGGTATTTTAAGCAATCACAGAATCGCTATAAACTAGGGGGCGGAGGGTTGAGATTAGTGTGTAAGGGAGCAAGATATCTATAATGTTGCTGTATGATATGCTTAACAAGTGTAACTACAAAGATAGATAGATTGGGGAAATTCAATAACAGCCCAGTATCTGTGAAAGGCTAGGAGGAATTGGCAGAAGTCATTGGCAAGCCAGTCTATCCGGCTCAGCCTTTTATCTCATCTGACGAAATGAATAAGATTCTGGTGGAAAATAATATCTTGCTGGATTTTATGACAGGCCTATGCCTTTAAAAGGTTGGCAGGGTTTGGGAAGAGGCAGCTTAATGCTAGATGTGCCTAAACCAGTGTTTTAACATTATCGCTCATAGACAAAGTAATTTGCTTGGGTAACAATAGAAAAGTCTCATATAAATTGCAAAAAACTATTCCGTTATTGGTGTGTGCTTTATAAAATGGTTAAAGAGTGACTCTCACCTGTTCTCCCCATGAGATTCTTTTGGAATGATGGCTTGCTGGGTTAATGTGCCAGCTGCATTGAGGTCTGTTGCAGTTTATTAACCCACTGAGCTTTCCCAAGGATTTTCTAGATTTCAAAATACATTCGATAGGCATGTTATTACAGCTGCTTTTAAAACTAAAAACATTTTCAGAAATTAAATGAACAGTGTAATCTATTTAGCTGGCAAGATGTTCAAGCGGGTTATGCACATCTAGTTAACATGTGAACATTTTACAGTCACTGGATCCAATTCTGTCAGGTCCAGCTCCTCTTTTATAGGTCAAACAAGGTAAAGTATATAATTTAGTGCAATTTCATGCCTAACATACATATTTATTTTAATAAAGCAGATTGTTTTTCATAAAAACGATTGTAAGATACACAGGGGTGGGCTGGAGAGGGGGCAAGGATGCAAATCCTCCCCCCCACCCCCACCAACCCAAGGCTGGCTTGGCTGTTGCTGCCTGGGCCAGAGCTTCATTGTGTATAACAAATAATGAAAAGGGCTAAATGCTTCACAATACAGCCTTTCCCAATGCAACAGAGTGCCGCAGGGCCAGCGCGGCTTCTCTGTAGATGGGGTCAGGTGCTGGTCTGGATTTCAGCAACATTGCAGATGTGCCTGGCTGGGTCCTACAGTTCACCGGCAGCGGCAGTGTTATTTCTGGAATTCTGACAGGTGTATTTCAGAAATATCACGTTCGCCTGTGGTAATGTAAAAAAAATGTGTTTTTAAAGTTTTTCTATAGTCATTTTCACCTTCAATGAGAAGGTGAAATGAAAAATGTACAATAGTGGCTCATACTACTAATACTGTATTTTTCCTGCAGAAAGGGCCCTTTTTATACCGTTTTGTACATTGTATGGGTATGGTGGTGAGGGGGTATCAGAAATGTCCTACCCGCTTAACGAAATGTTCCCTTTCAGCATCTGCACTTCCCGTATGTACAATAAACAAGTGTTAAAACATTTGGGGACCATTTGGGGACCATTTGGATTGTTTACCACCATCACTAAGGTGGAGGTAAAAATGGGCTGATTTCCTACACAAAGGGCCTCATTACACGGAAGGCGGTAAACCATGGTGCTATTAGCACCATGGTTGCTGCCGGTACCATACCGGTACCACCATGGAGAAAAGGGGAATTACCACCCCATTCCAAGGTTGGCGGGGCGGTAATTCCCCCTTTCTCCATGGCCCTTCCCCATTCCCATTTTTGCCCCAGAGGGCATAATGGGAATGTGGAAGGAGCTAATTACGGTACTGCAATTTGCGGTACCGTAATTAGCACCAAGATCCCTTTGCGGGACCCAACTTTAACGGCTGGTCTACACCAGGCGTTAAGGTCGGGTCCCGCAAAGGGACCTCGTAGTATGGTGGTAAGGGTTAACCGTCACCGGTACCCTTACCAGTGACCGTTAACCCTTACCGCCTTCCATGTAATGAGGCCCAAAGTCTGCCTATCATTGTTATTCCATTGGAATGCTGTTGCTGGTGTCTAATCAAACGTGGATTGGGTAGCATCAGCAGTATGTCAAATAGTGCTGATTTTACCATTACCACCCAACGCTGAATGACCCCCTAAATCTGTGATGATTTTTCATAGACTTGTCCAGAAAACTCATATGTGACCACCAAAAGACGCATGCAGGTCAAAAAACAGATTCAGATGTATAGATACAAAGTCACATGAACACTGATACGTCGTCCCACCAATACTTTACCCAGTTATATTAGTTCGCCCTGATTCTGTTTCAAGGAAAGGAATGAACAGTGTAAATCCTCACCTGCTCATGTCCAAGGTAACAGAAAGGCTCATTGCATTTGGTTTTGTGTTGTAGTGTGCTGCTTGTAGAACTGGGTTGCTTAGTAGGTCTGTTTTTGTTCCAGAAGCTGTTTTTTTGTTTTGACGTTTAAGTAAGATGTGATTCACACTTCCTGGTTAAATCCATTGTGCAACATGATAAAGAATAGTGAGTGCTTATTTCTTGCAACACTTGCTTATGGGTATGTAAAAGCAGTGGGTAGATGGGTCACCTGCGTTTTATTTTGGTTTTCTTCAGCTTGCTGATTGACTGGCCAGGCATGGAGCTACACATAGGCCCTCATTACGAGTTCGGCGGTAACCATGCCGCTATTGGCGGCATGGCTGCCACCGAAATTGCGTCAGAGTCCGGGTCCTCGGAATGAGGACTTACCGGGCCATTCCGAGTTCGGAAGGTCCGGTAATTCCTCCCTCCGAGGACCCGGACACGGTCCTTCCCCATTCCCATTTCAGCCCCCATAGGGCTGAATGGGAATGGGAGAGGGAGCAAACAACGGGCCATTACGAGATGGCCCGTTGTTTGCTCCCTCTTCCCCTCACGGGACCCGGTAAGCATGCCTGGTTTTCCCAGTTTTCCCAGGCGTGCTTACCGTGTCCTGTGAGGGGAACTTGTAATGCGGCGATACGGAGTGAACGGCGCTGGCACCTTTTACGGCGCCGTTCACTCTGTACCGCCAGGGTCGTAATGAGGCCCATAGTCACACTACTCCGTTCTGGAGAGGTGGGAGATGATGAATGTATTAATCACATCTGGTGGCATTTTAGTTGTATGTGAATTTGTTTTGATGTATACATATGTTTTTTTGGCTCCAGATTTTTTTGTGTTTTATTTTTGTCTTTTCAGTTATATTTTCAGTCCTGATGAAAACATGGTCTATTGAACCAACTAATATGTTGAAACTAGCACAGAGGATATGTTAGAAGTACCTCTGTTGAGCTCATTACAGAAGCCAACTATTACTCTGTGTACTTGTCTCAGCTAGTAGACTGTCCTCTGCCAATCCATCATCTATTGGTGACTACGCACTGATCACCTTAATGACTGTTCTTTGTTTATTTATTCATTTATTGGTCGCTTGTTAGGCGCTTATACAGCCAGTCCATTCTGTTTCAAAGCACCCACAGGGCAACAGGGAGGGGACATGGGGATGAGAAACATTAAAATACTTTAAAAAATATTAATACAGCGGGGGGGACCTACTATGGCTTGTGCGTGTTCAGAACGTGCAAGTGCAGAAGGAGGGGGGAATAGATGAAGGTACTGGGGTGCTCATGGGTGAGCAACAGGTGAAGTGCAATGTATGGTAAGTGCGAGCCTCCTGGGTGGAGGGTGTGCCGAGGCAAGTGCTGAGGATAGACAGAAGCTGGGATGATTCGGTGTGGTAGGTCAGGGGCCCGAGGATGCATAAGGGCCCTGGACACTAAACAGGCAACTGTGAGATTAGAAGAGGAGAGAAGTAGGTGGTAAAGAGCAAAGTCTTGAGGAGTTTCCAGAATTTGAGAAAGTCCTGCTCAAGACAAAGAGGGATGCGGAGGCTGTTCCAAAGAAGTGGGCCAGCTGAGGAAATCGATCGGCCTCCTGCCCTCTGTTTAGCAAAACGCTTTACACACAGAGAGTTGGTGTCAGAGGAGTGCAGAGGTCTAGAGGGGGTACAATTAGTGAGAAAGAGTTGCAGATAGTGTGGTCCTCCGACCCAGACAGCCCATTCTGGATAAGCTGGAGGGGTTGCAGAGTGGAAGAAGGTAGATTCAGGAGGAGGCTATTGCAATAGTCAAGCCTAGAGAGACCCAGGGCTCGGGTAACATTGAGATTCTGGGGGAAGGTGAGAAAAGGTAGAATTCCTTTGAGAAGGAAGAGCTGACAGTGGGACTTCTTGGGAATGTCCTGAGTCTGAGGGAGGAAAGAGAGAGAGGAGTCGAAGATGACTCCAAGGTTTCTGGCTGCAGAAGAAGGAGCAGGGGGAGTGCCCATGGAGGAAGGTCAGAGTGAAGGGAAGAAGTCGGGAGCAGGGGTCCCAATGGGCAGGATCTTTGTTTTGCTGGCATGGAGGCAGAGATCATTGGAAGTGCACCAGGCCTGGATGGCAGATAGGCAATCAGGGATGATGGAAGGTGCAAGAGGGTCAGCAGGAAGTTTGAAGAAGAGTTGTGTGTCTTCTGCATGCCACTGGAACCTGGGGGAGAAGGAGGAGATGAGGAGTACCAGCTGAGTAAGGTAAGTGTTAAAGAGCTACGGTGATAGTATAGAGCCCTGGGGGACACCACATCTGGAAAAGGAAGTAGGAGAAGAGAAGGTGCCCAGGATGACTTGGGATGAGCGGTCAGTTAGGAAGGAGGTCAGCCAGTCCAGTGCCGGCTCCGAGATACCAAGCGTACCATGGAGCCTTTGTATGAGGATGGAGTGGTTGCCCATGTCAAAGGCAGAGGAGAGATCAAGAAGGATGAGGACAGCTGGGGAGTTGGAATCCAGGGATGCAAGCAGTTCTTCACAGGTGTTCAGAAGAGCAGTTTTGTGTCCCTGGATGCTCGGAATCCAGATTTATGGTTGTGAAGACCACCAACAAGTTCAGTGGGAGAGTTGAGTTGGGACAAGGCCAACTTCTCCAGCAGTTTCCACAGGAAGGGTGTGATGGAAATAGTGTGGTGGTTGGCTGGGCAGGTAAGATCTATTGATGGTTTTTTAAGGAGGGGGCGCACAAGGGAGTTCTTGAGGGAGGAGGGGAAAGAACCAGTAGCAAAGAAGTGGTTGCATAGATCAGCGAGAGCCAATGTTGTCCTTGATGGTTCTGAAGGAGTAAGGGGAACCTGTTTGGTAGAGACGGACAACTCTGGTGACTTCTTCAGGTGTGAAAAGGGTGAAGGAGGATAAGGAGGAAGGAGAAGGGTGAGTGGCCAAGGTGGCGAAGGGGTGAGGTGTGGGATAGGAGGGTGAGTAACAAGGCTGTTCAGGATGTCCTGTGTTTTGGTGGTAAAGTGATTGGTCAATACATTGCAGAGGGCCTGTGACAGAATAGGGGAGGAGGAAACTGTGGAAGGGTTGGCTAGTTCCCTGCATATTTTGAAAAGTTCAGCCGTGTTGTTGGATGTGGAAGATACCCGTGCCTGAATGCAGGCCCTTTTCTTGGCATGGATAGAGAGTCTGGATTGCCTTTGGAGCAGGCGGCAGGCCAGTTTGTCAGAGGGTGAGTCTGAAGTTTTCCACTTCCGTTACGCCACTCTGCACTTTTGTTTCAGGGCTGCAAGTTCAGAGTCGTACCAGGTGTTGCACTTAGAGGTGGGTTTCAGGGAGATCCTCATGACTGGGCCAAGAATGTCAAGAGTGTTGGTGATGGACAGGTGGAAGTTGCTGAGAGCAGTGTCAGTGGTAGAGTCTGAATTTGGGGGGTGAGAGGGATAAAGGTGGAAGTGAAGGCAGCAGCTGACACTCGTTTCATTGGGCGGATGCTCGTGAATGCGGTTGGTAGGGCTTTTGGAGGTGCGGTCAGAGGCCCATAGGGACCCAGGTAGGAGTAGAGAAAAAAGTGATCAGACCAGGAGAGAGGTGTGACCAGAGGAGATGAGAGAGGTGGGAGCGGATGAAGGCGTCCAGAGTGTGTCCAGCAGTGTGGGTTGGACCAAAGGGGAGAATGGAGAGGGATTGACAGTTGCAGAGGTCAATGAAAAGAGTGGATGTTGTGCCAGCGGAGTCCAATCGGATGATAAAGTCACCTAAGAGGAGCTGATTGGAGGAGGTTGAAAGTAAGGAGGAACAGAAATCAGCCCATTCAGAGAGGAACAGAGAAGTAGCAGCTGGAGGCCGGTAGATGATAGCAATGGTCAGGGTGGAGGAGAGAGAGATGACCAATTTGTATACCAGGTTCTCAAAGGAAGAGTAGAGCTGGATGGGTAAGATGGATAGAAGGAACCCACTCTGGGTAGATTAAGGCAACTCCACCACCAGTGGCCAGTGTGAATTTGCGGCTTGGAAATTAATTATCTTAAAGCCGCCACTTAGGACGGAGTCAAAGGCAGTGACTAAGATGGCATTGAACCATGTCTCAGTAAGAGCGAGAATGTCAAGGTAAGTGTCTTCTAGAAGGAGGCAGACATCAGCAGAGTGTTTGTTAGCTGAGCGGGCGTTAAGTCGCCAGGTGGAGACAGTCTCTGCCTTTAAAGGTTTTCCGAGGTGGAGTAAAGGGTGTGGAGGGACAGAGAGAGTGGTGGGGGGAGGCAGGAGAAGGAAGAAAGTTAATGAGGGATGGCAGGATCCAGCCAAAGAGAAGGAGGTTGGCTTGAGGACCCTGAACTAGGATAGTGCCAGTGTGGTAGACATTTATGATGCAGCGTGATGAGAAGAAGCCTCAAGAAGCCCAAGAAGACATCACTCTTGGTGCCACCATTAATGGAAGAGGATGTGAAAGGGGAGAGAGTAGAGATGAGATGAGAAGTCCATAGGTCTGGAGAGGGGACTGAAAAGAGGATGTCAGTGAAGATCTCTCTGGAAGATGCACTGACATAGGTGTCTGCAATGGGAAGGCCAGGATTTGCACCCAGGATGTCTTGTTTGTGCTTTTTTTATGATATGATATGGTATGGCATTTATAACGCGCCTATACACAAGTGTTTCACAGCGTGCCGAGGCAAGGGAGGGGGAACAGAGGGAAGACAGAGACAGTGATCTTGCCAGGCCAGGTGACATTGAGATGACACAAGTGCAGGGGAAGCAGGAAGGGGAAAAGTGTGGGGAGAAGGGAGAGGGGGTAGTGCAGTACATGGGAACGACAGTAAAAATAAATAGAATAAATAAAAATAATAAGTAGAGGTATGACCAGCTGGTGGCAAGTGCAAGTGCAGAAATCAGGTGTCAAGTGCTGGTAGGGGGCTGTAGGGATACAGAAAACAGCCCACAAGTGCGGGAGATGCCAGGGAGGCAGTGCAGGGGTGCAACTGGTGGGGAGGGGACCTGGCCCGAGATCAGAAGTTAGCCAGGTGACCAGTGCCAGGGGCGTAGGAAACCCAAAAAATCTGGGGGGGACAGGGGACACCTTGGGGACTGCTTTTTTAATTTATGTATTGTGCTGTAGTCAAAGAACTTGACTTTTTACAAAGTTAAAATAGCAGTACGTAATAAATTACATATATCATTACTGTATAAAACAAGAAAAGAAGAAAAGAAAACAGAAGAAAATTAAGAAAACGAAAAGCATGGAAAAGGCACTTGCCAGGCACCACCATAGTAGTATTACGTACCTACTGATAGTAGCAGCTGCAAAATGGTGCAAGTACCTGGACATATAATAGCAGTGCTAGGCAAATGACCAATATGTATACACAAGCAAACACTTGCCATTGTTGGTTTTTAGCAGGACTTCAGTGAAGGAAATGCATAGTGCTAATAGAGTGACTGAAGGCAGCCCTGGATAAGACATTTGTATTACATCAGTGGTATGTTCCCAGCTCCAATTAAGTTATTAACTACACAGGGCTTTGTAGTAAACATGCCTAAGTCAATGGCTTTATCTAAACCAGAACTGCCACTTTACGTGCCCTTTATAGATAATTGTAGTGTTTTTAATGGAATAGGTTATGGCGTAAAATGAGCCAGCTGCCCTCGTGGCATCCACCAAAAGCCCATGAAAGTTGCTAAAATAGCCCAAATAAAATGCTGCTGTGTCACATGGCAAGATGCCATGCACACATGCACTAGTTCCCTCTACAGGACATGTCAGAGTTGAATATAAACTTCATTTAAGGTTAGTCCTGACTTTATCGTAGCTCAGGTAAAACTCAGACAATCTGCGTGCAAACCCCATAAACCTTTCCTGCACCCAGCTACAGTGCGTATGCGCACCCCTAAGTTAGATCAGAACCCGGCCTGCGTACACGCACCCCTAAATCTGACACCTGATCTTACCTCTGGGTGGTGAATCCTATGTGCAAGTGTCTGTATGCCTGCCTTTGGGTGGCGGATAGTATGAGGGCTTTGCATTGCCATTTCCCCACCAAGAGATTGCGCACTTGGATCCATGAACACGTATCATTGCAAGCAATAGTGGGCGTGCGATGAACTCCCTGCGGACCGTCCCTCGTAACGCCCACATTTTCCCTGTTCTTCCTCTTTTTCCAAGTTCCGCCCACTACCCTGCCTTCCGTGCATGCCACGCCAATGCTCTGGGTGGCGTCTCGCACAAGACCCTCTACCTCTCACAGTGAGGTGCCGAGCCTGCTCTAAGTCTGCACGAAAAAAAACAGTGCAGTCGATTCCATTAATCGACAAACGGGATTTCGGGTGCAGTTAGGTGCGCAAAGTCCCTATTTTCTGCGCAGATATTTCCATGAATCGGGTACTAAACACGCAACTTTTAACCCTCTAACAATGGAAGAGGAATGGACAAAATAAGTCGAAAACACATCAGCTCAACTACAGTGGCCCCAAAAATGCATAGAGACTGCTTTGTGAACCAATGTAATAAACACACAAGCAAAAAGGTTGCATATAACACCAGCTGAACCAAGAAGGAACAGCAGTGGACATTCCTCTGGGTGAACAGTCACTTTACAGTTTAGTTTTGGTCAGTCACTAACAGTCACAAATGCACAGACAGTGGCACACACACACACACCGTCTCAAACACTTTGAAATGGAGCAGCAGTCCTACCCAGACTACTAGGCAATGTTTCCTGAATGCCAGGCACATAACCAGCCCCTGGCCTTTCAAGGCTCCATCAATTATCAGTAAAGTACACTGTGAAGCCCTTCTCCCCCAATATGGGTTGCCCCGCCCTCATCCTCTTAAGGAAATGCTCGAGACTGCAAAAATGCATAGGGAGGTTCGATTAATGCTTCTAATGCTGCTTCCAACCCGCTGCTTTTGTGTCTCTCTCTAGTCTAATGGCACAGACGGGCACAGACACGATGGAACGGAAACAACCGTGCGGAGCTGCCACTGGCTATGGCCAATACAAACACCTTTCCCCGTCCTTCGAGTTGTGTTCATGTGTGTAAGAATGCCACAAAAATAAGAGTGCCTCAGGTCCACCATCGCCAAGGATGGGGCGCCTAGGCGGTTTCAGGGTCATTAACAACTGATATCACATAAAGGCACCGCCACCATTATCCAACTCAAGAGTGTACTCATGTGCAAGCGGCAAGCCCATCGCGGTATGAAAAGTCGAGGGCCCTAGTTCTAGACTATGGCAAGATCCCTGCTGCAAGTGCATTAACCCAATGAGCTCCCACAAGGCCTACATTCTTAGAAACACAAAGGGCAACAGATTGGATGCTGGTCGAGAAATGTGAAGGATGCCAGCAGGCCAGACAAAGCATTTCATTGGCTAAAGGTGAATACATTGGCCATTGGATTCAGGCTCATTTACAAAAACAAAATTCCATTCTGAAAACATGGTGCGCAAGCGCTCGGGACTGGTGTTTACACACACCATTGGAAAAAGGGCTCCTGAGTGCCACAAACACAACTGGAGCAGCGCTGCGTGTTCAAGCGATGCTCAAGTGGAATAAGGGAGCACACACGCTTCTAACAAGTCCCTCTTTTACTTGGTAGGTGTGTTCAGACGCCTCTATTTTCTGACTTGCGTCCCTGCAGTACAAGGAAGCATGTTCAATCACAGTGAAACTCTAAAACCAGTTTTCCTTCCTTTCCATGTCTATAATCTCTTCTGGACAAAAACTCATAAGTTGCCCAATGTCAGTTTTATTTTCTTTGCTCAGTGGGTGATTATGTAGTACAGCACACTGCTAAGCGCTTCACATTTTTAATCTAACTACTTATTTTTGTGTCATATTTATGTAGTTTGCACGGTCTCATGGTATGCTGGGTCCTGCAAGAAATAAGGGTCCATTATTGGGGAAGAGCAAAGGTTTGCATTTTATTCCTAGAGACAGTACATTTATGCACAAACACAAAATCTAGGGAAAATATTTTCTAAATCCGTCTATGGTTGGGACGACGAGGGGTGGGCGGACCAGGGCTGTGTCATGCCCAGTCGAGTGACCAACTCAAGGATGTAGCAGCTGAGTAGGTCGAGTCAGAGTCTCACTCTGTCTCTAGTTCTCCCTCGATCAGCACAAGCATGCGTCTCTTCCTGGCTTCTCCTTCATTCTGGAAAAGCAAAGGCTGAGGCTCAGACTGCACAGCAGTGCACTGCACAGGGGCATGTGCAGTTTGTTCCCCAGCTTGGGCATGTTCCAAATGTGCATGCGCGGGGCACGCATGAGCGAGGAATAGGGATGTAACGGTATAACGGTATACCGTTAAAGATACCGTGAACCACTTAATTTAACAATAATAACCATCACATTGTTTATACCGGTATACCGTTTATACCATTAAGTGTGCTTTTCAATCTGATTTGGAAAGGCTGCAGTAAGCAAGTGCTGCACAGTCTTGGTCTTGCACTGTTGGGTGTGCCGTCTGTCAAGTAGTTTCAGTTGGAGCAGTTTTTAATGCCATTCCATAAACCACACGTGCCTGACATAAAATCAATATATTAGCAATAGGAAGAATAAATACAGTGCCAAGAAGGAAAAGGGTTTACTTTGGGATGGCGGCTTTGGGGTTTATATATTTATAATGGATAAGGTTTGCTAAACATATGATAATGGGGGATTTCCCTGGTTCCATCATTAGATTTACATATAATAAGTCACATTGCAAAATTCACTCATCTCTGCGGGTAGTCCCTGCTGCCATACCAAAGGGAAACATGTCCGTGATTGCTGAACACCTTTTGGCCCGCAAGTAAACTAAAGGCTGTAACGTAAAGAGAGATTGTGTGCGTGTGTGTGTGTATGCGCACAAGCGTATACTACCATCAGCCTCCATTGATCTGTGGCATGCAGATTATCAAGATGGCAACATGTTCATCTTCACCAGTAGCCAGTTGGGGAGCTAAAAGCCTAAATGACCACTTAAGAAAAGCTATTCAGTTTGCTTTGCCAGTCGCAGCAGGGCTCCCTTCCCCCGCACCCTCTCCTCTCCACACGTGTGTTTGGTGGAAGCAAGGGGGGCATTTCAGTGGAAAGTATGTTGAAAAGTCCAATTCTGGCCCTGGGTGCCTGGTTTTGTTTGTGATGATGAATCTGACAATTTATGACCTTTTAGAAAATATTTGTTAAGATTAGTTACCACCACCTGCTATACCGCGATAACCATGATACACCGTCATTTGGCAAGAAGGTTATCGTACCGTCATAAAACTAATACCGTGACACCCCTAGCGAGGAGCAGAAGTACTTGTTAGTTATAACTTGTACTTTTGCTGTTTTGCATGCACACTGACATGACAGATGCAGCCTGCAGTCTGCAGGCTACCAGTGCCAGACGTAGTTTTACACGCTGCAGAGACACAATTTTGGGGGGGGAATAAATGCCATTATATCCCCCCACTTAAAATTGTGGGGGGGATTTGTCCCACCCTGCCCCCCATGTCCCACACCCATGACCAGTGCAGTTTCAGATTCAGCAAGGAGTTCAGCAGGGGAGAGGAGGAGAGAAAGCAGAAGCAAAGAGGAAGGATTTGAGGTGCTTCCAGAACCGGAGATGGTTCTGCTTGAGTTTCAGAGAGGCAGGGAGGCTGTTTCAGAGGGAGGCCCCAGCCGAAGAAAGAGATCTACCGCCAACTTGTTGCTTGGAGAAGCGACTGACCCTGAAGGAGTTGGAGACGTATGAACGAAGAGCTCGAAGAAGGAAGATATTTAGGAAGAGAGGGTTGAAGGTATTGAGACCCCAGGCCCCAGAAGGCCTTGTGGACAATGCAGAGGGTTTTGAACTTAATCTTCGCAGCCACTGGGAGCCAGTGCAGAGATTTCAGTCCTGGAGAGATACGATCCATGGGCTTGAGGCCAAGGACAAATCTTGCAGTCCTGTTCTGGATGAGTTGCAGAGGGCAGAGAGTAGAAGCAGGCAGATTTAGAAAGAGGCTGTTGCAGTAGTCCAGCCTAGAGAGAACCAGAGCTCTGGAGACAGTGAGCTTCTGGGCGAAGGAGAGGAAAGGAAGAATACCTCTGAGGAGGTGCAGCTGGTAGTGTGACTTCTTAGAGACGTCAGACATGTGAGGAGAGAAGGAAAGTGTGGAATCGAAGATGACCGCAGGGTTTTTAGCCTCACAGATAGGGTCAGGAAGCGGGCCAAGAGAGGTGTGCCAGAGAGTGACAGGAAAGGAGGGGGCAGGTGTGCCGATGAGGAGAATCTCAGTCTTACTGGCATTAAGGCAGAGTCATTGCATTGGTGGCACACCACTCCTGGATAGCAGACAGACAGAGATGAGAGAAGGAAAAGAAGTGGCGGAAGGTAGCCTGAAAAATGAGTGTCATCCGCATGGCACTGAAAGTTGGGGCAGAGAGCAGCAATGTGGTGGGCCAGAAGTGCCAGGTATTGGTTGAACAGCCAGGGAGAGAGGTTAGAGGTTATATTGTTACTCCACAAACAATTCTAATGTTAACCATTTATGTAATGCTTAGTGGTGGAGAGGTATGATGCCAAGTGAGGGTCTTATGTTGCGCGGGTGGGTAGACAGGGTGGCTGGTATGGGTTTTGTGCTGGGGGCTGGGGAGGTAGGTTTGGTTAGCTCAGGTTTGGCTCTGAAAGTGAAGCTAGACCCCCCTCGATCAACAAGGGCTGGGCTCTAGCAATGCCTTCTCTAGCTTTGTCACTTCTAAAGATGGGATTGGGCGGGTTAGGAGATGCTGTAGACTGCAGTCAAATTGCAAACTGTGACATGAGGAAACCTGAGATGATCAAATCCCAGCTTTCCTAGCTCACCAATTATACTAACCTGGTGAAACGTTACTATGTGTGGTATTTGGGAAGGTTTCCTGGGGTCCGGGTCTCTAAGAAAGCACAACAGAAAGAGATGATGCATAAAAGGAAAGTAATGCCAATAATGCCTACTACATGTACTTGAGAATGTGGTGCATGTGGAGCAGCTTGGGCCACTACACTGCAGCATGGGCCACTACACTGCAGCTTGGGCCACTACACTGCTGCTTGGGCCACTACACTGCAGCATGGGCCACTACACTGCAGCTTGGGCCACTACACTGCAGCTTGGGCTACTACACTGCAGCATGGGCCACTACACTGCAGCTTGGGCTACTACACTGCAGCTTGGGCCACTACACTGCAGCATGGGCCACTACACTGCAGCTTGGGCCACTACACTGCAGCATGGGCCACTACACTGCAGCTTGGGCCACTACACTGCAGCATGGGCCACTACACTGCATGGGCCACTACACTGCAGCTTGGGCCACTACACTGCAGCATGGGCCACTACACTGCAGCTTGGGCCACTACACTGCAGCATGGGCCACTACACTGCAGCTTGGGCCACTACACTGCAGCATGGGCCAGATCAGTATACTTGGCCCCCTGGCCAAAAGTTACCAGTCCTGCCCTGTAGGTACATTAAAAAAATAACTGCATGTTTTATTTTCTCTTCTCTTACTACTGCACTACAGTCTTCAAATCTATGATGTATGGGGGCAAGAGGGCGAGTTTTTCTGACCGGTTTTTGCTTCAAACAAAAGCTGGCAACGCTATTCCATAACTGTACACAGAGCGCCATTAAATTAAGTGATAATAAAACCTGTTATTATCACACTCTAAGAGAGCGATAATCGCTTGTAAGCGCTAAGGGAAAACGTGACAATATGAGTGTCAGGGCTTAAGCAAAGAAGAGGCAGCGTGTGTCAACATAGACCACTGGGTGCAAGCATGTTACAGACGGCGCCCTCTGTATTTGTTAATTGGTCTTAGCGTGGCCACACAATAATAGCGACAAGCAAAAGCTTTCCTTCTTAATCTGTGGTTATTTGGCATCCTGTGTTAACATGTCACGTGCATCCTGTGGTTTGTAATTTGCTTTGTGAATTAGAGTGTTTCTTTTACCTTAAGGTCCTAATAACTTCCTGAGAAAAAAGGCAAGGACTGTGAGTGTTTAGCTGTGGAAAGCTTCGCACTTTGAACTGTTGCCACACCGCAGTGCATTGTTATTGCTGTGTTTTATGGACGCGAGATTAGCGGGGTGGAGAAATAATTACAACTAACCTCAAGTAAAGCACTATCAATCCGGTGGCGCCGCACCCCCTTACCCTCCCCCATAGCTCTCAACTCACACGCTTTTGGCGGGTGTCACCCGCCTTGAAAACAGCTGACTCACCCGCCAAGCCTCCAGCATGCCCATTCGTTTCAATGGGCATCTCACCCGCCAAAACTAAAATCGGGTGTTTTCACCCGCCTTTGCAACACCAATGGTTGAGAGCTATGCCCTCCCCTGGTGCTATGATCCGCGGCCCCTGGCACCAAAAGCTGCCTCGCCCCTGTAACCAATCGCCTAGCTGTGCTCGTCCTATCGCCCTCTTCATGCACGTAAAGCACGTAACGTAACGTAAACAGTTTGAGATTCCTTCTTTATCCGCCTCCTCTCCCCTCCGCTGGGGTAGGCAATGAGCTACAGGAATGGTGTATTTCATTTCCAAGAACTGCGACTTTATTTTGGGCACATTCTGGTGATGCTGTACTATGGTCGGCGGCCATCGAAGCTACTCTGTGGTCATTTGCACGTGTGAATGAGGCTATACTCAACAGGGCATGCAGACACGCTCTTTTACTGCATGGGAAGCAAATGAGAGGGTCTGTTCTTGTAGCCCAATTGTTTGCCTTTGCTCATACCATGCTGCCCAAAGAAAGCCTTGGCAAATGCGACTCGAGACGTGTTTGTGCATGCCATCTAAAGAACCCCGACAACCCTGGACAAGTAGCAGGTGGGGGGAGGTCCTATAGGCAGCCAACCCCTTGCCAGGAATGTTCAAATTATAAAGCTCACAGACCCTTACCATGACATACCACAGACCAATGCATTACTCATGACAGCCATCAACGCGTCACGGCTGCATGAAGGGCAAAGATGCGATGTATAGACACCACATGATATAAGATAACATAACATAGTCAAAAGGCAGCCCAGGGGTTAAGGATATACTGCAGGCATCAGCGTGCGATCGGTGGTCACAGGCTTGATTCTGCTCAGGGTCGGATTACCCCTTCATCCGTCTGAGGTTCATACATGGAGCACCATTAAATCAGGTATTAATGGGCCTGATTCACACACAAAATGGCAATGGGACCTTCCCATGTTAAAGAGGTTTTGTAAACAAGGTCCAATAATTATTATTGCAGGGATTAAGAGGGGGAGGCATCTGTATAGGACATCCTACCTTTATTATAATAGGCCTATGCATGGGGTTTCCAATTTCAGAGACAAAATACCTAGGACGTTTAACATTTTTACTTAGGTTTTCTTCTCTGCAAGGACTAAAAGTAAAGTCTTTAACTGGAAAACTAGAGCAAAAATCAAAACATTTCAAACAAAAGCAACACTGGGGTTCAGGGGTTTCTGACCATGGAACCAAAAGAACTCCTTTGTATGTTTGTGTTTCAATATTGCATTATGCAAATATATCGAGCAATCCAACCCACTTCAAAAGGTGCTTTGAAGCTGTCCCTGAAAAATGTTTTAAAAAACTTGCATCCCACCGTGCAGTTTATCCAACATATTCTTCCATAAAGCCATGGGCCCATTCATTCAATCTGGGCCCGATGGAAACCTTGAATGCACGGCAGAGAATTGGTTTGTGCCCAAGTGGAAACCTGCCTATCTGGGCTGTTGTGCCACACATAGAAAAGGCCATCATAAAACCTGCGCTCGGAGACATTCCACCAGTTGTGGCTACTTTGTCATTAAACATAAGACTGTTCACTGTTCTCGTGCCAGTGAATTGCCATTGAGAATTGCAGGTCTGAAAATAAAAATGACATGCGTATGCCATGGTAACGGGAAACACCTCTTTGTGAAACTGACAGCAATATCCAGGTGTTGCTCGTTGTCCCAAAATGCTTCCAAATAAGATTCTGTTAATGCTTAAATATCCACTGGCATTACAAAAATCATCACATTTCTGCCCAGTATGTCAAGAATGCCATGAAAAATATAAGGATGCTATTCAATATCGATGCTATTCAATATCTTGAAGACGACAATTAATATACTTTCCTCGGTGCAGCACAGTATGTTAATCTGATTAATATTTCAGTGGCTGCTCAGGGAGGCAAGGAGTCTGGTGAGTGTACCAGGGTGCTTCTCAAAATGGCAAGTGGGCTGCTCAATATGCCTGCGTGCTGCTCAAATTGCAAGAAAGTTTTTTAATGTGCCCGGTGCAGCTCAGTATGCCAACGGGACTGCTCAATATGTGTCTGAATTATAAACATGCAGAGGTAAATTATCAGTGATGACTAGAAGTGAGTTTGTACAATGAAGATAGTCACAGCGAGGGAAAAGGTACAAATGAAGTAGGTGCTTGGAAGGTGGATCACGGGGAATTCAGCTAGAAATTTGGCAAGAAAATTGTATTAATGTTTGACGAATGAGTGATGATATGGCAGGTTGGTACATGGGTGGTATCTTTAAATATTGCCGAGCATGAGGGTGTTATTAACAAAACTGGAACAGGGAAGCTGACTGAGAGCAGGGAGAATACAACACTGGTAAGAGTGAGACAAGGAAACAAAGCCAACACAAAATTAAGTAATATATGAAGAAGTTGTGGTTCATTAAAAGGAGACAACTTCGAAGGGATAAAGTGTAAGATACTCAGAACAACCTGAACTGGCTTGCTAGTCTTCAAGAACAAACTATATAAGGATCAGCTTCACGGAATAACTCAAACTATCCTACCACTGATGGAGTCATTGTATTAAGCCTACATGTATCATGTTTGTTGTCTAATTGCAAAATCTTTTAATTACACCTTTTATGAAAACAGGCAACCTCTGACTATTTCTAACAATCTCACAATTCTTTCAATGCACTAAAATACAACCAAAGTTAAAATCCTTTTTTACAGACTAATAATGCCACCTCCAAAAGTTGCATAAGCCAAACAAAATATAGTCGTTCATAGTAGGTTAGTTGCTTCGGTAGAATGGGTAACGTCCATACGTAGTGTTCATATGCCACATATTAAATTAACATAGTTCTTCTCTTTTGTTGGCATGACGTCTGCCTCATACAACGAGTAATCAACAGAGTGACATGGTGGGCATTATTATAACTTCTTCAAGAGGAGGGAGGGCATCATGAGAAAAGGAACAACAACAACAAATAGATGGAGGATATCACTGACTCACCTGCACGCTCAACATAACCATAGAATAAACATCATTAGATGGTCCTAAAGGTAAATATAATGGGAACATGTGACCCTGCCTTTTGAAACAAGATAAGACTCCGGAAATGTTCTAGATAATCAGTTCCTCAGCGACCTACTATTTGGAGTCAGCTTCTACTAGTAGTTGTGTTATGCTACTTTATATTTTTGTTGTTTAAATGTATTCGGCCATGGGGACATCAAAGTACAGACAAATACATCATAAACATAGTACATAGATCATATATATATATATATATATATATATATATAAAATAAAAAAAATAATATACAACAGCTACACCCCCCATCGCAAGAACCAGAACTACCAGTATCTACCACTCCAGGGCAATTTTAATATTAGCAGCCTCTAAGTGGTTAGGATACTACATAAATAATATTGATCAAGTACTCCCACATCCATTTGTTAGCCTCCTCAGAGCCTTAACAGAGCTAAATTAGCTGCACAGAGCAGAGAGTAGATACCTGGTTCCCATGGGATATATAATTCCCATGATGTCAGCATTCTTACAGGAGGGGGCGACACTGATTACAATTGGGCAACTTGATACTGCACAGCCTCTCATTCCAATGGCCAATAAGCCAGAAACCAGTCTTGAATCCCTTAATTCAATATGAATGGTGTCATGGGAGCTTCCCTCATTGTGCAAATGTCTTTTACAACTTATGCTGTCCTTTCGGATTATAGAACAGCACCCATATACTGTTCTCATCCAGTGGGTACCTTTGTAAGCAAGCCTCTGGATTCTACCTGGTCATTGGGGCGTTTGGGTACTCTGTGGAAAAATATCACCCGCCCCTGCCTGACCTCCTCATGGCTCCTCACCCCATATAGTATCCTAAATTAATAAATAAATATATAAAATACAAAATACAAATACAAAGTTACTCAGTGGCTTTAGAGCACTGTGGGTGGACAGTCCTGGGGCCTCTTGGTGTTCTGCTACTTTATCTCCACAACCCGGCTTACCACCCTGTAGATGAGGCTGACCCCCATTGTTGCCCCTACCCAAGCCAGACCAGCCGGATGCTGGTGCTGGTTTATAATGCGGTTTATTGGCTCTGGCGGAGATGCCATGGGCAGGTTCCGTCGAGGTCCCCTCTCTTACTGACCCTCTAGGAGGCATTTCAAAATGAGCAGGAGGGCTTTTATAGCTGGTTGAGACTCATCCTTGTTTGGGGTGTGGTGGTACTGCCCAACTGTAGATTCAGGCCACCTTGAGTGCTTGAGTAGAGCTCCCCAAGGTTCTGCCACCTATACATTTACAGCTATCAAGAATCTGCATAAGACGAGATTCCTCATAGCCACCAGGTCAGTAAGGACAAGTGCACATTTAGTAATGGATGATATAGCCAGGCTAGTCGATGGAGGTAGTGTGCGGCCCCTAATTCTGCTCGATCTATCTGTGGCCTTCAACACTGTCGACCACCCCATACTCCTATCCCGCCTGCCCTCTATCGGCATCACTGGTCCTGTCCTGGCAAGGTATGCCTCTTTTTTGACCGATCTTTGCCAATCAGTATCTTTACCTTCTTTTCTCTGTTTTCTCTATTCTCTTTCCTGTGGCATCCCCCGGGGCTATGCCTTGTCCCCAATGTTATTTAACATCTATGTGCAGCCTTTGGTTGACATCATCCGGTCTCACAGCACCAGATGCTACTCATACATACACGATGCACAGATATTGGCCCGTTTAGATCGAAAGGAGGTGTCGTCCTGTCTGTGTCACTGCCTGGCGGCTGTGGGGGAGTGGATGGGCACCAATTGGCTCAAAATCAATGGGGCAAGACTGAGGTCCTGGTGGTGGGCGCCTACTCTGCATCCTGTTCTTGGTCCTCAGCCTCCCGGCCATCCTCACTGGGTGACTTTCCAGTGACGGTAGTTAAAAATCTTGGGGTCTATCTCTCTGCTTCTCTGTCCATGGCATCACAGGTGAGTTCAGTGTGCCAGACTGGCCACTTCTTAGTGAGGGTCTTTCGGAAGATCCTGCCCTTTCTTCTTCCTTCTCTTCACCCTCCAGTTGTGGTTTCTCTTATTTCCAACAGACTGGACTATTGTAATGCTCTCTATCTGGTTCAGCCCTCAGGCCTATTGTTGGGTGTTCTGACCCACATTTGGACTATTATGCTACAACATTTGGTGCTGTGGGCTTAGGAAATCCAAGATGGCCAAAAAAGCCCACATGTGCGCCAGAATCTATGAAAACCGCGCAGTTGTGCACACTAAAATGGTTGCCTAACTTGCCACCCACCAATGCAAGCAGGATGGGCCGGGGTGCCATGAGTGAAATGTGTGCCAAAGGAAAAACCGCACTTTAAAATCACCTTTTGTTTCTCTGAATGCCAGCTGAAAATGCCTATTTGCAACACATCCAAAAATCTCACTGAACACCAGCGGACATCTGGCAGAACAAAGTATTGTGGGCATACAAAATCTGGAAAGAGGATGAGCCTAAAACAATGTTCATCACAAGACTGGCTGAGCTGTGGATTTCAGCAGTTTAAGTAAATTTGGACTGAAAGACACTAAAAATCTAAATGTTTAAAAGAAATGAGGGACCTACTTTTGAGTGTCACATAGGCTGCAATTGTTTAAATGTCATAGTTTTAAA
This sequence comes from Ambystoma mexicanum, assembly GCF_040938575.1. Lineage (NCBI taxonomy): Eukaryota > Metazoa > Chordata > Amphibia > Caudata > Ambystomatidae > Ambystoma > Ambystoma mexicanum. The sequence continues at coordinate 668,465,314 of NC_090927.1, read as the reverse complement.
CTTAGAATCAGCATTCTAGCTGCATATGTAAAAAATTGTTAGTTATTTGAAGGCAGAAAACTGGGGAACAGAAATGACATGTGGCTAAAAACTGGCTTAAAGAGATTCCAATTTTGCCTGGCAACTACCCCCATCAGGAGTGAAACTTGATTCACAAGTAACTTCCCAGGCCTGGCTGTTTCCTGCTGGCCACACTAAGGATATGCCATCTCTCTGATAATTGAATTAAGGGGAGCCCCCAAAGAATACAGGAGCTCTGAACAATGCAACCCCCTTCACCCAGGCAGATGGTTTATTGCAGATGTCGTAAAACAACTTCCTCTTGGCAGAAGCTGGGAGGGGCAGGGTCTCTGAGCTTGGCAGAAACTGGAAAGACTGGTTTCTGTACCATGTGACCTGAAAAAACCACACCCCTTTGGGGCCAGAACATAACTCTAAAAAGATGAATAACTCATAGTACGGACTTGTGAAAATTATTTAAATGACACCATAATTCTTGTGATTTTTCTGCCCACATTTTAAGAGGTTTTTAGAACCGGTGGCATGATCTGGGGGCAAACTAGCAGTTAAGAGGGTATTACTTAAAATGTATGCATGTTAAAAATCTGACACTTCATCACTGAATGTCCATACTCCTTGCGCACATGTGTGTAAATTTGGGTTAATGTCCGATATTACGAAACCAGTTAAAAAGTGAAATATGTTGCCATTTCTGAATGCAAGCTCCCAGGAAGAGCAGAGTTGGAACAGGGGATACCTCTTGTGATATGTGATGGGTGCATGTAATTTTAAACACATGTGTAGCTATGAAATATGTCTTTTGGGTCAAAATATAGATTGTGTGTAATTTGACAGGGGTGGGTTCTCTGTACCATAAACAGACCTCATCATGATGACACTTCATTTCATTCCCCCAATCCAGTGGAATAGGATGAAGTGGCCAATGACAAGTGGAGAGGGGTAGAGCCTAGTGATGCTGCACACACACCCATTTTCAAAACACATAAAAGCAGACAGACAGGACAGATAGGGACATTCATTTCCATCTGCTGTGGGACGCTCTGCCGGAAAATTCATACTTTACCTCCATCAATCTCTAGAGAAAGCTGTGCAGAAAGATCCAGACTTTAAATCCATCAATCTCCAGAATCCAGAGAGAGTGCAGACCCAGACCAGACCGCTGTTAGCTGAACCAGAGAGAGAGAGATGACCCAGATCACTGTGAAGTGCAGAGACCAGACCAGAGTCCAGTCTAAAACCTGACCAGATCCGTGGCGAGGCCCATCTAATTCAAGAATATAGTGTGAGTACCTAGCAAGACTGTGCAGAACCAATTTCTCACTTAAAATAATCTAATGCAAGCTATTTTAACTTGAGTAAAGCTGTCACCTGTCATTTTGTAGTTGCAAGCTGCACTTGTCTTTTTGAACTTTAAAATTTCAAATCTGAAAAACGACCTTTATTTAATCGCTCATATCTCCGTAACCGTTTGTGCTAGAGACCTGCAGTAACTTTCCTCTGAAAGCTGGGAATCGTGGCTTTCCTACGAACCTAGAACCGCATTCCTACCCCCGATACTTTTGCTGTTATCGCGAAAAACGCACTCGCGAATTTCCCGCGATTTGCAAAATTTCTTCACGTGTGAAAACAGCAGTTTTCTTGATTTCATTTGCCAAAAATTCGTTTAACCTGCTAGTTACTCCTAGATCCTTGCTAAAGTGAGCCTGAACTCATCCCAAGTATATTTCACTCACCCTGAACCTCCTAGAGGGAATTAAAAGCATTGTAGCATATTTTTCACTTCATTGCCAGCACATATAAAAGCATTTGGGGCCTGTGTTTCAAACTTCTGTAGTCTAAGCTTGCTGGGGTGAACTGAATCACATTTGATTGCATTTCTGAGAACTGTGTGCTTTCCTTCCATTTCCTTGCATTGCATAAAGGGGGGAGGGGATTGCCAGAGAAAAGTGATTACATTGTTTTGTTGAAATCATATTGAGTATTTTCTGTATTGTATTTTTCATTCAACATTACATCCATCTGAACTTATATAAAGCATTCTCTACCACCTTATTCTTCTGTTCCTATTCACAAGTGTGCTAGTGCCAGACTATCCATTATTGATTACTGCTCAGATTAAGTGTGATATTCAATTATTAATTTATTATAAAGTGTGATATATATATATTGTTTAAATTATCAAATAAACCTTTTTACCTTGCAAAACAGAACTACTTCTTGGCTCAGTGGGGTCAGGAGGATTCCAAGAGAGGGGTGTTATATAGGGGTAGTCATCCAGAACGCATGAACTGGACATAAAGATATATCAATAAGGGTTTCCATTCAGTATCCCAGACTAGGCATTGACTTAGCTGTAGTGTTGAATTGAATCCTCTTACAAATTGGGGGCTCGTGCCGGACGTTTGGATTAGATCTATCACTTGTGCAGATTAATACAGTGTGCCAGCTGACCAGATACACATATCCGGTCGGATCACACGCTGTGTTACGCTGTAAAGCACTCCTCAAAGGAACGCTCTAAGGAAAAGGTCTGTTTTGCAAAAATAAAATACAAATTTCTGTAAGTCAGGACAGAGACCAATCTCTAGAATGATGACCTTAGTAGACATGAAAATAGCCAGAGAGCACTTCTTACATAAGTTATTTGTGAGAGGTGAGTGGACTCACCAGGACCGCATGGTCTGGTTGCAGGCCATCACGCAACAGGTCACTGAAACAGGGTCTGATATATGGGGAGATCAGGGTCCCCTACATGTGGCCCTGAGTGAACTATACATGGCTCCTAAAGCTAAGGATGAACAAGACAAGATGGTTAGGATAGCGGCATACCTGTACCTATATATGGGAGACATGCAGTATAAATGTACTGAAAGCCAAGATCTGGCGAATAAGCGACAGATGGCGTTAGAGAAGGTCCAATCTGACCTGGTCTCTTCTGAGCAGAGGCTGCAGGGGAGCCAGGAGTCAGAAAATGAGAGTAGACAGCACATCATTAAAATAAAGAGGGATATGGACATCCTGCAACAGGAAAAGGCTGACCAGGATACCAGATTTCTGGCCTTGCAGAAGGAGTACCAAGAAGGTTTGGACTCCCTACTGCAGAGCCAGAAAAAGCTGGAGCAACAATTAGACTTTAACAGGGCATGCACGGAGCAGGTAGCCACCCTGCAAAGTCATCTAGATAGAGTGAAGGCAGAGAGCAATAAGCTGATTTTGAAAGACCTGGATACCCAGGCAGAGTTTGATGAAGAACGCCAGAAAGCTGGTGCCTTTCAAAGGCAGAGGGACGACCTGGCGGCACAAATGCAGGCTCTTAGCCAGGAAAGAGACGCCTTAGGCCAGGAAGTCTGCCAATTAAAAAGAAAAACAGAAGAAAATCACCTGGCCCACCAGGGACTGGGTGACCTCCAAAAAGAACACCAGGACTTGCTAGAGCACACCAGGAGGGTGGAGGAGGCTCTGGCAAGACAGGAGCAGGCCAATAGGGACACAGCTCAGGAGGTAACCCTCCTGCAGCAAAGACTGGCCCAGTGCTCCAGGACCAATCAGGAAACACAGAAAGAGAATGAGGCTCTCTTCCAGCACAATGATAGGCTCCAACAACAGGTAGCGATGCAGGAGAGACTGATAGAGTCTAGTAAGGCCTTAACTGAGGAACTGAAGGCGCAGGCTCTTGCATTGCAACAGGGAGCAGGGGCGGATAGAGATGAGGTTCGCTGGGAAAGGGAAACTCCTGAGCATAACCTCAGGAGCCCTAGTACCAGAAGCCTTTATCTCTCTCAGTCCCTGGACTCTGCCACCCCCATGTCCCCTGGTGCACATGAGCACAGGGCCACAGGGATGGCAGATTACTATCCAGCCAGAAGCATGGGGCTCATAGGCCAGTACCACCCAGGAATGGAGGGGCGGGCATCCGGGTATGGGCACCCAAGCACAGTGCAATTTAATGGGGAACCCCAGGAGAGTAGGCCCATTAAGGGCATCCTGAAAACCTCTGCCCAGTTAGGTCAGTGGGGGGGTACCCATCAAATCCTGGCAGCAAGGAGGGATCTGAAGACTCCTCTGAGCGGTACAGGACACAGGAGACCAGGTCCCCACATTCTGCCAGCCATTCCCAGGCTCGCAGAATCCGGGAAAACCTGGAAGAACAGACGGGAACCTCTGGGAGCAGTGCCTCTGAGTCAGAAGATGAATGGACCAGGGTTACCTGGACCAAAAGGGCCAATAAGACAAAAAGGGCCTTGCTTAAGGACCCATTGAAGCAAATAAAGGCAATAAGGAGTGTCATCACGCCTTATCACAAGAACGCCAAGTACTCTGTTTGGGAACACTTGGAGCTCTATGAGCAAATGATGGAGACTTTTCATTTGAAGGACAGCCAAAGCTGTATCCAATATGTAAAGTGGACCTTCTCCCCGGAATACTCCAGTTTCTTTGCGGTGCTGGAGGACCAAAATCATTTAAGATGGTCCACCTATAAGGCGGCCATCTTGAAACATTTTTCTGTTCACAGAAATCCTCAAGAGGCTCGCAAGGCAGCCTACAATTTACAATGTGGGGAGGATCAGGCCCCACAAGAATTTGTGCAGGAGTTAAAGCGTGCTTTTGCACAGACCACAAGAAGGGTGCGCACGGATAGCAGAGAATTTATTAATACGTTTTTCCATGCCTTGCCCAAATACATAATGACCCAGCTCGTGAGGGATTTTCACGAGAAAAGATCTTTAGACTGGGTCATTGAACAGGCGACCCGGATCTATGAGGTGCAGAAGCCAATAGAAAATAAAAATAATGCGCCCAAAAACCCCAAAGCCAACAACACCCCTGCTGCTGCCAAGGTGGCAGAGGTAAAGGTCACCCCCGTTTTAGAGTTGGAGATGGGGGGGCCTAAAAACCTACCTGCACCTAATAATGCTAGGCCCAGAAGGTCCTCGGGCCAGTCACAGACAGGGAGCCAGGGAGGCAGCCCCACAAATGGGGTCCCTCGCTCTCCTGATTATGTAAGCCCCCGTTACAAGGGAAATAGACCCATCCTGGGTTATGTGTGGACTCTTCCAGCCCAAGGGGGGGGATCCAGCCAAGCACCTAACCCAGGGAACTTCCCTCCCAACTTCCCACAGGAGGGCAGAAATTCTCCAAACCCTGGGCAGAACTTCTTCCCCAGGTATCCACCCAACTTCCAGCCCCAAAATCCTCCACCCTTCTTTCCCCAATTCCCTGAGCCCAGACAACCTAATCCGGGAGAGGGGAGGCCAAGGGTGGAGGGGTACCCAAATCTTCCCAACCAGGGGTACTACTAAAGAAGGGATAGCTACCCTTCCCGGGATCAGCCGAGGGGAGAAAACAGGGCCCCGTATCAGCCTGAGCGGGTTTCCCAGTTAGAGCGCCAGGTTCAAAACATGGCGCAGGATCTGGGTCACATACTGAGGGCTCAGCAGAACCCTCAGATCGGCATGCTGGCGCAGAATGCACCCAACTGTGGACCTGGTGCTCCAGAACAATGACGGGGGCAGCACCCCGATAACTCACCGGTTCCCAGGGAGGAGGCACAAAGGGAAGGGGGGTGTAAAGCCTTGGAGGAAGCTTCCTTCCTCACTTGTAAACAGCCCCTGGAAACCCAGGAACCGGAAACAAAATCTCCTGCCCCTGAAAGTCTGCCTCCTAAGGAGCAGAGGGGGGGTAGGAGAAACAAAAGACCCAAACAGACACAGTTTGAGGAGGAGGTATAGATCTTCCAATTTGAGGGAGAGGGATCCTCAGAGGATCCTGGGAAAAGGATCTTCTCCTTCAGAGAGGGGGGAACTCCTCCCAAAGAAATATGGGTCCCTAGGGATGCAAATCCAGACTGGGGAGATGTGGAGACTGAGCTACCGCCGCCCACCATCTCATCCCAGAACCAACCGCAAGAAAATCCCCTGGTTCAAACCCATCCTGATGACTGCCTCCAAAAAGGGCGGGGCGTCCCAGAACCGGAACCAGGGGAACCCACAATGGCTCTGATCTCCAGTTGCCAACTTTTTCTTTCAGATTCCCAAGGCTCTCCACAGAATTCTGCCCAAATCTCTTCGCTAGCGATGTCCAAAACCAGAAAGTTAGCCCACCAGTTGTCCAAAAATGTGCATTATCTGTGCCCCCTTGAGGAGAAGGAGGGAAGATACTATGCCCCGGTACAAGTACAGGGGCAGGGTACAATTTTGGCGCTGGTGGACACGGGATCTCAAGCTACCCTTCTGTCCAGAAGGGCCTTTGATGAACTGAATGCAGGAAGGGGAGGGAATTACCAAATTCCTCTCACCTCACTTCCTGGACAACTCCAGAACTTTGACGGGAAGGAAATTCCAGTCGAGGGGACGGCAGATTTGGACATTAAAATTGGGCGACACAAGTTGAAACACCCGGTCATAGTTGTGACTCCAGAGGGCACCACTTGTTTACTGGGGAATGACCTCCTGAGGAGGTTGTCACCCTTAATAGATTGCGTAAACAAGGTCCTCTGGACCCAGACTAGCCGACCAATAAAATTAAAACAGAGTGTCAACCATGATAGTTTAAACGGCACCTGCCACATGGTTGAACAAAAATCTGACCAAGTAGAATTTCACTTCCAGAATAGCCAAATTCCAGACGTGACAGTAATAGCAGTAGGACAACAGACTGGTGATGGAGGGTCCTCTCTATTTCTGAAAATCAACCTTCCTTCCAGTCTAAAGTGGTACTCCACGCTGGAAGGAAACACTCTGAGATTCTATACTAATCCACAATCAGAAACTCCCACTCCAATAGTCCAGAAAGATGTGAAATCAGCTCAGAGCCTGGCTGATATTCAGCAAATTGGAGAGCAGTTGTTCATCCCTGTCCAATTAAATGATGGGAAGGACTCTGTTCTCGCTCGAGTGTGTGTGAACAACGGTAAGAGCTTCATCAGCGAAGCCATGTTCCGCCAACTCCCAAAAGATCCAGCCATTCCCACATTCAAACTGATAGACAAATGGGAAATGGACCTGGAAGCACCTAATTCCAAACAGCTCCTGCCAAGCAGGTGCATGCTCAAAATCTCCATTGGCAACAAGAGCATAGTCCATAATTGTTGGGTCGTGCGAGACGTCCCTGCCGCCTTTTACTTAGGCAGTGACATTCTCAATCGCTTTGCCATTAGTTTGGACCTAATAAACTTCAAAGCTTGGTCCCGATTAGCGGATAATCCCATGGGCTTTGATGATCCAGAAAAAGCATTTAGGTCAGCTCAATTGCTACCTTATGCAGTTGAAATTCAGATTAAAGAGGAAGTCACCATCCCAGAAAGGACCCGACAATTCTCCCTGGAAGTGAAAGCTAAAAGAGGACAACATTTGAAAAACCCTGATGCTTACATACATCTAAATGCTTCTCTCCAACTGCAAGGGTTAGGGGTAAACCCAACTCCATTAGTCAACATAGAACATGACACCATTCCAATAGAGGTGGATAACAGCGACTTAAAGAGTATTACTCTAGCCGCAGGCACCATTATTGGAATGGCGGTTGATGACCGACATTTTTCCATAGATTTAGGTAATGAACTGTTAGGGCCAATCCCCAAGGACTGCTTTGACAGTGACAGTGATGACAATCCAACACCAGACAGGATTTTTACCCGCCATGGGGGGAACTTCCTGGTGTACACTTCTTGCCCTTATGGTAAGGAAGATGTGACTTGTGACTTCAGGAGGGATGAGGTGATTTTCCAGGTCCATGAGGGCTGCCTTTCCCACCTGAAGCCTCCAGTCCAAATCAGCACTCTGAAAAGGGACTTCTCCACCCAGCTGGAGGGGGCCGCGGAGATAGCCAAACCAGAAGTCTTTCCAGGCTTCAGGCAGATGGTGGAAGAGAGAGTCAACCTAGCTGATGCCTGTGTGACTCTGGAACAAAAGCAAAAGTTGAAACAAGTTTTCTTGGATTTCCAAGATCTCTTTGCGGTAGACTCGTATGACTGTGGTCGCACTGACATCCACACAACAACAATCCCCACGGACCCTGGCATGACTCCTGTGTTTGTGAAGCAATATCGCTTGCCTCTCGCATCAATGGAGTCCCTTACTGAAATAATTAAGAACCTTGAGTCCCGGGGAATAATCCGTCCAGTCCACAGCACCTTCAATAATCCAGTGCTGGGAATATTGAAGCCAAACGGCCAGTGGAGACTCTGCGCCGACCTCAGGGAGCTCAACAAACGGGTCCATACTTCCCGATGGCCTCTGCCCTACATTGACCAAGGGCTGGCCCAGATCCAGGGGTCACAGGTATTCACTGCAATAGACCTGACCAATGGATACTGGACTGTGCCTGTCAGTAGGGAGGACCAATACAAGCTGGCTTTTACCTTTGGGGGCCAGCAGTACACATGGACCCGGACTCCCTTCGGATACCTTAACTCCGGCAATTAATTCAACATTTTCCTACATAAGGCCATGCCCGACCTGGGTGCGAGGGGTAACCTGGCTTATGTAGATGATGTCCTCATCAAAAGTTCATCTGTGGAGGAACACATAGCGGAGATCCGTTATGTTCTGACACAGTTGAGGGCCGCCGGAGCAAAACTTTCCTTTCAGAAAGCACAGTGGTGTCGAACCCGTGTTAATTTCTTGGGGCATGAGATTACTCCTCAGGGTCTCTGTCCCCAGGAAAAGAAAGTGGAAGCACTTCAGAAACTGAAAGACCCCACAACTCTGCGGGAACTAAGGAGCTTCCTTGGACTGACTAATTACAGCAGAAAGTTCATTGAGGGCTACGCAGAGATCACCAGACCCCTGATTCATCTCCTGAAGGGGGGGGTCAAGTGGGAATGGGGTCCAGAACAAGCCGAGGCAGTAAAACAACTCAAAAGAAGCCTCTCACAAGCGCCTTGCCTAGCTTACCCTGCCAGAAACAAGGAGTTCTTCCTGGAGACGGGGTTCTCTAATACGTGCTTGACGGCAGTATTATACCAAAAGCATGACAAGGTCAATAAAGTAATCTCTTATGCGAGCAAAACTTTATCCTCTGTGGAGGAAAAATTCAACGATTGTGAGAAGGCACTCCTGGCAACGGTGTGGGCATTGAAGAATTACCGCCCGTTTATCCAGGGGGAACACATCATAGTGGAGACTCCACACCAGCCTCTGCAATATCTCCAAAGTGACAGAATCCGAGCCGGGAATGTGAGTAATTCCCAAATTACTTCCTGGGTTCTGTCAATGCAAGGCTTTCCTGTGGAGGTCAGATATGGCCAAAACAAGAAGAGTCCCCTCGCGCAAGGTCTGGCTGACTTGCATGATTGTGGCAGAGAAAACTGTCTCGAGGACGAAAGTCTAAAAATAAAGGACAACATGGAGGCATACCTTAATTCCCCCCACAAAGTCTTTGAAGAAGACAAGTGTGAGGGAATGCCCACTGTCTATGTGGATGGATGCTCTTACCATGTTGACAACAACGGGGAGAAAGAACTGGTGGCCGGCGTAGGGAATGCATGGGTGAATGAGTCCCCAGAACCCTCCGCTGGATACAAAATTGGTCCCCGAAGTAGTCAGGTGGCAGAATTGATGGCTGTGCATCAGGCCATCCTCACTGCTGTCCAGCATCAACTCCACGAACTGGTCATAATCACAGATTCGGATTATGTACGGAACGGGTTCGTGGAGCACCTGGTTAATTGGAAAACCAGAGGCATGTTATGTGCTAACAACAAACCCTTGAAACATGGGAAGTTGATCCAAAACATTGATGATCTGGTCACCTCGAATGAGATGACCATCTATTGGAAAAAGATCAAGGGTCATTCCAAAGTAGAGGGACCAGACAAAACTGGAAATGACTTAGCTGATCAGCTGGCCAAAACCAGGGCCATGCAAGGGGATCTAATTGAGATTGAGTCCCTGTTGGGGGAAATCCAGGTCACTGCTATCACTAGGTCCCAGACAAATGCTCACAACGACCTTTCAATTGCACAATGGAGCAAGGAGACCCCTGATGCTGATTTGATTACCGCTCAGAAGGGGGATCCAATAATTGGTAAATTTTACCAGCACATTGAGGACCCTGAGAACTTTCCCCTGACGGATACCGATTACATTGGGAAAGAGGACCTAAGAGTGTTGATGAAATGTCCAAAAATGTTCCGAATCCAAGACGGTTTGCTGGTAAGGAAATCCAAAGCTGGCCACGATCAGTGGGTGGTTCCTACCTCATTCCGAAGCCTGATGTTAAGTCACGCCCATGATGCGGCCACCGCCGGTCATAGGAGGTTTCACACAACATTGGAAATCTTAAGAGAGGTTGCATACTGGCCACACATGGGGCAGGACCTTGACCAATACTTGAAGGGGTGTCTTGTGTGTGCACAATTTCAGCCATCATCCCTCACGCACCGTGCGCCTCTCCAAAAGAGGGGGATGACACTGCCATGGTCAGATTTACAAATCGACTTTGTAGGCCCCGTGATTCGCTCTGCTAGGGGGAATAAGTACATGTTGACTGTGACATGCTTGTTTACGAAGTGGGTGGAATGTCTCCCAGCCCCAAACTGCAAGGCAGAAACGGCAGCTGCCTTGATGATTAACCACACCTTTTCCCGTTTTGGTCTACCTCAAAGGATTGAGTCAGACAGAGGTAGCCACTTCACCAGTGAAGTAATGACAAAGATGTGGGAGATACTAGGGGTCAAAAGGAAGTTACATATTGCTTACAGACCAGCTTCTTCTGGAGCAGTGGAACGCTACAACTGGACAATTGTGAGCATCTTAAAAAAGTTTGTGGCAGATTCTGGGCCAAGTTGGGATATCCGATTACCTCTGGTCCTAATGGCCATCAGATCTACCCCTTCATCTGCAACCAAAATGTCACCATTTGAGTTGATGACTGGACGCAAGATGGTGCTTCCTCAGCATTTGCTCTATAGGACCCAAGAGCAGACACTGATAAATGCCTCCACAACTCATGAGTATGTGGAGAATTTAAGGAAACACCTTCAACATGCTTTTGCTTATGCTCAGCGGAATCTAGAAAGATCGGCTGATAGCATGAAGACCCATTATGACCTGAAAACTTCCAGGAAGGAATATCAGGTGGGAGACCGGGTCTATCTATACAACTTCCAAAGGAACCAGGCCAAACAGCGAACATTTTTGCCTACATGGAAGGGACCCTTTGAGATTATAGACAAAATCTCCCCTGTGGCCTACAAAATCCACATCCCCAAAGGTCCTTTGGCAGCGGGGGAAGACAAGTGGGTCCACATAAACCAGTTGAAATGTTGCCATCCCCGGCACACTCTGCAACAACTGGAGGAATCCTCTGGAATCCTAGCGGGTACTGTCTCAGACTAATTCAGTTCCAACCATAAAACATACCACATCTAGTCTCTTAAATATTGTGATTTGCATGAAACTGTCTCTTAGTTATACTGTTTTTTTTTTCAAAATAAGAATGTAATGTTTCGTTATGATGAAATGCATATGCTGCCCCACTATCTCAACAGTGGTGGAAAAATGTCTATGAATAGGTATTGCCGCTCTTCCTTTGTCGTCCTAGGAGAAAGAAAACCTGGAGACGGGACAAGGAGGACGATCCGGAGACCGGGAGCAGAGATGCAAGGGGCCCGGTGTACCGCCCAATATTCCCATCAGGACCGGCGAGGAGAACCGATCGATCAGTACCGGATGGAGGAAAAGATGCTGAACTGTGCCATTTGCAGAATTGGAAGAAGATTATGTGGACATACCAGTGCGTGGGTCAAAACCCTTGTGCACCCGACATCCCCTCGACTCAATCCAAGTGCCGTCGGGCGGGGGGGTTTGTTGGGTGTTCTGACCCACATTTGGACTATTATGCTACAACATTTGGTGCTGTGGGCTTAGGAAATCCAAGATGGCCGAAAAAGCCCACATGTGCGCCAGAATCTATGAAAACCGCGCAGTTGTGCACACTAAAATGGTTGCCTAACTTGCCACCCACCAATGCAAGCAGGATGGGCCGGGGTGCCATGAGTGAAATGTGTGCCAAAGGAAAAACCGCACTTTAAAATCACCTTTTGTTTCTCTGAATGCCAGCTCAAAATGCCTATTTGCAACACATCCAAAAATCTCACTGAACACCAGCGGACATCTGGCAGAACAAAGTATTGTGGGCATACAAAATCTGGAAAGAGGATGAGCCTAAAACAATGTTCATCACAAGACTGGCTGAGCTGTGGATTTCAGCAGTTTAAGTAAATTTGGACTGAAAGACACTAAAAATCTAAATGTTTAAAAGAAATGAGGGACCTACTTTTGAGTGTCACATAGGCTGCAATTGTTTAAATGTCATAGTTTTAAACTTAGAATCAGCATTCTAGCTGCATATGTAAAAAATTGTTAGTTATTTGAAGGCAGAAAACTGGGGAACAGAAATGACATGTGGCTAAAAACTGACTTAAAGAGATTCCAATTTTGCCTGGCAACTACCCCCATCAGGAGTGAAATTTGATTCACAAGTAACTTCCCAGGCCTGGCTGTTTCCTGCTGGCCACACTAAGGATATGCCATCTCTCTGATAATTGAATTAAGGGGAGCCCCCACAGAATACAGGAGCTCTGAACAATGCAACCCCCTTCACCCAGGCAGATGGTTTATTGCAGATGTCGTAAAACAGCTTCCTCTTGGCAGAAGCTGGGAGGGGCAGGGTCTCTGAGCTTGGCAGAAACTGGAAAGACTGGTTTCTGTACCATGTGACCTGAAAAAACCACACCCCTTTGGGGCCAGAACATAACTCTAAAAAGATGAATAACTCATAGTACGGACTTGTGAAAATTATTTAAATGACACCATAATTCTTGTGATTTTTCTGCCCACATTTTAAGAGGTTTTTAGAACCGGTGGCATGATCTGGGGGCAAACTAGCAGTTAAGAGGGTATTACTTAAAATGTATGCATGTTAAAAATCTGACACTTCATCACTGAATGTCCATACTCCTTGCGCACATGTGTGTAAATTTGGGTTAATGTCCGATATTACGAAACCAGTTAAAAAGTGAAATATGTTGCCATTTCTGAATGCAAGCTCCCAGGAAGAGCAGAGTTGGAACAGGGGATACCTCCTGTGATATGTGATGGGTGCATGTAATTTTAAACAAATGTGTAGCTATGAAATATGTCTTTTGGGTCAAAATATAGATTGTGTGTAATTTGACAGGGGTGGGTTCTCTGTACCATAAACAGACCTCATCATGATGACACTTCATTTCATTCCCCCAATCAAGTGGAATAGGATGAAGTGGCCAATGACAAGTGGAGAGGGGTAGAGCCTAGTGATGCTGCACACACACCCATTTTCAAAACACATAAAAGCAGACAGACAGGACAGATAGGGACATTCATTTCCATCTGCTGCGGGACGCTCTGCCGGAAAATCCATACTTTACCTCCATTAATCTCTAGAGAAAGCTGTGCAGAAACATACAGACTTTAAATCCATCAATCTCCAGAATCCAGAGAGAGAGCAGACCCAGACCAGACCGCTGTTAGCTGAACCAGAGAGAGAGAGCTGACCCAGATCACTGTGAAGTGCAGAGACCAGACCAGAGTCCAGTCTAAAACCTGACCAGATCCGTGGCGAGGCCCATCTAATTCAAGAATATAGTGTGAGTACCTAGCAAGACTGTGCAGAACCAATCTCTCACTTAAAATAATCTAATGCAAGCTATTTTAACTTGAGTAAAGCTGTCACCTGTCATTTTCTAGTTGCAAGCTGCACTTGTCTTTTTGAACTTTAAAATTTCAAATCTGAAAAACGACCTTTATTTAATCACTCATATCTCCGTAACCGTTTGTGCTAGAGACCTGCAGTAACTTTCCTCTGAAAGCTGGGAATCGTGGCTTTCCTACGAACCTAGAACCGCATTCCCACCCCCGATACTTTTGCTGTTATCGCGAAAAACGCACTCGCGAATTTCCCGCGATTTGCAAAATTTCTTCACGTGTGAAAACAGCAGTTTTCTTGCTTTCATTTGCCAAAAATTCGTTTAACCTGCTAGTTACTCCTAGATCCTTGCTAAAGTGAGCCTGAACTCATCCCAAGTATATTTCACTCACCCTGAACCTCCTAGAGGGAATTAAAAGCATTGTAGCATATTTTTCACTTCATTGCCAGCACATATAAAAGCATTTGGGGCCTGTGTTTCAAACTTCTGTAGTCTAAGCTTGCTGGGGTGAACTGAATCACATTTGATTGCATTTCTGAGAACTGTGTGCTTTCCTTCCATTTCCTTGCATTGCATAAAGGGGGGAGGGGATTGCCAGAGAAAAGTGATTACATTGTTTTGTTGAAATCATATTGAGTATTTTCTGTATTGTATTTTTCATTCAACATTACATCCATCTGAACTTATATAAAGCATTCTCTACCACCTTATTCTTCTGTTCCTATTCACAAGTGTGCTAGTGCCAGACTATCCATTATTGATTACTGCTCAGATTAAGTGTGATATTCAATTATTAATTTATTATAAAGTGTGATATATATATATATTGTTTAAATTATCAAATAAACCTTTTTAACTTGCAAAACAGAACTACTTCTTGGCTCAGTGGGGTCAGGAGGATTCCAAGAGAGGGGTGTTATATAGGGGTAGTCATCCAGAACGCATGAACTGGACATAAAGATATATCAATAAGGGTTTCCATTCAGTATCCCAGACTAGGCATTGACTTAGCTGTAGTGTTGAATTGAATCCTCTTACACTATCTATCGCCTGCAGCTGCTGCAGAACCTGGCTGCTCAGACAGCCACAGCCACCCTTTATGGTTCCCACATTATCCCAGTGCTACCTGTTTTGCACTGACTTCCGGTGAAACTAATAATAGTCTTTAAAACTCTCTGTCTTGTTCTGTCTTGATTTCGTCTTCAAAGAGTGGGCGGTGGAGCCTTTTTGGTGGCTGCTAGTAAGTTATGCAATGTTCTCCCTTTAACTTTGAGGCTGACCACAAACCACCTGCACTTCCGTCGCTTGTTAAAAACTCTGCTCTTTCATTAGTCCCCTAGATTAATGTACTACTGTGACTATCCTCACACCAAGATGCCTTCAGGTGTACAAGCACATTATAAATCTCAGTAACATTGACATCCATGTGCTGGATCCTCGAGAGTTATAACAGGGACAGGAGTGGGGGCAGAAATAGGTGGAATTCCTGGCAGAGTCCCCATCTTGGGGGGGTTTGCACACGGGAGGATCCCCTTCCCAGCCATCAAGCACCTTTCATCAGCAGCAGAACATTCAGCATTTTTTGGCGATGTCAGTAACTTGTTCTGGTAGATAACATCCTCCTCCCTTGCAATCCTCTTTTCGAGGGGCTGGTCATGCCGTTTGGACGAATATCGGTCTTGGTTTATATATGAAGATATTATTGGAACCGCACTGGCAGAATTGTTTGTGCTAGACATCAGGGGCTTAGTCGAGTAACTCTTGCGGGGTGCTGGCATGCATACAAGGGGCATCTCAATTGCAACAGTAGAATCCCTAAAAAATTGCTGGCACAGTCCAACGCCCCACGGCTCATCAGATCCGATAAGAACACATTGCTTTTCCCAGGGCTAACTGCAGAATTGGCTAAACAACCCTTCCCAACACTGATAGTTGCCGTAACATGACCTTGTCTTCCGTCACACGTAGCAAGAATGCCCTCTCACATAGGCTCACTTATATTATTCCCCTCCACAGTGATAGCGTTTGCTAGAAAATGGTTAATTTAGTTGATTAGATTGTAAGCATCGCTCGTGATCATGCTACAAGCCCTCGCCATTGACACATCCTGATCGGGTGCTTGGGTTGGCGGATTTTGCCTCCTTTGCTTTAAAATCAAAAGTTTCCCCTTGGACTTCTGGAGTGCAGAGAGGCTTTGTGGTGAGGAGGGGGGGGAAGTGACAACCTCCAGGACGGGCATTGCTGTCGGCATAACAGGACAGTTAAATGATGAAGATAAAAAAAAGGAAATGTTACCAGGGCAACATTCCCGAGGCTGTAATGGCAAGTCAGGGTAAGCCCCCTTGTCATACTCCTCACATGATCATGTTGGATCGGCAAACAACGTTCTTTGACCTTTGAGGTGCAGAGGGTTATGGTGGACAAGCAAGCAACCCCTTCCGTTGCCTAACAATCCTGCGAAGCTCAACACCCCGCGCCCATAGTCCCCGGCGGGCTTTGGTGCTGGTGGGGAATACAGCTGGTGAAATAGGGGAGGGGGCGTGGCCTGGAGCCCAGTCTTGCAAAGTATGGAGGCCCTCCTGGGCCAAGAAGATGTTGGAGCGCAACACCCCGTGCCCATGCTCCCTGGCGGGCTTTGGCCCTGTCAGGGAATACTGCTGGTGAAGTAGGGGAGGGGCATGGCCTGGTGTCTAGTACTGCAAAGTATGGAGGCCTTCCTGGGCCAAGAAGAAGTTGGAGTGCAACACTGCGCACCCTTGGTCCCCGGCGGGCTTTGACCATTGCAGGGAATACAGCTGGTGAAGTAGGGGAGGGAGCGTGGCCTGGATCCCAGTCCTGCAAATTATGGAGGCCCACCTGGGCCAAGAAGAAGTTGGAGCGCAACAACACGCGCCCTTGGTGCCCAGCAGGCTTCGGCCCTGGCGGGGAATACAGCTGGTGAAGTAGGGGTGGAGGTGGGCTGGAGGCCAGTCCTGCAAAGAATGGAGGCCCTGCTGGGCCAAGAAGAAGTTGGAGCGCAATACCCCGCGTCCTTGGTATTTGCTATTGGTATAATGCCTTCTGCCATGTATGGCTTCGAAGCACTGTGCTGGATAAACGCCCATCAGAAGACAGTAGTCTGTGCAAACATGTGAATAAAAGGAGAAATACAATACAAGGAAACAGTATTTGCAATTCCATGATAAGCAGTGAAGACTAGGCTGAAGCATTTTAAATCATGCAGAGCATATTGCAAAAGTATGATATGATAAGTCATTCATAACATGCCTGTAGAGTGTTTCTAGGCACAACTTAAGGAAAGACTGCTATGTCAGCGGCTATGTTGCAGCTGGACTGTCAATCCCTGGGACAACTGTCTTCAGTTGAGGGTTTCTGCTATACTTTACATGCAGAACACATGCACAAATGGCTAACATGCAGTCAACTTGCAAATTACAAGCACAGTTGTCAGATAAGAGACAGATACCACCAGCGTAGGTCCTCTTGTCTGTACCATCTCAGTATTGCAGTAAAATGTAGCATAATGGATTCAAACATAGCTGTGATAATGCATAGTCACCTATAGAAAAAATATCGAACTTGTCACCTGCACCATTGCCAGTCTCCAGGCCACCTGGTCCTCTAGAGAGAAACTGCTCGCTACCCCCTTGCGTTGACTCTGCAAGCCGAGTCCTCTGAAGGTCAATTTCCCACTTGCTAGGGAGGCTTATGTTAGGAGAGCCTAATTTAATAAATTCAGAAGTAAGAGGGATTTGTGAGGTGCTATAACAGCTTACGTTTAGATGGTCTAGATTAATTGAAATTCAGGTGGCAAGTGGGATCTGGGGGAGGAGGAGCTGGAATAGCTTATGTTAGTAGAGCCTGATTCCATTCAATGACATTCGCTGGCTCTTGCAATTGTGGCCAGATCTGAATTGATTAAATAAGAACGCTTATGGATTGGTTATGTAGGTTGTGGGCGGGAGTGGGGGAGCTGGGTTTTGGTTGGTGGATTGAGAAAAAGAGGGGTTTATGTCATGCTGAGACAAGTAGGTCAGATTAGGTATGTCAGGGGGAGGGAAGAGAGAGGAAGAGCCATAACTTGAGTGATTTCCTGAAGACAAGGTGGTCCTCTATGCGGTGGGGGTTTGCAGGGAGAGAGTTTCAAATTGTGGGTGCTTCTACTGAGAAGGTGATGCCCCCAGTACGAGTTGATCTGGTCACCGGAACTACGGGTATAACTGCTGAGCCAGATCTGATGCTTCTGTTAGGCCTGTAGTGAGTAAATATTTATTCAGGTCCTTTATTGTAGAAGGCTCGATGAGTGAGACACATGACTTTGAAGGCAGTGTGCCGACCATTCGGTAGACAATGGCGACTCAGAGGGAAGGAGAGATGTGATCTCTAGGATCTAAAGCTAGCAGGAATCTTGCAGAAGTATTTTACACGTGTTGCAGTTTTCTTAGATGCAAAGCAGGGGGGCTCCTAAGTATTGTGTGTTGGTATAGTCTAGGTGATAGTATGATTGAGATAGTTGCAGTAACTTTCTGTGGAAAGGTCAGGAAAGGAAAAATGTGGCAAAGGATACTGATCTGGAGGAAACAGATTTTTACCACTGAGTTGATGTGAGGTGACAGTGTCAGGTTGGAGTTCATAACACACCTGACAATTCTAAATGTATTAGAGATGTGGGGTGGTGGTCCCAGAGAGGGGGCTGGGGGTTGGGATGAGGGAAGAGAGCGGTTTTTCAACATAGCATGATCTCGGTTTTGGGTTGAGTAGCAGGTGATTGTCCATCATCCAGCGTTCGATCTCGAAGGGGCAGGTGTTAGCTCACCTGATATCCCCGGGGGCGTCTGGAAGGCTCTGAGATCTGGAACCCTGGATGCGTAGTTGCCCAGTGCTGAATAATTAATCTGCAATTACAGAAGGGAGGATTTGTGATAACTGTCTCTAATGGGGGAATCTCCACCTCCTTCTGACCGATTCTCTTCCCACTGGGTTCTTTTCTCACCTTAGTTATTTGTAGGGAGAGCTATCCTGCGTTTCTTGTGCAGGGGTGCTTGACGTTTGTTGGCGAGCTGCCCGTGTTGCTTCACTGGTGCAGTATGCCTTCCTTGGGCCCAGGCCTGCTGTGACCCCAAATCTGCTGGTAGGCAGGTAGGTTTGTTAATTGTAAGTCTTTGTCCTGTTTATGGTGGGAATTTGTTAATGTCTTTATCTCCTTCTTTTCAGGTCTTGATGCTGGCGTGCTGGATGGAGAGGCACGTTTCTAGGTAAGAGAAAGCGTGAAGCGCAGCGCCTTTATTACCTTTTAAAGCTATCCTGTGTTTTCTTCTTGTTTTCCTCACAGGCCGCTGTGGTGCTGCGAGTGGATGAGAGCACAATAAAAAACAGGGCCCCGGAAGCCGGTAAGGTAAGTACAGCGCTGTGCAGTTGTTTAATATTGAAAGTGAACCTGAATATTTCTCTTTTTCCTTTGCAGATGTTGCTGTGGTTCTCCGGATGGAAGCGCAGCATAGCGCGATGGAATTCAGGTAAGTCTAATGGAATTCAATGTATTTGGAAGCGAGCGCGTTCTAATATTGTTTTTCCTTTTCTCGTTATTGCAGGTCATGATGTTCGAGCAGCAGCTGTGGTAGCAGTTCACCGGAAGTCCTTAAGCTAGTACTCACAGGTGAGTGATGTTTCTTCTTCTTTTGGTTTCCACAGATTGCAGCCTGGTTGAGATGCTGAGTGCTGGATGGTGTTTTCCCAGGTAAGATTGAATAATCTTGTTCTTGTTCTTGCAGGACTACAGGAAGATGCTGAAGACCAGGAGCTGGACAAGGTGAGCATCACACTGCTGGTTAGAGAATAACAAGATGTGTGTTCTGCAGTCAGGGTGTGGTTTATATATCCCAGGTAAAGTAGTACCAGGGAAAGTAGTTCCAGGCCTGACACACCCAAAACACTAGACCGCATGGCTTGGTTCTTAGAACTAGACTGTGTGGGGCTTCCATGTTAAAGGCCCATCTACATAAATGGGACATAGTTTGAACAGCCCTTCCTTCCTACATATGAGCCTGGTGACAAAGGTGCCAGGACTGGCTCCAGGAGCCCTTTTGCAGTGGTTTTAAGGCCCTCAGGGTTCTGGTGGGAGCCTGCTTGCAGCACAACTTGTGCCCCCTCACAGTGGTCATGAAAGCAGGTTGCAAGATCGGGAGAGAGAAAGAGTTCATTGAGATTTTGAAGATGAGTTGGGTGTTGTCATCATAGTTGGAGCATGATAGACTGTCAGATCGATTGAGAGCGGGCAGCGGGCTCAGGTAAATGTTAAAGAAGAGAGGGGATAGAGAGGCAATTTGCGGCATCTCATGAAGGACTTTGGGGGGTGATGATGGGGAGAATGGAGGTAAGTGTCCGATTTGTGGTCTGTTGGAGAAGACGGACACAATCCACTTCAGAGCTAGATCTCTTATACATAGGGTGTGTAGTCTCTTGATGAGGATGGAATAGTCTATGGTATTGAATGCTGCCAAGAGGTCGGGCATGATTAGGGCAGTGTAACTATCTGAGTCGTTGTGTCTTTTTAGATCGTCCCAGATAGAAACTAAGCAAGATTCTGTTCCCTGTAGTGGTCTGAAGCCTGACTGAGCAGTATCTAGGATCTTGGTAGATTCTGAAAAAAGTTGTAGTTGTAAGTATGCGGCTCGGTCAGCTAGTTTGACTATGCTGTGGTTATTCGAGATGGGTTCGTCCTGTTATTGGTCAGGTCAACAATGGAGGCCTTATTAAGGAGGGTTTAAATTCTGTTGGGAAGACGCCGGAAGTAAGTGAAGAGTTGATGATGGATAGTGTAAGATTGCCCAAATAAGTGGAGGACAAGAATTATTTTAGCATAGTGGGGAGAAGGGTCTCCTGTGGAGCCTGCTGGATGGCTGTGTGATATTAGTTTGAGGAATTTTGAGGAGGAGAGTGGTGAGAAGGAGAAGCAAAGAGGAAGGGTAGATGTGATTCTGTTAGAGGGGGCAAGATAATGTGTGAGAGGGGGCAGAGGTGAGATTTTAGACAGACTAGAAGTGTGTCTCTTTTGCTGTGGAAGTGCTCTGAGAGAGAGTCACAAAGGGATTGTGTGTTGCAGGCTAAGTTGGTGGGACATGCATTATTTGTGGGATACATTGACCCACTCAGCAGAATTCCAATCCATAACTAGGCTGCACTTCAGCAGTTAACAGCAAAATGGCTGTTCTGGCTCCTTTGAGCACCACTGCGTGCATCAAAACTGCGGTTTGCAGCTACAAAATAATGGCTGCACTGTCTTGCCAAGTACTGTGTGGGCAAGTTGGAACAGGGAGCACACCAAGAAAGGCCGCCAGTGTGTTTTCTTGTGTGCACTAAAGAGCGAAGTGAAAAGCAGCGCTACTCTGCTGCTTGCTAAGAAGTTCTCATTGAAAGAGGAATATTTGACATTGAAAAGGATGCTGCCCTGATGCTCTTTTCATCTGTTTAACATCACACTGCTTTTATCAGTGAAACCCTGTCATGCCCATCCATACTCAGATTGTACTCCAGCAGAAGAGAGCATTATCCCTGAATGACAGACTGTGTCGGATCAGATCTGGGAAATCAACAGAAGCTTTACTTTCAGCCGCATGGGAAAACGCTTGACTTTTGTGCTACAAAATGTCAAAATAAACCCTTTAAAACAAACCCTAGCTCTCTGAGCGTGGGTCAATTTAAGTGGACATTTGTCTTGAACATACTGCTGTGTGAGAGAAACTGACTAGAGCTGCAAAACAATATTGGGAATTCAGATGGAAGAGAAAAACCGAATTTGAGAGGGACATCCCAGCAGATTTCACCATGTGTTAAAATGTGCTTTTGCAAATAATAAATTAC
This sequence comes from Ambystoma mexicanum, assembly GCF_040938575.1. Classification (NCBI taxonomy): domain Eukaryota; kingdom Metazoa; phylum Chordata; class Amphibia; order Caudata; family Ambystomatidae; genus Ambystoma; species Ambystoma mexicanum. Next base: position 668,443,743 of record NC_090927.1, on the reverse strand, counting down.
CTGTTTTAAAAGTGTCATGTTGAAGAAGGCCCTGTCCCTGCCTAGCAATGTAAAGGGCGTTTTGCTGGGAAACATATATGGGATGTTTTATTTCAAAAGGCTTGCTTCTGATTCAGAACAAAATAAAATAAAATAAAATAATAAAGACATTGGCTGCATTGTGGAACTGGCCAAACAGGTTTTCTGCTTGGGGGGGTGGGGGAGTTGCTAGCAATAGGAGTGGCCTTCCCCCCAAGAGAAGCCACAATAGATCATGGGACACCTACGTGATAATTGTGCCCTTGGAAACTCTGAATAGACCAAGAGAAAGAAATATCATACGCTTGTCAGACTTGTGTCTGTGCTCTAGCTTGAGACAATAAATGCTGGGAAACCTACTTGTGACTTCTGGAACTGACAATAAACATCCACTCAAACTGGGAAACTCCATAGGAACCTTGGGCTGAACTGACATTTGCCCGTAGCCTGAAAAAAAAATGGTCCCAGTTGGAGGACAAAGGCCAGGCCCATTCGGCTCAAAATACTACTTGATGAATACACCTTTAAGACTGTTTATTCTGTAACTGGACAGCGCAGTAATGTAAAAGTTGTACAGTTTAAATGTGATTTTCGTGGCTTCTAAACAAGATATTGTGGCCGTTCATAGCATGTATTGAATGTAAACCACAGGAAAATATGAATCATGGTAAAAGTACACATGGTGGAACATTACCAATTAATAGAAATATGCCCTATGATAATATGCTCAAACACCTAGAAATTGTGGTATTTTGGGTGAAGCGGTCCTCACTAAAATCGCAAAAAACTATTAGAAGGGCGAACCAATGGCGTACAGACCTGGGAGTTAGATTACCATGCTCTGTATAAAATATGTAATCTGCCTATGTAATTTGCAAGCGTGCCACAACTGTACAAATGTGTAATTTATGTTAAGATTTATTTGTGGCAAAAAGGATTGTGGGAAGGCTTTGCACCTCATAAAATGCAACCCCACAAAATGAGTCTCCTCCTTGAGGAGGTGACCAAAATAGGCTGATGTATCGGGTTCTTGGGGGTAGGTTTAGCTTAATTCTGCCCAACAATATACCCGCAGATGTCACCCGCATTATGAAAGGGGTGGGAGCTCACAGGGACAGAACAAGCTCTCCTGAATTTCCAGTGCCTGCATATCCAGACCTTCCAGATCCACCTTTGCAAGATTCCAGACCCTATTGCCAGGCCAAAGCATAGCTCACCCTATCCCAGCAAGGCAAAAGCATAGCTGACCCTATCCCAGCAAGGCCATTAATCCAGAAACCCCACTAAAATCCCAATAACAAGGAGGAAAAGCTGTGGTACCCTTTTGGGAGCATCCTGTGACAAGGCCGGCTTTTTGCCCACTACCGGCATGCCCACTGTACCCTTGCCATCCAGTGACCATTCTTATCCAGCTGTCTTTTGCCAGGAGGGTCCGCCATATGGTGACCAGAGCTTTGAGTCCAGAACCCGGTTGGCTGTCCCAAATCCCAAAGTGCGAATTGTGAGTATTTCCTCATCCTATAACAACACATAGCCTACCCCATCTTGACCCTTTGTCTTTGTCCTATTTTCTAAGTAATCCTATCCAGACCCTGATAACTCTTCTAAAACTGTTCTAATTCTCTGTGTATCTTGTCCTTGATTTCATAGTGTTAGCTCCATCCTGCCATTCATTTCTACCTTGCTTAGATCCTAAGACTTTAGTCATATTTGGAATAATTTGAATGAATTCCCACATAGAGTTGAACGCAGGGTGAAAGGTTAAGTTGCAAATTAACCTTGGAACGTACCGTCTCTTTCTTTAACAATGTAGCCTTGATAATCTAGTTTAAGTAAAACTTGTCCTTTTTTTTTCCAAACTGATTTTCTCTTTTAACTGCTTTATTTTACCAAAACCAAATTTCTTTCCCCTTGAAAATCTCATCCAAGTATTCAACTATAATCACTCTTTCACTTCTATATTGTCCATGTGATGTGCATCTATCACCCAGCCTAAAAACTGCATTCTGATTCTGTGTATTTCACCCATTTAAAAAGAAAACATTTCGACATTTAAAACTGCCAAATGTGTAAATTGCAACTTTTCAACATGTGAATTTGGCTGCACCGTGTTTTCATTTCAAGTTGCTTTTTGAACTGTATGCCCATTGCTGATACTTTACCTTACAGTTGCTAGTGATATAACACCCATGATACTGTGATAAAACATATGTACATCATTATTTAATCACACATATAATTAATTATTTGTCAAATTCCGAGTGTCATTTTATGCCATTTCAAAGGGTTGTTTGCCTCTTAGGGAATGTCGGATTTTGATTCTGTTTGCTGCCTCATATCCCAGACTCCCTGCTGCTTCTTCCTATCCACTCAGAATTCGATTGATTGAGGTTTGAGGGAACATTGCAGGGGGAAACCTTAACTCGGGTGCTATCTATCCTAATTGAAAAAGTGCTCATATTCATTGGTGCTTTGGATATGTTCTTGTAGAAGGTTCCCCAAGTGTATTTCAGTGGTGTTCATTGTAATTATCACCCCATTGGTGATTGCTGCCCAATATATAACTTTCTTTGAATTTAAAATAAATAAATATTGTTTTCCCACCAACCGGCCTGGTTCATGGTCCATTGTGACCCGGTGTATTTGTAAATGGGAGTGTGAGACGGGTTGGGCGCCAGCTCAATTTGAATTCGTTGACAATAAAGAAGAAGTATTCTAATTGAGTGCTACATCTTAGGCTAAGGGCAAGAGTCTTGGTCCGGTGTGACACCCGATTGGAATCCATTACAGCTTGGGGGCTCGTGCCAAGGAATGGGTTTGTCTATGCACCTGTGACAGCTTACCACAGCAGGCTAACCTTCAAGGTAGTGATTCTTTGTGTGGTTGGAACACTGGGTTACGCTGTAGAATCGCTTCCCAAAAACAAAAACCCTAAGTACCAGGCCTGTGCATAAAATTACAGAATACAGAATACCCTTACATAAATATATTAATAAAGAAAGAACACTTTTCAAAATGGCCACAGTAGAGATCAATATGGCTAGGGAGCACCTTCTGTACAAGTTACGTGTCAGAGGGGAATGGGCAGAGCAAGATGAAAAAGTCTGGCTAGAAGAAATTATGCAACAAGTCACAGCCATGGACATGGACACGTGGCAGGACGGTGGCCTATTACATTAAGCTTTGAGCGAGTTGTTCATGACTCCGAAAATCAAAGAGGAGCAGATTAAAATTGTCAGAATCATGGCCTACATGTATCCCCATATGGGAGTGATGCGGGAAAAGCATGAAGAAAATTCAACTCTTGCGCAAAATCAATCTGAACTCGTAATTAAAATCCAGACTGAACTAAAATTAGCAGAACAAAAATTGCAAAAGAGCCAAGATTCCGAGGCAGAATCTGGAAACTATATCAAACAGTTAAAAGAGGACTTGGCTCTACAACAGCAAAATAATGCAGATCAAGAGGCCCAATTAGATGCATTGAAAGAGGAGTGTAAGAAGCTAAATCAACTAATAAAATATAATAGAGTCTGCACAGAGCAGATAGTTAATCTACAAAATCAGATCAAAGAGTTGGAAGAGGAAAATAATAAATTAATTATGAGAGACCTCTACTCTCAATCAGAATTTGAGGAAGAGCGCCAGAGATTAGGCACCATAACACAACAAAGGGATGACCTGGCTGAACAAAGGGGCGCTCTGTATCAGGAGAAAGAGGCCCTATACCAAGAAAAGTGCAGTTTAAAAACTAACCTGGAGAAAAAGGAGGCAGACCTTCAGGTACTGACTGGCATAAAAGAAGAATGTGATAAATTAATGGGACATAGGAGAAACATGGAATTCGAGTTAGAGCCGGCCTGAGAGACTCTAAATATGCAAAAAAAGGAGGTTCATCTCCTGCAACAGAAATTGTCCCAGTGTTCCCAAACTATACAGGCAGCACAGAAATATAATGAGGCCTTCTGTGAGGAGAAAGATGGGGTCCACCAGCAGGTGGCAGCTCAAAAGCGGGTCATAGAGGCGAGTAAAGCCCTGATAGCTGAGCAAAAAGCTCAGACCTTTGCCTATTATCAAGAGGTAGGGCCTGGGAAGAAGAAACTAGCGAAGTTGGAGGAAGAAGGTGCTAGATTTAATCCAAAAAGGAGGGACCCCGAACAGGCAAAGAGGGACAGGGCAACCCCTGATCATAGTATGATGACCTCTGTACTAAGGGACTCAAACCCATTTAATACTTTGAACACTGCTGACTTCATGTCTACTGGTTCACATGAGCCAGAAACCATGAGGCAGGCAGAATGTAGTATGATGATACAAAAATATTAAGACTGATGTCTCTGACAACGAGGTCTCCTATGAGGAGAAAGTCAGGGAATTAGATCTGCAGAAATACTATCTTCAGAGGGACCAGTTGGTTCGATTTGTAGAAAAACAGAATGAAATAAGGCCCAAAAAGAGCATTCTGAAGACCTCTGTCCAATCAGAGCAGTGGGGGCTCCTCTGCCACCCTGGAAGCAGGGAGGAGTCAGAAGACTACCCTCCGGTGCGCCACAGGGGAAAAGAAACTAGGCCCGCCATTCTGCCAGCCCCTCCCAATATCACAGAATCAGGGAGCACCTAAAAGATCATGTGGGGTCCTCAAGTAGTAGCTCCTCTGAGTCTGAGGGTGAGTGGACTCAGGTGGCATGGCCAAAGAAGGCAACTAAACTAAAGAGAGTTATGTAGAAAGACCCCATTAGGCAGATCAAGGTCATTAGGAGTTTCATAACCCCCCACCACAAAAACGCAAAGTATTCTGTCTGGGAACATTTGGAACTCTATGAACAAATGATGGACACTTTTCACCTTAAAGGCAGCCAGAACTGCATAGAGTATGCTAATTGGACGTTCTCTCCGGAGTACTCCAGCGTCTTTGCTGGACTGGAAGACCAAAACCATTCAAGATGGTCCCCTTATAGGGCAGCCATCTTGAAACACTTCTTCGCCCATAGAAACCCCCGAGAGGCTCGCAAAGCAGCCTATAATCTGCAATACGGGGAAGATCAGGCCCCACGAGAATTTGTGCAGGAGCTAAAAATCACCTACTTTCATGCTCTCCCAAAATATATCATGACCCAGCTGGTGAGGGATTTCCATGATACAAGATCTCTGGACTGGATAATAGAGCAGGATACCCGCAAAAACCTGCAGAAAATAAAAACCAGATAAAAAACCCAAAACCAACCAACACCCCTGCTGCCGCTAAGGTGGCAGAGGTGAAGGTTGCCCCCATTTTGGACCTAGAAATGGGGGGGCCTAAACATGTACCTACCCAAAACCAGCAAAATCAGAGGCCAAGAAGGCCTTCTGGCCAATCATCCACAGGGGGCAGTCAGGGAGGTAATACCACTAAAGGACCCTAACTCTCCTGATTATGCAAGTCCCAGATACAAGGGCAACCAACCTATCTTGGCGTATGTATGAACTCCCCCAGCCCAAGGGGAGGGATCCAACCACGTAAGCACCGCCCCAGGAAACTTCCCTCCTAACTTCCTTCAGGAGGGCAGTAATCCCCTGAATCCTGTTAAGTTTCTGTCCCCGGTATCCTCAAAACTCCAACCTGCAGGACAACCCTCCATTCTTTCCCCGGTTTCAGACAACCCAATCTGGGAGAAGGGAAGCCAAGGGGGGAGGGTTACCAAAATCCCCAGTACCCAGGATACTCTGGGAGAAGGGATAGATACCCTGACCGTGAAACCCCTAGGTACGAACAAAGACCCCCTTACCAGCCGGAACGGATGTCCCAACTGGAGTGCTAGGTCCAGAAAATCACATGGGATCTAAGTCGCATGTTGAGGGCTTAGCAGAACCCTCAGATGAGCGTGGTGACTCAGAACCCCGCAAACCCAGGGTCTGGCCCCCCAGAACAATGACGAGGAGAGAACCCCGACAATGCACTGGTTCCCGAGGAGGAGACACAGGAGGAAGGGCGGCAAAGCCCTAGAGAAAGCTTCCTTCCTTACCTGTGAAAAGCCCCTGGACACCCCGGAACTGGAACTCAAATCTCTTGCCCCTGAAAATCTGCAACCTAGGGAACAGAGGGTGGGTAGGAGAAATAAAGACCTCAAAAAGGCCCATTTTGTGGAGGAAATTAGTGTCCTCCAATTTGAAGGAGAAGAATCCTTAGAGGATTCTGGGAAAACAATCTTCTCCTTCAGGGACAGGGGAATTCCTCCCAAAGAGAAATGAGTCCAAGAAGATCTGAATGAAGACTGGGTGGGTGTGGGGACTGATTCAGAGCCGCCCATCCCTGAACCCCAGAATTGGCATTCTAAGAAACAAAATAGTAAATGAGGGATCCTCCCCACAAACTGGTCCTAGTGACTACCTCCAGGTAAAATGGGGCAGCACAGAGCTAGGGGAAAAAGGGGATTCTGAAATCCCATCTATTTCAGGATGTCAAATTATTGTTACAGATCCCCAGACTCTGGCACAGAAAATTGTCCAAAACTCCACCATGTCAGAGTCCAAAATAAAGAAATTGACCACCCAGCTTGCCCAAAATGCCCATTACCTTTGCCCATTTGAGGAGAAGGAGGGGAGATTTTATGCCCCTGTTCAAGTGCAAGGGCAATGTCCAATTTCAGCACTGGTGGACACTGGATCCCAAGCCACTCTTCTGTCAAAAAGGGCCTTTGAGCAGATACATTCAGTAAGGGGGGAGAGACACCAGATCCCTCTCACCCCTCTTCCTGGACAACTCCAGAACTTCGACAGGAATTAAATTCCTGTCGAGGGGACTGCAGATTCGGAAATAAAAATTGGTCAACGCAAGGTGAAACACCTGGTCATAGTCGTGACTCCAAAGGGAATGCCCTATCTACTAGGGAATGACATCCTCTGCAGGTTGTCTCCCCTAATAGACTGGGTGAACAAGGTACTCTGGACTCAGACTAACAGGCTAATAAAATGAAAACAGAGTGTCAACCATGTTAGTTTAAATGCCACATGGTTGAACAAAAATTTTATCATATTGAGTTTCATTTACAGAATAATCAAATACCTGATGTTACCGTAATTGCTGTAGGACAACAAACTGGTGATGGGAACTCCTCTCCATTCCTGAAAATCAACCTTCACCTTCCTTCCAGTTTTAAGTGGAATTCCACACTGGAAGGAAATACTTTGAAATTGTATACTGATTCACATTCTGAAAATCCCAATTCTATAGTCAAAAGTGATGAGAAACCAGCTCAAGGTTTAGCTGACATTCTGAAAATTAGAGAACAGTTGTTCCTCCCTATTCAGTTAAATGAGGGGAAGGAGTCTGTTCTCGCCCAAGTGTGCGTGAACAACGGAAAGAGCTTCATCAGCGAAGCCATGTTCAGGAAGCTCCTAAAAGATCCAGCCATTCCCACATTTAAAATGATTGATAAGTGGGAAATGGGCCTGGAAACTCCCAATTCCAAACATCTCCTGCCTAGCAGGTGTATGATCAAAATTTCTATAGGTAACAAAACCATAGAACATAATTGTTGGGTTGTGCGAGATGTCTCTGCGGCATTCTATTTAGGCAGTGACATTCGCAATCGGTTTGCAATTAATTTGGACCTGATAAATTACAAAGCCTGGCCCTGACTAGGGGGCAATCCCATTGGCTTTGATGATTCAGAAAAGGCATTTCGGTCAGCTCAAATGCTGCCGTATGCGGTTGAAGTTCAAATTGGAGAGGAGTTCACCAACCCAGGATGGACACGATAATTCCCATTTGAATTAAAAATTAAAAGAGGACAGAAACGGCAAAATACTGATGCATATGTACAACTCAATGCCCATCTCCAAAAGCAGGGGTTGGGGTTAAACCCAACACCACTAGTCAATGTAGAACACAACACCATTCCAATATTGATGGATAACAATGACCTCAGGAGTATCATTCTGGGTGCAGGCACCATTATTGGAATGGCGGTTAATGACCAACATTTTTCCATGGATCTAGGAAATGAACTGATAGGACCAATCCCCAATGACTGTTTTGACAATGACGGTGACAATGACATACCACCAGACAGGATCTTCACCCGGCAAGGGGTGGAATTTCCTGGTGTAATCTTCCTGCCCTTACGGGGAGGAGGAGGTGACCTGTGACATCAGGCAGGATGAGGTGATATTCCAGGTCCACAATGACTGCCTCTCCTACCTGAAACCCTCTGTCCAGGTCAATACTCTAACCAGAGATCTCTCCACCCAACTGGAGGAGGCCGCTGAGATAGCAAAACCCGGAGTCTTTCCAGGCTTCAGGCAAATGGTTGAAGAGCAGGTCAACCTAGCTGATGTCTGTAAGACTCCAGAGCAAAAGCAAAATTTGAAACAGGTGTTCTTAGATTTCCAAGATATCTTTGCTTTTGACTGGTACAACTGTGTTCAAACCATGCTACAACAATTCCCACGGACCCTGGAATGACTCCTGTGTTTGTGAAGCAATATTGCTTGCCTCTCGCATCCATGGAGTCCCTGACAGAAATCATCAAAAACCTTGAGTCCTGTGGGATAATTTGTCCAGTCCACAGCACCTTTAATAATCCGGTGCTGGGGATTTTAAAACCAAATGGCCAATGGAGATTCTGTGCAGACCTTAGGGAGCTAAATAAACTGGTCCACATGTCCCGATGGCCTGTCTCCTACATTGACCAGGGGCTGGCCCAGTTCCAGGGATCAAAGGTATACACTGCCATTGACCTGACAAATGGGTACTGGACCGTGCCCATCAGTAGGGAGGACCAATACAAGCTGGCCTTTACCTTTGGGGGGCAGCAGTACACGTGGACCTGGACTCTCTTCAGATACATAAACTCTGGCAACGAATTCAACATCTTCCTACACAAGGCCATGTCCGACTTCGGTGAAAGGGGTAACATGGCCTATGTGGATGATGTCTTGATAAAAAGCTCAACTCTGTAGGAACACATAGCAGAAATCCGTTATGTTCTGACCCAGTTGAGGGTTGCCGGAGCAAAACTGTCCTTCCAAAAGGCACAGTGGTGCAGGACCTGTGTCAACTTCTTCGGACATTAAATAACTCCTGAGGGTCTCTGTCCCCAGGAGAAGAATGTGGAAGTACTCCTAAAACTCAAAGACCCCAAAACTATGCAGGAGCTAAGAAGCCTCCTTGGACTGACTAATTACAGTTAGTCCGTTGTTGAGGATTACGCAGAGATCACAAGACCCCTGATCCATCTGTTGAACGTGGTGTCAAGAGGGAGTGGTGTGCCAAACAAGTCGAGGTAGTAAAACAACTCAAAAAAAGTCTCTCACAAGCGCCTTGCCTAGCTTACCTGTCAAAAACAAGGAATTCTTCTTGGAGACAGGGTTCTCAAATACATGCTTGACAGCAGTATTATATCAAAAGCATGACAAGGTAAATAAAGTCATCTCCTATGAAAGCAAGACTTTATCCTCGGTGGAGGAAAAATTCAACTATTGTGAGAAGACACTCCTGGCAAAGGTGTGGGCATTGAAGAATTACCGCCCGTTCACCCAGGGGGAACACATCATAGTGGAGACTCCACACCAGCCTTTGCAATACCTCCAAAGTGACAGAACCTGGGACCATAAATGTGAGTAATTCCAGAATTACTTCCTGGATTCTGTCAATGCAAGGCTTTCCTGTCCAGGTCAGATATGGCCAAAACAAGAAGAGTCCCCTCGTGCAAGTTCTGGCTGACTTGCATGATTGTGCCAAAGAAAACTGTCTCGAGGACAAAAGTCTTAAAATCCAGGACAACATGGAGGTGTACCTGAATTCCCCACACAAAGTCTATGAAGAAGAAAAGTGCCTGGGAATGCCCACAGTTTATGTGGATCGGTGCTCCTACCATGTAGAAAACAACGGGGAAAAGGAACTTCTGGCGGGTGTTGGGAATGCCTGGGTGAATGATGCCCCAGAACCCTCCGCTGGGTACAAAATTGGTCCCCGTAGTAGTCAGGTGGTGGAGTTGATGGCAGTTCATCAGGCCATCCTCACTGCTGTTCAACACCAACTCCACGAACTGGTCATAATCACTGACTCAGATTTTGTCCGGAACGGGTCCGTGGAGCACCTGGTTAATTGGAAAACCAGAGGCATGCTATGTGCTAATAATAAACCACTTAAACATGGCAAGCTAATACAAAATATTTATGATCCGGTCACCTCTAATGGGATGACCATCTATTGGAAGAAGATCAAGGGTCATTCCAGAATAGAGGGGCCAGACAAAACTGGAAAAGATCTAGCCGATCAGCTGCCAAAAGCAGAGCCATCCAGGGGGATCTCCTCGAGATAGAGTCCCTGTTGGGGGAAATCCAGGCCACTGCTATCACTAGGTCCCAAACAAATGCTCACAATGAACTCTCAACTGCCCAGTGGAGTAAGGAGACCCCAGATGCTGATTTAATCACGGCTCAAAAAGGGGATCCGATTATTGGGAAATGTTATCAACACATTGAGGACCCAGAGAACTTTCCCCTGACGGATATTGATTGCATTGGGAAAGAGGACCTCATGGTGTTGATGAAGTGTCCCAAAATGTTCTGAATCCAAGACGGTTTGTTGGTAAGGAGGACCATCTCTGGCTGTTACCAGTGGGCGGTCCCTACCTCATTCCGAAGCCTGATGCTTAGTCATGCCCATGACGTGGCCACAGCTGGTCATCAGGGGTTTCACACTACTCTAGAAATCTTGCGGGAGGTTGCATACTGGCCACACATGGGGCAGGACATCGACCAACACTTGAAGGGGTGTCTTGTGTGTGCACAATTTCAGCCAACTTCACTCACACACCGAGCTCCCCTCCAGAGGAGGGGGATGACACTGCCTTGGTCAGACTTACAAGTACATTTCACCGGCCCTGTGAATCACTCCTCTAGGGGGAAAAATTACATGTTAACAGTAACATGCTTGCTAACCAAATGGGTGGAATGTCTCCCCGCCCCAAATTGCAATGCAGAAACAGCAGCTGCCCTGATGATCAACCACATCTTCTTGCGTTTTGGCCTACCCCAAAGGATTGAGTCCGAGCGAGGTAGTCACTTCCCCAGCGAATGTGATGTCAAAGACGTGGGAGATACTTGGGGTAAAAAGGAAACTTCACATTGCATACCGGCGATGAGAGGTACAATAAAACCATTGTGAGCATTCTAAAAAAAGTTTATGGGAGATTCTAGACCAAGTTGGGACATCCGATTACCGCTTGTCCTGATGGCCATCAGATCCACACCTTCTTCTGCGACCAAGATGTCTCCATTTGAGCTAATGACTGGGCGAAGGATGGTGTTACATCAGCATCTGTTCTACAGAACACAAGAGCAGACACTGATAAACGCCTCCACAACTCACGAGTATGTTGACAATCTAAGAAAACACCTTCAACATGCTTTTGCGTATGCTCAGCGGAATCTGGAAACATCTGCAGAGGGGATGAAGGCGCAATATGACTTAAAAACAAATAATTAGGAATAACAAGTAGGAGACGGTCTACAACTTACAAAGGAACCAAACCAAGGAGTGATCATTTCTACCAAGCTGGTGCTGTCTTTTTTAAATTATAAAGTTTCACCAGTCGCCTATAGAATCATCATCCCCAAAGGAGAGTTGTCAGAAATGAAATGGGTCCATATTAATCAGCTAAAGAGTTGTCACCCCAGACATGCTTTGCGGCAGATTGAGGAGCCAAGAGAAAGTCAAATAGAGGAGACATCTGGAGAATAAGAACAAGAAAAATAAGAAGCAGAAGGGAACAGGTAGGATTATTTGTATATTTAACCAAGAGTATTTTTCTTTATTGTCAGTATAAAAGGGATCCCCAAAAAAGAATTCTAGTAACCCCAGTAGTTATCTGTGTCTTGTGAGTGATTATTTGTCTTTATCGGCCAAGTACTGTAATGATCGCATTGCATGGGTGTCCCACTGCTGTCAACCTTCTGGGAAGGCAGTCAGTGGGAAAATGTAGTAACCGGTTCTTATTTATTCACTAGATTCGTACTGTTCTGCCCATTCATAGACCAAGGAGGACCTCCCTGGGGACCTGGAAAGGAAAGATCAAAGAAAAATCTGGGGGTGTCGCTCCACACCACAAGGAAAGATCAAAGAAAAATCTATGGGTGTCGCTCCACACCACAAAGAAAGATCTATGGGGAAGCTGTGGGGGTCGCTCCACACTCCAATGAGAGACAAGGGGGGGTTCTGGTGTACCGCTCCCTGATGGAAAAAGGACTACACCTGATGAACCCCACTTTGCCCTACTGATGAACCCGACGTTCCCCTCCTCTCCCCCGACAAGACGTTTCAGAAGAGTCTGGGGGATTTGTGGGATACATTGACCCATTCAGCAGAATTTCCATCCATAACCAGGTTGCACTTCAGCAGTTAACAGCAAAATGGCTGCACTGCCTCCTTTGTGCACCACAGCCGTGCATCAAAACTGCGGTTTACAGCTACAAAATGATGGCTGTGCTGCCTTGCCAAGCACCTTGTGGGCAAGTTGGAACAGGGAGCACACGAGAAAGGCTGCCAGTGTGTTTTCTTGTGTGGACTAAAGAAGCAAAGTGAAAAGCAGTGCTGCTCTGCTGCTTGCTAAGAAGTTCCCATTGAAAAGGAAATATTTTACATTGAAAAGGATGCTGCCCTAACACTACTTTCATCTGTTTAACATCACACTGCTTTTATCAGTGAAACCCTGCCATGTCCATCCATACTCAGATTGTGCTTCAGCAGAATGGAGCATTATCCCTGAATGACAGGCTGTGTCAGACCAGATCTGGGAAATCAATAGAATTTTTACTTTCAGCCGCACGGGAAAACGCTTGACTCTTGTGCTACAAAATGTCAAAATAAACCCTTCAAAACAAACCCTAGCTCTCTGCGCATAGGTCAATTTCAGCGGACCTTTTCCTTGAACATACTGCTCTGTGAGAGAAACTGATTAGGGCTGCAAAACAATATTGGGAATTCAGATGGAAGAGAAAAAACGAATTTGAGAGGGACAACCCAGCAGATTCCACCGCATTTTAAAATGTGCTTTTGCAAATAAGAAAATACCTGTTTTAAAAGTGTCATGTTGAAGAAGGCCCTGTCCTTGCCTAGCAATCTGAAGGTTTTTGTTTTTTTGGGAAACATATATAGGATGTTTTATTTCAACAGGCTTGCTTCTGATTCAGAAAAAAATAAAATAAAATAAAGAAATAAAGACATTGGCTGCATTGTGGAACTGGCCAAACAGGCTTTCTGCTTTGGGGGGGGGAGTTGATAGCAACATCTATTGTGGCTTCTCTTGGGCATTCCGCCAAAGAGAAGCCACAATAGATCCTGGGACACCTACGTGCTAATTGTACCCTTGGAAACTCTGAATAGACCAAGAGAAAGAAATATCACATGCTCGTCAGACTTGTGACTGTGCACCAGCTTGAGACAATAGATTCTGGGACACCTGCATGTGACTTCTGAAAGTGACAATAAATATCCACTCAAACTGGGAAACTCTGTAGGAACCTTGGTCTGAACTGACATTTGCTGGTGGCCTGAAAAAAAGAATGGTCCCAGTTGGAGGACAAAGGCCAGCCCCATTTGGCTCAAAATACTATTTGATGAATAAACTTTTAAGACTGTTAATTCTGTAACTGGACAGCGCAGTAATGTAAAAGTTGTACAGTTTAAATGTGATTTTCGTTGCTTCTAAACAAGATATTGTGGCCGCCCATAGCATGTATGGGACGCAAACCCCAGGAAAATATTAATCATGGTAAAAGTACACATGGTGGAACATTAAAAATTAATAGAAATATGCCCTATGATATTATGCACACACACCTAAAATTGTGGGATTTTGGGTGAAGCGGTCCACATGACAAATCACGAAAAACTATTAGAAGGGCAAAACAATGGCGTACAGACCTGGGAGTTGGATTACCATGCTCTGTGTAAAATATGTAATCTTCCTACGTAATTTGTGAACGTGCCACAACTGTACAAATGTGTAATTTATGTTAAGATTGTTTTGTGGCCACAAGGACTGTGGGAAGACTATGCACCTCATAGAATACAACCCCATTAACTGAGTCTCCTCCTTGAGGAGGTAACCAAAATAGGCTGACCTATCCGGTTCTTGGGGGTAGGTCTAGCTTAGTTCTGACCAACAATATATCCGGTGATGCCACCCGCTTTATAAAAGGGGTGGGAGCTCACAGGGACAGGACACGCTCTCCTGAATTTCCTGCACGTGCATATCCAGACCTTCCAGATCCACCTTTGCAAGATTCCAGACTCTACTGCCAGGCCAAAGCATAGCTGAACCTATCCCAGGAAGGCCAAAGCATAGTGGACCCTATCCCAGCAAGGCCATTGATCCAGAAATCCCACTAAAATCCCAATAACAAGGGAGAAAAGCTGTGGTACCCTTTTGGGAGCATTCTGCGACCAGACCAGCTTTTTGCCCACTACCTGAATGCCTGCTGTACCCTTGCCATCCAGTGACCGGACGTGTTCAGCTGTCTTTTGCCAGGAGAGTCCGCTGTGCAGTGACCAGAACTTTGAGTCCAAAACCCGGTTGGCTGTCTCAAATCCCAAAGTGCGGATTGTGAGTATTTCTCCATCCAATAACAACAGATAGCCTACCCCATCTTGACCCTTTGTCTTTGTCCTATTTTCTAAGTAATCCTATCCAGACCCTGATAAGTTGTCTAAAACTGTTCTAATTCTCTGTGCATCTTGTCCTTGATTTCATAGTGTTAGCTCCATCCTGCCATTCATTTCTACCTTGCTTAGATCCTAAGACTTTAGTCATATTTGAAATAATTTAAATGAATTCCCACATAGAGTTGAACGTGGGGTGATAAGGATAAGTTTCAAATTAACCTTGGAATATGCAGTGTCTTTCTTTAACAATCTAGTCTTGATGATCTGGTTTAAGTAAAACATGTCCTTTTTCTTTCCAAACCGATTTTCTCTTTTAACTGCTTTATTTTACCAAAACTGAATTTCTTTCACCTTGAAAATCTCATCCAAGTATTCAGTTATTGTCACTCGTTCACTTCTATATTGTCCCTGTGATGTGCATCTATCACCCAGCCTAATACCTGCATTCCGATTCTGTGTATTTCACCCATTTAAAAAAAAAACGTTTTGACATTTAAAACTGCCAAATGTGTAAATTGCAACTTTGCACGTGTGAAATTAGCTGCACTGGGTTTTCATTTCAAGTTGCTTTTTGAACTGTATGCCCTTTGCTGATACCTTACCTTACAGTTGCTAGTGATATAACATCCATGATACTGTGATAAAACATATGTACATCATTATTTAATCACACATATAATTAATTATTTGTCAAATTCTGTGTGTCATTTTATGCAATTGCAAAGGGTTTCCTATCCACTCAGAATTCGATTGATTGAGGTTTAAGGGAACATTGCAGGAGGAATCCTTAACTCGGGTGCTATTTATCCTAATTGGAAAAGTGCTCGTATTCATTGGTGCTTTGGATATGTTCTTGTAGAAGGTTACCCAAGTGTATTTCAGTGGTTTTCATTGTAATTATCACCCCATTGGTGATTGCTTCCCAATATAAAACTTGTGTGATATTCTTTGAATTAAAAATAAATAAATATTGTGTTCCCACAAACCGGCCCGGTACTTGGTCCATTATGGCCCGGTACTTGGTCCATTATGACCCGGTGTATTTGTAAAAGGGGGTGTGAGACGGGTTGGGTGCCAGCTCAATTAGAATTCATTGAAAACAAAGAAGAAGTATTCTAATTGAGCGCTACATCTTAGGCTAAGGGCAAGAGTCCTGGTCCGGAGTGACGCCCGATTGGAATCCTTTATAGGGCATTGAATTCAGCGATGAGCTTAAAGAGTTCCCTAGTTGGGTGTGGGGCCTTGGGATTTCTGCACGGAAGTGTTTGAACTGAGAGGCATAGGCAAGTCTGTTGAGTGTGGATTGGTCTGAGCGCCATCTACGCTCCATTATATGGTTAAAGGCTTTTTTGTTTTTTTAGAACTGGTGAAAACCATCTGTGTGAATGGCATTTACTGTATGGGAAAGATCTGAGTGGCGAGAGGGAGTTGAGTGCTTCAGCGAGCCAGTTATCAAATTCAGAGATGGTGTCTGAGCCAGGGAAAGAGAAAGGGTGGTTTGAGAGACAAGTAGTATCTCTGCCAGGTCAGGGATCACTTTGGTTTCTTTACAGATGCAGAACGGGGTATGTGGCCCAGAGGCTACCGTTATGAATCCGATGGTGACATCACTCCCTTCCCAGCTGTGACCTCTCCATGTGGTCAGGGGATGGGACCGCTACCTGATCCTGACCCTGGGGAAGGCTATTTGAGGGAGTATCACATGGGGGTAGGCAAACCTCAGGGAGTGACATTGATACATGGTATCCCCTTTTTCTTTTCGGAATACCCCGTCCATTCCCCCTGCCTTAATGGCATATTGTCATGACTCCCTTCACCCACTCATTAAGGCTACTGAGAATACTTTCCCATATTGTGTATACAAGTCATCAGGAACTGGCTCGACAAAGACATGAAGCACAAGCTGCGCTCTAGTGGTTGCAAGCGCATACTTGATGCCGGGACATTTAAACCCTCAAACCAGCTGACAGGAAAGAGATTCTGGCTGGGAGAATCTTGTCCTCTTGGTATTGACTGAGGGACCACAGTGCTGTTGAGATGTCCTTGGAGCAAACCGGCTCACGGAGGAGGCCAAGTAGAGCAGACTGCAGGAAGCGGTCTGCTGCGAGTACCCCACATGAGGAAGAGAAGTGAAGACTTCCTGCCATACCCAGGTATTGACAAGCAGCCTCCACACTGCTTGAGCCTGGATGTCACCACATGCCCTTCCTGGAAGCTATGGAAGCAGTGGATCATCGGCCCTTAAATGTGCCACCACGTTTCACTGGAACAGACATCTCTGGTCTAGTATTTTTCAAGATCGTGCTGGCTAAATGTATACCTTGGAGGTCATTCTGAGTATGGAGGTAACCATGCCGCTATTAGCGGCATGTGTACCCCCATCCCGGGTACCGGGTCCAGGTTCCTTGAATGAGGAATTACCGAGCCATTCCGACCTTGGAGGGCCCGGTAATTCCTCATTCAAGGAACCCGGACCCGGTACATCCCCATTCCCATTTGAGCCCCCAGAGGGCTCAATGGGAATGGGGAGGATGCTAAAAACGGGCCCGTTAATAAAAGGCCCGTTGTTAGCATCCTGGTCTGCTCACGTGGGACCCCGCTAAGGATGCCTGGTTTTACCAGGCGTCCTTAGCGGGTCCCCGCGAGCAGACTCGTAATGGGGCGGTATGGGGTTGACAGCTCCGGCACCTTTACCGGCGCCGTTAACCCCTTACCGCCAAGGTCGTAATAACCTCCCTTGCATTGCAACCCTCTCATCTTGCTTTTGGGGTAATACACCATTTATTTATTTATTGTTTGCTTGTTAGGCGCTTATACAGGAAATAAATTCTGTTTCAAAGCGCCCACAGGGCAGCAGGGAGGGAACGTGAGATAGCAGTAGAAATACATTTTTAAAAATACAGAGGTGGAAGGGATGGCTGAACCTACTATGCTTTGTGAGTATTCAGAACGTGCAAGTGCAGGAAGGAAGAGGGCAGTGGGGTAGGTACCATGGTGTCACTGCTCAAGTGTGAACCACAGATGAAGTGCAAGGTATGGTAAGTGCTATGCCACCAGGAGCCATGTTGGGTGGAAAGTGCAAATCTCCAGTCTGGAGGGTGTGCCAAGGCAAGTGCTGAAGGAAGACAGATGCTGGGCTGATTGGGTGTGAATGATCAGAGGCCCAGAGGATGCATAAGGGTCCATGATACCAATCACAGCAACTGTGGGATTAGCAGAGGATTGAAGAAGGGAAGGAGGAGGAAAAGAGGAGAGTCTTTAGGTGCTTTCGGAACTTCAGAAGGTGCTGCTCAAGGCGCAGCAGGAGGGGGAGGCTGTTCCAGAGGAGAGATCGAGCTGAGGAAAGCAAGCAGCCTCCTGCTCTCTGTTTAGCAAAACGCTTTACACAGAGAGAGTTGGTGCCAGAGGAGCATAGAGGTCTAGAAGGAGAATATTTGGTAAGAGAGAGTTTCAGATAGTGTGGTCTCCGTCCCCAGACAGCCTTGTGGATGATGCAGAGGGATTTTAATTTGATCCATGCAGCAACCAGGAGCCTTTTATTTGGGTGATCTTTTAGGGCAGGACAGATGCAGTCCCTGGTTTAAGGTCAAGGATAAGTGTTGCTGCTCTATTCTGGATTAGCTGAAGGGGTTGCAGAGTGGATGAATGTAGATTGAGGAGAAGGCTGTTGCAAAAGTCAAGCCTAGAGAGAACCAGGGCTCGGGTAACATTGAGCTTCTGGGGGAAAGTGAGAAATGGGAGAATTCCTTTGAGAAGGAACAGTTGGAAGTGGGACTTCTTGGCAATGTCCTAGGTGTGAGGGAGGATAAAGAGGAGTC
Source organism: Ambystoma mexicanum (assembly GCF_040938575.1). Classification (NCBI taxonomy): domain Eukaryota; kingdom Metazoa; phylum Chordata; class Amphibia; order Caudata; family Ambystomatidae; genus Ambystoma; species Ambystoma mexicanum. Next base: position 668,425,257 of record NC_090927.1, on the reverse strand, counting down.
AAAGATGACTTCAAGGTTTCCGGCATCAGAAGAAGGAGCAGCGGGAGAGCCCAAAATGGGAGGCCAGTGTGAAGGGAAGAAGGAAGGAGCAGGGGTCCCAATCGCAAGGATCTCAGTTTTGCTGGCATTGAGGCAGAGATCATTGGAAGAGCACCAAGCCTGTATGGCAGACAGGCAGTCAGGGATTAAGGAAGGTGCAAATGAGTCAGCAGGAAGTCTGAAAAAGAGTTGAGTGTCAGCTGCATTACACTGGAATTTGGGGCAGAAGGAGGAGATGAGGCATGCAAGCGGAGCAAGGTAGATGTTAAAGAGCCAGGGGGACAGGATAGATCCCTGGGGGACACCACAGGTGGATAAGGGAGCCGCAGAGGAGAAGGTGCCCAGGATGACATGGGAAGAACGGTCAGTTAGGAAAAATTCAGCCATTCCAGTGACCGTTCTGAGATGCCAAGTGTATCATGGAGACTTTGTTTGAGGATAGAATGGTTGACAGTGTCAAAGGCAGAAGAGAGATCAAGTAGAATGAAGCCAGCTGGGGAGTTGGAGTTCAGGGATGCAAGCAGTTCTTCACATGTGTTCAGAAGAGCAGTTTCCATGCCTCTGGATGCTCGGATTCCAGATTGATGATCATCAAGACCACCAACAGGTTCAGTGTGCGAGTTGAGTTAGGGCAGCAGTTTCCCCAGGAAGGGGGTGATTGAAATAGGGCAGTAGTTGGATAGACCGGTAGGGTCTGCTGAAGTCTTTTTTAATAGTGGGTGCACAAGGGAGTGCTTGGGGCAGGAGGGGAAGAGCCAGTGGCAAATGAGTGGTTGCAGAAATCAGTGGGTGTGGGGGCAAGAGAGACAATGTTGTCCCTGAAAGCTCAGACAAGCAGGGGGAACCTGAATGGAAGAATCCGTCAGAGAGCAGACAACTCTGGTAACTTCTTCAGGTGCGACAGGGGTGAAGGAGGAGAGGGAGTGGCCAAGGGAGGAAAGGGGGTGTGGGATGGGTTTGATGGGTGAGTAGCAATGGTGCTCATGATGTCCTGAATTTTGGTGGCAAAGTGTGTGGCTAGTGCATTGCGGAGGGTCTGGGAAGGAAGAGGGGAGGATGAGACTGTGGAAGTGTTGGCTAGCTTCCTGCAGATTTTGAAAGGTCCAGCCATGTTATTGGATACACCTGATACCTGTGCATGAATGTGGCTCCTTTTTTTGGCACGGATGATGAGCCAGTTTGTCAGAGGGTGTACCTGAGGTTTGCCACTTCCATTCCGCTGCTCTGCACTTTTGTTTCACGGCTGCAAGTTCAGAGTCAAACCAGGTGTTACACTGGTGATTGCTGAGTGGAGATTGTTAAAGAGCAGAGTCTGTGGTGAAGTCTGAGGTAAAGGGGCATAGGGATGAAGGTAGAGGCAAAGGCAGCAGCTGACACTTGTTTCATCGGGTGAATGTTCGAAAATGAGGTTGGCAGGGCTTTTGTGGGTGCGGTAGGAGGGCCCGAAGGGACCAAGGTGGGAGGAGAGTAAAGCCTTGTCTGACCCGGAGAGAGGTTGACCAGAGGGAGAGCGTTGCAGAGGTCGGAGTGGATGGTCGCGTCCAGGGTATGTCCAGCCAAAAGGGATGGACCGGATGGGAGGATGGAGAGGGAGAAAGAGGCACAGAGGTCAATGAAAAGAGTGGATGCTGAGTTAGAGCCGTCCAATTGGATGTTGAAGTCAACTAAGAGGAGGAGGTTGGAAGTGGATGAAAGTATGGCAGAGCAAAAATCAGCCCATTCAGAGAGGAACAGGGTGGAAGCACCTGGAGGCCGGTAGATGGTAGCAATGGTCAGAGTGGAGGAGGGCGAGATGACCAACTTGCAGACCAGATTATCAAAGGAAGAATAGAGTTGAGTAGGTACGATGGAAGAAGGAACCCACTCAGGATAGCACAGTGAGGTTGAGGCTTGGAAATGATCTTGAAGCTCACAGGAAGGACGGAGTCAAAAGCAATGACTGAGCTGGCATTGAACTAAGCCTCGGAGAGAGCGAGAAAGTCAAGGTCAGTGTATTCAAGAAGGAGGCAGCGTACAGTGTACAGTGCCAGTCTCCAAGATGGCCGCATTAGAGTGACCTCCTGTTCTACTCTCTAAAATCTTTTTCCTGCGATTGCGACGCAGTTTAAATCATTGCTGTATTTCTTTCTGCCATAGTGCCCACTCCCCGGTCTTCAGTGTCACTGTAGAGGAGGTGAGCAGATCACGCCATTGTTTCCGTGACGAGCAGAGGACAAACGGCAGGAAACGAAGAAGCCGTGGGACTCTAGCCTGTTCAATGTTAGCCCACTTGGGAAGGGAATCGGGAGACATCCACATCAAAAGGAGTGAAATCTGGACTGCCACATAATACTTGTGGAGGTCTGGGACACCAAGGTCCCCCCAATCGGCACCCACCAACCCCATCATCACCAGATAAACCATAACATTTTCCATTGGAGGCGATCAAGAAATCTCTGCAGGATTTCTACTGGTATGGACGTACAAAAATAGAGAAATTGGGGGAGCAGGTTAATCTTGACGGCAGTGATACATCCCATCAAAGAGATTTCCTGAGCCACCCATCTCCAAGTCTGCCTCCAACATTTTAAAAAGAAACGGAAAGTGAAAGTTGGCCCCAAATACTTCCAGTGCTGAAGCAGTGACATGGTCTCCTAAATATTCTATTGATTTTTCCTCCCATCTGATAGGCCTGGAAGATTTCAGGGAGAAAATGTCATCTTTGGACAGACCCACCCCTAATGCCACTGATTTGCTAAAGTTTATTTTGCAGTCAGCCACTTGCCCAAAATATTTCAACTCCTGAAGGGCACGAAGAAGGGAAGCTTGGATGTTGGTCAGTGTGAGTAAAACATCATCGGCATAAAGAGATACTTTATGCTGTGAGTCTTGAATATGGACCCCTTCGATAGAGGAATTATTTCGTATCGGGTGGGGGAGAGGCTCCATAATCAGGGCAAATAATAAAGGGGAGAGAGGCAACCCTGGTGTGTTCCGCATGTGAGGGGGATGTAAGTTCCTATTCACCCGTAGTGAGATGTTGGGCAAAACCTAGTTGTCCATGATAATTGTCCAGAAGATAGGGCCAACATTAAAAGCCTCCAAGGTTAATTTCATAAAAGACCAGTCGGCCTTATCAAATGCTTTAGTGGCCTCCAATGCTAATTTCCAGTGATCAGCAGTTACAGTTTCTATCAAATTTAGAACCCGCTGAATGTTGTCTCCTGTTTGTCCTCCTAAGAACGAATCCTGTTTGGTCCCAGGAGTATTGGCACTAACGGATTGGCCAGGATCTTAGAGTAGATGTTTGAATCAATGTTTCACAGGGAGATTGGCCTATAAGTGACACATTCCTTGGGATCTTTATTAGGTTTCAACAGCAAAATAGTTGTGGAGGACTGCATGGAGGGAGCTGAAGATGCAGTCTCCCTAGAGGAGTTAAAAAGTGCTGTTAGTTGGGCCAAAAGTTGGGCTTTAAAGATTTTATAAAATTCAGCTGAGAAACCATCAGGGCCTGGGGGTCTAGTTTTCAGGGATTTAATAACTGGGTCCACTTTCTCCATCTGAATTGGGGAATCTAAGGCTGTGCTTTCTTCTAAAGAAAGCTGTGGTAAGGCGGCATCCCAAATATATTGCTTTTCCCTCTCCAAGGAATGGGAGGATGCCCACATAGTTTCATTAAATGGGTCTCTGCCAACCAGATTTTTGCCCATTCTCCATATTCTATGGTTCCCTGCTGGTCACGCAAAACAATAATCATGTTACGCCTCTGAATTTGGGCCAGTTTCCTCACCAGGAACTGATTTGCTTTATTATTCTTCGCATTGGATCCTTGCTTAGTCACCAGAAGAGAGTGCTGTTTCTTCCGCATAAAGGGCTTCTAACTTGTTTCTGGCAATTTGTAGGTATCAATGGAGTTTTGATGCCCACCCTTTTTTTAAATATTTGCCCTCAATCACAAGAATTTCTTGCTCCAGCTGGGAATGGGTCTGTCGTTACTGTTCATAGTATGCAGCTTTATGAGCTATTAGCTCCCACCTAAACACCCCCTTCATGGCATCCCATGTAGTTGCTGTGGATGTAAGTTTGGCGGGGCTCTCTTGGAAATAATTCTGTATAGCTTTGGCGGTAGCATCTCTGAGGGCCATATCATTTCAAATTGGATCATATAAACGCCATTGTGGCCTAGAACCTGGGTTAGGGTTGCAAATTCTGACATTTAACTGAACCAGAGCATCATCAGATAATACTCTTGCTCCAATCGATACTCCATCTACAAATGACAAAAGCTGGGAGTACGCTAAGAGCAGGTCTATACGAGAGGAGGATCGATGGACACGGGAGAAGAAAGTGAAGTCCCGTTCCCCCGTATGTAGTACCCTCCAGGTATCGGCCACCCTCAAAGATTTTAAAAATGGAGTATGCCCACCAGAATCTAAACATTTTTCGCTTATGGGTCATGCGTTTTATCTACTGTCAGGTCAGGGACCCCATTAAAATCCCCCCAATAAGCATGTGACTCTCAAGAAAGGGGAAAATGGTAGCTTCCAGGTGCTTGAAGAATTGTTCTTCACCTTTGTTAGGGACATATATGAAAACCAGAGAGTACAATTGTCTAAACAACATCCATTTAATACCAACATACCACCCCTCTGGATCATGTATAGCGTCCAATTCCCTAAATGGAATATCTTTCACCAGCAAAATAGTAGTTCCACTAGTCTTCGATCTGCTGGAAGCCAAGAATTGTCTAGGGAAGTCTCTGTTCTGAAGGTGAGCAAAGTCTGGGGGGAGAAAGTGAGTTTCTCCCACCAAAGGGGAGAAAAACAGGGCATTTCAGCCCTTCAGCCATCAAGTGACATCTCACTCAGGGCCGGTCATAGGCTGCATGCAGCCCATGATGAAAACGATAACTTGCAATGCTTCCATTAACAAGATTAACTGTCCCCCTTTAGCGAGAACCTGCCTCATAGCTGTCTCCGATAAATCAGGTATGTAGAAGAGATCTCCCTTACAGACCGCCTTTCGGGATCTTTGACCGTGTACTACCTCTTGATTTGGAGGCCACATCGCTGCCAGGTTTGTGAGAGTCCAGAAGATCGTCTCTCTTGCCATTTTTCTGCGCAGAGGGATTCCCAATGATTTCCTCAGCTTCTTCCAGCATGCCCATAGTACTGATTGTCCCCTTTAACTTGAACTGCAGAGTTGCAGGGAACAACCATAGGTACTTGATTTTTTGCTCTTGTAGAAATAGTGTCAGGGAACAGAGAGATCTCAGTTTCTGGGTTGTTATAGTAGCCAGGTCTTGAAAGATTTGTAATGCAGCACCCTGATAGGTCAGCTCGACTTGAGTGTGCCCTGCCAACATAATCTACTGTTTAGTAATGAAGAAATGAACCTGAGTGATCACATCAGGTGAAGAGTTCGATGACAGGCCCCTTCGAGAGCGCAATCTGTGTGTACGGTCCAATAGGAACATTGACTTATCCAGATCGGGCAAAAGAGTCTGAAAGAAATCTCCTATGTAATCATTTAGGGCTTGGTCCGAGATAGAATAGGGCTCTCCCCTGATTCGTAGGTTATTCCTGCAAGACCTATTTTCCATAACCTCCCTGTTTGGATTGCAAGGATTCGCTTTTCATTTCTAACGAGTGGATCCTATGTTGAAGGTCAGTCATCATGGATGTAGGATCCAAAACATGATCTTCCGTTTCCCCCAGTCTTTGTTCCACTTCCAAAACTATTTGGTCCAGACAGTCAAGTTTAGTTGAGATTTCCGACATACAATTGTGGAATTCGGCCTTGGTATCCAGGACAAAAGCCTGAATGTGTTCCGCATGTGAGGGGGATGTAAGTTCCTATTCACCCGTAGTGAGATGTTGGGCAAAACCTAGTTGTCCATGATAATTGTCCAGAAGATAGGGCCAACATTAAAAGCCTCCAAGGTTAATTTCATAAAAGACCAGTTGGCCTTATCAAATGCTTTAGTGGCCTCCAATGCTAATTTCCAGTGATCAGCAGTTACAGTTTCTATCAAATTTAGAACCCGCTGAATGTTGTCTCCTGTTTGTCCTCCTAAGAACGAATCCTGTTTGGTCCCAGGAGTATTGGCACTAACGGATTGGCCAGGATCTTAGAGTAGATGTTTGAATCAATGTTTCACAGGGAGATTGGCCTATAAGTGACACATTCCTTGGGATCTTTATTAGGTTTCAACAGCAAAATAGTTGTGGAGGACTGCATGGAGGGAGCTGAAGATGCAGTCTCCCTAGAGGAGTTAAAAAGTGCTGTTAGTTGGGCCAAAAGTTGGGCTTTAAAGATTTTATAAAATTCAGCTGAGAAACCATCAGGGCCTGGGGGTCTAGTTTTCAGGGATTTAATAACTGGGTCCACTTTCTCCATCTGAATTGGGGAATCTAAGGCTGTGCTTTCTTCTAAAGAAAGCTGTGGTAAGGCGGCATCCCAAATATATTGCTTTTCCCTCTCCAAGGAATGGGAGGATGCCCACATAGTTTCATTAAATGGGTCTCTGCCAACCAGATTTTTGCCCATTCTCCATATTCTATGGTTCCCTGCTGGTCACGCAAAACAATAATCATGTTACGCCTCTGAATTTGGGCCAGTTTCCTCACCAGGAACTGATTTGCTTTATTATTCTTCGCATTGGATCCTTGCTTAGTCACCAGAAGAGAGTGCTGTTTCTTCCGCATAAAGGGCTTCTAACTTGTTTCTGGCAATTTGTAGGTATCAATGGAGTTTTGATGCCCACCCTTTTTTTAAATATTTGCCCTCAATCACAAGAATTTCTTGCTCCAGCTGGGAATGGGTCTGTCGTTACTGTTCATAGTATGCAGCTTTATGAGCTATTAGCTCCCACCTAAACACCCCCTTCATGGCATCCCATGTAGTTGCTGTGGATGTAAGTTTGGCGGGGCTCTCTTGGAAATAATTCTGTATAGCTTTGGCGGTAGCATCTCTGAGGGCCATATCATTTCAAATTGGATCATATAAACGCCATTGTGGCCTAGAACCTGGGTTAGGGTTGCAAATTCTGACATTTAACTGAACCAGAGCATCATCAGATAATACTCTTGCTCCAATCGATACTCCATCTACAAATGACAAAAGCTGGGAGTACGCTAAGAGCAGGTCTATACGAGAGGAGGATCGATGGACACGGGAGAAGAAAGTGAAGTCCCGTTCCCCCGTATGTAGTACCCTCCAGGTATCGGCCACCCTCAAAGATTTTAAAAATGGAGTATGCCCACCAGAATCTAAACATTTTTCTCTTATGGGTCATGCGTTTTATCTACTGTCAGGTCAGGGACCCCATTAAAATCCCCCCAATAAGCATGTGACTCTCAAGAAAGGGGAAAATGGTAGCTTCCAGGTGCTTGAAGAATTGTTCTTCACCTTTGTTAGGGACATATATGAAAACCAGAGAGTACAATTGTCTAAACAACATCCATTTAATACCAACATACCACCCCTCTGGATCATGTATAGCGTCCAATTCCCTAAATGGAATATCTTTCACCAGCAAAATAGTAGTTCCACTAGTCTTCGATCTGCTGGAAGCCAAGAATTGTCTAGGGAAGTCTCTGTTCTGAAGGTGAGCAAAGTCTGGGGGGAGAAAGTGAGTTTCTCCCACCAAAGGGGAGAAAAACAGGGCATTTCAGCCCTTCAGCCATCAAGTGACATCTCACTCAGGGCCGGTCATAGGCTGCATGCAGCCCATGATGAAAACGATAACTTGCAATGCTTCCATTAACAAGATTAACTGTCCCCCTTTAGCGAGAACCTGCCTCATAGCTGTCTCCGATAAATCAGGTATGTAGAAGGGATCTCCCTTACAGACCGCCTTTCGGGATCTTTGACCGTGTACTACCTCTTGATTTGGAGGCCACATCGCTGCCAGGTTTGTGAGAGTCCAGAAGATCGTCTCTCTTGCCATTTTTCTGCGCAGAGGGATTCCCAATGATTTCCTCAGCTTCTTCCAGCATGCCCATAGTACTGATTGTCCCCTTTAACTTGAACTGCAGAGTTGCAGGGAACAACCATAGGTACTTGATTTTTTGCTCTTGTAGAAATAGTGTCAGGGAACAGAGAGATCTCAGTTTCTGGGTTGTTATAGTAGCCAGGTCTTGAAAGATTTGTAATGCAGCACCCTGATAGGTCAGCTCGACTTGAGTGTGCCCTGCCAACATAATCTACTGTTTAGTAATGAAGAAATGAACCTGAGTGATCACATCAGGTGAAGAGTTCGATGACAGGCCCCTTCGAGAGCGCAATCTGTGTGTACGGTCCAATAGGAACATTGACTTATCCAGATCGGGCAAAAGAGTCTGAAAGAAATCTCCTATGTAATCATTTAGGGCTTGGTCCGAGATAGAATAGGGCTCTCCCCTGATTCGTAGGTTATTCCTGCAAGACCTATTTTCCATATCCTCCCTGTTTGGATTGCAAGGATTCGCTTTTCATTTCTAACGAGTGGATCCTATGTTGAAGGTCAGTCATCATGGATGTAGGATCCAAAACATGATCTTCCGTTTCCCCCAGTCTTTGTTCCACTTCCAAAACTATTTGGTCCAGACAGTCAAGTTTAGTTGAGATTTCCGACATACAATTGTGGAATTCGGCCTTGGTATCCAGGACAAAAGCCTGAATGTCGTCCTTGGTGGCCAACTGACCTGTAAGGCGGTCTGGAGATTGAGGTAGTGATTTTGCTACTTCTGCTTTTTCCCCCCTGTCTAATGGTAGCAGCATTGTGGAAATATCAGTGTTCTTTTGGGATTTTGATTGTCTTGGCATAATGGTCCGTTGGTTGAGGTCTCTTCTTAACTTAAAGGCAGTGCCGATTGGAATCAGTAAAGAGCGTGATTATATGTTATCGCAGTGGCGAGATCCTGTAGTGCGGGGCAGTAACTCCAACCAGCTATACCGCCCACTTGCCACCCTTTGTGAGCAACTTCTTCACCTAAGCCAGACAATATCTTTCCTGGGCTTCGTATTGTGGTGTCCGCCACTCAACGTGATATTCCCATGTCCATCGGGGATCGCTGTTATCCACTACATGACCTGAGAGCTTGCTGCTCGCTCTCTCTTAACATTCAATGCTGCCGGCCCTCCACCCTGTGTGCAGAACCTGAACATGGCTTTGTTCTGATGTAAGCCACCTCTATCGCTGCTATCCTTCACTGATGTTCCTTTTACGAGCTGCGCTTGCTGTGAGGAGCAGACACTTACTTTCCCTACTTCCGACGAGGTATTTGTTTTTTCTTTCCACCGTGGCTTCCAGTCCGCGCTAAGGAATTAATTCGGGGGATATGTTTCTCTGGCTCCGGGCTCACTTCGGCAGGATGAGCAGGTTGTGATGAGGCAGTTGGGTGGCAGTAAGAATACTTTACTGGTATGGCAGCACCATCTTAAAGTTCATCCATAGTCCTAGGGTCGATGCAATCCTCCGGATGCTGCATGGATCCTGAGCTAAAACGGGCGTCACTGTGCTAGCCATTCCTTCTCCATCACTTGCTAGCCACGATCCGTCCTTTTCCAGTCTTGAATGAAGGAATAGAACCATTAGCCCATGCTTTAAATTTGGGCTTCATGCGGAGGCCATCAGCAACGTGTCCGCATAGCCGGCGTTGCTAGCCACGCCCCCCTTTATGATCATAATTTAAATGGGAAAGAGGAGAGTATGCGTGCATTCTTTACAAAGTTGCAATCCAGTCTTGTTCAAATAGGCATTTATTAACCCGCTCTGGGTTCTCAGACAATTCCCTCAGTGAGCTATTAACTTTCCTTAACACCAAAACACAGTGGTCATGTTTCTCGTTCACCCATGAACTACTCTTCTCCAGGATACTTTTTAAATCGTCAAACAGGGAACCCCCCTGCAGGACTCAATATTTTCCTCAATAGTGACAGAAGCTTCCACTCTACACGTGCTGTCAAGGAAGTTATGCCCAATTCATAACAAATAGCATCGATAGGAACTGCATTAGACATCCTCAGCACCCTGCGCCAGACCAAAGTTTCAGAATATCTAATAATGAGGAGTATATGTCCATCCTATATTTGACTTTAAGGACTAGTTTCCCTTCGTAATATTTAAGGGCAGGTTTCAAAGTGTAGTTACCATATAGACTATCAACCGGCATCAGTTGATTTATTAATGGGAGGAATCGTTCTCTCGCCCAGGCTTTCAGCTTGGTCCGGGCCTGGGGTTGCCTGGGTAATGAAACCCAAATATATCAATGAATCCACTCTCGTTATTACTTCACTCCCGATATACCATTTATGATTGGTCCTGCTCCTATCCTTAGAGCACTGAAGGATCCTATTTTTAGAGGGATTGATATTGTTGGGAAGGGAGCGAACTCATCGCCCAGCCCTCTAGGCACTGTAGGGTGAGGGGAATCCCATTGGAAGAATTATAATAGTCCTGGGGGTGCTCTAAAGGTCCCCACACAATCATAATATTGTACGTAATTCTGACGCTTAGACATAGTGCGCGTATATAAGCAGACACCATTTTGCAGATATTAAGTAGCCATATAGAAGCATAAGGCCTGCACGAGAGTGGCCCACACTGCTACCTTTCACAGAATCCTTCCTTTGTTTTGAAAATTGTTGCCAATATGAGTGTTCTAGAAGGAATGTGTTCCATGGCAGCAGAGTTCTTTGCTGATGCTCCTATTTTTGTAGAAATAAAATGTGTTATCCTTGCAAGAGTTTCTTGGGCCTTTTTCCCTAGCAGATGGTATTTTTTTTCTGGGTTGAGCGTTTAGGGGCGTTTCTTCAATATTAAGAGAATGAGAGTGGGTATATACAAGGAATGAGTTCAAGAGCCTTTGAAGTCCCACCAGTGTAATATCAGAGAAAATTATTCTGCATACAACAGCTAGTACGACCTCCACTGGTCAATTGCAGGGGACACAAATACAGCATGTTTTAAATGTTCGCCGATATCTAACAGGTAGAGATTAAACAGGCAGGGCGTTAAAACATAGCCCTACCTGACACCCCTACCCGTGGGTATACGCAGAGACAATGCTCCTTCACAGGTCAACCGCACTTGAATTTCTATCTGCGGTGAAGGCCAATAAGAAGTCTCAATAGACCCACAGGCACCGCCCACTGAAACAGTTTAGTCCACAAAAGCTGGTGATCCACTGCGTCAAACGCTGCGGTTCAGTCCATAGAGGCTATAAAAACTGTAAACTGTTTTATATTTACCGTCTCCAGCTAAGGTGTTAGACACATTTAACAATTGTCCCGTTGAGACAAGTGCCCACATTCTGACGGAATCCTATTTGCCATTTAGCTAATCTACCGCCCGCTACCGCCCACTCCTCTAGATGGGACAGCAAGATTGATGCAAACACCTTGCTGTCCGCATCCAGGAGGGCTATTGGTTGATGGTTTAAAGGACTCGGTTTCAGGTCCTGTTTAAAGATAGGAATTATGTGTGCCCTAGACCAGGAGGCTGGAAACCGGTCCTGAGTTACCATATTCTTAAACAGAACACTCAGCGCCTCTGCCCAAATAGAGGGTTCAGCCGTAAACAGGTAATTTGATAACCGGTTTAGGCCCGGGGCCTGCGAGGAACTAATCCTCTTAAGGACTTCCAAGATCCTATCATGGTCAAAAGCTGCTAAATCCATTCTGTCCCCTAGTTCAAGTAGAGTAAACATAACAGATTTGCTAGTCTGGGCATAAAGGTCAAAGAAATACAGAAACCAGTCACTTTCCGAGACAGCGTTAATTTGTTTCACAGAATCAGGGGCATCTATCGAGTTCATCAGATGCCAGAAACTGTTCTTATTCCTCAAGCTGGTTAAGAGCACTTCGGCATCTGCCGGATTTCTCCTGTTCCTATTATATCTCAGCCATTTCTGATAAGACTGATGTAGAAGTTTCCTCAGGCCCATAACGGAACCAGGAGAGGGGTCAGGTCTTTGCTTTATAGACCTCAGTGCTTTTCTCAATAGTCTTTTCCTATCCGCCACTTCCTTATTATATGCATGCACATGCTATTTTGATGAGGTTAGCCGACCCCCCACTAACCCCCCCGCCTGACCCTTTCCCTGGTGTTTTGGGATTAGGTCCTTTGAAAGTTCCTCAAAATTAGATGCACTAAAGACTCAAAGTTTAAACTCCATCAGTGTAGCTTCAAGGACTTCCGTCAAAGAGTTATTCAATCGTATGGCCAGGCCCTGATACCAGTGTGCACGAGTACCTGCTGGGTTGGCAACCAAATTCACTGGACCCCCCTCGCTAGAATTTAGCCATCCAAGGTAAATAGGGCGGTCAACCTAGCGTGATCACTAAAAGGTGTAGAAAGAAAAGTTAATAGCTCACACCTTTCAAAGAGCCAGTCAGTGACAAAGATGTAATCTATGGTTGAGTGTGATTGCCCGGTGGACCAAGTGTAGTTATGAGGGGATATCACCCCACACCTCACCATTAGGGGGATGCAGGCCAAGTCCTCCCATACTTCTCAGCCAGTAGTAGCCTCTAGATTTTTTTAATGATGTGGGTCTATCCAACCCAGCACTACCCCCTTGCCCAATATGTGTCACGCAATCTGAATTTAGGTCACCTGCAAAGAGTACTTGACTACATCATATGAACCAGACCAGTCATTGATACAACTCACAAGATGTTCCAAGAATAATGAGAACTCTAATACGTTTTCATGCCAATATATGTTACCAATCAAAAGGTGGATAGACACGTCCCCAATCATTAACACATGAGTTAGGAGAATAGCAGAGAAGTCCCCATCCACCTGAATGGCGTTCGTTTTGTCTATCTGTGTGCTCTGAGGCCTCTGGGCGCATAAGAATGTATAATAAATAAATAATTATCCGAAACATCCTGCAATGTGGTCTGGTGCCATACCTCTCTGAAGCACCAGCCACAAAGAGTGCTGCTGTCTTAATGAGCCAGGCGTACAATACATCCTTCTGGGGGAATTACATCATGTTAGCAGGTGGATTTCAGAGAGTTGATGATATGTTTGAGGTTTTGGAGGATGATAGGGTGAAAGGAGGTGAAAGGAGGTGCCGGTTGTCCTAGAGGATGTTGATGGAATAAAGGCTTTGGGACATGAAGGGGTTGAAAGTCCCACCTTGCTCGAATGGTTTGAGGGCAATTACTGAAGTGTGACTAGTATGAGGTGTGTCCACCTCCTACAGAACTGTGGAGGAAAGGCTCTGTTTCAGCATTGACCAATTCCCCAAGTGTCAAAGAAATGGATGCAAGACAAAGACACCGAGGTGGATGGTGCAACAGGTAAGGGCATAACATGCTTCCAATTCAATGGAACAATTAGAAGTCTTCAAGGGTTCAGGGTTTATGATTGAGGTTTTTGGTCAACCTGTAGGTTTATTTGCTGCCTTCCGCTCCATTTGCCCCATGGGGTTGATGCATTTTAATGTCGATAACACATCATTGTTTGTGAAGGAAAGGATCTTGCTGACATTAAGGAGGCGTTAATCAAAAGGTTGTCTTGGTGGCATTCTTGTAGAGAGGGTGTGAAACTCCTGGTGCAGTAATTTGTTGAGTAGGTGGTCATGTGTCTCAGAAGGATTTCATTGATTTTATTTTTACTGGCTAATATTTGTAGGTTTTGGCAAAAGGGGTCAGTTTTGAAGGTGGGGGTTGGGCCGTCCAGGGTGTCTTGCCACAGTGATGCGTTCAAGCGGGTTGCCTGTGTTGTATGTGGGTACGCTTCTGAATTGGGTGATGTTTTGAGTGTCATGCAATAGGATGACGGTTTTGTTGATATGATCATCATGCATGATGAAGGAGTTCAGTAGGCGATGAGCACTGAGGTGAAATATCCACTGGCTTCAAGGTCTGAATGGGGCACATTGGTGGTGATCCGCACCGATCAGTGTTACATTATTGAGTCTGCGTGGAGGGGAAAACAGTGAATGAAATGGTGATTATATTTATTTATTTATTTTATTTTTTCATGTATAAAGCATGCTAAACCAGTAGGCATCAGGGCGCTATTAGCAAACTCTAAAGCAGCATAAGAACAACGTAATGTAGTCAATTAGAATGTAACAGTTTCATAAAAACAAGAGTTCTACAAGGTTGAATCCTAGTCAAACAGTGGAGTCTTCAGGTGCTTACGGAAGACTCATTATTATTGTTCTGATCTTAAAGACACTGGTAGGCCATTCCATTTCTTGGTAGATAATGCTTGGAAGCTCAATCCCCCTGATCGTTTTAGCCTGAATCTGGGGGTGATGAGGCGATGAGTGTTAAAAATGGGTGGGTCTTGCCGAAGTTGCCTTAGTACGTTTTTGTGATAGTTAACTTGGTGCAGAGTTTGAGAGGCATTTGTGTGTGGTGGCTAGCGTTTTAAAAATAACGCACACACAAACTGTCAGCCAGAGCGCATTTCTTCTCGCGGCTGAGATGTGCTCTCATTTGGGGATATTCAAGGCCGCCAACAGTGCATTGTTCTGAATTACCTGCAGTTTTTTGATGTTTCTCGAGGAGGTGCCTGCAAATAGGACGTTACAATAATCCAGCCTGGAACCAATGCGCGCCCAGGCCAGGGTAGGGTGACTCTGTGGACTGAAAGTGTTTGCAGGCATTGATTAGCTTAGTGGAATACGCCACCGATGAGACCATGGCATTGGTCTGTCCCGTTAGATTGTGCTTAATCAAGCATTGATGTGTTGGAAGTGTCTAGGTACTGTGGTGTGGTGAAGAAGCTGGGTGGCAAACGGTGGTGTGAGGTTTGATGCACAAGGTATGATCTTACTGGATGTTGTTTTGTGGACAGAAGGGGCTTGTGATTAGAAAGGGCTAGTAAGAGAGTACAGAATGCTAAGTGGGGTTGAGGGGCGTGCACGACCAAGAGGGGGAGTCCGTTAGAATTGAAGAGTGGTACAATAAAACTATGCATTTATTGACGGGTTAGGATTGCTCAGTGATCGAGCTAGGTAAATGTATCTTAAGCTCAGGCGTGTCAACTAATGCACCCTTTTACACAAATGTGTGTTGCCACTTAAAGTTCACAATGTTATGGCTGCATATATCCTGAGGTAGGGCGACCTTGAACACAGGTTGCTAAACTGTGATTCTGAGAAATCTTTCCCTGGAAACAATAATGTTCTCATAAACTGTAGCCTCATTCATTCTGCCAAAATGGCGGCGTTTGTTAGTCACATTATAATATTAGCAATCACAGCTCCCCTGGGCACAGCAATGCTGCTTGCCACATTTTCCACAATGGGCTTTTCAGGCTGTTGTAATAGGCAGGATGAGGTCATCACGTGTCAGATGTTTGCGAAGTGTGTAGTCTGGAGTTCGCACTCAGAAATCCTGTCAAGGTTGTTTCAAACAATTCTGTTTTTTCAAGGTAGACACTGTGAGGGTCCTTTGTGCGTGTTTAACAGAAAATCCGTGTGGGGTTTTTGAATCTGGCATTGCACTGTGCACAGGGCTCCCATTGACTCACACATGGGATTGGGGCCGCTGGAGCGATACGTAAAGTTTCACGCACTCCACAGGCACCGCGCTCTCATTCTATGTTAAGAAGCAGCACTTTCTGAATTTGCTCAAGAGAAAAATCACTTTAAGTCAGTGCTTAGCTTGTAAAAAAAATAAGTAAGAGCCAGGGCCCAAATTCTTGATTGAGACTGCCCCCATTGTGAGTGCAGCCTGCTACCACCGTGGGTACCGCGCAGTGTCATCTTTGTCGCCACCTATTATCATTTGCTGGCGCTGCCCCCTTCACCACCAAATAATACCGCTGCCAGCCCCATTCACACCACCGCATGCAGTGCCATCACTATTGATGAAAGGAATGGTGGGCGAATGAATATGAGAGATGGTAGGATTTTGAAGTGTAAATTGGCAAGTTTGGAGGTACTGTAAAGAGGTCGACCGGTTCAAAATAAGGTGCTTTGCGACTCCACCGGCTGATGACAGTGGACCACATGCAGTAAAGTGATTGTGTGTTTCTTTCCACACTGGGCAGTGCAGTGTACCCCAAGGCACTCAGTTGTAAAGGGTCACTCAGTTCTAAAGGCACAACAAAAGGGGTGATGGCTGGAAGGTTTGGAATAAATCTTAACCTCTGGCATCGCTCTGGGCAACCCTACACACCTCCGTTCTTCACCTGTCAAGTCATTACAGAAAGGGGAACGACCATGTGCAAATCAGGCTTGGTCACACCCTCAAAGGCTGGTCATACTTCTCATTTTTAAAATAATGCACAATTCAACACCCTGAGCCTGTTACATACTGCCAAGTTAAAAATATGATACAATGTACAGACTGAAAGGTGATCTTTGAACTACATTATGCGTCCATTAAAAAAGGAGCATTTTGACTCTTCTCTTCCCGACACACACTGAGGTCAATCTAAACTTAGTGTATCGTGCCAGCCTTAACAATATTATCTATTCTCTGATTCATTTGTGTGATTTTAAAAGGCGGTGGGAGGGCCTGGAATGGAAGTTACGTTTGCACTTCTCTTGCCTGCAGCGCCTCTGAAAATAACTAGGTTTTACACTGTCATGACATTTTCATGCTGGCATAAAACCCATCCATCCCTTTGAAATCCACCTGCCTTTTACACCAGCAAAAAGCCGGCAGATTCCATAGGAATCCATTGTAAACACTGCCTGCCATGCATGCCTACATGCCAGACGGAGTAACTCTATTTTCACTGCAAAGTGCAAAAAACCGAAGGTGAACAGGCAATTATGCCAGCATTTTCACGCTTGCTTTGCACTTCACAGTGCAAATGATTGCAATTGCACAGAGGGGACCTGTATGCAGGTAAGTGTAAAAGTAGAGGGTCTGCTCCATGTAATTTGACCATTTTTATTCACAAAATAAGCTTCAATGTGTTAAAGTGACAGATGCCCTGCTTCCCCCTTGCTGCCAAGCCTATTGTGACAACTCCAAAGCCTGCAGTCAGAGCTCAGGTGCGCCCCCTGCCAAGGCCCTCGTGCTTGCCTATGCCCCACATTCATTGATGCTTGACTAGCTTCAACAAACTGTGAGAATGGATGTGGAGGAGGGTGATTGAGTCTCTCGACAAACTTCAGACTAAAGGGAAAATAAGAAATGTTTCCAGCCAGACCCTGAACAGAACGTCTTTAAAGCAATTCAAAGCCTATCAAGTGTGAAAAACCAAGAGAAGAGCGTGGGCTGCACTGCAGTGCAGGTTTGTGATCTTGGACAACAATACCATGTATTCTGAGCAGTTTGTCTTCTGTATGTCAGAATTTCATTGCATATTAACACAGTCTCATTCAAATGTATAATGTAATACAGAATTAGTATTTCTTAGTTTTATTTAACAAAATTGCAAACAATGGTGTACCATATCCATCAATTCACCCTGCTCCGCTTTTGCCTTATTTTTTAAATGGATTCATATTTTAATGTGGACCTCAACTATTATTAGGTATTATCAGACATTAGTGGAACCGACGCTCACACCACACTGCAGGCGGTTTGGGATATTTATTTATGTATTATACATTCTTATAGAGAGCTACAGGCCTCAGAGCACACAGAAAGACAAAACAAACGAACAAAACAAAGGCCGAGATAGCGTCAACCACAGAGAGAGGAAAGGCTAAGTCTGCTGTGACAACATTTGAAACTGTGATCTGACAAATGAACACAGATTTCTATAACAAGTGCTAAGCTATCTTCTGAGCCCTAGCAGACCTGAAGCTTGTCAATACGCATTTGAAATTTGGTTAATGCATGTGATCAATGTATACTATTCCCCCCAAGAAGTTGCGAAGCTACAGATGCTGTGAACGCACGCTGACGTCATGTACAACAGGGAGCACAGAAAGCAGCACAGCATTCAGACCTTCGTTGTCACCAAGAGCCAGGCAGCAGGCTCATAGCTCCTGCAGCGCACTATACAATATGATGAAGCGCTATTTACGTTTTGCAATACATGTGCTCTGGGTAGTCTCCACCTGTGTCAGTGAGGCGCCAAATCCATGTATAAAGCACAGTGGGAAGATAACGGACACGTGTGAGTCATTTTCACACCCAGCAGGGGTGGACTGGCCTATAGAGAACTCTGGAGATTTCCCAGTAGGCCTCTGCACCCTGGGCCTCTTTTGTGTGGTGACCTATTTTATGTCCAACATTTCTCATAGGATAAGGATTGGGCTTGCTGTAATTGAGCTATATGAGGGCACCTGTTAGAATTATTTCCAGGGCTTCTTTTGGTTCCCAGTCCACTCCTGACGCCCAGCATGCTAATGAAAATGTAACTGTCGTGGAAAGAAATGTTGGAGCAACTAACAAGAGCTTAAATACATTACACCACCATATGGATTACTTCAATTTGCCACTGTGGCTAACACACCTCATGAATAAAACTCTGAACAACAAGGCTGTCTGTGCCAGGCTGAGGCAGGCCTGCACGACTGGCCTTACAGGACGTTTCCCTTCCAGCTTGCACTTCTGCAGGATTAGACAAGGGAAGGGTGCTCCTTGGTAGGCAGTGCCCTTCTCCCCTTATCAGTGGTTTGCCAAACATTCTCTGGACAATACACAGCCTAGTTAAGGTATTCACATGGTCCGTTGAAACAGGCCTGAGAGAAGATAGGAGAAATATCCCTTTATAACGCCCCCCAAACCCATGCCCAAGGGCCCAGAAGCTGTAGGATATACACGTACGTTATTTTAAATCCCACACACAGTTGTGTGTATTATTCCTTCCCAGCTTCCCTCTCCTTCCCCCTCAGGGCTGCGAGCTCAGGGCATGACATGCACTGTCCCCCATCACTTCACAGCCACACAAAAGCAGCACTAACGTGCTGCACGGACATCAGCAAAGAAAGTCAGGACCCATTCCCCTCAAACACATAAGAGAAATCTTCAAAGATCTTTGCAGATGACCTCAGTGTGCACTTTGAACGTTTATCCTGGAAGCGAACTCAGCAATGCACTAAAGCCATGACTGTGTATAGTTTCTCCCTCCCTCCCTCC
This sequence comes from Ambystoma mexicanum, assembly GCF_040938575.1. Taxonomy (NCBI): domain Eukaryota; kingdom Metazoa; phylum Chordata; class Amphibia; order Caudata; family Ambystomatidae; genus Ambystoma; species Ambystoma mexicanum. Next base: position 668,406,234 of record NC_090927.1, on the reverse strand, counting down.
CTCTCCCTCTCTATCTCTCTCTCTCTTTCTCTCTCTCTCTCTCTCTCTCTCTCTCTCTCTCCCCACACAGCCAGATGCATGGACAGACAGCAGAGCAGGCATCCTTAGTTAAAACAGGTGGTATCTGGCTGCAGTAGAAAGGAGGGAAAGGAAAATCATACTCACTAATACTATAAAACATCATGCAACTGGTGCATTTTCATCAACTACGAGATGTGTATAAACAGATTTTACACACAACACTACACATAGGACTACTCACCTCTCATCAGTCTCTCGAGACGAGGCTTGGTACTAGTAGTATCCAGCAATAGTGGCAGCAGGCCAGGTAAAATGAGGGAAGCAAAGTCTGAAGGAGACGCCTGGGCCCTGTGGTTCCCTGCTTGGCTCCACGTGGGTGACCAGTCACACCGAGGAGTAGGAAGGAAGGTGGGAAAAGTGTGAACATCAATGTGATTGGCTGACTGACGTTTATTCTCAACTTTTCTGTATGCTGTTAGTTTGTAAGAGGCAGGGCAACAGGCCGGCAGGGTGGAGAGCCATCAATCAATGTTGTTTCTTTCTTGTCAACTTCCTATTTTTCTGGCCTAGTGCATGTGCCCAAAGTGAAACTACTGAAACTACTGGTTGTCACATGCCAGCGAGTAGGGGAGCACTGAGTGGAGACTATATACATCAATCATAACAATAGTTTTTTTCTCCTCAATCTGCCAGAGAAACACGATCTTCTTCCTCTGCCCACCGCACCCGTGTCACATTGTAACAAACCAGTACAATTTAATACCATTTTCCTGAATGTCCTGGGCTGTGCTGCAATTAAATTCAGCATGCCCAGGCAGGTAAATGGGTGGGGATCTGCTCAAGGTGGGGGGAAGGAGGGAGCTCATGCAGTATGGAGGCTCAGTCATCTGCTTGGTGCATTTTCAATGCTCTGCTAACTGTATATCTGTCATCACAGGATTTACTTGATGGCTCAAACTGGCCAGAAAAGTTCCACTGGTCAGCCCTGCCTCCAAATTAAGTGCTGGTGTTGAATACCGGCAAACACTGGCACACATTAATCACTGCGGGATGCTGCTAATTTGCTAACCCGCGCATGAGCACCGGCGCATGGCGTCAGGCCCGGTCTGTTTCATTATTTAAGGAAGTACTGGCTCCCCTTTCAATGTTTGCATGTGTAGCTTTTTAGTTCAATCATTTATAACAGTTAAAAATAGCATGTTTTTTTTTTTGGAATCAACAGTGTCTTTTAGAACCGTCAGCGTATCTTATCTTGTAATTTATTTTTACTCGCTGCTTAGATTCAAACTTTGTATTATTGTTAAATTGCATCCTGCTCCAGTGCTAGACTGTAGCAGGTGTCTAGGGGAACTGCAATACTCAGCTGTATTGTAGTTCCTGGGACACTACTAATTTGCTCACGTCAAGCCCGGTCTGTTCTGGTCCATTCTGCGTCTGAATGAGCCGATGCTCTCGCTTGTGGGACAGGCAGGTAAGGAGTTGCCACGGATAGAAAGAGCACTATGAATGCACTTAGCTCACCATCTGTTCGTCCTGTATCCGATTTTCAGGACCTCGTGCAGAGGGTGAAGAATAAATGAGCGGAAATTGGTACCCGATATTTACAGGAGGCTAATCCACTAGGGGCTGCACTCAAACGAGTTTCCAAATCAATAAATAAGGACGCCATAGTAACAGTAGACACATACTTGGGGGACAGGAGACCACTATCATGGTGACCCTCCCCTGTGCTTGTTAGCAGGGTGGAGGAGAACTGTGATTTGGCTCAGTTGGAATCATGATATGATATGATATGATAGGTTATTTATAACACACTTAATACCCAGAGGTTTCTAAGAGTGGACCCGGGGATCGAACCTGTGTTGCTCCGTGTCGTCTTGCTTCCAAGGTGAGCACGTTACCACTGAGCTATCCTAGATCAGAAGGCAAAGGTGGAGTAGTCGCCATTATCTTTACGACAACGCTAGCTATTTGGGAAGTCGACATGTCTTGTATTAACAGATTTGAGTCGCTTCATTTTAAAGTTAGGATGAACCCTGAAACTACTACATACATGATACTGATTTATAGACCCCTCCCCCCAATGTTATGAAGGACTTCCCTCAACAATTGAGTAGCTTATTGCTCCCAATCCTCAAACGTAATACCAGAGTACTGATATTGGAGATATGAACCCGTGGCTGGGCTGCAAAAAAGATCTAGCAGCCCAAAGCCTAGAAAAATCCCATAGAAACTTAGGTTTTCTACAACTTGTTAAAGAACCCACACCTATCAAGGGGAATACTCTGGACTGGATTGCCTCACATAATGAACTCACAAGTGACCTACTTGTGGGCCCGTGTCCCTGGTCAGATAATTTCTTCATTCACATGAATGTTCTATCTGAGGTACAGATAATAACTATTAAGCCGATGAAGCAGATCAAATCCACTAGAAATAATAAGAAACTTGCGCCAGAAGCCCTGAAGAAATGGCTTCTGCCACTAGCCTCAAAGGCCAAGACTTTATAAAATTCAGGTGAAATGAGCAAAGAAATTCAGGGGACTCTACAAAGGGCAGTCAATGTCCTTGCGTCCATGATAAATAGATTGGTCCCTTTTCGAAAATATAATAGCTGGTTTACACCAGAGTTACAAAATCTTAAGTCAAGGAAAAATGCATGTTTTCTCCATTGGAGACAATCCAAAGCGAAGAGGAACAGGGAAGATTGTAAGGAAGCCTCCAAAGCTTTTAAAAAGGCCATCATAGAAGCTAAGAGAAATATGCTTGATCATAGGATTCAGGAAGCGCAGTATGAGTCCAAAGAGTTGTTCAAAATTCTAAAGGACCTAGAAACTCCATGTCCACAGTTGAATGAAGGGCCAATAAAAAACGCTGAAGGGTGCTCATCTAACCAAGAGACTATGTTGAATAAATTGGATAAGAACAAACAAAATATTGGAGGTAAAGAGGACTGAGGTAGATTATGTTAAACCACAGATCATGACAACGCCTGTCAGAACAGGAGAATCTGTTTTAACTTCCGTCCAGTCACACAGACAGAATTGTCTGAAATTATTGATAAACTGAAGCCGACTAATTGCAAGGGGAATTTATGACCAGCAGAGACATTTAAAGCATGCTCCCATATTATGATTGAAGTTCTCACTAAATTTGTTACTACCTCTTTTTTAGAAAGTCATGTACCTGATCATTTGAAAACGGCTTGGATTACTCCTTTGTTGAAAAAGGCTGGTCTGTGCCCTTTTGAAGCATTAAACTATAGGCCTATTACCATTACTCCTTTTTTACTTAAGATTTTATATTGTGTCACCTATATTTAGATTGTAGAAAACTTTAACAACCATAAGGTTTTACATGAGAGACAATCTGGCTTTAGACAATGTCATGGAATGGAGACGGCATTGCTGGACCTTAATTCCAATGTATTGTGTGGCATGGATGAGGGCAGGACGGCCATCTTGATGCTATTGGACCTGTTGGCTGCCTTTGACCTGGTGGATTATAATCAGAGATGTTTTTATGGGAGGGCAAAAGGGGCACTTGCCCAGGGCCCCTACCTTGGAGGGGGCCCCAAAGGCTGCTTGATCTAAAGAAGTAATATTCCTTTGTTAGGCAGACTTAAATAGCACTCATCAGGATATTTTATGTCATGGTGCTGAGGCTCTAAACTTATTGCCTGTCTGTTTTGGCAAGTACATTCTGCCTCAATCAATTTACCATGATCACACAGAATTCCTGAGTGATAAACTACGCCTACAACAGCCGACAAGAACACTGAGATCAAGCACCGACATCCGCCTGGAACCAAAACCCTATAACAGAAGAAAACTCAGAGGATCCTCTTTCTCTCACCAGGCACCGAAAACCTGGAATGACCTACCAAACAATATACGTAACACAACAAACCACCTAGTATTCAGGAAACTCCTCAAATCCTGGCTCTTCACAGCATAACTACAACAACGGCGCACAAGAATGCCCACTCCACTAAACAACAATGAATGAAGATACCGACCTTGGTCGCCACCAAAAAATGGACATGCACAGAACCCAAAGAACAGACCCCACCACAAACCATAAGACATTATGAGAAATAGCCACAAAAGGAGGACACTAAACACTGATCACATACTCAGACCAAGACGAAAGCCCTTAAACGACTCATCCACAGCCTCCCGGCCTGTACCATATCGAAACTCCCAGCAGACACATTCAGATAGAAAGTATTGTAAGAGGATACTACAACACCTGCTCCAACATCCAAGGAGAAGAATAGACACCCAACCCCACATTACTTACTCCATCAGAATTAGAACACCGACAGAGCACGTTAGAATAGAACAGCGAGTGCGTCGCACCATCCTAAACCCCAACCCCACAATACTTACTCCATCAGAATCAGAACACTTACAGAGCACGTTAGAATAGAACAGCGAGCGCGTCGCACCAAAACCTAAACCATATAACCCACTAACCAAAAAAGCGAAACATTTCTGCAGACTTATCTCACTCAGAAATCTCATACAACCATCTCTCGCACAACAACCTGCACGCACTTCACAGCACCGCAACAACACATAAGCCTCACCAACAACACACGAGGACTGACATCGATCCGGTAACCGCACCAAAGCTCAGCAACCGGTGTATACCGAGTTGAAGCTGCCAACAGAACACCACTACTCTCACTATCCTACTCCCTCTTCACCTTACCAACCCATCCCATCTTCTCTGTTGCAGATCCGCCAGAGCGCCTGGGGACCAACTCCATTGGTGACGGTGCGCAGTACAAATACCTTTAACATTTAACATTTAACATGTAATGTTTTCTGTGTTCACCGTTGTATATATAGTTTGTTTGTTCGCCCCTTGCGGCACAACTCCTGTAACATTCTTTCCTTCATGCGGGAATTATGTTGATCATGGGCAATAGCGACATTTGAAATGCATATTTGTAAATTGAGTGTCACAATGGTTCAGAAGTTAGCTCAGTGTGTTAAGCACCAATTGCAGAGATATGTGTTCCTATGCAGGATGCGAAAAGCACATTGCTGTAAGGCTGGTGGAGCCTTTCCTATGGCTGAAGTTTCTAAACCTGCCTGGGTATGTACTTGGTCTTGCAGCACAACAGGTGCTATTATCAGCAATGTACCTGCACCAGATAGGGGTTTCTATAAAAACAAACATGTCATCCTTATGGTGAAGGTCTAGAAATTGGTTTGCTCAGATGGGGTGTTGTAAAACCTAGGCAATCACCTCCAACGTTGAGCATAAACTGTTAGTCCAAGAGATGAATAAGTATCCAAATTGGGAACCAAAGCATTCCTGCTTGTATCCTGACTTTCCCAGCAGACAATACAGTGATCCTGGTCAAATCATCTAATATCTTGTACATTACTGCACTGTCTTCTGTGAAGTTTGCCTCCTCGCATGCTGGTGGCATTGATTAGCCCATTACTTGATCTTTCTTCTTATGGAGGCCATTTGAGTGGAAGGGGTGGTAGACAGAAGGGAGCGGACCAGATGGTGCAGGACTCAGGCAAGCATATTGTAAAGTCTGCTCGTTTGACGCAAAAGAACGCTTTGCTTTTTTGTAAAAGTCAAAGGTTTTTCTGCATGTTTATAAATGACAATTTTGCAAGCCAGTGTTTTGGAACTATGTAAAGCTTTACAATACAAAAGATCAACCCGGATTAAATCACACTGATTGGTATGCTGGTACTTGCATACTTCTCTTGATGATGGAGAGAATGAGGCTAGAATCATTCTGTGTTACACCCTTCTATAACATTTTGTTTTTAAGAATTGTAATGTTTGGTAATGTGATTGGTGTACTTTCCAAGTCCATTTTTATAAAATTCGATTATTTCAGTTCATGGTAAGAACTGGTAGTGAAAGTTTTCAAATGCAGAAATTGCAGAGTTGGCACAAATACCAGATTCACCCCTTAACCAGTGTGTGTAATACTGGGCATCTAATTTAATCTTGTATTGCCGAGCCTCTTGAAATTGTCAGTCCCTGAACCTTTCAAAATTGTCAGCCCTTGAGAGAGATTTCCTTCTCATGGTATGATCTTCAAAACAGCCTCATTCATGGTTTCACTGGCTATGGTGTTGCTTCCACTGTAATAGCGAGCATTGATATATTGCACACCACATGCACTTTATTCTGTTGATCTCTAATGGCAACACTATTTGAAAACCATGTCCCACTTATAATCTCAGTCTGTCTGAATACTGACACCTTCCTGGTAGCTTCTGATCTGCATCCACTACCCATGCTATGGTATGTGTAGCTTTCTCCTTCCTACCAATTGGTCTCATCTATCCATGCTTGAGCACGTTTGCATTCTGTGAGGCAACAAATGTGAGTTCTCTGTCTATTCTGGGTTACATGTACCTTTTACATACAGTCCTGCATTAATACTACAGGCTGCATACCTTCCTGGATTCTATTGATAAAAAGTCTCCTGGATCTATGCTAGAACAGAAGTAACATCTTCGGAGACTGATAACGTTGGCCTTCAAAGGGTACTTGTTTATCATTCTGATTAGAGCAAAAATGAAGGGGGTAACGGGACTTAAAGGGAGTAAACATCCTTATTTCTAATGCTCTGAGACAGCATATCAAGCTATGGGTTGTGATTGCGGCTGGGGGGAGGGGGCGGGGCAGAAATTCTTGATCACTTAATTCCTTTGGTTTGGTGGAGGGGGCCCCAAAGATGTCTGTGCCCAGGGCCCCAAAAGTGCTTAAGATGGCCCTGACTATAATGTGTTAATTTCCAGGTTGAAGGAGGTGGCAACATTCTCTGAAGCCGCCACAGCATGGATACAATCCATCCTGGGAAATAGAATGCTCAGGGTGTGCAGTGACTCGGTGGAAGCACCACCAAGCTTCATGTATTTTGGAGTTCCACAGGGCACATGCCTATCGTCGTCCCTGTATAATGTTTTCACTGTTCCACTTTTCAAGTTGTTTGATAAAAAAGGCATTGATTTCACCAACTATGCTGATGACACTCAATGTGTCATCCCATTATCAGGTAATTATGAGCAGGACACCTTAAGATTGAATGAGGTTTATGATATCATTCAAGCATGAATGGTGGAGAATGGTTGTGCTTTAAACAAGGAAAAAACTGAACTCATGGTAGTCGGGACAGCAAATAAAATCAAAAGGTTAGGGGACAATTATAAGATGTTTAGGGTGGCCGGGTGTGTTTTGGAAACCAAAACAAAAGTTAAAACCCTGGGAATATTCCTGGACCAACATCTTAGCATGAAGGCGCAAGTGAATAGCTTGGTGTCATCATCAGCATAATATATAAAATTGCTTACCCAAATCCGGCCATTCATTTCAAAACCAAATTGTGAGATAATTGCAAGAGCTATTGTCGGGTCTAAGATAGACTATTGTAGCAGTCTTCTTGTGGGCATTAACAAGTCAGAGTATGCTAGACTCCAGGTCATGCAGAACAGTGCAGTTAGAGTGATTGTGGGGCTCAGGCGTAGTGATCATGTGACCGAAACAAGAAGAAACTTACATTGGTTACCCATTGAAGAAAGGATTAAGTTCTGTCTTTTATTTATGGTGCACAAAAGGGCACCACAGGGCACCATAACATGTCTCGGGAGGATAGCTCAGGGGCAACGCGCTGACCTTGGAAGCAAGATGACACAGAACAACACAGGTTCGATCCCCGGGTCTGTGCTTAGAAACCTCTGAGTATTAAGCACGTTATGAATAACCAATTACAATTGCAAAAACCTCATGCGTACTGGGCCCTCATATTTGAGTGAGGCCTTGTCTGTAAAGACTAACACGAGAATACTCAGATCCAATAATATACAACAGTTAAAAGACCCAAGATGTTTGCTTACTCAAGTGAAAAAAGGTGCCTTCTATGCAGCAGTTCTTACGGTCTGGAATGCCCTCCCTGAAGAGCTTAGAAAGATCAGCCTGATTCAAAACTTCCAGAAGAAATTTAAGACTTTCCTCTTCAAGTAACTGAAGAATTATTTTTAGTGTTTTTTTTATAGTATCCCCTCCAGTTATCCTTCCATGTCCTATGTTTGTATGTGTTGCTTGCGCCCATATGCCTCTGGGTACTGAGGTGCATGTTACACATTTCTAAAGTAAAGTAAAGTAGTTACGCCTTTGACTTTAGCCCCTGTATTGAATTTAGATATATTTTGAACTTTGACAATTTTTCTGACCCTAACTGTATTCTGCTTCCTATTTCAAATCCAGCTGTGCTTTTGACTTCAGCCACTGTGTATTGAATCTAGATGTACTTCAAACCCTGACACTGTTTTACATCTAGATATATTCTGATCCCTTCGACTGTCTCAAATCTAGCTGCGCCTTTGGCTAAATGACTCTATTGAATATAGGTGAATCTTGAACCCTACTACTATTTTCAATCTAGCTGCGCTTTTAACTTTAGCCACTGTTTTAAATCTAGCTGTATTCTGATCCCTGCCACTATTTTGAATCTAGCTGCACCTTTGACTTTAGCCACTGTATTGAATCTAGCAGTACTTTGAATCCCGTCACTATCTCTGATCCCGTTGCACTGTCTTGAATCTAGCGGTACTTTGAATCCTACGTTGGTCTGAAATTTAGCTGCACTTTTGGCTTAGCCACTGTTTGAATCTAGCAGTATATGAATCCTGTGCACAATATTGTTTTGCCACTGGTACTTTTAATGAACTACACAAATTTCTTTATTCACGGTGATTGTTATTTTTTCTCATGAATATTACTTTTTGTCACTTGTATCTTTTATGAATCACTACACTTTTTTTATTCACCATGATTATTATTATTTCTGATAAATATTAATTGTGTTGTCACTTTTGTGTTTGTTTATGCATTTCTAATTTTTCAGAATTTAATGAGTAGGCTTGTGTCATGGAAGGGGTGACTTGTGTGGGTGTGGAAATGGAACATGGCACAAGATTAATGATTATAGAATGACTGCTTCATCACAACTGAGAAAAAGGAAAAACATCCTGAGTCTGTGCATATATGTAAAATGTAAAGTAATGGACAGTAGGCACACACTTCCATGAAAATGGAAAAATTAAAGTCTAGTTGTGAGTGCAGAGAATGCAATTCCTTCAGAGGATGTTAGGAACGCTGGTGAAATGGAGGCAAAAACAAAGGGCAGATATTCCACACCATTTCTTTACTTTTACTTTTACTTTAAGAAATGTATATAGCGCAAACCATGGACCCATGGGCATCAGGGCATGGACATAACACAAAAGCAGCAACAAGAGGGGAAAAATAGTCAGGATCTATAGAACCAGCGCAGGACTGCACCAGCCAATGCAAAGAACATCTGGCCGCTGAGATATGGTCCTGGCGGGATAGTCCAACGACCACCCTGACAGCTCCATTTTGAACAACGTGAAGTCTGTTAGAGTCCACTTTACTAAGACCAACCAAAAGACTACAACAATAATCAATATTTGTGCCGATGATTTCTCTAGCAATAGTCTCTGCACTATCCTGAGATATGAAAGGTCTGAGGTGAGCCAATAACTTAACATAATAGACTGCCGCCGAGACAAGACTTCCAACATGCACCTTCATGTTTAACAGCTGATCAAGATGCACACCTTGGATTTTTACTTTCTTCTGAGGAGTTATTTTAAGAGCTCCGTTTTGTCTCTGATCAAGGCAAGGTTTTGCAAACCATCCAACTTGCCACCAAGGTATAAACTCTACTAAGTTCCTCTTCCTCCAGTGAGTGAGAGCCAACAAGGGGGATGACACACTGAGTGTCGTCTACATAGTTGGAAAACATTACCCGCTCCTGCTCCTAAAGTGCAAAGAATGGAGCCATAAAGATATTGTACAGGCAGGGAGAAACACGTGCTTTCTGCAGTACTCCAAAGTCAACAGCGACCGGTGAGGCCTCCGCCTCCTCAGTGAAGACTCAACTTTCTCTCTTGTCAAGGAATGAGCGGATCCTTTGAACCACAGCTGGAGAGAAATTGGCTACCTCTACAATTCTAGCAACCAGAATGGTGTGGTCAACCAAATCAAGTGCAGCTGACAGATCTATTGAGATTAATAAGGATGATAAACCCGTGCCAGTGCGTTCCAGGAGTCTCGACTTGAGCTCAAGAAGTGAGGTCTTCGTCCCAAAACCTTGTCGAAATCCAGATTGGTGACGATTGAGGATAGGAAACTTGTTCAGATGTTGAGCGATCTAATTATAGGCAATGAGATCCAGGATTTTTAACAGGAAGGGTGTGTTTGTTATAGTCCTATAGTTGAGCGTAACCTCCTTGGTCAAACTGTTTTTTTTTTAAATGGGGGTCACCCAGGCTTTTTTTATGTCCACTGGGACAAAACTCCTGAAGAGAAGTATTAACGAATTTACAGATGGCTTCCAATAACAAAGGGGGACAAGATTTGATTATCAAGGAGGCGCACAGATCTCCTTTACATCTGGTGGCCTTCAACTGTTCTACCACACCCGCCAAGTCTTGCATCGTAATGGGGGAACATTTTAATTGGGGGCTAGAAGGACATCTAATAAGAGATTCTTTCACACTGCTACTAGTGGCAAGGGAAGGAACATCTTTTTTTGGATAATCTCGGACCTAATGCCATTTAACCTTTTTGCATAGTGTCTTGTATTTCATGGTACTAGTCAGCATCCTTGATTAGTGGGGGCGCCAGTGGTTGGGGGGGGGGGTGTTCTCTTGTTCTTTTAAAATTTTAAAAAGGTCTTTGACAACTGACTTGACATTCTGGATTCTCAATTGTGGAAGTTTTTCTTTTTTGCTTCCGCAATCGCCACTTTATAAGACTTAGAAGCTGCTTTATAAGCTGCCAGTGACTCAAAACAAGGGTTAACTTTCCAGGCATAGAACAGCTTGAAGGTTAAGGATTTTGATTTTTGTAGCTCTGGTGAGAACCAGTGTTTACTGCTTTCCTTCAATATTTTTCCTCTGTTTCAATGGTGTGAGCACATTAGTTATAAGGTCGAAATTAGCTACAATAGAGTGAGACGTTGTAGCCTCTGTCTTGATGTCCACAAAGTTAATAGCTGGATCAAGTAAAGGTTCAATTTTATCACACGTAAGTAGCTTCAGATTGCTAGCCGATGTGACCTGTAGTCTTCTATTCTTCAATTTCAAGGGAAAATCAGCCATGATTGTGAAAAGTATGGTCTGACCAAGGGCAAGAGATGACCTGAAAATCCTGGCTGTTAACATTGGACATTGAAACCCAGTCGAGGGTATGACCCAGATTGTGGTGGGGCATGGATTTTTTGCTCAAGTCCCAGGTCAGTAAGGACCTGTTCCAATTCTGCCACCAGATCATCTTTAACATGACCCAACCAGTAATTAAAGATTCCCAATAAAACAAAGTGAGAATTAGGCTTGAGGGTGGCTAACAAATAATTACAAAGTACCAAAATGAAGTTTTCGTTTGAATATACAGGCCTATTAAATTAAAAGTAAGTTGACTGTAGATTCTTAAAACCCAACTTGACGTTCAGGGACTCAATGCCATCCATTGTTTGGCCATGTACTTCCCGGGTGCTCATGTCAGCTTTAAAAATCAGGGCTACCCCACCCCCTCTACCCAGGGGTGGACTGGCCTATAGGGAACTCTGGAGATTTCCCGGTGGGCCTCTGCACCCTGGGCCTCTTTTGTGTGGTATTTCCAAATTTTCACATAGGAAAAGCATTGCAGAAAATGTGTCATATGGGGCCACTTTGGACATTATTTTCAGGGCCTCTTTTGGTCCACAGTCATTATTTCCAGGGCCTCTGTTAGTTGCCAGTCCACCCCTGCCTCTACCTTAAATTCTGTCTTGTCGAAGCATAACATACCCCTCAGGTATGGCAAGGTTGAGGGACGGGCCTGCTGCACTGGAACCCCAAGTTTCAGTCAATGCGCAAATGTCAGCATTATTCTGTTCTATATATGCGCAGAAGCACACAAGATAATTTATGAACTGGGGTAATCTGGCGTTAGACAATCTCTTGCACTGCCATTCCTCCCTCAGACCTTTGAGTATCAAGGGCAGCATTACAGGTGAGGGATGAGAAGACATCAATTGGAGCCCGACTTACCACTCCCATGTTTACCGGCGAGGGAGAAGCGGGGGAGATGGCACACCGGTCATACGGTTAGAAGCATTCTCCAGAACCATATGTCGGGCAAGTGTTTCGCAAGCAGGCAAACAACACAGTTAGGATCTAGGCTAATAACGTCGGACATACAGTAGTCTCTTCAGCGAGCCTGACAATTGGGGCATTAAAAATATTCCTAGCAGCCATGATTGCAGCTAGGACTTCTATACTCCCCATGAACGGAAACCAAACGAACAGAGAGACTGGCCCAACACGTCCCGAAAACGGATCGGCACAGACCAGCGCGTCTCTTTCGCGCCATCGCATGGGTTTGAAGAGAAGTATGCGCTAAAACTACAAAGACTTGTGGGTAATGTAGTTTTAGTGCAGTACCTGCGTGCAGAGTCGCGGCAAGGGCTCTATTTCAAATCGCACAATACTGTGAGTGAAACAGGATTACATTGCAACGATTTAAAGCAGCAAATATCAATATAATCAAGTAAGTATTAAAATGGAGCTCCAATATAACATCAGACAATTGAAATGTAGAATAGTAAAAGAGGACTGCTTTCAGGCGTTGATGCTGATGACAGTGACTCACTCTGGATCCCTGCCGGCTCTGTTAAAAGAAAGATGCAAGAAACACTGACACAGCATAGTGAGGATTATAACAGTGCTTCTACTATCCCTGTGAGTGGAAGTGTAACTGATGAGCAACAGAATCACAGCACAAAGCAAACAGAATCTGTGCTATCTATAAGTGTCGTTTTTGCCCAAGAATTCAAATTAAGCCAGTTTAGGGCAAGTACGACTGGAAAAGCAATGGCAGCAACGTTCAGTGCTCTGACAGTCCTATTGGCTGAGGTTCTTCTGGGTTGCGCAATATAGACTCTGCCAGCACCACCATGAAAACATGAATGCTCTCTCTCTGACTTGTTTTTATCTGTGTGGTTTTATATAAGGTGAGCATAGCATTGTAAATGTCGTTAGGGGCAGCATGTGAAGTAACCAATGGTGAGGTTCTAATGTGTGGCATGGAATGTTCCAGATTCGGTGGTGGAATGTGATGGAGCTGAGACAGCACTGAGGTCTTGATTTCCTTCCTGAACTGCAAAAGCGCTGTAGTCACTGGGAGGGTGTTCCAGTAGGCAGGGCCCTAGCAAGACAAGGAGAGTTTCCTGTGCTGTCCTTGCCCACCCATTCTGTCTTGAGCCTAGTGATGGGTTGTCTCCTGGCAGAGAGTGACCTACACGAGCTACTGAATTTTGCAGCACTCTAGGCAGGTGTGAGAGGAATGATTGCCTTATAGGAAATGCAGGCAGTGTTAAAGAGTAATCCGTCCTGGATAGGAAGCCAGAGAAACTCCGAAAGGATGGGAGAAGTGTGATTGAATTCCTTGTTTTGTGTTATTAGTCATGCAGCAGTGTGGTGTGCGGCTCTAAGTTGGTCCAGGTGCATTGCTGGAACACCAGTGAGAAGGGTGTTTCCCATGTACATGTGGGAGATGTACAGGGCATTAACTGTGGCTCTGAATTCCTTGGGCCTAATGAATCGTTTAATTTTTCAGAGGAGATTTACTTTTTACCAGGCGATTTTGTTGATATGTTGTTGGAAGGGGAGAGTGATGTCTGTAGTGAACCCGAGTGATATGGCTTTGGGGGCTAGGTGAGGTGTGAATCTGTCAAGGTGTGCGTCTTTTAGTCACCTTTGAATGCTATCCTTATTGGACGGGTGGCTGATTATTGAGCTTCAGGTATGTTCTTGTCATCCAGACTGGGCTGAAGGTCCTGCAATTCCTAAGACGTAAGAAGTCCTGAATACCATTGACCTTTAGGTATAATTGGGTATCATCTGCTAATTGGCAGATTTTAGGGTCATTGAGATGTGATCCAAATGTCTTCATGTATAGACTACATTTAACTGGAGATAGTACAGAGACTTGTGGGCTTCCACAGGTGATGGGGTGGTTTCTGACCTGACGTAGCCCATCAGGACTGCTTACTGACTGTCAAAGAGGAAAGATGAAATCCATTTGAGAACTGTGCCTGAGAAGCCCTTTCTGTTTGTGAGTAGGCTGGTCAGTGTGAGGTATTTGACCATATCGACCACAGCATAAGGGTTGCAGCAGAGAATGTGAAAAAGCCCACATCAAGGGCCTAGAATTTCTCATTACAATCTGTGTGCCGGGCACACATTATGGTACTGGGGTGAGTGTGGAGTCACTAGCAAAACAATCATTAAGAAGTGGGTCCTCATCAGGGAAAGAGCAAACGTGGGCTGGCTGCTGTAGCTTGTTATGAAAGGGCAGTGTTTATGGTCAGGGAAGAAGGTGATGATGGCAAAGGAGCTGTCAGAACAACCCAAGATAAGGATGACATCCAGCCCATGCCCCCAAAGCCTCATCCAGGTGGCACAGCAATGTCTCCCCTGTTTATTTGTGATCACCATTTATTGAGCCTGACAGCCCTACTGGCAAGTCTGACAGCACACTTCCACAGTGCAGTGCTGCTGAACAATCCATCCATGAGACTGCTTTCAGAAAGTGCAGCAGAAGCATTCTATGATGTGTTTTTGCAATGAGAAGCTGACCAAAATGTTGGCAGTTGAACTCGTGCTATATTCTATGATGGACACAGAAGGATTCTGGGAAATTGTCGAAGCCATTTTATCCAAAATATCCTGTATCCACCCACACATTATTTTCAACAGTTTCAGTGTCTGATTGTCACAGAACACTTTTAGCAAACCATCAGAAATGCATTAATGGAGTCTACCATGCACACGATTCACGTGACAACGGACATGTGGACCAGTTGCCAGGCAACAAACCATATGAGCATCATGGCACTTTGGACTTATTTTTAACAACTGCACACTGTCCAGGTAAAACACCACTATCTCCTCGATTGTCAAACCGCAAACAGCTCAACAGCAAGCAACTCTTTTAATGTTTGATACAGAGAAGGCAAACACAGCAGTAAACTTGACAGTACTCAAAGCAAAGGTTTTGGGGTGGCTTAAACTGAAAGGATTGACTGTTGGTTTTGTTGTCGGTGGCAATGGTAGCAAGATTGTGCCTGCAATGCATACAATGGTGGATGGAAACTACTAATGTGTAGCCAGTTTTGGTCACTGCTTGAACCACATGGTACAGTTATTCCTGAAAAAAGACACAGTGTTTACCAATGTAATGGCCACATGCCACAACATTTCTGTTAAATCTGGAACGGTGCTGAAATGAATGCCACTGCGAATAGGATTCCACTGCTCGGCCTCATAGAGAAGGGTTACCCACAATGGAATTCAACTGTGAAAATGCTTTGATGCCTCTTAGAAAACACTGCAAAGCTTTCAATGAGTATGTGAAGCAGGGTCATTCATGTCTTTGGTGGGGGTTTATTTTCTAGGTAAATCAGATTGACCAACGTGGTGGACTGCTCCTGCTACCTTTTCTAATCCACTGGACTTGCTTGTCTTTATCAGACAGGGTTGGGGAGAAGGATGCATATACCGTGTCCTCCTCCGTTTCTGGCTCCATCTGACAAATGCTTTACCGCCAGCATGGATTTTCATGCTGGTGGTAATGTTATGGATTCCTATTGGATATATCCACACTTATCACCTGATAAAAGCAGGCAGATCCCACAGGAATCCATTGAACATGCATCCTACAATTGTTCGTTGTAGAGCCATTTATATGCGCCCACCAACTTAATAAAGGAGATTTTGCCTATGTTTTACTCTTAACTTTTCCACTATGTGAAGGAAAAGTTAAAAATTGCCTAGAGGGAACCTTTTGCACTTAAGTGCCAACAGAAGTGCCCCCTACCATGCCATTTACATTTAATAGTTGAGCATTATCACTTTGCCTCGTAGGCAACGGGGCCTGGTGAAGCAGCTCTCCCAGATTCCAGCACCATTTCAATATTCTTCACAAGTGGTCAGCAATGGAGGCGCAGCTATCAGTGATGTTATCTGTCTGATTAGTGTGTCCAAGGACCAAATCAAAACCATGATGAAGGAAACTGTGCAACATGTGGATTTTAAAGTCCTTCTTCTGGTCAACATCATACACCAATGTTTAGAAACAAAAGCCAAGATCAACATCCACATACTTGGCTCTGAGGATATCACATGTGCTACAATTTTAAAACCATGCTACAGATGGCGATAGCTTTTTTCAGAGGCTGAGATAGTAAAATGTAAGACATGGATCCTGGACTGAATTGCGCGACATGAGTGGGTGAGGCCTCACTTACAACTTACTAGGAAAGGAACTGAAGAAATACCCTCTCATTGCACCTCCAAACAGAACAATCCCAGTGGTACCACCACCTCCACCACTGCCACCACACTCGCAGAAGAGTGGAAAACACTAGCCTCTCCTATGTCTCCTTTATTTTGTTATAGGTGTTCAGACAGCAGCAAAAGTACAAGCCATTCTGCTTCTCCTATTGTATCTATCCATGTTCTGTCGGAAGCAGAGAAGCCTATCTGGAAAGGGTTAGCCAAAGTTAGATTCAAGACTCATCCAACAGAACATTTGCCCACATCAAGAAGGACAGCAGAGGAAATGCTTAATGAGCTGTTGATCATACATGACCATTTGCGACTTTATTGGCATAGCAAAAGTGAGCAGTGTCCAACATGCACCAGACTGGCAATCAAATATCAACCGTGCCCTGCACCAATCTCAACTCTGAACATGTTTTTAGTGCAGCGTGGCCCATTATTAGTGACAGAAAGACAAGCCGGTCAGCAAAAATGATGGAATCCTGATGATGCTGAAAGTGAACCAGCATGTCCTATCCCGTACATGCACTATTCCCGAAGATGATGAATTGGAGAAAGCACATCTGAGAGACTTTCAACATGTTTCTGCTGCTGCTGTCTCAGATCACGATGATGCAGAGTATGGAACCATTATTCACTAGCATTGTTTGAGTCTTCTGCAGCACTCTGCATTGGAGACACCAAGATATGGCAAACAATGTGGGAATTGCTACATTGATTTAACAAAAATCTGTGACTTATTTCTTCCCCCCAAATCATTGTTTTTATGTATGCAACCAATTCCTTTTTAGGAAATGCTTAACCAGTACATGGGAATGCAAAGCTTAGCCCGGACTGCACACATCACACAGCATAACAACAACAGAAGTCAACTGCCTGAATTTGAGTGTATGTCTCCATTCAACAGGAAGCTTTCCTACCATGATTTATATATTTGTGTATTTATATACAGGAAGAACAATGGTCTTTTGATCACAAAAGAATGTACAATAGATAAGAAATCTTATATGTTCCGGACAGCGGCGAGCCTCTTACAATGGGGTGAGTTTGAGGGACATTCTGACCATGTTGCGGAGGGGAGTAAATGCAACAGTCACCAGGCATAATACAGAATTAGACATCCATATATTAAGGACAGTGAACATTGGACATTTTTAAGTGCAGGTAGGCGGTACGGCCAGCTGTGCTCGGGATGTTACAATGATGGGTGAAGTGCTATAGTGGAGGCAAAGGAAGTGAGGGACAGATGCAGGTTAGAGGCGAAGGAAAAATTATAGCGAGCAGGCAGATGAGAGGTATGTTAAGAGGGTAACTCGGAGGCAAGGAGGTAGGCTTTTAGTTGGGTTTTGAATGTGGACTGTTTCTCGGATGTCCGGGGAAAGAGAATTCCATGCAAGTGGAGCATGAAGAGAGAAGGATCAGCAGCGAGAGAAAGCAGAGGGAGGGCGAGGAGCCACAAGGGAGTTGAGCGGGCACAGTGGATATTATAAGAAGAGCAGAGATTACAAGAAGGCTTGTAGAGTTGGATAGGGGAGGATAGATACAGTGGTGCCTTACCGTGGATATATTTGTGGAGAAGGCATTTAAATCTGGTCCTGTGGAGTCACATATACTTTGAACAGAAATGTTATATGGGATCTTTTGACAGTATATTTCAATGAAATATATTTTTTTAGATCTAAACTGCACTTTATCCCAAGGTAAGTATTTCAGATAATCTTACCTTATCTTGGTGGCAGTGTGTGGAAATGTAAATGGAATGTAAATACTGCTGTCCCAAACGGTTGGGGAGTGTCCGCACGCGGTCCAGAAGAGGTGAGGCGAGCCAAGTGGGAGGGGAGCCAGCAGCCGAGCCATGCCTGCAGACGTGGACCTAAAGTAAGTGTGGTCCGCACTATGAGCAACAACCTATTGTCTGGGTGAGGAGAGGATTTGTGCGTAGGGTGGAGGGTGGTATCACATTATCATAATGTTCAGAACCAAGGTAGTGACTTGCATGTGTATTATAAGTAAAGGGAGCGGAGCAGAGGTAGTCCCTTCTTGTGCAGATTAGCATCTTGGGGACGGGACAGTGGGTCCCCAGGAAACAGAAAGGTTGTCACGCCAACAGGTCTGGACAGTGAACACATGTGTGGAGGGAGAATATGGCTTTCCTATAGATCGACGTTGTAGTTTGATGAATAGATGTGGTTTTCCTATTAATTGAGTGTTTTAGCTCAGTCGATGGACTGTCTTCCTATTAATTGGGTGATTTAGCTCGATCAATAGATGTCGAATTCCTGTATAGGTTCATCTTAAGATTGCGGAAGATAGGTGACTGGTTAAGTTTCCGGCATAGGAAGCGTATCACACGTCAGGCAATGCGACGGGTGCAGTACACCTATAAAAGGAGAAGAGGTGGTTGATGATGGAGGTGGGAAGATAGCTGTGGGGATGTTTGGATGTAAAATTAAAAAGGCGGGGGTATGTGTATGATACGTGTATGAAATGTTAGCATGAAGATTTAGCTTGTTGACGTCACCCATAGGCCATTACATAGGACAGTGTGTGATTAGCAGGTGCAGAACTCGCGACTCGGCACTCAAATTACAAAATAGGCAGACTGCGACAGCTCCGACGTGTAGTAGAAGGGCGTGCCGAGCAGCAGCAGCCCAGTAAAGGCGTGGCGGTACCAGGATATGGCGCACTGGTGTATGGTCGCAGGGGGGCCAGACACATTGAAGGGGCTTGCAGGGAGGCAGCAATGTTCATGACAGTGGTTTGTACTACATAAAATATACGGCCGCAGGGGGCCATAGACTTTGGGGGAGCGTGCCAGTTAGTGACAGCTCCTTAAGAAGCAGTATGAGAGTAGGACTCGCGAAACGTGTGGCTGTTAAACGCAACACACAGCACTAATTGAACATTGAACTGCATAATGAAAACATTTTCCACCCTTGTTCTGACAACAGAGTATCGAAACCCTCAATTTGAGGTAAGGTAAAACACACGAGTGAAAGACAATGATGTATCACGGGGGCGGGGGAGAAGCATCATATGGGGTGACCGGGATGGTATTGACCCCAATACAAAATCTTTTGCAATACATTGTTTAATTATCAAGATAAAATAGTAAAGTACACTGTAGAATGGACTACGGGTAAGGGAAAGCATCAATACCATGGCCGCCTAATGGCAGTTTCTCAAGGGATACTTTACAGTCACTACTCACATACATACACAACACATACAAGGGAAAGAAATTAGCAAGCCGCCTGGAAATATTTGAACTGTGGAGAATGTTCCAGGGACATTACCATGGAATGATGAATTTACAGGAGGCAAAAAAGGAGGGAGGGGATGCATGTGCCCCACCTCCTGCACCTCCCAGCATCGCCTTGGACGATGCGGATGAGTAGGAGGAACAGGGATTATACCCGATTAGGGAATTAAAAGAAGCTACGAACCCAGAGAATGAACTGTCCCCGAAGGCTACTCAAACCCCATATACAAACCACCCCCTTACGCCCCAAAGGCACATGCCACACGGACAGAGGTAGGTAACCCAGACATCGAAGAGCAAAGGCTGAGGCAGGCAAAGAGTGAGTTTGCAGGGGTAGGGCCAGATGAGTGGATAACAGTGCAAGTGCTATTGAAGTTACAAGGGACCACCACGGGAGAACCAGAAGGGGCAACAGAAGCAATAAAGGAATTAGAATTGGGCAAAGGATGTAAGGGCAGGCAGACACATCACACAGGAAAAGAACAATTACGGGAGGAGGAGGAGGCAAAACTGGAAGCGAGCATAGCAGAGCTGAAGGAGAAAAGGAACGCGCTGGTGAACCAGTTGCAACAGAAGGAACGGGGACGGGAGGAGCAGCTAGCATTAGAAAGGCGAGAAAAAGTGGAAAACGAAAGGAGGGAATGGGAGGTGATAGAGAGGATAACAACAAGAGATTCAAGTAAGGTATGTATGGAAGCAAAGGAGCATAGAACATTAGAGAAATAAAGGGTTGAGGCTGAATGAGAAATGGCATTTTGGAGATGGAAGATATTGTTGGACAGCACTCGGAAATATGATGAAAGCAGGCTGAAGGAGTTAAGGTTAGCAATGACAGAGAAAGTGTGAAGTAAGAGAGAAGAGGACGAGGAAACGCTATGGAGGATACACAAAGAAGTAATGGAAGAAATAGATAGGACCCGGGGAAGAAGAAGGGGATGAGCATCAGCCTACACGAACACCAATGGGACCCACAGGGAGTAGCGTGGGAATCACTTGAGTGCCTCAGGCAGGGTCGGTACAGCAGAGCGCAAAAGGAAAAGAAGAAATGGAGGTGGCAAACTTTACAAACATCGATCTTGAAAGTGCAACAGTACGATACCCAATACCATGCAAACTAACGTTCTCAGATGGATTTTGCAGTGAGGAAGACGAAGATAGCAATGATATAGGTAAGGAAGGGCTAAGCAAATTCTACATTACACAAACAGGCACAGGTATGTCATGGGAGTGTAGGATACAAGATGAAAAGAACGGGGGATGACACACTGACACAATTACAGAGGACACAACATCAACAGTGGCACCACAAATACCCTACATGAATAGGCTTCGAGATCTCCCAGGGCGCAGAAGAGATAGGATAGCAATTACTCACGACAGGGGGCACTTGTGTCAATGGGGCGGGCACACAGGGCCCCCGGAAGCACTGCACAGAACACACACCAGAAATATCTCAGACATTGGAGCATCACGCACAATACCCAACATAGATGTCATAGACCTCGAAGTAGACGTCGAAGATGAGAGAGACCCAATACAGATATGACAGTATAGACGAACACCTGTGGAAAGGGCTGAATATTCACAGATGCCACTACTAGGAAGACGGGGGAGCAGGCCGCAATATATACCATGGAAACATGCAGACAGAGAGAACGTTAAGAATAGGTTACCATCACTGAGTGGAGGGGCAGGGAAATGGATATATGAAATGGAAAAACAGACAGCCGAACACAGACGGGCAGTGGGGGACGTGAAGGGGCTATTAGTGTCCATACTGGGGGACGCAGCAGATGACATTTGGAAGAGGGCGGGATTCCCAGGAGTAACATCACTAAACACTACACATGACAGATCCTCATTCAGAACTGCAGGCACACTGTGTGGCACACTGTGTGGCAGGCCCTACGAATACAATACCCCGACACATCAGCCATATGGGCAATTTTGTCACGCAAGATGCGTGACGACGAAGATTCAGTCAGCTACATCCAAGAAATTCAAGAGCTTTGGCGCCTTGAAACTCGGGAGCCGTTGGAAAAAACACTAGCTATCTTCTATCACATCTTGATCCAAGGGTTGCCTGAATCCGTGCAAAGACAACTCGAGAAATTAGTGAGAATGGAGGCCAAAGCATGGTCAGAGATACAATTAACAATAGTACACCATTGTAGATTATGGCAGGAAAAGATGAAACAGAAGGCAGAGAATAGAAAGGCGGATGAGGCAAAATTTGTACGAAAGAAATTGTCAAAATACGCCCTAGAAGGAGCACTAATAACAGGCCCTGCACCGCCAACTCAAACAGCTGTGCCCCAACCCAAACTACTACCGCAACCACAGATACAACAACAACTACTGCAACCACAGATACAACAATTACCACAACCACAACAGCAACTGCCACATCAGTTGCCACAATACAACATAGCACCGCAGTACCAACCACAGATGGGAGGGGGATATATGGGTGTGGGTGGGTACCAACAGAACTTTAGAGGAGGAGGGGGAAACAGGAGGCAGGGATTTGGGCCACCAGCACACTACCCAAGAGGAGGGTCCCGGGGTTACCCTCAACAGGGATGGCATGGCCAAGGAGAGGGGGAGGAGGATTCCCATGGCAAGCACAAGAACCACCCCAATGATGGACATGTGGATTAATAGGTCACATCTCCCGCACGTGCAGGTACAGAGCAGCACAACAAGGGTGGGGCGAGCAAGGGCCACAAAGCAACCAGGGGGTTAGAATGGGTATTATCAACAGGCAGGACCACCACCCATGGTGCAACAGCAAGGCATGCCCCTGCAACAACCACAATATCAACAAGTACAAGGGACACTGCTACCCCAACAACAACAACAACAACAGCAACAACAACAACATATCCAGACAGTACAACAGTTGACACAATTACAGGATGACATACAACAGCCAATGGACACAATGGCTGTAGTACCGGTAACACATATGGGAGGGGTGACTATACTGGGACACAACCCTTATACCGGCAACGGACAATCACTATACCCACAATAGGAAAGCCCACAGACTACGTTATTGTGTCCCATCCTATCAGTAACACCTAACCCTGTGGAGGAACCATGCATAAAGGTGGCGATAGGTGACAAGATGTTTTCCTTTTTGGTTGATACGGGGGCCACAAGGTCATGCGTACGGGAAGGGAACTACACGTTGTCAGGCGATGCCATGAACACTCAAGGAATTTCTGGGGCTCGAGAAGTGGTTCCATTCACTAATAACATCTCCCTGTCTATTGGGGATCATGACCTGTCACTACCCTTACTATATTCTAAACATGCACCCGTAAATATTTTGGGACGTGACATAATGAACAGACTGAACATGACCATCTCCTTCACAGAAAAGGGCCTAGTGTGCTCCACATCAGGCATACACATGCTCACAGCAAGACAGATACTCCAGGCATATTGTGGCAAGAGTGTGCAGAGAGGGGAGCCAGTAGACTCGGAAGTTTTTCAATATGGGACGGACATGGCAATGGCATGGCTACCAGGTATAGCAGTGAAGGTATGAAAAAGACCAGGTGAGTACCTTTTCAGGCCAGAAATACCCACAGATGAGAAAGAAGGAACGTTTTTGTCCATAGACATTGAAGGGATAGTGGTACGGGAGGATTAGGTTGCAGTACATGCCCTAGACAAGGAAGGAAAGGCCTAGTGGGTAGTAATAGCACTAACAGAAGGGTGAAGATTGACCCAAGTATCTGATGAAGAACTCTTCTCACAAGAAAAGGGAACAACGGAGATGATGCTGGGAATGAGTGTATACGTATGGATACAGTTAACACACAGAGAAGTGGCCCAGAAAATGACAATGGCACTAGAAGCACCACTCCCAGCACCACCCCCATTCTATGAGGAGGACCTAGCAAAGATACCAGCTTCTTTATGGACAACAAGCCCCTACAACGTGGGGTGCATCAAAATCAATAGGCGGAGTTAAGATAAAATTGAAGAAAGGAGCCATTCTGCCCAGAGTTAGACAATACCTACTAAGCGCCCTCATTGAACGAGGCATTCTAGTACCATCAGAATAACCTTGCAACACTGCGGTGTACCCCGTCCGCAAGGCAAATGGAGGATCATGCCATTTCATACAAGATTTGAGACCCCTAAACAACATTGTCGAAGCAGAATATCCCATAGCAGCTAACCCAGCTACAATACTTTGCGGCATCCCAGCAGAGGCTACATGGTTCACAGTGATTGACCTAAAAAAATCCTTTTTCTCTATACCACTACACCCAGATTCCCAAAACCTAACAAGTTTCATGGACCGCAACACAAAGTGGAAGCACTCATGACTACCCCAAGGATACTGCGAGTCACCATCAATTTTCAGCAGAGTAATCCAAATGGACCTAGGGAATATAGAGACAGAGAGTATGATTTTGCAATATGTGGATGACATTCTCATCTGCAGCACAACAGAAGATGAATGCAGGAAGGACTCCATCAAAATGCTTACAGTACTAGCAGAAAAAGGATACAAAGTAGACAAGGCAAAATTGCAATATTGTCAGGAAGTGTTTCTATACATAGGCCAGATGATATCGCAAAAGGGCAGACACGTAGCTCCACAAAGGGTACAGACAATACTAAACACAGCCAACCACAGACAGTATGAGAATTACAACAGTTCCTCAGCCTATGCAACTATTGCTGGGCATGGGTGTTTGATTACAGCACAAACACAGGTCCCTTACTTATGGCCCTAAGGGGACAGAAAACACTGAACTGGACACAGGAAATGACAGATGCATTTAATGAATTAAAAGAGGCGATATCAACAGCAACAGTCCTGGGTACCCCTGATTACAAAAAATAGTTTTTCATATTCTCACACTCTGATGGCGTGGTAATGAAAACGGTACTAACACAAAAGACAAGCATGGACCACAAACCAATTGCATATTACAGCGGCCAGTTAGACCCAGTAATTACAGGAAATTTCCTGTGCGAAAACGCTTGGCTGCTGCAGCTTTTGCTGTAGAAAAGGCATCCTCAATAACAATGGGATGTTCCACAACACTTTATGTGGAGCACGCTATTTTTGCAATTTTACACAAGCCCAAAAGCACCCTGACTAAACAAAGAGCAACAGGATATGAAATAATCCTATCCCGACCAGAACCAAAAATAGTAAGGTGCAAAAACGTTAACCCAGCACAAAAGAAGTAGTAGGAGAGGGAGAATATGTCTATGACTGTACAAAAGCTATTGAACTATACTCAGAAACAGTAGAGGAAGACTTGAGGGGGGAGATCTAATATATATTGACGGGTCCTCAACAGTTGACCAAGGTGATGGGGTGAGAAGAACGGGGGCAGCAGTGGTAAGATTATCTGGACAAGCGAGGCAATAAGATGTGTTAGGTTACTACCCAGTATTCTGCACAAGCAGCCAAATTAGTAGCCCTGATATAGCCCTTAGAGAGAGTGAAGGGAAAAGGGTCACTATCGATTCAGATAGTGCCTATGTGACATCAACAGTGCATTCTGGTCTGGCAAGGTGGTTAAGGAGAGGGTTCAGATGGGCAGATGACACACCAGTACAGCACACACTCCTCTTGGGGGAACTAATTGAGGTTGTGACATACCCAATACAACTCACATTAGTTAAGTGCCAAGCACACACTAGTGGAGAGGACCCAATATCAAAAGGAAATTAAGCAGCTGATTTCTATGCAAAACATGCATCATATTTTGGGGAATTATGGGACCTCCAAGAAAAACAAAAAGAGAGGGGAGGGGCAAGACAGATGCTAATGAAGGAAGGTTATAACCATTTACCAGAAACCCAAATAATGGAAATACAGGCAGACACATCAATGACAGAAAAAGAACTCTGGGTAAAAAGAGGGTGCTCAATGTCCCCTACAGACGCCCTATGGAGACAAAACAATACAGGTAAAGTAGTGATGCCTCTCGCATATTACAAACAGCTTTAACACAACTACACCATTCTGCACATACTGGGAAGGAAGTGATAGTGGCACGAATAGGAGAATCATGGTTTTGCCCTTAATTAAATGCCCACGTAGCGAATTTCATCAGTAATTGCCTCACCTGCCAGCAATTTACGGCCGGACATACACTTAAGGTGATCAAAGGTATAATACCAAGACTGGAGGGTCCCTTTAGGCATCTCCACATCGACTATGTCTACCTGATAAACGTATGCCAAGTATATTGTTACATGATTGTGGTAGTTTGTCCCTTTTCAAGGTGGATAGAAGCAGGCCCATGCTCCCATGCTGATGCACTAAGGGTGGGAAAATTCCTTGTTATAGAAGTATTCCTAAGGTGGGGCAACTGTGAAGTCCTAAGGTTAGACAACGGCCCCCACTTCGCCAACGAACTATTCCAACACATCACCACATTGCTGGGGATAAAGCACAAGTTTGAGTGCACATATCACCCACAGGCCAACGGCACCTGTGAGCGTCTCAACGGCCATCTAAAGGAAATAATTGCTAAAACCCAACAGTCAACTAAAAAGAATTGTCTGTACTGCCTCCTCTTGGCTCTATATGAGCTACAGAACAAACCCGGGTCGGTCCACCACTTCACACCCCACGAGGTGGTGACCGGGTGCCAAATACACCTTCCACTGGCTCCACCCACAAGGGCCATGTATGATTGCGAGGGGGCAGCGAAAGTATTGGGGAAGGAAATGCATGAATATGTCACTTCACTGCTTACTAGTGCCTCAATTATCTCTCAACAGATCCAACAAACACAGGGCAAGTCAGAGAACGATCAACAAGAAGCCAACAACACTCAAGGACAAGCAAAAGAATCAATGATCAAAGTAGGAGACAAGGTACTCCGACAGAATTTTACACGTAAGTGGAATGCACCCCGTTTCACTGTCTCCCACGTAGTGGAGAGCGTTGCAGACAGGGCAGTGAAGCTGGAAAATAAAACTGTCTGGTCGCACCTCCATGACATCAATCCCTACAAAACATCGACCTCGCTCCACCTCAGCATCGACAGGGCCGATGCCCCAGCAACGGATACATCAAACAACAGCAGCTCCCCATTTTCAGTATCCCCCAATTTCGACAACTCTAAGGACACAAATGTACAAGAGCGCACAGGCCACTCAATGCTCAGGAGCTCAAAGACATCTGACATTCCCACAGAAATGTTAATTGAACTATAATAAAATGGCCGTTATCACCAAAATATGTAGAATTTTAATACAAATGTTGGCTGTACAAATAATGAACGCTACGACGTAGATAGGGCTATGCGGCACGCACCCACTCATTAGGAATACACTGTGTCACCCTGTATTTACATGTTCTCTTCTCCCTTTTTGTCTCGCACACGCAGGGTTCTGCATCTGACAAATGTATGTGACTAAAATGTTGAAGATAGATTGAAATTCAGTGATTTAGATGTTGCCTCCCATTGAACACCCTGAAGCACTCTCCCACCAATATATTCCCTCCCTGCAAAGACCCACTCACTCCAGACCAAGACCACCACGCGTTTATTGAATACATAGCACAATTAGACCCACAACTCCACCACGCCCTACCCATACTCAGAAATAGAGCAATAAGGAGGATTTGGGAGGAACTGTTCTCCTGGGCATTAAACGATTATTTATTTCATCAGGCTTAAAATACTTACCAATACTATTACATTAACACTGTTTACTGTGATTTTCAGGCTGGCAACTATATCATCTCAGCAACTGCAAGACTGCAGGGTAAGTGGTAAAAATGGCTACCTTAATAAATATTGTAATACAAATAATATGCGTAGTTTTGTCTACTGGATTGGTAGCTGCCATTGTGTGGCAAGCTTACACAGCTTTGCATGTATCTGCAACACCCCATACTAACATTCATCCCACCCAAGCTTCAAGGAGCACTGTATCAAGTGGTGCGACAAGCACAAACAATAAGGTAAGGAGAGGTATGCGCACTGATGTTAATGGGGTTGACACATATCTCACGGGTACAGCACATGTCACAAACAACATGTGGTACAAGCACATGTCAAAACTGGTAAGGACACACCACAGGATAGCTGCTATGTCTGCTCATTGATCCCATATGCCATGAGCGCATCCAGAACCTTTGTTGTCACAGAAGTACCAGCAACAACGGCACAATGTCTCCTATACCTTGCATTGTTCCAAACACGGGGGAGATTCCAAGTAAAAACAGCAACACTCCATTGGAGATCAAAAGCAATGTACCCGTACAAGGACCATTTCATAAAGACATTACAGATGTTTGAAAACTACTGGCAGCACACACAAGCACTCCGGTATATAACTGACGGGCCAGAGAAAGGAGAGACGAAGGAGGTAACGTTAGACTATCTGCCATGCAAATGGAGAGCCAGAGAAACAGGCGGAGTGCCTCGTTGCTGGGAACGCCCACAGATGTTGATATACGGAAAAGTATACAGAAAGGAAGGATGGATGGATGGAGTGGTGGGAAGCAAACCTTTAACACTAACAAAGGCTGCCATGAACAAGGTCTAGGAAGAAAATAATAAGTGCCTCAAGGAATGGGCCAAGAGTGCAAGCTTGCTGACATTATTGGATAAGGAAGACGGTCCACTGACAATCATTCCTCTCACAACACCAATGCTATGTTACCAACACAACAGAAATGTTGAGGTAGGGTCAAACGAGGGATGCAGGAGAATGGAGAAGCTAGGAGACATGAGATCAGGCACAGCGGTACTGATGGACCACTATTGGGCATGTGGGACAAAAGCATACGACAAACTACCACCTAACTGGGGAGAGATCTTCTCCCTAGCACATGTCAATGTACCCTCGCTAGTGGTAACCCAAAAACATGTCAAGATGGATGACTTCCCTAAAATGGATGAAAATAACAAGCGGAGGAAAAGATCATTATCACTTACCCCACTACCATCCAATAATGGCATCACCAGAGAGACACCATTACGAAGAGTGAAAAGGCAGGGAAATTACTTATGGGGCAAGTCAGAAGCTGCACTGAACGAAGTTAATGCGTCACATTGGCTGTTCAGCAGGGCTGCCATGTTATTCTCAGCAATAATACACCCAGGGTTCTAGACATACACAAATGCAAAGTGGCTCCAGATTACAAGGTGGGAGCTGATGATGACGATAAACTCAACAGTTAATGGATTTAACGCAATAAAAGAACATCTCTGAGCTATACGGTTAGTGGCAAAAATAGGGAGCTCCTGCTGCATGTTCAAACCAGCAAAAGACCAAGATAACGGAACGTTGTCAGAAGCAGTATCGCAATTTGCAAAAATGCACACTAAAATGGAGGAAGAATCAAAGGGCATGAAGAAGGACGGAAGCTGGTTCTCATATCTCTGGTCATGGATGTGTACAGGAGGGTGGAGCGACTTCTGACGGGCCCATGGGATCAGAGCTCACCCTCAAGTACTTTTAAGACGAGATAGCTGCACCTTGAGGAGGAGGGGGTGCAGGATTCTGTTACTCCAACACCAATCAATAAAGACAACTCAGTAGTTTGGCAAAAGGAAGTCTGTTTAATGCAAGTACAAAAAACGGGGAAACAAATGGAAATCAACAGTGATGCGATCGCCTGTCTCGCTTCAACTTCCAAATTCTTCATTCAGACAGCAATAGTAATAGTACATTCTCGTCATCACTGACGTGTTACACTCCAAAATTGTCATGCAATTCTATTGGTTGGGAAAGGTAACTTAAGTATAGGGGTTATATCTGTATATGGTAACAGAATGTGAGGATTGGATAACTCTTATCGGGTGGGCATCTACGCCCATCCCTCTACATCATTCGTGATAGACGTTACTACAAGTGCGACGTCTCATTGGTTCTACTAGCTATAGGAGCCTAGATTATTTGGTCCATTATGATAGGGTAGGTTACATCCCTAGACATAAATCTCCACTTTAATTAGCAGCATGCAGAATGGACACCCAGATGCGGTGTGCCCCAGGATTCACCCTGCCTCCCTTCCATCAATCAGTACTTTAGGGCTATGTGTCAATTAGTTGGATGAGGATGGCCTCGAAACTGTAGCTTCTTATCAGGAAAAGTTATGGCATCCTCGGGTTCTTAGTGACATCAGACGTTGGTACCTCTTCGCGCTTGGCTGGTCACGTGTCTGTTCAATGTGAATCTGCTTCATTTTCCTTCTTTTCGTGTATTTGATTCTTTCTTAGCCTTGCCACCTGCCTGGGGCCTCCTTATCTCGACCTTCACGGGGCAGGCTGCTATGCTCTGAAGTTTCAATTCTTCAGAGTTGCCGCTCTCCTCCCTTCTTGGAGTTGACCTCAAATTCCCAGGCATGAGCTGCTTTGTGCTCAGTTTCGATTCCGCTCTTTCCTTCTGGCTTTAGCTGGAATATGAATCTCTGCCTGGTTGGCCCCTTGCAGCATGGGCTTAATTCTGCTTTTATAAAATGGAGTCGCACTTGTAAAATGTGCTTCATTGAGGTAGATAAATAATTGGCGCTTGCCGCTCTATTCTTCTACTAAGCATTGCAAGCAGTATTGTTTCCTTAGCTTCTTGCGTTCCAAGCCTATTTACAGGCATTTGTTAGTTGCATATTTTCATCTCACTTCATGATTACATTTCTTTATATATCAACATCGTTTCGTCTTACAAGTCCATTACATCATTATTCTTTACATTTCGTTCTTGTGTGTCATCTTTCGATTGTCGTTTATGTTCATCTGTACGTCTGTCCGGGCTCTTATGTTGTCACCTTCCATTAAAGCTCTTTGGGTCTCTTCGGGGACATTCTGTTGGTAGTCTTCATTTCATGGCAGCTGCTGGTACGGTTGTCTCAGCGGGTACCTAGCTGCCCATGGTTGTCTGGTTATAGGCACTTCAACAGGTATTGCTCTTCTGATGGGCACTAGGCAGAGTACTAGTGCCGCTCTCTGTTGGTTTATTTGTTCCTCATACGTCACATATCTTGGCGAGTATATTCCTGGCACCTCAAAATGGCTGGCTGGAGTGCAGGCCATATCTGGGACCTACTCTATCTATCTATCTTCATTCTTGTATTGCGCCACTAACCCATAGGCCTCAGGGCGTACACTCCCCCTTCTGGTCGGTTCATCGACCACATCTGCTTACTCCTTTGGATTTGTCTTGCTTGGTTCTTCTGTATCTTCTTCATCATCTTCTGGGCTTGTACATGATGGTGTGAACGTGTGTTTCTTTGGAGTCCATATTTGTATCACTCCTTTCAGGCTTCCTGCTGTTTTCACGTATTCGTCTTTGTACCAGGTCATAAGCTGACATTGTCCATTTGGGCTGCAATAGATACATTTTCCTTCATACTTTCTTTGTTTCCTGGGATACACAAACTTTGTTCCCTCTGGCGCAAATTCGCTGGCCTTCACAAAGTCTCTTATTTCTTCATCAGTCAGGTCTCTCGGCTTCCATCCTAGTTTGACATCGATCATGATCTTCATCCCAATGGCTTTCTTCGCGGTTTTCTGTCACTGTGTGATGATTATCTTGATAACACAGAATCCTAGTAGGTAATCAAAAACAAGGCTCACAGAAACTTGAATATGTCTGCCATCCATTGTGGGCCCCATGAGAATAGTGTTCCAAACCAGCTGTCATCATCTACTTCATCAGTTTCATCAATCATCTGGTTCTGTAGGTTTGTCAGCATACTTATGGCTTCTGTTAAGGTTCCATTTTCTTTCTCATGCGAAGGTATAAATATGCCACATGATTCTTCAATTTTTGCGCAAACCCCTCCATCCATCACGGTGATCATGTCAAGTACATATCTGTTCTGGAGGGTCATCAATCGGATTGCTCTTAGTTCTTCTTTAATCGCGTTGAATCCTTTTATGGTAGTGTTGATGGTTAGCAGCAGCTCCCATCTGGTTATCTGTAACCATTTGGTATTTACTCCAACTTGGATTCTTGGCATGAAGATCGTTGTGAACACTGATGAGGTGAGGCTCAACAGCCGGTGTTCATATGGGATCGCATGGAATGCTTCTTCTGATTTTGCAGAAAAGCAATTTTCTATCTTCATTCGGGATACCAGCTCCACTGATCTCCTTTTCCTCAGGTGAGCATCTGGTTTCCGAAAACTGTCAATATTCAGGTCACTTTTAGGGATCACTAGTGCAGGAACGTGGACGTTCAGTATTGTGCATATGCCTCCCCAGTCTCTTGGCAGTCTGATGTATGCTTTGGATCCACATGCCCAGTAATGATCCATAATTACTGCGGTTCAGTGAGTCACTCCGGGAGCTTCAAAGATTCGTCCGCAGTTTTGATTCTCTCCCATCTTCCTTGTGCTATTGTTCCTGAAGCACAATTTTGGGCTTTCCAGTGGCACTATCTGCAAGGGTCCTCCTCTGTCTTCGACCCAGTTCAGTAACTTTACCAACTTTGGCCATAGAGGTTTGCACAGTCTTTGTGAGTTTTATATCGCTTCTTTGCAGGCTCCAAGGACCATCCAAGCTCGGCAGATCACCACTCCTTCTTCGCATTCATTTGGGGAAACCACTGTCTCCCAAATCTGCATTTGGCCTCTGTTCTTCCAAATTTGAGCCTCTTCTGGAGTCTTTCCTTGGATGTTCAGCCTCAGGTTTATCTCCCATCTTGTTCCTGATCCTTTAACTTCAGGCTTTTCATACCTGATCACGTGATTCTTAGTATGCCCTCTGTTTCTTGTTTTGATGTCCTGGACGTAGCCGTCTCCATCTGGGTAATCCGTTTCAGTTGCCCATATCAATGAGGCGTCCCTCCCCATAAACTGTCCTCTGGTGTTGCACATTGCCACATGTGACATACAGTGTGCTGTTGGAACATCAATTTCAACACCCACAAAGATCTTGGATTTTCCCATGCTGTACGGTAGAAGTGCACAGACGAAGCATGCTCTTTCTGATTTCCTTCTTCCGACCTCTTTCATGTGTTGGTACCAAATGTTGTTTCCTAGATGTGCTGTGCTGTCCTGGTAATCGTTTAGTTCATTGTTATCTTCATGTGGGCTTCTCCTGATTCTTAGTGTCTTTCTGTAGTTAGCTATAACTACATCTCTAAATGTGTCTGTGTGACTTTTCCTTGCTGGAGGACTCTCGGGCATTCTAGTCGGTGAAGCAGTTTTCATTATCTGCATCGATGTGATAGGAGGCGGTTTTGTGATTCTCTTCCTCTCCTCTTGTATTCTTTCGTAGAGTGCCTTTAAACACAACCTGTCTGCCATCAGCCCAACCTAAGGCTGCATCGTGGGCCTGGTGCTTGTTCCTTGTGTTGGAACTGGTGAGCTTGTCACTACAGTCTCTGCGGTTCTATTTTTCAGTTCCTCATGTAGTTTCTTCGCTCTAGCTATGAAAGGGAATAAATGATCTATCAACATTTGTGTCCTTGCAGTGAATTCTCCCGTAGCCGCTTCTGTCCTCTTGAGGGCTTTTGCTATATCTTCTTCAGTAAGCCTTTCACTTGGTGCTTTTCGGTCACCTTTACTATTTTCTGGGACGGGTTGTTCGGTAGGCAGTCTTGTGCCTTTTGTTGTCTTCGTTGGAGGTTCTGTAGCCATTGACACGTGCCCTGGTTCGTGTGAATTCTGTGTGTGTGTGTGTGTAGTGGTCAGTGCTAGGTTTTCATTCATTCCGCGCTGACCCTGTCTCCAGCTTTTCTGTTCATTCGTTACCTTAAGTGTGTATGAATCACTACTAATTACATTCAATTTTAGTTTGTTTACTTTACCATCAGATTTTCTTGGAACTGGAATAACTATATAGGGTCTGGGTGCTTTTGTGGGACTCATGCGTACATTATCTGGTAGGTGCACTGAAATTGGAACGCTTCGTGCACCAATAAAGAATGCAGTTCTGATTGTTAATGACAGTAAGACAATGATAATCACTATACATATACACATAATCGTGAGGTATGACAACTGGCAGCATTTCCTTTCAGGGAAGCAGGGGCGCCCCTCTGTTTGTGGGAGGACCAGGTTACTGTTTTGGGTCCCCATTTCAATCATATCAACTGTTAAAGTTCTATTCTTTTCACTTACTCCATTATTGTTTCTCAGAAAGTTTGTATCATAAAGTGTCTTGTGCTTCGCAAGTGTCCCCCCTCTTGCGGGAGATGATTGTCTCTGGTTATGGGATACAGTTCCCTTGCTAGACTATGGAAAAAGGTTAGACTAACACCTATGGTGAGGCACGTTCATTGTGCATATTCAAAATAAGTCAGTTCCCAGTCCACCCCCCGAATTTGCTTCAGTCCTGAGGACATGTTGGAACCTGTTCAATGCGAAGAAATGAAAAAAATAGCAATAAATCAAAATCAAAGTAAAAAAATATAATAAAATAAAGTGGTCAAGTTCTTGTCTCTGTTCCCATGATCTGTCCCTCGGCGGAAAGATGAAGAGCTTTGACTCTGTCTCCTGGATCTGTCCCTCGGCGGAAGGTTTCACTGGAATCTCCTCAGATACTCTCTTTGGAAGTTGGACAGTTCCACTTGGAGCATAATGCCATGTAGGAGCGTTCCCATATGCGTGACATTAGCTGGATCTCTGATGAAGGTGATGACGTCAACCTCGGCAGGTCTCCCCACCATTTCTGGAAAGTCAGTGACTCGACAAAACAGGACGTTGTGCGCCAGTCGGCTGTCCTCGGGAGACAGGGACATTTGTCCTGCTTTGCTGGGTTCTGGATCACAGGCCTTTCTTTTGAAGTGAACAGTCTGTACACTTTCCTGCTGTGTGGATTGCGACCAGGTAGCTGAGCTTAGCCCACAGCTGGTGCAAATGTTCAGTGTTTCTTGGATCTCTAATGTATGTACGAGTATCAGTGGTCCTCCCGACGAGTGCTGGGCACTCCTCTATGATACGAAAGAAAAGCGTGTTTGTGAGTTCATCTATTATCGCCTGTGGTGGAAGTATTTGTGTCCTTATCACTGTATTCCGGTAACACAGGGAAGGCTTCCGCGATGACAGTAAGCAGTTGCCAGATTACTTTCTTGTTGGCAGGATCTTGAATAAAATCTGTGACACTGGTGACTCTCCCTACAAGTGACGGATATGTCTCTAGTACTGGTTGAAAACAGGACAGCACATCCCTTGTGATATTTCTGCTGGGGGATACCATAAGTTCTGCAAAACAAGGTCTTAGTGTTGGGTGCTTCAGGATACTGTGTTGGCTCCTTAGGGCAAAAGTCCTCGATCTCAGTCTATTTGAGTCTTGTTGTTCAACAATGCTTAAGTGTGGCTTGGTTCAAAAGTTCGTATCACAAACATTGTTGTGGCTTTGGAAGTACAATTCTCTTCTTTACCCTGCAACTGGGATGCACAGGGTGTCTGTCATTGTCCTTACCCCCTTTTTTGCTTAGGGGAAATGTCCAGTTTTAAGCCACAACTTTCAAAAGGGTTCTCTTTGTCTTGGCTTTGCTGCTCATGCGTCCTTCCTCCTCGTCATGGATCTCGCCTGCATGTGCTGAGGTTCTTAACCGTTGTCTGTGGTTTCTTCACAGTGGGGTGCAGCTAGAGGACTTTCTCCGATATAGGGCTTAATGTCATTGAGAAAGATCCATGCTCTTCTGCCTTGCAGTTTGACAGCTGAAGGAGTGCATTCCTCTATGATAAAAGGGCCATTGAATCTTGGCTCGTCCCACCTTTTCCTCGTGTGGTTTTTCACCAACACAGCGTCTCCAGGGAAGATGAGAGGTACACGTAGACCTTGACCTGCATATGCCTCAGTGCCTCCTGCTGTGTCTTGTGCTGCGCTGCACCCTTTTCATCGTCGCTGTAGTTGGTCTGAAATGATAGTAAGGCTGGATGTCATGCAGTTCAGATATTCCTGCATTTCGGTTCCCAAGACCTCTCGGGTGGACTGGGTATCACATCTAGCTCTGTCTCGGGGAGTAAGGGGGAGTGTTCATTCTCCTTCCTATGACTATCTCGTGCGGCGTAAGATGATGGTCGGAGCCTGGTTGGTTTTGAAGAGCATACAATGCCAGTGGAAGGCAGTGCAACCATCCCCTCTTTAGAGTAAGCTTCAACTTGGCTATCCTTTCCTTTAACAAGTCATTGAGCCTCTCACAGATACCATTACCTTCCGGATGATACGCCGACGAGAACTTGTGCTTTATACCAAGCAGCAAGATTATCTGCGTTAACAAAATGACTGTTGTCTGACCTCATCACCTCACACCCCCCCATCTAGGGAACACTTCCTTCACCAGCAATTTGGCAGCACAGGCTAAGTCTGGGTGTTTTCAAGGACCTGCATCTATCCATCTGGAGAATGGACACACCACTACAATTAAGTACTTGTACCTGTTACACACTTGAATCATGTCAACATAGTCAATATGTAAGTGCTGAAAGGGTCCATTTGGCCGGGGGATGATTCCTCTCACTACTTTTAATGTGTGCCCAGCGGTGAATTGCTGGCAGATTATGCAGTTCACCATAAATAATGCAACATGCTCAGCTAAATCCGGTATAAACCAGTCTTCTGCGAGCGTTGCTGCTAGATTCTCTTTTGACATGTGAAATGGGTAATGCAATTGCTCCAATGCTACCTTCAGTAGGACTACAGGTATTACTGGTTTACCAGTGCTGTCTTGGCGCCACAAGCCGTCAGAGGGGTTTAAAGAACACCCTCAACATTTCCATAGGTTCTTTTCGTCCTGAGGTGCCTCCCCTTGAAGCACCATCAGTTGAGTCTGCCCCATATTACTATAGGCTTCTGGTGTGGCTTGTGCTATCATCATTCGTTCATGGGTGCGCACTACTTCTACTTCCATGATCGTCTCACTTTTAGATGCCATACGCTTGGCTTCCGTGTCTGCTGCATGGTTTCCATGTGATACAAAATCTGTCCCTTTGGTGTGGGCGGCGCATTTCATGACTGCTATGCCCACTGGGAGCTATAGGGCCTTAATCAGCCTGTCCAATAAGGCTGTGTGCTCCACTGGAATGCCGTCCGCTCGGAGGTAGCCCCTCCTTTTCCATCGTGCTAGGCCTGCGTGCACTGTGGACGTCACATAGGAGGAGTCACTGTACACTGTGGCTTCCTGGTCTGCGTGATTCTCAGTGGCGCGTATCAACTCCAATAATTCTGCAGCTTGTGCTGAATAATGAGATGGTATTCGTGCACTGACGAGTACTTGGAATTCCCCATTTTCTATGTGTTTCATTACGGCAACGCCTGTATATCTTTGACCATCTTCTTGGTCGATTCTCGAAGAACCGTCAATGAAAAGGATCTCACCACCCGCCAGGGCATTTTCTTTCACCCTGGGGATTTCATCATAGAATTCTTCATAATTTGCACGGTCATGTATCTGGGTTTACTGTTTTACATCGAACTATTTTGATCGATGGATTGGATATGATCACTTCATAGGCAGAAGCTCTCTGAGATGTCAATGTGCCTTTTGGTTTCTCTAAGATGGCAAATAATGAGTGCTCGAAGTATAACGTCATGGAGCATCCCATTACAATGGTTGTAGCCTTCTCTATGGCGAACGCTGCAGCAGCTAAGCTTTGTTCGTATGGGAAGTGGCCTCTCATTACTGGATCCAGGCTCCCACTGTAATACGCCAGGGGCTTGTACCCCAATGAGGTTTTTTGAGCGAGCACTGCCGTCATAATGCTGCCATCTGTGTGTGAGAACAGGTAGAATTCTTCTGCATAATTAGGAATCCCGAGAACTGGAGCTGTGCAAATCGCTCTCTTGAGCTCACTAAACCCCTTTTCCATTGCCTCAGTCCATTAAACTCTTTCCTTTGTCACCTGGGCGTTTTTTAGAGCCTGGAGCAAGGGCTTGGTATAAGTGCTGTAATCGAAAACCCATGCTCTAACATAGTTGCACAGGCCTAAGAAGCTCTGCATTTGCTTTATCGTGAGCGGCTTAGCCGTGTTCATGATAGCTTCAGTCCTTTCTGGGGTCACCTTTTTCCCTTCATGCGAGATGAGCTTGCCTATCTACAGCAATTCCTGCTGACAGTATTGTAGCTTTTCCTTGTCAACCTTATATCCTTTCTCAGCCATTATAGTCAGTAGCTGGACAGAATCACGCCTGCATTGTTATTCAGTGGTGCTGCAGATTAGAATGTCATCCACATACTGCAAGACAACACTGTCTAATGAAATATTACTTAGGTCCATCTGTAGGACTCTGTTGAAAATGGACGGGGCCTCACAGTACCCCTGTGGCAATCTCGTGCTTTTAAGACGCATTTGTCTGAATGTAAATGACGTCAGGTCTTGTGAGTCACAATGTAACAGGATTGAGAAAAAAGCATTTTTCAAGTCAATCACCATGAAATATTTCACCTCGATCGGTATGTTACACAGGATCGTGGATGGATTAGGGACTAGAGGGAACTTGTCTTCAACAATATTGTTCAATGCTCTTAAATCTTGGATTAAACGCCAAGACCCTCCTTTTTATTTCTTGACGGGGTAAATTACTGTAATACAGGGTGACTCTGATGTCACCAGGATGCCCTGATCCATCATGGCGGAAATTGTCTTTGCGATCCCTTCATCCGCTTCTTTGGACATGGGATATTGTCGCGCTCTTGGTAAAATTGCTCCTGGTTTCAGTTTAATTTTCACTTCTCCTACCCCCTTCAGGAGGCCTACGTCATAAGGTCCTGTAGTCCATACTGAGACAGGCACCTGGGCCATGTCGTCATCAAAGTATTCCGGACGTATCAGTGCCAACATCATTCTCTGAGGCACTTCTCTTTTGATCATTTTCACCCAAAATATGAGATTCACTTCCACTCTCGTCTCTTCTGAGTCAGGTTGTTCTTCAAACAGATCATCATCGGTGACGTCAGTCACTCGATATCCTTCTTCAATGGCGATAATCGCGCACCATTGTCTGCCTTCATCATCGTACCCTTCGACCAATGCTACTTTCCCTCACACTGCTGCAGTTTGTATTGTCAAGGGAAATACTTGTCCCTCTTCTTCATGCATAGGTATTCTTGGTCTGAATAGAAACTCGTCAGGGGTTCTCATGGTCCTATCTGCAAGGCCTGGCAATCCCGCCATAAGCACACGCATACCATATGCGAAGAATTCTGGTTCTAATGGTATATCTCTCATGGCTATGCGTCCTGAGTATGATCTGATCATCTCGCATTCCATTGAATAATGCATTCCTGGAGTGGAGCATACTATGCCCTCCTCCGTGAACGAGATTCTCATGTTTTATGTTGTCATTAAGTCTCGACCCAAAATGTTCACTGAGGTCTGACGTGAATATAATAAAGGTACATTCATTTTGCACCCTCCTACGGAGACTGGGGGTGTGTCTGTGAAGGGAACTCGACTGTGAGCTCCTGTAAAACTCTGTGTATCTATGGCCTCGCCGGACAAGGAAAACTTGCCCTCCCGCATGCACGAGGGTGTTGCACCCGTGTCAACTAGGAAGGAATATTCTTTACCCCCTATGACGACATTCACTCTTGGTTCCCTGTTAGGGTCTGGTGTTACTGATAGGATAGAGGACATCAGGGTTCCTAGTGAGCTGTCCTAGTTCATATATAAGTTCGATCCACTGTATACTTGTGGATTTTCTCCATTGCCAGGGTTGCCTCCCCTTCTGGAATTTGTGCCCTGAGACATTTGCGGTGGTGCCTGTTGGAATTGCCCCTGTGGCAAGTTCCCCATGCTCGGGGGTTGAACCCCCTGCTGCGCACCCTGCTGCATGCCTGGTGCTTGCTGCTGCACTGTGTGATTCTGTGCACAACCCTGTTGGGAGATTGCTGTGCCTGCTCCCATTCCTTGGCCATTTTGCCATGCGCCTTGGCTTCTGCATGAGCGCGCCAAATGCCCTGTCATTCCACAGAGCCAACACACTGGAGGTGGTCGGGCTATTTGTCCATTTGACATATGTGGATTGCCCATCTGCACATTTTGAAAGCCTCCCTGATTACTCTGAAAACCTCCCTGATTACTCTGCCATCCTCTCCCTCTAAATCCCCTTCCCCTCGGGTACAATCCTATGTTACCGTGGTTGCTCTGCTGCGGGTTAGCTACCTGCAGCATATTCTGTTCAGCTGGGCTTGTCAGCATGGCTCCTTCGAGAGCATACTTTGATAATTTCTTCTGCACCAGCTTCGCTTCCTCACGTGTTACCTCCTTTTTTCGATTCTATTCTTGCAACAATCTACAGTAATGTGCAATAGTCAACTGTATTTCAGCCCAAGGTTTAGCCTCTACCCCTAAAAATTTCTTGAGCAGTTTCTGTACTGGTTCTGGCAACCCTTGGCATAATATGTGGTAGAATACAAGCATAGATTTCGTCCAAGATTCATGCGTTTTGAGCATCCACGCGTCTTGGAAATTCTGGATATAAATCAAAGGATCTTTTGACTCCTTAATTTTTTGAGTCATTATAGCTCCCATATTGGAAGTGTCTGGGTACAGTACTCTTAGCACTTTCCATACTGCTGCTCTGCAATTATTGAATGGCGCTCCATTGTGGGCAGTGTTAATTAGGGTGACACCAGGATACCCATCCCATGCCCATACACCGTCTGCTCTCTCACTGAGTATGGCAATCAGGAGACCTTTAATATCCCCTATAGCTAGTGTGACACCCCCTGTCATCTTTTCTAACTTGTGTATCCACTTCCCAGCTCCCGATGTCAGCATTGGAAGCTTGTTTTTCAAGTTCTCTCGATCCATGTGTGGCCATGGAATATATTGCGGTCTTGCTCCACCCTTTTCTAAAAGCGGGAATTGGAACACGCAGACTTCCTTCTCTTTCCCCGTAGCTCTCCTGTCTACAGCTGGGGTATTATTCCTGCATCGCCGTCTACCTGGCAATGTCCTCAGCCTGTCTGCATAGGTGGATGCTGACACCCCGCTCTGACCCTGGGATGTTCCTTCGTGTCGGTCAGGCTGCACGGTGGACTCTGATGTCCTAGGTGCGGACTCGCTAGCATCTGACCATCGTACCCCTTTGTCCTTTGGGAGCCGCTTTTTGCAGCGTCTCCCTTCTTCAATTGTCTCGCACTCCGTCTCCTCTCCAGAGTCGGACATTGATTGTTCCCAATTCACACAACTCCTTGCGTCTTCATCGTTCTTACTGATTTCTAGCCTTTCCAGGGACAGCCTCCTGCTCCCAATACTTCGGGTGACATCCTCAGTGTCATACAGCTGAGTGCTTTCCAAGCGCTCGTCTTCCCTTTCCCTCAGGGATATTGGGTTCCAACCCCATTTCATCATATATTTTATTGATCATTTCCCCGATGCTTCTTGTGTCGAAGTAATCCTCAATATTTGCCCGTCTCGAGCCTGGTACTGAGTTGTACGCAGGAAAGAATTTTTCAATGTCTTCCCATTCTGCAACAAGATTTGGTTTTTTAACTTCCCGCTCCAGATACTCGAGATCGAGTGCCCTCTGTCTACGCTTTCGTTCAATATCATCATCGAGTTCCTTGCGCTTCCTTGATTCTTCTCTGACCTTATCTTCTTCCCTTCTCCTTTCGTTTCTGCGTTCATTTGCCCTTCTAACTTCCTCATCTTCTCGTCTCTTTACTCTTTTCTCACGTACTCTTTGCTCTTCTTCCAACCTTTGCAGGTTCTGTCTATACTGGTCATAGGCTGCTATCTGCTTGCGACTAAGCGGCTTCCTCTCTCGGTCTCACATCATCACTTCCTTTTCCATTGAGTTTCAACAATATCTGTCCTCCCATCCATTCATCTTTCGCGAATGCTATCTCATCCGTTCTGTCTTCACTTCCTTTCCATTTCGTTCCCTCTCTCTCTTTATCGAGAGGTGCACTTGTCTGTGCCTGATCTCTCCTTTCATTATCACACCTCTCCTCGGGACTGTGGAGGTAAGATTAATTTCCTGATCCTTCCCTTTATTGTTGTCACTACTGTACCCTAGGTGACTCATATGCGGGGTTGCTATACCCTGTGGCTGCCTTTAGCTCTCTTAATGGATATAGTCCTTCTGACCTACTTCCCTCGATTTCTGGCTCAGGCGGGGCTGGTGGCACACCCCCCTCCGTGCAAACGTTTAATATCCAGTCTGTGGGTGGCTCTTCCTCCTTCGGCTGTTCAAACATCTTCCAAAGTTCTAGAACAGCAAGACGTTTTTCTAATTTCTTGCCTGTACATGTGGCATGCAAGTAAGTCGTCATATGTTGTAAAACGGCTTTGGATAAGGATCCATTTTGTGGCCACGGCATAAACATCTTGTTGGCGGTACCCTTAACCCACTCGGTGCTATATTTCTTAAGCTTGGGTGCATGTTTAGGCAGTTGTTTACATAAGTGAGCTAGTGGAGTAATATCTTACATGCTTGAATTCTGTTTCTAACTATATTTTCATGCAATTTCACCACAACCAACAATATGAGCGTGCACCATATACCGCAAGCTCCAATACAATCTCTTCCCGCCAACATTTTATATCATCAATTTACTCAAGAACATCAATTCAGGTGTGATTCCCTCTCAACTATAGAATCGCGTAAAACCCCTAATCAATTTCAAACATCAAGTTTACACATTTCCGTACATATGAGACATCAACAGGACATGTATAACAAACGTTAAACAGACTAGACAGACAACAGCTGGACACAGATTTCTCTGCCTTCTAATTAATACCCTGACATGGAGTTTAAACAAACTCCTTTTACGACGTCTTTAATTGTCGTAGTAGCCTATTTTTTCCCAATTATGTGGGACTATGAGTTCACGTTTCTTCTGACCGCTATATTAAAGCGCAGGAACAAGGTATCCTCTCTCTTCTCGGGTGTCTATCCCGGTATCCTCTCCCTTTATCGCAGGTGTTTACTCCGGTATACTCTCTGTATATTTAGTTATTCTAGAGTCATTACCCATTATATACGTACAGTCTTCTCTACTTCTATTTTGTTTTCCGCCTACCTCCGTTACCTTTCCCTTACTTGTTCTAATGCCTATAAAAGATTTGCCAAAGCATTGAATTTTTTGTTTCACTCACCGCTCTCATCGTTCCTCCCTGGATCCTCGGGATCACTGCCTCCTTTACCGCCTTATTTGGTCTTTCGTCTGATCACTGCCCGTAGCAATGGAAGGGTTTCTGTTTTTAAAACGGGTGCCTTCAAACCCATTGCAGTTTTTTAGGACAAGTTTATACAATAATTGTCCACGGGAAGCTTCACAGTCTACTCGGCCCAAAATGGCGAAGGACTCGTGATATTGCCGAAGTCTTAGAGTTACTTCTTGACGATGGTCAATAGGTGTCTTATCAATAATCAATGTTCAATAGTTGTTGGTCAAAACCATCCTCTGCTACCAAGTGTACAGGAGGGCGGAGCGACCTCTGATGGGCTCATAGGATCAGACCTCACCTTCAAGTACTTTTAAGACAAGATAGCTGCACCTTGAGGAGGATGGGGTGCAGGATTCTCTTACTCCAAAACCAATCAATAAGGACAACTCAGTAGTTTGGCAAAGGGAAGTCCATTTAATGTCAAGTACAAAAAACGGGGAAACAAATGGAAATCAACAGTGATGCGCTCGCCTGTCTCGCTTCAACTTCCAAATTCTTCATTCAGACAGCAATAGTTATAGTACATTTTCGTCATCACTGACGTGTTACACTCCAAAATTGTCATGCAATTCTAT
This sequence comes from Ambystoma mexicanum, assembly GCF_040938575.1. Classification (NCBI taxonomy): domain Eukaryota; kingdom Metazoa; phylum Chordata; class Amphibia; order Caudata; family Ambystomatidae; genus Ambystoma; species Ambystoma mexicanum. The sequence goes on along the minus strand of NC_090927.1, from coordinate 668,362,893 downwards.
TGGTTGGGAAAGGTAACTTAAGTAGAGGGGCTATATCTGTATATGGTAACAAAGTGTGAGGATTGGATAACTCTTATCGGGTGGGCGTCTACGCCCATCCCTCTACATCACTCGTGATAGATGTCACTACAAGTGCGACGTCTCATTGGTTCTACTAGCTATAGGAGCCTAGATTATTTGGTCTGTTATGATTGGGTAGGTTACACCCCTAGACATAAACCTCCACTTTAATTAGCAGCATGCAGAATGGACACCCAGATGCGGTGTGGCCCACGATTCACCCTGCCTCCCTTCCATCAATCAGTACTTTAGGGCTATGTGGCAATTAGTTGGCTGAGGATGACCTCGAAACTGTAGCTTCTTATCAGGAAAAGTTATGGCATCCTCGGGTTCTGGGTGACATCAGACATTGGTACCTCTTTGCGCTTGGCTGGTCACGTGTTTGTTCACTGTGAATCTGCTTCATTTTCCTTCTTTTCGTGTATTTGATTCTTTCCACCTGCCTGGGGCCTCCTTATCTTGACCTTCACGGGGCAGGCTGCTATGCTCTGAAGTTTCGATTCTTCGGAGTTGCCGCTCTCCTCCCTTCTTGGAGTTGATCTCGAATTCCCAGGCATGAGCTGCTTTGTGCTCAGTTTCGATTCCGCTCTTTCCTTCTGGCTTTAATTGGAATATGAATCTCGGCCTGGTTGGCCCCTTGCAGCCTGGGCTTAATTCTGCTTTTATAAAATGGAGTCGCACTTGTATAATGCGCTTCATTGAGGTAGATATATAATTGGCGCTTGCCGCTCTATTCTTCTATTAAGCTTTGCAAGCAGTATCATTTCCTTAGCTTCTTGCGCTCCAAGCCTATTTACAGGCATTTGTTAGTTGCATATTTTGATCTCACTTCATGGTTACATTTCTTTATATATCTACATGTTTCGTCTTACAAGTCCATTATATCATTATTCGTTACATTTCGTCCTTGCGTGTCATCTTTCGATTGTCGTTTATGTTCATCTGTACTTCTGTCCGGGCTCTTATGTTGTCACCATTCGCCTTCCATTAAAGCTCTTTGGGTCTCTTCGGGGACAGTCTGTAGGTAGTCTTCATTTCATGTCAGCTGCTGGTACGGTTGTCTCAGCGGGTACCTAGCTGCCCATGGTTGTCTGGTTATAGGCACTTCAACAGGTATTGCTAAAAATACTAGCAGGGGGCCTGATCCTGGGATTGGCTTCTCTACTTGGAATAAAAGTGTGCATGGCAAAATCAAACACCACTGAAGAAGAAATGATTGGAATGAAGCTACTCTTACCTGCAGAAGACGATCAACCACACATATGGAACGAGAGAGGCTAAGACAACAACTAATGGAATCTGACATGTACCCACTGTCGATGAGACTAGAAAACCCTAGGAATCCCAAAATCTATGTCGGGAAATGGGTTCATTTGAAGATCATGTGCACCACTACGGACATCTATCAGGGATTATGAAGGCACCTGAGGGACTGCAAGAGAAGCGAAGATTTTGTGGTCAACAAGTCGACCAGAGGGGGGACTGAAGAGGAAAAATCGGAGTGTCCCTTCCCTACGATGGGGCCCCTAACCAGAAGAAGCACTCCCGACAGAACAACTATCGACTATCAGAGATTGCACCCAGTCCCACCGCTCCCAACGCAAGCTCACATCATGACAGACAGCCTTAGCCAACACAATCAACGACAACCAAGACCGAGCTGGAGACGACTATATGGACCAACTCGATTGATGCCCCCACAAACCATATTGCAGGTTGTTAGAGACTCCATGACGACATAGCCGTGTTAGACAAGAAGCATATGTGCAGTAGGCACAAACGGGACACTCATACACCAATCCACATGAAGAACATAGAGTTCTATGAGCTAGAGGACATTGACACACATTCTGTCTGTACGTTTGTTATTTTTCATATAGACCTGCTATCGCACCGCAGAAACGCAAGATGCCAGAAGAGCTTGTGTATATGCTTGCAGAAGCTACTTGCTAGTTACTCTATGGATGGGCAGGAGCACTCAAAGGACCTGACCACTCATTGCATGCTTTTAAACCTGATAAATCAAATTGGAAGAATAACCAAAATGTAGGTAGGCCTTGGATCAATCCAGCACACTAAACCTTTTGCAGAGACCTCGACGCTGCAAGCTGCTGAGCGAGCAGAATCGCCCTGGCATGGACTGCCACCACCATGGTCATATTGTTGCAAATTGACATTCCTCACTCATGGTGCCACGATGAGCCCGGCAACAGGGCAGGACGTCTCAAGCTAAAATACAAATAAAATCAAAGTAATTCGACTTCCCTAGCGGTCACCTCACACGTGATCCGGCTGAGCAGACATGATGCCAAGACCTGGAAGCTGGGAAGGTGCAGCCATCCCACATCTTAGACTGAACCTTGCCACATAATTGCAACAATCTACCTACAATATGCACTGGGACTGGACTGCTCTCATGGCATTAGCAAACACCTCATTGTTACACACTGTCACATAGTTATATCTTGTTGATGCATAGTATACGAGAGCAGGTGTCTCACGGGCTGGGTACAACATTAGTCCCAGGCTTGGAGGCCTCTGGCCTGACCAATCAGCACATCAGGGGACAGAGGCTGGTGGCCGGAATCAAAAGCCAATCATCAGGGGTTCTAATGTAACAATTGTCAGGTAGCAACTTTTAGGGATGAACCAAGTGTACCACCTGACACTGCGACCACCAATAACACAGAACTCCATACGTCTCTATACTGGACCTACCACTCTGGGAGCCAACCCAAGGTGGCGTTAGGTTTGGGAAGGATTTTGGTAAATGACGACAATTGTGATGTCACAAGTGTACAAAAAGGGCCTGCGAGCCTGAAATTGTTGAGACGTGCTTGGATGAAACTTGATACCTAGTATGTTGTCCCTGCTCATTTGATATAATAAAACAACAGTTAACCTTTGCTCCTAGTGTGGACCTTGACTTCTTTGTGACATATGAGGGAGTTAGGGCCCTCCGTGAGCTGGAGGTCTGCTGAACCTAAGTACGGCTCTGCCGACCCCAGAATCTCCCCTAACAAAACACACACACACACACATGACACACACACACACATGACACACACACACACATATGACACACCCTCTGATCTCCTGAAGGTTAATCATAGCACACTAACCTTGACATTCTGCGTAAAATGCATATTGTGGTGTAACTGTAACTCCATTTCTTTGTTTCACTGCAAGATGCATGATATCCCACGGCAGAATTAGATTGGTATAATTGCCATGCTCTGCACACAATGTAGTGAATGCTTGACCATGCTTCAGATTCTCTGCTGGACCTTCCCAGTAGCGGAACAAGATAAGACTGAGGATTATGCCAACAGTGGCACCATCAACCTATGACTGCCCCATCAACTTATGACTGCACTGTCAATGCAACCATCAAGGGTTCTTCCCACTGGCCTACGTGATGCACATTTGCTGACTCCAGGAAATATGTGGCTAGTTATAAAGTGGACAAGCATCATGAGGACTACCAACCGACATGGCTGGCAGAGACCACCAGCAAGACCAGATTGCAGTGGGGAGCAATGTAGGCAGGCAAAGGACGATAGCATGCCAAACCACCAGTGCTGAAGGCTCATTACTTGACACAGCAAGAAAACAAGGAATACCACATACCTTGCAGTATAATCGTTCTCTGTCACACTTCTTCCCCAGCCATATTGAAGAATTTAGTAAAAGTCATCAATATATATCAGAGGAAACAGAACATTTGGCGTCATCACATCCCAAGATGAATGAGCATCAGAGGAAGAATAATAGCTAAAGGAAGAGCAGGATCAGCTCCTACAGAGTCAGGTGGCATGCAGTAGGAGGATGTGGATGAGAGAAATTGTACACCTAAGTGTCAACGCTGATAACTGCTAAAAAACAAATGACATGAACCATCAGGGTTGTCACCATGATATCCTCAAAAGACAGACCGTATCACAAAATGCAATAAATCTACTCCAAATGAGTGCATATCAAACATCAAGCAATGTGTGTGTGTGTGTGTGCGTGTGTGTGTATGTAGGCGCGTGTGCCCCAAGTCCCCAGTAAACCCAACACACCATGATTCTCCTGAGGAGGCAGGACTCCCATTGAAATTGCAGAGGAGACAACCACCCGCAATACAGAGGAAACAGTGGTATTTAGCAGAAATGACACAAGACACATAGCGCTCCGAAAATAAATAGATGTCTCCATGGCTTGTGACTTAACATGCCATGCACATAAGAAAAGGCATCTCCACAGCCATCATAAGATGCATCGCAGAATGAGACAGTACGTCAGTATCTGCCATATGAGGTTACAGGACAGACACACCTCAGCGTTCTCACATCCCACAAAAGAAGGAGCACTGTGGTGATGTGTATAGTCACCATGTGGCATGTGAGACAGTAGTTAACTTTATGTGGGAATGTAATACGCGTGCATGGCACATGTTGTGAGTAAAGTTCTATCCCTTTTCCCGGGTATCTTGCTCCTCTTCACTATGCGTAGCCTGTTCTTTGTTCCCAGCATTATCCATCAACTTGCATTAACCTTTTATCTCTAGAGGCATGGTGGCACAGTGCCAGAGAGCAATGTTGATGAGTACACAATAGTGTACAATGTTGCCACAGAGTTTTGTGTAAATGACATCAAAGACCAACCTGTCGTTTGAAGCCCACAATCTGGATCTTTGATAGGCCAGACTATATGGAGTCACATGTGATGGTGGGTATCTTTGGGAACCCTGTCTCTCAAGCTGTTGTTAGCGATCTTTCACAGGCCATTAGTCATGGCCAAGATGGGGACTGTGCACCACCTACATAATGTGGGCTAGTCTAATTTACCATATACGTTCCAACGTGTTTTGTTCCTGCAATACATTCTGAAAAGCCTATGCATGGCTTGCTATATTGTCTTTTGAGTCGGTCCTCCTGTGGTAGCAGCCGGCCATCGGATTTCGGAGGCTGTGGTTTTCCAAGAACATTGACTCGAGTTGATCCAGTGAACAACAGGCAGAAAACATTGAAAAAGTGCTTTGCATTCAACAGAGCCTGTATAATCAGGACAGGGCTTGTTTTATTTCTGAATGTCTGTCTACTCAGGTTGCTTGGGAGGGACTACAGGCACATGGCCGCACTTGATGGGTCCCTTCATGTGTGTGACTGGGGATGGATCTTCGGTAGCATAAATGTAATGACTGTGTAGTAGCAACATGATGGCGTTTGGTTCAAGATGGCACAGAATGAGTGTTGAGATCCACCATTTACAGGTTCCACTGCGCTTTGAAATGATCCACTCCCATCCTCATGGTGGTCCCAAGGTCATTCATAGGTAGTAAACCATGTGTACAAAAATTTGAGATTCTGCAGAAATGTAGTTCTGTATTTTGTTTACACAAAGTAGCCCTCACAGGTATCTCTCTCATATTGCATTGCACCATGTTGTTATAGTAGCTCTTTCAAGATGGAGGCCCCACTTCTTGGTGTCCGCAATTATAAATCCCAGATGCCAAACCCTATGACGACATCTGATTTAATTTCTTACCAGGATAATTATGTGCCATTACCAGGACGTGTGTTCTTAAAGTGACTATGGTTTCCTGTTTGCAAATAGGCAAGCCATCATGCTGTGGGATTTGTTTTTTTAAACAACTCTGCCAGGTCATGTGTGTAGACACTTTTGACTGTTACTGAATTATGTTTTAGCCAAATGTGCTCTCTCTGTGCATTGATTTCTGGCCTAGTGGCTCATGCAACATTTCTGTGCAATTAGCCACCACCTTTTGGCAGAAGTAATGCCACAACAGTAATCTTCATGTCTTGCATTTAACACCACATTTTATTCACCACTTGCTAGCAAATGCAAATGGCTCTATGTGCAGTTAGTGGCAAATTTTTCGTCGGTGCCATCTAATCGGCTGAAAATTAACAAGTGCTCACCTTCACATCTGGTTTAATACTTCTGAAGAGTGTAAGGTGAGCAGCAATGAGCTGAGATAGCAATAACAATGGTTAAAGTGCTTGGAAGTCGAGAACAGAGACAACCAGCATTAGATCAATCCCCACATTCTGATGCCGTTTTTATACATCTGTACACACTGCCAAACTGCTGTGATGCTAATTGTCATTTAGCAAATGCATATGTAGCGGGCTAACTTGTTCAAACCGTTATATTTCCCGTTCTTTGCTTTGGTCTGTAGTTGAGGACTCGTGTTTGACTGTCTCTTGTCCCTTCTGGAGGGCTGACTTATAACCTATTCATATGTGTTGGGTTCTCCTGCTATAGTGATGCTTTGAATTCCACTAGCTCTCAACTACCCCTCTGCCACTTAAGATAGATCAGGTATCTTTCCTTCTGCCCACACTCAGTCTAGATCAGCTAGGCATGTTATCCAGTCTTTGCCTGGCACCATTATGTGTTTGCCCTCCTAAACAGGCTTGCAGGCTGCTCGGCCTTTCTCTCTCGCAGGTCATGTTTTTACAGTCACATCTGAACAATGAGCTATCTAACCTTTATTTTAGATTTTTTAACGGAAAGCGTTTATTTCCCTCCGGTTTAATATTCTGATAACATCTTTAGATTTGCTGTTAAATATATATATATTAATTAAAAAATAGAAAATAGTCCACTGTAATCATGGCCACTGGACTAAAAGTTCATATGAACGCAAAAGCCACAAACCACGGAACGTGAACTGCACTAACACACTACAGGAGCCTTCTCTGTGGCTGAAATATGCTCTGTTGAAATAATGACACAATCGTTCATATTAGCGTCTGGAAGGTTGAAGAAAGAAGGATTGTGTTTTAAGTGAAGGGATTACTGTTCAGTGGAACAGGATGCTCGCAGGTCTGGTGATTGAGGTTTGGGGATGGAAATGTGTGATTTGTTTAAGTTTGGAGTGTGTGTGTGTTTGTGTGTACACACTGGTGGTGGGATGGGGTGTGCACGACATGCTTGCTCTGGTTATGATGAACTGGAAGAACACAGTTCAGAATCAAAGTCAGGAGAGCTGGCAATGGAAGAATCAAAGTGGTCAGCAATGATGCATTTAACTGAGGTTTATTTCAAAGAGGGTGCTCACATTGTAGATTGTGGACTAGGTGGCGTGTATGGAGTGGAGGTGGGCAAAGCATGGAATTGAGCTTAATGTGGGATGTCACAAGGAGGGAGGGACATACAGCTCTCAAGCAGTCTGAATTAGATATCGCTTTTATACAAAACAGTAGAGGAAGTGGTTGTAACATAGGATAGCCTAATTGGGAGAGAGGTGGAATTTTATCAACATAGGGGGTCTGTCTTATTCACAAGTGGATCTCACCTGTAGGTCTCTAGGTCTAGGGGGTTGTATGGATAACTTCCAATTTTGTAGGCGTAGTTCACCCGCCCCCCTTCCTAGTTCCTATTCTTGGATAGTCTGGTATTCTTACTTATGAGCTTGCGAATCGTAGTACTGTGAAAAAATCTCCTACATGAGTTAGGGAAATAACAAAAATAACCAAAGTAGGGCTATTTCTCTGTACCAGGGCTTCTGCTAACAGCGCCGACTGTACTGAGTCCAATGTACAGTTCCTATCCTAATTCATAACTCCTGGTTTACCCACACACAGGAAAGTGGCTTTCAAAACACTGAAGTCTCGTAGAGTTTTAAGTGCACCAGCACACTTCCTAATTTTGGATTGGTAGAAGATCGCAATGTTCAGTAGTCTCTGGGTGATTCCGTAGCCTTACTGCACTCCTGCCGGAAAATAACTGCTCTGTTAGACCTCTAGACCGAGGCCCCCATGATGCTCCTTACGAGTCAATACCATGTAGGGTTTCCTTCTTACCCAAAGGGCCTTTTTCATGTTTTTCCCTCTTGCTCTAGGGGTCTAGTTTGTAGGATTTTCTTGACCTTCCTAGTTATTTGTCAGGCAGCAGTACTTAAAACCCTCAGCAAAAAGGTCTTCTTCATGCTTTAAAGCTTCTTTATTTGACTGTTGTGGCTGTGCAGCTATCAACAGTATCTGGGCTACAGCACCCATCAGGCTTTCCTCAGGCTTCTTCTCAGTCGCTGGCTCCTTCCATCTTTTGGGTCAACCCTTGCAGCAGTGTATAGATGTGCCAGAGAGGACCGGGGTTCACACCACACATTCACCGTTCAAAGCACCCAGGCCCCAACCAACCCTCCGCTCGCATACAAACGGAGGCTCAGCCAATGACAATTTAGAAGTGTCCTTTATTTTCCATAGCAGACAGGGATCATAAAGGAAAACCAGAATTCTCCAACAATCACAGCTCCTGTGCCCATGACAGGGGCTTTTGTTACAGTCTGACATCACAAATCAGGCCTCTTCCCCAAAAACCTAAGAGCATGCGTGATTGGGTGATTGGAGTGGTATTACCCATAGCCGGTGCATATAGATGTTATCTGACTGGCCCTTTCGTGTCAGGTGGCTTGCCTGAACCTTCCCCAGAAACTATCTATTACATTGTTGCAGGGTTGCAGGATTACCATTGGCACTTGCCTTTTGCCATCCGCCCCTGGATTTGTGTTCCCTGATTGGCTGGAGCGGGTCTCCCCAGCCTGGGATCCGGCTCTGTTCTCAGCACTCCATGCACCTTCTCAAGGTGATGAGAAAGACTTTGTGTCCCCGTTGGTGCCATCAGTATTACCACTTTTCATTTGAGAGTGCCTGCAGGGTTGCAATGTTGTAAAACAACACATGTATCAACTTGTGTCTGTTTCGCTGGGAACTGCTCATTGTTCCACCACAAGTAAATGGCCATCGTTCAGCTCGACTGCACCACGTGGGTGAAGACCGCTAAATTGAGCTTTCTGGGCTGCAATTAGTGAGGATTTATTCTGATTTTCTGCAGGTGGCTCCTTTATCTCTGAGGCTTAGGAATGTTCTGCTCGTCTCTGACCTTGGCTGCAAGCCCTGGCCTGGTGCTTCATGCAGCCTAACTCTGCTTTTCTTTGCCTTTCGTCATGAGGCCTGTGGCTTCATGTAATTCAGCTATAGTTATGCTATAATTGCTATGTGTTTATATTGTGCTATTCTTCTTATAGGATAGTAGTATTTTGGCTCTTCCAGGTTCCTTATACGTTACTGTTGTTCCATATGGTTCGTTGCAATAAGCGTCTGCAAGCTTGCTCTGCATTTCTTGCTTCCTTGCGTTTCTGCATTTCTGCATCGGTATCTGTCCTCTCTCTACAGAACTGTGTAAGCATGTTCTTCATGTGCGTATCTGCGTGTCTGTGTAACTTTGTGCATGGATGCAAGTATGTTTCATGGCTAATGCTGCTATGTCGTGGTATCTCTAATGACGTCAGCACAGTTAGATATTTGTCATTAATCTATCAGGTCCCGCGAAGCACCTGGATCCATGATCAGTGTTTGGGCACCTGTATCAATGATGACGTTAGCTGGATAAGGTTTGAATGGCTGTCTGAGAGAATATCTGTTTGAATATGTATTTGTCACTGGCCCTCCAGGGGGCTGTCCAAACAGCGACTGGCATCTTGCATCTCTGGCTCTTGGCGCTGTCATGCTTATAGGGGTCAAGAGGGGCATCCCAGGGACCATCTCTTCAGCAGGCTCCCAGCTCTTGCTTTTTCGGTAAGTCTCCTGGCAGCATTTCTACAGTGTGCCACACTTGAATTAGCTACCGTCTGTTCGTTAGTTTTCCCAATATGTTGGTTGTTGAAATTGGCCACCTCAGGTTCTTCCTTTCTTCCTCTTCTCGCTATAATCAGACCAACACTTATGGAAATTGTTTTACCACGCTAACACTTGGTACTTATTGGTTCAAAGAGTGTTCTCGTTGGTGGAACAGGTTTATCATTAATACAAGTTTCTCAGATAGATGCATGGTTATTGGTTCCCCCTCCTTCTGAAGTGATGTGTCTTTGTTTCAATATTTTTCGGGTATTGCATTTATTATTCTAAGCTAATTCGGCCCTCACAGAAATGAGTGCATTTAAAGGCCTTAAATAGCCTGTCTGCCATCTTGAAAAAGGGCACTAGTGTCATGGTAGTTGAACTCTTCAGCGTTCCTGCTGTCAATGCTGTTCATGAGTTCATTCTCTTGTGGCCAGGGTCTGAGTGCAGAGCACATATGTGTCCTTTTCCTCTCCTTTTTTCTTTTGCTATGTATTTTTTGCCAGGATCTGATCCCTGGTCCACACTGAGGGCCCTGCTTGTCATAAAGACCCACTTCATTTGTGGATTTCTGTTTGGGACCAAGGTTATCTGTGTAGTTCCTGCATGTGTACTGTTCATAGTTTCCCTGTCTTGTGGTTGATTGTCTCTTGGCTTCTACCCCTACTGGCTATCAGACTGTTTTGCCAGCCCACTCGCGCACAAGAACATGTTAATTTAATCTCAGCAACAGCGGATCACAGGAATATTTAAATGCATTTGCAGCATTCAGCGGATCAATCAGCACTAACTCTATATGGGTGAGCTTACCAGCCAGTGCCCACCAAATTGTACCCACAAGTTATTGATTCATGTAGCGTTTCTAGTTATCCAAAGCAGTTACCACTTCAGACCTGAAGAAGAGCGGTTGTTCGAAACACATGTCGGCTGGGCACACACGTTTGACTTAGACAATCATATTTATAAGAATTGGAATGGACAAACAATTTCAATTCCAACACCTTTCGTTAACAGAGACTTCAAATATGCCACTCATGTGCAGATCAAATGGAATTGTAGGAAATACCACCCAATTCCATACCCTCAGTTGTAATATGTTAATTTGTGCACCAACATGTTTACTAACCCACTCAAAATATGTAGTAAAGTGTATCCAATCTCAATTTGTGCTTTTCAACTCTAATACAAAACATATTGCACCATTTTTTGAATTGAAGTATTTACTACGGCCAAATGTGTGTGAGGCGCCTGGCGTGACAGTGTGCTTCCACTTTACTTCACATTCACTTATCATGTATTTTTTTCAGACGGATGTCTAAGGGCAGCTGGCTAAGAAAATAATCGGAACAAGTGGGTCTTGATCCAAGGAAGAGAAGACTCATCAAGCTGCGGGGTAGCATATAGGACAGGCAAAGAGAAAAGTGTCAGAAAACGGGCCCTCTGCCACACACCAATTAGCCCCCTTTTATTTTCAGATACAAATAGTAATATTTCCTGATTATTTTCCTTGACTCACTGACTGCAGTAATTAACCTGCCTTAAGATTGGATGTGAGAATGCATTTTCACTGATTAGGCATTTGTGGGCTCTTATTAATGATAATATCAGGGAAAGATCATTAAGGCATTACGCATAGAGGTACACTTTTATCACCACCACATCCCTCTTCCACGTTATTGTTTTTGAGAAATGTTTTTTGATGATAGAAACACTTCCTGAGTTTACGCCCCACGATTTGCCGCACCCCTCCCCCGTAATATGGCAGAGGAATAAGGCACTCCACATCCCCATATCCCTTCGGTCTTTTTTGATACGATGTTGAGCATGAATCTGTGGGATTCTGCTGAGCAGGATCTTTCTTCTAAACGAGTCTTTCTTCATCAGCAGTGTTCCTCTTCCTGCTGGGCGAGGGGGCTCCAAGCACAGCAGGTACAATCCTCTGAGGCCTAGCTGGGCTAAGGGCACAGATTGAGTGGATCCTCTCAGATAGTGGACAGGGGCATTTTGGGGTGAAGTTCACCACTCTGCATGCCCACTCTTGGTCTTATTAGATTGCGTATTTGATGGCATTTGGGTGCTGTCTCAGAGAGAGTGGTTTACAATGAGAATTTTCAAGGAGAATTGTCATTAAAAAACGCCTTTGTAAATCAGGCCCGTTGGGGGTCATTACGAGTTGGGCGCTGTGGGTTAAATGGGGCGGTATTACCAAAATAATATGGGGGTTGCTGGGGTGTCCACCGCAGGTTTCATGCCTTAATATTGCCGCAAAAATATGACAATATTTTTGTATGCCAATATTTTTGCAGGGATATTAACACATGGAACCGTTGTGAACCTGCAATATTGGCCAGTTACCCAATTTCGTGGTTCTCTCCTGGTCTAGCCTTGAGTTAATGATAACTTCTTGACAACTCACAGTTGCACTACGTTTTCTCAGTCATCTTGCATCATGTGTGTGCTGTTATTGCGAGCTTTAGAACCACAAGAGAGAATTAGTAATGTTTTAGGTGCCTCTTAAGTGCAACCTATAAGCCAAAACTGTTGCTTTGGAGTGCAGCCGGGAGGGAGATGACATGTGAGGTGGGGCACACAGCTTGTGTGTGTTGTTTGTCTGTTTATCCAGCCATTGACTGGCCATGGCCATGGTAATCTCTATGGCCATTCCCACCCACTTCCTGCCCCTCCCTGTCCAAAACACCCTCCCCCCCGGATCTCTTAGAGCTAACTCTATCAAGCAGTTGCACATTTTGTCCCACCAAGGTTATTTCTAGTTAATGGTTCCTTTGCAGCTGTAAATGTGCCCTGCGTGCTATCCAAATGTCTTAATGAAGTGTCCCTTTAGCCACTCGATTTATATCTGTTCCCTGCAATTAAGTTCTGTTAAAAGCAAGCATTGGCAAAGCTAACAGTTTGTGTTAGGTATTTGATAGGCTTCTGACCGGCACTGTTATAATATGCCTAGGTAATCACACCATTTTCTAGCTGTTGCCCCCTTTTGGCAATGTGGTAACATTTATAGCCTGGCAAATGCCTCTCCCATGCCTACACAACAGCCCAAGCTGTCGGCTTTGCCAATGCTTGTTATGTTTGTAGTTGAAACGCAGCAGATAAGGGGTTGTCCTTTCACACCCTCGGATGGATTCAAACTCGTGTGGTGCACCTGTGACGCACCAACGTTCATGCATTCAAGAACTAGACAGCCATCTCGATGTTCACGAAGACTCAAACCGTAACCACAATTGACACATCATATTCATTTTGCTCTTAAATACAGCCAGAAATCATTTTGTAGGTGAGATCCCCTCCCACTCCTAGTATAGTGTTTTCATGACATGCTTTTAAGTTGAAAGGTGTGTTGTGCTTTCTGTACAAGACATGCCAATGCGGCAGGCGGACTCGGTTTATTCCACCGGGAAGCCAAATTATAGTCACAGCCGACATGTCATAATTAGCAAAATAATGTCACCTCCATGTTTTCCTAACTGACCTCTTCTCATGATACATCTTAGGCCCCAGCCCTCTTGGTGCTTTTTAATGCAACCTACCTCGGAACTGTATCCCAACGCACTGGTTTCTTTTTCTTTTATTTAGTAGCGCTTTCTGTGATTGCAAAGTGTGTATTGTTTTGTGTGTGTCTCTTTCGGTATACGGTGTGTGTGTGTGTGTGTGTGAGAGAGAGTTATGTTCTGTTGCATACCATCTACTTTTCTTATCATTATTGGAAGGATCAGGAGTATTATAGCTATAAGGGTAATAATAATTGGAAACATTACTATTACATTACATAAATAGGCACCGAACTTGGAAGGGATGGTTCGGTTTCCTCTTCTGGGACTGAATGCCTTTGGAAAGACAGTAGAGGAATGCCGGCCATGCTGGTCAGCAAGTTGGTCCCGATTCGCACCATTGCTTTCAGAGCGTATGGTATTGTATATTTCCACTCTAATGTAAAGCTGCCTTGCTGTAGTGTTTACTGCATAGCAGTTTGCAGTGCATTAGATATGATATGATGTGCCACGACGCCTGTATGCGTGAAAAGTAGAGTTTAGTCAGCATTTCGCCTTTGGTGGATTATCCTACGCGTGTTTGCGAGCTTCCTCCTTTATTGCAGAATGTTCAGCGCTGGTCATTGGGTTGACTCTCGCTGGATCCGAGATCTGGCACTTGGGATCCGGCCAGAGTCAGCCGCCCCAAATCCATGCTCTGCGCTAGGGAGAAGAGGGAAAAAAGTGCCCGCAAGCAAACTGTCACTTCCTCTGGTCACCCCATGCAAGAAGTCACAAGAGGAAGTTACAGCGGTTTCTCAGCCAAGAGCCGGTTTATTTATTTATTTATGCAATGTTTATCGGATACATGGACCCAGATGATTTATTTATTTATGCAATGTTTGTCGGGTACCTGTATCCGACAAACATTGCATAAATAAATAAATAAATATACAGGTATCCGACAAACATTGCATAAATAAATACCCCTATTAAAACGATCACACACAATGCAGCCACCCAACTGCTTTCAGAGGGGAGCTGCAGGAGCTGTGCCGGGTGGGGTTCAAGTAAGTAAAAGAAAACGTTGGTTATGGCGAACAGAAATCACCCTGTTTGAATAGTACCCAAGGGGGTGGGGGTTTCTAACATGGGATACAAATTGTGCCTTTTAAAGAATATTTACTCAGCAACACTGGTCAAAACTATTATCCGCATAGTGAAGTAACTCATCGCCAGTGCCAAGGAAGTGGTTTAAAGTGGAATTGGTATATAGTTTGGAAAAGAAGCAGCATGAAAGAAATTGTGCCGTTTTAAACTAATATTTTGGACATTTCCTTTGACCGGAGGCTCCCCTTGATATGATATGATATGATAGTTTATTTATATAGCGCCTATACACACTGTGTTTCAAAGCGCTTCACTTAACCCCGCCTCCTCGGGCACAGCCCCACCCCACCCCAAACTCCACCCCCACCCCGGCCCTTGGGATCCCCCACAAATTTTTTTCCATTTCCACCACTGAGAATGTTGTAATGTGAGCAGGAATGAGAATACACACCTGGCTTTGGTTGTTGTTCAGCATATATCTCCGAGCTTTACCGTCCAGTACTGAGCCACGCATGACGTAGCTGGGTAAGATGTGCTAGCAAGTCTTCTTTTATGGGAGGACACAAAAGAAGACATCCTTAAACACGATTCTCAGAGTGGTTACAAAAATCACATTTCTGTAAAATATTGCTATCTCTACAGCTTGGGTCTCCACGTTGTTAAACAAATACCTATGTACTATCAAGCATCCGATTTATAATTACCCTTACTGCTAACGAATGATTGTTGACTTGGCTCAATTTGTAGCACAGCCATTGCGAACGATGAGCTATTAAAATAAACTGGGTCACTGAGCTGATCAAGACCTTTCTGAAATAAGCTTGCCGTGGGGCAACTCTGAATTCTACAGGAGTCTACATCTATTATGCGTGATTGTTGGAGCGCGCTCAGACAGCATCAATCCGCCCTGACTGCTGTCCATTCTACTCTCATTCCTACCATTGGCAAGCTACAGACATACCTCTAAATGGGCAACAGAGAAAAGAAAGAGAAGTACAGAGTAAAGTTACTGTTCATGTCATTTCTTTGATAGGGTCAGCATCTCCGTTTTAAGAGCAGTTTGGGGAATAACTTCATTTTGAAAATGTTGTATTACAAGAACTACTGAATAATGAAAGAAAATAAATGTGTATATTCTAGATCAAGGTCATCTGAATCCTATGTGGGCACCGAATCTAGGCCTCCCCAAGTGTGATCGAGTGGTTGTGTTTTTCCTGCCAGCCTGATGCCACCTCATAAACGGCAGAGATGGATTGAGTATTCGCTGCAAGCATTCATACGGCTTATCCAAGTTTAGCAGGCTTTTCATTACAAGCATGCAGTGACTCACGTAGGATTCCTGTCCTGTGCACAGATCTATGGCAGAGATTGGCACTAGTGGATGACATGGTGGTCACCCGTGAGTACCCTCAGCCTTCACCCCTACCATGCTGCGTCATTGGGACGCCTGCTCCTAGTTTCCCACTCACTCTCTGGCCAGACTCCTTGGGTCCCCTACCCTCACCCATTTGTGAGGCAAAACACCTTGGGATCATCTTTGACTACTCTCTCTCCTTCTCTCCACACATCACAGACCTTGCCAAGAAGTCCAATTTTCAGCTTCATCTCTTCAGGGGCATTCTACCTTTCCTCATCTTCCCCCAGAAGCTCAATGTCTCCAGAACTCTGGTCCTCTCCAGGTTGGGCTACTGCACTAGCTACTTCCTCAACCTTCCCCTTTCCTCCCTTTGCCCCCTCCAAATAATCCAGAACAGGACTGTGAGACTTATCCTTTGCCTCAAGCCCAGGGACCATATCTCTCAATCCCTAAAGTCTCTCCACTGGCTGCCGGTGACTGCAAGGACCACATTTAAGACCCTCTGTATCATCCACATGATGTCTGGGGCATGGGACCTCTCCACATCCTGCTGTATCTCCTGAAATTCTTCCCATCCAGAGCCCTTCAGTCTTCTGGCGGCAGTTCTATGCAGGTCAAATGTTTCTCCAAGCTGAGAGTGGGAGGTATATCCCTTTCCTCGGCTGATGCCGCCCCCTGGAACAGCCTCCCTCCCCCCTCAGACTTGAACTGGATCTTCTTAAATTCCGGAAACTTCTCAAGACCTTCCTTTTCTACTCTTCCATCCCTCTCCCATGCTAAACTCTCCATCTGGCGCTGGACTGGGGTCTGTACCCTTCATAGAAGGGCCAGACCACCCTCCAGCAGTCAGCCTCAGCCTCCTCTGCCAGCACTTGACATTGGGCTCCCTTTCCTAGACTATCCAAACTTAGTCCTCCTGTCCACTGCACTCTTCTTTCCCCTGGCACTTGCCGCCTCAGCCCAACCAGCACTTTCCCATCCCCACCCATGGAGGTACCCCACTTCAGCACTTCTCCCTCTACCCCGCTCCCCCTTGCACTTATCACCTCGTTCATGCACTCGCACGGTAGGACTGTCACAAGACCAATATAATCGTACTTTGTTGTTGTATTCTTATGATTTCCCATCCCCTCGCCTCTTTTTGTGGCCCCTGGAGACACCTGTGTATAGGTGCCATACAAATGTCCAATAAAATAAAAAATAAAAAATTGGAATGAACTGATACTGATTTTTACTTGCAGAGAAAGTGAGGGGATCAGGGTATGCTGTAACGTTGCATGGACTGTCTGTATCCCTGTGCCAGAGCATACCAGAGATTGAGGGCTGGGCAAAAATAAATAAACTCTTTTTTGCCTAGATTTCTGCCACATCTGCACACTGTGAAATGACTTTGATTAAGGACACTTTCAAAGGCTGCACAAATGTGCCTTATAAACAATTTAGAGACAAGAGGGGATATTTAACTGAACCTCTCTAAACAATCCCTCCTCACTTAGAGGTTTGGTACATACAATCTGTTTGGATGGTCCTATGTCCTTTCAGGCCCACCACATGACAGTTGGATAGAGTTTTTATAATATATGTCTATCCTCCGTATCTTTTTCTGATAAACCAAAGAAAACTTTCAGCATTTTTCCAAAAATATATATTTTATTAATTTTAAAAACAAATATTTTTCAAAAACAATCATTTTTATCTAAATTGATTTATCAAACTCAGAATCTGTATCATTAGTTTTTTATCTCCACTAATTATCAATAGTACATTAACCATGTAGATCTTTTGATTTTTGGAAAACAACCTTTACAACATCGAGAAAACAATCAAATTAATCAATTGTGTAGGTTCCCGTTTTTCGACTTAATCATCCTCTTCTCTAACAAACCATTCGTCCCAACATGTTTCATTCCTCGTCATTCATTCTTTCACATTATCTATGCAGGACATTTTTCAGGGGTATACAGTTCAGTTAAGATCAATCAACATTTTACGTTGCTCTGTTCTTTAATTAACAGAGCAGTGATAGTGATGGCTCAATTCCTCACTATTCGTGATTTTTCATCAGCCATGGTGTCTAGCGTCTGTTTTGGTGTCGCGGAGCATTTATCACTTATTTTCCAGGTGTTAGGATCTCGAGTTTACAGTGTCCCGGAGTTTATTACTTCAGAAATGTCACTCGTTATCTTAGCTATACTTTAACAGCAATCCATTGGTTTTCGCTGATTCTTGGTCTTTTGTGTTTATTTTCTCTATGGCGCTAATCCAGGCTCGCTAATAATCCACACTAGAACCAGCACTCAATTTCTAAATTAATTTGACGCATGTATCAAAACATTTTAGTGCCTTTCTCATTACTTTCGTCTCCATTCTTAGATGTTTTCTCAGCCTCACTGTTAGCCCTAGTGCTTAATATCCGGATGATTTTCCATTTTTCCAAATGACTGCAACCACAAATGTGCCACCAGAGAGGAAGAGGGACCTCTCTGTACATTTTTTAGTTTTGGCTCCTACTTTGGACAGTCCACACATTTTAATATTTGTTATGTGTAAGTGTGGCAGCATAAATGCAGTGCGGAAGCATAAATGCAGTCTGCTGCACCAGATCCTTGACTGGAGGCTTTTGTTGCTGGCGGCTCTGCTTTGACAGTTGCACTGTGAGGAGGAGGATCAGGATATACATTCTGTGCCTGGTGCAGAGCACAGAGCGTAAGTGCAGCAGCATAAGCGCTGTCTAAGCCACCAGATACTTACCCGAGGCCTTTGTTGGTGGAGGCGGTCGTACCATGAGAAGGAGCAGGATAGAAACTCAGCGCCTAGCACAGTGCACAGCGCATAAGTGTGGCGGTGTAAGTGCAGTCTGCTGCACTGGATCCTTGACTGGAGGCATTTGTTGCAGGAGGCTCTGTTTTGGTGGTTGCACCATGAGGAGGAGGAGCATGATATAAATTTGGCGCATGTTGTGGTGCACGTTGCGGAAGTGCAGCAGAAGAAGTGCAGTCTGCTGCACTGGACTCTCGACTGGAGGCTTTTGTTGCAGGAGGCTCTGTTTTGGTGGTCGCACCATGAGGAGGAGGAGTAGGATATGAACTTGGTGCCTGACATGGAGTGTGATGCATAAGTCTAGAAGCGTAAGTGCAGTCTGCTTCATTGTCTGACAGGCGGTGCACAGAGAGTCATTTTGTGACCTATCATGGCAGGAGGGTAAAATGATCACAGGTGACTAAGTACGTTAACTCCTAATTGCAATAATTTTTCAGAGGCCCTCCCTCGCACCTTCTACTCCCCTGTATTGTTTAATGGGAGATGGCATCCCCTCACTTGTCCACCCTCCCCAATTTGAATTCACGAAATAAGTCCTCCAGGTATTGAAGAGGATATCATGTCGCCATTGGGGACAGAGGAGTTGGCTCAAGGCAGTATTGTGAAAATAAATAGGGGGAAGATCACTGATATTTTCTAACACATGACCGACCATTAGCATTCTCCTAACAATTCCTCGCCTAATTCTGTGAATACACCACATTATAATAACCACTCAATTTTATTGGATGCCTCCTTTCTAAAACTTAGCACAGACCCTTGAGGGGAAAGCAACCAAGTTGATACCAAGTTAACAAAAAAGTGAACCAACGCAGCCGCTTCAATGACCTCTAGGCATCCAGGTGACATTTCTGGGGTACTCTTATTACAAACACCTTTCAAGAGTCCCCATGCCTTCCGGCTCGGTTTTGTCTGATATACAACCCCTTGACCCTTTTGGGCCCTCTTCGATTTCTACTCTTCACCTTGTGTTGCAATCTCTAGTGAGACTTTACGATAAGATCAAATAAGCAGTTTAACATAATTCCAGCCTACTAGCCTCTATTTCTACAAAGCTTTCAAAGGAATATGGGAAAAAGCAAAACAGTGACTTTGTTTATAAACAGAGGAGAACGGGTATAGGGCACCTGCAGAAAACAGTAAGACATCCATCCATACATCCAGTGGGCCAGTAATTAATGATAAGCCTGCCGATGGCGACAGATTTATTCTCACACCTGATTTATTAAAACTAGTGGAAGTAGATTGCCAACAGAAACTCCCAGTAGAATTATCTAGTCATAGTGAAACAGAGTCATGTGTAGCTAACAAGAGAAGCGTTAAAGGTAAAGAAGTGCATAGGAAATCAAAAAATCAAAAAATAGAAAATGACAACAAAAAACGATCATCTTCAAAATTCCTTAGATGTTTAACCATGCCAGAAGACAAAGGGACATCATTAGGAGATGATATTGGCGAGAGAGAGATTGAGAGGAACAAGAAAAAAATCTAATAACAAAAAGTCCTGCAAAAATTAAAAAAACAAAAAAAGATCACAACATTATTTGTCCCTTGAATCCATGTACAGGCAAAAGCTGATATTATAGAAAGCAGAATGATAAATGTTTGCAACTGAATGTGGATGCAACAAATGAAAGAATATCAGCTCTAGTGGGGACACCAAATATATTGTATCTGGGAACAACATATTAGCCCCTCAAAGGACCAGAGTTTACTTGGAACTGGAAAGGTAACATGGGTAAAGCATGCTCTTCTTGGGGCACGGGGGACAAAACAGATGGCACTATGGGGGGGGAAAGGATGCACACTTGATTTTGAACTAACATTACAAGAGGAAGAATTAGTCTGCACTGCTCAAAATTATTGTTATTTTTTTCTTTTATCCCTTCCCTGCTGATGATTAACTCGTCGGACATTGGCTTAGTAGTATTTCAGAATGACAGGGGTGCTAATGTTGTTCATTTTTATTGTAACATGGTTGCTCATTTAGTTTGAGCAGACTGATGGCTTCAGAACTATGGGTTTGGAAATTGAATGTTGGTCAGACAAGTCAAAGCACCATAAGATTTTACAACAGGGGGGAATAATCTATGGTCGTTGTTGGAAACATACCTACCTCTAACCATCAAATGTCAACTTGGGGGGAATTGGGAGGAGATTGTTTTTTGGACCTAAGGTTCTTGCACAGTTCATCATTATACTGAAGATTGGACTTGGTTATAAGCATGTGGATTCCTCTCGGACCAGGGAGACCTATGGGGATGGTCTTCAGTTTTAAGCAGTTCAAATTACTTACCTGGAACAGTCAATGCCATAGCAACATACTAAATAATAGGAAGAGTCTACATTGTTTTTCAGACTTTGGCCTGATTATGCTCCAGGAAACATGTTTGACCACACCCTTATATATAGATGGATACTTAACCCATTTAAGCTAGCAGGCCTCAGGGGTAGACCTAGTGAGGGCTTAGCTAAAGCAATAGATATACATCTGGGGTTTTCAAGCTCAATTATTGACACGTCCCATGATTGTTTTTTAGTTGTTAGGCTGACCATGAAGAGGGTGAGGAGGAAGTGTCGAGTATCTTCCCCACTCCAGTTGCCCCCCTTCCACTACCCCCTCGTATTACCTATTGGGTCACACCAAAGTATGTGACGTATGGAGAACAGGAAAATCAGCAAAGAGCAGCACTTGGGCTCTGCCCAGTACATATCAGGATGACAGCACCTATTAACATACCGACACCTAAGAAAACCTGGACAGTAAGGTATCCATTAAAGAAGCCATACCTACATCCTAAAAAATATGATGGTTGTTTGAATAAAATACCCGAAGAAGTAAAGAAGATAATGAAGGAAGATGAATGGTGACGTCATAAGAAATCGGACTGACACACACATAGAAGATATAATGACCTGAGAATACTGACAAAGAGCCAAAATACCATGGATAAGTGACACCTTGAGCCTAAGGTGAAGATGTTGATGTCAAGATGAAGAAACTTATGCCACATACATGATGAAGATATTCAGTTAGTTTAAACGTGTACAGATGCAAGTAACTGCAAGAGGCAAAGAAATTGTGAAGCTTGCTTATGCTTTATAGTTGATAGATTGCGGCAAGCACCACCATTTACAAGTATATACTTGAAGAAGCACTTTATGTTTGAATGTAAGTCCACTATGCACATAAGCAGAATTGAACAAAGGTTACAAAAGGCCTCGGATGGAGTGTGTCGCACCAAGAAAATCAAAAATCAAGACAGAGCAAAACTCTGCTAAGGGTGACCATGCCAAGAAACCAAGTTCTTATCTGACTGGAATAGGCCGACAATGGATACAATTAGGGAGAGAAGAGAACAGAAGATCCTGTTCAGAAAGGTCAAGATAAGCCACAGACATCAGAAGACTGGTAGAATTAAATCAAATATACGAAAAGACACAAAGAAAAGCCGATTTCACAGTGTTCAGTCACGTGACAAATGCAGGCTGGAAGAATGAGACTTTCACACCTACGCATGGATCCCTGCCATCCCCATACTCCTTGAAAGTTCTCAGAGTACAGAACAGACACAAGGCCAAACTACAAAGCAGTAATTGACACTAGACCACTGAGGTGATGATTGATTGTAGCATAATTGGTGGGAAGCTGGGTGCAGACAAGATTTTCTGCACCTGGATGTTCTTTCTGCGTGCTGCTAGACGTAGGTAGAAAAGTATGAGTGGGGTTGATGCCAACCTAATCATAGTGGACCATGTAATCTAAGATCCTATAGTGAGTAGAGCCAATGGGACGTCATACTTTTAGTGATGTTCATAGTGGCCATCTTGAAGGGAGGGCTTAGTTGCCCCACCTGACATTTATTGTCCAATCCCCTCTCCCCGTTACCATATACAGATATAGTACCTATGTTAAGTTACCTTCCTATAACCAATCACATTGCATGTGGGTTTTTAAGATTGCCACGTAGAATGACATTAGTACGTGCGTAGGTTGTACGTCAGCAATGACAAGTTTTTGCTATCAATATTGTATTTTTTCTAAAAGTGAAGAGAGCGAGAAGATCAAGCGGTTGCCGATGTTTGTTGTACTCCCCGTTTTATGAACTTGTCATTAAAACGGACTCCCTTTGCCATTCTATTGAGTTGTCTTAATTATTTGACGCATGAGTATGAATCTGCATCCCCATCTATCTCGAGGGTACTGCTACTCATTTTAAAGGGCTGTTTGAGAGATGATCCAGTTCAAGGTGGAGGAGCGAGTTAGAAAATATTGTTAGACAATATATATTGGAGCCCGGTCTCCCACAACCAAAAATCACCTTTGAGTGAATTAAGTAACATTTTTGAGGTTTGGTTTAGTAATGATTTTAATAATAAAATACTATTAGTTGGGGATCTTAATTATGCTTGCTAGCTAGCTTCCTTTCCAAATGTGAGCCCCTGTGACAACCAAGGGTACATGATGAGTAGTATCAATAAGGGCCATAAATAGAGGAAATAAATGGATAGCTGGAGCCTTATTATGCTCAAATCAAAAGCAAATGCGTCCTCACATGATCCAGCCTCATGGCAGAGAGGACACAACTATTCTCTGATTGACTATGTTTTTATGTCCCTCTTGCTACTTCAGAAGTGTTCATCTCTGAGGATGGTCTTTACAAACTGAGCATCTGTGCCTTATTATCTTGCAATCTCAAGCTTTTCTGATCCCAATCTGTGAGGGAAAATCATATTGCATTTGTAACCATGTGTAGACTATATAAGGGAATATGTTGAAATATTCCAGCATAAAAAACAAATCTAAATTACTAATAAGCAAACACAACAGAGTCAAAGCTCTTTCTTCGGATGAGCCCTTTAGCATTCATTTAATGAGTACCTGGCTGGGTGGAGAGGTGGCAGCCTCCCCACCAATCAGGGGCTCAGAACAAGGGCTTTACCGCATGGTAAAACCTCTGCTCTGAGCCTCCTCAGAAGCGGGAGGCCATTAACTTCCTTGCCAGAAATCAGGTAAGCGCACCCCCTGTGCTCCCATTGCCTTTCTTCCCCCAACCCCAACCCCAATTTCCACATAACGCGACCACTCCCACTTATCTTGCGCTCCTTTGTCCCTCGCCGGTGTCGGGAGCACCCAGTGTTCCTTGTGCATCTCCATTGTGGCAATGGCCTCCATGGAAAGGGAGAAGGGACTATGTGTAGTTCCCTTCTCCCTAATCCATGGCGGCCAACTTGCATTGTAGTCTTTTTTATCAAGTTGGGAAATGCAAGCACTCTGTTTCTCAACTTGAAAAGAAACCTCTTAGCATCCCGGTACAACGTGCCAGGATGCTAATAGCAATAAATCCCTCCATGCGGGGCCTTGAACGAGTCAGGTACTGCCCCGGGGCTAACGTTAAAGCCCTCGCTTTGCTCTGGGTTCTAACTTGGCCCTGGGATATTAACTAGCCTGATAAAGCCCCACCCATCAGGTTTATTGCTTAATTAATGCAACTATCTATGCATACTTAATAATGCCTAAATAAAACATACATTTGATGCGTTGGTGGCCTGGGCAATAAGGGAATAAGGGGCTAAATTGAGACGATTATTATCTGTAGCCATTAATAACCCCACCACTCACGCTGTCAAACGGGAAATTATATCGTACCTCCTATTGCAATGAATATATGTATATTGGCCTACGCCAAGCTGCTTATAAGCCACTTGTGAAGAAGTCCATGTTACAAGGTCCTGACCTTCGAATCAATGTAAGCCACCATTTTAGGTCAATCCGCCATTTTAGGTTCTCTCTGTAAAGTCACCCTGTGAGTTAAAATGCTGGACAATGTCATTCCGAAATACAACATGGCCGTCTTGACCTCTGTGTGCAATTAATATGTAACTTGCCTGCAGGCCACTTGTTGGGGTCGTGAACTGAGACCTTGTCCATCGCTGACCTGTGTGTAAAGGATTACTCATGCCAATGAAACTAATCCGCGAGCATATGTTAAGAACAATGTATCCAAATACTGAACTGAGAACACTTGTTTAACTACATTGGGCCTCATTACACGGACGGCGGTAAGGGTTAACGGTCACCGTTAATGGCAACGGTGACCGTTAACCCTTACCGCCGTACTACGAGGTCCCTTTGCGGGTTGGAGGAATTAACGCCTGCTTCTTGCAGGCGTTAAAAACCAACCCGCTAAGGGACCTCGGAGCTAATTACGGCACCGCAAAATTGCGGTGCCGTAATTAGCGCCTTCCCCATTCCCATAGAGCCCTATGGGGCAGAAATGGGAATGGGGAAGGGCAATGGCGGAAGGGGGATTTACCGCCCCTCCAACCTTGGAATGGGGCGGTAAATCCCCTTTCCGCCAAGGCGGTGCCAGTAATTTACCGGCATGGTCCAGGGTGCTAATAGCACCCTGGATTACCGCCTTCCGTGTAATGAGGCCCATTGTATTAATGTTTGAGAAGACCTTTATGAGAATTCCTAAAATACATTGTTACCGTGTAGACTTGTTGGCGAATGTATTAAAGGCAAAACCCTATGCATATGGATGTGTGAACTCGGCATGAACCCTAGATCAGTAATGTATTAGAGGAATATTAACCCGCAGTAGGGTTGGACATCATGTTCGCAAACGTATATAAAGCGGGACTATTCTAATGTACAGCCCCACTCACTGAGCACACTGAACCACGCTGGAGTTCGTTGTGTTGTACTGAGGGCCGATAGCTATGTTCAGTATAAAATAAAAGATCTTTGTATGTTCCTTTGTAACCCGTGTTCGGTGTATTTACTTTTGGGGTACTCAGCCTCGATATTTTTACGTTGTTTTCACAGTTGGTGCCCGAATAGGGACCCTCAAGATTGATGCCGGATTGTCGAAGGTTGACAGGCGCTATCGGACCGGGATCGGACGGTGAAGGGGCCCCTTCTGAACGAGACGCGATACCTCGGCAGCGCTGCACGACCCGATCCCTAGATGATTAGCGTGTGGTCCGAGACGGCATCTTGACGAGGGTCCACTTATCGAGGCGGGCAGATTTGCCAAAATCACCAGACACGAGGTAAGATTAGTTAGGTAAGATTCTTTGAAATCCGATCGGACCTCCTTAGGATTGATCAGGTGAGTCGTGACCCGATTCTTAAATACCCTGATAATTTGATTTTGGCGTATTGTATCTACAGACACAATTATTGACCAGGTAACACCAATATTTTGATATACCTGGGAAATTGTCTACCTGCTTCAGGGCGTTATTCCACAGCGATAGACAATCTTTGGAATTTAGCCGTCCAGCACCACAGGATGGGTCGCCGGTGTGTACTATGTACTGTAAGCATGGCATTGGAAGTATAGTGTTTAATGATATTTGGCACAGACAAACCAGACATGCCTCCGAACTTCAGTGGCCAATCAATGGTAGTTTTGAAATCCCTCGTATTGAGTATTTAGAGTCAATTCTATTAAAGAAAAAGGCTAGACCTGCAGCATTCGATGTTTTGCAGAATTGGAAAAAAGAAGCATTATAGCAACTTAAGAGTAGGGGAAAACATGCGCGCTGTGATAAGACGAACGCCAAAAAAGCATTATTGTATGACCAATATAAACAGTCTGAGTCAGCTAGGAATATGGATAGGGCTTTCTCACTTGGTATTCAGAAAATCTATCCTTCTAAAGATTTTCATGTTTCTGATGAAATTCATTGACAAATTGTTAAATGAACGAAGGCTTGGTGCCACTGCGCCACCTCAGTATGTTCCTCTTCCTGCTGTTGTGCCTCTTCCTGCTGTTATTCCTGCTCTGCCTGTTGTTCCTGCTCCCCCTAATGTTCCTCTTCCTCCAGTTGTTGTTCTTCCACCTGTTCCTCCACCTCTTCCTATTGCACCAGTAACAGTACCTCCATTGAATTTGCCTGCTCCCCCTCTCCCAAGTGGTCTCGTACCGCTTGTAGTCGATCAGGGTGCGGGGTCAAGGGTTGTCACTCGTAATACTGTATCTCCAGAAAAGAAACATCAATTGATTGCATGAGCTAAGCATTGTATGGAGAGAGATGATCAAACTAATGTTTTTGCCACACTTTCTAATATGGATCATTTTCCTGAGAAAAATGTTTTCATTGAAGGTTTAGGGATTCATTTATGTGTAATGTGGGGCAAATTAAATAATACAGATCTCCCGCAAGGGTTAAGGGATCTAAACGCTTTAGCGTTTTCAAGAGATACTGTGGAGAAAGTGAATGAGCATGTCGAGAGGTTATTTGAGTATAGAAAGGAGTTGGAAAAGTTACAGAATGAGGATGACGATGGGGAAAGTATGTATGTACAGAAACGGTTCCTTCCTTGTCGAAAATCGATATCTGAGGAAGCACGAATTTGTGCGAAAGACGGGCTTAGATGGATTTCAGATATGTTGATAGCTCCAGTTGAGGTATATGACACATACAGGCAGTATACACCAAAAATACAGAGGAAAGTGATACAGGTAATGGTAGAGTACCTACAGGATGATTGTGTGAAGAGAAAGATTAGTGTCCCACAGAGTTACTGAGTATTTATAAGAGAGCTTTTTCACTTTACACTTCTTCAACTGCTTTAGCGCTCGACTTAGCTCTGCTGCTTAGTAAGCGTTAGGAGTTGCCTACTTCTCAGTTGCCCATGAGAGAGGTTCCTTCCAACATTTGTCCCGAAGGTTGATATTGCGGTCAATGCTGCGGCGGGTATAGTTGCTGTGAACATTCCTGCACATTATGTATCAAAGTTTGTTCACGTCCCGTTCTCAAGACAGGAAGTGAATACTATTAGACAATCTATTCCTGATATTAGGAAAAATCCGACAGGATTCTATAAATAAAGAAATAGAGTCTGTTTTACAGTCCTCAGTATTCACCCTAGGTGATATTGATTTGTTATTTCCTGTACTCCTGCCTGTAGATTTGTGGAAACAAGTTAGGACTATAGACGACATACCAGGGTTGAGGATACATGGGCTAACATAACTAGACTCGATGGAGAAAAGCCAGCTGGTGAGAGACCGCCCCAGGTGATACTAACTTTGCCTGAAAGAATCATTGCAAAATTGAACACTATAATTCCCGAAAAGAGGATTATCTGGAACAAGCTTACGGCCTGTGTCCAAGGGAAGTCTGAGGGTGCTACCGAGTTCTTTAAATGGTTCAAACAGGTATTCTCGGATTTCAGCGGACAAGACTTAGGCACAGAATGTGGGAAAAGATTATTTGTGGACAAATTTGTGCGTGGATTGCTGCCTGACATCCAGTCACAAATTATGTCTTCTGAGAGTGCTTGGCAGGCGAAGTCCCAATCATAAGTACTGCACATGGCTCAGTACTACGAGAATCGTGACAACAATGAAAAAGATAGAGTTGAGAAGCGAAAAGGTGATTTAAAGACTAAAGTATTATTACAGAAAATTGTCAGAGGCCCCAGAAGGGGTAGTTCGCAGATTAGAGGTCAGTATGTTCCTCAAGGGAATGTGCCCTTGGGTCCTGTGAACATTAACCAGTGTGCCTATTGTTGACAAGAGGGTCATTGGCGTGCCCAATGCCCCATCCTTCGACAGAGGTCGAATAACACATTTGGAAATATGGGTAGACGA